>NC_053490.1:341471595-343871595 GCF_905171775.1 Rana temporaria
TTGTTTTTTTTACATTCTTAAACTGTCTGTGTGACCTCATTCAGTCTGTGTGGCTGATTTACGGTGTATTGTCTGGTATAGATCCTTGGCCAGGATTAGAGTCCAAACAATACTGCTCCTGCTATAACTGGGTTTGCTGTGTCTGTGTGACGTGGGGTCTTAGTAATAGATTAATTCTTCAGGAAGTCTTATCACCGTATAAGATGGGGAATTGTACCACCGCGTACACCCCAGAAGGGGATCTGCGTGACCCCATTGTGAACCCTTCCTGGTCGGCCAAAGAGTATATGATATATAACTTTGGAAAAGGAACGGTTCGTTCCCTGGAGAAATGGAATAGAGGCACACAGGGGTTTATTCCGCTACATGGGAAGCTTGACCCTAAGTTCTGGAATGAATGTAAAAACCACTATCCAGGTATTTTTAAAACAAGAAAAGACAAGCAGGCATTAGATAAATGGATACGGCTAGTCAGTGTTGTGAAATCATGCTAAAAACTAGATTAAAAGTAACCTATTGCCCTGTGAGAAAGTTATATGAATACAGTCCTGAAGAACCTGATGACAATATTGCTGTAATGACTGTAAGCAGATTAGACCCTACATTACCACCCCCACCTACCACTAGTGCAGATTCAAAAATACCACTAGCAGAGGGATTCTCAGCCATCCTAACCTCCTCCCCCTCAAGGAGACCTGTGATAACACATCAGTCTCCCATGTCCCCTTATGCAGCCAATCAATCACATTTTTGGGGGCCTGTGAGATCTCAATTGATATCACCAAATGATGGGGCAAGGCATGTACCCCTCACTAACTCTGATTTACAGATAATTATAAAAACCATGCCTGACCCTAAGAGAAATCCACATGCTTTCACTCAAAAGATGAAAGCATTACAAATTGCTCACCAGTGTTCAGCATATGATATCTACATAGTTTGTTGTGCATGCCTGGGTGTCCAAATCACTAATCAAATTATTAATAACAGTGACAGTCTTAATGAACCCATACCAAATATTGATGAGAAAGAGGGTGAGGAATGGATTAACACCTTCTGTACACAAGTACAAAAACAATACAAGAGTGTTGACTGGGCTAGTCTACTGCAAATAACACAGGGTGCAAATGAGACATGCGATATTTTCTTTCAAAGAATAAGTGAGCATATTGCTGCACGTTGTCAGACTGCAAATGAGCAAGTAAATGATGAAATCCTTAGCAGTGTTTTGATGAGTGGCTTTAACAAAAAAGTGAGGGACAGAATAAAGCTAATAAGACCAGAATGGAGGAGAATGGGGTCCCTTTCTATAATGGATTGAGCTAGAAACATGGAACTTGATATAGAGGATAAAGAGAAAGCCAGAACACAACAAGTAATGTATGTAGGTCCTGTAGGTCCTAATGGTATATTTATACCTGCAAACCAATTTAAATCAGGAAAACATGATGTCTCTAATGTGACATGTTACAGATGTCGGAAAAGAGGCCATTATGCTAAATATTGCAAAAACTAGCAAGCTAAACCTCTAAATGAACCTAAACTAGCATCTCAAAAGGTAATAATAACAACCAAGATGCTTTTGTACCACAAGAAGGCTAAGAAAAAAAATAGGGGAAAAAGTGCAGTTTTACTAAAGAAATGTGCTAATATTTTTGTCTACAGGGTATAGCTGGCTAAGTGTAAAAGTTATGTTTGATGTGCGAAGTGTGTGAGACCCATGGATGTGATGTTGGATGGGTGTTTTGGGGTGAACCTCCACATTAAGGGTGGGGACTGATGAATATGAAATAATAATACTAACACTGTATGAATTTTGGTGGCATGATGATTTATTTTATGTTTGTTATGTATGTTTTAAAGTGATGTGACAGTGCCACAAGGACAATCAACGGTAACAAGTCAGTGGCATGTTGGTCGTTGGACATTTGTCTTTAGAAGCAAGACCAATATTTTGTCTGTAAATTGGGACTAAAAAAAATGTATTTCTGACTTACAATCCTAAAATTCAGGTGCAACTAGTGGCACACACAGCAGTGAAACTCCAATCCAAAGACTCCTGGATGCACGCTAGCCATTGCAAAAAGGTCACAGAGCCTGCAGAATGAAGGTGGTATTGCTCTTATGCTTTGTTACACCACTAATCGTTGCTTTACATGTTGATCAAAATCATTATTTTACCTTACTTAATGTAACTGCTTTTATGCTAAACAAGACCAACTGTTGGATTTGTGGGGCACAGATAGAGCATGGTAAGCAAGGCTATCCGCTGACTACAACTCAATTTTACTGGGATAATGAGACTAGCGAGTTTAACATTAATATTAAAGATGTATGTAAAGCCAATTTTTCTATTGAACAGTATAGATTAACACACCAATATCCAGGTAAAGGGAAATACTGCTATAGGAGAACAGACAAGAGTACATTTTTACCGGGGAGTAATACTACCAATACAATTAGAGGTAAACACAAAACAATTATAATTCCTGATAAAAATACCACTGTGTATCAACTAGGGCATAGCAAATGTCAATATGAATTAAAGAATTGTACTAACGCATCATCTAACCATCAGTGTGTGAAAGTCAATCAAGAAGAAATAAGTTACACTGTTAATTGGACTTGTATGAATGAGCCCACGGATGCATGGATGGAAAATGGTAATGTCAAAGTAAACGTATATGATCGTCTTCAATGTCTAAATATAATTGATAATCAGACTCAGAAAGATATTGTATTCCAGACACATTTAATGCTAAAATATTACGAGTGCACTATACTTCCCTTAAACTTGTTTTTTATATGTGGAAATAATGCCTACCGATTCATCCCTAAATACTTTCAAGGTACCTGTTATTTAGGATATGTATTTCCACGAGTAAGCTATTTGAAGCACCTCCCAACAGGAAGCTCCCAAAGGCACTCTAGAAAACATAGAGAAGTACCTATCAGCAACCATCTCCTTAAAGGGACTGATGGAATCTGGGAAGACGGATATGTACCAGACCAGTTTGATGTTAGTGAAGGTGATAGATTAGCAGCTATAATACTTCCTATGTATGGCCCAGCAAAAGCTATACAAATGATAACGAGACTGGCAAGAATAATGGAAAAAATTGCGAATGAAACTACCGAAGTTATGATACTCCTAAATGAAGAACAAAAACAGCTTCGGATAGTAGCCCTACAAAATAGAATGGCCCTTGATTACTTATTAGCTGAACAAGGAGGAGTATGTGCATTAATTATTAACACTTGCTGTACGTATGTACCTGACTATAGTAATAATATTACTGATCACATCAACAAGGTAAAAGAAGCTGTGGCAGCCTTAAGGAGAAGGCCTAAATCCATGCTTGATGGTATTTCTGATAGTATCAAGGGCTGGTTTAACAATCTTTTTGGTAATTTAGGTAAATGGCTTTCTGATATTCTGTATTCTATTGGAACTGTCCTCCTCTATGTCGTGGGTTTCTTTCTGGCAATATATGTTTTTTATTATTGTCTCAAGATATGTATTACTAAACTTAGATATGCTATTAAACCAGCTTCTAATCCAGGGTTGGTTCCTCCTTCCTCATATCAGCACCTCCAGGATCCACACATGGGTAAGCCATATGTGCCTTTAATAGTGACCAAAGGCAACTGCAATGTGGAAACACCACACGGAAACAGTAGAACAATGGTCAGAGGCCCAAGTGTTAACTACAACTAGAATATATATATGGATAATGTATATTTACATATATGTGTTTGTATTAACAGTAATCTTTGTTTCCATAGAAGAAACAGTTCTTGAAGAGTTTTCCAATATACTCAGTATAGGTGAAGTATAATTGTCTTGCAAGACAAAGGGGGAACTTATAAAAAAATGTTGTTTGTTTTAAGCTGCTCATTTTTAAACCATGGTGAATAATAGTTTTTATATATATATATATATATATATATATATATATATATATATATATATATATATATATATATATATATATATATATATATATATATATATATAGTAATGGTATACCATACATAAAAAAAAAAACACGTGGTTGTAATAGTTTGACGTCAAACAATTTTTTGGTATTAGGAAACGTGCACTGTTAAAATATTTAAAGAAAATGTTCAAAATGCTTACTGTATGCTAAATATCTCTAACCTTTGGTTTGTTTTTAGGAGGAAAATATAATGTGTTTTGTTACTAAAATTTTTATGCTTATTTCTCAGATTAAGCCTTATGCCCTGGATTGATTTGTTCAAGGTCTTCAGAACAGAAGAAAACCACAGCCTTCAAAGACAATCCCCTTTTTGAGGAGTATTTTTATCTATTTAAATATATAAACATGGGTTTCAACCCCCCCCCCCCCACTAGCTAAATCTGTACTGCCCTTAGCACTACATTGTTGATTATCTGACATAAATGAGCTTTGAGATTTAACAAGTTCTAATGACCTAGACCACAGGTTTCAGGCACAAAGCCCGCGGGCCAAATCCGGCCCTCCAGGCCATTTCATGTGGCCCTCGCGCCTCTCCTGCAGCTTCGGCCCTCCTCTGGTCCTCCTCCGGACCCTTGCTTTCTGTTTTTAAGCAATGCATCCAGCTTCTTCCCAGCAGCGGCATGGGGAAAGGGGGGTGCACTGTAATATGGGGGAGAGTGGGGGACTCAGCTTCTGATGGTGGGGTGGCTCTTGACATCTAGTGTGAGGGGAGGGGATACGCTGGATATCTAGTCTTATAGATACAACCAGCCCTTTTAACCTTTTGAGGGTGATGCTGATGCAGTCCACGATAAAATTGAGTTTGACACCCCTGACCTAGAGAATTAAACGTCTACTGTCGTGGGCTACGTTTCCACTATAATGACCACGAAAGTCACATGATTCAGAGACTCTGGATTGTGACTTTGGTCCAAATTTATAGTCCCCGTCAAGGTAGTGCAGGAATCTTTTAAAAGTCGCTGCAACTTTAAGTCGCAATAGTGGCTAAAAAGCTTTGTGGATCTGCCTAAGTACTCATTTGCATACGCAAAGCGGCATTTCGACTCAAAATGCCCCCAGCGGCGGATGCGGTACTGCATCCTAAGATCCGACAGTGTAAGTCTATTACAGATGTCGGATCTTCTGCCTATCTTTGGAAAAATCCTTCTGAGGATCGTTTCCAAAGATAGGCACAGGGATACGCAGGCTGAACAGCAGTTCCGCCTGCGTATCTCCTTTGAAGATTTGGCCCAATGTGTTTAAGTTAAACAAAAGTCAAAAACAGAATTTCTCTATATACATGAAAGTCAGGTTAATGTAACACAGCCAGCACAGTGTTCCCCATTACAGTGCAAGGGAGAACTCTGCGAACCTTGATGTAAAGGACGATGCCACAGATCACGATCTAAGGGGGAAATCTGATGTAAGGATGGGCTCTGCGCTCCCATTTACATCAGAGTTCCAACTTACATCAGGGTCCGCAGAGTTCTCCCTTGCAATATAAGAGGAAATCCTGCAGACTCTGATGTAAAGGGGAACATTGGGAACTCTAATGAGGGGAGCGACGACTCTGGTGACCAGAGATTACCTTCCGCAGAGTGAATACACTAAGGTAAGGGGGGTTACTGATAGAAGGGTTAACCTTTATTTCAGTGCCCCCTTACATTATTGTGTTCACCCCCCCCCCCCCTTACATCATTAACCCTTTCTCAGACTGACCTCCTCTCAGGTGCACCATGCAGGGCTCAGGCAACTCCAGCTTGGCGGCTCTGGTTTTATCTGATAGTTTCCGCTACACAGTCCACACACATTCGACTTCTCTCGTGATCCCCAATCTGGCAGTGCTCCCACTCTTGACTGCTCTACTGGCTCCCCCTCAGAGACTGCAGACATGATAAAAGATGAGATGCTCAGAGACTGCAGACATGGTACAGGAGATGGTCAGAGACTGCAGACATGGTACAGGAGATGGTCAGAGACTGCAGACATGGTATAGGAGATGGTCAGAGACTGCAGACATGGTACAGGAATGGTCAGAGACTGCAGACATGGTACAGGAGATGGTCAGAGACTGCAGACATGGTACAGGAGATGGTCAGAGACTGCAGACATGGTATAGGAGATGGTCAGAGACTGCAGACATGGTACAGGAGATGGTCAGAGACTGCAGACGTGGTACAGGAGATGGTCAGAGACTGCAGACATGGTACAGGAGATGGTTGTGCGAACATGGTACAGGAGATGGTTGTGCGGACATGGTACAGGAGATGGTTGTGCGGACAGGATACAGGAGAAATCAGAGAGACAACAGACAGAGATTGCATACAATGATTTTGTACAATCTCACCACTGCCATTTTTGTGAGAAAACTGCTGCCTGTCTGACAGCACGGTGCACCACAGGTCCACCCACAGTCATCCCCTCACACTCCTACCCATCCTCACCCCAGAATCTCCATCATCCTCCTCACCCCCATTGCCACCTCTATACTATCATCTTTATCCTCCTCATTATGATCCTTACTGCTAAACCCAACCCACATGTCCATCTCCTCCTCACTCACCCACTTCCCCCGGAGCCTGGCCCGCTCCGCTCGATGAGGGTGCCGGTAAAGCGGCTCCCGTCTTCCAGGATCAGTTCCGCCATCTCTACCGCCGAGGAAGGAGGGGGCGACACGACGGGACATTCGGTTATAAGCCGGAGTGAGTGACAGGCGCTCAGGCTGCTCAGCACACGCCGGCACCCCCGGAGAGGCCGCCGGACAGTGCGGGAAACATAAGCCCGAGCAGCCCCCCGGGATCTACCGGCGGTGGAGGAAGAGCAGAGCTCATAGAGCAGACTGTTGGGCTGGAGCACCGGTGGTGGTCAGTGGAGCAGCCGTGGGAAGGAGAGGAGCAGATGAGCAGCTAGGTGAACTGCTACATGGACCAACAGGTGTAAGCCCCCGAACGTGATGTCATTTGCCCGCATAGTGTCCCGACTGCCGAGTAGTCCCGATCTATTCAAAAATGGCGCCGAGCGGTGCCATTACGTTACTGCGCATGCACCGCCTGGCCGAACGCATACAAGCTTTCCCGAGCTCAGCCGGCTTCGGGACACCCGATGCCCATAGCGGACAGCCCGAAAAGGGGTTAAATTTGAGGGCTGTCCGTAAATTTACGTACGGTTGGCAACACTGGTTACAGCGCTCAGGACGTCTGCATACACAATTTAAAGGAAAGTAGCACTAAAACTAAAGCCACAACACGTGTGTCGTCAAATAGTCCATAGAATAGTTTGTCCAATAAATTCTAGTCCATACAGGATACTATAGGGTTAATGAGGATGTCTGACAGGTGCTCAGGGCAGCTCTTCAAAAGCAAAGCCAGCTCAGAATATGCAAGGTAAGAAAACAAAAAGAAAAGTGCCTCTGAGTATTCTGTTTTTAATGATATAACACTAATGTATCCAGCACTTACATCACAGTAAACATGGTGAAGCTTGGGAACCTGGTGCAGTCCTGGCTGAAAATTAATCCAGAATCAGCTGCTGGCAGAAGGGTGAGAAGAGAAAAAATGCACACAGCCCTGTCTGTGATCATTGTGCTCGCTCGTGCTGCTGACTGGAGAAGGGGGAGGGGGGCTGGACATCACAGAGAGCCATCTCTACATCACTCGCATTCACAGACTCCCAGCCACTCTGGTCCCGACAGACAGAGTAGCAGGCTCTAAAGAAAATGCAGCCCTCTGTCACAGTGTGGCCAGGAGAACCAGCGGGGGTGATGGTAATGTAAACTGCAGGGAATGGAGCAGACTCCCGCCCACCTCAATAGTAGCACAGCCACACTTACTGCTGTCTGTATCCTATCCTCTCAGTCAAATCTGGCGGGCTGTAGGAGGAGGGCGGGTTACAGTACAGCTCCAAATGCTGATTGGCTCAGAGGCGGTGGTGGGCGGAGCAATTATCAGCGGCGAAGATCAGATCATTTGAAGGCAGCTGGCTTTCGGGCATCTCCGTGAATTGCGCATGCGCAGTTGCAAGCCGAGCTTTCACAGTCATTTTTTTACTGGCACTTTTTCCGTTCTACGGACATTCACGGACAGGGGGAAAAGTGCCCTGTTTTTACTGACTGTCCGTAAAAATACGGACGGTTGGCAACACAGGAACGAAGAGAGACTTATGAGGGTATAACAAGGCGATTTGGCAGAATGTTTTTAAGTGTACTGATACTTATCTTCTTATGGGTAGGAAAAATGTGAATGAATTAAGGCATGGCTAAATTAACCATGGAGTTTGGAGGAGACACAAAGTGAGTTACTCAGTCAAGTCAGTCCATTGTGTCCTGCTGGTCAGAAACTGGAGGATTGAAACGGCCTCTCTTTGGGGTAGCCTGTCTGTTTCCATCAGGTTCAGGGATTGATGAATATGGAGGAGAGTCAGAAAGGGCACGGCGTCGCGTATTTGCAGATGACTTATTATAAAGCTGAAGTTTTTGCAGCGTGTTCTTTAGTTCTGTAGTGGTTTTGCTGGAGTATTTGGCTCCTTGATAAGTGAACCTAATTGAAAATGGAAACCCCCATTGATATGGGATGTGGTGGAGTTGGAGATTTAGGAGCAAAGGTTTCATCTCACGACGTTTAGCTACTGTTATGGGAGATAAATCAGCAAAAATTTGGTAAGTATGTCCTTGGAAAGTAAGAGATTCTTTCAGTCTAGCTCTAGCTTTCAGTCTAGCTGCAGCCATAATTTGATCTTTGGTGCAGAAAAAGTGGAACTTGGCAATTATATCGCGAGGGGGGCCATCAGCTTTGCGTGGCCCTAAAGCTCTGTGGATTCTGTCATAGACGATTGGAGGTCAATGATTGACTCCGGTATACCTCTTATATGAAGATTTGAGCAGCGAGCTCTGTTCTCAAAATCCTCCAAACGGGCTTGCATTGCTGCATTTTCTTCTTTTAGCATTTAAAATTCATTGTCATGGGTTGCTATGCTTGTTTCAATATCATCCATCCTGTATTCAAGGTCCGCAGTGCGCTGACCTATGTCTCTGATTTCTTTAGTCAGAGTCTCAGTAATTTGTTCAGAGGACACTTTCAAAGTGATCCTGAAAATAAGCCCTAGTTAAAAATGCTTGTAAAATCCTATAATCCACTCTATTATAGTAGTATATAATGTACAATGTGTGCGTTTCTGTAATATAATTGCGGGGAAGAGAGCTCCGGTGGGTCACAGAAGCGCATAGTGGCGCTATAACGAAGGTATTTGGCACAATTGTATTACAGAAACACACACATTGTACATTATATCATACCGTAATAGAGTGGATTATAGGATTTTACAAGCATTTTAACTCAGTTCACACTGGGGATTCCTGACAGGCAGGGAGGGAGAGGGGGAGAGAAGACAGCACATTACATGGAAAGACCTACCCCGAAAATAAGCCCTACTGTGTCTTTTGTTGGCATAATTAATATAAGACCCGGGCTTATTTTCGGGGAAACACAGTATCAGTTTGTTTTGACTGGCTTATGGCACTGTGTTCATCATCAGTATCAAAGGAATCCTGTGATAAGTGCCGTTGTTTCTTGTCAGAGCGGGGTTTGACTGCCTGAGGAGAATTTGACAGTGTCATTTTCATATTCCCTTTGAGTGGCTTTTCTTTGAGGGTTTTAGCTGCGGTTTTCCCACAGGTTACTCCAAAAACCATATTGTTTTGATCCCTGGGCTCTAGGGAGTGATATGGTGTATATTATTTTGTAGTTACCCTGCCATTTGAGCGTCTGAGAGCCGTTAAGAGCCGAGAAGGACAGAGCTTCAGCAGGACACATCCATCACTGGCCACTCCCCTCAGCTGACTGGAAAAAAACTATTTAAGCAACAGACAGCATGGATTCATGAAAGACAGAAGTTGTCAGACAAACCTGATTCTTTTCATGAAGAGGTAAGTATAACCTTGGACAGAGGCGTGGCAGTGGATGTGATATACTTGGATTTTGCAAAAGCGTTCGATACAGTTCCCCACACACGGCTCATGTGTAATGCCGCGTACACACGGTCGTTTTTTGTCTTGGAAAAAAACTTAGTTTTTTATCATGAAAAAAAACTACGTTTTTTAAACTTCATTTTAAAAAACGACGTTGCCCACACACCATCGTTTTTTCAAAATGCTCTAGCAAAGCGCGGTTACGTACAACACGTACAACGGCACTCTGTTCCATTTAAGCTCCCATCTCATAACTTGCTTCTGAGTATGCGCGGGAGAGGATGATTCAGAGGTGTTTTTGACCACATTTGAAAGGACTGCTGAAAGGGAAAAATGGCCCAAGGAGCAGTGGGCTGGACTGGTGGCCCCTCTGTTAACTGGGGAATCGCAGAAGGCTTATTATGACTTGGAGCCTGACCAAGCAAAAGACTATGTAAGAGGGTGGGAGTTCTCCCTAGTGTTTGGCGAGAACAGCCCGGGAAGTCAAGGCCTCAAGAGGCAGCAAAAAGGATTGTTTGCTACCGCTGCCGGCAAGAGGGACACTGTGCAGCAAATTGTCCGGTTGTGGATGAACCCAAGCAATGCGACTTTCTAAGGGACAGACGTCGGTCACTGATTGCGACAGTCGCATGCACTGCTATTCGGGGAACTGAGAAACATTTATGCAAAATGTGCATTAATGGTAAAAAATGTTGTTGTGTTGCTGGATTCAGGTAGCCTGGTGACACTGATAAAGGCTGAATTAGTTACTACAGGGGTCTCTGGGAATAACAAGGTAGCTGTTATTTATGTGCATGGGGACACCCAAGAGTATCCTGTGACTACAGTGTGTTTTGAGGTACCCTCTCTCATCCGGTGGGGTTAGTGTCTCACTTACCACATGATGCCATTGTGGGAAGGGATTTTCCAAAGTTCTGGGAACTATGGTATTATCCTGAGCCCCCCACTGGTGCCTCTACATATCAGGAATCTGATAACCAAAATTCCTCAGAGTGGTGAGGACTCTCCAGAATTCCCCTTATCGGTATTGGCAGGGGAGACTCAAGAAACTGGGGAGGAGCCAACATCATCAGACAAAAACATGCCGTCTGTAGAGTTTTCTGATCTCAAGGTTCACAGGGAAAACTTTGCCACCGAACAGTTAAAGGACCTCACACTAATAAAGGCACAGGAAAACGTAGTGAAAATAGATGGCGAGTTAGTGAACCCAGATACGACCTGCACTTACCCGTACTTCATCATGGAAAGGGAGCTACTCTATTAGGTGGCTCAAAGGGCAGAAGAAACCATTGAGCAACTTGTGGTGCCCAAACCTTACAGGAAGTTGGTGTTAGAGTTGGCTCATGGGCATATTCTTGGAGGTCATCTGGGGACAGAGAAAACCTGAGAGAGAGTGTTGCAGAGATTTTATTGGCCTGTGGTCATGAAGGAAACAGAAAATGATTGTTCCTCCTGCCCTGTGTGTCAGAAGTCGGCACCTATACCACATTTCCGTAACCCGCTAGTACCCCTTCCCATCATTGAGGTTCCCTTTAAGAGGATCGCCATGGATTTGGTAGGTCCAATAGTGAAGTCCGCTAGGGGGCATCAGTACATTTTGGTTATATTGGACTATGCCACCCATTATCCGGAGGCGATTCCTCTCCGAAATATCTCGGCCAAAACCATAGCCAAAGAGCTATCTCTTGTTTTTAGCCGCGTGGGTATTGGTAAGGAAATGCTTACGGACCAAGGTACACCCTTTATGTCCCGGGCTATGAAAGAACTGTGCAAGTTGTTTAAAGTGACACAATTGCGTACATCTGTGTATCACCCCCAAACAGATGGGTTGGTTGAAAGATTCAACAAAACCCTTAAACAAATGTTAAAGAGGGTGGTGGATAAAGATGGAAAGGATTGGGACTGTCTTATTAGATTGCTATTAGGAAGGTAACCCAATCCTCTACGGGTTTCTCACCCTTCGAGTTGCTCTATGGAAGACACCCAAGAGGGCTGTTGGATATCGCCAGGGAAACTTGGGAAAGTCAGAGTTCTCCCCACAGGAGTGTGATTGAGCATGTCGCCCTGATGAAAGATAGAATTTCACAGGTAATGCCAATTGTAAGGGAACATTTGGCCCAAGCCCAGTTGGCACAGAGAGTGTATAACCGTGAGGCCAAGACCCGTACCTTCTCCCCAGGGGATAGGGTATTGGTACTTATCCCTACAGTTGAAAGCAAGTTCCTCGCCAAATGGCAAGGCCCCTACGAGATATTGAAAAAAGTGAGCAAAGTGAATTACAAGGTCAGACAACCAGGAAGGCGAAAGCCCGAACAGATCTATCACATCAATCTGTTGAAAGCCTGGAGGGATAGGGAATCCCTAGTTGCAGAAACTTTGTCACCAGCTCAGTCTGATTGCGTGATTCCTGAGGTTGGAATAGCAGTCACCTTGTCAAAGTCCCAACAACAGGAGGTTAAGGAGTTTGTGCTTCGCAACAAAGAGGTGTTCTCTGAGCTGCCGGGACAAACGTCTGGGGTAGAGTATGATATTATTACCCCGCCCGGTGAAAGGGTGAAGCTAAAACCCCATCGCATCCCAGAGGCCCGGCGGGAGGCAATACGGGAGGGAGTACAGAAAATGCTTAAGTTGGGGGTGATAGAGGAATCCCAAAGTGATTGGTCCAGTCCTATGGTCTTAGTGCCTAAACCGTATGGGAGCTGGCGTTTTTGTAACGATTTCCGACAATTGAACAAAGTTACAAAATTTGACACCTACCCCATGCCACGTATCAATGCGTTAATCGACCGGCTGGGAACAGCCCGGTACATGACAACACTTGATCTAACAAAAGGGTATTGGCAAATTCCCCTGACTATATCGGCCAAGGAGAAAACCGCATTTGTAACCCCAGACAGGGCATTCCAGTATAAAAGAATGCCGTTTGGGTTACAGAATGCCCCGGCAACTTTTCAGTGGAAAATGGACCAGATTCTGGAGGCCTCATCAGAAGTATGCTGCAGCTTACCTGGATGATGTAGTTATCCATAGCCCAGATTGGGCCTCACATCTGCCAAAATTGCAAGCAGTCCTAGGCCCAGATTCACGTAGATCGGTGCATCTTTATGCCGGCGTAACGCATCTCATATGCGTTACGCCGACGTAAGTTAGAGAGGTAAGCTCCGTATTCTCATAGCAAATGCGCCCAATTTTGCGCCGGCGTAACGTAAATTCGTTGGCGTAAGCCAGCGTCATTCAAAGTAGGAAGAAAGTGGGCATGTTCCATTTAAATGAAGCGTGCCCCCATGCAAATGAAGGGCCGAACGAACGGCAAATGCGCCGTGACGTGATCGTATGTCCCGCGCCCCTCTGCGCATGCTCACAACTACGCCCGGCGTAAACCCTGAGATACGCCGGCCCACCGCTTACGCCCAGGGCATGAATACGCCCAGACATGCGCCCGTCGAGTGAAAAAGTACACCCGGTTTGGTTTCTTGAGGTGTAAGTACATTTGCTGTGTCTTACTTTGTGCCTTGTCTGCTCCTCGCAGTGATAAGAGGAAGAAAAACTTCTCCCCAGAGGAGAAGGCGATTATTATATCGGCCATGGAGAGGTATGATGCTCGCCTCCATGGGGCAGAAAGTAAAGGCACGAGTAAGGCTAAGAGGGATGAGATCCTGATGAGGATCACCACCCCGGTCAATGCCCTTGGGAATGAGGTAAGGAGGCCCAAGGACATTTTGAAAAAGATGAATGACCTGCGTAGGAAGGTCAAAGAGAAGCTGGGCAAGATGAGGAGGCATGCCAGCGCCACTGGAGGTGGACCAGCCTCTGCTCTTAGGCTGACTCTTGAGGAGCAGGTGGTTGCCCGGTGCCTTCAGAGGGAGCAAGTGGAGGGCTATGACTCAGTTGAACCGGCCTTGAGGACAGGTAAGTGTGTTTTTTCTCCTATCTGGTGTGTAGCATGTGAGGGGGTGGAAGGGAACATGTGACAAGTGTGTAGGTCCACCAACATGTGAATGTTTTGTGTCATCCACAGATGTCCAGGAGGGAGCTGGGCCATCATCTGCCTCTGGCCGTCCCACACCATCTCCTGAACATCATGAGCCTGACCCCCTAGGAAGCCAAGAGACATTGGTGGAGGGGAGTGCCCAGACCTCAAATGAAGAGGTGGTTGAGGAGGATGTTGTCCCTATGGGTGAGGAGGTGTGCCTCTATTTGGAGGAGTCCTCCCTATTGGCTGAGCCGTCACGCACTTCAAGCCTCATCTCGTCCAGCCCCTCAGGATCCATCCCCATCACACCCACTCACTCAAGGGCCTCCCCATATGCCAGGCCCCAAGCCTCTCCTGGCCCCAGGAAGGCTACCAGGAGGGTTCCTGACTTCCTTCCAGAAAATTTAACAAGGGCACAGGGACTCCCAGACCCGCCATATGGGTGAGATGGCCGCGGAGATGCGTCATGTGGCAGACAGCCTGGCCTCCACGGGCAACATAAATGACGCTCTTCTGGATCTCTTCTGGCAACAGTGCAGCGATGATCACCTGCCTGGGGGAGCTGCAAGCCACAACGGCTACCCCCCGTGGCAGAGGTGAAGTCCCTGACAGAGGCCGTACAGGGCAATACAGCTGCCATTGAGGTGGAGGGGAGGCAGTCGCGGCTGGTGCAGGCAGAGACCAATTCCATCCTCACCCCCATTGCCGTGGCTTTAGAGGGCAGGCCGCCAGCCAGGGAGAGACCAGGGGATGCTCCTCTACCCGATGACCCACCCCCCCACCTTTAAAGTCACAGTACGGAACCAGCATGTCCTGAACCATTTGTTGTGATGCCAGAGAGGTTTGACGGTAGCCGTTCATCCTTCTCATGCTTTAAGATGGATTGCAGGCTGTTTGCTCTTAAACCTCAGACCTATGCCAACGATTATATTAAAGGTTTGTGCTTCAATCAACCTGTTTACAGGGCAAATCAACTTTTGCAGGAAAAGAGTCCAGTCTTGGACAGCTGGGAAACCTTCATGTTTGCTCTGGAATCTCACATTCCTGTTTCCAAGAAAACCAGTGCTCCCAAATCTGCTCTCTGTTCACATGGCCTACGGGTATCCAGGGAGAGAAATACTCTGTACAGACACAACACCAAGCCTGCCCAATATGTGCCAAGCTATGAAGCTCTGTATGTGCCCAGCTATTAAGCTCTAACACCACAAAGCCTTAACGCTCCTGTGGATGCACACACACCTACCTTGGACGATGTGGAACCCATGGAGATCAGGGCCATCCGGTCCAAGCCATCCAAGGTAGAAAGAGAGCGGAGGAGAGGCTATGGACTTTGTTTTTACTGTGGTGTAAGAGGGCACTTTATATCTCTCTGCCCAACTCGCCATCCTCAGCCAAAGCTTCTTCAGGTGGGTACTATTGGAAGCCTTCCTGCTACCCCAGAACCTCTGCCTGCTATGCATCTTGAAGTTCCTTTGCCCCAGTTTGACATTCCAGTGACTACTGTCCAGTCCGATGTACCTGTTCTTCAGCTTGCTGTGCCTGATTTTCAGTCTGATGTACCTACCTTCCAAGTTGAAGTTTTGGCTCCTGCGTCCCCAATTGTGGTTCCGTTGTCTGTGTCCCCAAGTAAAGTTCTTCCACCTGACTGTACGTATGCCTCGAATGGCACTATGGTCCGTAAGCAGGATCTAGTAATCCTACCGTGCCGTGCAGGCGGACAGGTGTGGTCGCGCCCCAAATGGCTCTGGGTGGTATTGAACCCGGGACCTCTCTGTTGCTACTTCAGTTCTTTGCCTCTGAGCCACTCCTCAGTTTGGCAGAAGCCTGCTTTCCATCTAAGCCTGGTTCTGAGTGATGTGCTGATCGCCCTTCTCTGGATCTCCTTCCAATCTGCACCTGTCTCTCCTGGTTCAGCTGAGGCAGGTTACCCAATCAACTAGGGTATAAAACACTGCCTCACTCTGAGGGATTTGTCAGTTCATTGTTCTGTTCTGTCATTGCCAAAGGTGCCTGTATTCTGTTTCAGCTACAGCTACAAGACTGACTCCGGCTTCTGACCCTGGCTATGTTGATCGTTTATTCTGAATTCTGGAATCCCTGACCATGGCCTTACTTCGACCATCCTTTGGCCAATCCCTGTCAAGCCCCCGTGCACAGACTCACAGCCCAGGTAGTTTCTTACCTTGTTACCGTAGGCTGTGTGTATTTGAAAGGGTGAGCATACAACTCTGCATTATGGACTCCAACCAAGGTAAGCCCTTACAGATGCCCCCAGGATAGGCTCATTCTCCAGCCTAGTACAGTGGATGATACATGTCCATCAAGACCGCAGTCTGGGTGGCACACAAGAACCTGGATCACCTGACCTCACCGAATATCTAGGCTCTCCCAGCAG
Organism: Rana temporaria; assembly: GCF_905171775.1. Classification (NCBI taxonomy): domain Eukaryota; kingdom Metazoa; phylum Chordata; class Amphibia; order Anura; family Ranidae; genus Rana; species Rana temporaria. The sequence continues at coordinate 341,487,906 of NC_053490.1, forward strand.
GCCAAGGGATTCAAAAGAATCCCTGCGCATTGGCTGAGATACCCCATATACCCATAACCTGACCTTGAGTTGTCCTCCTCAATCTAATACCTTTAAGCACCCGGCCACCTGGTGGTAAAAGAGGAAAGTACAACCAGGCCAAACTTAGGGAGACGTCAATGGATCCCTAGTAGGGATGAGCTTCGTGTTAGAGTCGAACGTATGTGTGACTCGAACATCGTATGTTCGCCAAATTCGAGTGACGCACCATGGCCCATAATTCACTGCGGCATTGCGCGCTGATGATTGGCCAAGCATGCTCTATGACCCGCATGCTTGGCCAATCACAGCGCCGTCAGTAAAGAGAGCCGTAATTGGCCAAAGCCAGGGTGGCTTTGGCCAATTATGGCTCAGGGCTTTAGCACACGCCCCACACTATAAAAGGCCGCCTGCAGGGCAGCCTCGTGTAGTGTATTCCAGAGCTTGATCCAAATCAGACAGAGAGAGAGAGATTGTCTTTTTTTCTAGCTAGATAGAGCAGGCATGCTAGTCAGTTACATTTACAGTGTGTAGAGGATATATACAGTATACATCCCAGGTGTTGTACATATATTTATACACTGTATAGTTTAGTTAGATTAGTTCTTCCTAATCTGTCAGGCAGTTGATTGTGCTAGCTGCAGTGTTCTCACGTGTTGTATTGCCCGTGTGCTCAGTGCACCTAACCCACTTGCTGTATACTGCAAGTTTGCTCATTAATTTGCACCTAAACCCACTTGGTGTATAGTGCAAGTGTGCTGATTACTTTTCACCTAAACCTACTTGGTGTATAGTGCAAGTGTGCCGATTACTTTGCACCTAAACCCACTTGGTGTATAGTGCAAGTGTGCTGATTACTTTGCACCTAAACCCACTTGGTGTATATGTAGCGCTTACCCCCGAAGGAGCCGCTGTTTAGTTTGGGATCGGCCTATTTAGGTTACCTTCTTGACTTGGTCTAGGGGTAATAGCTGTGAGTGTGAATAAAGAGCAAGTGTCCAGATGTCAATTGAGTTCGCAATGCTTTATTCCAAGGCCTAACATGGCCAACATCAACATGACACACAAGAAAGGAAAGTTGATGAGCGTAGAGAAACTTTAGTATCAGGCCTTGGATATGAAAGAGAGCAAGCCTGCTCTCAGCAATAACATAACACACTTAGTCGCCACCACAACCAGGGAGGGTAAAGTGCCCCAGGACAGGCGTCTATCACAGGCCTGGCAGCCGGAGCGCCACTTAAGGATTCACTGGGAGGAACAGGCCTCTGCCACAGGCTCGACAATTTGAGATTTGTGAAACTAGATTTAGTGAGTCCTCCCAGTCAGTTCAGAATGTGTCACCCACTGACAGCTTAAGCATACCTGTCATGCAGTGTGGTGACTGGATCCCCGAGGGTTCGTCTAGGCCTCCTGGACAACCTCTGATTCTAGGTTCTCCCGAGCCACTCCCCCATCGCACAGCTCCCGGCTTAGGATCCTCTCAGCAGAAGGTTGGGACCCAGCCAGTCGCTGGGGCCCATCTCTTGGTTGGGATGAGGCTCTGCATGGTGCGCAACCCCAATAAAGCAGGCCACAGTGGCGGGGCCCATGGATGCGCATACCCTGAAGGTGGGTACCACACCTGAAACTCGGGCCCTGCACAGAACAGAACGGCCACACGGTGGTTGCCCAGATATATCCCCCCTCCCAGCATGCCCAACTCCTCTGATTGGCTGCTGAGAGAAGGTGGGTCTGTCAGAACCCCTCTAGCGCTAGCTGCCGCCCGGGGGTGATAACACCCCCCCCGGAGTGCAGACTGACCCACAGGACAAATTCTGAAAATTGGCAACAGCCTAAATTTCTATAAACCATGAATGGGAGTAAACTAATCCTCCTATTCCAACTTACTCTAGCGTAGCGCCCATACTGAAAAGTAAGGGGGCGCTACACAAAGTGTGCTCATTACTTTGCACCTAAACCCACTTGGTGTATAGGGCAAGTGTGCTCATTACTTTGCACCTAAACCCACTTGGTGTATACTGCAAGTGTGCTGATTACTTTGCACCTAAACCCACTTGGTGTATACTGCAAGTGTGTTGATTACTTTGCACCTAAACCCACTTGGTGTATAGGGCAAGTGTGCTCATTACTTTGCACCTAAACCCACTTGGTGTATACTACAAGTGTGCTGATTACTTTGCACCTAAACCCACTTGGTGTATACTGCATGGGCCAGATTCACGTAGCTCAGCGGATCTATAGATCCGCTCGATCTACGTGAATTAAGATCCGCTCCCGCAAGTTTAGGAGGCAAGTGGCTAATTCACAAACCACTTACCTCCAAACTTGCGACGGCGGATCCTAAATCCCCCAGCGGAATTCAAATTCCGCGGCTAGGGGAGTGTCATATTTAAATCAGGCGCGTTCCCGCGCCGATTTAAATGCGCATGCGTCGTCCGGGGAATTTCCCGGCGTGCATTGCTCCCACTGACGTCACTAGGACGTCAGTGGTTGCGACGTGAGCGGGACTTGCGACGCGCGTGTTCGTGAATCGGCGTACGCAAACGACGTAGGAAAATTCAAATTCGACACGGGAACGCCGGCTATACTTAACATTGGCTGCGCCTGATAAAAGAAGGGGTAAGTATACGATGGAAAACCGCTACGGAAACGACGTAAGAACACTGCGACGGGTCCGCGTACGTTCGTGAATTTGCGTATCTAGCTGATTTACATATTATTTATCGTAAATCAGCGGGAACGCCCCCGGCGCCATTTTTAAATTGAAAAAAGATCCGACAGTGTAACACATTGTAACACTGTCGGATCTAGCCCTATCTATGCGTAACTGATTCTATGAATCAGGCGCATAGATAGGACCAGTTTACGTCAGAGATACGACGGTGTATCTGTAGATACACCGTCGTATCTCTTTGTGAATCTGGCCCCAAGTGTGTTGATTACTTTGCACCTAAACCCACTTGGTGTATAGTGCAAGTGTGCTGATTACTTTGCACCTAAACCCACTTGGTGTATAGTGCAAGTGTGCTGATTACTTTGCACCTAAACCCACTTGGTATATAGTGCAAGTGTGCTAATTACTTTGCACCTAAACCCACTTGGTGTATACTACAAGTGTGCTGATTACTTTGCACCTAAACCCACTTGGTGTATACTGCAAGTGTGTTGATTACTTTGCACCTAAACCCACTTGGTGTATAGTGCAAGTGTGCTGATTACTTTGCACCTAAACCCACTTGGTGTATACTACAAGTGTGCTGATTACTTTTCCCCTAAACCCACTTAGTGTATAGTGCAAGTGTGCTGATTACTTTTCACCTAAACCCACTTGGTGTATACTACAAGTGTGCTGATTACTTTGCACCTAAACCCACTTGGTGTATAGTGCAAGTGTGCTGATTACTTTTCACCTAAACCCACTTGGTGTATAGTGCAAGTGTGCTGATTACTTTGCACCTAAACCCACTTGGTGTATAGTGCAAGTGTGCTGATTACTTTGCACCTAAACCCAATTGATGTATAGTGCAAGTGTGCTTATTAGTTTGCACATAAAGCTACTTGGTGTGTACTGCACATGTCCTCTGCAGTTTGCACCTAAAGCTACGAGGTGTGTGTACTGACTTTGTCCTCTGCAGGCCATTATAATGTCTGGAAGGGCAACAAAGAGAGGCAGAGAGTCACGAGGGCAAGCAGGCTCTGCGTCTAGAGGCAACTGTGCTGGTGGTGGACACGGTGCATCCTCTTCAGCACGTGGCCGTTGGACACGCTCGTCCTTGTTTTCGGGAGTTGGCCATGTTGAGCCTCAACATGCAGACAAATTGGTAGAGTTGATGACCAAGCCGTACTCATCCTCCTCATCCTCTCTCACCCAGGCTGAGCTTACTTTGTCTGGCAAAGTACCTGCCAAGGTGTCCTCTTCCCTCTGCTCAATGGCATCACTTACTCTTTCCCTAGTCCCACCATGTCCTCCTGAGGAGTCCCCCGAACTGTTTGAACACAGTGTTGGGTACATGCTGCATGAAGATGCGCAGCGTTTTGAAGGCTCCGATGATGGAACACAGATAGTAATGTGAGCCCAGAGAGAGGGGGTGCTCGAGAGGGACAGCAATCTGGCAGTCATGTTCCCCCAGCTACAGCATACTGCCAGGTTTTTGACAGTGATGAGGAGGGAGGGGATGATGAGGTCACTGACTGTACGTGGGTGCCTGATAGGAGAGAGGAGGAGGAGGAAGCACAGGCACATCAACGAGGCAGGATGCCCTCCAGGGGCCAGCTTAAGTGCAGCACACCAACTGCATTACAACGCAGAGCTACGCCTGTGCAGGGCGCTGCTGTGTCTCAGCGTTACTGCAAAAGTTCTTTGGTGTGGGCCTTTTTTGAGACATGTGCATCAGATCGCACCGTTGCTATTTGCAACATATGTCTCAAGCGTATCTCACGTGGCCAAACATCACCCGCTTGGGCATCACATGCTTGACCAGACATATGTCGACCTTCCATGCAGTTCGTTGGTAAGCATACCTGTAAGACCCACACCAAAGAACAAAGCGGACCTCCCCTTGCCCCTCATCAGCTGGGATCTCCAACCCCACTATACCCTCAGTCCTCTCTGAAGCCTGCACTGATAGGACTGAAGGTGTAGAATTAGGTGTGTCACAACCTAGTAGTACATGCGGGAAATCACTATCGGTACAGCAATGGCAGATTGTACCAGCCAAATTTCCCTGCCCCAGCTGCTGCAGCGCCGAAAGAAGTACTCTCCCAGCCATCCACATGCCCAGCGGTTGAATGCTAGCTTAGCGAAATTGCTAGCACTTCAACTGCTGCCTTTTCAGTTAGTAGATTCTGCCCCCTTCCGTGAGAATGTGCAGTACCTCAGTGGCAAGTTCCCAAACGACACTTTTTCTCACATAAAGCGATTCCGGCTCTCTACCGCCATTTGGAAGGCAATGTCCATGCCTCGCTGGACAGGGCGGTCAGTGGTAAGGTGCATATTACCGCTGACTCATGGTCCAGTAGGCATGGACAGGGACGTTACCTCTCTTTCACGGCACATTGGGTGACTCTGCTGGCAGCTGGGAAGGACGCAGGGCAAGGTACAGTAGTGTTGGAGGTTGTTCCGTCACCACGCCTCCAAAACACTACTACTGGTTGTGACACACCTCTCTCCTCCACCCCCTCCTCTTCTTCTTCCTCTGTGGCCTCTTCCTGTGCTGATGTGTCCTTGGAACCAGCGGTGCTCCTTAGGCGTACGAGGGGCTACACAGGAATGCAGGCAAAGAGATGCCATGCGGTGCTAGAGCTGGTGTGCTTGGGAGACAGGAGCCACACTGGGGCAGAGGTTCTGTCAGCTCTGCAGGGGCAGGCTCAGAGGTGGTTGACGCCACGCCAGCTTAAGCCAGGAATGGTGGTTAGCGACAATGGCACCAACCTCCTCTCTGCCCTGCGACAGGGACAACTGACCCATGTGCCCTGTTTTGCTCATGTTCTAAATTTGGTGGTGCAGCGGTTCTTGGGCAGGTACCCGGGCTTACAGGATGTCCTGAAGCAGGCCAGGAAAGTCTGTGTGTGTCAGAATCGTTTGAGGTAAGTACTCACCGAGACCGAGATGCCGAGGGTGGCTACCTTTGCGACTCTGTGCACCTCACCCTCTGGAGATGGGGACAGCGAGGAGGGGCACAAAGAGGCACCGGCTGCCAGCAGCAGAAGATGATTTGATGGAAGTCACTGAAGCTGTGATTCGTAGACACCAAGGGAGCTGTAGCAGATGAGATGAAGATGCAGGTGCAAGACAGAGCCCGATTGGATCAAAGCAGGAAGTCCAAGAAACAAGCCAAGTGGTCAGGGGTTCCAGAAGGTAGAGAGTCCAAATCAGCAAGCCAGTAGTCAAAGGAATGGAGACGGAAGCGGGTCCAGTAAACAAGCCAGGGGGTCAAAGCGCAGGAGAAGGCAAAGAGTAGTCAAGTCCAAATCCGGGTCAAAACAGGTCAAAATTCAGGTAATCTTCAAGGTTCTTCAGGTAAAGCTGACAACAAACCAGCAACCACCATGAGTGTGGTGTTGGTTTAAATAGGCCGGGTTGCGCCCTGATTGGTGGACGTACGTGCGGGTGCGCGCACACGCACGCGCCGTAGCAGAGAACCACGCTGAAACGCAGAGGCGCGCATGGGCGTGCCCGTGCGCGGCGCGCGCATGCGCTAATAGGTTTCCGGGTCCCTGACAGTGCCCCCCCCCGAGGGGCGGACTCCGGACGCCCAAACTGGACATCAATTCTGGATGGTTTTGATGAAAGGTTCAGATTAACCGCGGGGCGTGTAAATTCTTTGATGGTTCCCATGAGTTATCCTCCGGAGGATATCCCTTCCATTTCACCAAATATTGAAGCTGTCTTCCTCTTTTTATGCAACCTAGAATGGTCTCAACCTCGAACTCTAACTCCCCCTCAATCTCGACAGGTGTGGGTGGAGATTCTTCTCTGTCGGGGAAGGACTCAGGAATGACAGGTTTTAACAAGGAAACATGGAAAACAGGATGGATTTTGTACGAATTAGGTAAAGCCAACTCGAAAGCAATATCATTAATTTTCCGTTTGATTTTAAAAGGACCGACGAATCTCGGACCTAGCTTTCGAGAAGGCATGTGTAGCCTGAGATTTGCCGCTGACAACCAGACTTTCTCCCCAATTTCAAAATTCGGACTGTCCTTCTTTCCCCTATCAAAAAATTTGTTGTAGTCCTCCTGAGCCTGATGCATTGTTTCCTGTAGTTTCTTGAAATTTTGTTGAACAGAGGCTATGAGTTCTTGAACAGCTGGAACTGAAGTTTCTGAAAATGAATTTGGTAAGAATGAAGGATGAAACCCGAAGTTGGACCAAAAAGGAGTCTGATTGGTTGTGGTATGGATGGAATTGTTGTACGCAAACTCTGCAGATGGGAGTAATGAGGACCAGTCATCTTGAGAAGCTGAACAGAAACAGCGGAGATATTGCTCCAGGGTCTGGTTCGTTCTTTCTGTTTGACCATTGCTCTGTGGGTGATAAGCTGATGAGAGGCTTACTTTGATATCAAGGGTTTTACAGAGTTCTCTCCAGAATTTGGACGTGAATTGTACGCCTCTGTCAGAGACGATATTTTTGGGAGTTCCGTGAAGCCGAACCACTTCCTTAAAAAAAACTTTGGCTGTTTCTGCGGCTGATGGAGTGCCTACCATGGGCAAGAAGTGTGCCATTTTTGAAAGGCGGTCAACGACAACAAAAATTGATGTAAAACCCCCGGACGGGGGAAGATCCACAATGAAATCCATAGAGATTTCAGACCACGGCCATTCAGGAATGGGCAAAGGCTTGAGTAGCCCCCAACTCTTCATAATTGGTCCTTTGTTACGTTGACAGCAAGTACAAGCAGATACATAGGCTTTACAATCCTGTCTCCATCTTGGCCACCAGAATGTGCGGGAAACCAGTTCTGCGGTTTTTGGTGCTCCAAAGTGACCCGCCAGTTTGTGATCATGGAATGTACTGAGAATTAGGTGCCGGGTTTCCAAAGGAACAAAAATTTTATTTTGGGACCAGAGCAGTTCGTCCCGTCTTTCAAGAGGGGGTGTCCCCTGGTTGGGGTAATCCCAGGATGCGGTCTTCAGAGAGGTCAAGAGATCCGCTTGAGGAAGAAACAGAAAATTGTGTGAAGACAGGATGGTGCCAGGCTCTGATGTCACAGGATCTTCCAAGAACATTCTGGAGAGGGCATCTGCTTTCACATTCTTGGAACCAGGCCTGTAAGATATGAGAAAGTTAAATCGGGTGAAGAAAAGAGCCCAACGGGCCTGCCTGGGCCGCAGACGTTTAGCTGATCGCAGATACTCTAGATTTTTGTGATCTGTGAAGATCATAATAGAATGAACTGCCCCTTCCAGTAAGTATCTCCACTCTTCGAGGGCGAACTTAATCGCTAACAACTCTCTGTCACCGACGTCGTAGTTTCTCTCTGGTGGATTTAGTTTTCGAGAAGCAAAGGCCACGGGATGCAGAAGGGCCTTAGGTCCTTGCCTTTGAGATAGAATGGCCCCGACAGCTGTTTCAGAGGCGTCAACCTCGAGTATGAAGGGTAGTGCCGGATCAGGGTGACATAGAACAGGTGCAGAGGTAAAAGTTAGCTTGAGCTTGGAGAAAGCTTCCTGGGCTTCCTGTGACCAGACAAAACGGTTACCTTGATGGGTGAGTTTACCGATGGGTGCCACTATGGAGGAGAATCCTATGATAAAACGTCTATAAAAGTTGGCAAAACCAATAAAGCGTTGCACCCCCTTTTTGTCTTTGGGAACTGGCCAGTCTTGAATGGCTTGAACCTTTTGTGGATCCATGGCAACCCCAGAAGTAGAAACGATGAAACCGAGGAACTGTACTGTACTCTTCTTAAACTCACATTTCTCGGCCTTTAGGTATAACTTATGACGTCTAAGAATGGTGAGGACTGTTTTGACATGTTCCCGATGAAGGTCAATGGAGGCTGAAAAAATAAGAATATCGTCCAAATAGACTACTAAAAAATCATCCAAGTGTTTCCGAAAGATGTCGTTGACAAGGTGTTGGAAGGTAGCTGGGGCATTGCCGAGACCGAATGGCATAACGAGGTACTCAAAGTGGCCAAATCTGGATCTAAAAGCGGTCTTCCACTCATCCCCAGGTCTAATTTGGATGAGATTGTAGGCACCCCGGAGATCCAACTTAGAGAAGATTTTAGCTGAACGAAACCGTTGAAAGAGCTCAGGGATGAGGGGTAGCGGGTATCTGTTCTTAACAGTGATCTTATTCAACTCTCTGTAGTCTATACAGGGTCAGAGGGAGCCGTCTTTTTTCTCTACGAAGAAGATTCCTGCCCCCGCAGGGGAAGAAGAGGGATGAATAAACTGTTTTTCAAGGTTCTCGTCAATGTAGGTTTTGAGAGCCTTTAATTCAGTCTCTGATAGAGGAAAAATATGGCCAAAAGGAATTGCTGCACCGGGTAACAAATCAATAGGGCAATCATAAGGCCTATGAGGAGGTAGGCGGTCAGCCTGTTTCTTGTCGAACACATCTATAAATTCTAGGTATGCCGGAGGGACGTGTTGGAGGTTTTCTGATGAGGCGGTGACGGTGGAACAGGTGGTGGTAACCGGTGTAAAGCAGTTGCGGGAACAGTAGGATGATACGAAATTGACCTCCTTGCTACCCCAATTGATATGAGGTTGATGAGTTTGTAGCCAGGGGAGGCCAAGAATAATAGGGAATACTGGGGACGGAATTAAGTCCAGCTGTAGAAATTCTTGGTGTCCGGAATCGGTGATGGCAGGAATGGGGTCAGTCTGTTGAGTAACTAGTCCTGATCGGGGAAACGAGTCATCTGCCAGTCATACTTGTAAGTACTGTTCTTTTAGCCGAAGGGGAAAACGTAGCTTCAGGGCAAGGTTAGAGTCCATGAAGTTGCTACAAGCACCGGAATCAATGATCGCGGGCAGTCCAGTTACCCCTCCCGGTAGCTGTAGGGAGACAAAGAGAGTAAGATAAGACTGAGGGGCACTGACCATACAGTAATTAGGAGCAAACTTGGGTGCACACTTACTGGGTCTCACCGGACAGGTGCTAAGGAAGTGACCGGAAGCTCCACAATACAGGCACAGGTTGGCTAGACGCCTGCGCTGCCTTTCTTCGGAAGTAAGAGGAGGGCGAACTAGTCCAAGTTGCATAGGTTCTGTATCTGAGACCGAGTTGGAAGAGGAAGCGGGAGGAGGAGGAGGATGCATTGGAGCAGACCTTGGAGCAGTCCAGGTTGGACGGGACGTTTGGAAGCGCTCAGAGCGCCGTTCCCGAAGACGTCGATCCAGTTGGGTAGCAGCTTGGATTAAATCTTCTAGTGTAGCGGGAGTTTCAGTTCTGGCTAGCTCGTCCTTGAGAGCTTCTGAAAGTCCTTGCTGGAACTGATGCTTTAGTGCTGCTTCATTCCAGCCGATATCGACAGACCACTTCCGAAACTCCACCGTGTAGTCCTCTACAGGTCTTTTACCCTGGCAAAGGTTGTGCAGTACAGTCTCAGCCATAGCGGTGCGTTGCGGGTCATCATAGAGTCTGGCCATTTGTTCAAAGAAAGTGTCAAGTGAGTCCAGTACTGGGCTTCTCTGTTCCATGAGGCCATGCGCCCACGCTTGTGGTTCCTCGGAGAGGAGGGATATAACGAAGCCCACTTTTACTTTTTCAGAAAAGAAAGTTCTAGGCTGTAGTGCGAGATACAAGGAACAGGCATTCTTAAAGGAACGGTATTTTCTGCGATTGCCTGAGAATCGCTCCGGAGTCGGGACTCTAGGTTCAGGGTGAGTCACCATGACAGGTGGGCTTGTGGTGACCTGTGGTGCTGCGGTCCCAGAGGCAGATGCTGCGACCGAAGCGGAAGGATCAGAATGACCGGTAAGTTGTTGAAGGCAACCATCAACTTGTAAATATCCGTCCTGCAACCTTTGTACTGCTTCCGTGAGAGCTGAGACCTGTTGGCATAGGGTCTCGAAAGGTGAGCGCACCCTGTCGGTCTCGGACATCTGGCTGGTTTGTACTGTCAGAATCGTTTGAGGTAAGTACTCACCGAGACCGAGATGCCGAGGGTGGCTACCTTTGCGACTCTGTGCACCTCACCCTCTGGAGATGGGGACAGCGAGGAGGGGCACAAAGAGGCACCGGCTGCCAGCAGCAGAAGATGATTTGATGGAAGTCACTGAAGCTGTGATTCGTAGACACCAAGGGAGCTGTAGCAGATGAGATGAAGATGCAGGTGCAAGACAGAGTCCACGGGTTTGGGAGCCCGATTGGATCAAAGCAGGAAGTCCAGGAAACAAGCCAAGTGGTCAAGGGTTCCAGAAGGTCCAAATCAGCAAGCCAATAGTCAAAGGAATGGAGACGGAAGCGGGTCCAGTAAACAAGCCAGGGGGTCAAAGCGCAGGAGAAGGCAAAGAGTAGTCAAGTCCAAATCCGGGTCAAAACAGGTCAAAATTCAGGTAATCTTCAAGGTTCTTCAGGTAAAGCTGACAACAAACCAGCAACCACCATGAGTGTGGTGCTGGTTTAAATAGGCCGGGTTGCGCCCTGATTGGTGGACATACGTGCAGGTGTGTGCGCACGCACGCGCGCCTTAGAGAACCACGCTTGAACGCAGAGGCGCGCATGCCCGTGTGCGGCGCGCGCATGCGCTAATCGGTTTTCGGGTCCCGGACAGTGTGCATTTCCGAAGGTCATATAATGCCACTGCTCGGCTGACAGACCTCCAAAGGGAATACAACCTGCCCAAGAACCGCCTAATCTGTGACATGCCCACCAAATGGAACTCTACATTGGCCATGCTGCAGCCGCTGCACACGCAGCAGAGGGCCATCAATGAGTACATGTGCCAATATGGCAGCAGAACTGGGTCAGGGGAGCTTGGTTTTTTTCCCCACGCCAGTGGGCCTTGATCAGGGATGCATGCACTGTCCTGTCACCATTTGAGGAGGCCACGAGGATGGTGAGCAGTGACAGTGCATGCATCAGTGAGACTGTCCCTCTTATTCACATGTTGGAGCACACGCAACATGGAATATTGGACAGGGCCCTTGAGGCAGAACAGAGGGAGGAAGAGGAGGACTTCCTTACCTCTCAAGGCCACCTTTATCCAGACAGTGGTCCTGCTTGCCCGCCTAGCACACAGGAAGAGTACGAGGAGGAGGAGGATTGTATCAGCAGCATGGAGGTGGAGCCTAGCACTCGGCATCAGCAGCAGCAGTCTTCAAGGGATCAATTGCAGTCCCAAGGAACCCATGGACTTTTACGTGGCTGGGATGAGGTGGCTGCGGATCCTGTCGTCCTCAGTGACCCAGAGGACTGTGCCCGAATGCCTCAGCAAACCTACGCTGCATGGCTTCCCTGATCCTGCAAAGCCTGCGTAAGGATCCTCGTATTCGTGGTATCAAGGAGAGGGATCATTACTGGCGGCTGGCAACTCTCCTTGATCCACGTTACAAGAGTAAAGTTGCGGACCTTATCTTTCCGTAGCAGAGGGAGCAGAAGATAAAAAAAATTCGGGAGGCCTTGCAGAAAGGTCTGTGCAACGTGTTCCCAGAACCTGGGGGATTACCAAATCCTGGTCCTGGACAATGTGTTGCTGAGGCTTCGGTGAGTCACAGAAGGAGCGGTGGAGAAGGTGGCCGTCTGACTGATGCGTTCAGACAATTTTTTAGTCCGCAGCCCCAAGGTTTGACCGGTTCCAGCAACCATCGCCAGCGTCTGGTTTACATGGTGCGGGAATACCTAGGGGCAAGATCAGACTTGGGCACCTTCCCCACCGAAAATCCTCTGGCTTACTGGGTCTTGAGGATGGATCACTGGCCAGAGCTTGCACAGTTGCAATTGAGCTACTGGCTTGTCCTGCATCCAGCGTTCTTTCAGAATGCACATTCAGTGCTGCTGGAGGCTTTGTGACCGATCACAGGGTGTGTGCCTCTCCACCGACTCCGTCGATCGACTGACCTTCATGAAAATTAATCAGTCTTGGATCAACACTAGCTACCAAGCACCTGATGCTGATGTAACTGAATAATTTTTTTTGAAATGTCAGATCCCTTGGAGACTGCCTATGCTGATGCTGAGTGACTGTCCCGTTATGCTGACTGAATATCCTATTCCTCCTCAATGATCTTGCGGATAGCTAGTAAGAACATTGTTGGTTCTGGGCACCGCCAGCAGTGCCTAAGGCCCAATTTTTCTGCCCCTGTTTATCAGGGGCGTATAATAACAATTTTTGATGCAATTCTTTGCATGTGGCTCTTTGCTGTGCTCCAATTACAGTATCTGTGAGGGGTTGCAGTGTTGTGGCACCAGTGCCTAAGGCCCAATTTGTCTGCCCCTGTTCAACATGGGCATGTTGCTACAGTTCTTGATCTAAAATTTCACAGCAGGGCTTTCCAGCGCCCACCAAGACTAACTGTGAGGGCTTACAGTGTTGTGGCAACACCAACACCTAGGGCCCAAATTTATGCAGAGTATATACGGCAGGCCCCTACTTTCAAACATCCAACTTACAAACGACTCCTACTTGCAAACGGAAGGAGACAACAGGAAGTGAGAGGAAATCTACCCCTAGGAAGGGAAATTCTCTTCTGTAAAAGGTGTCTCCTGTCCACTGATGCTTTATCACCAATCCTTGTTTCACAAAAAAAATAAAAAAATTCAAATAATCATTTGTCATTGAGACAGAAAGTGAGGTGCAATCTTCTGAACAGATGCACACAGACAACAAAACAAATGTTACAGGGGTGATAACCCTTCTCTATGTTTTCAGAAAAGCTTAAAAAAAGATTTTATGTCTGAAGCTACACTTTAAAGAAGTACCAGTTGAAAATTACAAACAGATTCTACTGTCTCTTTCTTGTTTGCACCGCCTGTATACTGCTGTTCAAAGTATATATGGCCAAAGGGGCTTGTAATGACCTGGGGGAGGGGGGCGGGGAAACCCATGCTATTTTTCTCAGTGATTTTCATCCATATTGCAGGGACCAAACATTACATTAAAGCCGCAAGCAGTCTTAAATGACTTTTTTCTTATAGTAATCTCATTTTGTGCAGGGACAGTTCTAAACACATGCCACCTCACAGGCATACTATAGACACCCAGCAGGTACGATATTTAAAGGAATTTTTCATTTTTCATTTTTTTTTCACTTTAAGCATCATTAAAGTCGCTGCTCCAGAAAATACATGTTCCCTGGGGCAAGACCCGGGTTCTCAAAGACGTTTTCCGACATTAACTTGCATATTAGGCTTTAAAATTAGCACTTTTGAATTTGAACGTTCGAGTCCCATAGACGTCAATGGGGTTCGATATGTTCGCGCGAACGTTCGGTCCGTTCGAAGGTTCTGGTGTGAACCGAACGGGCGGGTGTTCGGCTCATCCCTAATCCCTAGTAATTAACTACAATAGCTACTCCTGACAAGGAATTTGTCAAGGAGCTTCCTGACTAAACCCCAGGGCGCTACATCAATGTTTGTAAAATCAGCATGCAGGAATTGGAGTATTGAGACAAGCATCTCTTTAAGCTGAGTGTCTAATACAGTCTAATTGGAGGTGGGAAATCTGGCTATGGGGGATTGGAGCTCTGTGTGCTCTATGGCTGGGGATAGCTCAGGAGTCATCCCTGTGTCTGCAGCTGCTGTGTCCAGTTTCATTCTGGCTTTGGCTGGGCTTGAGCAGAGAGGGCTGTGAAGAGGGGACGAGCTTCTGGGAAAGAATCCCCAGCTCCTCCATCGGCCCAGGTCGTGGCATCTGGTAGTTCAGAATAGTGAGTTTTGCATGGTGTGAAGGAGGGGGCAGAGCAGCTGACGCCATTTGGACCTCCTCCATCTATAGGCCGGTGGAAGTAAGCTGTTAACTTCTTTAGTGCCCCTGCTGCTTCCTCTGCAATTGTCGGGAGGTTGTGAGTGTTCACGGGAATCTGTGCAGGGTTCGGGTCAGGGCTCTGGAGCTCTGTTCTCAGGCAGCGAGCTGCCGTACACGCTAGCGGTGACCCCTGACAAGACCAGATTTTTTAAAAAAATCTTCTTTTATGGTTTTAGATGGAGTCGGTGAGGGTTGGTGCCTTTGTCAGGTTTACATATTTGGCCCTATGGAAAAAAAAATCTCTTCCTGTTGTGTAATTGGAACTGTTATAATAAGGCAATGCATTTACCTGAACCACAAAGCAACAAAAAACACTCCCGCAGCACAGCACATGAAATGCAACTAGTGGTAATGTTGGGGTGCTGGTCACAAAGAATGACAGTACAGAGCACCAATGCACGTAACACCTTACTGTGCATTGTGGTAATGCACATTACTACAATGCACTCATGTGAATGGGCCCTTGGTTAGGCCTTGTTTACATGAGGTGTATCCATCACACCCATGCAAGGCCTTGTATACCTACACAAAGATGCAAAGGTGTTCTGTGCATCCCTGTGCAGGCTGTGCCATTGATCTCAACTGGGACATAGCAGCTGCATGGACACACGCTCTGCTGCCAATTTGACATCCATGTGGGTGCGGGTACCCAAACTTACACAGTGTACAATTAGGAACATGCACCCGCACCCACAAAGATCTTAAGTTGGGATGCAGTGGATGTGCCTTCACATGGATACATGGAACACCTGTGCATCCTCATGCAAGAAAACACGGCCTTGCATGGACGTACGTATTAATTTGCCTGTGTGAATGAGGCCTTAGGGCAAATCTCTCTAAATGGAAAACCTAATAGAGTGGGGAAGTGTTAGAAGATCTTTCAGAATAAAGGGAAAACATAATAGAGTGGGGAAGTGTTAGAAGATATTTTTTTTGTTTTTGCTTACTGTCTCAGTGATAGGTGTTACTAGGGTAAGAAGAATGGGAAAATGTGTCAGATGGTTGCATAAACATCATTTAAAATGTAATAGAGGCTACAGAAGTTCAAACTTTCCCTCACATTATTCAGTCGGTTTGTGATTTCAAAATTTAAGAAGGACTTGAAAAGGTTAACTTGCGATTTGTTCTGAGTAATACGGTAACATAAAGCGTGTAGGAAAATTATCAAAGATGTGGCAATATTTGCATGAATACTCTTGTACTTCAGAAGGGCTTGTCATATTTCTTCATTATATATGAATATGCACAAAAAACCTCAGAATACTGATTACACCAAACATCATAGGCAAATAGTAACTCTACGCTGCTGTGTCATACTATAAACCAGAATTGCAGTCGTTTCCCGTAATAGTAATACATCAAATGCAGTTTTACAGTTCTCAACATTGTGGTCTAGGTGGCAACTTACTTTGATAATATAACATTGTGGTAATTGTTAGATAGTAATCTCAATAGTCATGTGCTACACTGCCTTTTCTGCTTTATCTTTGTACACAAATAATAATTTTAGACTTAATTATAGTAGGTTCAACCACACAATAGCAGCTGATCAACCACAGACAAGGTAGAGATACAATAAGGTGTACATATATATTTTTTATATATTCTATTTATTTTAGGTTCCTATGGAGCTTATTTCATGACAGAACCTCTTCCTCTTTACAGTATCTTTCTAATTGTAGACCACATGGTTCTGACAAATGAGCTTTAAAAAAAAAAAAAAAAAATGTCTTTATGTCAAGTCATTAATTGGATCACATTTTTCATGTAAAAGTTATTATTACTTTAACCACTTGCCAACCGCCTGCAATATACTTTGGGCAAGCAGCGGCTGTAGGCAAAGCGACGTACCTGTATGTTGTTGCCTACTTGCGGTTTTAGGGCACACTAATGCACGATAAGTCACTCGCATATATGGTGCTTTTGGGTACAAATATTTAGCCTCTTTTTTTTGTTTAGTATCTTATTCTCCTTTTCTTTTTCTATCCACTCATTAAGTTTATTTTTTAATTATTATTATATATGTTGTTTGTGCTCCGCTATAGCCACCAATCGGAGTAAGACAACTATCTCCTATAGATTTGATATCATTCTTGTTTCAGTTCTGGGGTATGGCATAGTGGGGTGCATATTAGCTTATGATTGTTTAATATTATTAGGGTCCCTAGGCATTTATGATTTAGTTATGGCTCCCCCTCTGATACAAATTAGGGAGGGGTGAATTGATATAGATACCAAGTGTTTTTCTTTTTTTTTTTTTTTTTGAGCATCCTACCTGTGATAGAGGTTCCTCTTATTTCCCCCCCAAAAAATTAGATTTAAAATAGATAATTAAACCATTTTTACCAATAGTTAAAGGAACACTAAAGGCATTGTTTTTTTTTTAAATATCAAACATGTTATACTTACCTCCACTGTGCAGCTCGTTTTGCACATAGTGTCCCCTAACCCTGTCTTCTGGGGTCCCTCGGCGGCTGTCTCGGCTCCTCCTCGCAAAAGCTTTCCACCTTCATGCGAGCGAGCTTGCATGGTGGAAAGCTTTTGCGAGCGCTCTCCCTTGATACAGCTGCGGGCATAGCCACCGACTGTATCACTCGGGCCCGCCCTCCGGCGCGCCACGTCATCCGCTGTGATTGACAGCAGCGCCAGCCAATGGCTGCGCTGTTATCAATCCGTCCAGCCTAGCCAATCAACGGCCAGGCTGGGAACCTAAGAGGATCACGTGGACGCGCGCGGGACTTTCGAGGGGTCAGGTAAGTAAAACGGGGGTTCGGGGGGGGGCCGGTACCGTCGGATGTTTTTTCACCTTAATGCATAGGATGCATTAAGGTGAAAAAACATTTACCTTTACAACCCCTTTAATTATTTACCCTCATTATGATTTATACTTTTTTTTTTTATGTTTTGTTCTTAAGATGAATTTGCATTCATTAATTGGATTAGGAACATCTACATACACACATATTACTCCTCTTTGACCACTAGGTGGTGCTGTTAATGTCATTTTAGATCCAAATGAGTTATTAATCTATTATTTTATGAATTTATGATTGCCATTACTGGAATAATCCGTTTGGATCTATATACAGTATAACACTTATGTCAATTACTTGGTTGGGGTGATGATGTTGTGACGTAAATTGAGAATATTTTAATGATGTATTATATTTACCGATATTGTATTTTTTCAATTTTTTTTTATCTATTTGAGCAACCAAGATGTACAGCGGTTAGGAATAAATAAAATACATTTATTTATTGGGGAGAATTCATATTAATATGGATGATTGCCCACCAATTAGATTGCCTAGCCCAGCAGGGTATACATGGGTATAAGGCTTCAGTACAATGGCAGAGAGCAAGCTTCCTGATGACGTGTTGATCACGAAATGCATTGAGGCTGCGCACTCGCCTATGCTGATGCCATTTCCGGTACGGTTGGATACGGTATTTGCTTTGGTGGGACGCACACTGAGACATGAGAAAATAGTGTCTCTGCTATCATATTAGCACCTTAAAATGTAAGTGAGCACTTTACCTTTTCTGGCACTTGGTTCATATTGAAGCATATTGCGCTATGTGAATTTTTGTTGCTTTAAACGAGCCACATTGCCCTTTGAGCATAAGTATACATCAAGGGATACATTATACCTTCCAAAGGATATGAGCATATGAAGTCTCCCATGCTTTAGCCATCTGGTAAATCTGCATTTGCACCTGCACGAGTGAAGGTGAAGCACAGATAATTAAGAGTACCTGTCAATACACAGACTTTTTTCTTTGGTGTTTGGTCTAATTTTTGAGGACTGTTTCTTATTTAATTTAGTATTTGTGTGGTTATTGTTTATGCACTAAGATACCAAGTCATATTTATATTTGAGACTTTTTATATTTTCCAATGATTTGCTAGGTGATTTATTCATTTGTAAAAAGGGCAGCTCTACTCACTGCTGATGACACACCACCTTCAATGATTCAAAATTCGAATAAAAACACTCTTGTGTAATAAGTTGAATATTTGGTGCTATATATAAACATAAATCTACTATACAAATATAACGTGCAATAGTGCAAAATTATTTAAAGTGCCAAGTGCTATATAATCCTATGATGTGGAAACAGTTATGGTTATTATGCAGTATTGCAAACTTAAAAGTGATGCGGTGCAAATATTCAGTCCATATGCAAAAAATAAAAGTAAAAAATATAAAAAATGTATGTTTTCCCAAAAAGGTTACAGGTGTTCTTCAAATGTACTTTGTGCTTATTACAGTGCCTCCTATAGGTAATGCACTCACCGGAGATACTCACCCCTTGAAGGTGTATCTCACTTTCAGTGTTTGCCACTGTGCAGCAATATCCAGATGAACACCTTTAGAGATCAATATTTTCTTTACTCTTTAGATTTTCATCCACATCACCCACATGTAGTAAAGAGATGCTCCCATAGCATAATTCAGTATTTTAATGGGTTTATTTAAATGTAAAAGTGAATAACATACTCACATTATACTCACATTATCTCAGTAGGTTTAAAGCTTTTAAAACCAGGAAGCCGGGACGATTCATGTTCCACGGCTTCAAACCGGAAGTGATGCAAAGATGCTAGAAGCACCTCCCTATGCATTTCGTCATCAAGACGTCATCTGGAGCTGCTCGATCAGATCAGGGATAAAGTTGTGGAGAAGTTTAAAGCATTGTTAGTTTATAAAAAAAATCCCAAGATTTGAACATCTCACGAAGCACTGTTCAATCCATCTTCCGAAAATGAAGAGTATGGCACAACTGCAAACCTACCAAGACATGACCGTCCACCTAAACTGACAGGCCGGGCCGGAAGAGCATTAATCAGAGAAGCAGCCAAGAGGCCCATGATAACTCTGAAGGAGCTGCAGCAAAGCACAACTCAGGTGAGAGAATCTGTCCACATGACAACTATTAGTTGTGCACTCCACAAATCTGGCCTTAAGGGAAGAGTGGCAAGAAGAAAACTATTGTTGAAAGAAAGCCATAAGAAGTCCTGTTTGCAGTCTGCGAGAAGCAATGTGGGGGACACAGCAAACACGTGGAAGAAGGTGCTCTGGTCAGATGAGACCAAAATGTAACTTTTTGGCCTAAAAGCAAAACGCTATGTGTGGTGGAAAACAAACACTGCACATCACCCTGAACACACCATCCCCACTGTGAAACATGGTAGTGGCAGCATCATGTTGTGGGAATGCTTTTCTTCAGCAGGGACAGGCAAGCTGGTCAGAGCTGATGGGAAGATGGATGGCCTAATACAGGGCAATCGTAGAAGAAAATCTTAGAGTCTTCAAAAGATTTGAGACTGGGGCGGAGGTTCACCTTCCAGTAGGACAACGACTCTAAACATAAAGCCATAGCTACAATGGAATGGATTACATAAAAGCATATTCATGTGTTATAATGGCCCAGTCAAAGTCCATACCTAAATCCAATTGAGAATCTGTGGCAAGAATTGAAAATTGCTGTTTACAGATGCTCTCCATCCAATCTGAAAGAGCTTGAGCTATTTTGTAAAGAATGGGCAAAAAGTTCACTCTCTAGATGTGCAAAGCTGGTAGAGACGTACTGAAAAATACTTGCAGCTGTAATTGCAGTGAAAGTGGGTTCTACACAGTATTGACTCATGGGGGCTAAATACAAATGCACACCACACTTTTCACATAAACATGACAACATTTGGAAAATTTCAAGGGGTATGAATACTCTTTCGAGGCACTGTGTGTATATAAATATATATATATACAGTACAGACCAAATGTTTGGACACACCTTCTCATTCAAAGAGTTTTCTTTATTTTCATGACTATGAAAATTGTAGATTCACACTGAAGGCATCAAAACTATGAATTAACACATGTGGAATTATACATAACAAAAAAGTGTGAAACTGAAAATATATTTCATATTCTAGGTTCTTCAAAGTAGCCACCTTTTGCTTCGATTACTGCTTTGCACACTCTTGGCATTCTCTTGATGAGCTTCAAGAGGTAGTCACCTGGCGCAGCACCCCATCACTCTCCTTCTTGGTCAAATAGCCCTTACACAGCCTGGAGGTGTGTTTGGGGTCATTGTCCTGTTGAAAAATAAATGGTCCAACTAAACGCAAACCGGATGGAATAGCATGCCGCTGCAAGATGCTGTGGTAGCCATGCTGGTTCAGTATGCCTTCAATTTTGAATATATCCCAACAGTGTCACCAGCATAGCACCCCCACACCATCACACGGTGGGAACCAGGCATGTAGAGTCCATCCGTTCACCTTTTCTGCATCGCACAAAGACACGGGGGTTGGAACCAAAGATCTCATGTTTGGACTCATCAGACCAAAGCACAGATTTCCACTGGTCTAATGTCCATTCCTTGTGTTCTTTAGCCCAAACAAGTCTCTTCTGCTTGTTGCCTTTCTTTAGCAGTGGTTTCCTAGCAGATATTCTACCATGAAGGCCTGATTCACACAGTCTCCTCTTAACAGTTCTAGAGATGTGTCTGCTGCAAAAGGTGGCTACTTTGAAGAACCTAGAATATTCCACATGTGTTAATTCATAGTTTTGATGCCTTCAGTGTGAATCTACAATTTTCATAGTCATGAAAATAAAGAAAACTCTTTGAATGAGAAGGTGTCCAAACTTTTGGTCTGTACGGTGTATATATATATATATATATATATATATATATATTACATACATACAATGTGATTGGGGAAAGTCACACCCAGTTTCTATTTAGTGCAAAGCAATCTGGTCTTCCCACCGACCATACATATAGGAAAAAAGTCCGGAGTTTTGCTGCATTTAAAATTTTATTTGTTCAATAATTTTTCTAAAATAGTTACATAATAAAGTGTTCAAAAAGATTTCCGTTTCAGGCTCGCATGTTTACGTCCTTCCGCAGATCAGAACACATCTAACATCTGAATCATATTAATGAGAATTTAATTTTTTTTCCCAAATAATCACATATGGAATCAATCTCGTGGTTAATTACTCATTAGTATAATTGTATTCCTTCAAGGGTTGATTTTTTTCAAAGCCACTGATACAGAAATGGTTAATCAAGCAGACGTTAATCTCACTATTCCATCTGAACTCATCATATTGTTAATATGTCAAAGAAAATGTATGAATATCATGATCTAGATATCCAAAGAATAATATTGTATATAACAAAAAATAAATGAGTATAAATAAATCTGAAAAATTAATCAGAAAATTGAAAAAAAAGGGGGCGTGGCTTGGCGCGCAGCGTGAATGGCTGCTGTGTAGGAGAGCTCCGGCAACCAGGGAGATCTACACCGCAAAAAAAGACCCGTCTCCGTGACAATAATGCCAACACCATTTAAAAAAGGATCGCACAACAGATCGCTGCGCTCGATGGGCACACCAAAGGCTAAAATCTCACCCGCTAACCTTAACAAATTCCGTTTCAACGGCGGAAGCAGGAACTCCAAGATGGCGCTGACCAGGAGAGCGGAAGTGGAGGATGTAATGGAGGACGATGAGATCTCCCTCCCTGCCTCAGAGGATTCATCTAGAGGTAATATACCTAACGATCATCCCCTGACCTATGCCATGATGACTGACATTGCTGCTGACATTAGGAGCTCCTTTACAGAAGCAATCACTGACATTAAAATGGAGCTCATGAGGCTATCAGAACAGATGTCGGTCACAGAGAGAGCGGGCAAACGGAGAGACGGAGCACTGATCAGGCTGGATGACATTGTAATCGATCACTCTAATCACCTGATCGATATGAATAGACACTTGGAGGACCTCGATAATAGAGGAAGGAGACACAATATCAGGGTAAGGGGTGTCCCAGAATCCGTCCCCCCTGAGCAGATCAGGCCTACTTTCACCTCCATTTTCAATGGCCTCATGGATAGGCCTGAAGCCTCGCCTATCGTGTTTGACAGGGCACACAGGGCTCTTCGACCCAAGGCTCCTGATAACACCCCTCCAAGGGATATCATCTGTTGTCTCCCTAATTTCACTCTCAAGGAGGAGATATTGCATAAAGCACGGGTGGAGGAACACATCAGATTTAATGAGGCTGAAATACAACTGTTCCAGGACCTTTCACCCATTACACTGAGAAACAGAAGGGCTCTGCACCCTCTCCTGGAGGTTCTAAAAAACAAAGGCATAACATACAGATGGAAGTTCCCGTTTGCCCTGCAGGCAACTTTCAATGGTAGGCAATTCACACTGAAAATACCTGAAGAGCTTCAGAAGTTTTGCGAGTGTTTGCAGATAGCCCCGATGGACTTACCGGAGTGGTATGCAGAGTTCCGCCTTCCCCCTGAAGTGAACAATATGCCGACCAAACAGGGCCCATCACCAGCAAAATCCCCTTTTCAGCAGAACCGTACCCGCAGAAGCAACTATGGGAGCAACTATAATTCTCCTGCTGCGAAAAACCCGAGGTTTGGAGACACCAGATAGATGACTCTCGTCCCGGCTGCCTGTGATCATATTCTGACATATGCACTACTTTTTTCTAGTTATGGACTGTTCCTGTTATCATTGGCACTGCGTGCTTTTTCATAATTTGATTGTTCTGCATTGCATTTTACTTTATTTTCTTTTTCTTTTTTCTTTTTTGTCTCCCGCTTTGCACTTCTACGATGCGGGTGAAGTCCACACGGTTCCTCTGCTTGCTCAGCAATAATTGACTTTTCCTTACGCCAGGAATTCTCTACCAAGGTCCACTCTAGAAGGAGTTACAGTGACCAGGAAAACGAGTAAGAAAACTTCAGATCGGATCTGGTCCACCTGAGGTACTGTCTTCTTGTAACACACCTGACACGCAAAAAATATCCTTTCCCCTACAACTTCCCGAGGACTAACATAACACCATCCCCCTCTGAGAGGATTGGAACTGTTTGAGACCAAGTTTGCTGACCTCGTGGTCTACCCCCATCTCACTACCCCCACCTTTCCTCTGGGTTTGTTATAATTAAACCTGGTTAATAGTAGCTCAATCTGTGTCATGCTGGCATTGCAAGGGTCCTACCACGTGAGGGGTCCCTTGGCCTTAATGCCCTCCTTTTTGTTACTTTTTCAACCCAGAGGATCAACATGAGGAGATAATGTTGATTTATTTTATTTTTGTACCGTTCTTTTTTGACTTTCACCTGAGAGTGCTTTACATTTGTATCTGTTTTATTAGACTTTGATTTGGTTTCAGGATATTCCATGTTTTTACCATATGATATAACAGGGATACTTGATGTTTTGATGCAACGGCTTTGCTTTCAGCTTGTACTGCCAGCAAACTCCTGTATATAGAATCCGGTGTCGGACGCCCTACAGACATTTAGTGATGTTAGTACTTAAGTCACAATTGGAATGTGTTATTTTCACCCTACATGAGGGTCAAGTTTTATTGTTAATAATAAGTTTTTTTCTAGGATCTCCCTGGGCCACACACCTCATATTATACATCTCATCTATAAGTGTTCTTTTAGGTTTCTCGCGAGACCCTCCCTTCCCCGTTGCACCCTTCCACCAACCCCCAGGAGTCGCATTGGGTGTTCAGACAAGAACACCTTTTAAACTCTGCGCTTCTAATAGCGGTATCCAGAGCTTAGACTCATTTTTAGTGCTCACGCATTACCTTTCTTCCGCTACTCTCTGACTTTTCTATCCTTCTCTTCTGTCTACTGATCCCCGTCTTCCTTCCTTCCCTCCCCCCTATCACCCCCCCCCTTCATCCACCACCCTACGCCAACATGGCATACTCACACCTAGGCAGTTCCCCAACTGTAATTTCACACAATGTCAATGGACTTAACGTCCCTGAGAAAACGCACCAAACTCCTGAGGGAACTCAGGAAAGCTAACCCTTCTGTGCTTTTCCTTCAGGAGACGCACTTCAAAGGACAAAACATTCCTAGACTCACGGATAATCATTTCACCAAAGCCTATCATGCTACAAACCCGCTGGCAAAAACTAAAGGGACCTCTATCCTTATAAACAAGCACTCCCCATTTGAACTTTCGCAGCAATTGGCAGACCCAGAAGGGCGTTACATTTTCGCTAAAGGCACTTGGGACGGCTACCCTATTACACTAGCTAACGTTTATTTTCCCAATAAATCTCACATTACGTTTTGCAACAAAATGATCTCATAACTAAAATGGTTCGCTGAAGGCTGTATAGTACTAGGGGGGGCTTCAATATCCCTCTCTCCCCAACTCATGATACCTCTAATGGCCACTCGCACGTCTCATATAAAATTTTGAAACGCATTAAAGCCCTGTTACATTCCATGTTGCTGGTAGACACATGGAGAACTCTGCATCCATCTGGAAAAGACTACTACTTCTTCCCCCCCCCCTCACAAAAAGTACTCCAGAATAGACCTAATTTTTATTTCCCAGAGGAACCTCAATGCCCTATCCCACGCAGAGATTGGCATCATTGCTTTGTCGGATCACGCTCCTGTGGCAGTGAAATTGTCGCTAGGCCCGCCCCAGAAGTCCTCCTTTAACTGGAGAATAAATTCAGCACTTTTAACTGATCCTACTATCCATGATGATATCCTTGACTCCATTAAGACTTTCTTTTCACTGAATCTAGACGCTGATACCAACCCACTTAACAATTGGGAGGCCCACAAAAGCGTAGTTAGAGGAGACTTGATAAAATGGGGGGCCAGAAGGAAAAAAGCAAAAGAGATCTCCTCTCTGTCCGCTACCATCGCACAGTTCGAGATGCAACACAAAAAATCCCTCTCCGACAAAGTGGCTGATGACCTTTCCCGACATAGGAAATCCTTGAAACAAATGTTAGACTTCCAAACCCAGAAATCCCTGTTCGTCAAAAAATAAATTTTTGTGAGCAGGGGGATAAATGCGGCAAACAGTTAGCCAGAGCCCTAAAAGACGCCACTCTGGCAAACCAGATTTATGCCATACGCAACAAATCAGGCACTCTCGAACACGCACCAGAGAAAATAGCAGAGGTCTTTCACGACTTTTACGCCAAATTATATGATCTTCCCCCACAAGCTAAACCCCCACATCTACAGGTTTCCAGAACGGAGACGATACAAGGCTTATGGAAGGAGAGCAAACTACAGTCTCTACCTGTGGAAGATTTGGCAGCTTTGGAAACCCCCATCACATCTGGAGAACTCCAATTAGCAATTAAAGAACTGAAAACTGGTAAGAGTCCTGGCCCCGACGGCTTTACATCACAATACTACAAAACTTTCACTTCACTTCTAACAGACCCCTACTTAAAGCCCTGAACCACCTTGCCAAGGATAGACATTGTTCTAAGTCCCTTCTGTCTGCACACATAGCTATAGTCCCCAAACCAGACAAAGATCCCTTAGACTGTGCAAATTTCCGACCTATTTCCCTTCTGAACCTAGATATAAAGCTCCTAGCAAAGATCTTGGCCAATAGATTAAAACCCCTCCTCTCGAAGATAATAGGTCCCGAACAAGTGGGTTTCATGCCAGGTAGAGAGGCTAGGGACAATATAACAAAATCCCTGAATCTCATACATCGTGCCAAAAACTCAAAATTAGAAGGCCTTCTCCTGTCCACTAATGTGGAGAAGGCCTTCGACAGGGTCTCGTGGGACTACATATTTGCAACGTGCTCCCACATTGGCCTAAAAGGTAGCATGTTAAACTGGATAGAAGCTCTGTACGTTAACCCCACAGCCTAAGTCAAAATTAATTCTACCCTTTCATCTCCTAAATCTATTTCCAATGGAACGCGCCAAGGTTGCCCGCTATCCCCTCTGCTTTTTATTCTATCCCTTGAACCTCTTATCAGATCTGTTAACCTATCCCATGATGTCAGGGGCTTTAGGGTATTAGATGGAGAATACAAGATAGCCGCATACGCGGATGATCTTTTGTTTTTTATCACTCAACCACACATTTCCATCCCCAATCTCACAAAGATCTTTTAAACATTCTGCTTCATTTCCAACTTCAAAGTCAACCACACCAAATCCGAAGCTTTAAACCTCACTCTCCCCCAAGCACATATGATTCCCTTAAAAATAACCACAACTTTAAATGGGAACAGGTATCTCTAAAATATTTAGGAGTTAAACTCACAGCGGACATTGATTCCTTATACAAAACCAATTTTATACCACTGCTAGATACTATTACTAAAGATTTGAAGAAATGGACCCAAAATTTTTCCTGGTTCGGGAGGGCGGCTATTCTAAAGATGGTGACCCTCCCCAGACTTTTGTATCTTTTCAATGCGCTTCCAATACAGATCCCCAATTCATTTTTCTCTAAACTTTAATCCGCCATGCGAAAATTCGTATGGGCGAACAAAAAACCTAGGATATCCCTAGAAAGACTGTCTGTTCCTAAGAGTAACGGGGGTATTGGGCTCCCAAACTATAACAATTATCAGGCCTCACATATTACAAGAGTTATTGATTGGCACTGCCATGGTACAAATAAAGTTTGGGTGTACCTTGAACTCAATGACCCCAAACAAATTTTATTCTACCCCTGGACCCAACACTCTAAATCCCCCAAACATATCTCTAATCCTCTAGTAGTCAACACCCTTAGGATTTGGCATTCAGTTGCTCGCCACCATAATCTTGCCTCCATTCCAGGACCCCTAACCCCAATAGGCGGGAACCCCGACTTCCTGCCCGGACTAGATCAATGAACCCTTCCAGCTCCTGACCCTGCACTCAAACTTTTAGCTACTCATTGCCTGGTAGGTAACAAGATCAAACCTCTTGTGACCCTCCAAAGCGAGCTGGGGGATTCATTCCCAGGATTTTGGTTCTATTTTCAGCTACGAGATTTCCTTACCAATAGTAAACACAAAAGTATGTATTTTCAAGAACTGGCAAACTTAGAAATCATATGCTTAAAGAGAACTGCAGTGTCAAAGACGACATCTTTAGCTTACACATGGTTGAATCCCCCGAATATTGATAACAGGAACCAACATAGATCCAGATGGGAAAATGACCTGGGACTTACGATTAGTGCCCCCCAATGGGAGAAAGCGTGCATTCTTGCTCATAAATGCTCTTTAAGCACGAAATATCAAGAAACATCATATAAATTGCTTACACAATGGTACATCACTCCACAGAAAGCAAGGAATTGGTCTTCTTCAGTCTCTGACGCTTGTTGGCGCTGTAATGCAGATACTGGTACGTTCTTGCATATTTGGTGGGAATGTCCCTTGATTCACACTTTCTGGGAAGAAGTCTCCAAGTGGATTAAGCACATCACGGAGACAAAAATCATCCTGAATGCTGCTGCATGCTTGCTCCACATTAATTCCTTTCCACTTCATAAATATAAGAAAACTCTAACTAGACACCTGCTTAACGCAGCAAAAACGCTAATTTCATTGCATTGGAAGACTAACAGGGTACCAAGCATCGGAGACTGGCTAGAAAGAATACAGTTTATTTATAAAATGAGGAACTAATTGCCATGAAAAATGAACATAGTGCATGCTTTATTGAAACCTGGCAACCCTGGGTTCTTTTCATTTACTCCAATGAATACGAATCTCTGTGTGATGATACTCTCCTTCTTGATGCTTGTGTTGATTCCAGGCCTTCTCCCAGGCTCGTCTGCCAGAAATGCTCTTTATATTGCTAATTTTATGCACTCAGGGTAAATTATTGTAAACCAAGGTAAATATAAGATATGAACTTTGTCTGTTGGGTCCCCCTTACAGCTGGGGTCTAGGATGATGATTATGCTTACACACCTCTCCCCCCTCTCCCCCATCCCCACATCCCCCCTCCTCTCTCTCCCCTCCTTTCTTCTCACATTCTTTTCTCATTTTCTCTCAATTTCTTTATTAGGACATTCACTTCATCTATGTTTGTGAAACAAATGTCCGATGGTTACCTAACATTGTAGGCTATGTGTCTATACTTTCATATTCAAAATGTTGTATGTGTTTATTGTGCATATGATTCAGACTTTGTTATCCATGTGTTTTAATTTTCTACCAATAAAACCTGGATTGTGAAAAAAAAAAAAAAAAAAAATTCTAATAAATTATACAAACAGATATAGGTCTAAAGCCTCGTACACACGATAGGTTAAACAGAGGACAACGGTCTGATGGACCGTTTTCATCGGTCAAAACCGATCGTGTGTGGGCCCCATAGGTTGTTTAACCATCGGTTAAAAAAAAAGCCAACTTGCTTTAAATTTAATTTAACCGATGGATTCCTAACCGATGGGAAAAAAAAAAAAAAACCTATCGTTAGTAGGCACAACCATCGGTTAAAAATCCACACATGCTCAGAATCAGGTCGACGCATGCTTGGAAGCATTGAACTTCGTTTTTTCAGCACGTCGTTGTGTTTTACGTCACCGCGTTCTGACACGATCGTTTTTTTAACTGATGGTGTGTAGGCGCGACGGACCATCAGTCAGCTTCATCGGTTAACCGATGAAAACTGTCCATCGGTCTGTTCTCATCGGATGGACTGATCGTGTGTACGCGGCATAAGTCTTTATTCAGTCCTTTCTGAGCAATAGTATTAAGGAAATGTATCCAATAAACCTCACATTTTCTTAAAACCAACTCCCAATCATCCCCTCTCCTGTTTTTACTAATGCCTTCTAACACCATATATATTTGCAAAATGGGGGAAAAACTGCGCTAACTAAAACAAACAATAATAAGCTGCTACATACAAACAAAGCTTGGTAGATAGTGAACAGAAAAATGTAGCGCTAAAGTTGAAATGTGAGATACCAGGTGAGGCACCAACATTAAATGGTGCTAGTGCACATATCCGACTGACATTAAATTAGTCAGAAATAAAGTTCCATAAAAAAGGAAAAAGAAACATATAACCAAGTCTCTGATAAGAACTTGAAGTGGGTCATCAATTAGACAATTGGTGAAGAGTGTGGGGTGGACTATGTCCAATGATTGAAGAAACAAACAGGTGGTCGAGTTGTCTGCAGTAATCTGTGAAAATCGCAATAACATCAGATATATGGTAGGTATAAAATGCGCTTACCAGATAAGTTGGACTCTGTTACTGTACAGCAAAAGAGTCAAACGGGCATAGTGGTCATTTGGAAACCGGGACCACTGCAACCGGGTATGGGATGGAAGTTGTGGATGGAACTCCAACTCACATGGACACCGGGAACCAGCGATGTTCAAATGGCGTGCTGTAGAACTGCAACGAATTCCGTATGAAATCCTTAGACTGCATATCCAAGAGTGCACACAATGGACTTAGCTGAAGCTCTGGTCAGACCATGAGATGAAAAAGAAAGGGGGCTCCAATAGCGCAGGTCAATAAAACCAATGTAGGTTTATTCAGTAAAAAAGTCATACATTAAAATAATGACATAAAAAGTGATCACATAGTAAAGCAATATGGGGTGCTCAATGGCGTATCCGACGCGTTTCGGCCACAGAAGCCTTCAACAGGGGCCCCTTTATTAGGCAATATATGGGGGTACCTGGCGGCGAACCTAAATAACTAACTGGCTAACCAGAGTCACCAGTGACACTTAAACGGTGATCACTGGTGAAAGGGTTAACTCTAGGGGCAATCAGGGGTTAAAACCTTTATTTATGGGGGTACCCAACGCTATAAAAACCTGGCGGCGAACCTCAAAAAAAACTAGCTACCTAGCGGCAACAGTGACACTAATACAGCGATCAGAAAACCGATCGCTTAGTGACACTGGCAATAGGGGGTGAAAGGGTTAACTAGGGCAGTGATCAAGGGGTTAAACCTTTATTAGGGGGGTTAGGGGGCTACCCTGGACGTAAAGGGGCCTAAAGCTAATGTCCCTAACACTTTTTACTGTCACAAATTACACTAAATGCAGTGATCACTGTGACAGGGGGCTGGGGGGTGATCGGGGGGTGATCTGGGGGTGACTGGGGGGGTTTATGTGCCTGTGCCAGTGGTCTGTTGGTGCAACTTACTGTGAGATGTCTTCTCTCCTCAGCGTCGGTCGAAAAGACCGACACGAGGAGAGATGACATCATTTCCTCTGCCTGTGTTTACACTTATGGGCCGTACACACGACCGAACATGTTCGGTCGTGTGTAGGCCCGAGCGGACAGGATTCCAGCATACATTTGCCCGCCGGGCCTTTTCCCAGCGGGCAAATATTTCTGGACTTGTTTTAAAACAGCCCGCTGAAATCCTGGCCGCTCGGACATGTTCGGTCGTCTGTACAGACCTACCGTACATGTCCGAGCGCCCGCCATCCCTCGCATGCGTCGAATGACTTAGACGCATGCGTGGAAGCATTGAACTGGCAGGGCCGTGGACACGCCCCGCGTATTGTTTACGCGCGGATTTCTGTATGATGGTGAGTACAGCCACCATACAGAAATCCCCGGGCAGACATGTACGGTGAAAACGGTCCGGTTTCATCGTACATGTATGCTCGTCTGTACGCGGCCTTACACAGGCAGAGAGCAGGCAGAGGCGGCAGATGATTCGCTGGGATCCATCCCGATCGCTCCCAGAGCTAGGAGAACCGCCGCATTTACCAGGGGGGGGTCCCGATCGGACCCCCGACCCACGTCAAGCAGAGCAGGTACGTACATGTGCCTGTCCGTGCCATTCTGCTGATGTATATGTACATGCGGCGGTCGTTTATGTACATGCGGCGGACATTATTCAGATATCATTTTCTTCCTGCGCCGATCCTGCGCACCGTAAAAGAAGGATCATAGCGGCGGTTCCGCCGCTTGATCATTCTTATAGGCGGCGGGAGGACATCCCCCCCTCGCGCCGCTTCTCCGTCCCATCGGGGGCCCGAAAAGATGATCGCCGTCCGCCGGATGTGCAGCATAGAGATGACTGGTGACCAGATGGTCACCAGTCATCTCTATGACCATCGGAGGCCCGGGCGCGATGTGATGACGTCACGCCCGGGTACCCGTAAGTAAACAAATTGCGGCTAGTAAGAATGAGATCTGTGAATTTTTTTTCATGATCTCATTCTTTCCAGCCTGGAGGAGAGATGTGGGGTCTTATTGACCCCGCATCTCTTCTTAAAGAGGACCCGTCACACACTATTTCTATTATAAGGGATGTTTACAATGCACTTTGTCGTCCGCGTGGAGACCCTGAATTTGACCGGCTTTACAAAATTCGGCCCCTCATAAACCATTTCAACGAACGTTATGCAGTCTTGTTTAATCCCCAGCAAGTTGTATGCGTTGATAAGTTTCTAATTAAATTTTCTGGCCACTTGTCTTTCAAGCAGTACCTTCCCAGCAAGCGTGCCAGATACGGGGTCAAGCTCTATAAGCTTTGTGACAGGGCAACAGGCTACACATGAAGCTTTAGGGTTTATGAGGGCAAAGATAGTGAGGTAGTGCCGGAAGAATGCCCAGATTACATGGAGAGCGCTGGCAAGATCGTGTGGGACTTGGTGTCACCCTTATTCGGAAAGGGGTACCACTTGTATGTGGGAGGGGTGGACCTCAACGACCAGTTGATGGCGCCATATCATATTGCCCGTAAGGCGAGGCGCTGGTACAAAAAAGTGTCTCTATATTTATTTCAATTGACTTTATTGAATGCTTATGTCTTATGCAAAGCTTCAGGACAGAATGGATCCTTCCTTGAATTCCAATAGGAGATCATCTTAGAACTCCTGTATCCAGGCGGTTCTGCACCTCACCATCCCCTACCAAATGCAGTAAGCCGACTGCATGAGAGGCATTTTTCGTATGCCCTCGAGAGTACCCCTACCCAACGAGCCCCCCAAAGAAGATGTTGTGTCTGTACCAAGCGCGGATCTAGGCGTGACACCCGTTATTTTTGTCCCCGCTGTCCTGCCGATCCTGGTCTTTGTATTGGTGAATGTTTTGAACGCTACCACACACTAGTGAAGTATTAGCGTAGGGTAAAACATTTCACAGGCTAGGCACACTTACACAGGGTCTCCCAAGATGCCATCGCATTTTGAGAGACCCAAACCTGGAACCGAAAAGTTGAACAGTTACAGTTGCAAAAAAAAGTGTTAAAAAATAAATAAAAACACAAAAAAATATATTAAAGAAAAAAGAATAGTTGTCGTTTTATTGTTCTCTCCCTCTCTATTCTCTCTCTATTGTTCTGCTCTTTTTTACTGTATTCTATTCTGCAAAGTTCTATTGTTATGTTTTTTCATGCTTGCTTTTCAGGTATGCAATTTACTTTACTGTTTTCAGGTATGCCATTCAGCTGTTGCGCGGACTTATTTATCTTGACAGCAACAGCGTTTGCTCCCACGATATATAAAGCCGTGACTCCAGTGCTGTAGGAGGTGATTTCACCACCACAGTTAAAGTGGAGTTCCACCCATAAATATAACATTACATCAGTAGTTTTAAAAAAAATGTCATTAGTCCATTAAGAAACATTTTTTTTTTTTTTAGATGCCTTCAAAGTGTTGTTGCTAGGCAGAATAGTTAATCTTCCCTCTTCCTGCACCTAGGTGCTTAACCTACACTGCACAGACTCCTGGGAATGTAGTGGGTGTAACTTTCCAGGAGTCTGTGCACTCCCCAGTCTCGAAGAATCATGTGACTTGGACAGTACATGTTCTGAAACCTGATCTGAAACCTATTACACTGCTTGTGCAGCACTGAGCATGTGCGAGATCTGCAAGGCTGAAATCCAGGAAGTCAGTCTGGCTTCATGATGCCCACACTTAAGATGGCCTCAGTCAATTTCTATTTTATAAAGTGTCTAAATGCTGTAACAACCTAACAAAACGGACCTTAGTTTACAGACTAACTTTACTAGAATACATTAAGCTTGTGTATTACAGGGGTATTTATATTTAAAAAGTGAAATTGTGGCCGGAACTCCGCTTTAAAAAAAGAGCATATATGCCGAAGCATGGGGGCATTAGGGGCGGAGAAGCGATTTTGCTCCTAATGCCGCGTACATACGGTCGACATTCCTACGGAGGCTCTCCGGTGGAAAAGTCAGACCGTGCGTACGCGGCATAACTTTTTATGCCATGTACATACAGTCAAAATACCGACGGAGGCTTGCCCGTTGAAAAGTCCGAAAGTGTGTACGCGGCATAACTTTTTATGCCATGTACATACAGTCAAAATACCGACGGAGGCTTGCCCGTTGAAAAGTCCGAAAGTGTGTACGCGGCATAACTTTTTTGCGGGAGGATGCCCCCATGCTTCGGTATATATATATATATATATATATATATATATATATATATATAATTTTTTTTTTTTTTTTTTAATTTTTTTATTTGTAAAACAGGGATAAGGCCGCGCGGGCCGACAAGCAAAAAAAAAAAAAAATACAGTAGTGCACGCAGTGCATCGAATCACACCTCAACAGAACACATTGCATTAGAAACACTGCTACCTTCCCTCTCGGAAGCCCCCCCGCGGGCCGCCAGCGCCGGTAAGGGCCCGCGTCCCTGGGGGAAGGCCCGAAGGCCGCCCCGCGCCAACAGCCCGCGGCGGCCCCCAGGGAAGGGGAGGAGGAGCTCCCCAGCCTGTGGTAAAACATCATAGCAACATGCTCGGACCGCGCAACCGGCCCCAACTTTTTCTTTTTATACAGGAGGGCCCCCAGGTGGGGGTCGTGAAAAAAGTTCAAGGGTAGAGGAACAGAGTAGAGGTGTAGCTCGGAAGAAGGAGAGGGAGAAAAAGAGGGCGGTCAAAGATAGGGAAAGAGAGAAGGGAGTAGGGATTAATTCTTCTAGTCGCACGCCCCTCCGTAGGGAGGGGGGGGGGGAGGAGTCTCGCATGTAGCGCTCCGCGCCAGCACAGAGCCGGTCAGGGATTGGAGGGCATCCGCCCACAGGTATATGTTCACACGTCCGCTGAGGGCTCTCTCAATGCCTGGCCCTCAGCCGAGTATCTAAAAATATCCCAGAGCTGCCAGGTGTTTTTAAAGGTTTCCTGCCTGTTGTGCGCTGTGAGGACCAAGTCCTCCATGCGCCTAATCTCTTCCACTTTTGCGAGCCACTGGGGTATTGTCGGCGGGTGGGCGTCTTTCCAGTGGAGTGGGATGCAGGCCTTGGCTGCGTCCAACAGGTGTCTAATTACAGATTTCTTGTACGTCTTCTCCGGAATGCTAAATGCGTGCAGGAGGAAAACCGAGGGCTCTGCCGGGATATCGTGGTCAATGAATTTTTGAGCCACCTCGCGGATCACTCGCCAGAAGTGGCTCAAACTGGGACATGACCAAAAAATGTGCAGTAGCGTCCCCCTATCGGCGCGACAGCGCCAGCAGAGGTCCGACGTTTCCGGAAAAAACTTGTGGAGCAGCACTGGGGTCCTGTACCACCGTGATAGGAGCTTGTAGTTTGTCTCCTGTGTCTTAGCGCAGATGGAGGATTTATGTGTGAATCTTAGGATGCGGTGGCGCTTGGCCGCGTCAAAATTGCAGCCCAGTTCCTCCTCCCACTTAAGTATACCCGGGGGCACAAAATCCACGCGCGGGGCGTTTAAAATATTGTAGGTTAGGGAGAGCGTGTGTGATGTACTACCCGAGGTGTTGCAGGTCTCCTCTAGTGTTGTGAGGGGTCGAGTGTTGGCGACCGGGGGTGTCAGGGAGCGGAGAAAGTGGTCCAGCTGGCGGGCCCTCAAAAAATCCAGACGATACGGTCCCTCCGGATCCGAGAGCTCGGCGACACTACACCACCTCCCCCCCACCGAGAAATGGGAGGACTGGTGGAGGCCCGCACCGCTCAGTCTCCGGAAAACCGCATCCTGCACGCCCGGCGTGAACCGGGGGTTCCCCAGTATGGGGTATAGAGGAGAGTTGGTTGAGGATATCGACGCCTGCGGTATAAGTCTAGCGCAAATACGTATCGTATTACCGGCCAGTGGGTGACGTTTGGTTTCCGCCGGAACATCCGAGGCGCACCAGGGGGCTCTGTTCAGGGGGAGCTCGCACTGGTCCTGCTCTATCTGCGCCCAGAGCTTGTTGTCCTGGTTACGGCACCAATCCACGAGTCTGCTTAGATGAATCGCGTGGTGATAGGTGCGGACGTCTGGTACCGCGAGGCCCCCCTGGGATTTAGGTAAAACCAGGAGTCTCGCTGGGAGACGTGGTCTTTTTTCAGCCCAAATGAATTCCGTGAGCATGGTTTGTACCCGTTTAAAATATGAGGTGGGAACGTGAATGGGCAGTGCCTGCAGGAGATACAAAAATTTCGGGAGGATTGTCATCTTCACGATGTTGCAACGACGCACCCAAGAGTGCAGTCCCGTATGCCATTTGTTTAGGAGCGCTCGAATTGACTTCAGCAGGGGCGGGAAGTTAAGATCATACACCTGGGAGATCGTCTGGGGTATGTGTGTGCCCAGGTACTTTAGGGCGGTCGCCGTCCATTTCAGCCTGAACTTCTCCTGTAGATGCATTAGTTGTGTTCGTGATAGCCCCACCCCCATGGCTTCTGATTTGGTGAGATTGATTTTTAAATTCGAGAGTACCCCGTACCGCTCAAATTCCCCCATGAGGGCGGGGAGGGAGACAGTAGGATTGGTGAGGGTAAACATGAGGTCATCAGCATAGGCCGACACCTTGTGTTGGGTGCGATTCCCCGCGACCCCCGATATACCTGGGTGCAGCCGCACCTGGCATAGAAATGGTTCTAGTGAGAGAGCAAAGAGGAGGGGTGACAGCGGGCATCCCTGTCGTGTCCCGTTAGTGATCGGGAAGGGGTCAGAAGACACCCCATTAGCCCGTACCCTGGCTGTGGGGGACGCATAAGTCGCTGCGATCCACGACATCATGTTACGGCCTAGTCCTACGTGTCTTAGCGTCGCGAGCATGAAGGCCCACCTACTCGGTCAAAGGCCTTCTCCGCGTCGGGTGCTCAGAAAAATACTAGGTGTCTTGGTACGGGTGGTGGTGTATAGCAAGTCTAGGACTTTGGTGGTATTGTCCCTCGCTTCTCTCGTTGGGACAAAGCCCACTTGGTCAAGGTGAATGAGACGGGGCAGGTGGGGCTGTAGTCTGGTGGCGATAATTTTGGTGAACAATTTAAGGTCCGTGTTAAGGAGGGAAATGGGTCGATAGCTTCCGCAACACGTCGGGTCCCTGCCTTCTTTAGGGATAACTGCAATCTGTGCTTGGAGTGTGGAGGGGTGTAGGGCACCGCCCTCGGTAAGGCTATTAAGCATCTTTACCAGGGATGGCAGTAGTGTCTTATAATATTGGAGCGTGAGGCCGTCCGGCCCGGGGGTTTTCCCTGATTTGGTGTTGCTCACCGCGAGCTGAAGCTCGGCTAACGTAATTGGGGCCTCTAATAAAGCGCGTGTCTCGGCGGGTAGGGTAGGCATACGGGAGGAGGAAATGTAATCCTCCATTCGGTCCGGGGCTGGGGGCGTCGCGGATATATTATAGAGCGATTCGTAGAAGGACTTAAACTCCTTCGAAATCTGTTGTGGCATGGTCACCTTCAGGCCCGTCGGGGAGCGTATATGCGGGATGTAGGACGCGAGTTTTTGGTCACGGAGGGATTGGGCTAGGAGTCTGCCGCATTTATTGCCTGACTCGTAGATCTTTTTGCGAGTTATCTGTAGAGCCAACTTAGCCTTAAAAGTAAGCAGATCGGTGACCTGTGTACGTATCACGTCGAGGTCTGCCTTTAGCGGACCCGTCGGGGTTTGCTTGTGTCTAATCTCCAGGTCCCTGAGTTTGTCAAGTAGGGAGTTAAGCGACTGAGGACGACCCAGCTGAAGTCTCGCCCCGTGTTTAATAAGGGTACCACGAATCACAGCCTTATGG
The DNA here is from genome assembly GCF_905171775.1 of Rana temporaria. Taxonomy (NCBI): domain Eukaryota; kingdom Metazoa; phylum Chordata; class Amphibia; order Anura; family Ranidae; genus Rana; species Rana temporaria. The sequence goes on from NC_053490.1 coordinate 341,525,120, forward strand.
GCTTCCCAGACCAGGCCGTCCCCACTCTCCGCTGTGTCATTAGTCTGAAAATAGTCAGTTATGTCTCTAGTTATGTCAGCCAATACTTCAGGATCCTGCAGTAGGCTCTCATTAAGTCTCCACGGTTTCCTTTGTCCTCTGTAGAAGTCTGTTAAGGCGTATCGCAGAGAGACCGGAGCATGGTCCGACCACGTGATGGAGCCCAGCGAGGTCCCCCTAACCGCCTGCAATTGGCCATGGGGGACAAAAATGTAGTCGATCCGCGAGTACGCATTATGGGGGCGGGAGAAGAACGTATAGTCTCGCTCACGTGGATGAAACATACGCCATGTGTCAATAAGCTGTGAAGCATTTAGCGCTAAATGGATGGTCCTACGTGCACCCCGGGTACTCGAGGAGCGTCCCGTTGAAGTATCCTCCTCAGGGATCAGGGGGATATTGAAATCTCCCCCTACAATAAGCTGGCCCTCAGAGAAATTCCGGAGTGCGGTCAGGTGGTTTTTAATGAAGGTGTCTTGTTGGCTATTAGGGGCGTAGAGGGTGGCAAAAGTGACCTTCGCGTCGCCGATCTGGCCTTTAAGGAAAATAAATCTGCCCTTCGGATCCGTCTGGATCCCGGACAAAGTCCATGGAATCTTTGCTGAGATCAAGATCGAGACACCCCTAGATTTGGCTTCCGAGTATGCGGAGTGGTACACCGTCGGGTAAAACTTATTCTTCAGGATTGGGAAGGCATTCTCTCTGAAGTGCGTCTCCTGTAGGAGAACAACATCCGCGTTCAGGCGCCTCATATCGTGAAGCAGCAGCCGCCGCTTCTCGGGGACATTAAGTCCTTTCGCGTTTAGAGTGACAATAGTTATCTCGTCCATATTTCTTGAGGGGTGGGGGGGGGGGAAGAGCGAGCGATCAGAAGGAGGAGGGGGGGTGTAGGGGGGCGGGAGGTAAGGGGGAACAGAAAGGGTAGGAGATAGGGGATTGGATGAAGAAGAGAAGAGAGGGAAGAAGTCCCCTGCGGAGTGACCAGTTCCGCAGGGGGTGTAGACGTGCCCGCTGGAGGGGTAAGTCTGCAGCGGGCACTAACCAGCGTAGCTGGGTAACTAAGGTTGCAAAATATTGCAAGAACGCTCCCCAATGTTACCTGGGTAATGAGCGTCGTCTTAGGTGGGTGTGTGATCAGCAAGGGCGAACGAGATGCTCCCGCGCCCTTCCCGACTCCACCGGCCACCGCATGGGTGGCGGGCGCGGACCTCAATAAGAGGGCCATAACCCGCATGTAATGTGGACAATAAGCAAACAATTATAGGTGCATACAGGACAGAAAGAGCACCAAAAATTCCGACAGAATATAACGTTACAAACAGATGAACAAGTAAACACACTGACCAGGCTGACTATTAACCAAAATAACATCCCCGCCGCACAGCACCGCACACTACAGTACGGTAGCCTCCCCGTCAAACAGAAAAGCCCACAGATGCTGAAGTGAAATCCTCCTACCCCCCCTCCCCAGCCTCAAGACCCCGGGGGCGGGGGGGAAGCAGCCCCCCCCCATCCGGTAACCCCCGGAAAAAAACCCCACCAGGCATATATATATTTTAGGCACAGGTTGCGTTAAATTTTTTTTTATTTTTTACTATGTTTTTTGTTTTAATGTTAACCATCATTTGCTTAGCAGGTACGCCATTCAGTTGCAGCGTGGATTTATTTAGCGTGACAGCAACATCGCTTGCTCCCACGATATATAAAGCCGCGACTCCAACGCTGTAGGAGGCGATTTCACCACCAACGTTCAAAAAAAAAAGGAGCATATATGCCGAAGCATGGGGGCATTAGGGGCGGAGGAGCGATTTTGCTCCTAATGCCGCGTACATACGGTTGACATTCCTACGGAGGCTTTCCCGTGGAAAAGTATGACCATGTGTACACGGCATACAAAAGTCCGACCGTGTGTACGTGGCATAACTTTTTTGCGGGAGGATGCCCCCATGCTTCGGCATATATAAATGGTGCATGTATGCCCATCATTAGAAGTGGGTGGATGAAGGGAGGTATTCTAATGGTGGGCATACCCACCGATCAATCTTTTTTTCGTTCAGCCAACAGGCTGCATGAAAAAAAAAAAAATATATATATATTACAATACATGTCCAACAAGAACCATCAACGTATGGTATGTTGCTGGACTTTGAATGGTTATACCAGAATGATGCCTGCAGGTTTTGGTATCATCTTGGTATCATTCTTTTCAGCCAGCGGTTGGCTGTCACTAACTATTGCTATCATAAGGGATATTTAGATTCCCTGAGATAACAATAAAAATGGTAAAAAATAAAATGGAAGGAACAGTTTACAAAAAAAAAAAAAACGCATCCCCCCCCCCCCGCTCTTGCGCAAAGGCGAATGCAAGCGGCGGTCTGGAGATACTGTATATGTAAACAGCAATTGCACCATGCATGTGAGGTATCACTGCGAAGGGCAGATCGAGGGCAGAAAGTTTAGCAGTAGACCTCCTCTGTAAATCTAATGTGGTAACCTGTAAAGGCTTTTAAAAATGTATGTAGTTTGTTTCGCCACTGCGCGTTTGTGCGCAGTTTTAAAGTATGTCGTGTTTGGTATCCATGTATTAGGCCTAAGATCATCTTTTTTATTTCATCAATAATTTGGGCAATATAGTGTGTTTTAGTGCTTTAATAAAAAGTGTATTTTTTCCCCAAAAAATGCGTTTGAAAAATTGCTGCACAAATAATGTGTGGAGCTTAGCCGCGTACGGGTCCCGTACGCGGCTAGGCTCCCAAATAGTTCTCACACATGTGGTATCCCCATACTCAGGAGAAGCAGCTGAATGCATTTTGGGGTGTAATTCCACATATGCCCATGGCATGTGTGAGAAATAGAGATTTTTAATACAGCTTACCTGTAAAATCTTTTTCTTGGAGTACATCACGGGACACAGAGCGGCATTCATTACTATATGGGTTATATGGAGTACCTTCAGGTGATGGACACTGGCAATCTCAAACAGGAAATGCCCCTCCCTATATAACCCCCTCCATAGGAGGAGTACCTCAGTTTTGTAGCAAGCAGTATGCCTCCCAAAATGGTCCCCAAAAGAGGGGTGGAGCTCTGTGTCCCGTGATGTACTCCAAGAAAAAGATTTTACAGGTAAGCTGTATTAAAAATCTCTTTTTCTTTATCGTTACATCACGGGACACAGAGCGGCATTCATTACTATATGGGATGTCCCAAAGCAATGCTTACAATGAGGGGAGGGAGAACATCTCCAAGACAAAAGGATTTAATTTGAGATATACTCAAATCATAATAATCCAACTTAGTTGAGAAAAATAATCTTAAATTTAACTCAAAAAAGAGGAGCCCCCGGAATCCGAAGGTCTCAAACTGCAGCCTGCAGCACTGCCTGCCCAAAGGCTGTATCAGTATTCCTTCTTACGTCCAACTGGTAGAATTTTTGTAAACGTGTGGACAGAAGACCAGGTTGCCGCCTTGCAAACTTGAGCCATAGAGATCTGGTGGTGTGCTGCCCAGGAGGCGCCCATGGCCCTAGTAGAATGAGCCCTTAATGATACTGGAGGAGGCAACCCTTTCAAGCCGTAGGCCTGAGTGATTAATTGCTTAATCCACCTAGAAATGGTGGACTTTGCAGCTGCCTGCCCCTTCTTGGGCCCATCCGGTAAAATGAACAGCACATCTGTTTTCCGGATCTTGTTTGTAGCTTTAAGATAGGCCTTCATGGCCCTGACAATATCCAAGGTATGCAGCAACCCTTCCTTTCTGGAAGTAGGTTTAGGGAAGAAGGATGGTAATACCAAATCCTGGTTCAAATGAAAACTGGATATAACCTTCGGTAGGAAGGAAGGATGAGGGCGGAGAACGACCCTGTCCTTATGAAAAATAAGATATGGTTCCTTACAGGATAAGGCCGCCAGTTCCGATACTCTTCTTACGGAAACTATGGCGACCAAAAATACTAACTTCCTTGTCAGTAAAACCAAAGGAATTTCAGCCAACGGCTCAAACGGTTGTTTCTGTAAACTTGACAGAACAAGATTTAAATCCCACGGACAAAGCGGGGATTTAACTGGAGGTTTAATACGTAAGACCCCTTGAAGGAAGGTCTTAACCAGCGAGTGGGTGGCCAGCGGCCGCTGAAACCACACTGACAGAGCCGAAATCTGTCCTTTGATTGTGCTTAATGCCAATCCTTTATCCACTCCTAGCTGGAGAAAACTTAAAACTCTATCGATGGTGAACTTGCGAGGGAAGCCATAGCTTGGACTCACACCAGCCTACATAGGCCTTCCAGACCCTGTGATAAATCACCCTAGAGACCGGTTTCCTGGCTCTGATTAGGGTAGAGATTACTCTCTGAGACAGACCTCTACCCCTGAGAATCAGGGATTCAGCTTCCAGGCCGTCAAATGTAGATGCCGTAAGGCAGGGTGGAGGATCGGACCTTGCGATAGCAGGTCTGGCCGTAGAGGAAGAGTCCAAGGGTCTCCCACTACCATCTTTAAGATTAGTGAGTACCATGCCCTTCTGGGCCATGCTGGAGCTACCAGGATGACTGGTATGTGCTCCACCCGGATCCTGCGCAGCAGGCGGGGTAGTAACTGGAGCGGGGGGAAACGCATAAAGAAGTTTGAACCGATGCCAAGGGCAAACCAACGCATCGGTTCCGCAGGCCATCGGATCCCTTGAGCGGGACATGAACCTGTCTAGCTTCTTGTTGAGTCTCGATGCCATGATATCCACGTCCGGCACTCCCCATCTTTGGCAGAGTGCTTGAAAGATTTGTGGATGCAGAGACCATTCCCCCCGGCAATAGAGTCTGGTGGCTAAGAAGTCCGCCTGAAAGTTGTCCACTCCTGGAATGAAATACTGCCGATATGCAGGGCACATGAGCCTCTGCCCATAGGAGAATTAAGCTCACCTCTCTCTGAGCGGCTTGACTCCTGGTTCCCCCTTGGTGATTATGTATGGCCACGGCCGTGGCATTGTCTGATTGAATTCTCACCGGGAACCCCTGCAATTTTGACGTCCAAGCCCTGAGGGCTAGTCGAGCAGCTCTGAGCTCCAAGATGTTGATGGGCAACTGCTTCTCTGGCTTTGCCCAAGTACCTTGGCGAGTGCAACCATCCAAAATTGCTCCCCAGCCCGTCAGGCTGGCGTCTGTGGTCACTATCTTCCAAGCCACTGGGCTGAAAGACTTCCCCTTCAGTAGATTCTGAGGGTCTAACCACCAACACAGACTTTGTCGGACTCTTGATGAGAGCGGCAACGGGATATCCAAGGCCTGTGGCCTTCTGCTCCCTGCTGACAGGATGGCTGCCTGCAGGATGCGAGTGTGGCTCTGGGCGTATGGTACCGCCTCGAATGTGGCCACCATCTTGCCTAGTAACCTCATACATAGGCGAATAGTCGGTTCCTTCTTGCTTAGAACCAGTAGGATTAATTCCTTGATGGCTTTGACCTTCCTCAGAGGTAGAAACACTCTTTGTTGTTCTGTGTCTAATCTCATGCCGAGATATTCCAACTGCCTTGTGGGCAGGAAAGCTGACTTTTCTCGATTTAGGACCCAGCCGAACTTCGAGGTATTGGACCGTGAGGGCCACTGCTCGCTCCAAGCCGGGAGACGAGTGATCTATGACTAGGAGGTCGTCCAGGTATGCTAGGATCGTGACCCTTGGATCCATAGCTTGGCTAGGATTGGAGCTAGGACCTTCGTGAACACCCGGGGGGCCGTAGCCAACCCGAAGGAAGCGCCACGAATTGGAAATGACGCGAAGCCACCATGAAGCGTAGATATCTTTGATGTGGCTGATAAATTGGAACATGAAGGTAGGCATCCTTTATGTCTATGGACGCCATGAAGTCGTCCTTTTGGAGTGTGGCAGCTGCTGACCGCACGGATTCCATCCGAAATGAGCGGACTTTTAGGTATGCGTTTACCATCTTTAGGTCCAAAATTGGCCTGACATCTCCATTGGACTTTGGGATGATGAATAGGTTGGAGTAGAAACCCAGCCCCTGTTCCAGGACTGGTACCTCTACTATTACTTCCTGGGAAAGTAGATGATTTAATGCCGACATTAATGCGGCTCCCTTCTCCGGATCGTTTGGAATCCTCGACGCCTGAAAATGAGGAGGAGGAAACTTTAGGAAATCTAATTTGTAGCCCGTGGCCACGGAAGACCGTACCCACTCGTCGGGAATGCTGGCTTCCCAGACCTCTGAAAAGAGTCGCAGCCTTCCCCCCACCTTCATGGGTGGGGGCGCCCCTTCATAAGGTCGGCTTGGGGGCTGGTTTTGCTGGTTTGCGAAACCACTGCTTTCTGCCTCTAGCAGCCTGTCCTTGTGACTTGCTGTTGAAGCCGAAGTTTGCTTTCGCAGGAGGCCGTCGATACTGTTTGGCATTAGAGGGCCCCTGCCCAGGGGAGTACTGTCGTTTAAACGCAGGCCCCTGAAACTTCTTCTTAGTTGGCAAGAGAGTACTTTTGCCGTTTGAAATGGTCTGAATGTATTTATCTAGGTCTTCTCCGAAGAGTCGTCCTCCATGGAAGGGGAACCCTACCAGGAGCTTCTTGCATGGGGGCTCGGCCCTCCCAGCTTTTTAACCATAAGAGTCTTCTCATATGGATAAGGGATAACGATAAACGTGACGCTTGCTGGATAGAATCCTTAATTGCGTCTACCGTAAAACATATGGCCTTAGGGACATCCGAAAATTCTTCTGCCTGCTGGGCAGGAATAAGTTTAAGCATCTGCTTAACTTGATCCGATAATGCTTGAGCAACCCCAATCGCAGCCACAGCTGGCTGTACTACTGCCCCTGCAGTAGTGAAGGAGTTCTTAAGTAGTGCTTCCAAGCGTTTATCAACTGGATCCTTGAATACCTGTATGTTTTATACAGGGCATGTTAATGATTTGTTAATACATGAGATGGCTGCGTCCACTGCAGGAGTAGCCCATTTCTTGGAAAATGTATCTTCCATAGGATATAGGGCAGAGAATCTTTTAGGTGGTAAGAAGATTTTATCTGGCTTGTTCCAATCTTGGAACAAAACTCCCTCTAGTAGAGGGTGGATCGGAAACACTGCATTGCTTTGAGGCGCCCTCAGTGAGCCCAAAGCTGAAACCGTCGATACCTGGAGATCTGGTACTGGCAAGTTGAATGCATTATGGACCAAGTCCGTTAAGGCTTGAATCCACCAGCTCTCCCCTTGGGAGACTGCTCCAGACTCCTCTGTATCCGGATCTTCGATCCCTGAACCTACTTGGTCCTTGTCCAAGAGGTCGTCCAATTCCACTGAGGAAAGGACCTCCTCTTCTGAGGGTCCGCGCTCGGGCGACGGAGATCTAATCCGTTTACTGCCCCGCATAGCTGTGGCTATCATTTTCCCCATTCTTTTCTCCATCTCCTTTAAAGAGGTGAGTAATACCTCGTCCGTGACTATCTTAGGGTTGGACTGACCCGCGCCAGCTCCAGCCCCAGATCCGATGGCCCCAAGGCTCCCTGTGGGGGAAAGCAGCGGCATTACTTTGTCCGAGACCTCAGACTCTCTGGGGGATTCCCCCACCTCTTGTACCCTCTGACCCGGATGCCATGGTACAATACCGAGGTACACCTGCTAGCTTATTGGTACTTGGAACTATAAATAGTTAATTGCCCAAACACCTGTTTGGGGGATAAAAAATGCTTCCTCTCCCCTAGATGACTTTTTTTTTTTTTTTTTTTAATCTTTTTCTCTTTTTTTTTTTTTTTTTTGTTTCAAATCCAGAAAGAAAAAGCATTCTGTCCCCCTGAGTAGTATTGCAAAGAAAAACTATGAGATGGAAAAGAAACAGCCTATTTCTAGGCTTGAAAACAGTCTTCTGAAGACTGCAATATCCTTTCTGGCCACTGTGTGTCCTCGGCGCCCCGTGCTGCCGCTCTGGTCTTTCCTCCCCAGTTCCAATGTATCGAATGAGCTGTTTGGAATGAAAAAGGAAGGGCCGCCCCTTCCTTAAGCCACTGACCCACCCTTCCCCCCTCAGCTAAACGGCGCGAATTGCGCCTATAACACGTGAACGCGCGCGCGCGCGCCGATAGGGGGGGGGGTTGGGGGGAAGGGAGCCTCTCTGCTCCAGCTGGAACCACGAGGAGGTCAGCGTTTTGCCTGCTTTGCAGGCTCAGAGGAGGAAGACTGATGGAGCATCGCCTGGAGGCTTGCAGGTAAGCACAGCTCTCTGACACACACATACACATTATATCACACAGGCCCCACTCAATGCTTCCAACACTACAAGGGAGGTCACTTCTTATGGGGAATAATACACATAGAGCCATCCTATCATTAAGATATGTGACTAGTTTGCCAGATGCAGCGCATAACTTTAGGCATGTCCCCTGTGACCCCCCAGAAAAAACCTGCTAAGAACCAAGTTCCGCAAGTTTTCCCCTCACTTACCTGCTCCATGCCGCAGGACCTTTGCCAAGCAAGAGGCCCAATCTTCCCCCATCTCCGTGGGGATGTCTAGACCTTCAGGCCCTGGGTTCCTATGAAGGATCCACTGTCCTGGGCCCATATAGCACCCTGGCAACAGAAACATTAGGCCCCCAAAGGTTTCTAAGTTCTGGGCCCAGGGTCCAGCTCTCTAAAAAGAAAAGCATTATGGGCTATACCCCAAGGGTTGGGGCCCGGTTACTGACCACTTTAGCGCTGAGGCCTTTGGACAGAACCGGTTAGCTCACCTAATCCCAAGGATGCGGAGGCAAGCTAAACCATGACCAACACCTAAGACACTGGCGTAAAAACTGAGGTACTCCTCCTATGGGAGGGGGTTATATAGGGAGGGGCATTTCCTGTTTGAGATTGCCAGTGTCCATCACCTGAAGGTACTCCATATAACCCATATAGTAATGAATGCCGCTCTGTGTCCCGTGATGTAACGATAAAGAAATATCATTTAGTGACAACTTTGTGCAAAAAAAAAAAAAAAAAAAAAAAATCAGTTTGTCATATTCCCGCAACTTGTGTCAAAATATAAAATATTCCATGGACTCGACATGCCTCTCAAATAGCTTGGGGTGTCTACTTTCCAAAATGGGGTCATTTGGGGGAGTTTTGTGCTATTTTGGCATTTTATAGCCTTCGAAACTGATAGGTAGTGAGGAGTGAAATCAAAAATTTGCGCCCTTAGAAATGCTGAAGGCGGTGCTTGGTTTTTGGGGCCCCATACGCAGCTAGGCTCCCAAAAATGTGGTATCCCCGTACTCAGGAGAAGCAGCAGAATGTATTTTGGGGTGCAATTTCACATATAACCATGGCATGTGTGAGCAATATATCATTTTTTTTTTTGTCATTATTCAATCACTTGGGACAAAAAAAAAAATATTCAATGGACTCAACATGCCTCTCAGCAGCTTCCTTGGGGTGTCTACTTTCCAAAATGGGGTAATTTGGGGGGGTTTTGTACTGCCCTGCCATTTTAGCACTTTAAGAAATGAGATAGGCAAGGTGAGCGGTTAGCCCGGCAGCGAGCGGGTGTGTGTGACCCCCTGGAAGGGTCCAGCACACAAAAAAAAAAAAAAAAATATAGGCACAGCAGACAGTGGTAGGAGGAAAACAAAAAGGTGCGGTTTTATTTGAACTATATACAAACAAAAATTTGACATAAAACAAAAGAAATACAAAAATAAATCCTGGTCAACTTGACCTGCTTCTATAAACATTGGTGTCCCTAACTAACAACTGGGTACAGCCTTGTGCTGCCCCAGTCCCTAACTCCCTGCTGTTTAAATCTCTTAGCAAAAGCCACACAGGCTTGGTCTCACCGCACAGAGATCATACTCCCCAGACTAATCACACAGATCTGGTTCCAGGTTGGAGCATATCTCTCTGCATGCTGGGAGTTTTGTAGAGGACCTAATGAGCCCACCTAATTCAGCTGGGCCCATCAAGTCCTCCAGCAGGACTCCCAGCACTCCCCCCTAGAGGTATAAACTGGCATAAAGCCTGAACCTAGGGGATATATAGACTGCATCCTGGATGCAACCAGGGAATTTAACCTGCCTGCTGCCACAGCAGTCATAAATTAAAAGCTGTGTAAATTCCAGAAAATGTACATTAGTTTGTAGACGCTATAACTTTTGCGAAAACCAATAAATATACGCTTATTGTGATTTTTTTTTTATTTACTAAAGACATGTGGCTGAATACATTTTTGCCTAAATGTTTGACAAAAATTTTGTTCGATGTTTTTTACTTTTTGTTATAAGAAAAAATATTTTTAAAAATTTTCGGTCTTTTTCCGTTTATATTGCAAAAAATAAAAATCGCAGAGGCAATCAAATACCCTCAAAAGAAAGCTCTATTTGTGGGAAGAAAAGGACACAAATTTTGTTTCGGTACAACACTGCATGACGGCGCAATTACCAGTTAAAGCAGCGCAGTGCCAAATTGTAAAAACACCTTGGTCCTTTAGCTGCATATTGGTCCGGGTCTTAAGTGGTTAACGGTGTTCGCGTGTTCAATCAAATTGTTTCCCTGTTCTGGTGCGAACCGAACCGGGGGGTGTTTGGCACATGCCTAGTTCCAAAGTTGCGATACCACACAGCAAAGACGTTGTCTATAAATCTGTACCATCCCGGGAAATGTTCCAGAATTTTTTTATTATTATTATTATATATAAATTATGTTCCAATCCTATTCATAAATGAGTTTGCATATGGGGGTGCGACATTGGAACCCATCGCTGCTTCTTTAAACTGCAGATAATGGGTTTCCTTGAAGAGAAAATAATTCTCCTCAAGGACAATTCTCAATAATTCCAAGAGAAAAACAATTTGTCGATCGTTGTAACAATCTGATTGTACCAAAAGCCGTCGGCATGCTTCTATACCCAATTCATGGGGAATAGTATAAAAGGCTGGATATGTTCCATGTAACAAGGATGGAATCAGGTGACAATTTAACAGTTAATCTTATTGAGGAAATCACTGGTATCCCGTACAAATGATTTGGTATTAACTAATAATGGTGTAACACATTTGTCTAAATATTGTGCCAATGGTTGTTGTCACTGATTCCATCCCTGAAACAATGGGACGTCCAGGTGGGTTAATGGGGTCTTTGTGGATCTTAGGTAAAATATTCACATAATAGGAATCAGTGTGTTTCATCATTAATAATTACATCTTTTAATGCTACTGTCAAAACGTTCTTAATTTTAGTTTGTACTTTAAATACCGGAGTGGAATACAGTCGTCTATATGTATCAACATCTGATAGTTACTTCAACACTTCTGCTTCGTACTTTGGGGTGTCCATAATCACAATAGCTCCCCCCTTGTCAGCCGGCATGATAACAATATCTAGCTGAGCTTACAAGAAGGTTAACGACATAATCTCTTTCCGACTCAAATTGTTCGGTCTATAGTCAATCTTATTTCTGTCTTCTAAAAAAGACTTCATCTCATTATCAACTTTATCAATGAATACCTCGACCGCAGAGCAAGAAGTGGGAGGTAACTTTGAACTTTTAGGGCCAGATTCACATATCTTTGCGGCGGCGTAACGTATGTCCTTTACATTACACCGCCGCAAGTTTTCAGCGCAAGTGCCTGATTCACCAAGCACTTGCGTGTAAACTTACGGCGGTGTAACGTAAAGCCGTCCGGCGCAAGCCCGCCTAATTCAAATGGGGCGCGTACCATTTAAATTAGGCGCGTTCCCGCGCCGAACGTTCTGCGCATGCTCCGTGTGAAAATTTCCCGACGTGACGTCGCCCGACGTAATGTTTTGAATGGCGACGTGCGTAACGTACTCCCGGACGTCTTACGCAAAAAAAAAAATTGAAATTCGACGCGGGAACGACGGCCATACTTTAACATGGGCTTTCTAAAATTAAGCCATGAAAAAGCAGGCCTAACTTTGCGACGGGAAAAAACGACTAGGGACGACGTAACGAACGCGCGTACCTTCGTGGATCGCCGTAAAAGCTAATTTGCATACCCGACACTGGAAAACGACGCAAACTCCACCCAGCGGCGGCCGAAGTATTGCATCCTAAGATCCGACGGTGTAAGTCAATTACACCTGTCGGATCTTAGGGCTATCTATGCGTAACTGATTCTATGAATCAGCAGCATAGATACTCTCAGAGATACGACGGCGTATCAGGAGATACGCCGTCGTATCTCTTTTGTGAATCTGGCCCTTAGATCTTAAATTTAGATTTTTAATTGATAAATGCAAATATTCCCTTACTCGAAACTATTTTTTCCTGTTAGCACAGTGAGAAACAACTTTTCATGCACAGCTTACTTACTGATTTCTTAACAGGCAACATCATAAGCCAAAGGCTTTTACATAACTGGAATCCCAATGACCATGTGACCTTCTGCATACAAAATGTATCTCTAGCTAAATTATTGTGTAACTGTTTTTTCCCACTGTAACATACAGTTTCCTTTGTAAGCAAATGGCACTATGATTCTTTTCAACAGTATGTTCCAGTTTTTCTATTACACAATCAACCACAACAGAAGGAAATGTACTTTTATAGTAATATATTACAACATATTTGGACATTCTTAGACAACATAAACAAGTGAAATTTACAAATGTATGCTTTAGTTTTTTTTTTTTATGTGAATTATTCCCATATTGCTTAAAACGCAAGACGCCATGATTAAAATTTGTAAAACGTCAATAACTCATTTTTATTACAGGAAAGTGTGTCTTATTCTGAAACAGGGGTTTTCTCAATTGCTAGCATCTGATAGTTTTCAAAACAAATTTGTGATATTATTACAAATGGCACTGATAAGCACAGAAACTTGCACATAAGACATGTCTCGATATAGCAGTGGCAAAACAACCTTAATAGTGTTGCTTGCTCCTTCTTTCTGTTCCATGATAAAGATATCCTCCATGAAAGTAAAACTATCCTCTGCATACAACAAGCTTCCAGCGCATTATTTCGATACTTAGCTAACAAATAGCAGCCTACGTGGCCTAGGTCAGTGCCCCAGGGATGAGGAGTGGTGGGCTCTACTGTATTTAAATTGTTTGCCATATCAGACTAGACAAGGTCAGCTGATTGCTGCTGTCACTTGTAAACAAAGAGCCTGTAGATCAATGCTTTAAAAACTGGCTTCCTCTACCAGGCTTTGCATTAGATGAAGTCATCAGTTAGAGCCTGGCAGAGGAAGTTAGGTTGAAAGCCTTCATCTTTGCTGCCTTCTTTTTTTAAATGTGATATCAGTGATCACCTGAACTGGCACTGCAACTGGACACTCTACAGCAAGCAATAAAACTCTCGACCCCTGCACCCATCCTTACACACTTCTAGCCATTGTAGGTTGTATGCTTGGCTTCACGGTATATTACAATCTGCACAACAATGTCACAAACAAGTCTTCTTCAGTCATTTGTTACCTCCCATTGTAGTTCAGATGTTGTGCAATGGGGACTTTTTTTTTTTAGGTAGACTATCAGAAATGGCAACATGAAGTGGGGATAAACTGAGCCAGCCAGTGGAAGACCAGGCTGCTTGAAGAGGGGGGAGGGGGGGGGGTTACACTGTAACCCCCTGCTCATCTGTCCCACCAATGTACCTCCTTTCTCCTCTGCCCCACCTGCTCTTCTGACCCACCACTGTAACCACTTGATCGCCTGTCTCACCAGGGGACCACCTTTCACATCTGCCCCACCGCTGTACCCCCCTGCTCTTCTGTCCCACCGCTGAGCCCCCTTATCATTTGCCCCAACACTGAACCCCTGCACATCTGTCCCACCACTGTAACCCCCTTCTCATCTGGCCCATCACTGTACCCCCTGCTCTTCTGACCCAATGCTGAACCCCCACTGCTCATCTGCCCCACCGCTGTACCCTCCTGCTCATCTGCTCCACCAATGAAACCCTCTTCTCATCTATGATATGTGTGATATGCAGAGTGGTGCAAGGAAGCAGAGATGAGACACATCAACCTGTGCTGGCACTCATCCCTGCTGATTCACCTCTGGTATCCAGCCCACGTGCTTGTATGTGATGTCACATACAAGCATCTGGAATGGATGCCCAATGTTGAGCTCAGGTCAGGGGCATTTTCTGAAAGCAGTGGGCCTGTGTGCAAGCTCAAAATTTGGGCCCCAGTAGCTGAGAGAAAGTGTGGCACGGAGCGCCACAGCAAAAGTTGGGTGTGATTGTCATTGTGCTGAATATTGGCAGTGGCTTAAAGGGACACAAATTGGAAGAGTTCAGTAGTAAGTGACGCAAAGGTTCAGGAATAGGTGACGCAAAGTTCAGGGGTCAGGTTTAAGTGATGCGGAGTTCAGAGGTTGGGAGTAGGTGGTGCAGAGATTGGTAGTAATAGATAATGCATAACAGTGTAAATTTGCTGTCCCCTCAAAATAACTCAACACAGCCATTAATGTCTAAACGGCTTGTAACAAAAGTGAACCTAAGTAAAAACTTAAAAATTGGGCCCAAAGTGTCAATATTTTGTGTGGCCACCTCACGGAGCGGGTGGATGTTAGAGACCTTGTGTTCCTCCACCTTCCATTTGAGGATGCCCCACAGATACTCAATAGGGTTTAGGTCTGGAGACATGCTGGGCCAATCTATCACCTTTACCCTCAGCTTCTTTAGCAAGGCAGTGGTTGTCTTGGAGGTGTGTTTGGGGTCGTTATGTTGGTATACTGCCCTGCGGCCCAGTCTCCAAAGGGAGGGGGATCATGCTCTGCTTCAGTATGTCACAGTACATGTTGGCATTCATGGTTCCCTCAATGAACTGTAGCCCCCCCCCCCCCCCCCCAGTGCTGGCAGCACTCATGCAGCCCCAAACCATGACACTCCCACTACCATGCTTAACTGTAGGCTGCCCCCGCCCTTTCACAGCTCCCATGGGGAAAAAGAGTTGACTTCTGGATACGCCCACGAGAGACCCTCTGTATGTTATCATATATATTGCTACACATAAGCTTGCCTTCTTTATCCAACCAGATTAACTTTCCGGCGAGAGTTGACCAGCATTTGGCACTACTTGTAAGTTGCAGATATTGAGATATACTCATACATATATCGTTCTTCTCCTGCCTTTTCCCCTTTCTCCCTTTTAATTTTTTTATTTATTATTATCATTCATTGATCCATGTCTATCTACCTGTGCCTCTTCTGAGGAAGCGAGAATTCCCTTGCGAAATATGTAGAGATCAGTCACGCACCATCTCCAGATCGATTGGGGGTATCTGTATTGTGCCTTCAGGTCCCACATTTCTAATTGTTTCATATGAACTCTATGCAGCACCATTCATATTCACCATCTTTGTCTTCTTTATCATTGTGGTGCATATGTTATAAAAATATGAAAAATGTATTAACATACATTTAATATCTACTGTCTGAGGTGTGACTCTTTAAAAGTCCCGTGGGCAAAATATTTTTCTGTGTTCTGTAGGCAAGACACACCTGTCAGGCCGCGTACACATGGTCGTTCCAAACCGATGAGAATGGTCCGACGGGCCATGTCCATCGGTTCACCGCTGAAGTGGCCTGATGGTCTAATGTGCGTACACACCATCGTTCCAAAAACCGATCGGGTCAGAACGCGGTGACGTCAAACACACGACGTGCTGAATAAAATGAAGTTCAATGCTTCTAAGCATGTGCATTCTGAGCATGCGCGGGTTTTGAACCAATGCTTTTCTGTACTAACCATCGGTTTGGACCGATCAGT
Organism: Rana temporaria; assembly: GCF_905171775.1. NCBI lineage: Eukaryota > Metazoa > Chordata > Amphibia > Anura > Ranidae > Rana > Rana temporaria. The sequence goes on from NC_053490.1 coordinate 341,540,862, forward strand.
CATCGGTCTTTTGGTTCGATTTTGAACCGAAGGAAAACAGACCGATGGGCTATACACACATGAAACTGAACCTCGGTCCATTCTCATCGGTTTTGTCCGACTGTGTGTACACGGCCTCAGTGTATTTCTCACCTGGTTCCCGCCACACGCTTGACACAATCTGAACCAAATACGTTTATCTTGGTTCCAGTAATCCATGTCCTTAGTCGGCTTGTCTTCAGAAAACTGAGCACTGACCGGCTGACCCCCCACCCCTTCAACCTCTGCAGCAATGCTGGCAGCACTCATACGTCTATGTCCCAAGGACAGTCTCTTGATATCAAGCTGAGCATGTGCACTCCACTTCTTTGGCTGACCATGGCGAGGCGTCTGTCCACAGACTCTGTGGACCGTTTGACTTTGATAAAAATGGATCAGTCCTGGATTACCAGCTATGAAGCCCCTGTTGGCGATGTCACTGATTAAGTCTTTTTGGGATGTGGAATCTATGCAGGACTTCGAGGCTGTCTAGCTTTGAGAGTGTTCAATCATTTCATCTGGAAGAATGTTTTTGGTATAGGTTTCATGGGCACAATTAACACCCAAAGACCAATTTTTCAGATCTGTTTGACAGGTGCATATCATTGCAATTTTTACAGAAAGGCAAATTCTTGCTTTCATCAAGATTATCTCTATAGGGTTACAGTGGGAAGGCGCCACGACACCCAAAGACCAATTTTAACGCACCTGTTACTTCTATCCAAAGTCAAAGTGACACCAGAATGTATCCAAAAAATCTCTACTCTTGTTCCCAGTGCACTATATTGTGGCCTCATCATACTGTAAGGGCTTACCTTGAGTGGAGTCCATATTGCAGGTTTGTATGCTCACCCTTACAAATACACACAGCCCACAGTAATAAGGTAAGACACTACCTGGGCTGTGAGTCTGTGCACGGGGGCTTGATAGGGATTTGCCAAGGATAGTCGAAGTGTAGCCGTGGTCCAGGATTCCAGAGAGAGTCAGGTAACTACTGACGGAAAGTTCAGGGTTTGCAGACAGGAACCAAAGACAAGTCCGGGGCACAAGCCGTGGGTCAAGGGCTGGAGAAGGCAGGGAAAATCTGAAAGTACAGGCCGGGATCAAAGGGTAGGAGACAGCAGCATTCCAGGGTACATAAGCCAAAAGGGTCAGAAGCCGGGGTCAGTCTTGTAGGCTGAAGACAACCACAGGAACACAGGAACCATTGGCACAGACAGGACCATCAGAGAACAATGAACTGACAAATCCCTCAGAGTGAGGCAGTGCTTTATACCCTGGTTGATTGGGTAACCTGCCTCAGCTGGACCAGGATAGGCAGGTGCAGATTGCAGGGAGATCCAAAGACAGGCAATCAGCACATAGTTCAGAACCAGGCTTTGATGGACAGCAAGCAGAATATCAACTTGAGAAGTGGCACAGAGGCAAAGACCTGGAGCAGCAATGGAGAAGTCCTGGGTTCAATCCCACCCAGAGCCACTGGGGGCGTGACCACGCCTCGCTGTCTGTTTGGCACGGTAGCGATCGTGACACATACACTCTGGCTCCCCAGCTGTTGTTAAGCAAAATAAAGGCAGCTTGCAGGAAAAATTTAATTTTTGGGCTTTATACTGTAAATGCAATTATTGCTGCAGCAGATTCTAGACATGGTACAGATCAGCCACTTTATTGTTAGGCTAAGGGAACCCCCAGGCACTATATTGGATGGATTTTTCATTTTTAGACTTTCACTTTAAAAATCAAAAAATCACTGCTCATTAAAAAAAAATAGGATTTTTTTAATACAGCTTACCTGTAAAATCCTTTTCTTGGAAATACATCATGGGACACAGAGCCTTAATTTCTTAATGGGTTATGTAGTCACCACAGGTGATTGGACACTGGCAAACCCAATTAAAATTGAGTTCCTCCCCTATATAACCCCTCAAAAATGGAGAGTACCTCAGTTTTGTAGCAAAGCAATAAGTGTTCCACGTTAAACTCCGAAGAGGGGTGGGAGCTCTGTGTCCCGTGATGTATTCCCAAGAAAATGATTTTACAGGTAAGCTGTATTTAAAAAAATTATATTTTCTTGATCATACATCAGGGGACACAGAGCCTTAATTACTTAATGGGATGTCTCATAGCAATGCTAAAATTTGAGGGGAGGGAGACACAGATCAGAATAAGACCGCCATCGAGCCAGAGGATCTATACTGCTGCCTGCAGCACACTACGCCCGAAGGCGGCATCCTCGTAATCTCTCACATCTACCCGGTAGAATTTAGTAAACGTATGGACCGAAGACCGAAGACCAAGTGGCAGCCTTGCAGATCTGAGCCATGGAGGCCTGGTGATGCACTGCCCATGAAGCACTAACTGCTCTAGTCAAATCTTCTTTTCTAAACCATTTGCCTGAATAATGACTTGTCGAATCCACCTTGCAATGGTGGATTTTGACGCTGCCTGGCCCTTCTTCGGGGCTTGTGGCAGAATGAATAGACAATCAGTCTTCCTTATCTGAGCCGTAGCTTGCAGATAACCTTTACCGCTCTAACAACAGTGTAAACTCTCTTCCTCCACAGACTGCGGATCTGGAAAAAAAGACGGTAGGACTATATCTTGATTCAGATGAAAACCTGAAACCACCTTAGGTAAGAAAGTTGGGTGAGGACGCAGCATCACCCTGTCTTCATGAATAATCATATATGGTTCTTTACATGAAAGAGCCGCCAATTCCGATACCCTCCTTGCTGAGGATATGGCTACAAGAAAAAACAGTTTCTGTGTCAACAGACTTGGAGAAACCTGGTGTAAAGGTTCAAAAGGTAGCTTCTGTAAAACAGAACACCACATTCAAATCCCATGGGCACATGTGAGACTTAACCGGCGGATACAAACGCAGTGCACCCTGAACAAAGGCCCTGACTAGGGAATGAGAGGCAAGCGGTTTTTGAAAAAATACAGACAAAGCTAAGATTTGGCCCTTGATAGTGCTTAAGGCCAACTTCATATTTAAGCCCAACTGAAGAAAGGCAAGAATCCTATTAATGGCAAACTTCCTAGGATGCCACTTTCTGGATTCACACCAGGAAACATATGCCTTTCAGATTCTGTAGTAGATGAGCCTGGAGGCCAGCTTCCTAGCATTAACCAGAGTGGATAGGACTGGCCCTGAGAGCCCACGTTTCCTCAGAATGTGGGTCTCAACAGCCAAACTGTCAAATTTAGACTTTGTAAGGCAGGATGGAATATTGGACCCTGCAATAGTAGGTCTGGGCATAATGGAAAACCCAGGGTCTTCCTACTGCCATCCTTACGACTTCTGAGTACCAGGGTCTCCTGGGCCAAGCCGGGGTGACCAAAATCACAGACTTTCCTTCCTTCTTGACTCTCTGAAGGAATTGTGGGAGAAGCGGAACTGGAGGGAACGCATAAATCGGGGTATACGGATCCCATGAGATTGTCAGGGCATCTGACCCTTGAGCACAGGGATCTCTCGTTCTTGGCACAAAGCTGTCAAGCTTTGCGTTGAACCTGGAAGCCAACAGGTCCACATCTGGGGTTCCCCATTTCTGACATATGATTTTAAACATGTCGGGGTGTAGAGACCATTCTCCTGGACTCAGCTGCTGGTGGCTTAAAAAATTTGCCTGACAATTTTCTCCCCCTGCAATGAAGACCGCAGATAGGCGAGGAATTTGCATTTCTTCCTAGGCCAACATGTGATTCACCTCTTTTTGGGCATCCAGACTTCTGGTGCCTCCTTGGTGATTGATATAGGCCACGGCCGTAGCATTGTTGGACAGAACCTGAACAGGCCAGCCTTGCAGTCCGTAAGACCAAACTTTGAGGGCCAAATGAATTGCCCAAATCTCCAGAATGTTGATGGGTAGGAGCTTTTCGGCCCTGGAGCACTTCCCCTGGGCAGATGCTTCTTCTAGCACTGCCCCCCAGCCCAGAAGGCTGGGGGGCAGTGACGTATACAGGAGCTGCCATACGAGAAGCTGCAAAACCAGACAGGGGCTCATCCTGTGAGGCTGCTATCAGGCTGACAGAGGTGGGTGGTAAACTGCAGGCAAGCTCAGAATCCTTAGCCGTATGCTGGGATTTTCTGGTGCCCCTTTTACTAGCCCTTGACATAAATAAAATGATCCTCTTCTTACCTTATCCATGCCGCAGGAAAGCTACTAAAAGAAGTTCCAGCTTTCACCCATCACGGCGTTCCAACCTTCAGGTTTATCAAGGGTTTTATTAGAGAAAACCTCATACCTGGACCTGTAGAAGACTCTGTCAGAAACTTTTCGTGCCACAGATGTATTAGTACACCAAAGTCTGGATCCCAGAGCCCAGACCTCTGCAGAGAGACATTTTAGGCAAACCTTGTTTCTTCTTTACTAGACATGTGCACTGCCAAAAAAATTGTTTTTTTCGTTTGTTATTTTCGTTTTTTAAATTTTTGGGGAAATTCGGAAATTCGGGAAATTCAAAAAAAAATTAGTTTTTGTTTCATTCGTTTTTTTTTCTTTCCGGAAAATCGAAAAAAAAAATCAGTTTTATTAGTTTTTAGTGTTTTTTTCGGAAATTCATAATTTCGGGAAATTCGACAATTCGCAATTCCGAGTTTTCTGATTTCCGAAAAAGCAAAAAATGAATAAAACGGAAAAAACGAAACTTCCGAAAAAAACGAATGAAACGAAAATGAAAAAAACAAATTTTCGTAAATTCCAAAATTTGGAATTTTCGAATTCCAAATTTCCATAAATCCGATTTTCCGAAAATGAAAAATTCGTAAATTCAAAAAAAAATTTAATATTCGAAATTTCGAAAATGAAAATTTCGAAAATGAAAAATTTCGAAAATTCGTGAATTCGAAAAATAAAAAATTTGAAAAATTTGAAATTTCGAAAATTGTAAAATTCGAAATTCGAAAATAAAAAATGAAAAATTTGGAATTTCGAAAATTTGAAAGTTAAAAAACGAATTAGAAACTAAACGAATTGCACGTGTCTATTCTTTACACAAGGCCCGGGTACCAACCATCTTAGGCCTTTGATATCTGCCCGAGGAATGGATCCGGTTATAGATCCTAGGTCTCCGCAGCCAGACCATCAAAAGAGCATTTTTCTTCTTAGCACATGTTGAACGTGACCAACCACCTTAAACACTGACGAAAAAACTGAGGTACTCTCCATTTGGGGGGGGGGGGGTTATATAGGGGAGGAACTCAATTTTAATTGGGTTTGCCAGTGCCAGTGTTTGCCAGTGCCAACCTACTAAGTAATTAAGGCTCTGTGTCCCATGATGTATGATCAAAAATCTAAGTTTTTCACAAACTTTTTTTATTGATACATGTCCCCTATAAACATTGTATGCCCAATTACTTACATTTAAGCCTTCAAAATGGGCACTTTTGATATTTGACGTATGGGTCCTATTGATTTTAAAGGGGTTTGTAATTCGGGTCCGAACTTTCGCAGTGTTCGAAAGTTCGGGTGTGAACCGAATAGGGGTCCGTTCAGCCCATCCCTAGTCTTTACATCATGGAACAAAAAACAGGACAATACAAGTACATATATCGAGGAAAGACAGGCACTTCCTCCGGTTACCTTACCATAGAATACACATTATAACACTGCACTGCCACCTGCTGGATAGAAAGGTATAAGACATATATGTGTGTATAATATATATACACACACACACACACACATATATACACATATATATATATATCACCCCCTGGGTATACTGGGAGCACAGAGGTACCTCCAGTGACAGGGAGCAAGCTTACATTCACAGTGCTGAGTCCATGGCTATAATGGGAAGTTAGAACAAATGTGGGCGCCAGTCACTTTAGTATTTTTCAATGCTTTAATGGAGAACTTGGAAGCAGTAATAGGATAGAGGGTTAGGGAAGGTTTCAGATACCTTTAGCAGATCACTTGCGGACTCCTTGAATCCAAAGGACAAAAACAGCTTTCTCTTAGAAGATCCTGAATATCTGGATAGGTCTCTCACACAGACCTAGCAACTGGTATGGTTTCTGGATAACCCTCTCTCACAGGACTTAGCAGCCAGTAGAACTCCTGCACAAGCCTTCCTTTGCAGACAGATCACAGACTTAGCAGCTAGGAGCTAGTTACCTTGATTTAGATTTGTAGAACAGCTTCACAGTACCAGAACCCTTAGGCCGGATTCACACCTATGCGAATTGAGTGCGGCCTAAACCGCATCCAATATGCAGAACATTTCTAAATACATTGTTTTCAATGAGGCTGGTTCACATATGTGCGATGCATTCGCACTGCGCATTGCAGAAAAAACGTGTGCGTATTTTAGGCATTACGGTGCGGCTCAGGTGCGAATTCAGGCCCATTATCTTCTATGGGTACGCAGCCGATTCGCAGATGTGTTCATTTCTCTTCAGGATTTGTCTCATTCAGCTCAATACACTTCCCCCCTCCCCCTCCCCTCTCCCAGCTCTTCAAATTCGCAGCCAATCTGCAGCTAAAACAATGGATCTGCTGAACACTTCTCTTATCTCTCTGCAGAATTAAGAGAGCTGAAATTCGCACCGCACAGGCCTAGGACCACCTCAGGATTAGTAAGAACCAGACAGACTTCTGGGCCTACTTGCAGTGATGTGGCGTCAGGCCTGGAAGGCCATAAGGTAAGGACTGACTAGAGCACATGGCCTCTGTCAAATACCCTCTCCCAGAATGCACAGCGGCCAGGAACCTCCTACTGGGCTGTTTCTGGAAAAGAGAATATTCATTACAGCTCAGCTTGTTGTAATTCTCATACTGGCCTGTGGTACCAGTGACACCTACTGGCAACAGTGAGAAATGCACAACTAGCCAAATTTACAGCTCAGCCAAAAACTAAATTTACATTATAGTCGCATTAGAAATCTGCTTTACATTACATCCAACACCCCTTCTCAACAGCATGTGCTTTGTCAAATTATATTCAGCTTCTTCTGGATATAACTATGACGTTCCTTCAATAAAGGCTTGGTGAGTGCATCGGCAGTCATCTCCTCTGATGGGCAATATTGAATGTCAATAACACCTTGCTCTTGATTGTCCCTCAGTAGGTGATACTTAATATCAATGTGTTTGGTCCTAGGATCGATTGCATAAACTTTATACAACCCTGAAACTGCAAAAATTAGATAAGGCACCCGTTGAGGTGTTAGTATGTCGTTGTTAGTATCAAATCAATTCTGTGGATCATAGCTGCTAAGAAAAAACTCCTCGGTAATGCCGTGTACACACGATCGGAAATTCCAACAAGTAAAATTCGATGTGAGCTTTTGGTCGGAAATTCCGACTGTGTGTAGGCTTCATCTGACTTTTTTTCTGTCAGAATTTCAGACGGCTCGTTGGTCGGAATTTTGTGTGACCGTGTGTATGCAACATCTGCAGTATTTTTAGCTGCTGGCTTTTAAAAAAAAAATTGGCGGAACCTCCGCTTTAATAATGCTTAAGTAAAATTAAAATTACGTACCTGGGGGGGGGGGTGTCTATAGTATGCCTGTAAAGTAGCGCATGTTTCCCCTGTTTAGAAATGTCTCTGCACAAAATGTAATTTCTAAAGAAAAAAAAAGTAATTTAAAACTACTCGCAGCTATTCATGAATTGTCGGGTCCCGGCAATACAGATCAAAGTCATAAAAAAAAATTGGCAACCAAAAAAAAAAGCGTGGGATGCCCCTCAAATTTCATATCAGGCCCTTCAGGTCTGGTATGGATTTTAAGGGGAACTCCGCACCAAAATAAAAAAATAATGGCGTGAGTTCCCCCAAAAATCCATACCAGACCCTTATCCGAGCACGCAACCTGGCAGGCAGCAGGAAAAGAGGGGGGACGAGAGCGCCCCCCCTCCTGAACCGTACCAGGCCACATGCCCTCAACATGGGGAGAATGTCCCCATGTTGATGGGGACAAGGGCCTTATCCCCACAACCCTTGCCCGGTGGTTGTGGGGGGTCTGCAAGCGGGGGGCTTATCGGAATCTGGAAGCCCACTGTAGCAATTGTGAATTGGTAACGGGGTACATTGTACCCCTACCATTTCACCCAAAAAAGTGACAAAAAAGGTAAAAAAACACAAACACAGCTTGGGATAAGTCCTTTGCTTCAAAAAAATTGTTAAAAAAATTCAGGCTCTGTAAATCCTTCTACGACCCAAACCTGCTGCTACTAACGACACAGCCTCCCCGAGGCTCCCGGCCGAATGACGCGCTACCATCTGACATTTCTTATATAACCGGGGGCGGGGACACCCATGACGTGGACGAGTGACCCTGCCCCTGTGACGCAACAGGGGTTTCCAGTGGTTTCCCATGGTGTCACGGGACCCCTGAAGGATCTGTTTTGGATTTTTGGGGGAGAACCGCACACAATTTTTTTTAGGGTTCCCATACCAGACCTGAAAGGCCTGACATGGAATTTGAGAGGGACCCCCAAGCTTTTTTTTTTATTTGGTTCTGCCATTTTTTGCACTGACTTGTATTGCCGGGACCAGACAATTCATGAATAGCCGCGAGTAATTTTAAATTACTTTTTTTCCTTTAGAAATTACATTTTGTGCAGGGACAGTTCTAAACACGGGAAACATGCGTTACTTTACAGGCATACTATAGACACCCCCCAGGTACAAAATTAAAAGCAATATTTCACTTTTATTGTTTCACTTTAAACATTATTAAAATCACTGCTCCCGAAAAAACAGACGTTTTTAAAACTTTTTTTTGCATTGATACATGTCCCCTAGGGCAGGACCCAGGTCCCCAAACACTTTTTATGACAATAACTTGCATATTAACTAGGGTTGTCCAGATACCGATACCAGTATCGGTATCGGGACCGATACCGAGTATTTGCGCTAGTACTCGTACTCGTGCAAATACTCCCGATACCAAAATAGAATACTTTTTTTTTTTTTTTTTTGTGACATCGAACACAAATTGGATGGCACCATTGGATGGCACTGATAGGTGGCACTGGCATTGATTGAATGGCACTCATAAATGGATGGCACTGATATGTGGCACTGGCATTGATTGGGTGGCACTGATGAGATGCACTAATAAGCTGCCTCCCTGCACTGATGCACTAATGGGCACTGATCTGCACTGATAGGTGGCACTGGCTAGCTGCACTTTTGGGCACTGGCACCGATGAGCTGCACTGACAGTGATCACTCCTTCAATGATATGTAGTTTTCCAGTACCGTATGCTAAAAAACAGCCCCACACCATGATGTACCAGTTCTTCATAATTCTAAAGAAAATATCTTTGGTCTGTATTGTGGTTTGAAAACGGTCACATGACATTAAAAAAAAGTATCGGTATTCGGTATCGGCGACTACTTGAAAAAAAGTATCGGTACTTGTACTCGGTCCTAAAAAAGTGGTATCGGGACAACCCTAATATTAACCTTTGAGGCCCTGTACACACGGTCGGACAAAACCGATGAGAATGAACCGAAGTTCAGTTTCATCGGACCAAACCGACCGTGTGTATAGGCCATCGGTCTGTTTTCCTTCGGTCCGAAATTTTAAAACATGCTTCAAAACCGAACCGATGGACCGCTGCCCGATCGAACCAAACCGATATTTAGTACAGAAAAGCATCGGTTCAAAACCCGCGCATGCTCAGAATCAAGTCGACGCATGCTTGGAAGCATTGAACTTCGTTTTTTTTTAGCACGTCGTGTGTTTGACGCCACCGCGTTCTGACCCGATCAGATTTTGAACTGATGGTGTGTACACACATCAGACCATCAGGCCACTTCAGCGGTGAACCGATGAAAACGGTCCGACGGACCAGTCACATCGGTTGGTCCGACCGTGTGTACGCGGCCTAAGATTAGCACTTTTGATTTCTCCCATAGACTTTTAAAGGGTGTTTCACGGCTTTAGAATTTCCCGCGAACACCACAAATTGTTCGCTATTCGACTCGAACATCGGGCTCATCCCTAGTGACCACCCATGTAAGGAGCACAAACTAAGGGTGCAAACCACTGATGACCAACAAAAGGGACACAAACTTTAGGGCACAGTACATGGACCACCAGCAAATAATGTAAAAACCACTGACCACTACTGATAGGAGAACGTGCCATAGGAGCACACCATTGAGCACCAATGTAATGAGACATACAGGCTATTAGAGATGAGTTTTGGATTGAACAATCGCAAGAAAATAGCAAAATAAAGCAGTTGCTTGCTTCTTTTGGCAAGATTCTACTCAAGAACAAACCTACAGTCCCTGTGTTGTTTGCACCACCTGTATACTGCTGTTTAGAATATATAGGGCCTGGGGGCCCCACGCCTTTTCTTTTTTTAATTTGGGTGCGGGGGAATGGCCTGGGAATGGTCTGAGGGGGTACCCATGCCGTTATTCTCAATGATTTTCATCCATATTGCCGGGACCCGACATTACATTAAAGCCGCAAGCAGTTTTACATTTCTTTTATTCCTTTAGAAATGTCATTTTGTGCAGGGACTGTTCTAAACAAGGGAAACACGTGCCACTTTACAGGCTTACTATAGACACCCTCCAGGTACGATATTTAAAGTAATATTTCACTTTTATTTTTCACTTTAAGCATCATTAGCCACTTAAGCCCCGGACCAAAATGCAGCTAAAGGCCCAGACCAGGTTTTGCTATTCGGCACTGCATCGCTTTAACTGACAATTGCGCAGTCGTCCGACGTGGCTCCCAAACAAAATTGACGTATTTTTTTCCCACAAATAGAGCTTTATTTTGGTGGTATTTGATCACCTCTGCGGTTTTTATTTTTTTGCGCTATAAACTTTATACATTTTTCCTCAGTTTAGGCTGATACGTATTCTTTGGTAAAACAAATCGCAATAAGTGTTTATCGGTTGGTTTGCGCAAAATTTATAGCGTTTACAAAATAGGGGATAGTTTTATTGCATTTTTATTCATTCTTTTTTTTTTACTACTAATGGCGGCGATCATCGATTTTTTTCGTGACTGCAACATTGTGGCCGACACTTTGCACAATTTTGACACATTTTTGGGACCATTGTCATTTTCACATTTTATTCCCTAGGGTGTCTGCTAAAAAGAAATATATAATGTTTGGGGGTTCTGATTAATTTTCTAGCAAAAAAAATGTGATTTTTACATGAAGGAGAGAAGTGCCAAAATAGGCCCGGTGGACAAGTGGTTAAGATTTATTTGCAGAAGACAAAACCTTGTCCTCATATAATACTACAACTAAATTGGCACAGGAAAGGAAATGCTATATAAAAATAGGAACTAAAGCATAATTCGGTAGTAAGATATATAAATAGCTGAATGAAGCAAAGTTTAGTTTTTCCAATTTTTTAAGTATGTTGGTGTCAATATCTCAGGCTCACTGTTTAATAAATATGGTAACTGTGTTTTATCTTCTCAACAAAGTATGCAATGAAGACTGTATATTTATTCTCCAAGTCTACATAACCTTTAAATTTAGAAATACACTTGTAAGACACTAATAGTGGAAATCCCTAATAAATATTTCAACACACATGCCTAAACCAAGGTACTTTCCCTGAATTATGTTCTGTAATGCTTTGTAATGCTTAGATGCATATCACATGCACTCTGAATATATGTTTCATAACATGCAATGTTTAGTTGTGGGAATCAATCATAGACACATATACTGTATGTATTCTTAGGGGTTGATTTACTAAAATTGTAGAATGCAAATCTGGTGCAGCTGTTCATGGTAGCCAATCAGCTTCTAACTACAGCTTGTTTAACCACTTAACCCCCGGACCATATTGCTGGTCAAAGACCAGAGTACTTTTTTTGATTTGGCACTGCGTTGCTTTAACTGACAATTGCGCGGTCGTGCGACGTGGCTACCAAACAAAATTGGCGTCCTTTTTTTCCCACAAATAGAGCTTTATTTTGGTGGTATTTGATCACCTCTGCGGTTTTTCGTTTTTGCGCTATAAACAAAAATAAAGCGACAATTTTGAAAAAAATGAATATTTTTTTACTTTTTGCTGTAATAAATATCACCCAAAAATATATAAAAAAACTATTTTTTTCCTCAGTTTAGGCCGATACGTATTCTTCTACATATTTTTCGTAAAAAAAAATCGCAATAAGCGTTTATTGATTGGTTTGCGCAAAAGTTATAGCGTTTACAAAATAGGGGGTATTTTTATGGCATTTTTATTAATATTTTTTTTTTACTAGTAATGGCGGCGATCAGCGATTTTTTTCAGTACTGCGACATTATGGCGGACACTTCGGACACTTTTGACACATTTTTGGGACCATTGGCATTTTTATAGCGATCAGTGCTATAAAAATGCATTGGATTACTATAAAAATGCCACTGGCAGTGAAGGGGTTAACACTAGGGGGCGGGGGAAGGGGTTAAGTATGTCCCTGGGTGTGTTCTAACTGTAGGGGGGGTGGCCTCACTAGGGGAAATCACTGATCTTCTGTTCATACATTATATGAACAGAAGATCAGCTTTTCCCCCCCTGACAGGACAGGGAGCTGTGTGTTTACACACACAGCTCCCGGTCCCCGCTCTGTAACGAGCAATCGCGTGTGCCCGGTGGCGATCGCGCCCGCCGGGCACGTGCACGGGAGTCGGGGGCGCGCGCCCCCCTGGTATCCTGCGAGAGAGCAGACGTAGTATGACGGGCTCTCGCGCAGGAGAGCCAACCTGCCGCTGTAGAATGACGGCGGCAGGTCGGCAAGCAGTTAATGTAGCTTTGACAAAAAGAAAGCTTGCAAGATGGTTGGTTTCTTTGCGGGGCTGCACCAGATTTTGTATTCTCCAGTTTTAGTAAATCAACCCCTTAATTTTAAACTCTATGGCCCCGTACACACGGCCGAGGAACTCGACGTGCCAAACACATCGAGTTCCTCGGCCAGTTCAGCCCTGAAGCCGCCGAGGAGCTCGGCGGGCCAAGAGCTCCCATAGAACAACGAGGAAATAGAGAACATGTTCTCTATTTCCTCGCCGAGGTCCTCGTCGGCTTCCTCGGCCGAAAGTGTACACACGGCCGGGTTTCTCGACAGAATTCAGCCAGAAACTCGGTCGGAAGCTGAATTCTGCCGAGGAAACTGGTCGTGTGTACGGGGCCTCAGTTTAAAAACAATCTATAGAGATTAAAAGATTAATGAAATTAATTAAACAAAAAATTAAAGATCAGCAGCTATAGTCCCAAAAAAGACTCTTGATGTAAATAACTTAAGACTATTAAATAACTTAGACTATTTAGAATACAACTGTTACTTTCTGAATGTGATGGTGAAGCCTATTTCTATATACCGGTATGTATAAATAGGCTAATACATATGATAATAATTTTAATATATTAATATATTATATATTAATAGGTACCAAGCCTGTTTATTTGTCTCAAAAAATTGTAAACAATGACTTAGAAATAGCTAAGTTCAGCTTTGTGAGGTTTTTTTTCCCCACACACATAGAGCTTTCTTTTTGGTGGTATTTGATCACCACTGGGTATTATATTTTGTGCACTAAAAACGGAAATAATACAGAAACTCCTGGAAAAAAAAACACACTATTTCTCACTTTCTGGTATAAAACATATGCAATAAAAAAATCGAATTTCTTCAAAAAATTAAGGCCAATAAGTATTTTGCTATATATTTTTGGTAAACAAATGCCAGTAAGCGTATATTGATTGGTTTTTGAGAAAGTTACAGTGTCTACAAACTATGGTGAATATATATCGGAATTATTTTTTTTATACTATAAATGGTGGTGATCAGTGACTTATAGTGGGTAGTCTGACACTTTTGACAAAAATGTGTTCAAAATGTGTTTAAAAGTCAATCATGCAGATTCCTAATGAGCTCACTGTCCGAAAAACTCTTATAGAAACAATTCTTTATCACATTCAAGCTTGTTTAAAGGACTCCTTGCCCTTTAACCACTTGCCGACCGCCACACGCACTTATACGTTGACAGAATGGCACTCCTAGGCACAAGGACGTATATATACATCCTCTTTAAGGAAGCGGCATTGTGAACGCGAGTGCGCCCATCGCAAGCTCCGTGAGCCCGACTGCGGTTCCCGCGGACTCAATCGCCGCGGGTATATCGGCTTGCGGTGAGGAAAAATGGTGGAGATGCTGATGTAAACAAGCATCTCCCCGCTCTGCCTAGTGACAATGACACTAATCACCCCTCCTGAGCGGTGATCACTGTCTTGTCCCACACAGCCCATCCCTCCTATAGTAAGAATCACGCACTAGGGCACACTTAACCCCTACAGCGCCACCTAGTGGTTAACCCCTTCACTGCCAGTGTAATTTTCACAGTAATAATTGCATTTTTATAGCACTTATCGCTGTAAAAATTACAACGGTCCCAAAAATGTGTCAAAAGTGTCCGATGTGTCCGCCATAATGTCGCAGTCACAATAAAAATCGATGATCGCCGCCATTACTAGTAAAAAAATATATTAATAAAAATCCATAAAACTATCCCCTATTTTGTAGACGCTATAACTTTTGAGCAAACTGATCAATAAACGCATATTGTGATTTTTTTTTTTACCAAAAATATGTAGAAGAATACATATCGACCTAAACTGAGGAAAAACATTTTTTTTTATATTTTTTTGTGGATATTTATTATAGCAAAAAGTAAAAAAAATAGAATTGTTTTCAAAATTGTCGGTGATCAAATACCACCAAAAGAAAGCTCTATTTGTGGGAAAAAAAGGATGTCAATTTTGTTTGGGAGCCATGTCGCATGACCGCGCAATTGTCAGTTAAAGCGACGCAGTGCCGAATAGCAAAAAGTGACCCAGTCTTTGATCAGCAAAATAGTCCGGGGCTTAAGTGGTTAAACATGCTTCAGTATTTCTCCAGACATCTCCAAATGTGTTTTGGGATCTAAATCACCACAGGAGTCTCCACACTTTCAGGAAAGTAATTAACCTCCAGTTAGAGCCGGTTCACACTGGGGCGACTTGAACTCGCCTCAAGTCGTCCCAAGTCGCGCTGTCGAGAAAAACAATGCAAGTGAATGGGAGCGGTTTTAATACACACGACTCGAGTCGCTCCGACTTCAAAAGAAGTTCCTGTATTACTTCAATCCGACTTGTAGGCGATTTGTACCCATTGATTTCAATGGAAGTCGCCTCCAAGTCTGATCCAAGTCTGATCACTGTCTTAACTGAAGTGACTTTCCAGGAACATAACATACATTTCTCAGGCAAACCTCTCCCTCCCCCTCCCTCCCCTAGAGCTGATTGTTGTTTGATTGGCCACTGGAAAGTCTCCTGTCCTGGAGACGACTTCAAGTCGTGTTGTAAATCGCCCCAGATCGCCCTGTGGTTCATGCTCACTCTGGTTTATTACACTTATGTGATTATATACATAGCTAAAGGTTGAGATTTGTGTATGCACATTAAAGCCTGGTGGGTGTGTCAGTTAATTTTTTTTTTTTATTGCATAACTACTATACCCTATTGCGCTGCATTTTCTGGGGAATAGTATTACTGTTGATGCAGGAACGTATGTCAGTGCTGGCTGCAATCAGACTACTATAAACAAAAAACGTTTTGGAAAAAAACATAATTGAAGGAATTCAGTGAACCCATCTTTACCTTTTTTTATTAAGTTAAGTAATCATTTAACTAGTCAAGTGAGCAGGCTCTTATTAAACCAATCCCTATTGATTATCAGTCTCTTCAGACCGGTAAGACATTTTAAATAAAAACATATTGCAATTCAAATACTCACCTGCAGACACATCATGATATTTGTTGATAGGCTGGAGGGAGAAAGCTAAACTTGACGTTGTGTCTCTCTGTAAGGACTATTAGAATAAAAACTGGTTGTAAGAATTATGATTGTTTCATTCAAATACACCTAGTTAGCATCTTCTGCATTCTGAACACTTTCAGATGCTTTGGCGTTAAAAAAAAGCCTGTAAAGCGCCTGAAAGAATCCTCATTTGCAATCCCAATGTGAAAGCCAGAGTGCTTTCAGAGCCCTTTTACACTGCCAGTGCTCGAAAAACACTTGTAAAGCGACGCTAAGACCCCTTTCACACTGGGACGTTTATTTAGGCGCTTTGGCATTAAAAAAAAGCTCCCTCAATGGGAAGGGGGCTTTAGGAGTGGTGTATTCAACGCTCCTAAAGCGCTGCAAAGAAGCTGCTTGCAGGACTTTTTTTGACGCCCTGCCAGCGCAGGTCCTCAGTGTGAAAGCACTCGGGCTTTCACATTGGGATTGCAGATGCAGCTTCTTTCAGGCGCTTTACAGGCGCTTTTTTTAACGCTAAGACCCCTTTCACACTGGGCGTTTTTCATTGCGCTTTGGTGTGAAAGAACTCAGGCTTTCACATTGGGATTGCTGATGCAGCTTCTTTCAGGCGCTTTACAGGTGCTTTTTTTTAAACGTTAAAGCGCCTGAAAAACGCCCCAGTGTGAAAGGGGTCTAAAGAAATATTCCCTGGCTAATGCAACAAATTGTAAAAAGTATGGTTGGAGCTAGCTTTAAGGTCAAAACAGCATGCAGGACTCCTACTAGTATAAGCCACAAATGAAATTTTGAGGGCCTGTCGCACATGCTCCATAACTTAATCATACATACATCCTTGTTGTAAATAGAATTGAATTATAGATATCCATGGTAAAACCATGCTCCTAAGGAAAAGTCGTTTTTGTGGGTTTTGACAATAGGTGTTACACTGAGCAAAATTATAAATGCAACACTTTTTCGTTTGCCCCTATTTATCATGAGCTAAACATCTCCTTTCCCATGATAATCTGTCCACTTTACAGGTGAGGAGGATGGATTATCTCGTCAAAGGAGAAGTGCTCACTAACACAGATTTAGACAGATTTGTGAACAAAATTTGAGAGAAATAGGCCTTTTGTGACATAGGGCCAGATTCACATACATTTGCGGCTGTGTAACGTAACCCGTTTACGTTACACCGCCGCAAGTTTCCAGTTTTAGTGCCCGATCCAAAAAGCACTTACCTGGAAACTTGCGGAGGTGTATCGTAAATACGTCCGGCGCAAGGCATTCCAATTCGAATGGGCGGGTACAATTTAAATTAGGCGCGCTCCCGCACCGGACCTACTGCGCATACTCTGTTTCGTAACTCCCGCCGTGCTTTGCGCGAAGTGATGTAATTTTTTCGAACGGCGACACGCGTAGCGTACTTCCGTATTCCCGGACGTGTTACGCAAACGACGTTAATTTTTAAATCTCGACGCGGGAACAACGGCCATACTTTAGACAGCAATACGTTTTCTGACTAAAGTTAAGGCACCAAAAACTACGCCTAACTTTGCGACGGGAAACTAGACTAGCGGCGACGTAGCGAACGTGAAAAACCGTCGTGGATCGCCGTAACTCCTAATTTGCATACCCGACGCTGGTTTACGATGCAAACTCCCCCCAGCGGCGGCCGCGGTACTGCATCCTAAGATCCGACAGTGTAAAACAATTACACCTGTCGGATCTTAGGGATATCTATGCGTAACTGATTCTATGAATCAGTCGCATAGATACTCTGAGAGATACGACGGAGTATCTGAGATACTCCGTCGTATCTCCTTTGTGAATCTGGGCCATAGATCTTTAAGTGCAGCTCATGATTAATAGGGGTAAACACAAAAGTGTTACGTTTATATTTTTGCTCAGTGTATGATTGATTCACTAAAGAAGTAGATGCTAACCACTTAGCAAAAGTCACTGAATTTACTAACCAATATGAGGCTATGATCATCTAACGATAAGCAAGCAAATATACGGTTATTTAACTTCATTTGCAATTATTAGGTATTCAAAGTGAAAATAACTTACTAAGGTAAATTAATAGTAAGTAACCCCAAAGCATATAAGTTCCTAATCATTCAAGTTACCCATCATGATGTTTAACCTATGAGTAATATGAGAAGAAAGATTATTCGAAGGGCATGAGTCAGAGGATTTGCTGTAAGGGCTCTTTCACACGTCAGCTCAGTTTTTTAGATAATTTTTTTTTCCTTCAGTTGATCCGTTTTTTCATCCATTTTTCGTCCGTTTACATCCGTTTCCGATCCGTTTTCCGTCCGTTTTTCATCCGTTTTTTGATCCGTTTTTTGATCCGTTTATTTTTTATTTTTTTGGTTTTAGAACTTTATTTAATCAACTTTTCAAGAATTTTCCCATGATTCTTTGTTTCCCCCAGCGTGCATTGTGCTTTCTTCTTGCTGTATGTTAACAGCCGGCTGTTTGCTTCCTGATACATTGCTGTACTTTCGTGCTTATTACAATGGATTTGGGGAGTTATTATGAGCATGTGACATCATTTGTCATGCTCTACTATCTGAGGAGACAAAAAAGCATGACCAGGAAGATGTCTGCGAGGAGACGCAGGTACTGGACACATCCAATGCTGCTCAAGAGGCCAACTGAGGGTTTTTTTGCTCTGCACTACGCCGATTTGCGACGGTACCCTCCAAAAATGTTTAATTTTACCAGAATGACTATTCCAACATTTGACTATTTGCTGGAAAAGTTGCATCCACGTTTATACAGGACGAACACAGACATGAGACGTTCTGTGCCTCCAGAGGAGCGACTTCTCATTACCCTCAGGTAAGCCAGCCAGCCAGCCAGCCATTTTGCTTGATTATGTCCAGTGTAATGTTGGATTCCTTTCATAATTTCTTCTACTCTTCCTAGGTTTCTTGCATCTGGAGTTTCTTATACGTCCCTAAACCATTTTTTTTTGTTGGGAATCTCAACTATATCTGGAATAGTACATGACACCTGTGAAGCAATATGGGAGGAGCTTCGGTCGTCTGCAATGCCTGTTCCAGATACATCCATGTGGCAGGAAATTGCAAATGGGTTTTGGAAGAAAACACAATTCCCTAATTGTGTTGGAGCCCTGGATGGGAAACACATCCGAATTCAGATGCCACCTGGATCTGGCTCTCAATTTTACAATTATAAAAAATACTTCTCCCTTGTGCTAATGGCAATCTGCGACAGTAACTACAGGTTTGTAGCTGTCGATATAGGGGCCTATGGATCTAATGCAGACGCAAGAGTCTTTTCAGCATCACAAATGGGGAGAAGACTACTTGAGGGACACTTTAATTTCCCATCAGATAAACCACTTCCAGGAACTGTAGGACCAGATATGCCACATGTTCTTGTAGCTGATGAGGCATTTGGACTTTCCTAGCATCTTTTAAGGCCTTATGCCAGGCACAATTTAACAACCCCCAAAAAAAATTTCAATTACCGGTTGAGTCGTGCAAGGCGCCTTATTGAATGCACCTTTGGCATTTTGAGCAGCAAATGGCGCATATTTCATACCGCAATACAACTCAGCGTGGAGAATGCCCAACTAGCAATCCAAGCAAGCTGTGTCTTCCACAATGTAATCCGTGAGAAGGAAGGGATTTCTGTTGAGGAAGAGGACGAGATAGACTTACCTTCTGTACGCTTTTCCGGACTGCGACCCAACAATTCTGCCATTACCATGCGTGACAATTTTACAAATTTTTTTATGTCCCCAGAAGGAGAGGTTCCGTGGCAGTATCAGTATGTGTAAAAACAGTCACGAGGCACTTTATGATGTGCACCTTGCTAGTAACATGTTTGACCCCTTTTAGTTAACTTGCATGATCTTTGTTGTCCCAGTGAAAATGGCAATTCAATAGTTAACAAAAATAATGTTTTATCTTGTTAGTACATCACCCGTGTGATTTCTACAAGTGTATGCTTTCATGCTTCAAGTGTCATTATCGGTGCCCCTATGATGTATCAGTTCCTTTCGTTTCACATAAAGTACCAAAAAACAAACATTTTCATGCAGTCAAGTATTTTTAATTGAACGTCATGACCGCAACATGTACAATGTAACTTATAGTAAAATCATTAAAATAAGAAATAGACAACAAAAAAATGGGGCAAAAAACAATTTATTAAACTGGTATCAAAACTTAGCAAAGAAAATCTAATTAAGGTCTTGATAATAAGGGGTGGGGGAAAGGGAAGAACCAGTATGTGAAGTGCCCTGGGAAGGAGAGGAATCATAGGTGGGTGCCTGGGGTGGGGCTAGCAAATTTTGGGCAGTGGTGGCTGGGGCACGGTGATGATGGGGGATAGGGCTGGGTTGGTAATGGTGACTGCAGGGAGCTGGTGGTGCGTGCTCGGGATAGAATTGGCATTGGGGAGGGGGGATAACTGGGGGCACAGGGTCTCCGGACATAGACGCCCTTACACACATTCCGATGTAATGTCCAATCGCCAAGTGCATATCCAATTTTCTTGGGTTTGGGATCTTTTGAAGTTGGTGATATTGGCTTCTTAAGAAGCATGCATCCTCATTGTTTGGATCTGAAAATGGGTCATTTGTTTCTGGTCTCCTTATCCCTCTCATTTCCTCCATAAAACTTAGCATGGCGTCATCTATAGCGTTCTTCTTCTGACGTTTTCTGGAGGTGGAAGCAACAGAACAAATCTGAGGGGTGGAACATATATATATTAGCACATTATCTTTTGCCAATATTTCAACAGGAGGCATTTTATATTCGATACTTACAGGCACATTTGGGGTTGGTCGCATGTGTCTTGCAGCCGCTGGTGGATTTTCAACTTCCGCTGTTTCATTGTCTCCCCTTTTTCCCTCTGGATCTGGCTGTGAAGCCTCCAAATCGGTCTCCTCTTCGGTGTCTGTAATGTTACTGGCAGTACTGTAAAATATTCGTCGATAGATGGGTTAAAGGTCAATACAGAAGAGTTATTACAATACATAGGTCCATGTGTGTGTTTACTGTTGTGGTAAACCCTACATACCACTTTTGGACTACTTGGTTTGAACATATTTGCAGAAAACAAATAGACAACGTTGCGTGACTGTTGCCTCTCAACACCCCCTGAAACACAATACCTACAAGTCACTCAAGGAGTGATGGCAGCGATGAATGAGAGGAAAGAAGACCTTTACGGGGACTTCTATCTCAGGTAAGCAATTCATTAATAATGAGCTACTATGATATGCATACTAGGTCATTATGCCTTTGTTTTAATTCAGATATTTTTATGTGTGGATAAAGTTTAATATTTGGAGCTTAGTAGGTCAAATAATGTAATAAAGTGGTTAAGTACCTTCTTACGCTCATTACATTTCTGAGAAATTCCAGCATCTCAAAAAATGCCCCCTTCTTATATTTGGAGGGTCCAGCTCCACTGCGGGTCTTTGTCTCCTCCATAAGATCCCGCCGGAACCTGTCTCGCAGTGAGCGCCATCTTGTGACGATATTCTCTCCTATGAAGAAACAGAAAATAAAATAAACCCATAGAACTCCCAAATGTACGTATACTATTTAAAACAACACATACTTGGATAACAGTTGTGACATGATAGCAGTGGTGTATTTAGATTTTGTGCTGCCCTGGGTCTTGATGCAAGTGACGTAGCAGGTGACGTGGCCAGTGGACAATCCACAACTTGTGGCAGGTGACGTGGCAGGTGACGTGGCCAGTGGACAATCCACAACTTGTGGCAGGTGACGTGGCCAGTGGACAATCCACAACTTGTGGCAGGTGACGTGGCAGGTGACGTGGCCAGTGGACAATCCACAACTTGTGGCAGGTGACATGGCAGGTGACGTGGTCAGTGGACAATCCACAACTTGTGGCAGGTGACGTGGCCAGTGGACAATCCACAACTTGTGGCAGGTGACGTGGCAGGTGACGTGGCCAGTGGACAATCCACAACTTGTGGCAGGTGACATGGCCAGTGGACAATCCACTACTTGTGGCAGGTGACGTGGCAGGTGACGTGGCCAGTGGACAATCCACAACTTGTGGCAGGTGACGTGGCAGGTGACGTGGCCAGTGGACAATCCACAACTTGTGGCAGGTGACGTGGCCAGTGGACAATCCACAACTTGTGGCATGTGACGTGGCCAGTGGACAATCCACAACTTGTGGCAGGTGATGTGGTCAGTGGATATGGATGTTGACATATGGGTGGACTACAAGATGCCAACCCACCCCCACCCCCCCTTAACCCACAAACTACTTACCACGTTCCAACCGTTGTATCTTGGTAAGTGTCTGCCAGGTCGGTGTCACTGCCTCAAAGATTTCCTCCCATTTTTTATTTGAAACATTTCGGTCACTGTACTCCGCGCACCGCTTGTCCCATATGGCAGGCCTATCTTGTACAAGATGAATAAGCTCCTCTTGGCTGACATCCTTTGCCATTTTTTAATTGTTAGCTGTACACTACACAGGCAATATCTTTCCTTATGTCCAGGAACTGGGCAGCATGTGATAGAAACATGTGACTTCGGACAATACACTACCTGGGTCAAAGGGTATTGTTATGTATGCATATTGCATGCATATTAAAGTTTGTTGAATTTGTAATTTTTAAATATTTTGATGAAAAACGGATGTTAGCGGAACGGATGGTAAACGGATTGTCCGCTGACGTCCGTTTTTCGTCCGTTCCGTTTTTTTTGACGGAAGAAAAATAGGGTTTTCTTCCGTTCAAAAAAACGGAGCTTAACGGAAACGGATGTTAACGGACGTTAGCGGATGCTCATCCGCTAACGGACGCTAACCCATAGGAAAGCATTGCGGTCCGTTAACGGACGTCCAAAAAACGGACAAACGGAACGGACGTGTGAAAGAGCCCTAAGACCCCATTCACACCTGAGCGACAGCCGCGTTCGGCGGTAGCGGCGTATTTTGCCGCGGGTGTGAAACTTTCAATTTTTTTTTTTTTTCAAAAGTCTTCCCATTGCTGTCAATGGGAAAACGCCACTGTCGCCTGAAAAAAAGGGTCCGGGACTTTTTTTCAGGCGACAGGCGTTCGGCGTCTATGAGATGTGAACCATCTCCATAGACAGCAATGGGAATTCTCCCCTCTAGCAGCAGAAGCGTCCGGCGTTGGGCGTTTTGTCGCTCAGGTGTGAATGCAGCCTAAGAGTTTTATTGTGTCAGCTAGCTTGAGGGTGTCCCAGCACTTAAACTTCTGCTCTAAATAATTGTCTCGGGTTGCTATTGTGTTAATCTGAATTTTTAAAAGAAGCAAGATCTGTTCTTACCTTGGAAAACAGGGATGAGATTTTGGTTTCTTGCAGGTTAAGAATTGAGAAATGAGGTGACCTAATACAAGAAATTGTATATGGCAGCAGTGTATTTGGACTAGAACAGCATGAAGGATTTAAAATAAACATTTAAAACAAGCAACAATGTTTAAGGTAAAATGTGCAAAGTTACCTACAACTGGTACATCAACTGGTACATCATCATTGAACCACGTAGAATAAATTACCATCCCAAAACTCTAAACTCTACTCGTCGGATATCCGATGAAGCTGACTTTCATCTGTCTTGCCTACACACCATCAGTCAAAAAAATCAGATCGTGCCAAAACACAGTGACGTTCAACACTACGACGAGCCGAAAAAAATGAAGTTCAATGCTTCCGAGCATGCGTCGACTTGATTCTGAGCATGCGTGGATTTTTGTCCGATTGAGTTCCACACAGACCATCGGATTTTTGTATCGTTTTTTTATCCATAGGAAAAATTTAAAACATGTTCTATTTTTTTCACCGATGGGGAAAAAAAACGATGGGGCCCACACACGATCGGTTTGTCCGATGAAAACAGTCCATCGGTCTGTTTTCATCGGACAAACCGATCGTGCGTGTACACGGCTTCACAGATTGTTAACAATGGTTCCACAGCTGCTCTCAGAATCAGTTTATTATGTTGTATTTGGCCAGCTTTTCTTATTTACATGACATGCTCTCCATTTGGCCAGTTTAATACCTGAAATACTGTAGATCTCCAGTGTACTTAAAAGAGCATCTGTTTGACCCTTATTAGGATATTCATTAGTTGAACCAAGGTCAAAAATATGATATAATGGACTTGCTTACATAGGAGTGGATGGCAATAAGGGTTTAGGGATAAGCAGAGCTTGTACAGAGACACGTGATAAATTGGGATGATAGTAAAAGTAAAAAAGCGGGTGTTTAAAGCAGATCATCACTCTCTCCATCAACATTGACTATTTCTAATCTTTATGCTACTAGCATTAGTAAATAGAATAGGGAAGTATATTATATTTACTGCCTTTCAATTTTTTTTTTTATTATTTCCTGGTTTTCAGATGTCACACATTCCATGAGTTTTCGGGAGGGGAGAAGGGGTTTTCTGAGCTATACACATTCTCCTGTCTGCATGCCTGAGCTAAGGGGGTGTTTTTCAAAGTCATTCCTCAACAAAATAAAGCATGGAGACATGGATGAATGGGTAAGTGTGCTTTAAATATTAAAAATTATTAAATCTTGTTTTTGGTGCTCAGATGCAGTTAAGTTCCGCTTTAAAGGATCGCAGAAAATGTTGCACAAATGGGGGTACAGTGAGGTGTTCACAAACCAGGAAGTCAGAACACTGTAGAGGCATGATTGATCTGTTGGGATTTAGGACACAAGGAAGTTGTGGCTGAGCTACAAGAATTGAGGGCTCCAAAAATGCAGTTTGCAGGATTTTTTCCAACGCACAGGCAGCGCAACGCCTCAGTGTGAAAGGATACACTGTGATACATGGCAGGCGTTTTTTAATGCGGTATTTGTGCAGTAATTTTATCGCTAAAACGCGGGAATAACACCTCAATGTGAAAGGGGCCTTAGGCTCAGTAAAATATTGATTGGGCTATAGGGAGCAGGGCCGAAGGAGTGGTAGCACTGCTGGATAAGGGAGGACACAGTGAAGTAATAACAGAGCTGTAGTGATCAGAACACTTTTGGGGTTTTGGGGTTGATTACTAAGACTGGAGAGTGCAACTGATTAAGACAGCAGCCTGGGCCACAGTGACAGAGTATAAATCGCAGAGACTATGGTAATTGTTGGAAGTTGAAGTTTTAAAAAGGACAGCTCAATGTGGTATGAAGATTTAAGCAGCAGGGACCACAACATGTTTGGGCTCTTCTCAGTTTATGTTCTGCTTCTTCAATCTAAACACTGAAAGTGTAATCTCTATAACTCATCCAGTTGTGGTGAGATAGCTTAACTTAAAGTATCAGTAGCTTGGCAGACAGTGATTCGATCCAAATGAAAAATTGCAGATTGTAGAAAGCTTTAATAGAAAACTTGTGCAGAGAGTCACAAATGAACATCAGATAGGTCAAAAAAATCATAGTGCATCTTGTTCCAGAAAAAAGTGGTGAATGGAGGCTAAAGCATGTATAAGAAGGGTGGTATTAACTGCATAGAACATCCCCTAGCTACGGAGCGAGGTAGGGACAAAATTATTAAATGCAAACAGACAATGAATGAATCTGCTGTGCTTTTCATAAATTAACTTGTCAGTAATATTGCACAATGACTTTCTTTATGAGTATTTTCATGATGCAATGAGAGCTTGTCTAAGGAGGATCTTATTGGTGTATGGAGAGACTGAAGTGGATTACTTATAAGCACTGTTGACTACTTTTGGATAAGTGGCCCATCTTTTGGGGCAAGAGTCAGTGTGAATTTTCCCCTTTGGTGAAGGATCCTTCCCAGCACTTCGTTGTGTGGACCTGCACTCATTGGGACTGTTTTTACAGGAAGAAGTAATCTTTACTGACACAGCATGACAGCATATACATATGGGAAGGCTCCGCCTCCCTGCCCAATCAGGACCGGTTATACTATAAAAGTAGGTCTCCTCCCTTACCACAGCATTCTCTTTTTTTCCTCACTGCTACAGGCAGTTATGCTACTGCTAAAAAGCAGGAATTTTTCTTTTCCCTCACCTTGCCGGACACTTCCGGCCAAGCCGCACAGGTTCATGCCTCTCCTGTGACGAAGCTCATCGCTGTACAGGCAGACCTGAATGCCTATATGGGGGAGACCTCACCCCCAGCAAGATCCAGAAAATGGGGTGCAGGTACCTGGTCTAGGAAGAGCTATCCCGGAGCAGAAACGAACGGCTGCCCACTCGCAAAATGGTGGGGTGGTACGACTTCCGGGTACAGCAAGATGGCGGAAACAGGACTTCTGGTGACATACGAACCTATGGATGGCCAGCCGGGTGAAGCAAGATGGCGGCCAAAGAACTTCCGGTCAGGTGAGACGCTGGGGGCATCCCAGGAAGAGGAGCGCACAAGATAAAAACTCTAAAACAACTTGCACACAGAGTGCAGCACAATGTTAGTGCACCAGCAGCAGCTACCAGGCACTACATTACGCAAATCCAGGTAGGAAACTTGCACACTAAAGTTTCTTGTATCAATGATATAACAAGTGAACTAAGTGGGACTATCTGTGAATTTCAGAATCATGAGCTCTCCTAGAGACCAGCCACGTATCTTAAGGTGAGGGCAGGTAGGTATGTGTGTCTGCATGACATATCCTTTAAAAGAGTGCACTTACTGATTGGCTGTAAATCTGTTTCAGCCCGCAGTTGCCACACTATTCCTCCAAGAGCAAGGAGACACAGCACAGACATGCCTCAAGCTCTGAGAGATCAGCAACACACTATAAAGCCTGCGATCAAAGCCGGCACAGAGTGGAACACACTCAGAATGGATTTGAGAACAGAGACAATCTCTGTGTAGGATGTGAAAAGAGTGGCCCTTGGAGGGAAAATTTGGTGTAAAGCCTGTTTGCGTGAAGCAGCAACAGATAAAGAGGCCGAGAAGGCTGAAATGATCCAAATAATAAAGCAAATGGTTAAAGAATCTATAAATGGTTCAAAGCCAACACCCAGTGAACCCAAAAGGTACCAGCAAAGGTCGAGATGCGACCCAGAGACCCATCCCCAGGGTCAGATTCCGGAGAGAATTCCCAGCTGGATGACCCAAAACTAAGTTTTAGATACTCTGCAGTGCAATCATTAATAAAAGCTGTGAGAGAGGCTCTTCATTGAATAGATTTATGCGTAGGTATCCCTTTAAGACAGAGGACATGCATAACTTGGAAAATCCTCCACTGGTAGATGCCGCAGTCATGAGACTGGCTCATCAGGCAACGCTTCCAATGGACGACGCAGCGTCCTTCAAGGATTCCTTAGATAGAAGGATGGACGCAGACATGAAGAGAACCTATCTAGCTGCAGGCAATGCATGCAGACCAGTCCTAGCACTTGCAGCATTGGCAAAAGCCATCACAGCATGGGCAGACTACATAAAAGGGGAGATACAGTCGGGTGCAGACATGGCGGCATCCCTCGAATTTATAGACAATATCATACAGTCTGGTGACTACGTTGGGGAAGCAGCTACACCCATAATGGAATGGGCACAACAAAACCTAGCCGATCTATCAGCAGTCTATATCCCAGCCCCGCAGAACTTTGTGGCGGACACACTGAGCAGGCGGACCCTAGACCTCAACAAATGGGGACTGAACCATTCAGTATTTCAGTGGATATGCAAACAGTCTTGGATCTGATGGCGACTGCAAACAATACGAAGTGCAGACTTTTCTTAGCAAGGGCAAGGTTCCAGGAAGCGGAAGCAATAGACGCTCTCAACGCCAGATGGATCTGCGAGCTAGCTTATGTGTTTCCTCTGATCCCCATAATCTTCAGATCACTCAACAGAGTGAGAACACATTCAGGGACAGTCAAAGCAATAATCCCGATGTGGTCATGCAGACCGTGGTTCTCACTGCTGCAGTCATTGGCAGTAGACCCACCCATACCTCTCCCGAATATTCCGGACCTATTACAACAGGGTCAGGTAATACATACAGACCCGGGAGCCCTACACTTAGCCTTCTGCCTCCAGGCAGCTAACAGAAGCAGGGTTTACCACAGACGTGGTGAAAACATTATTGAAGGCAAGAGCATCCACCACTAACCAAACCTATTCGAGAATATGGGAGGTATTCAAATCTTTTGCAGAGATACAACAGTTTAACTTCAGAACCACAAGTTCTAAGTTTCCTTCAGACAGGTTTGGACAAAGGTTTCAGTATCCGCACACTGAGGCCGCGTACACACGGTCGGTCCATCCGATCCGTTCTCATCAGTTAACCGATGAAGCGGACTGATGGTCTGATGTGCCTACACACCATCAGTTAAAAAACGATCGAGTCCAATGCGGTGATGTAAAACACAACGACGTGCAGAGAAAAATGAAGTTCAATGCTTCTAAGAATGCGTCAACTTGATTCTGAGCATGCGCGGGTTTTTAACAGATGCTTTTGCATACTAACCATTGGTTTTTGACCTATCGGTTAGGCGTCCATCGGTTCAATTTTAATGCAAGTTCTAAAATTTTTGACCAAAGGATAACTGACCGATCGGGCCCACACACGATCGGTTTGGACCGCTGAAAAGGTCCTTCAGTCCATTTTCATCGGTTTGGACCGATCATGTGTACGCGGCCTGAGAGTACAGTTCTCGGCACTATCGGGAGTAAGATGAGCATCGCGGGGTGTCTGATCCGTCAATTTCTAAGAGCATGCACAAGAATTCGTCCTGTGAAAAAGATAGTATGTCCCACCATGGGACCTTCAATTAGTCTTAGACCTTCTATCACAAGAACCCTTTAACAAAGGACAGTCTACAGCGCTAGGAAACATCTCAGCAAAGGCAGTGTTTCTTACGTCGATAACCTCCGGCAGGAGGGTGTCGGACTTGCAGGCCCTGGGCTGCAAACCACCATACTTTTGTCTAATGGCGGACAGGGTAGTGTTACGAACTCTACCACACTATATACCGAAGGTTAATACATCATTCCATATAAACCAAGAGATGGTACTTCCAACATTTCAGACAGACACAGCAGGGACACCCCATAGTTTGGATGTTGGATCTGTCCGAGAAACCTACATAGAGATTACGGCAACATTCAGAAAGACGGAAAACCTATTCGTCATATATGAAGGTCACAGAAAAGGGCTGGCAGCATCTAAAAGGACGCTGGCGTCATGGCTAGTTAAGGTCATAAGGAGAGCTTATGTGGTGGAACATCTAGATCCTCCAGCAGGGCTTAGAGCGCACTCTACACGTGCCATGGCAGCATCATGGGCGAATTTCAGGGGAGTCACCCCCAAACTCATCTGTAGGGCCGCAACTTGGGCGACCTTTAACACATTTCTAAACCACTATAAAGTGGATCCGGCGGCTTTAACAACTGTACAGTTTGGTCACACTGTGTTACAGGGAGTGACATGACGTAATGTCACAAATAAAGATACATAGTAGTATATGTATAACATAAATAGTACAGAATTACCCACCCGTCTGGTCTGGTGATTTTGTACATCCCATACGTATATGCTGTCCTGCTGTGTCAGGAAAAGGGAAAATGTTATACTTACCTAACGGTAATTTTCCTTTCCTGATGCAAGCATGACAGCATATAGGTCCCCTCCCCCCCCAAAAAAAGGAAATATAAGGTTCGTGATTATTCAAGAAAGGCCTTCCGCAGTGATAATAAAGTATGAGAATGCTGTGGTAAGGGAGAAGACCTACTTTTATAGTATAACCCGTCCTGATTGGGCAGGGAGGCGGAGCCTTCCCATACGTATATGCTGTCATGCTTGCATCAGGAAAGGAAAATTACCGTTAGGCAAGTATAACATTTTCCCTTTTCTAGTGTTTGGACTACTTATTCTAGCTTTTAGCGGTGCACTTATGATTTAAGACAATGAATGGGTAACATGATTGTTTATATTATGAAAGATGACATGACGCAGACTTACTGTATAAACAGTGGTGTGGCACACCAATAGCCATGCCATGGGGTAAAAAGTCTGGCAATGTTCTGCTTTACAATAATAATAAAAACAAAGACAACACAGCCCCAAGAGCCCACACTTAGATGTTTGCTTCAGATGTGGTCAACCCACCAAAAGATATGGACCAATCACTACTCACTAGTGATGAGTGAAGCAAGCAACATTTGGTTCACTGGTTATTTGTGGAACAAGCATGGGTAGCTGAACACTGCCATGAGGGACATGGGAGGGAGCAAGGATCAAAAGTGGTTGTAAAGGCAGAATTTTATTTTTTTACCTTTATGCATTCTATATATGAAGGTAAAAAACCTGTGTGCAGGTTGGAACTGACTAACCACCACTGCCATCTCCAGTGACTCTGAGGCCTTGTACTCACGACCGGATCTGTGCGCTGAAAACTGTCTGCCGGACAGTTTCCGGCGTACAAGGCTGATTTTTGTTTGGTTCCGCTGGCTTGTACACACCAGCGGACCAAATTACCGTCGTACCGGAACGCGTGCACGTAAACTACGTACGACGTCACTATAAAGGGGAAGACCAAACTTAATGGCGCCGCCCTCTGTTCCTCTTTTGCTAGTTACGGGTTTGCTCGTGTTAGTGAAGGTTTGGTTAGAGCTGATTCGCGCTTCTCGGTCTCCAGGCTTTGACAGCGTGTATTCACGGGTTCAGTGCGTGTGCTTGCGGTAACGTAGTTGTCATTCGGCTATAGGCTAGCAGGTTGTTTCTGCTTTTGCAGTTGCATCCTGTGCGCTCGTATCTGTTTGTCACGCGTTTGTCGCAGGTAGTGCTGGATTTGCGAGTGCTTTCTGTTTGAGTGTGTTCTTGACTGACCAGCCGGCCGGTTTGAAGCCATGATGGAGCAGCAGCGTCAATTTTCGCGAGTTGGTGCTGTTTATGGGATGGCTGCTGGATATGTTCATTTTTCCAGTACTTTGGCCAGAAACAGGGGGCGGAGGCGTTTCTGGACCAAGAATTGGTTGCGCCAGCGTGACCAGTTCTCACATATGCCTCTGCTTAGGGAAATCCAGGAGAATAATCCTAATGACTTTAGGAATTTTCTCCGCATGACGGACCCCGTATTCAACAGTCTGCTGGAACTTCTGTCCCCCTATATCACGAGGCAGGACACTGTGATGCGCCAAGCCATCACGGCCGAGCAGAGGCTTATTGCCACGTTGCGGTACCTGGCGACTGGGAGGAGCCTGCAGGACCTCAAGTTCTCGACAGGCATCTCTCCGCAGGCGCTTGGGGTCATCATACCGGACACGTGTGCTGCCATCATCAAAGTTCTGCATGAGGAGTATATTAAGGTAAGTTTCCTGGCTGTAATAATGTGGCCAACTAACTTTATTTTTAATTTCCCAGATATGCTGTGTGTTTAACTAACGTTCCCTTTTCTCCCTATGCATGTTGATATAAGCTTTACATGTTTTATTCTTGACCTACCTGCATATTTGTCCCTTACCCAATATTAACCTGTCCAGCATGCTATCCTAGGGACAAACCCACCTTTCCATTTTTTAAAACACG
Source organism: Rana temporaria (assembly GCF_905171775.1). Taxonomy (NCBI): domain Eukaryota; kingdom Metazoa; phylum Chordata; class Amphibia; order Anura; family Ranidae; genus Rana; species Rana temporaria. Next base: position 341,572,147 of record NC_053490.1, read on the forward strand.
ATTTTTTGGTTTTTGTGTCCCCCCCCCCCTTCAAACATTTTTAGTCCCCATCAGAGGGCTGTGGAGTCTCTTAATTAAGTGGCCCTATATATTTCATTCCCCAAATTCTCCATGCACATTTTTCAAATGCAATTTTAATACTGTGAAGTTTCACAAGGATGCTTGTAGGATGTTTTTGTGCCAAAGTACTAAATCTCTTTTTTTGTTTGTCCCCACAGCTACCCTCCACACCACAGGAATGGCAGTCTGTGGCTTCCCAATTTGCCCAGCGGTGGGATTTTCCAAACTGCGGTGGAGCAATAGATGGGAAACACGTCCGCATTGTGCCCCCACCCCACTCGGGGTCCTACTATTATAATTACAAGGGTTATCATAGTATTGTGTTGATGGCGGTGGTGTCGGCACAGTATGAGTTTCTATATGTGGACGTGGGGAAGAATGGCCGGATGTCTGATGGGGGAGTGTTCGCACGGACTGATTTCTATGATCGTCTCCAAGCTGGTGGTCTGGCATTGCCACCAGATGAAGAGAATGTGGAAGGACTTCCGTTTGTGTTCCTAGCGGACGAGGCTTTTGGGCTTGGTCCTCACCTCATGCGGCCTTTTCCCCAGAGGACCCTCACCTCAGAGAGGAGTGTGTTTAATTTTCGGTTGGCCAGGGCTCGGAGGGTAGTCGAGAATGCCTTTGGGATACTCACCAACCGGTTCCGCCTGTTCAGGACATCGATACATCTGGCGGAATATAAATTGGACACCGTTGTATTTGCCTGCTGCATTTTGCACAACTTTTTACGCAGGCACTCCCAGACGTACCTACCCGACATCGGTTCTGAGGCAAGACTACCCTCAGATCCCCTTCCCGGGCTGGACACTGGTCGCGCTGGCTTGGCCCCCCAATCAGCTCGTGAGGTACGCGACAAATATGTTGAGTACTTCATGGGTCGGGGGGCCATTGCTATGCCAGATCATATTTCTTTCTAATTTGGCCCCCAAAGAAAGGAATATTCTCACAAATAATAAATAATTAGACCATTGGACTTTATACAGTTGTTTGTCATTAATGCTTTTTCTCTTTTTATCTGTCTTCCTGGTTCTCTAACTAACTTCTGCCATTTTACTGCATAATTGATTTCTCCACTTTTAGTAATTAACCACATTTTGCACAGTATTCACTCATCTACAAACAGGGTATTGAGTCTAGAAATAAGAAGCAACTCCATTACAAAATTTGTAGGTCAAGTTTTTTTATTTTTGCTTGTTCATGACCCCAAAAATTATTTTATTTTTTTTCATTACTCCCTGCTTTTGTACTTAGGAGTCTACAATATTTTTTTTTTTTTAATTTATTGTTTCAGGTAATTCCACAAAAAATATTATGAAGATTATACATTTTTTAACAAGTTCCCAGTTTTGTTTATTAAATATAGTTCGATTTATTGTTTACATATATATATATATATAGAATATTTTTGGTGGTGTGTTTACCGCCTTTGTATTTTTTTTTATCGGCATATTTTTTATGGCCAAAAACCTAGACATTTATTTATTTTTTGTTATATTTTTCATTTTTTTGGTGTGTTTTTAAATGCGAATATTTGTTGTGGAGATTTAGGAGTCAAATCTCGACTTCACTAAATTCAGTGATTAGAGAGATTTATAGTTCTATATATATATATTTGGAATTTTTATCGGTGTTTATTCGTTATGGTCTAAACTTTATAGTATCCAAAAATTTACAACATGGTCAAAAAGTAAAAAAATAAACTTATAAAAATATAAAAATTCACAACAGCAGTCAGTCATGGTGTGCTTTCACACTGGAACACGCCAAAATTTGAAGATACACACATTCAGTGCAAACTCGCCAAATGTCATTGGTTCAACAGACAAATGGCCACATGTGCTATCTGACATCATGGGTGATCAATGTCTGTGTTTTGTGGGAGCAAACCCTTCCTCTCAACTACTTGAGGATGGAGGAGGGGGTTGGACCCACAAAGCACAGACACTAGATATTCTGTGATGGCAGATAGCACATGTTGGCACACTGTGTGTGTATCTTCAAATTTTGGCGTAATCATTATTAAAACAGTAAAAAAGTTTGTGGGGGCGGGGGATGGGCGGGGGGTGTTTCAGTCTTTGACACGGCCCATCATGTCAATAATATTTTTAAAATTAGATTCGATGACCATCATTCTTTGCCGCATATTGTCCATTTCCGTGCTGCATTCCAAAAGGACATTTGTTACATTCTGTTCCATGACAACCATCCTTTCACGCATATTATGCATTTCAGTGCTGCACTCCATTACCTGTTGAATAATTATAGCAGCACTTGCACGTGAAAATATTGACACACCATCCTCCTCCCCTAAAAACAAAAAAAATGTTCATTTAAAAAATTATTTTTGGATGAGGCCTATCTACATATGTTTTTTTTAATCAAGCTAGGGTGACACTGACCTGATGGGCTTCTCCTTTCCACCTCTTCGACATCTTCTATCACTCCTCCTTCTTCCACCACCTCCCCATCATCTTCTATCACTCCTCCTTCTTCCACCACTTCCCCATCATCTTCGACTCCTCCTTCATCCATCAATCCACCTTCTTTCAATTCGCCAAATTGTTCTTCCGCCACTTGCCCTTCATCTGCTATAAATTCTAAGTCCAAAATTACTTCTTCCTCCTCTCTTCCTTCCTCCTTTCTTCCTTCCTCCTCTCCTTCCACATCCTCTTCTCCTTCCACATCCTCTTCTCCTTCCACATCGTCTTCTCCTTCCACATCCTCCTCCACATGTTGAGATGGAAGATTTTGGCCTTGTCTGGCCCTCTCTGCCTCCTCCAAATGCTGGCGACTTCTTTCCCCTTAAATAACAAGAGAAAAAATGTAGACTCATCAGCACACAGATATTGGAGAGCATAAATCGCACACATTGCTTAGAAGAGGCTTTCATTTAGTTACTTTTATCTTTCACCAAACCTAGATTTTGCAATTACTTCTATGGCAAGCTCTGATCCTGCCCCTTTTTAGCAAAGTGACACACATGGATGTCCCCCCCAAACTGTATTTTTGGGAGACCCTACCAAAACCCATTTTTGATTTGGGGAGACACAGGTGCTGTGCATTGCAGATGTGAAAACATCTGCTTTATTACCACTGTTTTTAGAATGAATCCTGTTTGCCTTTCCCATTCTCCTAATTCTATTTTTTAGAACTAGCTTTTACACAATGTTTACAAACACAGTTTTTGGCCAGTGAGCCATGTCCAGGTGTGTTGTTCCTGGAATAACCGAGCCTTTCTGAGAAACTATGTGATGTTACGTGGTTTACTAAGAACACTATTTGTAAATATGTAGTTATTTATGTCAGAAAAAATAAATGACAACATGTCTTTAAAATTAGAAGCAGGCCAAGGAGGCAGATGGTGAAATATACATGGCAACACATTATTGCAGACTATCAACCCCCCCCCAACCCCAAAATATATTTACTTACTTTTACGCAGAATTTTAAGGATCTTCTTCATCTGATGTGGCTCCCTCAATTTTAAGTCTGACCAGCGTTTCCTCAGCTGTTCCTTGGACCTGGTGATCCCAAACATCCTCTGCATTCTCCTCGCCACCTTGTCCATAATATGTGCCTTTCGGCGGTTAGGGGTCTTGTATGGCCCTAATTCACCATCATAGTCCTTCTTTCGCATGATGTAAACTAACTCCACCATTTCCTGGAACCGCATATTAGTGGCTTTATATCTTCTTTGCCTTGATCGGGACGTCCCTGCCTCTGTCCCTTCACTTGTGGCATGAGAGCATCGTGCCCGCTCGTGTGACATCGCCATCTTTCCTTTCCCACAGAGATTATGGGCGGGGAAAAGATGAATTGTTACGCCATGGGCGGAGAAGAGGGCGGCGTTTAATACATACGCGGAGTGTAGAGAATGCAAACAACGTGTTTACGTAGGTTACGCGGAGAATCTTCGAGCGCATCCAGAACATACACAGTTAACGCCATATTTCCTAAACACATTGATTAGGGGCCTAGCAAAGGTGACGAGGGCGGGGTTTAATAAATACGCGGAGTGTTTAAAAGGTGCACGCCGTGATTACGCGGTAATTAGGCGAGCGTGAGAAACGAGGAGCGAGAGACAGGAAGGTAAGGAAATTAAAAATGGGATCAGCAGAGGCCTATAAAATGTAGACACATGGGATGGGGGTTTGGGCTGTTGGTTGCACCCTTTTTAAGCTATTCTGTCTATGGGGTACCACAATGTTATTTTGGTATCCAAATGCTTTTGGACAACTCACAAAATAGAGATGTGAACAATGCTGTACCTCATTGACAAGTTTTTGAATGGTGTATTCAGATCAGGCAAAGTATTGTTCAAGTGTTGGTTGTACAGAGGTCATTAGGAAGTGTCTTTTATGTCATCCATTGTCAGGGGCATGAGATTTACACATGAAAGAGTGCCTAGATGAATACTGTCATTTGTAATCCTTGTTTATTTTTCTAAATTAAAAATTGTTACTGCAATGTTAACAATGGCTCTGCATCTAGCAAATCAATGTTTGGTACAACCAATGCGGCCGAGCTGCCAATCATTGTTTAAACAAGAGAGACTGTGTTTGTAATTAGATATAGATAATAAATTTGAAGACACATATTATATCAAGGTCAACGCTGATCCTTTTGAATATCTATTTTTCTTTGGTTTATGTTTTGCGAATCTAGACTCAAAAAGAAATATCATATTTCATAACGGGAAATGGACCAACTACAAACCAAGGAAGCTATAGAGGCCTTACTCCAAAAATATCAGGACACGCCCATCCTGTGGAATTCCAAACACGCGTTATATTGCAATAAAGATGTACGAGCGGCAGCACTAGAAGAGCTAGCAAACTATATGCAAACATGGGTGCCAGGATGCACTGCCAACATGGTGAAGGATAAACTTGCCAACCTGAGAAGCACATACAGAAGAGCATATAAAGCTAATAAAAGCAAAAAATCGGGAGCAGCAGCAACACAAGCAAAGGAACCCAAACTGTGGTATTACAAACAGATGGCTTTTTTGCGGGACGAAATGGAAGGCAGGAAAACGATGTCGAGTCTTGCTTCCAACCTTTCCTCCATGCTACCTTCCAGCGGACATTCCCCAGATGACCACAGCCCTGCAGAGTCGGAGGAAGAGGGCCTGGCTGACAGAGATGCAGATCTGCCACCCTTCGATGAGGAGGTATAGTAGTTTCCTCTATATTTCTGGCGTAAATAATTATTGGTGGATTAATGATTTGATATTGTAAAAGAAAAGGCAAGCTGGGAAAAAGCACAAAAAAAGGTGTACAGACAAATAGGTGTCAGGGATGACAACTGCAGGGGTCAGAAGTAGAGTCTATTCAAGTAATAATGAACAGAAAATACTAAACGAATAACATGAAAATTAGTGTGGTTTTATTTAGCGAAATTGTAAAAAATGTCCTTTTTTTTGCACACAGGAAGAAGAGATCAGCCAGGAGGTGGCAGATCCTCACGTGTCTGTCAGCCAGGAGGAGGCCGGGGTCAGTGGCAGCCAGGAGGAGGCCGGGGTCAGTGGCAGCCAGGAGGAGGCTGGGCCCAGTGGCCTGCAGCAGGTCCCCCCGGCCAGGAGAACCACCACCAGCCAGTCTTCTCCCCCCCAGGTGAGGCCATCAGGCCGAAGGAGGCAGTTGAGGCCTGTGGAGGAGGCAAGCCTCCGCATGATACAGGAGGCAAGCGCCATCATGAGGGCCCCCCTCAACCCCACAGAGGCCTTCAGTGCCTCATTGGCCCACGATTTGAATGAAGGGGAGGAGGGCCAGAGAAGACTGGCAAAGGCCCTGATGAACCAGGTCCTTTGGTGGATGCAGAAGGGCCTGCTGACCCCAGACACTGGGCTATGTGACCCGGCCCGGCTTGCGGAACACCATCCTCCTGCTGCCACATCGACCCCACCTGCAAGAGCCCGTGTTAGATCCGCTGAAGGCTGCCTGGAGGGAAGGCTGGAAAGAGGAGGAAACGTTGATTCTCTGCCTTCCATTTCCTTCCACATAAAGGACATATTGTTTGGACTACCACAGTTTGGGTTCCTTTGTTTCTGTGCTGCTGCTTCATATTTTTGTGTTTGGCTCGTGAGGCTTGGAAGTTTATCCTTCACCATGTTGGAAATGCAAGTTTGCATATAGTTTGCTATCTATTCTAGTGCTGCCGTTCTGTTTTTTTTTTGAGATGACATTTGCCTAAATAAAAGGCTTTTTGCTTTCATTTGAAAACATGTCTATTGTTTGTTATACTGTGGGGATTATTAGGCAGCAAACCTTTAATAAATATACAATGGGTCATTTACAAAGGACACACTCCTTGGGGGGGGGGGGGGGCATTTGGTGTGCCAACATGGTTCAATATTCTCAAATGAAACAAAAAAAAATAAAAAATTCAAAAAATCAAAAAAAAAACATGTAAAAATATATTAAACAAAATGGTGACAGAACTAGAAACAACAAAAAAAAAAAATAGATGCACATTCCTTTACAAAAATGACTAATATAAATTATGGAGGACCACCAACCAAAACACACGTCTGGCATAGAAAACCTTATTAAAGGATTACATCACAAGCAAGAAATGTGACATTTCAATATGGGACAACTCTATTGAAATTGCATCAGCAAGAGAACGGGGTTATTCTAGCAAGAGAAGAATTAATAAAACGAGGCAAGAAACTGTGGTTTAGTGCGCCTTTTTAAGACATTGTTCTCTTGCTAGAATAAAAGGTTTCCAATGACGAATGTGCCATATCCCAAACAAACGCGAGTTTTACCTGAACGAGCGCTCCCGTCTCCTCATTTGGACTAAGCATGCGCGGGGTTTTTGTACACTGCTTTTGTGTACAGACGACCGAACATGTCTGACGGACACGATTCCAGCAGACTGTTTTAAAGCAAGACCAGGAAACAGTTGTTCGTTGGAAAACGGTCTGGCCGACGAATGTTTGCTGGAATCCTGTCCGTTACTGCCTACACACGAACGAGCATGTCCGCTGAAACTGGTCCGCGGACCAGTTTCAGCAGACATGTTTGGTCGTGAGTATGGGGCCTAAGGCCTCGTACACACGGGCAAACATGTCCGATGAAAACGGTCCGCCGGACCGTTTTCAGCGGACATGTACGGTCGTCTGTACGGGGCCTAATATAGTGATCAGTGCTAAAAATATACATGGTCACTGTACTAATGTTACTGGCTGAGAATATGTATGTGAAAAGAAAGATGGTTAATGAGATTTGGTTGTTCTGTGTAAATAAATAAAAAAGTCAGTTCCAGTGTGCACCTAAGCTGGCGTCGTCTAGTTCTTGGGCGCAATGCTCAGCTATAATTATTGGTTGCAGAATGGAGGAAGCTGGATCTTGACGGAAGCACTCAAGCAGGGTGCTAGCAGGTCCAATACGGAGTCCATTCTGGCAATAGAATTGGATACATATGAACAATGTCACCAAATATCACTTTCTTGGAAAGTGTACAGAGAATCCCAACAGCTTTGGGATCTTTTATCCAGACATGAATGGGTCTGAGCAACCCCTGTTGTATGGAGTAAGTGAAGAATGCTACTCTCAGGACCCCCTCCTTTCCCTGCCCTCCCCTACCTCATCTTTCCATCCCTATTTCTTCAACTTTGTTCCCTCCCCATCTTTACCTATTCTCACCTCACAACCCAGACCCCCCCCCCCCCCCATGTTTTTTTTTTGTTTTGTTTTTTTTAGCCCATAGGGTCTCTCTGTCTGTGTGGGCTAAAGAGTACATTCTAAATATCCTTGGTTATTCCAGTCCTCCCATATGAAGTTAGAGGTGGAATACGAAACAGATGTTAACACTTAACCCCCGGACCATATTGCTGGTCAAAGACCAGAGCACTTTTTGCGATTCGGCACTGCGTCGCTTTAACTGACAATTGCGCGGTCATGCGACGTGGCTCCCAAACAAAATTGCCGTCCTTTTTTCCCCATAAATAGAGCTTTCTTTTGGTGGTAGTTTTTGCGGTACAAACAAAAATAGAGCGACGTTATACTACGTGCTCTCGCGCAGGGGCGCCAACCTGCCGCCGTAAAACGACGGCGGCTGGTCGGCAAGTGGTTAAAGATGTTACTTGTGTCTGTAACTCTGTATACATTTTTTTGTTCTACCATCTCTCATATCAATGACTGATGTGCGATACATTTTCCCCCAGTGTTCCCCCTGTTTTCACCAATAATTTTGCTTCATCTTGTAATGGTTCTGTGTTACAAACTCAGACTGGTGCTTTTGTAAAAAAAAATTGATCAGTACCCCTCTTTTTATGTAGAATTCCACTTTGTGGGCCAGATTCACATAGGTTAGCGGATCTTTAGATCCGCGTAACCTATGTGATTTAAGATCCGCCGCCGCAATTTTTTAAAGCAAATGCTAATTCACAAAGCACTTCCCTCAAAACTTGCGGCGGCGTATCTTAAATCCCCCGGCGGAATTCAAATTCCACGACTAGGGGGAGTGTAGTATTTAAATCAGGCGCGTGAGCGTAACTTGCATCCAGCACTTTTGTGAATCGACGTACGCAAACGGCGTAAAATTTCAAAATTCGACGCGGGAACGACGGCCATACTTAACATTGGCTGCACCTCATAGAAGCAGGGGTAACTATACGCCGGAAAAAGCCAAACGCAAACGACGTGTAAAAAAAAGCGCCGGGCGGTCGTTCGTTTCGGAATCGCCGTATTTCCTCATTTGCATAATCGTCAAGTAAATAAACTGAAAAGCCACCTAGCGGCCGGCCTGGAATTGCAGCCTAAGATCCTACGGTGAAACACAGTTACACCTGTCGGATCTTAGGCATATCTATGCGTAACTGATTCTATGAATCAGTCACATAGATACGACCGGCGCAACTCAGAGATACGACGGTGTATCAGGAGATACACCGTCGTATCTCTATGTGAATCTGGCCCTCTGTGTGTGTGTGTGTGTGTGTACGTACTGGAAAAAAATACCTGTATGAAGCACTAAAGAAAAAGTAAAATTCATAAAGAAAAAAAATTAATGAAAAAAAACTTTTTCTGCCAATTGTTCACACAGCTTGTGATTATTGTAGTGGGGGAAAACACTGGTTCCTAGCCTAGTAGGAATCAGACCTGGATCACAGAAGGCAACCAAGAACCCACTGAAGATGTTAATGATAGAATTCTTACAACATGTGCAAACATTGGGTTTGATTTAATAAAGGCAACTAGACTGTGCACTTTGCAAAGTGCAATTGCTCCTGAGCTTAGTAAATAAGGTAAAGTTTCACATTACAAAGAATGCCCAAACACATGCAAGGAAAAAAAAAATGGATGATGGACGTCAGCAGCTCTTCTGCTCATTTACTAAGCTCTGGTGCAACTGCACTTTACAAAGTGCACAGTCTATTTGCCTTTAGTAAATTGACCCCATTGTGTAGTATTTGGAAACACAACGTAGATGTTGCCTGCATATGACGTGGGCATTTTTTTTCTTTGATGGACAGTTTCTTTTTTTTTTTTTTTTAATCAATGATTTAATGCACCTAGAACATTTAAATCGGCAATATAAATGTTATACCTTTTTCCAAGTAAACTAAGATTTCACCAGGGTTTAACTTAACTCTGTTGCTAAAATGAACCTAAATTGTAGACCCTTACATGTTACAGCATTACTAACCATCTAGTCTCTTACGGTTGGGCTATTAATGGTGGGTTGACAGACTCTACTGAATTAGAGGGTGGGTATAAAGGATTTAAAGGGGCCTCTGGGGCACTAGTATGTGCTCTCTGGAACTGTGTTGCCCTAATTCTTTAAAGGCTTGCTTCATGCACTTCACAGCTCTCGTGTATGTGTTTAATTTGTGTATTTAATGGTTTGCCTGTGGAGACTGCATAAAGCTGTGTCAAATACAGAGCTCTCTCTAGTGGTTAATATTTAAAGCTTTGTTTTCAATACAAGCAAATATGTCAGAGCAAAAATGTAAACGTGTGAAAGCCACATCATAAGTTACTTTGAGGTAAATGCTGAAAAAATAACCCCAAATATGTGCTCATAGAAAATACACTATTTTCCCCTTAACAAATCATACAAGTGTTGGATGGAAAAAATAGTACTTTTAGAATATGAGATCAGGGCATAAAGCACAGGATTAATAATTTCTTATGTTAACGCGATGAATTATTAAATACATTTTTCCCCCACAGTCTTTTGAATAGCTTAGTACTAGTTATGTACTGCTTCTAACAAATATAAGTAATTTTATATTGCATCAAAAAAATGTATAACTGAAAATAACTAGTATAGACTTAACGCGCTCGAACAATAGGTTAACGTCTCTAACCTTGCTATTTAAACTATTTATATACATATACACAACACATCTCTAAATAATACTTGTAATATACAGTAGGTTTATAGTATTCTTATATACAAATGTAATAAAAACATAATGCTGAGGTATATATGGAAATAATTTTTGAAAATCCACTAATAGCCTTTATTTTAGAGAAAGAGGTTACATAATTATTAATTACATTATTCATTGTATTTACTAGAATTCCCAGGAATAAAAATAACAAAAAATTAATAAGAGAACCCACAACCACAAATTTGGAACACAAAAACCTTTGCAGAAGTCACACGTGAAAACACTTACAAGAAATACTTTTTTATAGCCCAGTGATGAAATACTTTTTTTTGGGGGGGAGGAAACACAGGAAATATTGTGATGACATTCTCAATAACATTTGCATGCATTCTACTATATAATAGGGTCAAAAATCTTAACAGTTTGTGACAGTTTTGCTTTGTTTATTTTTTGTTTTGTTTTTTTTGATCTACAAGATTACTTGACTGCCTGTGAAAAACATGAACTATTTTTATTGTTTTCTTTTGCTCATTTTTACCTGCAGTAAGGAGGCAGTGTGTCAAAGTGGAGATACTGAAGGAAGTTGTCAGCGGGCTATAAATATATTCCCTGCTAAACTGAAAGATCTCAGAACCACATTCCAGAAAGTGAGAGACTATTTTGTAAGTATTCAAATCTTATCACTCTGTTAACCTATTTCTGGATGCATATTTTTTTCTTCCCTACAAATGGCCAGGCCAATACAGCCACACAATTTTTAGGTGCATTTATGTAGGTAAAATACTTTGCACTTTAGTTTGCATATGTCCGTATTTTGCTCTGATCTGTGCTACAGAAAGATGTCACACTGAAGAGAATAAATTAACAAAGTTTTACTGCTTTGAATAGGTATAACATTTAAATATTGACTGTTTTAAATATTTTTTATTTACCTGTTTTACATATCTTTACACATTTTATACATCTACTTTGTTCTATCATTTAACATCAGAGAATTGCAGAGTATAGTTTTAAAATGAAATTGTGAGCATAAGAATATTAGAGCTGATATTTATGACTTGCTTAAAAGGTACAGGTTTCAGGGCTGTTATCCTGTTCCTGTGCCACGTAGCAGGGGAAGAACCTTGGAGAAGAGTATATCCATTAGTTGAGTGGCTTAGCTGACTTGACAAAAACAATGCACATGAGAGAAGATGTAAACCCAAAGTAAAGGGCATTGACTATATATATATATATATATATAATATATAAATTCTAAAAAAATTAATAATTATTAAAATGCACTAACAAGTAAAAGGGAATAACAGGTCTATCAGCAGCCTGCAAAGAGTGGAGATGGTACTGGAAACAGCCCACATGGTGATACAAACAGGGACTTTGGTAGCAGTGCAAGGTGGTAGGTTTCCATATGGTTGGAATATTGTTAGTACAGATCCTCTCAAACTCTTCCGTACCATTCAGCCTGCTGGGTTGAATGGAAAAAAAAACTGCTAGTGTGTACTAGGCTTAAGGAGAGCCAGAGAGAAGAGCTCCAGTTATTAACTTCATTAGCACCCCCTTGCAGTTCATTGGTGGCAGACGGGACTTGTTCCCTTCTTCACAGATTCCTGTGAATGAATAACATGGCTGTGCGGACGGTTTTCAAAATGTGACAGTGGATGAGGGGAGAGGATCGCTGTCACGGGTGTAGGTGCAAAGGTGGTGAGGAGGGCATGTGCTGGTGCATGTTAAACCCTAAATATGGGTGTAATGTGCAACTAGTTCCAAAAGGTGAATTCATCCTTTAAACCTTAAATGGTTAGGTTCAATGATGTATCTAGAGTCAAAACAATAGAAAAAGGGAGATGTAAAACAAATAAGCAACTATGAGAAAGGGTGATAACAGGGTGGAGGAGGATAATAAAACAATAATTGTGGGGAAGGTATTGTGCATGAGAGCTGAAACACCAGATCACTGGCAAGATATATTATAAACAAGGGACACAGACAGCAGACCGCAAATTCCTTTTATATACTGTAAGCATGTCTTGGCTACATGGCCTGGCCATCAAAATCCAGTGTTTGAAAAAACAGCTCATTACAATGTTGTATAATAATTACCTGAGCTAATACTAATTCCAAAACAGTTCTTTTATTTAGTATTTCCCCTTTTTCTTTTTCAGCAATTGAAGGATGATGAATTGGATACCATATTACTTGAAAATAGTTTATTACAGGACTTCAAGGTAAAAAAAACACTTTAATACACACACATATATATATATATATATATAAATAAATAAATAAAGCATTATACACATCATACATAAACCAAAAAGATGTACAGTATTTATTTTAGGATAGCACTGGGAAGGGTTTGAGCAACTAACTATAAGGTGTTGACATCACTCTCTCTCTATTGGCAACCCCTATATGTACAGGGGTGTCACAAAAGCAAGAAGAGAGGGGTTAAAGCTGTTATGAACCCAGAAGCAAACATTATATTACAACTTACCAGTTCTTAGATCTGATGCCTGGATCAGTTTCCTATTTTAGGGTTTCTAGTCTCCTGTATTTCACAAGATAAAGCTCCCCAGAAGAATATATAAGTTTACATGGATGAGACAAACCACTGGTAGGGGTGATTTAAATGATCAGCTTTTATCTATTCATGCAAAACCTTTATCCCAAAAAGGAAAAAAAAAAAAACTTTCCTTTAACTGATTATAAGTGCCGGTTCACACAGGGGCAACCGACCTACAGCGCGACTTTGCAGGGCGACTTCAGCGCGACTTGGAGCAACTTACAACGTGACTTAAAATTGTCTCCAGGACAGGCGACTTTGGCTGTGACCAATCACAGAATAATCAGCTCTGTGGGAGGAAGGGGTTTGCCCGAGTAAACTATTTTATTTTCCTGTAAAGTTGCTTCAGTTAAGACAGAGATCCGACTTGAGGAAACTTCCATTGAAATCAATGGGTACGAGTTGCCTAGAAGTGGCCTTGAAGTAGTACGGGAACCTTTTCTGAAGTCGGAGCGACTTCAGTAGTGTACATTAAGATGGCTCTCATTCACTTCAATGTAACTTCTCATGACGCGCGACTTGGGGCGACACAAGTCGGATCCCAAGTTGCTGTAGTGTGAACCGGCACTCAAGCGTGAGCTGGAGGTTGGCTTCAATTTGTCCGTGTATCTAAATCTGTTAATATATTAACACTACCCTCCCCCTCTCAGACTGACAATACTGCTATCTGCTGTGCCTCCATTTCTCAGTCCTCCAAAGATTTATCTCACTAATACAGGAGCTGTGTTACTGGCTAGATCATTAGGTGAAAACAGAGAGAAAAAAGCTAAACAAAAGAAAACTGAAGCAGCCACCACATGTAATGATTGGCGAGCTGCACTATATAACATTTTTGGTTTCAGGTTTAATGCCACTTTAAATGTTAAATTTCTACCCAAAACTAGAATAGCTGTAAATAGTAGTGATTGCAGTGGCACTGCATTAGATTGGGATTCATAGTTACATATAGATACATAGTAGGTAAGATTAAAAAAGGCAATCAAGTCCAACCTATATTTGTGATTATATGTCAGTATTACCTTGTATATCCCTGTATGTTGTGGTCGTTCAGGGATTGGTGATGATTATAGTGGAATTGCTATTTCAAAATATTTTTTTGGGCTTCAATAGAGGCTGCTCTAGAGAAAGGACTTCATGGCCCTGAGCAAATCAAAATGTAGGTGCACAAAATGTATTCCGCAGACAAGATCATTTATGTATGACACTAAACAAAGTTAGAATTTAAACCTTTAAGTAAACCATTAATAATTGAAATATTGACACTGTCATTGTTACCCTTCTAAAAAAAATGTAACATTGGGCTTCAGTCATTTCTGAATCACTAGTATAGTCAGAGGACCTTATCTGCACACTTGTGGGTCAGTAAATTCAAGTATTTAGCAAGAGGGTCAGCATGACTGTCAGACAACTAGCATCTGCAGGATAAGTTCCTCTCAGGCTTCCTTTATGCTGTCAGTTTTGCATTAGTACAGTGCATACATTTAGTGCAAATATACAGCTAGAATATATCAAGCATTTGTTCTAGTGGTATCCTTATTTGTTTTTCCAGAGTTCTATTGGATGCCAGACTGTAACTGAAATGATTCGATTCTACCTAGAGGATGTCCTACCACATGCACAAGAGGGCAGTATTGTCATTGAAAGAAATGTGAATTTCATGAAGGACAAATTGCTAGACCTAAAACAGACCATGAAACGATGTGTGAGTATACAATACCATAATACAAAAGAAATGATTTTTTTTACTTTACAAAACAGAAAGCATTGTTTACTACCTACCAATGCAGCAGGGGATTGCCTAACCAAATATATTTGCCTGGCGTTCAGCTCCAACCACTTCAACACCAGGCGAACTTTGACACTTCTTACATACAATATGTGTATAAATCAAATTTTTTTTTGCTAAAAAATTACTTAGCCCCCACAAACATTGTATATTTTTAACCAGAGGCTCTAGAGAATAAAACAGTAGATGTTGCAATTTTTATGACACATAGTATCTGCACAGTGGTTTTTCAAACGCATTTATTTATTTTTTTAAATACACTTTAGTGAATTTTAACCACTTCCATACAGGGCTTTTATACACACCTCCATACCGGGCCTATTCTGGCACTTCTCTCCTACATGTACAAATCATATTTTTTTTGCTAGAAAATTATGCAGTACCCCCAAACATTATATATGTTTTTTTAGCAGACACCCTAGGGAATAAAACGACGGTCATTGCAACGTTTTATCTTGTACGGTATTTGCGCAATCATTTTTGAAACGCCTTTTTGGGGAAAAAAAATGTTTCATGAATTAAAAAAAATAACAAAACAGTAAAGTTAGCCCAATTTTTTTGTAAAATATGAAAGATTAGGTTACACTGAGTAAATAGATACCTAACATGTCACGCTTTAAAATTGCGCACACTCATGGAATGGCGCCAAACTTCGGTACTTAAAAATCTCCATAGGCAAGGCTTTGAAATTTTTTACAGGTTACCAGTTTAGATTTACAGAGGAGATCTAGTGCTAGAATTGTTGCTGCCACTCTAACGCACGCGGCGATACTTCACATATGTGGTTTAAATGGCGTTTACATATGTCGGCGGGACTTGCGTGTGCGTTCGCTTCTGCGCGCGAGCTACCGGGGACAGGGGCGTTTTAATTTTTTTTTTATTATTATTTATTTATTTTACATATTTATTTATTTTTTTACACTTTTTTTTTTATTTTTTTATTTTTTTATTACTTTTATTCCTATTACAAGGAATGTAAACATCCCTTGTAATAGGAATGTGTGTGACAGGTCCTCTTTATGGAGCGATGCGGGGTCAATAAGACCCCACATCTTTCCTCCAGGCTGGAAACCATGAGATCGGTGAAAAAAATTCACTGATCTCATGAATAATGTGACTTACAGCCGCAATCGCGGCTTTGTTTACTTACAGGACGCGGGCGTGATGTCATCACATCGCGCCCGGGTCCTCCGACGGTCATAGAGATGACCGGTGACCATCTGGTCACCATTCATTTCTATACTTCCTGCCAGCGCCGGACGATTCCTTCTCCGGGCCCCCGATGGCACAGGAGAGCCCGGAGAAGCACCGGATGGCGGCGGGAGGGGGATGTCCCCTCCCACCGCCTGTAAGAACGATCTAGCGGCGGAACCGCCGCTATGATCGTTCTTACGTTGTGCAGAATCGCCGGCACAAGAGATAGATATCTGGATGATGCCTCTCGCTGCAGGCATCATTCAGATATCCCCCCTTCAAAGTCCAGGACGTCATATGACGTCCACTCTGGATGGTAGAGACACTTTGTGGACGTCATATGACGGTGGCTGGTATGGAAGTGGTTAATGCACAAAAACACAATTATTTTGTAAAAGATGATGTTACGCTAGTAAATATTGTAGATACCAAACACGTCATGCTTTCAAATTTTGCATACTCGCAGGTCTGGTGCTAGAATTTTTGCTCTCACTATAACATTTTTCTACTTCTTTTTGTCTTTACAACATATAGAAAGTGAAAAAAAAAATGTAAGTCTATACTACAAAAAAAAAGTCAAGTTTGGAAAATTCCTAAATTATCAAAGTGGTTGTAAAGGCAGAAGTTTTTTTTTTAATCTTAATGCATTGTATGCACTAAGATAAAAAAAAAACTTCTGTGTGCAGCAGCACCCCTCAGCCCCCCTAATAATTACCTGAGACCCATCTCACGCCAGAAATGTCCACAAGTGTCTCTGCCTTCTGGGACTCAAAGTCAGTTAGCCAATGAGGAGAGAGAAGGGGCAGGGCTGAACTGCGGCTCCGTGTCTGAATGGATACAGGATGCTGCAGCATGGCTTGAGTGCCCCCATAGCAAGCTGCTTGCTGTGGGGGCACTCAGCAGGAGGGAGGAGTCAATCAGGGACCCGAGAAGAGAAGGCTGCTCTGTGAAAAACCACTGCACAGGGCAAGTAGGTATACCACGTTTGTTATTTTTATAGAAAAAAAAGACTTTAGTATCACTTTAAGATTATAGCTGAAATGGAAAATTGGTTTAGGCGCTCAACTGGTTAAATATATATGGACCGTTCTGAGCTCCGGTATATCCTCGTCAGAAGCCCTGGGCTTAGAAATCCCCTCGGCATCCACGCTTCTGCTTCCCAGTTCACAGGATAGGCTATGTGGCTTCTGATTGGTTGTGCTGCCCATGTGACAGTGTTGACCAATTAGAATGCTTCAAAACGTCCCTCCTGACAAGGTATTCTGATGCGGATATACCAGGACTCAGAATGGGAGATTGCCGCGGTCCAGGTCAGCGGGACCGCGGGGGTGAGGAGGGGGTCCTGTGTAAGTTCACCTTACATATTTTTCTGTAAAAGTGAACTTACACTTTAAAGATCCTGGGTGTTCCTGTGTCAAGTGTATATATCCAACAAGCCTCTAGCTGTAAGAAATGGTAATCCCTATCATAACCACCCAAAAAAGTTTTGGAATGTGGAAAATGCCACTTAGCTCATTATTTGGTGTCAGAACTGGAGATAATGCAGAGATTGCTTCTCTTTCCCCTAACTGGTCTATTCATTACTTACTAAAGAGTTATATAAAAATTATTTACATTGCTCCATCCACTATGTTAAAATTACAGTATATGTAAAGCCAAATGTTGTGAGATGTTGTTTATTTATTTTGCAAGCTGTGTCTTATTAGGGGCATTTCCTATCAATTCCTGTCCTGTAGACCCAAAAAGAAGTAAGAGGATCTCTTTTGAATTTGAGGGAAATCCCCTGTTATGACAGTTGTTATGGGAGCAAATGTCCCCACTGAAATATTTTCCCTCCATTCCTGTTTTGGTGGTGTTAAGACCTGCAGTGGTTATGGTACTGCGGCCTTCTTTCCATCCCTCAATCGCCGAGCATAAGTGATTATCACTTCCATAGGAGGTAGAGGGATAGTGGAGATGAATGCAGTTCCCAGGATGACTCTTCCCAATGGTTAGAATATCCCCCCAAACATGAGCCAAGACTTCATGAAGGGTGTACCAGGCATAGAACATCCTTATTGAGAAGGCAGGCTCTTATATACACCAAAAAGAATACGTGCAGTAATCAAATGGTCAATGACACACTCCACCCACAACAGCATACAATGGTTTACTAACGAGCCCCTTCTGTGGGACCGGTGCCATAAACATGGGCTTTAAATTGAACTGGCCGATGTCGCCTGACATTCGGCCCGTGTGTACCAAGCTTAACAGGAAAACGGAGAGCAAATAAAAACCTGCCAATGGATCTAAGCATTTATGACTCTAGCCAGAAAAAGTCTATAAGAAAAGTCTATAGAAAAAGCTTTTCCTTTATTTATACTTAAACCTTATTTTGGGGATTTGCAATGGACATGAGACTTGTGGGTACCTTTTTTTTCCTTTTTAAGGTGGCTCCCTTGTGATTTTTAACTCCACTCCACTGTGATTCTTTATGTATTTAAATGTCTATAATTGCATTCCTTATGAAACAGTTTTTTCTAATTATGATATAATTGATAAGTAATATTAAAAAGTCTTTCTGGATAGCCAGACTAATATTGCAGTACCTTTTTATACATTGTGTGTAATCCAATAGTTAATTTTCTAATTGGTTATTTTGACAGCAACACTTTTTACCATGTGACAGAAAAAGCAAGGCCATCAAGCAGATCAAGGAAAAATATAACAAGGTATGCTGCTAGCCCTGTTTGTAACCATGACTAACAAATGCAAGTAAATGAACTTTGTCACACTAAACAGTCAAAATAAAAAAGAATGTGCTCAGTCATGGATTAAAAAAATAATCATCAAGAAATGCATTTCACATGTGTGTAAAATTGCAAAAACTGTAATAAATGTGGCACAAGATAATCTTTCACCCTTGAACAATGTGTTTCCCTTTTGATCTTCTGCCAGATTCCTGTTAGGAAATAGCTGCGATAATAACTGACACTATCTGACATTGCTAAGGACTCTAATAATACTGTACACAGTCACTGTACTAATGACACTGGCTGGGTGACAGGCAGTAGTGTATTTAAGTTTTGTGCTGCCCTAGGCCTGACTAAACTTGTGCACCCCTACTTTAAATATGACCCACCCCTTCTTGTCAAGGCCACACCCCTTGCTGTTTAAGACCCACACAAATTTTCAAGTGGGGACACTAGTTCTGAGGGCCTGGGGGGCAATGGAATCCCTTAATTTGCATAGATTTCCTTTCACTTCCTGTTTGGCTATGGGGCAGGAAGTGAAGGGAGATCTCTGCAATGGGACAGGTATGATAAAAAATAAACTGACTGGGGATATAACCATCCCTTACTCTATCCAAAATTGAGAAAAAAGTGTTGCCTATAGTTCTACTTTAAGCACAAATTTCTGATAATTTTATGGAGAGGAATAAGAAGATATAACCATGCCAATGGTGCAGCAGAAAACATATAGCACAGTGAGGAAAGTTTGTGGTCCAGGATGATAGGACAGTCAAAATTAAAAGCGGCGCCCCCCACCTGCCAAACAGTTACTGGAAGAAGTGTGGCCGCTTTATGGGGGTGCTAGACTAATTTGTCTCTCAGCCCAGTCCGCCCCATACACTAACAGTGTGGCGCAAGCCTGCGGGGACTCTTTCCGTGCTGCCCCCCTGCAAAGTGCTGGCCTAGGCCTGGGCCCTGTTGGCCTAGGCCAGGATACAGCGTTGGTGATAGGGGTGATCAGAAGGGCAATCAAGGGGTTAACTGTGTGCCTAACATGTGTATATGTGCTGCTTTTACACACAGATCTGGCTGGGTATCTCCTTTGATCTCAGTTCTGTACAGTAACTGAGACCAAGGAAAAAAAACAGCCAGATCATGTGTGTTGTGTTTACTAACACATATTTCTATGCTTTGGTTGGCCACACTAATCAGTAGGTCTACAGCCAAAAGTCTCTGGCTGCAAGCCTGTTGACAAATATGTGCTGTGTCCAACCACAGCACAGAGCAGCAGGGGAGTGACACACGCACGCCTATAAATCAGGACATTTGACGCAACGTATGGGTACGTCGTGATGCACAGGGAAGCCACCGGCTAGCAGTAAAGTTACCACTAGCCAGTCGACAAGTGATTAAAAAACACAAAATTAGTTAGTCAGCTCTAAAAAAATACACAGTATACATTATATATAGACAAAGGCTATTTTTCTTAATAACAGGCTAATCAGAAATCATTTTTTGGATGAAATGTTTTATAATTGAATAAAAAATAACCCAACACTACTTGATGGGTACTCTGTAATAAGAGCCTTATCACACTTGTGCGTTGCACTAAAATGCACTTTACCTTAACACACATCAATGCATCTACTCTATGGGCTGTGCCTTGTGGTGTTATTCATTGTTAATAGCACCTCAACACATTGTACAGTACAGTTGCACTTTGCAAGAGAATTTGCCACAGAGCTTAGTGAATGCAGGTAAGTTTCACTTTGCAAAGAATACCCAACAGGGAAAAAAAGGCATTTTTGCTTGTACATGATTGAATGATGGAAATCAGAAGAGCTACACCTCATTCATAAAGCTCTGGGGAAAATTCCCTTGCAAAGTGCAACTTCCTTTGCAAAGTGAGCAGCCTTGTCTTTAGTAAATCAACCACTCTGTGTTTAACCTGCCTGGCGGTATTCCCGAGTCTGACTCGGGGTTAGATTTTCCTGCTGCGAGCGGTAACCCAGAGTCAGACTCGGGCTTGCCTCGCTGGATGCACAGGGAGTGTTTACTTACCTTGTCCCTGGATCCAGCGATGCCACCGCGCTGTGTGAGCGAGCGGGACCTCGCTCGATTCACACAGCGTCCTCCTGTGCCGCCGATCTCCGTTCCCTGCGACGTTACGACGCACAGGGGCGGAGAACGGCGCCAAATTCAAAAAAGTAAACAAACACATTACATACAGTATACTGTAATCTTATAGATTACAGTAATGTATGTAAAAAATACACACCCCCCTTGTCCCTAGTGGTCTGCCCAGTGCCCTACATGTACTTTTATATAATAAAAACGTTTCTTTCTCCCTGCAAACTGTAGATTGTCCATAGCAACCAAAAGTGTCCCTTTATGTCAAAAATAGTTTTAGATCAGCTAAAAAACAGCGATAATAAATTATAATCACTTACAGAATTGTGCGATAGCGATTTGTGGGGAAATTCGTCATAAAAAAAAAAAAAATTATGACAGCGACAATTCTGCAACTGAGCAAATTTCAGTGATTTTGATTTGATTACATTATTGAATAATTTTTATTATAATTATATTATTATTTGTTATAATTATTTATAATTATTTATTATATTATAATTTATAATTTTGTTTTTAAAAAAATGTCATAACCGGGATGCCTATTAGAATCTTGTTTGGTCAGATTTAAGTGAGTTATTCCTAAAAATTACAATATAAAACGCCAAATTTCCTTGCAAATAATGGTACCGCTTTCAGCATGTTTTTTCTGAAAGAATCATACCGCCAGGGAGGTTAATGGTGTGTGTGATAACTGATTATATAGCCACTCCTAGGGCTACTATAAATGTGCACAGTTGTATACCACCATGAAAAAATTAGAGTTATGCTTGATGGTTTTTCTAGATAAATCAAGTAGGAAGCAGAACACTGATCTGCTAGATATCATATAGAACTACCCCTTATGAGCAGTCAAACCTTTCACAGGATCCTCAAATAATTTATAAATGAAAAGTCAAGTATTTACTTGTGAGGTCAATTAAAAGTGGTATTTTTTTTATTTTCCAGTTAAAGAATCAAGGTATCTACAAGGCCGTTGGAGAATTTGACATCTTTATCAATTACATTGAGGAATACCTTATTTCCAGAAAGAAATAGAGGGTTATCATACCATTTTGGTTATCTTAAAGACGTATTCTGACATATTCAATAGGATTTTACAAGGAACAAGTGAAATGCACAGTAATTTATAGAAACCATATTAATTACAGTTTACCATATTTAATGGTAAAATATATTTGTACATGCCAGTCACATTTTAAGTGTTTGGTTTTCTGAAAGAAAGACATGTAATTATCAAAGGAAAATAAAAACAAAAAACTATGAAGACCGAAAATGCACACAAGATGGAGTTGAAAGCTTCTTATGCATGGCCAACAACTTGGGAAGCATGGAAGATCATTCTATTGAATGAGGAAACATTGCCTTCAAGACCACAGGAGGCTGCAATTTGATCATGTTGATTATGCTACCTACTATTTGCTGCTGCTGCATATCAGTTTAATTATAGATCTGCACCCTGTAAGCTGACATATCAGCAATTAATATATTCATTTTTATTACATTTGTGTTCATGTTGCAATGTGAAAACACCCAGTAGATTCTTCAAAGTAGTAAGGAAAATCTTTTTGGGTGAACATACTTTTCATTCTTTACATTTCAACTATTTGCATAAGCTGCATGTTTTAATGCTGTCTTATTCCTATTTATTTTCATGACTTGGGTGCCATGTTTTATTTTTATTTTTTTCTCTTGTAAACAACCCTACCCAGGCATAGTGTAATATTTTTTATCAGGTTTCTTGCATTCATTTAGAAAACAGTTTTCTAATTTATGGAGTCATTGTTAATAAAGCTATTTTCCTTCTCTCTAAAATATTTTTTGATAAAATGTAAGACTTAGTAATAAAAAATTAAAAGAGGGTATTTTTTTACAGTAGATACAGGCATTATACTATGGTAACATTTTCAAACGGGTATTCCTTTTTCAGTTTACTGTAATAGATTTGTAGAATTGTTACTTCATGGTCCTACAGAGAAACAGCATTAACCTACAAACACACAATGGCGCAATATAAATAATAAAAATGCTCTTAGACTAAGCTGGATTTTTGTTTCTATTTTCTTGATGTTTTCTTAATGTTGAGGTGCGTTATATTACAGTAGTTTGTATTGAATTTAGGGCTGTTACTGATTAAAATTTTCGTGTTCGATTAATCGTTTTTTTTTATAGATTAATCGACTAATTTTGATTAATTATAACGGACATACAGATTCAACTACTTTTAGCTGATCTCCTTGCATTGCAACTCTGCATTAGTCAGTGGTAAACGTGGTATACGCTATATACAATCACCCGACACTAGTTAGTTTCCACAATCCATAACTTCAAAGTTCACACAAATACGTTTTAAATTCAAACTGTAGCACTGACGTAAGTAATTTTTTCTTATTAAACTTTAAGAAAAACGTAGAAAGTTGTTTTAACTTTAATTATAAAACTTAGTATATTGACTGTCAGTCACTTTATAGTAGGCCTCACTTTAGCCAGTCAGGCAGACATACCAGAGTGTTTACATTTTCTGGAAGCAGACATGATCGCATTTTATTGACAATATACCCTAAAGAACTGAACAGTCTTTCGCATGGAACAGATGTGGCCGATACACAAAGAATTGTCTGCACAAAACTGCTTAGAACAGGAAAACGATGGTTATTTTTGCCCCCTTTCCCTGATGAAGCCTGATGTATCCTCTTGGTCCACAGATGCAAAGGTACCTCAATCCAATGGGTGCAGTTTGCTCGCATTCAGCAGGGTAAGTCTTAGGCCCCGTACACACGGTCGAACATGTCTGCTGAAACTGGTCCACGGACCAGTTTCCGCGGACATGTCCGACCGTGTGTATGGCCTATCGGACAGGTTTCCAGCGGACAAAAGTTTCTTAGCAAGCTAAGAAACTTGTCCGCTGGAAACATGTCCGTCGGACATGTCCGATGATTAGTACACCTAATCGGACATGTGACGTGTAACCAGCGTCCCGAAATACCGCGCATGCGTCAAATTGATTCGACGCATGCGTGGAAGCATTGCACTTCCGTGTTTGAGAACGTCGGTGTCTTCTACGTCACCGTGTTCTCTGTCCGCGGGGATTTTGGTCTGATGGTGTGTACACACATCAGACCAAAAGCTCCCAGGAGACATGTCCGATGAAAACGGTCCGCGGACCGTTTTTATCGGACATGTCTCCTCGTGTGTACGGGGCCTAACTGTCCATACTGTCTGGTGACGTCAAGATATTTGATCGATCAAAACAATTAAAGATTAATCGATAAATTAATCTTTAATTTCCCCAGCCCTAATTGAGTTATAAACTGAATTATTTAAGTAAAGTCCAAATACCTCTTATAGTCATTGGTCCCATGTTACTGTGAGTGATGTGACTTCAGTATGATTCAAAACATATTTTTTTAATAAAAACCATAAAAGAAATAGACTTTTTGACTCATATTTATATATATGATTTTGTTTTTATTTTAAGAATAATTTAGGACTAAAAAATTATATATGAGGAAAATGCAGATATTCCCAAAATACTAAAAAATAAACAAAAGCAAGAATAAACAAAATTACCAACCATAAGGTATCTATCATAAAAAAAAAAATCTGAAATATCAGTCAACCTAGAGAGCCAACCAAACAAATGGTAAACATAGCCCCTTTCTATTATGGCCATACCAACGTAAACACTGGTTAGAAAGTGCATCCTTACAAAATCTCAATATCTACAAGTCCAATAGCAGCTTAGGAAAGTGGACAAATGCTGACATGCCAAGACTGGATTCACACCTTTTGTGTATTGCATTTTCTCTGCATTTGTTAAGCTGCATTGTTAGAAGCTATCACGTGTTAAAACTTGCCTTGACTTGCAATTCCAATGCAAGCACTACTTGCATTGGAATTGCAATAGAATAGAATTCTATTCTGAATGGGTGGACAAAGCGCTATTTTTGGGTAAAGACCTATGGGGCTAATGTACATAACCAATGCAGACCCTTCTATTTAAAAATGCCCCCCCACACACACACACACACTGCTAACAAGCATGGAAATAATGTGTCCTGGAGCTCATTTTAAGTGCTCCTAATCAGGATCTTTTATGGCAAAGTTTTGAAGACCCAACTGGACACCTAGTATTTTCATAAGAGGTCAGGGCCACAAGGTCACATAGTGTAGCTCCTATAATATAACTATATGAAAGTACAAAAGTGCAATATAACACAAAGTACATTCATCATATGAATAAATAGATGTAAAATGTGCAATTCGTCCTCCAAAAGTCACATTTCTTAAAGTGATAGGTATACAGGTAAGTATAAATAAGCGTAAAAAAAAAAGCCAGTTTACGTAAAGTGCAGACTATCTCCACCACTATTATGTGGACCAATGACCAAACACTGTACATATCCATGGTGCAGATTACCACCTCTAGCACTTTGCACTCAGCAGAAAATATGGCTGCATGGATATACGCAGCAAAAATGCTCAGTTGTATCACAGAGGTAACTCTACTATACTTTTGGTTTCCGTCCTTTTAAGATGTCTCCTCACTGGCTGCAACAAGCTATGGCCGCCACATACAATCCATGCAGCAGGGTGACATCAGCACATTAATCACTTAAGGAACAAGCCTTTTTCTGAGATTTGGTGTTTAAAAACAGTTGCAGGTCATTGCAATACTTTCTCTCACACCGTATTTGCGCAGCCGTCTTACAAGCGAACTTTTTTAAAATAAAAAATAGACAAACAGTAACGTTAAGAGGTGCAGCGCTTATTTAAATATAGTCTGTCAATAATTAAAAGTTCATAATAAGCCAAGAAATTCTTGAGGTGAATCCTGATATACTGGACAGGACAGCCATTGCCAACATCCAAAAATACTGACTCTTACCCTCAGTAGAAGGGATATACACCGTGATTAATCAAATAGTACTAAGTAGCCAGCGATCATCCTACACAGACTGATCCACTCCACCAGGATTACACTGATCACACTTCCCAGGAATAGATGTCGATAATCAAAAGCCACCATCACTCATCCAGAAAACCAATAGGCGAACCCCAGCATCAGTGGTATTCTCAAAAATGAAAAGAGGAACGCTCATTGCGCAGACATCCAATATAAAAATGTATTATGGTAAAAATACGTTTTCCGCTCATATTATCAAAGATACAAGAAGGCACATGGAAACGACCAGTGTTTCCAACCAACAAGATGGCCATCACGTCCCGGTTTACGTCCATGTCACACTACTCCACCCTACGCGTTTCGTCATCAAAAGGCGTCATCAGGGGCATGGCTTAAGCGTGTGATGTTACTATTTATAAAGGGAACAGCTGACATGAATACTGGAAATTGGTTGCGTTGCGGGATACAACCACCGACCATTCACAAATAAGGACGGCTTAGAATTAGTACAACATAACTAGGTGATATTAATACAAATTTATAAAAATTCAAAAGTAATTATTGAAATATGGCTATGAAACGTGCGGGACAGTATTAGTTTTAAACCAAATGGGTCATATGTAAACAAGTGAATCCGGAAAGCAGCGCTATCTTGTGGTTAAAAAACATTACATCAAAAAACGTATAAGAATAAAAACTCAAAAATGACAAAATAACGTATTTATCTACCCAAACCGTGAACACTTCATATATTGAAACCTATAAAACAAAATAGTATAAAAATAAAACAGTCCAATTACTGGATCACTCAGATACTAAAACAGCGCTGATTTTAAATGAAATGACAACTATGTGGTAAACACCACAAGAAAGTCTTTTGTGCAGTGATGATAGTAGTGTGCTTTACAAGGTGGAATTCGGAAGTTTATATTGGTGGAAGGCGCACACTGAGACAACAGGTTTATTATCACCCATGATGTTTTGAACCGTTCCTACTATTTTGTTTTATAGTTTTGCAACGTTTTACAGCTGCTTAGTAGTATTCATATATTTTTAAGATATTTTGAATATTTATATGTCAGTGTGAGGAAGGACAGAATACAACATACACCTATTCCTTTATAAAGGAAATTTGTTTCTTACATACTACATCATCGCCATTTGGTCTCTACCATTATGGAGTATGCCGATTAACGGTGCGGTGGGTCCCTGGTGTTGCCACATTCTAGCTGTGATTCACTAAAGGCTTTTCCGTGTCCTCCGTAATAGGGGCCAATGGGGCTCTGGTAAGCACACCATTTTGTCACATGGTGGTAGACATCACATTGGTTTTCTTTTCAAGATTGAAGAGAGTGGATGTCACTTGTTCAAGGATTAGTGCACGGGTGGATCATTATCACTTGTTGATGCCACAGACAGATTATTCATATATGAACTTCATAAATACTTATGGACTTCCACCATTAATATTTTATATTATTTTCACCTGTTTTAATTTATGAGTGTTTCTTTAAAATTAATATTTATTTAAGTTGATTTTCAATATTAATCACTTGCCTTATGGCAATTTCATATGTGTTTATGTTTACATCTATTAATTAGGTATATTGTCACAATTTAGGTTTAGCGTGACTTTATATTTTTTTATAATTTTTTTCCTCTTATATTTTAGTGTGTTTACTGCCAGAGAACTTGATTGGCGCTGAGTGGTGTATTGCAGGCCATATTATACACTGTTCTATTATATATTGAAACCTGATGATAAAAATGAATCACATATTTAGAACAATAGCTACATCTAAACCTCAACTATTATTAATAAAAGAATATCCCTTTTGATGTTCATTCCGAATGGAGAATATGTCTGGCCCTGATAAATCCACCTTGTTTCTGATCTGGAGACTTTCCTGACAATATTACTGCCCCTCCAATGACTAGAAAATGCATCAATTCCCAGAAAGGTGGTACCCTTAGGATTACAGCCATGTCTCAAAGTGTGATGTTTAGGGAAACCCCTCCTTATGTTGGCTATATGTTCCTCCTGTCTTGTTTGCAACATACGTACAATCAGGGCTGGACTGGAACAAAAATTTGGCCCTGGACTTCATCCACTTTAATTCAATAAAATGCTGCCCCCCATCCCCCAAAAAATCACGCCTACCAAAAGGCCACTACATCCATTATTGTATATCATGAGAGGGTGAGAGAGAGGGGAATGAGAGAGAGAGAGAGAGAGAGGGAGGGGTGAGAGAGGGGGTGAGTGTAAGAGAGAGGGAGTGAGTGTAAAAGAGAGGGGGTGAGTGTAGGACCCCTTTCACACTGAGGCGTTTTTCAGGTGCTTTTGGGCTAAAAATAGCGCCTGAAAAACACCTCCGCTGCAGTCCCAGTGTGAAAGCCCGAGTGCTTTCACACTTGTGTGCTGCCAGGGTGTTAAAAAAAGTCCTCCAAGCAGCATCTTTGGGGCAGTGGAGGAGCGGTGTACACACCGCTCCTGCCCATTGAAATGAATAGCCACCGCTGCTGAAGCGCCTGCAAAGCACTTTGGCAGCAGCGCTACAAAGGCGTATTTAACCTTTAATTTGGCTGCTGAGAGACAGAGGGGGGTGCTGAGAGACAGAGGGGGGAGGCTGAGAGACAGAGGGGGGAGGCTGAGAGACAGAGGGGGGAGCTGAGAGAGTTTTTTTTATTTTATTTTTTTAATGACCCACTGAGCCATCGGCCCACCAGGAAACTCCTGCGTCCCTGCATACAGTGCACCCTATGTATTGAAGCCCACAGGGGCACCCGAAGTTACCTTGTTAGTTTGCCTGATGATTCATACTCAAGTTGTGTCCAAGTTGCCTCCCAAAGTCATGCTAGAAGTCGTGTTGCCCCTGTGTGAATGGGCTCTGAGACAATACAGAAAAATTGTACAAACAAAATCACATTAAACAAAACACAACCCAAAAAAAAGACCCCAAACCACCCCACCTCAACAAAACCCCCCTATCCCCAACTCCTATCCTGCTCTTGGAGTATGTGTGGAGGAAAAAAAGGAGAAAAAAGGACAGAAAAAACAGCATCCAATATTACAAAGTATATAGTACCTATTAGTTTATATACCTAAGTCATGGATTTAAGCCATCTTGACCAGGTAGCATCAAACTTACTCATGGAATTCCTTAGGGAGTATGTATGTTTTTCAAAAAGCATAATCCTATTGAGATCTCAAATCCACTCAGATATGGTCAGCAGGTGGGGAGAGGTCCACTTAAGAGCAATCTGTCTATGGGCAATGAATAGTGCACGTCTTATAGTGTTACCAATAGAGGAGGTATAAATAGATGTATCGCAGTATCCCAATAGACATATAAGTGGTTCAACCGGAATGTTAATATCCAATAGCCCGTTTAGGGTACCAATCACCTCCGCCCAGTATCTTTGAAGTTTCAGACACTGCCACAAAAGAAGTATTAGCGTACCTGTATTACCACATCTAGCACAGGCTGGATCAGACTTCAATCCAATTGCATACAGAAATTGGGGAGTTCTATAGAATCTATGGAGAATAAAGCTCTGTATCAGTCTGTGTGATGGAGAGAGACACCCGGGGCGAGAACCGAAGAATATCATGCCAGACCTCCTCGGGGATAGAACCGATCTCCTTTTCCTAACTAGCTCTAGAGCGGATGGGAAAGTTCAGTAGAAATCTGACAATACCCTATATGTAGCAGAGGTGAGACCTTTTGTTGAACCTGCCTGTACTATCTTACCAAGAACAAGGATAGGAGGGAAAAATATCCTAGCAGAAGAGAATTGGGCATGTAAAGCATGTCTTAGTTGGAGGAATTGATAGAACCAATTAGATTGTAGAGACAACTCTCCCCTTAGATCTTCAAAAGGATTTAAGTATACTGTTTTCGTATAGCTGAGCTAGAGTTGTTATTCCTAATTTCCCCCATCTCTGAAAGCCTCTAAGGGCCTAAATTTGAGAAAGTCTATGTAACAGCACTGGTGAACGGAGTGAACCACAATTGCGGTTAGCAAGGATTTCAATGCGCTTCTTTATGTGACAACTCAGTATTGGGCCCCATGCGTCACTCCTCACAAACTGGAGTTTGGGGGATCTCTACATCATCTCTCTGTCACATAAAGAAAGGCGTTGGGCTACTAAGGATGGACGCATTACAACATGCGACCAGAGCTTAGCGTTTTTAAATTATTTATATACTTTAACCTCTTGACCACTGGGCACTTAAACCCCCTTCCTAACCAGATCAATTTTCAGCTTTCGGTGCTCTCACAATTTGAATGACAATTATTAGTCATATAACACTGTACCCATATGAAATTTTTGTCCTTTTTTTTCACACAAATAGAGCTTTCCTTTGGTGGAATTTAATCACCGTTGGGTTTTTTATTTTTTGTGCTATAAAAGAAAAAAGACTGAAAATTCTGAAAAAAAAATAATTAATTAGTAATTTTTCTTCATAAATTTTGGCCAAATTTTATATGTTTGGTAAAAATAAGTACAAATCGGTGTATATTATTTGGTCTTTGTGAAAGTTATAGAGGCCACAAGCTATGGTGCCAATATCTGAACATTGATCACACCTGAAGTACTGACGGCCTATCTAATTTCTTGAGACCCTAAAATGCCAGAAAAGTACAAATACCCCCCAAATTACCCCTTTTTGGAAAGAAGACATTCCAAGGTATTTAGACAGAGGCATGGTGAGTTTTTTGAAGTTGTCATTTTTTTCCCACAATTCTTTGCAAAATCAAGATTTTTTCTTTTTTTTTTCTCACACAATTGTCATATTAGCAGGTTATTTCTCACACACACACACAGCATATGCATACCACAAATTACACCCCAAAACACATTCTGCTATTCCTCCTGAGTATGGCGTTACCACATATGTGAGACTTTTACACAACGTGGCCACATACAGAGGCCCAACATGCAGGGAGCACCATCAGGAGTTCTGGAGCACCCAGGCCAATTCTGACATTTCTCTCCTATATGTAAAAATCATCATTTATTTGCTAGAAAATTACATAGAACAACAAAACATTATAAATTATTTTTTAGCAAAGACCCTAGAGAATACAATGGCGGCCATTACAACTTTTTATCTCGCACAGTATTTTCGCAGGAATTTTTCGAACGCGTGTTTTTTTAAAAAAAAAACTGTTTTGTGCTTAAAAAAAAAAAACACAGTAAAGTTAGCCCAATGTTTTTGCATAATATAAAAAAAAGATGAAGTTACGCCAAGTAAATAGATACCCAACATGCCACCCTTCAAAATTGCACATGCTCGTGGAATTGCGCCAAACTTCTCTACTTAAAAATCCCCATAGGCGACGCTTTAATTATTTTTATTGGTTACATCTTTTTAGTTAGAGAGGAGATCTAGGGCCAAAATTATTGCTCTCGCTCTAACGTTGGCAGCGATACCTCACATGTATAGCTTGAACACCGTTTTCATATGTCGGCGGAAATTACGTATGCGTTTGCTTCTGCATGCGAGCACACGGGGACAGGGGCGCTTTAAAAAATGATAAAAAAATAATAATTTATTGTTCATTTTACTTTATTTATTTTAGTTTGACACTTTTTTCCCCAAAAATAAATTTGTTGGTCACTTTTATTCCTATTATAAGGAATGTTAACATCCCTTGTAATAGGAATATAGCATGACAGGTCCTCTTTACAGTGAGATGTGGGGTCAATAAGACCCTACATCTCACCTCAAGGCTGGGAAGCCTGAAAAAAAAAAAAAAAGATCCTGTCTTCGATCGTAGCGGTGAGTCGGTAAAAGCACCGGAGGGATAGCTCAGCTGGGGTATAGTCAGCCCTAGAAGTATACAAATCCTGATAATAGGACTTAAAATAGATATAAAAGGGCTAGTCTGAAAACCTCCCCCTCTACAATTATGAGAGCTGAGACATGTGTAGGGTTGGATTAAGACCTTACTATCTGAGCCAATAGTCTACCATTTGCTTCTCTCTCAGCCCAGCTGTGTCTCTTCTGGAAGAAAAGTTTATTCCTAGCCCTAGATTCCAACAGTTCATTCAGCCTATTTTGAGATGAAAGCCATTCCTGTTGGATATCCGGAGAGGAATTCTGAATGTACATGGCTTCCGCCATGGAGGTATCAGCCTTTGCAAGCTCAATCTCTCTACGGGAGGCACTTTTAACCACTTAAAGCGGGGGTTCACCCTTAGAGGGCACTTTTTCCCCTTAGATTCCTGCTCGTTTTCTCTAGAGGAATCGGCAATTTGTTTTAAAATATGTGCAGTACTTACCCGTTTACGAGATGCATCCTCTCCGTCGCTTCCGGGTCTGGGCTGCGGGAATGGGCGTTCCTTCTTGATTGACAGTCTTCCGAGAGGCTTCCGACGGTCGCATCCATCGCGTCACGATTTTCCGAAAGAAGCCGAACGTCGGTGCGCAGGCGCAGTATACAGCCGCACCGACGTTCGGCTTCTTTCGGCTACGAGTGACGCGATGGATGCGACCGTCGGAAGCCTGTCAATCAAGAAGGAACGCCCGCTCCTGAAGACCCATACCCGGAAGCGACGGAAGAAGATGCAGCTCGAAAACGGGTAAGTACTGCTCATATTTTAATACAAATAGCCGATTCCCCTAGACCGAACGAGCAGGAACCTTAGGGGAGAAAAAATTTTTTTTTAGAAATGGGTGAACCGCTTTAACCCCCGGACCATATTGCTGGTCAAAGACCAGAGCACTTTTTGCGATTCGGCACTGCGTCGCTTTAACTGACAATTGGCATCCTTTTTTCCACAAATAGAGCTTTCTTTTGGTGGTATTTGATCACCTCTGCGGTTTTTAGTTTTTGCGCTATAAACAAAAATAGAGCGACAATTTTGAAAAAAATGAATATTTTAAACTTTTTGCTATAATAAATATCCCCCAAAAATATATAAAAAAAACAATTTTTTCCCTCAGTTTAGGCCGATACGTATTCTTCTACGCAATAAACGTTTATTGATTGGTTTGCGCAAAAGTTATAGCGTTTACAAAATAGGGGGTAGTTTTATGGCATTTTTTTTTATATTTTTTACTAGTAATGGCGGCGATCAGCGATTTTTTTTCGGTACTGCGACATTATGGCGGACACTTGACAAATTTTTGGGACCATTGGCATTTTTATAGCGATCAGTGCTATAAAAATGCATTGGATTACTATAAAATTTTCACTGGCAGGTAAGGGGTTAACACTAGGGGGCGGGGAAGGGGTTAAGTATGTTCCCTGGGTGTGTTCTAACTGTAGGGGGGTGGCCTCACTAGGGGAAATGACTGATCGCTGTTCATACATTGTATGAACAGACGGTCAGGCATTTCTCCCCTGACAGGACCGGGAGCTGTGTGTTTACACACACAGCTCCTGGTCCTCACTCTGTAACGAGCAATCGCGGGTGCCCTGGTGGCGATCGCGCCTGCCGTTCAATTTGCACGGAAGTCAGGGACGAGCGGGGGGCGCGCGCACGCACCTAGTGGCCTCTTCGAGAGCCAACATATAGCTACGGGCTCTCGCGCAGGGGAGCCGACCTGCCGCTGTATAACTGCGGCGGCTGGTTGGCAAGTAGTTAATTATACTTATATTCTGGATTAACATTCCCCGAAGATAGGCCTTTAAAGCATCCCATACAACTCGTGTGGAAGCAGAGCAGAGAGTTGAGGGACCAAAAATCCACAATTCAAGTGGAAATGGTATCCTTTTTGGGAAATAGTTCCAACCAAAAGGGGGTTCAGCCGCCATGACATATTAAACGGCCGATGCCCTGATGTTAGAGTAACCAATAGAGGGGAGTGATCTGAAATCCCTCGAAGGTTCGATATTTACATCTACTATATATGGTATGAGATCAGCCAAACACAAAGCCAAATCAGTTCTTGATAATGTGTTGTGTGTTTAAAGGCCCATACACACGTTCTGACTTTTTTGCCAACAAACTTCAAAAACAGCAAGTTTTCAAATTAGTCCGATTGTATGTACGCTCCATCGGACAAACTTTTTTGGGTTTCATCGGACAAAAAGTTTGGTCTGCAAATGGACAAACTTTACGTCAACAAGAGTCCGATGGTGCCTAGTCCGACCGTGTGTACAGCAAGCAATCGGACTTTTGTACAAAGTACAAACGTGCATGCTCAGAAGCAAAGACCAGCCAGAAGCGTTCTGTCTGGTAAAACTAGCGTTCATATTTGAAAGAGCACATTCGTGATGCGGCAAGTTCTGAAATCAAGAAAAGCAGCGCACATTCTCTTCTTTTTTGTAATGTGATAATACTAAAAGCTCTTTGCTGGTGATACTGACGGAGTAAAAACAAATGTCTTTACTTTGGATTAGTGTATTTTGGTTATATGAATCAAACATATTTCTATATTTTTTGGGGGGTCAAGTTAGTAGACATGTGCAAACTGAAATATTTCATAATTTCGTTTTCGTCAGAAAAATAAATTTATTTAGTTACTCCCGAAAATCGTTTTGATTTATTTTGTAATTTTTCAGCATGTCCAAAAAACGAAGTTTTTCCAACTTCATCATTAAAAACGATGTTGCCCACACACCATCGTTTTTGAAAAATGATGAACAAAGCACAGTGACGTACAACACGTACGGCGGCACTCTGAAGGGGAAGATCTATTCGCCTTTGGGCTGCTTTTAGCTGATTGCGTGTTAGTAAAAGACGATTCACGCTTTTTTGTCTGTTACAGCGTGATGAATGTGCTTACTCCATTACGAATGGTAGTTTTACCAGAACGAGCGCTCCCGTCTCATAACTCGCTTCTGGGCATGCGCGGGTTTAAAACGTTGTTTTTGCCCACACACAATAATTTTTTACAACCCGAAAAACAACATTTTAAAAAACGACATTAAAAAATGCAGCATTTTTTTTTTGTCGTTTTTCAGAAGCCGAAAAACGATGTGAAGCCCACACACAATGATTTTAAATGTCGTTTTTAAAAATTTCGTTTTTTTTCATGCCTAAAAACGTTTGTGTGTACGCGGCATTAGAGTTAGGGTGCATTCACACCACGATTTTGTCATCCTTTTTTTACTCACGATTTTTGCTTTTAAATCGTCCAAATCTGTATGGCAAAACGGATCCATTCACTGCCATTCATTAATTTAGGTCCCCAAGTGCATCCGATTTGATCCGCATACGATTTGATACGATTTAAAATCGTATCAAAAAACGTGTTTGCCCACGATTTTCTGGTCCTGATTTTAAATCGTATTACAATCGGATGCAGTGACAGCAAGCGACAGGAGAGCACATGTCAAACGAAGGAGACAGGAGAGAGGATACACGAAGGAGGAAAGAGTAACCACCACCTGCTGTTCATCATCGTTCGATGCACTACTAGACCCATTGGAGTCCATCTATGAGAGTGTCTGGAGGAATTTGGAGGTGGAGGACCAGAGTCATCTGAACCTTCCTATATGCAGAGTGTGTACTGCTGGGTTTCATCCCCTATCCAACAGGCTTGTATGATCGCAATTGAGGTGAGAGGCTAGCATTATCTATCCTATCTGCACAGTCACCCTGGAGGATCGTGTGGTGGATTGGAGCATTGGTTTGAACAACTTTTTCACCGCTGGGAAATCTTTGAAATTTATGCACTTTGAATATCTCTATTCTTTTTCACTTTATTTAATTTTTCATTTATTTGCACGTTTGGAACACAACGTTTGAACATTTTTTGTATGAAATTTTGGAAGTCAACTTGAACATTATATCAACTGGATTTGTTATATATATATTTTTGATATTTTTCTTTTATATATATAATTTTATTTATATATTTTTCATGGAATCTATTTATACCATTATTTATTCACTTTGCACTTTTTATCTTTGTGCACACTGGCTTATTTGCTATAACTATTGATATACAAACCACTTCCTATTTGGGATTTTGTATTCACGTTAACACTTGAGCACTTTATTTTGGTGGTAACACTGGAAGCCTTTGTTTACATTATATTGGTACATTCACTTCAATCAATGATCTCCATAGTATCATTGTAAATCTATTCTATCTATTATATCCACTACTCCTACCCTTTACACCTGAATTATGGATGTTATGAAGGGTCTTCAAGGAAATTAGGAGTGGAACACAGATTGATTGAACACTACTGATCAATACTCATACGTTTTTATACGTTGTTGTGTGTGTAATATATTTTATCTTATTATAGTTTCCCTTTGGCAAGCGCCATTACACTCCCTGTTTTACACAAGCGACAGGAGAACTCTTCTAGCCCTCAGGGAAGATGAAGCTGATCTCTCCCTGGAGGACAGTCTATGATTGCCATGTTCGGCAGAATAAGCAGGACCATCGTTGTAGCGCCTGGTAATGACTTTTCCACTTTCTCTGCTGCTGCTACTGTCCCCAATGACCTGCACAATGAGATCTAGAAGAGTTCTCCTGTCGCTTGCTGTCACCATCACCTCCGGGCTACTCATGGTTGGAAACACAGGACCCCCTCTCCGTTCACAGCCGGATTCTCAACACACAAAAAGTGCCCAAAAAGTCCGCAGGGTGACAAGATATTCTCCGCTAACGCTGCCAATGTACTAAAGAGAACTGCTGCGATAAAGGTAAAACATTTGCCATGCTAATACAGTATTCCCTGCAGCCACAAAACTAAATTTTCCGTTTAAAAATACAATTACAATAATCGGATTTTTACTTCATTTGACAACAGCAGACTTTTATGGTTATCTATCTCCAAATGTTCTTTTTTGTAATTAAAATACAGTGATCAGCCGTAAGGATTTTGAAGCTGTTTCAGTAGTTCCGATATTAAATCCTGCAAAAATGTTACTTTAGAAGCAAGTACATTTAAAGTACACTGTGACAAACAGCGAGCAAGCAGGCTTTTATTGCAGAAGAGACATGCAACAAAATACAATGTTACAATGTTTATTGAAATTGTACTTATTCCAAAGGCAACATCTTCTCATTTACAGCCAATAGGGTGATAGCTCAATGTAAGTTTTGGGAACTTTGGGAAATGTATAAGCAGAGGGTAGAGGGATATATATTCTTAATTTATTTTTTATTAAAAAAAACAAGCGGAGTGAAATTATTCAGTGAATTGATACATCAGATCGCACAAGTCTGTGAAAAAAAATCAATGACTGTTGTTTGATATAATGTTACTAATGGGAGACAACACAAATTACTAGGAACGGATTTGTTGGGAACCAGTTTATTGTATATTATGCTACAGAAAGGGAAACCTTGTTCTAAAAAAAAAAAAAAAAACCTACATTATTTAAAATCAGGATCCGATTTTTTTTGACATACGATTACATACGATTTTGACAGATACAATTCCATCCGATTTAACGGTCCGTTTTTCGGATGGAAAAATCGTGATGTGAACCTAGCCTTAGGATTGTGGATGTATAGTCATCACATCAACTCATTTCAAGGAAACTGACCGAAACGGCAACATTAACACCAGTAGCTGCTACCATAAAGCCTGGTTAAATCAATTCCTAAAAGTCAATTCTTGACGTTGAGGAGGAATTATACAAACCAATGTGATTTTGTGCGTGAAGCCTCCATACTCAAAAAAAACTTTTGGGGAAAAGGGCTACGAGGCCACAAATCTAGAGGAAACCTTTAAATTTAAATAAAACAGGGGGAACTAATGTGCAAACCACACTAAAAAGGGCCTAATACTCTAAATAGAATAAATGAAATAAATAAAAATAATAAACAGCAGCTGCCAAAACTAAATAGTGTTCACACACTGATAGAAATGTAAAATGAGGTGTGTTGAAGCACTTGCTGATAAAACAATAAATAAATAGCAAAGGTGCCAAGTGTAAACCATGTGCATATAAATCCAGTGAACAAACACACAATAAGCAGCAACTATGCTGTTAAACTAAGGTGCAAATATCAAATGTACTAATGTGCAAAGTACTCCAAAAATAAAAAATGAATAATATTAATTGCAAATACAAAACAAGTAGAAATCTTCATGCAATTATGTGCAAATGTGAGTCTCTGTGCAAAATACAAAAAAACAAAAGTCCAATGTCATGCAGACTAGTTTAATGTCCACAATAATTCCTATGGTGTAGGGTGCTCCAAACAAATCACAAGGTGCTCCACTCCAGGTGACCCTGTTTCCCCCAGCTTCTCACCTTGGCTGGCTTGTAATTAAGCTTGTAATTAAGCCTCTTAATAATCACACTGGCAGCAGCTCCTGTATAGCAATGCAATCTTAACCACGGGCAGGTCCCTTTACGTCCACAAACATTCCCTATCAAAACCTTCATTACGTGTTCAACCAAGAATTTTGTATACATCATTCAGTGCCCCTGTGGACTTCAATACATAGGGCGCACTGTACATATGTTGCAAACAAAAATGGGCAAACATGTAGCCAACATAAGGTGGGGTTTCCCTAAGCACAGTCTGTCTAAACATTATGCTTTGAGACATGGCTGTAATCCTGTGGGTACCACATTTCTGGGAATTGATACATTTTATAGTCATTGGAGGGGCAGTAATATTGTCAGGGAGGTCTCCAGATTAGAAATGAGGTGGATTTATCAGGCACAGACGTATTCTCTATTCGGAATGAACATTGAATGAGATACTAACTGCTTTATTAATAGTAGTTGAGGTTTAGAGATTGTTCTAAAATGTATCGCTCACCCCCAAAGGAGCCGCTGAATAGTTTGGGATTGGCGTATTAAGTTACCAAGTTCTCTTGTCTAGGGGTAGAACTTGTGAGTGTGGATAAGGAGCAAATGTCCAGACAACAGCGTGGATTTTCCAATGCTTTATTCCAAGGCTAGCATAGCCAACATCAACATAGCACACAGTAGAGAAAGGGTTGATGAGCAAGAGGGAACTATGGTATCAGGCCTTGGATATCAAAGCATGGAGAGCAAGCCTGCTCTCAGTACAAATAGCTCAAACGTCGCCACTCCCGTCAGAGTGGGTAAAGTGTCCCCGGACAGGTAGTTAACTTTAGCCTGGCAGCCGGTGGGTCACTTGCAAATAAAGTCACTGGGAGGAAACAGGGCCTCTGGACAGGCCTGATAGGTATTTGGTAATGGCTAAAGATTAGGACTGACGAATTCTCCCAGTAAGCACAATTTAGGGTCACCCAGGGCCGGATTTGCCACAAGGCCAACAAGGCCAGGCCTCGGGGCGGCACTGTGTGCAGGGGCGGCGCCGCGTGGTAGAGGAGACAAGTAATTTTTCAGCGGTGTGGGCCGTGCGGCGGCGGAGAGAGATTCTCTCATTGCCCGCACTGCTGTTACAACTTCCGCCCTTACTTACAGACTGACAGACACAGAAGAGAGAGAATGACGTCATCTCTCACCGCCCGCCCTCACTTTCATCTCTCACTCTCATCTCATGTGCCTCTGTTTTACGGTTCACCTGCAGCTAGTTTCCCCGCGCGGGAGAGGAGAGGCTGACAGCGTTGTACCTGGCTGCAAGTACTCTGCAATGCTGGGGTGGGGGGGGTTGATTTTACATGCAATTAGTGACAACCTGGAACTTTTTGGGTGGCAGCCAGGTAACAGTGACATCCCCATCTGGTGTCAGGCAGTGTGGCAAGTGACATTCCCATCTAGTGGCAGGCAGCATGGCAAGTGACATTCCCATCTGGTGGCAGGCAGCGTAGCAAGTGACATTCCCATCCGGTGGCAGGCAGAGTGGCAAGAGACATCCCCATCTGGTGGCAGGCAGCGTGGCAAGTGACATCCCCATCTGGTGGCAGGCAGCGTGGCAAGTGACATCCCCATCTGGTGGCAGGCAGCGTGGCAAGTGAAATCCCCATCTGGTGGCAGGCAGCGTGGCAAGTGACATCCCCATCTGGTGGCAGGCAGCGTGGCAAGTGACATCCCCATCTGGTGACAAGCGACGGTGGCAAGTGACACGCTCAGGGCTCCCACTCATTCTGCTTTATAGTGAGTTGAACTATTTCATTTTATATTACAATGTAATGATAGAAATAATGCATTTCAACCATCCTGACACCATTACAACCATGGTGGCAGAATGATTGAAGCACTAACACCAGTCATTGTCTGCGAAAAATCGATTCACCCCCTTGCGTCACCCCCCGCCCCCCCCCCCCATGTGATGATGGGGGGGGTCGGCATTGAAGGACCCGGCCTTGGGGCGGCAAAGGGAGTAAATCCGGGCCTGGGGTCACCCATGGACAGTTGCAATGTACCTGTCGTGTGGCGTGGTGACCGGATCCCCAATGGTACGTCCCAACCTAGCAGACAACCTCTGTATCTAGGTTCTCCCGAGCAGACTCCTCATCGTACAGCTCCCAGCTTAGGATCTGGAACCCAGCAAGCCACTGGGGTCCCTCTCAGCATCAAGGTGAGACTCTGCCTGGTATGCAGCTTCGATCAGGCGAGCCTCGATGGCGGGGCCCATGGTTGCGTGCACCCTGAAGGTGAATGCCGCACCTGGACTCGGGCCCCGCATAGCATATCTCCTCATGGCGGCTGCCACAGATATACCCCCCGCCAGCATGCCCAAAAGAGTGAAAATTCTTCTGATTGGCTGCTGGGGAAAGATCCGTCCATCAGAACCCCTCTAGCGCCAACTGTCGTCCAGGGGTGACAACACACCCCTAGCATGCAGACTGACCTAGGAGGCAGTTCCAAACTGGCAACAGCGCAAACTAAACATCTGTGAGTGGGAGCAACTTAAATCTCCCACTCCACTAACTTTAGCGTATAGCCCCACTTACTAAAAAAAGGGGGGGCGCTACATAAATTTGCAATACATTTTTATCATTAGGTTTCAATATATGAAGTGTTCACGGTTTGGGTAGATAAATAATTTTTTTGCTTCAACATTTAGATGTATTTTGTAATTTTTATTATTATTCTTATAATTTTTTGATGTAATAATGTTTTTCAAGCACAAGATGGCGCTGCTTTCTGGGTTCACTCATACATATGACCTATTTGGTTTAAAACGAATACTGTCCTGCACAGTTTCATAGCTGTATTTTAATAATTATTTTAGAATTTTTATAAATGTTTATTAATATCACCTAGTTATGTTGTACAAATTCTAAGCCATTCATATTTGCGAATGGTCGGTGGTTGCATTTCCGGTTCCCCAAACGCAGCCGTTCCCTTTATAAATAGTAACATCACACACTTAAGTCACGCCCCTGATGACACCTTTTGATGACGAAACACGTAGGGCAAAGCAAGAGCGTGTGACGCGGCATGAACCGGGACACGGCGGCCATCTTGTTAGTTGAAAACGCTGGTCGTGTCCATGTGCCTGTTTGTATCTTTCATAATGTGAGTTGAAAACGTATTTTTACCGTAATAAATTGATATATTGATGTCTGCGAAATGAGCGTTCCTCTTTTTATTTCTGAGAGTACCACTGCTGATGCTGGGATCCGCCTGGGATCCTGGATGAGTTATGGTGGCTTTTGATTATCGACCTCTATTCCTTGAAAGCGTGATCAGTGTAATCCTGGTGGAGTGGATCAGTCTGTAGTAGGATGATCGCTGGCAGTACTTTTTGATTACTTACTGTGTATATCCCTTCTACTGAGTGTAAGAGTCAGTATTTTTGGGTGTTGACGACATCGGTCCTGTCCAGTTTATCAGGATTCACCTCAAGAATTTCTTGGCTTATTATGAACTTTTAATTGACGGACTATATTTAAATAAGCGCTGCACCTCTTTACTTATTCATTTTATTGTATGCAGCAATATTGTGTCAGCTGCTGTTTCGTTACAATTGAACACTAATCGCAAAAAATCTGTATTTTTAACAGTAAAGTTAGACCAATTTTTTTATATTGTGAAAGACAATGTTACACCAACCCAACATGTCACACTTCAAAATTTCGCCCGCTCGTGGAATGGTGACAAACTTTTACCCTTAAAAATCTCCATAGGCAACATTTAAAAAATTCTAAAGGTTGCATGTTTTGAGTTACAGAGGAGGTCTAGGGCTAGAATTATTGCTCTTGCTCTCACAAATCGCGTTGATACCTCACTTGTGTGGTTTAAGCACCGTTTTCATATGCGGGAGATGCACATGTATGCGTTCGCTTCTGCACGCGAGCTCGGCGGGACAGAGCGCATTTAAAAAAAAAATCGTATTTATTTTTACACTGCTCTTTAAAAAAAATGGTGTCACTTTTATTCCTATTACAAGGAATGTAAACATCCCTTGTAATAAAAAAAGACCTCAGATCTCATATTTATACTAAAATTTAGGGATGAGCCGAACACCCCCCCGTTCGGTTAGCACCAGAACCTTCGAACGGACCGAACGTTTGCGCGAACATTTAGAACCCCATTGGGACTCCAACGTTCGAATTCAAAAGTGCTCATTTTAAAGCCCAATATGCAAGTTATTGTTGTAAAATGTCTTTGAGAACCCGGGTCTTGCCCCAGGGAACATGTATCAATGGAAAAAACGTTTTAATAATGGTCGTTTTTTTCAGGAATCACTGCTCCTGAATCTTTAGGTGCAAACTACAGAGCACACGGCCAGTACACACCAAGCAGCTTTAGGTGCAAACTACAGAGGACACAGGCAATAAAGCACGTAAGAATACTGCAGCTAGCACAATCACCTGCCTGCCAGTAACTTAGGAAGAACTGATCTAGCTAAACTACACAGTGTATAAATACTGTATATGTACAACACCTGGGATGTATATATATCCTCTACACACTGCAACATTAACTGACTGGCCGGCCTGCCTGCCTGCTCTACCTGCAAAAAATGACACTCTCTCTGTCCTCTCAACCACCGCAACACACTACACAAGGCCGACCTGCAGGCGTCCTTTTATAGTGTGGGGCGTGTACTAAACCCCCTGAGCCATAATTGGCCAAGGCCACCCTGGCTTTGGCCAATTATGGCTCTCCGTTTTTTGCAAGCTGTGATTGGTCAAGCACGCGGGTCATAGTGCATGCTTGGCCAATCATCAGCCAGCGATGCCGCAGTGAATTATGGTCTGTGAAACGTAACTCGAATTTGGTGCGAACGACCCGTTTTGTTCCTATTTCGACGAACGATCGATACGAAGCTCATCCCTACTAAAATGCAATAAAAAAAAAAAAAAAAATTAATTTAATTAAGTAATTAAAAAAAAAAATCCTCTTTAACCGATTCAGCCAGGACCATTTTGTAGCTAAAGGGCCAGGTCACTTTTTGCGATTTGGCAAAGCGTCGCTTTAACTGCGGTTGTGCAACGTGGCTCCCAAACAAAATCGGCGTAATTTTTTTCCCACAAATAGAGCTTTTTATTTTTTGGCGTCCTTTTTTTCCCCACAAATAGGTTTTTATAAATAAAAATAGAATCACAATTTTGAAAAAAAAAATCTATATTTTTTACTTTTTGATATACCGTATTTTCCGGCATATAAGACGACTTTCTGGATGCAAAAACATGCATCCAAAGTCGGGGGTCGTCTTATACGCCGGGTACGGTCTCCGTGCTCACTTTTTTTCCAGCGGTGACAGTCTCCGTGCTGCGTGAATGATTTAAAAGACGCTCCTTCTCCTCAGAGTGTTCTGTTATAGGAGGAACACAAATCTTCCCAGCAGCGCCTCTGTTCTGTGTTCCTCCAATCACAGATGCTTTCTCATCCTCGGACGAGATGAGAAGACGTCCGTGATAGGCGGAAAACAGAACAGAGGCGCTGCTGGAAAAATTTGTGTTCCGCCTATCACAGAACACTCTTCAGAGTGTTCTGTGATAGGCGGAACACAAATTTTTCCAGCAGAGCCTCTGTTCTGTTTTCCGCCTATCACGGACGTCTTCTCATCTCGTGACAGTGGGGGCAAGTGATGACACAGTGAGGGGCAAGTGATGGCACAGTGAGGGGCAAGTGATGGTAAAGTGAGGGGCAAGTGATGGTACAGTGAGGGGCAAGTGATGACACAGTGAGGGGCAAGTGATGAAAAAAGAGGGGCAAGTGATGGCACAGAGAGGGGCAAGTGATGGCACAGTGAGGGGCAAGTGATGGTACAGTGAGGGGCAAGTGATGACACAGTGAGGGGCAGGTGATGGCACAGTGAGGGGCAAGTGATGGTACAGTGAGGGGCAAGTGATGGTACAGTGAGGGGCAAGTGATGGTACAGTGAGGGGCAAGTGATGACACAGTGAGGGGCAAGTGATGGCACAGAGAGGGGCAAGTGATGGTACAGTGAGGGGCAAGTGATGGTACAGTGAGGGGCAAGTGGTGGTACAGTGAGGGGCAAGTGATGGTACAGTGAGGAGCAAGTGATGGTACAGTGAGGGGCAAGTGATGGCACAGTGAGGGGCAAGTGATGGTACAGTGAGGGGCAAGTGATGGTACAGTGAGGGGCAAGTGATGGTACAGTGAGGGGCAAGTGATGGCACAGTGGGGGCATGTAATGTAATGGCACAGTGAGATTTGAAAAAGCCTGTTTCTGTCAGCGGTT
This sequence comes from Rana temporaria, assembly GCF_905171775.1. Classification (NCBI taxonomy): domain Eukaryota; kingdom Metazoa; phylum Chordata; class Amphibia; order Anura; family Ranidae; genus Rana; species Rana temporaria. The sequence goes on from NC_053490.1 coordinate 341,616,324, forward strand.
CTGGCTACCCCTCAGCTTCCAGAAAGACTAGTAAGAAGGGGGTAGTCTTATACAGTGAGTATATCCCAAAACCAAAATTTTTCCTGGAAAATTAGGGGGTCGTCTTATACGCCGGAAAATACGGTAATAAATATCCCCCAAGAATATATAAAAAATATCCTTTTTTTCCCTCAGTTTAAGCCGATACATGTTCTTCTACATATTTTTGTTTAAAAAAAAAATCGCAGTAAGCGTTTATTGATCGGTTTGCGCAAAAGTTATAGCGTCTACAAAATAGGGGATAGTTTTATGGCATTTTCTATTAATAATTATTTTTTTACTAGTAATGGTGGCGATCAGTGATTTTAATCGTGACTGCAACATTATGGAAGACACATCGGACACTTTTGACATATTTTTGGGCCCATTGTCATTTTTACAGTGAACAGTGCTATAAAAATGCACTGATTACTGTGAAAATGACACTGGCGGTAAAGGGGTTAACCACTAGGTGGCGCTGTATGGGGTTTAGTGTGCCCTAGTGAGTGATTCTTACTGTAGGGGGCGTGACACGTCACTGATCGTCATTCCCTATGGCAGGGAACAGACAATCACTGACACTGCCACTAGGAAGAACGGGGAAAGGTTTGTTTACACTTACCTCTCCCTGTTCTAAAGCTCTGTGACCTGATCGCAGGACACCGGGAGCGATCGGGTCCGCATGGACCGGGTCGCGAGCGTGCCACCAGCGGCGCGCGACCCATGTCTGGGCTCTTAAAGGCGACATACCTGTACGTGCTTATGCCCAGCCGTGCCGCTCTGCCGACGTATATTGGCATTAGGCGGTCCTGAGGCGGTTAAGAGCTATGGGCGGAACTGACGTTTTGACGTTGCTTCTGCCCTGCAATGGTATGGAGATGGGTGGGGGCCATTTTCCCCTCACTCATTTACATTCCACACATGAAAGAGGACCCGATCGCCTCCACCGCTACCGTGGGCTCCGGTAAGCGACGGTGGGCTCGGGAGCACATACTGCATACTGTGCAAGCTCTGGCCAGTGATCCATCCTCAAGACCCAGTAACCCAGAGGATTTTCGATGGGAAAGGTGTCCAAGTCTGATCTTGCCCCTAGGTATTCCCGCACCATGTAAAACAGACGCTGCCGATGGTTGCTGGAACCGTTCATACCTTGGGACTGCGGACTAAAAATTTGTATGAACGCATCGGTCAGACGGCCACCTTCTCCACCGCTCCTTCTGTGACTGATGAAGCCTCAGCAACACGTTGTCCAGGACCAGGATTTTGTAACCTCCCAGTCTCTGGGAACGCGTTGCACAGACCTTTCTGCAAGGCCTCCCGAAGATGTTTCATCTTCTGCTCCCTCTGCGCCTGCAAGATAAGGTCCGCAACCTTACCCTTGTAACATGGATCAAGGAGGGTTGCCAGCCAGTAATGATCCCTCTCCTTGATAGCACGAATACAAGGATCCTTCTGCAGGCTTTGCAGGATCAGGGAGGCCATACAGCGTAGGTTTGCTGAGGCATTCGGTGTAGAGTCCTCTGGGTCACTGAGGACGACAGGATCTGCAGCCACCTCGTCTCAGCCACGTACAAGTCCATGGGTTTCTTGGGACTGTAATTGATCCCTTGAAAACTGCTGCTAATGCTGAGTGCTAGGCTCCACCTCCATGCTGACACAATCCTCCTCCTCCTCGTCCTGTGTGATAGGTGGGCAAGCAGGAACACTGTCTGGATAAAGGGGGCCTTGAGGGGTAAGGAAGTCCTCCTCTTACTCCCTCTGTTCTGCCTCAAGGGCCCTGTGAGAGACAGTGTCACTGATGCATGCACTGTCACTGCTCACCATCCTCGTGGCCTCCTCAAATGGTGGCAGGACAGTGCATGCATCCCTGATCATGGCCCACTGGCATGGGGAAAAAAACAAGCTCCCCTGACCCTGTCCTGCTGCCATATTGGCATAGATACTCATTGATGGCCCTCTGCTGCGTGTGCAGCCGCTGCAGCACGGCCAAGGTAGAGTTCCACCTGGTGGGCATGTCACAGACTAGGCGGTTCTTGGGCAGGTTGTATTCTTTTTGGAGGTCTGCCAGCTGAGCACTGGCATTATATGACCGTCGGAAATGCACTAAGAGTTTCCTGGCCTGCTTCAGGACATCCTGTAAGCCCGGGTACCTGCCCAAAAACCGCTTCACCACCAAGTTAAGGACATAAGCAAAACAGGGCAAATGGGTCAGTTGTCCCTGTCGCAGGGCGGAGAAGAGGTTGGTGCCATTGTCGCAAACCACCATTCCTGGCTTAAGCTGGCGTGGCGTCAACCCCCGTCCAGCGAGGCATGGACATTGCCTTCCACATGCCGGTAGAGAGCCGGAATCGCCTTCCATGAGAAAAAGTGGTGTTTGGGAACTTGCCACTGAGGTACCGCACATTCCACAAACTCACGGAAGGGGGCAGAATCTATCAACTGAAAAGGCAGCAGTTGAAGTGCTAGCAATTTAGCCGCTGGGCATGTGGATGGCTGGGAGAGAACTTATTTTGGCGGGGAAGGGAAATTTGCCTGGTACAATCTGTCGTCGGTGTACCGATAGAAGATTGCCCACAAGTACTTGGCTGTGACACACCTAATTCTACACCTTCAGTCCTATCAGTGCAGGCTTCAGAGAGGACTGAGGGTATAGTGGGGTTGGAGATTCCAGCTGATGAAGAGCAAGGAGCAAGGAGAGGACTGCTTTGTTCTTTGGTGTGGGTCTTTGAGGTACGCTTGCCAACGAACTGCATGGCTGGTCGACATATGTCTGGTCAAGCATGTGGTGCCCAAGCGTGTGATGTTTTGGCCACGCGAGATTTGCTTGCGACATATGTGGTCAAACACTTCCGGGGACTCCTCAGGAGGACATGGTGGGGCTAGGGAAGGAGTGACTGATGCCATTGAGCAGAGGGAAGAGGCCACGTTGGCAACTGCTTTGCCAGACAAAGTACCCTGAGCCTGGGTGAGAGAGGAGGAGGAGGATGATGACGGCTTGGTCATCCACTCTACCAAGTCTTCGGCATGTTGCGGCTCAACACGGCCAGCTGCCGAAAAAAGGACGAGCGTGTTCCACAGCCACATGCTGATGAGGATGCATGTGTCACGACCAGCACTGTTGCCTCTAGACGCAGAGCCTGTTTGCCCTCTTATCAGCTCGTGACTCTCTGCCTCTCCTTGTTGTCCTTCTAGACATACTAATGGCCTGCAGGGAGATGTAGCTGCACAAATACTGACAATACTTGCTGATCTCTGTCTGTGGTATTAATCTGAGAACACCAGAAATTGTATTCACGTAGCTTTAGGTGCACACTGTGCAGAGGACACAGTACACCACGTGAAAATACTTGCAGATCCACTGCATGTGGTATTAATATGAGCAGATCCCTGCCTGTCGTATTAATATGAGAACACCAGTAAATTTATTGATGTAGCTTTAGGTGTACACTGTGCAGAGGACACAGTACACACGTGAAAATACTTGCAGATCCCCTGCCTGTGGTATAAATATGAGAACACCAGCAAATGTTTTCACGTAGCTTTACGTGCACACTGTGCAGAGGACACAGTACACCAAGTGAGAATACTTGCTGATCAGCCACTGCCTGTGGTATTAATATGAGAACAACAGCAATTGTATTCACGTAGCTTTAGGTGCACACTGTGCAGAGGACAGACAGTACACCAAGTGAAAATACTGCAGCTAGCACAATCACCTGCCTGCCTGTCAGTATATTAGGAAGAGCGGATCTAGCTAAACTCAATACAGTGTATACTGTATATACAAAACCTGGGATGCATATACATCCTCTGCACACTGTAACGGTCTGTACACTATAAGTGGTGCGTTTTCCTCAACGGGACTATAAATTGGAAGACTGGGTTTGTTTATGACACAAAATTGGTCAAGAAGGTATCAAAATTGTATACATTTATTAATTAAATTGAATGACGGCCAGGACTTGACATGAAAGACAGCATCCAGGTGACCAAGGGGAATAAACATGGGAAATACACTTGTCGGCGGCAAAATTATTCAATCAGAAATGATAACAAAACATAAACAACACAAATTGCAAAAACCCGAGAAACTGTCTGTACAGTGGAGACAGATATTCCAACGTTTCGAGGCTTCTTTATTTTATAAAGAATAAACGTCATCAGCCAGCAATGCACTGCAATGCCACAGTGAAATATGGGCTGTGACACGCCACTCGAATTTGGCACGAACGGCCCATAACGTTCGTAATTCGACGAACGGTCGAGCATACGATGTTCGAGTCGAACATGAGTTTGACTCGAACACGAAGCTCATCCCTATTGAGGAGTAAATCAATGATATCAAGCCTGAGGAATGAGGTTGGGTTCTACAGAGTCTTTTACCACTTCCTTACTGGGCACATATACCCCCTCCTGACCAGGTGAAATTTCAGCTTGTGGCACTGCGTCATTTTAACTGACAATTTCGCGGTCGTGCGACGTGGCTCCCAAACAAAATTTACATCCTTTTTTCCCCACAAATAGAGCTTTCTTTTGGTGGTATTTGATCGCCTCTGCGGTTTTTATTTTTTGCGATATAAACAAAAATAGAGCGACAATTTTGGAAAAAAAACAATATCTTTTACTTGTTGCTGCAATAGCCCAATTTAAAAAAAAAATAATTTTTTTTTCTCAGTCTAGGCTATACGTATTCTTCTACATATTTTTGGTAAAAAAAAAAAAATCGCAAGAAGCGTCTGGTTTGCGCAAAAGTTATTGCGCTTACAAAATAGGGGACAGAATTATTATTATTTTTTATAATTTTTTTTTTACTACTAATGGCGATGATCAGCATTTTTTTCGTGATTGCGACATCGGACACTTTTGACACATTTTTGGCACCATTCACATTTATACAGCGATCAGTGCTATAAATATGCACTAATTACTGTATAAATGTGACTGGCATTGAAGGGGTTAACACTAGGGGGTGAGGAAGGGGTTAAATGTGTACCCTGAATTGTGTTCTAACTGTGTGTGGAGGGGGGTGACTGGGGGAGGTGACCGATCTATGTCCCTATGTACAAGGGACACAGATCAGTCTACTCTCTCCCCTGACAGGACATGGATCTCTGTGTTTACACACAGAGCTCCACGTCTTGTCCCTGTAGCCGCCGATCCCGAGTGCCTAGCGGACATCACGGCCGCCAGGCACAGGCATCGGCATCTCAGCGAAGCGGCAGGCACGCACGCGCCGGCGACTGCGCGCGCAGGCCGTAAAAACACGGCCAGTCAGAGAAGTAGAACCACCCTGCGGCCGTATAAAGTCGTACGGCCGTCGGGTAGTGGTTAAAGGTGGTCAAGATGTATGAGCTGTGTCAGGATATTATAAGTTGCTGGAGAAAATGCCTAAGTTGTAGGTAACTATAATGTTCTTGCAGGGGAATATCATGAGAAGAACGTAGGGCGTAAAATGTCACTATCGTCGTGGGGGTAAACAAGGTGTGAATATCGACAAATCCATTAGCAGTTGTAGGGGATCAGGCTCAATGCAGGGACAAACTCACAGTCTCTTTAGAAAAACACCATGTTTAATGCACAGGATATTTCCAAACAGAAGAAAAAGAGCATCTTGCCAGCAAACAAAAATAAACTTCTGCTCTACTGAGCCTTACTGTGTCCATAGTCTGACCAGTCCTTGGTTTTGTAGTAAGTGTCCTTACAATCGCAAATACTTGTATCCAAAGTCAGGGATAAGCAGCCCTACTCCAAGATGCCTCCTCACATGGAGATGCACTCTCTCTCTCTCACAGCTGCCTTAATCTAGACCTGAAAGGAAAACATTAAACTGCGGTCCACAGACTTGGGAGTGATAATAATGGGGGATTTTAACTACCCAGAAATTGACTGGATTAATGGCACTTCTGGGACAGTTAAAGGACAAAAATTTAAAAACCTATTGCAGGACAATTTTATGGTGCAGTTTATTGAGGCCCCAACTAGGAATGATGCTCTGTTGGACCTGATAATCTCAAACCATGCAGAGCTTATTACTAATGTTCAGATAAAGGAACACCTGGGTAGCAGTGATCATAACATGATTTCATTTAATGTTAACTATAAGCAAGAAATACATACAGGAAATATTAAAACACTAAATTTTAAGAGAGCACATTTTCCAAGGATGAGGGCTGCTCTCCAGGACTTGGACTGGGAGGGACTATTGGCACCGATGAACACAGAACAGAAATGGGAATTCTTCAAAAAGACTGTGTGGAACCTCACTGCAAAGTATGTTCCCATGGGCAATAAGTTTAAAAGGCTAAAAACAAAACCTATGTGGCTCACGGTCAAAGTAAAAAAAGCTATAAACAATAAGAAAGTAGCTTTTAAAAAATATAAAAATGAAGGAACACTAGTGTTGTTTAAATGTTACAAAGAATATAACAGGATATGCAAAAAGGAAATCAAGGATGCAAAAATTCAAAACGAACGACAGATTGCAAAAGATAGTAGGACAAACCCCAAAAAATTCTTTAAATATATTAATAGTAAAAAGGTGAAGTCTGAGCATGTAGGCCCCTTACAAAATAATCTAGAGTGGGTGACTGGGGACAAAGAGAAGGCAAATTTATTAAATGTTTTCTTCAGCTCTGTGTATACAATGGAGCATGGGGGAGCTCATGTCCAAAATGGGGGTGGGAGTGACACAGTCTCAAATCCACAATGGCTCAAAAGTGATATGGTCCAGAAATATTTAGACAGAATAAAGGTGGATAAAGCACCTGGACCTGATGGCATCCATCCACGGATCCTAGGTGAGTTGAGCTCTGTCATTTCAAATCCACTGTATCTAATATTTAGGGACTCATTAAAGACAGGAATAGTACCACTGGATTGGCGCAGGGCCAATGTGGTGCCCATATTTAAAAAGGGAACAAAGTCTTTACCAAGTAACTATAGACCTGTTAGTTTAACTTCTATAGTTGGGAAGATACTGGAACGTTTAATAAAAGACCACATGGATGAGTTCTTGCTGGAAAAAAACTATTTAAGCGGCAGACAACATGGATTCATGAAAGACAGAAGTTGTCAGACAAACCTGATTTCCTTTTATGAAGAGGTAAGTAAAACCCTGGACAGAAGAGTGGCTGTGGACGTGATATATTTGGATTTTGCAAAAGCGTTCGATACAGTCCCGCACACACGGCTCATGTGTAAGGTAAGGTCTACAGGATTGGATATATCAGTTTGTAAATGGATAGAAAACTGGCTGAAAGACAGAATTCAGAGAGTCGTGGTTAATGATTCTTACTCTGAATGGTCCAAGGTTATCAGTGGTGTACCCCAAGGTTCAGTGCTGGGACCCTTACTTTTCAATATATTTATAAATGATATTGGGTCTGAGATCAAAAGTAACATTTCTGTCTTTGCAGATGACACCAAGCTATGCAGTGGAATAACGTCCTTGCAGGATGTCTCCAATTTACAAGCCGACCTCAATGCTCTGTCTAATTGGGCGACTAAGTGGCAGATGAGGTTTAATGTAGATAAATGTAAAGTTATGCACTTGGGGGCTAAGAATATGCATGCATCATACATACTAGGGGGAGTACAACTGGGGGGATCTGTAGTGGAGAAGGATCTGGGGGTTTTAGTTGATCATAAGCTCAATAATGGCATGCAATGCCAAGCTGCGGTTTCCAAAGCGAGCAAAGTCCTTTCTTGTATTAAGAGAGGTATGGACTCCAGAGACAGAGATATCATTTTGCCCCTGTACAAATCATTAGTAAGACCTCATCTGGAATATGCAGTTCAGTTTTGGGCCCCAGTTCTCAAAAAGGACATCGGAGAACTGGAGAAAGTGCAGAGAAGGGCAACCAAACTGATAAGAGGCATGGAGGAGCTCAGCTATGAGGAAAGATTAGAGGAACTGAATTTATTCACTCTTGAGAAGAGGAGAATAATGGGGGGATATGATCAACATGTACAAATATATAAGAGGTCCATACAGTGAACTTGGTGTTGAGTTATTCACTTTACGGTCAACACTGAGGACAAGGGGGCACTCTTTACGTCTAGAGGAAAAGAGATTTCACCTCCAAATACGGAAAGGTTTTTTCACAGTAAGAGCTGTGAAAATGTGGAACAGACTCCCTCCAGAGGTGGTTCTGGCCAGCTCAGTAGATTGCTTTAAGAAAGGCCTGGATTCTTTCCTAAATGTACAGAATATAACTGAGTACTAAAATTTGTAGGTAAAGTTGATCCAGGGTAAATCCGATTGCCTCTCGGGGGATCAGGAAGGAATTTTTTCCCCTGCTGTAGAAAATTGGATCATGCTCTGCTGGGGTTTTTTGCCTTCCTCTGGATCAACTGTGGGTATGGAGTTGGGTGTATAGGATTTTACTGTGTTTTTTTATTTTTTGCGGTTGAACTGGATGGACTTGTGTCTTTTTTCAACCTGACTAACTATGTAACTATGTAACTATGTAACTATGTCCCACCCAGAGCTCTATCAGACTCCCAATAAAACCAGCACCGGAACGGACTTTACCAACACAGGGTAAAGGTCTATCCTTCTTTACCCTGAAGTCTTTGCTGGTATTATCTTAGATTATAAATCTAAGAATCCGTGGAGGAACGTATATCCCATCAATTACTTTTCCTGTCATTTTAACTGGTTTCACAGGCTCCCCCCTCTGCTCAAACTCGAGGGGTTGAGAACCTTGGGCAAACAGACTGTAAACTCTGTGTTGGCTTGTTGGCTACCTGGCCTATGTTCTACTAACACATTTTAAATTCTGTAGAGCCAAGAACCATCTGGTAACTCTTGCATTTTTCTCCTTATTTTGGGCCATCCATTTGAGTGGGGCATGGTCAGTTAGGAGCCTAAACTGTCACCCTAACAGATAATAAACAAACTTTCAAGAGCCCATTTGATGGCTAGACATTCCCGTTCTACAATAGCATACCTTTTTTTAGCAGGGGTCAACTTTCTGCTTAACGCTATGGGGTGTTCCTCCCCATTCAGCACTTGGGATAACACTGCACCAAAACCCCACTCCTGAAGCATCCATCTACACTACAAATTCCTGTGTGAAATCTGGGGTGATTAAGACAGGGCTATTACACAAGGCGGTCTTTAAGTTATGGAAAGCTTGCTCAGCTTCTGGGGACCGAGTTACCACTGAGGACTTCCCCCCTTGGTAAGATCCATAAGGGGAGTGGCCAATGTAGCAAAATTGGGGACAAACCTTCTGTAGTAGCCTACTAACCCCAAAAAAGCCCTGACCTGTTTTTTTATTCAGGGATCTTGGCCAACTTTGGATTGCTTGGATCTTTGTGACTTGGGGTTTTACTATCCCCCTGCCAATAATGTACCCTAGATACTGGGCCTCCTCTAATCCCACAGCACACTTCTTAGGATTTGCTGTCAGACCCTCGTGAAACAGGGCGTTAACAGCCTGCACTTTAGGCAAGTGGCTCTCCCAATCTGCACTAAAAATTACCATGTCATCTAAATACGCAGATGCATAGGCTTGGTGGGGTTTAAGGATGCAATCCATTATCCTTGGAAAAGTGGCTGGGGCCCCATGTAGGCCGAATGGCATCCTCCTATACTGCCAGTGCCCCTCAGGAGTGACACCTTATTTAACTCACCTCATTACAAAATCAGATGCTTCCACCGGATGCTTGGGAATAAGGACGTTTGGACTACACCACTCACTATTGGATTCTTCTATTACCTCCAGATCCAACATCCTCCTTATTTCCTCTGAGGCTACTTGGCATCGAGCTTCTGGGATGCGATAAGGTTTTTAGTTAACTTTCATCCCTGGCTCAGTCACAATATCATTCTTTTTTTATTGAAGTTACCCCTGGAAGATCAGAGAAGAACTCCCTATTTATTAGCAGAAATTACTTGGTCTCTTGTTTTTGGCTTACGGATAAGGCCTCAGCGATCTCTACCGCTGGCATGATAGAAGGACGTGCTGTAATCATCGCTAATGGTGCTTGGACCATAAGGGATTCTCTGTCCTTCCAGTAGACATGTGCAATTTTTTTAGTTACGAATACGTTTTCCGTCAATTTTCGTTATTTTAGTTGATTCGTTAACATACGAATGAACAAACAGTTTAGCGCAATTAATAACGAATAACGATATTTACAAAATAACGAATATGGAAAACAACGAAGATACGAAAGAAGAAAGAAACGAAAACATAGGAACAACGAAAATACCGAACCCAAAAAAAAATAAAAAATTACGAAAAACAAAATGAATGAAAATGCAAACTTACTAATATTCGAAGACCGAAAAGAAAACAACCGAAATGCCAAACAAAGAATAAAAAACTAAAATCAAAACTAACGAAAAATAAATTACGAATCTTCGGAAAACGGAAATGAAAACAACGAAAATCCCAAATAATGTAAATTAGCTTTCGTTAGTACTGAAATATTTCTGGACATTGACCAATAGCCACTGAGCGCTGTCCCTTTCCTCTGAAGAGGTTTGTTCCTTCCCCCAATGAGCTTCTTTCTCATTACCTCCTGGCTCCTTGTGTCTTTTTCTGTGTTAGACTGCAGTGCATCTCATTTCTAGATTTGTATTTGTAATGTCTGACATATTTTAGTTTTCTTCTACGTCAGACTTCATTCTAGACAGGGTGTGTGTGCTAACTAAGACAGTCAAGTCAATCACAATAAAGAACGAATTACAAAATTACGAAGAGTAGTGTGTCGAATAAACGTAAAATGTATTCTAACAGAATTACGAATGCAATAAAATCTACAAAAGTACGTTTTTACAATCAAAGGAAATTAGACACGAAAATACGAATGATCATAAAGCAACGAAGATATATTTCTTACGAAAAAATACGAACGCGGCATGATGGAAAATATAATGTAAATACGAATAGCAAAACAACGAAAATGAAACCAACGTAAAAACGAAGGAACAAATAAAATCATTTTAAAAATACGAACGCGGCAGAATACAAAATATAACGAAAATACTAATCTCGATTCAACGAAAAATAAACTAACAGAAAAAAACGGAAACGGAAAAAAAAAAAGTGTTACGAAAATACTAAAGAGTACGAATACGATAACTAACGTCTTACGAAATTACGACTCATTACGAATCACGATAAAAGAACAGAAACGAAACAGAAATAAACAAAACATTTTGCTGTGCACATGTCTACCTTCCAGGGCTTCAATACATATATAGATTTGCTAGGGTTTCCTTTTTCCAGGCCGATTTACTCTATAGTTAACTTCCCCCACCTGTTTTACGACCTCTTATGGCCCTTGCTATTTTGCCAGAAATTTACTCTGCACCGTAGGTTCCAGCACAAGAACTCGGTCACCGGGTTTAAAGGTTCGGATCCTGGCTGAACGGTTATAGACTCTAGCCCGAGCCTGCTGAGCCTGTTGCAAGTGGGACCTAAAGGGGTTGTAAAGGTTTGTTTTTTTATTTTCTAAATAGGTTCCTTTAAGCTAGTGCATTGTTGGTTCACTTACCTTTTCCTTCGATTTCCCTTCTAAACCTTATTTTTTCTTTGTCTGAATTTCTCACATCCTGTTTCTCCTCAGTAAGCTTGCCCCCATCATTCGAACCGTTCTGGCTGGGGGTTAGTCAGCGTGCTCGCCCTCTCCTTTGGGACTACATCCCTGCGGGGAACACAACATTTTAGAACCCCTTTAACAATGAGCATGACTTTACCAATCCACTCTTGCATCTGAGTAATATGTTCCACTACACTTTTGAGTGGGGTTGCCTCTTGTTCCCAGGTCTCTTTTGCTATATCCAATAGGCCCCTAGGGTGTCTGCCATACAGCAACTCGAAAGGGGAAAAGCCGGTGGAGGCTTAGGGTACCTCCCGTACAGCAAACATGAGATAGGGCAAGAGGCAGTTCCAGTCCCTACGATCTACCACTTCCACTCGCTTCAACATTCCTTCCAGTGTTTTGTTGAACCTTTCCACTAGACCATCCATTTATGGGTGGTACACAGAAGTGCGCAAGTGGTTAATTTTAAACTCTTTAGCAACCTTCGACATAAGGGGCATGCCCTTGTCAGCTTCCGAGGAATACCCACACGTGAAAATATAAGAGAAAGCTCTTTAGCAATACTCTTAGCTGAGGGGTTCCTTAGCAGGATTGCCTCTGGGTACCAGGTTGCATAGTCCAAGACAACCAGGATAAACTAGCGGATTTAACCAAGGGACCTACAATATCCATGGCAATCCTGTCAAACGGCACCTCAATGATGGGTAAAGGTACCAATGGACTCCGGAAATGTGATACCGGAGCAGTGAGCTGACAAACTGGGCAGGAGTCACAGTACATTTTTACCTCTTTGTGTAAGCCTGGCCAATAAAACTGTTGCAATACTCTTTCCTTAGTTTTATCCACCCCCAGATGTCCCCCAAGAACATGAGAATGTGCCAGGTCCAGTACCATGCGTCTATGAGGCTAAGGTACTAGCAACTGTTCAAGTCTCTCTCCTTGTACTTCATCGCCTCTGTATAACAGGTCATTTTCCATAGCCATGTTCCATAATATGACCTCCTCCCCTGGCTCTTGGGGTACCCCATTTACCACTTTTACACCTTCCATTGCCCTAGCTAGAGTGGGGTCCCTAAGCTGGGCCGTGCCAAACTTATTGCAGGTCTTGGGCAGGTGCGGCAGGTCCAATTCTGGATGGGGGTTCTCTGTGTCACACGCAAGGACCTCTTAGGGAAAATGGGCAGACTCTTTCTCTTCGTTCTGCTCCTCCAGCGGTTCTGGGCAGTAGGAATCCGATCCCCCTGGGGCCTTGCTCCCTTGGAGTTATCCCATAAGTCCCAGAAAAAATGGAAATCACGTCCCAGGACAGTGTTATACATGAGATTTGGGACTACTCCAACCTCATGGTCCATAGTGCCAAAGGGAGACTCGATAGATACAACGGCCGTAATGGTAGCACTTGGTATCCCCATGAATACAAACCACATCCATTAGCTGTCGCTGCAACTTCTGGTGGTTCACGAGACTGACATGCACTAGACTTACTAGACTGCCAGAATCCAGCAAGGCAGTCATCTGGCAACCATCCACTTTAAAGACACAAATCTGCTTCTCATTGCCACCTGGCTGTTGTGGGGTGTCTCCTGGTGTAGCAACAAAAGAGCTTTTCTGGGTCATACTTTATTCCATAGATTCTTAGTTTAGCGGACAACTGGTGGCCATCTGCCCTGGATCCTGGCGGGTCTCCCTTTGGTGATTGAGCTTCTTCACTCCTTGCGCCTCAGAAACCTCAATCGCATTTACTTCCTTCCCCCCCCCCCCACACTTTAGGGCGGGATCGCTTTTTCCCAGGTTGGTGGGCTTCTGTCTCTGGGAGAAGAATTCTGTGGGTACTACACCCCAAAGAAAATCCTCAGTATACAAGTACCGCTCCACGAGGGCCACCAACTCATTGGCATCTGTAGGATCAGCTCTGGCTGACAAACCGCTGTATAAGGGTTGGAAGGGCTCTCACAAAAGCGGTCTACTGCGACTCTCTCCAAGACTTAGGGGGTTGGGACCTCTGGCTGTAACCACATCCGTGTGAGGTGGATCGATCGTACATCTGGGACCTTGCAGGTTGGTCCACCTTAAATTGCCAAGCATGGACGAGCTGAGCTCTCACAGCCATTGTTATGCCAAGGCGGGCCAGAATCTCAGTTTTCAGAGTTTCACATTGCCGGACCTCAGCAGCATTTAGATCAATTACTTTTCCTGTCATTTTAACTTGTTTCACAGGCACCATGCTACACAGTCCACCAGGCTTAGGATTAGGATTTTCACACCCTGGTGGAAATAATGGGCGATGCAAAAGAATAATTAAGAGGAGATGAGAAGAGATCACGCCAGCAGAAAATTTGACCGAATTCTACAGGCGAAGGGAATGAGCCAAACATGGTCCAATGGTGGTAGGATGATGACGACAACTTTACAACACACACAGCCTGTAGGTCTTTAACGGCACCCTGACCTCACCATTTTCCACCACTACACTGCAGAACCTTTTTACCAGGCCTCCAGCCATATCAGCAGCTCTGAGACAACCCCTTTTCCCACAGTGCAACCATAACCGTATTCCAGCTTTCCGTTCCACTGGAATACCCCAGAGGGGCCCATACCACAGATGACCCCCCCACCACTTTCATCACATATGTTATCTGCCACTATCAAAGTCCAAGGACACCACGGTTACACAGCTGCTATGGTGACCCGGATCCAATGAACCTGAAAGATAAGAAAACAAACGAACAATGCACCAATACAGACAAAAACAGGGAGGGTGGGTGGGGAAACTGCCTCCTTCTGTCTCACTTCACACTGAACTGTTCCCTGCATTCCCTGCCTCCTCTTTTATACCGCTCCTCCCCTTTATCAAACATTTATCATCCTGCCACCTCCCCTTTACATTGTCACAAACTACGGTGAACGGGAGTGAACCACAACTGCAGTTTAAGGAAAGAATTCAATGCACCTCCCTATGTTATGTGAGATCTCAGTACTAGGCCCCAGGCGTCACTCCAATCAGAGAACAGAAGTTTGGGGGGTCACCACATCATCTCTCTCACATGTAGGAATGCGTAAGCTTCTAAGGGCGGAGGTATTACAACATGCGTCCAACCCCTAGCGTTAAAAGTTTGCAATGCACGAGAAGATTCCAATGCACTGATGTAAGTGATTATCAGTATCGGACCCCAGGCGTCACTCCAATCTAAGAACAGGAGTTTGGGGGTTCTCTACATCATATCAGTTTAACATAAAGAAATGCATTAGGCCACTAAGGGAGCAGGTATGAAATACCTTTAACCCTTAGCATAGAAAAGTTAAAACATGTTCAGTAACTTCAGGCCTGGGCCCATAATCAAGTAACAACTTTTGACAAGCACGTAGTAATTAAGCAAGGTATAGGCAACTGGTAGTTGCGCAAGCAAGGCAAATATAGCTCAGGTAATTTGAGAGTGTATGTCCCTTTAAGATACTCCACAGCAAGTAGGCGAGAACACAACAGACAATCTCAAGCACTATGTTAGTACTTAGTAAGCCAGAGTTCAATACAGCAACTAATCAGAAGCAATATATGTAGTAGATGATTCTAAAGGCACTACAACTGAAACAATGGCTACTTATCCGTTTGCAGAGGATGAGTCTTGTAGTTTAGCAGCAATGGAATTCTGTATTGTAGGGATTCTTCTATGGAGGGTCTTCTGGTGTGGGATATCTTTAGGGTGTCCCCAGTAGTGCCAGTACGGATGGCAGCATGGATCCAGTTAGGTGATTAGCATAAATGTAGCAGGGATCCAGCCTGGCATGCTCTTCAGCCATAGGGACAGAAGGTACATGTAGCTTGCTAGCCAAGCCGGCTACGGCCGACAATAATAGAACAACGCGCAGTCTGCACACCGCTCTCTTTATAGGTAGGATGCAGGTGTAGTGCATAAGCACCAATTCAAGCCACACTTCCGCGTTCCAAGCTGGAACGCATGCGATGCCGGGCGATGACGTTGATTCGCGGTCGCCGTATGCGTTCCAGCGTGGAACACATTACGGCGCTAAGAGCGCCTGTTACACGCATCTCCCCCATCTTAACCCTTTGTCAAGGGACTGAGACAGGCAAAACTCAGAAAAAATAAAGCCGTTTCAAAATGTAAGACATACGAACTGTCACTATCCTACCAAACCAAGATAACGGGAGAGGAGTCCAGGAAGACAACATGTCTCATAGTTTTCTGAACAAAGGAGGAAAGTTGGTCTGATACAGTCCTGCATAAGTCAGAGTGAGCCGGATCCCCAGATAAGGCAGGGAGGATAGCCACTGAAATGGGAAAGTGTTTTTCAAAGCCACTACAACTAAAAGAGGAAGATTAATGGACAGTTTCTCACAAAAGTGAATAAACCACTCACATTTTTGTAAATATTTTATTATATCTTTTCATGTAACACTGAAGAAATTATACTTTGCTACAATGTAAAGAAGTGAGTGTACAGCAACAAAACTGAGTACACCCTGTGGCGGTGGGACCCTGTGCGACCTTAAAGATTGCAGGTTTACGCCAGATTTTGGAGAGAAAGGTACGCTAATTGCACAGATGTGTGTTGGGCTATTTAATTTTGACCTGACTATGGCTCAGGGCCCCACCCAACAGACAGGAAGTCTGTGCTGGGAGTCAGGTCGACTCCCATCCCTCTGAGAGCAGCCAGAGCATGCATGTCTGCAGGAGGCAGATGTCATTGGTGATTAAGCAGCAAGACGCTGATCAGGAGTAAGCTAGGAGACATCCACCCAGAATTGAAAACTGAACGTGTTTAATTCCCCATAGTCTAAATTGCTGGTATGTGTTTGCAGCTGACTGACATCCACCTAGAATTGAATCATTGCTGTCTGCATTGCTTATGTCTATTTGATAATACTGGCATGTTATCTTTGCTTAACCCTCTGTAGCCCTGTCCACCTTACAATAGGGTGACCACATTTCCAAACTGCCATTCAGGGACACCCCCCCCCCCCCCAAAAAAAAAATACGTTTTTTTACATATTTTTTTGCCAGTTTTGGGGGCAGGGGCGTATCCTGAAATCAGCGGGCCCGTGACAGAGGGCTGGGTGACAGGGGACTGGGTGACAGAGGGCTGGGTGACAGAGGGCTGGGTGACAGAGTGACAGAGGACTGGGTGACAGGGGACTGGGTGACAGGGGACTGGGTGACAGGGGACTGGGTGACAGGGGACTGGGTGACAGGGGACTGGGTGACGGAGGGCTGGGTGACGGAGGGCTGGGTGACGGAGGACAGGGTGAAAGGGGACTGGGTGAAAGGGGGCTGGGTGACAGGGGGCTGGGTGACAGGGGGCTGGGTGACAGAGGGCTGGGTGACAGAGGGCTGGGTGACAGAGGGCTGGGTGACAGGGGACTGGGTGACAGAGGGCTGAGTGACAGAGGGCTGAGTGACAGAGGGCTGGGTGACAGAGGGCTGGGTGACAGAGGGCTGGGTGACAGAGGGCTGGGTGACAGGTGACAGAGGGCTGGGTGACAGAGGGCTGGGTGACAGAGAGCTGGGTGACAGAGATCTGGAGCTGGGTGACAGAGGGCTGGGTGACAGAGGGCTGGGTGACAGGGGACTGGGTGACAGGGGACTGGGTGACAGGGGGCTGAGTGACAGAGGGCTGAGTGACAGAGGGCTGGGTGACAGAGGGCTGGGTGACAGGTGACAGAGGGCTGGGTGACAGAGGGCTGGGTGACAGAGGGCTGGGTGACAGAGGGCTGGGTGACAGAGAGCTGGGTGACAGAGAGCTGGAGCTGGGTGACAGAGGGCTGGGTGACAGAGGGCTGGGTGACAGGGGACTGGGTGACAGAGGGCTGGGTGACAGAGGGGGACAGGGGGACTGGGTGTCGGAGGGCTGGGTGTGGGTGACAGAGGGCTGGGTGACAGAGGGCTGGGTGACAGGGTGACAGAGGGCTGGGTGACAGGGTGACAGAGGGCTGGGTGACAGGGGACTGGGTGACAGGGGACTGGGTGACAGGGGACTGGGTGACAGGGGACTGGGTGACAGGGGACTGGGTGACAGGGGACTGGGTGACGGAGGGCTGGGTGACGGAGGGCTGGGTGACGGAGGACAGGGTGAAAGGGGACTGGGTGAAAGGGGGCTGGGTGACAGGGGGCTGGGTGACAGGGGGCTGGGTGACAGAGGGCTGGGTGACAGAGGGCTGGGTGACAGAGGGCTGGGTGACAGGGGACTGGGTGACAGAGGGCTGAGTGACAGAGGGCTGAGTGACAGAGGGCTGGGTGACAGAGGGCTGGGTGACAGAGGGCTGGGTGACAGAGGGCTGGGTGACAGGTGACAGAGGGCTGGGTGACAGAGGGCTGGGTGACAGAGAGCTGGGTGACAGAGATCTGGAGCTGGGTGACAGAGGGCTGGGTGACAGAGGGCTGGGTGACAGGGGACTGGGTGACAGGGGGCTGAGTGACAGAGGGCTGAGTGACAGAGGGCTGGGTGACAGAGGGCTGGGTGACAGGTGACAGAGGGCTGGGTGACAGAGGGCTGGGTGACAGAGGGCTGGGTGACAGAGGGCTGGGTGACAGAGAGCTGGAGCTGGGTGACAGAGGGCTGGGTGACAGAGGGCTGGGTGACAGGGGACTGGGTGACAGAGGGCTGGGTGACAGAGGGGGACGGAGGGCTGGGTGTGGGTGACAGAGGGCTGGGTGACAGAGGGCTGGGTGACAGGGTGACAGAGGGCTGGGTGACAGGGTGACAGAGGGCTGGGTGACAGAGGGCTGGGTGACAGGGTGACAGAGGACTGGGTGACAGAGGACTGGGTGACAGGGTGGCAGAGGACTGGGTGACAGAGGACTGGGTGACAGAGGGACTGGGTGACAGAGGGACTGGGTGACAGAGGGACTGGGTGACAGGGTGACAGAGGGCTGGGTGACAGGGTGACAGAGGGCTGGGTGACAGGGGGTTGGGTGACGGAGAGCTGGGTGACGGAGGACTGGGTGATGGAGAGCTGGGTGACAGAGGGCCGGGTGACAGAGGGCCGGGTGACAGAGGACTGGGTGACAGGGTGACAGAGGACTGGGTGACAGAGGACTGGGTGACAGAGGACTGGGTGACAGAGGACTGGGTGACAGAGGACTGGGTGACAGAGGGCCGGGTGACAGAGGGCCGGGTGACAGAGGGCCGGGTGACAGAGGGCCGGGTGACAGAGGGCTGGGTGACAGGGTGACAGAGGACTGGGTGACAGAGGACTGGGTGACAGGGTGACAGAGGACTGGGTGACAGAGGACTGGGTGACAGAGGGCTGGGTGACAGAGGGCTGGGTGACAGAGGGCGGGGTGACAGAGGGCGGGGTGACAGAGGGCGGGGTGACAGAAGGCTGGGTGACAGGGTGACAGAGGGCTGGGTGACAGGGTGACAGAGGGCTGGGTGAGGGGGGACTGAGTGACAGAGGACTGGGGGACAGAGGACTGGGGGACAGGGTGACAGGGGACAGGGTGACAGGGGACAGGGTGACAGAGAGCTGGGTGACAGAGAGCTGGGTGACAGAGAGCTGGGTGACAGAGAGCTGGGTGACAGAGAGCTGGGTGACAGAGAGCTGGGTGACGGAGGGACTGGGTGACGGAGGGCTGGGTGACGGAGGGCTGGGTGACGGAGGGCTGGGTGACAGGGACTGGGTGACAGAGAGCTGGGTGACGGAGGGCTGCCTGACGGAGGGCTGGGTGACGGAGAGCTGGGTGACTGAGAGCTGGGTGACGGAGAGCTGGGTGACGGAGAGCTGGGTGACGGAGGGCTGGGTGACGGAGAGCTGGGTGACGGAGGGCTGGGTGACGGAGGGCTGGGTGACGGAGAGCTGGGTGACGGAGGGCTGGGTGACGGAGGGCTGGGTGACGGAGAGCTGGGTGACGGAGAGCTGGGTGACGGAGAGCTGGGTGACGGAGAGCTGGGTGACGGAGAGCTGGGTGACGGAGAGCTGGGTGACGGAGAGCTGGGTGACGGAAGGACTGGGTGACGGAGAGCTGGGTGACGGAAGGACTGGGTGACGGAAGGACTGGGTGACAGAGGGACTGGCTGACAGAGGGACTGGCTGACGGAGGACTGGGTAGAGAGAGATTATACAGTCCAGATTACAATTTGCAGGGGCAGCAGAGGTGACAGAGAAAGGGGGGTGCACCATGCAACCCCCCCCCCCCTTTCTCACTGTCACCTCTGCTGCCCCTGCAAATTGTAATCTGGACTGTATAATCTCTCCCCCCATTGCATGGTCAACCCCCCCCTGCACCTACCTTTTCTGCCCCTGCTCCAAGGATGGCCGGCGCGGCGCAGCGGAAGTCGGGACTCGCGGGAGGTCGGGACTCAGGACGGGCGGCGGATCGAGTCCAGCTGAGCAACCAAGGCCTGAAGGGGAGGAGGAGGATGTCTTGGTCTGTGCCGCGGTAGGTGAGTGACTCACTGCTGTGACGGTGCTGTCTCTCTGCCTGTTACGCTGGCGCTGCTGCTCTCTCTGCAGCAAGAATCGCGGCTGGCCGCTGGAGGAGGAGGAGGTGGGGGAGGAGTCGGAGGCGCAGAGAGCGGGACACGGTGACGTCACTGGTTGCTACAAGCCAAGCGGGGCTTCCCTAGCAACCAGTGATTTAGAATCATTTAATTACAGCGACAGCAGCGGCAGTGAGTGTGGCAGGCAGTTGATTCCGGGACTCTCTATTGTCCCGGTTTGAAGGCTCCCGGGACAAAAATGTATATTACGGGACGATCCCGGGCAAACCGGGACACGTGGTCACCCTACCTTACAATGCTTTATTATCTTCCTTGGCTTACCCAAATCATGGGCCATTAATTTTATTGTCCTCTTGCTGTTCTGTTTCTGAACTAAGAATTCTGCCCTGTTGAACAGCATACCTTTTATTGCCTCCTGATTAGTTAATTGAAAAGCACCCACCCCCTATACCCAGCAGTATAAATTTAAAGAGGATGTAAACCCACTCTCATCAATTCTAAACTACTGCCATGGTGCTGATCTATAAGGATGTACATGCCTCCTGCATGTATCCTTACCTGTCAAATGTCCCCCATTTTGTTGTTTAAACCCCCGCAAAGTCCAGATTTGGTGGGCAGGTCTGTTGTTCGGCGCTCGGTGGGCGGAGTCATGATGTCAGCAGACTCCTGCCCACCTCTACACTCCCCTTGGCCAGAGCGCGCACAAGCCAGGAAGAGCGCATTCTGGGTATAGTAGAGCGCGGTCACGGCCCCCTATCAGCACACGTTGATGTCCCTTGACAGTCGGGGATGATCGCTGCAACGGGACAGCTGTGAGCACCGACCCCCGTGCATGGCTTTTTATCATCTGCTTCTCCTCCTCCCTCCCGCGGCTTTCATCTAATAAGTCATGCAGGGGGTCGGTGCTCACAGCTGTCCCCGTCGCAGCGATCATCCCCGAGTGTCTTCTGTTCTCCAACCCTGATGTCGTCCCCCTCCATGTGTGCACACACCCACCCCTCCTCATCCTGCTCCGTTTGTCCGCCCCCCCCCCACGTCTTCACCCTCCGCCCCCCCCCCCTCGTCCTGCTCCGTTTGTCTGCCCCCCCCCCCCGCGCCGTGTCTTCACCCTTCCCCCCCCCCCGTCCTGCTCCGTGTGTCCAGCTCCATCCCCCGCAGCCATCGCCGGCTTCTCTCTCCTCTCCCGCGGGCTGCGAGGGGGGGGGCTCTGTCAGGATGGAGAGCGGAAACGGGACACAGAGCGTTCGTTACCGAGCGCTGTGTGTCCTGTGAAAACTGTGCAGAGTAACCCGTGTGTTACTCTGCTCAGTGTATGAATGGAAGGGAGACGCTGTCTTCTGTCCATTCATCTTCAATGCAGAGAAAAGGACTGGGGAATGAATGTCCTCTGTCCCTTTCTCTGTCTCATATGGGAGATGTCAGGGGTCTCTGTTTAGACCCCTGACATGTCACCAACACCCCCACAGGGCTGATAAAAAAAAAATCAGACACCACAAGCACCCCCCCATACCAAGATGGTCCAGAACCCCTGTCCACTACCCCACTGTCCACTACCCCACCGTCCACTACCCCACTGTCCACTACCCCACTGACACCGTCCACTACCCCACCGACACCGTCCACTACCCCACCGTCCACTACCCCACTGACACCTTCCACTACTGTCCACTACCCCACCGTCCACTACCCCACTGACACCGTCCACTACCCCACCGTCCACTACCCCACTGACACCGTCCACTACCCCACTGACACCGTCCACTACCCCACTGTCCACTACCCCACCATCCACTACCCCCTTGTCCACTACCCCACCGTCCACTACCCCACTGACACCGTCCACTACCCCATTTACACCGTCCACTACCCCACCGTCCACTACCCCACCGTCCACTACCCCACTGACACCGTCCACTACCCCACCGTCCACTACTTGCCGGATGGCAAGAATGAAAGCCAGGAGATTAAAGTGTTGAGTATGCAAGATAATGGATAATGGTGGAACCCCCCTGTGAGGGCTACTGATGTATTTGTGAACTTTTGTGCTTTTAAATAAAAGTGGGCTACCAGGCCCTTAAAAAATCAGTTCTGGACTGGCGTACTCGCTAAAAACGCACCTACCGCTAGAGTCTGATCACCCCAATCTTACATATGGTGGAGTGTGGAGGTATTGCTTCGGGCAGTTTTGGAAGAGTTCCAGATCCTTGCATATCGAAAAAACAGTGAGTAGAAAGAAACTGTTTTGCAGCAATACTGTGATGGTGATGGATAGCCAATGTGAATGAAAAGTCAAAGTTTTCTGCGGTGAACTGCTGTTAGCTGTGTGTGGCAGCCAGGCAAACTGCATCGCGCAGGAGTTCGATTAATGGACTGTGTTGCATACAGGTGGTGTACCTGTGGAAGTGAGCTCAGCGTTGCCTGAGAAGATGTATCCACTTAGGAAGGTCCAGTGAATGAATGATTCAAGCGGAATCGCAAAGAGTGAAGTCTGTGTGAAAGTGAAAGTATGCTGTTTGCAAGTCTTAGAGACAGTACCTTAAATTTTCCTGTGTTAAAAGGAACTGTGTTAAAAACCATGGTTGGCCTGATTGAAGAGATGGGGAGGTCAAAACGCAAAAAGGAAGCAATGTTTGCCGAGATGAGAGACAGAACCTTGTGGCTGAAGGGGTTGTTACCGACAGAACAAGCCCCAGACTGGTGCAAGATGCACATGGCCGCACTAAACCAAGTTAAAGGGGAAGTGCATGCTGTTGCCCCTGGCAACGCTGGTGCAAGCTGGCCAGCTATCAATGTGCAAAGTGTTAAGAACCGAGTGCGCTGTAGTGAGTGGGTGCATAAAGTTTTCAAGTGCCCTTTGTCCCAGGCTTCAGCAAAGCAAAGGTATGAGAAGCCTGCTCTGAGTGTAAAAAGTGGGATGGGTGCAGTTGCCCCTAGCAATGCCTATTTTATCGGGTCGCAAGACAAAGATATTGCATACAGAGGGTCGTGGCAAGTTTAAAGCAACACCGCTTCATAGAGAGAGAAGTCTAAGTGTGTGGGAGAGCCAGCAAAGTGCAGCTGGGAGAGCACCATTTATGTTAGCAACAGGAGAAAATGTGCCAATGGGAAGAAGGAGCTACAGGGAAGAGGTATACCGCCATCCCCATAGAGATACCAGTGAAATTCTGCGTGTTGGGAGAGTGTCATCTTCCTTAGCAACAGGAGAAAGTCACCAAGTACCATGCCTGGAATGTGGCCAGCTGGGGCACGGCATATTTTCCTGCCCTAGACTCTGGGGTGTAGCTTGAGGTAATGTTACTGAGCAGAACTCTTTATCTCTGATTCCTCAAGATTCCTTTACAGATATGTTTGCAGTCACCCCTGGCAACAAGGAGTTTCTGTTGTGTCTGCAGGGGGTGCTAAACACTGGGAGATGCCTGCTGTGATTTCATCCTGTAGCCACCAGGGGGAGTTGGTCAGTAAATATGCAGCTGAGAGACCGCGCACTTAAATGAAGCCAGAGTTACCTGCTACAGGATATGGCAAGACTGTTGCAGTTCATGGGACTGGTCCAAGTGAAGTGGCAGTGTGTCCGGTGGGGAGATCTGCAGAAGGTGTAAAAATGGACTTGCTGCGGTGTGCTACCCAGAGCAATGGGGAGACACAGGTTAAAACCCTGCTTGCAGCAAGGTCAAGGACTGAAAAGGACATATGGACTCTGTGTTCACCATAGGTAATCCAGCAGAGTGCTGGGAGAGATGTGTTAGGGGTGACCAAATCAGTTGGTGTGCCATGTTCCCTAGTGACAGGTGCTGCAGAGTTGCCCAGGGAAAGCACCAAGGAGCCTGTAATGGTGAGTGAAGTGGTTTCCCAGGACAACTGTGAAGCTGCCCTAGTGGGCAGAATTCCTTTGGAGAGGAAGGGTGGTGTGCTGAGTGGCACGCAGGGTGCCATGCGTTAGTTCTGGACTGGCGTACTCACTAAAAACGCACCTACCGCTGGAGTCTGATCACCCCAATCTTACAAGCCCTAAGTGAAAATGTCCGAATTGAGCCCAAAGTGTCAATATTTTGTGTGGTCACCATTATTTTATTTCTCAGTACTTTGCCAACCCTAAAAAAGTGGTAAGTGTCTGCGCTGTGATTAAACTAATGGAGGATGAACGGGCAACAGTGGAGGTGGGGGGAAGGGAGGGGGTGTTGGAATGGGGAACGAAGCGTGTAAAATGCAACAAAGAATGACCTAACAAATGGATAGCCTAAAAAATTGGATCACTCTGGTCCGTGCTGAGCTGAGTGATAAAACGCAAAATCAAGCAATAAATGTGTAAGATTGTGCAATATATCTGATATACTCCAAACAGCTTTGGAATAGACCGTGGAGAGTGGAAGCTCAATGCAGTGAAAAAAAGTGCAAACGCAATTTAGTGAAAAAAGTGACTAAGAAGGACGATGGGTGAAATACCAAAGTCCAATGGTTGAAAGAGTGCAACCCAATACACAGGTCATGCAACCCACACCATTAGGTGAAATAAGGGCTTACCTCCTCGTTATCACTCACATATAAACTGGCTTGCTAGTACTTCAGCCTCTTGTTGGTTAAATATCCTCTTGTCAGATCACAGTGTTTTCACCATACATGTAGAAGAAAGAAATATATATATACGACAAAATTGTACTAAGCTGGACACATTTCAAACACAAGCGAAACTAATAGGGGATAGATTTGTCCAGAAGGGTTACGATGATGCACACATCAAGCAAGAGATAGAAGAAGTATCTAAGATACCAAGAGGCCGGCTCCTGGAGAACAAAACACCATCAGTTAAAGAAGATGCCATTCCTGTAGTTTTAGACTACAATATACAATATAGGAAAATAGAAAGAGTCATTAAAAAACATTGGCACATCTTGAAGTGTGACAAAGACCTCTGTGATCTATTACCGGAGAAACCGAAGTTCATATATAAAAGAGCTCCTACACTTCGGGATCAGCTGTTGAAAAGCGTAATAGACCCTCCGAAAAAACGATTTACTTTTTTCACCGGAAAGGGATTCTACCCGTGCAAGAGGTGCTACTCTTGCACACATACCAAACAACCAAACAAAAAAGTGTCTACATTCAAGTCCAATAGCAACGGGACCGAATACGAAATAAGGGACTTCGTTGGCTGTAACACAGAAGGAGCAGTATATGCCCTTGAATGTAGTTGTGGACTGCAATATGTCGGGCGCACGAAGAGATTGTTACGAATACGTATCAAGGAACACGTGAAAAATATTGAAAGTGGGTTCCCGAACCACAGTGTATCCCGCCATTTTGCTAAAGTCCATCACCAGGACCCTTCACACTTAAAGTTTTGGGGAATAGTCCCGTATTCTAGACCATGGCGGGGGGGTCATAAGATCAGGGCCCTTAGCCAGCTAGAATCCAAATACATTTTCAATATGGATACTTTTACACCCAGAGGCCTCAACATCGAGTTCGATTTGAACTGTTTTTTAAGTGACTTCTAAGATTTTATACCACTTCCTAATCTGTCTCGCCCATTCCATCATCACTTCTTAAGGCACTTTAAGACATCACATCTCTCTCCTACCTGGCCTACCTACTCTATCACTATATCTTGCTTGTTTGTGTGCAACACTGAGTTAACTCCCCTCCTGTAAGCATCCACCGAACGTTGGGTGTTGCTCTGCCAGTACCTTTTACAGTCGGGGCCCCACACTAGCTCCCCGTCACCAGATACTCAACACATGTCGACATATCTGGTTTTTACTCTTATAGGGGTATCTCCTATACCTCTACATTTTTATCACTTTTTAATGTTTGGTATTAGTCTCATTTACCCATATTTGCTGTCTACAACAACAAATTTTTATTTTTTAATTTTAATTTCTTCACAAATAGCAACCTGTCCCCCTATGGTGGGCCACCAGAGGCCTATTACCTAACACCTTCTCCTAAAATTAATGATATATATACCCCATCTGTGCGATGCACACGTTTTGGATGTACTAGTGGCATGGGCTGTTGATCCACCTATGCAGGACTGACGTTGCCTCCGCTACAGGGTCGGCATGCCCTTTATACCACTGGGCCAGCACTGACATATTGCTATATGCCCACTCAACCCACTTATTCTGTGTATGCCCATAAATCCCGTTTTTATATATAAACCTTCTCATGTATTTTATGTCCTTTTGTATATTCCCTTTTTGATGGTTCTGGACATGGGGGAACTGTGTCGCAGATGCCTGCACGGGTTTTGATGTCTATTCATCCCGTTTTACAGTATGAGACAGGCTTGGAAGACACAGGTAAGATGGCGCAGACTCGGCACTTGCTAGAAGTATATGTGGACTTCAGCAAAATGGCCGCCGCTATCCTCAATTGTCCAGACCATATTTAAGGACAACATAGACTCTAGTAATCATCCCCTGATGAAGTCACGTGATGTGACGAACACGCGTCGGGACACTAGAACATTGTTTGGGAGCAACACCTAACGGACGGCAGACGAGCGCGGTGCTCGTAGGAGATGCGACCGTTTTGATACCGCTCAATGTGAGTTTTTTATTTATCTTTTACTGGTTCATTAAAAGTTTTTTTTACTGCACTGTCCACGCGATACGCCCCTCCTTTCTTCCTTCTCCTCTCTCCTCTCTGCTCCCTCACTCGGATATGAGCGGCCGCTCACATGGACATCCGAGGAGCTGAGTGCTGACAGTGAGAAGATCAGGATACGAGCTCGGCGCTCGTGGAGACAGGCACCTTATCCTTACACATAGTGTGAGTTGTGTAAGTTTATACTTACCCATTACATCTTTGAAGAAAGCCTTCCCCCCCTCCTTCTTGAGTGGCAGGAAGCCCTTGCTACAATATATATATATTTCTTTCCTCTACATGTATGGTGAAAACACTGTGATCTGACAAGAGGATATTTAACCAACAAGAGGCTGAAGTACTAGCAAGCCAGTTTATATGTGAGTGATAACGAGGAGGTAAGCCCTTATTTCACCTAATGGTGTGGGTTGCATGACCTGTGTATTGGGTTGCACTCTTTCAACCATTGGACTTTGGTATTTCACCCATCGTCCTTCTTAGTCACTTTTTTCACTAAATTGCGTTTGCACTTTTTTTCACTGCATTGAGCTTCCACTCTCCACGGTCTATTCCAAAGCTGTTTGGAGTATATCAGATATATTGCACAATCTTACACATTTATTGCTTGATTTTGCGTTTTATCACTCAGCTCAGCACGGACCAGAGTGATCCAATTTTTTAGGCTATCCATTTGTTAGGTCATTCTTTGTTGCATTTTACACGCTTCGTTCCCCATTCCAACACCCCCTCCCTTCCCCCCACCTCCACTGTTGCCCGTTCATCCTCCATTAGTTTAATCACAGCGCAGACACTTACCACTTTTGTATTCCTTTTTGTGTCCTTCATTGGAAAGGCCTCCTTTTTTGTTTGCTGCAGTGCCCACCCCTAACTTTATACCCCCCTCCCTAGCCACTTCATTGTCCCCATATCCATCCATCACAGCGCAGGAGTACCACCCAGTTTCATATACTTTGCCAACCCTGCTAAATCTAAAGCTACAGTATTTCACAAAAGTGAGTACACCCCTCACATTTTTGTAAATATTTTAGTCCAAGACTCACTACTTAACATTGTAGCAAAGTGTCATTTCTTCAGTGTTGTCACATGAAAAGATATAATAAAATATTTACAAAAATGTGAAGGGTGTACTCACTTTTGTGAAATACTGTAGCTTTAGATTTAGCAGGGTTGGCAAAGTACTGAGAAAGACGCAAAAGCATCCAGAGGGGATAGCAAATTAGGTAGGGAGATTCTAGGGAAGTCAAGGTCATGAGAGGAGCCGGCGACCTCAATGCCTGTTATATCTGTATGAGAACAAACCGCCTCCGCCAAGGGTTCCAACACCAAGATGAATAAAAGTGGAGAGAGCGGGCAGCCTTGGCGGGTACCCCTCCTGATGGGGTACCCGCAAAGAAAAGATTAAAATATAAAAACCAACTTTTTGTAGTCCAGTGGCCATCCTTTCATAGGCCAAACATTAATTTGTATGTTGGCCATTTTGTATACTTCCTCCAGTTTGCTTGGTAGAAGGTCTCTTAAAATTGTGTATCTCTTAAAAATTCCCCGAAGTTTTCGAATAACCTGCCTCACTTGTTGATATTGTGAGGAAAAATTCATAACAAACTGACATCCCTAGACAAATCTAGTTTTCAGGGGAACAAAACAGGAAGCGCCACCTAAGTGCAATATGTTAATCACAATTTTTTGAGTTAAAAAGGAAATGCACTTACAAACATGTATAAAAAAAACGGGGCTCATCTGTGTGCTGTAATCGCGGTGCGGTCCAGTCTCAAGTGCATCCAGACTCACGGGTAGGCAGGAGAGTGTAGAAATTTATCCTGTTGTCAAATATGGAGCAACACCAAGACGGTGTCCACCAATATACTAGCGGCGGAGACAAACTTCAAAGTACTTTCCAGATGGTACTTAGTCCCAACTAGGGTGGCCAAATTTTCACGAAATTACTCTGACTTATGTTTTAGAGAATGCTCAGGTAGGGGAACTTACATTCATACCTGGTGGTCGTGTCCAAAAGTGCAAAAGTTTTGGCTGGAAATTTTCAAAATCATTAAAATCCTCACGAATAAAACAGTCCCCTTGGACCCCAAAACAGCCCTACTTAATTTAAAGCCAGACAATATTCCATACGCTCGCTTCACCTTAACAAAACAGCTTCTGACAGCTGCAAAGCAAACTATAGCGAAAGCTTGGAAATCTCCAAATTTTAATTTAAATGAAACTATTAGCATAATGAACACTGCTATGATGTACGCCAAGATGTCGGCAATAGAACTGGACACGATCACCAGGTTTGAGGGCGTTTGGAAGCCCTGGATGGAATATGTTACACAAAACGCATTTAATCGTGAAGTTTTGATGCCATGGTAGCCCAGCCATCACATAGGTGACCTGTCAAGGATTTATGCACTGTCAGAAGATCCTCGATCTAGTCCTGCAGACCCCCTGACCCCATCCCCTCCCCACCTTCCCCCCTTTCTTTTGTATCTTTTATTTATTTTTTATTTTATTTTATTTCTCTCCCTCCGAATGTATTACTCCTTAATGCTCAGTTTTTCCTAGGTACTAGCATTATAACGATAGCCACATATCAGTTTGGTTGATTCAAAACTTTGAACAAGCCAGGAATTCCTGTTGCAGCAACAGTATGGAAATACAAGGACTATGGCACTTGGTCGTTATGCCAGGAACCTTAATGGATAAAGTATTGTATTGTTAGATCCCTCTCGACTTTGCACTGTACACAGTTAAACTTTGGAACCAAGAGAGATGTACTGGGCATAGTTACAGTGCCACCTTTTATTTTGTTAGTTCATTTGTAAGAACAGGAATTTCTCTCTGTTAAAGATAATTCTCATATTGTTAAATGATTGTATAATTGTCAAACATGACTTACAATAAAGATATTTTGACAAGGAAATTTATCCTGTTGTAATCAAGAAGCCTAGTTTTCAGGACCTGCGATTGTTCTAAGAAATCTCCCATTCCTTCTCAATTTCACCTCATGCACAAAAATTACCCATAGGGTATATAATCTATAAAACACACAATATCAGTCACAAAAGTTCCTGATCCCAACACTCATAGAACAAACCTACAATCGATCATGCAAATATAGCTGCTGTTATAAAGTAAATCAAAATATGTAAATATGCAAAAAATATAAAAATCATTCCAGCATTAACAGCGCTCTCTCAGTACTAAACGCACTGTGTGCTAAATTTTTCAATATACAACAGATGAAAAATAGGTACAATCCAAAATGAATTCAAGTCAGGACGGCTGTTTATATGAACTATTAGGTAGATTCACAAAGAGTTAGGCCGGCTTATCTACAGATAAGCCGACCTAACTCTGAATCTAAGCCGACCTATGTTTAAGTGTATTCTCTAACAGAGATACACTTAAACATATCTAAGATAGGACGGTGGAATAACAATGTTAAGTATGGCCACCGTTCCCACCGCGAGGTTCGAATTTTTTACGTTGTTTGCGCAAGTCGTCCGCGAATCGGGATTTACGTCGTTTACGTACACGTCGAAATCAATAGGCCCGTACGGCCTACTTAGCCGCAATGCGCACTGGAAAATGTAGTCGCCCGGCGCATGCGCAGTGTCAAAAAACGTCAAAAACGTGAGGTCAAGCCTCATTTCCATACAACACGCCCCCCTCCAAGTCATTTGAATTAGGCGCGCTTACGCCCGCTCGTTTTAGGCTACGCCGCCGAAAATTAGCAGGTAAGTGGTTTGAGAATCACTACTAGCCTAACTAATTTACGGCGGTGTAGCCTAAAAAGGCTAGGCTAGGCCGCCCTAAAGTTAGGCGCCCCTACGTGAATCTACCTATATCTGTTTAATATTTAAAAAAATGTAACGTTTATTTATGATTACCGGTTATATATGAAATTGAGGGCCTTTAACTGTAAGGAATATATGATGAATTGCACTTTATTATTTGTTATATTATACTTTCGTATAGTTGCATTATAGGTGCTGCACTTTAAATATACTGGTTTATTTTGGAAGATTTGTTGCATATTGGCCTCACTGCAAGCTGCCTTTTTTTTTTACTTTATTTTCCACAGCGATTGTTCTTTTTTTTTAATAAAAGGTTACTTATGCTTTCATGCTTGCAGCAGGGTATGTGTTAGCCAATAGAGACTAGATCGCAAATGTGTTTTTTCGAAGAAAATTGAATGGCTGACGGTTATGTGTGGCTGCTGCTTGTCTTGCAGCAGTTGATGGGAAGTATTGGATCCATCCCTTAATTTGAAACAGGGAGCAGAGAGGCCAGTTCTGGGTCCCTTACGGCAAGCTACCCCAGCAAGAAGACAAGGATGCAGTGTTTGCATGCATGTCCACAAGAAGGTAGATGTGTTTGTGATCGTAAGCACTAAAATGTCAAGCAAAAAAGAGATTATGCATTTAAATCCAAATAACATGCTTAAGGCGAATGCTTAAAGGGTCACTAAAGGAAAAAAACATTTTTGCTGAAATGACTGTTTACAGGGTATAGAGACATAAAAGTTAACTGATTCCTTTTAAAAATGATTAAAAATAGATAAAAATCAATCATATAATGTGCCTCTAGTTTCACTTTCGGTTTTAAACTGGTTTCATGTTTCTGTGAAGTAGAGAGAGACACAGAACAAAACCAAACAAATCCAGGGCAGTGTTTTGTTTTTAAAATGAATCTGATTGGTTCTGTTAAGTTTTAGACACACAGTAATGACAGCTTAGACCACCGTGAAAAGCTCCCAGTACTGTGGTTATAAGGAAACAGGCAACCAGGAAGTGTGGAGATCAGAGCAGAATTACAGCAACTTCAAAGCAAAGACGAACAATGAGGACATGAAACTAGGACTGCAGTAAGGTAAAGGAAGCTATTTAGCTAAAAAAAATATTTTCCTTTAGTGATCATTTAAGATATACTAGTGCACTTGCAACAGCACAGTTGAGTACTGTGATAATTTTTCATTTGCACTAACAGTTAACTGCATAGTAAACACAATGGGCAGATCCACATACATCTGCGCTGGGCGCAGCGTATCTAAGATACGATACGCCGCTGTAACTTACTTTGAGTTGGTTTGAATCCTCAACGATTCCGCGCCATAAGTTACGGCGGCGTAGAGTATCTCTTGTGGCGTAAGGGCGCCGAATTCAAATTCGGCGGGTTGGGGGCGTGTTTTTTCATTTAAATGAAGCGCATCCCTGCGCCGAACGAACTGCGCATGCGCTGTCCGTAAAAACTCCCAGGGTGCATTGCTCCAAATGACGTCGCAAGAATGTCATTGGTTTCGACGTGAACGTAAATGGCGTCCAGCCCCATTCACGGACGACTTACGCAAACGACGTAAAATTTTCAAAATTATACGCGGGAACGACGGCCATACTTAACATTGAGTACGCCACCATATAGCAGCTTTACCTATACGCCGGAAAAAGCAGAACGGAAACTACGTGAAAAAATGCGACGGCCGTTCGTACGTTCGTGGATCGTGGGAAATAGCTCATTTGCATACTCGACGCGGATTACGACGGGAACGCCACCTAGCGGACGCCGAAAAATTGCATCTTAGATCCGACGGCGTACGAAGACGTACGCCTGTCGGATCTAGCCGAGATGCCGTCGTATCTTGTTTTGAGGATTCAAAACAAAGATACGACGCGGGAATTTTTAAATTACGCCGGCGTATCAGTGGATACGCCGGCGTAATTTCTTTGTGGATCCACCCCAATGTGACTATGTTAGTGCAACGATTGATTAAAGAAGAAGAGAATAGGGGGATGGGTGCAAGAAGGGCATTCATTGTAGGCATAGGTTGGGGGGGGGGGGTTGAAGGGAATGGGTTTGTTGGGCTTTGAAGGAGATGTGTGGGATTGTTTAATGTGGGTCGGGCAGTGTAAGAAGGCTGAAAAAAGGAGGGGCATTATAGTGGATAATTATGCTAGGCTTGCATATTGGAAGATGAGGAAGGTGGAAGGAGGAGGAGGTAGGAAACTGCCTACTGTTTTGAGAACTGATATCCTCATGGAGTAGTTGTTTTCTTCTGGTGTCACCAGCTGAAATAAGGTCAACCAAGCCAGTTCCAAAGTATACATCAGCACAGAGGCTGAACTTTTTTAGTAAAAAAGCCAAAGCGCAAGTATTTACTTAAAATGTCAAGCTATAATGGGTCACATTTGCAAACACATACTGTACATAACTAAATGGCTGTACATTATGTTGTGTATGTCTAATGCTAGAGAGGACTGTCTGCTACAACAGAAAATTAGGGTTAACTATTGGGGGCATCTTACAGGTGGCTATTAGAGATCACTTGTATAATTTCTTTAAAAATGGATGCTCCCACTTAAAGCTCCAACATCAAGTAAGAATGGGTAGCATGTTACCTTTGATTGACTGAGAAACTGGGGTAAAAGCTGTGTGCAGGTCAATGTACCATGTACAAGAAAACAATATGCAAGGTTAACAAGCTGAAAGATATAACCAACATAAAACTTTACAGCGGCGATGGTGGTGTGAGAGGCGCCCGCCGACCCCTCCTCCCTCCTGGGAAGGAAGAAAGGGGATAACCCTGGGTGACAGACTGCACTAACAGTGGGGGTGTGAGAGAGCCCCCCGAGTTGCCTTCATGGCTTTATAAACTGAAAGGAGGACACGCTCTGGAGGAAAAAGGACTGTCCCTCTCCCTGCAATTCCGGATATCTGAACTTGGATGGGTGAGAGATTTCCAGTTACTCATATTTGAACATATAAAGCAGAGACAGTGTATTTTCCCATTTCTTCTTTTTACTTTTTATCTCCTGGCAGTGCCAGGGGGTTTGAACTGTGAAACACGATTTATGAGCTGTGGTGGACTGTTTCTCTCTTTTTTCCCTCCCACCCTCCCTTCTCCTTGCTGCTTTGACGTACCTACAGTTGTGGACACTAATTAGCTGGCTATATGTTATTATGCCATCGAAGCGATCCACAAAGGTGAGCCAAGCAGCCGCTGCTAGACTGGAGCAATTTGCCCACGCTCAAAGTTACGCTGCAGGTCAGACTCCCCAACGGATAGCCAACAGAGCCAACACATCAGCTTGCTGTTTAAACCACAGACTGGGGCTCCTGCCTCAGGAAAAAGTCAGGGTCAGGTAACCCCAGCAAAAGCCCCCGTAGAAAACCCTTCAGGGAGGGAACTGAAGATGTCCAAAGGCAGTCAAATCACCCACTAAAATGGTCGCCCTGGGAGAAACAGAGACATCATTGAGGGAAGTGCTACAGGCAATTAATTCCTGTAAAACTTCTATAAAGGGTGGAACTGTCCCTTGTTGTAAATGTGCGTGAAAGGACCATTGCTCTCGAGGGGAGGGTTAGTTTAATAGAAGATGATTTGAACCCCCTTAAACGGGAGATGAGAGCTATAAGGGAACAAATGGTTAATTACCAGATGAATATCGATGAAATGAAGAACAGGATGCAAAGGAAGAATGTGAGGATAGTGGGGCTCCCCGAACAAAGTGAGGGCTCAGACCCCACTGTATTCTTGGAAAATCGGTTTAAATACTTATTTGGAGAACATTCCTTTTCATCTTTTTTCGCACTAGAAAGAGCACACAGGGTCCCTTCTAGACCTCCCCAACCGGTCAGCTGTTGGTTGTATGGGTTTTTGAGGGGGTGAGATAGGGAGGGAAGAGTGCAAGTACACAAGTCTAAAGATGAAAATAACACTTAAAATGATAGATAAGGGGGCGTGTCCTAGACGTGAGCAGTCGCATCCTCCGTGAGCTCCGCCGGCTTCTCCGAGCATATCCGTCCCCGTGGTCTGCAGCCTCAAGTTTTTCCGCCCGCTATCACCTGGATGAGGCGGGGGACTCCCCGGGCACAGTCCGGTAAGGGAAAGAAGCCGAGATTCCCTCTGCCGCCGGAGGTATCTCCACCTTCCCCGGCCCGCCACGTGGAGCCGCGCGCCACGCGCTCTTCCCGCATGGCCTCCCAGCCACCTACGGACCCCCCGGATCCCAGGCCATCCTGGCTCCCGGAGGTGATGGCGGCCATAGCGACTTGTCAGTCCACCCTGATGGCCAAGATAGAGGAGGTGCAGCTCGATGTTGGACTTATCCGTCAGGACATGGACAAGCTCCGCTCCCGCGTCACAGAGACGGAGCAGTGCATCAGGCTGCTGGGGGACGATTCCATGGAGCAATCGGCGTCCCTCCGCACACTGCACACTAAAGTGAAGGCCCTGGAATTTAGGGCGGAGGACGCCGAAAACAGAAATCGGAGGAACAACCTGCGTATTATCGGCCTCCCGGAGGGGGTTGAGGGCAAGGATCCGACGGCCTTCGTGGAGGACATGCTGCACTCCGTCCTCCCTGACGCACGCTTCTCTCCCCATTACACTGCAGAGAGGGCACACCGGGTCCCCCCCCAAGCCGGGACCCCCAGGGGCCCCCCCCCGAGGACATTCATATTGAGAATGCTGAATTTCAGGGATAGAGACGAGGTCCTCCGCGCGGCCAGGCAGCAGGGGGAGATTCGCTTCCAGAACATCAGACTGATGATTTTCCCTGACTACTCCATCGAAACCCAGAGGCAACACAAGTCCTTCGACCAGGTCAAAGGAGTGCTGAGAGCTCACAACATCAAATACAGTGTTCTTTTCCTGGCCAGACTCAAGGTCCAGGATGGTGAGTCTCTTTGTTTCTTTAATAAGCCGAGGGAGGCCTCTGACTGGCTTGATACTTTACCACCGCACCGCTGATGATACACCTGTGAGTAACCCCCTTCTTTCTTATTGTGCTGAACTCTACTTCTCTCGGGTGCGGACCCCAGCCCTATTGTTGTTGGCCTGTTGCCCCTTTCTGGCTGTCCCCCTTCCGGGGTCCCCCTCCCCTGAAACCCTTCCCGCATGTGACAGTGGGCACTAGACTGGTACCTCCCCCCCCTTGCTACACCACCCTTGCCCTGGGTCGCTTGTGGAGGGGTATTTCTGTGGGCCTGTGGGGGGGGCCCGGTCTCCCCCTGGGGGATTGTTTGCTGAAGGGCTCCACCTAGAGATTGTTGTTTCCATCTTTTGTTGCAACACAAGTTTTGAGCCCCTGATTACCTCAGGAGAACACTATGGGAGGCTTCTTTCTATAGCGCGCAGTCTGCACCCTCCGCCTGGAGTTTTTGAGGCGTGGCACGACTGTTGGAGGTCACTATCCTGGCAGGGGGCATGGAGGAACATTTGCCCTTTGACTTGAGCTCCTTTCTATTACGCTGCCCCACCTGCTTGCTATACCCATTTGGAGAGGCCAGGAGCGGAGAGGCGTCGTGCTCAAGCGGCCACCCCCCCGGACTAACTGGTGGGCCCCGGCTCGCCGCTTGTACACCTACCCCCTTTTGCAGGCAGCGTGCTGATTTGGGACTGGGGAATGGAAGCTCTTTCCAGTTTTGGGGGAACGAGCAGGGGGGGGGGGAATGTTGCGCGCTACGGGCTGTTTTTGCTATGTGGATTTTTTCCCTTTTTTTCCTCATTTTGTTTTTTGTTTTTCTTTGAGTTTATGTTCAGATGTTTTATTGAAAATGCACGGTATCTTACAATGTTTAAACTTAAGCTGCTTGATCCGTCTCGGGTCCTGGCGCCAGCCCCCTTGGAGCTTTGCTTCCCTGATCCTGTCCATCCCCCTACCGCTGACCATCATGTCGGCACTTAATATTATGTCCTGGAACACCAGGGGCCTTAATTCTCCGGTTAAGAGGTCACTGGTGTTCCAATTTATTAGGTCCCACAATCCTCACATCTGCATCCAACAGGAAACTCACCTTGTGGGTAGTAGAACCCTGGCTCTTAAAAAGCCCTGGGTGGCCAGCCACTATCACTCTACATACTCCACCTTTGCTAGAGGGGTGAGCATTTTGGTCAATAAGTCCCTACCTTTCAAGCTCCTGGACCTGGCGTTGGACCCAGACGGTAGATATGTGGTTATTAATGCTAGGATCCTGTCCCAGACTTGGTCTATTGTGGGCCTGTACCTGCCCCCCCCCCGGCCTCGTTGGTATTGTTAAATAAGATAACTGCCATATTAGCTGACTTTGCTTCAGACCACATGATCTTACTGGGTGATTTTAACATGGCCCCTGACCAAAGCGTGGACAGGATGGCGGGTGCGGGTCCCTCTTTCCCGGGATTGACCTTCTGGGCTGAGGCCTATGGCTTGACTGACATCTGGAGGTGGAGACACCCTCAGGCGTGGGCCTACACCTGCCACTCTGCCTCACACGCCTCCTTCTCCCGCATAGATTTGGCCTTTGCGGGACAATCGGTCCTGTCTAGGGTAAGGGAGGTCAAGATACTGCCCAGGGGAATCTCGGACCATGCTCCCCTGTTAGTGAGCTTGGGTGACCCAGGAACACCGAGCAGGTTGTGGCAACTCTCGAGGTTCTGGATCTCGGACCAGGATGTGGAGTCCCAGTTCACAGGGGTGCTTGACAACTTTTGGGCTACTAATTCGGACACGGCCTCCCCGGTGGTGGTTTGGGACACCTTCAAGGCCTTTACAAGGGGTCAATATCAGACCATTATAGCCTGGGTTAGGCGGGAGAGGCGTTCTGCGCTGGTTGCGGCTGAAGATGCTGCCGCTGCGCAGGAGGCATTGTATGTTCACTCACGGAACCCCCAACACTACATCAGACTGCAGTCTTTGACTAGAGAGGTTATGTCCCTTCGCACTTCCCTGACTCAGAAAAAAATGCTCGCTCAGTCCCAAAGTATATTTGAACAGGGCTAGAGGTCGGGCAGACTCCTCGCTTGGCTCTCTAGGGAGTGATCGGGGGGCATGGCTGTCCCCCACATCGTTGGACTGGACGGGGGTCTCCTATACACCTCGGAGATCGCACCTTTGCCATGTACTACCAGCGCCTCTACACATCACAGGTGACCTTTGGGGATGACGAACTGGCCCTCTACCTAGACAAGGTTGACGTTCCTGTCCTGACTGACAAATACAGAGATGCCCTCGACAAACCTATCTCCCTGGACGAAATACTTAAGGCACTCAAGGCTATGCAACCAGGCAAGACTCCTGGACCTGACGGTCTGCCCGTAGAACTTTACAAGCAGTACCCTGACATGTTAGCTGCTAGGCTGCGGGAGATGCTGGTGGCTGCTGAGCGCCTGCATTCTCTCCCCACTTCCATGGGCGAGGCGGTGATCGTTGTTATCCCGAAACCGGGTAAGGATCCCTCCCTCTGCCCCTCCTATAGGCCCATTTTATTACTGAACGTCGATGCTAAACTGCTAGCTAAGGTCCTGGCCATTAGGTTGAACGCGGTTATTACGGCTTTGGTGCACCCCGAAAAAAAGGGTTTTATGCCAGGTAGGGGTACTGACATTAATCTTAGGGGACTCTTTACCCATATAGCTAGGGCGGACGACGCGGGTCAGACTCTGGTGGCCTCTCTTGACGCCGAGAAGGCCTTTGACTCTCTTGAGTGTAGGTACCTGTGGGCGGTCCTCGCTGAGTTTGGCTTTGGCTCCAAGTTCATCTCATGGGTCAAACTACTGTATGATGCCCCCCAGGCCAGGGTCTGCACTAACGCATGCCTGTCGGACCCATTCCTGCTGGAGCGTGGCACGAGGCAGGGCTGCCCCCTCTCTCTGGGCCTGTTCGCGCTGGCCATAGAACCCTTGGCAGCCCTTATCAGGGCAGACGGGGAGATACAGGGAATACGGGTTGGCTCTTTAAACGAAAAAATCTCCCTTTACGCTGACGATGCCCTGCTGTACCTGGCCGACTCGTCCGTCTCTCTTGGTAAGGCCCTGGCCCAATTTGACCGTTTTGCCGGCTTCTCTGGATTCCGCATTACCTGGGAAAAGTCTGAACTCTTTTCACTCCATCCCTCCCCTACTAACTCTAATCTTCAGACGCAGCTCAAATGGTTTGGGGAAATCAAATATTTGGGGGTCAGGATCACTGCGGCGTTGGGGGACTTCGTGACGTGTAATCTCCATCCTCTGATGAGACAGGTTACTACTAAATGTGCAGCGTGGCGCTCTCTCCCTCTGACCCCGGTGGGCAGGATTAATCTCCTGAAGATGGTACTCCTGCCCAAATTTCTGTATTACTTTAGGAACACACCGATCCATCTTCCCAGGGAATTTTTCAAGAAGCTTGAGGGTCAGTTGAGGACCTTTGTTTGGGCAGGCAGATCTCTTAGAATAGCCAAGAAAACATTATACCTACCCCTCTCGGGCGGTGGCCTGTCGCTCCCGAACTTTCAGCTGTACTATTGGGTGGCCGTTCTGGTCACTGTCCGGTGGTGGTTCACCCAGCCTAAGCAAAACCCGGCGGTTACGCTGGAGGCTGCTATTTTGGGCTTGTACGCCGCCCTGAGCAACCTTGCATTTCGGGGCGGCCCCTTCGGTCACGGTCCCCATGAAAACTACAATCAGGGCTTGGAAGGATGCTAGGGAAATATATGCGAGGCCCTCTCACATCTTCCCTCATATGCCATTGTGGGGCAATCCCCTATTGCCCCATTTCCA
Organism: Rana temporaria; assembly: GCF_905171775.1. Taxonomy (NCBI): domain Eukaryota; kingdom Metazoa; phylum Chordata; class Amphibia; order Anura; family Ranidae; genus Rana; species Rana temporaria. The sequence goes on from NC_053490.1 coordinate 341,655,478, forward strand.
CTCTCTTCCTGACCCCTCGGTGTGGGCTGGTAAGGGGATAACTACCCTTAAACATATTGTTTCCGACGGTGCTCTCATGTCCTTTCGGGAGATGAGGGACCGATACTCGGTTCCGCCGCAGTGGACGTTCCGGGACTGGCAGCTCAGGCACGCTTTTGGGGCCCAATTCCCGGATAGACTTACACTCCAATCGGACTCGGTCGAGCGGCTCTTGACTTCACGTACTATGGGGCGACCTCTTTCCACCCTTTACCTTTATCTGACGGTAGCATATGACTCTGGGTCGACCCGCACCTTTGAAAAGTTCATCCCGTAACTTATAGCAGCAAGGGATAGGTTTATCCAAATCAAATCCATACATAGGGCCTACTACACCCCCCGGAGGTTGGCCCGTATCTTCCCCCAAAGAGACCCCCTCTGCCCGCGTTGCAGGGTTCAGGAAGGCTCGTTCTGGCATATGGTCTGGTCATGTCCCGAGATTCAGCCTTACTGGGGCAGGGTGGCTGGGGTCCTGGGCGCAGTGTCTCGGCTACAGGTCCCGATGGAGCCCCTGGTTCTTCTCCTGAGCCACTTGGAGGAGATTCAGGGGGACAGATACTCCAAACTGTTCCTCACTTTCTCCCTATTCTATGCCAGGAGGGAAATCCTCTATAAGTGGAAGGCGGCAGACCCGCCCACTGTGGAGTCCTGGACCCTCTCTATCAATAAAGTACTACCGCTGTACAGAATCACCTATGAGAGTAGACAGTGCCCGGCAAAGTTTGATAAGGTATGGTCTGGGTGGATCGATGCTAGGGGTTAATTATGGTTCTTGGTCTGGTCGATGTACTCTACCTGAATACTAACAGCTGCTCACTATTACCTCCCCCACCCCCTCCTTCTCTAGGCACTCTGTTCTCTCACCCCCCCCCCTTTTTCTCTGTGATCCTTGGAGGGGGTAGGGTCCCTGTATAACTTCTGGTATGCTTATTGCGGTTTATGGGGGGGGGGGGTTGGAAGACTTGTCTTTTTCCCTAATAATGTGTTGCGTTTAGGGAAGCTGCTCTGACTTAGCTCTTAAGTTGTCCCTGCTCTTTGTACCTTACTGTGCCTTTGTATCCATGTGACGCTGTAACCTTGTTTTGTTTTCTCAATAAAACATCTCTGTTAAAAAAAAAAAATGATAGATAAATGTAAAGGTCACATTAGGATGCCCCAATATAGGCCCAGTGAGCAGGTGAAAGGGATGTTTGGGATCATGAGATGGAATGAGTGGCACGTATGTTATATAAGTTTGGTTGATGTCAATGAGTGGTTTAAGATTAGGCAAGGCCGGGTCACAAAAATGACACAATATAGCAAAGGTGTAAGAAGGGGTATTACCACGCTACCAAAGGACTTGTGGAAACTAAAGGGAAGGGGGGATGGGAGAGGACAGTGAACAAACAAGGGGAGAAAAGGTAAAACTGCTGCGGCACTGCAAGTGTATCAAAACCCAAAATATATGAATAAAAAATAGTGCTGCGCTGTAGAGATAGGAAATAATAGTATAAATCTCATAAATACAGTGCTAGATCCAAAAATGAAATAAGTGCATCTAAACAGTGTAACAGTACACGACTTCAGTGATGCATAGTAACAAATCCAAGGTGAACACAATAGTGCTAGGTGAATAAGACAGCAGGCACTTCTAAAGCCAGAAGGCTGCAAACCTATACACATAGGTGATAGCAAACATATAAACAGTGAAAACAGCATAAGTGTTCATGCAGGAGCAGCAGGCTGAACGCTACTGGAACGCATATAGTAAAGTTCCGGTGCCAAGTGTCCAAACATATAGTGCTTGCCGGGGAAGGGTTCCAATTTCCTTAAAAGTAGTGCAGATGTCCCCTTACCTTACTGCTGTAAGGTAACAGCATAAAACAACTGTATATGGATAAGTGCAGCAACGAAATTTCAGGCCGTTGGAGGTGGCAATGGTCCTCACACGGAAAGATAAAGGAAAGCACCAATAGCGTAACAACGTAGGAGCAATTTAATAGTATAAAAGCAACTTATACACTAGGTACTCACAAAGGTCGTTTTAAAATACAGCATATAAAAACCGAGTGGCGAACTCGCTGGCATCACATCCGGTACCTCTTTATACAGGACTCTTTAAAGAGGTACCGGATGTGATGCCAGCAAGTTCGCCACTCGGTTTTTATATGCTGTATTTTAAAACTACCTTTGTGAGTACCTAGGCCCAGATTCACAAAGCACTTTTGCCGATGTAAATCACGTTACGCCGATGTAAGTGCAAATGTGCGCCGGCGTATGTGTGCGCCAGAGTCACAAACCAATATACGCCTAAAAACTGACCACCCTACACGACGTATCTTGCACACGCCAGCGTAGCGTGGGCGCAAACATGGGCTGGACGCATGTTGCTTCTCCCATTGATTAGGCATTCAAATATGCAAATGAGGGGAATACGGCGATTCACGAACGTGCGTGCGCCCGGCGCATGCTACGTGGGGGGTGTTGCAGAGTAGGATTAATATGTGCAACGGAGTCTAATTCAGATCAGACAATGTGTAGTAATCAGGAACTGGCTTCTTTATTGGAACATCATCACACAGACAAAGATGTCTCTCTGCATCATGATGTCTCTCTGCATCATGGTAAGAAGAACATACAGACTACAAGCAGGAAGAAGAAACCAACAAGTACATCACTGTGGGACAGAAAATACAACATAGCATAAAGAACACAGCATAGCATATCATTGAGCATTAGCGACATCTTGTGTCCTTTATCTAAATTGCATTTGATATATTCTATTCCATGCCTTTTTAAAGGGGTTTTCCACCCATTTTGTAAGTTTATTAAAAGTCAGCAGCTACAAAAAGTGTAGCTGCTGGCTTTTAATAAACCGACACTTACCTGCTACACGGCTCCAGCGACGTGACGGACGGGGCTCCGCTCCTCGCCCCCCCTCGCCGGCCGGCGTCTTCATGCTCAGTGTGGGCACCCGGCCGTGACAGCTTTCGGCTTCACGGCCGGGCACCCACTGCGCATGCGCGATCGGCACTGCGCATGCGCGAGCGGCACGGCCCGGTGAAGCGCCGTCTGATTGGACAGGCGATCGCCGAGGACCTGTCACATGTCCTGGGCGATCGCCTACAGCAACCCCTTCCTGTAGGTGATTAAGCTTAATCGCCTAGGCGATTAGGCTTAATCGTCTACCCGGAAGGAGGAAGTGGGACAGGAAGTCCCACTCCTCCTGAAGCCCCTCCCAAAAATTACATGCCAAATGTGGCATATAAGCGGGTGAGGAGTGGGATAAGCGGAAGTTCCAAATTTGGGTGGAACTCCGCTTTAAGTACTCTTGTATCTTACCTCCTGTGAATTCACCTCCATTATCGCTCCGGAGTATGAGAGGCTTCCTCTGAAACTTGTTACTTGTCTTTGTTATATAGTCTTGTAATTTGTCGAAAACTTCACTCTTGTGTTGCATTAGGTAGGTGACTGTATATCTTGAATAGTCATCTATGAAAGTCACTATGTACCTGTTGCCTCCAGGTGTTGGTGGGTTTAGGGGACCACACACGTCACTGTGAACTAAGTCAAGTGGTCTTGAGGTTCTCTTTTGACTGACTTTGGGAAGTGAATAAAGAATGATGAGCGCTCATCATTCTTTATTCAGACCTTTATTTGTTGTTAGCACATTTTAGATTTGAGCAGCATTTTGTTTTTCACTGGTCACTTTTAATTTTCACTGTTGGCTAGCGCTTTAGTCACCCACTTGTCTATTGACTTTGGGAAGTGTTGCTCTTGTAGCTTTGGATTTGATGCAACACTCACATTTGACAGTGACTGGACAAGGGGATATTATCAGATCCCTTGTCAGATTCCTCCTCTGTAGTTCCTGTATGCATTATGGGTGTCTGTGACCTAGACGTCTGTGCCATATATGTATACAGTCATTATGCTTGTGTGTACATAGTCTCACCTTTTCCTTCACTGTGTCGAGGTGATATAGATGATCATCCAGCTTGGCACTTGCTATTGTCTGTTTGCCGTTTAGAATGGAACATTTGTCACCTTGGAATTTCACAGTGAGTCCTCTGGCTGTTAGACGCTTCACAGATAAGAGTCCTCCTTCTAGATTAGGAACATAAAGCACATCTTTCACTGGTATGGTTAAATTGTGTCCCGCATTATCAGGGCATACAATGGTTCCGTGCCCACATCCTTCTGTATGTATTTTGCTTCCATCTGCAAGGTAAATAGTTTTCTTAAACAGCTTGTTGTTTAAACTGGATCTTTCATGCAGTCTTTTCAGTACATCCCACATGCCTTTCGCTGTGTCCTCATTGCGTATATGAATGAGCTGATCATCTTCTACGAGTAAACTTATTGTGGCACGTGCTTGTCTGTTTTTCTTGTCCCAGTCCTGATTATTATCCTGTGGTCTGTCTGTAGTGGTAACCTCCCACAAGTCATCTCTGGATAACAGCATTTCCACTTTAAACTTCCATAGCTGATAATTGTCATTATTCAGCTTTGCCACTGAGAGTTTAAGCTCTGAGTTTCCGGACATTTTATCCCTCCTTTATATATAAACAGTCTTACTTGTCTATAGGAGATGTCACTGGAAAGCTTCCTTATGTCGATCTCCGCATCAGCCACGCTGTCTTCCGTTCAAGGCTTTGTTCTGCTTAGGCCGCACCTGGTCATAAGACTTTTTCCGGACTCTGGGCCCATAACCTGTTGCAGAGTATGATGATGTTCCAATAAAGAAGCCAGTTCCTGTTACTAAACAATGTTTGATCTGAAGTAGACTTCGCTGCACCTATCAATCATACTCTGCAACAGGGGGCGCGTGTAAGTTGTACGTCCGGCGCAAAGTTATTCCCCATAAAGGAGGTGTAACCCGGCAACAGACGTGCACAGGTCAGCTGGAGAGCAGCTGCAGCAGCACCGCTACGGACGAGCTGAGCAACCACACTTGCAGGACAACACATCTGTACGCCAACATGCCAGGGGCAGCCATGGTCATAGCACTACTGCGTCCACAGACACGGAGGAGGGCACAGGAGAGGATATACCGAATGCGCATGAACGTCTTTGACATGGGGGAATCGGAGGTGTATCGCATCTTCAGATTCAGCCCTAATGCCATCCTGGAATTAGCCACAGCCCTGCATGATGAAATCACCAGCCAGACAGAACGCTCACATGCAGTGCAGCCACTGGTCAAGGTACTGGCAACACTGCATTTCCTCGCCAGTGGATCTTTCCAACGTACAAGTGGAGTCGTGTCTGGGATGTCACAATCCACCATGAGCAGATGCGTGCACCAGGTTGTCCCTGCAATCCTCACACGCATGTCCCACCACATCATCAAACCCACCCATGAGCACCTGCGGCAGAAGGCAAGGCAGGATTTCTACAGAATTGCCAGATTACCACACACCGTCGGGCCATTGATTGCACACATGCGGCACTACGGCCCCCCGTGCCACAGAGCACATATACCGCAATCGTAAGCCGTGGCATTCCATCAACGTACAGGTGATAGCCGATGCCCAATGCCTCATATGGCACGTCCGTGCCAAAACACCCAGGGGCCAACCACGACTGCTACATATACCGTCAAAGCAACATCCCAACAGAATTCGAACAGAACGTGTACAAGGACAGCTGGCTGGTTGGTGAGTGACATGGGAGTCAGGCATGACTGTCCGACCCCATGATGCAGACATCACGAGGGGCACATGCACGACTAACATCCTCTTGTCTTTTCCCTTCCAGGTGACTCGGCATATGCACTTGGGCCCCATCTCCTGACTCCATACCGGAATCCCCAAACCAGAGGCCAGAGAAGACACAATGCTGCACACATACGCACCCGTGCAGTGGTGGAGCGCACATTTGGCATCCTGAAGTCTCGTTTCCGATGCCTGGATAAGTCCGGAGGGGCCCTGTTATATTCCCCAAACTTTGTGTGCCAGATCATCGGTGCATGTTGCGTGCTGCACAACTACACCATGAGAAAGGGCCTGGAGATAGACATATGTGATGACCTGACCCCCGAGCCACACAGTCCCCCCCTGCCCAAGGCTACCCCGTCTGCTGAAGGAACAGCAGTCAGGAGTTGCCTCGTGGAACGCATCTTTGCACATTAAACACACACATTCATCATGGCACATGGACAATGCATGCATGCACACCACTACTGTGGTCCCTAGCTCACACACCACATCCACCTCACATTGGTTTAGCCCAAGTCCACCGCGCAGGACTTGGGAGCAGCAACGCCACGCCAAGGCCCCAATGATGTTGCTGACCAATTATACCACACGGTCGTGGGGATAACCTCTCCCCGACGAAACAAGGCGACACGCCTTGCTGGCAGGAATGTCACACATTGGTCACACACACACACCAGTCACACCGTAGCATCACCGGGCAAACCCTGCCCCTGCAAACTGGCACTGACCCTCTGACTGGATAGAGGCAGTGTTGGCCTGCACAATCTCCCCCAGGCTCCTAACCTCCGCCAGGATCCCTGTTGCTGTGGCCTGCAGCTCCCCAATAGCCGCGGTGTGCCGTTCCTGGGTGGCCTGCACGACCGATCCCTGGTCCACAGATGTTGAGGGACCCCCTGCTACCATGTGGTGATTCATGGCATTGAGGGTCTGGGATTGGTCGCAGAGGCATGTGGCCATGGCTGCGCAATTGGTGCTCACCTCTTGCAGGCAGTCCGATATGGTCAGGGTATGATCAGCCTCCTGGCTGAGGCACTGCTGCATTGCGGCTGCGGTGCCCTGCACAGCCACTGTGCACTCAGCCTGGGTCTTGGCCGAGGAGGCCAGGCTGTCAGCCACTCGGTGCAGGTCAATATCTGCCATGTGGTGTGTCTGCCGTGCCTTCTTGGAGGGATCCGGCTACACCCCTGGTCTTGCCCAGAGCCTTCCTGGGAGAAGTAGCCGGTTGTGTCCGTCTGGACGGGGTAGCCCTTGAGGGGGTCAGGGGGGCCATTGTCAGGGAAGGATTTCCTGTCTCAAAACAGGAATGGCTTGCAGAAACCCACTGGTATAATCTGTTGAGATAAGCAGAAACAAACACACACAGCTTCTGGTGGTCTGGAGCTGCAGCACAAAGCAGACTGAGCTCCTCGATCATGCCTTGGCTTTAATATTCCTCATGACATCACAGATACATACATTTTCATTGGTTCACATTAAGTACACACCCATCGATCCCACCCATTTACCCTCCCATCCTGCTAAGCACATGGCAAGGTCTTTGTTCAATTCTAAATAATAGGGGTCTCCTGATGAAAACTGCAAGGAATATAATGAGATGAGCTGGGAAAGGGGCTTGTCCAAAACAGGAGCAGGGATATGGCAGTCCTTTGTTGGAAAATAGTCCAGCAAATCGTCCATTTAGATATTCATACGCAGGAAGCAGGCATGTTGCCTTATAAGGGTATAAAACAGTCCAATCAGATGAATACACGAAGCAGTTTCTTATTTCATGTCCTTCTTGAAAATCCACACGTGTCATTCAAGCATAGGAAAGTTCCTTGTCAGCTCAGCAAAGCAGGAAAGGGGGAGGGGTAACTACCTCTCGAAAGTCCTCACAAGCCTCAAAGTGTGTAGAAGGGAAATGAGAAGGCTTGAGCACATCTGTAACATTAGGACCGATTTCCTCTTACAACCAAGTCCATATTTTTTTTTGAAATTAGGAATGTAGGAGGGAGGGGGCTGAATAGAGACACACATGTAATGGAGGATAGCAACATCTGTTCTTGTATATTGCTGGGTTCATAACTTTAGGACAAAATCTGAAGAATCATCTCAAGGAAAACATACACTTCATTTCAGTGGTTCTAATCATAAACACAAAAATATTCATTTTATTTCATATCTAACACAGTCCATCACACCATTGTCTCGGAGGAACCAGCAAAGATGGAATACTCTTCAAAGTAAAGGCACTCCTCCTGATGGATGTCCACCTGCTCCTCCTCAACGACCTCAAGACCAGATGTTACGTGGCTTCCCTCCAGGCCCTCCACCTGCTACTGCTCCAGGCAGCTGACGATCACCTCCTCCTCACCTGTATGCTTGACAGTAGTAGCTGGTCCGCCTCCCGTGGCCCTGAGGTGCCTTCTCACCTTGGCCAGCTTCTCCCTGACCCGCCGATGCATATCGTTAATCTTTTTTTCGACCTCCTTCAGGTCCTGGTTTCATGGCCAAGGGTATTGATCTCCAGGGTCACCTTCTGCAGGATCTCTACCTTCCTGGCCTGGCTGGTACTCCTGCTCTGTGCGCCATGGAGGAAGGAATCATATTTGGAGATGGCAGAGGTCAGGATCGCCCTCTCTTCAGCAGAGAAATTTTTCTTCCTCCTCTCCCTGTCAAACTCAGCATCTGACATCTTGGCACAGATCACAAAAGTAAGTCTGCACCACGGAACAAGCGGGCGTACTTTTGTGCTGGACGGGCATATGGCTGGGTGTACTTATGTTCTCGGTATCTTAGGCAGTTGCGCAGGCGTGGTTGTAAGCGTGCTGTGCATGCATCCACGTTACGGCGCATGCGCCGTTCATGATACGCTGGGCGTAAAACACTGCACCACGCTCGGACCATCATTTGCATGGGGTCACACCCACTTCCGCCTGCACCTTCAAAACCCTAGCCACGCCGACGCAGCGTTGGGAGCAAGAGCTTGCTGAATGCGATGCTTGCCGCTCCGCGCTGCGTCGGCGTGACGTACGGCGTTTGCGCTACGGCAGCGTAATGTGCGCCCACACTCTGTGAATCTGGGCCCTAATGTATAAGTTGCTTTTATACTATTAAATTGCTCCTACGTTATTAGGCTATTGGTGCTTTCCTTTACCTTTCCGTGTGAGGACCATTGCCACCTCCAACAGCCTGAAATTTCGTTGCTGCACTTATCCATATACAGTTGTTTTATGCTGTTACCTTACAGCAGTAAGGTAAGGGGACATCTGCACTACTTTTAAGGAAATTCGAACCCTTCCCCGGCAAGCACTATATGTTTGGACACTTGGCACCAGCACTTTACTACATGCGTTCCAGTAGCGTTCAGCCTGCTGCTCCTGCATGAACACTTATGCTGTTTTCATGTTTTTTTTAGAGTTGAGTGGACACCTGGATGTTCGGGTTTGACGGGTTCAGCCGAACTTCGAAAAAAGTCCGGGTTCGGGACCCGAATTTGACACCGAACCCCATTGAAGTCAATGGGGACCAGAACTTTTGAGTACTAAAATGTCTCTAAAAAAGTAATGGAAAGGGCTAGAGGGCTGCAAATTGCAGCAAAATGTTGGTAAGCATTACAAGTACTCTGCAAACAAATGTGAATAGGGAAATAATTTAAAATAACATAAAATACATACAAATAAAAAAATAATAATCTTGACCTAGGAGGGCGAGGTCCATATGGAGTAGGAGGTTGAGGTGGCGGAGGAGGAGGACGAGGTAGCCAACACAGGTTTTTGTTTTTAATTTATTTATTTTTTAAATTAGGGTACACCCCAAAAGAGTGAGAAAGATCAAAAATACAAGAATGGCTGGGTAAGGCCGGTATACGTGTCTATTCTGCACAAGGTACGGACAAGTCCTGTGGGAACCATGCCTGGTTCATTTTAATGAACGTGAGGTTGTCCACATTGGCTCTGGACAGGTGGCTGCGCTTGTCTGTGATAACGCCCCCTGCCGTGCTAAATACACGTTCAGATAATACACTGGCTGCAGGGCAGGCCAGCACCTCCAAGGCGTAAAGGGCAAGCTCAGGCCATGTGCCCAATTTGGAGACCCAAAAGTTTAAGGGGGCAGACCCGTCATTCAGTACGTGTAGGCGTGTGCACACATACTGCTCCACCATGTTGGTGAAATGCTGCCTCCTGCTAAGACGTTCCATATTAGCTAGTGGTGCTGGTTGTTGTGTCGTGCTGACAAATAGACATGTGCACTGCCAAAAAGATTGTTTTTTTCATTTAATGTTATTTTCTTTTTTTTTTTTTTTTTTTTCGTAAATTAGGGAAATTCGTTTTTTCCGTTTTTGTTTCATTCGTTTTTTTTTTTTTTTTTCGGAAATTCTGAAATTTCGGAAAATTTATTTTTTTCGTTTTATTCGTTTTTTTGCTTTTTTCGTAAATTCGGGAATTTTTCGGATTTCCGAAAAAGCAAAAATGAATGAAACGAAAAATTTTCGGAAATTCGTAAATTTACAAATTTTTCAATTTTCGAAGTTTCGTATTTTTCACTTTTCAGATTTTTCACTTTTCAGATTTTTCACTTTTCAGATTTTTCAAATTTGAAATCTAAAAAGTGAAAAATTCGAAAAGTGAAAAATTCGAAAAGTGAAAAATTCGAAAAGTGAAAAATTCAAAAAAATTCTAAAATCCGAATTTCCGAAATTCGTAAATACGAAAAAAAAAAAAAAAAAACGGAAATACGAAAATTCGTAAATTCTAAATTTTCGGAAGTTCATAAATAAAAAAATTGTAAATCCGAAAATTCGTAATTAACGAATTTCAGAATTTTCGTAAAAAAACTAATTAGAAACAAAACATATTGCACATATCTACTGACAAAGCTTTTCCACATTTCGGCCATGCTAACCCTGCCTTCTGAGGTGCTGGCGGTGCCCCGGCTGCGTTGGCGACCTCTTCCTCCTCCTCTGCCTTCGCCTTGTGGTTCCACTGTGCCCCCGCTGTCAGGTGGGAATTCCACCAGCAGCGCATCTACACTCGCACATCTTACGATCACGCTCCAGTGAGGGAATTAAGGACGGTACATTGTCCTTGTAATGGGGATCCAGCAGCGTGGCCACCCAGTAATCAGCTCCCGTTAAAATGTGGGCAACTCGGCGGTCGGTGAGGAGACATTGCAGCATCTAATCGCTCATGTGTGCCAGGCTGCCCAGAGGCAACGAAAAGATGTCCTCTGTGGGAGGTATATCGTCTGTGTCCTCTGTATCCCCCCAGCCACGCACCAGTGATGGCCATGAGCTGGTCTGGGTGCCACCCTGCTGTGAACATGGTTCCTCCTCCTCCATCTCCTCCTCCTCCACCACCTTGTCATCCTCCAGAACTGTGCCCTTGCTGGACAATTGTGTACCTGGTGTTTGTTGGTGCAGAAACCCACCCTCGGAGCCACTTGTGAATGACTGCCCTGAAAGCCTTGGAAATTATCCCGATTCCTCCTCCTCCTGTGCCACATCCTCTTCCATCATCGCCCAAAGCGTTTTTTCAAGGAGGCATAGAACTGGGATAGTAACGCTGAGAACGGCGTCATCGGCACTGGCCATGTTGGTGGAGTACTCAAAACAGCGCAACAATGCACACAGGTCTCACATGGAAGCCCAGTTATTGGTGGTGGAGTGGTTCTGTTCCGCAGAGCGACTCCACTATTGCCTGCTGCTGCTCGCACAGTCTGGCCAGCATGTGCAAGGTGGAGTTTCACCTTGTGGGCACGTCACATATGAGGCGGTGAGCGGGAAGGCCGAAGTTACGCTGCAGTGCTGACAGGTGAGCAGCAGCAGGGTGAGAATGCCGAAAGTGTGCACAGACGGCCCACACTTTCTGCAGCAGCTGTGGCATATCGGGGTAAGTTTTCAGGAAACTCTGAACCACCAAATTCAGCACATGCGCCAGGCAAGGGATGTGCGTCAAACCGGCTAGGCCCAGAGCTGCTACGAGATTTCGCCCGTTATCGCACACCACCAGGCCCGGCTTGAGGCTCACTGCCGCCAACCACTCATCGGTCTGTTGTTCCATGTCCCTCCACAACTCCTGCGCAGTGTGGGGTTTTTCCCCCAAACGTTCGTTTTAAAACTGCCTGCTGTCGTTTTACCCATGGCTGTGCTGAAGTTGGTGGTGAATGTGTTACGCTAACCGGATGAGGAGGCGGTAGAGGATGAGGAAGCGGAGTAGGAGGAGTTAGGATCAGGAGGCAAACTGAAGCGCCCTGCAATCCTCGGTGGGGGAAGGACATGCGCCAAACTGCTATCCGCCTCAGGCCCAGCCGCCACTGCATTTACCCAGTGTGTTGTTAGGGAGATATAACGTCCCTGACCGGGCTTATTGGTCCACGTATCCGTAGTTAGGTGGACCTTGCCACAGATGGCGTTGCGCAGTGCACACCTGATTTTGACCCCCACTTGGTTGTGCAGGGAAGGGATGGCTCGCCTGGAAAAGTAGTGGCAGCTGGGCACGACGTACTGTGGGACAGCCAATGCCATCAGACTTTTAAAACTCTGCGTCTCCACCAGACGGAATGACAGCATTTCAAAGGCCAGGAATTTTGAAATGCTGGCATTCAGGGCCAGGGATCGCAGGTGAGTACTTCCTTTTCCGCTCCAGTGTTTGCGAGATAGAGAGCTGAACGCTTTCATGGGACATTGTGGAGATGGTTGGTGACCCAGGTGGTAGTGTTGCTGGCAGATCCTCCGATTGCAGGGTAGCAGGTGGCACGGTCACTACAGAGGTGGATGAAGAGGCCGAGACTGAAGCAGAAGAGGAAGCAGGAGGAGCCAGAGACATTTCTTGGTTTTTGAGGTGTCTACTCCACTGCAGCTCGTGCTTTGCACTTAGATGCCTGGCCATGCAGGTTGTGCTCAGGTTGAGAACGTTTATGCCTCGCTTCAGGCTCTGATTGCACAGCGTGCAAACCACGCGTGTCTTGTCATCAGCACATTGTGTGAAGAACTGCTAGGGAACTCCTTGGACCTGGCTTTGGTGTGCTTGGTCCCTTGCTGCATTGGGCAGTAGCAGGCGTACTGTCTAGGGGACGGACACTCCGCTTTTGCACCCTGCTCCCTCTTCTGCTGTGCTGGTGGCTCTGTGCGACCACTGCCTCTTCCTCCGAACTACACAGGTCACCTGCATGACGTTGATTCCATGTGGGGTTGAGGACCTCATCGTCCTCCACATCATCTTCCACCCAACACCCTCCTTGTCGGCCTGCACAATTGCGAAAGCAGCAGCAGTTGGCAACTGTGTTTCATCATCATCCGAGATGTGCTGCGATGGTCCTCCCATGTACTCATCTTGAAACATAAGTGGTTGGGCATCGGTGCACTCAATCTCTTCCACTTCTGGGGCAGGGCTAGGTGGATGGCCCTGGGAAACCCTGCTAACAGAGTCATCAAAAAGCAGAAGAGACTGCTGCATGATTTGGGGCTCAGACTGCTTGGCTGATTTGCAAGGGGGTGAGGTGAAAGACTGATGGACATCGGCTGCAGGTGCCAACTCTGATCTTTCAGCACAAGACTGGTTGGGAGACAATGTGAAGGAACTGGAGGCACTGTCAGCAACCCAATCTACTATCGCCTGTACTGCTCCTGGCCTCAACATTCGTAGAGCCGGATTAGGCCCGACCAAATACCGCTGCAGGCTCTGTCGCCTACTTGCACCAGTGTTTCACTTGTGCGTCTAGCTGGCACATATCGACCACATCCTCTCCCTGCAACAGGAGCTCCACCAGCAGCACCACGACCGGGGCCACGTCCCTTTTTTGACGTTCTCTTCATATTTCCGAAATGTAGGATCTTGCCCTAAATGGGTGTTTTTTGAATAGCACAATAGAAGAACAGTATCTAAAGTGTGTATCTCACACGTACAGATATGCAGGAAACGCTTAACGCACCAAAAAAAATGTATTTGCCCTAAATGGGTGTTTTTTGAATAGCACAATAGAACAACAGTATCTAAAGTGTGTATCTCACACATACAGATATGGAGGAAACACTGCAAAATATATTTTTTTGCCCTAAATGATGTTTTTTGAATAGCACAACAGAAGAAAAGTATCTAAAGGGTGTATCTCACAGTAACATATGCAGTGCTGGTGCAATTTGATTTCTGAAGCAGGACTGACTCCTATCTATTTCTCTCCCTAAAACCAACACCAGGAACCTTTCCCTAAAGTATCTAAAGCAGAGTGACTTGCTGTGCTATGTAGATCGCTGAGAGATTTGATTTCTGAAGCAAGACTGAGTCTGACTCCTATCTAATTCTCTCCCTCAGAGCAGCAGCAGCAGCAGCGCCAGCCTTTCCCTACCCTATCTAAAGCAGAGTGACGTGCTGTGCTATGTGCCTCTAGCTTAAATAGAGGCTGGGTCACATGCTGCACTGGCCATCACAGCCATGCCTGCAGCACGCCATTACATTGCCGAACACCAGAACAACCTTTTTAGGGTGTCCCACACAAGTGCTTCAGTGGATACTTGGGGTGTCTCCATGTGTGAAACTTGTCCAAAAAGGTAAGTATTCCAGCTTTGGTAAGAGAAAAAAAATCATGTCTTCAGCTTGGAACTCCACTGCCAAAACAGACAATTGTACCACACTTCCAAGCAATGTTACATTCCTATTTCTGGCCTCAAATATCTGTGTGCCAAGTATAGCTTTTGTTTTATTCTCATAGGGGAGAAAAGACTCAGGACTAGGGATGATCTTCGCATTCGACTCGAACCCATGTTCGACTCGAACATTGCCTGTTTGATTGTTCGTCGAAATTAGAACAAAATAGGTCGTTCGCGCCAAATTCGAGTGACGCATCACGGCCCATAATTCACGGCGGCAGTGCGCTCTGATGATTGACCAAGCATGCATTATGACCCGCATGCTTGGCCAATCACAGCGCGCAAAAAACGGAGAGCCATAATTGGTCAAAACCAGGGTGGCTTTGGCCAATTATGGCTCAGGGCTTTAGCACAAGCCCCACACTATAAAAGGCTGCCTGCTGGGCGGACTCGTGTAGTGTGTTGCAGCGCTGATTAACAATCAGACAGAGAGAGAGAGAGATTGTCTTTTTCCTAGCTAGATAGAGCAGGCAGGCTAGTTAGTTAAATGTACAGTGTGTAGAGCAGGGGTCTCCAAACTGCGGCCCAAGGGCCGGATGTGGCCCTTTGCTAGCCTTCATCCGGATCTTGGGGCAGTATTGCTCCCAATGATATGAGGCACTATTCCTCCCAATGGCACCAGCAATGGGGCACTATTTCTTAGACTAATAGCAATGATGGAGCACTATTCCTCCTCCTACTGCCCATCAACACTGGGGCCATGTTTATCCTCACTGATGCTCGGCCCAGGGGCATTTTCTACCCCAACTGGTCAGATTCCGGCCCCTCTGAAGTCGGAAAGACCTTAAAGCGGATGTGCCACGGGAAAATAATATTAAAAGCCAGCAGCTACAAATACTGCAGCTGCTGACTTTTAATATTAGGACACTTACCTGTCCTGGAGTCCAGCGCCGATCGCAGCAGAGCACGAGCGATCGCTCGTCTCTCTGCTTCTCCCCCCGCCATCCACGCTCAGGGAACCAGGAAGTGAAGCGCTGCGGCTTCACTGCCCGGCTCCCTACGGCGCATGCGCGAGTCGCGCCAGCCGATTGGCTCCCGCTGTGTGCTGGGAGCCGAGTGTTCCCAGCACACAACGGGCGACAGACGGAATGTGACGGAATGCCCGTCTTTTGCCCGTAGCGTCTGGCCGGAAGTGGGTGCAAATACCTGTCTCTAGACAGGTATCTGCACCCCCCTCCCCCTGAAAGGTGTCAAATGTGACCCCGGAGGGGGGGAGGGTTCCGATCAGCGGGACTCCACTTTAGGGTGGAGAACCGCTTTAAACTGGCCCTTTGCTTTAAAAGTATGGAGACCCCTGGTGTAGAGGATATATATACATCCCAGGAGTTGTACATATATTTATACACTGTACAGTTTAGTTATATTGGTTCTTCCTAATCTGTCAGGCAGTTGATTGTGCTAGCTGCAGTGTTCTCACTTACAGTGTGTAGACTGTAGAGGATATATATACATCCCAGGAGTTGTACATATATTTATACACTATATAGTTTAGTTATATTGGTTGTTCCTAATCTGTCAGGCAGTTGATTGTGCTAGCTGCAGTGTTCTCACGTGTTGTATTGCCCGTGTGCTCAGTGCAACTAAACCCACTTGGTGGATTGTGCAAGTGTGCTGCCCATTCATTTGCAACTAAACCCACTTGGTGGATAGTGCAAGTGTGCTGCTTATTCATTTGCAACTAAACCCACTTGGTGGATAGTGCAAGTGTGCTGCTCATTCATTTGCAACTAAACCCACTTGGTGGATAGTGCAAGTGTGCTGCTCATTCATTTGCAACTAAACCCACTTGGTGGATAGCGCAAGTGTGCTGCTCATTCATTTGCAACTAAACCCACTTGGTGGATAGTGCAAGTGTGCTGCTCATTCATTTGCAACTGAACCCACTTGGTGGATAGTGCAAGTGTGCTGCTCATTCATTTGCAACTAAACCCACTTGTTGCATAGTGCAAGTGTGCTGCTCATTCATTTGCAACTAAACCCACTTGGTGGATAGTGCAAGTGTGCTGCTCATTCATTTGCAACTAAACCCACTTGGTGGATAGTGCAAGTGTGCTGCTCATTCATTTGCAACTAAACCCACTTGTTGCATAGTGCTAGTGTGCTACTCACTACTTTGTGATTGTGCTAGCTGCAGTGTTCTCACATGTTGTATTTCCCGTGTGCTCAGTGCAACTAAACCCACTTGGTGTGTACTGCACGTGTCCTCTGCAGTTTGCACCTAAAGCTACGAGGTGTATGTACTGACTTTGTCCTCTGCATGCCATTATAATGTCTGGAAGGACAACAAAGAGAGGCAGAGAGTCACGAGGGCAACAGTGCTGGTGGTGGACACGGTGCATCCTATTCAGCATGTGGCAGTTGCACCCGCTCAACCTTTTAGGGAGCTAGCCGTGTTGAGCCTCAACATGCAGACAAATTGGTAGAGTGGATGACCAAGCCATCCTCAACCTCGTCCTCATCCTCTCTCACCCAGGCTCAGGGTACTTTGTCTGGCAAATTAGCTGCCAAGGCGTCCTCTTCCCTCTGCTCAATGGCATCACTTACTCCTTCCTTAGTCCCAACATGTCCTCCTGAGGAGTCCCCTGAACTGTTTCAACACAGTGTTGGGTACAAGCTGCATGAAGATGCGCAGCGTTTTGATGGAACAGCAAGATCCGATGATGGAACACAGATAGAGGAAGGCAGTAATGTGAGCCCAGAGAGAGGGGGTGCCCGAGAGGGACAGCAATCTGGCAGTCATGTTCCCCCAGCTGCAGTATACTGCCAGGATTTGGACAGTGATGAGGAGGGAGGGGATGATGAGGTCACTGACTGTACGTGGGTGCCTAATAGGAGAGAGGAGGAGGAGGAGGCGGCACAGGCACATCTCCAAAGAGGCAGGATGCCCTCCAGGGCACAGCTTAAGGGCAGCACACCAACAGCATTACATCGCAGAGCTACGCCTGTGCAGGGTGCTGCTGTGTCTCAGCGTTACTGCAAAAGTTATTTGGTGTGGGCCTTTTTTGAGACAAGTGCATCAGATCGCACCGTTGCTATTTGCAACATATGTCTCAAGCGTATCTCGCGTGGCCAAAACATCACCCACTTGGGCACCACATGCTTGCCCAGACATATGTCGACCTGCCATGCAGTTTGTTGGCAAGCATACCTGTAAGACCCACACCAAAGAACAAAGCGGACCTCCCCTTGCCCCTCATCAGCTGGGATCTCCAACCCCACTATACCCTCAGTCCTCTCTGAAGCCTGCACTGATAGGACTGAAGGTGTAGAATTAGGTGTCACAACCTAGTAGTACATGCGGGCAATCTACTATCGGTACACCGATGTCATATTGTACCAGCCAAATTTCCCTGCCCCAGCTGCTGCAGCGCCGAAAGAAGTACTCTCCCAGCCATCCACATGCCCGGCGGTTGAATGCTAGTTTAGCGAAATTGCTAGCACTTTTCAGTTGGTAGATTATGCCCCCTTCCGTGAGTTTGTGGAATGTGCAGTACCTCAGTGGCAAGTTACCAAATGCCACTTTTTCTCACAGAAGGCGATTCCGGCTCTCTAACGCCATGTGGAAGGCAATGTCCATGCCTCGCTGGACAGGGCGGTCAGTGGTGAGGTGCATATCACCGCTGACTCATGGTCCAGCAGGCATGGACAGGGACTTTACCTCTCTTTCGGTGCATTGGGTAAATCTGCTGGCAGCTGGGAAGGACGCAGGGCAAGGTACAGTAGTGTTGGAGGTTATTCCACCACCACGCCTCCAAAACACTCCTACCGGTTGTGACACACCTCTCTCCTCCACCCCCTCCTCTTCTTCTTCCTGTGCTGTGTCCTCGGAACCAGTCGTGCTCCGAAGGCGTACAAGGGGCTACACAGGAATGCAGGCAAAGAGATGCCATGCGGTGCTAGAGCTGGTGTGCTTGGGAGACAGGAGCCACACTGGGGCAGAGGTTCTGTCAGCTCTGCAGGGGCAGGTTCAGAGGTGGTTGACGCCACACCAGCTTAAGCCAGGAATGGTGGTTAGCGACAATGGCACCAACCCCCTCTCTGCCCTGCGACAGGGACAACTGACCCATGTGCCCTGTTTTGCTCATGTCCTGAATTTGGTGGTGCAGCGGTTCTTGGGCAGGTACCCGGGCTTGCAGGATGTCCTGAAGCAGGCCAGGAAAGTCTGGGTGCATTTCCGAAGGTCATATAATGCCAGTGCTCGGCTGAAAGACATCCAAAGGGAATACAACCTGCGCAAGAACCGCCTATTCTGCGACATGCCCACCAGATGGAACTCTACATTGGCCATGCTGCAGCGGCTGCACACGCAGCAGAGGGCCATCAATGAGTACCTGTGCCAATATGGCACCAGAACTGGGTCAGGGGAGCTTGTTTTTTTTCCCCACACCAGTGGGCCTTGATCAGGGATGCATGTACTGTCCTGTCACCATTTGAGGAGGCCACAAGGATGGTGAGCAGTGACAGTGCATGCATCAGTGAGACTGTCCCTCTTATTCACATGTTGGAGCACACGCTACGTGGAATAATGGACAGGGCCCTTGAGGCAGAACAGAGGGAGTAAGAGGAGAACTTCCTTACCTCTCAAGGCCCCCTTTATCCAGACAGTGATCCTGCTTGCCCGCCTAGCACAGAGGAGGAGGAGGAGGATTGTATCATCAGCATGGAGGTGGAGCCTAGCACTCAGCATCAGCTGCAGCAGTCTTCAAGGGATCATTTACAGTCCAAAGGAACCCATGGACTTTTACGTGGCTGGGATGAGGTGGCTGCGGATCCTGTCGTCCTCAGTGACCCAGAGGACTGTGTCCCGAATGCCTCAGCAAACCTACACTGCATGGCCTCCCTGATCCTGCAAAACCTGCGTAAGGATTCTCGTATTTGTGGTACCAAGGAGAGGGATCATTACTGGCTGGTAACTCTCAACGTGTTGCTGAGGCTTCGGTGAGTCAAAGAAGGAGCGGTGGAGAAGGTGGCCATCTGACCGATGCGTTCAGACAATTTTTTAGTCCGCAGCCCCAAGGTATGACCGGTTCCAGCACCCATCGCCAGCGTCTGGTTTACATGGTGCGGGAGTACCTAGGGGCAAGATCAGACTTGGACACCTTCCCCACCAAAAATCCTCTGGCTTACTGGGTCTTGAGGATGGATCACTGGCCAGAGCTTGCACACTACGCAATTGAGCTACTGGCTTGTCCTGCATCCAGCGTTCTTTCAGAACGCACATTCAGTGCTGCTGGAGGCTTTGTGACCGATCACAGGGTGCGCCTCCGTCGTTCGACTTACCTTCATAAAAATGAATCAGGCTTGGATCAACACCAGCTACCAAGCACCTGATGCTGATGTAACTGAATACTTTTTTTGAAATGTCAGATCCCTTGGAGACTGCATATGCTGATGCTGAGTGACTGTCCTGTTATGCTGACTGAATATACTTTTCCTCCTCAATGATCTTGCTGATAGCTAGTAAGAATATTGTTGGTTCTGGGCACCGCCACCAGTGCCTAAGGCCCAATTTTTCTGCCCCTGTTTAACAGGGGCGTATAATAACCATTTTTGATGCAATTCTTTGCATGTGGCTCTTTGCTGCGCTTCAATTACAGTATCTGTGAGGGGTTGCAGTGTTTTTTGCACCGCCACCAGTGCCTAAGGCCCAATTTTTCTGCCCCTGTTCACCAGGTTGCGTGTAATTACAATTCTTGATCTAATATTTCACAGCAGGGCGTTCCAGCGCCCACCAAGACTAACTGTGAGGGCTTACAGTGTTGTGGCAACACCAACACCTAGGTCCCAAATTTCTGCAGAGTATATACGGCAGGCCCCTACTTTCAAACATCCAAATTACAAACGACTCCTACTTGCAAACGGAAGGAGACAACAGGAAGTGAGAGGAAATCTACCCCTAGGAAGGGAAATTCTCTTCTGCAAGAGGTGTCTCCTGTCCACTGATGCTTTATCACAATCCTTGTTTCACAAAAAATAAAAAATAATAATTTGTCATTGGGACAGAAAATGAGGTGAAATCTTCTGAACAGATACACACAGATAGCAAAACAAATGTTACAGGGGTGATAACCCTTCTCTATGTTTTCAGAAAAGCTTAAAAAAAGATTTTATGGTTGAAGCTACACTTTAAAGAAGTACCAGTTGAAAATTACAAATAGATTCTACTTAACAAAAAACCTACAGTCCCTGTCTTGTTTGCACCGCCTGTATACTTCTGTTCAAAGTATATAGGGCCAAAGGGGCTTTTTAATGACCTGGGGGAGGGGGGTGGGGAAACCCATGCTATTTTTCTCAGTGATTTTCATCCATATTGCAGGGACCAAACATTACATTAACCAGTTCCCGACCCCCGCATGTACATATACGTCCACAATATGGCACGTACAGGCACATGGGCGTACACGTACGTCCTCGCCTATTAGCGGGTGGGGGGTCCGATCGGGACCCCCCCCCGCTACATGCGGAGGTCGGGTCCGCTCGGGGAGCGATCCGGGACCACGGCGCGGCTATTTGTTTATAGCCGCTCCGTCGCGATCGCTCCCCGGAGCTGAAGAACGGGGAGAGCCGTGTGTAAACACGGCTTCCCCGTCCTTCACTATGGCGGCGCATCGATCGCGTCATTCCCTTTATAGGGAAGACACGATCGATGACGTCATTCCTACAGCCACACCCCCAAACAGTTGTAAACACATACTAGGTGCACCCTAACTCCTACAGCGCCACCTGTGGTTAACTCCCAAACTGCAACTGTCATTTTCACAATAAAGAATGCAATTTAAATGCATTTTTTGCTGTGAAAATGACAATGGTCCCAAAAATGTGTCAAAATTGTCCGAAGTGTCCGCCATAATGTCGCAGTCATGAAAAAAATTGCTGATCGCCGCCATTAGTAGTAAAAAAAAAATAAAAAATAAAAATGCAATAAAACTATCCCCTATTTTGTAAACCCTATAAATTTTGCGCAAAACAATCGATAAACGCTTATTGCGATTTTTTTTACTAAAAATAGGTAGAAGAATACGTATCGGCCTAAACTGAGGAAAAAAAATGTTTTTGTATATGTTTTTGGGGGATATTTATTACAGCAAAAAGTAAAAAATATTGCTTTTTTTTCAAAATTGTCGCTCTATTTTTGTTTATAGCGCAAAAACTAAAAACCGCAGATGTGATCAAATACCACCAAAATAAAGCTCTATTTGTGGGGAAAAAAGGACGCCAATTTTGTTTGGGAGCCACGTCGCACGACCGCGCAATTGTCTGTTAAAGCGACGCAGTCCCGAACTGTAAAAACACCTTGGGTCTTTAGGCTGCATATTGGTCCGGGGCTTAAGTGGTTAAAGCCGCAAGCAGTCTGAAATGACTTTTTTCTTATAGTAATCTTATTTTGTGCAGGGACAGTTCTAAACACGTGCCACTACTATAGACACCCAGCATATACGATATTTAAAGGAATTTTTAATTTATTTTTTTCACTTTAAGCATCATTAAAATCGATGCTCTAGAAAAAAAACTACAGTTTTTAAAACTTTTTTTCCCATTGATACATGTTCCCTGGGGCAAGACCCGGGTCCCCAAACCCGTTATCCGACAATAATTTGTATATTGGGCTTTAAAATGAGCACTTTTGAATTTGAACATTCGAGTCTCATAGACGTCAATGGGGTTCGATACATTCGCGCGAACGTCAGATCCGTTCGAAGGTTCTGGTGCGAACAGATGTGTTTGGCTCATCCCTACTCGGGACATCTGAGGATACCAGGATTCCCGCACCTCCTAAAGAAGGGGAACTCAGCACACCACAACCTGAGGATGTGGAGGGAGGAGAGGTGTATGAAGTGGGCGAAATAGTGACCACAACAGGTCAGTGTCTGAGACCACAGCTTCAGGTAATAGATGTATTAATGTTGATAAACGTAAAGTTATGCACTTAGGGACTAAGAATATGCATGCATCATACATACTAGGGGATGTACAACTGGAGGGATCTGTAGTGGAGAAGGATCTGGGGGTTTTAGTTGATCATAAGCTCAATAATGGCATGCAATGCCAAGCTGCGGTTTCCAAAGCGAGCAAAGTCCTTTCTTGTATTAAGAGAGGTATGGACTCCAGAGACAGAGATATAATTTTGCCCCTGTACAAATTAGTAAGACCTCATCTGGAATATGCAGTTCAGTTTTGGGCACCAGTTCTCAAAAAGGATATCGGAGAACTGGAGAAAGTGCAGAGAAGAGCAACCAAACTGATAAGAGGCATGGAGGAGCTCAGCTATGAGGAAAGATTAGAAGAACTAAATCTATTCACTCTTGAGAAGAGGAGAATTAGGGGGGATATGATCAACATGTACAAATATATAAGAGGTCCATACAGTGTACTTGGTGTTGAGTTATTCACTTTACGGTCAACACTAAGGACAAGGGGGCACTCTTTACGTCTAGAGGAAAAGAGATTTCACCTCCAAATACGGAAAGGTTTTTTCACAGCAAGAGCTGTGAAAATGTGGAACAGACTCCCTCCAGAGGTGGTTCTGGCCAGCTCAGTAGATTGCTTTAAGAAAGGCCTGGATTCTTTCCTAAATGTACATAAAATAACTGAGTACTAAGATTTGTAAGTAAAGTTGATCCAGGGTAAATCCGATTGCCTCTCGGGGGATCAGGAGGGAATTTTTTCCCCTGCTGTAGCAAATTGGATCATGCTCTGCTGGGATTTTTTGCCTTCCTCTGGATCAACTGTGGGTATGGAGTTGGGTGTATAGGATTGTATTGTGTCTTTTATTTTGTTTGTTTATTTTTTTGTGGTTGAACTGGATGGACTTGTGTCTTTTTTCAACCTGACTAACTATGTAACTATGTATGCCTGCATATTTATAATACATGGTGTGTTTTTTTTTATTTTTGGTGATGTGGATGAAGATACTCGTTTCGCCGGTGCAAGTGCACACATCCTCATCTGGGACATAATGGTGTGCAATTGGGAAGCAAAAAATCAATGATGTTGAAAAAAAACAACGAAGAACATGATTGATGTTTTTTTTTTTTTTTACGCGTTTTAAAAGCCACATTTTGAAGATGCACATAGGGGGCCGGATTCAGAAACGAGATACGACGGCGTATCTCCCGATATGCCATCGTATTTCTGAGTGCGGGAGGTCGTATCTATGCGCCTGATTCAGAGAATCAGTTACGCATAGATTTCCCTAAGATCCGACAGGTGTAAGTGTCTTACACCGTCGTATCTTAGGCTGCATTTTCAGGCTGGCCGCTAGGTGGCGCTTCCGTATGTTTACACAAGGAATATGCTAATTAGGTAGATACGGCGATTCAGAAACGTACGTCCCGCCGGCGCATTTTTTTACGTCGTTTACGATCGGCTTTTTTCGGCGTACACCGGTAGTTACCCCTGCTATATGAGGCGTAGCTAATGTTAAGTATGGCCATCGTTCCCGCGCCGAGTTTTGAAATTTTTACGTTGTTTGCGTAAGTAGTTCGCAAATACGGCTGTACGTCATTTACGTTCACGTCAAATCAAATACGTCCTTGTGACGTAATTTGGCGCAATGCACACTGGGATATTTTACGGACGGCGCACGCGCCGTTCAAAAAATACATCAAAAACGCGGGGTCAAGTCAAATTTAAATTAAACACGCCCCCAACATCCCCATTTGAATTAGGCGGGCTTACGCCGCCACACATACGTTACGCTGCCGTAACTAAGGGCGCAAGTTCTTTCTGAATACAGAATTTTCGCCAAAAGTTACAGCGGCGTAACGTATCTGAGATACGTTACGCCGGGCGGATAGATACACCATTGTATCTGAATCCAGCCCAGGGTGTCAACATGTGCCATCTGTCATCACGGGATATCAATGTACGTGTTTTGTGTGGTGTAATCCATTCCTCGCAACTCAAGTAGGTGAGAGGAAGGGGTTGCACCCCCAAAACATGTCCATTGATCCCCCATTTAGGGAGATGGCACATGTTGACACGAGGCATGGGATCAGGAGGGAAATCCCCATTGTGACTCCCAATTTATATGCATCTTCAAAATTTGGCTTTTACAGGGGTGACATCGCACCATCAGATGAAGGCAAGATTAACACATTTTTTACATACTATAACGTCTTATATTGCCTTCACTTTTTCTACTTTGAACTTTGTAAGTTCCAGAGTTGTGTATGTTATGGTTTGAAACATACCTGTTTTTAAAAAAAACGTTATTAACCACTTATCCACCTCCTGCCGTCAAATGACGGCGGGGGCAGACCCTATTGTTCTGGGTGGACGTAATTTCCAAGCCACTAGGGGGCACACGCCCCGCCGTGTCACTGGGGATCCGATGTACGTGCCCGGCAGCCACGATTGCCCAGTAACTGAGCAGGACTGTGGATCTGTGTGTGTGAACACACAGATCCACGTCCTGTCAGGGAGAGGGGACCGATGGTGTGTCCCTTGTACATAGGGACAACAATCGGTCACCTCCCCCAGTCACTCCCCTCCCCCCCACAGTAAGAATCACTCCCTAGGGAACCCCTTGATCGCCCCTAGTGTTAACCCCTTCCCTGCCAGTCACATTTATACAGTAATCAATGTATAAATGTGAATGTTCCAAAAATATGTCAAAAGTGTCCTATGTGCCGCAATATCGCAGTCACTATAAAAATCATTGATTGCCGCCATTACTAGTAAAAAAAAAAACTAATAATAAAAATGCTATAAATCTAACCCCTATTTTGTAGACCCTATAAAACTTTTGCGCAAACCAATCAATATACGCTTATTGCGATTTTTTTATTTACCAAAAATATGTAGAAGAATACGTATCGGCCTAAACTGAGAAAAAAAAATGGATATTTATTAGAGCAAAAAGTAAAAAATATTGTCTTTTATTCAAACTTGTCCCTCTTTCGTCTATAGCGCAAGAAATAAAAACTGCAGAGGTGATCGAATACCACCAAAAGAAAGCTCTATTTGTGGGGGGGAAGTTATAAAAATTTCATTTGGGTACAGTGTTGCATGACTGCGCAATTGTCATTCAAAGTGTGACAGTGCTGAAAAATGGCCTGGGCAGGAAGGGGGTGAAAGTGCCCTGTAGGCAAGTGGTTAAACAAAGATGTTGTTTTTTTTACCAAAAAAAATTCTAACGCACATGTAAATGTGCACAGAGTAAAAGTTTTTCTACTCAACAATGTGTGGCTTCTTCTTTCAATGCTCAATACCAGTTTTTGAAATAAGTTGTTTACAGTGACAATGGGGGTTATTTAATAAAGGAAAATCCACTTCGCACTACAAGTCCACTATGAGAACCTAGGAGACAGCTAAAAGAAACACAAGCAGTAAATCAAATTCAAGATGATTTCAGATACAACATTTTTTATTTAAAAAGAGAATCATAAATTAGCTGGTATATCAATGGCCCCCCCTACCAGTAAAATATTCTAGATATTTTAGCCGGACTTCACGGGCGCTTTGGGGGGGCAAGCCAGAACGACCAGCTTCCAGTGCCGTCAGATTATTTTGGTCATAAATTCCGGCCTCAGGCCCAACTGAGGCCACATAGTTTGAAGCATTTCTCCGTAAAAAAATTATGAAGTACGCAGCATGATAGCGCGATGTGATTGAGTTTATATTCCGCCATGTTTATTGTCGTGAGGAACCGGCTGACCATTATGCCAAACGCATTCTCCACCACTCTTGAAGTTGTATGTAAAATTAACAATTAGAAAAGGAAGTACAAAAATACAATACAGGTCACAGCAGTGACAAAGTTAGCACTGTTAAGTAACCAACACAAGAACATTAACCACTTCGTTACCGGGCCTATTTTGGCACTTTTCTCCTTTATGTAAAAATCACAATTTTTTTGCTAGAAAATTAATCAGAACCCCCAAACATTATATATTTTTTTTTTAGCAGACACCCTAGGGAATAAAATGGCGGTCATTGCAACTTTTTTTCTCGCATGGTATTTGCGCAATAATTTTTCAAACGCCTTTTTTTAGGGAAAAAAAAAGTTTCATGAATTAAAAAATAACAAAACAGTAAAGTTAGCCCAATTTTTTTGTATATTGTGAAAGACGATGTTACGCCGAGTAAATAGATACCTAACATGTCACGCTTTAAAATTGCGCACACTCATGGAATGGCGAAAAACTTCGGTACTTAAAAATCTCCATAGGCAACGCTTTAAAATTTTTTACAGGTTACTATTTGTGAGTTAGAGAGTAGGTCTAGTGTTAGACTTGTTGCACACGCTCTAACGCACGCGATGATACCTCACATGTGGGGTTTGAACGGTGTTTACATATGTGGGCGGGACTTGCATGCGCGTTCGCTTCTGCACGCGAGTGACCGGGACAGGGGCGTTTTAATTTTTTTTTTTTATTATTATTTTTTTTTTTTTTTTTTCTTCATTTTTTTTTTTTTTGGACACTTTTTTTATCACTTTTATTCCTATTACAAGGAATGTAAACATCCCTTGTAATAGGAATCAGTGTGACAGGTCCTCTTTATGGAGAGATGTGGGGTCAATAAGACCCCACATCTCTCCTACAGGCTTACAAGCATGAAATCGGTGAAAACAATTTCACCGATTACATGCCGACGCGATAGCGGCTTTGTTTACTTCCGGGTACCGGGCGTGACGTCATAACGTCGCGCCCGGCCCTCCGACGGTCATAGAGATGACTGTGACCGTCTGGTCACCAGTCATCTCTATGGTTCACCAACGAGCGCCGGCCGATTCGCTCTCCGGGCCCCCGATGGCACGGGAGAGCCCGGAGAAGCACCGGATGGCGGCGGGAGGGGGGGGGGGACGTCCCCTCCCGCTGCCTAGAAGAACGATCGAGCGGCGGAACCGCCGCTTTGATTGTTCTTCTGGTGCATAGAATCGCCAGCTGAAGACGGCGATATCTGAATGATGCCTGCAGCTGCAGGCATCATTCAGATATCACCGCTCAAAGTGGAGGACGTCCCAGGACGTCCTACGGATCTGAAGTGGTTAAAAGCCTTTACAGTCTCCACAGATAGGTAGAGGCAGGGTTTATGTGAACAGTGACGTATTCCTCTACATGTTTCACAGCAACTGCAGCTTCTTCAGGAGGCGTCTTTCTATAACATCAAAGTTGGCCCATAGAGCGATATGCAGCAAATTTTGAAACGCCCCATGTTGGATGGTAACGCTACTATAGTCTGCACAATTATGACACCCGGGTAGTATACGGTGTAGCTCCAACCAGGATAATGGCCAGGAATCTCCAAAATGATAGAGCACTTTTGGGGCTACCAGGCAAAGCCTTGATAAACCAGGAAGTATAAGATCTTCAAAGTGACTGATCTGGTTATAGGGAGTATCAAAGGCATCCCGGGTGTCAGCCATCCTTTATCTAGATGGCAACTTACCTCCTCATAGAAGGTTAATAGATTGGTTTGGCAAGAACGATTCTTCATGAATCCATGCTGATTACTGCTAATGATACCGTTCTCATTACTGTCGTACAAGAACAGGATAATAGTGTCATTGTTTTGTTCCTGTTTTTTTTGGTTTTACACTACTGTAACTTATTACGCTTCTTCAAAACATTACAGGGGCATTGCTTTCTGAAGTGGTCTAAGTTGTGAAATTAATAACTTCCTGTGCGTGTAATGTTTTCACTGAAAATTTGTAATGGCCAAAAAAAATTCAGGTCTCATCTTGCCCAGCAATAATTAATGTATATTTTTTTTTCTGAAGCTTTTGAAGATGTTTTTGATAATATTTCAGTTTTCAATAAAAAAAATGGTTCCATATTGTGGCCTGAAATGCACATGTCCAATAGTGAACTAAGATTCAATGCAGTCGATAAGTCTTCTGCAATAATAGCAAGTAACAATAAAGTTTAATATTTTTTATTACTGCTTCACTGTCCTCTAAGTATATGACTGGTCTAATGGGTCAAATACCTGTTTCCCCCTCGGTTGACAGTGGTTATTCCCAATAGCCTCATACACCCTGTAATAATGTGCAAGCCAGTGGAAGAAACCAAAATGAACAATAGGGGACCAGTGTAACACACCCAGAAGCATAGGAGTACTTACAGATTGGTGAGCACTGAGCATTGAAGCGGTGCCTTTTCAAGAAACAGGCCCCTGCAAAAATAAGTATATGCAGTCTTCTTTTTGCAGGTATGCCTCAAGTAGAAAGTGACCTTATACTGACAGGGTAACTTTAATATCACAAACACAACTGATTTGCTGGGAGTTGACCTGCAGCAACAGACTGACTAAGGTTTACGAAGGATTCAATTTAAAAAATTCACAGAATGGTGGAGAAGCCTCTCTCTACAGATGTACTGATTTTATGAGGATCGAGTGATCTCTTTGCCCAGATGAGAATAGAAAGTGGCCTGTGTAGTCTTGTTAGCAGGCGGACATGTGGCATACATACTCCTGGTTGGTTTAGGGACAATGCAGGAATTTAAACCTGTGATTTAGCCATCTCTAATTTACATACTGTAGCAAGAGGCTTCCTCCTTAGCTGATACCAGCCCAAATTTTACAAAGCATCCTGTAAAGAAGAAATTGTGACACTATTTGCCCCTCCCTTCTGCTTGTCTAATCAGAGAATGATCTGCATTTTTTTGAAAAAATGCAAGATGTTACCTGAATGGCGGAGGTGACTAGCAAGTATTCCCCTGTGTTCAGTATACAAAATGTAAATCAAAGCAGTTGAGCAAAACCTGCAAGGGACCAGAACATACTTATATAGTTAGCCAGGTTGAAAAAAGACAACCAAAAAAAATAAAAATCATACAATCCCATATACACAATCCTATACCCACAGTTGATCCAGGGGAAAGCAAAAAAACAGCAAATTATGAACTTAATTTGCTACAATTCCTTCCTGATCCCGTGAGAGGCAATTAGATATTCCCTGGATCAACTTTACCTATAAATGTTAGTACTCAGTTATATTATATACATTTAGGAAATAATCCAGGCCTTTTTTAATGCAATCTGCTGAGCTGGCCAAAACCACCTCTGGAGGAAGTCTATTCCCCATTTTCACAGCTCTTATGCCCTGTACACACGATCGGTTCGTCTGATGAAAACGGACTAGTGGACCGTTTTCATCGGACGAACCGATCGTGTGTGGGCCCCATCAGTGAAAAAAAATAGAACCGGTTTTAAAATCTTCGTATGGGTAAAAAACCGATAGAAAAAAAACGATCGTCTGTGGGTAAATCCATCGGTCAAAAATCCACACATGCTCAGAATCAAGTCGACGCATGCCCCGAAGCATTAAACTTCATTTTTCTCAGCACGTCGTGTTTTGAGTGAACCGCGTTAGACACGATCTAGATTTTTAACCGATGGTGTGTAGGCAAGACTGATGAAAGTCCGCTTCATCAGATATTTGATGAAAGAATCCATCGGTTCGTTTTCATCAGACGAACTGATCGTTTGTACAGGGCATAACTGAATAAAGCTTTCTGTATTTGGAAAGATGTAAAGAGAGCCCCCTTGTCCGCTCTGATGACCTTAAAACGAACCTTGAAGAGACAAGGTTGCTGTATGTAGCACAGGCTACTACTACAATGAAGTTCTATATTCCCCATGTCCCTTCCCCCCAGATGTGAGATAGAAAGAATAAATGTAATCAAACTGAAATCGATGAAAATAAAAAATACAATAAAAAAAAGAAGATAATTATGAATTTCTGTTTTCAAATAACTGCATATCAATAGTAAATAGAGTATATATATTTTCTCCATGCCCAAGTTGCCATACAACCCATTCTGGAAACTTAATTTACTTTGTGGGAAACACAAATTACAAGCACTGCACCAGTAATCACTAAACGCATATCACATACTTACCAACAGAAAGTTAAGGCAACACATATTGTAATAAAAACAGGGCAAGTTATTTTTTTTTTGTGCTTGCTTAAAATATGCAAATGCTTATTGCACAAGTTAAATGTAAATAGAGCAGGCCCTAATTTCATTTTCACAGTTGTATTTTGCTGAAGTATAAAAACTGAAGCGGTTGAGTGCTCTGAAAACAGTGCTGCAATTCTCGATCTTGCTGAACACATTATAACCAAAGAAACCTCTGCGTAGGATGTCTAGTTTCAGTTTTCTGAAATCTGGTATGTAGTCGCTAATCGCAGCTACTCGTGGTCATCTTTTCTGTAAAGACCAGAGGAAGGATGTGGACACCATTTGCGCTGCCAGCAGACAAGAGTTTGTGTCACACAAGGCATTTAGGCAAAAGATAACTAACCATGTGGGTTTAGCCCCCTCAGTAAACCGAAAATGAAATCTCAAACAGATTAAAGCATTAATTTCAGTTTTAATTTTAGCCCCTTTCGCTGACAGACAGAATTTTTCTTTATTTTTATTTTTTTTTAATGCGAAAAAGGACATTTCACACTTGAAAACTCACAAAAGACCCCCAAATGATGCCCTTAAAATTATTCCTCTACTTATGGGTATGTGTGAGGATACTGTTATGTAATAAGACATTTAAGCACATAATTGTATGTGGGTGTACGAGCATGTGGTAACACTCAGTTCATTCATCCTAGAGAAGATCTGTCAATGAAAATTCAAACCTCTGCTACTCTCCATCCTGACTCCCTCTGCAGTGGTCCCTGGCTCTCATAGAAGAAGGGGGCAAGTGGGGGGTTGGACAATGAGAGGTGGGATGTTACTTTGGGTCTTCCATACTTTGTGGATGTCTATTTATAGTATTCATATATTTACCCATCGGCCTTGCCACATTTGTGGCTTTATACTGTAATGCCGCGTACACACGGTCGTTTTTCGGCATGAAAAAAAAAAACATTTTTCAGCATGTCCAAAAAAAACGATGTTGCCCACACACCATCGTTTTTGAAAAATGATGAAC
Organism: Rana temporaria; assembly: GCF_905171775.1. NCBI lineage: Eukaryota > Metazoa > Chordata > Amphibia > Anura > Ranidae > Rana > Rana temporaria. Next base: position 341,686,726 of record NC_053490.1, read on the forward strand.
AAAGCGCGGTGACGTACAACACGTACGACGGCACTCTGAAGGGGAAGTTCTATTCGCCTTTGGGCTGCTTTTAGCGGATTCCGTGTTAGTAAAAGTCGATTCGCGCTTTTTTGTCTGTTACAGCGTGATGAATGTGCTTACTCCATTATGAATGGTAGTTTTACCAAAACGAGAGCTCCCGTCTCATAACTCGCTTCTGGGCATGCGCGGGTCTAAAACGTCGTTTTAGCCCACACACAATCATTTTTTACAAACAAAAAAAACATTTAAAAAAACGACATTAAAAAATGCAGCATGTTCGAATTTTTTTTTTTTGTCGTTTTTCAGAAGAAAAACTATGTGAAGCCCACACACGATTTTAAATGACGTTTTTAAAAAGGTAATTTTTTTTCATGCCGAAAAACGACCGTGTGTACGCAGCATAAGTGTATTTTAATTATGTAACTTGATTGCTGATATACACATATACTGTGCTTTTATTAAGCACATGACAGAAAAATGCAGACACACAAGCCACTTGTGAAAAAATCAGGGCTACAGGTCTTGGGTTTGGGTTTTGGTATATGGCAGCACAATTTGACAGCAGCACCCGCCGCCAACAGGCCAAAATGTTATGACCGGAAGTTTTCCTAAAAAAGATAGAGCTTTAGGCTGGTTTCACACTGAGGCGTGCAGCCGCGGTGACGGTATAGCCGCGCTATTTGTAGCGCGTATTTACCGCGATATTCGGGCGCTAGCGGTGGGGTTTTAACCCCTGCTACTGGCCGAAAAAGGGTATTACCGCGCTTTCCCATTGATTTCAATGGGACGGCACGGTATAGGAGCGGTGAACACACCGCTCCTATACCGCGGTAAAGATGCGGCTAGCAGGACGTTTGGAGCGCTCCTGCTAGCGCATCGCTTCAATGTGAAAGCCTTTGGGCTTTCACATTGAACACTACGGGGTATGATTTTTCATGCGGTATAGCAGCGCTATACCGCATGAAAAACGCCCCAATGTGAAAGGGGCCTTATACTTATTATTTTTTGCTATATGTAGGAGGTGACGTGTCAAATTAATGTTATACTGGCACTTGGCAGCACCTTTGCGTATAATACCTAGATTTTCAAATTTTACCATCAACAGCAGGAAAACATGTTTATTTTTTACCTTCACCGTTTAGAAATGCAATCAATGTAAATATATCCTGTAATGAACGTAGGGCGTGTGCACCTGCATCCTGCATAATGAGTTAGACTCGAACATTGGTTTCTCGCCAGTTCGGCGAACATCAAACAATTTGGGGTGTTTGCGGCAAATTCAAAAAGCAGCGGAACACCCTGTAAAAGTATATGGGAGAATTCTAAAGGAGAGCAGTGATTTTAATAATGCTTAAAGTGAAACAATAAAAGTAAAATATTTCTTTACATTTTGTACCTGGGGGGTGTCTAAAGTATGCATGTAAAGTAGCGCATGTTTCCTGTACTGATCCTTCACATAGTAGGCGAGGACGATGATTTATATGAATTTAGTCTACTGTAGAATTTTCTTTTGACCACAGTGTGTTATATATTCACTTATGTTTTTAGCATATTATCAGTATGACCATATGGATATGTAGGCATATATGCACATATATTGCTAGTCTATTAGTAATAGTTATCTTCATTATACATTATTTATCTATTTTAATATTATAATATTTCTCTTTTTATTAATTATATTGTATTTATATATATATATATATATATATATATATATATATATATATATATATATATATATATATATATATATATATATATATATATTTCGATATACATGTTAAACCCTCATATGGGAGTAATACCTTGCTTTTTACTTCCCTCCCATTATTAGGATACTAATGACTTACCTGTCATTGACTGTTCCTCAGAATGAGATGCTGCTTCTCTGGATGCCCGAATAGCAAAGGCATCCATTACCTGGGGAGAGGGAGAGGGAGAGACTCAGCCCTCTCTCACCTGTGTTCTAATAAAAAAAAGGGCTAGTACAATTAGGAGGGCCAACGTCCATCCACACAAAAGGACACTTTTAAGCTGGCTACACATCATACAATCCTCTGCAGGTTTCTTCCCTCAGATTTACCAAAACCACACAATGAGGTCAAACCTTAAGAGCCTCAATTTGTATGCCATCAGGCAGGCACAGGCCCCTGCACCACATGGTCCTGGCAAATCTAATGAAAATCAGACAACAAAAGTTGCAGTGTGTATGGGATCTTTAGAGACATGAGCAGGAAAATAAATTACCAGTTACACTTACCGGTAACAGGTTTTCTAGGAAATCTTCCAGGACGGCACACCTGAGATGACTGGTCCACCTGACAGGAAATACAATCAACAACAGAGTTTAAAAGACCCCACCCTTCCCTCTGTCCCTCAGTTATGACAAAGTATAAGCCCACACCGGTGCCAGAGGGTACATTCTGTGAGAATTAAGACATCACCGACAATTAAAGCGGAGTTCCACCCTTTTTTTCAACTTTATACCATTCAAATTAACACTGCCCCCTTAATTATATTTGGCATGTTTTTTTATTTTATTTAAAAACTCACTGTTATTTCTGGTTGTTTATTTCTACGACCGCGGCGCATCGACCTCGCCGCGTTATCCAGTGCTGCCATTTCTCCTGGGAGATGTTTATCATCAATCCCAGGAGACAGAAAGGTTGCCGTGCTGAAATATCGCGGGACTTCCGCCGCAGTTGAAAGTCCCGGCACCGCCCATCTTCTCCGTCCGCTCCGCCCATAGTCACTCACGGTGCACACTGCAAAGTCTCGGCAGTGAGTGAAGGGGCGGGGGCGGCTCCGCCTATCCTCTCTGCCCTCACGGGCACAGTCTCCTCCCGCCCGCACACACTGTATAGTCGCGGCTCCGCCCATCCTCCCCGCCCTCACTCACAGGCACACAGCAAAGTCTCGGCGGTGGGTGAAGGGCGGGGGGCGGCTCTGCCTATCCTCGCCACCCTCACTCACGGGCACAGTCTCCTCCCGCCCGCACTCACGGGCTCACCGTATGGTTCTGACCATCTTCTCCTCTCCGTCCATCTTCTCCTCGCCGCCCTCACTCACGGGCACAACTCAAGTCAATATAAACACTGCTACGGATTTCCCCCCACACCACCACTGCTGCCACTGATACCCCCACCCCCACCATTACTGCCACCGATGCCCACCACCATTACTGCACAGCACCCCGCATCGGCCTCGGCACCCCACATCGGCCCGGCACAGCACCCCGCAGCGGGGTTGCCGGGGCCAATGCCGTGTGCTGGGGCCGATGCGGGGTGTCGGGGCCGATGCAGTGTGCTGTGCCAGGGCCGATGCGGGGTGCCGGGGCCGATGCATGGTGCTGTGCCGGGGCCGATGTGGGGTGCCGAGGCCGATGCGGGGTGCTGTGCAGTAATGGTGGTGGGTATCGGTGGCAGTAATGGTGGTGGTGGGGGCATCAGTGACAGTATGCGGGGTGCTGTGCCGGGGCCGATGCGGGGTGCCAGGGCCCATGCAGTGTGCTGTGCCAGGGCTGATGCGGGGTGCCGGGGCCGATGCAGGGTGCTGTGCCAGGGCCGATGCGGGGTGCCGAGGCCGATGCGGGGTACTGGAGTCGATGCGGGGTGCTGTGCCGGGGCCAATGCAGTGTGCTGTGCCAGGGCCGATGCAGTGTGCCGGGCCAATGTGGGGTGCCGATGAGGGTGCCGGAGCCAATGTGGGGTGCTGTGCCGGGGCCGATGCAGTGTGCTGTGCCGATGCGGGGTGCCGGGGCCGATGCGGGGTGCCGATGCAGTGTGCTGTGCCAGGGTCGATGCGGGGTGCTGTGCCGGGGCCGATGCAGTGTGCTGTGCCGGGGCCGATGCGGGGTGCCAGAGCCCATACGGGGTGTTGTGCCAGGGCCGATGCGGAGTGCCGAGACCGATGCGGGGTGCTGTGCCGGGGTCGATGCGGGGTGCTGTGCCAGGGCCGATGCAGCACAGCACAGGGATGGTGGGAACCCCTCAATGAGCACACGAGTACAGCCACAGGAAGTCAGTGCAGGGATGGTGGGAACCCCTCATGAAGGGTTCCCACCATCCCTGTTCTGTGCTGACTTCCTGTGGCTGTACTCCTGCTGTGCTCATTATGAGCGTACGAATCCGAAGTGATTTTCGAGCACAAAATACGAAATAACGGCTAATGCGACACGGAACTAAACAAAATGAATTTATTGACAGTGCACAGTCTAGTATATGTATACATGCCACATATATAACAAGAGATTGTGTATATATATATATATATATATATATATATATATATATATATATATATATATATATAAATAAAATTTTGTTATGTAGATATATCTGCACAGGAACAAATTATTTAGTATATTTACTGGTTCCTGGAAGGAGGAGGGGAGGGGAGGAGAGGGGAGGAGAGGTTTGCATAGATAAGGGGCGGCTACATTCTCTGACACTCCCGTTGCTATTGAAACCTGATCTGAAACCTATTACACTGCTTGTGTGGCACCGAGCATGTGCGAGGTCTGCAAGGCTGAAATCCAGGAAGTCATACAGTCTGGCTTCATGATGCCCACACTTAAGATGGCCCCAGTCAATTTCTATTTTATAAAGTGTCTAAATGCTGTAACAACCTAACAAAAACGGACCTTAGTGCACAGACTAACTTTACTAGAAAACATTAAGCTTGTGTATTACAGGGGTATTTATATTTAAAAAGTGAAATTGTGGCCGGAACTCCGCTTTAAGGGTAGGGAAGTAGGCCTGCCGTCCTGGAAGATTTCCTAGAAAACCTGTTACCGGTAAGTGTAACTGGTAATTTTCTCCAGTCATCTTTCAGGATGGCACATCTGAGACGATGAGCAAGAAGTTCAGGCCTACCTTAGGGTGGGACAACTGCCTGTAGGACCTTCCTGCTGAACGCCAAGTCCTGAGGGGACAACAGATCCACTCTGTAGTGCCGCAGGAAGGTATTTGGTCTCGTCCATGTTGCTGCCCTGCAGATTTGGTCAATTGAAGCACCTGCTCTGGACTGAGCCAAGCGAGAGAAGACTTTCCAGACTTTAGCATAAAATTTGTCTGGTGACTGGTTTCCTACTTCGTGAGAGAGAGTATCAATCACCTTCTCCGAACATCCCCTTCTCCGGAGGATCTCCCTCTCAAACACCAGACAGTCAGTGAGAGGAACCCCGGATTGGGATGTAACACTGGTCCCTGGCAGGGGAGATCGCGCCTGGACGGGAGATGCAATGGAGGAGCAACCCACCACCTCATCAAGATGGGAAACCACGCTCGCTTCGGCCAAGGTGCGATTAGAATGAAGCACCCGTCTGACTGGGACAGTTTCTGTAACACCCTGGGAACGAGGACCAAGGGATGAAATGCGTAAGCCAGGCCGAAATCCCAGCTCTGGGCCAAGGCATCTACCCCCTGGGAGCTCCGCTCTTTGGTGAGAGAAAAGAACCTCTGAACTTTTCTGTTCTTCTTGCAAGCAAAAAAGTCTATTTCTGGTTTGCCAAAATGTTTGCTTACCACAGAGAAAACTTTGTTGTTCAGCTCCCACTGTCCCTGATGAATGGGCTGTCTGCTGAGGAAGTCTGCCTGGATATGGAGGGATCCTCTTATGTGGACTGCAGATAATGAGGGGGATTAACATTTCTGCCTTCCCCAGGATTTCCTGGATCAGTTTCATTTGCCTGAGGGACCTTGTTCCTCCCTGTTGGTTTAGGTAGGACACCGTCACAGCGTTGTCCGAGAAGATCTGCACTTCTCTCCCCTGAACATCTGCACTTCTCTCCCCTGAACTTGGCTCTTGAAAGATTCCAGAGCCTTTCCGACCGCCAGAGCTCTCTGCAATTGGAGGATGACCTGCTCTACTCTGCTCCTGATCCCAATGTTCCTGGGCGTAGAGATCTCCCAAGTGAGCTCCCCAGACCCAGGCACTCACGTCCATGGTCATGCTTAACAGATCTTGCTGTAGCCAGGCCTGGCCCCCTGACGGGTTGCTCAGACTGAGCCACCAGTCTAGAGAACATTTCACCTCTCCTGAGAGGGATACTGTTATGTCAAGGGATTCCCTTCTCCCGTTCAAAGAGGAGAGAAGGAAGCCTTGGTGAGCCCAAGAATGGAGCTGGGCCCAGGGTACGGCTGGAGTGCATAATGTCATGAGCCCCAGCACCCTCATAATGGATCTCAGAGAGACCCCCTCAGCTGCATGGATAGCAGAAACCACCCCTCCCACTTTTTAGATCTTTTCCTGTGGAAGGAACACTTTTTGAGCTACAGAGTCTACCAGGTAACCTAGGTATACCTTGGACTGTGAGGGATTCAGGGAGGACTTCTCCCTACTGACCAACCAGCCTAGAGCTTCTAGAGTGGACAAAACTTTTTCTCGGTCTGACTGAAGCTGTTCTGGGGTCGGACTGTAGATCATCATATCGTCCAGATATGGGATCAAGGCTACCCCTTGAAGGTGTAGAAACAACACCACCTAGGCGAGAACTTTGGTGAAGATTCTCGGACTGGCCGCTAAACCAAAGGGGACACCCTGCCCTGTCTGCACTGCCAATCACAAACTTTTGGTGCTTTGGGGCAATGGAGACTGGGGACATGCAGATAAGCCTCTTTCAGATCCAATGTGATCATAAAGACTTCCCGCTGGAGGTATCTTCTGACTGTGTAGATACTTACTATACACAAAGTTTCGTATGGAAATTATCTGCTCAGCTTCCGTAAATTTATGATCAGTCGGAATTTGCCTGAGGGTTTTTGGAACTGAAAGATGTGGGAATAAAATCCCTGGCTGACCTGACCTACAGGAACAGGGATGATGATGACCTCCTGTCCTGCCAACTCTCGGACACTGTCCAAAAGGCCCTTTGCCTTCTGTTGGTCTTTGGGGAGATAGGTGAGGGTAAAACTCGGAGGATGTGGGGACTGGAATTCTAGGCTGTAGCCCTCCCTTTAGGGTTTAGAATGTAGGGGCTCTGTGAGATTCTTTCCCACTGGGGAAGAAACCACGTGAGCCTCCCACCAACCTTTAGGTTGGCGTCATTTAGTTTCCTTGTTGGAAGACCTGGGCTCGGAAAAAAGGATTCCCCTTTTCCTTTGCCCTTTCCAAATCCCTACTTCCTCCTCGGCTCCTTCTTACCCTTAAAGTGGTCTTTTACAAAGTTTTATTGATAGAAAAGTAGTCACAACAGGTTAGTGTTAAATGTGAAATTCTTTCAACATAATATATTGCTATATGAACTAGGCATACTAGGATTTTTTTCTTGCTGCATATATTTATAACAATTTTTCTGTTGCGCGGATACATTTTTTATCTTCAATGTGAAGGTTACATCAAACAAAAAATGGAAAGGGGAATCCAAGCAGCGGCATGCCAAATACATTGTACAACATTCAATGACACAAGTAGAAAATAAGAGAAAAGACCAAAAAAAGGGGGGTGCAAATATACAGAATTCTACTGTACTGTGATCATATAGAACACACACAAAAAAAACAGCCATTGAGTACGTATCCCCCATTCGGTCTCTCAAAGTTAGGTAACTTGTATCACTGTAACCATCGTCACTAAATCGACTCCAAAACATCAGGAGTCTCACAAAAGAGTACACAGAAATAGGAAAAGAAGTAGGGGGGGGGGGGGGCATCCAGAGACACTTAGAGAAGTTGACTATCAAACCTGGAGTGTTGGCGATTCGATATCCATGGTTGCCAAACCATAAGAAATTTACTGTGGGTATCAGAGGTGAAGGACTCCAATTTTTCGTTAATCATAATATCGTTCATGCGAGTTTTAACTGCCTCGAAGCCAAGTACGGGAGTTTTCCAAGCTCTCGCAATGGTCAACTTAGTAGCATTAAAGAGGTGTTGGGCTAATTGGCGTTCCGGGCCGAGAAGTTCAAGGATGGGTTTACATAAAAGGGCTTCATAAGGTTGGAATGGAACATATTACGTAGAAGGGAATAGACTAACCCATAGTCTGCATTAGAGAACGACCAATATAACGGCAGGCCGATATTTGGCCATTTTGGAGAAATCGGCATCGGCCGATTTTTATCCAAATTAGGCCGATATTTAACATGGCCGCTAGCGATGCCACGGATCCGGGGGTAGGCCGAAGCCGCGGCATTTCCTGATGCTGTGACCGCGGCGGCAATCCGGTAACTGCCGGCCCGCGCTGCATTCTGGGGTTTGTAGGCAGAGGCAGGGCACGCAGCACGTCAGGGGACGTTTTTTTTTTCAGAGTGGAGGATGTCGGTAGCGGCGGCCGCCGATTGGCTGTTACCGGCCCAATCTGCATTCTGGGGATTGTAGGCAGAGTCGGGGCAGCACGTCAGGGCCAGGGACGAATGGAGCTTTCTTGTGCTAGGAGATGAAACGGAGCCTGGAGCGCTCTGCTGGTGGGCATTGATGAGGTGGCAGTGAATGACATTGGGCTGTACTGGTGGGCACTGATGTGAGGCACTGATGAGGTGATGCACTGGCGAGCTATCCTGGCTGGCCTATAATACCTTCTATGCATTCTCTAGGGTGAGAACATTCCTGAAGCTCTTTACAAGGGATATCGTCATGATCTGCCAGTCCTCCGGGTCCAATTGAGGATCTAAGGGCTTCAAAAAATGACTATTCACATGGGGGTAAACAGAGAATGGACATCAGTGAATCCATTATTCTCCCACCAAGAGAATTGTTGAGGGTTCTCAAACAATGGCCAATGGCTGAGACGTAGCAATGGTAAATAAGAAGATAATATATACCCATATAAGGAGAGAATGTGCCATACAGGGGCCAAACCTATTTGGGCGCTTTGAGGGAGGCAACCAGGGTACGGAGGAAATAGGAGTGGGGTGAGAATCAATCAAATCTAAAGAGGCCCATAGCGGCATTTGATATGTGTCATGAAGATGGGATAATGGAGCTATGTTTGCTGCAGTATAGTATGCCTGAAGATTGGGGACCGAGAAGCCCCCATTGATCCTTCGAGCATGCAGGCTTATTGATCCAGGGTTGAAAAGAACCCTAGATGAATTTTAAAAGCTTACGTTGGTGAATTACTTAACCACTTAAGGACCGCCTCCTGCACATTTACGTCGGCAGAATGGCATGGCTGGGCACGTACAGGTACGTCCTGTGCTAGTGCCCAGCCATGTGTCGCGCGCCCGCGATGCACTGCGAAGCTCCAGGACCCGCGTACCCGATCACAGCTGGAGTCCCGCAATCGGTCCTCAGAGCTGAAGAACGAGGAGAGCTGTGTATAAACACAGTTTCCCCGTTCTTCACTGTGGCGGTGTCATCGATCGTGTGATCCCTTTTATAGGGATACACAATCGATGACGTCACACCTACAGCCACACCCCCTACAGTTAGAAACACATATTAGGTCATACATAACCCCTTTCGCGCCCCCTTGTGGTTAACTCCCAAACTGCAATTGTCATTTTCCCAGTAAACAATGCATTTTTTGCTGGGAAAATGACAATGGTCCCAAAAATGTGTCAAAATTGTCCGCCATAATGACGCAGTCACGGAAAAAAAAAAAAAATTGCTGATCGCCGCCGTTAGTAGTAAAAAAAAAAAAAAAAAAAAGAAAATTAATAAACATGCAATAAAACTATCCCCTATTTTGTAAATGCTATACATTTTGCGCAAACCAACCCATAAACGCTTATTGTGATTTTTTACCAAAAATAGGTAAAATGCTTATCGGCCTAAACTGAGGGGAAAAAAAGTGTTTTTTATATATTTTGGGGGGAAATTTAATATAGTAAAATAAGTAAAAAATATTGAATTTTTTTCAAAATTGTCGCTCTATTTTTGTTTATTGCGCAAAAAATAAAAACCGCAGAGGTGATCAAATACCACCAAAAGAAAGCTCCATTTGTGGGAAAAAAAAAAGGATGCCAATTTTGTTTGGGAGCCACATCGCACGACCGCGCAATTGTCTGTTAAAGCGGCGCAATGCCGAATCGCAAAACCTGGCCGGGTCCTTTAGCTGCCTAAAGGTCCGGGTCTTAAGTTGTTAAAGTGGTCTTTTGAGGGGGGCCTCAAAAAAATTTCTTCCCTTTATCCCTCTTGAGTTTAGTTGGGATTTTTTTGCCCTTTTCTGTCGATCGGGATAGGACCTGATTCAGGCCCGACCCAAAGAGCAGCGAGCCCTCAGAAGGTATGCCACAAAGACGTGATTTAGAGGTAAAATCCCCATCCCACGTCTTTACCCATATGGCCCTCCTAGCGGACATTAGAAGAGCCGCCGACTCAGTTGTTCTAACGGTTTCCACCGGAGCGTCTGCCAGATAGGCTACCGCCTTACCAATTACGTCCAGAGAATCCAAGACCTCTTTGGATTTGGTTCCACGCGAGACATGGTCCATCAACCTGCTGACCCATGCATCTGCGTTCCGGGCCATGCAGGCAGAGGCCAATGCTGGCCCCATAGCTGCAGCATTGGCTTCCCAGGCCCTGCGTAGCAGAGTTTCAGATCTCCTATCCATCTGATCCCGTATGTTACCGGAACCCTCAAAGGAGAGGTCCGAACGTTTGGATACTTGAGCTAAAGGGGCATCCAAATGCGGTACTTTAAAGAACTTTTCTTCCTCCTCATTTTTAAAAGGGCATCTACGCTTCCAGGTCTTTATAGTTTTAACACCCTAAGTTCAGACTCTTTCCATTCTCTCAGGAAAATGTCCTTGAGAGACTGGTGTACAGGAAAGGACTTAGCTTGAGGTTTGCCTAGTCCCCTATATACTCTATCCTGAGCAGAGATCCGAGTGGGCGGCGTCTTGATATCCTCAGACGCGTAGATTGCCTTGAGGAGACCCTCCATATCTTCCGCTGAGAAGAGATGGCCTCCAGGTCTAGTCTCAATCTGACTATCCTGGTCAGAGTCTTCTGTCCTCTAGAGAACTCTGCCCTGAGGCCTCTGCCTCCTCATCCGAGTCACCGTGAGTTGGTCCCTGGGACCCCCCTGTAATACTCGCCAAGGTTTCCTGGGAAGGTAAGCTTTCTCTACCAGAAGGGAGCTCTACCTGTCTCTTCTCAACCGTAGTCCTGAAGGACTGGAGGGTTGCTAGCATCTGTTTGTAATGCCCGGCACTCCTTCATAGCCTGTGCGGTCTCTTTGCCTGCTAGCTTGTAGATGCACTTAAAGCAGAAAGGCTTGGTGTGGTCCTGCAGGAGTTTGACATGGCAGTACCCACAACACCTTGACTTAGAGGTGGCTTTGAGCTTACACCTACTGGTCGTCCCCTGGCAGGGCATTCAGTCTCTGCAAAAAACAAAAAATGCATTCCCGTTAGCCTATTGCCACCTTCAGATATCCTGCAGGGGAGAGGAAATAGGACCACCCCTAACCTCACCCCTTGTGGTCTCCTCAGGCGTTGTCAGATTCGGTCCATCCTCCTTTTCCATCGCTTCCGGATAGAACGACCCTTAGAGAGGAATCGTTATGGAAAGAATCGGGAGGGGGAACAGGACCATGGACCCCCGGTGCTCTTTATCCACGCTTGCCGAGCCGCCATCTTGCCGGAACCTGTGACAAGGAAGCAGGGCCGCCATCAGGGGGGTACAGGCAGTACACCTGTAAGGGGCCCGGATGGCAACCCCCTTAAAAAAAAAAAAAAAAAAAAATTCTTAGGGGTCCGGAGGCCCACAGGGCCCCAGATGGTAACTCACCTTTTTTTAATATATTTTTATTTAATTTTTTATTAAAAGGGGCAATTTTTTTTTTAGGGGTACGGGGGGCCCGGAGATCCCCAGGGCCACGGGTGACAACCCCCCCTTTTTTATAAAAAAAAAAAAAATATTTTTTATATTATTATATATATATATATATATATATATATATATATATATATATATATATATATATATATATATATATAGTTTTATTAAAGGGCCCAGAGGTCCCCAGGTGGCAACCCCCCTTTTTTATAAAAAACATTTTTTTTATATTATTTTATTTCTTTTTATATATATATTTTATTAAAGGACTCAGAGGTCCCCAGGGCCCCATGTGGCAAACCCCCCTTTTTTTTTATAAATGTTTATGTTTTATTTATTTATTTAAGGGCCCAGAGGTCGCCAGGGCCCTGGATGGCAAACCCCCCTTTTTTTTTTTATAAATATTTTTTTTTTAGTTTTTATTAAAGGGCCCAGAGGTTTCTTTTTATTATTATTATTATTATTATTAAAGGGCCCAGGAGGTCCCGCATGCCTACGTTGGGAATTGTGACATTATCTTCCAGCTTCTCTGCTTCAGACAATCAGAGGAAGCTTTGAATGCAACCCCCCTTTTTTGTAATTTTTTTATAAAAAAAAAAAAAAAATTGTATATATATATATATATATATATATTTAAATTCAATACTTTTTTTTGTTTCCATACTTATATAGCAGAAAAAAAATACAAATCCATATTTTATACTCAGTGCATTATATGTGCATACAAAAAATTAATTGCATAGGTTAAAAATTTCCTTCAATCCCATTCCCAACCCTCCCTCCTATCTTACTTTTAAAGTGCATACACGTTTTTTGGTTCTGTTCTTTTCCTTAAATTATTCTTTACCTATCTTTCCCTAATTAAAGTGAGCAGCCTATTTTACATAACCAGTGCTCCCATATTGCATTACATTTTTTGATGTTACCACGTCTAATCCATGTTCCCCTTTCCTTCCCAATTGTGCTGTTCATTACGTTAAACCATTCCTCTACTGTGGGTGGATTTTGTGCTTGCCATTTTAGTGCGATCAATTTCCTCGCCTGAAACAGGCATCTTATAGCTGCTACTAATATATCCATCTGCCCCATTCTCTCCTCAATGCATCCTAATAGACAAACCCTGGCTTCAAGTTCCAGAGTGGTTCCAAAGGTTGCATTTATAATGTCCAGAATCTTAGCCCAATATCTATGCAATTTTGGGCATTTCCACATCATGTGGATGAGGTCCCCTGTATTTTGACATCTGGGACATTTGTCATCCGACTTCCATCCAAATCCATATAATTTCTTGGGGGTATAGTAGACCCTGTGGAGGAGAAACAAATGAGAAACCCGTTGTGAGGGGGCTAATGAAACCACTGTCCCTAGTTCCAGTATCCTGTCCCATTGGTCATTTGTTATGAGCCCAATATCCTCCTCCCACCTCTGTTTATTCTTGCTCAGCTTCTCTTTTCCCATTAACTGATCGCCGATTCGTTCATACAATTCTGAGATAAGACCCCCGTCTTCATTAGTCTTTGGAGATGCGTGAGCTTTTGCCATCTTACCGGCTGTAATTTAAATTGGGCTTGTAGTGCGTGTCTAACCTGCAAATAGGTAAAAAACATAGAATTTGGGATGCCATATTCCCGACTTAGCTCTGAGAAGGGTTTTAATGTGCAGTCTGTATAGAGTTGTGCCACTCTGGTTATCCCACGTTTATCCCATTCTTTTAATTTTCCCATGGCCAAAATTTCTTTTAAGTTATTATTTTCCCATAGTGGGGAGTATTCTGTTAATCCTTTATAGCCCAAGGCTAGTTTTCCCGCTTGCCATATTCTTACCATCATCTTTACTGTTGGACTTTTTACCGAGAAAGAGTTGGCCTCTAAGGTCTCTATTAGCGATCTATGAGGAGACCCTCTTAATATAATTTTCCCACTTGCATTTCCTCCCCCCTCTATGCTACACCCCCCCAAATGCTGCAACTGTGCTGCCAAAAAATAGCTATACGGGTGCGGGACCGATAGCCCTCCTCTATCTGTTGGCAGTTGCAGCGTTCGGAGACTGATCCTTGCCTTTCCCTTTTTCCAGATTAGGGTCCTAAAGAGGGTCTCTATCTTTTTAAACCATCGGTTATCAATCCACACTGGGGAGTTGTGAAGTATATACAGCAATTGTGGCATCCAGATCATTTTAATAAGATTGCTGCGTCCGGCCACCGACAGTGGCAAATGTCCCCATACATCCGCTTTGCGTTTAAGTTTGCCCAAAAGTGGCACTAAATTATTATTTATAAATTGTTCTGGGTTACGTGTTACCACGATGCCCAAATACTCCATCTTCTCCCCAATTTTTAATTGAGGGATTCCTATCCCATCCATATTGCTTACCGGATCCACTGGTAAGAGTGTTGATTTTTCCCAGTTTATCACTAGGCCCGAGAATCGTCCAAACGCTTCTACTGTTTACAACTTCCCTTTAAAACTGCAGTTCAGAGTTGCCCAAGAAAAGGAGGATATCGTCCGCATACAGCGCGACTTTTTCCTCCTCTGCTCCTCTCTGGAACCCCTGTCTAGCTCTAATAGCAGTCGCCAAGGGCTCAATTGCCAAGGCGAAAAGGAGAGGGGACAATGGACACCCCTGTCTCGTTCCCCTCTCCAATTCAAACGACTGTGAAACTTCATTATTTATTTTTATTTTAGCCCTTGGGGGAATTATACAGTAGCTTTATCCATTTAATAAAGGATGGACCAAACCCAAACTTCTCCAGAGCGTACCAGAGATAGTCCCACTCCAGACTATCAAAGGCCTTAGTGGCATCTAATGATAGGATAGATCTATCTCCCGCATTCTCCGTCGGGGTCTGTAAGTTTAAGTACAGCCTTCTTATGTTTATACTTGTGGACCGATTTGGAATAAATCCAGACTGGTCTGGATGTATTAATTTCTGAATGAATTTGTTTATTCTCGTTGCCAGTACCTTAGCCAAGATTTTTACATCTGAGCAAAGCAAAGATAATCGGTCTATAAGATGATGTATCTAGTTGATCCTTTCCTTCCTTCTGGAGCACTATAATAATTGCTTCTAACATTGAGGGGGGTAGCCTTCCTCCTTCTATCGCCCAGTTCAGCGTTTTTAGCAATTCCGGGAGCAGCACCTCACTGTATTGCTTATAAATCTCTGCTGGTAGGCCATCTGGCCCTGGGGACTTTTGATTGGAAAGTCCTTTAACTGCCTGTTGTAATTCCAATAATGTGATTGGGGATTCCATATCATTTCTATCCTCCTGATAGAACTGGGGTTCCTATTTCTCTAAAGAATTCTTCCATTTGCACTTTAGCTTCCCCCTTTTTTGATCTATATAGATCTTTATAATATACTGCAAACGTGTCCACTATTACCGATGTTTCAGATGATATCCCACCTCCTACCGTCCTAACTGCGGGAACATTAGAGGGCACCGTATTAGTTTTCGCTAGAAGGGCCAGAGTATGGCCCACACTTTACCCTTCAGAAAAAGCGCTCTGCTCCTGAAATAGGCGCTTATTTTCAACTTTCTTGTTAATCACCAACTTATATTCCTGTTGCTTCTCCAACCATAGCCGTTGTTTAGTCGGTGTTGGATTTTCCACATATTGCTTTTCTGCCTCTAGAACCTCTCCCCTGATTTTCTCCTCCCATTCCCTAGAGTTCCTCTTGATCTTAGCTACCTGCTGGATCAATATACCCCTAAGGAACGCCTTTAGGGCATCCCACACCACTCCCTCTGGTGCCGTCCCTGTGTTGAAATCCAGGAATTCCCTTAATTTGATACTAATTTCTTCTGGCTTCCCTATCACTTCTAGCCAGAAGGGACTTATTTTCCAATTACTTGGAGAACATTTTTTCCCTGTACTCAGTGATAGCACCAGAGGAGAGTGATCAGAAACCCCTCTTGGGTAGTAGGATATCTTACTAACTGCCTGTAGACTTGCACAGTTTCCCGGGGCCATGTCTATTCTTGATAATGTAGAATATGTACTTGAAAAGCAGGAGTACTGCCGCACATCTGGATATTTCAGCCTCCAAATGTCCCACCACCCAACCTCTTTCAAAAATTGACTTAGATGCCCTTCTCCTTCCCCTGGGCTCCGTGTCCCCGGTGGAAATCTATCCATTGTTCTATTTAACACGTTATTTAAATCTCCAACCACTAATACCGGAATATTTACCTTGTTTACCACAAATAATGTTAATTTATACAAAACCTCCATCTTAAAGGGAGGAGGTATATAAATATTAGCCAATACATATGGTACCTTTTCTATCAAACAGTGCAAAAAAATATAGCGACCCAGTTCATCTATTTTAGACTGTTTTTACCATTATGCTCACTCCTCTAGAGTAAGAAGAGTGGACAGAATGGTACTGGCTTTGATATTTTTTTTTATTGACCAATTTTAACTTTGTTTCTTTAGTCAAATGGGTCTCTTGAATACATATTACTTCCACCCCATACCCCTCCAGAGTAGTGAAAATTGCGGCTTTTTTCACTGGGTCTCCCATCCCCCGCACATTCCAGGAGCCTATATTTATCATTTTAGGTCTCATACCCATCCAGACATATCAAACAGAAAAAAACCCTTAACATCATATATAAGAAAAAAAAAGGAAGAAAGAAAAAAGAAAATTTGTATACAATTCTTGAATATACCTAGGGAAAAAAAGCATTTAAATGTACATTCAAGTACATTTCCTTCTCTTGTGCTTAATAAGTGATACTTGTGCTTTGATATAATTTTGCCCACCCCTCCCCCCTTGCCTATCTAGGCCAACCCTTAGGGCTATACATGTGACCTCTTCCTTCCATCCTTCCCTTACATTACCCTTATCACCCATATCTATCGTGATCCCGCGCGAACACCTCCCCAACACTCGCTCCAAAAAAAAAAAAATGTGTGTGTGTGTTAGTTATATATATATATATATATATATATATATATATATATATATATATATATATAACCTCTTGGGCCACCAGGGTGCGACCAGAATTAGTTTGCCTACTGCTAGATTTAACCTCTGCAGGACTCTCGGAATTAGGTTCAGAGGAGGAAAGGCATAGGCCAGGTGAAAATTCCATACCTGGGCCAATGCGTCTACCCCCTCTGACCCGTGCTCCCGGGAGAGGGAGAAGAATCTCTTCACCTTCCTGTTCGCCCTGCGGGCGAAGAGATCCACCTCTAGCCTGCCAAAGTGCTGACAGATCAGGTTGAAGACCTCTGGATTCAGTTCCCATTCCCCCTGGAGAATGGGTTGGCGACTCAAGTAGTCTGCCTCCAAATTGAGGGCTCCTTTTATGTGGACTGCCGAAAGAGGAAATCCTCCGTTCTGCCCAGCCCAGGATCTCTAGAGACAACTCAAGAAGGGTGCGGGATCTGGTGCCTCCCTGATGGTTGAGGAAGGCAACCGCGGTCGCATTGTCGGAAAGAATCTGGACCTCCCGGCCCCGAATTCTTCCCTTGAATGCCCTTAGAGCTTCTCCGACCGCTAATAGCTTGCGGTAGTTTGAAGAGGCCCCCCTCTGACGTTGGTTCCAGGAACCCTGGGCACGGAGCCCGTCTAAGTGAGCCCCTCACCCCCAGGCACTGGCATCTGTGGTAATCCTGACGGGGTCAGTCTGACTCCACGAGACCTATCTGCAGGTTCTGCGGAAGAAGCCACCACCTTAGTGTGTGCTTCACTGTATCTGGGACGCTGAACCTGACATCTAGTGATTCTCTTTTTCCGTCCCAGGAGGAAGAATTACAGGGGTCTGGAGTGGAGCTGAGCCCATGGGACTGCTGGGATACAAGAGGTCATTAAGCCCAGCAGCCTCATGATGTCCCTGAAAGAGGACTCCGCTTTCCCCACTGCTGACCTGACCGTTGCTAGGAGACCCTGGATCTTGTCCTCGGGCAAAATGAGCTTCCTCTCCAGGGAGTCTATCAGAAACCCTAGACAAAGGCTTCCTCTGCTCCAGAAGGAGCAAGGATTTTTCCTTGTTGATAATCCAACCCAGGGATTCCAAGGTAGTCATGACAGTGGTCAGGTCCGCAAGAAGGAGATCTCGACTCTGGTTTGTACAGTAACAGATCGTCGAGATAAGGAACTAGTGCTATCCCTTGCAAGTGTAGGAAAGCGATTCCCTCCGCCAGGACCTTTGTAAAGACCCTTGGACTGGAGGCCAGTCCAAAAGGGAGGGCAGAAAATTGCCAACGTTGCACTTCCTGGGCGGAGGCGATCGCAAACCTGAGGAACCTCTGATGACCCTGAAAAATTGAGACGTGGAGATAAGCAAAGTTGTATATGTATGATATTTCACCCAGGAGAGCCATTCTCTCGCAGTATATCTGCGTGAGCCGGTCGGGAAACGGTTATAATATACACTATGTAGTTAAGTTAGAAATTAGTGTGTTTACATTCAAGGGGCTCTATAGTTACAAACACACACTTTCATTTTATAACATCAGCATTGGAATATCAATACAGACAGTAGTAATTTTTGCCAATTCAGTATATGCTTACTAGAAAAATCTAATTTTGTGTTGCGAGTGCTGCTTGTGTACTATCTTCATTAGGTATTCTGATGTACAGGAATATATTTAAACCAACAAATGTGTTCTGTAAATTTTTCTACTTCAAAAGGGCATGGCCTTTGTTTTGTCTGCTTATCACATCTCATGTGGGTTGGAAACAGCAACCCTATTTAAAATGCAGGTTCCGCCCAACTTGATAGGTATAGCATCCAATTGTTGTATCTTATATCAGCTACTGTACAGAAACAGAGGGATATACATGATATATTATGCCCCCCCCCCCCCCCATTAAGCAAGCAATAAGACTACGCCAGAAGCATAGCTTTAATATAAACATTATTATAGTTCAGTGATGGTGAACCTTGGCACCCCAGATGTTTTGGAACTACATTTCCCATGATGCTCAGCTACACTGCAGAGTGTATGAGCATCATGGGAAATGTAGTTCCAACACACCTGGGGTGTCGAGGTTCACCATCACTGCTATTGTTGTACTGAACATGGCCTTGTAAATAGTGTGTTACTTGTAATGGATTTGTAATCTTTTGGGTTTATAGGCAAATATCATACCATACTTGTACATACATGCATAGTCGTGTAACCCTGCCAATAAATGCAATATTGCTGACTGGACTACTTAGGTTTAAAAATCCTCTGATCCAAGTTTGTGTATGTAAATACTCATAGTAAAATAAAAATATATTTACATATACACTTAAGCTACTCAACAGTGCTACCGAACTGCTAATCATTTCTTTCAACAAATTTCTGGAAAATGACTGCATGCATTGCGGCTTATTCCTTTGGTTTACTTTCAATTTCCAAGGACTACATATCCTATGCTACCATGCTGCCAGCTATCACTGATGTGATAGGTTTCCTGTACCAACTGTGCCTCCTGGAACTTCTCTCCTTGGCTGAACCTTTCTCATATCATTAGGAGCAGGCTAGAAATAATTGAAATCCAAAAGCAGAAATTAATATACGATTTGAAATTTTGACCATAGAAACACAAAGACATGCAAAGTCCAGTTTTTCCAAATACTAAAACCGTTTAGTAGAACAATTTGATCATACAAAATTATATTTTTACAAGAATTCCAAAGAAGAAAAAAATATTGCTTTTAAAACAGAATTTGGAATTTGTTGAGCTCACACAGGAGCAGAGAATGAAAATGTGCTTTGCAGAAAACTATAGAACGCAGATGAAATTATAAAAATAATATAACAAAGCCTGACCATATTCCTCCTTTTCCACCAAGATATATTTCCAGAACAAATACAATTAAACAATTGTCTAAACAGATCTATTACTTAAACACTGCTCTGTATAACTGCCCAGAAAAAAATCTCCACTTTTTCATAACCTTCCAATTACCTTAAAGTGGATGTAAACCCTCCATACACCCAGTGAAGTGAACAGCCTCAGATGATACACATGGATGAACCAAATCTCCCTACATTGGTTGTACATGTATATCTGCTGTCTTCACGTTTATACACCGTTTAGAAAGTTCAAATTGTGTTAGGAGATGTTCTCTTCCTGTTTAACACAGAGTGCGATGTCTGAGCACACAGCCAAGATAGCTAAAATTGCTGCTTGGAGGAAAGGCACACACCCCCTCTCATAATAGGCAGAGACTCTGAGGTGTTTTGTAATAGGGTCAGATCCCTGCTAATCTATTTTAGCAACCTCCCCCGACAGAAGATGCAGGCTGCTTTTGTCTAAAGTGTCAAGAGTATTTGTCAGGAGTTATCAAGCTGATAACAGAGAAACTGTTCAGGAGACAGCCAAGGGACAAAGCTCATTGAAGAGAGATAACAAAATACTGCAGATATCAGGTTTACATCCACTTTAATTATGGTAATGGATCAGTGCATGATAGAGTATAAACATTTTAAACATGATTAAACTTGGCAGAAGATCAGTATGGGAACTACACCTGCTGATTTTTTTTTTAAAGGTAAATTGATTCAGGGTTGTCATTCTCATCCTTCAAAGCAAAAATGTCAACCACCCAGATCAATCTTTAACTAGCAAACAGAAATGTGCACATGGGCTCAGAAATACACAGGATACAATTAAAGCGTATTCTCCAGTTAGCACAAACAACTAATTTAAACCATTTCAAAATTTTAGTTTACCCAACAGATGTTTTTCTTGCATACATCTGCAAAGACATATTAAAAATAAAAAAAAAATAAAAGCACACTGCCGAGTCAAGGCACTTCTGCAAAGTATGGCTGACGACTCTCTAAACACTCAACTTCGTACAATTATAGTGCAATGAAGAAAGTTCAGATGTGTCTCAGGAGGCTTCTTTTTTTGCCAATTCTAAAAATGTACTTAAAGTGGATGTAAACCCACTCTCAACCTTTCTAAACTACTGCCATAGTGCCGATATATAAGGAGATACATGCCTCCTGCATGTATCCTTACCTGTCAAATGTCTCCCATGTCTGTTATGAGAGCCGAAAAACTGCAGATTCTGTGGGTGGGTCTGTTGTCTGGAGCTCTGTGGGTGGAGTTGTGATGTCAGTAGACTCCCAGCCCACCTCTACAATCCCCTTAAACAACATCCAGTCAAAATCCAGAAAAGTAACCACATGACTTCAGAAAAGGATTGGGAGTGGGAATTAAAAAATAATGCCCGTCTCAGGCTAGTGCATGTCATTCACAGCAAGGGGGAAGAACGGACAAAAGTTCTCCCGTTTGCCTGTTTATCTCACTGAAAAAAAGAGGATTGCTCAGAGCTGGATTAACTTTGTGGCAAGACCCTGGGCACAGATGATAGAAAATCTTATACTCTACATTGTGACAGCAAAAAAAGAAATTTATTCGGGTTTACATCCACTTTAAGTGGCTACCATTTTTTGTTTTCCTGGATTTGGTGAAGAAATACCTTGGAGGTCTTTAGGTGCCCTAACTGAATCTGGGCTTCTGGTGCGTTATAAAAATTATCTTAGGTTAGGCGCTCATATAGCTTAGAAGTAGGGACCACACTAACAAACAGAAGTGCTTTTAATCAAAATATTAAAAAGTTGCAGTATGCTTTTTTGTGCAAACTGGAAAGTGTGCTGGGAAAATTTTATATTAAAAATGTATTGAAGGCACGACCCTAAATGCAAGCAAAAAAAAAAAGAGCAGCATTGGCAGTTACCCACACTACTTACTATTCTTGCAGGCTCTCTTTTACTTCAATAACCGTCAAAACTTGGCAAGGTAAAAATAAGGCTGATAGGTTTAAGGCTCAAGCAAGCAAAAAGGCCAGAAACAGTTCATTATCCTTCCACCTTTTTCTTGAAAGTTTGTAGAACATTGGCATACTAGCAAACAATACGGCGGTAAATATATTGTCTTTTTCTATCCTGCGAAACTTAAAAGAAACGTGCTATGAGATAGATCAGGAAGTTGCCATTGTTGACTTCATGCTCAAAAATATTTGCTGCCTGACTGTTTCTGGCTTCAATACTTTGACCCTGAATAAGCGTGCAAATCAAGAAAGTTAGCATTGGCATAAAAGCCAGGGAGCTAGTATTTTCAAAGAGTTCTAAAATGGCTCTTAATTACTCTCCAGGCTTCCTTTAAGAATTTGTAGTTCACTATTAAATACAGCTGTTGAAAAATGTCCCCTTTGAAATAGCCAGTCACAATACAATAAGAGGAGATACCCTTCAAGTTGCTGTGAAACATGTGCCTGTTTCATGACAACTTTGATGTTTGCAGCTAGAATATTTTTTTTCCCCAATAGGAACCCATAATAAGGGAAATGTGGAGGCTACCACGAATGTCTCTTGGCCGTCTCTGGCTTCAATATTTTCCAAGTTACTTATCACAGAAACAAGTACACAGTCTGCCCATAAAATCAAAATTCCTCATCTACAATTGTTCTGGGTCCAATTATTGAAGCCAGAAGATCGGCATGACAACTGGGAAGCATTTTTGCTGATATTTATAAACTCCTGTGATTTATGTGCTAGATAAGCAACAATGCTGTACCTTTTTGACAGTCATAACACCGTAAATGTGTGTGCAAAACACAATCACCATTTTTTGTCTAAATATCTGGTTACATTTAAAAGGTTATATAAAAATGTAACATAAGCCAAAAAAGGGGGTGGATTAGAACTGGATTTTTTTTTTTGTCTGGATCCATTATTACTGTCTAACCCTCACAGAGGTTTTTACATTTTCCCCTCACTTTGTGTTTTGGTGACCACCATCACAGATGGTAATGGAGAGAAATCCTCCCCAATATGGGCAAAGACAGCAAACAAAACAAAAACTCAACAGTTCTAATCTTCCTCATCATATCCAAAATAAATAAAATGTGGGTTGGGGATTGTACTATAAAAAGTTGACAGAGGTTCTAAACCACGCCAACCTAATCAAAAATGAATTAAAAAAAATAAAAGTTTAGCTTGAATTATACTTTAAATGTAGTTGACAAACAAAATGGGAAAAAAACACACAACATAAAAAAAAAAAAAAAAAAAAAAAGGGACTACAGAGAGACAATATAATGCCATTTTAACAAAACATAGCAAACTGTCAGATATATTAATACAAGCTATAATAATGAAAAATAAGACAGCTATTTGAACCCATATGATATGCAAAAGAACAGTCCTGCAAAAAGAAGGAAAGAGAGCAAGGCACAAATGGCACTTTTTGTGTCATGTAACAAATAGTTGAACGAACACATGCAAAATGTTAAAAGTGAGAACTGGTATCAATGCAAAAGGCAGGGGTTTCCTGCTTTATGTGCATTCACAGCAGATAGCATAGCTCACTATTAACAGTAGCAGCGAATACATTTTAAAAGAGAACTTCCAGAAACCGTATAGTCGAGTAGGAAAGTGAGAAAAGAATTTCAAAAACATTTTTGGGGTTTTATTGCTGTGTCCCTGCTGGGAAAACTTTGGCTGACTTCAAGGTGGGTCACTAGGACAGGAAGCAAACAGAATACTGACAAAGCAATTGGGTTTCTGGTATGTTTTTCCTGCTCTCACTTCCTGTGTAGTCGCTGGAACAGTATGAAAGAATCTCCCCAAACGGGTCAGATAGCAATAATAAAAAAAAAAAAATTATATTTAAAAAATAAAAACACTAGTTGGGCTGGAATTCTATTTTAAACAGGTAAAGTGTATGTCCCGCAGTTTTTTTCTGGTTCTGTATAGACTGTCCTGCTGAAAAACATTTTACCAGACAGGAAGTGAAAGAAAGTATGCAACAGGGACATGGGCAGCGGTTCTTAGCCTTCCCTACTTTACTAAAGTAAATAATTTATTACGGTGTTTGTTGCTGTTGGAGAGTTCCTCTCCGTTCCTGTATGGTAAAATATCAGCAAAACAGGAAGGGCAAATTTCTCTAATGTAGACCTTGATAGCAGTAAAAATTGTACAGGGGTTCTAATCCTGGGCAAACACGTTAAGCAAGCCTTAGTAGAAATTGCATCCTGCAGGCCTATTTGTGAAAGGAGTTCACAACCAAAACATGAATCCACAGAGCAACTGCCGAATCCCGATTCAAACCAATCTCGCAATAGGGGGTTTGCAAGAGTACTAAACTTTTGAAACAGGACACAAATCTGGGTGTAATCCTCTGCAGAGCTACAATCATAGTACAACGGCCATTCGATACACTTTTGACAAACATTAGGAGGTTAGCACCAAAGGACTGAATCACAGGCTGGCTGTGGAACTGGGAATTTTGATGGAGATATTTAGCCACTGGTGTAGAGCCAAAGCGATGGGGTGGTAACGCTTTCCAGAAATCGATAATGTCCCTCCCACACATATCCTTTTAGTATTTCCCATTTCTTCCACAGTAAGGGTGCCTACCCATTAAAGTTACAGTTCTTAGCAGTCCCTCTAGTCATTGTCTGGTGCCAGGTTTGTACTGGAGTCCTTGGGAAACAGACAGCCACTGTGTAATTCTGTTAGCCATCAACCATGCAATTGAAATATCTGTATTGGGTGGAATTGATGATTAACATTTTGCCTAAAAAAGTAAATCATTTACACACAAATACAGACACACACACCGTGGATAGTCTCTAAAAACAGAAAACAAAAACTAAAAATTTAAAAAAACTTCCAGACTGTGGTGTACATAATGAGAGTCCCAAGATGCACAGCCATTCCCCCTAAATAATACAGTGGCACTTAGATACCACAGTTACAGCTAACAGCGGCTGGTGAGATTTTAACAGTTCTAGGGCAAAGTGAGAACAGGCATAAGCTCAGTGGGTGGCAACATGAGGTGTGATCTTCTTCCGCCTCTTCTGGAGCAAAGGATTGGAGGCATCTTCTATTTTCTTTATTTTAATTTGTTCATAGTCAACCCTCATTGTAGCCAGAGCACTGGTCATTTCTTCCTGCAATTGGAAAAAAATATATTATGAGAAAAAAATAATTGTTAAATTGTGATCAACATCCCAGATCATTTAGGAAATGGACACTTCCCGTTACTTGCCTCTAGGCTGCGTTTAGAAACCCAAGAACATTGTCCACACCCTTCCCCACTGCTCAATATTTCCGGTTTTTGGTGAATGATTTAAATTGGACACATCGCGAGTGTGGGGAGGCTAGCAATAAGCTACTTCCAGGTTTAGGCCGATCATAGAATATCATATGATCAGTTAAACATGAGAAATGTCCTATAAGGAGGTTTAATATTCTAAAACTTGCTTTGGAGGATGCAGAGGCGTTGCTAGGGGGGTGCGGTCCGCACCGGGTGACACCATCCTGACATTGAGGATTTAAAAAAAAAAAAAAAAAAATCTTTTTTTTTATGACATGCCCAGCGCTGCAGCGCCGTGGCGTCTGTGTCCCTCCGACTGGACTTTGTACTTTTTCCTCCCCTCTCCTCCTGAGCCAGCCAGACCAGCGAGCGGCGAGGCAAGGCGAGCCTCAGCAGAGCTTAGCCTGTGCCTGACTGCTGCCTGTCGCACTGCACTGTGTGAGGGTGTTAGTCACGTCACACACAGTACTTCCAGTTTCTCCACCCGAGCGGCGCGGCGGCTGCACGTGTGACCTGCCCGGCTGCCCTGGCACCTGCTGTGATGATTCAGATTGCTGCCAGTGCCCACACCAGTCCTCGGTCTCCAGACGCGGCTAGGAACAGGTGCGGGGGGGCCCGGGTGGGGGGCTTCCACAGAATCCACCGCCGGCCGTGGCAGGGATAATAGGAAGGGGGGGGGGGTTTGTGTCCACAGAGTCCACCGCCGGCCGCGGCACTGTGCATGTATTGCAGGTAACACCGAAACAGCTAAGGGGTAAAGAGCCAGGAAAGGTGAGGAGGGGGGGGGGGGGTCTCACCCATCTATGTCACCCCCCCCCACCCCCTTCCTCTCTGTCACCCCCTCCCTCTCTGTCACCCCCCCTTCTGCCTCACCCCCTTCCTCTCTGTCACCCCCTCCCACTCTGTCACCCCCATTCTGTCTCACCCCCACCCCCTTCCTCTGTCACCCCCTCCCTCTCTGTCACCCCCCTCCCTCTCTGTCACCCCCCTCCCTCTCTGTCACCCCCCTCCCTCTCTGTCACCCCCTTCTGTCTCACCCCCTCCCTCTCTGTCACCCCCCTTCTGTCTAACCCCCTTTCTGTCTCACCCCCTTCCTCTCCGTCACCCCCATTCTGTCTCACCCCCTTCCTCTGTCACCCCCCTTCTGTCTCACCCCCACCCCCCCTCCCCCTCCCTCTCTGTCACCCCACATTCTGTCTCACCCCCACCGCTCCCTCCCTGTCACCCCCCCTTCTGTCTGTCACCCCTCCTCCCTCATCCCCACCCCCTCCCTCTGTCACCCCTCCTTCTGTCTCACCCCCACCCACTCCCTCTCTGTCACCCCTCCTCCCTCTGTCACCCCCCCTTCTGTCTCACCCCCCACCCCCTCCCTCTCTGTCACACCCCACCCCCTCCATCTGTCTCAACCCTACCCCCTCCCTCTCTGTCACACCCCCTCCATCTGTCACACCCCCACCCACCTCTGTCTTACCCCCATCCCCTCCAGCTCTGTCTCACCCACACCCCCTCCCTCTCTGTCTTACCCCACCATCTCTGTCCCATCCCATCTACCTCTCTCTCACCCCCACCCCCTTTCTCCCTCTCATCCCCCTCTCTATCACCCCCACCCTCCTCTCTCTCTCCCCCCCTTCTGTCTCTAACCTTCCACCCCCTCTTTCCCTTTTAGGGCAAATTCCCACTAAATCAGCATGAAATCAAAGAGCAGCCGGAGCAATTTGGCACTCCAGCCACTCTGCATTGCAGGCTGCTAGGGGGCAGTATGATTTCCTGACTGACCAGGAAAAAAAACTTCTAGACAAGGGACTGAAATATGCCCCCCCTAGAAATCTAAGTAAATTCCAAACGTATATGGATGTGCATAAATTTACTAGACGTCTCAGTATTAAACGCCATTTTCTTTCTAACCCCATCTCTGCACAACAGGCAACTACCGAATATAAACATTCGTCCTTGTCTAATGCTTCGCTCTTTAATCCACCAGGATCACTAGCTCCAAGCATCAAAGTCTTCAGGGACGTGGTGCTCAGTGACCTGGATAAACTTAAAGTGAGCAAATCCAGAATGAGTAGAGACCTTACAATGGGTTTGGAATCACTATGTCAGAATAAGGCCTTGGTCATCCGACCCGCGGATAAGGGGGGCGGTATAGTTGTTCTAGACCAGTGTGACTACTTTAAAGAATTGCATAGGCTCGTTGATGATGTTGACACTTATACCCCTCTTGCTAGGGATCCAATAAGTGGATACAAAAAGGAACTAGAGGTTTTGGTCAAACAGGGGCTCCAAAGTGGCATCTTGACCAACAAGGAGGCCCTTTATTTGGTGCCCAGCGCCCCACGGACACCTGTGATCTATTACCTACCTAAGATCCATAAGAGCTTGACTTGCCCCCCGGGACGACCTATCGTCAGTGGTATTGATTCTATCACGTCCCGGGTGGGCAAGTATATAGACTCTTTTCTACAGCCACTCGTACAAAAGATTCCTTCGTATATCAAGGACACGAAGCAGGTTATTAATACACTCGCTAATATTTTCCCCAAGACCGGTATATGGATGGTCACAGCAGATGTGACCTCCTTGTACACTATTATTCCCCATCATTTGGGGTTTGAGGCGGTGCAGATGTTCTTAGCTAGACAGTCTGACCTTGCACAAGCTCAAATAGGTTTTATTATGGTCTTGTTAACTTACGCGGCCTCCCATAATTATTTCATGTTTGATAACATGTTTTACCGCCAGGATAGGGGTGTGGCCATGGGGGCTAAATATGCCCCCAGCCTGGCCAACCTCTTCATGGCCAAGTGGGAGGAGGACGTCGTTGATGATCACCGCAGACCCGAGATTCTACTCTGGTCGAGGTATATCGACGATGTCCTCCTCCTCTGGGATGGTAGTGAGGCAGATCTCCTCGGCTTTATGGCTGAGTTGAATCAGAACACTAGGGGAATTAAATTTAATTTTGAGACTAGTCAACACTCCATTCACTTTTTGGACCTCCAGATTACTATTGAGGATGGCAGATTTGTTACGTCTACTTTTTTCAAACCAACTGATCGCAACGCCTATATACCCCTAGACAGTTGCCATTTACCAACTTGGTTAAAATCTGTTCCTTTGGGACAGTTTATGCGCATTAAACGAAACTGCACCAATCCCCTGACATTCGAGAGACAGGCCTCGATTCTTTCCAAAAGATTCGAGGAGAAGGGATATGATGGTAACAGTCTACTCCAATCAATGGAGAAGGTTAGGAGCATTGACAGAGCATCACTCCTTGTAGACAAAATCAAGGGAGATCAAGGTGATAGATTCTCTCTACCTTTTATTACAACATTTTCTGCACAGCACTTTAATGTTAAGAAATTAATCCAGAAACACTGGCATATTCTCACTACTGACCAGGTGTTGGCTCCAATTCTCCCAGCGAGGCCTAGTGTGGTGTTCAGGGGTGCATCTACAATTGGGAGTCGTATTGCTCCCAGTGTACATGACCCTCCGAAGGCATCAAGGACTTTCCTTGAGAATCTTACAGGATATTACAGATGTAAACGTTGTCAGGTCTGTACCCTGAATAGGTGCAGGGAGAGGAAAATTTGTTCCTTCCAGTCCACAGCCACTCAACAAACATTTGATGTTGAACCTTTCATAACCTGTTCGACGAAAGGTGTGATATACCTTATCCAGTGCCCTTGTGGCCTTCAGTACATCGGCCGCACTAAGAGGGCCCTGTCAGTTAGGCTCAATGAGCATATTGCCAAAATCAGAAGTGGTTTTGACAAACATTCTGTCTCTAGACATTTTGACTTAAAGCACAATAGAGATCCATCCAATATTTTGTTCATCGGAATCGATAAATATCGTCCGCACTGGAGAGGCAGTAACCTAGTCCGTGAGATTTCGAGACAGGAAATGGCCTGGATTCACCGGGTCAAAACCTATACGCCGTTTGGGCTTAATATTGATACGGATATTAATGCTTTCATTAATAATTCATAAAGGGAAAAAGAATTTTTTTGAAAAAAATTTTTTGAAAATTTTTTTTGAAGGGTTTTTTAAGGAAATTTTTAAAAATGTTTTTTTTTTTTTTTTTTCTCTATCATATCCATATGTGCCTAATCTGGAGAGATTTTTTGGGAATATGCGATTTAGAGATATTGTGTTTAGTGGGTCCTTCAGTTCCATCTGCAGTGCCCAGCTGTTTTGATTAATTCAGTGAATGTAGTAGATTGTATTTATCTTTTTAGTCACAGTTTGATGTAATTTTATATTTTTGTGCTTATAATATTATAAGAAGGATATTTTATATATATATATTTCTACTATATGGGCTAGGTAATAGTGTTGAACTTTCGCTGTATGCATGCTGGTCATGCCAGTGAGGGTTAATATATGTTTGAAATATGACAGCACTTTTTAAACATTATTAATGCTTTTATTAATTTTGTTACATTTTTTATCAGTTTGGGTCTTGTGATGTACAGCTGTGTCAGTTATATAGCTATAATTTTGGTCCGCTAGAGTATTAATGTGCTCTGCGGATCCATGCATTTATTCTCCCTATTTGTTTCCTGGGGATGCTATTGTGACTGTACGGCATTTTCATCACACCCAGAACGAGGCTTGGCTTCTCTGACCAATCAGTGCGTCAGGGAGGCGGAGCCTGTAATTCATAACGAGGCCTGGCCCTGTAGTTTCTGGTCCGTGCCGTGCTTCCTGGTGGCTCGGGGTCACTACGGCTGCACGCCGACGTGTGACGTCGACGTTCCGGTCACCCTGATCGTCACGGTGCGGTCTTGGGGTCGGGCATACTCCTGTCACGGGTCCCGTTTTCGTGGTATCCGGCTTCAGACCTCTGGATCTGATGCCTGCTTATCCGGATCGGGTATTTTCCCGTATTTTTGCTACCCTGGGCTCCGCTGGGCGTGGGCGCATGCGCACTGGCGCTGAGGACACTAGAGTCAGACTTGGTCTGACCTGGATTGTTTCCGGTGCGCGCGCATGCGCGTTCACGTGAGTACGATGACGCCCAGTGGCCATTCTAATTTCTTGTGTTATTTAAGGGGGGTGATCTGGTATGTTACCCGTGCCCTATGAGGAAGCGAGTTTTCGCGAAACCGGTCGGGCGGAACGAGTGTTGTACCGGATCACCCCCCGTTGACTTCACCTTTCCCTACCTACCTGGACGGGTCTTTTTTGGTTGGCTTCCGGCCGGAGCTCCAAATTTTGACATGCCTAAATTTTACTGTTTATATGTAAGTGCGTTTTTTTCTTCTTTTTAATAAATGTTACCTACGTTACTACACTATTGTGGCCCTTATGTGTCTTCCATGATTATCGGGACCCCAATTTTCCATCGATTGGCTTGAGACGGAGGTGTACTTGCTATACAGCTTTTCTACAATCCAACTGCCATAGTGTTTATCTACACGCCTTCTCTGGTCTTCTTTTAATTAAGAGACCGCTGGTCATCTGGTAAGCAGACATCTTGATTCATGGTGGAGGTTTTGCTATTCATTGGATCGTCACTACAGTTTTAGATCAAGCACTTATGGACTAATTTTTCTGTTTCCTTCACTTCACTGGGGATCTGGACTTTCTTTTTGTTTTTAGATCATATATGGACATTGATCTATGTCATGATTATTTAGAAAAAGTTTGTTTCTTTTTATATAGCGCATCTTGTTTTTTCCAAGTATGATTAACAGTTTGGTGCATCATACTCCCCCCTCCTTTTTTTTTGTACAAAAGTTTGAAGTGTGTATAATGTAAATTTTATTCTCCAAAATGTCGAACAGCAGGCTGTCATTTCAGAAATGCATTCTGTTAGTAGATTTTCCATGTTTTTTCAGGGTATAAAAAAGTTGTAGGGGGATGGCTCATGAGATGTGAATTCTGGCCCTGGAGAAAGAGAGGCGGGGGGGGGGGACAAAGAAAAAGGGGAGAGAAAGAAGAAGGGGATAGAAAGAACAAGAAAGATAGATAGAGAGAGAGAGAGAAAATGGGAAGAAAGGAGAACAGAGAGCAAACGGTAGGGTCAAAAATATTTTAAAAAAAGTAATTGGGGGGGGGGGGGGGGGTGACACCATATTTTACCGCACCAGGTGACACCAACCCTAGTGATGCCACTGGGAGGATGATAGGTTATGTATGAAGTGCAATTATTGGCCTTTGACACTCTGGAATCTAAATTTGAAGACACAACATACTTGGAGTTTGAACAACAGGAGCAAATAAATACAAGTATGGTGTAGATACAGCTCTGCCTTTGAAAAAGTCAGTAATTTGATCGGATGTGTCCACTGCTTCCATGCGTTTTTTTTATTATTATTATTATTATGATGAGGGAGCGATATACAGCTTGTCATTTTCATACAACCCCAATTCCAAATAAGTTGGGACATTGTGTAAAATCGACATAAAAAAAAAAAAAAAAAAAAAAAAAAGAGAATGCGATGATTTGCAAATCTCATAAACCCATACTTTTTTACAATAGTATCTTTCCAGATGTGCAAGCTGCCTATTCCGTAATGCACCCCCCATCAGAGATGCTGGCTTTGAACCGAGTGATGATAACAGTCTGGAAGTTTCCTCTCCTCTTTAGTGTGGAGGACGTGGTGCAAAACAGTTTTCTTGCATTTTTGGATGGCATATCAAACAGTGTTCACAGACCATGGTTTTTGGAAGTATTCCTGAACCCATGCAATGATGCGAATCACAGAATCATGCCGGTTTTTAATGCAGTGCCATGTGAGGACCTGAATATCACAAGAATCTTATATTGCATTTCGAGCCTTACCCCTTGCGCACAGAAATTTGGATGATATTATGTACTGCAGATGGTGATATCTTTGACCACTTGAAGAGTGGCCAAGCCTTTTCTGGTACTTTTTGTTTTCAAGTTTAAATCAGTATCTTTTTTTTATCAAAAATTACTTCTAACCCGCAAACATACAGCATATTTTTTTTATTAGCAAAGACCCTAGACCCTATTATTCCCTAGCAAAGGGAATAATAAACGATTATATATATATATATATATATATATATATATATATATATATATATATATATATATATATATATATATATATATATATATATATATATACATACATACATATACATATACATATATACATATACATACTCGCCTTGCGAAAGTATTCTGCCCCCTTGAACTTTGCGACCTTTTGCCACAGTTCAGGCTTCAAACATAAAGATATAAAACTATTTTTTTTTGAAGAATCAACAAGTGGGACACAATCATGAAGTGGAACGAAATTTATTGGATATTTCAAACTTTTTTTAACAAATAAAAAAAAATGAAAAATTGGGCGTGCAAAATTATTCAGCCCCCTTAAGTTAATACTTTGTAGCGCCACCTTTTGCTGCGATTACAGCTGTAAGTCGCTTGGGGGGTATGTCTCTATCAGTTTTGCACATCGAGAGACTGAAATTTTTGCCCATTCCTCTTTGCAAAACCGCTCGAGCTCAGTGAGGTTGGATGGAGAGCGTTTGTGAACAGCAGTTTTCAGTTCTTTCCACAGATTCTCGATTGAATTCATGTCTGGACTTTGACTTGGCCATTCTAACACCTGGATATGTTTATTTGTGAACCATTCCATTGTAGATTTTGCTTTATGTTTTGGATCATTGTCTTATTGGAAGACAAATTTCCGTCCCAGTCTCAGGTCTTTTGCAGACTCCATCAGGTTTTCTTCCAGAATGGTCCTGTATTTGGCTCCATCCATCTTCCCATCAATTTTAACCATCTTCCCTGTCCCTGCTGAAAAAAAGCAGGCCCAAACCATGATGCTGCCACCACCATGTTTGACAGTGGGGATGGTGTGTTCAGGGTGATGAGCTGTGTTGCTTTTACGCCAAACATAACGTTTTGCATTGTTGACAAAAAGTTTGATTTTGGTTTCATCTGACCAGAGCACCGTCTTCCACATGTTTGGTGTGTCTCCCAGGTGGCTTGTGGCAAACTTTAAACAACACTTTTTATGGATATCTTTAAGAAATGGCTTTCTTCTTGCCACTCTTCCATAAAGGCCAGATTTGTGCAGTATACGACTGATTGTTGTCCTATGGACAGAGTCTCCCACCACAGCTATAGATCTCTGCAGTTCATCCAGTGATCATGGGCCTCTTGGCTGCATCTCTGATCAGTCTTCTCCTTGTATGAGCTGAAAGTTTAGAGGGATGGCCAGGTCTTCGTAGATTTGCAGTGGTCTGATACTCCTTCCATTTCAATATCACCGCTTGCACAGTGCTCCTTGGGATGTTTAAAGCTTGGGAAATCTTTTTGTATCCAAATCCGGCTTTAAACTTCTCCACAACAGTATCTCAGACCTGCCTGGTGTGTTCCTTGTTCTTCATGATGCTCTCTGCGCTTTAAACAGACCTCTGAGACTATCACAGTGCAGGTGCATTTATACGAAGACTTGATTACACACAGGTGGATTCTATTTATCATTAATAGTCATTTAGGTCAACATTGGATCATTCAGAGATCCTCACTGAACTTCTGGAGAGAGTTTGCTGCACTGAAAGTAAAGGGGCTGAATAATTTTGCACACCCAATTTTTCAGTTTTGTATTTGTTAAAAAAGTTTGAAATATCCAATAAATTTCGTTCCACTTCATGATTGTGTCCCACTTGTTGATTCTTCAAAAAAAATTACAGTTATATATCTTTATGTTTGAAGCCTGAAATGTGGCAAAAGGTCGCAAAGTTCAAGGGGGCCGAATACTTTTGCAAGGCACTGTAAAATTTATATTATATATATATATATATTATACACATACACACACACACACACACACACACACACCACTTGCCGACCGGCCTATAGTAAAAATATGTCATTTGTTTGACGTTAGTGATTGTAAAGTTACGTGTTTTTTTTTCAATAAAATAACAAATATGTTATACTTACCAGCCCAGATCCTCCTCTTCTCGGGTCCCTGGCTGGAGCTCCTGGCCCCATCCCCTGTTGAGTACCCCCACAGCAAGCAGTTTGCTATGTGGGCACCCAAGGCGAGCTGCAGCTCCGTGTATCCATTCAGACATGGAGCAGTGGTGTGGCCCTAACCCCTCTCTTCCTCCTGATTGGCCAACTTGAGTTTTATTGACAGCAGCAGTAGCAGCGTCTTGGACAGCAGTCTTGTGGACATCACTGGTTAGAGACTGGGTTTAGGCAAGTATTTGGGGGGGGCTGATGCACACAGAAGTTTTTTTTTATCTTAATGCATCAAGATTAAAAAAAAAAAAAAAAAACCCACACCTGCCTTTACAATCACTTTGAATACCGGGGTTATGGCAGCAGTACCAGAGTATAATGTAAAAGGTGGAAATGTGGGATTCCAGAGTGATTATTGATTGAGGTTTTTTAACCCTTTCCTTTAAATAAGCATTTTTTTCTTGAAAATAATTATCTTGACAGGGAAACAGACAGAATTGTTCAATAAAATTCTTACCTTAACATCTTCCCACAAATCCTTCTCTTCTTTTAAAACCCGGCTGGTGTGTAGTGGAGTTGGTGGCACTTGCATTGACTGCTGTTGCATTTACAATAAAAATAAAGACAAAAAGGAAAAAAAATGCATATCAGTTTGTGTTTTATAATAAAAGGATACGATAGGACTATGATCTATACTCCCAACATCACAACATTTAGGGTTGTCCCGATACCGATACTAGTATCAGTATCGGGACCGATTCAGAGTATTTGCGGGAGTACTTGTACTCCCGCAAATACCCCCGATACCGAAATAGAATACTCCCCCCGCCGTCGCATCCCGCCGCATCCCCGCTACCGCCGACTGGGTAATACGGGCGGGGAACATTACAGCTTTGAATAGCTGTAATGATTCGCGCCGCGTATAGACACTCCCCCTTGCTCGGGTGAACTGTCCAATCCCGAGCGAGTGGGAGTGTCTATACACAGCGCGGCGCCAATCATTACAGCTATTCAAAGCTGTAATGTTCCCCGGGCGTATTAACCAGTCGGCGGCAGCAGGGATGCAGGTAAGGGGGATATGGCTGGATATGGGGGGGGAGACATGGCTGGATATGGGGGGGGGGGGGGGGGGGAGACATGGCTGGATGGGGGGGGGGGGGGAGACATGGCTGGATGGGGGGGGGGGGGGAAGACATGCTGGATGGGGATGGGGGGGGGGGGGGACATGGCTGGATGGGGGGGGGGGGGGACATGGCTGGATGGGGGGGGGGGGGGGACATGGCTGGATGGGGGGGGGGGGGAGACATGCTGGATGGGGGGGGGGGGGGAGACATGGCTGGATGGGGGGGGGGGGGGGAGACATGGCTGGATGGGGGGGGGGGGGAGACATGGCTGGATGGGGGGGGGGGGGGAGGAGAGACATGGCTGGATGGGGGGGGGGGGGGGAGACATGGCTGGATGGGGGGGGGGGGGGGAGACATGGCTGGGTGGGGGGGGGGGGGGAGACATGGCTGGATGGGGGGGGGGGAGACATGGCTGCATGGGGGGAGACATGGCTGGATGGGGGGGACATGGCTGGATGGGGGGGGGGGAGACATGGCTGGATGGGGGGGGGGGAGACATGGCTGGATGGGGGGGGGGAGACATGGCTGGATGGGGGGGGGGGAGACATGGCTGGATGGGGGGGGGGAGACATGGCTGGATGGGGGGGGGGGAGACATGGCTGGATGGGGGGGGGGGAGACATGGCTGGATGGGGGGGGGGGGGGGAGACATGGCTGGATGGGGGGGGGGGAGACATGGCTGGATGGGGGGATACATGGCTGGATGGGGGGATACATGGCTGGATGGGGGGGGGGGACATGGCTGGATGGGGGGGGGAGACATGGCTGGATGGGGGGGGGGGGGAGACATGGCTGGATGGGGGGGGGGGGGGAAGACATGGCTGGATGGGGGGGGGGGGGAGACATGGCTGGATGGGGGGGGGAAGACATGGCTGGATGGGGGGGAGACATGGCTGGATGGGGGGGGAGACATGGCTGGATGGGGGGGGAGACATGGCTGGATGGGGGGGGAGACATGGCTGGATGGGGGGGGAGACATGGCTGGATGGGGGGGGAGACATGGCTGGATGGGGGGGGAGACATGGCTGGATGGGGGGGGAGACATGGCTGGATGGGGGGGGAGACATGGCTGGATGGGGGGGGGAGACATGGCTGGATGGGGGGGGGGGAGACATGGCTGGATGGGGGGGGGGAGACATGGCTGGATGGGGGGGGGGAGACATGGCTGGATGGGGGGGGGGAGACATGGCTGGATGGGGGGGGGGGAGACATGGCTGGATGGGGGGGGGGGGAGACATGGCTGGATGGGGGGGGGGAGACATGGCTGGATGGGGGGGGGGGAGACATGGCTGGATGGGGGGGGGGGAGACATGGCTGGATGGGGGGGGGGAGACATGGCTGGATGGGGGGGGGGAGAGACATGGCTGGATGGGGGGGGGGGAGACATGGCTGGATGGGGGGGGGGGAGACATGGCTGGATGGGGGGGGGGAGACATGGCTGGATGGGGGGGGGGGGAGACATGGCTGGATGGGGGGGGGAGACATGGCTGGATGGGGGGGGGGGGAGACATGGCTGGAGGGGGGGGGGGAGACATGGCTGGATGGGGGGGGGGAGACATGGCTGGATGGGGGGGGGGAGACATGGCTGGATGGGGGGGGGGAGACATGGCTGGATGGGGGGGGGGGGGGAAGGACATGGCTGGATGGGGGGGGGGGGGAGGACATGGCTGGATGGGGGGGGGGGGGAGGACATGGCTGGATGGGGGGGGGGAGACATGGCTGGATGGGGGGGGAGACATGGCTGGATGGGGGGGGGGGGGAGACATGGCTGGATGGGGGGGGGGAGACATGGCTGGATGGGGGGGGGGGGAGACTGGCTGGATGGGGGGGGGGGGAGACATGGCTGGATGGGGGGGGGGGAGACATGGCTGGATGGGGGGGGGGGAGACATGGCTGGATGGGGGGGGGGGGAGACATGGCTGGATGGGGGGGGGGAGGAGACATGGCTGGATGGGGGGGGGGGGAGACATGGCTGGATGGGGGGGGGGGGAGACATGGCTGGATGGGGGGGGGGGGGGGAGACATGGCTGGATGGGGGGGGGGGGAGACATGGCTGGATGGGGGGGGGGAGACATGGCTGGATGGGGGGGGGGCGACATGGCTGGATGGGGGGGGGGGAAGGACATGGCTGGATGGGGGGGGGGAGGACATGGCTGGATGGGGGGGGGGGGAGGACATGGCTGGATGGGGGGGGGGAGACATGGCTGGATGGGGGGGGGGAGACATGGCTGGATGGGGGGGGGGGGGGAAGGACATGGCTGGATGGGGGGGGGGGAAGGACATGGCTGGATGGGGGGGGGGGGGAGGACATGGCTGGATGGGGGGGGGGGAAGGACATGGCTGGATGGGGGGGGGGGGAAGGACATGGCTGGATGGGGGGGGGGAAGGACATGGCTGGATGGGGGGGGGGGGAGGACATGGCTGGATGGGGGGGGGAGGACATGGCTGGATGGGGGGGGGAGGACATGGCTGGATGGGGGGGGGAGGACATGGCTGGATGGGGGGGGGAGGACATGGCTGCATCTGTGGGGGGACATGGCTGCATCTGTGGGGGGACATGGCTGCATCTGTGGGGGGACATGGCTGCATCTGTGGGGGGACATGGCTGCATCTGTGGGGGGACATGGCTGCATCTGTGGGGGGACATGGCTGCATCTGTGGGGGGACATGGCTGCATCTGTGGGGGGACATGGCTGCATCTGTGGGGGGACATGGCTGCATCTGTGGGGGGACATGGCTGCATCTGTAGGGGGACATGGCTGCATCTGTGGGGGGGACACATTTTAAAAAAAAGTATCGGTATTGGCGAGTACTTGAAAAAAAGGTATCGGTACTTGTACTCAGTCCTAAAAAAGTGGTATCGGGACAACCCTAACAACATTAAAAAGTTAAACATTTAAAAGCATAATTAAAAATGATGAAAAATGAAAGACAAATGGTTCTGTTTGGGTTTCTTGGGATCTACTCCATTCACTATCACAGGAGCAAGCTTTTTCTCCAACTACATACCTGGGTATCATTTGAGGCAGAACAGGACTAAGGTTGAGGTGACAAATGTATGCTAAAAACAGGACATTTTATAGTCCAATAGGCAAGGTATTGTGAAAGGAGAAAGGGAGAAAAAAAAAAAAAAAGTCACTCACAAAAATCCCCATCAGTCACCAAATCTCAAGGATGACACTGCTCTCTGTGCATATGTGTAGAATTTTGTGGTTTAAGGCTTGGTCTGCTGAACCTGCTTGCAAAAGATATCTTTGACGCATGCATTTCAATGGCAAACCCCTACCCTTGATACATTTTTCAAGGAAGTTACTGGGGGAAGGTTCTTTTACCCCCGAACAAAACAGCCTAAACCAACTACTACCATGGCTACTACCTCTCCATTAACACCATCTAGGGGTCCTTTTCTAAGTCAAAGACAGGTCTTTTTGTC
The DNA here is from genome assembly GCF_905171775.1 of Rana temporaria. Lineage (NCBI taxonomy): Eukaryota > Metazoa > Chordata > Amphibia > Anura > Ranidae > Rana > Rana temporaria. Next base: position 341,725,063 of record NC_053490.1, read on the forward strand.
GCAAGCCTTGGACCCTAAAACCTCCTAACCGACTCAAAAGCCCTCACAATGAAGGGGGAAACCTCACTCTCTGAAGTGGTGGGGGGTGGGGGGGGCGGCGTCATCCGTTGGCTTCTGCGCCAGTCTGAATCAGAGAAGTCCTATAACTGGTATTGTTCAAAAATGTTGTTCATAAATGATCCAAAACAGGGAGAATGAATACAGGCTCATGAAAAATAACCAACATAGGTAGAGAGTTCATACATATGATATATGGCTATTATACATGATAGTATGTGACATCCATTCAGACACTTCCCCTTTTAAATTAATATTCAGATAATGAGCTGAATCACATCAGGCCACATCCCCTTAACACAATGGTGGGGGGAGGGGGGGGTGTTTACATTGTACACACGTTGATGAGGACAAGTGCCTGCCTCACAATTCTGGACCGATGGCTGTGGATATCTGTGGGCAGAGGACTTCCACATAGTCCTCTTCCAAAACTTCAGAATGAGCAGTGGAATGGGGATGTAAAATTGAAAGGAACAGAAGGTAATGTATCCCCTTCCCATTGTGTTGGAACACGGCCTCCCAATGTTGCAAACATAGGATTGGAACACAGCCATATTATCTGACTATTAATTTAAAAGGGGAAGTGTCTGAATGGGCGTCACATACTATCATGTATATTAGCCATATATCATGATATGTATGACCTCTTTACCTATGTTGGTTATTTTTCATGAGCCTATATTCATTCTCCCTGTATTGGAACATTTACAGTATGAACAACATTTTTGAACAATACCAGTTATAGGACTTCTCTGATTCAGACTGGCGCAGAAGCCGACGGATGACGACGCCCCCCCCCCCCCACCACTTCAGACAGTGAGGTTTCCCCCTTCATTGTGAGGGCTTTTGAGTAGGTTAGGAGGTTTTAGGGTCCAAGGCTTGCGACAAAAAGACCTGTCTTTGACTTAGAAAAGGACCCCTAGATGTTGTTAATGGAGAGGTAGTAGCCATGGCAGTAGTTGGTTTAGGCTGTTGTGTTTGGGGGTAAAAGAACATTTCCCCAGTAACTTCCTTGAAAAATGTATCAAGGGTAGGGGTTTGCCATTGAAATGCATGCGTCAAAGATATCTTTTGCAAGCAGGTTCAGCAGACCAAGCCTTAAACCACAAAATTCTACACATATGCACAGAGAGCAGTGTCATCCTTGAGATTTGGTGAAGTACATTCTCTAGAAGGCATAAGTTTCAATTGTTCCAGCATTACACAGTCCTCAAACACAGGAGAATGTTGCCTATTCATTTGCAGAGACCAATTAGCAAGTCTGACAAATGGACATCGCAGCAATGGCCAGAGCAAAGGTTGCCTTCAATGGGGTTTCAAAGCATCAACAGAATTTAAGGAGGAAAAACCTTCAACATAACGGTGTGATGCTTGAGAACAGAATCCAGTACTGGGACAGAGCATTCTTTTTCATAAATTCCTTTTACTATGGAACACAACGCTGGGATAGCATTGGGAAGCATCTGATGTCTGTTTCCCCACTAGGTTTAGAATTTGGTCAATCCTCATGCAAAGCACCGAAAATTTGGGTGTGTAAAAGGAAAAGTATTTTTTAGACCTCGACATCAGTTTTGTGCCCATAGGTGCTTGTTGGCACAGAGGAGATTCTGGTGCTGCTAAACAAAGGCTAGTATGCACAACAATAAGCGAGTTCGTAGCAAAAACTTATGACGTGAAGCCTTAACTTGTTCTTCAAAAAAAAAAATGCAGACGTTGAATATCCCTGAATAGGGTCCACTTCGATCTTATTTCAATTCTTCCTCAAAAGAGGTTCAGGATCATATTCTTGAATATATTCAAGTGGTGGAGAGGCAGAACAGTGCTTTGGGGCAGTTGCAAGTGAGCTATACCTTAGTCAGGGAGTGGTGTCAATATAGGACCTTGCTTTGGTGCAGTGGAACAGCTACCACCCTGAGGGTTTTTGCAGTGTGGTGCCATTAAATCTTTTTTTCCAAGCTTCTTTGCCTGGTTTCTGCCATTGCCAAGAGAGGAGATCCCCTGTGGGGTAGTCAAGAAATGGATGCAGAAAAAAAAAGGGGGTATTGACGCGTCCAGGAAAGGAGCTTCAATAACCTAGGTGCTGACTGACATCCCGTGACTTTGCCTCTGAAACAGTAGGCAGCTGGGAGACCAGCAAATGTGCTTCTTGCATTTCAACAGAAATGGCAGGAGGAAGTGCATCAGCCGGAAAGCATAGCGCAAGAACGCCACCACCCATGCAACAATGCATTTCCGGGGGGAAATATGACAAATATAGTTTATTAATGTTACCTACTGCCAAAGTAGTAAAGACATTTACAGAGGCATAAAACACACAAGGTGACTAACACTCCATATGTAAAAGAGAACTCAGTCTTCCCTTATTCATGTTGCAGGTTCCCAAAGGAGACCAAGCTTAACTCCTCATGGTGAACATAACCACCAAGGAGCTTTCAGGGTCTGGGACTACATACCTGGACCTGTATAGCACCCTGCAGTTAACTACATGTTGCACCAAATTTCGCTCAAAGTAAAAAAGTAAAGTAAAGTAAAAAGTAAAGTAAAAAAGAATGGCTAGAAAACTTCTCCATGGAGAAGATATCCATTGCCTAAGAACACTAGCAAAAAAAATCTTAAAATCCAACAGAGTGGGTGGAGTTATACAAGGTACACTGGGGGCATCTCCAGCAAAGCCTTTGCCAATGTCCAAACACATGCGATGTCTGTGCGATGTGATTTCACCGATACAGATAGTATAGCTGATATTGCACCGCATTTGGTCCAAACATGCACAGGACCCTTTTTTGTTCGGACCAGAATCGGATTGCATGGGTGTTCATACCTATGCGATCTGATTCAGGTCAGTTTGCAGTGCGATATGCAAACTGAACTGGGGGCGTCGTTAACATTGTATTACACTCCCCAGCAGATCACAAATGGCAGTGTGAACTGCTGTGCAAGTCGGGTGCGATGCGGGAACCCACAGGGTGTAAACTGCACTCACCCAACTTTAAAGAAATTCTACAATTCCTGTGTCTGTCAACGGGTCATACAGCAATATACTTTATGTTAAAAATCCTGTGAATCTGTCTGTGCCAAAAAGGACACTTTGGGGGGAATGAATCAACCTAATGGGGACAGACATTAAATCTTTCCTTAACCTATCCTACAAAAAAAAAATCGTTTTTAATTTGACTTAATCCATTTTAATTTTTTTGGTCATATGATTTGCAAAAAGTTTGTTAGAGCTTTAAAAGCTGATGAAAAAAAAATACAAAGCCAGCATACATTTAACCCCTTTTGCTGGCACAATTGTGTTTGTTTATTTGGCTCTGGGTGACAGCTTCTGTTGTGCAATGGTGCCTCCATTAACCACTTAAGAACCGGACCTTTAGGCAGGTAAAGGACCCGGCCAGTTTTTGCGATTCGGCACTGCGTCGCTTTAACTGACAATTGCGCGGTCGTGCGAAGTGGTTCCCAAACAAAATTGGCATCCTTTTTTCCCCACAAATAGAGCTTTCTTTTGGTGGTATTTAATCACCTCTGCGGTTTTTATTTTTTGCACTATAAACAAAAGTAGAGCAACAATTTAGAAAAAAAAAAATCTATATTTTTAACTTTTTGCTATAATAAATATCCCCCAAAAATATATAAAATTATAATTTTTTTCCTCAGTTTAGGCCGATACGTATTCTTCTACCTATTTTTGGTAAAAAAAAAAAACGCAATAAGCGTTTATCGATTGGTTTGCGCAAAATGTATAGCAAAAATGTATAGCATTTAATTAATAAAAATGCAATAAAACTATCCCCTATTTTGTATTTTTTTTTTTTTACTACTAATGGCGGCAATCAGCGATTTTTTCCATGACTGCGACATTATGGCGGACACATCGGACAATTTTGACAAATTTTAGGGACCATTGTAATTTTCACAGCAAAAAATGCATTAAAAATGCATTGTTTACTGTGAAAATGACAATTGCAGTTTGGGAGTTAACCACTAGGGGGCACTGAAGGGGTTAAGTGTGACCTCATCTGTGTTTCTAACTGTAGGGGGGCTGGACGTGTGATGTCATTGATCGCGTTTCCCTATAACAGGGAACACACGATCAATGACAGTGCCACAGTGAAGAACGGGGAAGCTGTGTTTACACACAGCTCTCCCCGTTCTTCAGCTCCGGGGGACCGATCGCGGGACTCCAGCGGCGATCGGGTCCGCGGGGGAACAGAGCTTCGGACTGGGTCACGGGCGCGCGCCCGCGATCCACGGCTGGGCACTTAAGTGGTTAAGGAGATGGGTTTGTTTGGCATTGGTTGTAGAGTTATTATATAAAAAGGTAATGCCACATACAGACAAGCTATGTTCTGAGGAAGAAAGTACATTTCTCGAAATGTGTCAAAAAAGTGATGCCTGGGTCTTGGTGATACATATCTAAATCCTGACCACTCCGATTACATTGCTTTTTGAGCATGGCACTTTGCGAGTGTGACCCAAGAGACCTGTATCGCATGCCGCTCAGGCACATCAACCGGTGGGAGTACTAGTCGGGAGAAAGCCCATCCTGGCTCCCAAGATAATGCAGTATGAAGGAAGGGTCCATGTGACCGCACATCCATATCATCCCAAGGTGCTGTAGACAGTGGCAACCTAAGCCTGGATTCTGACCAGGCAACTTTCTTGTATTCGATACATTATATTTTAGGCAATGCACTAGGCCTTTGTGCCCCTTTATTTCGGTTTTGTAACCTTCAAGTTTATTGGAATTTTCCTTAAACTATTTACTGCCAATTCCTGCTCAGTAGCTATATATTGTGCCTACATACCATTATCCATGGGTGGTTCATGAATTCTGTGATAGTCATTCTTTGCGTTGGATCAGTCTTTAAAAGGTTTCTAATCAGCTGTTTCACTAAAAGAAAGAGAAAAAATTATGACAAATTCCCACCGACGGATCGCTGTGAAAAAAAGCAAAATGTGTATCAACCCCAAATTAGAAATGCATTATATTTCAGCTTACCAATCCTAGACAAGGTGTCTGCATTTTTTTCAGCCTCTATGGAGGGGGCCATGGTTGCCACCCCAGGCTGGACTATAAACATTTTTGCATTTGTTCATCTGAATTGACATGGGGGGGGGGGACCAGTACACATAAAAATCATAATAACCGTTTAAGGACCACCCACCGCATACATACTGTGGCAGAGCGCAAAACAATGTACCGGTGCACGAATTGCGGTGGGCGCACGCACCGCTGCACAGAGGGTGGAAACCAATGCGGATCCGAAGGCTACGTTGTCCATCAGCCACCTGGGTTCACTCCTCAGAGAGGCAGAGTGAGGAGATGTCAATGTAAACAAAGCATATCCCCATTCTGACAGAGTACAGCAAGATCATCTGTTCCTGTGTCAAAAGTGTCCGATCTGTCCCCCGCAATCCCGAAAAAACAAATGCGAATTGCGAGATGGAGATCTCGAGGGCGAGAGATCTCCATTTCATAAATGGATACCATTTAAAATGTTTTATTTGGAGGTCTTTTATAAGCATATACGCTATGATTCAGAACAGCAGGGAAATTTCAAGAAAAGTGGAGTCATCAATAAAGATTTAGGAGAAAGGTGCAGCATGAACGTTTTTTTTTTTTTTTTTTTTTAGAGTCCCCTTTAAATCAGGGTCCCTTTCAGAGTCACCCTTTACATCACAGCCCGCAACTGTTACATTACAGTCAACACAAGAGTAACGTCTTACATCAGGGTCTCCATTAGAGTCCCATTCAGAGCAGAAACAGTGTACATCAGCTGCAGGCTCAATGAAATCTTGCAGAAGGCCGCATTTGGCCCCCTAGGCTGTAGTTTGGAGACCCCTGCCAGCGAATCAAAGTCATCCTGAGCAAAGGAGCAAGGTAAGGACCATATGGTCATCGTTTTCTATGGTCATGATCATGTACAAGGCATGCAGGCTTGCCTCACAGGACACTACAGCTGGAGAAAAGATCAGATAAGAAATGTCGTCTGCTTTCAGACACATCTGAGGATTGGTAGAATGCTTATTCTGTATCTGAACCACCTAACCTCCTTATGTCAAAAAGGTAAATAAAACCTTAGTGATCGGATTAAAGCTGACCACAGATGGATCATTTAGCGGTACCGCCCACCTGTTCAGGCATCAGAGGAGGACTGAACATCCACCTGGTAAAACCTAAAGTATTTGTAAATTTAATGCATTAAAACCCCATTAATAAAGAAAATCAGACAGCGCAAAGACAATCCTACCAACAGCAGCTGAACACTGAAGGTCAATATAAAAAGTCCCCGAGTACAGAATAAATAAAAAAGCAGTGCAGTGCTAAGAAACTAAAACTAAAGCAAACACATGAATAAGTCCAAGGGTGTAGAATGCTGAAGCCAGAAGATGACAATATAGAGCACTCAGAGAAAGGTAGGAAGACTCCTTAAGTGGTGGACAGGGTGCTTGAAAACAATCAATGTGCGTCCGTTTCTGTGTCTCCTCCACCAGAGATGCAAGCCTCTCATCTTAGCAAATGGACCTCTGAACAAACCGCAGGTCACGCAAACACTCCCTTAACCAGGGTAAATGTGAAGATGAGAGGGAAGCTGTCTTCATACATAAGCCTTCACTCAATTGTCTCAGTCTGTTAATGGCCTCCAAATTCGCTCATAGACATATGGAGAGCACCATGTATGTTTTTTACATCTTTACATGAATGTCTATAGGCGAATTTGGAGGCCATTAACAGACTGAGACGATCGACCTGCTGTTTGTTCAGAGGTCCATTTGCTAAGATGAGAGGCTTGCATCTCTGGTGGAGGAGACACAGAAACTGACGCACATTGATTGTTTTCAAGCACCCTGTCCACCACTTAAAGCGGGGGTTCACCCTAAAAAAAAATGTTCTAACATTACATTGAGCTCACTCGCGACATTGACAGTATGCCGATTTTTTATTTTTTTTTGCTGCACATACCTCCTATAGCTATTTTCGGGTAGTGCCTCCCGCGGGAGTGGGCGTTCCTATGCAGCGGTTAGTGATTGACTTGATGACAAAAAAACTACCCCCCCCCCCCCCCCCCGTCGCATATGGAGCGGCACGAGTTGCTGAAAGAAGCCAAACGTTGAGACGCCATACGGCACCTGCGCACCGACGTTCGGCTTCTTTCGGCAACTCGTGACGCTCCTTATGCGACAGGGGTGGTAGTTTTTGTCATCACGTCAATCACCAACAGCTGCATAGAAACGCCCACTCCCGCGGGAGGCACTACCCGGAAGCCGGGTAAGAAAATAGCTATAGGAGGTATGTACAGCAAAAAATAAAATAAAAATCGGCATACTGTCAATGTCGAGAGTGAGCTTAATGTAATGTTAGAAAATTGTTTTTAGGGTGAACCCCCGCTTTAAGTGGTGGACAGGGTGCTTTAAAACAACCACTTTAAAGCGGGGGTTCACCCTAAAAACAAATTTTCTAACATTACATTAAGCTCACTCTCGACATTGACAGTATGCCGATTTTTTTTTTGCTGCACATACCTCGTATAGCTATTTTCTTACCCGGCTTCCGGGTAGTGCCTCCCCCGCTGTTAGTGATTGACGTGATGACAAAAACTACCACCCCTGTCGCATAAGGAGCGTCACGAGTTGCCGAAAGAAGCCGAACGTCGGTGCGCAGGCGCCGTATCGACGCTTGGCTTCTTTTGGCAACTCGTGCCGCTCCATATGCGACCGGGGGGGGGGGGGGGGAGGTCTGGAGAGGGGGTATATAGTTTTTGTCATCAAGTCAATCACCAACTGCTGCATAGGGGGAGGGGGAGGGGGGGTATATATATAGGTATATCGTTTTTGTCATCAAGTCAATCACCAACTGCTGCATAGGAACGCCCACTCCCGCGGGAGGCACTACCCGGAAGCCGGGTAAGAAAATAGCTATAAGAGGTATGTACAGCAAAAAAAAAAAAATCGGCATACTGTCAATGTCGAGAGTCAGCTCAATGTAATGTTAGAAAATTGTTTTTAGGGTGAACCCCCGCTTTAAGGAGTCTTCCTACCTTTCTCCGATTGCTCTATATTGTCATCTTCTGGCCTCAACATTCTACACCCTTGGACTTATTCATGTGTTTGCTTTAGCACTGCACTGCTTTTTTTATTTATTAAAACCCCAGTGTAATACAATAGAAATAAATACATTGGGCAAAACACATTTTGCCCCCCCCCCCCAAAAAATAAAAAATTTGTTTTCCTCTTTTTTTATCTTTTGTTTTTGTGTCACATGACTGCACAGCCTCATCACAGCCCCTTTAGCACAATCTACAATATTATGACAAACTAGTATGGATATTTTTTTAGGATTCATTTCTCTGTTGTGTTAAATGACTACAGCAAATATGCACTGTGTGGTTTAAGCCAATGTAAAATAATGGAAAATGTTTTTGTATAATGGAATTTGAATAACTCAAATGCCTTTATTTAGGTTTATACTTCCGATAAACATTCAATAAAAAAAATCGACTGGAAAGAAAAATGTATCCAATATATCTGTACTTGTGGCATTGCTGTAACAAAAAATAAAATAAAAACCTAATTTTTGTATATTGAAAAGATGTAGAAAACTCAAGACATCTAGTGGTGAATTTTAAAATTGCAGTCCCTACCATTTAGGAGAAAGTGTAAAAAAGAAGGGATATACAAAAACATAAGCAGTAAATATCTGCCACAACCTATAGTTTAAAATTTAGCAAGAAGAAAATCCTTCTGGACCATTCAAACATGTTATTGTGATTGCCAGAATATGTTAAATACTGGGAAGGGCACGAGGTTACAGTTAAAATGCTTTAAGTAGATATAGGTCACCCAAGTTAAGATCACATGTGCAGCATCATGGCAGTTGAAGATTAAACATCTCCCGGACCAGATGGGGTTACCATTTAAATATTATAGGACTTCTTCTCCCGATTTTGGGACCATTTATGGTAAAAATGTTCAATGGTTTAGGAGATACAAGTTCCTTTCATATTAAATCGTTGAAAGCTACGATTCCGGTCATACCCAAGGAAGGGAAATATCCCTCTCAATGTGGGAGCTACAGACCAAAATCATTACTTAACACGGATCTGAAGCTCTTCGGCAAGATTTTGGCAATGCGTTTACAACACATGCCTGGCCTCGTCCATAAAGACAAGGTTGGGTTTGTGCAGTCGCGTGAAGCAAGGGACAATACAATTAAGACTTTGAACTGGTCCACTGTGTCACCCAGTCCCGAACCCCGGGTGTCTTTTTGGGGACGGATGCGGAGAAGGCTTTCGACCGGATAAACTGGCAGTTTATGTTTGTGGTGTTGAGACACATGGGGTTCGGTAATAGGATGATACAGTGGATCTCAAGTAATTATACCCAGCCGACGGCTCAGGTTAGGGTGAACGGAGTGTTGTCCCCATCTTTTAAGTTAGCGAATGGGACAAGACAGGGGTGTCCGTTATCCCCACTTTTATTTGCCCCATCTGTGGAGCCCTTACTGAGCAGGATTCGATTGAATCCAGACATTAAGGGGGTGTCTCTGGGAGGTACAGAATATAAGATCTCAGCATACGCGGATGATATGATGTATAACTTAACCAACCCGATGGTATCCCTCCCCAATTTGCTTCATATATGGAGAACTATCAAATTTTAAGATCAATTATCTAAAGTCTGGGGGGAGGGGGGCGATTCCAGAGAAAGATTTGAAAAGTCTGAAAGTCAATTACAAACTTAAAATGGTCAGACACAGCTCTGACATATTTGGGGACCTTCATCCCGGCGGATCTTACACAAGTCTATAAGCTTAATTTTGTACCATTATTAGCTAAAGTGCGGATCCTCCTGGATGGTTGGCAGAAGGGGTATCATTCGTGGTTTGGGAGGTGCAACATTCTTAAAATGAATATTTTACCAAAATTTCTGTACCTCTTTTAGACACTCCCTATTGCAATTCCCAAGCTTTCTTTAACCTTTCTATAACAAATGGGAGGCGGAGTTGGGTAGGGCCTTTAAAGAGGAGCAAAAGAATAAGATACTACAAAAGGTATTTAAATCCTCAGCATGTGTAAAGGTTTAGGAGATGAATTTTAAGATTCTATCACAGTGGTATCGTACCCCCGGCCATCTTAAATAGGTGTTACCCAGAGATGCCAGATAGATGTTGGAGGTGTGGGAGAAAAGGAGGAACGTTAATACACATCTTTTGGGCTTGTCCTAAAATACAGAGTTTCTGGGAAAAGGTACGGGAAATAGTGCAAAGGTTCAGTGAGGAGGAGCTACCGGGGGAGTGGACTTTTTATTTGTTACAGGACTCGGATATACCAGTCAGACAGTATAGGAAGTCAGTGGTTTGTAATTTTTTGAATGCAGCAAGGGCCTGTATTCCTGTGATGTGGAAGCAGACCCAGCCCCCGTCGGTGGGGCTGTGGCTCAAACGCGTGGAAGAGTTGAACAGAATGGAGGATTTAGTGTGGACTTCGCGGCAGAAGCGGGGGGTTTACTTGGAGACATGGGCGGAATGGAATGGTTTTAAATACTCAGAGGAGGGTAAAACCTTTATTGACGCAAGCTGACGGAGGCAGGTGGAGATGGTGCTGGGGGGTGCGGAGGAGCGTTGTTGGGGGGGGGGGGGTTTCCCTTTGGGGGTGGGGTGGGATGGGGGGGTTAAAAAGCAGAGGAGACGGAAAGAGAGAGATAGAAAGCTTCCCCACTGCCTTGAGGACAGGAGTTTACCTTGAGGTAAGGGGGTCTTATATCCCCAATCATGGGTAGTAGTGGAATTTAAAAGACTAAAGAGGAGGAGTATTATGACTAGGGTTGACTATATTAATGACTATTGATGGTTAATAATATGGAGAGTTATGAGTCTATAGAGGGAAGGAGAGGCTGCAGGTTGGGAGAAATACATAAACTGAATTTTTAAGTTGACGATGGTACATATCTGGAAAGTATCTCTTCCTTCCCTTACGTTTCCTGTGTTAATTGCCTGTGTTAAATCAAATGTGGATTTCTCTTGTGTCCATTATCTGTATGCTTTAAAATCAAATAAAAGAAGATTAAACAGAGGCCAGGATGGCAGCTTTCTTGGCAGAAAACGATAGGAGGGTTTACTTCCACTTTAAAGTGACACTAAACTATTAGCTAGATTCACAGAGTTAGGCCGGCGTATCAGTAGATACGCCGTCGTAACTCTGAATCTACGCCGTCGCAAATTTAAGCGTATTCTGGAAACCAGATCCACTTAAATTAGGCTAAGATACGAGCGGCGTAAGTCTCCTACGCCGTCGTATCTTAGGGTGCATATTTACGCTGGCCGCTAGGTGGCGCTTACGTTGAGTTCGGCGTAGAATATGCAAATGCCTAGATACGCTGATTCAGAAACGTACGTGCGCCCATCGCAATTAGTTACGCCGATTACGTTAGAGATACGCCGTCGTAAACGTAAAGCTGGTCCCTAGGTGGCGCAGCCCATGCAAGGTATGGACGTCGGAACAGGCCTATCTTTTTACGTTGTTTGCGTAAGTCGTACGCGAATCGGAACGGCGTACTTTGGAGCAATGCACACTGGGATATGTCCAAGGACGGCGCATGCGCCGTTCGTAAAAAACGTCAATCACGTCGGGTCACGAGTAATTTACATAAAACACGCCCCCCCTCATCCTCATTTGAATTAGGCGCGCTTACGCCGGACCATTTACGCTACGCCGCCGTAACTTATGAGGCAAGTGCTTTGTGAATACAGCACTTGCCTCTCTGACTTACAGCGGCGTAGCATATATGCGATACGCTACGCCGCCTCAAAAGTGAGCCGCCCTACCTGAATCCAGCTATATATACACTTAAACTGGCCATACATGGATTGAAATTCAGCTGAACCAGGTGAATTTCGATCAATGAATAGACAGGCTGCTAATACACAAGTCAATTTCTTTCAATCAGATTTTTATTATATTATTATACAGGATTTATATAGCGCCAACAGTTTGAGCAGCGCTTTAGAAAATGAAGGCCGACAGTTACAACACAATTTGGTACAAGAGCTTGAGTGTATTCTGACAGCGGGGAAATATCCCCACTGCAAAAATACAATACCTCGAGTGTGTGGCTATGGTAAGCAAATCATTTTCTTTTGTTCAACCAGCAGGAGAGAAAATTACTTTTAATTTTTTTTTTTAGAATAAACATCCACTACTTAATAGCCCTGTAATCCATTTGACATGATAATATTTCTTGATCTGTTTTCAGCACACCCCGTAAGCTCCTGAGCCTCTTTTTCTCCTCATAGCTTGGAACAAGCAGTGCACATTAGTTGCAGACATGAGCACTGCTCTATGCCATAGTCTAAGTAAGCAAGTGAGGTGGGACCATGGAGAATATATGTAGCCACTGTCTAACAATGTCAGATTACAGCACCAAAAAACAGGTGGTTGAGCTGTCCCCTGAAACCCCACCAGAATACAGCTGGAGGGGGTCTGTTCACATGCCAAAGCCACAATGATTTGCTTTTTGGCAAAATTAAACAGCATGTCGAGTTGACAGATGGCACCTCTTGTCAAACCCAGCCACACAAGTCAATAGGGCTGTGTCGCAATCGTGAGCCAAGTGCTTGGCTCACAGTTGTGACGCATTTGTTTTATTAAAATTGTCTTGACGAAAGGGGGAGGGGGGGGGGGACACACACCCCCACAGGTATTTGAGAGGCAGCATGATTGCCTCCTGAACACCGAAAATTGTCTGCTTAGCCACACTCTGAAAAGTTATTCACTGTGGATCACTTTTCAGAGAATGTGCTACTGTGAAGAAGAGAGCTCTGGCAAAGCACTTAATAACCACAATTCTGACACTAGTCCTGTTTCTATACATGGGATGAAGAGAATATCGCCATGTATACAGACAGGGAACTTATTTATTGTTGTGGCCGACAGGATATCTAAAGAACAAGGCTACCTTTGGTGCAGTGGTGCTTTTAGTCCCCTAACACCTCTAGAAAATCCTATCTGGTATGATGCTCATTTCCCTTCCACAGAGCTTCTTCCTATGGGTGAGCCATACAGATGGTGGTCTCTAGCCACCCACTGGAGTACAGTTCACCTGTGTAACGGTCACCACTGTTTACGATTTCCCTTCCATCGGTCACGACCGTTTATCGGACACTCCACAATCTAGCAGACATCAGACATCCCATTTCCCCAGAAATAACGACAAGCTCCGTTCTCCGAGTCAAAATGTATGAACACTTTTAATGGTAACTTAGCTTTCTTATATACAGTTTTAGAACCCAAGTGAACAATGAATCAATGCCACCCACATGGCACTTCAATCACATTATTTTACATAAGGACATTCTGAGGAGTTAATTATCCCCCAGACGTTACGTCTCCGACAAGTTCCCCTCACCTGCATAATACACATTTCTTAAGTCAGACGTCTGACCTTTAGACTGCTAACTCACAACACATATATATCCTCAATAGCATCTTCACACAAAACAGTGGCATTAGCATCTCACAATGGACAATGGAATGCAATCACAGCTTTCATTACTACAGTAGCAGACTTAGCATATCAACAGCCTAGGTTAAACAGAGGAATGAGTCACTATTGACCGGTTGTGGGTCAGCATGAAATCACTTGAATATCTCAAGATATCCTGCAATATGAATTATCAGTTATGTCCCAGCTCATGTAATTTCTAATTAATATTTCTCAGTCACCCTATGCCCAAAAGGGACATAGGGTGACCTTAGACCCAAGAGTTATTAGTGATGCTGGCACATGAGTACCCCTCATCCTGCAAAAGTCTGTTTGTCACAGATCATTCCGTTACAACTTGTAAGAATGAAGGAAGCCAGGATGTGCACGGACAGAAAGAGGGCCTTGTTGGGGGACCTTTTGATGCAAGAGCTGTTCAGTTGCAGGCAATCTGTTCTGTGGGCTTGGACTGGGGCATTGTGCTGTGTACTAGGGGTCGTTGGCTGTGACTGGGGGTATCGTACAACTCAGAGGAGGAAGACTGGAGATCCAACACGCCTGTGTTTCAGCCATGTCAACTGTACAGATACATACTGACCTGTTTCATGTTGTGAGGTCCAACTATCTGGTGTGTTTTACAACCGATCGTGGGAGCCTGGTCACAACATTCTTCTTGTGTGTGAATGGTGGAGGTTATGGTCTCATTCCTAGAGCTGCAATTTACTTTGAAAAAGGACTCATGCAACACTATACCAAAAATTATATTTTTTGAGAAAAGATAGAGCTTTCTTTTGGATTTATTAAACCACTCCAAATTAAAAAAAAAAAAAATTGCTGTATAAAAAAAAAAAAGGAAAGGGACTAAAATCAAAAATAAAGTTTTCCCTATTTTCCGTTTTAAAACAGAGCAAATAAAGCTAGCGACTGAAGCAGAAAACTGTTCAAGACAGAAGATTTGGACATTCTGGTAGAACATATGAGTATCAGGAGTGGTGGCTGTTTTATGAAAACTTAAAGCGGAACTAGAGGCAGAAACACTCACCTTTCCAATGGTCCCGCCGGTGCCGGCAAATTCTGTGTGCCGGGTTTTCAGGTCCCTTTATCGCCCGGGGTGGGATGTGTGTGAATCATCAAGGCATACAGGACATTGCAGGTCTCTTCTGCAATAAAAAGCCTGCCTGCTTGAAGTGAGTTACAGCAGAACTTTAGTTCCGCTTTATTGAGACAGCATTAAGTTTCATGAACCACTAGCTTACATCATGTAGCAGCCAGTGGATGAAAACTTAACATGCAGTACAGAATGCAAGCACCTGACACACATAAAATACCAGACTCTAAAAAGATTAAAGTGATAAGTGTAGCTCTGCAAGAGAGTCTGCCGACTGCGAGATTGTATTTTTTATTGAAAAAACAGGAATCAGTTGGAAGACAACCCATCAAAACGACCAAACCATAGAAGGTGCTAAATATGCTCAAACCAAACACACCACCAAAAAAAATAAAAAAATGGTTAAAACCTCACCTTCATCAGACACTTCAGACCACTCTGGGTTAGGAAACTCATACTGTCCCATGCGGATTCTCTTCTTCATTCCTGGAGATATAGCTAGTCCATGGTTGGAATAAAATGGTGGATATCCACAGAGTCTGTGATAAAAGGAAGGAAGGACATAAACTTTAAAAAGTTTACAACTAAACTGTCATACAAAAATAAAATTACTTCGGCTAACCACAGAAGGATCAAAATTCAGCCAGTTCAGCATGGACAAGCTGCAATTTAATCCATCCCCACTAGATAGAAGTCAATCCAATGATCAACTTCTGTTAAACAGGAATGTTGGAAAATTCTTGCTCAATCAGTACTGCAGCCAATCGGCTGCAGTGCTGATTAGTATATTATATTCCAACAGAGGAGAAGTCCCTACTGTCAGAATACAACAGCGCAGCGAGGAGTATTTCCCCCTCCACCTGAATTGTGTGTATATTTTTGTTAATTCTTTATTCCTCTATGGCTGAAGAAGCTGCTGAAGTGGGGGTATGATGCTCTGGACAGCCATGCACCTGGAGATTTGTTATCCCTGTGTACCCGAGACTTTCACCTGGGAAGTTCACCTGAACGTTCCTCCTTTTTCAGCAGAGCATTTGAAGCAGTGGATTTACTATGGCAGCTGAAAATAGTGCTTTATTATATCAGTCTGTTCCCATATGCCATGTTCTCATCTATAGTGAATACCTGCATGCATGCTTCTGGCAGTGTTGCTGCTTGATTTCCATGTCTAAAAAAAAAAATTCTCCTCTGGATTTGTATATTCTATGGAGCGATTATTTACATGGAACGGACATTTGCATTCCCATAGCCTGGAACAGATACCATTGTAGTCCATGGCTGCTTCTACTTTTATGGTTCAGTCATTGAGCAGGGAGTTCTAATTAGCCAACAGCTAATCTTTGGCTGCCATTTCAAAACTATGCATGTGAAATTCAAAAACAGTGCATCTGTGCCCCGTCTCATGCTCAATCTCCATAGAATTGACTTTCATCTGCCTGTGGAGTATTTCACATGGTGTCATGCTTATCCATGTTGTATGCAGACATGAACCATTTGTACAATTCACAGATCAAAGTCTGGAGATTATTATAGTGCTTATACCATTGTAATCCATAGCTGCACCAGTTCATCTTCAGTTGCCATTTACTACTTTTTACACCATTTGTGAAATACAAATACAGTGCATTTGCCATTTTTTTTTTATGCTCAACCTCCATATAACATTTTTATCTGCCTGTGGAGTATTTTGTATGGTGCCTATCCAAGTTGCACATGGCATGATCTATTTGTACAAAACAGATTATAGCGCACACATGCAAAAATGACATTTATGCTGCAAGGCTAGTTAAAAACACCTGAACATAGTCAAAAATACGGGGGTTTGGTCACACTATATGGTCATATAGT
This sequence comes from Rana temporaria, assembly GCF_905171775.1. Lineage (NCBI taxonomy): Eukaryota > Metazoa > Chordata > Amphibia > Anura > Ranidae > Rana > Rana temporaria. Next base: position 341,741,555 of record NC_053490.1, read on the forward strand.
GCTAAGCCCACTTACTGCGACAAATAATCTATATTTGTACACTGCAAAGTTCACGCTCACATGCTTTGCGCTTCGCCGTTTTGCCAGTGTCTTGCCTTTGATTGCCTTAACTATTTAATGTATGCTGCTGTTCAGGTGTTGGAAGTCTGGTAAGAGATAACAAGCGTACATACTCACCAGCACACCATGGATCGACAATTTTCTTCCAAAAGTTTTAATGAAAGATCACATCACAAAGGATAATAATAATAGCACAGAGTATTTTAACATGTGGTAACAGTTAAAGCCGAATTCCAGGTTTGGTATTTTTTTTTCTTTTTTTAGATAGTTATTGATTGGTAGCGATCTGATCCTGCACTTCTGCTTACTAAAGACACACAGTAGGTGCTTCCTTCCCGTTAGAGGAGGTGATACAGTACTTGGCATTGCCCGATCCTCCTCAGTGTCATTCCAGACATCAAAATGGCAGACAAGCTGGCACCTTTAGCTGAGAAGTGACTGCTGGATGTTAAGGTAAGTCAGCTGCCCAACTGGCTTGCCACTTGTAATTTCACTATGAGAAGGGGTTATGATCGATATTATAACAAATACAACAATGTGAAAATAGGGGGCATTGGAGGGATTGCCATGGTACTTGTTGGTTATGTAGCTTTGAGCTACGTCTGGCAATATGATCACATCAAACATGACCGCTGGATAAAGTATCACTGACCAAACAAAAAAAAGACACACAGTAGGTCACTCACTTGGCCTGACACCATTCAGAGAACACTTTGCATATTAACAACGAATGCAAAATGTACTTTGATTGAACAAGATGAAGATCATTAATTGAGAGAAAGAAAAATGTTCCCTGAATGGAGCCTGTGCTGAGCAAGCAACCTTTGTGCTCACAATGCAGCAGTGTAGCCACTCGGCATGGGACACTGAAGCTAGTGGAGGTCACTGTAGTAGCATGTTTATCACCATAGTTTCCAGCTTCCACAGCGATATCACAGGTATGGCACCATACATCCAAGCTTAACCATGTACAAATTGCCATACCTGGAATTTATCTTTATGCTTCTTGTACTGTGAGATTTAATAACCTTGTGAACAGAAATTGAGGCTTTTAAAGGGGTTGTAAAGGTTTGTTTTTTATTTTCCAAATAGATTCCTTTAAACTAGTGCATTGTTTCTTCACTACCTTTTCCTTCTAAATGTTTTTTTTCCCTTTGTCTGAATTTCTCACTTCCTGTTCCTCCTCGGTAAGATTGCCCCCTTCATCCAAGCCATTCTGGCTGGGGGTTAGTCAGCGTGCTCACCCCCTCCCTTGGGACTACATCCCTGCGGGGAAACGCTGCTTTCACACGGAGGCGCTTGAAAACTGCCCATTAAACTCTGGCCGCTTTTGGCCTAACTCCGGAGTTATAAAACCCACAACAACAACTAATGGGAGGAAGACGCTTTCTCAGAATGGAGTTATGGCTTCCTTGTATGGTGGGGGGAAACTAGTACTCCAATGGGTCTACTACAGGTGATTAAGGCCACTAATTTACCTGGATGCCCAGGAAGGGAAGGAACAATCAAATGGAACTTGGAGCAGAAAAGACCTTGTCTAAAATGTTTCAACGCCTTAAATTAATCTTCAAATTGCTATACAGAATCATCTTAGCTTTGAGCTTGTTTCCTAAAATTGATCAGGTTAGATATGTTATTATAAGTAGTTACTGACGTCTCTAAGCCGGAAGTGTCAATTACTGTTTTAATCAGGCTGTAACTAGTTTTCATAGTACACAAGGATTGGCACTGAGAGTTTAATATTGCAAGCTCACATTAAGAGTCACAGGGAATCTGAGCTGTAGTTTAGCTCAGACAGATCATGTCAAATTATTGGTTTCTGTTCCAGTTCAGCTGTGTTGCACATTTTCCACTTGACTGTGGGTGTCGCTGTCACCACGGGTCGAGGTTGGAAATGCAGTGAGCTGGGTGTATGGAGTATTCTTTGCCCAGAAGCAGCCCAGTGGGCGTGGTCCCTGCCACTGTGCATTCTGGGAGAGGGTACTTGAGACAGACAGTTTTCTGGCAGGGTCTTCCAATTCTGACCTGATGACCCTCCTGGCCTCAGGGATGTGTTAGCAGTTCCTCAGCCTCGGGGCCTGCTGGCCCAAGGTTCCGCTACCGAGAGTAGGCCCAGGAGTTTCTGGGGCCTACTGGTCCAGGGGTGGTCCTGTGCCGTCTTGGCTGCGGGGAGAAGCCGAACAATTGGGGATTCAATGGGAGGAAGCATCCTGGCCAATCTACCTCACAGTGCAGGCTGGCTGAAAGATCCTGGTACTGTGTAGCTGTGTCTTTGAAACTTTGCAAAGTGTGTGTGTGTGTGTGGTTACACGGTCCTGTGGCAGGGGACTGCAACAACTCATCAAGTCTGTGGCAGAGACTTTTGAACGAGCTTCGCACCAGCTGCTATGGTCAGTGAGAGAGGCCTATCCGGTGATTGCTGAATCCAGTGTGGAAACGGTTTGTCCTCTGGATCCAAGAACGTACCTGTGATCCGCAAAGCAAGGTACCTGAATCTCCCCTAACCCTCCATCCCTCTGTCCGAGTTTGTTTAATAAAACCTTGGAAGAAAAAGAGACTAAGTGTTGGTGCAGCCATTGTGAATAACTCTTCAAGGAGGACCCCTAAGACGAACGTGGTGAGGCAATGGCAGGCCCAAATTCAAACCAGCAGCCCCTTCAGGGGTATTGCTACACACAAATTAGTCAGAAAGCCTGCAACATAAAAAGAGTAGCTGCTGAAACCCAAACACATTCTCCATTGCCACAACAAAAAGGTCTGGAAACTGTCACAGTGTTGGTTAACCGCTAGCAAAGCTAGAGTTGAGTGGTTGCAGCCAGCATAATTAGTTAACTGCCAGTATTAAATTGAGGACCCTCTTTTTTTTTTAAAGCTGGCCAAACACTGATCAAAATTTGATCAGTTTAGCAGCGACCAGCCAAAGTTTTGATCTGTGTGTCGCAAACCTCAATGCTGTCAAATTTTTCTTGATCAGCGGCTACAGATGCCGATTGACAAAACAAAAAACAAACAAACAGTGTTCGTGAGCTTTAAGCCTCATATACACTTGATGTTTTTACAGCTGCCGTTTTTGGCTTCAGACATTTTACTCCCCAGCATGTTATCCTATGTGTCCATGCACACACAGGCTGTTAAGAGATTTTTTGGCAGGGGCATTTTCTGTCTGGAAAAAACCTCCAGAACTAGTGGGTTTCAAGAGGAGTTTTTCAGCTGTAAAAAAAAAAAAAAAAAAAAAACAAACGCTCCAACTCTGATAAAAGCTTAAAAATGCTGAAAAAAAGCTGACTATTCAGCATTTAGCAGCGATTTTGAGCAATGAGCTTTTTTGGGGGAGAAGAGTTTTTTTTTTTTTTTTTTTAGCAAAACACACCCACCTCTACTGGCATTTTTATAATGTTCAAGGGTGCTCAGGTCTTAGGCAGGCCATACATGGGTCGAATTTTCATTCGAAAATCGCACATATTAGTGGACTGTAGCAACAGACGATTTTCGTGCAACAATTAAATTTAAGTTATCGGGCATGTTGGAAATTTTTTGAAAAAATGAAAGATTTTATATAAATCAGTGATGGGATAATCGTGTGACAAATGTAAAAATCTGAATAAAATAAAAATTTGCATATGCAGAAAGAGAAAAATTCCCGGAAAGAAGAGAAGATTCCCAGCTAGGAAAATTATTTTCTGTAGTAACAGGAGGTGAAATTGAAAGCTCTGTTGGTCAAAATTTTGAAATCAATAGTGGCACTATCAGATCACAAAAACGCACGAAACTTCGGATTGCTGAGTGCATTAAAAAGAACATGCCCCTTGTTTGTAGCTATGCAGTATGTATGCATGTATGCATATATATTGTAACCAGCCTTGGTAGTTTTATACGACTGTCTTACAAAATCACAAATAAATAACATAGTAAACACGTAGAAGTAACAACACTAGTAATACTTACAAAATATACATGATGACACCAAGAGACCACATATCGCATGACTTGTCATATTTTTCAGGACCTAAAACTTCAGGTGCTGTAAAATGGAAAATTGCAAAAAACACGATGTCAAAGCATGTGATGCTAGCACACACAAAATGTAATTACAGCTATATATTTATTTTTAATTGCAGCTTGCTTTCATTGCACAGGATGACTTTTACAGAACCCCAGTGCTGGATCTCTAAGAAAAAGAGAGGGCAGATATCCACTGTCCTCACAATTTGGAAGAGCGCTAGAACACCAAACACCTGTTTAAAAGCCTCTTCAGTTCCCGAGCTGGATGCTTATTGCTGCCGCCTCTGGGTATTCAGCATCTGGTGGTCTGACCTAGCTGTTGGCAAGTATGGAAACTTGTGTCTCGGACCCCCCTGACTGACCATTTGTCACAATACCATAATTTTGCAGATACCCATTTGGTTTTTCATACTTTTTTACAGATGTAATACACACGCATCTACCCCTGATGAAGCGAGTATTGCTATACGTGTAATGATACCGTTTTACACTACATGTATCAGTCAATTCAAAAATATGCTGTGTTCTAGGATGGGGTATAATGCCCGCATACCTGTATCAAACAAGCTAGAAGGAAAGTTTTCAACCTTCCTAATAAAATAGATTTTTTATAAATTACTGCTTATTTTTGGGGAGCCTTTGCCCTACAAAGTCTCATTATAGGAAACATTTTCTTATAGTATGTATGTATGTATGTATGTATGTATGTATGTATGTATGTATCAGCTGACTGACTTGGCAAATTTTTGTTTATGCATATATGACAAATAAACTTTGATACTGTATTTACTTGTGTCATGTGACTGGCTAAATCACAATCCCCTCAAAGTCCCAGGGTGACTTTTTGCGTTTTGTTGTATACATTGGGATGGAGGTGCTTTTTGAGTGACCAGACCATTTTTCCCCTCATCTCAAAAGACAAAAAACAAAATTACAAGCTTGGTAGGCAAGAGCCATTAATCAAAAAGAAAAGATATATAGATATATTTCAGGTGAATTGGACGAAAGGGTAGTTTTCTTTTTAAAAGCAGCCACAAAGTCCCTTGGGTCTGCTATAGGGCTGCACAATTCTGGTCAAAATGAGAATCACAATTCTTTTGCTTAGACTAAAGATCACGATTCTCAAAAAAATAAAATAAAATAAACCTGTGATTTATCTGAAAAATATGAATATATAAAAAAAAAAAAAAAAAAAAAAAAAAAAAGAGACCAGTGATATGTCTATAATGTTAAAGATCATATAACTCCTATGAAAAAAGCAGAATCAAACTTTGATTCTGCTTTTTTCATAGGAGTTATATGGTCTTTAACATTATAGACATAACACTGGTCTCTTTTTTTATAGATCAGAAGCCGTACTGTCAGCAACCATTGGGTGGCGCATGGATACACACAGTTGTACAGAACTGTGAGAAGGATGAATACATCACAAAGCGTACCGCCGGCAACCACTGGGTGGCGCATGGATACAAACTACTGCAGGCTGCTGACGTCGGTTTTGATATCGGCGGCTTTTGCGTTCCACACTGGTTACGCGGAACCAGCGGTGAAAACAGAACAATCGCCGGTCATCCCGCGGGGAGATCGCAGGCGGGGAGATTCGAAATCGCGATTCTCTCCGCAATTAATCGTGCAGCTCTAGTCTGCTATGGATTTTAAGGGCAACCCCTGTACACCGAAAAAAGCGTGGGGGTCCCCCCCAAAATCAATACCAGACCAGTGACCTCTTATGTCATCACCACCCGGAGCATGATGGGTCTGTGACGTCATAAGAGGCCTATATAAAAATCGGTGCGAGCCACGCACCCGGCATTACAGCGGGAGGAAGCGACATGTCAACATCGAAGATAAGAGGGAAGGCGGCGACGCAGAAGACCGGACCGCCGCTGGTAAAAGAGCTGCAAGAAGACAGCGGAGAAGCCCGGCAGAGGGAAAAAGGAGAAGAGGGGAGAAGAAGACAGAAGACCGGCAGAAGAGAACAGAGAAGACGGCGAAGAAGTCTGGGGCCCGGCAGAATGCCCCCCCACCCCCCGAAATAGCAGAGGAGTCGGAAGATCACCCCCGGAGCCGACTAATAACTTTTTTTTCCTCCAGGTGAATGGGTAGGGGTACCCCATACTCATTCACCTAGAGTGGGGGGGGGTCGGGGTCTGGGGACCCCCTTATTAAAGGGGGCTCCCGGATTCCGATCAGCTCCCAGCCCGCAGACCCCGACAATCAAAATCCGCAGCTGAAAGCACCATTCTATCCGTCTGTGTGAAAGGGGCCTAAATCTTTGTGCAGCAATGGATAGAGTGGTCTATAACACCAGGAACAGATAGATAAATGGTCCTGAATTTTCTTGACTAAAAGATGACAGACCACCATCTTAAGTTATTTCCCCACATTAGAGCCATTTAGCTATTGTCCCTCTGCATTCATCTTGCCACTACTTGTCCTAGGAAACTGCTCTGAGCCGAGACAAGCTGCCATTATGAAGAAAACTTTTTTTTAGCTCTGGTCAGATCTGTCATGGCATAGAACAAAAAGGAAGCAGTGCAAGTCAGACCTCATAGTTCGGGTTAGAAAGCACCTAGCAAAATTGGCCATGTACTAAAAAGTACAGGAGAGCTTGCCTATGTAACATCCATGCTTCCATTTGACAAAAGTGGCAAGAAATGGATTTCACACCACCAGTTAGCCAGCCAACCATGAGATACTGTAAAGCCCTCAGACAAGTATTTCAACTTCAAAAAGCAGCTATAAAATTATGTTTCTTTTATACCCAAATAAGCAAACCTGAGCCGAAGATAAATTCTAACCAACGCCACACATTATATTTGCATACCACAGCATAAAAACTAAAAATGCATTTTATTCTGTCTTTTAACACCATAAATCAGACATGGAAAAATACAACGTATGATGACTTAAAGAACAATTGAAATGTTTACTAAAGGAGGCTCACTGTGCCAGGACTAGCCCTCTTCTAAGCCTCTACTATACTTGCCACACTGACAAGCTTTTCCTCTAAATCACTTTCCCTTTAGTCTACAATAAACTCCTTTCAATGATCTGTACTGCTCTCTTCAAACTACAGAAATCTGTACCTTCATATTAGCCTGGTGTCCTTCCAATTTCAGCACCCTGCCTGTTACAACTAGCCTACTAGCCCACATCACCTTTGGGCCCATAGATAAAAGAAAATCGATCTTTAACCAATAATAAATCTAGACTTTTGGGTCCCACAGGAGAAATGTGCTTAAATTTTGCCGTTATATATTCTTCCTGTGATTATTAAAAATAGCACTGCTTATAATGTATGTATTCCTCTACTAGTACTACCAGCTAATACTAATACTTCTACTACTACCAACAGTAAATAACGAAGATATGTTCAAGCAAAAAAAATTGAATTTTAACAGTCTGACTACCTCAGCAATAAGAAGTGATATGAAAAAAAAAAAAAAAAAAAAGACGGTAACAGGTTTTAATGATTTAACTGAAAATACTTACCCACATAATACGGTGTGTAACATGGTGTTGCCAAAGAGTTATGCGATGTTGTTTCTTTAGCAAAGCCGAAATCTGTGAGTTTTAACACAGTATTTGGCCTTTTGGATGTGTATAAAAGATTTTCTGGCTGCAGTGAAAAACAAACGGTTACAAAGAAAACATCCATTAGAAAACATCCTGTAAAAGATTTAGATAAAAGAAAAGACGTAGAATTAAAGGGGTTGTAAATCCTTACAGATCACCTTTTATTACATGTAAGCCTATAATAGGGCTTACCTGTAGCTACTCCGGATATCTCCTAAACCTGCATGGTTTAGGAGATTTCCACCGTTATCGCGGCTCCGGCCCTCACGCCGCCGAAGCCCGCGATACCCGGAAGTAACTCCATGAGTGATGTCGGCCGGAGCGGTGTACGGGGACCGCTACAGGGGCTTCGATCTAAGGCGAGTATTTCATAATTAAATATAAAATTAAAAAAGGGTGCATACCACGCTGACGTGCAAACGTATATCAAATAGCAGCCATCTATAATTTTAAATTTATTTATAGCCTCCGGAGGCTTACCGGAGTAAGAAGACTCAAATGGGCATATGCTCAATGAGTCAACAAGGTATGTGGTGTAAACACCAATGTATGGGACCGCCACATCTGGGCTCCAGATCAGGATGGAAGATGGTCCAATTGGTCAGGAGACATCACAGAAGCAGTCTGTCAGAGCAAATCCTCAAATGTTCAAAATAGCATGACTTCCACCATATACTCTTCCGCTCATCTCCTGCTTGTATACAAATACCGGCCACTACCGGGACCTTACACACCAACCACAGAAGCTGGGAACTGCACGCTAAGTGCCAACAATGGGCTGAAGGACCTGTGGTGACATCAGTCATTTCAGAATGAGCTAGTATGCTATGCATACTAGCTCATTATGCCTGTGTCTTGCAGGGGTTTTTCTTCTTTTTTGTGTGTTTACAACCACTTTAAGTAGAATGCCAGTCTTTAACTTTAAATTACTTAAAGCGGAAGTAAACCCATCGACATAACAGTTTCAAAAAGCAGTTACATTTCCGGCATTGCTAACTGTCCCATTGGTTGTGCTCTCAACCAAACGGTCAAACCATCCAATGGCTGGTGTCATAACTGGTCACATGTGCAACACCATGGCAGTTGAAGATTAAACATAGGCCAAGATGGCAGCTTCCTTGGCTGAAAATGATAGATGGGTTTACTTACACTTTAACTTGCTTGGCAGGCTTTTTTTTTTTATCAACCGCTTCACTTGGGTGCCTCCTGGCCCTTTAAGGAGGTTGACGACGCCAGGGGGCAGAGCTTAAGAGCATGTGACCCACGGTTGGCTGTCACATGATCTAACCCCCCTCCCCCCAATTACAAGCAGCGATTGGAAGCTTTCCGTTAGGCGCCGGTAACCGTCGCGAGCGTGCACTCTTGGCACAGCTGTATGTAAAGCAATTCATGCAAATATGCGCGCCCCCCCCCCCCCCCCCTCCAGCGCCACGGACCAGGTGCCAAGGGGCTAGATTTTTGCGTGCGGCTGACGCCAAGGGGTTAAGCAGCTTTGGCTGTATCAATTACACAGAGTTGACACTTGTGTGTTGCAGGGCACTGCATGTGATTTGCATCGTATTCTTATGCACATCACATGCAATGTCTGTGTGGTGTGATTTGAGCCATAACCAAAATGGTGCAGGAACTTCCCCCCCACCTGAAAGCGCATTGCATAGGTGTCAACACAAATGCGATTCGATACAGGCATTCACACTGTTTACAAGCTGTGTTGGGGTGTCAATTTAATATTGGCACCTACAGCAAATCGCACGCACAAGATTCGCTGCATTCCCACATTGCATCGGTGTAAATCAGGGCCGAATCTAGAGCTGTTAACTGCAGTGAGCCACCATATGTCCACAGTCTTATGGGTTGAATAAACATACAACACAGGCAACTGGATAAAGGCTGCAATTCTCCCCTCCCATGTGCATGGCACACTGTACCCTGCACTCACAGAATATTGATGCAGAATGTGACATTGATGTCAGACCCAGTGTGTCACTTGACCAAAAAACATCAATAAAAAGTAAGTGATGACCAATTTTTCATCGCACAAAAACTTAGCATACTTACTGGAATGTTCCATCACCCAACTGACATCCACTTGGCTGCATTTCTGTGGCCAAAATAGTTAATTGCGTCATGAGAGGGCCGACAGATGAATGAACCAAATTACAGGCTGGATAAACTGCCCTGACCGCATTCCCCAACCCAGCTGAGCCGGCCTGCCTCCCCCCCAAGCCTAGCAGACCCACCCCGCATCCCAGTCTATAGAGAGCGAATCTGCCCCTTCCCAAGCCAACCTGCCCCAACACGAGGGGAGCAGTGTCCCTCCCCAGGACACTCGCCTTCAGCTTATTTCCACTCAGAGGCGTTTGCCTCCTCCTAGCCTCTTTCACAGCAACATAAGCAAGGCCTTCTCCTGGCATATCCTAAATTATTTTTTAAATGTGGGGTTAATAAATGTAATTATTGTGTGGTCTGTCAAAAGCAAGTTCAGGGTTAGGTTTCTAAGGAAATCTCAGAAGTGCACGGAAACCTTAGATGTCCACGGAGGTGACCGGTCTTTTCATGGAACCGAGAAAATGGCTGGTTCATGATGAGGTGGAGATCTATGCAGCCTTTTGCTTCATTGAGATTCATTCTGGATTTTTAAGCTTAAAAATGAGGAAGCATAAGGGACTTCATTATCGATTGGGAGTTGCCATTTTAACTTGATACATATTAATAAAAATCTTTGATGTGGGTGGAGTGCTGGCTATTTGGAATTGTATGCGATATGGATGTACTCTGGTAGGAGTGCTGTCGAATCTGCTTCGCATGAGGCAATGACTGCATAGGCAGATGAGCTAGGAGAAGTACTGCAGAGTATCATCTGCGGAGGATGGAGTAATGATTGTCTAGCCAGATCAGCTGATCCCGTACTTAAAGCGGAGTTCCACCCAAAAATGGAACTTCCACTTTAAGTGATGGCGACCCCCTGACGTGCCACATTTGGCGTGTCATTTTTTTGGGGGGGGGGGGAGCGAATACCCTCTTTTTCGGGGCATCCAGCTCCCATTTCCTCCCAGGGGTCCGTAGCGCTGGAAGGAAGATCACCTCTCCTCTTTCATTACTTGCAATCTTCTGGGACACGTCGCAGGTCCTAGAAGATTGGCCAGCCATTCACAGTGCGTGCTCGGCTGTGAAGCCACAGTCGGGTGCCCACAGTTACAATGCCAGCGCCGCAGATAGGAGCGGGGCTTTGTTTTGCCCGCATTGCTGGACAGTGGGACAGGTGAGTGTCTGATTATTAAAAGTCAGCAGCTACACTTTTTGTAGCTGCTGACCTTTAAATGGGTGGAACTCCGCTTTAATTTACCCTGAGTCATAAATTGACACAGCCATGCAAGGATATCACATAAGCGATAACAAATGAGAGAACAGGAGGTAAAAAAAAATTAAATAATAAAAAAATAAAAAAAAGTTTAATTTCCCTTTAAAAGCGGTAGTAAACTGCAAGGCAATGTTATAATGTGCTAGTATGGATCGCATACTAGCACATTCAGAGGCGAGCCGTCACAGCTGACAGGGCTTCAATCTTTACCTGGTTTTTCACCTGGGATTGCCGACTCCGGTTCTGTGAATAGCCAAGCCACAAATAGAGTCACTCCTGCCATCTAAGGCACAGGACTCTGAAGGAATGGCATCTGTATGCCACTCCTCCAGACCACATGCACCAGCAGCTTCACAAGTAAATATCTCCAAAACGGTGAATGTTTAGGAGATATTTACATTACCTACAGGTAAGGCTTACCCGTAGGTAAAAACAAACAAAAGGCCTTTAGCACCACTTTAAAAAAAGACTTATCTTGACCATTCAGGGATAAGTGACAGTGTCCCTGTAAAAGTCCCCAAACTACCCCACCCACTCATAGCCACCTTTCCAATGATCTCTCCTGGTCATGTGACAATGCTCAGGCATACACTCCACTCTGCGGAACGGAGCAGCAAGGGTGTGAAGGAAATTTAGGAAAATGCATGTGGAAAACAGGGGCATCAATGTGATGCCATTTGCTTTGTGCTTCATAGGCAAGCACAGGTTCCCTTAAAATGTTAGAAGAAAGGGGGGGGGGGGGGGGGAACCCCCCTTTGTGGAATTTTTGGTGGGGCCTCAAGCAAGTGCATACTCCAAAAGATGAATGCATTCAAAACACATCAATACATTGCAACAAAAGAAAATGACTAGAGCGGTGAAGTACAGAGATTCAACCGATTCATTGTTTGTAATTGGAAGAACGCAGTATAGAACTGCACAGGAAAATGATCATGTAGTAAGGTAAAAAGTCACCCAGAGCATGTTTGCATTGACCTGGAGTGAGGAGGAAAATATCCACATTTTTGCACTCTTACTGAATTTGCCACGCTGGGCTAGAAGGTAATAAAAGCAAAATAATTTTTACCCAAGTACAGTTCACTAACAAATGCGATTCTATCTAAAAAAGTTAAAATTTAGAACAAAGTCAATTCTAAAAACACATCAAGATTACAAGACAAATTTCAAAATATCACATATTTTTAGTAAGATACACATACCTTCACATCTCTGTGGGCAATATTGATTGCATGTAAATATTGTATGGCCTCTCCAATGCTTTTCATGATGTCGGAAGCCTCTGAAATAGATAATAAAATACCAATAACAGGAATGCAAAAAGCCTGACACCTGGGACATGCAGTTCCAGGGGTTGGGGAGATTTTTTTACATTTAGTCCTGCTGTGGACAAGCAGCAGGGTTTACCTTTTCTTTTCTGGGAGTGGGTTTTGGCCATACAAACAGACAAGTAGAACTTGTGGGCTACTTCTTTTTCCACATCAAAGATTGCAAAAGTCACCACTGATCAGCAAGACCTAACCACACCCTCCTGACTGGGTGAACCTCCGGCAACCCGGAAGCTAGGAACGCAAGAGTCCACACACACCCATGTGACTTCTTGTGCGTTTCCAATTTAGTTCTCAGCATGCATTTCCCTTTGCAAATCCTGTATGACAGGGAGGGGAAAGAAAAACGCAAGACGTGGTTTAGGAAGTGGACCGATCTGAGACCAAACTCAGAGCCAAAGCAGGCAGAAGGCGAGAGACTCCTGGGTGAGTGTCCTCCTCTGAGACATGTGCCTGGGGAAGGGGGCCAATGGCACATGACACTTCTGTATATCTAGGTTGTCACCCTCTGATATGTGTCTTACGGGGCTGATAGAACATGGCACCAGTTAAATTCTGTGGATCTTTCATTTTACCAACTGAAAACGGTTGCAATTTTTTTTTTAAAATAAACATCTATATACTTTATCTGCTCTGTGCAATGCAGATGCACAGAGCCACTCCGAACTTTTGTGTCGGGTCCCCCGCCGGCACACCTGGCTCCTCCTCCACTATGTCCAGTGTCCCCACTCTCCATGGAGGCACGTGCTCACTCCTGAGCCCTGTTGCAAAGTCCATTAAAACACACAGTAGTGGGACCTGGACCTGCCCCCTCGTCACTGCTTTTGATTGACAGACACAAAAGCCAATGATGGCTCAGTGAGGCCAGGAAGTAAGGCAAAAAGAGCTGCAGACAAGCACAGTGCTGGATCAAAATAAAGGCTCAGGTTAAAAAAAAAAAAAAAAAAAAAAAAAAAGGGGGGGGGGGGGGATGCTGATGTCCAAAAAAATGTTTTATCTTAATGCAAGCAATGCATGAAGGTGAAAAAAATTTGCAATTAAAAAAAATAAAAATAAAAAAAATGCATATAATCCAATGAAAATAAGTTTGAATATAAAAATTGTATTGTAGAAAACTTATAGAATTCATTGGGCCTCCACACTAAAATTGATGTTGCTCGTTGCCAATTCAAGTACTGGTCAAAGCGTCTATACTGGATTCCTTCATCAGTGTGCCCTCTTCTTCTCCCTGCCCCCCCCCCCTTCTCTCAGCTATGAGCTATGAGTAAGCACTGATTGTAGTGCGAAACATCAGCTGTATGCCCCGGTCTTTGCTGTGATGTGTGGTGTTTGAATACTTTTACCAATAAAAGGCAACCAAGAACGTTTTTCCAGAGTGCGGCTGTCCAAAAATTTCTTTCTACATTGCAGCCATACCTAGATACTGCATTCAGAGCAGACCCGAAGCTTCATTTGATTGCTTAGCATGCACTTGTACTGAGCACCCAAGTGCTTCTGTGTGCGACAGTAACCTGCAGTAATAACGCCCCCCCCTTCTCATTGTGGCCTGTGCCTTACTCACTCAGAGTTAAAGGGGTTGTAAAGGTTCGTGTTTTTTCACCTTAATGCATCCTATGCATTAAGGTGAAAAAACATCTGACAGTTGTGCCCCCCCCGTTTTACTTACCTGAGCCTGTTCACCTGCTGCGCTCGCCCCCGACGTCCTCTTCTCCACTCAGTCTGGCTATTGAGTGAATGGATTGATAACAGCGCAGCCAATGGCTCGCGCTGCTGTCAATCACATCCAATGACGCGGCGCGCCAGGGGGCGGGGCAGAGTGATACAGTGAGCGCCAATAGCCACCGGCTGTATCACGGGAGCGGGTCCGCAAGAACAAACCCTCATGGGAGAGAGCTCCCATGAAGGGGGTTAGTTCTTGCGGGGAGGAGCCGAGACAGCCGCCGAGGGACCCCAGAAGACTAGTTTCAGGGCCACTCTATGCAAAATGAGTTGCACAGTGGAGGCAAGTATAACATGTTTGTTATTTAAAAAATATATATCTGCTAGTCCCTGGGTGCGGTGTTGGAGATAGGCAGAGAGGATAGTTATGATATAAACAGCACAATGTAAAAACATTAAGAGTTTAAGTCACCATAAAGCCCCTTCATTTTTAAAAGCCCCAGACATTCCTAAAAACACCTTTGCCTAGTAAAAACACCAATATATATATATATTTTTTTTATTTTTTTTTTACCAGGACAAGTAGTTTTGGATTCTGATTTAGTTCCCTTGCACAAATAGTTTTTTAAATTCCCATACCCCCGGTTAATATCTAGAATTTGCCATTAATGAAATAAACTAAGTATTGCATAGAATGGTGAAGGATTAGAACCTGTGTTGGGTTTTTACTTCTGAGGCTCCATTAGAGATAGCCGTTTTATCAGAGGAAAATTTGAAACCAGGACACAGCAGCAATAACCAGACAGGTTCACAGCTTCCCCTAGTCTGCATAGGGGAGTTTTATATTTCCCTTTTACTTAGGGCTCTTTCACATGGAGCGGACCGTTTCTGGGTCCGCTCCGTGTGCCTGCCAAAGTTCAGCGGGGATCCCCGCTGAGCTGTTGGCGGATAGGGCGGCCCCCAGCACACAGTGCAGGGATCGCCCTGTCTCTGCTCCGCTGTCCCCTATGGGGGACCAGATGCAGACGGACCGTCTGTATCCGGTTCGTTCCGCCGAATGGAAGAAAAATAGGGTTCCTTCCGTTCGGAAAAGCGGATCCCGACTGACGCGGATGCTCCATCCGCTAACGGACGCTTTCCCATAGGGATTCATTACAAGTCCGTTAACGGACTTGTAATGAACGGACGAACGGTCCGCTCGTGTGAGAGGACCCTTACTGTATGTTGAAACTGCTGTCACTGTGACAGTAATTGAAGGGAAATCCAGAGAGCAGTAAAATCCCAACAAGGTTCCCAATGCTTCCC
This sequence comes from Rana temporaria, assembly GCF_905171775.1. Classification (NCBI taxonomy): domain Eukaryota; kingdom Metazoa; phylum Chordata; class Amphibia; order Anura; family Ranidae; genus Rana; species Rana temporaria. The sequence continues at coordinate 341,756,846 of NC_053490.1, forward strand.
CACTCTATCCAGAAGCGAAACAAAAACAAAAAAAAGAGTTTTATCTACACACCAGAAATATACTACAGTTTAATTTGTAAAGTGTAACAAATATTCACTAACTGCTGCCAAAAAACAAACACAACAAAAACAAACCACTATCAAAAACTATACATACCACGTTCTGTAAATGCCTGGTCTCCTCTGTCTTGAATACGACTGAAAAGCTCTCCACCATCAAGACTGAACAAAAAGAATTAGCAACATACAGATTGTCAGTAATAAATAAATGTAAAAAAAAAAAAAAAAAAAAAAAAAAGTTACTATAATCGTAGGAGATTTTTTCAAGAGTATCTAAAAGGGTCAACAAAATGCACAACAAATGCATAAACATAAGAACTGCTCTGAATAGGTAATTTAATATGTTTTAAATGTGAAGCTTAAGGCCCCTTTCACACTTGTGCGACGCAGTCGCATGACAAGTCGTACCCCATGAGTTACGCATTCCCTGAAATCGTGGCAAAATCGTGAGGCTTTGAAGTCACAGTAGTGTGAAAGAAGCCATAGTGAAATCATATTGGTTTTCCAAAAGGGGTGTTAGAAGAGTTGAAGACAGACAGACCAAAAGACCAATATTACCAAAAGCATTGGGACACCTGCCTTTATACGCACATGAACTTTAATGGCATCCCAGTCTTAGTCTGTAGGGTTCAATATTGAGTTGGTCCAGCCTTTGCAGCTATAACAGCTTCAACTCTTTTGGGAAGGTTGTCCACAAGGTTTAGGAGTATGTCTATGGGAATGTTTGATCGATCTTCCAGAAGTGCATTCGTAAGGTCAGGCACTGATGTGGAGGAGGAGGCCTGGCTCGCAGTCTGCACTCCAATTCATCCCAAAGGTGATCTATTGGGTTGAGGTCAGGACTCTTTGCAAGCTAGTCAAGTTTCTCCACCCCAAACTCACTCATCCATGTCTTTATGGACCTTGTTTGTGCACTGGTGCATGGTCATCTCAAAAACAGGAACGTGCCCAAAGTGTTTCCACAAAGTTGGGAGCATGCAATTGTCCAAAATGTCTTGGTATGCCGATGCCTTAAAGTGGAGGTCCACCCTACAAAAAATAAAATATATATGTTTTTATACTTGCCAGAAATGGCTGTTACTAGGGAGATCTTCCTAATCTGCCCCTTCCTTGTCCACGGTGCTCCTTGGTCTCGTCCTCCTTTGGGGAATGGGGCGCGCTGACTTCTGGGAACCATGTGTCTCCCAGAAATCAGCCGCCCATTCACAGAGCGAGTCGCGAATGCGCAGTAGGAAACGTGCAGTGAAGCCGCAAGGGGAACTGCCCGTTTCCCCTAGTGAGGATGGCGGCGCCAGGACCCATTCCAAGGGACAGATCGGCGTCGGGCGGCCGACATCGCAGGCAACCAGGACAGGCAAATGTCCTTATTAAAAGTCGTCAGCTATCGTGTTTGTAGCTGCCGATTTAATGTTTTGTTTTTTTTACACGCCGGACCTCCGCTTCAAGAATACCCTTCACTGACCAGTCCCAACCCCCCCCCCCCCCCCCCAAAAAACAAAACAAAAACTCCACGTCATAATCCCCCCCTCCACCAAATGATTTGGACCAGTGCACAAAGCAAGGTCCATAGACATGGATGAGCAAGTTTGGGGTGGAGGAACCTGACTGACCTGCACTGAATCCTGACCTAAACCCAATAGAACACCTTTGGAAGGAATTAGAGTGGAGACTGCCAGCCAGGACTTCCTGTCCACATCACTGCCTGACCTCACAAATAGTCAAACAGGAAGAATGGGCAAACTTTCCCATAGACACACTCCTGAACCTTGTGGACAGCCTTCCCAGAAGAGTTAAAGCTGTTATAGCTGCAAAGAGTGGGCATACTCAATATTGAACACTACAGACCAAGACTGGGGTACCATTAACGATCATGTGTGTGTAAAGGCAGGCATTATAGTGTAGATAGATTGTTTCCCCCCAACCCATACAGCACAGGACACAAGCTAAAGGGTTGACTGGATGTCATTTTACACTGGAAAGGAAACGATGACAAGCTAAATGACTAACTATAACCATAGAGATAATCACAAGCTGCACATATAGCTAAAAATTGTTTGGGAAGTTGTCAACAGCAAAGCACTGCTCAGAATGAACAGGATTTAAAGTGATGGTTAAATGGTACAGATCCGAGTAACGATAATTTGCATTCCGTGAAAGGGAATACCAGTTTATTTTAGATCAATCTGAATGAGAAATGTCACAGAACAGAGTGACAGGGAGGTTTGGCTGTCCCTCATCTTTCCAGTTATTACTACATCATTTAAAATCAACCTAACACACCATTATGTGCAAGTCTCAAACCACAGGTACCATCACTAATCTATATCAGGATCCTACTCACCTATATATAAAATTATAGTTGGGGTGTGTGTGTGTGTGTGGTTTTTGCCTTTCATTTCTATTGTAAACCGTATGGGTTGTTTTACAAGGTAAGGGTTCACATATAACAACCACAGGATAGAGATTATATATATATATATATATATATATATATATATATATATATATATATATACATACATACATTAGTGCTGTCAAACGATTAAAATTTTTAATCGCGATTAATCGCATTAATGTCATAGTTAACTCACGATTAATCTATCTAATTTATGACGAATTTCCCCACAAATATCGCACAATTCTGCAAGTGATTATAATTTATGATCGCTGTTTTCTAGCTGATCTAAAACCATTTTTGACATAAAGGGACACTTTTGGACAATCTACAGTTTTCAGGCAGAAAAAATAGTTTTTATTTTATAAAAGTACATGTAGGACACTGGGCAGACCACTAGGGACAAGGGGGGTGTGTATTTTTTACATACAGTACTGTAATCTATAAGATTACAGTACACTGTGTGTATTGTGTTTGTTTACTTTTTTGAATTTGGCGCCGTTCTCCCGTCCCCGTGCGTCGTAACGTCGCAGGGAACGGAGATCGGCGGCACACAGACACTGTGAATCGAGCGAGGAGGACCCGCCAAGCGAGGAGGACCCGCCAAGCAAGGAGGACCCGCTCGATCACACAGCGGGGTGGCATCGCTGGATCCAGGGACAAGGTGAGTAACTTGCCTGTGAATCCAGCGAGAAGGTAAGCCGCGCCGCTGCACGTCCACCCCGAGCCCCCCCGCGTTAATCGCGCGACAAAAATATTGACGGCGTTAACATGGGTTTGCGTTAACGCCGTTAATATCGCGTTTAACGCACAGCCCTAATATATATATATATATATATATATATATATATATATTATATATATATATATATATATATATATATATATAGAGGATATATATTGCAGAGGAGACAGCAAGAAAATGGGGAAGAGACCCAGTTCTAGTGCCATGCCCCTCTGGTCTGCCCCCAGTGCCCTGTCCCATTTTGTTAAAGTTGTTGTTGGTAATATTTAATTTTGTAACTTGATTCTGCATAAAACATTGTCATTGCATGAGATAATCAACAAGGGCGTGTTTACGGGTGCAATTAGGCGCAGGGCAGTGTATGAATTAGGTGGGGCAACTGGTGGCGAGTAACTCTTGAGGCCTGGCTAGTAGCTCAGGACTTGAAATTTTGAGCTAGCTATATATATATATATATATATATATATATATATATATATATATATATATATATATATATATATATATATATATATATATATATATATATATATATATATATATATATATATATATATATATATATATATATATATATATATATATATTTATTAATTATACATACACACACACACACACACACACAAAATTAAAGGACACTTTTGAATCCGAACACCTGGGATATTGATCTGGTCAGTTAAGTAGCAGAGGGGGAGGGGTGTATACAGAGGGGTTTGTTAATCCGTTTCAGCTGCTTTGCTGTTAATTGAAACAACAGGTGCACTAGATGGGCAACAATGAGACGACCTCCAAAACAGGAATGTTTTTTCAGGTGGAGGTGTCGGACATTTTTTTTTCCTACTCATCTTTTCTGATCGTTTTTCACTAGTTTTGCATTTGGCTAGGGTCAGTGTCACTACTGGTAGAACAAGGCGATACTTGGACCCTATAAAGGTTGCACAGGCAGTCCAACTCCTCCAGGATGTCACATCAATACGTGTCAGGAGGAACATGATGAGCACTGCCAGAGCCCTACAAAATTACCTCCAGCAGGCCACTGGTGTAAATGTCTCTGACCAAACAATCAGAAACAAACTTCATGGGGGTGGCCTGAGGGCCTGACGTCCTCTCGTGTGCTCACTGCCGGACACTGTGGAGCTCGATTGGCATTTTCCATTAAACACCAGAATCGGCAGGTCTGCCACTGGTGCCCCATATTTTTACAGACGAGAGCAGGTTCACCCTGAGCATATGTGACAGACGTGAAAGGGTCTGGAAAAGCCGCGGAGAACATTATACTGCCTGTAACATCGTTCAGCATGACCGGTTTGGTGGTGGGTTAGTGATGATCTGGGGAGGCGTATGCATGGAGGGACGCACAGACCTCTACAGGCTACACAATGGCACCCTGACTGCCATTAGGGATCGGGATGAAATCCTTGGACCCATTATCAGACCCTACACTGGTGCAGTGGGTCCTGGGTTCCTCCTGGTGCACGACAATGCCTGGCCTCATGTGGTGCAGCCAGTTCCTGGAGGATGAAGAAATTGATACCATTGAATGGCCTCCACGCTCACCTGACCTAAATCCAAAAAAACACCTCTGGGACATTATGTTTCAGTCCATCCGGTGCCACCAGGTTGCACCTCAGTCTGTTCAGGAGCTCAGTGATGCTCTGGTCCAGATCTGGGAGGAAATACCCCAGGACACCATCCGTCGTCTCATTAGGAGCATGCCCTGATGTTGTCAGACATGCATACAAGCACTTGGGGGGCATACAAACTACCGAGGACCATTTTGAGTTGTTGCAATGAAATTTCAGCAAAATGGACTAGCTTGCTGCATCATTTTTTCACTTTGATTTTCGGGGTGTCTTTGAATTCAGCCCTCTGTAGGTGGATAATTTTAATTTCCATCAAATGATGTGCCATACTTTCATTCCTAACCCATTACCCAGTCCATATCAGTATAGATATCCAGCATGAGATTTTTGCCCGTTGAGATCTGATATGTTTTCAAAGTGTTCCTTTAATTTTTTTGGGCAGTATATATACACACACACACAAATATTTTTCTAAGTGATCACATAACCTCTGTTATGCATAAGGTGCTTGAAAAGCTGGGGAAAGAAAAACCTCTGTACACTACACTTCCCAATTATTTTGTAAATTATGAAAGATGTTACGCCGAGTAAATAGATACCATTGCACACACTCATGGAATGGCGTCAAACTTCAGTACTTAAAAATCTTCATAGGCGACACTTTGAAATGTTTAGAGTTACAGGAGGTCTAGTGCTAGAATTGTTGCACACGATCTAACGCACGTGGCGATACCACACATATGTGGTTTGAACAGCGTTTACATATGTGGGCGGGACTTGCGTGTGCATTCGCTTCTTAAATTTATTTATTTTTTTTATCACTTTTTTTCCTATTACAAGGAATGTAAACATCCCCTGCAATAGGAATGGTGTGCGACAGGTCCTCTTTATGGAGAGATGCGGGGTCAATAAAACTTCACATCTCTCCTCCAGGCTGGAAAGCATGAGATCGGGAAAAAAAAAATCACTGATGTTTATAGGCCGCAATCGCGGCTTTGTTTACTTCCGGGAACCCGGGCGTGACGTCATATGGCCTCTGACAGTCAGAGATGACTGGTGACCATCTGGTCACTGGAAATCTCGGCGCCAGACGATTCTTTCTCCTCTAGCTGCAGGCATCATTCAGATATCCCCCCCCCTCAAAGTCAAGGACGTCATATGATGCCCACCCAGGATGGGAGATCCCATCTGTGGACGTCATATGACTATGGCTGGGTAAAGAAGTGGTTAAGTACAGGCACATGTCAGGAATATGAAATGTTGGGGCTACATTCTTTAATGTCTTCATGTAGCACCGAAAGACACTTGCCAAAACAAAGAATGAGGATGCACCAATCCTGCGAATTGTCTCTACACTCAAATAGGCTAGCAGTCCAACTCAGGAGCTCATTCCACTCACCATAGGCAACATGACAAAGTAGAACCACGTAACACAACATTTGACACTTCTGCTGGGCCCAACATTACTACTGGATAAAGTAGTGAAATAGAAGCTGGCGATGGGAACCACAGCATGCAGCACTGAACCAATCATAAGACACACCCAGTGTGTCAGATGCCAAAAATTCTTCAAGCTCAACTATTCAGGTACGTTAAGATTGGCAGCAAATGCAATAGGACAAGTAATATTGCTTTTATATGCAGGTAGCACCTTTTAAGCTTTAATTTTTACTAAGGTCATAGGGTTTCTAAATATGTTAGCAATATTAGTACTTTGATAAAAGCAGACTCACCACTCCATAATAATAAGAAGGCACTTTCGAGACTGGTAAAGATTTTCATAGACATCAATTATCTTTACAATGTGTGAGCACTGCGATGCTCTCCAATGCAACTCGACCTCTCTACGCGCTTTTGCACAGTCCTGCAGCATCTAGAAAAAATATATATATTAGTTTGCCAGACAAAGAATTTTATTGCATTTTCAAATATGCCTGTGAGCAAAAAGGTTTACTCTCAGTTTTCTATGGTGACAGAATCAGAGTTGGAAAAGACCAGCTACCCTTCAAGTGTTTCCAGTGCCCCTCATCTGAGTAAATCAAGTGCAAAAAAATTCCATCTCCACACAAACCCTTAGGGTCCTTTCACACGTACGAACCGTATGTCCACATTTTCATCCGTCCGTTTGCAGATGACAACGGGACATACATGGGTCCCTATGTGATTACGGGTGTCAGCGGGTGAACATCCACTGACACCCGTAATTTGTCCGCCTCCGCAAAGAACCGCATTTGCGGACGGAAGAAATCCTAGTTTTCTTCCGTCTGCCGGATCGGATGAACACAGACATATGGTCTGTGTTCATCCGATCCCCCCAGCAGGGATTTTACGGAGGATCCCCACTGAGCTGTAAGGACACACGGAGTGGATCATTACTGATCCGCTCCGTGTGAAAGGGCCCTTAGTGAAATACACTAGGTTCTATTTTATCAAGCACAAAAAAAAAAAAAAAAAACACACACAACATACACACAACACAACACAACACACCATTGGGCTTCATGTACACGGGACGTTTTTACAACCTCTCCCAAACTAACTCAAATTTCAACTGCCTAGAAACTACTATAAAACGACCCAGTGGACATGGACAGATAAGATAACAGAGGAGAGTTCAGGGGCAGTTAAAAAAAACTGCCAACTGCTCCTAAACGTCCGTTTACCAGCAGCAGTGTACATGAGGCCTGATTTGCAGAACTACAATAAAAGATGACAATTCTCTTGGAATAGTAGCAAATACATTTTAATATAGCTAAAACAATTTGTTCTTCGCCTATTTTGTGCTATACAAGGAATATACAGACAGGAGAGTGGGGGGGGGGGGGATGAGGAGGAGAAGTGACAAGACCGGCAACTCAAGCTGGGGCGGGGAAGATTCTTCATCCACCTTTACTGAATCCACTTTTCTCCATCCTCATTTGGCTGGATAATTATTTATATATATATATATATATATATATATATATATATATATATATATATATATATATATATATATTATATATACATACATACATATACACACACACACACACACACACATACATTTTGCAAATAATAATCTTTATGCATAGATTTTAGGCCCAAACTGTATTCTGCTATGCTTCTTTGGTAAAAATAACCTGAGTATATCATTTAGGCTCCATTCACACTTGTACAACTCCAAAGTAGTGCCAACCTTGGAGTGCAACTTTGACCAGTGATAATGGACAACTGTTCCATTGTATAACAATCAGGTACGACTTCCATGCAACTTCTGAGGGTTAACATTGAAGTCTAAGGCCCTCAAATATATGGCCCCTTTCACGCGCAATTTTGCTGTGACCTCAATTAATGCTGGTGTAATTTTTGAAGTTGCATCAAAGTTGGACCAAAAGTACTGCAGGGACTACTTTGAAGTCGCACAGATATGAACAGTACACATTGGAAATTATGGGATACAACTTGTCATGTGACTTTGCCGTCCCAAGTCACACAAGTGTGAAAGGGGCCTGAAAATCAGACTAAATTAGTGCATGAACTAATTTGAAGTTGCTGCAACTTTAAAGGAGCAGAAGGCTTTATTTTTTTTATCTTAATGCAAGATAAAAAAAATAAAAAATAAAATATTATTTTTCTGTTTTTTAAATCAAACATACCACCACAAGACTTTACTATCACTTTGAAGGGGCTGATTCACACAGAAGTTTATCTGAATGCATTCAGATGAAAAGCCACCCACCTTTAGAACCACTTTAAGGCAGATCTGAAAGCAAAAAAGTGGGTCCAACCCAGTACTAGCAAAGCGTACCGAATAAAGTGGCCAGTGAGTGTATATGAAAATTGATCAATCCCGATGCACTGAAGGCACATCACATTTGAGGCCCAAAAAATGCCAGGACAGTACAAATATCCACCAAATTACCCTTTTACATTTGTCATGTGATCACAAGGTCACATGACGTACATTCGGGAACGACAAAGGTCCCACCAAGCCGTCAATTGACAATAGGCTGGGCGGAAGGTGGTTACAGTATCATTCCAGTCAAATCCCAACTATACTTAACCACTTCCGCAAAATCACGTACCTGTGCATCATTTTGCCGACGTGGTTTTACCAGAGTGAGGCCTGCAGCCATCACCCTGGTACTGTTTTTAAGAGCTGATGGTCGGCTTTCCAGCAACAACCACCGATGCAGCCAAGCTTGGCTGTTATAACAGGGAGTGGGAGGAGATGTCCGCACAGGTCTCCCTTCCCACTGGGAGACATGAGCCACCAGCTGGCCGGGGTTTCGAACAAAGCCGGATTCAGTTTGATCGGGTATCCGATGTAAAAACTCGGAAGTGACCTACTACTACATAATAATAATAATAATAATAATAATAATAATGCGCCCCATCCCGCACCTGCAAATGTACACAGTGTTCCAATCACACGTGAGGTATGGCCACGATCGTTAGAGAGCAATAAATTTAACTAACTCTAAACAGGTAACCGATAAAAAAAATTTAAAAGCGTCGCCTATGGAGATTCCCCCCCCCCCCCCCAAGTTTATTGGAAATTATACAAACACCCCCCCTTGGCATTTTGAAGTTCATCCCCACAGTGGGCTGGGTCACCTCCAGGTTGGACAGGCCGCCAAAGTCCAGCATTTCCTTGATGTCAGGCTCAGTCTTAATGATGTCTTGATCCAGGGTTATCCCTCCTCTCCTTCTGCTGTTGGATGGAGATGCCTCCGACAGGGCCTCTTTGGGTGCACTTCATGAGATATACCCAGCGATCTTGTTGTGCAGCTTTTTGCTGGGGAGGATTTCAATCTATTTGCACACACGCTTGTTGGTGTGGAAGACATTGCCCAGCCGGCTGTAGTATTTTCAATGATGACCCAAGCAGCCTTCTTCACAGTTCTAGTCCTGACCAGTGGCGGCTGGTGCTCAAATTTTTTTGGGGGAGCACAAACGAAAAAAAATAAAAAAATTGCAGCCTCACTGTGCCTATCAAATGCAGCCACTGTGCCATGTAATGAAACGCAGCCGCTGTGCCATCAATTGTCACCACTGTGCTATGCCAAACGCAGCCACTGTGCCAATTGTCACCACTGTGTCCATTGTTGCCACTGTGCATGTCACTGTGCCCTTTAATTGTTGCCGCTGTGCCCGTTGTCACTGTGCTGTGCGCTTTAATTGTTGCCACTCGGCCCTTTGTCGCTGCTGTCCCCTTTAATTGTTGCCACTGTGCCCATTGTTGTCACTGTGCTGTCCCCTTTAATTGATGCCACTGTGCCCTTTGTCGCCTCTGTGCCCATTGTTGCCGCTGTTCCCTGTAAAATGCACTTACCTTTCTGCTTCCATGTCCTCCCTAGATGTCTTCTGCCTTGGTGACACTTCAGCCAGGTTCCTGATAACCAGAATCCGGGAACCTGATTGGCTGAAACGGACGTCAGTCTTATCCAAGGAACGCAGCCCTCTTACGTTCCGAGGATAGACCTTCCGGGAGACTAGGGCTGTACTCGGAAAGCCTATCAGAGGCGCTGGCTCTGATAGGCACTTCCGCTCAGCCAACCAGCTGCCGTTATTCAGATAACCGGCGCCCTATGTCCAGTTATCTGAATAGACCAGGCAGCTGGCAACCAACAATAACATACATTCGTGCAATACGATGCATAAATGTATGTTATTTGCGAGAGGGGGTGGCGCTGCAGCGCCCTCTATAGACGGCCGCCATCACTGCAGTTAAAATGTAAAAATGAAATTTTAGCCAAATAAAAGTTCTTAAAAGGGCCCGTTTTTTTTTTTGACTACAGGAGGGGGGGGGGGGTTGAGGCGGAGCCCGGGCGTCCCTATGGACGGGCCGCCACTGGTCCTGACACATCCCTATTTTAATACTTTTACTTTCCATGATCACAACACCAAGGGTGCAGTTTTACTGAACTGATGATACATACTGCACAATGCGCTTATCAGGGTGTGAAAGCCTCAGTGTTTGAAAGCTACAAATAAACCCAAAACACAGAAAATGCTTTCACATGCTACTATTCCTGCCGTTTCAATGACTGGGACACAAACAGTACCACAATCACTTTCGATGCCGATCGCCTATGGAGATTTTTAAGTACCGTAGTTTGTCGCCTTTCCACAAGCGTGCGCAATTATAAAGCGGGACATGTTAGGTATCCATTTACTCGGTGCAACATCTTTCACATCATACCAAAAAAAAATACTGTGCCAACTTTACTGTTTCGTGTTCCCCCCCCCCCCCCCCCAAATCATGGAAGTGCCAATGCCAACCAGCAGGTTAAACGAAAAACAAAACTGCCGATCAGACATTAGTACAACGATCTCCCCCCGCTAAACTGTTGTGTTCTGACACCCGCCCACCAGAAGTTTCCGATCAGCTTTCTCAAACATTGGCTGGTGTTCCAACATGCTCTTCCAACAGAAGCTGGCCAAATACTTTTATTCACCCGGGTGATGTCACCCGGCATTCGGCCCTTGTGTACGGGGCTTTAGAAGCCAAGCTCCCTATTTTCATGTTAATGAGAGAAAGCCGAATCTATCTGAAGACTTTATTGGGGCAGACTTACCCTGATCTTGCTCAGAAATGTTTACAGTTACCAAAACCTTCTTCCAAGAAACATTTAAAAGGGGAAGATTTTTCCTCCCATGGTGTGTGAATGGGAACAAACCTAATTGGGTCTATTCAAATTTAACTGCAAAAGTGGAAATACACTTTAAGGGTGTTGCTTGTGTTAAAGTGAAATGGAATACCTGGGTTCAAACATTTCATCTGTAAGGGAAGTTGAGTAGGCTGCCTTTTGAAGATGTCAGTTGCCTGTTATGTTGATGCAATACGTTTAGTCACTAAATTGAACACGTATTCAGATCAGGAGTTCTGCATTCCCTCTGACTTCATTCATGCTTTCTCTGGGAGTGTTATTGAAAAAAAAGTGAGGCAAGAGATAGCCAAGTAAATAGACTTTCTAGAATAAAACGCAATACCAGCTGTGAGCTTGTTTTAAAAGAATGCATCAGTCAGCAATTCATTTCAATGGAGAAATGGGCAGGGGACTTTACAGCTGCCGATCACTTCTTTGGGCTCTAGAAAAGATAGCTTTGCCAGTGTCCAAGTACCTGAAGGTACCAACCTATAACTCGGGGTCTAGGGATATCAAGGTTGTGTCTTGTATTGTGTAAATAAAATAAAGTGTAACACTCCACACTTGATGGCCCCATAACTCTTTACACATTATTTTGTTTTGTAAAAAGGTATGTAAAAAGCATCTTCACCATTGCCTCAGTATCACCTCAAGCTCTCAAATTTCCAAGAAAATTTGCATTACATAACTTAAGCTTAATGCACACACGATCCAAATATCGTACGACAGATTGTACGACTTTTTTCGCTTAATAGTCGCAAGTAGAAATTAAATAGGTTATGAAATTCACGAAAATTCTCGTACGACAGGGGAAAAAAGAAAATAAAAAAATTGGAAGTGATGTCATGTGTTGTAATGCATTTGTATTGTATTTTTGGACAACTGTACTGAATAAACGAAAATCGTACGATCTGGTATCATACGAGGAAAAGTTTTGTGCATGTCCGATAAAACAATAAAATCGGATGAACTGTCATGATCGGCTCTCGAAAGCTCTGTACCAACAATCCGATTATCGCACGATTCTTCCTCGGACGACATTTTTCAAACAATATTCGGATCATGTGTACGGATCATAAGAGTAGCCAAAAATGAAAAAATGTGCATAAGAGACATAACTCTTTTCGTTTAAAACCCTCCTTCATTCCTTCCTGTCACTGTAAACTTCTGGTGCAGTTGGGTTATTACAATTTAAAAAAAAAAAAAAAAAAAAAAAAAAAAAAAAAAAATGCACCAATAGAAAGAATGCCAGACCAAATGAAAAAATAAAATAATCCAAAATTAATTTATTGTTTTAAACTAAAATAACCCTTCTGCCTAGCTGTGCTGATCATAGCAGCCATACTACAGCTTCTATGAATGGAGGGGGCGGAGTTATCAATCATCCACCTCTCCTCCATTCAGAGATCCCATTTCACTGATGGCCCGCTTTAAGTATCTTCTAGGTTAGAGACACCATCTTTGCGTTGTATATGACCCATCAATTCCTGTGCATACCTGTGTATATTGCACAATTTCCTTATCGACAGTGTAATACATTAGTATTTGCACACAATAACAGATTCAATGCTCCTAAACAATTCAAAAGGAAGTGTATACAATGCAACAGGACAATGGGACAGCATTATGGGCCAATTAAAATGGGCGTAAAAAAATTTAAGCTGTCACATTTTTTCCCGTTTTCTTCTTCGCACTTAAATATTCACTTTCTTTTGTAGGAGGATAATTGCTTTGATCCTTAGAGGAAGGAAAGGGTTGAAGGTTGTGCCACCTGAAATTAAGAGTTTTCTGGAAGAGCCATATTCAGCCATAAAAATAGGAGGTAAAAATTGTAATATTTCAAGAAACTAGGTTTTAATATTTATTTATTTTCTTCTAAAATACAAGCGTTTCGTTTTTCTGCGTTTATACATTACTTACAATTATATTACGTATAACATTATTTTAAAACACTGTTCTAAAACTGTCGGATTTCTTGCCATTTTCTGAGAACCTACCAAAGAGAATGGTTAATCAATACTCGAAAGTTGAGTAACAATTATACCAGGAGTCTCCTTACTGAGAAATCCCACAGCAGAGATGTTTGCGCTGTCTATGACTTGATGTGGAAAGAATTTAGCACCTCGCTGTTGAACCAGCAGAATCAGAAAGAATTGACCCCATGGGCACTAAGCAGGTGTAAATAAACACAGGGAACCAAACATGAGCATGAAATGATATAACATGTATTATAAGAGACCATTTACATTGGCTAAAAGTCACACTAAACAATATCCTTTATTCCCCAAAAATAATCCATACATTAAAACAAATGAATGGCCTTGTATTCTGTTCGTCATTTAATTGTTTGCCATTTTTGGCCTCTTGCAACATCCTCTGTGAGCTCCCAAACCTATCCTTTTGCCTCTTATGAGTAGCACATGTTGGTTGCAGTCATGTGTACTGCTCTATGCACACTACAAATCCCATAGTCCACTTCAGAAACGAGCAAGGGAGGCTGGCTATGCTCCTACATGAAGAACAAACATAGGAACAGTCTAACTGGAAGTTGGATCACACCAATAGAAACGTCTTTTCAGAGTTAAGACTACATACTTCAATGTGGATGGGGAAATCCTCCCTACTGAGCTATTGTATTCCGCCAGCAGGGAGACTTCCCGCCGTCAGAATACAATGATCAGTGCTGCCGGTGTTTTGACAGATTAGGTGACCCGTCAGAATGTGCAACGGAAATGATGTTTCGTCACCGCCATCTTGCTATATCCTACACTCCTTCATAGTAAGGATACATGGAGAATGGGGAAAGCGGACATCGTGCTACACCCACTGGAGTTTTGCATTTTACACTTATGTTTAATAGTAAAGTGCGTTTATATACAGAAATACAGTACACTACTTCAGGAGGTCCATTTCCATCCGACTGCCCATAAGAACAACGGCTGGTGTCTGTGTCCACTGTGCATAGCGGAGCGGACACAAACCTGTCAACTGCCTGCTCAGTGGCGAGATCCCCTGCTGAGCAGCCGGACGTGGACTACAGAGAACTCCCATGTGAAACCAGCTTTCATTTTTTCATGTGCAGTAGAGGGGTGCAGAGGATAGAACAGCCGGCAGTATGTTCAGGAGGGAAGTGCAGAGGGCATGAGGCGGAGCAATATGTGCAGGAAAAGAGTGTGGAAGGTATGAAAATGGACAGTAAAAAGGCAACTCTGATTCACAAATGGTGGTTACTGATCCAAAAGTATTAAAGAAAAAAATATATAAAAATCAGTAAGAACAAATATGACCATAGCCATACAGGAGAATGAGAGGGGCAGGGAACTGAGCCACATAATGCATGTGGCACCCATTCACATATCTGACTACTTGCAAAGCTGCAGAATAAAAGCCATGCAAAGTGTTTTACAGAGAAAGAATAGAGTTCAAAAGCAGTGTCAAGTCAAACAGGCATGCTGAAATTAAAGCAAGTTATTCTTGGTTTAGTGAAGGTGGCTGTGAGCATATCGGCAGTACAGGGGCCTATGAAGGTGATGCGGAGGACACTAAAAACAGGAGGAGCATGTCATTGGGTTTAGACATTGGAGGTTGAAAGGGGACACCAAAAAACTGAAATAATTTGCAGAAACTTTGTCATTGTGTACAAGAACAGTTGGGGTGGCACAAGGGACAGTTAGGGCAGAGCTTTGGAAAAGGGATTGCTGGTGACTGTGTACTGAGGCAATAATGCACATGCATAGCCCTGAATGGTTATTCTACAAATTCAGAACTGGTTGCTGGGTGGTTAGCACATATACCCTGGAGACTGGTTGCTAAGGAATTAAAATATGTGCTGGGATCTGGGTGCTAATGGACTAAAAACACAAAAGCCATTAACTAGGAACTGTGTGGTTAAAGCACATATGCAGGGTACCAAGTACTGGAGGGTTTAGATCAGTGGTTCTCAACCTTCTAGTGCTATGACCCCTTGATAAAATTTCCCAAGTTGTGGGGTCGGGCAGATTCAAAATAAAAGTATGGTGGCTCGCCCCCATATATATTTAACGATGATGGGGACATACCCTGCCCCAATCCGTTAAACCAGGGAGGATAATGATAGTGTTAGTATAAATAGCCCAACTTTGAGAAATTATCTAAAGCCGGCCATAGATGGTTTGAATCTCTGCCAGTTTAGTAGGAATCAGATTCAAATCTATGGGCAGGCAACAAGTATGTTTGATTTTTAATATGATTATTGCTAGTGGCACCATGGGCTCTCCCAACCAGGACAGCTCCCCCCACCTGCAGAACAATGTCTCATTGGGAAGGAATCCCATCAACACAAACATGGTTGCACCATCAATGGCCAACTTAACCACTTGCCTACTGGGCACTTGCACCCCCTTCCTGCCCAAGCCATTTTTCAGCTCCGTCACACTTTGAATGAGAATTGCGCAGTCATGTAACACTACCCAAACAAATAATTTTTTGTTTTCTTCACACAAATGGAGCTTTCTTTTGGTGGTATTTAATCACTGCGTTTCTTTTTTTTGTTTTATTGAAAAAAATAAAATATATGTATTTTACTTAGTTACAAAATTTACTGACAGAAACGAAGTAATTTTTTCTCCTTCACTGATGAGGCGGCACTTAAGAGGAGGCACTAATGTGCTGCACTTATGGGCACCGATAGGTGGTACTGATGGGCACTAATAGATGGCACTGGATCCCCCCAATACTTACCCGAGGTCCATCTAGTTCCAGCGATGTTGCATAAGAGACTCCGCTGTCCGGGACTCCCCTCCTTGTTGGCCGAGACAGCAGCATAGCGCCATTGGCTCCCACGGCTGTCAAAGTCAGCCAGCCATGAGGAGGGAATGGACACACGGAGCTGTAGCTCAGGTGCCCCCATAGCAAGCTGCTTGCTGTGGGGGCACTCAACAGGAGGGAGAAGCCAGCAAAGGGAAGGATCTGGGCTTCTGTGCAAAACCAACTGCACAGAGAAAATAAGTATAACATATTTTTTTTCCCCCTGTTAAAAATAACAAAGACCTTAGGATCACTTTAATACACAGGTCACACAGAGTATTGAGATGAGGTGTACAGGGAGGATTCCACAATCATTTACACCCTTCATGAATCATCCGTTTCCAATTATCTCATTAAAAAAAAATTAAATTGATAAATCCAACAAAGAAAGGCGGGGAAGTGAGCAAAAGAAAGGGAAGAAGATCCCAGATATACGTTTTAGTGTTACCTTTGTGATCACTGTGATTGGGCATCATCAAATCAATCAAGGTACAGAGTTATTCCGCTAATTTCTGCAGTGCCATTAATAAACTCACTGCAGAAATACACATTTACTTCTCCACTGCTCTGTTAAGCAGAACACTTAACCGCCACTAGCGGCCAAAAAAGGGTTTAAAAAAACGCCCACAAAGCGGCCCTTTGCCGGCGGTTCGGCAGCTCTGCCCCTTGATTTCAATGGGCAGGGGCGGTGGAGGAGCGGTGTACACATCACTCCAAAGATGCTGCTTGCAGGAGCTTTTTTACCGTTCTGTCAGCGCATTGCCTCAGTGAAAAAGCCCTCGGGCTTTCACACAGACTGCAGGGGAGGCGTTTTTCAGGGGCTTTACAGGTGCGATTTTTAGCCCAAAAGCGTCAGAAAAACTGCCAAGTGAGAAAGGGGTCTTAATAAAAAATAAAAAGTCCTTCTAGCCGCATCTTTGAGGCTCTGTAGGAGTGGTGAATACACCGCTCCTAAAGTGCCCCTGCCCATTGAAATCAATGGGCAGCGATGCCGAATCGCCGATGCAGCGGCGCTCTGCAGTCAGTTTTAACCCCTTCTCGGCTGCCAGCGGGGGTTAAAGCGCCCCGCTAGCAGCCTAATAGCGCTGCTAAAAATGACGGCGCTTTACCGCCAACACCCCCACCGCCCCAGTGAGAATTTTTTTTTTTGCCATCTGTGTCCCATTGCAGAGATTTCACTACAGTTCCTGTCCCATAACCAAACCGGGAGCGAGAGGAAATCCCTGCAAATTAATACGGATGTTCCATTACAAAAAAAAATATATAAAAAATTAAAAGTCAGCAGCTACTAACACTGTAGCTGCTGACTTTTAATAAGGACACTTACCTGTCCTAGCCGCCAGCGATGTCTGCCCCCGCCGAGGCCGATCCTCGATCCTAGCAGCTCCAAGCGCCGCCATCCACAGTAAGGGAAACAGGCAGTGAAGCGGTACGGCTTCACTGCCCGTTTCCTACTGCGCATGCGTGAGCAGCGCGGCGCTTTGTGAATGGGCCGGCTGCTTTCTGGGACACACACAGTTCCCAGAATGCAGCGCGCCCCATTCACAAGAAGACGCCCAGTGTAGGAGGAGGAAGAGAATCCACCGCGGAGGATGAAGAGGCAGATTCGGGACTTCCGCATAGCAACAGCTATTTAGGGTGAGTAAAACATTTTTTTTTTCCCCATTTTTTTTTTCTTTTTTGATTTTTGGTGGAATTTTTTTTTCAGGTGGAACCTCCACTTTAAGTGAATTCCTTGGGGACAATTCATGAGAACTAGTGTCCCCATTGGAAAAAATCCCCTGTATTACATTTTTGCGGACGACCCAAAATGTGGGATCTTTGTTTTACTTTCAATAATTGTAAGCTGGACAAGGAGAGGGTGAATCTCCTGAACGGGCACAGACCGCAATAAAAAAAAAAAAAAAAAAAAAACTGTCATGCGTGCTAATCCCTCTGTACTCTAAAACTAAGAAAAAAAGGTTTTGCCTTTAGGTATACTTTAAAGTATAACATTTACACTTTTGGGTTTTTTGCAGAACAAAAAAGGGAAGAAAAAAAAAAAAAAAGCTATACCAGTTGATTCTGCTTGAAAGCCAGTGCTGTCCAGTGTTATTTTATGTACCATTATCAGGAAGTGTATTAAAGGGTTTGTAAAGAAAACATTTTTTTTCTATCTTAATAGCTTCCTTTACCCTAATGCAGTGCTGTTTTCATGTCCTCATTGTTCGTTTTTGCTCTCAAGTTGCTGTAACTCTTCTCCGATCTCCACACTTCCTGGTTGTCTGTTTCCTGATAACCACAGTGCTGGGAGCTTTCTCTCTGTGGTCACTAATCAAGGAGGTGTGATTACTGTGTGTCTAAAACCCCACAGCACCAATCAGTTTCGTTTTCCAAACCATCACTGCCCTGTATTGGCTCTGTGGCTCTGTACATCACAGAAGCAGGAAACAACATGCAAAAACGAAACTAGAAACTGCAGGTACATTATATGACAGATTTTTAATCATTTTTAAAAGGAATCAGTTAACTATTATGTCTCTATAACCTGTAAACAGTAATTTCAGCAAAAAAAAATATGTTTCCTTTACATCTTCTTTAACCACTTCCCTACCGGCCCATAGTAAAATGACGTCCACAAAGAACCTCTGCCGTTCTAAGTGGACGTCATATGACGTCCTGGGCTTTGTGGGGGGATATCTGAATGATGCCTGCAGCTAGAGGCATCAGTCAGATATCCTTCTAAACTGCCGGCGATTCTGCACAACGTAAGAACGATCATAGCGGCGGTTCCGCCGCTAGATCGTTCTTACAGGCGGCGGGAGGGGACATCCCCCCCCTCCCGCCGCCATCCGGTGCTTCTCCGGGCTCTCCCGTGCCATCGGGGGCCCGGAGAACGAATCGTCCGGCGCGCGCAGGAAGCATAGAGATGACTGGTGACCAGATGGTCACCAGTCATCTCTATGACCGTCGGAGGACCCGGGCGCGATGTGATGACGTCACGCCCGGGTCCCCGTAAGTAAACAAAGCCGCGATTGCGGCTGCTAAGCAACCACAAGCATGAGATCGGTGAATTTTTTTCACCGATTTCATGCTTTCCAGCCTGGAGGAGAGATGTGGGGTCTTATTGACCCCGCATCTCTCCATAAAGAGTACCTGTCACACACATTCCTATTACAAGGGATGTTTACATTCCTTGTAATAGGAATAAAAGTGATCAAAAAAAAAAAAAAAAATTAAAAAAAAAGTGTAAAAAAAGAAATAAATATATAAAAAAAAAGAAAAGAAATAAAATTTATTTTTTTAACGCCCCTGTCCCCGGTAGCTTGCGCGCAGAAGCGAACGCACACACAAGTCCCGCCGACATATGTAAACGCCGTTTAAACCACACATGTGAGGTATCGCCGCGTGCGTTAGAGTGCCAGCAACAATTCTAGCACTAGATCTCCTCTGTAAATCTAAACTGGTAACCTGTAAAAATTTTCAAATCGTTGCCTATGGAGATTTTTAAGTACCGAAGTTTGGCGCCATTCCATGAGTGTGCGCAATTTTAAAGCGTGACATGTTAGGTATCTATTTACTCGGTGTAACATCATCTTTCCTATTTTACAAAAAAATTGGGCTAACTTTACTGTTTTTTAATTTTTTTAATTCATGAAACAATTTTTTTTCAAAAAAAAGGCGTTTGAAAAATTATTGCGCAAATACCGTGCAAGATAAAAGGTTTCAATGACCGTCGTTTTATTCCCTAGGGTGTCTGCTAAAAAAACATATATAATGTTTGGGGGTTCTGCGTAATTTTCTAGCAAAAAAATTATGATTTGTACATGTAGGAGAGAAGTGCCAGAATAGGCCTGGTATGGATGGGTGTATAACTGCCCGGTATGGAAGAGGTTAAGGACTGCAAGAACACATAATATGAAGAGAAGGAGAGGGGGAAGTGTTCTGTAGTTAGGCAACAATGCAGCCAATAGATCAACATGAAAACCAGGCATCTAGTATTCTTAGAAAGTGATGTCAGCAATGGTGTCTTGCCTTTATGGATCTCGGCACCTGTTGACATTAGGGGGGGGGCAACAACATAGTACAAATTTCACATGTAGCTCAGTGAGCTGCTCTCCATTCCACATCATGGAAGTGGTAAAGATGTGGATACAACAAGCAAGAGTATAAATATGAGTGGGGTTTGCCAAGAGATGAGCAAAGCTGAAAGCTAAGAAGAGCAGGTTTCACATATTCTAAACAAACGCATTTTGCACAATGGAAGAGGATGTACTTTTAGAGAAGTTTCCCACAAAGTATCCTAGAAGTAAAATATTAAAGACTAAAGCCATGTTTTAGTGTTCACCAACACATGCAGCAGCTGTCAGCGTTGTATAAACTGTCTCTAGCCTCAGCTACACACACACACATACACACACACACACACACACACACACACACACACACACACACAATAAAAATAGCACTGTGTTCCCGCAGTGGGATAGGAAGAACATCAAGTCAGGCTGAGCACTGATTAGCCATTCACAGGAAGCTTTGTTTTTTCTGAACAAATCATTATGTCATTAACCTGCCTCACCCAGAGGAAGCGTTTTATCCCTTAAAATTGGGGGGGTTGACAGGACAGGACAGAAAATAGCAGTTATACTTAAGCTGGATACACAATATGACGTCCATTGCGGCGATCAGTGTGTGGTGCCGCTACACCGATCTCGGTAAAGAGCCTCTGACGGAGTCAGCCGTGTCCAATCACGGCTGATCACAATGTAAACAGGAACAGCCATTGATCAGCTTTTCCTCACGGAGCCGCCAGGACCACCAGGGAAGCCCCCCCCAACACGTGGATGGCCAGGTACATCCCCCATGGCCATCCACATATGCCAATGCCCACAAATGGGCACTGACTGGCACCATTATGGATCAGATCAGTGATGCCCAGCAATGCCACCCAGTGTCACCTATCAGTGACACTCATAAGTACCCATCATTGAAGAAAACGTATTTATTTACAAAAAAAAAAAACACAGAAAACAAAGAAAAAAACATACATACATACATACATACATACATACATACATACGCAGAGGTGACCAAATACCACCAAAAGAAAGCTATATTTGTGGGAACAAAATGATAAAAAAAAAAAATTGTTTGGGTACAGCATACATAGTTACATAGTTAGTCAGGTTGAAAAAAGACACAAGTCCATCCAGTTCAACCACAAAAAATAAAAAAAACAAAATAAAAAACACAGTACAATCCTATACACCCAACTCCATACCCACAGCATAGCACGACCGTGCAATTGTCATTCAAATTGCGACAGCACTGAAAGTTGATAATTGGCTTGGACAGGAAGGTAGTGCAAGTGGCTGGTATTGAAGTGGTTAATATGTACATCGTTGCTTGCGTCAGTCAAGGTGCATTCAACAGACAAACTTTGGCTGATTTAAAGAGTAGAACATGCTCACATTACAAAGTGAATTTGCACTGCATGAACATGCTCTACCTTAGAAAATTAACCCCACCATAAGAATATGAATAAATCAGTGCTGCGATGGACACCAAGTTGGCCACATATTTTTTTTTGCTGATCGAAAAAAGAATCATAAGATTTTTTGTACTCGCCGTAAAATCCTTTTCTGTCGTCCATGGACGGACACAGCTTCCTTAAATCTTAACTTGTGGGTTATGTTCCGTCTATTAGGAGAGAACTAGGCAGACATGGGGCGTCCCCAAGCAGTGTCAAAATAACGAGGGGTGGGAACAGCAATCAAAAACTAACTTCACCCCAAACAAACAGAGCTCCTCAACTGAGGAGTTGCAACCTCAAACAGCTGCCTGCAAAACCATGCGGCCAAGGCAAGCATCCAAAGATGCACTCACGTCAACCTTGTAAAATTTGGAGAAAGTGTGAAAGGACGACCAGGTCGCCGCTAAACACACCTGTGAGACAGACGCATGATGTTGGAAGCCCAGGAGGCACCAATTGCCCTGGTCGAAAGCGCTGTAACAGGAAAGAAGCGCTCTCCCCTAAGGGAATAGGCCTGGATGACGGTCTGCCCGATCCACCAAGAAACGGTGGCCGACAGGACCGCCAGGCCCTTCTGTGGACCAGTCAGCGACACAAACAGTGAGTCTGACCTCCGGAGAGCACCTACCACGTCTAAAGTATGTAGCGCAGCCTCTCTGGGATGCGATAGCCGAGGACACAAGGATGGAAGTACAATGTCCTCATTTAAGTGAAAAGCCGAAACTACCTTCGGAAGGAAGGAAAGGCTGTGGGCGTAGTACCGCTTTATCCTTATGGAGGACCAAGTATGGAGACTTGCAAGACAAGGCCGCCAATTCAGAAACCCTTCTGACCGATTTAATGGCAACTAGAAAGGCCATTTTCTAAGAGAGCATCAAGAGAGGAATTTCCCTGATGTTCTCAAAGGGAGGTTTCCTGAAGTACCGAGAGCACCAGATTCAAATCCCACGGAGGAAGAGGTGGTCTAATTGGGGGGACCGCATGTCGGACCCCCTGCACAAACGTACTTACCAGTGAATGAGCCGCCAGGGGTCGTTGGAAGAAAACAGCCAAGGCTGAAATCTTCCCCTTAATAGAGCTTAAGGCAAGTTTCTGATCCACTCTACGCTGAAAAAACAGCAGGATCCAAGAAACCGAATACGCCCTCGGGCGCCAATCCATCTCTTCACGCATATAATTGTAACAAGTGAAATATTTGCGCTGTAAAGTGTTATACAAATTAATGTGTGTGTGCATATAACCACATACATATACAAGTACAAGTACAAAAAATGGGTGGGGAAAGTCCAAAAAAGGGGGAGTGACACTAATATACCAGTAAACAATATTGTTGAATAGTCATTAATCGAGGGCACAGTGCTGAAGAGGTCCAGGTACAACAAAATCCAACCATGTAGGGGTGCAGTTCATCAATACTTTATCCAATCAATAACGTTGTGAAGTGAAAAATGTTGAAAAACACAACAATAAAAATAAAATATAAAAATAGAAATAAAAATAAAAATAAAAATAAAAAAATAGGAATAAGGGTCAAAGTATTTCAGAAGAAGGAGGCCTTGTATCCAAAAAGGGTGAAAGATAGAGAGTGAGCCGTAACCAAGATCTCATATATGCACCTCTAGTGATCCCAGCAGCTCACCTCTAATCTGGCAAGCTGGATTAAATCGGCCTGATCCTGATGGGTGTGGTCCGTTGTTGAATATCACATACGGGTCTCCATAAAGTGTATTACATGAAAAAGTAAAAGGAGTAGAAACCAAATGGTGTGATAACGTCACAGAGAGGGATAGCAATGTCTTCTGATTTAAACCAGTGGAGATGCACTCACATGCGGGTGAAAAAACTGGGGCTCTTATCCACGAACGCCGAGCTCGTCAGTCCCTCCTTCCTCTCCCTTACTGATTCTCCAGGGTTAGGAGTCCCGTGTCCCCAATGGTTCACGAGTCGGCTCTTGTTATGTATGAGGATCTCGGTGGTGTATGTGGGGTAAGAGAGAAGGACAAGCCTGATCGTGTGATATCATCAACAATAAACAAAAAACCCCCCAGGAATGCCCAGGTAGTAATGCACTCACATGAACAATATAACATAAAAGACCTTCCTCCACGAGTGCGGACTCGCAATAAATCTGTGCCTCCAACACTTCCCCTCTATCTGTGGCTCGGTCCGGACACTCAGATGTGGCAGTCATACATGGGGGGAAGTGGAATAAACAACCACAGCGTAGCCCAGTCAGACGTGAAAAGTTTATTTTAAAAGCACTTAAAAACTCACATTTAAAATCGAAATTGCTGCATCAATCCGACGAGTGGCGAACTCGTATATCCAGTGGTCGGATGCTGGAGTGTGTCAAGCCCTCCAATCATCACGCATATAGATGTAGGCCTTACAAGTGCGATGGTAGATCTTCCGTGAAGATGACTTCCTGGCCCTTAGCATGGTTACTGAATTTGACAGACCACGGTCCCTTAGTACCTGGCTTTCAAGAGCAATGCCGTTAAAGCCAGCGACTGTAAAGCAGGATGAAGTATGGGACCTTGCGACAGAAAGTCCTCCCGCATTGGACGCCAAAGAGTGTCAGCCACCAGGTGCACAAGGTCGGCGTACCAGGGACGCTGGGGTCAGTCTGGGGCGATTAGGATCACCGGAATCCCCTCAGCCTCCACTCTGTGGAGCAGACGAGGAAGTAACTTCAGTGGGGGAAAGGCATAAAATTAGCCGCTACTGACCCCAAGGATCCACCAACACATCTGATGCGTCTGCCGAGGGATCTCTGGACCTGGCCACAAACCACGACACCTTACGATTAAGTCACAAAGCCAGGAGATCTACATCTGGCGTGCCCCATCTCCGGCAAGGAGTTGAAACCATTTCCCCTCGGTCCAGCATCTGGCGACTTAGATAGTCCTCCTGGCAGTCTTCTACGCCTGGAATGTAAACAGCCGTTAGAGCCAGCACGCTCTTTTCGGCCCATCTTAGGATGGGAGTGACCCGACGCTGCAGCAAAGCCTTTTGTTCCTCCTTGATGTTCGACATATGCCATCACCGTGGCGTTGTCCAACTGTGTCCTGACTGGACGCCCTCGTAGCCTGATCGCCCAAAGTTCGAGGACGTTGATCGGTAGAAGGGATTCTTCCGGAGTCCAGCGACCCTGGGTTGACTGAACCCCCCCCCAGACTCCCCATCAACCGGTCAGGCTGGCGTCTGCCGTAATCACAGCCCAGTGGAAAGGAAGGAAACGACTTCCCGGACTGAAGGGCCGGGGATCTCAGCCACCAACTCAGAGAGGCCCTGACTAGGCGACTCACCCAAATCTGATGATCCAGAGACAATGGAGATTTGTTCCCTTGGACAGAATCTCCTTCTGCAAGACTCGAGTGAGGAATTGGGCATACGGTACTGCCTCGAAGGAGGCTACCATGAGGCCCAGGACTTGCATGCAGAAACAGAGACACGACCATTTGCAGGATGTTGACAACCTCGTCGTGGTCTGGAGCGTCTGCAACTTCTCCAGAGGAAGAAAAACACCGACTTCTGGAGGTTCAGCACCCAACCAAATTCTCGAAAAAAGACTGACTGGTTATAGACACGTCCTCTAATTCTGAGCTTGAAACAGCTCTCAGAAGATCGTCTAAGTAGCCCACTATAGAAATGCCTCGGAGTCTCAGCAAAGCCAGAATCGGGGAAAGCACCTTGGTGAAAACTCTTGGTGCCGGCGCTAGACCAAAAGGAAAGAGCCACAAATTGATAGTGGTATACCCCGACCACAAAACGCAGGAACCTCTGATGTCCGACGCAGATGGGGACATGCAAGTATGCGTCCTTGATGTCCAAGGATGCCAGAAAGTCCCCTGGATGGAGCGCAGCGACCACCGAGCGAGCCCATTCCATCCTGAATTTTCTAACCCTCACAAGGCATTGAGGGCCTTAAGGTCTAGGATTGGACAAACTCCATCCTCCTTTGGGACCATGAACAGAATCGAGTGGAATCCCTGAAACCTTTCCAGCATCGGTACAGGTATGATTACCCCGCACCTCAGTAAGTCCTGTACTGCCCCCGATAGGGCATTCCGACGAGCCGGAAGGAGAGGAAGATTTGGAGGGAAAGAATCTGTTTGGTGGACAAGAAAGAAACTCCATCTGGGGTGACCACTTTGCAAACTCACTGGTCGGAAGGCAGGGAGGTCCACCGAGCTGCAAACTCGCGAGGACGTCCCGCCCCCACCCAAGAATCGAGTGGTGGCAAAACTTAATGCAGTAGCAGACTTGTCTGCGGGCTTGGATTGCTTGCGCACCCCGGGATGCTTCCGTCCCCCAGCTGGACCCCTGTCGGCTTGGGAGGGTCTGCCAGAGGGCCCTGACTGACGAAAACACCGCTTTTGTGCGGGAAAAAAAGGGCCCCGGGTTACGGTGCGGCTCCCTACTTTTAGTGGGCTGAGGGAGAAGTGTGCTTTTACCTCCAGTGACAACCTTAAAATGTCCTCCAGCGAGGCACCAAAGAGAGTCCCACCATTGAAAGGTAAATCCATCAGAGCCTTCCTGGAAGCTCGGTTCGCGGACCAGCATTCTAGCCATATCAGGTGGCGCAAAACCACCGCAGATACAGAGGCCCTGGAGATTGAAGGGGCCGCATCCAGGGTTGCATCACAGATGTACACAAGGCCCTGCACAGCTTATCAGCCAGTGTCACACATTCTGGGGGGAGCTGATGCTCCTCCACTGCCTGGTGCAACATTTTAGCCCATTCAGTGAGTGTCTGAGACAAAAGTCGCAAGCATTATTGGCCGCAATGCTGACCCCAGCATGGTGAACATGGAATGACTCACCGCTTCGGACCTCCTATCAGCAGGGTCCTTAAAGGCAGAGGTCCCCTCTACCAGAATAGTGGTTACCTTGTACAAGGGGGGGGGGGGGCATAATTTCAAAAGGCTATCTTTGAATGGGTAATAGGCCACTATGCACTGAGGGACCACAAAGGACCTCTGCGGCCATTCCCAATCTATGAACTTGTCAAAAAAGTTTCATAAGGAAAAACCTCAATAGCGCAGGTCGGTTTTGTGAGACCCAAAAAGGACCGACCCCACAGTGGATGTCCCAACTGTATCCTCCAGCTTAAGGGTGACTGCGTTGATAAGTGACCCCCCAGGAATGCCCAGCTGTTCCAACCTGTCGAAACAGGAGGAACTTTCCTTACCAGTCCATGCGCGGACTTGCTGGTGTGTTCCTGACAGACCCACAGCCGAACAGTTCGGAGTGGCTGTCGGCCATGGTCCACTGTGACTGAGACAACAGCAGCCCAGTCATATGGGAACCCCGGAGCACAGAGCTCACCAGCCACCCCTGGAGCAAACAAGGCATGTCGTGGCCGACCCAGCGCGTAGCCGAGGTCTGCTCACGCTCGATGGCCGGACTGGGGAGACTACAAGGATCTATATTATCCAGCCTGCCACCCAGTTGGCAGTTGATAGTAGATCTCAAGTTTAAAAAATAAAAAAAAAAGTTAAAAAAAAATTCTTCAGGACTCAAAATGGGCCCAAAAAAAGGGAGCCAGGTCCTTCTCTTCTACTAGGCATAAAAAAAAAACAAAAAAAAAAAAAACACTGAGCTGCTGGCTACAGGGTGAGGGGTTATGACCGGAGGGACCGCCCCCTGGGTGGGGCTGTTCAACTCTGTTAAAGTTACATGTATTTAAATATCTAACATGTCTGCCTAGTCCTCTCCTAATAGACGGAACATAACCCACAAGTCAAGATTTAATGAAGCTGTGTTCGTCCATGGACAAAAACAGAACAGTTTATTCGCACAAGTGATCGGTGCCCCGCAATCCTACCCACTGTGTCATTTGTTTTCTGGGACTCCCCAGGTATGTTCAATTTAGGGGTGCACCAAATGAAAGATGAACTAGGCCGAAAAATCGATACAGTTTTAAAAAAAATATTTATATAAGAAATTGTATTAGGCAACTTTTTAATATCAATTTAAATTAATATGAATTTATTGTTGCCCATTATTCGCACCTTTAGTGCAAGAAAACAAGAAAAATGCAGTCTGTGGTCTCTAACCATCTGATACAGGAGATGGTCAGAGACTGCAGACATAAGACAGGAGTTCGATGCAGCATCACCAGTACCCGGATCAGATTTGAATTGCCCGGGCCGCAGTAACAATGTTCCACCTCCTGTGATCACGTCACGCTGATTCAATATCCTACCATTGGATCAGTGTGCTGTCTGTCACAGGAGGCGGGACATGGTTACTGCCGCCTGTGCAATTCAGCTCCATGACACACGGAGATCACAGCTCCGTGGGAGGGAAAAAAAATAGGAGGGAGGGAGGACTGGAGCGAGCCAGAAGGACACCATGCAATGGGCAATACCAGGGGCGCTGCCTCGCCTTATTTTTGGTTCCATTATAGGCAATATTTTACTTTCGGTAATGTGCCAAAAACTATTTTTTTTCTGCAGTTTTATTTTATTTTTTTGGCTGCCAAAGTTTCGGTGCATCCCTAGTTCAATTCCTATCACCCAATGCCCAGGAAATGCCGTTCCGGCTCTCTTGTAAAAGCAATCTGAGCAACCGACTAGCTCCTGCCTTCCATAGGCTGTCCCATCTCACCGATAGACCCCCAACGACCAGCCAGCGCTTCCGGCGGCTGAACATAGAGGAAGACAAAAACTGGAACCACTTTGTCCACCTCTGATATAGGAAACAAGAAGTTAAGGCTAAGCATACGTCACGTCTGGTTTTCCCAGCACCATTTAATAAAATAAAGATAAATAAATAAAATATAGAAAGCACTTGATCACGCCGACCTTGGGTTCCTGCCTCCTCGAGTGCCCCCACGGAAAGTCGCTTTCCATGCGGGCATGCTCCCGAGTCCTACTGCTGTGACCATTGACACAGACAGCAAGACTTGCCCCCCCCGCGCCACTGGATTTGACAGCAGCCGGAGTCAATGGTTCCTGCTGCGCTCGTCCCCATCGCTGAAATGATCGGTCTCAGGTAAAAAAAAATAAAAAAACACAACAGCATTAAAGTGGAGTTCCACCCCCCCCCCCCCAAAAAAAGGAACTTCTGCTTAGCGATGGTGACCCCCTGACGTGTCACATTTGGCGTGTAATTATTATTATATTTTTTTTTTTTTTTTTTTTTTTTTAGGGGTGGGGAGTGGATACCCTCTTTTTAGAGGCATCCAGCTCCTACTTCCTCCAGGGGCTCCGCAGCCCCGGAAGGAAGTTCACCTCTCCCTCCCTGCAATCTTCTGAGACATGTCACAGAAGATTGCCTGGCCATTCACAGTGCGGCTCGTGCATGCACAGTGTGTGCCCGGCGAGTGTGATTATTAAAAGTCAGCAGCTACACCTTTTAATTATTTCTTTTTTCAGCTGAACTCTGTGTTACCCTTAAACCCTTAAAACTAAAGTCATCAATACAAGTCATCATAAAGGTGATCTCACAAGTCTCATATTAGACAGGCAGTATATAAATCAAGCTGTCACAGAAGTTTAAAAAATAAAGATAATAGGGCTTTATATAATGTCCTCAGTGGAATATTTAAAGATCATTTCCTTTTACAATCTATAAAAGGAAGTCAATAACCAGCTGCTGTAGACTTCATCCGCTCTGAGATTTGTGACAGGTGTCCATTGCAGTGCTTCCATGTATACACAGCAATGATTTGCTCACACAGCTGACAATCAAGCATACTTGTGGCCTTTGCCAAGTAAGGATATGAAGTGAAATACTCTAAGGCAGGGAGCTTCAAACTACGGCTCTCCAGCTGTTGTGGAACTACACATCCCAGGAGGCATTGTAAAACTCTGTCATTCACAGACATGACGGGAATTGTAGTGCCTGAGCAACTGGAGGGCCATTGTTTGAAGACCCCTACTCAGGGGTAATGCACAAGAAAATAATGAATAAAAAATAAAATTAAAATGCTGCATAACTTCACAGAAATAAAAACAAATCTTCAGAATCCTGACGGGGGCATCCAACGACCATTCTTTAACCACTTTGCGCCGGCAGTACGTTATATGATGCCATGGACTAACTTTCAGTGGCAATATCTGAATGATGCCTGCAGCTACAGGCATTATCCAGATATTTTTTTTCTGCTGGCAATTCTGTGCACCATAAGAACAATCATAGTGACAGTTATGCCGCTTGATCATCCTTATAGGCGGCGGGAGGGGACGTGTTGTCGTTCCCGTCCCCCCCCCCCCCCCGATGCTTCTCCGGTCTCGCTTGTGCGATCGGCAAGCTGGAGAATGAATCGGTCACCAACGTAAAGCAATTTGTATTGGGGGGGGGCCTCTCCAGTAAAGCATACCTTACATTTTTAGAAGGTCACTTGTAGCTCAGGAATATGACCAGCCGGTCGAAGTCTATGCAGTTGATTAGCCTTGGTGCAGCACTGCACTTATAATGCCTGATACAGACGTGACAAACACTAAAGGACCTATTTATAGCAGAAACTGATATCACTATCTGTTCTTCCCTGGACAATGCCATGTTTACTTCACACCATGCCTGCCTTTATAAGCCATTCATAAAACTCAGGCAAACACTACCCAAAGTGGTTCCTGCTGAGATTTGAACTGTGTGTGGGCAGGCTGAATGTATCAAATTGATCGATCAACTTGGGTATAACCAGCCTGCCGGATTCACTTGCGATTATAGATAGCAATAATCACTGTCTTCTCCCGGCGAGGACGATTGCCCTTGCAATCAGCACTGTCTCAGTTGATAGGGGAATCGTGCAAAATTTATTTTCGGCAACCCGTATCTATGGCCTGCCTAACACTGCAGAGAGTGCTCTGTGATTGGAGGAGAGGTTGGTTATTTTATTCATTTGAATATAGCTTCAAAACCAAAAGAAAGTAAAAGTGCTAAACACATTGCAAATCTGTATTTAAGCCCAGGTTCACACTGGGCTGCAGGGATGAAGCCGTGCGAGTTCAGCTAAACTTGCAAGATTTCACTCCCGCTGGCAGTCCCGATTATGGCCGCGATTTAAGAGACATCTGTGCAGGTTTCTGCACACGTCAATGCAAATCGCGGCCCGAAATCGCAAAAAGTAGTACAGGAACTACTTTTTTTTTTAAATACGATTAGGACAGTGCCATTGCCAACAATTGCCGCCGATTTGAGATGCTCTTTGACATGTGAAATCGCATCTCAAATCGTACCCAGTGTGAACCTGGGCTGAACATCACTTTGTTTAATAAAATGTGTTTGACAGGTGTAAGGCTTTATATATGGGCCAGTGGTCATCAACCCTGTCCTGCAGGGCCCACTAACAGGCCAGGTTTTATGTATTACCTTGGGGAGATGCAGTCTAGAATACTGCAATCACTGAGGAGCAAATGATATCAGCTGTGATGTATTTCAGTTATCTTGCAAACCTGGCCTGTTAGTGGGCCCTGCAGGACAAGGTTGATGACCACTGTATGGGACCACCCATTGTTGGGGAGAGTTTTAAGCCCTTGTTCACATTTGAGCGACTTGACAGGTGAAATCACATGACAGGTTGCATTCTATTGCTGTTCAAATTGGTGCAAAGCCAACTTTGCAGTGATGCATCAATTTGAAAAAGTAGTACATGCACTTCTTTTGGCGATTTCTGGAGCAACTTGAATAGACATCTGTGCATAAAGCCGTACAGATGTCTTCAAAGTCACACTGACAGCTTTGAAATCGTGCCATTTTAGATATAGATGCACGATTTCAAAGCTGCATTCAATGCGCGACTGAGGGCTAAAATGTCCGGAGACGCCTTAAAAAGCCGACGTACAGCTACTACGGCTCGTGCGGGGGGGCCAGCCTGCTGCAGTATAACTGCGGCTGCTGGTCCGGAAGCAGTTAAAGCAGAGTTCCACCCAAAAGTGGAACTTCCGCTTAATCCACTCCTCGCCCCCTTACATGCCACATTTCGCATGTCATTTTTTTTGGGGGGGGGGGGGTGGAGTGGGGACTTCAGCCCCTCCCTGAAGGCGATCGCCTGGGACAGCCGCTCGTGCATGCGCAGTGGGTGCCCGGCCGTGAAGCCGAAAGCCGTCACGGCCAGGTGCCCACACTTAGAATGAAGACGCCGGCCGGAGAGGGAGGGAGAGGAGCGGAGCCCCGGCGCGTCGCTGGAACGTGGAGCAGGTGAGTGTATGTTTATTAAAAGCCAGCAGCTACACTTTTGGTAGCTGCTAACTTTTAATAAACATTAAAAATGACTGGAACTCCCCTTTAAGGGCTCTGCGCTGGGAAGATTAGCATCTGGCTGGAGGCTGATAGACTAGCGGTAATATAAAAAAAGGTATTGCAATCAAATTTAAAGTCAACATTTACCAATATTGTTCATTATATTGAAAATGAAATCCATGCAAAAAAAGTATTTATACTACAAAAGGGCTAATTTTAGTTTTTTTAACCCCATCATTACAATAAAGATAAAAATAAAACCACTAGGGTTATCTACTGGCAACATCTTTTCCAGGACAGCCACCTATGAGAGAGCTCAGCTCCCCCCTTCTAAAAGGACACACACCCCAGCCCAGAATTAAAAGCACGCTTCCCCACTGGCTCCTCAGTTCTTCAAGAGCAACTCCGACCAGCTGGGGAGATATAAGAACACATCATACACCAGGGTTTGACAAATTTGCTTGGAATCTAGGAGCCAGCTAAAAAAATTCTTGTCGCAATTGCGACTGGGCGCCCGGATTTTGTCGAGCCCTGTCATACACCATAAATTACTTTTGATGGTTCCTGAATCAGGAAGTCAAAAGTAAAGCAAACCAGGATGGGTACACAGTGCTGTCCTGAAAGACTCCTGGAAAAGATGTTACCAGTAAGTAACTCTAGTTTTCCCATAGCGTCTTTCAGGACAGCCACCTATGAGAGGATAAGCGAGCACTTAGCCCCCATTCACATCTAGGCGTTTTAACGCCTGTAGTGCTACGCCGCTGCCGCCAGAGGGATGAAAACACATGTCCCTCTATGGAGATGGTTCACATGTCCACGCCGGACGCCTGTCGCCTGAAAAAAGGTCCCAGACCTTTTTTTCAGGCGGCTTTCGGCTAGGAGATGGGAAGCATCTCCATAGAGGGGGGTCAATCTGGGGCACATCTAGGCGGACAATACCGGCGTTTTGTCGCCGCAAATCGCGGTACAAAAAGCCGCTATTTGTACCGCGATTTGCGGCGACAAAACGCAGCGAATTTGTCTGCATAGGTGTGAATGGAGCCTAAACCTTAGATTGGGACTATGGCTTGCAGGACCCTGTATCCAATGAGCCTGATCCCTTTGCCGACAAGTTCAACCTGTAATATCAGGCAAAAGGTGGGAGAGCTGAACCACGTTGCTGCTGCACAGACCTGCCCTGGAGTAGCAACAGTCTCTCTGAGAACTCCCTAATATATAGGCTTGACCGATGATTAGCTTATGCCATCTCACCCAGCTACTGCTAGAGATTGTATCACTTACTTTAGCTCCTGTAAAGAACAAGGAAGGAATCATCTTTTCGACCCACAAACTAAACGTTTAAAAGGGAGGTCCCCCAAGGACCTGCAAAAAGTAAAATTAGGTCCCATTTGGGAAACCGCAGACCTAGAACTGGCCCAGCCGCTGCAAAGCAAACCTGTAGGACCGATGCCAAAATTGGAATCTGAATCCATGACCCCAGCGCTGCTAGGCTGGTGAGCCAATTACTAAGCCACTGTACTGCCCATTACCGCAGCATGGATATTACCCGGACTGAGAATCCCTTAGTCTTTAGCGACTCCACCTTAGTGCCGCCTCTTCCCCTGGGGCAACTGTCAGGACCAAGAACCATGGCCTTTCGAGCCAGTGCCAAGTTATTTCCAGAACTTTGACTGTGGTCCCCCACTCCTCAGATGAAAATCTGCTCAGGGTGGAAGAGTAGACATGTCCACTGTGCCGCTGGGATGGCAGAGTTCGACAAGCCCTATGCCAATCTGGCCTGACTTACCGGCACCGGATGGATGCTACGCAGCAGCCTTATCTAGCTTTTGGATTTTGTCTTGAGCAAGAAAAAAAACATCTGTAACACAGGAAGCAGACCAAGCTGGGTTTTCCTACAATTATGAGCCACCACAGGCCCTCTAGGAAAGGAAAAAAAGAAAAACCCAACCCGTCAATTCAAGATACCAGGGTTAACTGCTGCCTTCTCCCACTCCGACCAGCAAGAGGGAACAGCACCTGTGGAGCCAGGTCCCTCTTCCCTTAAGATGGCTGATGCCAGAAGCTGCCAGGACGGCCCTTGCCTGACACACTCCTTCCGCAAAAAGCATGGCCCTGACTCTGGAGCCTCCGGCTGTCTGTGCAAACTGTTTGGCTCCCCACCAGCCAAAGCCCGGCCTGCATTCAGTATCCAGAAGCTGCGAATCAAAGAGAAGTGCACACATGCGCTGGCAGTGACGTCACCCACCACACAGCCCCGCTGGGGGTTTGCAGACTCCTCTTGAGCCTCCACTAAAAACCTGAAAGCGGGCCCAGATATAACCGGTACATTGGAAATCATTGGGGTACAACTTGTCATGTGACTTTGCAGTCCCAAGTCGCCGACTGCCTAATAAGGGGGGGGGGGGGGGAGCAGCACACAGAAAGTTTTTACCTTTGTGCATAGAAGTAGAAGCCTTTAAATGCTGCTGACCTCTAAGTTTGGGGCCAAAATTTCTGGTAAGAAAAGAGACCTCTATGTTCAGTGAAGGAGAACGGGATTCACTACAAGGATTGCCGATATCTCTAGTTCACCTATCACAGGATTTTAGCTAATAACGTCTGATATTCAAGTGGACTTTCTTGCAGTATTTGTAGGCACATACAGTATGACATGAGTGTTGTCTCTGGTTTTGACAGGTACTCACTCCCACTTCTGCCCCGAACACTTAGGCGATCCAAGCAGAAGTTTGACCCCCATCTCTTTCCATGGCCTCTTGGGACACGTCACATGTCCCAGGAGCATTCAAACAACATGGCCTGGGTATGCACAGCAGGAAGCCAGCTGTGAAGCTGCAAGTCGGCTTCCCATCATTGGCATACCTGCACTGGAGACCCAAAAACTGGCAAAGAACCAGCCTGGGTGAAGACAGAGCTGGATCCCTGGACAGGTAAGTGCCCTTTAATTAAAAGTCAGAAGCTACAGGATTTGAAGCTGCCAACGTTAAGATAATTCCCCCGCCCCCCCCCCCCCAGGGACTGAAGAACCGCTTTACATTAGTACTGTACCATTTAGCATGCACTTATATTAGGTACATATAGCATACTTCATGCCTGCGCTATAGCCGAAAGATGGCTACAGTGCAGCTCTCTCATTCTGGGAGGTCGTCCTTCCAGAACAGCGCCAACTGGGTCACGCATACAGTGCCGTCTGATCGCTGTGTCCAGACACAGCTGATCACAGATCAGGTTAAAAAGGGCCAATCACAGCAGCCCTTTACCATGCGATTAGCTGTGTCCAATCACAGCAGATCACATGTAAAACAGACTTGCCGGTTATCGTCATTCCTTTCCTCGCGCTCTATAACAGCGTGAGAGGAGAAGAGAAGAGACAGTGTTCTGTCAAAAGAGCCAACTCGTCAAAATCTCCAATTACGTCACCTCCGGTGACTCGCCAGCAGCAGTAATTGAAGCTTTTGAGAGAACACCAGTGTTTTGTCAGATTAGGTGACCCGTCAGAATTGGTAACGGAAGTGACGTTTCATTGCGACCATCTTGCTACACCCTGAACTCCTCCACAGTAAGGATACACTGAGAAGGGGACAAGCGGACATCTTGTTACACCCACTGGAGTTTTGCATTTCAGTTATTTTTAACAGTAAATGGAGCTTATAAGGTTAAATACAGGATTTAGAAATCCGGACGGACTATTTAGATGTTGAATTTTAAAAGCAGAGGCAAACCTGTTGATCTCACAGGTTTGCTAATGTGACAGAACACCGCTGATTTTAGAATTCAACATCTAAACAATCCAAAGGATTTCCAAAGCCTGTATTTCACCATATAAGCTCTGTTTCCTGTTAAAAATAATGCAAGATGCAAAACTCCGGGTGGGTGTAACAAGATGCCCATTTCTCCATGTATCATTAGTGTGGAGGAGTGTAGCAAGAAGGCAGCGGCGGCACGCAATTTCCCTTAACAATTCTGACAGGTCGCCTAATCTGATGGAACACCGGCAGCGTATACTGTACACTGCAGTAGACAACTACTTGGTTGTTTTGACAGAACTCTGACTAAGGAGTAAAAAAAGTTGCCACCACCTTGGAGGCGGCCATGTTGTTGGTTAGTATCGACCAGACTAACAAGGTCTATTCATTATATTGTGTACTGTAATGTATACGCTACTGGTGTTCGATCAGAATATCGATACCCATCAGAAAATGCAATGGAAGTGACGCTGCAAACAAAAGATGCTTACAGCCCATGCGTTACAACATGGCCGCTACGCATTCCAACAGGTTTTCTAATTTGAGAGAACACGAAGGCAGCAGCGGAAATCTTGTTAGACCCAGCCAAGTCTTGAATTTCACACTTATTTTAGCAGTAAAACTCACCTTATATACAGAGAGAGGATTTTTTAAATGTGCTATACTGTTTTGATGTGGACTTTGAAAAGTACCAACAAGCCTGCAGTGAGAAGGTGGCGACGGCCATTTTGCTACACCCCGTACTGCTCAGCGCCAAACTGATAGTCATAAGGCACATTGTTAGACTATTTCACAGCGACCAAGTGAGGGTGTCAATTTTATTATACAAGGCATGTTTACTGCTAAAATAAGTATCAAATTTAAGACTTGCCTGGGTGTAACAAGATGTCCACTGCCGCCTTCGCGTTCTGCCAGATTAGGAAACCTATTGGAACGCATAGCAAAATGTGCAATATAAGCATTTCTGTTTGCAACGTCACTTCCGTTGCATTTTCTGATAGAACACTGGTGTTCTGTGAAAACAGCCAAGTCGTTGAAATCTGCAATTACACAGTGCAGTACAGATTTACACAGATAAAGCAAAATTATCATCAGTAGCTGGATTATCATTGAAGATAAAAAATAAATAAACTAACAAAAATGTTTTTTTTTTTCAAAATTGAAATGTTTGTTTCGAAAAAAAATAAAACGAACACACACAGTGGTGATTAACCACTTGCCACCTGCCCACCGTCAAATGACAGCTTGGTGGTGCAGCTCTCATTCTAGGTGGACGGCCTCACAGAACGACCGCGCTCTCTCTCGCACGCGGACACGGCACAGCCGCGGCTCTTTAACCATGTGATCGGCTGTGTCCAATCACAGCCAGTCACATGTCAACATGGATATGCCAGTAAGCAATGCTACTCGCCTCACACAGAGAGTGAGAGGAGAGCCGATCCGCAGCACCTTCTGACAAGGGGACATCTAGGGATGTAATCAGGGCACTGATTACACTTAAAAGCGGAGTTCCACCCAAAAATGGAACTTCCGCTTTTCGGAACACTCCACCCCCTGTCACATTTGGCACCTTTTAGGGGGAGGGGGGTGCAGATACCCGTCTAAGACAGGTATTTGCACCCACTTCCGGGCATAGACTCCTGTGAAAGTCATGCTACTTCCCGCCCCCCGTCTTCTGGGAAAGACTGTTCCCAGGAGAGAGCGGGACCAGTTACAATGTGCCGCGCGCATGCGCAGTAGGGAACTGGGCAGTGAAGCCACAATGCTTCACTTCCTGATTCCCTCACCATGAATGGCGCGGCGGCAGCAGCCCAGGGACGAGTGAATGCTCGGCTGCCGACATGTAACGGACAGGTAAGTGTCCTTTTTTTAAAAGTCAGCAGCTGCACTATTAGTAGCTGTTGGCTTTTTAAAAAAAAAATAATAATAATTCGGGTGCACCTCCGCTTTAAGTGCCCACCAGCGCCAGCAATGTGTGCCCACCACTGCCTGCAATCAGTGGCCATTAGTGATGCCAGTCCGTGCTGTCCAACGCCCATCACTGCTGCCCATCAGTACGGCATATTAGTGCATCCTCATCAGTGAAGAAGAAAACTTACTTTTTTTTACAAAATTTACTGACAGAAACTAAGAAAAACAATTTTTTCTTAAATTTTCTGTATTTTTTCCCAAAAAAACAAAACAATTCCACACCAAAAGAAAAGCTATTTGTGTGAAGAAATTATATATAAAAAAAAAATAATCACATGGTTACAGTGTAGCAGGACCACGCAATTGTCATTCAAAGTGCAACAGCGCTGAAAATTGTCCTGGGCAGGAAGGTGGTGTAAGTGCCAGGTATTGAGGTAGTTAAAGGGATAGCGCACCAATAGGTTATGACACAATCCCTAATATAAAACAGACTGGGGCCCCAAACCTAAGAAATGAGTTTATAAGAGGGACTCCATGTATGTAGAGGGCGATCCCATGACTTCTGTCCAGTCCCCTCCCCCCACTTCCCTCTTACCTTCAAGGCAAACTTGTCCCCAGTCTTCTTGCTGAAGATTTCCAGCACCTTGCCATTGATGCCCAGCCCCAGGACCTGGTTGGTCACTTTGTAGTCATCGGTGATGGCGTTCTTCTTGACGGGCACTATAGATTTGAACTGGACCTGCTGTGGGGAGGGCTGTTGTTGTCCGGGGGGCTGGCTTAGTGTCGGAGGGTTCAGGAAAGGCAGCCCCGGGTTCATCATGGTGACCACAAGTGGTGGAGGGGGGGATCACTCCGTACTATGTGCTCCGCTCAGGGTCCTCAGACTCTACCAGACCAATCTAGAATAAACAGGGGGGCCACAGCTCGAAGGGCCCCTGAGCTCACGGATATCCTGGGATCCTATAGGGAAGTGGGGGGGGAGGGGCCCCTGAACCTTCGGCTTGGTTGCGGAAGACGAAAGTAATCGATCACTCCGAACAACAAGGTCGCGGCTTCGGGGAGACTCAGCCAAAGTCGTGGAAATGGATTGACGAGCCGCCGGTTCCCCGCTCGGGTCCAGGCCGACCTTCCACAGTAGAACGGCGAGGACTACAAAATGTTCCAGCGCCGGATCACTTCCACCATTGACGTCACAGCCTCGTACTGGACTCCAGCAGCCGCTCTTAAAAGGGCCAATGGCTTCTTAAGGCGCTCACCAAAGACACGGCGGAGAAATGGTGGGCCCTCCCTCCGGCTTGTGTTTGTGTGTGTGCCAATACCTGAACAAGAACCGAGTTCCCTAGGACTGCAAGAGTTGTCAGTGTTATTGGAATGTGTAGTAGGGAGTTGTCTCATTTCCTTAGAGTGTTATGTATGGTGTAAAGCCCCATTCACACACCGCATCGCGTTTTTTCAGGCTTTATTTGTACGTTTTCATGCAAAATGCATAGGACAGTCCATTTATTGACAAAAACACCAAAGAAGCTCCTGCATCTTTTTTTGTAGAGCTGGGCACATTTTTAACTACGCGTTTCAACTAATTTGTCACGCGTTTTGCCAAATGAGTGTTTGCTTGGTGTGTTGAAGAGGAGTTCCCCCCACCAAAACATTTTGTAGCTGCTGACTTTTTAACATTAGGACACTTACCTGTCCTGGAGTCCAGTGATGTCGGTACCGCAGCTGATGTTTACATCAGATGGTCGGGTGCCACTGCCGCCATTGCTAGTAAGGGAACCCGTCAGTGTAGGGAGGAGGAGGGGGGGTGGCGAGCTACTGACGTACTTCGCAGTGGCCCAGTCTCCCGGAAGTGGGAACAGAGTACCTGTAATAAAAACAGGTACCCCCCTCCCCCATAAAAGGTGCCACCATGGGAGAAATAAGATGAGTGGATGTTCCACTTTTGGGTGGAACTCGACAAGAAAAGTGGGCATTAAAAATTTAGAACCTGCTCTATTCTCATCATGAAAAATGATCGTGTGTAGGCTTTAACAACAGGGAAAAAACGTGCATGCTCAGAAGTAAGTTATGAGACGGGAGCGCTCGTTCTGGTAAAACTAGCGTTTGTAATGGAGATAGCACATTCGTCACGCTGTAAATTATTGCATAGTTTAACCACTTCCTTACTGGGCACTTAAACCCCCTTCCTGCCCAGAGGACTTTTTGCGATTCGGCACTGCGTCGCTTTAACTGACAATTGCGCGGTCGTGCGACGTGGCTCCCAAACAAAATTGACGTCCTTTTTTTCCCACAAATAGAGCTTTCTTTTGGTGGTATTTGATCACCTCTGCGGTTTTTATTTTTTGCGCTATAAACAAAAATAGAGCGACAATTTTGAAAAAAAAAATATTTTTTACTTGTTGCTATAATAAATAGCTCAATTTTTTTATTTTTTTTTTATCCTCAGTCTAGGCCAATTCGTATTCTACATATTTTTAGTAAAAAAAAAAATCGCAATAAGCGACTGGTTTGCGCAAGAGTTATAGCGCCTACAAAATAAGGGACAGAATTATTTTTTTTTTTTTTTACTAGTAATGGCGGCGATCTGCGATTTTTATTGCGACTGCGACATTATGGCGGACACATCGGACACTTTTGACACATTTTTGGCACCATTCACATTTATACTGCAATCAGTGCTATAAAAATGCACTAATTACTGTATAAATGTGACTGGCAGGGAAGGGGTTAACACTAGGGGGTGAGGAAGGGGTTAAATGTGTGTTCCCTATATAGTGTTCTAACTGTGGGGGAAGGGGGGTGACTGGGGGGGGGTGACCGATCTGTGTCTCTATGTACAAGAGACACAGATCCGTCTCCTCTCTCCCCTGACAGCACCGCTGTCTGTGAGAGCCGGCAATGAGAAATGATCTCATATGTAAACATATGAGATCATCTCTCATTGGCCGCACAGATCGCCTAGCAAACGGCCACTCCGATTGGCCGTTCACGGCGATCTGTGATTGGCTGTGTCCAAGGGACACGGCCAGCACAGCAGTTCCCCGCTGCGCGCTCGGGAGCGCGCGCGGGGACTGCGGAAAGGGGCGGACGTCAAATGACGGCGCCCCAGAGAAGTAGAACCACCCTGCGGCCGTATATAGTCGTACGGCCGTCGGGAAGTGGTTAATGCAGCGCATTCTTTTCTTCTTTATAATGCTACACTAATCAAATTCTTTTGCTGCTGATATTCTCACAGAGTTATGACAAACTTGTTTCTTTATTATTTCTCGTGATCTCATGAATAATATTTATTTTTTTGTAAGCCAGATCTCCCTATAATTTTTTTTATTAATTTTTACAATCTTTTAATGAAGATCTTTTTGGTTATTATTTGGATAATATATTAGACTGATTTCCATTTTATTTATTTGGAGTGTGTCAAGTTACCACAACAACATTATTATTTAGTATTATTTACCCTCAAGGAGGTTAGTGTCCCTTGTTAATTTGAAAATGTTTTTTTTTTTTTTTAAATGTCCCTGCCTACTCACTAGCGAACTCTCTATTTTGAATAAAAACACATGGTAAATTTTTGACTGTAAACCAAAAATCCATTTATTCTGGCTCAAAAAAAATGAAAGGTGAAGGCAAACCAAAAACTCAGGTAATAAAAAAAAAAGAAGCCAGGAAGGCAGCACTGGAGACCCTGCTTGAATTTGTGTAGACAGATCCCACAGCAAACAACCAAGGATGTGAATAACACAATTGGGACCATGAGAAGCACATATCATAGTATTATTTTCTTGTCATCTTTGTAGCCTTCCCTGCAGCCTTTGATAACCGCGTCTTCGGAGGCTGTGCCCCTGGAGGAGAGCTTGTGGCAGGAGCAGGAACAGGAGGAGCGACCTCCACAAGGTCTGTGTAATCCGTGAGCTTCCCCATCATGCCCATGTTGACTGCCTTCAAAATGATGGTTTCACATCTGAGACGCTGGCCCATATCCATTGTGTGAAGTTTGTCACCAATAAGGGCAGCATATCCCTCTGCAACGGTGGGGGGCTCCCTGAGGGATGCAGTAGCCTCCCTAATAAGGGCCTGTGTTTCCTCCTCCATCTGTTGAAGCCTCCTGGCCTTTCTTGGTGGAATGCGGAGAGGAGGTATCTGGGACCTGGTGTTACGCCATGCCACCTCTTGTGTCCCACTGGGGCCTGCCT
The DNA here is from genome assembly GCF_905171775.1 of Rana temporaria. Lineage (NCBI taxonomy): Eukaryota > Metazoa > Chordata > Amphibia > Anura > Ranidae > Rana > Rana temporaria. Next base: position 341,798,602 of record NC_053490.1, read on the forward strand.
CCTCCTGTGTCCCACTGGGGCCTGCCTCCTCCTGTGTCCCACTGGGGCATGCCTCCTCCTGTGTCCCACTGGGGCCTGCCTCATCCTGTGTCCCACTTTGGCCTGCCTCCTCCTGTGTCCCACTTTGGCCTGCCTCCTCCTGTGTCCCACTTTGGCCTGCCTCCTCCTGTGTCCCACTGGGGCCTGCCTCCTCCTGTGTCCCACTTTGGCCTGCCTCCTCCTGTGTCCCACTTTGGCCTGCCTCCTCCTGTGTCCCACTGGGGCCTGCCTCCTCCTGTGTCCCACTGGGGCCTGCCTCCTCCTGTGTCCCACTGGGGCCTGCCTCCTCCTGTGTCCCACTGGGACCTGCCTCCTCCTGGGTTCCACTGGGACCTGCCTCCTCCTGGTTTACATTTTCTCCCCCCTCATCCTGACTTTGAATAAAAAAGGTATGAATGGTCTTGATCTATCACACACATTTTTCACCTCATGTCAGTTGCAAATTGAATGCTAATAAATATTAAAGACAATCATTCTGACCCCTGCATTTTTCATTCTTGTCCCCATAATTTTTGGCTACTACTGTCTATTGATATGTCAAAAACTTTTTGTTCAATCAATACATTTTTAACACTAGTAACATCTATTTTACATCATTATACTTTTAGTACAAGAAATCTTTAGCAAAATACTATACCGGGCTACATGTGGGAAAATCAGGCCTCCGAAGAAGGCTGATCTTGACTGCAGAGAAGGCTGGAGCTACTTCTAGGGGGAAGGGTTGAAAGGGATTCCCTTGCTTCCAGATGGTCGTCAAGGAAGTTTAACTGACTGAAGTACCACAGATTAGGCTTATAAATCTGATTTGCAGCTGCTCCTGGCCTCATTCATTTCAATACTTTATTTTGTTCAGTACGAAATTGGCCCCTAATGGTCCCAATTTTGGTATTGACATAGTTACATCAGGGCTCGACAAATCCAGGTCGCCATGGCGACTAGAAATAGGGTCCTGGCGACGTGCAGACACAGATTTTTTTTTTTTTGTGAGCTGGCGCCATCTGGTGGTGAGCCGTTGGTATTACAAGTTATTACCACCAGATGTGTAAGCTGGTGCCATCTGGTGGCTGTTGGTATTACAAGTTAAGCATTACAAGTTAAACAGCAATTCTAATGTCATTTTTCACTATTTTCACTGCCATCTTCTTCCCTCTAATTAGAACCCCCAAACATTATATATATTTTTTATCCTAACACCCTAGAAAATAAAATGGCGATCGTTGCAATACTTTCTGTCACGCCGTATTTGCGCAGCGGTCTTACAAGCGCACTTTTTTTGGGGAAAAAATTACACTTTTTTTAATTAAAAAATAAGACAACAGTAAAGTTATCCCCATTTTTTTTAATATTATGAAAGATAATGTTACGCCGAGTAAATTGATACCCAACATGTCACGCTTCAAAATTACGTCCGCTTGTGGAATGGCGACAAACTTTTACCCTTTAAAATTTCCATAGGCGACGTTTGAAAAACTACAGGTTGCATGTTTTGAGTTACAGAGGAGGTCTAGGGCTAGAATTATTGCTCTCGCTCTACCAATCGCGGCGATACCTCACGTGTGGTTTGAACACCGTTTACATATGCGGTCGCTGCTCACGTATGTGTTCGCTTCTGTGCGCAAGCTCGTCTGGACGGGGCGCGTTTTCTGGCTCCTAACTTTTTTAGCTGGCTCCTAGATTCCAAGCAAATTTGTCAACCCCTGAGTTACATAGTTAGTCAGGTTGAAAAAAGACACAAGTCCATCCAGTTCAAAAAAAAAATAAACAAACAAAATAAAAAACACAATACAATCCCGTACACCCAACTCCATACCCACAGTTGATCCAGAGGAAGGCAAAAAACCCCAGCAGAGCATGATCCAATTTGCTACAGCAGGGGAAAAAATTTCCTTCCTGATCCCCCGAGAGGCAATCAGATTTACCCTGGATCAACTTTACCTATAAATGTTAGTACTCAGTTATATTCTGTACATTTAGGAAAGAATCCAGGCCTTTCCTAAAGCAATCTACTGAGCTGGCCAGAACCACCTCTGGAGGGAGTCTGTTCCACATTTTCACAGCTCTTACTGTGAAGAAACCTTTCCATATTTGGAGATGAAATCTCTTTTCCTCTAGACATAAAGAGTGCCCCCTTGTCCTCAGTGTTGACCGTAAAGTGAATAACTCAACACCAAGTTCACTATATGGACCTCTTATATATATATATTAGTGCTGTCAAGCGATTAAAATTTCTAATCGCGATTAATCGCATTAATGTCATAGTTAACTCACGATTAATCGCGCGATTAAGGAGGTTCACCCTTTAAAACATTTTTTTTTTTTGTTTTCTTATTTTTTTTATTTTTTTTTATAATATTAAATTGTGTTTTTTTATTTTTTTACATTTTAATCACTTTTATTGCTGTCACAAGGAATGTAAACATCCCTAGTGACAGCAATAGGTGGTGACAGGTACTCTTTATGGAGGGATCGGGGGTCTAAAAGACCTCCGAGCCCTCCTTTGCACTTCAAAGTATTCAGATCGCCGAAAACGGCGATTCTGAATACTGTGTACTTTTTTAAATCCGGCGCCATTGGCAGCCGAGAAACCCGGAAGTGACGTCATGACGCCGCTTCCGTGGTTTCAATGCGGAGACTGAATCAAAGCCGTTTACGGCTTAGTGTCAGTCTCCGCCTGAACACAGAAGGCGCCGGATGGAGGATCGGGTCTCCCGGTGGGACAGGAGGCACGGTCAGAGCGGCGAAAGGCTGCGGGAGGGGGGGGATGTCCCCTCCCGCTCCTCCGGCATAACAACCGAGCGGCTTTTAAAAAAAAATTAGAAAAGAAGTGTTAAAAAAGTAAAAAATAAATAAAAGAATAAAAAATAAAATTAAAACGCCCCTGTTCCCGGTAGCTTGTGCGCAGTAGCAAACGCACACGTAAGTCCCGCCGACATATGTGAACGCCGTTTAAACCACATATGTGAGGTATTGCCGCGTGCGTTAGAGTGCCAGCAACAAATCTAGAACTAGATCTCCTCTGTAAATCTAAACTGGTAACCTGTAAAAGAGATTTTTAAGTACCGAAGTTTGTGGAGCTGCGGTGGCTCAACGCGATTGGCACTGCGCTGACAAGCCATTCACCTCTGCAGCTAGGGGTTCGGATCCCGGTCTCGGCTACATGTGAATTGAGTTTGGTGGTCTCAGCCCGGCTCCCGGTGGGTGTGCTATGCGAGGTAAGCCTGCGCTTAGTACGCCCACAAAAACCACCACACTTACACGCACTCGAAATTGGGTTAACATCACGCACTTTGACCACGCGGTCTCTAAAAAGAGAGGCGAAGGACTAACGGGGCTGGTTGAGCGGGCTAATCCTCTCACTCCCTTATAGGGAGTCCCTCTGCCCCGTTGGGCTTCAAAGCGGAGCAGGTAGGGCGGGCTGTGTGGGAGGACCCCCTCACACACCTGCCATTGCCACCCGGGGCATGGAGAAAGGTGGCAGATTGCCTCTGGGGGAGGCCTGCCTACTCCCAACTCCTGCAGTCCGGCTCCTCTCTCGAGTACACGCACAAAATACACTTAAAAAAAAAAAAGTACCGAAGTTTGGCGCCATTCCATGAGTATGCGCAATTTTAAAGCGTGACATTCTAGGTATCTATTTACTCGGTGTAACATAATCTTTCACATTATACAAAAAATTGGGCTAACTTTACTCTTTTGTTATTTTTTTAATTCATGAAACAATGTTTTTCCAAACAAAGGGCGTTTGAAAAATGATTGCGCGAATACCGTGCAAGATACAACGTTGCAATGACCGTCCTTTTATTCCCTAGAGTGTCTGCTAAAAAAACATATATAATATTTGGGGGTTCTGCGTAATTTTCTAGCAAAAGAATGATGATTTTTACATGTAGGAGAGAAGTGCCAGAATAGGCCCGGTAATGAGGTGTGTATAAAAGCCCTGTATTGAAGTGGTTAATGTACGTCTGTGGCAATGCTACTGGGACCATTTGAAATTTTTATAATATTTTTGGGACTAAGACCATTTTTACAACGTTTACCCTTCCGAACCATGAAATTGGTCGGTTGTAGATCGTTTTAATTTCTCGTTTAATTTCATTTAACAGGGGGATGTAGTTGATTCTATACATTTTCTTTAGGGAGTGTGCTAGTTTTATGCCCAGGTAATTTCTCTCTTTTTGCCATGAGAAATTGAACGCCGTTTGAAGGTATCGTTTTTCCTCCTTAGAAATATTGACGTTTAAAATCTCCGTCTTAGAAATATTCATTTTAAAATTTGAGACCTCGCCATTCTGTTTTAGGTTTGCCATTAGATTGGGAAGTGTAGTTCTGGGGCTATTTATGAAGAATAGAATATCGTCCGCGAAAGCAGCTATTTTGTGCTCCTCTTCTCCGACTTTGAATCCTGTAATATCGGGGTTGTTCCGTACCATTGCCAGGAGAGGCTCCAGCGAGAGAGCAAAAAGGAGAGGGGACAGGGGGCACCCCTGCCTGGTCCCATTCCTCATCTCCAGAGGTGCAGATAGGGTCCCATTGATTTTAATCCTGGCGCAAGGGTGATAGTACAGAGTTTTGATCCTCCCCATCATCCTCGGGCCAATTCCTATGTTTTCTAGCATTTGGATCATGAGCCCCCAGTCTACCCTGTCAAACGCTTTTTCGGCGTCCACTGACAGGAGTAGACCGAGGAACCCACTTTCTTTAATTTGCCGAAGGAGAAGGAGAGCCCTGACCCCATTGTCCTTACCCTGCCTGCCTGGTATAAAGCCCACCTGGTCCGGATGTACCATGGTTGTCATTATCCCCTTCATGCGTTCGGCCAGAATCTTGGCATACAGTTTTGTATCTGCATTTAATAATGAAATGGGCCGAAAGCCTGAGCAAAGTGTGTTATCTGTTCCCTCTTTTTTTATTACGGTAATTGTTGCTTCCAGTGCCTCACGACTTATCTCATAATCGGTCCCCAGCCCGTTGAAATAGCGGCAGAGTCTAGGTATCAGAGTGAGACTAAACTTTTGCAAATATAAGGTCGTGAAGCCATCCGGCCCTGGGCTTTTCCCCTTAGCTGAGTTTTTTAGGGCGTAGCCTATTTCCTCCTCCATTATAGGCTCCTCCATTTTTACGGTTACTTGGTCATCTACCTTAGGCAAGTTTGCTTTCTGTAACACTGCCCTTATTTTGGCCTCTTTCTCACCGGGGTTCCAATTCTTTTGTTGTACGGCGTATAGGCCTTCATAATAGTTTCTAAAGACTTCAGCTATATCCCTAGTTGAATTGGCTAGTTCCCCATTCTTTTTTTTGATCTTTTCAATGAAGTTTCTAATTTTCTTTTTTGTACATTCTAGCTAAGTTCTTACTAGATTTGTTCCCCCAGTTATGGTCTTGTTCCAACTTATACATTTCTCCTATTAAAGTTTTAAGTTTCCTGGTGCTTTCTTTCTTTTTCCTTGCACCCTCAGCAATAAAGATCCCTCTTATATATGCTTTGTGAGCATCCCATAGGGTTGCCCCCGAGATCCCCTCCGTGTCGTTCTCCCGGAAATAGAATTCCAGTTCCTTTTGGACTCTCCCTACCACCTCTTTGTCCTCGAGTAAACTTTCGTCCAGTCTCCACACCGGTGGATTTGTTTTCTGTAGTGATGTACTAATTTTCATAGTTATAGGGGCATGGTCTGAGATGGGCCGAAAGCCTGAGCAAAGTGTGTTATCTGTTCCCTCTTTTTTTATTACGGTAATTGTTGCTTCCAGTGCCTCACGACTTATCTCATAATCGATCCCCAGCCCGTTGAAATAGCGGCAGAGTCTAGGTATCAGAGTGAGACTAAACTTTTGCAAATATAAGGTCGTGAAGCCATCCGGCCCTGGGCTTTTCCCCTTAGCTGAGTTTTTTAGGGCGTAGCCTATTTCCTCCTCCATTATAGGCTCCTCCATTTTTACGGTTACTTGGTCATCTACCTTGGGCAAGTTTGCTTTCTGTAACACTGCCCTTATTTTGGCCTCTTTCTCACCGGGGTTCCAATTCTTTTGTTGTACGGCGTATAGGCCTTCATAATAGTTTCTAAAGACTTCAGCTATATCCCTAGTTGAATTGGCTAGTTCCCCATTCTTTTTTTTGATCTTTTCAATGAAGTTTCTAATTTTCTTTTTTGTACCATTCTAGCTAAGTTCTTACTAGATTTGTTCCCCCAGTTATGGTCTTGTTCCAACTTATACATTTCTCCTATTAAAGTTTTAAGTTTCCTGGTGCTTTCTTTCTTTTTCCTTGCACCCTCAGCAATAAAGATCCCTCTTATATATGCTTTGTGAGCATCCCATAGGGTTGCCCCCGAGATCCCCTCCGTGTCGTTCTCCCGGAAATAGAATTCCAGTTCCTTTTGGACTCTCCCTACCACCTCTTTGTCCTCGAGTAAACTTTCGTCCAGTCTCCACACCGGTGGATTTGTTTTCTGTAGTGATGTACTAATTTTCATAGTTATAGGGGCATGGTCTGAGATGGGCCGAAAGCCTGAGCAAAGTGTGTTATCTGTTCCCTCTTTTTTTATTACGGTAATTGTTGCTTCCAGTGCCTCACGACTTATCTCATAATCGGTCCCCAGCCCGTTGAAATAGCGGCAGAGTCTAGGTATCAGAGTGAGACTAAACTTTTGCAAATATAAGGTCGTGAAGCCATCCGGCCCTGGGCTTTTCCCCTTAGCTGAGTTTTTTAGGGCGTAGCCTATTTCCTCCTCCATTATAGGCTCCTCCATTTTTACGGTTACTTGGTCATCTACCTTAGGCAAGTTTGCTTTCTGTAACACTGCCCTTATTTTGGCCTCTTTCTCACCGGGGTTCCAATTCTTTTGTTGTACGGCGTATAGGCCTTCATAATAGTTTCTAAAGACTTCAGCTATATCCCTAGTTGAATTGGCTAGTTCCCCATTCTTTTTTTTGATCTTTTCAATGAAGTTTCTAATTTTCTTTTTTGTACCATTCTAGCTAAGTTCTTACTAGATTTGTTCCCCCAGTTATGGTCTTGTTCCAACTTATACATTTCTCCTATTAAAGTTTTAAGTTTCCTGGTGCTTTCTTTCTTTTTCCTTGCACCCTCAGCAATAAAGATCCCTCTTATATATGCTTTGTGAGCATCCCATAGGGTTGCCCCCGAGATCCCCTCCTTGTCGTTCTCCCGGAAATAGAATTCCAGTTCCTTTTGGACTCTCCCTACCACCTCTTTGTCCTCGAGTAAACTTTCGTCCAGTCTCCACACCGGTGGATTTGTTTTCTGTAGTGATGTACTAATTTTCATAGTTATAGGGGCATGGTCTGAGATTGTCGTAATCTCAATTCCCGTATCCATTACCCTCTCTAGTAATCTATGGTCTATGAGGATATAATCTATCCTTGAGTACGTCCCGTGCACAGGGGAGTAGAAAGTGTAATCGCAGGTTTTGGGATGGAGGGTTCGCCATACATCTACCATTTGATTATGTAACATTTGTTGTTTCAATTCTTTTAACTGCTCACTACTAGTCCCCTGTGCCCGGGACGAACTATCAAGAACGGGATTCATACAGAAATTAAAATCCCCCATTAACACCACATGTCCTACCTCAAAATCTTTTAATTTTCTTAGAATTTTGCTTACATATTTGACCGGGTTCACATTGGGGGCATAAACGTTTGCCAAGGTGTAATCCACCCCTCCTAATTTTCCTTTCAGAAATAAGAATCTACCTTCGGGGTCAGTCAGTCTATCCCCCAATGTAAACCGGACACCTCTAGCAAATCCTATAGCAACCCCGCGGGACCTCTTAGATATTGTGTCTCCATAGAACCATGTAGGTTAATTCGGGGAATACATCTTAATGTTGGACTCTGATGTTAAGTGGGTCTCTTGTAAGAAGACAACCTCTGCCTTATAATGCTTCAGTTTACTGAGGACTTTGAGTCTCTTAACATGGGAGTTCAAACCTCTCACATTATATGAGAGAAAACTAATTTCTGTCATCTATAGGTAATTTGAGTGTAGTTATAGCTATCTTGTGGAGTCTCCGAGATGGTCCCCCCAAATGCCCTCCCTACAAAAACCCCCCCTCCCAACCCCTCGCCCCTCCCTCCCCCTGGCCCATTCTTGGCCTAGGAGCCGCTATTGGTTGCCTCCACTCCTTCACCATCGGCTCCTCTCTGGTGGTGATACCCAGACTACTCCTCAGCTGCCCCCCTTCCCCCCGCCCCTCCCCCCGCCAAACCAGTTAATTTAGATTATTCCACCCAGTCCGGCAGATCCGGTATTATTAAGTCCATTTTGTGTCAAAAGCCCGTCAGTTCTTCTGGATGTCTTAATCGCGCGGTTCCCCCCCCCCCTTTAGGCCGATAAGGCAAGCGGGGAAGCCCCATTGATATTTTATATTTTGCGAGCGCATCAGCTCTAATAGAGGATTTAAATGTCTTCTCCTTGCTAGCGTTTCTTTTGATAGGTCGGAGAATATTTGTAACTCAGTCTCTCTATATCTCAGAGGGGATTTCCCCCTTAACTTTCCCCAAATGTCCGCTTTATCCTCATAGTTCCTAAGCCGGACTATGACATCTCTTGGCCCGTTTCTTATGTGTGTTTTTTCTCGCTGGAAATCGGGCCGTGGAGCTGCCCTTGACTCGATGCAGAGAGGGGGCCAGGCATACAGAGTATGCCAGACCCACAGCAGGGGAAGAATAAAAACAGAAGATAAAGGGATACACCTATACCCCTTGACTGTTAGGGCCTATTGTAGATAAGTCAGTCAACTGTGTAGGATGTTTATATCCGCTGGATTACCTCGGCACTTCCTATACTGTTAACTCCTCAAGTCAGACCTGGGTAATCCTGCACACTTTACACCTGTTCAACTCCATGCGGGACACGGGCCTGATTCCCCCGACCACCATTCAGTGACATAGTAAGAGAGTGAGATTGTATGGTCCACTTTACTAGTCCCTGTATCACGAGCCCCGATTATTTCACAGATTTTTTATATATTTTTCTTTTTTTTTCTTTCATACGTCACCAGGCATAGATCCATGAAGACTCATCCAGGCAAAAAAAAGGAAGGAACGCTTTCCCGTTCCTCAGTTTGTCATGCAGATATAAAAATTACCGCTGGTCCGTGTAATATATTACCCCAGGATTCAACTTGAAACTAAAGTATCATTAAGTAGTAGAATGCCTTTCATGTGAGAGAAGTGAATGTGGGGCATACGGCTGAGGAAACCTGATCAGTTCAGGATAGTTCTATTCCAGACATACTGAGATCCGAACTCCCCAGATAGGCATTCAATGACAGACAAAAGAGCAAAAACCAATAGACCACTTTACTGGGTTATTATGACTCAAACCCCCATTATTTCACTGATTTCTCCATTCGTCCCACCATGATATCGTCTCAGGTTTGACACAGGTTTGGCACAACAGAAAATATCAATTCCATTCACAGGGGAGAGATGGGAGCGGGGGGGGGGGGCTAGAGACCCGACCCGACTCAGCTCATTCGAGCGCCTCACCAATCCCTTTGATCCTCTCTCCGTCCACCGCTGATCTGTGCCGCTCTGAAGGAAGTTCCTGGAAGGGACCCCCGCTGACTCTGACACTTGTGAGTTAGCCGCACAGTCAGCTGTGCTCCGCTTGGCTGTCTGCAGCAGTGCAGGGTGCTTGCTTGGAGATCGTGGGGCGCTGAAGTCTCTTCCAGGAAAGATGCGTCAGGTCTGGAGCGGGGCTGGGGGAGTGAGTCTCCCGTACAGACCTCGGAACGTCCAGCCTCTCACGCTGCCGTCCACCGGTCCGCTGATGGCTGCATCGGAGAGACTCAGTACGGCATACGCCGCTTACAGCCAGGAAGCAGTCCGGCGCCTCCCACCCTCACGTCACATCCTCATCCCCGTCCCCTTATATATTTGTACATGGTGATCATATCCCCCCTTATTCTCCTCTTCTCAAGAGTGAATAAATTCAGTTCCTCTAATCTTTCCTCATAGCTGAGCTCCTCCATGCCTCTTATCAGTTTGGTTGCCCTTCTCTGCACTTTCTCCAGTTCCCCAATATCCTTTTTGAGAACTGGGGCCCAAAACTGAACTGCATATTCCAGATGAGGTCTTACTAATGATTTGTACAGGGGCATGATATCTCTCTCTCTGGAGTCCATACCTCTCTTAAGACAAGAAAGGACTTTGCTCGCTTTGGAAACCGCAGCTTGGCATTGCATGCCATTATTGAGCTTATGATCTACCAAAACCCCACGATCCTTCTCCACTACAGATCCCCCCAGTTGTACTCCCCCTAGTATGTATGATGCATGCATATTCTTTTCAAATGTTTTTTATTGTATTTTTTAAAGATACACAATAAAGCACAAATAAGAGTCATAACAATACAACAGTTTCTTAGTCATACTATGTGTTCAACAGTGTGCCTGGGTAGGCTTCAAATTATCATTTTACTAAACAGTAACCATATAGGGCCTTAGTCCAGTTGGATAGTGGTCAGATGCTTAAACAAGTAACTAGCAATCCCTGTTTACCCCAACGGGATCATGCTGTAAACAAGGGATTATGGCTCATTATCTTATATTATTTAATAAAATCAAAATTAACATAAAGGGGTATCAAGGGAAGGAGGGGAGGGGAAGGTGAGTAGGAAGTTATCTTTTACATCCGGTCTAGTTTAGGAGTGTAGTCATTCAGGAACACACTTAATAATTATTAAAATTCTTCAGAAAATTTGAGGCCCTAGGATGAGTAATCCATTCATTCCAATTTTTAATGAATTTACTTATGGTTCCTTTCCTATGTGCTAACATTAGCTCATAGTGAGCCTGAGTATTGAGTCTCTGGACAACATCAGATAAGTTAGGTGCTAAGGTAGATTTCCATAGTTTTGTTATGGTGAGTCTCGCTGCTGTAAGGAAGTTGGCAACTATAGTTCTAAATTGAGGAGGATAGACATCTAGATTTAAACCTAGTAGGGCTAATTCAGGTGTGAGTATTTTTAGATTACCAGTGAAGGATGCGATAAAGGAGGATACATTATTCCAGAAGCTAGATAAGGTTTTACAATCCCAGAGGGTATGTAACAAATTGCCAGTGTGGGATTCACATCTCCAGCATATGGGGGAGGAGCTAGGGAATATTTGGGATAGTCTGTAAGGGGTCAAATACCAGCGGTTTAGTATTTTCTGGGCGTTCTCCCAATGTTCTACACATGCAGAAGAAGAACTGTTAATATGGATGGCTTTTTGCCATTCTTCCCACGTAAAAGTTTGTGATAGATCCTTCTCCCATTTAATCATATTTAAAGTTTTGGTTTGAATTGGAAAAGATGAAAGTAGTTTATATATATGGGATATGCCTCTCTTCCCACTTATTTTATAGGAAGTGAAGAATTCCCACAGCGCCCTAGGGAGTTCCACACTTTTCTTTGGGTCAAAGTTTTTATTGAACGGTTTGGCTATGAGTTTATTCGTTATTTTATGTATGTCATCGGGTGATAGCTGATCAAAAAAATTGATTCCCTGTTTGGACCAGGGTGTGGTAGTAATTCTTACTTTACAGTAATCGATTACTCCTAGTGGTATTGGCATTAGGACTGGGTTACATGTCGGCTGTAATTTTGTTAGAGCAAACTCCCAGGCTGCCAGAGTAGCTCTAATTGTTAGGAAGTTGGGTGTATTAATTTTTGGTAGAGCATAGCAGGCCATGGAAAGGGAAAATAGATCCTTCCCTTTAGACACTTCTCGTTCAATGTTCAACCATAATTTATCATTTGAATATCTGAACCAGTATCTCATTTGATCAAGGAGTGAGGCAAAGTAATATAGGCGTAAATCTGGGAGGTTTAGGCCTCCTTTAGCTTTAACCAATGACATAGTAGATAAAGCAATTCTAGGTTTCTTTCCCAACCAGACCAAGTTGCTCAATTTCGAGTTAATTTGTGTGAAAAATTTAGTCGGTAATGGGATGGGGAGGGAGCGGAAGTAATATAGAATTTTTGGTAACGTCTTCATTTTAAAGGCTGCTATTCTTCCAATCCAAGATAGTTGTGTCTTTTTAATAGACTGTGTATCTTGAGTGATTTGAGTTAATAAGGAGGGATAATTTGCTTCATACAGTTTATTAGGTGGGTAAGTAAGTTGAATCCCAAGATAGGTAATGGAGGGGTTGTCCCAATTGTAGCTAGATTGTTGTTTTAGTTTAACAACTAGGTCTGGCGGGATGTTCATAGGTAGTACAAAACATTTACTATGATTAATCTTATAATAAGAGACTGATCCAAATTTATCTAGGATAGTGGTTACCTCTTCTAGTAGTGTGTCGGTAGCAGATAAAGTTAAAAGAACGTCGTCCGCGAATAATCCCAATTTATGTTCTGTTTGACCGACCTTGATTCCTACGATATTGGGGTTAGATCTGAGAGATATCGCCAGTGGTTCAATTGCTAATGAGAATATAATGGGTGATAAGGGGCATCCCTGTCTAGTACCGTTTGAGAGACTAAACTGTTTAGATATACTTCCCGATGTAAATACCCTAGCAGATGGTGTAGTATAGAGAGACATTATGGCTTCAAAAATAAATCCTGTGAGACCAAATTTCTTAAGGGTTTCCGCTACATATCCCCAGTGCACTCTGTCGAATGCCTTCTCCGCATCCAGTCCGAGAAGCAGAGAAGGCATCCGACCGCGCTCTACATGGCTAAGTAGATTAATCATCCGTCTGGTGCTATCCGGGCCTTGACGTCCCTTCACGAATCCAACTTGATCTGGTTCAATCAGATAAGGAGTAATTTCTAATAGTCGATTAGCTAGAACCTTAGCAAAAAAATTTAAATCAGAATTAAGTAGCGAGATAGGTCTATAATTAGTTGGAGAAGTCGGGTCTTTCCCTTGCTTTGGTATTGTGATGACAATTGCTTCAAGCATTTCCTTAGGGAATGAGCGGGTGTTGACAGCTTGATTAAACAATCTGGTCAAGTATGGAGAAATGCAAATGCCTTAAAGTATTCACTAGATAGGCCATCTGCACCGGGCGCTTTATTTAGTGGTAACATTGAGATTACTTTTTTGATTTCATTTACTGTTATAGGATCATTTAATTTTTCTAATGTAGCGGAATCTACTGTAGGGATGTTAAGTTTATCAAGAAATTGGGTTATATCTTTTAGGGTTGGTTGGGTGACAGTATGATCTTTTTTTAGATTATATAGGCCCTCATAGTATTCTGCAAACGCATCAGCTATACTCTGTGGGTAATACAATACTTTTCCTGACTTGTGGTGAACAATTTCATGGATTTTCTGTTTGTTCTGTCTAATACGTAGTTGCATGGCAAGTAACTTACCCGCTTTATTTCCTTGGGAGTAGTGGTTTAGTTTTAGTTTTTTGAGGTATTTTTCATGATCAGAGATCAAAGTCGCTCTAAGCTCGTGTCTGGCTTCATTAAGTTGTTGGAGGAGGAGGATGTGTTTGGGGGCTAGCTTGTGTTCCTTCTCTAATTTGTCTATTTTCACTAATAGATTATTTACCTCCTGTGACCGCCTTTTTTTTTCCCTAGACGTCAATTGTATCAGCATTCCTCTGGAGAAAGCTTTGTGGGCACACCATATACTAGAGATAGAGACTTCGTCGTTGTCATTAAATTTAAAATATTCTTCTAGTCTTTCCTTCATCTCTGCCAGAGCTCCTCTATGTGACAAAATATATGTATTGTTCCTCCAAAGAACATGCTTCGAATTTTGTTGGGCTAGATCAATAATTAAAGAGATTGGAGCATGGTCAGACCATGTTATGTTATGTATATGGGCATCTGTGGTTTTCTGGAGGAGAGCTCTGTCAGTGATGAAGAAGTCGATCCTAGAATAGGATTTATGGACATTTGAATAAAACGTAAAGTCCTTTTCTGTTGCGTGGAGACACCTCCAAGGATCATGGAGGTCTTCTTGTGAGAAGATGTTCTTCAAACCTCTTCGTTTGGATTGGATCCCTTTAGTGGTGTCCAGAGTAGGGTCCATCGTTGCATTAAAGTCCCCACATAAGATAATATTGCCTTTTTGTATTTTCTTTGTTATTGTGATAACTTTTTGAAGGAATTGTTGTGGGTTCCTATTTGGTGCGTAGATATTGACTAATGTTAGTATTGTATTTTCAATCTTTGCAACCAGTATTACATACCGACCTTGTTGGTCAATTTTTGAGTCCAAAAGTTGAAAGGAGATTGAATCCTTGATGATCGTCAGGACTCCTTTTTTTTTCTTACTGTTGTGAGATGCGAAGATATGCGGGAATTTAGGGTGTGAAAATTGAGGAGGGTTGTCTCTTGCAAAATGCGATTCTTGAATGCAGAATATGTCGCATCCGAATTTTAGGGCATCATTCCATAGGGCTTTTCTTTTGAAGGGGCTGTTGAGGCCCTTCACATTTAATGAGAGTAGTTTTAGATTAGGCATAGCGAATAATTTTCATATAGATGAATTGTATATGTATCGAATGTAGTAAAGGCAAAGCGTGTCCATCGACTACATAACTACCATGAAAAAAGAAGATTGTAAGATATTGCTTGTGAGGGGGGGAGGGAAGGAAATTAGGATCATGGTCAAAAACAGAGACAAAAACAAAAAATAACATGTAAAAACAAGCGAGTTGTCGAGCAACTCTTGTGTGCATAAATGTGTGCACTCTCGTTGTGGGGGCTTTGTTAATCATAGATCAGGGGTTCAGGATAGGGGCTCCCTGGGATTCATGTGCCTGAGGAACTTAGGCCATGATAAACTGGAGAGAAAAGAGACAAGAATTTTTATACCGGCGGTTGTGTCATCCATGACTGACATTCCAAGGAGCGGTCAGTTTTTCTTTGGTGGTTCCATCGATCGGGGTACTTTCATCATTTGGGAGTAGATTCCATTTTTTCAGAATCTTGAGGCCATCTTCCAGTGTGTGTATTGTATGAGACATGTTATCTTTTTCCACAGATAGTTTGGTTGGAAAACCCCATCTATAAATTAATTTGTGGTTTCGAAGTATTTTGGTGATCGGATTCAGGTTTTTCCGCGCCAAGATAGTAGCTTGGGAAAGATCGGAGTATAGGATAATTCCCGCGTAGGGGTCTGGTAGTGGTGCATGGTGTCTTGCAAAATGCATTAGCATGTCTTTTGTCTGGAAAAAATGGATCTTGGCGATCACATCTCTTGAAAGTTTCGCTGCGATGTGCGAGGGCTTAGGAAGTCTGTGAGCTCTGTCGATCACTAGATCTTGTTTTTGCAATGAGGGGATAAGGTCCACGAACATTTTTTGCAAAAAGATTCTTAGGTCATTATTTTTTACGTTTTCAGGGATGCCGCGGAATTTAATATTGTTTCGCCTAGACCTATCTTCGAGGTCTGAGACTTTAAGCTTCAGTTGTCTGACTTCTTCCTCAAGAGCAAAATGGTCATCAACTAATTCATTATGGGCGTCAGTGAAGTCAGTCATTTTGTTTTCAATATAATCCACTCTTTCACCCAAATCTCCTATTTCCGCTTTAGATTTTTGCATTAAATCCTCTCATGTCATGTTGGATCGCTCCATGCAATGATTTTAGCATTTCCTTCATATCAGTGTCAAGCATTGCTTTGCCAGAGGTGGGAAAGGAGTCCAATTTTACCTCATAGGGGTTAATATCAGCATCAGAATCACAGTCTATTTCAATGTCACTTACTTTATCTCCAGATGACACTTTTCTCCTTTGTTTTACAGGGCTGATGAAGTCTGATTCAAAGGCTTCATTTTGTTGTTCCTTCTCAGGCTGCTGCAGCATCAGAGCCTGTGTCTTTCTCCTCACAGAGTTGCCTGGCAGCTGGTCTGTGTGTGTGAGGGAGGAGGCGCCATCTTTTTTCTGAGGGGATTCAGCCGGACTGATAAACAACCCCAATTTGCGGGGTTTCTTGCGGGAATTACGTTTCTCCATAATGCTGGAGATGTTCTCTGTCCTCTCCGGATCGATACTGTGTCCTCGGGCGCGCTTTTCGTCGCTGCTAGCCGCTTCAGGAAGGTATTAGAACATGGAGCTCTAGCAGTGAGCTTCCATACAGATTCCCTGCTGGCCACGCCCCCGATGCATGCATATTCTTAGCCCCCAAGTGCATAACTTTACATTTATCAACATTAAACCTCATCTGCCACATAGTCGCCCAATCAGACAGAGCATTGAGGTCAGCTTGTAAATTGGAGACATCCTGTAAGGACGTTATTCTACTGCATAGCTTGGTGTCATCTGCAAAGACAGAAATGTTACTTTTGATCTCAGACCCAATATCATTTATAAAGATATTAAAAAGTAAGGGTCCCAGCACTGAACCTTGGGGTACACCACTGATAACCTTGGACCATTCAGAGTAAGAATCATTAACCACGACTCTCTGAATTCTGTCTTTTAGACAGTTTTCTATCCATTTACAAACTGATATATCCAAGCCTGTAGACCTTACCTTACACATGAGCCGTGTGTGCGGAACTGTATCGAACGCTTTTGCAAATCCAGGTATACCACGTCCACAGCCATTCCTCTGTCCAGGGTTTTACTTACCTCTTCATAAAAGGAAATCAGGACAACTTCTGTCTTTCATGAATCCATGCTGTCTGTTGCTTAAATAGTTTTTTTCCAGCAAGAACTCATCCATGTGGTCTTTTATTAAACGTTCCAGTATCTTTCCAACTATAGAAGTTAAACTAACAGGTCTATAGTTACTTGGCAAAGACTTTGTTCCCTTTTTAAATATGGGCACCACATTGGCTCTACGCCAATCCAGTGGTACTATTCCTGTCATTAACGAGTCCCTAAATATTAGATACAGTGGCTTTGAAATTACAGAGCTCAATTCTTTTAGGATTCGTGAGTGGATGCCATCTGGTCCAGGTGCTTTATCCACCTTTATTCTGTCTAAATATTTCTGGACCATATCACTTTTGAGCCATTGTGGATTTGGGGCTTTGGGGCTGTGTCACTTCCACCCCCATTTTGGACATGAGCCCCTCCCCCATGCTCCTTTGTATACACAGAGCTGAAGAAAGCATTTAATAAATTTGCCTTCTCTTTGTCCCCAGTCACCCACTCTAGATTATTTTGTAAGGGGCCTATATGCTCAGACTTCACCTTTTTACTATTAATATATTTAAAGAATTTTTGGGGGTTTGTCCTACTATCTTTTGCAATCTGTCGTTCGTTTTGAATTTTTACATCCTTGATTTCCTTTTTACATATCCTGTTATATTCTTTGTAACATTTAAACAACACTAGTGTTCCTTCATTTTTATATTTTTTAAAAGCTAATTTCTTATTGTTTATAGCTTTTTTAACTTTGACCGTGAGCCACATAGGTTTTATCTTTAGCCTTTTAAACTTATTGCCCATGGGAATATACTTTGTAGTGAGTTCATAAACGGTCTTATTGAAGAATTCCCATTTCTGTTCTGTGTTCATCGGCACCAATATTCCCTCCCAGTCTAAGTCCTGGAGAACAGCCCTCATCCTTGGAAAATTTGCTCTCTTGAAATTGAGTGTTTTTATCTTTCCTGTATGTATTTCTTGCTTATAGTTAACATTAAATGAAATCATGTTATGATCACTACTACCCAGGTGTTCCTTTATCTGAACATTAGTAATAAGCTCTGCATGGTTTGAGATTACCAGGTCCAACAGAGCATCATTCCTAGTTGGGGCCTCAATAAACTGGACCATAAAATTGTCCTGCAATAGGTTTTTAAATTTTTGTCCTTTAATTGTCCCAGCAATGCCATTATTCCAGTCAATTTCTGGGTAGTTAAAATCCCCCATTATTATCACAGTCCCAGCCCTTGCAGCCCTTTCCATCTGTGCAAGGAGCTGAGTCTCCACCTCCTCATTAACATTGGGTGGTCTATAACAAACTCCAATGATTAACTTTGAACTACGCACATCTGTATGCAGTTCCACCCATAATGCTTCAGCCTCATCACACTCTCCATCAACCAGGTTCTAATTCACGCTTGCTTTGAGGTCACTTCTCACATAGAGACAGACCCCGCCACCTTCATTTTACCCTGTCTTTCCGAAAGAGAGCATAGCCCGGAATATTAATAGCCCAGTCATGTGAGGATTGAAGCCAAGTTTCAGCAATACCGATTACATCATAGCTCTCCTCATGCACCAGAGCTTCCAACTCACCTGTTTTGCTTGGCAGACTTCTGGCATTGGTGAACAAACACTTAAATGTATTGTTACATTTTTCTCTGGTGTTTTTCATATAACTTATAGAAGAGCAAATTGCACTATAATTTCCAATGGCTGTTTGCAACATGGGAACTTTCTTGTCGCCTTCCATAACCCTCCCCCCAGCTATCCCCATTCCACTCTCCATTAATGTCTGACCCCTAACTGACCTGTGTAACCGATGTAATTCTAGTTCACCCTCCCACCCTCTCCCATCCTTGATTGTTGCTGTGGGGATCTGTGTTTTCACAAATTCAAGCAGGCTCTTTAGTGCTTTCTTCCTGGCATCTTTATTTTTATTAGTATTACACCTTTGCAGGAACTCTGCCATAAAGTCATGATCCTTGAAGACATGCATGATTTCTGCAAGTCAAAAACCAGACAAAAATACTAATGTTAGTCAAGCCTCTACTACTAATCTTTCTCACCATATATATGCCACAAACTCATCCACTGATCGGTCAAGTCAAAAAAATGTTACGTATACTAGATCTAAATGTTCGTTGCTTCCGCCTTCTTCCACACACTGAAAGTCGTTTTGACCCATGCAGATTACCATTATATACACTGCGCATGCATGCAGCTCCGCACACTTTCCCCGCCCCTGACATTCGTTATAGTACTTTCCCTGCCCCTTCTAGCTTGTCGTAGTGCAAGACAACATGGCGGACGCTCTGCAAGTGGCAACCTCAACTAAGGAGGAAATTCAGGAGGAACCACAGGCCAGATCCCGGAGATACAAGGCCACAAACATTTGGTTCGAGGAGATGGTTGAAATGGTGGCAATATTGAGGAGGGAGGATTATGATGCAAAACAGGGCCCATAAAAAAAGCCTAATCAGGTCAAGGCCAAAATATTGGACAAAGTGGTCAAAACTCTGCAAAAAAAATTTGGGGTGCGCAGATCGAAAGAACAGCTCCGCTCAGCGTGATGGTCTGACATCAAGTTGAGGGAGCCGGAGCAATACCACCAAATTAAAAGAGCTATTAGAAAAAGTAAGTAATTTTCCTGTGTACTCTCATGGTGCTGCATGTGCTTTTTCTTTAATGTAGTACAGTTCAAGATGTCAAGTTTCATGTTCGTTTGCACAATAATCGGTCATAGGAATCATCCATGCCTATTTAAGCATGGTCAAATTTTGTTAACACTGTATCAGACAAAAACATTGTATTATTATTGGTGAGCGAATGAACAATGATTCCTACGAATTGTGCCGGCAAACATAAAACTTAACATCTTGAACTATTTATGTGAGAATATTTTTGGAATATGGTTGTGTAGATGTGTTGGTACCTATATTTAACTAATCTAACTGGATTCAGTATACGGTAAGTAGAGGATGCTCAGCAGCCATTGTGCTATATGCTGGGTGCTTGGTGTGCTCTTGTACCTTTAAAGGAGGGGTGGCTTCCCTTCAGTTCACCTGCCCCTGTCTATCCATTAAAATGCATGTGCCTCCATTGTGGGGACGCTCATTGTTTAGTGTTAGGACCACAGATATTACAGGGTGCCTTGGCGCGGCTCTGTGGCTCACGCATGCGTTTGCAAATGTGTGCGGACTGAACCCCTGTTTTTAACGCATACTTTAGACAGGTTAATTGGTTTTCTGCAAGCTGGTCGGTAAGTAGGCTTGGTTTTTCCCTGGGCATTCCCCAGGTTTTTGTTGTTATCTGCTTTAGCCTTCCAATGCTACTTACTGTTATGGCCAGCTATAGACGGGGGCAGTGGACATGTTTATGCTTCACCTGTGGTGTTTATATTGGTCCATCAGTGCACCAACACCTTTGCAGCCATTGTGCTATATGCTGGGTGCTTGGTGTGCTCTTGTACCTTTAAAGGAGGGGTGGCTTCCCTTCAGTTCACCTGCCCCTGTCTATCCATTAAAATGCATGTGCCTCCATTGTGGGGACGCTCATTGTTTAGTGTTAGGACCACAGATATTACAGGGTGCCTTGGCGCGGCTCTGTGGCTCACGCATGCGTTTGCAAATGTGTGCGGACTGAACCCCTGTTTTTAACGCATACTTTAGACAGGTTAATTGGTTTTCTGCAAGCTGGTCGGTAAGTAGGCTTGGTTTTTCCCTGGGCATTCCCCAGGTTTTTGTTGTTATCTGCTTTAGCCTTCCAATGCTACTTACTGTTATGGCCAGCTATAGACAGGGGCAGTGGACATGTTTATGCTTCACCTGTGGTGTTTATATTGGTCCATCAGTGCACCAACACCTTTGCAGCCATTGTGCTATATGCTGGGTGCTTGGTGTGCTCTTGTACCTTTAAAGGAGGGGTGGCTTCCCTTCAGTTCACCTGCCCCTGTCTATCCATTAAAATGCATGTGCCTCCATTGTGGGGACGCTCATTGTTTAGTGTTAGGACCACAGATATTACAGGGTGCCTTGGCGCGGCTCTGTGGCTCACGCATGCGTTTGCAAATGTGTGCGGACTGAACCCCTGTTTTTAACGCATACTTTAGACAGGTTAATTGGTTTTCTGCAAGCTGGTCGGTAAGTAGGCTTGGTTTTTCCCTGGGCATTCCCCAGGTTTTTGTTGTTATCTGCTTTAGCCTTCCAATGCTACTTACTGTTATGGCCAGCTATAGACGGGGGCAGTGGACATGTTTATGCTTCACCTGTGGTGTTTATATTGGTCCATCAGTGCACCAACACCTTTGCAGCCATTGTGCTATATGCTGGGTGCTTGGTGTGCTCTTGTACCTTTAAAGGAGGGGTGGCTTCCCTTCAGTTCACCTGCCCCTGTCTATCCATTAAAATGCATGTGCCTCCATTGTGGGGACGCTCATTGTTTAGTGTTAGGACCACAGATATTACAGGGTGCCTTGGCGCGGCTCTGTGGCTCACGCATGCGTTTGCAAATGTGTGCGGACTGAACCCCTGTTTTTAACGCATACTTTAGACAGGTTAATTGGTTTTCTGCAAGCTGGTCGGTAAGTAGGCTTGGTTTTTCCCTGGGCATTCCCCAGGTTTTTGTTGTTATCAGCAGCTGGTTACACATCTGGACTCAGTAGCACAAGTGTGGGCCACAAGAACAACCTTTTTAGGGTGTCACACACAGGTGATCCAGTGGATACTTGGTGTGTTTCCATGTGGGAAACTTGACCAAAAATAGATAAATGTACCAGCTTTGGTAATGGATACAATCATGTGTTCAGCTTAGAACTATTGACAAAATAGATAATTGTACCACACTTCCAAAGAATGATTCATATTGCTCTTTCAGGCCTCAAATCTAATTTTACTCAAGTATACCTTTTGTTTCACTCTCATAGGGCTTCAAAGAGCTTCGAGATGGGAGCCTAGGAACCCCACACCTCCAACCCAAGACCCACAGCTGCGGGATGTGGAGGAAGTGGAAACTGGCACCACAACAGGTCAGTGTCATACACAACCGATTCAGGTAATAG
The DNA here is from genome assembly GCF_905171775.1 of Rana temporaria. Lineage (NCBI taxonomy): Eukaryota > Metazoa > Chordata > Amphibia > Anura > Ranidae > Rana > Rana temporaria. The sequence continues at coordinate 341,820,278 of NC_053490.1, forward strand.
ATGTAGGCCTGCATATTTATAATATATGGTGCGTTTCAAAATTTTAGGTGCTTTTCTGCCTGTGGAGCAAGAACGGTTCACCAGTCACAGTGCCCAAATGGTGATTCAAGAAATCATGGTCTGCTCTCGTGACCTGGTTCAAATCAACGAAAACTTGCTCCAGATCAGGCAAAAGACCAAGCAGGTGGAGCAAAGGCTAAAAAACTACCATTTCATATATATATATATATATATATATATATATATATATATATAAAAGCACATTTAAAATGTGCAACAATTAAAAAGCTTTTATACTCAACAAAGTGTGGCTTCTTATATCAATTTCTTATATCAATTTTGCCTAAAAACCCCAAATTTATTTTTTGGTGTTTACACTGACAATGATGGGTATTTACTAAAGGAAAATACACATGGCACTACAAGTGCACTAGGAGAACCTAGAAGAAAGATAAAAGAAACCCCCAAAAAAAAGTTTTTTTCCATAGAAAAAATATTTTTATTAAAAGCTAACATTCAAACGTCATCAGGCATTGCAATGGCCCCCCTACCCATAAAAAAATCCAAATACTGTTGCCGCACATCACGGCCGCTTTGGAGGGCCAAGCCTGTAGGGCCAGCTTCCTGGGCCGGCAATGCAATTTCGGCATGTAGTGTGGCCTCAGGCCCAACAGAAGATAAATAATTCGGTGAATTAAAAAAAAAAATTGTGAAGGACACAACAGCACATTACAATGTGATTCCACTTGTACTCCACCAGATTAATTAAGGTCATAAAGAGGCGGAGACAGCTGGCCATGATGCCAAAGGCATTTTCTACCACCCTTCTGGCTCTGGCCAGCCTGGAAACACCTTCCTCTCAGGGGTGAGGGTCCTTTGAGGAAATGGCCTCATCAGATGTGGCCCGAGCGCAAACGCCTCATTCACGATGAAAACAAAGGCCCTCTTCATTCTCTGCTGCAGGTGGCATGCCAGGTCATCTGATAGTAGGCGAACTCCGTCTGGGCAAAAACTCCACTGTCAGACATCCGCCCATTTTTCCCCACGTCCACAAAATGAAACTCGTAATTGGCAGACACCACCGCCATCAGCACAATACTGTGGAACCCTTTATAGTTAAAATAATAGGATCCCGAACGGGGTGGTGGCACGATGCGGACGTGCTTGCCATCAAAAGCTCCTCCACAGTTGGGAAAGTTCCAATGCTGTGAAAACTCCGATGCCACATTCTGCCATTCCTGTGGCGTAGAAGGGAACTGTGGAGTCAAACAAGAAAAATTAATACTTTGATACATAAACATTGCAAGCAGATTATCCCAAAACATTCTTGCCAAAATATCAGTATAACATTAATTTGAAGGAGTATTTTAAAGCGGAGTTCCGGCCACAATTTCACTTTTTAAATATAAATACCCCTGTAATACACAAGCTTAATGTATTCTAGTAAAGTTAGTCTGTAAACTAAGGTCCGTTTTGTTAGGTTGTTACAGCATTTAGACACTTTATAAAATAGAAATTGACTGGGGCCATCTTAAGTGTGGGCATCATGAAGCCAGACTGTATGACTTCCTGGATTTCAGCCTTGCAGATCTCGCACATGCTCAGTGCTGCACAAGCAGTGTCAGATCAGGTTTCAGCACCTGTGCTGTCCAAGTCACATGATTCTTTGAGACTGGGGAGTGCACAGACTCCTGGAAAGTTACACCCACTACATTCCCAGGAGTCTGTGCGGTGTAGGTTAGGAAGCATTAAGCACCTAGGTGCAGGAAGTGGGAAGATTAACTATTCTGCCTAGCAACAACACTTTGAAGGCATCTAAAAAAAAAAAAACATTTTCGTAAAGGACTAATGACATTTTTTTAAAACTACTGATGTAATGTTATATTTATGGTTGGAACTCCACTTTAAGTAAAAAAACAATGAGATGAGTTGGGGACCTAAGAAATAATTTGTCTGAATTTGAAAGATAAAATAAATGCACACATTTTAGGGGGGGTCAAGCACTACAATGGAGCAGACAAAATACATTGGGAAGTGACTAGGCTAGGTGTGTTTGGGCCCAGGAGAGTATGCTGGAGAGGTTAGTTGTTGGAAATATGCATGTAGGCCAAAAAAGGAGCATTAAAAGCTTACAGCATGCAAGAGGACATTCACAGCATATTACAATCATGGTAATTAAGGACTGATGAAAAGAATACTATACATTAGCAAGCATTAAATACATAGAATGTGAGGTTAAAGGACAAAACTTACCTTTTTATATAGGCAGGACTTGTATTATGACAGAACAGGTTTCTGGGATAATGAGGCCCAGAGCCTGGGGGGAGATGCCTGTCTAGAATTTAAGGGCCTGCACATGGGCGTGCCTAGAGCATTTGGCACCCGGGGCGGATTCTATATCTGGCACCCCCACTTTAAAATGTAAAAACACCCCACTGTGCTCCCTGCATATCTCTGTACCCCCCCCCCCCAATATCTCTTTGTCACTACTGTGCACCCCCTCTCCACAACTGCACCTCTGGACCCCTTTATATTACCAAGTCGCTCGCAGCTCTGGACCCTTTTACACTACACAGCACCCCCACTGGTCTGGAACCCTGCACATTACACATTGCCCCCCCCTAGTTTGGGACCCCTGCACATTACACATTGCCCCCCCAGCTCGGGACCCCTGCACATTACAAACTGCCCCCATCCCTGCACATTTCCCCCCGCCCGGGACCCCTGCACATTGCCCCCCCAGCAGGGGACCCCTGCACATTGCCCCCCAGCCCCAGCTCTGGACCCCTGCACATTGCCACCACCCAACTCTGGACCCCTGCACATTGCCCCCCCCAGCTTGGGACCTCTGCACATTCCCCCCACCCAGCTCTGGACCCCTGCACATTCCCCTCATCCAGCTCTGGACCCCTGCACATTCCCCCCACCCAGCTCTGGACCCCTGCACATTGCCCCCCCACCCAGCTCTGGACCCCTGAACATTGCCCCTTTTTACCTTTACTGGGGCATGCATGCAGAGGGGGAGACAAATCAGCACAGAACAGAGGACCGGAACTGCTGGAGTTAACTTTTCATATTAACAATGCTAATGATTGGTTGCTAGGACCACCTAGCAATCAATCACCTGCTGGTTAACTTGAAACTTTAAAGCGAAGGGTCTGGAATGGATATTCGGGTGGAACGCCACGTCATTTTTTTTTTTTTTATTTGACGCAGGGTTCCCTTTAATATCCATACCAGACCTGACTTTTCTCTGAATTGCCGGGAGCCGACAATTCATTATAGCCGCAAGTGATTTTCTTCTTTTTTAGAACCTTCCTCTGATAAAAAATTACCAAAGAAACAGCAGGATAATGCCCATGCTATTAGGTTCATATCCACTTTTAATGACAGTCACAAATCAGTGACAAATATTATCAAAAAACATTTTAAGATTCTTCATCTCGACCAGAGACTGGCTCCTGTACTCCCAGCCGTCCCACGGGTTACTTTCCGTAGGGCCAGAACCATTAAAAACATCTTGGCCCCCAGCAAAATACAAAATACGCCTTCTGGCTCCCCTCTGGACATAAGAACTTATTTAAATGATAGGAAGGGTATATTCCAGTGCAAAAAAGGAGCTTGCCTGACCTGCCAGTTTATAACACATGACACGAACAAGATAACTATGCATTCTGGTAAAGAATATATCATTAAACAATTTATCACATGCTCAACAGAGTTTGTTGTATATGTATTACGCTGTCCATGCGGGCTATTTTATGTAGGTTGCACTATAAGAGCACTGCGTGCCAGAATCGGTGACCATCGCCGTCTTATAAAAAAAGGGTGCACCGAACATAGTGTGCCACGACATTTCAATCACTCTCACAATAAAGACTTTAAGTGTTTGGAAGTGTTTGTGATTGAACACATTCCCAAGGGCACCCTAACGTCCAACAAAAGATTTTCCCTTTTATGCAGAAGGGAAGTCTTTTGGATATTCATGTTCGATTCGTTGGCCCCAAAAGGGCTAAACGAAGAAATTGAGACAAGCACTCTTATTTAGTCTGTTTTTTAACTGAGAAAACTTATATAAAAGAGTACATGTTTTTAGTGCGGAAACATATTTATGATTGCATGTATTTTATATTATTACCCTAATGCTCCACTAGGTGGCATTTTTTTCTCTATATATATATATATATATATATTATTTTATTATAATGTTTCTCGATACATTTTTGTATTTTTTACTTTTTTGCTCATTATGATATACATTTTTGCTCATTATGATTTATTTATATATTTTTTATTAATTTATTTTATTGTATTTTCTCTATTTAGTTGATTTTTTCATCATGGATTTAATGTTATTTCTGTGTTATTTGATTATGTAATGTGACAGGAAGTCAGGTAAATCTGTGGATGTTGTCACAGTCGGGACATACATTTCTGCCTTGTTAGACAATACACCAATCATTATTAGGCGTCGGCTGCCAGAAATAGCCAGGAAGGCTACGGGTCGTTGGAAGACTCCAGCTGTTCAGAGTGAGGCAATTAAAGGCCTCTATAAAGTAGCCCAGAGGATAACCACTAATTGGCTGCATCGCTCCTAATGCTGTGTGAGTAGGAGAGCAGTGCCAGAAAGTCTCCTGATGAGGTGAGGAGACCATTGACTTTTTCCTGTGTTATAAATGTCAAAAGACTACTGTTTGTGCTGTATGACCAGCATTGTCTGCCCAGCGCTAGGCTGAGCCAGACTCCTTAGATAGGTTACTGTGTGGAAGGTAGACGCCCAGAGTGGCTAGGATTTATTTTTATTTGATTTTGTTTATGCTGTTTGGATGCTTGCAATTGTTTTCCAGCAAGATGGAAAATAAACCAAAAACCTTGTTTTCAACCGTCTTCGACTGCCAGTCTGTATAAATTCAGTGTGTGGTGAACCCATCCAAGGGGTCACACACCCCGCTACCGAGCTAACCCCTCACAGTAGGTATAAATTTAATCTCTGCCTGCAAGAGGTTAAAACTTTCGGTTTCATTGAACATGCCCACTTTTTATCCGCCCCCTTTCCCTCCCATTATCACTCCCCCCTTTTTGGACTATTTATACCTGGCATAAGTCCTACACACTTGACTTTGAAAAAGCTCTTTGAAGCGCGAAACGCGTCGTCAAGAACATCACCCCATTCCCCCATTTTATGGAATTCCAATCCATCTATCTATCTTTCAAGATTGACTTCATTTTAATATTGAATTTCCGCTGGCAGCTTCCACTACATTACATGAGCGTGTAATCTACGGTTCTTCCACCAGAGGGCAGCAACCACATCTCTGCTTTACCACTTCGATCTAAGAGCGGCGTCCCAGACGTGTGACGGCATCGCGAACGGACTGAACGAGCGGCTGTCCTCTCAGATCTCACGGTACCGTGTCCCAGATCGGTGGATTCGTCGGATGATCCCGTCGTTTCTCCCCTACGGTGACACTGCAGGTACGCGGACCGCCTGGTGACAGGCTCTTGTTGAGGCTTGTATGGTCATCTCCTCACCACCGCCACCTTACCATCTGCCCTGAAGGTACTGTCATTGTTATTGTCATTTCCAGCTGATGATACGTTCTTTTAACCTGTGAGGTTTTAACCCCGTGCACTTGATGGTAGCTGTCTGTGGAGTCCATAATTGTTGATACAGCTTATACAACTTTGCAATTTTTATATGGACGTTTTTATCATATACCTGGTGTTCATCTTCAATAAATGGATTTTCTTCCAAAACATTTTATTTGAAGCTCAAACAAAATTGTTTGGTTTATTATGAACTGTAGATGACCATGAGCGCGGTCTTCTGGTGTGTTTCCTAGCGCCTCGCCACTATGTTGGAGAAACTGTGGACATAAAGGACATCTTATCCACATGTTCTGAGAATGCCCTAGCTTAACGAGTTTCTGGAATCAAACGTTCAAGCTCATCTCATCTGTTACAGGAATACTTACTCCCCCTAACCCTTCACTAGCTATCCTACACATAGGTATGGAAATCTGTCCACACAATATGAGGCAAGTGGTAACTTACATTCTATTGGCAGCTAGATCCCTAGTACTGCAAAACTGGAAAAAAGACACTACAGTTAATATTACTGACTCAGTACAGACCTACCGTACATGTCCGAGCGCCCGCCGTCCCTCGCATGCGTCGAATGACTTTGACGCATGCGTGGAAGCCTTTAAATGGCAGGCCCGCCCACGCGGCGACGACGTGGACACGCCCCGCGTAGTGTTTACGCGCGGACTTCTGTACGATGGTTAGTACAACCATCGTACAGAAGCCCTCTGGCAGGCATGTACGGTGAAAACGGTCCGACGGACCGCTTTCATCGTACATGTTTGCTCGTGTGTACCGGGCCTTAGCAATCAATTCACACAAGTGCAGCACATTTGACAAAATGTGAGAAATCTGGACAAATAAATACGGCAATGTGTAAATGACCATAGGTTAAACTGGATACTATACATATATGCTCTGGTCAATGCTTCTTCTTCTGTCATATAATGTGACTTTACTTTAATTTTGTGGCATAGCTTTCTTTATTGTTTTATTTTCTTTTGTACCTTGTGAAAGCTTCAATAAAAATCTTTATATGGAAACAAAAAAAAAAAAAAGGTTTCTCATTCCCCTTTACTGCAGTGCATGTGGTTGCAAAAAGGGACTGTCGTCTCTCTGTCAGACTGCATGGGTTCATCAACCGCTGGGCAAACCGCTGCTACATGTCCCTCTTCCCGGCAACGGTAACAAATCAACCTCTTGGTCCTCTCTTGTGGGATGGGTCTTCCAGGCCGCTCTCGCCAACCACTAGCAGTGGTCCCGATAATACCTCTAGTTCTTCTTTGGTCCCTCTCTCCACCTCCATCCCTTGATGCAGTCTTACCTATAGGTGGGGAGGGTCTGGTCTTGGGGTGGAAAGTCTGTGCGTCTCTGGGGAAAGATGACACATTTTCTGTTGTTAGGTACCTTTCGACCAGGTCTACTAGTTTGTCTACTAGTTTGTCTGCACAGACAGCCAGGGTTACACCAAAACGTGCCAATATTTCCTCTTTTAACCGATCATAGTTTTTTGCATCTGCAAGCTCCAAATCAAAATATGCCTTTTGGGCTTCTCCAGATAATAGGGGGGACACTAGTCCAGCCCACTGTTCTTTAGGCCAACTCTCTTTTTCCGCTGTTCTCTCAAACGTGGTCAGAAACATCTCAGGGTCATCATCTGCAGTCATCTTTTGCAATAAGTGGCTTACCCGAAAAGTCGGTATGTTACTGGCCTGACTCCCAACCTCGGCCTGCTGTCTCTGAAGCTGTTTCACAATGGCCTCCATTTGCTGCTGGTGTCTCTGTTCCAAGCCTGCAATGCTCTCTTGGTGAGCTTGTTGTTGTGCTGCAAGGCTTCGCTGCAAACCTGCATTTGTCTGCTGTTGATTTGCATTTGCTATAGCCAGCTGCTTCAGTATCTCCTCCATTTTGGGTTTACTTTAACTGCCCGCGGCACTCCACCATGTGTAAGGGGTTAGCTCGGTAGTGGGGGTGTGTGACCTCCTGAGTGGGTTCACTACACACTGAAATATACAGAGAGGCAGCCGTGGGTAGTTGAAAAAACAAGGGTTATGGTTTATTCTTCCATATTGCTGGAAACAAGTGCAAGCATCCAAACAGCATAAACAAAACAAAACATAAAATAAATCCTGGTCACTTGGGCCGTCTACCTTCACAACACAGGAACCTACCTATGGAGTCTGGCACAGCCTACTGCTGGGCAGACACTGCTGGTCTTCCAGCAGAAAACAATAGTCTTTTTGATTTTCTTATCACACAGCAAAACATATCAACAACCACTTCATCTTCAGAAGTCTTCCTCGGCTCACTGCTCTCCTTAACTCAACAAGCCTCAGGATGCAGCATTCAGTAGTAATCCTCTGGACAACTTATAGAGGCTTTAATTTTTCCATTCTGAACAGCTGAAGCTATCCAACGTCCTTAACTGCTTGCCGACCAGCCGCCGTCATTCTACGGCGGCAGGTCGGCTCTGCTGGGCGAGAGCCCGTAGCTATACGGCGGCTCCTTGAGCCGCCACTAGGGGCGCGTGCGCGCCGCCGGAGGCGCGCGCGCGCCCCCCGCTCGCCCCCGACTCCCGTGCGTGTGCCTGGCGGGCGCGATCGCCGCCGGGCACACGCGATCGCTCGGTACAGAGCGGGGACCGGGAGCTGTGTGTGTAAACACACAGCTCTCGGTCCTGTCAGCGGGGGAAATGCTGATCTTCTGTTCATACAATGTATGAACAGAGGATCAGTGTTTCCCCTAGTGAGGCCACACCCCCCCCCCCACAGTAAGAACACACCCAGGCATACTTAACCCCTTCCCCGCCCCCTAGTGTTAACCCCTTCACTGCCAGTGGCATTTTTATAGTAATCCAATGCATTTTTATAGCACTGATCGCTATAAAAATGCCAGTGGTCCCAAAAATGTGTCAAAAGTGTCCGAAGTGTCCGCCATAATGTCGCAGTACCGAAAAAAAATCGCTGATCGCCGCCATTACTAGTAAAAAAAAATATTAATAAAAATGGCATAAAAATACCCCCTATTTTGTAAACGCTATAACTTTTGCGCAAACCAATCAATTAACGCTTATTGCGTTTTTTTTTACGAAAAATATATAGAAGAATACGTATCGGCCTAAACTGAGGAAAAAAAATGTTTTTTTATATATTTTTGGGGGATATTTATTATGGCAAAAAGTAAAAAATATTCATTTTTTTCAAAATTGTCGCTATATTTTTGTTTATAGTGCAAAAAATAAAAACCACAGAGGTGATCAAATACCACCAAAAGAAAGCTCTATTTGTGGGAAAAAAAGGACGCCAATTTTGTTTGGGAGCCACGTCGCACGACCGCGCAATTGTCTGTTAAAGCGACGCAGTCCCGAATCGCAAAAAGGTCTCTGGTCTTTGGGCAGCAATATGGTCCGGGGGGTAAGTGGTTAAACCTTTCTGGCTACCTCTGCAGCCGACACCTGATAGTAATTGGTGAATTTTCTAAACAAGGCAGAAATGTATCTCCCGTCTGTGACAACACCCCCAGATTTACCTGACTTTTTGTCACAGTATAGATCTGTGGGCGTTGGGTCTTCAGGACAGGATTCAGCGGGCCCTGCGAGTGTGGAGGGGCCCTTAAGGGTAAGGTGTTATCCTTGCGAGCTGTGGCGGTGTCCTTGGTCTTTGATGGTGGCAGATAACAGAGATGATGGAAGTGGTGGGGGGCGTATCTGTGGTATGGGCCCCTCTGGGGTTATTCCAGTGGAACAGTGTCTACTGGAATATGCTTATGGTGGCACTGCGGGATGAAGGGGTTGTCTCCGAGCTGGTTATACGGCTGGAGGCCTGGTATGGTAAAAATGTGTGGTGGTGGAAATGTGAAGTTCGGGGTGCCGTCAAAGAGCAACAGGCAGGTGTTTAAAAAGTTGTTTTGTTACAAAATGTTATTTGAAATTATTCAATTATTTTATTAATAAATAGGCTGTTGTGGCCATTTATACTCCAAAAACTCTGTGTGTCTCTTCAATGTTAGGAGTAGGTTTAAGTGGTTGGGGTGTTGAAGTATCAATCATGCAATAATAAGTATATATTATTTAACCTATATTATATATAACTATTGCATCTGTATTAATGGGCATGAGTCCCTTGTTTGCTAATATCCTCTAATCTGAGTTTGTATTAGGCTAAGGCTATAATGCTAGTTATAAAGACAGACGCATTTGAATAAAACCAGTTACATATATTTCCTTCAAAGTAGGAATATCACATTCTAACAACAGATATCAGATACAGTCTATATCTATATCAACAATAATAATAATAAAAGATACTTAACACTCCTATCTGTGACCCTCACTGGTTAAATCGAGAAGGCCTCGGCCACATGGCTAGGCCCAATATGGCCGTCAGAAGCAGAGTCCCAGGATGACGTAGACACAACCTCATGGTAAGCTTGCCTCGAAGAGAATAGACTGAGCTCTGTCTTCCAAACTCCTTTTTACAAAACCTCACTCATTACTCAGTCACACTACCTCCCATTTGCCCGCCCATCTGATGTTCGACCAATCGTTGCACTTCCATGACTCACATCCTTGTTCGTGATTGTTGTGCCATATTTAGCCTCTGGGGGGCGATATTGTCCATATAATCTCCAACAGATTGCTAATCCTTTCATCATTGCACCTATGTTGATGGTCGCACCTCTCTATTGTCTGCCAAGGGGCTAATCAAAGACTGTCGTAGACATTTCGGAGTCGGGTGTACCAGCTTACATTCCTGCAGGGGGCTTATCTGACCGTTGGGACTGGAAACAGATATTATTTCCTTGCAGGTGTTAAGTGTAAAAGGTAGTAAGGTTGGGGTAACTGGACTACACTAGTCATGTAAAAATTTATAGTATGTGCCTCTTCTATTTAGACAACATTTGCCTATCCAAGAGTCCATCTTTAAATAAAAGAAGGTGAGAAAAAAGAGGAATAGAGACGACACGGTAAAGAGGCAAGATCAACCATTCCCTATTATCTGTTTCATTTGCTAAAGTCTCTAAATATATAATGGTGGGGTAATTAGATGGGATTGAATATTAAACCATTTGATAGACCTCGTTTAATTTTGTCTAAGTCTGTAAACAGAATTCAACTCCACCATGTTCTAATAATAGTTTGATCCAGGGCTTTTCATCTCAAAAAATAGGTGCTAGAACTTAAAGTCCACCTAAAAAAAAGGATTTTTGTACTCACCGTAAAATTCATTTCTCTGAGTTCATAGACGGACACAGCCTTCATTGACCTTAGGGTTATGCTTCTTCCTACCAGGAGATTTAGGCAGAATTCTACAGCACTTAAGGTGTTAAAAACTTTCTTTCATGCCGCTCCTCCCAGGGGGCGTGGCTCCCCCAGGCATAACCCACACCCTGCTCTAGCAGCTTCAGTTCGTAACAAGCAGTACAAACCAAGGAGGGGTGGGTGCTGTGTCCGTCTATGAACTCAGAGAAATGGATTTTAAGGTGAGTACAAAAATCCTTTTTTCTCTTTCGTTCATAGACGGACACAGCCTTCATTGACCTTAGGGACGTCCCCAAGCAGTGTCAAAAAATTCGAGGGGTGGGAAAAATAACATAGCAAACAACAGGTTACACCCAAAACAAAACCGGAGTTACTCAACGGAGGAACTCCAACCTTAAACTGCCGCCTGTAACACCCTGCGGCCGAAGGAGGCATCAGAAGATGCACTCACATCCACCTTATAAAACTTTGAAAAAGTGTGGACCGACGACCAGGTCGCAGCCTTACACACTTGTAACACAGAGGCTTGATGTCGGAAAGCCCAGGAGGCCCCGATCACCCTGGTCGAATGCGCCGTGACCCGAAAGGGAGGCGCCCGCCCCTTCAGGGCATAGGCCTGAAGGACAACCTGTCGGATCCACCTGGAAATGGTGGCCGACGAGACTGCCAGGCCCTTACTGGGACCGGACACAGACACGAACAGCGAGTCCGACTTCCGGAACGGAGCTGTCGCCGACAAGTAAACTCGAAGGGCCCGAACCACATCCAGAGAATGTAAAATGGCTTCCTTCGGGTTCTTCGGCTGAGGACATAATGATGGAACAACAATGTCCTCGTTAATGTGAAAGGCCGAAACGACCTTCGGAAGAAAAGAAGGCCGCGGGCGCAGCACCGCCTTATCCTGATGGATGACCAAGTAGGGGGCCTTGCAAGACAAGGCCGCCAGTTCAGACACTCGTCTGATAGAGGTAATAGCTACCAGAAAGACCACCTTCTGCGACAAAGTCAGCAAAGGGATCTCCCGAATGTCCTCAAAGGGGGCACGCTGAAGCGCCGAGAGGACCAAATTCAAGTCCCAAGAAGGCAGCGGAGGGCGCATCGGGGGGGCCACATGCCAGACCCCCTGCACAAACGTGCGAACCAAAGAGTGCTCTGCCAAGGGACGCTGAAAATAAACAGCCAGAGCAGAAATCTGGCTCTTGATCGTGCTCAAGGCAAGAACCTGGTCCACTCCCCGCTGTAGGAACAGCAGGATCCGGAACACCACGTAAGTACGGGGGTGCCACTTCATCTCCTCACACATAGAGATGTATGCTTTCCATGTACAATGGTAAATTTTTCGAGAAGTGGACTTCCGTGCATGCAGCATGGTAGAGATAACTGGGCCCGACAGGCCCCGGTCCTTCAGTACCTGGTTTAGAACCCCCGAAACCGTTCCAGCGAGGGGACCGGCACAACCTGTTGGAAAAGTTTTCTATGTGCATTGTGTGACTATTTATAAAAATGTAAAATGGAGTCCAGTTTCTGTAATGGCTTCTAAGGACACGTTGCTTTAGCTCTTCTTGTTCTATTGTTTTTTTACTTCCTTAAATCAAACGTTGTAAAGAGACACTGTGATTGGCAATAAAGCTGTTTGCGTCATGAGCCACCGGTGGTCTTTAAGCCAATAGTACACTTTCTGTTGACCATATAAGAAGGTCATACACCTCGTGTCTGTATGGGACTTTTGCTTTTTCACTTGGCATGTAGACCTCCATCCAGTTATACCGGTGTAACTGAAATAAAGCTATCTTGCTTCTGGAACACTTGAAGTTTGACTGATCACAGGGGAAGAATTATCCTATCACAACCACCCCCCTGTCCAGAAGATCCTGGACAGCCCCGGACAGGGCTAGCCGACGATCCGGAGGAAGCTGGAGGTTGGAGGGAAAAAATCTGTTTGGGGGACAAGAAATAAACTCTATCTTGTACCCCGAGGCAACCACCTCGCAAACCCAACGGTCGGATAGAAGAGAATTCCACCGATCCGCATATTCGTGAAGCCGTCCCCCCACCCGAGACCCGGGCGGGGGCAGACCTTCATGCGGAAGCAGGCTTGTCCGCAGGCTTGTTGGGTTTGTTGAACCAGGGGCGCTTACGCCCGGCAGCAGGGGCTTTTGCACCTTGCGGACCGTTTCCAGCCGCGCTGGGCGCACAAAAAAAACGCTTAGGGGTAGTAAAAGTAGGACCTTGCTTGCGGCGAGGTTCCTTACCCTTCCCAGACTGAGGGAGCAACGTGCTCTTACCTCCCGTGGCATCCTTAATGATGTCATCCAGGGATGCCCCAAAAAGCTGCCCGCCCTTAAAGGGCAAATCCACCAAGGCCTTTTTTGAAGACTGGTCAGCCGACCAGCACTTCAGCCATATAAGGCGGCGCAGGACCACTGCATAGACGGAAGCCCTGGAAAGCAAAGGAATCAAATCCATAGCCGCCTCGCAGAGAAACTTCTGACCCTGAACCAACTGTTCAGCCAGGTCCCTAGAGGACTCGGAAGCACCCTGGACCTCCAGCTCCTGCAGCAGGAGCTTCGCCCTTTCAGTCAGCGTCTGAGCCACCAGGGCTCCGGCCAGAGCCGGCCTCACCACCGAACCCACTACCGAGAACAGGGAGCGGGCCACGGCCTCCACTCTCCTATCAGCGGGGTCCTTGAAAGCAGGAGCCCCCTCCACAGGCAACGTAGTAGCCTTGCTCAGTCTGGACACAGGAGGGTCCACTGACGGAGGAGTGACCCACTTTTTTAAAAACTCCTCCTCCAGGGGGTAACAGGTAGCAAAGCATTTAGGAACCGTAAAAACATTTTGCGGTGTATTCCATTCCCTATACAACATATTGTCCAAATAAGGAACACAGGGGAATACTTTAGCGGTACACGGTGGTTTGCGGAATCCAAAAGGGACTGACACTGCTGGTGTCTCCGCCACCTCCTCTAAGTGAAGAGTCTCACGCACCGCAGTAATAAGAGCTCCAACAAATTCCTTGTCAGCCGACTCCGTAGCAGAGTCATCCTCACTGTCCATGTGGGTTAAGCCCGCATCCTCTGACATGACAGAACCAGAAGCAGCAATAGCGTTGTCAGATTCTGCGTCAGAGATTTCCCCAGAAACAGCCTCCGGGGGGGGGGCGCTTTTTACCCCCCAACCGAGCACTGGCTGCTTCAAACCTGGTGAGAAAGGACTCCAGGACAGCCGACACCGCCTTAACAGATGTGGCAGGGGAAGGGGCGCTAAGGGTTAATTCCGGCATTGTAAGGAATGAGGGGCCTGATTCAGGCTCCATATTGCAGCTGCCGTCTCATCCCCCACTGCCAAGGGCAGGAAAAAAGTCCCCACAGGTCACCTCCCGGCCGCTAGAGCACAGTATGGGGCCCCCTGAGACTCACCACCCCCCTGGTACAGTGCGGTCTGTGAAGGCAAGTGTGTGCTGAGGAGAAGCTGCAGCACAGCGTCTGTCCCCTCAGAGGATTCGCAGTCTTTTTTCCCCGCCGAAACGGCCACTAGAGGCCGAACTAGAGCTGAAAACAGCGCTGGCCACAAGAAAAATGGCCGCCGAATAATACAAGCGCGGCTCCGGCAAAATGGCCGCCGTGGCGCAGTTTTAAAAAGACAGAGTACCCAAAAATGACAGTACACTAAAACAGCACACAGCAAAATGCCCGGAATGTCCACCACAGACCCCTGCAGCGACACAGAACAGCCCCAGCCATACCACGGCCAGTGAAAATGAGCCCCAGAGAAAAAAAAACCCTGCACAGCCGTCACCCAAAGGGGGAAGGAGGGAGAGGAATAAGGGAGAGAGGAAAGCAGGGAAAAACCCTCAGTCGACCTCCCAAGGGAAACATTCCAGCCAGACCACTTACCTGAGTAAGGGGCCACTATTAACCTGTCCTGCGACTACCCGGCTGGAGGTATCCCAGACAGAACCAACGTCCACGAACGGCATGGCTGTCGGCCAGACACACTGTGACAAGGCCATAGAGACCGGTCATATGTGTGCCCTAGAACCGAAGTTCCCCGGCCGCCCCTGGAGCAACGGGGCCTGTCGTGGATGTCCCAAAGCGGAGCTGAGGGCCGGCACACGCTCGAAGGCCGAACCTGGGGGGACTACAAGGGTCGAGGACCCAGCCTGTCACCCAGTCGGCTGTTGATAGAAGAATCGCAGGATTCAAAAAAAGCAGGAACAAAAATAATAAAAAGCGAGAAAAAACTCACAAGAAACAATCACAAGAAAAAATTTGCAAGAAAAAACTCCAGAGAGAGAGAGCCTGACTCTCCTGACGGTTAGGCAGAAACAAACTGAAGCTGCTAGAGCAGGGTGTGGGTTATGCCTGGGGGAGCCACGCCCCCTGGGAGGAGCGGCATGAAGGAAAGTTTTTAACACCTTAAGTGCTGTAGAATTCTGCCTAAATCTCCTGGTAGGAAGAAGCATAACCCTAAGGTCAATGAAAGCTGTGTCCGTCTATGAACGAAAGAGAAAAATATATTAAAAACCAGCAGCTACAAATACTGCAGCTTCTGACTTTTAATAAATGGACACTTACCTGACCAGCCGATCAATCGCTCGGCTCTCGGATACTGCCGTCAAATTTCAGGAAAACAATAGGAGGGTCTTAAAGGGTCATTAAGTACCAGGATTGCATTACATACAGAGTGCAGAGCTGTCACTTGTAAACACAGAAACCAGACTTCTGTGTTTACAAGTCATTGTGGTGAGCAAGCACCAAAAGGTCTGAGCCAGAGGTGATGGAATTGAGTTCCACCAAGTTCCCCCTGAAAAAAAGCCCTGGTGTGACCTCTGGTAGTATAAGCTGTGACTTCTTCCATTTTTGTGATTGCAATGAGAAACCATCTCACTTGCACCATTGTGTTAACGCATGTGGAGTTGGTGTGAAGTCAATAATATGCCAGCCTGGGAAAAAATAAAAATGACCAGTGATTAAAACCATTTGCCGACCGCCTTCCGCATATACAGTATACTGCGGCAAGGTGGATCGACTGCAAACCAACATACCTGTATGTCAGTCTGGTACTTCAGGCGTGCGCTGGGGAAGCTCGCCTGCGAGTCCGGCAGACTCGATGTCCACTGGCCACCCGCGATTGCAGTGGAGAGGCAGAACCGAGATCTGCCTATGTAAACAAGGCGAAATCCCGTTCGGACAGGGGAGGAGAAAGAAATCAGTGATCAGCTACAGCGATTTCTCTCTACTTCCAGTCAGTATATCCCACTGATAGTTAGAAACACCTCCCTAGGGAACACTTGATGGCCCCCTAGTGTTAACCCATTCCCTGCCAGTGTCATTTATACAGTGATCAGTGCATTTTTATCGCACTGTTCACTGTATTGGTGTCACTGGTCAATAAAAAAGTGTCACTTAGAGTTAGATTTGTCCACCGCAATGTCGCAATGTCCCGCTAAAAATCGCTGATCGCTGCCATTACTAGTAAAAACAATTAAAAAAATAAAAAGCCCCTAAATATTTTCCCTATTTTGAAGACGCTGTAACTTTTGCTCAAACCAATCAATATACACTTATTGGGATTTTCTACCAAAAATATGTAGCAGAATACATATTGGCCTAAAGGAATACATGTTTTGGATATGTATTATAGCACAAAGGTGTTTTTTTTCTTCTAAATTGTCAGTCTTTTTTTGTTTATAGAGCAAAAAGTAAAAAAACTGTAGAGGTGATTTAATACCATCAAAAGAAAGCTCTATTTGTGGGAAAAAAGGGCATCAATTGTGTTTGGGTACAGCGTCGCATGACCGCGTAATTATCAGTTAAGGCGATGCAGTGCCGTATCGCAAAAAATGGCCTGGTCATTAGGGGGTAAGTCCGTCTGGGGTTAAAATGTGCAGCAAATATAGGATTACAAATTAAACCCAGTAAAGCAAATTGTTAACTATTAATCTCTTTTCAAATATTTTATTGAGAATTATACAGTACATGTTATTAGTACAGATTTTGAAAATAAATAATATATACAGGTATAGGTAGTAAGGCTTCTCAATAATCAATTAAGGAAGAACAAGTGTTATTTGCTATTTTATAACGGGTATTAGCTATGTATATTAGCAGTCTATAGCTTACACAAACAATCAACAGAGTTGAATTAGGATTTAAAAAAAAAAAGAGGACAGCTATTTATAATTTAACATAAACAAAGGATTAATAACAACAATGTAACCTGTTGGTTCATAGAAAGGTTATATATGGGATAGTTGGGCGAGGGGTCTATTCAACCACGGCCAAGATCTGTCTATATGGCTTGGCATGTCCTGGAGATAGAAGTAATAGACCCAACTATCTCAATTGTACCCATTATGGGTTTATTGTAAAGGAATGAGTGGGTGACCTCTATTGACTTGGGTTCTGATGTATTAGAGGATTGATAGGTCATAGGTAGAATGAATATTAAGAACAAAGGTATAATAGGTGGAAGGGGAGGAACGAGGTATGAAGGGGAGTTGGAGAAGGGGAGGGGTCTACAGAGGGGATCAGTGTTTCAACTAGCAATATATCGATTAGGAATAAAAGTATGATAGTGGATGGTAGGTGTCCTCAGGGTAATAGAAGTGAGCAATCAAAGCCTGGTGGTAAATGGTGGTTTATCCATGGAAGCCACAGTGATTCGAATTTAGAAAGTTTGTCTAGTAAGATCGCTTCAGTTTTAGCATGAATCATTGCCTGTGTTACTCTATGTTTAACCAACACTATGCATAGTGTGGATGATTTCCAGGCTTTAGCTATGGATTGTTTTGCTGCAGTGGTTAAGTATAATTGGAGTTTGAATTGAAAGTGTGTTAAAGTTTGTGGTTTATTATTCAAAAGAGCTACCGTTGGATCAGGAAGTAAAGTGGAATCGAACATGGTAGAGAGTATGTTAAATATTTCAGACCAAAAGGTTCTTTGAGGATATAATTGAAGGCTTCAACCATAAGGGCCCTTTCACACGTACGTACAAACGGTCCGTTTATTACAAGTCCGTTTACGGACTTGTAATGTATCCCTATGGGATCGCAGACGTTAGCGGATGATGCATCCGCTAACGTCCGCAACCATCCGCGTCCGCAAAGATCCGCTTTTGCGGACGGAAGAAAACCCTATTTATACACGGTCCGTATTCATCCGATTCCCCATAGGGGAGAGTGGAGGAGAGACAGGGCGGTCTCTGCACTGTGTGCGGGGACCGCCCTGTCCGCCGACAGCTCAGCGGGGATTAACGGAGGAATCCCCGATGAGCCAAACGGGCTAACGGAGCGGATCAATACGGATCCGCTCCGTGTGAAAGAGCCCTAAGGGGCGATAATAAGGTTTTAAAGCGTTTGTAGTAGGTAGCTGAAAAGCCATCAGACGCACTTCCGGTTCCTGTCTCCAGCTTCCGGACACCATAGAGACTACACGTCGTGCAGCCCATCAAGCCTTCCGGATACCCATAGAGGTACTACCGCTGTTCCACCTTCCTGCGCCTGGTTACTGTGATCTTTGGTCTCAGCTACTTACATTGTGGACTGCAGAGTGACCCCGGACCCTTAATTCCTATATGCCCAATAGGGATGAGCTTTGAGTTAGAGTCAAACTCATGTACGACTCGAACATTGCCTGTTCGCCCGTTCCCCTGAACAGCGAACAATTTGGGGTGTCTTTGCGGCAAATTCGAAAAGCCGCGGAACACCCTGTAAAAGTCTATGGGAGAAATCTAAAGTGCTAATTTTAAAGGCTTATATGCAAGTTATTGTCCTAAAAAGTGTTTAGGGACATGGGTCCTGCCCCAGGGGACATGTATCAATGCAAAAAAATCCGGGAGCAGTGATTTTAATAATGCTTAAAGTGAAACAATAAAAGTGAAATATTTCTTTAGAATTCGTACCTAGGGGGTGCGTAAAGTATGCCTGTAAAGCAGCACTTGTTTCCCGTGCTTAGAACTGTCCCTGCACAAACTGTCATTTCTGAAGGAAAAAAAGTCATTTAAAACCACTCGCGGCTATAATGAATTATCGGAGAATACAGAAAAAAGGCATTGAATGTCATTGAGAAAAAAAATGCGTGGGGGTCCCCCCAAATTCAATTACCAGGCCCTTCAGGTCTGGTATGGATATTAAGGTGAACTCCATCCCAAATCAAAAAAAAATGACGTGGTGTTCCCCCCAAATATTCATACCAGACCCTTCATCCGAGCACGCAACCTGGCAGGCTGCAGGAAAAGAGGGGGGGCGGGATAGCCCCCCCTCCTGAACCATACCAGACCACATGCCCTCAACATGGGAGGATGCTTTGGGGGTCTGTGACTTCCAGAATCTGGTCTTCCAGATTCCGATAAACCCCCCACAACCACCGGGCAAGGGTTGTGGGTATGAGGCCCTTGTCCCCATCAACATGGGGCAAATGGTGCTTTGAGGGGTCACAGACCCCCAAAGCATCCTCCCAATGTTGAGGGCATGTGGCCTGGTACGATTCAGGAGGGGGGGTCGCTCTCTCATCCTCCTTTTCCTGCGGCCTGCCAGGTTGCATGCTTTGTGAATACAGCATTTGCCTCTCAAAGTTGCGGCGGCGTAGCGTTACTAGGATACGCTACGTGGATCTGGCCCATTGTTATTAACCTACTTTTGGGACTTATTGCAGACTCTACTTAGTTGGTCCTTGCACCATCTCTCCTTTTCTTGTGAAAAGCTGTGAGGGCCTGGGCATTTGTGTGGTTTCAGAGTTTTTATTGCTGTTTGGACTTCTAAATCTATGATAGGTTTGTCAAGGGTTTCCTGTTGTGCAGTGGAAATGGAGGGAGTTGAATAGGGGATAATAAAGTGTCTAGGCGTGTTTGGTCGAATGTATGGGTATCTTGATATAAGTCAGTGAGTTTTCTACGGAACTCATTTAGGATTTTTTTGTGGGTTGCTGGAGTGTCAGGATACCTTGGGAATACGGAATGCTGCCATGACTCGGTGTATCGAGGCTGTCGGGTCCCGGTAGGTGCAGAGCGCTAAGCAGCCATGTACTGACTAGTCAGCCTCACGCATGCGCCTCCAGTTAACTATTCATCTCACATTTTATTTTCTTCTGCGTTTCAAGCTGAGCAGGTACCAGGTTTTGAGGTGTAATCCAGGAGATGCTTTTTGCCCACCATCATAACCGATTTCCAGTGGTGCTAGATTAAATCTTTATCCTCTAAACACCAAGAGAGATCGATCACTCTGTGTGAGGGAGCTTCGCTGTGAAAAGAAATCTGTCAACAAATAAACAAGATAACAATAGCTGTAGAATGGTGATATCTTTCCATTTTTTAATACACATGTAAAATCTTGAATTTAATAAAAAATTATGAAAATGTAATGTGTCATATTTTAAAGAACCTTTTCCCTATGTATCACTGGATATCTATAAGGGAACCGCCAAATGTATGCACATGCAGGCTTCCCTTGCTGCTTTGTAGTGCTACCTAATGGTTGTGCTTTACCCCTGTACCTGTTTTGGCTGATTCATCAAAATAAAGGAACGTAGCAATTATATCTCAACAGTGGTCAAAGTAGAAATAAAAGCAAAGCTATTTTTTTCCATTTTGGATAGAGGGTTATAACCCCTGTCAGTTTTATTTTTTTTTGCCAAATGTGTCCCATTCTCCCTGTTTCTCTCCACTTCCTGTCCCATAGCCAAAACATGAGGTGAGAGAAAATCCCTTCAAAGTGAATGAATCCCTGGTTGTCACCAGAACCAGTTTCCCCATTAGAAGATTTATCATATATTCCTGTTCTAATGAAAACTCAAATCTAAAAATGTAGAAGTTTCCTTTCACTGTCACTTTCAGACAAAAAAAGCATTGAACTACTGAGAGCTCCATATGCCAGCTAACTTTCTAATCTCCACATATTATACATAAATAAAAAACATAAAATAGCAAACACATACAAAGTGAAAGTCATATAAAATCATATAAAGTCATACAAAATACATAAAAAGCTTAATAAAAATACTTTCGCTTTACATGATCATGTCCTGATAATAAGATTGTTATATGTAGATTTCACTTTTAGCCCCTGTTCACACAATAATCTGCATGTGAATCACACAGGAACCGCACCACATTCCTATGCAATTCACATGCTATTGAGTGAGAGGCGATTTGAGCTCTTTAATATTAAATGGGCTTAAATTACACTGCATCGCACCACAAAAGTGTAGGCACCTTTTTTGGAGCCACACCACAACTGCATTGCATGGTCGTTTTGTACCATGCAATCCGTTGAGCTTGCCAACCTTTTGGGGTGTTGTTAAATTTGTAATGACACCCACAGCAGATCCAGTTCCTCACAGGTATATGCTCTCGCAGAATCCGCTGTCTTCTGGGAGACACACAGGTCCCAGAAGACAGCAGGGACTATTCAGAATGTGCAGCACGACTTGCGAATGCGCAGTAGGGAACCAGGCCGTGAAGCTGCAAGGCCTGATTCCCTTACTTAACCACTTCAGCCCCGGACCATTTCGCTGGTCAAAGACCAGGCCACTTTTTGCGATTCGGCACTGCGTCGCTTTAACTGACAATTGCACGGTCGTGCGACGTGGTTCCCAAACAGAATTTCCATCCTTTTTTTCCCACAAATTGAGCTTTCTTTTGGTGGTATTTGAACACCTCTGCGTTTTTGTTTTTTTTTTGCTTTAAAAACAAAAATAGAGCGACAATTTAGATTTTTTTTTTTGATTTTTTACTTTTTGCTATAATACATATCCTCCCAAAAATATATAAAAAAAACATATTTTTTCCCCAGTTTAGGCCGATATGTATTCTTCTACATATTTTTGTAAAAAAAAAAACGCAATAAGCGTTTATTGATTGGTTTGCGCAAAATTTATAGTGTCTGCAAAATAGGGGATAGTTTTATGACATTTTTATTAATAATTATTTTTTACTAGTAATGGCGGCGATCAGCGATTTTTATCGTGACTGTAACATTATGACAGACACATCAGACACTTTTGACACCATACTTTACTGTAGGGGGGATGGGCTGTGTGTGACATGACACTGATCTCCGCTCCAATTACACAGAGCGGAGATCAGTGTCATTGTCACTAGGCAGAGTGGGGAGATGCTTGTTTATATTAGCATCTCCCCACTCTATCTCTCTGTGAGACCATCACGGGTATCCCCGCGCCGGTCGAGTCCGCTGGACCCACGGTCGGGCTCATGGAGCTTGCAGCAGGGTCGCGAGCGTAACCTCACGGCAGAATCTTAAACGGGACATACCTGTACGCCCATATGCCTGTCCGTGCCATTCTGCTGACGCAAATAGGAGTGTGGCGGTCCTTAAGCGGTTAAAGGGGAGTTCCGCCCAAAAATTTTTTTTTAAAGACAGCAGCTACAAATGCTGACTTTTAATATTAGGACACTTACCTGTCCCGGGCGCCCACGATGTCCTTACCCAAAGCCAAACTGTTCCTCGGCTCCCGGTGCAGGCGCCGGCATCTTCAGTAAGGGATTCAGGAAGTAAAGCCTTGCGGCCTGGTTCCCTGCTGCGCATGTGCAAGTCACGCTGCGTGTCCACACTGGTCCCTGCTGTCTTCTGGAAACTGTGTGTCTCCCAGATGACAGCGTGGGGGGGGGAGGAGGGGCCAGACATGGTGTAGATTGCCGTGGAATCTGTGGCGATCTATCGCCGGAAGTGGGAGCAAATACCTGGAGGGGGAGGAACAGGAAAAGCGGAGGTTCCATTTTTGGGTGGAACTCCGCTTTAAGATGCTGGCGCCTTCACCCGGAGCCAAGGGACTGGTCGGCTTTGGATGAGGACATCTCAAGTGCCCTGCTGGACAGGTAAGTATCCTTGTTTTAAAAGTCAGTAGCTGCAGTATTTGTAGCTGCTGGCTTTTATTTAAATTTTTTCCCGGCAAGACTCCGCTTTAAGTATGCTGTTCATAGCGAAGGCTTTGTATTTTAGAAGCACCCTGTATTATCTGTAATTTATATACAGTTGTCATAGTACATTGCGCTTTACAATAGGGAATACAAAAATATACAAATATTTTATTAACAATACAAAATGTAGAAAGACACAAAATTGTCTAAGGCTGAATCTATATATATAAAACTCAACGTGTGTGTGTGTGTGTATGTATGTATGTTCCAGCATCACGTCCAAACGGCTAAGATATTAACATGAAACTTGGCACACATGTTACTTATATGTCAGCAACAAACATAGGATAGGTGGTTTAACCCTTACCCACCCCCATTTGCCATGGTCGGGGTTTTCCTTTAAAGTCCCATTCAACTCTATGGGAAATACATGTTACTTCATAACTTCCAAACGGCTGTAGATATTTCGATAACACTTGGTCACATGTTACTTATATGTCCACTTAAACTATAGGATAGTTAATTTATCCCTTAACTACCCCCATTTGTGAGGGTCGGGGTTTTTGTTTAAAGTCCCATGCAAATCAATGGGAAATGTATGTTCCCACATAACTTCTGTACGCCTGGAGATATTTCAATAATACCTGGTACACATATTACTTATATGCCAAATAAAAATATATGACAGTTAAATTAACCCTTAACTACACCCTTATATAAAAGATGGGTATATTTATATTACTATGATTTTCCTCCCCAAAGGGTTAAGATAGGAAGACCGGGCAACGCCGGGTATTCAGCTAGTTCACTCTAAACGAACAGCTGTCTAACAGAGCTCTATTTTTTGTTGTTGAAATTGAAAGTTGAAAGTGCAAAAAAGTGACGCATGACATTGTTCATGTCGCTGTACAGCAGCATGATGCGCTATGTTGCTGTAAGGTGATGTGTGATCCTTGTTACGCTACATGTCTGCATTTAGTTGCAGCTCACTTCACCACAGCTCTGAGCTGCATTGCAGTATGAATAGGCCACACAGAAATGAATTACTTTCTGTGTGTCCTAGTGGTGACCAGTGTTTGACAGTGCAGTAAAAATCTGGTCACCTCACAGAGTGTGAATTAGCCCTAAATGGTTTGCCAGTCAAAGCTCACAATCTAAAAGTTAATGCATAGTTATGCAAAATGCAAATGGTTCCAAATCATATACAATATACCGTATCTCAAAATGCATAAAAATATATTATAAGAGTACATATCGAATAGCTGAAAATGAATCTACCATGCAGCATGACAGTCTATGAATAGTTAAAGTGGATTCTTGAAAACAAAAACATTTTTTTTTTAATCGCCTCCATCCCTCAGACTAAGTCGCACATGCATACATAAACTGTGTTGGCACCACACATGTGAGGTATTGCCTTGAATGTTAGAGTGAGAGGAATATTTCTAGTGCTAGATCTCCTCTGTTACTCTAAACAGGTAACCTGTAAACATTTTTAAAGCATCGCCTATGGAGCTTTTTAGGTATGATAGTCCGTCGCCATTCCAGGAGTGTAAGCAATTTTAAAGCTTGACATGTTAGGTGCAGCGGAACATTATCTTTTATACATTACCAAATAATTGGGTTATGGATTGTGTTTTTTTGCATCAAAATTCATTAAAGTGTATTTCTTCCCAAAACATTATGTTTGAAAAAACGCTACGCAAATACTGTTTGACATAAAAAATTGAAACAATCTGCATTTTATTCTCTAGGGTCTCTGCTAAATATATATATATTGTGACATTGGGGGTTGTTAGCTCTTGTGGTAGATGCATTTTCGTGCAGTGAGTCAACACCAAACAGGCATATAACGTTAAGGGCCTGGTAGCCCACGTTTATTAAAGGAGGAAAACAAAACAAAGCAGGGGTTTAAACGATGATCAGAAACAACTGAAAAATACTAGCCCACCTGGCTACTCCTCGAGAGCACTGCTGCCATAGGAACTGGTCCCTTAAACCAGCAGCTCCTCCAGACCCCCAGTCTTGGGTGCACATGGCTTTGAAGCCCTTCAACGCCCACAGCGTCTGTCCGTACACAGCGTCTGTCTCAACACAGAGACCAGTAGCCACCGCTGCACACACTTCACCTTCCTCCACTTCTGCTCTCCCCAGCCCTTCATTATATGAGCTGTGTGCCCCTGTCTCTAAGACCCGGACACAGGGTTGGAGATCCTGTCCCACCCATATCTCTGAGGAATCTCCAAGCCACAGAGCCCCTTGTAGAGATAAATAAATCGGAGAAAACTGTCAGAGCAGTTCCCTGTTTTAAAATTTAAGCTCTGCACTCAGCCGATATGCAGACTCTGTGTCCACTTCAATATCATTGGGACAGAACCTCGCTCTGCCACTATATATATATATATAGCGGTGCTTATACTGCCAAGTTCAAAAGACCCACACATCATCCTGTTGTCTGACCCTCCATTTCTCATTCTTTAGACACAATGAAGAGTCACTTGCTTGTAGGGTTAACTTGGGTAGAGTTGGGTAGGGTGTAATGACATGGGATGCCCATAGATATTAGCACATTGGTAATTTACATTCTGAAGATAAGGCACAGCAAAGATTGTAGTTTAGTGAGCTGCGTCACTGCAGACTATTGCTCCATTGTGTGCTGCACTGATTCCTGCAGAATATTACTTTAAAGAATTTCTTGTGAGAAGTCACTCTGAATGACTCTCTGTGGTGATAACAGTTATCCAAATGCTGGCCCTGTGTCCAGAGCAGCGTATCCTCACACACACCCCCTCCGACCCCACAGTCCTTCTAATAGCAAATGGTAACTGCCGGACTACTAGGCCCAAATAGTCCAGTGAAGGAAAGACTGAGTTCCCCTGCCACAGCCTTTCACATTAAATTTAGAGTCTCTCCTTGTAACATCATGCTGTATAAGACTGATCGTGCAACACCCTCTTGTGGCTTTCAGTTACTAGGGGCAACAGCAGATATTCACAAGCCTCTTCAATAGACTCCTCCGGTCCTATCACTTGCTGTCATGTACCCACTGACCTTCTCTATGGTCCCCGTTCCATGGAAGAGACATGGTTCAACCGCACAGTCCAGCGGTAACTTCTTTCTTTTGATCTTGAATTCCTCCTATGCTGTATTTTAAGAAAAGTGGTCCTCATCCAGGACTTTCTCCTCAGCACCAAATATACTACTGCTCCATCTTGTTTCCTGTCAGGACTCCCCCCCCAGTGGCACGTTACCTCGGCCTATATAGCAGGCCCGCCCCCTGCCAACCCTAGTTGGGGATTGGTCAGAGCTGCCATACAAGCTGCCTGCCACTCCAATCCCAGGCCCTGCCTTCTTCTCTGTACATTCTCCCCAGAGACAGGGGAGGCGCCTCAGGACTAGAGCACAGGTGGCCACACCCACTGCCACACTGACACTCCCAGTCTCAGATCAAAACAACCAGGCCTGGCATAAGGCACAGGCCTGACTAGATTTGCCTGCACTGGCAGTTTAAAAACAATAAAACCCTATTTCTACGCATACCAAAAGGTAGTGGGCGCTATATATATATATATATATATATATATATATATATATATATATATATATATATATATATATGGGGGTTCTAAATACCTTTTTAGCAATAAATAAAGACTTTTTTACTTGTGAACAAAAAGTGCCAGAAAAGGCCTGGAGCTGAAGTGGCTAGATTACTGCACAGATCTGGAAAAATGACGCAAAACACACCATCATGCATGTAAGAATATATAGTACATGCCTCTTCTATTTAGACAACATTTTCTTATCCAAGAGTCCACCTTTAAATTAAATGTAGTGATGTATTAATTTCCTTGCCCATTTTTTCAAGTGTATACTCCTGTTATGTAGTGTTTGTTTTGCCCTTTTCCAATATGGCTGCATTGCTCTCTCTCTCTGCCACGAGGACGAGGTCATCAAGAAGAGCAGAGGTATGGCAAGGATTCTTGGGAGGTGAATACACCCCTCATATTTTTTGTAAATATTTTATTTTATGTTTTCATGTGATTACACTGAAGAAATTACACTTTCTTGTCCCCTCAAAATAACTCAACACACAACCATTAATGTCTAAACTGCTGGCAACAAAAGTGAGTACACCCTAAGTGAAAATGTCCAAATTGGGCTCAGTTAGCCATTTTTCCTCCCCGGTGTCATGTGACTTGTTAGTGTTACAAGGTCTCAGGTTTGAATGGGGAACAGGTGTGTTAAATTTGATGTCATCGCTCTCTCATACTGGTCACTGGAAGTTCAACATGGCACCTCATGGCAAAGAACTCTCTGAGGATCTGAAAAAAATAATTGTTGATCTACATAAGAAGATTGCAAAGACCCTGAAACTGAGCAGCAGCACTGTGGCCAAGACCATACAGCGGTTTAACAGGACAGGTATCCTGTAACCACTTCCGGGAGCCCGGGCCGTGGCAAATTACGTCAACAGCTCGGCTCCCACCTCCTTCCCCCACCGCCGGGCCAGTAGGAGAGCACATCAGTGCCCTGCCCATGCGCGAGTAGGGACACGGCGTCTAGCCATGCTTCACTACTGGTGTCCCGTTACCGGTAGTGAAGTTAATCTGTGCTGACATCGCTGGACTCCAGGACAGGTAAGTGTCCTAATATTAAAAGTTAGCAGCTGCAGTATGTGTAACAGCTGGCTTTTAGTTTTTTGCAGGGGTGGGCGGACCTCCGGTATAAACAGAGTTCCTTGGTTGAGCACAAAAAATAGACTGTTGCTAAAAACAACAAAGTGGGTACACTCCCACAGCCTAGAGCTCTATCTACTGATAAAACCTCCAGTGATAAACCTCTCTTCCACATTTAGAGACGGTTCAAACTAGTGCGCTGTGTGATATCGCATGTGATTCGCCCGACACTGCAGTGCAAATCTCATGCGATGTCCGTGCAATGCGATTTCAGCCATACAGATAGAATGGCTGAGATCGCACCACATTCGGACCAAACGTGCACAGGACCCTTTTTTTGGGCCGCACCAGAATCGAATCGGATTGGGTGAAATGGCGGTGTCGTTAATGTTGTATGACACTCCCCAGCAGTTAGCATATGGCAGTGTGAACTGCTGAGCGAGTCGGGTGCGATGCGGGAACCTGCAGTGGATTCGCAGGGTTCCCACATCGCACTAGTGTGAACCCAGCCTAAATGTTTCCGCTGTGGACAAGCAGGCCACATAGTTCGTCAGTGTCCAATGCTTGCTGATAGTTCTGAAATTCATAGTAAAGCTGGACATATGTACAAAAGAAAACAGGGAAAATCAAGAAAACAAATGTTTACCAAACTACCTGGGGTAGACTATCATATACAGGCCCTTCTATCAGCAACACTTTTTTTTTTTTTTTTCCATGTCCTTGCTCTCTCTTTCCTCTTCCCCTTCTTTTTTTTTCCCTCTTTAGGGAGAACTTTGTTTCTTTATTTTTGAGACATATTATTTTAAATTTGCAATCTAGCACTCCTGAGCATTTATTTCTTATTCTTTTTAAGCCTCATAAGGTTTACTCTGTCAACTTCTACCTTCCACTCCAGAGCCTTAACAACTATATCCCTTAATATACGCCTGTATATGTATGTACAAATATACAATTCAGAGTACCAATGTTGCTATTCTGCTTACAGGCCTCTTTATTAAACTTCTTCCCTTCTGCCAACAATTCCACACCCCTCCTGGGTTTTTGCATGGTCTTTCCATCTTTGACCCGGCCCTGTTTGGGGGTGACCCCCTGTGGTGTCGAGCAAGGGGTCTTATTCAGCGTGGAGATCCGATTTATTGCCTGGGTTGTGGATCATCTTTGAGTGGGCGATGCGTTGCTGCTCTACAGGCTCACAGTATTAACACTGAGACACCTTACCAAGGTAATTATTATTGTTTTGTATATAAATATAGAACATACTGTCTCTTTTTCATATATTGTTTTCCTATTTCATAGGTTTTTTTGTAAAAGTAGACGCAAATTCTAAAAGTGTACCTCCTATTATTTGAATGACTATGAGATGTCTAATCAATATGTGTTCCCTTTTAGTTACACAATTCTCTGAAGAAGACCTTGTAGGTCGAAACGTTCGTTAGATTGTTTATGCTACAATACATATTTTTGGCTGTATAAACACTATTTGTGTACTGTATTGCATATCTATGTAAACGCTGACTGTGTACTTGTCATAGCTCATATTCTATCCACTTTTGCTATTTCATTCTTGCCCGATTTTTTTATCATGTGAATAAATATAATTTTTTACTACATGGTATTATATTCTTCTACACTAGCTGCCTAATAACCCCACCTGGGAAAATCCGTTCATCTATCAGCAACACTTAAACCACCTCCCTTTGCAACCTGTGGACACTATGCTTGTTTATAGTGTGGGAGAAAAGTAGGATTTTTGAAGAACAGCTTACCTGTAAAATCCTTTTCTTTGAGTACACCACGGGACACAGAGCCTTTAGTCATTACATAGTGGGGTTGTATGGTTACCAGAGGTGATTGGACACTGGCACAACCTATGAGAACAAGTTCCCCTCCATATAACTCCGCCCATACAGGAAGTACCTCAGTTTTTGTAGCAAAGCAGTAAGTATCTCATAGAAGGGAGGGGACCTCTGTGTCCCGTGGTGTACTTAAAGAAAACGATTTTACAGGTAAGCTGTTATTCAAAAATCCTACTTTCTTTATCGTACACCATGGGACACTGAGCCTTTAGTCATTACATAGTGGGATGTCCCAGAGCAATGCTCAATATGAAGGGTGAGAGACACAGATCCATCAGGCCACCCACGGACAAGAAGCCCTAGACCACTGCCTGCAGCACACTACGCCCAAAGGCAGAATCCTCATGTCCTCCCACATCTATTTGATAGAATTTTGTAAACGTATGGACTGAAGACCAAGTTGCAGCCTTACAGAGCTGAGCCATTGAAGCCTGGTGATGCACTGCTCATGAGGAACTAATCGCTCTGGTCGAGTGCACCTTAACAGGAAAGGGAGGAACCTCCTTTCTTAAATCATAAGCTTTACTAATCACTTGATGAATCCACCTGGCAATGGTGGATTTTGATACCGGTTGGCCCCTTTTAGGACCATCTGGTATAATGAACAAAACATCTGTTTTACGTATCTGAGCCGTAGCCTGCAGATAAACTTTAACTGCCCTCACTACATGTCACGCCCCTGACGGTAAGAGCCTGATGTGCGGAAGACGGCCTCCCTTGCAGCTCTGACTCCGAGCTCCTGGTAAAGTGGACAGGAGACTCCAAAGTACAAAGTCGCACGAGTGCCTTGCAGGATCGCTGGTGAGTCGCTAAGCTGGAGTTGCTGAGCAGGTAGCGGAGAGGCACAGGTGCAGGTGGTAGTCCCAGGCAACTGTCAGCGGGTAGAGGAAGTGGTCAAGCCGGGTCATGCACTATCGGATACGTCTGGAACACAGGCGGAAGCCGGAAGCGAGGTCACAGGGCAGGCTGGGTCGGTATTGGGCTGGCAGCAGAGTAGCAGAATCAGTAGGCGAAAGCAGGGTCCAAAACAAGCCGGGTCGGTGCAGGCGGAGAGCAGGGATATCAAAGGCAAGCCGGGTCGGGTCAACGGTACAGGAAACAGGATACAGGTTACTAGGTAGGTTTAGCCAAACGCTATAGAACGGACAGCACCTGAGTCCAAGAAGAGGCCAGCCTAAATAGCCTGTCTGGCGCCAAAAACACTCAGAGAGTGCACGCCGCGGCGCCCGCACGTGCACGCGCACGCGCGGGCGCGCGCACGGGAGCACGCACGCGCACGGGAGCGCGCACGCGCGCTAACGGCGCTCCTGTGGAAGCTGAAGACCCAGCTCGACCCCTATGGCCGCCATTTTGGGTGCTGGCATGCCCTTCCTGACATTGCCCCCTCCTAATGGGCAGCCTCCGGATGCCCAATCTAGCCAACTTGTCAGGATGAGAGTTCTTGAAAGCTTGAACGAGCCTTTGGGCGTGAATATTGTCTTCCGGTTCCCACGAGTTGTTCTCCGGTCCGTATCCCTGCCACTTGATTAGGTATTGAACCTGATTCCTCCTTCTTCTGCAATCTAGTACCGCTTCTACTACAAATTCTTCCTCGCCGTTCACAAGCACAGGTTCAGGTGGGCCAACGTCTCGATCAGGGAATGGATTAGACACAGCAGGTTTTAGCAGGGTTACATGGAATACGGGATGGACCCTTAAGGAGTCTGGTAACTCGAGTTCATAAGCGACATTATTGATTCGCCTCTTCACAGGGAATGGTCCCAGAAACTTAGGTCCTAACTTTTTCGAGGGACAAGCGAGTTTCAGATTAGTGGTTGCCAACCAAACTTGGTCGCCTGGATCTAGTATTAATTCCCCTCTTCTCCTTCTATCAAAAACTTCTTTGTTGTAAGCCTGGGTCTTGGCCATTGTTTCCTGTAACACTTTGTTGTTGGTATTAAAGAAGTCCACTGTTTCAAGGACGGCAGGTACTGAGCATTCAGGAATCGAGTTGAACAAAAAGGATGGGTGAAACCCATAATTTGCAAAGAAGGGCGATTGCTTGGTGGCAGAGTGGGAGGAGTTGTTATAGGCGAATTCGGCCAGAGGAAGTAAGTGCATCCAATCGTCTTGGGAGAAAGAAGAAAAACAGCGAAGATATTGTTCGAGAGTCTGATTGGTCCTCTCCGTCTGTCCATTCGTCTGCGGATGGTAAGCTGATGAAAATGAAAGTTCGATCCCCAGGGATTCACATAATGACCTCCAGAACCTAGAGGTGAACTGGACCCCTCTGTCGGAGACTATGTTTGCCGGTGCTCCGTGAAGTCTTATGATTTCTTTGATGAAGACCTGTGCGGTCTCCTGTGCAGAAGGAGTGCCTTTCATAGGTAGAAAGTGGGCCATCTTGGATAAGCGGTCAACAACCACAAAGATGGTATTATAGCCCCCAGATGGCGGCAACTCCACAATAAAATCGATGGAAATCATCTGCCACGGTCTGCTTGGAACCGGCAGTGGCTTGAGTAGGCCCCAGGCCTTAGACCTGCTGTTCTTGTTACGGATACACGTGGTACATGACTCCACATACTTTTTACAGTCTTTCTGTATCTCGGGCCACCAGAATGTTCGTTGCAACAGTTCGGACGTCTTATTCGTACCAAAATGTCCCGCAAGCTTGTGGTCGTGGCACAACCCCAAGGTGGGGACTCGCA
This sequence comes from Rana temporaria, assembly GCF_905171775.1. Lineage (NCBI taxonomy): Eukaryota > Metazoa > Chordata > Amphibia > Anura > Ranidae > Rana > Rana temporaria. Next base: position 341,852,223 of record NC_053490.1, read on the forward strand.
GGCTTTCTGGCACAAAGACCTTGTCTCCGTGCCAGAGTAGCCCATCCCTTGCCAACAGAACGGTCCCGAGTGGGGAAGGGTTACCTACTGAAGCTTGCTTAATTTGATTGATTAAGTTTCCTTGCAACAGAAGAAAGTTGCCAGGAGACAAGATTGTATCGGGCGGGGAAGTTTCTTGAGGTTTGCTAAACATGCGTGACAACGCATCTGGTTTTATGTTCTTTGATCCTGGTCTGTATGTCAAATGAAAGGTGAATCGGGAGAAAAAAAGTGCCCATCTGGCCTGCCGTGGTTTTAGTCTCTTTGCCGTTCTCAGATATTCAAGGTTCTTATGGTCCGTGTAGATTAATATTGGGTGTGCGGCCCCTTCCAGAAGATACCTCCATTCTTCTAAGGCCGCTTTGATCGCTAGGAGTTCGCGATCCCCGACATCGTAGTTCTTCTCCGCACTGGACAATTTACGAGAGAAGAAGGCGACAGGGTACAACAGAGCTTTAGGTCCCTGTCTCTGGGAAAGTATGGCCCCGACTGCCGTCTCTGACGCATCCACCTCAAGAACATATGGTTGGGCCGAATCAGGGTGTTTCAAGACAGATGCGGAGGTAAATAACTTTTTCAGGGTCTCGAAAGCAGTTTGGGCCTCAGAAGACCACTGGAACCTGACGCCTTGCTTGGTGAACTGGGTGATGGGGGAGATGATTGCTGAGAAACCCTTGATAAATTTTCTGTAAAAGTTCGCAAAACCTACGAAACGTTGGATGCCTTTCTTATCACTGGGAGCTGGCCAATCCAGGATGGCTGCGACTTTTTGAGGGTCCATCTTGATACCCTCAGTGGATATAATCAGGCCCAAAAATTGGATGCTCTGGCGTTCGAATTCGCACTTTTCAGCCTTGGCGTAAAGTCCATGTTGTCGAAGGCGGGCCAGAACATTTCTGACGTGTCTGCGATGGTCAACTAAGGAGGAAGAAAAAATTAGTATATCATCAAGGTACACCACAACAAACAGGTCCAGGAAATCTCGAAAGACATCATTGATAAAGTGCTGGAACGTGGCGGGGGCATTGCAAAGTCCGAAGGGCATCACCAGGTACTCAAAATGCCCAAAACGTGTACGGAAGGCAGTCTTCCATTCATGACCCTCCCGTATACGGATCAAATTATAAGCACCCCGAAGATCCAGCTTAGTAAAAATGAGGGCAGCACCAAGTCTTTGGAAAAGTTCAGGCACTAACGGCAGGGGGTAACGGTTTTTGACCGTAATTTTGTTTAGCTCGCGGTAGTCTATACATGGACGTAAGGAGTGGTCCTTCTTTTCCACGAAGAAGATACCCGCACCAGCCGGGGACGTGGAAGGGCGGATGAACCCTTTTTTCAGATTCTCATCCACATAGTCCTTAAGGGCTACCAGTTCATTTTCAGATAAGGGGAAAATCCGGCCAAAGGGAACTTCAACTCCGGGGAGGAGGTCGACTGGACAATCATAGGAACGATGGGGAGGGAGCGTCTCTGCCCCTTTCTTACTAAATACGTCCAAAAAGTCGTGGTATACTGTAGGCACCAGTTGACGAGCTTTAGAGTCTGAATCAAGACATAGTAGGGAAGGCTGGTCACAAGGGGTGGGAAGGCAGTGTTGAAGGCAGTAGGGTGAGCGGAAGTTAATTTCATCTGTGGTCCAGTCGATGCTGGGGTTATGGACTTTCAGCCAAGGCATGCCGAGAATAATCGGAAATAAAGGAGAGGCGATGGCATCCAATCGGAGTAGTTCTTTGTGACCGTTAGCCATGGTGGCTAATAGAGGGACAGTCTCATGAGTAACTGCCCCGGACTTGATAACGGAGCCATCGGCCAGGTAGACGGAGAGTCTCTGTGGTTTGGGTTGGAGCGGGATACGGTGTTTCACAGCAAAGGATAGGTCCACGAAACAACTGCAGGCCCCGGAGTCAATTATGGCGGGCGTCTGGATGGTCCCTTCTGGCAGCTGTAATGAGATGGAGAGAGCAAGGTGAGCAGAAATGCTGGGTAAGTTCATATTTGCAGAGGGTGAAGTAACTGAGAGGCACTTACGGGGTTTGACTGGACAAGATCTTACGTAGTGGCCTGACCCTCCGCAGTACAGACACAGGTTCTGCTGGCGGCGGCGTTGACGTTCTTCGAAGGAGAGGGAAGGGCGAAGTAGGCCGATCTGCATTGGCTCCGGTGCGTCGGACGTGGTCGGAGTTGGGAGCGGTGGAGCAGGGTTGAATGGGCTGGGAATCCGTGGTAGCATCCATACCGGGCGTGACTGGCCCGCAGCCCTCTCTGATCTCCGTTCTCTCAACCGGCGATCAATCTGAATGGATAAGTCAAACAGGGCCGTCAAGGTGGAAGGCATTCCCACACGGGCTATTTCATCCTTAAGGGGCTCGGAGAGGCCCATGCGGAACTGGGAGCGTAATGCAACATCGTTCCAATCAGTGTCAAAGCCCCATCGTCTAAATTCAGCGACGTAGTCTTCCACCGGTCTGCGACCTTGCTGGAGAGAGCGAAGAGCCGCTTCAGCGGAGGCGGCCTGCTGGGGATCCTCGTATAACTGGGCCATGGCGGTGAAAAATGAAGCTGCATCGGTTAAACACTCGGACTTCTGTTCTAGGTGACGATGGGCCCAGGATTGCGGTTCCCCTTGCAACAAGGAGATTACAAAGCCGACCTTTGTGGCCTCTAAGGAAAAGGTGCGCGGCTGCAGTGCAAAATATAGGTCACATGCATTCTTGAAGGACCTAAACTTACTGCGATCTCCAAGGAATTTTTCTGGGGTCGGGACCCTGGGTTCAGGTGGAAGCATGACAACTGCCGGAGTGGCGGAGGCCCCCTGGTGGGCAGCAGAGGCAGATGCAGGTCCTGGGGCAGCAGAAGATAAAGCTTGCACTTGTCCTTGCAGCTGGGTATAGCCGGATTGTAAGTCCTTTACTGCCCGTGTTAGTTCGGCCAGATGCTGGCATAGTTCGTCCATAGGAGAGGGTCCCCGCACAGGCTCAGTCATGGCTGTCCGTTACTGTCACGCCCCTGACGGTAAGAGCCTGATGTGCGGAAGACGGCCTCCCTTGCAGCTCTGACTCCGAGCTCCTGGTAAAGTGGACAGGAGACTCCAAAGTACAAAGTCGCACGAGTGCCTTGCAGGATCGCTGGTGAGTCGCTAAGCTGGAGTTGCTGAGCAGGTAGCGGAGAGGCACAGGTGCAGGTGGTAGTCCCAGGCAACTGTCAGCGGGTAGAGGAAGTGGTCAAGCCGGGTCATGCACTATCGGATACGTCTGGAACACAGGCGGAAGCCGGAAGCGAGGTCACAGGGCAGGCTGGGTCGGTATTGGGCTGGCAGCAGAGTAGCAGAATCAGTAGGCGAAAGCAGGGTCCAAAACAAGCCGGGTCGGTGCAGGCGGAGAGCAGGGATATCAAAGGCAAGCCGGGTCGGGTCAACGGTACAGGAAACAGGATACAGGTTACTAGGTAGGTTTAGCCAAACGCTATAGAACGGACAGCACCTGAGTCCAAGAAGAGGCCAGCCTAAATAGCCTGTCTGGCGCCAAAAACACTCAGAGAGTGCACGCCGCGGCGCCCGCACGTGCACGCGCACGCACGGGCGCGCGCACGGGAGCGCGCACGCGCGCTAACGGCGCTCCTGTGGAAGCTGAAGACCCAGCTCGACCCCTATGGCCGCCATTTTGGGTGCTGGCATGCCCTTCCTGACACTACATCCAGAGTGCAGTAACTCCTCCTCCACTGTCTGCTGTTCAGGAAAAAAGAAAGGCAAAACAATGTCTTGGTTTAAATGAAACATCGATACCACCTTTGGCAGAAAGGTAGGATAAGGGCTTAGTACAATTTTGTCTTTGTGACAAATTAAATAAGGTTCTTTAGAAGAGAGAGCTGCTAACTCTGATACCCTTCTTGCTCAAGAAAATCAAAGGAACCGGATGAATAGGTTCAAAAGGGTACTCTTGCAGAGCTGATAGTACTAGGTTCAAATCCCAAGGGCACAAGGGTGATTTGACTGGAGGATTTATGCCCGAACTAGGGAATGAGATGCCAATGGTTTCTGAAAAAGGACTGATAGAGCTGATATTTGACCCTTGATAGTACTCAGGACACCTTTTACCAATAGGCACATGTAAATAGGCACATGTAAATAGGCGCCTTGTAGGGTGGCGACCACGGACCAAATGGTTTCCATTCGGAAATGGCGAATGTCTAGAAATTGGTTTAGATCTTTCAGGTCCAGAATGGGTCTGACGTCTCCATTTGGTTTTGGAACTACAAAAAGGTTTGAATAAAACCCTGCACCTTGCTCCTTCAGGGGGACCTCTTTGATTACCCCCTGAGACAGCAAATGATCCAAACCTCGGAAAAAATAATCTCTCTTTATTGGATCTTTAGAGAACCCAGAGCTTCGGAACCGATGGGGTGGGATCTCTAAAAATTCCAGCTTGTACCCTAGAGATACAGCAGAGACTACCCATCTGTCTGCCAAGTTCCTAAAAACTGCCGAAGCTGCCCCCCACTCGGCCGAGCGTGGGTGCCCCTTCATGAGGAAGATTTGGGGTTCTGTTTATTAGTCTGTTGGCCCCACTGCTTCCTGTACTTCTGGGCCTGGCCCTGATCCTTAGGCTTTGTGGCTGTCTGTGACCGCTGTGACCAATTTTTTCTCAGAAGGATCTTTGAATACCTGGGCATTGTCTACCGGACAGGTCAAGCTCTTAGAGATTACCGCATCCACTGAAGGCAGACTCCACTCTTGGTAAACTTTTCCTCCATTGGATAAAGAACCTCAAATTTCCTAGGAGGAGAGAAACACTTATCTGGATGCTTCCAGTCTGCGTAAATCAGTTTCTCCAATAGAGGATGAACCGGAAAGGAACCGGTAGTCTGTGGAGATTTTAAAGACCCCAGGGCGGGCACAGGTGAGTCAGTTAATTCAGAGGGAGGCAACTTAAATGCAGAGCGAACCATCTTAGTATAATATTGCACCAGCAATTGTTGAGCCCGGGAAGTAGAAAAAAAATCCTCTGAAACATCTGACTCCTCAGAGTCCTCATCCCTATCCTCCGATAGAGGCATGTTCTCCTCACCCGCATCAGATTTTTCTGAAGGGAGATCTTACGCAACTGAAGGTACTCTACCACGCTTATTTTCCCTCTGTGAGGATTTAGCGATTAATGAAGCAAGTCTCCCTTCTAAAGGGCTACCGCCAAAGAGTCCTCAGTGACAAAAGCAGACCCAGACTTCTCAGGAGAAGTCAAGAGTCAATGGCTTCTCCTACACAGGTGCATTATAAATTACCAGAGAGGGAGGTACCAAGCAGGCCCGGGTAGAGGCTCTCGTCTTAGGTGGCAATGTTTTTTTGTCTTTTTTTAATCCCTGTATTTTTCCTTTGGGAAGACATATTACCAAACAACAAAGCCAAGGTACTATCAACTGCATATACTTCTGTGCTAGTTAAGCCTTTTACAGTATGCAACTAATTACACCGTTTTATGCTAAGTGGGTGTCCTCTTTTGGGGGTGCCAGATAACCATCCACATAGAGACCTTACATGTCCTTGGCTGCTGTGTCCCATCCAGGGAGAGCTGCAGGGCTGCATGGCTTTTTAAAAGCTTCTGCCTGTCACAGAACACTGCGATGACGTGCACAGGCGCGTGCATGGGCGCATGCACTTCCACGTCCACGACCCCCCCGTCCTCCCCGCCCCCATAAAGCGCACCCCCTTGCGCGTGCACGCCTAAGGGTCTTATCCGTCATAATTTGGGGGAGTTTGGTCTGCCCCTTTAATGTGGAGACGTGTGCTGGGGAATCCAGCCCTTTAGGGAGGAGGGACCAGGTCGGCAGGTATCACCGCGGGTATTGTGTGCCAACCTTCAGGGATATGGGTTCCTACTTAAAGGATGTCTCTTCCCTAGGCCTTGTAAAAGACTCTGCCAGGACTTTTAGCATTTGAAAAAAGTAAAAGTGCTGGACCCTAGAGCCCAGTCTTCCGAAGAGAGACATTACACCTTGTGCGCGAGGCTCGGATACCATCCAATGGGGCGTAATAAATTAAGCATCTTGGATGGACCCGAAGTATAGCTCTTTTGCCCAAAGGGCCTCCATGGCAGAGCTTCCTTTAGCACTTATTCTCATCGCATCCAATCTTCTTAGACACTGGCGAAAAAAACTGAGGTACTTCCTGTATGGGAGGGGTTATATGGAGGGGAACTTGTTCTCATAGGTTGTGCCAGTGTCCAATCACCTCTGGTGACCATACAACCCCACTATGTAATGACTAAAGGCTCTGTGTCCTGTGGTGTACAATAAAGAAATATTGTTTTTATGGAGGGTTGTCTAGAAGTTGAGCTTTGCATTCCTGGTGTGATAGCTGATGAGGACCCGCTACTTAAAATCATTGCTTATATGAGCCCTCCACCTGGTGGTAATGAGTATGCTCCTATAATTGTGGGTCCCAATGTTGAAGCCGTTGAAGCTGCTTTCATATGGTTTCTTCAACCCCAACAGAGAACTCCCCTACATTTACTGACATGTGCAATTCGTTTAGTTCCAAATTCTTTTTTTAACGAATTGAGACAAATTCATTAATTCAGAAATATAAAGAATTTTCAATTTTTTCCAAATATTCGGAAATTCGAAAATCCTGAAATATGGAAATTCGCAGATTCAGAAATTTGGAAATACGAAAGTTCGGGAATTTGAAAATTCGACAATTCGGAAAGTTGAAAATCCAAAAATTCTAAATTTCGGAAATTGTAAATTCGGAAATTGTAAATTCAAAAATCAGAAAATCCGGAACTTTGGAAATCCAAAAATAAGAATGACAATCCGAAAATTCAAAAGAACGAAAATAAGAATGAAAATCCAAAAATTCAAAAACCTGAAAATTTGAAAATCTCAATTAACTAATAATATCTTAACTATTACTAACTATTAAATTATAGGTATTGGAATTTCCTTTCAAATTTGTCTGTTGGTGAACGTAACAAATACGAATTTATCAGAAGATACGCATTATCCGTAATAACGAATGCCGTATCTGAACGAATGGAACGTAGCAAATTAATAATAATAAATAACAATAATAATAATAAAAACATATTACTAATTAATATTTTTGTTCCGTTCCATATGTTTAGATGAGGCAATTCTTTATTTCCGGAAGAATTTGTAACTTCAGATACATTTTTGTTTGTTACATTCACTAACAGCCAAATTTGAAAGGAAATTCCAATACCTATAAGTTAATAGTTAGTTATTATTAGCTATTTACAATTTTTGGATTTTCGTTCTTTCTCATTTACAGATTTACCTTTCTTATTTTCAAATTTTCGAATTTTTAGATTTTTCTAATTTCCTAATTTTCTAATTTACAAATGGCGAATTTTTTCGAATTGACAAATTTTAACATTTTCAAATTTAGGAATTTAGGAATTTCCGAATTTTTTGAATTTTAGAATTTCAGAATTTTTGAATTTCTGAAAAAACAAAAACAAATTAAATGAAAACAAAAACAAATGATTTTTTCAGCAGTGAATATGTCTACGTGCCTGTTTCTATGGAACGTCAAAATATCTGCCAAACCTTTGCTCCTGATCTTCCCGGAGGGTGTGTGGGAAATCCATGGCATCCCATAGAGCTTCCAGCAGGGGAAGTGAGAGTGTTGCAGGTGTATGTGGAAATTTCACCAAGTGCAAACTGTAGCTTTTTTCTGCTGGAGACTGATACAATAGAAGCTGCAAAGAATGGCTGGTAGATAGTACCAGAAAGGAAAGACTATCGTTTAAAATGTCCAAGAATAGATGTTGGTACTGTTCGGAACATTGCCACATACCCAGTTATAATACCAGCCTGGTAAGAGGTAGCCAATAGTTACCCAGTGGAAACCATTAGCTCCTACCCTGCCAAGGTCGAGGAGAAAGACATCAAATTATACTTTCACCTGAATGATGCTGATAGCCCTGCAGAGCACAGGAGAGCAGCTAATGGAATACAATGATGTTTTCTCTACTGATGACATGGATGTTGGGTGTGCTAAAAGTATTCACCCCATTTAGAGAAAGATCTAGGAGCATACCTCTTAAAGATCTGGATGCTGTTCGAGAGTGCTTGCACAAAATTAAAGATCAAAACATCATTGTTGAGTCTAAAAGCCTGTATGGATCCCCAATAGTGGTGGTCAGAAAGAAAAATGGTGGAGTACGAATATGTGTTAATGATAGGACTCTAAATTGCCGATTAGTTCCAGATCAATACATGCTACCTCGCATTGAGGAAGCTCTTGATGCCTTGCAAGGCAGCAAATGGTTCACAGTAATGGACTAAATATTACCAAGTACCAATGAGTGAGGAAGATCAAGAAAAGATAGCTTTTATTTGCCCCTGGGGTTTTTCCAGTTTGCTTGCTTACCTCAGGTCTTAAAGCAGAGGTTCACCCTAAAAAACATCTATGTACCATCCCATCCAGCATACTTGCGTTTCTTTTTGCGCTGTATTTACCGTTTAATCAGACTCCCGCGGGGAGTAGGCGTTCCTATGAAGAGGGGAACATGATTGACGTCCGGCTATGGCACGTCACACGTTCCGAAAATAGCCGGACTAGGTCTTGGCTCTTCACGGCGCTATACGGCGCCTGCGCACGGACTAGGAGCTGACTGCGCAGGCGCCGTATACAGCCGAGTCCTACTTTGGCTATTCTCGGAACGCGTGACGCACCATAGCCGGACGTCAATCATGTCCCCCTCTTCATAGGAACGCCTACTTCCCGCGGGAGTCTGAAAAGAAACTGAGGGATTAAACAGTAAATACAGCGCAAAAAAAAAAAAGCATACTGTAGCTGACGCAAGTATGCTGGACGGGATGGTATATAATTCTTTTAGGGTGAACCTCCGCTTTAAGTGGTGCACCTGCAATCTTCCATCGTCTTATGGATCGGACACTGAGAGACCTTTGTCCCACTCAATATATTGTCTACCTAGATGACGTAATTGTTTTTGGGTCCACTCTGGAGGAGCATGACCAGAGACTGTTTAAAGTGCTAGATCGTCTGAGAAAAGAAGGTCTGAAACTCTCCCTGGACAAATGTAAGTTTGCTCGCTCTTCAGTAAACTTTGTGGGTCACATTGCATCTGCAGAAGGGATAGCAACTGATCCTGCTAAAGTGGAGGCTGTGGTAACCTGGCCCCATCCCACAAATCTGGCAGAACTGAGGTCCTTCTTGGGGTTTTGTGGCCTCTTAATGACTTGCTCAAAGAAATCCCTGGCATTGACATGACCAGCAAAACTCCTTTCAGTGAGAGGTGGATATCTGCTTGTGAGGAAGCTTTTATACAGCTTAACCACTTAAGGACCGCCTCATGTATGTGTACGTAGGCAGAATGGCACGGACAGGCACATTGGCGTACCTGTACGTGCTCTGCTTGACGTGGGTCGGGGGTCCGATCGGGACCCCCCCCCCCGCTACATGCGGCGGTCGGTAAGCCTCAGGGAGCGATCCGGGACGACGGCGCGGCTATTCGTTTCTAGCCGCCCCGTCGCGATCGCTCCCCGGAGCTGAAGAACAGGGAGAGCCGTATGTAAACACGGCTTCCCCGTGCTTCACTGTGGCGGCGTATCGATCGAGTGATCCCTTATATAGGGAGACGCGATCGATGACGTCACCCCTACAGCCACACCCCCCTACAGCTGTAAACACACACTAGGTGAACAATAACTCCTTCAGTGCCCCCTGTGGTTAACTCCCAAACTGCAGCTGTCATTTTCATAATAAACAATGCAATTTAAATGCATTTTTTGCTGTGAAAATGACAATGGTCCCAAAAATGTGTCAAAATTGTCCGAAGTGTCCGCCATAATGTCGCAGTCACAAAAAGAATCGCTGATCGCCGCCAATAGTAGTAAAAAAAAAAAAAATGCAATAAAACTATCCCCTATTTTGTAAACGCTATAAATTTTGCGCAAACTAACCGATAAACGCTTATTGCGATTTTTTTTACCAAAAATAGGTAGAAGAATACGTATCGGCCTAAACTGAGGGAAAAAAAAATTGTATATATGTTTTTGGGGGATATTTATTACAGCAAAAAGTAAAAAATATTGCATTTTTTTCAAAATTGTCGCTCTATTTTTGTTTATAGCGCAAAAACTAAAAACCGCAGATGTGATCAAATACCACCAAAAGAAAGCTCTATTTGTGGGGAAAAAAGGATGCCAATTTTGTTTGGGAGCCACGTCGCACGACCGCGCAATTGTCTGTTAAAGCGACGCAGTCCCAAACTGTAAAAACACCTTGGGTCTTTAGGCAGCATATTGGTCCGGGGCTTAAGTGGTTAAGAAAAGTCTTACAGAAGCACCAGTGTTGGTTTATGCATACCCACAAAAACCATACATTCTGCATGTGGATGCCAGCTATGATGGATTAGGAGGAGTCTTACATCAGGAGTACCCAGGGGGACTAAGGCCTGTTGCTTATATTAGTCACAGTCTAAGACCAGCAGAAAATAATTCTCTGGTTCACAAACTGAAATGTCATGCCCTGAAGTGGGTGATTGTTGAAAAGCTGCATGATTACTTGTATGGGGCTCAGTTTGAGGTGAGAACTGACAACGACCCCCTCCCTTATGTTTTCACTACAGCAAAGCTGGATGCCACTGGTCATAAGTGGCTTGCTGCATTATCTAATAACCAATTCACTCTCAAGTACAAGCCCTGGCCCAAAAATATTGGGGATGATGCTCTCTCTAGGCACCCTGGGTTGCCAGTGAACCTAGAAAAAAGTGAATGGGAGGAAGTACCTGGGCCTGTTGTGGCTGCCTACTTTGCTACAGCTGCTGTACAAGGAGACAATATTGTTTTCTCTGACTTATGAGTTATTGATTCCTTGGGGGCTGGTAAAGATTGCATCCCAAATATGTATTGCGGCACCATTGTTTTAGGGGTATCAGAAAAATTCCAGCTGCAAGAGAAAGAAGTGACCCTTCTACAAAAGAGAGAGTAATCAGACATGTAAATATCTTTGCGGAAAAGAGATTCTCTAATTAATCCTAGCGCTCCCTTAAAGGATCACTAATGGAAAAAAAAATGTTTGCTGAAATTACTGTTTACAGGGTATATAGACATAAAAGTTAACTGATTCCTTTTAAAAATGATTAAAAATAGATTAAATTCAATCATATAATGTGCCTGTAGTTTCACTTTCGTTTTTAAACTGGTGTCATGTTTATGTGAAGTAAAGAGACCCACAGAACAAAAACAAACAAATCCAGGGCAGTGTTTTGTTTTTAAAATTAATCTGGTTCTGTTAAGTTTTAGACACACAGTAATGACAGCTTAGACCAGGGGTGGGCAATTATTTTTTCGATGGGGCCACATGAGAAACTAAAAATATTTTGGAGGGCCGGGCCAAAAGGCTAAACTCAATACTGCATAAAATCAATTGTATTTCTTTATAAAAAGCAGTAAATATCATTGTTGGACAACTGGTACGAGTACTTGTTATAGTTAAACAATGAAAAAGTGAAAAAGCCTTACAAGAAAAAAAAAATTATTAAACAAAATTTCCCAAAACAATGAAAATGTTTCACTATTTGTGACTCATATTAGTGAAAATTATGGTTTATGTATGTCTTATTGTCTTAGTGATTGATTCACATCACAACTTCATTGATAGCTTGTTTTTGTATGATTTTTTGTTTTGCTCATTACTGCCACACACGTGCAATGCATGGCTGCATGTGTGTGGCAGTGATGAGCAAAAGCAAAAAACATACAAAAAATAAGGGTATCAATTTCAAATCAATGAAGTTGTGATGTTAATCAATCACTAAGACATACATAAACCAGTGTGCCATCAATTGCTGCCAGTGTGCCATCAATTGCTGCCAGTGTGCCATCAATTGCTGTCAGTGTGCCACCAGTGTGCCATCAATTGCTGCCAGTGTGCCATCAATTGCTGCCAGTGTGCCATCAATTGCTGCCAGTGTGCCACCAGTGTGCCATCAATTGCTGCCATTGTGCCATCAATTGCTGCCATTGTGCCATCAATTGCTGCCAGTGTGCCATCAATTGCTGCCAGTGTGCCACCAGTGTGCCATCAATTGCTGCCAGTGTGCCATCAATTGCTGCCATTGTGCCATCAATTGCTGCCAGTGTGCCATCAATTGCTGCCAGTGTGCCACCAGTGTGCCATCAATTGCTGCCAGTGTGCCATCAATTGCTGCCAGTGTGCCATCAATTGCTGCCAGTGTGCCACCATTTTTTTTTTTAAGTTTATTTTCATACATTTTTCTCAGTTGTACCTTATCCTCTTAATTTGTCTCCTTTTCCCACTCATTTCTTCCTTTTTTCCTATTCTCATTTCTCTATCATCTTTTTATTTTTCACTCGTATTTTTTCTCTTATTTTCCTCTGCTTTTCTGTTTTCCTTATTTTTCTCTTTATATAGTCCCCTTTTTTTTCTATCTGTTCTTCCCTCTTCTTCCCCCTTTCTTATCTCCTTTTTGCCAGTGCCACCATTCATCTTTATCGATTTACACTTTCCTGTCTCCTCCTCCATTACCCCCTTTCTCGTTTACCTGTTTTGCTTCTTCTGTGTCTCCTTTACTTGTCTCCCGATCTGATGGCTTCACTTCACACGTGTCTTCCTCCCTCCTGTTGTTTTTTGAATGGACGTAATCTGTCTGGGTGGGCTGGGTCTCCAGACGTCATACGTCATCAGCGGCCCCAGCCCTGGCAGCGCCGGCGTTGCCTAGCTACTGCAGGCAGCAGAGCGTGTGCGGGGACAGCAATAGCTGTTTTGATTGGATCGGACCTGCTTCCTAGCAACCACGGATCCCTGCACAGCACTCATGCTGTTCAGTATCTCCGGCTTCTCCCAGCCCTGCTCTGATGATAGATGACATTGGGCAGGAGAGCCTGGAGACTAGAGGAGACACAGGCACAGCCGCATAGAGGGAGGTAAGCGGTGACCGCGGCCTGTGTTAACCCTCTCCAGGCCGCGGTCCCCGCTTACCTCCCGCTGTGCGGCCCGGTCATAAACAAATATCGGACTGCGGGCCCCCCCGAACCTCACTCAGCTGCGGGCCCCATAGCGCCCGCGTGGGTCGCTATGGCGGTAGTTCCGCCACGGCCATCCACTACAATGCTATTTCTAGCGATCCGCCCGGGGGCCGGATTAAAAGGTCCGCCGGGCCGTATACGGCCCGCGGGCTGTAGTTTGCCCACCTCTGGCTTAGACCATCGTGAAAAGCTCCCAGTATGATGGTTATAAGGAGCCAGACAACCAGGAAGTGTGGAGATCAGAGCAGTTTTACAGCAACATCGAAGCAAAAACGAGCAATGAGGACATGAAACCAGTACTGCAGTAAGCTAAAGGAAGCTATTTAGCTAAAAAAAAATTCCTTTAGTGACCCTTTAAGTGTACAAAAAATCTGTTTTGAGAAGTTTGCATGACCAACATGGGCATCTAGGAATTGAAAAAACCTATGGACTAATCAAAGACCGTTTCTTTTGGACACGAATTAGGGAAGCTGTTGTGGACTATTCAAAGATAGGGGTAGAATGGGGTGGGACTTTGTGGCCATACTCTTTGATACTTTGTACCAGGATCAGCACACCCTAGGCCAAACAAACAGTAAACTGTATTCTTTCAAACTGTATTATGCTTTTAACTTCCCATCAATGGATGGTAAATAAAGAAAAGAGAGAGGGCCAAGGGGGTACCACATCCAGGTAAACTATAAATTATGGATTTAGGACTGTTGTGGGCGGACTTTAAAGGTACCAAAAGGAATTCAACATAATTTGAACAAATATAAATGTATTATTACATATTATAAAAAATAACAAAATTCCATATTAAAAACATACAGACTCTATGGGAGTCGCACAATTTGAAACAATTCTCTGATACATATAGGACAATATAAGTCTACGTTTCGCTTGACGCTTCCTCAGGACTTATTGTCACATATAAAAGAAGATGGAATCTGTATAAAGAGAAACATAATAATCAAATGCATGTAAGGATAGTGGGTATACTAGCTTGTCTCTGGTGGCGGGGATGAGGTGGTAGGAGTCGGGGGGAATTTTCTCCCAAATTTATGAGAGAATATTGTTCCTCCAGAGATACTATATTATTTTGTTTATATTTATATTTTGATTTCTTGATACTACTTTCTGTGGATGTTGCCAATTCTTAAGAGCACTGAGCCCTCTTCTGGGTTGGTCCATATCTTCATTTCCATCAGGGCTGGATACCTACCAAGCTATTTTTGGTTTTGCCTTTTGGTAAAGAATTTTATTATTAATATATCTTTTTATAAGGTGGTGATTGTTACCTGATGCTTTGGCTTCAGCCTGTGGATTCTAAGTGACGATTTTGCACTGTTGCGCATGTGTGCACTTTTTGTCCGTACGGCGCATGCGCGATGTCCGTACGGACTTACTGCGCATGCACGAGATCCGTACGGCTCCACTGCACATGCACGATCCCCGTGCAGCTTTCATATGGAAGGGACGTAATTACTAGAGGCATTTCTTCACATTCCCCCCCCCCCCCTGTATTGCAGCAACTTGGTAGTGCCGCCTCAGCTGCGGCAGGATCAGTATCGGAGCAAGATGACATCTCGCTCGGCGTGGACCAGATAAGTTCTCTTCACCTCGTTTTAAGGTAAGTATTACATAATGTGCTAGTATGCGGTGCATACTAGCTCATTTTGGCTTTTCCTTTACCAGTGTAATTTTTTTTTTTTTTTTACAGGGTATACAACCGCTTTAAGTCCTCTATTTGGCTAATAGTATCAGCGGTGGCAAACTATCTGGATGACTCATGACAGGTCTGTATTGCTGTGTTCAGGGCCGTCTTTAATATGGTTTGGGCCCTGGGCAAACATTTTTTTTGGGCCCCCCTCCAGCTTATTTTGGGCCTGGCTGGTTCACATGTATGTTTTGGCAGTCCTCATTTGTGCAGGTACAGCAGCCCATTGATTTGAATGGGCTGCCATGCCTTTGTTTCCTGCAGAAAAAAGGTGCATTCAGCATTTTAAAAATACAGTTGCCTTGAAATCCATTCTGCTTTTGCACCATGCTACTTACCTGCAGTTCTTGCACACATAAACGCACTGTGTTTTTAAAAGTGTGACCTAAACGTCTAAAAATGCAGCAAGTTTGACAGTGCGGGAACTGCAGATAAGTCACAGCAGACAGCAGAATGGACAGACAGTGCTGTATTTCAGTGCTTGATGGGCATAGGCGTGCCGTGTATTACATGAGGCATGCGCTTTTCTTTGCAGGAAATGCAGGCATGGCGGCCCATTCAAAAGAATGGGCTGCTTTGCCTGCGCAAATGTGGGCCGCCAAAACACATACATGTGAACCAGCCAGGCCCAAAATAAGCCCATCAAGCAGTTAAATACAGACAGTAATGCCATGTGCTCTGAGGCCTTACTCAGCCTGGACTGCAGGTCTGGTCTGTGATTTAAAGAGTTCCTCTATTTTACACATGGCATGGCATAGGGTCCCATGGTGCTAAAGCAGAATGGACAGACGGTGCTGTGACCCCCATGCCATGCCATGTGTAAAATAGAGGAACTTTTTAAAACACTGACCAGACCTGCAGTGAATCATCAAATATTATAAAGACTTTGGGCACACTCTACAGAAAACTTCTATATACAATATAGATTTGCAAACAGTGACATACCTTGAGGAGCAGGACATGAAGAAGTCAGCCTCGGGAAGAGCAAACTGGGGATGTTATAAAATCACATTCTAATTCACTTTTATATACAAAGAGCACCCAGTGGCAGGAAGGGAGAAGTGCACATCTAAAGGGAAGCCAGGGGTGCTGTACATTTTAAAACACTGGGAAGGGAAGCAGTACTGTCACTGGCTGCGTGCCGCTAATGATTTTCAGCCTGATTTGTGGGCAGCACAGGGGCTTAACAGGTGGCAGGGATCAGGAATTACGGGGCCACTTACACAGCTTCAGGCATGGGCCCCCTGGAGCAGAGAACCGGGCGGGGGGTGCTGCCGCCTGAAATTGAGAAGCAGGGGGGGGGGGCTGCCGCGAATTTAGAAGCGGGGGGCCCTTTACAAAAAAGAAATAAAGAAAGAAATAAAAAAATATATATAAAAAAAGGGGTGTAGCCATCCGGGGGCCCTGGGGACCTCTGGGCCCTTTAATAAAAAGAAAAAAAGAAATAAAAATATATATAAAAATATATATATATATTTTTTTTTTTAAAAATAGGGTTGCCATCTGGGGCCCTGGGGACCTCCGGGTCCTTTAATCATTTTTTTTTTATAAAAATAAATTACAAAAAAAAGGGGGTTGCCATCCGGGACCTCTGGGCCCTTTAATAAAAAATAAATATATAAAAAATAAACATTTATAAAAAAAAGGGGGGGGTTGCCATCCAGGGCCCTGGGGACCTCTGGGTCCTTTAATAACAACTCTATATATATATATATATATATATATATATATATATATATATATATATATATATATATATATATATATATATATAAAAAGAAATAAAATAATATGAAAAAAAAATTATAAAAAAGGGGGGTTGCCATCCAGGGCCCTGGGGGCCTCCGGGGCCCTGGGGACCCCTTAAAAAAAGTGTCCCTTTAATAAAAAAAACCTCTAAAAAAAATTGGCCCTTTAATAAAAAATAAAATAAAAATATATTAAAAAAATGTTTCTTTATTTAAAAATAAATAAAAAAAAGGGGGGTTGCCATCTGGGGCCCTGGGGACCTCCAGACCCCTAAAAAAAAAAAAAAAAAAAAAAAAAAAGTTTTTTTTTTTTTTTTTTTAAAGGGGGTTACTTTGGGCCCCCAACAGTGACAGGGCCCTGGGCAGCTGCCCCATTTGCCCTGTGGTAAAGACGGCCCTGGCTGTGTTATACGTTTTTTTCCAGCAACTGTTTGGTGGTAATATCTTGCATTCTTATGCCACGTACAGACGGTCGTTTTTTGTGATGAAAAAAAACGACGTTTTAAAAAATGTCATTTAAAATGATAATGTGTGGGCAAAACGTTGTTTTATGTCTTCAAAAAAACGACAAAAAAAAATTCGAACATGCTTGAATTTTTTATGTCGTTTTTCAAAACGTCGTTTTTAGTGTCATAAAAAATGACTGTGTGTGGGCAAAACGACGTTTAAAACAACGTTTTTAAACCCGCACATGCTCAGAAGCAAGTTAGGACGCGAGTTTGAATGGAACAGAGTGCCGTCGTACGTGCTGAACGTAACCGCGCTTTGCTAGAGCTTTTGGAAAAAACTATGGTGTGTATGCTACGTAGTTTTTGAAAATGAAGTTTGAAAAACTTCGTTTTTTTTCATGCTAAAAAACGACGTTTTTTTTCATCACAAAAAACGACCGTCTGTACGCGGCATTAGGCTAAGGCCCCGTACACACGATAGAATCCATCCGCAGATAAATCCCAGCAAATGGGTTTCTGCGGATAGATCCTATGGTGTGTACACGCCAGCGGATCTGTTTCCGCGGAGAAATCTCCTCTGGGATGGATTCCAGCAGATCGGATATTTGCTGTGATGCACAACAAATCCATCTGCTGGAATCCATTCCAACGGATGGATCCGCTCGTCTGTACAGACTTACCGGATCCATCCGTCTAAAGGGATTCCCCGCACGCGTCGTAATGATTTGACGCATGCGTGGAATTCCTTATATGACAGCGTCGCGCCCGTCGCCGCGTCATAATAGCGGCGACGGCGCGACACGTCATCGGCAGAGGATTTCAGCGCGGATTTCAATGCGATGGTGTGTACACGCCATCGCATAGAAATCCTCTGAAATCCTCGAGAGGATTTATCCGCGGATACGGTCCGCTGGACCGTATCTGCGGATAAATCCTCTCGTGTGTATGGGGCCTTAGACTTTCCAGTTTATAGCTGATGCGGTTGTTTCAATTTATACTTTCAGATTAGCCATTTTGTGATGTTATCTTTCCAACAATTGTTTGGTCTGATCAACACTGGATTCCACTAAATGCTGACTTTTATGTGCCTGGTAAGCTGTGGTGTAGGCTGCAAAGACTATACTAGGACTATTGTTCATGCGGTTTTGTGTTTTCTATCTGTATTAATAGATTGTTACATTTGGATTTCCCTGCATCACCACCTGGTTATATAATCTAAAGGTATATTCCCCTATTGGGGTCTCCTTTTTCTGTGCCTTGTTGTTAAATTAGACACTACCTTTAATGCAAGGATGGCTATTTATTTTATTATTTATTTTTCTGTTCTACAGTAATTATTGGACTACTGTCCTCAGTCTATTCTTTGCTTGATATTGAAGGATACCTATCCAAGTGATAACTTATATAACTGCTGAGTAAGTAATAAATACCTGATCAGACATTTTCTTGTGATATGTGCATACCCCCCCCCCCTTTTTTTTTTAGGGAAATACATTTTTAATATACATTTTTCTTGGTTTTATTTTCTCTGGAGGAACTCAATAGTGTTCATATGCCGTCCTGGAAGGGGCAGTTATCAGATTTACCGCACACTTGAAGATTTTCTGCCAATTTTAGTAGGTGGTTTCCTATTGTAAGGGGTTAGCTCGGTAGCGGGGGTGTGTGACCCCCGGGATGGGTTCACTACACACGGAACGATACAGAGAAACAGCCGAAGACGGTTGAAAACAAAGAATTTGGTTTATTCTTCTATCTTGCTGGAAACAATTGCAAGCATCCAAACAGCATAAACAAAATCAAACATAAAATAAACCCTGGCCACTTGGGGCGTCTACCTTCACCACACAGGAATCTATCTATGGAGTCTGGCACAGCCTACTGCTTGGTAGACACTGCGGTAATACAGCCGAAAACAATAGTCTTTTTGATTTTTATCACACAGAATAATCAACATTACCTCACCTCTTCAGAAGTATTTCAGCTCACTGCTCTCCTTCACTCAGAAAGCCTCAGGATGCAGCAATCATTAGTAATCCTCTGGATTACTTATAGAGGTCTTAATTGCCTCATTCTGAACAGCTGAAGTTTTCCAACGCCCTTAGACCTTTCTGGCTACTTCTGCAGCCAACACCTGATAATAAGTGGTGTATTGTCTAAACAAGGCAGAAATGTATCTCCCGTCTGTGACAACACCCACAGATTTACCTGACTTCCTGTCACATACCCCCCCCCTTCTTGTTTCAACCCTAGGGTTGGGAAACAGGTTGCCAGGCAGGCATGCAATCGGGACAACCCATCTGCATTCCCCATTTTAGCACCGGGGCGATGCGTTACCACAAAACTAAATTCCTGGAGGGCCAGGAACCACCTATTTATTCTCCCATTGGTCTTTTTGCTCTGTGCCATCCACTTCAATGGGGCATGATCCGTCACCAGTTCAAACTGTCTACCCAGGAGGTAGTACCGGAGAGAATCCAAATCCCATTTCACCGCCAAACACTCTTTCTCAATGGTGGCATAATTCTCCTCATTGTCCTTCAACTTTCGGCTGAGGTACATAACAGGGTGTTCCTCCCCGTTGATAATCTGGGACAGTACAGCTCCTAATCCCACATTTGAGGCATCTGTCTGAACCACAAAGTCCCATGAAAAATCAGGCGAATTTAAAACTGGCTGACTACATAAGGCCTGTTTTAAAGCCTGAAAAGCTGTTTCTGCTTCGGGAGTCCATTTGGTCATTACAGACTCCTTCCCTTTGGTCAAATTGGTCAGGGGAGCAACCTGTGAGGCAAAATGGGGGATAAAGTGGCGATAATAGCCCGCGATCCCCAAAAATGCACAAACCTGTTTCTTGTTGGTGGGACGTGGTCAATCCTGAATAGCCTCAACTTTGTTTATTTGGGGCTTGATTAGACCTCTTCCAATGGTATACCCCAGATACTTTGCCTCTTCTAGCCCAAGGGTACATTTTTTTGGATTGGCTGTAAACCCGGCTTTCCAGATGGAATCCAACACAGCCTGAACTTTTGGCAAGTGTGATTCCCAATCCTCACTGTGGATGACAACGTCATCGAGGTATGAAGCAGCATAGGCTCGATGAGGTCAAAGGGTCTTATCCATGGTGCGTTGAAATGTGGCGGGAGCATTCTGTAACCCAAAAGGCATCCTATAATATTGGAAAGATCCATCTGGAGTTACAAATGCTGTTTTTTCCCTGGCCGACTCTGAGAGAGGAATTTGCCAATAACCCTTGGTCAGGTCTAACGTCGTCATGTACTGGGCAGTGCCTAGGCGATCAATTAGTTCATCTATGCGGGGCATAGGATAGGTGTCAAACTTAGTGATTTTATTCAGGTGGCGAAAGTCATTACAAAACCGCCAACTTCCATCTGGTTTGGGCACTAAGACAATGGGACTGGACCAATAACTATTTGACTCTTCTATCACCCCCAGCTCGAGCATTTTTTTTACTTCCTGGCGAATTGCCTCTCGCCGGGCTTCTGGAATTCTACAAGGCTTCAACTTGACCTTATCCCCTGGTGTGGTGATAATGTCATGTTCAACTCCGGAGACCCAACCTGGCAGGTCTGAAAACTTCTCCTTATTACGGAGCACAAGTTCTTTAACCTCCTGTTGCTGAGTTTTGGATAGAGTCTCCGCTATCCCAACTTCAGGGAAAGCCAGGTTGAATGGAGCAGAAAATCGGGTAGTCTTAGCGACCAAGGACTCTCTATCCTTCCATGGTTTCAGCAAGTTCACGTGATAGAGCTGCTCAGGTTTTCGTCTTCCCGGGTGGCTAATTTTATAATTCACCACCCCCATTTTCTCCAACACTTCATAGGGACCCTGCCGTTTGGCTAGGAATTTACTTTTGACCGTGGAGACCAGCACCAACACACTATAACCAGGTGCAAATGAACGCACCTGGGCCCCACGATGGTAAATCCTTTGTTCAGCCAATTGGGCTTGAGCTAAATGTTCTTTCACAATCGGCATCACTTGGGCAATTCTATCTTGCATTTGGGCCACATGTTCAATCACACTTCGAAGAGGGGAACTCTTACTCTCCCATGTTTCCCTGGCAATGTCCAGTAGGCCCCCGGGGGTGCCTCCCATACAGTAGCTCAAACGGAGAGAACCCTGTGGACGATTGGGGAACCTCTCTTATGGCAAACATCAGATAAGGGAGCAGATAATCCCAATTCTTTCCGTCTTTATCCACCACCTTCCTCAACATTTGTTTTAAGGTTTTATTAAACCTTTCCACTAACCCGTCTGTTTGAGGGTGATATACTGATGTACGTAATTGGGTCACTTTCAGGAGTTTACAAAGTTCTTTGTTCACCCTAGACATAAACAGGGTGCCCTGGTCAGTTAGGACTTCCTTAGGAAGACCCACATGGCTGAAAACCTGAAATAACTCTTTGGCAATGGTTTTAGCAGAGGTGTTTCGGAGAGGAATCGCTTCTGGGTAACGGGTTGCATAGTCCATTATTACCAAGATATGCTGGTGCCCTCTAGTGGACTTCAGTAAGGGGCCAACCAAGTCCATGGCGATCCTCTCAAAAGGGACCTGATAATAGGCAGGGGTACCAATGGACTGCGGAAATGTGGCATGGGTGCAGTTTTCTGACACACTGGACAGGAAGAGCAGTACAATTCCACTTCCTTAGTGATCCCAGGCCAATAAAACCTCTGGGTGATCCTCTCCCGGGTTTTTTCTGCTCCCAAATGTCCCCCAAGAATGTGCCCATGGGCCAGTTCCAAAACCATCTTGCGGTACGGTTTAGGCACTACCAGTTGCTCAATGGTGTCCTCTATCCTCTGTGACACTCAATATAACAGGTCCCTTTCAATAATGAAGGGAGGGCAACCCTCTTGTCAGGGTTAACTAACTCCCCATCTATCTTCACTACATTCTACCAGGCTCTTAGCAATGTGGGGTCCCTCAACTGCTCAGTGACAACATTTTCTCTGTGCACCTCGAGGTCATCAAACCCTATCGGCCGCTGTTCCTCTTCTGAGGTAGCAGGCTCCTCCCTAGGGACTGGTGTTTCCCCTGCTAAGACTGAGAATGGAAACTCAGGAGAATCCTCACAGTTAGAGTAGATGGTTCAGGCTCAGAAGAACCACCTACTGGGGAATCTGGGCAGTCCCAGAGTTCCCAGAATTTTGGTAAATCCCTTCCCACAATGGCGTCATGTGGCAGTTTGGGAACTAAACCCACCTGGTGACACAAGTTACCGAGGGAGGTTTCAAAGGAAACCGTAGTCATCGGATATTCTCGAGTGTCCCCATGTACACAAACTACAGCCATTTTCCTAGGATGTAAGGTTTTTCCCACCACTAGATCACTTTTCACTAAGGTGACCAGGCTACCTGAATCCAACAATACTACAACATCTTTACCATCTAAGCACATTCTATATAAAGGTTTCTCATTTCCCTTTACTGCAGTGCATGTGGTTGCAAAAAGGGACTGTCGTCTCTCTGTCAGAAAGTCACACTGCATGGGTTCATCACCCGCTGGGCAAACCGCTGCTACATGTCCCTCTTCCCGGCAACGATAACAAATCAACCTTCTGGTTCTCTCCTGTGGGATGGGTCTTCCAGGCCGCTCTCGCCAAACATTAGCAGTAGTCCCGATAATTCCTCTAGTTGCTCCTTGTTGAGAGTTGTCCCTCTCTCCACCCCCATCCCTTGATGCAGTCTTACCTATAGGTGGGGAGGGTCTGGTCTTGGGGTGGAAAGTCTGTGCGTCTCTGGTGGAAGAAGACAAATTCTCTGTTGTTAGGTACCTTTCGACCAGGTCTACAAGTTTGTCTGCGGTTTCCGGACCACCATGGTTCACCCATTTCTGCAGGGTGTTAGGAAGAGACCTAAGAAATTTGTCCATGACTACTCGCTCCAAAATTTCTGGTCCGGACAGAGTTTCTGGCTGCAACCATTTCTTAGCCAAATGGATGAGGTCATACATCTGCGACCGAGGTGGCTTCCTCAGCTGATAACTCCAATTGTGGACCCGCTGAGCACTGACATCCAGGGTTACACCGAAACATGCCAATATTTCCAATTTTAACCGATCATAGTTTTTTGCATCTGCAAGCTCCAAATTAAAATATGCCTTTTGGGCTTCTCCAGATAATAGGGGCGCCACTAGTCCAGCTCACTGTTCTTTAGGCCAACTCTCTCTTTCTGCTGCTCTCTCTCAAACGTGGTCAGAAACATCTCAGGGTCCTCATCTGCAGTCAACTTTGGCAATAAGTGTCTTACCCGAAAAGTCGGTATGTTACTGGCCTGACTCCCAGCCTCGGTCTGCTGTCTCTGAAGCTGTGTCACGATGGCCTCCATTTTCTGCTGGTGTCTCTGTTCCAAGCCTGCAATGCTCTCTCGTGAGCTGCAAGGCTCTCTTGGTAAACCTGTTGTTGAGCTGCCATGCTCTCTTGGTGAGCCTGTTGTTGAGCTGCGTGAGCCTGTTGTTGAGTTGCCATGCTCTCTTGGTGAGCCTGTTGTTGAGCTGCGTGAGCCTGTTGTTGAGCTGCGTGAGTCTGTTGTTGAGCTGCAAGGCTTCGCTGCAAACCTGCATTGGTTTGCTGTTGACTTGCATTGCTAAAGCCAGCTGTTTCAGTATCTCCTCCATTTTGGGTTTACTTTAACTGCCCGCGGCACTCCACCATGTGTAAGGGGTTAGCTCGGTAGCGGGGGTGTGTGATCCCCGGGATGGGTTCACTACACACGGAACGATACAGAGAAACAGCCGAAGATGATTGAAAACAAAGAATTTGGTTTATTCTTCCATCTTGCTGGAAACAAGTGCAAGCATCCAAACAGCATAAACAAAATCAAACATAAAATAAACCCTGGCCACTTGGGGCGTCTACCTTCACCACACAGGAACCTATCTATGGAGTCTGGCACAGCCTACTGCTGGGTAGACACTGCTGGTCATACATCAGAAAACAATAGTCTTTTTGATTTTTATCACACAGAAAAATCAACAGCACCTCACCTCTTCAGAAGTATTTCAGCTCACTGCTCTCCTTCACTCAAAAAGCCTCAGGATGCAGCAATCAGTAGTAATCCTCTGGATTACTTATAGAGGTCTTAATTGCCTCATTCTGAACAGCTGAAGTTTTCCAACGCCCTTAAACCTTTCTGGCTACTTCTGCAGCCGACACCTTATAATAAGTGGTGTATTGTCTAAACAAGGCAGAAATGTATCTCCCGTCTGTGACAACACCCACAGATTTACCTGACTTCCTGTCACACTATATATACACATTTTTCCATCATACATGACCTTTTACCTCTAAACACATATGTATACCCACTGTCCTTACATGCATTTGATTATAATTTTTCTCTTTATAAAGATTCCCTCTTCTTTGATATGTGACAATAAGTCCTGAGGAAGCGACAAGCGAAACGTAGACTAATATTGTCCTATATGTATCATTAGGGAATTGTTTCAAATTGTGCGACTCCCATAGAGTCTGTATGTTTTTAATATGGAATTTTGTTATTTTTTATAATATGTAATAATACATTTATATTTTTTCAAATTGTGTTGAATTCCTTTTGGTACCTTTAAAGTCCAAACACAATAGTCCTAAATCCATAATGGATGGTAAATAAAGTTTATGTACATTTTTTTTTTAAACTGTGGTATAGATCTTTATTTTAACCCTATCGAGGCACACACAAATTCCCACCCCATTCTACCCCTATCTTTGATTTTGTATCTTTCTGGGATGGTGCTATGGCTTTCTCTCTGCAATGAGGATGAGGTCATCAAGAAGAGCAGAGGCATGGCAAGAATTCTTGGGAGGTGTGGGGAAGAGAGAGCACATGTTGCAGAGAGAACAGTGGATTACTGCTGAGAGAGCATACATACATAGAGACTGTCAATGATTTCATGTTCCTGTTTGGAAAATCCCTCATGTTGGATGGTTTACTTAATACATGGACTTTCAAATACAATGCTGTGTGGATTACTGTCTATGTGGATGATACATTTCTTAATTGGGATTTCACTTTCTATTCACAAGCCCCAATTGAGTGGAGGCACTAGCCCTTGTTAGAGATCCTGTCATGATCACACAGATTACAAAGACTCTGCTTCTAAATACTATACAGGTGGTGCCATCATACCCCAGTAGCCGCAGAGAGTGAAAGAATAGCGCTACAGAAAGAAGGTGAGAAAAAAGAGGTAAAGAGGAAAGGTCAACCATTCCCTATTATTTGTTTAATTTGGTAAAGGCTTTAAATAGATGATGGTGGGGTCTTTAGATGGGATTGAATATAAACCCTTTGGTAGAGCTTTAATTTTGTCTCAGTCTATAAACAGAACTTAACTCCACCATGTTCTAATAATAGTTTGATCTCTGGTAGTATAAGCTGTGACTTCTTCAATTTTTGGGATTGCAATGAGAAACCATCCCACTTGCACCATTGTATTGTGGTTAACATGTGTTGGTGGTACACATGTGAAGTTGGTGTGGAGTCAATAATATGCCAGCTAGGAAAAAAAATGTACCAGTGTTTAAAATGTGCAGCAAATATAGGATTAAAAATGAAACCCAGTACAGTACATGCAAATTGTTAACTATTCATCTTTTCTTCTGCTGTTCAAGCTGAGCAGGTACCAGGTTTTGAGGTGTAATCCAGGAGATGCTTTTTGCCCACTGTCATAACCGATTTCCAATGGTGCTAGATTAAATCTTTAGCCTCTAAACACCAAGAGAGATCGATCACTCTGTGTGAGGGAGCTTCGCTGGGAAGAGAAATCTGTCATAACAAATAAACAAGATAACAATAGCTCTAGAATGGGTGATATCTTTCCATTTTTTATACACATGTAAAATCTCGAATTTAATAAAAAATTATGAAAATGTAATGTGTATCTATAAGGGAACAGCCACATTTCCATCCAACTGGCGGATCGGATGAAAATGGACAGGCGGATCCGCTTTCATCCGATTGCCCATAGAGGACAGCGGGGCTCTGACAGGTCCATCCCTAAACAGTAAGCAGGGACGGACCTGTCATCCACCGGCTCAGCGGGGATCAACAGGACGGTCCCTGCTGAGCAAACAGAGTTTTCATTTTGGATAGAGCGAGAGGATTATAACTCAGTTTTTTTGTCTTATGTATCCCATTCTCTGTTTCTCTCCACTTCCCTGTCCATAGCCAAAACAGGAAGTGAGAAAAGTGAAGGAATCCCTGGTTGTCACCAGAACTAGTTTCCCCATTAGAAGATTTCTCATATATGGGATATCAGACAGGAAGGCAACTTACCAAAAAGAGTACACCAGACACAGAGGCCCAGATTCTCAAAGAAAACGCCTATCTTTAGGCGGGCGTAGCGTATCTCAGATACACTACGCCACCGTAACTTAGAGCGGCAGGTCCTGTATTCAGAAACATCTTCCGCTCTAAGTTACGGCGGCGTAGTGTATCTGATACGGCTTAAGCCCGCCTAATTCAAACTAGGCTGGTAGGGAGCGTGTTGTATGTAAATGATTGGTGACCCCACGTAAATGACACTTTTATCGAACGGCGCATGCGCACGCATGCTCAGTATCATGTAGAATTTTCAAATTAAATTGCGCCCGCTCAATGCCTAGTCGACGTGAACGTAACTTACGTCCAGCCCCATTCACGGACGACTTACGCAAACGACGTAAAACGTGAAAAATTCGACGCTGTTCCGACGTTCATACCTAACATTGGTACGCCTCATCTACGCCTCATAGAGCAGGGGTAACTTTACGCTCAAAAAAGCCGTACCTAAACAACGTAAAAAAATGCGCCGGGCACGTACGTTTGAGAATCGGCGTACCTAGCTCATTACCATATTCGACGCGTAAATCGACCGAAAGCGCCACCTAGCGGCCAGCGTAAATATGCAACTTAGATACGACGGCGTAAGAGACTTACGCCGGTCGGATCTAAGACAAATCTTCGCGTAACTGATTCTAAGAATCAGGCGCATAGATACGACGCCTCACACTCAGAGTTACGACGGCGTATCTGACGGCGTATCTGAAGATACTTAGAATAAAAAAAATTATGTTATACACTCAAAACCAGCTTAGCCACCACTAAAGCTGTAACTTAAATAATTTAAACTTTTCACTTTCCGAATAACTCAACTTCACTTCAACACTTTTTTAGACCCAGTCATACAAACTCGAGTCCACTTTTATTAAATCACACTGTCCCCCTTGATTTCAAGGTGACCCCACCACACAATATTGGCGGCGACAAATATATATATATATATATATATATATATATACAAGAGGTGCAGGCACTAGAAAATAGTAGATGGGTGACAGTCAGGAAGGGTAGAGGGGCAAGTGCCAGGGAGGCCGTTCCAGGGCTGGAGCATCCCAATAAGTATGCTCCATTGAGTGACATTAGTGAAACCAGTCAGGGACCGGCACTGCTGGAGCTGAGGGACTCTCCTAGCTGCCAGGGGAAGAACTCCTCCAGTGAGAGTGGGGAGGAAGCGAAGGGAAAGGAAAGGCAGATTCTGGTGGTAGGAGACTCAATTCTTAGAAGGACAGAGAGGGCAATCTGTAACAAAGACCTGAAGCGCCGAATTGTATGTTGTCTACCGAGCGCTCGGGTTCGACACATCAAAGATCTGGTGGACAGATTACTGGGATAGGCTGGGGAAGACCCAGCTGTCATGGTGCACGTTGGCACCAATGACAAATTCAGAGGCAGATGGAGTGCCCTAAAGAATGGTTTTAGGGACTTGGGAGCTAAATTGAGGAAAAGGACCTCCAAGGTAGTATTCTCTGGAATACTACCGGTACATCAAGCCACACCAGAAAGGCAGAGGGAGATTAGGTAAGTAAACAAGTGGCTGAAGAGCTGGTGTAGTAAAGAGGGGTTTGGGTTCCTGGAGGACTGGGCCGACTTTGCAGTCTATAACCAGTACTATAGGATGGACAGACTGCACCATATTGAGGAGGGTGCAGATCAGCTGGGAATAAGGATGGCCAAAAAGTTAGAGGGGTTTTTAAACTAGGCGACGGGGGGGCGGGGGGTCCAGAGATAGAGATAGTCAGTGTGGAACATATTCAAGAGGGTAGTATTGGGGGCATTAGTGGTAGGGTAACCAAAGCACATAAACCCAAGGTAAGTAGAGTAGCAGGTCCTAGTTGCAATCTCGGAACACCCAAGAGGATAGTATGTGACCAGTCAAAATATATTAATGCAGTAAAGTGTTCGTTCACCAATGACAGAAGTCTGCTATTAATATTCCTGGCTATGCACTCTTTCAGAAAGACAGGGTAAAAAGGAAAGGTGGAGGGGTCTGTCTCTGTGAGAAGTGATCTTAAAGCGAGTGTGAAAGAGGACATGGTGGATGGAGAGCGTGATGAGTCTGAAGCATTATGGGTGGATCTGCATACAGATGTGCATAGTTCAAAGTTAATCATTGGAGTTTGTTATAGACCACCCAATGTTAATGAGGAGGTGGAGACTCGGCTCCTTGCACAGATGGAAAGTGCTGCAAGGGCTGAGACAGTGATAATAATGGGGGATTTTAACTACCCAGAAATTAACTGGAGTAATGGCACTGCTGGGACAGTTAAAGGGCAACAATTTATAAACCTATTGCAGGACAATTTTATGGTCCAGCTTATTGAGGCCCCAACTAGGAATGATGCTCTGTTGGACCTGGTAATCTCAAACCATGCAGAGCGTATTACTAATGTTCAGATAAAGGAACACATGGATAGCAGTAACCATAATATGATATTATTTGATGTTAGCTGTAAGCAAAAACCACATGTGGGAAAGATAAAAACACTTAATTTGAAGAGAGCAAATTTTCCAAGGATGAAGGCTGCTCTCCAGGACTTAGACTGGGAGAAAATTTTGGCATCAATGGGCACAGAACAGAAATGGGATATCCTCAAGAAGACTGTTTGTGAACTCACTGTAAAGTATATTCCCATGGGCAATAAGTTTAAAAGGCTAAAAATAAAACCTTTGTGGCTCACGGCCAAAGTTAAAAAAGCTATAAACTATAAGAAAAGAGCTTTTAAAAAATATAAAAATGGAGGAACACTAGTGTTTAAATGTTACAAAGAATATAACAGGATATATAAAAAGGAAATCAAGGATGCAAAAATTCAAAATGAACGACAGATTGCAAAAGATAGTAGGACAAACCCCAAGAAATTCTTCAAATATATTAATAGTAAAAAGGTGAAGTCTGAGCATGTAGGCCCTTTACAAAATAATCTAGAGTGGATGACTGGGGACAAAGAGAAGGCTAATTTATTAAATACTTTCATCAGCTTTGTGTATACAAAGGAGCATGGGGGAGCTCATGTCCATAATGGGGGCGGGAGTGACAAAGCCCCAAATGATACACAATGGCTCAAAAGTGATATGGTCCAGAAATATTTAGACAGATTAAAGGTGGATAAAGCACCTGGGCCTGATGGCATCCACCCACGGATCCTAAAAGCCACTGTATCTAATTTTTAGGGACTCATTAATGACAGGAATAGTACCACTGGATTGGCGCAGGGCCAATGTAGTGCCCATATTTAAAAAGGGAACAAAGTCTTTACCAAGTAACTATAGACCTGTTAGTTTAACTTCTATAGCTGGGAAGATACTGGAGAGATAAATAAAAGACCACATAGAGGAGTTCTTGCTGGAAAAAAAACGATTTAAGCAACAGACAGCATGGATTCATGAAACACAGAAGTTGTCAGACAAACCTGATTTATTTTTATGAAGAGGTAAGTATAAGCTTGGACAGAGGCGTGGCAGTGGACGTGATATACCTGGATTTTGCAAAAGCGTTCGATACAGTTCCCCACACACGGCTCATGTGTAAGGTAAAGTCTACAGGATTGGAAATATCAGTTTGTAAATGGATAGAAAACTGGCTAAAAGACAGAATTCAGAGAGTAGTGGTTAATAATTCTTACTCTGAATGGTCCAAGGTTATCAGTGGTGTACCCCAAGGTTCAGTGTTGGGACCCTTACTTTTTAATATCTTTATAAATGATATTGGGTTTGAGATCAAAAGTAACATTTCTGTCTTTGCAGATGACACCAAGCTATGCAGTGGAATAACGTCTTTACAGGATGTAGCCAATTTACAAGCCGACCTCAATGCTCTGTCTAATTGGGCGACTAAGTGGCAGATGAGGTTTAATGTTGATAAATGTAAAGTTATGCACTTGGGGGCTAAGAATATGCATGCATCATACATACCAGGGGGAGTACAACTGGAGGGATCGGTAATGGAGAAGGATCTGGGGGTTTTGGTAGATCATAAGCTCAATAATGGCATGCAATGCCAAGCTGCGGTTTCCAAAGCGAGCAAAGTCCTTTCTTGTATTTAGAGAGGTATGGACTCCAGAGAGAATCATTTTGCCCCTGTACAAATCATTAGTAAGAGCTCATCTGGAATATGCAGTTCAGTTTTGGGCTCCAGTTCTCAAGAAGGATATTGGGAAACTGGAGAAAGTGCAGAGAAGGGCAACCAAACTGATAAGAGGCATGGAGGAGCTCAGCTATGAGGAAAGATTAGAGGAACTGAATTTATTCACTCTTGAGAAGAGGAGATTAAGGGGAGATATAATCAACATGTACAAATATATAAGGGGTCCATATAGTCAACTTGGTGTTGAGTTATTCACTTTACGGTCAACACTGAGGACAAGGGGGCACTCTTTAAGTCTAGAGGAAAAGAGATTTCACCTCCAAATATGGAAAGGTTTCTTCACAGTAAGAGCTGTGAAAATGTGAAATAGACTCCCTGCAGAGGTGGTTCTGGCCAGCTCAGTAAAGTGCTTTAAGAAAGGCCTGGATACTTTCCTAAATGTACATAATATAACTGGCTACTAACATCTATAGGTAAAGTTGATCCGGGGTATATCCGATTGCCTCATGGGGGATCAGGAAGGATTTTTTTCCCCTGCTGTAGCAAATTGGATCATGCTTTGCTGGGGTTTTTTGTCTTCCTCTGGATCAACTGTGGGTATAGAATTGGGTATATGTGGTTGTACGATATTATTATTATTTTGCTTCTTATGGTTGAACTTGATGGACTTGTGTCTTTTTTCAACCTGACTAACTATGTAACTATATGTAACTATATCAGTCCCCCTAAATGAATAATCAAAATATCAGAAGGGGGAAGAAATTAATTTATACGACACAATTCAAAAAATAAATCTGCCCACACTATACCTCTCCTCCCACTCCAAAAATCTTTAAAACTGGCTGGATCCAAACCTTAATTTTCAGAGTATACTCTGACGGCTGCTCTGTGCTGTGCCAAAAACACTAAGGAGTTTCCAAGGATCCAAATAACTTGGGTACCTGAAATGATTCAAAGGATAGAATTAGGTCTGACATAGATATAACTTATAACTGTAATGCCGCGTACACACGACCATTTTTCGGTTGTAAAAAATTACGTTTTTCAGGCTCAAGAAAAAACTATGTTTTTTTCAACCCGATCATTAAAACGGCCTTGCCTACACACGATCGTGGAAAAAAAAAATGCTCTAGCAAAGCGCGGTGACGTACAACACGTATGACGGCACTATAAAGGGGAAGTTCCATTCGGATGATGCCACCCTTTGGGCTGCTTTAGCTGATTTTGTGTTAGTAAAAGACGATTTGCGCTTTTTTGTCTATTACAGCGTGATGAATGTGCTTACTCCATTACAAACAGTAGTTTTACCAGAACGAGCGCTCCCGTCTCATAACTTGCTTCTGAGCATGCGCGGATTTTTCACGCTAATAAATTGAAATCTGGTAAGCGGCGAACCATCTATATGTATAAACAAAAAAGGCCCTAAATGAGGCCTGATCTGTAAATGACTTACAAGAAGTTTAACAGGACAGATGTAGGAGCCACTAAAGGCATGTAACTCTGTCGTCGTAACTCTAAGTGCAGGCCCTCATAAAGCAGGGGTAAGTCATGTTAGGTATGGACGTCGGAAACGTACGAACAGCGTCATATTTTACGTCGTTTGCGTAAGTCATCCGTGAAATGGGGCTGTGCGTAGGTTACGTTCACGTCGACTAAGCATTGAGCGGGC
Source organism: Rana temporaria (assembly GCF_905171775.1). NCBI lineage: Eukaryota > Metazoa > Chordata > Amphibia > Anura > Ranidae > Rana > Rana temporaria. The sequence goes on from NC_053490.1 coordinate 341,884,285, forward strand.
GTAATTTACTTTCAAAATTCGACGTGATACTGAGCATGCGCGTGCATGCGCCGTTCGTTCGAAACGTCATTTACGTGGGGTCATGATTAGTTTGCATAAAACAAGCCCACCTCTTCCTCATTTGATTTAGGCATGCTTACGCCGGCACATTTACGCTACGCCGCCGTAACTTTAGACGCAAGTGCTTTGTGAATACTGCACTTGCCTCTCTAAGTTGCGGCGGCGTAGCGTAAATACGATACGCTACGCCCGCTTTAATTTACGCCGCCCTACGTGAATCTGGGCCTCGAAGACTAACCCACCTTCCTTTTCCCAACTGATCTGTTTTAGAATGTTTAATAAAAACTTTCACAACCTCATCTGTAATAATTATGGGCCAGATTCACAGAGCAAGTACGCCGGCGTATCTACTGATACGCCGGCGTACTTTCAAATTTCCCGCGTCGTATCTTTAGTTTGAATCCTCAAACCAAGATACGACGGCATCTGGGTAAGATCCGACAGGCGTACGGCTTCGTACGCCTTCGGATCTTAGATGCAATACTTTGGCGCCCGCTGGGTGGAGTTCGCGTAGTTTTCAGCATCAGGTATGCAAATTAGCGATTTACGACGATCCACGAACGTACGCGCGGCCGTCGCATTTTCTAACGTCGTCTGTAGTCGGCTTTTTCCGTCGTATAGTTAAAGCTGGTATTTTGCGGCGTATACATAGACTTTTTTTTTTTTTTTTTGCAGAAGTCGTCCGTGAATAGGGATGGACGTAACTCACGTCTAAGTTAAAAAAATGACGTCCTAGCGACGTCATTTAGCGCAATGCACGGCGGGAAATTTCGCGACGACACATGCGCAGTTCATTCGGCGCGGGGATGCGCTTCATTTAAATGAAACCCGCCCCCAACCCGCCCAATTTGAAACCTGCCACCAGAAATACACTACGTCGCCATAACTTACGGCGCAAACTCGCTGAGGATTCGAATATACGCCAGGTAAGGTACGGCGGCGTAGTGTATCTCTGATACGCTGCGCCGATCTACATGTATGTGGATCTGGCCCAATGTCTGCAAGTTGCAAACCAAACTTGCCTGTTTTACTATGCAGGAATAACTCAGAAACCCTGAGTGCCGCAAAAAAAATTATTGCAAAGACTTACTTAAACATTACCGCTTCAAAATAAGAAAAACACACATGAGCTGTTGATTCACAGAGCATTCTTAAAATATCTGGAGTAATAGGCCTCCGCCTATCCACATTAAAATTACTTTTCTTATAACCCTTCAGGACTTGCTTAACCGAGAAAAAATTTAAACAAGAAGGTAAGTTCTGTCATTTAAAAAAGAAAGAGACTCCGAACATAAGTTTATTCACTTGAGATCATGAATAATTCTGTAGAAATAGATGATTTAAAAATAAAAGTATACATTTCTCAGAAAAAGCACTATGTTTTCCACTTAAGGAAAAGCCAACCATAGAAACCAGGCTGACCGATATCCCACCATGGTAGCCGGTACCACCGAATTTGTGATTTTTTCCTCAACTAGACTTAGATCAAATCCCAAAGATGGGATGGGCACTCCACTCCAATCGCATCCGCTGTTGGTAATAAGCTGAAAAAACTATCCAACTGTAATCGAGATAATGAATCCGCCAAATCATTATTTTTCACCGCCACATGTTTAGCCTTAATCCAAATGTTCAAGCATAAACACTTAAAGATTAAGTAGCAAAGAAAAATAATGACTTGGATGACAAGCAGTTAATAGCGTATACTAACCCACTATTATCTGTACTGACCAAAATTCTTCTGTTCTTAAAAGCAGAGCCCCAGACCTAAAGGGCAACAACTATAGAAAAGAGCTCTAACAAGACTATGTTCTTCAAGTAACCTCCTACCTGCCATCGAGACTTCCAATGTCCTGTGCACCATTGATTTGTCAAGAAATTGTACCCAAACTAAAAGATATTCCCTCATGTCATGTGTGACTCTAACATGTGAAAATGGTGATTTTAAACCAGAGATGGACATATACAATCTCCTGGAAAAAATGCTACCCACGGGCATATATTTTTTATATATTTTTGGGAGATATTTATTATAGCAAAAAGTAAAAAATATTCATTTTTTTCAAAATTGTCACTCTATTTTTGTTTATAGCGCAAAAACTAAAAACCGCAGAGGTGATCAAATACCACCCTCTTTTTGTGGGAAAAAAAGGACGACAATTTTGTTTGGGAGCCATGTCGCACGACCGCGCAATTGTCAGTTAAAGCAACGCAGTGCCAAATCCCAAAAAGTGGCCTGGTCTTTGACCAGCAATATGGTCCGGGGCTTAAGTGGTTAAACAAATCTTATGTTTTCTAATGATTAAATATAACAGTATTTTAACCCCCCTGGCGGTGTTCCCGAGTCTGACTCAGGGTGACATTTTTTGGCTACGATCGGTAACCCAGAGTCAGACTCGGGCTCGCCTCGCTGAATCCACAGGCAGTGTTTACTTACCTTGTCCCTGGATCCAGCGATGCCACCGCACTGTGTGAGCGAGCGGGTGCTCGCTCGATTCACACAGTGCCTCTGTGTGCCACCGATCTTCGTTCCCTGCGACGTTACGACGCACGGGAGCGGAGAACGGCGCCAAATTCAAAAAGGTAAACAAACACATTACATACAGTATACTGTAATCTTATAGATTACAGTACTGTATGTAAAAAATACACCCCCCCCCCCCTTGTCCCTAGTGGTCTGCCCAGTGCCCTACATGTTCTTTTATATAATAAAAACTGTTCTTTCTGCCTGCAAACTGTAGATTGTCCATAGCAACCAAAAATGTCCCTTTATGTCAAAAATGGTTTTAGAGCAGCTAGAAAACAGCGATAATAAATTATAATCACTTGCAGAATTGAGCGATAGCGATTTGTGGGGAAATTCGTCATAAAAAAATAAAAGTAATGACAGCGACAATTCTGCAACTGAGCACATTTCAGTGATTTTGAGTTGATTACATTATTGAATAATTTTTATTATAATTATATTATTATTTGTTATAATTATTTATAATTATTTATTATATTATAATTTATAATTTTGTTTTAAAAAAAATTGAATACCCGGGATGCCTACTCTTGTTTGGTCAGATTTAAGTGAGTTATTCCTAAGAATTACAGGCCTACAATATAAAACGCCAAATTTCCTTGCAAATAATGGTACCGCTTTCAGGACCTTTTTTCTGAAAGAATCATACTGCCAGGGAGGTTAATTCTTTCTATTTTTGACCTTGGCAACCTGAACTTCATTTGCGTTGTATCTATTGTTATACCTAAAAATTCTAGGCAAGTAAAAGGCCAAGAAATTGGTTACATACCTCAAAAAATTATTGTAACAGGAAAAGACAATCAGAAGTATCGGATGAACCTAAAAATAAAAAATCATCCCGGTAATGAATCATCAAGGAAGAACTAGTTACTGAAGAAACTACCCATTCCAAAAAGGTAGAAAAACTTTCAAAATAAAAACACAATAGAGAACAGCCCATTGGCAAACATTTGTCAAAATAAAACTTATTATCAAAGAAAAAACCCAGAGAAAAAAAACAGTCTGGATGAATTGGGAGGAGCCGAAAGGCAGATTTTATATCTGCCTTTGCTAACACCCAAAAGCCTAAGTTTAATAAGAGCATCTTCAAAAGATGCATAATTAACCATAGACATTGCTTCCAAAATGTGATAATTTAAAGAATCACCTGCTGATATGACAGAAGATGAATCAATCTAAACTAATTTGGCTCTTTTTTTTGGAACAATACCTAAAGGCGAAATCCTGAAATTGACAAATGGAGGTAAAGCAAACGGGCCCTCAAAACATCCTTCTAGCAATTCCCTATAAATCTTAACCCTAACCACTTCTTTCATATTATCCGCTGACTGTAATTTTTTTTACCAATGTACACCCTTGTCCCAAAAATGTTGGCAAACTAAAACCATTCTGAAAACCATTAATTAACATGTTAGCCTTCTGCCTGTCTGGATAAACCAGAAGCCAAGGAAGATTTTTTGTAAATTCACTGGGGTGATTGCTTTTGTGAAATGCTTCTCTGTTATGCTGGGTGTTAGCTGAAGACATCTTTTTGAAACACTTGCTAACTGGGTGGACTCCTGTGCAGAAGGCACATTCATGGGGAGAGAAAGACCGCCGCTCCAGGTGAGTGCAATAAGCAATCAATGTCCTCCTCAGAAGCCGTGGGTGCTGGCAATGCACAAGGAAAAAATCAGGAGAAAAGGTATATGGACAGCCGCACACCAAAAATAACCTTAAAAGGTAGCCTTTATTGATGCAAAAGGATAAAAGCACTACAAAACACAGCAAGCAGTGGGATATATATAGCTGACGCGTTTCTCACAAAGGTCTAGTGCTTAGTCATAGCTAAAACATAAAAATATACTCCAAATATATATACTAATGTATGCATTCTCCTCCTTGCTTTATACCCTGGGTATGGGCTGGAGTTTTCTCCCTCCCCCTTCTCTTGGTTGATATAGAGCAGTGTAGGAGGCAGAGGAACTTAACAGTGCACCTATCACAGTGGTTATGTTACACACAACAGAAGACTGACGATAAAGAAATAAGCTGATGTGCTCTAGATGCTTTGGCAGTGAGGTGAGAGTTCTGGGAGACTGGTGGAGGAAACAGAGTATGGTTCAATACTGCAATCTTGGAATTAGATCAATCAAGACCATAGCTTCCATCATTTATTTGAATAGAACTTTTTTCACATCCTGATATCCATTGTTATATTGAACCATTCTTCATATGTGGCCACATTCTGGCTGCTCTATATATTTTTGCACTTTTTTGTAATTTTGCACGCCTTTGCACTTTGCACACTCTTTTTTGGAGTTTTGTGCACTTTTGGACTATTGATTATTTATTCGCGGTATACTGTTACCATTTGCACTTTGCACTTTATTGGTGCACTTGGGGATTATATATCACTCATTGATGTTACATCATATATGTATACGTATGGTTTCTTGATTTATTATTGTCACAATATTGTGTTTGTATTACCAGTACATGTTGTATTGGAGACACTGTGTTATAGTTTGTATTATTAGTATTTTAGCGCAGGATCATTCATTATTGATATTCTATTTTGTGTACAGTGAACACCATTAGATTCAGCAGCTTTAGGAACACTTTACTTTATTTACACATATATTCACCAGTAGCGCGAAAGACATTTTATTTTTCAATGTATGCATACATGTACCTACATTGTAATTGTTATATACTTTGACCTTTTCCATAATAAAAACCGTTTGTAAACAAATATATAGACTAAATCAAGGATAATCACATGATCACCCCCACCAATGATCAACCCCCACTAATTGTGTTTAATTAATCAACAGCGGTGGTCATCACAGGCGGGAGTGGACAGAATAAAATAAGAAAACACACAGACTGAAAAGCAAATTAAAAATTATTATAAAATTAAGACTGAGTCAAATAAAATGCAACTAATGCACATATACATAAAATCAGTACATATATAAGCAAAAAAAGCGAAACGGTTTTTATGACAATGATCCTTTGTGGTGAGTCAAACATTATTGTGTGTATGTATATATTTCAGCTCACATAATCTAATGCCGCTTACACACGATCGGTTAAACCGATGAGAATGGTCTGATGGACCGTTTTCATCGGTCCAAACCGATCGTGTGTGGGCGCCATCGGTTATTTAACCATCCGTTAAAAAAAAGCCAACTTGTTTTAAATTTAACCGATGGATTCCTAACCGATGCGAAAAAAACTATCGTTAGTAGGCACAACCATCGGTTAAAAATCTACGCATGCTCAGAATCAAGTCGACGCATGCTTGGAAGCATTGAACTTCATTTTTTTCAGCACGTCGTTGTGTTTTACGTCTCTGCGTTTTTTTAACCGATGGTGTGTAGGCGTGACGGACCATCAGTCAGCTTCATCGATTAACCGATGAAAACAGTCCATCGGTCCGTTTTCATCGGATGGACCGATCGCGTGTACGCGGCATTATTGTAAAGGCAGTACATGCTGTATATACAAAAATTATGTAAACATAAAGGCCCAGATTCAGAAAGGAGTTACGTCGGCGTATCTTCAGATACGCTGTCGTAACTCCGAATGCGGACCGTCGCATCTCGGCGCCTGATTCATAGAATCAGATACGCCTCAATGTTTCCTAGATACGAGTGGCGTAAGTCTCCAACGCCGTCGTATCTTAGGGTGCAATATTTACGCTGACCGCTAGGGGCGCTTCCCTAGACTTCCGCGTTGAATATGCAAATTAGGTAGATACGCCGATTCAGAAACGTACGTCCGCCTGGCGCATTTTTTTAGTTTACGTAAGGCTTTTTCCGGCATTAAAGTTACCCCTGCTATATGAGGCGTAGCCAATGTTAAATATGGACGTCGGGCCCGCGTCAAATTTTGCATCTTTTACGTTGTTTGCGTAAGTCGTTCGCGAATAGGGCTTTGCGTAAGTTACGTTCACGTCGAAAGCATTGACTATTTGCGGCATAATTACGAGCATGCGCACTGGGATACGTTCACGGACGGTTACACTTAATTCACATAAAACACACCCACATCTTCCATATTTGAATTAGGCGGGCTTACGCCGGCCCATATAAGCTACGCTGCCGTAACTTCGGGCGCATAATCTTTCTGAATACCATACTCGCCTCTCAAAGTTACGGCGGCGTAGCGTATAGGAGATACGCTACGCCCGCCTAAAGATACACAATTGTATCTGAATCCGGACCGTAGTGTGTAGTGAGAATGGATATGTGTGTGAATAGAGGTAAAAATCTAGTGGAGAGCTCAAAATGTGCAAAGAGAGTATACAGAGCAATACAACCCGAACATGTGAACAATAATATTGCTAATACATGTAAATGAACGCTTGTAAAAGTACTCGAGTGATGAACTGTAGTAGTGTAAAGGAAAATAATATTTATAATAAAATTTATTTGTGTAATTAGTTCGTTTGAGAAATGTAAAATCACCATATGTGAAACTATAAACAAAAATATGACAATATGTGTGTCTGAATAAGTGTAGATAACTGGTGTATAAATGTATGTAACATAAGAAAATGTAATGATCAAAAGATAAAAGATGAAAAAATGAATACAAATAAATAAAGGGGAAGTGTGTACTTCCTGGTGTACAGCTGGCATATTAGTATGTATATTCGCCAAAATCTATGCACATGTGCCTGTGTGTATTGAAGCATGAGTGGGTGCCATTTTCCCAATCACCTTGACAAAACACGAACAATCAGCGCAAACGAAAAAGAGGAAAGAGACGTGTATGCCTTAATCCGTTGGCAGTAGAATGTAAAAGGACCCCAAAATCTTAATTGATCTTGTATGTATAGATCAGAGGTCTCCAAACTGAGGCCCGGGGGCCAGATGTGCCCTTTGCTTGCTTTTATGCGGCCCTTGGGGCACTATTTCATACACTGATACCAACAATGGGGAACAATTTCCCTCACTCACATCAGTAAAGGGGCACAATGCCTCCCAAATGACACCAACGAAGGGGCATAATGCCTCCCAATGACACCAATGATTGGACACAATTTCTTCCAATGAAACCTATAATGGGGCACAATTTCTCCCAATGACACTAACAATGGGGCCCATTGACTCCAATGATGGGACACAATTGTCCCACTGACACCAACAATGGGGTCCAACAACACCAATCATGGGGAACAATGCCTCCCAATGACACCAATGAAGGGACACTATTCCTCCCAATGGCACCTTCGATGGGGCACAATTTCTCCCTATGACACTAACAAGGGGTCCCAATGACTCCAATGATGGGACACAATTCCTCCCACTGACACCAACAATGGGACATTGTTTTTTCCCACTGTCATCTGGACCTTTTCTACTCCAAATGGCCACAATCTGGCCCCCCCAAAGTCTGAAGGACAGTAAACTGCCCCTTTGTTTAGAAAGTTTGGAGACCTCTGGTATAGATTTTGTCCAGAAGTCAAAACCCCATGGAACCATCACAAAATTATCGCTACATTGACTATGATACATATTGCATGAAAAAACAATTTTAACATAGAAAAACATTCCTGTATGTTGTAAAATCTATAAACCTACACTCAAAAATTTAATGGAAGTATATGAAAGAAGAGTATATAAGAAAAGATGTTATTGGTCTTATTCAAGTGTAATCGTGATTAGGTTTCACTAGCGTGTTTCAAGGGCTCAGTTTATGACTGACTTGCGTCATGTCAGTAGCCCAATGAAGAAACAGGTGAGTGAAATGCTCTTAAAATAGATTAATAACCTTTTCCCCTTTGTCTCCCTTTGCCCCCCCCCTCCCCTGCCCTGCCCTCCCCTCTCCTCTCCACACTACCTTTGTCCTTGTTTGCATCTCCTGACTGGACCAGCTTTTGGGCTATGTAGTAGTGCTCAAACAGGCATAAGTCAAAGACTTATAATAATTGTTATTGTTTATTTGTTGTGTTTCTGTCTATTGTAAAATTTGTTATTATCATTACTTTGTAGAATTCGCTTTAAGCTCCTGAAGAAGCGTTTTTTCAACGCGCAACATGTCAGGCTGAGCATCGTATGACATTTCACATCCTGCAAACTTCAAGGGTTTTGTTATAACTACTACTAGGAAGTGGTTGCTAGTCCTCCACTCTTATCTTTGTATTGTACCCATATGTAATAGGTGTTTTGTCATGCTAGCGTTTTTGGATTCTTAGGCATTCTTAGGAATGTAAAATAAATCTATCTAAAGCACAGTATTAATACAGTGCCACACCAGGCCTAGTGACACACCTCAGCGCCAGGATGCGAAGCCACAAATGATATGTTGACAATTTAGTCAATCACCTAGAGGCTAATGGTCTGACGAACAGGGCAGGATTCTGAACGGCGACCCGGAAGTGACGCGTGCGCTCCAAGCGTGCGTTCCAAAGTGTACTCTCTCTATGCGGCGGTTTCCTGCAAACTTTTGTCAGCAAGTTTGTTTGTAGAGTTTACCTGGGGAATTGGATGCCGGTCAGAGGACACCTTCACTTACCGAGGATAAACGTTTGTTACCATCTATTTTGCGGTATGTGCATTTAGAGCGGGGATCTGGTGTTTTAAAAGGGAATGCTTCTTTTTATGGAATAAAAACGGGATTACACTATTGTCTGGTACCCTTCTTTGTTTCTATGTGGAGCCTTACCCTTTGCCTGATACCTACTTGAGAAACGGAGGATCCAGAGAGTAAAGATACCTTTCAGTGTATATTAAATTATGCCTTCTGGTGAGTGAGTACCCCAAAGGGGAGTGTGCCCCACAAGTGGTGTCTTATCCTGGGAAGAGGTGTAGGATATTCTATCAACTATCTTCACTACCTTGATCTTCTTAATCCGTTTTAGATGAATGCCTTCATTTGATTTTATTGAAATTGGACAGTTACCACCAATTTTTTAGCGCTGTTTGACCACATTGAACTTTTTTGTTTTTTACAGTGGTGCTCTCATTACTATTCTTAGGAATGGCCTTATTTATGAATTTTATGTTTTTCAATGGTTCTTATGTATTTTTCTCAATAAATATTCAATTTTTAACTCATTATGCCTTCAAAGTCCATCATCCGCCATATACATATATGTATATGTGTATATATTTTTCCACAATCTAAGTTATCGGGACGTGGCACTGTATACTTTTTTAATAATATCCACAGTTCCACTCTGTTATGATCTGATTTGTTATTTCTTTAGATTGATAACCAAATGAACATCTTAACACTTATGTGTTTAGTGGGACCCTCAAGGTGTGTGTATTGTATGCATTTCATTGTTTCCAATGATAACATGTGAATGTGTAGTCATGTAAACAGAAAAAGAACAATGTAGCTAGCTGATTAGTAGACATGTTCAAAAAGACACAACTGACTAATGAACAATAAACATAACGCATTGCAATGTAACCAACCAGACAATTAGATACATAGGGACACAGTGAACTACAGGACCTACCATGCTACAATGTAACAATATAACCCACCAAATGGTAAAAGATGTATCGAAAGGACATGATGGAATGTTTAAAACATCATGCCACATATGTGGAAACATTGTTGTCTCCAAACTCGAAACAAAAAATTAAAAGATAATCATTATGTAACAAGGGAATTGAAAACAGAAAATAAACCTGGAGGATACATTGAAGGGGGGGTGCAGAGAACTAGAACTATGAGTTCAAAGGGGGGAACTCATCCTCATTAGTCATAGAAGTGGGAAACATCCCACTCAAAATGTAACCCCTTCGGTATTCTTGTATTGAGAGAGAATATCCAATAAACTTCCTGTTTGCATAGCTTTTTGAATCTATCACCTCCTTTTTACGGGAGTTGTGATCTTTTCAATACCTTGAATGAATAGGCTCGACACATCTTTAGAGTGTATGGTATTCTAGTGATTGGCCACATTAGTGTTATGGTTCTAATCGATATCATATAGATGATCGTAGAGCCTGTCTTTTAATCTTCGAATTGTACGGCCTACATACTGGACTTGACATATGTCACAGTTAATAACATACACTATAAATTTAGTGTTACAGTTGATAAACTGATCTCAAAGCTATTAAAGCTGTAAGAATGGATAGGCTGACCTGTCTTGATTTGACAGCAGTATTTGCAGCCTCTTATTCCACACTTAAAGGTCCCTTTAAATTGTAGCCAATTGGTACTTACTGGCTTGCTCTGAAATAAACTGGGTGAGAGTGTACCCCCCAGTGTAGGAGCCCTCCGAGACACTGTTTTAATACCTCTATTTAGTATTTGTTGATAGACCACATCATTATATAGAATGGGAAGGTATTTACCAATAGTATGTTTTATTTGATTAAACTCCAAACTGTACGGTGTCGAAAAGACCAGTATGTCACTAAAAGATGTGGTGGATGGTTTTCCAATGGGACCCTTATAGCTATCCTGCAACAAAGAGTCTCGGGGGACAGTGTTTGCTTTAAATAAGGCTCTGTTGATGATCTTAGTTGGATTACATCTCTCTTTAAATCTGCATGACATATTAGTGGCTTCCCTGGCAAAATCCTCTGTTGCACTTCAAAGGCGTTTGAGCCTTAGGAACTGGCCATAGGGTACACCATTAATAGTGTGTCTAGGATGCGCTGAGTCTGCCCTAAGGAGGGCATTCCCCGCTGTCTTTTTCCTGTGTAAACTAGTGACGATCTCCCCATTGATTCCTGAAAGTTTTACATCTAGGAAATCAATGGTTGTGACCTGTAGGTTTCCCGTAAAATTAAGATTTAAACTATTATCATTTAGATGGGAAAGCCAAGTATCTAAACTAGCTGTATTGTCTGATACTATGAATAGCAGATCGTCAATGTAACGGCAGTAGAAGGAGGTGTCCAAACGGCGGGGGCTACCACATCCAAAGATGCGGGACCTCTCCCACCAACCCATGTACAGGTTGGCGAGGGAAGGGGAGAACTTGGCTCCCATAGAGGCCCCGCATCTCTGAAGGTAGTAGTCCCCGTCAAACATGAAAAAGTTGTGGGTTAAAAGGTACTTAAGTGCCTGTAGTATAAATTCCTGAAGAACCAAGGAAAATTTTCCAGATTCTTTAAGGAAGCTGTTAACTGCTTGCATTCCTATGTGATGTGGAATGCTTGAATACAGGCTAGTAACATCACAGCTATGTTCGTCTGTCCATGTAAACCCATGCAGTTTAATGAGCAGGTCCTTGGTATCACGGAGGTAGCCTAGAAGGTTCACCACTAGTGGCTGTAACTGCCCATCCATCCACTCACCCAAACGCTCGTTAAGAGAGCCAATACCCACCACTATTGGCCTCTCAACGAGAGGGTGTACACCCTTGTGAACCTTGGGTAGGTGGTGGAAGATTGGCATGATAGGGTTAACAGGGACAAAAAGATCCCTTTCTTTGCTGGAAAAGATTCCTGCCTGTACAGCTCGATCTAATGCCGCGTACACACCATCACTTTATGTGATGAAAAAAAATGACGTTTTTAAAAACGTCACTTTAATTGACTGTGTGTGGGGGAAAACGTCGTTTTATGTCTTGTAAAAAACGACCAAAAAAAATTGAAGCATGCTTCAATTTTATGTGTCGTTTTTCAAAAGTGCACTTTTTACTTCACAGAAATTGACAGTGTGTAGCAAAAAACGTCGTTTTCTAAGACGTTTTTTCATCCACGCATGCCCAGAAGCAAGCTTCAATGGTAAAACGTGGTGGAACGTAACCTCACTTTGCAAGATCATTGTGAGAAAACGATGGTGTGTAGGCAACTTCGTCTTTGAAAATTGAAGTTTCAAAAACGTCATTTTTTACTTCACAGAAAGTGTCGTTTTTTTTCATCACATAAAGTGATGGTGTGTACGGGGCATGAGAGTGTAGTTAATTCTTTGGAAAAGGGAACTGTAGGGTCTGATTTCAAAAGTTGACATGTATTTATATCCGAACGTTGGCACAATGCCTCATTTTTATATATTATAGAATCTAAGACCACAACAGTACCCCCCTTATCTGCATTTGTAATGGTGATGCACATTCGTGCCGAAATTTGCAAGAATTCGGCCACCTGCAATGTCCTTCATTGAAGTTAAAGCATATACCTTTTCTATAGCCTACTGCTGACGAGGGTACCACATTAGTAGTAAACGAAAGAAGCTCTTTGGGGGAGAAAAAGGTTCAGCCATAAGCCGACATCTTTTGTTCCCCATTTCAAAGTAGGATGGACTGCAAGGGCTAGATTCAGATAGCCCTGCGTAATTTAGTGCGGGCGTAACGTATCTCCGATACGTTACGCCGCGTAAATTAGGGCGCAAGTTCCGTATTCATAAAGAACTTGCGCCCTAAGTTACGGCGGCGTAACGTATGTGGGCCGGCGTAAGCCCACCTAATTCAAATGGAGATGATGTGGGCGTGTTTTATTTAAATTATTGTTGACCCCGCGTATTTTACGTTTTTTATGAACGACGCATGCGCTGTTCGTGAAAGAATCCCAGTGCGCATGCTCGAAATTCCGCCGCTAATCGTCTTTGCTTTCGACGTGAACGTAAATTACGTCCAGCCCTATTCGCAAACGACTTACGCAAACGACGTAAAAAAATTCAAAATTCAATGTGGGAACGATGTCCATACTTAACATTGCGTACGCCTCATAGAAGCAGGAGCAACGTTACGCCGGAAAAAGCCTTACGCAAACGACGTAAAAGATTCCGCCGGGCGCACGTACGTTTGTAAATCGGCGTATCTAGGTAATTTGCATATTCTACGCCGAAAACGACGGAAGCGCCACCTAGCGGCCAGCGTAAATATGCACCCTAAGATACGACGGCGTAAGAGACTTACGCCAGTCGGATCTTAGCCTAATTTTGGCGTATCTTGCTTTCTGAATACAGAAAGAAGATACGCCGGTGCAGCTTTGAATTTACGCGGCGTATCTATAGATACGCCGGCGTAAATTCTTGCTGAATCTAGCCCCTAGTTTTTGGCAGAAAGTCTCTTCATACAAAAACCATGCTGTCCCTCCAAAGTTTTTATACGCTTCTAGTATTATTTCAATGTGTTGGAAAAGACCCGGGCTCTTTTCTGGGCATTTTTCACATAACACACCGCTAAAAATGCAAAACGCCTGTAGCCAAATATTAACCACTTCCCTACCGGCCCATAGTAAAATGACGTCCACAAAGAACCTCTGCCGTTCAGAGTGGACGTCATATGACGTCCTGGGCTTTGTGGGGGGGATATCTGAATGATGCCTGCAGCTAGATGCATCATTCAGATATCCTTCTCTTGTGCGGCGATTCTGCACAACGTAAGAACGATCATAGCGGCGGTTCCGGCGCTAGATCGTTCTTACAGGCGGCGGGAGGGGACATCCCCGCCGCCATCCGGTGCTTCTCCGGGCTCTCCCGTGCCATCGGGGGCCCGGAGAACGAATCGCCCGGCGCTCGCAGGAAGCATAGAGATGACTGGTGACCAGATGGTCACCAGTCATCTCTATGACCGTCGGAGGACCCGGGCGCGATGTGATGACGTCACGCCCGGGTCCCCGTTAGTAAACAAAGCCGCGATTGCGGCTGCTAAGCAACGGTAAACATGAGATCTGTGAATTTTTTTTCACCGATCTCATGGTTTCCAGCCTGGAGGAGAGATGTGGGGTCTTATTGACCCCGCATCTCTCCATAAAGAGTACCTGTCACACACATTCCTATTACAAGGGATGTTTACATTCCTTGTAATAGGAATAAAAGTGATAATAAAAAAAATAAAATAAAATAAAAAAGTGTAAAAAAAAGAAATAAATATGTAAAAAAAAAAAAAAGAAATAAAAACATTTTTTTAACGCCCCCTGTCCCCAGTAGCTTGCGCGCAGAAGCGAACGCATACGCAAGTCCCGCCGACATATGTAAACGCCGTTTAAACCACATATGTGAGGTATCGCCGCGTGCGCTAGAGTGCCAGCAACAATTCTAGTACTAGATCTCCTCTGTAAATCTAAACTGGTAACCTGTAAAAAATTTCAAAGCGTTGCCTATGGAGATTTTTAAGTACCGAAGTTTGGCGCCATTCCATGAGTGTGCGCAATTTTAAAGCGTGACATGTTAGGTATCTATTTACTCGGTGTAACATAATCTTTCATATTTTACAAAAAAATTGGGCTAACTTTACTGTTTTGTTATTTTTTTAATTCATGAAACAATTTTTTTCCCAAAAAAAGGCGTTTGAAAAATTATTGCGCAAATACCGTGCAGAATAAAAGGTTTCAATGACCGTCGTTTTATTCCCTAGGGTGTCTGCTAAAAAAACATATATAATGTTTGGGGTTTTGCGTAATTTTCTAGCAAAAAAATTATGATTTGTACATGTAAGAGAGAAGTGCCAGAATAGGCCCGGTATGGAGGTGTGTATAAAAGCCCTGTATGGAAGAGGTTAAAAGATCTAGCTACTGGACGTCTCCTGTCCTCCTCTGCTTTTTCATCCCTTTTCTCAGCTTTAGACAAAAATTCCTTAAAAGATGGTAAAAGAGTTAACACATCAATAAACTCGCCTCTCCAAATTTTCTCTTTAATGCTGAGAGCAAGGTGATAACCCAGCGGAGATACTTCACAGGGTAAAGTCTCTGTAACCGCTTGCCGCTCAGCACACGCAGATATACGTCTGCAGAATGGCACGGGCAGGCAGAAGGACATATATATATATATATATATGTCCCCTTTAAGAAGCGGTTGTTGCGGGCATCTCACAGAGAGATAGAACGGGGAGATGTTAGTGTAAACACAACTTCTCCCAGTTCTGCCTAGTGACACTGTCACTGATCGTGTTCCCTGTCATCGGGAACATCGATCAGTGACATGTCACAGCAAGCCACGCCCACTACAGTAAGAATCACTCCCTAGGGAACACTTAAGCCCTACAGTGCCACCTAGTGGTTAACCCCTTCACTGCCAATGTAATTTTCACAGTAATCGGTGCATTTTTATAGCACTGTCATGAAGATCCTGCCAGAAACAGGCGACTCAGACTTTGCAGTTTCCGATCGCAGCTGCAACCGCGCATGCGTGTGCGTGCACGTGTTGGAGCCAGGCGGGGTATTTAAGCCGGCCTTGCACACACCATCCCTGCTGTCTGCTCTACAGCGTTGTGTATCTGAAACCTGATCTGAGACTTAACCTGTGAAAGACCCCGGCTTACCTGTGACTATTCCAGCCATCCGCCTGCACCTGATCCTTGGCCTGTTCTGACTACCCTTCTGTCTGCACCTCTGTACCTCGCTGTCTGCCCAATAACCGACCCGGCCTGTCTGACTATCCAGTCTGCTCCAGTCTGCTGAACGGTTCCAGTCTGTTCCTAGTTCCAGTCCAGCTGAACGATTCCAGTCTGTTCCTAGTCCCAGTCCAGCTGAACTATTCCAGTCTGTTCCTAGTTCCAGTCCAGTTTGCTGAGCTGATCCAGTCTGCTAAGCTGATCCAGCCTGCTGAGCCTATCCAGTCTGCTGAGCTGATACAGTCTGCTAAGCTGATCCAGCCTGCTGAGCCTATCCAGTCTGCTGAGCTGATCCAGTCTGCTAAGCTGATCCAGTTCCGGTATTCCAGTTCCTGCAAGGAAGCTTCTGCTGGACTGATATACTTCCTCTTCTTGTTGATCCTGCCAGGCACCTGTGCCACTCCTTACTCCTGTGCCTACTGTTACCCTATCAGGGGGCCACGAGTGGGAGCCGTAAGGGAGGCCGTCCTCTGCAATTCGGGCTCACAACCATCAGGTACATGACAGTAGCAGACAGCCATGTCTGAGCCCGAGCAGAGAGCCTCCCCTATGGAAGAACTGTGTCAGCACCTGGCTGGTTTAACTGAAGCGGCTATACCCAGCTAGAAGAATGGGTGCTGGTTCTGTCCAAACCTCACTGGAGCCCAGGGATCTCCCCACGCATCCACCTCTTCTGCTGGGGCAGGATCAACACCAACAGTGGTGATGCTTCCTCCGGAACCTAGGGTCCCTACACCTGAAAAGTTCTCTGGAAATCGAAGTAGCTTAAGGGCCTTTCGCAATTCCTGCGAGCTGCATTTCGCCCTTCAGCCACAAACCTTTTCCCTGGAAGTCACCAAGGTGGGCTTTGTGATCTTCTTACTTACTGGAGAACCCCAAACCTGGGCCCACCGCCTCCTAGAACGAAAGGATGAATCCTTGACCAACCTTACCACCTTCTTCGATGCTATAGCACAGCTTTAGGAAGACAACCCCAGCTTTCAGCAACTGCAGAAGCTGCTTTACGTACCCTTCAGCAGGGATGCAGGGCAGCAGAGGACTATGTCAATGAGTTTAGGCGGTGGAGCGCAGATACGGACTGGAACGACGGTGCCCTTCGTCACAAGTTTCGCATGGGACTTTCAGATCCTCTGAAAGATGAACTGGCTAGAGTTGGGGTACCACAGACTTTGAATGGGCTAATCGATTTAAAAAATACAAATCGACGCCTAAGTGTCATGATCCGTGTCATGACTCTGGTCACCTGCTGGTGGCACTGTTCCCTCCAGTAACAGGGGTGCAGTTCTGGTGGCCACCAGCAGGTGTCTCCCTATGTATATTTGCACAAGTATTTAAGCCCGCCCTAAACTGGAGTTCAGGGCTTCAGTATTTTGCTTGTCAGCCTGTTCCCTGCCTGATCTGTTAGCTGTTGCCAACCTGTCCCTGCTTCGCCTCCCTGCCCTGGACTCTGTCGCTTATTGACCCCGGCTTGTATTTTTGGACTTTGCTACTCTCTCCTATCCTTGACCCCTGGCTTTAACCTTGGACTTGCTTGTGTCTTATCCCTGCATTACCTGCTTGGTGGTTTTTGGTTTGCTGTGTCATTATTGCTTATCTTGGGGGTTTTCTATGTTTGTTTTTCACGTGTGCTTTTACTCTAATAAAACATATATTTTCACTATCTTGGTGCCTGTTTCCATTAGTGCAGCCCATTGACCTGTTACCCAGTACTCGGATGCCTGCATGGGCATCCCCTGACATAATACTGAAGCCATATAAACAGGTCGGCTGCACTTGGGAAATTGGCTCTGGGCATTTGCTATTATAAAATGCATCTGGAAGATATTTTGTACCTGTCACTCCTGGCAACAGATGACAGAGATTTCTGCTATCAGGAATTAAGTGAATACACTAGAGAGCAGTTATTGGAATGTGTCCGTATGGCTCATGTTTTTGTTGATCATGGCAGTTTTTTGTTTGAGGATGTGCAGCCATTGATTCGGATCTGCACAGAGTTGGCTCAGTCTGATGCTGCTAGTGGACGTGATGATTATACACCTCCTTTTAGTGCAGCTCAGGTAGAGTCTTTGGTGTGGCTTTTGGAAGATGATTCAGCCTTTTTTCATGAGCAGTACTCAGCTTGTCCTCAACAAGTGATTGCAGCATGCATTAATTCTGTGCAGTCTCTGGTCAGACAAGCCGTGTGCAAATCTGATTTTGTGCAACCATTATTACAAGCTTGGTCCAGTTTGTTGTACTCAGCCCCTGTCAGCTCCCAACCATCCATTTCTAGTTACCAACCTGCTGGGATGTCTTTTTCTTTACCCCCAATTCCCACTTTTGCTGAACAATACACCCTGCTAACAACAAAGTACCAGTCCTCTGTTTCCTCCTGCTGCACTTACCCTGCCTTTAACCCTTCTGCTGCTTCTCAACTGCCTCCGTCTGTTCCACCAAAATCCTCTTCAAGGTCGGAACCCTCTGTTTCACCACCCCTCCGCTCTTCACCCCTACCAGCTGTATCCATTACCTCCAACCCTATACCCATATACAAATCCTCAGTGGTGAAACCAAAGAAGAAGAAAACGTTTTTCCCAACGCACTCGATCCTGCCACTAACCCAATCTGCATCCACTTCAGCCAACCTGCTTCAGCCTGTTCCAATGCCAGCCGCTCAGCCTGTTCCAGTGCCAGCCGCTCAGCTTGTTCCAGTGCCAGCCGCTCAGCTTGTTCCAGTGCCAGCCGCTCAGCTTGTTCCAGTGCCAACCGCTCAGCCTGTTCCAGTGCCAGCCACCCAGCCTGTTCCAGTGCCAGCCGCTCGGCCTGTTCCAGTGCTAGTCACCCAACCTGTTCCAGTGCCGACTGCCCAGCCTGTTGTCCAAGTGCCAGCGGTCCAGCCTGTTCCAATGCCAGCGGTCCAGTCCGTTCCTATGCCAACTTCCCGGCCTGTTGTGCCAGTTGCCCAGCTTGACGTGCCAGTTGCCCAGTCTGTTGTGCCAGTTGCCCAGTCTGACGTACCAGTTGCCCAGCCTGACGTGCCAGTTGCCCAGCTTGACGTACCAGTTGCCCAGCCTGACGTGCCAGTTGCCCAGCCTGGCGTGCCGGTTGCCCAGCCTGGCATGCCGGTTGCCCAGCCTGACGTGCCGGTTGCCCAGCCTGACGTGCCGGTTGCCCAGCCTGTCGTGCCGGTTGCCCAGCCTGTCGTGCCGGTTGCCCAGCCTGTCGTGCCGGTTGCCCAGCCTGACGTGCCGGTTGCCCAGCCTGACGTGCCGGTTGCCCAGCCTGACGTGCCGGTTGCCCAGCCTGACGTGCCAGTTGTTCAACCTGACGTGCCAGTTGTTCAGCCTGACGTGCCAGTTGTTCAGCTTGACGTGCCAGTTGCCCAGCCTGACGTACCAGTTGCCCAGCCTGACGTGCCAGTTGCCCAGCCTGACGTTGCAATGCCAACATACCAACTTGTTGAGCCCCTGTCTGCTGTCCAGCCGGAGGTGTTCCTGTCTGTCGCCCAGCCGGAGGTGTTCCTGTTTGCTGCCCAGCCGGAGGTGTTCCTGTCTGCCGCCCAGCCAGAGGTGTTCCTGTCTGCCGCCCAGCCCGAGGGGTTCCTGTCTGCCGCCCAGCCCGAGGGGTTCCTGTCTGCTGCCCAGCCCGAGGAGTTCCTGTCTGCCGCCCAGCCCGAGGGGTTCCTGTCTGCCGCCTGGCTTTAACCTTGGACTTGCTTGTGTCTTATCCCTGCATTACCTGCTTGGTGGTTTTTGGTTTGCTGTGTCATTATTGCTTATCTTGGGGGTTTTCTATGTTTGTTTTTCACGTGTGCTTTTACTCTAATAAAACATATATTTTCACTATCTTGGTGCCTGTTTCCGTTAGTGCAGCCCATTGACCTGTTACCCAGTACTCGGATGCCTGCGTGGGCATCCCCTGACACTAAGAGAGTGAAGCGCTGAGAGAGCTACGGGTTTTTCTCGTCCAACCTGGATGCTTCCAAAGACCCCAAGTCATCTATACCCGGTACCCGTTGCATCATCAGCCCCTACAGCTGACACACCTGAGCCCATGCAGCTGGGCGTCCTTCGTCCTTCCCTTACTCCTGAAGAGCGTCAACAATGTCGGGTAAATAATCTGTGTCTGTACTGTGGAGAACCTAGACACTACGTCAGGAACTGCCCTCTAAAACTCCGTAAGTGTCTCTCTATGTCTCCTGGCTACACAGAATTTATTACCCAGCCTGCATCTCATCTTGCCCTTTCTGTCTCATTACAGCTTTCAGGAAAGACTCTGCTAACACCCGCCATTATTGACTCCGGGGCCTGTAGCTGTTTCATGGACTTATCTTTTGCTGTTAAGCACCAGATTCCTCTCCTTCCCAAGACCCATGGACTTTCTGTTCATTTGGCAGATGGGTCTACTATCAAATCAGGCCCTGTAGTTCTAGAGACTGCTCCGATACCTGCTGTCATCTCCAGTTCCCACCATGAACTTTTACGTATGGACATAATCTCCTCCCCGTTATTTCCTGTAATCCTCGGCATGCCCTGGCTACAAATCCATAATCCTGCCATCAACTGGGCCACAGGGGAGGTTACCTTTTCTTCACCTTACTGCCAGCAGTTCTGTGGGCCCCACGATCCTCATGGGCCATCTACCTTGCTATGCCTGGATTCTGAAGCTGAAATACGCCAGTCTATTCCTGAAGTCTACCATGATTTTCTGGACGTATTCAGTAAACAAAGGGCAGAGGCTCTACCACCCCATCGAGCCTACAACTGTCCCATTGAGCTGCTTCCCGGAGCCGAAATCCCTTTCGGTAGGATTTTCCCTTTGACAGAGGTAGAACAAGGGGCACTAAAGGAATACATAGATGAAAACCTAAAGAAAGGGTTTATTCGCCCGTCCACATCTCCAGCAGGCGCAGGCATCTTCTTTGTCGAGAAAAAGGACCATACCCTTCGGCCTTGTGTCGACTACCACGAATTAAACAAAATCGCTGTAAAAAATGTTACCCTCTTCCCCTGGTGCCAGAGTTATTCCAGAGGCTGGGGGCCACCACGGTTTTCACCAAACTTGACCTCCGTGGTGCCTATAATCTGGTCCGCATCAGGGATGGGGACGAGTGGAAAACGGCCTTTCGTTCTCGATTTGGGCACTTCGAGTACTTGGTGATGCCCTTTGGATTGTGCAATGCACCTGCTACTTTTCAGTACTTTATCAACAATGTCCTCCGAGACTTTTTGGACTAATTTGTTATCGTCTACCTGGACGACATTCTAATCTTTTCTTCTTCCCTTGAATTCCACCGCAGGCATGTCAGAAGTGTACTGGGCCGTCTTCGTCAACATGGTTTATATGCGAAAGCTGAAAAGTGCGAATTCGAACAGGGAAGTATACCATTTCTGGGGTTAATCATCTCCAGTGAAGGTATCAAGATGGACCCCCAGAACATTTCTACAATCCTGGACTGGCCGGTCCCAGCAGACAAAAAGGGAATCCAACGTTTCGTTGGTTTCACCAACTTCTACCGCAAGTTTATCAAAGGATTCTCAGCCATCATTGCACCGATCACCCAATTTACCAAACAGGGAAACAGCTTCCATTGGTCCCCCGAGGCTCAAAGAGCCTTTGAGGCCCTTAAGGAACTCTTTACCTCTGCTCCCGTTTTGGGACATCCAGATTTCTCTCTACCATTTGTTCTTGAGGTAGACGCATCTGAAGTTGCCGTAGGGGCAATATTGTCCCAAAGACAAGGGACCAAGGCCCAACTTCATCCAGTAGCTCACGTAAACTCTCAACAGTAGAGAAGAACTATGATGTAGGGGATCGGGAGTTATTAGCAATAAAATATGCACTGGAGGAGTGGCGCTACCTGCTGGAGGGAGCTGCCCATCCAATCCTTATATTCACCGACCACAAGAACCTGGAATATCTGAGGTCTGCAAAGAGGTTGAGACCACGACAAGCCAGGTGGGCGCTCTTTTTCTCCAGATTTTCCTTCCATGTCACGTATCGCCCATCCTCCAAAAATACTAAACCTGATGCCCTGTCCCAGATGTTTCACAAGTCAAAAGAAATTTCTGCCCCAGATACCATCCTTGCCCCTGGCAACTTTCTTCTACTTCAGGAAAATCTGCTTTGCCGAATTAAACAAGCCTCCACAGGGCAGACACCTCCTTCTGAACCAGGACTGCAGGTCAGGGATGGGGTATTTTGGCACGAAGACAAGATCTACACTTCCGAAAGCCTACGAGTATCTGTCATGGAACTTTGTCATGACCATGCATTAGCCAGGCATTTTGGCGTAACCAAAACCACCGATTTGGTACAGCGTACCTTTTGGTGGCTTCAGTTACGGAAAGATTGTAAAAAGTATGTTGAATCCTGCACTACTTGTATTAGAAACAAGACCCATAGAACCAAAGCTCGGGGGCTTCTAAAGCCATTGTCTGTCCCAGATAGACCATGGAGGATGTTATCCATAGACTTTATCGTTGAATTACCTCCGGCAGAAGATCATATCATCTTCCATCTTCGTGGTAGTTGATCGTTTGTCAAAGATGGCACATTTCATTCCAATGAAAGGCACTCCCTCAGCTCCTGAAACAGCGCAGGCATTCATTAAGGAAATCATCAGACTCCATGGGGTACCAGCTAACATCGTCTCAGATTGGGGGGTGCAGTTTACCTCCCGATTCTGGAGGTCCCTCTGTAAGGCCCTGGACATTGAACTGTCCTTTTCCTCTGCCTATCATCCCCAGACCAATGGGCAAGGAATTTGAGGATGGCATGTCCTTCGAAGAAGCTGGGCCCCAAATTTTTTGGGCCATTTCCGGTTAGGAGGAGAATCAACAAAGTGGCTTACGAATTGGAACTTCCAGATTCATTAAAGATCCATCCTGTATTTCACGTATCACTGTTAATACCTTCTATTCCCAATCCTTTTCCAAATCGGAGTACTGCTCCCCCTGATCCTGTCATTGTAGATGGAGAAGAAGAATTCGAAGTGGAGGCTATCCTGGACTTCAGAAGGAGAAGGAACCAGAATCAGTTTTTGATTAAATGGAAGGGGTACAGACCTGAAGAAAATTTGTGGGAGCCAGAGGGGAACATCCACGCTAAGAGTCTGGTACAGTCCTTTAAGAGATCTCACCCTGAGAAGTTTTCCATAATGGGCATCCGGAGGCTGCTCCTTGGGAGGGGGCAATGTCATGAAGATCCTGCCAGAAACAGGCGACTCAGACTTTGCGGTTCCCGATCGCGGCTGCAACCGCGCATGCGTGTGCGTGCACGTGTTGGAGCCAAGCGGGGTATTTAAGCCGGCCTCTCACACACCATCCCTGCTGTCTGCTCTACAGCGTTGTGTATCTGAAACCTGATCTGAGATTTAACCTGTGAAAGACCCCGGCTTACCCGTGACTATTCCAGCCATCCGTCTGCACCTGATCCTTGGCCTGTTCTGACTACCCTTCTGTCTGCACCTCTGTACCTCGCTGTCCGCCCGATAACCAACCCGGCCTGTCTGACCATCCAGTCTGCTGAACGGTTCCAGTCTGTTCCTAGTTCCAGTCCAGCTGAATGATTCCAGTCTGTTCCTAGTTCCAGTCTAGCTAAAAGATTCCAGTCTGTTCCTACTTCTGATCCAGCTGAACGATTCCAGTCTGTTCCTAGTTCCAGTCCAGCTGAACGATTCCAGTCTGTTCCTAGTTCCAGTCCAGTTTGCTGAGCTGATCCAGTCTGCTAAGCTGATCCAGCCTGCTGAGCCTATCCAGCCTGCTGAGCCTATCCAGTCTGCTGAGCTGATACAGTCTGCTAAGCTGATCCAGCCTGCTGAGCCTATCCAGTCTGCTGAGCTGATCCAGTTCTGGTATTCCAGTTCCTGCAAGGAAGCTTCTGCTGGACTGATTCACTTCCTCTTCTTGTTGATCCTGCCAGGCACCCGTGCCACTCCTTACTCCTGTGCCTACTGTTACCCTATCAGGGGGCCAGGAGTGGGAGCTGTAAGGGAGGCCGTCCTCTGCAATTCGGGCTCACAACCATCAGGTACGTGACAAGCACTGATCGCTGTAAAAATGACAATGGTCCCAAAAATGTGTCAAAAGTGTCCGATGTGTCCGCCATAATGTCGCAGTCATGATAAAAATCGCTGATCACCGCCAATTTCTAGAAAAAAAATAATAAAAATTCTATGAAACTATCCCCTATTTTGTAGACGCTATAACTTTTGCGCAAACCAATCAATAAACGCTTATTGCGATTTTTTTACCAAAAATATGTAGAAGAATACATATCGGCCTAAACTGAGGAAAAAAAAATGTTTTGCTCTATTTAAAGCTATTTAAAATAAAGCTCTATTTGTGGGGGGGGAAAAGGACATCAATTTTGATTGGGAGCCACGTCGCAAGACCGCAAAATTGTCAGTTAAAGCGGTTTAAGTGGTTAAGACATGTTTCTGGTAAATTATGTAATCTAGCAATGTCTATATTAGTAGGAGATGATTGGGTGCAATTAACTACAGGAACAGTAGGTGGCGCCCAAACTGAAGCAATAGGATTATCTGTATTTAAATGAATCCTTGACTCACTCACTTTGTGTCTGTTATCTAAACCTGAGCAAGCTTGGATACTAAACTAGCCAAGTTAGTTAGTAATTGTACCAAGGTTAACTCACCATCTCCTGTATTCACAGGCATATTTTCAGCCTGTTGTTGATGGGTACAGACCACAGGAATGCTGTGACCCCTTTGCTGGTCCTCTTGTACTGTGTGTGCCACAGCAAGCAGGGGTCTGGATGGACCAGCGACCGCTCTGCTGATAATGCTGGCATCTCTGGTTGCCTAGGAAACTCCTCTTCTGGTCTTCGGCAAGATGGTCGCTGTGACGCAGCTCCGCTTCTGGTTCCTCCTCGGCTTCTGGCATCTGCAAGGCTGCAACTGCCCAGCTCTTCCCTCTGCTGACCTGCAAGGTGGCGACGGGGAGTGTTTTCTGTGCGGGATGCGCCTCCACTTTGCTGGGCCTTCAGCTACGCCAGAGATGACACTGTCCTGCTCCCTTGAAACTGCCTCCTGTTGTAATCCCATGAGGAAAGGGGGGTTCCTAGAAACCTCTTCCCCTTTCCTTTCATTCCTGTTCTAATGATAACTCAAAACTCAAAATTTTGAAGTTTCTATCACTTTCACTCTCAGTGATAATGATAAACAGAACAAATAGAGAGGGTGATAGTCTCTAATGAGGGCACAGATAGCAATGTAAACCTGACAGGTAGCAGTTCTCTACTAAAAGGGCAAAGGCTTTTAAACAATACTACAAAATGGGGATGGATATCTTACTGCTACAGGAGACACATTTTTCACGGACCTCAGCCCCAAAATATTTAAATGCCAGATACCTTACGGTCTATCTGTCAAATGGACCACATAAAAAACAGGGAATAGCTATATGCATCGGCAAAAGGGTTCATGGTTTGCTGTGTTTGGTTTTTCACGTGTGCCTTTATCTTTAATAAATATATATTTTTCACTTACTTTGTGCCTGATTCCTTTAGTGCAGCCCACTGATCTGTTTACCCGGTGCTGGATGCCTGTGTTAGGCATCCCTGACACCGGGAGAGAGGAGAGCACGAGGAAGAGGGACTGGACACAGGAGAAGGGAGCTCTTCTTTCAAGACAGTGTGAGCGGTTCCCCACCAGCAGCTCCATGGTCAGACACAGACCTACCACCTCAGCTGTGTGGATGCCCACACAGACATCGCTGAGTCTTTCGGTTGCCAGTCAGGCATTCCTAATGAGCCTGTTCCAGGGCGTTGGTGTCACAGAATTGGTGAGCGGGCAGTAGCCCTACTTGTGCATACTCACTTTTAAAGAGAACACTGCATGCAGATGCTGTTGCTTCACTCACTTTGTCAAGCCCTGTGAGGAGACCCTTTGTGCCAGTTCTTTCATCCTGTTGCAATATTGCATTCAGTACACTTGCCAGGACATATTGGGACTATTCAGGCCTGCAGTGACTCAGGGACAACCATTTAAACTCGTTAAGTAGGAACTCTAACTTCTATTCTAAGGTTGATATTGTTCATTGTTCTATATTGTATCACACATATACAGTACATCCAGGGCCTGTGAATTCAGGACTTAAAGGGAAATAGACTAGCCTGCAACAAGTCATCCCTGTTTCCCTTCATGTCTGAGCACATAGGTCACTTTTGAGTCAGTTAAGTTGATTGAGATTGTGCTGTTTATATTTTGCATGTGACTTAGTGTTATACTGCCCATTACCAGAGTTGCTATATTTAAAGTGGGGGGGTTCACCCTATAAACAAAAAAAAAATTTTTTTTTTTCTTCTAGCATAAAATTAGGCATAGTTGGGCGAGCTACAGTATGCCTGTCTTAATTTTTTTAGCCCGGTACTCACAGTGCAATCGTACATTGAAGATACCGACTCCCCGCGGGGAATGGGTGTTCCTATCCAGACGGAGGATGATTGACGGCCGGCTCTGGCACGTCACTCTTCTCCGGAAATAGACGAAATAGGCTTGGCTCTTCACGGCGCCTGCGCATAGTCTGTGCGCAGGCGCCGTATAGCGCCGTGAAGAGCCGAGACCTACTCCGGCTGTCTTCGGGGAGCGTGACGTGCCAGAGCCGGCCGTCAATCATCCTCCGTCTGGATAGGAACGCCCATTCCCCGCGGGGAGTCGGAATCTTCAATGTACGATTGCACTGTGAGTACCGGGCTAAAAAAATCAAGCATGCGTCGACTTGATTCTAAACATACGTGGATTTTTAACCGATGGACGTGCCTACAAACGATTGTTTATTTCCTATCGGTTAGGTATCCATCGGTTAAATTTAAAACAAGATTGAATTTTTTTAACCGATGGATAAATAACCGATGGGGCCTACACACGATCGGTTTGGTCTGATGAAAACGGTCCATCAGACCATTCTCATCGGTTTGACCGATCGTGTGTACGCGGCATTAGTGTTATACTGCCTAATGCCAAAGTTGCTATATTTAACTACTTGGTTGAATTATTACTGTTTGTTTTCTTTTGGAAAGGATTTCCAGTAAAAAAAACGTTCTATTTTACTACAGCTTGTGTCCATCTAATGTTGTGTTTATGATAACATTTATTTCCCAGGTTAGTCAGAGGAGCTGAGACTGTTCTTGGGGTTGAGGGGCAGAGCATAGAACCTAACATTCTCAAACGGCTTCTTTGGGGGTGGTCAAAACTGGTGTTGCCTCAACTAAAGATAATTTGCTTTAACACTGGTTACAAAATATTAGTTAATTATTGAACATTAGATCTTTAAATTCTAATTGGTATCACTGGTAGTGAGATCTACTTTTTAAGAAGATTTGGCTTGCAATAAAACCATTATAATTTTAATCTGTAAGAATATACAATACACCTCTGCACAATTTAGTACCAATATAATTCAGATTTTCTTTTAGGGATAAAAGTACTATCTTTCTGGGGGCCCAAGTGGCTGCTTTTGTAGGTTTCTTCTCAGAAGCCGTTACAAAGTAACAGCTGGTCCATTAGACCTAAACAGGTGCTTAATATTGTGGACTTGTTGCCTCACTCACCATTGAAGACCTTGCTTTTCCTCTTAAATGTATTTAATGTTAGCATTGACCATAACAATTTTGCTTGTTCTAGGTCAACATGTATATTATGGTTAAAAATAATTACACTGTGCCCACTCAAAACTAATAACAAATGTAAATATTAAAGCTTCTGCCTTCAAATCGCAAACATATATAAAAAGCTAAATAATAAGGATGCACTTCAAATAATGTGAATATAATAAATATTATTTAATGTAAAAAAATCATATCTACATATCTACATAAACCATCATAATCAATATACTGTATAGTATAACCCATATGTATATACAATAATATCAGTGTGTCATCATAAATAGAGTATAATATTAAAAGTGATTCAAAACATATAGTCCATCTATATATGAGAATAATTCTTCAACCACCATCCACGTGGTTAGGCACAATTTGCCACCACCTATGGTAAAGAAGCTTATCCTCTTTTGACCCCCAAAACAGAAATGTCAAACAGCATTTTTAGGAGAATCCACTCTTAAGCCTCGTACACACGCTCAGTTTTCTCGGCAAGAACCAGCAAGAAAACTTCTGGCAGACCTGCCGAGTAAACTGAGCGTGTGTATGAGGCTTTCAGGTTTCTCGTCAAGAAAACTGCCTAAAATCTCAACAAGAAAAATAGAGAACATGTTCTCTATTTTCTCGTGATTCTTGGCAGTGTTTTCCTGCCAAGAAACCCAAGGGTGTGTATACTTACCTGTCACCGTGGAAACCCGCGCATGCTTGAAATGACTTTGTGTCAGGTCACCTGTGGCCAGATGACAGATGCGCCCCGTTGGAGTCAAGAGTGCACCACAGGGTAGTGAACCCTATGGCAGACTGCTGCGGATAGACCACAGAGTGGATATGGAGGACAGGTCCATTGGAGCTCAAACAGGGATCCCATAGGAAGTATTCACCAGAGCCTCTAGTGGTGAGGATGGCCTTAGCTGCAACTGGATCCAGGTCGCGGCCCCCAGGGTCCCCCAGGCCGCGCTCCATAGGGAGAGAGGGGAAGCAGCCACTCAGGACACAAGAGATAGTGGAGGGTTAAGCCAAGGTCGGGGCGACAAGCAGACAAAGATGAACAAGGGACAGGCCAAGGGTTAGGGTCACAGGCAAACAAGAGCAGTCAGGGACAAGCCAAGATCGGTACACAGAGATAAACGTAACACACGGCAAGCAGGAACCCAAACCCACAATGCTTAACAAACAACGTTGATCAGCAAGGCAGACCTGCAGTGCACTGGTTAATATAGGGTTCCTGGGATGGCCTGGGGCGGAGCCATACAGGGAGGAGGGATGATAAAAGCAGCCAGTTAAGAGAGTCTGGCCTCTAAGGTGTACACATGGAGAGAAAGGTAAGCTGCCAGACATTACTGCATATGCATGACACTTTGACGCATATGACGAGCGCATGCAACGACCGCATGTGAGGAGCGCATGTGTACAGGGCTTAAGAGCCTCACTTCATTCTCACATGAAACCTTGCCAGATCCTCACCTCTCCTAGATGGAAATACAGCATATATTCACCCAAGAGAATAAGACAATTTATACATTTTTAAATCAATTACAAGACAATGTTATGGTACAGTTTATAGAAGCCCCAACAAGAAAAAAAAAGCTCTGGTGGACCTGGTAATCTCAAATCATGAAGAGCTTATTAACCACTTAAGCCCCGGACCAATATGCTGCTAAATGCCCGAAGGCGTTTTTACAATTCGGCACTGCGTCGCTTTCACAGACAATTGCGCGGTCGTGCGACGTGGCTCCCAAACAAAATTTGCGTCCTTTTCTTCCCACAAATAGAGCTTTCTTTTGATGGTATTTGATTGCCTCTGCGATTTTTATTTTTGCGCTATAAACAAAAATAGAGCGACATTTTTGAAAAAAAATAATAATATTTTTTACTTTTTGTTATAAGAAAAATCGAATAAACTGAATTTTAGTAAAAAATTTAGGCCAAAATGTATTCAGCCACATGTCTTTAGTATAAAAAAAATCGCAATATAAAAAAAAAATTAGCTACCTAGCAGCAACAGTGACACTAATACAGCGATCAGAAAACCGATCGCTTAGTGACACTGGCAATAGGGGGTGAAAGGGTTAACTAGGGCGGTGATTAAGGGGTTAAACCTTTATTAGGGGGGGGTTCGGGGCTACCCTGGACCTAACACTAACTGCCTGTCACACTAACTGTCACACTGACACTAAATGCAGTGATCAGTAAATATATGATCACTGCAATCTGTGACACTGTGACAGGGGGCTGGGGGGGGGGGGGTGATCGGAAGGGGTTAAGTGTGCCTATGTGTGTGGTGTCAGTGTAGTGTTGGTGCCACTTACTGTGATGTCTTCTCTCCTCTCGTCGGATTGAAAATACCGCCGAGAGGAGAGCTGACATCACTTCCTCTGCCAGTGTTTACTTTACACAGGCAGAGGAAGTCACACGGCGGGGGGTTTCCGGATTGGCTGGGAGCGATCACGAGGGGGCCGACAAAAACGAACAGCCGCCCCCTCATCACGGATCGCTCCCGGAGATAAGACGCCCGCCGCATGTACCGGCGGGGGGGGGGGGATTTGTTCCGATCGGACCCCCGACCCCGGGAAAGGTAGGGACGTACATGTACGCCCATATGCCTGTATGTGCCATTCTGTGGACGTACATATACATGCGGCGGGCGTTAAGCGGTTAATAATGTTCATACAAAAGAACATTTGGGTAGCAGTAGCCATAACATGATTACATTTGAAGTAAGCTTTAGACTATTATTATTATTATTATTATTAATATTATGTGATTATTGTGATAAAAGAACACAGAACAGAAATGGAAATGTTTCAAATCGTATATGTAGGAAAAATGCACTGCAAAATATATTCCATTGGAAAATAAGAAAAAAAGTCTAAACCCTATGTGACTCATGTCCAAAGTTAAAGTATAACTCCACTTTTGTTCAGAAAAAAACATTCCCCTCTGGGTGATCTATGTATATTGAAAAGATTATACCAACCTTTGTTGCAGATTCCTACCTTTTGTTATTCTGAAGAAATTACTGTTTGTTCCTCTGTGCCTCTGGGCTGAGTGGGTCTAATGGGAGTGGTTTCATAATTATCAGTCAGCTGTGCAGCTGCAGAGCACTAATGAGGAAATCTGCTGGGCTTTCGTCCCTTTAGATGTATTCCCGTTTGGGAGTATCTCACCAAAAAGGACATTTATGTTGCAGGGGATGCCTGAAATCTGACTTGTATCTTAGGCAGACTTCTGGGAAAATTGGTGAGCCAATCACACAAGCAGGAAATTGTGTTTCTGGGGGGTGGTCAGTACACATTCTGGGTACAGGACAACTCCAGGTAGCCATATTGCAATGTATTTTCAGAAAACTACAGCGGCTGCAGATTGAAAAGGAAAAGTAATTTTTAATAACATTCGATTACAATATGACTTGTGTCGCAATTGTATACACTATAATATTTTTTATTTATTTGCTATTTTTTTCCCCACAAAAGTGGAGTTACCCTTTAAAAAAAACTATAAAGAATAAGAAAACAGAATTTAAAAAATATAAAAATAAAAGGTACACTATCATCATTTGAAAGTTACTGTCAGGAGTGTGTAATGCTCCTGTTCCATGGCAGCTGCTGGTCTCATTCCAGCATCCTGGTTTTATCTGAGGTGCACTTTCCCTGTCTGAATGTTAACCTGCAAGGTGACTGATATAGACACAAACTCTAGGTGGAGACAAAACCTGTTTTATGCTTATGATAGTGTTTTCAACTCATGCTTCCTGTGCCTTGGCCTTTACCTTCATCTGATCTCAGCCCTGTCAGCTAGTTTGGATTCCCTTGTTTTCAACCTCAGATTGGACTTTGGACTACTCTCTGAACTCAGCCTGCCTTTTTAACATGGATTTGATCCTGATTACTCTCTGAACAATGTCTGTCCTGAACCCACACTGCCATTGGACCACTCTGCCAGATGCAAGTACCTGTTTGCTGTGCTTAGCTCGCGCCTGCCCCGGCATGGTAGCCAGGCACCATAGCATATTGTGTATGTGTAATACCTGGGGGCAACCGAGTACCTATAGGCCTGCTTGCCTTTTGGAAAAAAAGGCTGCTATAGGTGAAGAACACGGAGCCAGCTATAGTGCCTGACCATCAACACTAGGGGTATGCATGACAGTAACAAAGAATATAACAGAATATGTAAAAGGAAAATCAAGGGCGCAAAAAAAATGAAAATGAATGACAGGTTTCAAAATAGAGTAGGACAGGCACCCAAAATTCTTCAAATATATTTTCAGTAAAAAGGTCAGGTCTTAACATATAGGCCATTAACCACTTGCTTACTGGGCACTTAAACCCCCTTCCTACCCAGACCTATTTTCAGCTTTTAGCAATGTCACTCATTTTAGCGCTGTCATTAAAAAAGACCGAAAGTCTTGAAAATAAAAATAAACTGTTTTATATTTTGTTATAAAATTTTGCAAACAGGTAATTTTTCTCCTTCATTGATGTGCGCTGATGAGGCTGCACTGATGGGCACTGAAAGGCTTCACTGATGGGCACCAATAGGCTGCACTGATGAGGCGGCACTGGTGGTCACTGATAGGTGGCACTGGTGGTCACTAAGAGGTGGCACTGATGGGCATTGATAAGTGGCACTGAAGGGCACTGATAGAAGGCACTGATAGCTGGAACTGATGGGCACTGGTAGGTGACACTGATAGGCAGCACTGCTAGGTGGCACTGATGAGGCACTGATTGGCACCACTGGTGGGCATAGATAGGTGGTACCCATGGGCATTGATAGGTGGCACCTATTGGTGGCACTGATATGCACTGGTGGGCACTGGCAGGTGCCACTGATATGCACTGGCAGGTGGCACTCTTCATCTTCGGGACTGATGTCCCTTTCACAGAAGCCGGTAATCAGCTTTTTTTCTCCTGAGGAAATAAAAAAACAATTACTGATCTTCTGTTTACATCACGTGATCATTGGCGTGTCATTGGCTGACAGCTGATCACGTGGTAAGGGGCCGGGATTACCCAAGTCTGATTGACTCATTGATCACAGATCACGCTGTGGGGAGTGTGCAAAGAGGAGGATGTCATATAACGGCCTCCTGGCAATGTAGATCTGCGCTGTAGCCGTCATTTGGGTATAGCGCGGACAGGAAGGGGTTAACAGATCATTTAGAGTTGGTGGCTGGGGACAATTAAAAGGGAAATTTAACTATTTTTTAGAACACAATCAGGCAACCTTGATATAGTCCAGAAACATTTAGACAAAAACTGAAGGAAGCACCTGCACCAGATGGCTTACAGTCATGTGTCCTCAAAGAGTTGAGCTCTGTTACTTCAAAGTATTATTATTGTTTTCCACATTTTTAGAGGCTTCTAGTGATGAGACCGGTGCCACAAGATTGGTGCACGGCCAATGTGGGGCATATATTTAAAAATAATCAAAGTTTTTACCAAGTAACTACAGACTGGTTAGTTTGATCTTCTATAGTCAGTAAGATTGCTAGAACACAATATTTTAAGCAATATACAGGATTGATTCACAAAAGACCAAAGTTGTCAAATATGTTTTTTTTTTTTAAGGATGAAATAGGATGAAAAAGGATGAAAAACTTAGACAAAGGGGTGGCTGTGGATTTAGTATTTGATGCAAACAGTGTCTAAAAGACCATATTCAGAGAGTAATGATTAATGATTCATATTTAGAATGGTCTAAGGCTATTAGTGGTGTACCCTAAGGTTCAGTGTTGGGACCCTTACTTTTTAACCTAGTTAAAAATAATATGGAGTTGTGGATTTAAAGTACCAAACTTTGTTGTGAGATAATGTTTTTACAAGATGTCTCCAACATACAAGTAGCCCTTAATGCACTGTTTGATTGAGCACCAGAGTGGCAAATGAGGTTTAGAGGTTGATAAGTGTAAAGTTATGCACTTGGGAACTAGAAACATGCATGCATCATTCTCAGAGGAGTACAACTGGGAGAGTCAATGGTTGAGAAGGATCTGGGCATTCTGGTAGATCATAGACTTAATATTAGCATGCAATTCCAAGCTACAGTTTCTAAAGCAAGAAAAATGCTTTCTTGTAATAAAAGAGATATAAACTCCAGAGTGAGAGACTAAATTTTGTCCCTTTACAAAGCATTAGTAAGACCTAATTTGGAATATGCAATTCAGTTTTGGGCACCAGTTCACAAAAAGGATATTGCAAAACCGGAGAAGGTTCAGAAAAGGGCAAGAAGCTGATAAGAGGCATTGAGGACCTCAGCTATGAGGAAAGATTAGTTGAACTGAAGTTATTCTCTCATGAGCAAAGGCAATTAAAGGGGGTAATATGAACACCATGTATAAATACATGCATGGTCCATACAGTGTATTTGGTGTAGAATTATTCACTTTAAAGTCATCACAATGGACAAGGGGGCACTCTTTATGTCTGGAGGAAAAGATCTAATCTCCACTTACAGAAAAGTTTCTTCACAGTTAGACCTGTAAAAATTAGGAATAGGCACCCTCAAGAACTAATTCTGGCCAGGTACATATTTATTGAAAAAAGGCAACCTCAAAACGTTCGCCCTTAAAGCGGATGTGCCATGGGGAAAAAATATTAAAAGCCAGCAGCTACAAATACTGCAGCTGCTGACTTTTAATATTAGGACACTTACCTGTCCTGGAGTCCAGCGCTGATCGCAGCAGAGCACGAGCGATCGCTCGTCTCTCTGCTGCTCCCCCCGCCATCCACGCTGAGGGAACCAGGAAGTGAAGCGCTGCGGCTTCACTGCCCGGTTCCCTACGGCGCATGCGCGAGACGCGCTGCGCCCGCCTATTGGCTCACACGCTGTGTGCTGGGAGCCGAGTGTTCCCAGCACACAACGGGCGACAGACGGGAAGTCAGAAAAACCCGTCTTTTGCCCGTAGCGTGTGGCCGGAAGTGGGTGCAAATACCTGTCTTTAGACAGGTATCTGCACCCCCCTCCCCCCTGAAAGGTGTCAAATGTGACACCGGAGGGGGGGAGGGTTCCGATCAGCGGGACTCCACTTTAGGGTGGAGAACCGCTTTAAAATTCTGCTCGTTTGAAAATGATGACAAATTAATCATTTGTTTCCCTTGGATAATGCAATCTGCAGGTTGTGCACCTCCCACACACTTAAAAAAAAAACTCACTTGTTAAACAATTTATATTCTTGTGCTGGATGATCAACTACATTACATTTCTAAGAGCAAAAAATGCCCTAACACCCTATATACTAAATGTCCATACCATATTTTTTATTATTTTTTTTTATAATATTTCCTGTTTTTTATACTTAATTAAATCATACACCATGGCAAGACTAAGCACAGCAACACGACACAAGGTAGTTATACTGCATCAGCAATTTCTCTCCTAGGCAAAGACTTCAAAGTAGTCTGGGATTTCAAGATGTGCTGTTCAAGCTCTTTTGAAGAAGCACAAGGAAACAGTCAATGTTGAGGACTGTGTAGACACAGTGGTCAGCCAAAGAAACAATGTAGCAGATGAAAGACACATCATGCTTACTTCACTTTGACATCAGAAAATGCCCAGCACAGAACTGGTAGAAACCAATGGGACCCATGTAAAGCCATCTACTGTACAGAGAAGTCTGGCCAGAAATGGCCTTCATGGAAGAATTGTGGCCAAAAAGCCATACCTCTGACATGGAAACAAGGCTAAGCAACTAAGGCCCCATTCACACCTAAGCGACAAAACGCCCGACGCGGGACGCTTCTGTCGCTTGAGGGGAGAATTCCCATTGCCGTCTATGGAGATGGTTCACATCTCATAGACGCGCAACGCCTGTCGCCTGAAAAAAAGTCCCGGACCCTTTTTTTCACGCGACAGGCACGTTTTCCCATAGACAGCAATGGGAATACTTTAGAAAAAAAAAAAAAAAAAAAAAGAAACATTTGTAATCGCGGCAAATCTGCCGCTACACGCGTACGCGGCTGTCGCTTAGGTGTGAATGCAGCCTAAACTATGCACAAAAACATAGCAATTGGAGTGCAGGGAAAAATTGAAGCAGGTACTCTGGACTGATGAGTCAAAATTTGTTCACCAAGGGGGTTGAGAGTGGTACAATAATGAGTGTCTGCAGGCAACTGCAATTTCTGCAAATGGAGTTGGAGATTTGGTCAGGAACAATGGTGTCCCCAATGCTGAGAAACACAGGCAGACACTTATCCATCATGCCATACCATCAGGGAGGTGTGTGATTGGCTCCAAATTTATTCTGCAGCAGGACAAAGACCGCAAACATACAGCCAATGTCATTAAGAACTATCTTTAACATAAAGAAGAACACAGAGTCCTGGAAGTGGTGGTTTGGAGCCCTGATCTCAACATCATCAAGTCTGTCTGAGATTACAAGAAGAGATGGAAGGATTTGAGGCAGCCTACATCCACAGAAGTCTGCAGTTAGATCGCCAGGATGTTTGGAACAACCTACCTGCCGAGCTCCTTCAAAACTGTGTGCAATTGTACCTAGAAAAAGTGATGCTGTTTTGACGGCAAAGGATAGTCACACCAAATATTGATTTGATTTGGATTTCTCTTCTGTTCATTTACTTTTCCATTTTGTTAATTGATAAAAAATAAACTATCAATACTTCTATTTCTGAAAGCATTTTTAATTTATAGCATTTTATTTACACTGGCCTAAAACTTTTGCACAGTAGTGTACATATACTTCTTTCTACATTTCTGTGTAACATATTTTTTTCTGTATCCATCATCACTACTGTGCTATGCTGACTATTAGTCACCGTAACCGCTTCCATGTTCTACCACATAAAAAAAAACAATACATTTCAATACTTCCCTTCTTGAAAAATGAGGGTTGCTCCATTAAAAGGTCTCCAAGAGAAGACCAGTTAAAAATCAGTTAAAGTTAGAGGTGTCCAATGCCACAATGGAATAAAAAAATAAAACCACTCTCCCTGCTGCACAAACACAAACACATGTACAGAAATAAACTATTTTGTCAGCTTGTTAGCCAAAAATTTCGAAAAGTCCAGAAAGGGAGAACAATGTTGGATAGTTGAAAAGGAGCATTATGCATCTATGGTGAAAAAAAAATGTTGACTCTTAGGCCCCTACACACAAAACCGATGAGAATGGTCCGACGGACCGTTTTCATCGGTTCACTGCTGAAGTGGCCTGATGGTCGGATGTGTGTACACACCATCAGTTCAAAATCCGATCGGGTCAGAACGCGGTGACGTAAAACACACGACGTGCTGAAAAAAACGAAGTTCAATGCTTCCAAGCATGCGTCGACTTGATTCTGAGCATGCGCGGGTTTTGAACCGATGCTTTTCTGTACTAACCATCGGTTTGGTCCGATGGGGCAGCAGTCCATTGGTTCGATTTTGAAGCATGTTTTAAAATTTTGTACCGAAGGAAAACAGACCGATAGCCTATACACACCGTCGGTTTGGTCCGATGAAAATGAACTTCGGTTCATTCTCATCGGACCAAACCGACCGTGTGTACGGGGCCTAATTTGCTCAAATGATTGGGGGAGCAATTTCTTGGTTGTTAAAGTGTATTTTTTATTTTATTTTTTGTTGTTATTTGAATAGCTGAGGGAAGGATTAGAACACCTGTCAGGGCTTTAACGCTGTCCAAGGCCCAGTTAAAGAAATTTCTCCTCACTCCTCCCCAACTTTTCACCAGACAGGAAGTGCAGAAAACCCTCCAGAAGTTACACGGACTGAAGGATAATGCTTTTTTAAAGTAGTGGAAGGCTAGAATCTGTTAGCTTTTTATTTTTGTCTGCTTTCTTGTTGCAAATTTTGTCTCACTTCCTGTATGTTGTCCTCAAAACAGGAAGAGAGTGGAAGTCTCCCTAACAGTGCCCAAACTAGGAATAAAACATGTACTAAGCCTTCCCCACTCTATCCAAAACGAAAAAAAAATGTTTTTGCTATAGATACACTTTAATTCTTATTGTGAAACTTATAAGCATCATTAAAATAATAAAATCCCTGTATTGTATCCCAAGGACCATGAAGGATTCAGTCATGTCTGCTGCAATAAGTCTGCCTTATCCACATTGTCATTGGCACTGTGGGCCCTACAGCATGAATAACAATCTTGTTTATGTGGCTGGAGCTGATTACAGGGTAGTCTATGTTTATCTATAACAGTGCTTCTCAATTATTTTCTGTCATGCCCCCCTAGGAAGAAGAAAACATTTCGGGCCCCCCCCCCGCGACTGTAAATAGTATCTTTTGTCTATAAAATTGTTATAAGTACACCTCTGCATAACACCGTATCCTTATTAACGTATAACATCAACCCTCTGCCACCACCATCAACATCAACCCCCTGCCACCACCACCAACCCCCTGCCACCACCATCAACCCCCTGCCACCACCATCAACCCCTTGCCACCACCATCAACCCCCTGCCACCACCACCATCAACCCCCTGCCACCACCACCATCAACCCTCTGCTGCTGCCACCACCATCAACCCTCTGCTGCTGCCACCACCATCAACCCTCTGCTGCTGCCACCACCATCAACCCTCTGCTGCTGCCATCACCATCAACCTCAACCCCCTGCCACCATCAGACATATCATCGGGCTGCCTGTGCACTCACCACACCACCAGGCTCAGTCAGCCTCAGCAAGACAGGGGTCTGTTAACTTGCAGCGGGGGGGGGGGGTGCGATGCGGTGCGGTCTGGTCCAAGCCCGTGCAGTGACTCCCACACATGCCAGCGTCTGCTGCTCTGTCCACTCCACGGTCTACTCTCCACCACGATGCTCCTCAAATCCACCCGCTTAAACACATCATTGGTTGCGCGGCAGGTGGGCTGGGCTTAGCAGAGGTAGCAGGAAGGCTCGGCTTAGGAGGAGCCTGAGGATCGTACGTTCTCGACGAATTCCGGAGCCAACACAGGCTGGGAGACCATGCCGGCGGCGGCGATGCTCTTAATTGCCAGGTCACACGAGCCCCCCTTTACGGAGCCTCGCGGCCCCCCAGGGGGGCGCGCCCCACTATTTGAGAAGCACTGATCTATAAGGATGCAGCGGTTGTATAGGCACAGCAGTTTGTCCTAATGTGAGAGGTGTGCAGGTACGGGCTTGTTTCCCTGAATGCAGAATGTGTGTTTGGGGCCACACTGTGGAAAAGAGTACCTGCAACCTATGCTGTGCTCCCGCCCTGTAGTACTGTAGTACTGACAGGTGCAGACTGTGCGCTAATCCGTGGAAAAAAGAAATGTTCCTGGACTGCCGCACTCTGATTTATTGAAACAAAATAAACAAAGGATAAAATCCAAACCTGTATAACATCCAAAAAATCATGCAACACTGCAATTAATGGTGAGCTATGACTAAGCATCTATGCATGATGTGAAACATGTTAGCTTTTTTGTCCCATATGTCCACTTTTTACCATTGAATGCAGTGTTGCATGATTTTTTGGATGTTATACAGCTTTGGATTTTATCCTTTGTTTATTTTGTTCCAATAAATCGCCTATCAGAGTGCGGCAGTCCAGGAACATTTCTTTTTTCCATGGGGCCACACTGTGCAAGAGCAAAAGTGGAGTCTGAGATTACTTCCATAGTACAGAATGTGATTATGTTAAGTAGGGA
This sequence comes from Rana temporaria, assembly GCF_905171775.1. NCBI lineage: Eukaryota > Metazoa > Chordata > Amphibia > Anura > Ranidae > Rana > Rana temporaria. The sequence goes on from NC_053490.1 coordinate 341,923,342, forward strand.
ATGTACAGTACAGAGTGTACGGCAGAGGGTAGTATGTGCAGTAGAGGAGTGTGGAGTGTACAGCGGTGGGTAGTATGTGGGTAGTATGTGCAGGCAGGAGAGAAGCGCGGAGTGTACGGAGGTGGGTAGTATGTGCAAGAGAGGGGTATGGAGTGTATGGTGGTGGGGTCATATGTGCAGGGAGAGGGGTGTGGAGTGTATGGTGGTGGGTGTTATGTGCAGGAGAGGAGTTCAGAGTGTATGGCATTGGGTAGTATGTGCAGGAGAGGGGTACAGAGTGTATGGCGTGGGGTCATATGTGCAGGGAGAGGGGTGTGGAGTGTATGGTGGTGGGTGTTATGTGCAGGAGAGGAGTTCAGAGTGTATGGCAGTGGGTAGTATGTGCAGGAGAGCAGTGCAAAGTGTATGGAGTTGGATAGAATGTGCAGGGAAAGGTAAGCGAAGTATATGGCAGTGGGTAGTATGTGCAGGAGAGGGGTACAGAGTGTATGGTGGTGGGTAGTATGTGCAGGGAGAGGAGTGTGTGGCAGTGGGTAGTATTTACAGGAGAGGAGTACAGAGTGTATGGCAGTAGGTAGTATGTGCAGGAGAGGGGTACAGAGTGCATGGCGGTGGGTAGTATGTGCAGGAAAGGAGTGCGGAGTGCAAATTTTACTGATATCTATACACTGAATGGCACTGATATTAGTGGTATACAGTGCTCAGCATAAATAAGTACACCCCTTTTGAAAAGTAAGATTTTAATTAGTGTCTCAATGAACTTAAGAACAATTTTCAAAATGTTGACATAACTGAGTTTTAAGGCCAGTTCACACCACATGCAGTCCAGTGCATTTTTTTCTGTATCAAAAATGCATAGAAAGTAGGTTACATAGTTGATGATGGCATAGTTCACACCAGTGCAGTCAGTTCCAGGGCGTTCCAGTTCCAGAAAAAAGTAGAACATGCTGTTTTTTTCCTGCACTGGACCACGTTAAAATGCATCAAAATCTGTGAATTCATGGTACCATCAACGAAATGCAGCTCGCCGACACCAGAAACACTGTGCATGGGCTTCAGGAGAGACTTCCTTCCTGGATTACACCCATGCATGCAATTTGTCTGCATAGTATGCAGTGGCGTAGTGTGGGGGGTGCAGGGGGTGCCATGGCCCCGGGTGTGACATTTAGGGGGGCGAAATTTTGTGCCAGTAGTGTCACTACTGGCTGCCTCCTCATTTTTTTTATTTCCTGTGTCTCCCGAGCTCCGGCCGCCATGTTCAGTGTCCAGTGCCCTGTGAGTGAGCATATGAGGGTCATGTGCGGCATAGGGCTGGCCTGTCCATGATCGCGGTTGCTCCTAAAGTCCCGCCTTCGCACATGACCCCCATACGCCCAATCACAGTGCACCGGGAAACACTGAACATGGCGGCCAGTATACAGTATAGTGGTCAGTGTAGTGGTCAGTATAGTGGACAGTGTAGTATTGTTGTCAGTATAGTGGTTAGTGTAGTATTGTGGTCAGTTTAGTGGACAGTATAGTATAGTGGTCAGTATTGTGGTCAGTGTAGTATAGTGGTCAGTGTAGTATAGTGGTGAGTATATGGGACAGTATAGTATAGTGGTCAGTATTGTGGTCAGTGTAGTGTAGTATTGTGGTCAGTGTAGTGTAGTATAGTGGTCAGTGTAGTGTAGTGGTCAGTATAGTGGACAGTGTAGTATTGTGGTCAGTATTGTGGTCAGTGTAGTGAAGCATAGTGGTCAGTATTGTGGTCAGTGTAGTGTAGTATAGTGGTCAGTATTGTGGTCAGTGTAGTGTAGTATAGTGGTCAGTGTAGTATAGTGGTCAGTATTGTGGTCAGTGTGGTGTAGTATAGTGGTCAGAGTAGTATTGTAGTCAGTGTAGTATAGTGGTCAGTATAGTGGTCAATGTAGTATTGTGGTCAGTATACTGGACAGTGTAGAATAGTGGTCAATGTAGTATAGTGGACAGTATTGTGGTCAGTGTAGTGTAGTGGATAGTGTACTGTAGTGGTCAGTATAGTGGTCAGTGTAGTATAGTGGTCAGTGTAGTGTAAGTTCTCAGTATAGTGTAGTGGACAGTGTAGTTCTCAGTGTAGTGGACAGTATAGTGGTCAGTGTAGTGTAGTGGTGTCAGGTCACCTGTGGCCAGGTGACAAATGCACCCCGATGGAGACAGGGGTGCACTGCAAGGTAGTGAACCCAATAGCAGACTGCTGCGGATGGACAGGAAACGTAAACCCAAGATTCCCCAGGGCACAGAGTCTAAGGTCCAGCAGGTGTTAACCAGAGCCTCTAGTGGTGAGGATGGCCTTCGCTGCAACTGAACACAGGTCACGCTCCGTAGGGAGAGAGTGGAAGCAGTCACTGAGGACACAAGGGATGGTGATGGTTAAGCCAAGGTCGGGGCAACAGGCATACAAGGGTAACCAAGGGACAGGCCAAAAGGTCAGGGTCACAGGCAAACAGGAGTAGTCAGAGACGAGCCAAAATCGGTACACAGAAATGTAAACGTAGCACACGGCAGACAGGAACAAGCTAACAAACAAAGTTGAACAGCAAAGCAGACTTGCAGTGCAACAGTTAATATAGACTTCCTGGGATGGCCTGGGTGGGGCCATACAGGGAGGAGAGATGATAAAAGGCAGCCAGATAGGCCTCTAATGAACACATGGAGACAGGAAAGCTGCCAGACTTTATTGCATATCCATGACAAGTGGACAGTGTAGTTCTCAGTGTAGTGTAGTGGTCAGTATAGTGGACAGTATAGTGGACAGTATAGTGGACAGTATAGTGGACAGGTCAGTGTAGTGTAGTGTACAGTATAGTGGTCAGTGTAGTGTAGTGGACAGTATAGTGGTCAGTGTAGTGGTCAGTATAGTGTAGTGGTGTAGTGTAGTGGACAGTATAGTGATCAGTGTAGTGGTCAGTATAGTGTAGTGGACAGTATAGTGGTCAGTGTAGTGGTGTGGACAGTATAGTGGTCAGTATAGTGTAGTGGACAATAAAGTGGTCAGTGTAGTGGACAGTATAATGGTCAGTATAGTGGACAGTATAGTGTAGTGGATAGTGTAGTGTAGTGGACAGTATAGTGGTCAGTGTAGTGGTCAGTATAGTGTAGTGGTGTAGTGTAGTGGACAGTGTAGTGATCAGTGTAGTGGTCAGTATAGTGTAGTGGTGTAGCGTAGTAGACAATATAGTGGTCAGTGTAGTGGTGTGGACAGTATAGTGGTCAGTATAGTGTAGTGGACAATATAGTGGTCAGTGTAGTGGACAGTATAATGGTCAGTGTAGTGGACAGTATAGTGGTTAGTGTAGTGGACAGTACAGTATAGTGGTCAGTGTAGTGGACAGTACAGTACAGTATAGTGGTCAGTGCAGTGTAGTGGACAGTACAGTATAGTGGTCAGTGTAGTGGACAGTATAGTGGTCAGTATAGTGGTCGGTGTAGTTCTCAGTGTAGTGGACAGTATAGTATAGTGGTCAGTGTAGTGTGTAATGGTCAGTAAAGGAATCAGGTTGGTCAGTGTTGAAATCAAGTAGGTTAGAGTAGTGGTCAGCAAATAGGTCAGTACTATTGTATTTGAAGCTACTTGGGGAGTACTAAAACTATGCAAGTTAGGGGGCCACTGAGTGTACGCCGTATTGTGTCACGGAAACAATCACCCCAGTTTGGCTTTCTACTATTTTAGCTAACTGCAGTGAACTTGCATGGTGATTTTCTTCAACCTTCTCATCAAAAGATGCTCCTGTTGAGGTGGTAACTTCCGTGGATGGCCTTGACATCACTGTGAGGTGGTTGCAGTTCCATCTTTGTTAAATTTTTGTATCACTTTTGCTACAGTATTCTGACTGATAAGTAAAGCTTTGCTGATCTTCTTGTAGCCTTCACCTTTCTTGTGTAAAGAAATAATTTTCTTTCTTAGGCCTTGTGACATTTCTCTTTCATGTGGTGCCATTGGCCCGGATTCAGAAAAGAGATACGACGGCGTATCTCCTGATACGCCGTCGTATCTCCTGATACGCCGTCGTATCTCCTGATACGCCGTCGTATCTCTGAGTGTGGTCAGACGTATCTATGCGCCTGATACAGAGAATCAGTTACGCATAGATATTCTTAAAGCGTTGTAAACCGCATAAACTTTTTTTTTTTTTTAAACCTGCAAGGCAAAAGGCATATTCAGCCAGTATGCACCGCATACTGGCTGATTATGAAATACTTACCTCGGAACGAGGTGAGGAACACTTACCTGGTTCACGCCGAGCGAGATGTCATCTTGCTCCGGCGTGTCTTCCGGGTATCGCCGCTCCAGCGCTGTGATTGGCTGGAGCGGCGATGACGATTTAAATTCGGCAAGGTCCGGCGGCTGCCGGTTTTTCAGCCGAGGATCCCCCCTGCACATGCGCCACTGCAATCAGCGGCGCATTGCGGGGGGAATATCTCCTAAACCATACAGGTTTAGGAGATATTCTTGATACCTACAGGTGAGCCGTATTATAGGCTTACCTGTAGGTAAAAGTGACAAATAAGGGTTTACAACCACTTAAAGATCCGACAGGTGTAAGTGTCTTACATCGTCCTATCTTAGGCTGCAATTTCAGGCTGGCCGCTAGGTGGCGCTTCTGTATTTTTACGCGAGGAATATGCAAATTAGTATTTACGCCGATTCAGAAACGAACGACCGCCCGGCGCTTTTTTTTTTTTACGTCATTTGCGTTCGGCTTTTTCCGGCGTATAGTTACCCCTGCTATATGAGACGTAGCTAATGTTAAGTATGGCCGTCGTTCCCGTGCCGAGTTTTGATTTTTCTACGTCGTTCGCGTAAGTCGTTCGCGAATACGGCTGGACGTGATTTACGTTCACGTCGAAAGCATGACGATTTGCCAACGTCATTTGGAGCATGCGCACTGGGATTCAGTCGCGGCCGGCGCATGCGCAGTTCGTTCGGGCAGGGACGCGCTTGATTTAAATGATACACGCCCCCTACCCACCAGAATTTGAATTCCGACGGGTGATTTACGCTACGCTACGCCGCCTCAACTTTACAGGCAAGTGCTTTGTGAATAAAGCACTTGCCTGAAAAACTTGCGGCGGCGTAACGTAAATGACATAAGTTATGCCAATATAAAGATCCGCTTCCCTACCTGAATCTGGCCCATTGCTTGCAGCATGAAATGGGAAGTGTTTTCTTTGTTAAAGTGGAGTTGCACTCGTTTTTTTTATTTATTTAAAGTCAGCAACTACAAAAAGCATAGCTGCTAAGTTTTTACAAACCGACATTTACCTGCCCCACGTTCCAGCGATGCGGCCGCTTGACTCCTCTCCCCCTCCTCTCCTCTAAGCCGTCATAGTAACTGTGGGCACCTGGCCGTGACAGCTTACGGCTTCATGGCCGGGCACGCACTGCACATGCGTGAGTCGCTCTGTACTCTGCTATAGGCCAGCCAATCTTCTGGGACCTGTATTGTGTCCCATAACATTGCTGGCAGGGAGGGGCCGCCTAGGGCAAGAGGAAGAGTCACCTAGGCGGGCAAAAATAGGAAGGAGGAAGTGGGACAGGAAGTCCCACTAAAAATAATGTATACCCCCCCAGCCCAATAAAAATACATGCCAAATGTACCATGTTAGGGGGCGAGGAGTGCTTAAAGCGGAAGTTTCACTTTTGGGTGGATCTCCGCTTTAAGTAACGCCCTTGTATAATTAACTGTCTGCTGGACATCTGTTTAATAAATAATTTGACTCCCCTGTAGTTGAATTCTTGTTAATTAGGATTTTTGCAACATGGTCTTGAATGAATATGTTAGGAAAAATACTTGTGTGTGCAAATTAACAAAGCTTGGTTGCAATCAATGGCCCACATTTGTGAGTATTTTGTAGTATAGTGTCCCATAGAACAGTGGTTCTCAAACTCAGTCCCACAACGGGCCATGTTTTGGGAACTTCCCTTAGATAAAATAGCTCTTATCAATCAATGCCTTGTTATTGATATTGATTTAAAACATCTGTGCGAAGTAAAGGAAAACCTGAAATTATGGCCCGTTGGGGGTACTTGAGGACTGAGGTTGAGAATCAGTGCCATAGAAAATGTTGATTCTGAAAGGAAAGTAAAAGTAAAGCACAGAGGGGCTGGAGAGTACTGGTGGGGTCAGAGAGCACTGAGGGGCGGGGACCACGGGGGGTTGGAGAGCACAAGCAGGGGCAGAGAACATGGAAGGCGAACAGCACAGGGAGGTGAAGAGCACAGGGGGGGGTGAAGAGCACAGGGGGGGTGGAGAGCATGGGGGGGCTTAAGAGCACTGGGGGGGGCAGAGAGCACAGGGGCAGCCGGAGAGCATAGTGGGCCTGAGAGCACAGGGGGGGACTGGAAAACACTGAGAGGAGCTGGAGAGCACTGGGGGTCTGGAGAGTAAAGGGGAGCTGATGAGCACAGGGGGCCCTGAGAGCACTGGGAGGGGCTGGTGAGCATTAGGGGGCAGGAGAGCACAGGGGGGCCTGAGAGCACTGGGAGGGGCTGGAAAGCAAAGAGGGCTGGAGCGCACTGGGGGAGGACTGGAGAGCACTGGGGGGCTGGAGGGTACAAAGGGCTGGAGAGTACTGGGGGGACGGAGAGCACAGAGGGCTGGAGAGCACTGGGGGGTCAGAGAGTACAGGGGTGCTGATGAGCACTGGGGGGCCTGAGAGCACTGGGGGGGGCTGGAGAGCACTGGGGGGCCAGAGAGTACTGGGGGCCTGAGAGCACTGGGGGCCGGAGAGTACAGGGAGGCCTGATGAGCACTGGGGGGGGGCGGAGAGTACAGGGGTTGATGAGCACAGGGGGGCCTGAGAGCACTGGGAGAGGCTGAAGAGCACAGAGGGCTGAAGAGCACTGGGGGGGCTGAGAGCACTGGGGGAGGGCTGGAGAGCACTGGGGGGGCTGGAGAGTACTGAGGGCTGCAGAGCACTGGGGGGGGGCTGGCAAACACAGAGGGCTGGAGAGCACTGGGGGGGCCCAGAAAATATAGGGGGGTCGATGAGCACTGGGGGGGCTGGAGAGCACTGGGGGGAGAGTACAGGGGGGATGCTGAGCACTGGGGGGTCTGAGAGCACAGGGAGGGGGCTGGAGAGCACTGGGGTGTCTGAGAGCACGGAGGGGTCTGAGAGCACTGGGGGGGCTGGAGAGCACTGGGGGGGCTGGAGAGTACAGGGGGGCTGTTGAGCACTGGGAGAGGCTGGAGAGCTCTGGGGCAACGGTAGTGTACAGGGGCTGGAGAGCACTGGGGGGAGTTGGAGATCACTGGGGGGGAGTTGGAGATCATTGGGGGGGCTGGAGTGCAGTGGGAGAGCCTGAGAGCAGGGGGTGCACCTGAGAGCATGGTGGGAGCCTATGAGCACTAGGGGGCAGTAGAAAGAGGCTAGATAGGAGAAGCAGCTGCACACACAGAAGAATCCATCTTTTTATTTTTCTCCTACAGCTTCTGAATGCCCATGGAAGGGAGAGAGTGAGAAGCAGGCATTCAGAGGCTTTGGGAAAAAAAATAAAGACATGGATTCTTCTACTGTGTCTGCAGTAGCTTTTCCTATCCAGGCGCACGCATGGAGACTGAGACACACTCACTTGAACACCGGCGGCGTCTTATGTAGATCTCCTCCCTCTTCACGATCGCAGGTAACGTGACCTGTAGTCTCCGCCCCCAGCCCGGCGGCCGAACTGTAATGGAGAGGCCGGGCGAGCGGTGCAATGTCTGCTATAACAAATGACAACTTATTACAATTAAAGTTTATACTGTATAATGTTGTTATTCTTCAATATTGCGATGATTCCTTTAACGTTCCATCTGTGCAAAAAAAGTTCTTTAACCACTAGGCATCCACGCTATAGCCGAATGACGGCTACAGCGTGGACCTGAAATGCCAGGAGGCCGTCAATAGACGTCCTCCCCTTTCCTCGTTCCCCGCACATGCTCCCGGGGAAATTCTGTGCTGCCCGTGTCCCTTGGAACAGATCGCTGTAAATGGCCAATCACAGCGGCCATTTACTATGCGATCGGCATGGCCAATGAGAGATGATCTGAAATGTAAACATATGAGATCATCTCTCATTGCCGGTTATCCTTTCTCACAGAGACCACATGTGAGGAGGGAGAGCGACCTGTGCTTTATGTGAGTAATTACAGTGAAGTAACAGATATACAGTGCCCCATCTGTACCACAGTGCCTATTAGGGATCTGTGCCCACTTGTGCCAATCTGTGCCCACCTATGTTCACCTGTGCCATCAGTGATCAGTGTCTTTGCAATCAGTGCCCACCTGTGCCACCTCATCAGTGCCCACCTGTGCCAATCAGTGCCCATCTGTGCCACCTCATCAGTGAACATCAGTGCACATCTGTGCTGCCTCATCAGTGCCCATCTGTGCCGCAGCCGCCTCATTAGTGCCCATCTGTGCCAAATCATCAGTGCCCATTTGTGCCACCAATCAGTGCACATCTGTGCAATCAGTGGCCATCTGTTCCACTTCATCAGTGGCCATCTGTTCTGCCTCATCAGTGCCCATCTGTGCCGCCTCATCAGTGCCCATCTGTGCCGCCTCATCAGTGCCCATCTGTGCCGCCTCATCAGTGCCCATCTGTGCCATAAATCAGTGCATATCTGTTCCATAAATCAGTGCCCATCTGTGCCGCCTCATTAGTGCACATCTGTGCAATCAATCAGTGCCCATCTGTGCAGCTTCATCAGTGCCCATCTGTACCGCCTCAGTGCCCATCTGTGCCACCTCATCAGTGCACATCTGTGTAATCAATCAGTGCATATCTGTGCCACCTCATCAATGCACATCTATGCCGCCTCATCAGTGCACATCTGTTCTACCTCATCAGTGCCCCTCTGTGCCACCTCATCAGTACCCCTCTGTGCCACCTCATCAGTGCCCATATGTGCTCATCAGTGCCGCCTCATCAGTGCCCATCAGTGCAGGCTTAGCACACACCTGTGTAGTCGCACCACCACCAGCAACCATGTCCAAAAGATGCTTTTCCGCCGAGGAGGTGTACCAAATACTTTCCACGGACGACGAGAGCAATGGGGAGCTCTCTTTTTCAGATTCCCTTTCAAATTCGGATTCTGAGTCGGACGTAAATTATGAGCTAGTCCTCGGTAGTGGAACACTGACAGACTCAGAGAAGGAAGATAATCTGCCCACCAAACAAAGGCGTTCTGGTGAAGAGGCACTGCCATCCACCAGCACTGCAGTGAAATCCACCAGCACCGCAATACCTCAGCAAGAAAGGTCATGCCAGCCTTCCCTATGCCCTTCAGAACCCCTTGTGGCTTCCTCCTAATTCAGGAAAAGCCAACATTCCCCTTTTCACTGCTGAGCCAGGAGTCCAGGTGGACACAGTGAATTTTTCCCCAATCAATTTTTTTTATATAATTTTTACAGAGGACATGCTATCAACAATTGTGGCCCAGTGCAACCTGTATGCACAACAATTTCTTTTGAATAATCCAACATCCTATTATGCCCATCCCTTCGAGTGGAGAGACCTAACGGAGGAGGAGTTGAAGTTTTTTTTGGGCCTCACATTTTGGATGGGACTCGCCAAAAAAAACACTTTGGCTCGGATTCACAAAGCACTTACGCCGACGTATCTCGAGATACGCCGCGTAAGTGTAACTATGCGCCGTCGTATCTGTGCGCCGTGCCCACAATCTGAGATACGCCTAAAAATAATCTTCCTACGACCGACGTAACTTGCCTACGCCGTTGTTTCATGGGCGCATATTTACTGCTGGGCGCATTTGCCTCTCCCATTGATTTTCTATGCACATATGCAAATGAGGGAGATACGCCGATTCATGAATGTAGTTGCGCCCGGCGCATAATATACGCGGTTTGCGTAAGTCGTACGTCCGGCGTTAAGTTATTCCCCATATATGAGGCGCAACTCATGCTAAGGTATGAACCAGGGAACACAGCCGTCGTATTTTACGTTGTTTACATAGTACGTGATTAGGGCTGGGCGTAGGTTACGTTCACGTCGTAGGCAGTGATCCGTCATATCTTAGGGAGTAGTTCCGACGTGATTCTGAGCGTGCACACAGGGATACGTCCACGGGACGGCGCATGCGCCGTTTGTTTTAAGTACTTCTATGGCACTCGGCCCATGATTTGCATGGGGTCACGCCTCATTAGCATGGCTCAAGCCCACTTCCACCTACGACGGCTTACGCCGAGGGAACCCAGAGCAGTTTGGGAGGCAAGTGCTTTGTGAATTCGGTGCTTGCCTCTCTGCGCTATGTCGGCGTAGCGTATATTATATACGCTACGCCGGCATAAATATGCACCAATGTATGTGAATCCGGGCCTTAGTGTTCCTAATGGTCATCCCACCCCATCCACCACATGCCAATCTTCTCCAGGATAATGCCCAGAACCAGATACCTCATGATCATGAAGTTTTTAAATTTAAATAATAATACCCAGTGCCCTCCCCGAAATTACCTAAATTATGACAGGCTTTTCAAAATTCGGCCACTACTAAATTTGTTTTCAGAAATATTCCCCCAGCTGTTTACCCCCGGACTAAAACATATGTGTGGATGAATCCCTTGTTAAATTTAGCGGCAGGCTTAAAATCAAACAATTTATTCCCAGCAAAAGGGTCCGCTATGGGGTGAAGGTATACAAATTATGTGACCGAGTCAAAGGGTACACATATGCCTTCATAGTGTACGAATGGAAGGACATCCAGCTGCATCCCTCTAATTGCACAGACTACTTGGGATCAAGCAGGAAAGTTGTTTGGGACCTCATATACCACCTACTAGAGAAAGGTTACCATTTGTACATAGACAACTTCTACACATCTCTGCCCCTGTTCCACAACCTTCACCGGAAGAAGACGCCAGCATGTGGCTCCATAAAAAAGAACCGGAAGGGCTTTCCTCAAAGTTTTGTCAATAAGAAGTTGAGAAGAGAAGAATCGGCAAGTCTGCAAAACAAATAGATTTTGGCAGTGAAGTGGAGGGACAGAAGGGATGTCTACATGCTGTCTTCGATCCACAATAATACCTTAGTGGAAATCCCCAGAAGAAATGGCCCCATCCAAAAGCCAAAATGCATCTATGAATATAATTTGTTCATGGGGGGAGTCGACTTCAATGACCAAATGCTCAAACCCTACCTTGCCACAAGACGGACATACCATTGGTATAAAAAAGTTGCAATTTTTTTTTTCAATTGGCCATATACAACTCCTATATCATTTACCGCAACTCCACCCAAAACCCAAAGTGCTTCCTTGGCTACCAGGAGGACGTTTTCACTGCCCTTATATTCCCGAACGGCCCACCAGAAAACATCCGATCACATATTCTTAGTTGACTCTCCAAGCGCCACTTTCCCAATAAAAACCCTCCCAGACCAACAGGCCAACGACGTCCAAAAAAATTTAAGGTGTGTACCAGTGGAGGCGTCAGAAGAGACACATATTATTATTGTGCCCAATGTCCTTCCCAACCAGGCCTCTGCATAGGCCTCTGCATAGGCCTCTGCATAGGTGACTGTTTTTTCCATTACCATAGTTCAGTAAATGCTCAAACCCTACCTTGCCACAAGACAGACATACCATTGGTATAAAAAAAGTTTCAATTAAATTTTTTCAATTGGCCATATACAACTCCTATATCATTTACCGCAACTCCACCCAAAACCCAAAGTGCTTCCTTGGCTACCAGGAGGACGTTTTCACTGCCCTTATATTCCCAAATGGCCCACCAAAAAAAAATCCGATCAGATGTTCTTAGTTGACTCTCTGAACGCCACTTTCCCGATAAAAACCCTCCCAGACCAACAGGCCAACGACGTCCAAAAAAATTTAAGGTGTGTACCAGTGGAGGAGTCAGAAGAAACACGTCTTATAATTGTGCCCAATGTCCTTCCCAACCAGGCCTCTGCATAGGTGACTGTTTTCGCCGTTACCATAGTTCAGTAAATTATTAGTGAAGTATGATAATCCTCAGTTCCTGCCTTCACACACCTTCACACCCCTTATGCCACTGCCTGCTCTGTAACTGACCCTGACTTGTTATTCGACCACGCTTCTGTCTGCCGATTCTGTACATACCTCTGGCTGATCTGGAACTGACCCCGGGCTGTTATTTGACCACGCTTCTGTCTACTGATTCTTTACATACTTCTGCCTGATCTGGAACTGACCCTGGACTGTTATTCAACCATGCTTTTGCCTAACAATTCTGTACATACCTCTGCCTGATCTGGAACTGACCCTGGCTGTAATTTGACCATGCTTCTGCCTAACAATTCTGTACATACCTCTGCCTGATCTGGAACTGATCTTGGACTGTTATTTGACCATGCTTCAGCCTAACGACCTTGGACTGTTTGACCATGTGTTTTGCCTGACTCATGGACTGATCTTTTACCCTGCTACTAGACTAGTGGGATTCAACACAGGGGTCTCACATATGTGAGGGGCTCCAGAATTGTTTTTCTGGATGAAGAAATCATTTTTTTGTTTCTCATTCCTAGATTAGGGTCTGGAAACTCGGAGGCTTCAAAGAGATTTGGATGGGAGAAGCCTCTACCCCTGTCCCCATTCTATCCTGAACGAGGCCCTACTTCTGCCTGCTGCCTGTAGAACTTACTGCCATTATGTCTATGCCTGTCGCATTGACCACACCACATGTTCCTGCCTACTACCAGGACCAATATTTTTGCCACTGCTGACAATATCTCTGCCTGCACTGACCCTGCCTGCTGCCTGGACAATTGTGTATGCTGTTGTTGACCAAGTCCCTGCCTGCTGTCTGGACCAATGCTATCCTCCTGTGTACAACTGCGCTACTAAAACCAAAGGTAATATTTTTTTAAGCTTTGCTCAGCGTAATGTATTTTGGGGTGTAATTCTTGGTATGTGCATGCTATGTGTCCCTGGAACACCTGACGGTGTTCCTTGCATGTTGGATCTCTGAATGTGGCCAGGCTGTGCAGAAGTCTCACACATGTGGTATTGCCATACTCAGAAGAGTAGCATAATGTATTTTGGGGTGTCATTTTTGTTATGCAAATACTATGTGCTGGAGATATCTTATAAACAGACAACTTTGTGTAAAAAAAAATCGTTTTCATTTTTTTTCCAAATTTTCCAAAAATTTACGGAAAAAAACGAACAGTTCAAAAGACTCATTATGCATCATAGATTATACGTTGGGGTGTTAGCTTTCCAAAATTGGGTCATTTTGTGGGTATTTCCATTGTCCTGGTGCTCCAGGGCTTTCAAAGGTGTAATAGGTGGTTGACAAATGAGATGTGTAATTTATGCTCCTAGAACGCCTGAAGGTGCTACTTCAACGTTGAGCCTCTGTATGTGGCCAGGCTGTGTTAAAGTCTCACACATGTGGTATCGTTATACTCGGGAGTAGCAGAATGTATTTTGGGGTGTCATTTTTGCAATCCAAATGCTATGTGTTGGAAATATCTTATAAACGGACATCTTTGTATAAAAAAAATGTGTTTTCATTTTTTTTCCACATTTTCCAAAAACTTCTGGAAAAAAATGAACCGTTTAAAAGACTGATTATGCCTCATAGATTATATGTTGGGGTGTTAGCTTTCCAAAATGGGGTAATTTTGTGGGTGTTTCCACTGTCCTGGTGCTCCAGGGCCTTCAAAAGTGTAATAGGTAGTCAACAAGTTAGATGTGAAATTTATGCTCCTAGAACACCTGATGGTGCTCCCTGGATGTTGGGCCTCTGTATGTGGCCAGGCAGTGAAAAAGTCCCACACATGTGGTATTGTAATATTTAGGAGGAGTAGCAGAATGTATTTTAGGGTGTCATTTGTGGTTTGCAAATGCCATGTGAGAGAAATAAGCTATTACAATGACAATTTTCATTTGAATTGTGGGAAAAACTTCAAATAACTCACCATGCCTCTTACTAAATACATTGGAATGTCTACTTTCCAAAAAGGGGTTATTTGGGGGGATTTTTAACTTTCCTGGCTTGTTAGGGTCTCAAGAAATGAGATAGGCCGCCAGTACATCAGATGTGATAAATTTTTTATGATTTGCACTAGGGTTGTCCAGATACCGATACCAGTATCGGTATCGGGACCAATACCGAGTATTTGCGCTAGTACTCGTACTCGCGCAAATACTCCCGATACCAAAATAGAATACTTTTTTTTTTTTTTTTGTGACATCGAACACAAATTGGATGGCACCATTGGATGGCACTGCTAGGTGGCACTGGCATTGATTGAATGGCACTCATAAATGGATGGCACTGATAGGTGGCACTGGCATTGATTGGGTGGCACTGATGAGATGCACTAATAAGCTGCCTCCCTGCACTGATGCACTAATGGGCACTGATCTGCACTGATAGGTGGCACTGGCTAGCTGCACTTTTGGGCACTGGCACCGATGAGCTGCACTGACAGTGATCACTCCTTCAATGATATGTAGTTTTCCAGTACCGTATGCTAAAAAACAGCCCCACACCATGATGTACCAGTTCTTCATAATTCTAAAGAAAATATCTTTGGTCTGTATTGTGGTTTAAAAACGGTCACATGACATTAAAAAAAGTATCGGTATTCGGTATCGGCGACTACTTGAAAAAAAGTATCGGTACTTGTACTCGGTCCTAAAAAAGTGGTATCGGGACAACCCTAATTTGCACCATAGCTTGTAGACTCTAAAACTTTCACGCAGACCAAATAATTTCCCCAAATTTTAGGTTATTTCTACCAAAGACATGTAACAGTATAAATTGTGGCCAGCATTTATGAAGAAAAATTACAAATTTGCAAAATTTTATCACAGAAATTAAGAAAACTATTTTTTTTTTCAAAATGTTCGGTCTTTTTTAATTTATAATGCAAAAAATAAAAAACTCAGAGGTGATCAAATACCACCAAAAGAAAGCTCTATGGGCCAAATCCTCAAAAGAGATACGACGGCGTATCTACTGATACGCCGTCGTATCCCTGTTTCTAACTATGGAACTGATCCACAGAATCAGTTTTCCATAGTTAGCCAGAAGATCCGGCATGTGTAAGGGACTTACACTGCCGGATCTTAGGATGCAGTACCGCATCCGCCGCTGGGGGCATTTCATGTCGAAATGCCGCCTCGGGTATGCAAATTAGCACTTACGGAGATCCACGAAGCTTTTCAGCTTCGTTTTTTCTCCGTAAGTTTTAGTTTGCAAACGCAAAATTAGAGCTGCTTTTACAAAGTGTAAAGTAAGTACACCATGTAAAAGCAGACCCTTCTGTCCAGCGACGCGATTTTTTTTTTGTTTTGAATTTTTTTTTTCCTCCGTATCTTTTTTTTCCCCCGACGCATCTTTATTGACCCGTCGCTATCCACAAAGCTCGGCGTAACGTAATTTCGCGCTATGCACGTTGGGAAAATGACGTCACGAGCATGCGCAGTACGGCCGGCGCGGGAGCGCGCCTCATTTAAATGGGAATCGCCCCCATTTGAAGAGGAACGCCTTGCGCCGGCGGAATTTAAGTTACACCGCTGCAAATTCCCAGGTAAGTGCTTTGTGGATCAGGCACTAACTTGGGAAATTTGCGGCGGTGTAACTTAAATGGAAAAAGTTAAGTTACGCCGCCTGGCTGAGGATTTGGCCCTATGTGTATGAAAAAAAGGACAACATTTGGGTACAGTGTTGCACGACTGAGTAATTATCATTCAAAGTTGTGAGAGCGCCGAAAGCTGAAAATTGGTCTGGGCAGGAGGAGGGTTTAAGTGCCCAGTAAGCAAGTGGTTAAAAAGTCTAATCCGGGGCGTGGTCTGGACATGGCTGAGTGAGGATGCTAGCTTGCTGAGCTCCCGGCCTGAAACCCCCTTTTACCGGCCAAACTGCCCTAAAAATCTGCATGCAATCTGCCAAGAAGTGCGGATCTAAACCCACTACCAGAGTGACCCGTTCTGGAGCGGCCACGGGTGATTTGCACAACTTCTTCCAACCCAGGCCGCAGAAAACATCTGGAGCCGGGACTGCGGCACCACGAGGTGCACCGGACGACACACCGCCGGGAGATCTGGAGCAGGGACTGTGGACTTTCCACCCCGCGGACCCGGAGCTGCCTGCTGAGCCGTCGTCGGCGCAGGAACCCCCCGACTTACCCATGGCTTCTCCGGCCTCCTCCCTGGATGGATCAGCGGCGGACCAGGATATTCGCCCCCTCCTGCAGGCCCTACCCACGCGGTCGGACATAGAGGCCCTTATCCTGCGGCTGGAGGAGACGCACCGCCGCGACTACCAGGAGGTCCGAGGAGGTGTCCACCTTGACGGACAGGGTGGCAACTGGCGAATCGTCGCTGGCGGAACTGGAGCGGAGGGTCCTGGGCCTGGAACGCGCGAGAGACCAGCACCGGGACACGGCGGTCGCCCTGCAGCTCCACCTGGAGGATGTGGAGGATAGGAGCTGCCGCAATAATCTGCGGATACGCGGGGTACCGGAGACGTTGGGAGTGGAGGCCCTGGACGGGAGATCCTGGGGGAGCCAGCGGAGGAAGTAGAGGTGGACCGCGCACACAGGGCCTCAGGCCCTAGGAACCCGGAGCAAGACCGACCCCGTGATGTGGTTTGCAGACTGCTGTGGTACGCGCAGAAGGAACGAATCCTACGCATGGCGTGGGAGTATGGAGCGATTGAAGTGGAGGGGCCCAGGTCAAGATACTGCCTGATCTATCGAGGGCGACGCTGAGACGGAGAGCGATGCTGAAACCCGTGCTGGAACTGGCTAAGGAAAAGGGCTACACATACAGTTGGGGATACCCTCTGTCAACTACCTTCTACAAAGATGGACGAGCCTACACCCTGCAGACACCGGCGGACCTCCCTGGCCTCTTCCAGTTTCTGGAGACGGACCGGATACCGATGCCAGACTGGCTTCAGATCCTGCCTCGACCGTTCGGAAGATCGGGCCCCTCCAACGCAGGCGCCCCGTATCCACCGCGCCAGCAACGACAGGGAAGGGGAAGGCGGAGAGCCCCTTCAGGAGGAGGACAGCGCGACTGAACAGTGAGTAGGCCTTGGGCCGTAGTCCGTTACCCACCCTCAGTTTTTTGAAACCCCCCTGACTGCCTGGACCTGCTGTGTAACCCTGCCCCATATCTCTGTACTGACCTTCCACCATAAGTACGGGTGACCCGCTGCTGACTCTGGCGATTTTTTTTCCCCCGCCCTACAAGCACGCCGTGCACCCTGGATACAGGAGCGGCGCGGATCCCACGGAGGAGACCCCATCTTTTTTATTTAGTTTTTTGAGGCCTGGTATTTGTTGCCCGATCCCGAGGGAGGAGGGAGGGGGATGGCAATTAGACCCGACTGATCTGCTCTACCTCTCTCAGTGGCATGCATGAGGTTAGGGTCGTTACCCGCCTATGGAGGGAGAGGTAGCACCGTTAAATCACCCCCTAACGTTTAGATCTCTGGAGGACGGGACCGGAGGGCCTGTTTTGACACCGTACCTGGCTCACAGCCTGGCCACGTTGGGGGAGGCAGCCTGCTACACAATGGTGATACCTGACGGCACCGCCGCGGAGGGAGAGACACTCCCGTAGCTTAGACATGCAGGTAGGGGGTCCCCCGCCAGGGAAGGGGGAGGGGGAAGGCTACATCACCTATCCCTAATCATACTGCAGTGCTGGACACGATACCAATGACACGGGAGTCGGCAGATGACAAGCACCCCACACTGTTCTGGGGATCTCTGAGACCATTAAGCAGACAGCTGAGTTACATGTGTATCCCAGATATCGGAGGATTTTGGGGATACCCAAATAGATTAGCCGTTGACGCCCCCAAGGGGGAAAAAGTTGGGACAGGGAGACTTTGGGAATACTGCAGGGGGCGGAAGGACTGATCAACGACTGTTGAGATCCAATGAGGAGGGGGGACACAGAGTGCAGGGCACATTACCGGAGGAGGGGATGGGTGGCTGGTCAGGCCCATAATTGCCGCTGCCCGAAAAGTTATTATAGTTGGGAGTGAGGGCTGTTTTTTCCTGTTATTGGGGAATAGTGTTGATGATCCCTGCTTGCTCTCATGCTGATGTAATCCCAGTTTAAATGTTGTTATTCGTTGCAGAATCTTTATTGTAATATCCGTACTACATGACTACCTGAATAGATTGTATTGCCTTGCATTGTTACCATCATTACTGCTGGCCGGGGGGGGGGGGGGGATGGGGTCAGGGGGCTCGCCTTGCTGGGCCTGTCTATCCACCTACCCACTTAGGCCTACACTCAATTTCCAGTCCTAGACTGGCGAGTGTCATAGCCGCTTAGGCTAAATTAGATTTTCTTATCCTGGCCGCACACTCTGGTGCAGGCCTCCTAACTTAAACCTCTGTCTTACGCTTTCCTTTTCCTGCAGGTTTCTCTCTGTCAGATACCCTTACCTCCGGACTTATTCCAGTCGGGAGGCCCCTAACCTCTCCCCACACTCACCACCTCCCCCACACCCCCCCCCTACCCTTTGATACCCCGAGTCACGGGTATGGACACGCTAACAGTGGTATCACTGAATGCCAAGGGATTGAATGTCCCAGAAAAAAGGAGAATGCTCCTGCATGACATGCGCCGGATGAGGGCAGATGTGGTCCTGCTTCAGGAGACACATTTTAGGGATAACAACCTCCCCGTGTTAAACAATAGGTATTATCCCACAGTCTACCACTCTCAATACACGGAAGCAAAGTCTAGGGGAGTATCCGTCCTCATCTCGGCCAGGGTCCCTTGGACCCTTGGGGAGGTGAGGACGGACCCGGAGGGCCGCACGTTGTTACTTAAGGGGCACATAGGACAGACACAAGTGACCATAGCGAATCTATATGCACCCAACGACCGACAGGACAGATTTCTTAAGAAACAACTGGCCCAAGTAGCACGCTTCACGGAAGGACAACTGATAGTGGGAGGAGACTTTAACATCCCCCTGATCCCACAGGAGGACACCTCCACTGGACGGTCCACGGTGTCGGGAGACTTTCATAAACGAGTACACGCGACGCTCCACGAACACCAAATGGTGGATGCATGGCGCCTACTGCACCCAGGCGAGAGGGATTATACCTTCTTCTCGACACCCCATCAATCTTATTCAAGAATTGACATGTTCTTGATCCCTCATCGACATCTGGCGGCGGTTAAAAAAACATCGATCGGCTCCATAACATGGTCGGACCACGCGCCGATACTGTTAACTTATGGCCTGACGAACGCCCTGACTGATCGACGACACCCATGGAGGCTTAACAAGAGCCTGTTGCAGGACAAGGACACTATGACCGAGGTGGTAAGGGAGCTGGGACACTACTTTAACACAAACTCCACTACGGACAGTGAACCAGGGGTAGTGTGGGAAGCCCATAAGGCAGTAGTAAGGGGAATCCTTATCAAGCACGGATCGCGGCTGAAAAAGCAGAGAACTGAGCAACTCAACGCGCTGCTTCTGAAGCTGCAGACCCTTGAGATCCAGCATAAACAGACCCAAACAGAGCCGATAACCTCTGACCTGAATACCACCCGCAGACAAATTACGGACCTATTGAGACACAAGGCCAAAGCGGCGATGCAAATTTGTAGGCGCACAATTTACAAGTCGGGTAACAAGTGCGGGAAGATACTGGCCCGAGCGCTCCACTCACAGAAAAATGCGTCGTACATCCCGCACATTAATACACGAGCAGGAGGCAAGGTGTCTATCCCACAACAAATCTCCAACGAATTCAAAGACTATAACCAGGACTTGTACAACCTCCCTCCCACCTCCCCGGCCTTGGCCGAGGACAGACCCGCGACCTATATTTCCGACTCCCAGATGCCGAGACTTGAACCGGATGTAGTGGAGCTGCTGGAGGAACCAATCACTATGATTGAACTCCAGGCGGCCCTGAAGGCCACCAAGCCTGGTAAGGCACCGGGCCCGGATGGTCTCACTGTCCCCTATTCCAGGACCATGTTTACATCATTGGGCGACAAGCTGTTACACCTGTTCAATACTATAGGCACGGGGGGAATTTTCACTCCACTACCTTACAGGCTCAGATAGCAGTGATACACAAGGAGGGGAAGGACCCGGGGCAATGCGGTAGCTACCGCCCCATATCACTATTGAATTCAGATATTAAGCTTTTCACCAAGATTGTAGCCACGAGAATTCAGAGACACCTCCCAGACCTGATACACCTGGACCAGGTAGGCTTTGTGCTGACCAGGGAGGCTAGAGATAACACGACCAAAGTCCTGAACCTCCTGCATGCCACCAATGTCACCAAGACGCCCGCTGTCTTCCTCGGGACGGACGCCGAGAAGGCGTTTGACCGAGTGGACTGGCGCTTTATGTTTGCTACTCTCAGGCATGTCGGCCTTGGAAGTAGGATGATGCGCTGGATAACAGCGGCCTACACGGGCCCGTCGGCCAGAGTGAGGGCGAATGGTACGACGTCACCCCCTTTCCCGATTTCTAACGGGACCAGGCAGGGATGTCCGCTGTCGCCTCTGCTCTTTGCCTTGACTCTTGAACCCTTCCTACGACATGTCAGACTGAATCCCGGCATTACGGGAGTAGCTATAGGCAACGGTCAATACAAAGTCTCAGCCTACGCTGACGACATGATGTTCTCCCTGACAAACCCAACAACCTCATTACCAAACCTTATGCGGGAGTTCGATTTGTATGGTAGACTCTCGAAACTGAAGATTAATATGACCAAATCGGAAGCGATGGGGGTGGGAATCCCTCAGAATGGGTTGCAGACCCTAAAACAAAATTTTAAACTGAAATGGACAAGCACGGCCCTGACATATCTTGGGACCCGTATACCGCCAAGAATCTCAGATATCTTTAAGCTTAACTTCCCTCCATTGCTCCAAACGGTACAGAAACTACTGGATCAATGGACCACAGGTCTACACTCGTGGTTTGGGAGATGTAGCATCCTTAAGATGACTGTCCTACCCAAATTCACATACCTTTTGCAGGCACTACCCATACGTATTCCGACAGCTTACTTTGGACGGGTGCAGTCGATGTTCGGGACATTCTTGTGGGCAAGCAAACACCCCAGACTCAGTAGATCGATACTCTCCTTGCCTAAAAACTGCGGGGGCCTCGCGGCACCCAATGTGAAGATGTATTACTACGCGGCGCAGTTGAACCGATTGGTGGACTGGTGCCGCCATGGACGGACTAAACTGTGGCCACAGATAGAGCAGGCACAGTGTGACGTACTGTTAAGGGCCGCCCCTTGGAGCCAAACAATGAGACCAAAAGACGTAAAGAATCACCCCCTAATTGGTAACACCATAGAGGTATGCACAAAACTACTCTCGTGGTTCCGCTTGGCATCAGCAGCCTCTCCCTTGCGCCCGATTTTGGGCAACCCATCCTTTACGCCGGGCCTTACAGATGCCAGGTTCTGCGCACTGCGGGACTCAGGTATATTTCAGGCCTCACATTTTGGCGACGCTGGTAGATGGAGAACGGCGACTGAGCTGATGGACCCATTGGGTCAATACGGCCTTGATTTCATGAGAACCAATCAGCTGAGACATTTTTTGAGAACACTCGACCCCCCCTCCGGAGTGGGGCGAAGCTCACGACTTTGGAGGAGGTGTGTATGGAGTCGGAGCCACTGCCGCATGCCCTGTCATTGATGCACACAGTTTTGATCACACCACCGGAAGACTACCAGATCCCAGGCCTAGGTAAATGGGAGAGGGATCTGGAATGTCATTTCACGCCCGCTCAGACAAGACATATACTTAGATTCACGCACAGGTCATCGATTTGTGCAAAGATACAGGAGACTAACTTTAAGCTACTAACGAGATGGTACAGGACCCCGGACCTACTACACCGACTGTTCCCGTCGCTGTCAGACCTCTGCTGGAGATGCCAGGCAGACAGGGGCACACTACTACATATATTCTGGTCCTGCCCACGCCTACAGACATACTGGGGGGAAATCAGGCGCATAACGCAAATGTTTTCGGACCGTACAGTCCGTACAGTCCCGAATAACCCGGCATATTTCCTTCTACACGTAAACGCCACCCCAGCGCGAATATACAAGAAGTCGGTCGTGCGCCACCTGCTGGACGCAGCAAAGGCCTGTGTGCCGCAGTGCTGGAGATCCCCAAACCCACCGACAGTAGCCATGTGGCTGCAGAAAGTGGACGACATCAATGCAATGGAAGACCTGATTCTGACAAAACACGACAGGACCGAACTTTATACCAAGACATGGAGGTTGTGGAACCAATTTAAGTATTCGATGGAGGGTCAGGCCCTCAGGGGTAACCCCTGAATAGTGACAAACAGACACGGTTATCAATGACACCAGGGCGCGGACTACAGGTGAGATCTCCTGGAGTGGATCACCAATACCCGGCTGTTGCCCGAGCTCGCGAACTCCAAGCCCGCGACTTTTTTTTTCTGTTTCCTCTCTATCTGCTAACACTTAGAAAAAAGGAAAATGGAAGGAACTGTGTCCACTGTCCCTCATTGATTTGTTGCACCTCATTAGCCCCGAACCCTAGACAAGAGCCGAGAGGGGATTGTACTGCTGAGGGCGAGGAGCTGGGGCGTTGAAGGGATACACCTTGATATACCTGCTTCCTTATTTGTGACAAATAATGTCCTCGAAATGATGTCTTCCCCTGAATGCATGTTTTTGACGATGTAATCAGTATAATGTACATGTCATGGTTCATGTGGACCGGTTTCTTGCTGTGTATAAATAAACATTTAAAAAAAAAAAAAAAAAAAGTCTAATCCGTGAAGAAATATATGGCAAAGGTGATAAAAGCACAGCACCTTTGCACTATAAAAACTTTTATTGTTATGCTTTGTCATTTGTTATAGCAGACATGGTTGATTATATGGTAGATATTGTAGACTTTTTTTTATGATTCTATATATTTTACTGAGCACAGACAGCACAGGAACTTCCCATACTAATTCTTAGGCCGGGTACTAACGAGCAAACATGTACGGTGAAACCGGTCCGTCGGACCGTTTTCACCGTACATGCCTGCCAGAGGGCTTCTGTACGATGGTTGTACTAACCATCGTACAGAAGTCCGCGCGTAAACATTATGCGGGGCGTGTCCGCGTCGTCGCCGCGATGATGACGCGGCGATGACGCGGCGACGTGGGCGGGCCTGCCATTTAAAGGCTTCCACGCATGCGTCGAAGTCATTCGACGCATGCGAGGGACGGCGGGCGCTCGGACATGTACGGTAGGTCTGTACTGACGACCGTACATGTCCGAGCGGGCAGGATTCCAGCGGACGGTTTTAAAACACGTCCAGGAATATTTGTCTGCTGGGAAAAGGCCCGGCGGGCAAATGTTTGCTGGAATTCGGCCCGCTCGCGCCTACACATTGACCGAACATGTATGCTGAAACTGGACCAGTTTCAGCATACATGTTTGGTCGTGTGTACGGGGCCTAAGTGGAGAAAACTGCTTTTGCAGCTTCTCCAAGTTTAGGTATACCTGGATGGGGCTCTGTAGTTTGGAGATTCCATAGTGCAGGGGTGCCCAACCTTTTGAAGAGCGAGGGCCACTTAAGCGACTTGGTAATCGGTCGGAGCCCACTCTACTCTTTTTTTTTTTTTTACGGATCGGATTGGAGGTAGGTATTTGTTAATGAGCACAAGCCCATTTCCATTTGCTACTCCTTAGAGGTGAATGGAGGGTCCAATTGGGTCGGACTGACTGTGTGAAAGGGGCCTAAGGCTGCTTTTACACTGATGCACTGTCGTTTTTCAGCACCGTGGGTGCAGCACAGTTCACCTGTGGCTTTCCTGCAGGTTAGCTGCACTTTGCCATAGACTTCTATTATATCCTGTATATGTAGTGAACTTTCAGAAAGTGCACCAAACTCGCAGGTAATAGAAGCCTATGGCTCAGTTCAGCTAACCCGCACTGCTCTGCACCTGCGGATCAGTTTGAAAGCCCAGTAACCACTGCAGAACAGAAATGCCCATATATACACTGTAATTTTAGTAATAAACTTACCTTTAATAAGAGTATTCTATTCCATTCCATCCTAGAGCAGGAGGTTGTGGGCCACAACAGAGGGCTCCGTGGGCCACATGTGGCCCCCGGGCTACTGGTTGGGCACCCCTGCCATATGTCTTGTGTAGGACAGGATCTCCAACCTTGTGTCCGGGTTTTGTGCAGGACCAGCAGGGTGTGTGCTCAGGTGTACACAGCCCTTATAATGAAGGTTTAGGAATACTTCAGGGCTCAAAGTTATAGATGGCTCCAACCAAGAGAGACAGGAGGTCTCCAGGAGTCAGAGAGGCTGCAGGAGGCAGTCAGAACATGTTTGTCAGCAAGAAACATTAAACAGGCCTGAGGACTGGGGCTGTGTACTCTGCGTGAAACTCTCTGCTTTGAATAGCCTATTGTCTGTGTGACCAGTGGAAAGAGCAGAGGTACTCCTAAAGAGAGTAGCCAGGTGGGCTAGCATTTTCGTGTGTATTTTTACTGGAGAAGAACCCCTGTGTGGGAAGCATTATGTTATGAACTTTCCATGTGACTTTTAATAAAAGTGGGCTGCCATGCCCTAAAATTGAAGTGCTGATTGACGTGAATCACTTGAAAATGCATCTATCACTGAGCTAATGATCCTCCATGTTACAATAGGTTATAGCACCTAGTGCATAAGCAGTCACTGTCACACTGAACCTGTTATAGAATAAAGCACACATTAAGCTGCTGGCAATCACTGACCTGCACACAAGGCAGGCTGCTGCTCCATACATTCTGAAGAAAAAAAAAACAATTGTATGGATCCTGGGAGTGTTGTGAAAATTTGCCTATACCCAATTAAATGAGGGGAGGTGCTTCCAAAATATACATGCCAAAAAAAAAAAAAAAAACACCAAAGGAAAAAACGCTACCGATTTCAAAACAAAATTGTATTTATTGTACACACATGTAACAAGCAACCATGGCAAAGATGGCAAACCCCTTCCACATATACCCCTCCTCCATGGGTGTCCGCTCCATAGGGCAAGGGGGGGCAATTGACCCCCCCTCGAAAATTGAGAAGGTGTTGAAGAGTCTCGCAGCCTCGGGCTGTCTGAGCAGTCCCGGGCCGGATGCCACACAGGCACCGCGAGCAGAGTGAAGCCGCCTCCCCCTCCAGTGTTTATGTGTACACAGCGGAGGAGAGGGAACCTGCTGCCTGTGCTGTGCTGATGGCTGATCTGAGGTACTGAATGGGATGGGGGAGGGGGGGCCTGTTTGTGCTGAAGGGGGTCTGTACTGAAGGGGGGGTATGTGCTGAAGGGGGGTCTGTGCTTAAAGGGGGTCCGTCTGTGCTGAAGGGGGAGTCTGTACTGAAGGGGGGGTATGTGCTGAAGGGGGGTCTGTGCTTAAAGCGGGTCCATCTGTGCTGAAGGGGGTCTGTGCTTAAAGGGGATCCATCTGTGCTGAATGGGGGGGTCTGTGCAGAATGGGGGGTTGAGGCAGGTAAGGGGGTTATTTGTTTAGGGTGGCGAGGCGGGAGGGGGGTTATTTGTTTAGAGTGGAGAGGCAGGGAGGGGAAATGCAGGAGGGGAAGGAGGGGCGTACTTGGAAACCCTACAGCTGCCAATCACTGCCCTGCACTACAACACCCAGCAGACATACCCTCCCCCCTTTAAAAAGTCATGCAGCAGCTGGTGACTAGGAGTCGAACACCCCCCCCAGTTCGGTTTTGCAGCAGAACACGCGAACAGGAAAACAATTTGTTCGAACACGCGAACACCGTTAAAGTCTATGGAGCACGAACATGAAAAATCAAATATGCTAATTTTAAAGGTTAATATGCAAGTTATTGTCAGAAAAAGTGTTTGGGGACCCGGGTGCTGCCCCAGAGGACATGTATCAATGCAATAAAAAGTAACAAATAATGCTTAAAGTGAAACAATAAAAGTGAAATATTCCTTTAAATTTCCTGTAAAGTAGTGCATATTTCCCATGCTTAGAAAAGTCCCTGCACAAAATGACATTTCTAAAGGAAACCCACCCTCGGTTATAAGGCTTCATTTCCACTGGCGTTTTTACAGCCACTTTTCTGAGCGTTTTTTACAGCTTAAAAACGCCTGTCCATGTTATTCTATGGCATCATACCCACATAGGCGTTTTTGAGCTGCAAATGGCATAGGCGTTTTTGAGCTGTAAAAAAACGCAGGGCCAGGGCGTTCTGAAGCTCCAGAGTAGAGCTGTAAAAACGCCAGACGTTAAAAGACACTCAAAAACACTCAAAATCGCGCGAAAACGCTCAAAAACGCTACCGCGGCATTTTTAAAGCTGCAGCTCACAAAAAAAAAAATTTTTTTTCTTTACAAAATAAACATGGACAGGCGTTTTTAAGCTGTAAAAAAGGCTAACAACAGTGGCTGTTAAAACGCCAGTGGAAATGAAGCCTAAAAGAACTGTAAAACAGCTTACGCGTCATTAAGCCGGGTGCCTCCGGTGCGGGAGGATCGTGCGTTGTTTCTTACTGGAGCGAAAAGCATCGCTGGAGAATGGATCATCACTGGGCATCGAGAATGGATTACAACGCTGGACAGACTGGATTACATCGCTGGAATGGTTTATTTTTTTATTTTTTATTTTTTTTAATAAAGGACTTGTCCCAAGTCGTCTCCTGTCATTTTATTTACATTTTCACACTTTTTCTTTGTGAAATGGAAGGGGTTACCAATTCACATGGGGGGACCGGGATCTGGGAGTCCCCTTTGTTAAAGGGGGCTTCCAGATTCCGAAAAGCCCCCCGCCCGCAGACCCCCACAACCACCGGGCAAGGGTTGTGGGGATGAGGCCCTTGTCCCCATCAACATGGGAACATCCACCCCATGTTGAGGGCATGCGGCCTGGTACAGTTGCGTGCTCCGATAAGGGTCTGGTATGGATTTTTGGTGGGGAACCCCACGCCATTTTTTTTTTATTTTGGTGTGGGCTTCCCCTTAAAATCCATACCAGACCTGAAGGGTCTGGTATGGATTTTTGGGGTGAACCCCACGCCATTTTTTTAAATGGCGCAGGGTTCCTTTTAATATCCATACCAGACCTGATATGGAATTTTGAGGGGACCCCCACGCTTTTTTTTATTTTGGTTCGGGGTTCCGTTTAATATTCATACCAGACCCAAAGGGCCTGGTAATGGGCTAAGGGGGAACCCATGCTGTTTTTTTCAATGACTTTGATCTGTATTGCCAGGACCAGACAATTCATTATAGCCGCGAGTAGTTTTAAATGACTTTTTTTCCTTTTAGAAATATCATTTTGTGCAGGCACTGTTATAAACACAGAAAACATGCGCTAGTTTACAGGCATTACTATAGACACCTCCCAGGTACGAAATTTAAAGGAATACTTCACTTTTATCGTTTCACTTTAAGCATTATTAAAATCACTGCTTCCGAAAAAACAGCAGTTTTTAAAACTTTTTTGCATTGATACATGTCCCTTGGGGCAGGACCCAGGTCCCCAAACACTTTTTATGACAATAACTTGCATATTAACCATTCAAATTAGCACTTTAGATTTCTTCCATAGACTTTTAAAGGGTGTTCCGTGGCTTTTCGAATTTCCCGCGAACACCCCAAATTGTTCGCTGTTCGGCGAACAGGCAATGTTCAAGTCGAACTCATGTTCGACACGAACATATAGCCCATCCCTACTGGTGACACCTAGGAAAAGTCATTATAGGTGGGGGGGGGGGTCTGGCTCAGGGCAGGACATACTACTCACCAGACAGAGCAGTCACCCAGTAGCCATCCGCAGTGGAGCCTGGGGAGAGGAAGCACATCCAAGTGAGCTAAGAGGGAGGGTCGGTGGCAGCGTGGGAGGGGATGGGGCCAGTTGAGGGGAGACAGTATGCGGTACCTGGGACACTTAACCTGTGACACAGCTGTAGCAAATGATATGTATCAACCCTGGATGCAGTGTATGTCAGAGCACAGTCCCCCCCCCCCCCCCTTTGGCGCCCATGTTCAGTGAACACGTTGCACCCATGGATGATACGCCACTGCCATTGTGTCCCTATAGAAAAACATAACACCAGTGCAGCACCCATGTGAATGAGCTCTTAATATCTAACAAGCATTTGCTCATCTGTTTTAAAATGTGTACTATCATGGTGCTGCTCTGCCTTTTTTCAATTCAAATTTGATTTGAAAGGTTTCAAGTTAAAATCAATTAAACAAGTTGTTATAAAAATGCAATTGGCTTAGACTCCAGGGATGGAACCACAAAGGTCTTTATTTTTGAAAAGTTTTACAATTGTATTCATGCTTACATATGGGTGACAATTTGCTGCATGTAAATAAAATGATATTTATAGGAGTGCATAGGTAAAAAAGATACTATCTTCCAAACCAAGAATAACGTTTTTTGTTTATATATTTACTGTATTTATTAGTGTATAACACTCACCTTTTTACCCTGAAAATAGAGGGTAAACTGTGCATGTGTGTTATACGCAGGGGGCTGTGGAAAGTTTTTTTCTTGAAACTTCTCTCTTAAAGTTAGGGTGCGTGTTATACGCCTGTGCGTGATATACACCGATAAATACGGTATATATTATTTTTTGTATACTTGCCATCAGGTTTTTTGCTGTGCTTCTAAAAGATGTGGGTCTTACTCCTAAAACACTGATTTCAAATGGTGCTAGATACATTCATTATTAAATCTAAGTCACCACAAGAAACCAGCTTCTGGGAATAGACTTAATTCTCAGCTTTTCTGATGAGACTGAAGAATTCTGTAAGCCTGTATGAAAAAGAAGGATACATCGTTAGGAATCAGCTATACTTGTATAGTATGTTGGCTTGAAAAAACGATTTTACTTTACAATACTTAGACCATGACAAACAATGCATGAACTTGAATTATCCTTACATTACAAATCATGAAACATACATTTTTTAAAGCAGAACCCCAGGAACTGCAGCACTATTTTAAAACATGCTGGCTTATAAGGAGTTAAAGCTGCACTGCGAGAATACAGCCACCTTCTAATATGTTCTGGTTTACTATGGGTTAAGATCAACCAGGTTCATGCTACCTTGTGGACTTATCGCTTTTATTTACAATTGAACTAACAGTTTTACTGAGAGCTGGGTGTACAGCTATCATTATACTGCAAGTGGTCTGACAGGAGAGACGCTGCTTTCTTACACACCCCTCCTTGTCCATTCACATAAGGTTTTATATTTTGTAAATGGGTTCACATAATACAAAGGGCTCTGCTAAATAGGAACAATTAAACAAAGTCAGGACTAAGCAAACTTTTTGTGATCAAAGAAAATATAAAAATGCAGCGTTATAAAAAAGTATATAAGATATCAATGTGTAAAGTTCATAAATTAGATTTCATAATTCCTAAACTGTGCCAAATCTTCAAACTTTTCAAATAGCTGACCCACTTACCTAAAGTCTGAGCTGCCCAATGAATTGACCATGCATGTAAAACTCCCTTAAATGTATCAGATCTCCTCTGGATAACTGGAACTCTGGGTATAACAGGAAAGAAAGAAGACCATATAGTGTGATATCTGCAATGAGTACCACGCCCATGTGTACAATGCCACACTCCAAGTGAAAAGCATGAAAACCATGACCACCAAAGCCCCAGCCTCCACCCACATGTAATGCGCACTCTCCTCCGCATATGCTGCCAGGTGACTGTGCAGCAACAGAGCTTGTGTGGATAGAAATCAATGATGTCCTTCTAAAATCCTCCAGGGGGCAACACTCGAGTTTAAAGTCCGTCACATAAACAATAAACAGAAAGGTTCCATTAGGTGTAGTATTTATTGTAAAACAAAGGTGCACGGATAAAACAAGAACATCATTTAAAAGCATGAATAAAACAAACCGCCAGCACTCCATTTAACCCCGCCACTGGGACCTCCAATATGGCAGCTTGACGTCATGCGTCTAGCTCCACCCAATTAATTTTGCACTAGAGTGCAAACTTGTGGGTCTCTAGTGACTGGGCTAGTGAGCATGGTTATGTAGCCTACCACTGACAAAATGGCGTCAGTGTAATTTTCGATCCTGCACCATTTTGTTGGCGACACCTTATGCCTTCCTGTCTAACGCCATTTTGTTGGTGACTGGATGACCAAATGTAAATAATAGACGTCACGGCTGTATAAGGGCCAGAAATACAAAAGAACAGTGTTCATCTACAAATATTCTGCCATTCACAACTTCACATGCGTGATGCAAGGGACGCCAACGGCCTCCATTAAGTTGTAGCCTGTGAGCAGAAGTTTATACAGTGGATATATCTAATAATAAAAAAAACATTAGTAATATGGATTATAAAAATAAAAATTTGAAAATAAAGTATGATCTAAATCAAAAATCAAGGCACCAACAAAATAAAGATAAATCTAACGTAAGGACGCAATGACAAATCAGTGGTAAGCTGAAAAACCTTTACAGATAATGCATCGTATAAATTAACCATATATAATACAAGTATATCTGTCCCCCTAAAGGTTAACTATTAACTCACATGTAAAGTGCATTATGTAAAGTTAAAAAGTTAAAGTTATAAAATATTTAAAAAAAAAATGTACATAGTTACCCCCTAGAAAGAATATTACAAAATAAAATTGAATTAAAAAAACCCTATATGTACAGGATACATAGAGGGAAACAAGATATATACAGTATATGCTTGTATAAAAAAGAAGAATATTGATATTGATGAAAAGAATACGATAGCTAGTTGGTGTCAATGAAACAATTGACATCCCAGTCAATGCTATGACCATATGGGGAATATGATTTCAATTAATATAGCCAATACATTTCTATTTGAGAAATTTCTCTGGTGGGATTGCACCCTCTCCAGTGTGGAGGTAATTTGGCTATGCCTGTAAATTTAAAACAGCTTGGATCTCGGTTGTGGAATTTATGGAAATGCATAGAGAGGCTATGTTTGGTGTATCCTATTCTGATATTGTACAAATGTTCCTTGAGACGGTCATGCAGTCTTCTGGTTGTCCAGCCCATATATTGCATTTGGCACGAACATTACAGAAGATAAATTACGTGTTTCGTCTCACAAGAAAAACAACAATTAATTGGGTATTCCTTTCCTGTTTTTTGTGATGAGAAAGACTGAATCTTCCTTAAATGTTGTCTACCAACCTTGCAGTTACAGCAGTTACAAGGGTAAAAATCTTTTATATTATCAAAAAAAGTGGCACGTAGGCGGGGATTAATTACATTTGGTGCCAAACGGTCATGTAAATTGGAAGTTTTTCTAAAAATAATTTCAGGATTTTCTGGTAATGATTTATTAAGGACTGGATCTGCTCTCAGTATATCCCATCTATTTTTAATAATTTGTTTGACATGGCAAAATTGTGAGGAAAAATAAGTAATAAAAGGGCAAAACTTTTTCTTCTCATCAGTTAAACTCTTTGAAGCCAATAGCAACTTTCTGTCCAGTTTCCTTACAAGTTCAATCGTATTATCGATAATAGGCTGTCAGGTCTGGGCTTTCAGCCCTTCATTTTCTGTGCTCATGTTGTTCAGCTGTTGGTTAATTGCCAGTACTCATCGTTCCATATTGGCTCACCTGTTTATTATATCCTGCTCATCAGTCAGGCCCACAGCCAGCCCTTTCTGCCTATTTAAACTGCCTGGTTCTATTCTTCAATGCCTTCACCTTGGTCAACATATCTAGAGAATTTCTGCTGTGTTCCTGTTCTGGTTCCTGATCCTGTCTGCTGCCTCTGACTATGCTGATCTTTGGCTTCCTGATTTTCTGGCTTGTTCTGATTACCCGATTTGGCTACCGAACTCTGGCTATGTTTTGACTACGTTTACTAGTTGTACCATATT
The DNA here is from genome assembly GCF_905171775.1 of Rana temporaria. Taxonomy (NCBI): domain Eukaryota; kingdom Metazoa; phylum Chordata; class Amphibia; order Anura; family Ranidae; genus Rana; species Rana temporaria. Next base: position 341,955,244 of record NC_053490.1, read on the forward strand.
TACCATTTTATTAAAAGGTGTGATTTTTACTGCATTTTCTGTCTCTGTCTGTTTCATTGTTCCTGACATCTACATTTTAGGACTATTGATTGTTCCATGTAATCTACCTCTGTGTTGCAATTCTGCTTCATCCTTGGCCTTTTAGAATATTATTAAACCATGCGGGATGGTGGCAACTAGTAAATGGAATATAACTATTCCTATCAGTGGGCTTGAAATAGGCTTTATAAAAAATGTGCCTGTCTTAAACCATCAATGTTGTATCTGATATGTTTACTTCCATTTTACATAAAGGTTAGTTGTATATTTTGATCATTCAAATTGATTATAGACATGAATTCTCTGTTTTATCCCCCTTCCATATAAACAGAATATAGTCTATACAGCGCTTATAAAACGCCAAATTGTCTCACCGATTACCGTATATAACTTTCAATTCCCATCTGAAAGACCCTGCATGTCTCCTCTGTATTTCACTGAATGTTTTGCATTGCAGATCGCATTGCAAAACATCTTACACTGGAAAATCGAGCCAGGGACACCGAGAACGTGACCAGGGTCACTGCAAGGAGGGGAGGAGAGCAGATGTGTATCCGCTCTTCTCCTTCCCCCTACAAACCGGCACCTGCCATGACTGTTTCCCGGGCCCACAGATGGGCAAGCGGAGCCTGGTAAGAATGGCGGGAGTGGATTTAAAAAAAAAAAAAAGTAGAGGAGGTTGGGAGTATAAATACACAAGATAATTCAGTAATAGAAAAAAATAAAGTTTTATTTGACTGCCTTAGGCAGTATTATCTAAAATTACAAAACTATTTAAAACAAAGTACAGTTTCTTATTTTAAAGTCGGGGTTGCCTACGCATTTCGCAGACAATTACGCTTTGTCAGGGCCTTAAGGATAGCACAAGAAAACATCATATAGCATTATTAATAATAAGATTTAAATTGATTTAAATCTTATTATTTATAATGCTATATGATGTTTTTTTGTGTTATCCTTAAGGTCCCTGACAAAGCGGAATTGCACACCCCGAAGTTAAAATAAGAAACTGTCCTCTATTTTTAATTGTTTTGTAATTTTAGATAGTACTGCCTAAGGCAGTCAAACATTATTTGTTTTCTATTTTTCTATTACTGTAGTATCTTGTGTATTTATAGTCCACTGAGGCACAATCAAAGTCCCACCCTACCCTTTTTTTTAAATCCACTTACATATCTTTTGGGGATGGTGCCTCTGTAGGAGTTCAATTATTTCACGCTCACCCCAAACCCTACACACAAGCATGGCGGGAGTGCACGAGCGGAAGGTGCCAGTACCAGGGGTAAGCCACCTGAATGCTCTCACCTGACAGGCAGGAGTCTGTCAGTTGTTTCATTGACACCAGCTAGATGTATTATTTCATCAATATACTTCTTTGTCAAACAAACATATATATCTTGTTTTCCTCTAGGTATCCTGTACATATAGAGAGTTTTTAATGAAATTTTATTACATTTCTTATTTTTCTTTCCGGGGGGGGGGGGGGGGGGGGGGGGGTTAAGTACATGATAAGATTTTTTTGTAATATTTTATAACATCATTTTTTCCTTTATATAATGCACTTTACATGTGAGGTCATAGCTTGCCCTTAGGGGAGAGAGAGATACTTGTATCATATATGGTCAATTTATACGATGCATTATATATAAAGGTTTTGCAGCTCACCACTGAGTTATCATTGTGTCCTTACATTCGATTTATCTTAATTTTTGGCGCCTTGATTGTTGATTCAGATCATACCTTTTTATTTTATAATTTTTATTTTTATAATCCATATTACTAATGGGTTATTTATTATTACATATATTCGCTGTATAAAGTTCTCTTCATAGGCTTCAACTTAATCCCTTGCATCATGAAGTGAACGCCAGAATATTTGTAGACGAACACTGTGTTTTGTATTTCTGGCCCTTATACATACAGCCATGATGTCTATTATATACTTTTGGTCATCCAGTAACCAACATAAAGGCACTGGACTGGAAGTCATAAGGTGTCGCTACATAACCATGATCACTAGAGGTCCCTGAGGATGCACTCTAGGGCAAATCGTGTTGGGTTGAGCAAGTGCTGGCAGTTTGTTTTGTATTCATGATTTTAAATGATGCTCTGGTTTTATCCGTGCACCTTTGCTTTACAATATATAATATACTATATGCATCTTTTAAGTTTTTTGTTTATGGTGTGAGATGAACTTTAAACTTGAGTGTTGCTCCCTGGAGGATCTTAGAAGGACATCATTGATACCTGCATTTCTAGCCACACAGGCTCTATTGCTGCACAGTCACCTGGCAGCATATACAGCGATAAGTGTGCATTAAATGTTGGGTGGAGGCTGGTGCTTTGGTGGTCATGGTTTTCACACTTTTTACTTGGAGTGGCATTGTACACACAGCTGTGGTACTCATTGCAGATTTGTAGAAATGTCACACTATATGAGTGTAGCTTTTGGTTAGGATTAGGTAAATTTGGGCAGGCATGGCTAGTCGCCAGGCCTGTTTGCTTTGATTGGGTCTGGGCTAGGAGTGGCTCAGAGTAGCAGCTGGCGATTTACAGGCAGCATCACTGAGACCTCCCACTTCTTTCCGGTCTGGGGGGTGATCTTGGGCCGGGGGTCGGGTGCAGTTGGGACTATTTCCAAGAACACATGGAGAGGACCTGGACCGGAAGCACAAGAGAGAGAAAGGAGAGGACAGCGGGAGAGAGCACTTTGTGCTAACTGTGCCCGGAAAATTAGAGAGGAAGCAATGTGCTGAAGGAGAAAGACCTGCAGATTAGAGAGGAAGCAATGTGCAGGAGGAGAAATGGAGTGTATATACTGGAGTGTATATAGTCGTCCCAAGCAAGTTCTAACAATTATCCTGGGCATCCCATATTTTCTTACCCCATTCAAGTTCAATCAGGGTGACAGACTATCCAACATTTCAGCAGCCTCTACAGTTATTCCAGATCTGATGCACTTAAGTGAGCAGCCCGGCGACTGAGTTATTCTTCTTTTTATAGCGCTGCAAGTGGGAGCTGATACCAGAAGGTCCAGCATCAGAACTTTAGCAATAGCTGTATTCCTGGCTCGCAATAAAAATGTTATTGTAAACTTAGGAGATAAGTCCACAAGGTGCCAACCACATCCTAGGACTTAACATACAGTAATCCAGCACATTTTAGAAAGTGTCTTAAATCAGGGAGTTCAGTGTATGTCACTATTGATGAGTCGAACACCCCCTGATTCGGTTCGCATCCAGAACATGCGAACAGACCGAAAGTTTGCGCGAACATTCGAACACCGTTAAAGTCTATGGGACTCGAATGTGAGAAATCAAAAGTGCAAATTTTAAAGGCTAATATGCAAGTTATTGTCCTAAAAAGAGTTTGAGGCCCCCGGGTCCTGCCTCAGGGGACATGTATCAATGCAAAAAAAAATAAAAATTTAGTTTTTCGGGAGCAGTGATGCTTAAAGTGAAAAAATAAAAGTGAAATATTTCTTTAAATATCGTACCTGGGGGTGTCTATAGTATGCCTGTAAAGTGGCGCGTGTTTCCTGTGTTTAGAACAGTCCCTGCACAAAATTACATTTCTAAAGGAATAAAAGTCATTTAAAACTACTTGCAGCAATAATGTCGGGTCCTGGCAATATGGATGAAAACAACGGCATGGGTAACCCCCCAACCCATTACCAGGCCCTTTGAGTCTTGTGTGGATATTAGGCCTCATGCACACTGGACGTTTTTAGACGTTTTTACAGCAGCTGTTTTTGGCAGTAGACGTTTTTTTCTACAGTCAATAAACTCTCCATCATGTTATCTTATGTGTCCATGCACACATAGGCTGTTATTAGCAGTTTTGGGAAGTGGCGTTTTTGAGCAGTAAAAAAAAAAACTAGTGGGTAAAAACGCTCAAACGCTGAAAAACGCTATTGAAAAAACATTTAAAAAAGCTGAAAAACTCACTGCAAAGCTACTGGTGTTTTTTATTACGTTATTTTAATGTCCAGTGTGCATGAGGCCTTAAGGTGAGCCCTGCACCCAAATTATAAAAAGAAAAGGCGTGGGGCCCCCAGACCCTATATACTCTGAGCAGCAGTATACAGGCGGTCCAAATAAGACAGGGACTGTAGGTTTGTTCTTAAGAATCTGTTTGTAATTTGAAACAGGTACATTTTGTAAGTGTGGCTCCAGCCGATTTTTAAGCTTTTTGGATAACATAGGGAAGGGTAATCATCACCCCTGTAACATTTGTTTTGCTGTCTGTGACCCTGTTCAGAAGATTTCACCTCACTTTCTGTCCCAATGACAATTGGATTTAGAAAATTTGGGGTTTTTAGGGAAACAGGGATTGGTGATAAAGCATATTAACTCTTACAGTAGAGAATTTCCCTTCCTAGGGGTATATTTCCTCTCACTTCCTGTTGTCTCCCTCCGTTTGTAAGTAGGAATCATTTGTAAGTCGGATGTTTGAAAGTAGGGGACCGCCTGTCCTATATACTCTACAGAAATTTGGGTCTTAGGTGTTGGTGGTACCAGAATACTGTAAGCCCTCACAGTTACTCTTGGTGGGCGCTGGAACGGACCCTTCTGTGAAATATTATATCAAGAATTGTAATTTCATGCCCCTGTTGAACAGGGGTAGAAAAATTGGGCCTTTGGTGGTGGTGCCACAACACTGTAAGACCTCACAGTTACTCTTGGTGGGGCGCAGGAACGAGCCCTGCTGCAAAATATTACAGCAAAAATTGCAATTACTCACCCCTGTTGAACAGTGGCAGAAAAATATATATATATTAAATGCACTGCAGCTCACTGAGTCACCTGCCTGCCTGAAGTATATTAGAAACAGTACACCAGGAACGGTCTGCAGTAAGATCTAGCTAAACTGGATACAGTGTGTATATATATATATATATATATATATATATATATATATATATATATATACACATATATATATATATATATATATATATATATATATATAAATATATATATATATATACACACACACACACACACAAAGCCTGGATGTATATATATATATATATATTTATATATATATATATATATTAAATACACTGCAGCTGAGCTAACTGAATCGCTTGCCTGCTCAAACTAAATGAAACTCTCTCTGTCTCTCTCTCTCAACAACGCCACCAACACACTACACACGGCCAACGTGCAGGCGGCCTTACATGTGGGGTGTGGACTTAACCCCCTGAGCCATAATTGGTTTAAAGGCACCCTGCCTTTGGCCAATTATGGCTCTCTTTGCTGACTACGCTGTGATTGGCCAAAGCATGCAGGTGATAGTGCATGCTTGGACAATCATCAGCCAGCAAGATAGATGCAGATAGATGCAATTAATGAGGGAAACAAACTTAGAAACTGGTGGCCGGTAGAAATGCTGTATCCTGGCCTAGGCCAACAAGGCCCAGGCCTAGGGCAGCACTTTGCAGGGGGGCAGCACAGAAAGTGTCCCCGCTGGCTTGTGCTACACTGTTGGTGTAACGTAAGCTGTTTCTAATTTTGACTGTCCTATCATCCTGGACCACAAACCTTCCTCACTGTGCTATATGTTTTCTGCTGTACAATTGGCATGGTTATATCTTCTTAGTCCTCTCTTTTTTTGGAGAGATTTTCCTTCACTTTCTGCCCCATAGCTAAACAGGAAGTGATAGGAAATCTATGCAAATTAAGGGAATCCATCCCCCCCCCCCCCCCAGGCATTGAGAACTAGTGTCCCCACTCGAAAATGTCAGGGTGGGTTTTAAACAGAAAGGGGTGTAGTTTTGACAGGAAGGGGGTGGGTCATATTTAAATTAGGGGGTGCACGAGTTTAGTCAGGCCAAGGGCACCACAAAACCTAAATACACCACTGGCCGGTAGTTTGGCAGGCTGCCAAACTACTGGCCACCAGTTGCTGAGTTTGTTTTCCTCTTAGGGTGTGGGTACTTTCGGTGTGGGATTTACATCCTTCACTTCAGTTCTGGTTCCTTGCGGCTTCCCACTGGTTTCTATCTCCCCGCGCTTACACCGCTCCCGGGGGGAAGTCTGGTGGCATAGTTGGCACTTTATGCATTTATTCATCTACTTTTATGGACATTCTATTTTGAAGTATCTTTTATAAATTCAGAGTAACATACTCACCTATATATATTTATCTTTTGACTAATTTACAAAAAGTCATCTATACCATGCTAATAGGCCAGGAGTCTTTCATTAATTGCATCTATCTGTGCTTCTCCCGAAATAGCGAGACTCCTCTTGCAAAATGCGTTGAGACCTAGCACAGCTATCCCAGACTACTGACAGTCATTTCTATGACATATCCAGGTCTCATGGAAAGGTTCATTACATGAATGTAAACCAGGCCCCTTTTTGCGATTCGGTACTGCGTCGCTTTAAATGACAATTGCGCGGTCGTGCGACGTGGCTCCCAAACAAAATTGGCGACCTTTTTTTCCCACAAATAGAGCTTTCTTTTGGTGGTATTTGATCACCCCTGCGGTTTTTATTTTTTTGAAAAAAATTATATATTTTTTACTTTTTGCTATAATAAATATCCCCCGAAAATATATAAAAAAAAACTTTTTTTTCCCTCAGTTTAGGCCGATACGTATTCTTCTACCAATTATTGGTAAAAAAAAAATCGCAATAAGCGTTTATCGATTGGTTTGCGCAAAATTTATAGCGTTTACAAAATAGGGGATAGTTTTATTGCATTTTTATTAATCATTTTTTTTTTACTACTAATGGCAGACGATCAGGGAACAGACGATCAATGACACTGCCACAACGAAGAACAGGGAAGTTGTGTTTACACACACCTCTCCCCGTTCTTCAGCTCCGGTGACCGATCGCAGGACACCTGCGGCGATCGGGTCCGCGGGTCCCACGGGCCCGATCACGGATCTTCGGACCGGGTCGCGAGCGCCCACGGCTGGGCTTAAGGAATCACGTATGGGTACGGGTACGGGTACGTGATTGTGCCCAGCCGTGCCATTCTGCCGACGTATATCGACGTGAAGTGGTCCTTAAGTGGTTAAATTAATTATTTATACATTTAACCTGAGGTGTGCTCTTTATTTATACATTTTACCTGAGGTGTGCTCCCATGGGCAATTTTGTTTTTTGTTGTGTGCATACTATTGGGGACTGGGTATCACCTCCACCCATCTCATACCAGCTCTATTCTCTTTGTTCTGTTACACAATAGCCACTCTGACTGCCCCTCCCCCTGCTGTCCAATGACAGAATCCTTTTTATTTTGTAAATGGGTTCACATAATACAAAGCCTTCCATAATTGGGCAAGAGGAGATAAGGAGCAGGCAGCAGTTGCAACTGATTCTGCAGCCGCTGTATCAGAAACACTAAGGTCCAGTGTCAGAGCATGGAAAAAGAGACAAGTTTGCGAAGTGGCACTTCATTGGACTTAACCTCTTATAATGTAAATCAGTAGATAGAATTGCTGCAAATTCCTGGAGTTCTGCTTTAAAGTTGAACCAAAACACACACATCGATGCAGCTCCGTATTCATTTTTTTTAATGCAACCAGTGTTAGTACCTAAATGTGACCTGGTATAAGCCTCTTGACGTCTACAGAATAGCAGTAAGGGTAAGGAAGAAACAGCACAAGAGCCAATTGGGTATTCTGCAGTGCAAGTAGTATGCTAATAGGAGAAGAAAGCATTGTGACACAAACAGGAGCTCATCAGTGGCTGGTAATGCCTGGGTGCGGTGACATCACTCATAGGCTCCTATGGCCCATCAGTTGTGGGCACTCACTCCTCACCCCTGCAGCTGCTGCTGGCTGATGAAAGAGAGCCGGATCACATAACCAGAGCGGAGTGGCCTGAAAATAGGCAAGTATACAAATCTTTCTTACACAGGGTAGTCAGAATAGGTGTCAAGAAGCAGGAGGAAGCATTTTTAAAAGTTCTACATTAAATTCAATTTTGAAATTATTAGCATCTCTTACTTTGCTGAACTTTTTTAAATTGAAACTAAGGCTACATTCACATTAACCTACTGTGTTTGGTTTATTTAAATGTAGGAAATTATTTGAGAAGTATAAACACACGTTTGGACTTACCAGCTCAAAGGAGTTGTTTTTTCGAATTCGGATTTTCAAATTTTCAAATTTCAAATTTTTGAATTTCCGAATTTTCTAACTTTGAATTTTGGAATTTCCGATTTTCATTTTTTGGAATTTCCGAATTCTCGGATTTTGGAATTTCAGAATTTCGAATTTCAGAATTTTTGGATTTTGGTATTTACAATTTTCTAACTTCAAATTTCGGATTTTGGAATTTTCAAATTTTGAATTTTCAAATTTCAGAATTTCAAATTTCTCGGGCCAGGACCCGAGAAGAGGAGGACCTGGGCTGCAGAAGAGGAGGATCCAGGCTGCTCTGCGCAAATCCATTACACAGAGCAGGTAAATATAACATGTTTTTTATTTTTATTGAAAAAAACAAGACTTTACAATCACTTTAAGTTCTCATGCACATGCATTCACATGCATTTACGTGCTCTTGGATGTGTTGAGATGTGTTTAGAGTATATATGTTGTGAACTTCCTTGAAAGCATAGAATATTTTTTTCTTTAAAAACAACTAAACTGAATGGCCCAGATTCACGTAGGGCGGCGTAACTTTAATCGGGCGTAGCGTATCGTATTTACACTACGCCGCCACAACTTAGAGAGGCAAGTGCAGTATTCACAAAGCACTTGCGTCCTAAGTTACGGCGGCGTGGCGTAAATGTGCCGGCGTAAGCGTGCCTAAATCAAATGAGGAAGAGGTGGGCGTGTTTTATGTAAACTAATCATGACCCCGCGTAAATGACGCTTTTTACGAGTGGCGCGTGCGAGCGCATGCTCAGTATCACGTAAAATTTTCAAAGTAGATTGCGCCCGCTCAATGCTTAGTTGACGTGAACGTAACCTACGCCCAGCCCCATTCACGGACGACTTACGCAAACAACGTAAAATACGACGCTGTTCGTACGTTTCCGACGTCCATACCTAACATGACTTACCCCTGCTTTATGAGGGGTAACTTTACGCCGGCGTATGTCTTACGTAAACAACGTATCTTGATACGCCGGGCGCACGTACGTTCGTGAATCGGCGTTCCAAATTCAAAAATTGGAAAAACGTAAATTCAAATTCAAATTTAAAAAACTCAAAATTCGAAAATCCGAAAATTTGGAAATGACAAAATTCGAAAATCGGAAATTCCAAAATTTGTTAGAAAATTCGGAAATTCCAAAATTTGTTAGAAGATTCGGAAATTCAAAAATTTGAAATTCGGAAATTCAAAAATTTGAAATTCGGAAATTCAAAAATTTGAAATTCGGAAATTCCAAAATTTGAAATTCGGAAATTCCAAAATTTGAAATTCAAAAATTCCGAAATTCGAAGTTAGAACATTTGAAATTCCAAAATCCGAAAATTCAGAAATTCGGAAACTCGAACGTACATTCGTGAATCGGCATATCTAGCTAATTTGCATATTCTACGCGAAAATCTATGGAAGCGCCACCTAGCGGCTAGCGTAAATATGCACCCTAAGATACGACGGTATAGGAGACTTACGCCGCTCGTATCTAGGCAACTGTGAGGCGTATCTGATTCTATGAATCAGGCGCCGAGTTGCGACGGCCCGCATTCGGAGTTACGACGGCGTATCTGGAGATACGCCGTCGTAACTCCTTTGTGAATCTGGGCCAATGTGTCTAAATACAGGTAAACACACAATATAAATGATATATTTTAAAATCGATACATGCATTTATATGGATCACATGCACTCATATAAACACATATAAATGCATGTATGTCATTGCCAGGTTGAATGAGGCCTAAGATGAGGTAATTTATACCATGGATTTGCGAGCCTGTATGGGTAGTGTATATTGGTTAAAATAAGTTGACGTGTATTTTTGTTAACCTTGCTAACTATGGGCCAGATCCACAAAGAGCCGCCGTAACTTAAATATTCTGATTTAAGTTACACTGCCGCAAAATTTCTACCTAAGTGCCCGATCCACAAAGCACTTACCTAGAAATTTTCGGCTGTGTAACTTAAATCCGTCCGGCGCAAGGCGTTCCTATTTTCATGGGGTGAGTCCCATTTAAATTAGGCGCGCTCCCGCGCCGGACGTACTGCGCATGCTCACGACGTCATTTTCCCAACGTGCATAGCGCGATTTTACGTTACGCCGAGTTTTGTGAATCGTGCCGGGCAAAAAAAGTTGCGTCGAAAAAAATAAAATACGGAAAAAAAAAAAAAAAAAATAACAGCGTCGCGGGTAAGAAGGGTCTACTTTTACAAGGTGTAAACAGTTTACGCTTTGTAAAAGCAGCCCTAATTTTACACATGCAACTTAATACTTACGGAGAAAAAACGAAGCGTAAAAGCTTTGTGGATCTCCGTAAGTGCTAATTTGCATACCCGAAGCGGCATTTCGACTCGAAATGCCCCCAGCGGCGGATGCGGTACTGCATCCTAAGATCCGGCAGTGTAAGTCCCTTACACATGTCGGATCTTCTGCCTATCTTTTGGAAACTGATTCTGTGGATCAGTTCCAAAGATAGAAACAGGGATACGACGGCGTATCAGTAGATACGCCGGCATATCCCTTTTGAGGATCTGGCCCTATGTCTATCCATAGTTGGCCTTTTCAGCTAGATTGAAAATTCCCTGAAGGGTTCAATGAATGAAGTATACATGTGCAATTCGATTAGTTCCAAATTCCCTTTTTTAATGAATTTTGACAAATTCATTACGAAATTTACAAATTTCGGATTTAGAAATTTTGGAAATTCGAAATTTTGGAAGTTCGAAATTTAGAAAATTCTGAAATTCTAAGTTTCGGGAATTCGTAAATTCCAAAATGGGGAAATTCAAAATTTCGGAAGTTCCAAATTAAAAAATTAGAAAAACGTAAATTCAAATTCAAATTGAAAAAACTCAAAATTCGAAAATCCGAAAATTTGGAATCGACAAAATTCGAAAATCGGAAATTCCAAAATTTGTTAGAAATTTTGGAAATTCAAAAATTTGAAATTCAAAAATTTGAAATTCAAAAATTTGAAATTCAAAAATTTGAAATTCGGAAATTCAAAAATTTGAAATTCGGAAATTCAAAAATTTGAAATTCGGAAATTCAAAGATTTGAAATTCGGAAATTCAAAGATTTGAAATTCGGAAATTCAAAGATTTGAAATTCGGAAATTCAAAGATTTGAAATTCGGAAATTCAAAGATTTGAAATTCGGAAATTCAAAAATTTGAAATTCAAAAATTCCGAAATTCGAAGTTAGAAAATTTGAGATTCCAAAATCCGAAAATTCCGAAATTCGGAAACTCGAAAAATTTGAAGTTAGACAATTTGAAATTCCAAAATCTGAAAATTCCAAAATCAAAAAAACGGAAATGAGAAAATTTGGATATTTGGAAATTCTAAAATCCTTAAGTAAAAATGAAAATCTGAAATAACTAACTAATAATAAGATAACTATTACTAACTATTAATTAATAGGTATTGGAATTTCCTTTCAAATTCGGCTGTGAACATAACGAATAAGAATTTATCCGAAGTTCCGAATTATCCAAAATAACGAATGCCACATCTAAACAAATGGAACGTAACGATATAATAAAAATAATCAATTATAATAATTTAAAAAAATGTATTATTATTATTTATTATTCATTTTTTCCATTCCCATTTGTTCAGATGCGGCATTCATTATTTCAGATAATTGCTAACTTCAGATAAATTTGCATTTGGTACATTCACTAACAGCCAAATTTGAAAGAAAATTCCAATACCTATAATTTCATAGTTATTATTTGTTAGTTATTGTTTCGAATTTTACAGATTTTCTTTCTTTTTGTTCAAATTTTCGAATATATGAAAATTCAAAAATTGGAAATTCGAAAACAGAAATTTGAAAATCGGAAATTCGAAATTCCAAAATCTGAAAATTTGGATTTTCACATTTCCGATTTTCCGAATTTCGAAAAAAAAAAAGAATGAAACGAAAACAAACACATTTTTTGGTATTGCACATGTACAGAATGGAGTAATATAACTGTAGCAATAAGTTGCATAGTTTATAATTTATTTACTTTATTGCCAGTGGACAGCAGAAGCAACAAAGCAAGAACTGCCATGAAAATTCACTGGAGCAGTTCCCATAGTCCCTGGAAAGGTGTGGTAGTAGCCATAAGTAGGATTGCTGGAGTGGCAGGGATGTGAGGATGCCATGTGCCAAGCTTGCTGAAATACTGTGGGGAGTGTGAAAACATACACTTGAGAAGCTGTTGGTGTGTGAGTACATAGGGGCTGCAGTGTGAGTGTTATATCGGGATCCGCTGTTAAAGAGTACTGAAGGAAAACTGAGTACTGAGAGGGTGCTGTGAGGACTGAGGGGCATCACTGGTACTAAGTGAGCACTGTGAGTACTGATGGGGCCCTGTGAATAATGAGAGGGTACTTAGAAACACTGAGGGGGAACTGTAAGTTCTGAGTAGGCACTGTGAGGACTAAGGGGCCACTATGATGACTGAAAGCATTGTGAGTACTAAGGGGGAATTGTGAGTACTTAGGATCACTGTGAGTACTGAGGGGGAATTGTGGGTACTTAGGATCACTATAAGTACTGATGGCACCATGAGTACTGAGAAGCCCTGTGCTTACTGGAGGGGCATTGTGAGTACTGAGGAGTACTGTGAGTACGAAGTGGGAACTGTGAGTACTGAGGAGCACTATGATTACTGGGGGAGCATTATGAGTATGGAGGGAGCCCTATGAGGACTGAGGTAACTGTGAGTACTGAGCAGCACTGTGATTATGGAAGGGGCACTATGAGTAATGAGGACCACTGTGAGGACTGAAGAGTGCTGTGCATACTGAGGGAGCACTGTGAGTAGTAAGAAGCACTGTGATTACTGAAGGGGCACTGTCAGTACTGAGGAGCAAAGTGAGTACTGAGAGAGACATTGTGAATACTGAGAGGGTCACCATGAGTGTTATGAGGGGCACTATGAGTACTGAGGGAGGCACTGTGAGAAATCAAGGGGCACATTCCCAAACATTTTTACAGCAAACATATACACAAAAAATCAAATCAAATACAATAACCTTTTAAAATAAAAACATTTGCTTCACCACATTACATCAGGGTATAATATGTCCTATGGGAGTGTTAAGGTGACCTGATGCACATTCTGTACGTGTTCCTTGAACAACCATTCAAGAGCAAATACTATTGTGTGAGATGTGATCAAGTATTTAGTTTTGATGACCAGATTCTGGACCTAAAGAAGTAGCTGGCAACACTGTGAAGCTTCAACAACCTGGGAAAAAGTTTAAACCTTATCCTTTGCTGGAGCCAGAAAAGAGAAAGGTGGCGTTATGGAGGTGCAGGTGCCAGAGGTGGGTAGCTTTGTTGGAGTCAGAAGACAAGGTAGAGGGAAATGTTTTAAAAAAGCAGGAACAAAGATTGTCTCTGGACAGCCGCACTCTAAAAAAATTGTAGCCTTTATTAAAAAAAGGACAGCACTACAAATCACGGCAACATAAAATAAAACCCGACTGCTGACGCGTTTCGCACTGAAACTAGTGCTTAGTCATAGCTGAGGGAAATGTTTTACAGAGGCTAATCCTCAGTCGACACATCCCAATAAACATACCCCTTTTCATTATGTTGAGGATATCAGTTTACGAGTAGCATTGCTGGAGCAGAATACCTCCCCTAGCTGCAAGGGGGAATGACTACTCCAGTAAGGATGAGGGCAGGGGTATAAGCAAAGATACACCGATAATGGTAATAGGATACTCGATCTTTAGAAAGGCAAATAGGGCAATCTGTCACACAGACCGTGATTGCCGAACAGCATGTTGTTTAATGGGTGCCCAGGCTTTTCACATTGCAGATCAAATTGATAGATTGTTGGGTGGGGCTACGAAAGACCCAATTGTCATGGTACAAATGACTAGTTAGAGGAAGAAGGAGCATCTTTAAAAATGATTTCAGGGACTTAAGTGCCAAGTTAAATTAAGGAGCAGGGGCTTTAAGAGCTAAATAGGTGGTCGAGAAACTGGTGTAAGAAGGGTTTTGTGTTTATGGAGAACTGGTCCTACATTTTGGTTGGTTACCGGCTCTACAACAAAGACAGACTGTACCTAAACAGGGAGCATGCAGCTCTGTTGGGAAGAGGGTGGTCAGAAGGTTGGAGGAACTTTTAGACTAAGATGTGGCGGGGCGGAATCAGCAGGAAATATACCATGCAGTGAACAAGGGCCAAAGTGCACTGAATGGTAAGAAGGCATAGTAGTGAGAAAAAGCTGTCCTTTAGTGCCAATTTATACCAGAGCGTGGTGTGGAAAACCATCTATTTAACCACTTCCCGCCCAGCCTATAGCAGAATGACGGCCAGGCGGTGGTTCAGTTATCCTGACTGGACATGCATCGCAACAATCGGTGGTGCGGTGTGTCAGCCTGATGGAGGCTCTTTACCACGTGATCAGCTGTGTCCAATCATGGCTGATCACGATGTAAACAGGAAGAGCTGTTGATCTGCTTTTCCTCACTCGCGTCTGATAGACGCGAGTAGAGGAGAGCCGATCAGCTGCTCTCCTGATGGGGGGGTCTGTGCTGATTGTTTATCAGCACAGCCCCCCCTCGGATTCCTGCCCAGGACCACCAGGATGTCACCAGGACCACCAGGGATGGGCACCCACACTTGACCACCAGGTATGCCACCCTAGACCACCAGGGATATGCCAATCAGTGCCCAGGCAGCTGCCAATCAATGCCCAAGCAGATGCCAATCTGTGCCTATCCACAATGCTTGCCAATGCCAGTGCCACCAGGGATGCCTATCGGTGCCACGTATCAGTGCCCATCAGTGCCACGTATCAGTGCCCAGCAGTGCCGCATATCAGTGCCCAGAAGTACCGCCTATCAGTGCCACCCATAAGTATCCATCAGTGCAGCCTTTCAGTGCCCATCAGTGTTGCCTATCAATGCCCATCAGTGCCACCCATCAGTGCCGCCTACCAGTGTCGATCAGTGCCCATCGTCAGTGCCACCTCATTGGTGCCACCTTATTAGTGCCTGTCAGTGCCACCTTATCAGTGCCCAACATTTTATAACAGAAAGAAACAAAAGAAAAACTTTTATTTTTTTTTACATTTTCGTTTTTTTTTTTTGTTTAGCAAAAATTAAAAACCACAGAGGTGATCAAATATAACCAAAAGAAAAGCTCTATTTGTGGGGGAAAAATTATAAAAAATTCTGTTTGGGTACAGTTTAGCATGACCGCGTAATTGTCATTTAAACAGCGCCAGCGCTGAAAATTGGCCTGGGCAGGGGTGTAAGTGCCTGGTATTGAAGTGGTTAAGGATATGTGTACAGTATAAATGACATACATACTTGAACCACTGTGACCAATATCTTCACATGCAGACACAATTCTTGATGGTGATGACCTGGAGATTTTTCCTTTTTATTACATGTTCCTAAAAAGAGAAAATCAATAAACAAATGTAGAACAGTTCATTACAGACAGTTGAGTTATAATGGTGAAAATTCACTTTAAAAAAAAAATACTCAATTACATGCAAAGACAACAAAAAAAAATATTTTGCTTGCACATGATTGGATGATGGAAGTCCGCAGAGCATTTTCTCATTCACTAAGCTAAAGGAAAATTCCCTTGCAAGTGAATAGCCTTTTTGTCTTTAGTAAATCTAACCCAGTATCTACATACAAAGTACATACACTATGTCTATTACCAAAAGTTTTGGGACACCTGCCTTTACGCGCACATGAACTTCAATGCTGGAGGAAGAAGTGTTCTGAGGTAAAGTCGGTCAAGCAGTGTGCTGGAGGAAGAAGTGTTCTGAGGTAAAGTCGGTCAAGCAGTGTGCTGGAGGAAGAAGTGTTCTGAGGTAAAGTCGGTCAAGCAGTGTGCTGGAGGAAGAAGTGTTCTGAGGTAAGACTGTCAAGTTTAGGGTCAGTCATTTTGTTCTTTCTGAGAAGTGTGACGCAGTTACTACATTCTTCAAAGTACTAATTTGTTCTATGGGCATCCCATGT
Organism: Rana temporaria; assembly: GCF_905171775.1. NCBI lineage: Eukaryota > Metazoa > Chordata > Amphibia > Anura > Ranidae > Rana > Rana temporaria. Next base: position 341,971,390 of record NC_053490.1, read on the forward strand.
CCCTTTCCCCAAACAAGATCAATCCCCTAATAAAATAACAAAAACAAGCAAGAGACTGTTCATTGACTAAAGGAGTGTGTCTAATGGATGTCTGGCAGCAGGGTGGAATGTGTGTATGTTGTCATTTCTAGCAACCAACCTCTACATTTCAAATTATATTGAATATCCTTAATGTTACCAGCTCTAGAATGGATACACTTTTGTTAGTTCAACTAAAGGAAATCTTCTCAGTCCTCATATTTGTTCTGCCCATTATTAGTACTGATTTAATTTTGTGATTACTATTGTGATGTATAGAGGAACATATGGGGATATCAGCTACTTTAAATATACCACTGGTAAAACAAGTGTCCCTGAAAATATTTTTCAAATGTTGCCAACTATGCACAGTAGTAAACTTCTCTAACATTACAATTTTTTTAGAGGTCCTGAGGTTGGTTATGCCATAGTGCATACCTCCCAACCGTCCCGTAAGTAAGTCCCGCAGTCCCGCGATCTGGGCTGAAGTCCCGCAGCCCAGAGCTGGAACAAGTTCCAGCCCTGGGCTCCACTCAGTAGGTTTATCCTCAATGGGTGCAATCAATGTGTGCTCTCACACCCAGCACCAATTGAGGATTTCTGATAGAAAATCTGGCCGCAATTTCTGCTCCCCCCCCCCCCCAATGCAGTCACCAGTTGTTAGGACCGCCGGCGTCCTAGCAACTGATGACATCATTTGCAGGCCTCTCAGCTCCGCCCCATCTCCGGCTCCCGATCCTGCCTATTAGCGGCATGCCAGCAGCCTCCATCGGCTCTCATCGGCCTCGATCCCGGCTCTCAGCGTCTTGTGCAAGGTAAGTGGAATTATGGTGTTGCTATGGGGCAGGGGGTGCAGGTGGCACTGGGTGATGCCATTCCGAGGTCCCGGAGGCAGGGCTTTTTTTTTTCATCCGGCGCTAGCCCTGTGTCTTCCTCTCACTGCTGTCACTTCTAATACAGAAGTTCGGCTTTTGTATTTAGAAGTTACCGCGCAGTTCTCCGGGTAGGACTCATTCACTGAATTCTCCTGGGTTTAGCAGCGCTCCTGTTATGTGAGGGGGGAAGGCCAATGACATTCCTGGTGCCAGGGGCAGGCATCCATCCAGACCCGCTGCTGCCATGTTGACTGCTGCAATAGTGCGATTGCCGGCACCCACAGCATCTTCCCTGCAGCTATCCTATCCACATGGCGATTCCAGAAACAGGTCAGTTTCAAATTGATGACATTGTCTGCAGTGCAGGAACAGATCCCATCCTCCCCAGATCCCCCATACCATTGTCTGCTATCACCAGATAACAACTCCAACCAGTCCAGCTAGCTATTCCCCTCTCTGCCCCCCATGGTGAGCCCTCTGACTTGGATCTGTCCAGACATGACAGATGAGAATGTATTGGAGGGATTTATGCGAGGCGGGGAGATTGGGGGGATTTGTGCTAGATGGGGGGATTTGTGCTAGGAGGGGGGATTGATGCAAGAAGGGGGGATTTGTGCAAGAATGGCTGATTGGGGGATGTCTGCGAGGAGGGGGGATTTGTACTAAATAGGGATTTGTGCAAGGAGGGGGGATTTATGCGAGAAGGGGGGTTTGTGCGAGAAGGGGATTGAAAGAATTTGTGCGAGGAGGGGGGATTGGGTGGATTCGTGCAAGAAGGGAGGGTTTTTGCTATAAGGGGAGATTAGGGGATTTATGCTAGGAGGGGGGATTTGTGCTAGGAAGGAGGATTGGGTGGGATTGATGCGAGAAGAGGGGATTTGTGAAAGAATGACCGATTGGGGGATTTGTGCGAGGAGGAGGGATTGGAAGGATTTGTGCAAGGAGGGGGGATTTGTGCGAGAAGGGGGTTTGTGCAAGGAGGGGGGGATTTGTGCAACGAGGGGGGATTGGGGGGATTTGTGCTTGGAGAGAGGGTTGGGGGGGTTTATGCAAGGAGGGGGGATTTGGGTGATTTATGCAAGGAGAGGAGATTTGTGCTAGGAGAGGGGATTGGCGGGATTTGTGCTAGGAGGGGGGATTTATGCAAGGAGGGAGGATTAATGTGAGGAGGGGGGATTTGTGCTAGGAGAGGGGATTGGGAGGATTTGTGCTAGGAGGGGGGATTTATACAAGGAGGGGGGATTGGTGCTAGAAGGGGGGATTGGGGGATTAATGTGAGGAGGGGGGATTTGTGCAAGAAGGGAGATTATGCCAGGAGAGGGGATTGGGGGGATTTATGCAAGGAGGGGGGATTTGTGCTAGGAGGTGGGATTTATGCAAGGAGGGGAGATTGGGGGATTAATGTGAAGAGGGGGGTTAGTGCAAGAAGGGGGATTGTGCTAGGAGAGGGGATTGGGGGACTTGTGCGAGGAGGGGGGATTTGGGGGATTTGTGCTAGGAGAGGGGATTGGGGGGATTATTGCAAGGAGGGGGGATTTGTGCTAGGAGGGGGGATTGGGGAATTAATGTGAAGAGGGGGGATTTTTGCAAGAAGGGGGATTGTGCTAGGAGAGGGGATTGGGGGACTTGTGCGAGGAGGGGGGATTTTGGGCATTTGTGCTAGGAGGGGGGATTGGGGGGATTAATGCAAGGAGGGGGGATTTATGCAAGGATGGGAGATTGGGGGATTAATGTAAAGAGGGGGGATTTGTGCAAGAAGGGGGATTGTGCTAGGAGAGGGGATTGGGGGATTTATGCGAGGAGGGGGATTTGGAGGGGAATTTGTGCTAGGAGCAGCGACAGGACAACATGGTATCACCCCCCTGGGGGAGGAAGGGTAGACACCATATTTTACCACACAAGGTGACACCAACCCTATTGACGCCACTGAGCGGAACTTCACACAGAAGCACTCCACCTGCTTCTGTGTGTTTGCACCAGGCACCCAGGGGGGACATGCTCACATTTGCTGGTGGGTGCCCTGGGTCCCGGTGCAACAACTGCCCACATTGGGAATGCCGGAGGTGTCTTTCCCGACCTGTCAGGACTGTTAGTAATTAGTAATAGAGGAGGGTGAAATTGGTGGGAGAGCTGGGGGGCATTAGTAATAGAGGAGGGTGGAATTGGGGGGGCATTAGTAATAGAGGAGGGTGGAATTGGTGGGAGAGCTGGGGGGGGCATTTGTAACAGAGGTGGGGATTGGTGAGAGAGCTGGGGGCATTAGTAACAGAGGGGGGATTGGTGAGAGAGCTAGGGGGGATTGGTGAGAGAGCTGGGGGGCATAAGTAACAGAGGGGGGGATTGGTGGGAGAGCTGGGGGGGCATTAGTAAACGGGGGGATTGGTGGGTGAGCATTAGTAACAGAGGGGGGATTGGTGGGAGAGCTGGGGGGGCATAAGTAACAGAGGGGGGATTGGTGGGAGAGCTGGGGGGGCATTAGTAACAGAGGGGGGATTGGTGGGAGAGCTAGGGGGCATTAGTAACAGAGGGGGGATTGGTGAGAGAGCTGGGGGGGATTGGTGAGAGAGTTGGGGGGCATAAGTAACAGAGGGGGGGATTGGTGGGAGAGCTGGGGGGGCATTAGTAAACAGGGGGATTGGTGGGTGAGCTGGGGGGGCATTAGTAACAGAGGGGGGATTGGTGGGAGAGCTGGGGGGCATAAGTAACAGAGGGGAGATTGGTGGGAGAGCTGGGGGGGCATTAGTAACAGAGGGGGGGATTGGTGGGAGAGCTAGGGGGCATTAGTAACAGAGGGGGGGATTGGTGGGAGAGCTGGGGGGGCATTAGTAACAGAGGGGGGGATTGGTGGGAGAGCTGGGGGGGCATTAGTAACAGAGGGGGGGATTGGTGGGAGAGCTAGGGGGCATTAGTAACAGAGGGGGGGATTGGTGGGAGAGCTGGGGGGGCATTAGTAACAGAGGGGGATTTTGTAAGAGAGTCAGGGGAAATTGCTGAGAAAGCTAGGATTGGTGAGAGAGCTGGGTTTTGTTTAATCACACCCGTTAAGACCCTCCATCCATTAAGATTTTGGCAACACCCACATTTTGCTGTTACGCGCGCCGCAGCTCCCTTACTCCCTCATTTGTCCCTCATTCTGAAGTTCAAATGTTGGGAGGTATGCATAGTGTACACATATTGACAGCATATTAGCAAAATAGGGTACATTTACCTGTCAGACTGAGCCCTCCAGCGCTGCGCTGTGATCAATCTGGAGGGTTCTGGGTGCTTCCATCATCATACGGTCTTCCTTCCGGGTTCTGTGCCTTCGGTCACTTGCCTTGGCTGCGCTGCGTTGATGTTACTCCCACGCATGCTCATGTGCATCCTTTCTCTCTCTCATACTCCCTTCCTTACCCCTCAGCCCTCTCTCATCCCCGTTCTCTCTCTCTCTCTCATCCTCCCTCTCTCTATTTCATTACATTTTTTTTTTTAACAAAAAATTGTTTGCATTTTTATGTATTTATTTATAAAAAGCCCCACCAAAATCCTAAGCACCAGGCCCATGATGTTCTTAATCGAGCCTTGGGAGGGGGGGGGGGGGAAGCCTATAAGCAGAAGTTCCACTTTTTTTCTGCCATTTGTAAACTTAGCAGAAAAACTTTTCTCTGCTTTGGCTATGATAGGCAAGCCTGTGATGTGAGTTGAACTTCCTACTTATACTAAAGTGCATTGTTAGCATATTTCTATAGAGAATCTACTTCAGGGCTGATACTACTATATGCACACAAAGGAACAACCTTTACTGGACCCAGAAAATCAATATAATGCAAACCTCTAGCCTACCAAAAATGACTGATATTTCATATATTGGAACGGCAAGCATCTGCATTCTATATATACTGTATATATTTCAAAATGCTTTTTAAAAATCTTTCAAACTAAAAAAAAAGAGAGCGCATACAAAGAAAATCAAGTCAAAGAGGACAACCACCAGCCAAGGTGTCACAGAAAATCACCCAAATATATAAGCAGTGGCAACAGATACATCTCAAAGCATCATCAGCAGATTGACAAAAAGGTGGGTGTGATACAGTAGGTCTCAAAAACAAAAGACATCATAATTTAAAAAAAAACATAAAACAATAGCATAACCATGTTGAATCCCATTTGTGAACAGAGGAAAATGAGATTGTTACATTGACCAACAATCGCATGGTATAATCATCACTCCATGGTACACATATAGAAAAGTAAGTGTGTGCCCAGCCATTTTTTTCTCCTTTTTGAATAAAGGGGGGGGGGGTTACAACCCCTACCAGGTTTTTATTGATATCCAGGGACCTATTAGACAGATTTGCTTTTGTTCCCTTACCTGCTGACAACATTTTACCAGATAGGAAGGTTAGTCTCCAATGGAAAGAGGTGTGAGATGCTGGGAGTAGAAGGAAATCTGAGAACATGTGAGATGGTAGAAGTGGAAAGAGAACTGTGAAATGTGGGAAGGTAATAGTAACAGGAGAGCTGAGGCTCAGAAGATGTGATACAGTGGCAGTGTGGGGAAGAGTACAGATGTGGCTATATGTAGTTCTCCAGATTGGCCACTAGATGCTCCCATAGCTCGAGAGTGAGATTGAGCCTGGGAACTGCTTGGGTTAAACTGCTAGCCCTGCTAGGAGAAGGGCATCCTGGGTAAGGCTATATTAGGAAGGCAAGGAAATGGCTGAGTTAGTTTATCCATGGAGGGAGTAAAGGTTTTCTCTATGGGTGCACAAGCACAGAAAAGCTTGTAGTCTATATTATGTGTACCTTAGGGGAGCAAACAGGGCAAAGCCTTGAGCTGAAGGACTTTATGCATTTCCTAGGACTACTCACCCCCCCTGGTGAATGAGCTACTGGATTTTGGGACACCCCTTCTGTGAGTAACAGGTCTGCCTTCTCATGCCACATCTTTCTGAACTATGCTGGAATGTTTGTAACTTAAAGCACACGTCCTCACACACAAGGGAGAACAGGTTAGTTCCCCTGGGCCGCGTCGTGTTCATGGTACGCTGCTAAGATCATTACCCCAGGGTCTGGGCAAAAACAGGTAAAGAGCACAACAGCAGTACGTAGCAAGAGAGCTGTAACCCTTTCTGTTTTACTGTATTGATTCGTTTCTTATATAATAGACTAGAACTAAGCAGAAAATAAAAAATGAAAAAAATATGATGCAGTCTGTCACTAGTATTAACACAGTATTTTTTTTTTTTTTTTTTTTTGTTCTTCTATAACATAGAATTAACTGTGTGATGTCAGAAGCTTGTCACTTTTGGGTCTTTTTTTAGTAACTCAGCCGAACAGACCGATCGGTATCAGATCGGCTGCATTTGAGGCCAGAGGAGATCTGGGGTTTAATAGACCGCAGAGCTCTCTATAAATAGGACCTGTCATGGCCCATGCTAGAACGAGGGATGTTGTTCATCTCTTGTAATAGCAATAAAAGTTAATTAAAAAACAAAATTAAAAGGTTGTGTTAAAAAATAAATATAAGAATAAAATAAAAATGTATTCCCTGCTCACGTGCAAAAGTTAACGCGCATATGTAAACGCTGATCGCACCACATATGTGCAGTATCGTCGCAAACATCAGAGAAAGAGCAATTTTAGCATCAGACCTCCTGTGTAACTAAACGTGTAACATGTAAAGGCTTTTAAAGCGTTGCCTATAGAGATTTTTAGGTACCGTAATTTGGCACCGTTCCACAGGCGAACACGATTTAAAAAGATGACATGTTGAGTATCTATTTACTCAGCATAACATCACCTTTTATATATTACTATTGGGTATTCTATTGTAGTTTGTGTGCATTAAAATTCAGTAAAGTGTATTCCCTCCAAAAAATGTGTGCTTAAAACCACATTTGCAATGCCCACTACTTTATTTTTTACATGTAGAAAAACAATGCCAGAATTGGCCTAGACTGGAAGTGGTTAAAGGATAAGTTCACCTTTGGGAACATGTTACATGTTCCACCCATTTTTAAGCTGGTTACACACTATTTACAATTTTCTTGTACAACTTTTCTTTAGATTTACCAAAAACATCTTTCAAATTTTATGCAATCAGGCAGGCCCTTGCACTACATAGTTGAAGGTAAATCTAAAGTAAATGAAACAACAAAAATTGTATAATGTGTATCCAGCTGTAACATGTTTCCACTCCTGCATTGTCTCCCCGATCTAGTGACAGCAAGTGGGGGATGTCCCATGCGGCCTTTGCAGCTGTCGGCTTGTAGATCTCATGGAAGTACCAGGATACTATTGAGCACTCTAGGTAGTTCATTGTCTTAGACATTTGTTGTCACATGCTTATTTTCTCTTGATGAGACCCCCTTATCAAATTCTGCCCACCCATATCCAAAACAGAGAGAAAATATTCTACACATCGCTCCTCTATCTCAAGCAGATTCCAGGTATTTGATTTTTTTTGGAGTATTACAGGGTTCCCTCTAGGGCTGCAACTAACGATTATTTTCATAATCGATTAGTTGGCCGATTATTGTTTCGATTAATCGGATAATAGCCTTAAATTTTTTTAAAAATTAGCATTTTTACATTTTTTTGGGCCAATTTGTTGTTGGGCAGATTACAAAACACAAATTGCCGCAAAAACACATTACATGCTTTTCTGCAGCTTCTCCATTGGAGTATATTGAACAAAAAAAAACAAAATAGCACCGTTTTGCGTTAAAAAGTCCTTGCCCTTTCCAAATACGCAGCAGCTGAAAAAAAATCATGGATGTGAACGTGTACTGTGGAAATGACAGTTGCAGTTTGGGAGTTAACCACAAGGGGGCGCTGAAGGGGTTATGTGTCACCTAATGTGTGTTTACAACTGTAGGGGGGTGTGGCTGTAGGTGTGATGTCATCGATTGTGGATTCCTATAAACGAGATCACACGATCGATGACACCGCCACAGTTTTCACGCGGCTCTCCCCGTTCTTCAGCTCCGAGGACCGATCGCGGGACTCCAGCGGCGATTGGGTCCGCACGGAGCTTCGGACCGGGTCGCGGGAGTGCGCCTGCGACCCACGGCTGGGCTAAAAGATCAACGTACATATACATTGATGTGCCCAGCGGTGCCATTCTGCCGACGTATATGTGCAGGAGGCGGTCCTTAAGTGTTTAATAAATATGAGGCAGACAGACTGTGGGAGAGATTTTCTAATACTGTAGCACTCAGAATCTGGTGCAGCTGTGCATGGAGCCAATCACTTTCTAACTTCAGCTTGTTCAATCAAAGGATAAGTTCACCTTCTGTAACATGTTACATCCTTATTCAGGGTGTAACTTGTTAGAAATGTACTTGCCCCCGCACTCTAATTCCCCCATTTTAGCGAGCTGGAGAAGAATATCCCACAATCTAAAGACGCAGCCATGTGGGGCTCTGTCCACCCTGCAATGTCATTCATTCACAGTGTTCTGTGAATGAATAGACTACAACTACTGACAGTCCTGGCGGCTGTCGGCTTGTAGTTCTCAATGAACTACCACGGCGCGGTTGAGCGCTGTGGTTGTTCGTTGATTCTTCCTGTCAGTGTGAAACTGCCTGCCCGTATGATGTAGGGGCAGACAGCTTACACTGGCAGTCTGCATGAGACCTGCATGGCATCAGCAATTTGCTAATCACTGATGCAATGCTTTCCAGGCTCCTAAAAAAAAAAAAAAAAAAAATGTAAATTCACTTTTTTATTTTACCTGCAAATAATGTGCATTTATTATTTTCTTTAAAAGGTGAATTTATCCTTTAACCACTTCCCGATCACCGCGTGCCGATGTACGTCGGCAGAATGGCACGGGTGCACAAAAGGGCGTACCCGTACGTCCCTTTGTAATCCTGGGCTAGCGGGTGCGCTGCAGGAGCGTGCCTGCGGGTCCCGCGGACTCGTTGTCCACCGGTGGCCCACGATTGCAACAAGGAGAGGCAGAACAGAGAAATGCTCTTCCCTGCCAGTGACATTTACACAGTAATCAGTGGCTATTTTTAGCTCTGATAGCTGTTAGGATTGTGCAATTCGTTCCGTAACAAATCGAAATTCGGACGAATTTAGCAACTTTCGGAGGTTCGGAAGCATTTGAATTTTCGAACAAATCAATTACGAATAAAACCGAATCCGAAATATATTATATCGCAAATGGCGAATGCCCGAATACCTTTGTCATAATTCGTTGTTGCGTTAATGCGGCCTAATTCAACAGCAAGTCGACTTGTTGTGATCCCAACCACACATCCAACAATAACACTCTCTGCTCTGCTCTCTGCTCCTCCCTCACCGTGCTGAACTCCCTCTCAAAATGGTGTACAGGGGTGGAGGCTATAGCCGCATGTCAAAAACGAAAGTAAAATACGAGATTTTGAATTGTCACAAATAACCGCAATGTATTTAGAAAAGTTCAAACCCATTCAAAGCACGTTAGGCAGCGCCATTGTAAGAAAGACGCGGAAAATTACGAATCAACGAACCAAAAAAAGTTACGAATCAACGAAAAACAATGTACTCTACCGAAAGTACCAATCAACTAAAAATAAGGCTTACATCAATATGAATCATTCCGATTCAATGAAAATAGACGATTGCGAAAAAACGAATTAGTCCGAACACGAAAAATCACGTTTAGCAAAATTACGAATGATTATGAATCAACAGGACGGAAAAGAAACAAAACTAAACAAATTTTTCCGTTGTGCACAAGTCTAATGGCTGTACAAATGTCATTGGTCCCAAAATAATATCAAAAGTGTCCGATCTGTCGCAATGCCGATAAAAATCGCAGATTACCACCATTACTAAAAAAAATAATAATAATAATGCCATAAATCTATCCCCTATAACTTTTGCGCAAACCAATCAATATACACTTATTGTGATTTATTTACCAAAAATATGTAGAATACATATCGCCCTAAACTGAGAAATACATTTTTATATTTTTTTATATTTTTGGGGTATATTTATTATAGCAAAAAGTAAAAAATATTGCTTTTTATTTCAATATTGTTCGTTTTTTAGTTTATAGCACAAAACATAAAAACCGAAGAAGTGATCAAATACTACCAACATAAATCTCTATTTGTGGGAAAAAAAGGACGTCAATTCTGTTTGGGTACAACGTTGCACGACCGCGCAATTGTCAGTTAAAGCAGCGCAGTACCGAATCGCAAAGCATGCTCAGGTCATTAAGGGGGTAAAATCTTCCGGGGGTGAAGTGGTTAAGCTTTGTCAAGTAAACCTAGAAGCTGATTGGTTTCTGTGCAGAGCTGCACCAGATGTTGTACTCTCCAGTTTTAGTAAATCCCACCCCAACAACCCCCCTCTCCCCTCCCCCCTGTATGTCTGTAACATTCTACTCATGCCTAGATAATATTTTTTGTTATGTTGATATAACAATAATCATACTGTCATCTCCATCCATGTTTGTGACATAACATCTGTGTTTTACACAAATCAAGAATGTACAAAATAAATAAATAAATACACTGTTATTAGTTGCTGTGGTGTGTGTGTGTGTGTGTATATATATTCTGCACAAAAAAAACATACTGTACCTAAGCTTCCATGGTAAAAATAATAATTTCTCAGTAAGGGGACATTTATATATTCAAACAATAAATTAAATCCCTTACTTTTATATACACATAAAAAAATAATAATAAAAAAATGTATAAAAAAAAAAACATAACCACAATACTGAATATTATTATAAAACAATCTCTATTGTAAATGTAACGTATTTTAAACCCTAAAATGTTAGTTAAAAATACCATAAATACTGTATATAAATCATATATACATGACACAGTTGTGGATATAAAAGCATTAGGCAGAAATCATTTTTTGATATAGTATACTGTAGCCATAGTAAATGTAATAGATGCTCGGTAAATCATAACTATATAAAAAAAAGCATCTTGCTGACATATATATTGTAACACACCCCCTGCAGGCAGGCAGTGCAATTGCTGCATCGTAGTGAGCATGAGTCAGCAAAGGAAGTACGCAGCAAGGTTACACAAGCTGAGGTTCATTTTTAAAGCAACATCTCCTGCTAATACAACAGAGGAGAATAGAAATTGCATATTTACATCTTCTTTACAGGAAATATTACCTGGGTAATCACTATCTTGCTTCATTCTATATGTGATGAAAAGTATACTAGTGGACCATGCATTCAACTGTTTCTTTCTATAAAAAGACTCCTTATACATTAGTCTTTAACGATTTAACTAGGTTTCCCATTAGAATGGGGTGAAACCCTTATTACGCTACACATGACCAAGCAACTTTAACTAAACACTATCTAAAAATAATAGTAATCATACCAGGACTTGATCTAAATGACTGATTTCAGTGATTTATATATGAAACTGAAGTTAAAGAACCACTATTAATAAATCATATTCTGATGCTGTATTTACTTACCATTTACTATTCAGAGATTGGATAAAAAAGTTAGTGCAGTACACCTTTGATTAAATAGCATATTTATTTTTATTAGTCTAAAAGTCTATGAGTTAAAAGATGTGACATAAGAAATAGATGTACAGGGGCATTTGGGGCAGTTATCCTCACTAATGCCCCGTACACACGACCGGGTTTTCCAACGGGAAAACTGCGATTTGGGCGGGAATCCTGGCCGTGTGTAAGCTCCCTTGCAGTTATTCCTATGGGAAAACTGCCAAGCCCGCCGGACAAAAAAAAGAGAACCGACTGACTTTTTCCCTGTCAGAAAACCTGGCCGTGTGTAGCAGAAACCGGCCATTTTTGGCAGTTTTCCTGTGGGGGTAAAACTCAGATGGAGCATAAACCTGGTCGGGATTGCCGAGGAAAAGCTCTCACCAAAGTTTTCCCGACGGGAAAACCGATCGTCTGTAGAGGGGAAAAGTAGAGAGCAGGTTCTCGGTTTTCTCCTCAGGATTTCCGACGGACCTTTTCCCGTCGGGAATCCCGGTCGTGTGTACTAGGCATTAGGCAGCCCTTTATAGCCCACCTAACTGCAAAGGCATTTAGTGGAGTATATGATTTGAGTGCATGGTTACCTAATTCCTGATAATTAAACCTAATGTTAAAAACAGCACAACCCATAAAAGAAAATCCAAGAAAATAGGAGGGCGAAAAAAACAATAATCAAAGTAGATTACTGCTATATAAATCGGCTTAGGCCTCGTACACACGACCGAGGAACTCGACAGGCGAAACACATCGTTTTGCTCGTCGAGTTCCTTGTGAGGCTGTCGAGGAACTCGGCAAGCCAATTTTCTCCATTCCTGTCGAGGAAAAAGAGAACATGCTCTTTTTGGCTCGACGAGTTCCTTGACAGTTTCCTCGTCGAAAAATGTACACACGACCGGTTTCCTCGGCAAAAAAAAAAACCCAGCAAGTTTCTTGCTGGTTTTTGCCGAGAAACTCGGTCGTGTGTACGAGGCCTCAGGCTATGAGTTCTTGATGTCATTGTCATTATTCAAACTAAATAAGCTACTTGATTTTAGAAAAATAGTAAGCATTCTTGTATAATGTATCTCTCATCCACGTCACTGTATAATGCAATGCCTGGTCTACCTGAGTCAAAGATTATGACAGAGGCACAGGACCTTGCCAGCAAAATTCCCATGGTCAGCATAGCTGCACTCAAACCAATGCACACAGTTTATATAGACATACATGAACTCTTACCTGCCAAAAGATTTGTCATTCTGCTCAGCCATTTTTTGTAGTACAGGTGCTCTGTAAGACAGAACAGACAGGTGCTGGATCTTTTTTGCAGACTACACTACATCTAAGCAATACAAGCCTTGTCTAATGCCGCGTACACATGACCATTTTTAATGGTCTAGAAAAAACTACGTTTTTTTTCAACTCGATTCTTGTCAAGCCTGCCTTGCCTACACACGATCGTGAAAAAAAAATGCTCTAGCAAAACACAGTGACGTACAATACGTACGACGGCACCATATGGATGGCGCCACCCTTGGAGCTGCTTTCGTGTTAGTAAAAGTTTGAGAGACGATTTGCGCTTTTCAGTCTTCGTGCTTTTCAGTCTGTTACAGCGTGACGAATGTGCTATCTCCATTACGAACGTTAGTTTTACGCTCCCATCTCATAACTTGCTTCTGAGCATGCGTGTTTTTTCCACGTCGTTAAAGCCTACACACGACCGTTTTTCACGACGTGAAAAACGACAATGTGAAAAACGCCGCGAAAAAATAGAGCATGTTCTAAATTTTTAATGCCCATTTTTCACGTCATGAAAAATTATCTGGAGCCCACACACGGTCGTTTTTAATGACATTAAAAAAAAAAATATTTTTCACATCATGAAAAACGGTTGTGTGTACGCGGCATAAGACTTGTCACGAGTGTGCCTGGAGAATGTAGAAGCAGAAGCACATTCTCTTTTGAGATGAAGGTTTTTACATAAAGGAATTACGACTGACCATTGTAAGAACCCCTTTCAGTGTTAAAATATAACAGACTTACTGGCTGGATCACCAGGTGAAAAGAAAAAAGCCTACAAAATACCATTAATGCAGTCACCACATTTAAGGATTAAAAAGCAGCAATATATATATATAAAAAAAAAATCTTTTGGTTTTAGATGTACTTTAAAGAGATAGCAAAGTCTGTTTGGTGAATTGTACCTACAGGTAAGCTTATAATAAAGCTTACCTGTAGATAAAATGAATATCTCATAAATGTTTAAGAGATATTTGCGTGTTTTGCAGCACGTGACATCACTGGCGCATGTGCATTGCACTCTGATTTGAGGGAATGTGTCGTCAATCTGTGCCGCAGCCAAGACTCCTGCATGCATGCGCTGGAGTGATGTAATAACGGCTAAGCCATTCAAAGGGTCGAAACCCACAAACCCGTTTGGAAGACTGGGGTAAAGATAGAAGCCATATCAGCGGTGCCATTACGCCACTGGAGGGCTTTGTCTTACAGGTAGGTCTTTCATAATGTGCTAGTATGCAATGCATTATGCCATTAAGTTGCAGGGGAAACAGATTTTTTTGTGTCATTTTTATTTTTCCAAGTGTTGCAGTTTAAAGTCAAACAGAGAAATTGAAAAAGGCGCATAATCTACATATAGCATATACAATGAAAATTTCTCAATTAAAGTGGATGTAAACCCACTTTCATCCTTTCTAAACTACTGTCATAGTGCTGATCTATAAGGCTATACATGCCTCCTGCATGTATCCTTACCTGTCAAATATCTCCCCTCTGTCTGTTATAAGAACTGAAAAACTGCAGATTCTGTGGGTGAATCTGTTGTCTGGAGCTCTGTGGGTGGAGTTGTGATGTCAGTAGACTCTCCGCCCTCCTCTACACTCCTCTTGTGCATTTTTTCCTCTGTATTCCTTACACTAAATTCTGCTATGATCACTAACATCCAGTCAAAATCCAGAAAAGTAACCACATGACTTCAGAAAAGGAGTGGGGGTGGGAATTGAAAAATAATGTCTGTCTCCAGGCTAGTGCATGTGATTTGTAAATAACCTGTCATTCATAGCAAGGGGGGCGGAACGTACTAAGGTTTTTCCCTGTAAGTCCGTTTTTTTCACTGAACAATAAAATAGGATTGCTCAGAGCTGGATTAACTCTGTATGGCAAGACTGGGCACAGATGATAGGAAGTCGTATACTCTACATTGTGACATAATAAAAAAAAAAATAAGGTTTACATCCACTTTAAGTTTGCACGCTACCCGACCTAGCAAAAACACAGTAGAAATGGTCAGGTAAAACAGATCAAGTATGACGGTGGCCTACAGTTGTTCATACATGTGCAACAAATAAAATAGTGATGTGAGAAACCAAGAGCGAAAAGTCTTATGCCCCGTACACACGACGTTGTTAATGATGAGAAAAATGCAATTTTTTTAATTGGTCGTTAAAAACGGTCTTGTGTAGGCTCCAGAGCATTTTTCTCATTGAGAAAAATGGGCATTAAAAATTTAGAACATGCTCTATTTTTTTTCACGTCGTTTTTATCGTCGTGAAAAACGGTCTTATTAGCAGCAACCTTTATCACTAGGATTCATTTATACAATTTGTTACAAAAGAAAACTTAGTCAGTAACAACTGTTTTTTAGTTTTGGCTTCCACTTCACATGTACTGGACTTTGCAAAATACATATGTAATCTGATGAACCAATACAAGTAGCAGCTTCACTTTTCTTTGCTTACATTTTTGGAAACTGTTCATCTCTGTATGTGATGTAATAGAGACAAGATACAAGCCATATAATGTTTTAAAAGAAAGCAATGTCCAGAAAGCATTACCTTTTTAATGTTGCCACAACAAAAAGTCACAAATCTGGTTAGAAATCTTAATATAATTTATTTGTGTATGAGATACTGTGTGTGTGTGTATATGTGTATGTGTATGTATGTATGTATGTATGTATGTATGTATGTATGTATGTATGTATGTATGTATGTATATATATATATATATATATATATATATATATATATATATATATATATATATATATATATACACACACATATAGTACATACATACACTCGCATCCTTTTTCTATATTTTTTATTACTAGGAAAACTGAAAATTGTTTGTATACATCTTAAACAACAACAACACAAAAAAAAAAACCTAAGTTGAAAAACAGTCACTATCATTACATAGAACAATGTCTTCCACCAGAAACAAATATTTCACCTTCCAGTGTCTCTATCCACCAATAAGATAAGCTGGTGCTGGATACTCACCCCCCATCCAATCCTGTTTTGAGATCGTTCTCTAAACAGAAGCAGAAGCATAGTAAAGGATGTCATATGGAGGCTGTAATATTGTCTAGTGATTTGTAATGGTACAAAAGAAACAGACAGGTAAATATGTTCTCAAGGCTGTATAAATAAAATTTGGTTCATTAATGCTAACCTGTACTGTTTATTTGTCTGCCTTCAAATAACCCATGTGATGCTGCATGGAAACATAAACAACTTATAATACTGTGGAGCTTTAAATGTCCTGAACTTTTTCAGCGACATGCCTTTTATTGACATTGTTAACACAGTTCCCCGCAGGATTCTGGAGCAATTAACTGCTGCTCCGTCATACTTAAAGAAATATAATATAAACTGCAAAAATAAACAGCAATAAAATACAATATAACAAAAGCAGTTATAACAAGAGAATACAAATGAGCAGCAAAGTGTCACAAACCATTCTAGAAAGATAAGATTAATTATATACATCTTACGTGATTTGAGCTTCTCCGGTGTCCGGGATGAGAATAAAACTATGCAGCTTGGCTCTTAAACCGTCTGTATTGCAAAAAAAAAAACAACGTAGTTCACCAGTATGTTCCATAGAAAAAAGTGAAGTTAAGTTTTTAGGGAAAGGATTTACCCTTATAACATCTGCGTCGTCACAGTAGAAGTGACGCAGTTTTCAATACCTCCGAGGTTCTAGTAACACGTCTCTAAAAGCAGCCAGACTCTCTAAATATATCGCTTACCCCCAATCGCTGCTGCGTAGGTTTGGGTAATCGTGTGACCTCCATGTATGGGTGGAAGATTCCAGAATCGTAGTTAACCCATTTCTAAACCCTATTCCCAATTCCGAATATTGACGTTCAATGCCCCCACTCCAAACACATCGCCATGTCGGATAAACATCACCCTGTCGGATAAACAAATTCATGATTTTCCAGCTGATCACAGCTAAAAGCATAGAAATTTGAAGATGAGGTATTGGTTTTTGAAAAGATGCAATGGTTATAGGAAAGCCCAGCCTACGATACTTCCATAGCTCTTTCCTGCTGTAGCAGCAGCAGTAGCTGGTTTTCAGAGACCTGTCGCCAGACAGTTTCTTCTCTATCTGTTCTGTGACGCAGCTGAAAATTCTCAGCTCTGCTCCCAGCGTCTCTTAACGGAACTGCATCTTGGGAGAATTGCTTTCATAACACTGCAACGACAGGATGACGAGGGTTCTGCAAAAATTAAACAGCCTAGATTATTTTCTTGTAGTTACAAGGTATAGAAATCTGTAAATTGACAGAAAACAGCAAAAAAACCAAGCTATTTTTCAAAACACAAATTCAAATCGTCTTTTAGTGCCATAAAGATGTATTTTAAATATCATAACTTTATCTAAACACAAGAGGCACAATGCTCTCCCCCAAATGTGTATTTGTAGTGAATGCTTTGTATTTGTATTTGAAATGCATTCTCAGAAATGTCAACCCAGGTAAAAGCTTACAAGGATAATATTAGTCGCAAACAAAGCACCATTGTAAAATGGTTTGCAACATTTTTTACAAATATGTGAAAAGTGTGGCGTGCATTTGCATTCATCCCCCTTCACTCTGATGTAACTCTGATACCCCTAACTAAAATCTAGTGGAACCAATTGCCTTCGGAAGTCACCTAATTAGTAACTTCACTTGTGTGAAATGTTATCTGAGTATAAATACAGATGTTCTGCGAAGCCCTCAGAGGTTTGTTAGAGAACCTTTAGTGAACAAACCGCATCATAAAGACCAATGAACTCACCAGACAGGTCAGACATAAAGTTGTGGAGAAGTTTAAAGCAGGTTTAGGTTATAAAGAAAATATCCCAATCGTCTCACGAAGCACTGTTCAATTCATCATCCAAAAATGGAAGGAGTTTGGCACAACTGCAAACCTACCAAGACATTGTTGTCCACTTAAACTGACAGGTCAGGCAAGGAGAGCATTAATCAGAGAAGCAGCCAAGAGGCCCATGGTAACTCTGGAGGAGCTGAAGGGATCCACAGCTCCGGTGGGAGAATCTGTCCACAGGAAAACAATTAGTCATGTACTCCACAATGCTGGCGTTTATGAAAGAGTAGCAAGAAGAAAGCCATTGTTGAAAGAAAGCCATAAGAAGTCCCATTTGCACTTGCAAAAAGTAATATGGGGGACACAGCAAACATGAGGAAGAAGGTGCTCTAGTCAGATGAGTGAACTTTTTGGCTTAAAAGCAAAACGCTATGCATGGCGGAAAGCTAACACTGCACATCACCCTGATGATACTAACCCCATTGTGAAACATGGTGGTGGCAGCATCATGTTGTGGGGATGCTATTCTTTAGCAGGGAAGCTGGTCAGAACTGATGGGAAGATGGATGATGCCAAATACAGGGCAATGTTAAAAGAAAACCTGTTAGGTTTACCTTCTGGCAAGACACCAACCCTAAACATACAGCCGGAGCTACAATGAAATGGTTTAGATCAAAGCATATTCATGTGTTAGAATGGACCAGTCAAAGTCCAGACCTAAAATTAATTGGGAATCTGTTGCGAGACTTGAAAATTGCTCTTCACAGATGCTTTCCATTCAATCTGACAGAGCTTGAGCTATTTCGCACAGCAGAATGGACAAAAAAATGGCACACTCCTAGATGTGCAAAGCTGGACATACCCAAAAAGACTTGCAGCTGTAACTGCAGTGAAAGGTGGTTCTACAAAGTATTGACTGAATACAAATGCACACCGCACTTTTCACATATTTATTTGTAAAAAATGTGGAAAACCATTTTCCTTCAACTTCACAATTATGTGCCACTTTGTGTTGATCTTTTACATAAAATCCCAATAAAATACATTTACGTTTTTGGTTGTAACATGACAAAATTTGGAAAATTTCAGGGGGTATGAATACTTTTTCAAGGCACTTTAAGAACTGCAGAGGGCCTAACCCTTCCTCACACCTAAAACTTTTGTAGAACAATTAATCACTTACAGACCAGGCCATTTTTTGCGATACGGCACTGTATCACTAATTGACAATTGCACCGTCGTGCGACGTTGTACCTAAACAAAAAAAAAAATTCCCCGGGGCGCATGCGCGGCGCGAAGCGGGACGGATGCAGAGCGTGTGAGCTCCGTCTTCCCGATTTGAGCCAGGCACAGATCCCGGGGCCATCGAACGGCGAAATTCGCCTTAAAACCCTCCAGCACCCCCGCGGAACACTGTGGATGCCCTCTGGCAACAAAAGGCCAAAATCGCCGCTCTCCTCACAACTTCACCAGCTTCTTGCTGGAACAGGAGAGGAAGATGTCCCAAGATGGCGCCGGCAGACATGCGGCCTCCTCCAGCTCCTCTCAGGCTCCTGCCTCACTCCCTCCTAACAGTGAGTACTCCCAGCCCTTATCAAAGGCTGATCTGGATGCTAGTTTGACTGCGGTCTATGAGAAGCTGGTAGGCAAATTTGAGCAAGAAATACACAAATCTACCAGCGCTCTCTCACAGGAGATTGCTAATCTAGGAGGCCGCACAGACATACTTGAAACCAAGCATGACGAACTAGCTCTTGCACACAATGATCTTAGGAAGGACTATGAACTTCTGGCTGACAGTTTCTCATTTTTGCAGGCACACATAGAAGATTTGGACAATAGGAACAGACGCAATAATATTAGAGTTCGCGGCATCCCTGAATCGATCACTGATCTTAACCAAGCCGTCAACAAACTCTTCCATGGTTTACTACCATGTTTCCACGAAAATAAGACCGGGTCTTATATTAATTCTGTCTACAAAAAACACACTAGGGCTTATTTTCAGGGGATGTCTTATTTATTTATGGTATGTACAAAAAAGTTTCTCCCCCCTGTCAGCTCTGGAGTCAGCATTGTGAAATTCTGTAATCCCAAAAATAAACCTTTGTTTAAAGACCTTATAAAATGATGTAATCTGTTCTGTAAAAAGATGATGTCATGTGCAGTGTGTCTCCTTGTGTAACATTATTGTGGAAAATACCTTATTTACAGTGGCGCTTACGTGACCCGCTGGAGCTCTTCTTCCCTACTCCAAATACTGCAGAGGGAGGGGCCAAGATCCTCAATGACGTCAGCCCCACTCTGAGTACTGCAGTGGGTAGGGGCTTAATAAAGTTTTATTGAAAAAAAAAAACAGCTGACATCAGCCGGGAGGAGAGAAGAGCTCCGGCAGGTCACATGAGCGCCCAGCAGTGCTGTAAATAAGGTATTTTCCACAATAAAGTCACAAAAGGGAGACACACTGCACATTATATAATCTTTTTACAGAACGGATTATATGTTTTTACAATGACTTTAACTAGGGCTTATTTTTGGGGTAGGGCTTATATTGCAGCCATCCCAGAAACTCACGCTAGGTCTTATTTTCGGGGTAGGGCTTATTTTTGGAGAAACAGGGTACCAGAGAAACCATTGTCTGCATTTGCGATTGCATAGAGCATTACGCCCTAAGCCAACTCCTGATAAACCTCCCAGGGATGTGATAATGTGCCTTAAAGACTACCTCACTAAAGAAGAAATCATGAGAGCCTCCAGGAACACCCCAAACATACATTTAGACGGAGTCAGACTACAAATATATCCGGACATCTCCCCTGCAACATTAGATTGCAGACGCAGGATGAAAGAGGTCACAA
Source organism: Rana temporaria (assembly GCF_905171775.1). Lineage (NCBI taxonomy): Eukaryota > Metazoa > Chordata > Amphibia > Anura > Ranidae > Rana > Rana temporaria. Next base: position 341,991,712 of record NC_053490.1, read on the forward strand.
TCAGCCAGAATTAAATACAGGTGGGGCTTCCCATTCAAACTCTCCATAATACACAATGGCACTACGTACACAGTGTACAATGTCATAGAAGGGAAAGATCTGCTGATCAAACTAGGTCTATTAGACCAGGAACCCCAACAACGTTTCCCTGCGACCCCAAGATCATCCCCCATCTGGTCAACTCCTTCCTCGAGACGCAACCACAGAGATCAGAGAAGATGGATGCAACACCCTATCCATGACCAGGCTGTATAGTCTGGTCAAAAAGCTCCTGTTATGCTCGCTCTTACAGTTTCTGCTGAACCTTGATCTTCCCAAGCCTATAAGTAGGCCAGGATGCTGCAAAAAAGCACTTCTCCCCTCTTCTCCTCCCCTTTGTTTTTTCTTTATCACTTTTTATTTTTTTATATAGGTTCTTCTACCTCGTGGGTAATCTCCCAGATTGACTCTCTATGGGGACTCCCCCTGCCGACCGGATCCTAGAAAAGAAAGACCCAGAGTCTACTTACAGACTGAGAACTTGTTCTACATATCGGCTGGGAGTCTCCTCTACACCCCTCAAGCCCACCCCGGACCATCATGTGAGTCACTCTACACTGCTAATTTGCCCTCTACGCCATGAATGGCTTCCTCACCCTTTCTCTGTTGCCCCCCCCCCGCTGGCTCCTCACCTATCCCAACAGGAGTTTCCCTCTGATCCCCCTCTGAGCCACCGGGGCACCTCCCACATGGTGGTCCCGCCAAGGTACTTTCCTAACCTCCCTTCCTGGCCCCTACCCTGAGTCCCCTCCAGAGTCATTACCCCCAGGGCTTCAATTACAGCCGGGCTCTCCCTCCCTTGGTTTTTCATTGTTATGCACAATTGTGCTCCTCCGCATACATTATGACTCTTTTTGTTCCTTAATTCAATAATGTGTTATTAGCTAAGTTTTATATAAGTTAGGCTGTTACAGTTATTGTCAGATGTCAGATTAATTACACTCACCCTAAAACGCCTGGCTCTTCCGCCGTCGTTGGTTTGTCCCCCGATCCGCCTGTGCGGTTTGTGGTCTGGTCTAACTATGGGCCTGTCCGCCGACCCCACTGGTGGATTTTGGACATGTTTGTCCATTGTTCTTTTTTTGATTGTACTAAGGGTCCCCTCTTCCCTTGGTCCCTTTTTCTGGCACCTTTTAGTAGCCAGCTTTAATGCCTTAATGGCACATATTCTTAAAAAAATTTTTTTAGGAAGACTCTTTTTTTTCTTTCATTTCAGTTACAGTGTAATGTCCCCTCTAATGGGTAAATTGTTGCTTATGATGTTTCTTTCTTCAGTATACTGCCTTCACACTAAAACTCATTTGAATGTTTTGATCATTTACAATCGGATTATTGTTTTTGCATATATGCTTAGATGTGTCCATGATTTCTCTCCCCAGGTCCTAGCTAACACCACTTTATGCCTACAACCCCCCCCCCCCTCCAACATAATGGGTCTTAAGATCTTTTCCCACAACGTCCAGGGTTTTAATTCCCCTAATAAGCGCAAGAAGGCCTTTAGACATTACAAAAGGTTGGACGCGGATATTATCCTTATGCAAGAAACCCACTTCGCAACTAATAACCACCCACAATACTTCGACAAAACATATAATCAACTACACTACACCACATTCTCCAATAAATCACGCGGTGTTGCAATTTTTATTAAGAACACTGTAATTTTTGAAATACATTCTGTTTTTAAAGATGTAGAGAGCAGGTTTATTATCTTAAAGGGTAGCATTAACCGTCGCAATATAACCATTGCTTCTATATACGCCCCCAATGAAGCCCAAACCACTTTCTTTACAAAATTTTTTGATACACTTGAACTCTATACCTCCCCACACATGATTGTGGGCGGGGACTTTAACCTTGCAGCCCATCCTACCCTTGACAGAAACAGAACATCCCCCTCCTCAAAAGCCTTTACGTAATCTATCAACAGGATTCTAAACAAATCCCAGTTAATTGACACATGGAGAGCCCATAACACTGGAATCAGAGGTTACACACATTACTCCTTCCCTCATGACTGCTTTGCCAGACTGGATTATGTCTTCTGTACCCCCATTCTTTTGGCTAACTCCTCTAAAGCCTCTATCCACCCCTGCCCATGGTCTGATCACAACATAGCATCCTTTGAGACCTCCCATATTGGACTTGCTCCAACCACTTTCAACTGGCGCCTAAATGACTCCTTATTATCTGACCCAAATACATACCAACAGATTAGAACCCACATAGAAAACTACTTTAAAGAAAATATCCCGGGGAATGCTCTCCCATCATCCATCTGGGCTGCCCACAAAGCGGTCCTGAGAGGTCACATAATCAGTATAGCAGCAGCGAAACATAGATCTAAACTCGCCGATATAAAATGTCTCACCAGAGAACTAAATGATCTATATAACAAAATTAACTCTTCCCCATCCCAATCTTTGACTGATCTTATTTACTCTAAACGCCAGACCCTCAACACCCTTCTCTCCGAGGACACGGAAAAATCCATCAGATTTTCTAAAGCAAAATTTTTGTTGCATGGTAACTCTGCATCTGCAATGTTCGCTCGCAAACTAAATCATGATGCTAAACCCCCACATGTTTACAAATTAAGAAACTCAAATGGGAACATGGTCACTCACCCTCAGGATGTCCTACAGACCTTCACTACCTTTTACAAAAACCTTCTCTCTGGCCCCCAATCCCATCCAAAGGCCTCGGCCCTGGACTGGCTAAACTCTATGCATCTCCCTAAATTAAATGAAGCACAATCCTCCTCACTAAACGAACCTTGTTCAGAAACTGAAATAGCAGATCTAATAAAATCTATAAAAACTTCAAAGGCCCCGGGCCCGGACGGCTTTTCTGCCTCCTATTACAAAAAATATGCCCCCTTACTTGTACCCAGTTGTCATGGACCTTGGAGTAATGGAGTGGTTACTGAGCTATATTGAGACATTTCCATTATGTGATAAGCCTGTTTAAAGCCTTTGTGATTATCAGGTGTGGGTGTCTTCTGTCGGAGACAGCCCGTCTGAAGATGTAAGTGTTTATGCTAAGTGCCTTTGTACTGTTCTAAAGGTCAGAAGCCTCCTGTCAGGAGCATTGAATTAGCATTCTATTGTCTAAAGCAATGTAACCTCTCAGAGGTAGTAATTAAGTAGACCGGGTTATTGTGTACATTGATTACCCCCTGGGGCTTCTGTCTCAATACACAAGTCTTTCTATCCAAGCTATTGGACCAATCCCTGTTGACTATTTCAAGTCCTCATTTGCATGGTCAAGGAGGACTTGAGTGAAGACTGGATACTTTACAATTGACCAATAGGAAAGCGGTTGTTGGGAGTGGGATGTTCCAAATTCTGTATAAAAGTGTGCTGTGTATTTGAAAATAAAGAGTCCTGCTTGAACTTACATACAGCCTGCCTGGTGTTTGTTCTTAATGGGTCTGAATGGCACATAGCTGTAGTTCGGACCCCGGAACCTTGGATGACTGGACCATCAAACGCTGCAATCTGAAAGCTGACTCACTGGTAGCAGAGGAGTGTCGGGAGAGCAGGACCTGGGCGAGGAAGGATCTCGTCACATTGGTGGCAGCAGTGGGACTTGCTCTCCAGTTACTGGGACAACTCCAAACCACCACCATGAATGACCAGCTATGCAGCCTGGAGGAGAACCATGCTAAAAGACTTGCTTGAGAGCCGTGGAGGGACCGGTGGGAAGAACAAGGCCACCCTGATCATTGCGCTAGCCGAGATGGATCAGAGGGATGGTGATGCAGGACCCCGGTCAGTTGAAGACTTGTTCCAGCAGCGAGTTCAACAGCGGTTGGCATTATATGGTGCGAACCCATCAGAGACCGCCATACAGAATACCATTAGAGACCTCCAGCGGCAGGATGAGAGAGAACGAGAGTGGCAACAGAGAGCACGAGAGCGGCAACAGAGAGAACGAGAGCGGCAAGAGGAGCTGGAGACCGCCTACAGACAGCTGCTAGACTCTGCTCAGCAGCAGGGTGGGGCTCCCGTTGCCTGGGACTGTCTGGGAGAAATAGCAGACAGTCAAAAAGATGAGGAGCAAATGGGGCCAGGGGTGACCCTACGTTTTCCCGTTCTAACCGCACTGGAAGAAGCAGCGATGATACAGAGGGCACTGCGAGCGCTAGAATGCAAGAACGCACCGGAGGTCCCCCAGGCAGCGAGACAAGCTAATAGCATGAAGGTCTCAGAAAGGGGAGTTGAGACAGGCGCTGGAAGGCTGGGAAATGATGATCAGCAGCAAGTCCAGAGTATCTCATCGGTTGCCCCAGCAGAAGCGCTGGCTACAGGGCAGAATGCCTCTGGCATCTGCCCAGCATCAGAAAAAGAGGGGGATCCGGAGAGTCTGAGAGAGGATCTGCGTGAGCTGTTGTCCCAACAGCAGATATCCCCACCGGGAGTAGAGGAAGCAATTCTCCCTCCCCAGCAATTGGACACTACCCCAATGTTCATCCCCCCAGCAGAAGTGCTGGCAACAGGGCAGAGTGCTAGCCATCTCTGCCCAGCACCGGGACCAACTGTGGAGTTCCAGGGAGCCGGGGCGGTTGGCCCCCCTCCCCAGCAACAAGCTGAGGTAGTGAAGCTGTTACTCCCAGCTGAATCACTGGCAGCAGGGCAGGATGCTACTGGCTGCTGCACACCACTACAGCTTGAGCAGATATCGGTGGATGGGACTGTGGTCCCCACTCACAGCAACCCAGCGGAAGAGCTGGCAACAGAGCAGAGTGCCCCGGGCCTCTGCTCTCAACTAACAGAAGAGGGGGTTCCGGTGGTAGTGGATGGGACTCCGATCTCCACGGACACAACCCCAGAACATGGTGCGGCACTGAGACAGGAGGATGTCGGCTTTGCTTTGCAAGCACCGGGGGATTTTTACCTAGCCTCAGTGGATGGGACTGCAGTCTCCACTGGTATACCCCAGGAATGGTGGCCAGTTGGCCCAGATTCCCAACGACATGATGAACTGAGCCCAGCCACCCTGTCTTCTCTCCAGCGGCTGAAAGGACTCCAGGGAGAAGGGCCAGTCCAGGCCTCTCCCCAGCGGCAGGCGTGTTCTCTGAGAGAGGCAGAGATTGGCTGGGTGAGTAATGCTCTGTTTGGGACAAGTTATCTGGGGTACTGGGTGGGTACCGGAATTGGGGTCTCTCCCAGTGTTAGTCTCCTGCAAAAGGGGGAGATGTGTGACAGACCTAGCCGGGACAGGGGCTTTTGGAGAGGACTGAATGTGAGCCTCTTGCCATCCGATTATGGGCCAGGACCTCAAAACAGGAAGGCAGATGGGTCATCCCAGCGGACAGTCCTGGAACCTTAAGACTACTTTTCCAACATCCTCGAGTTGACCCGTTTGGGTCCCACTGCGGCTGTTGGACTGTTTCCCAGGGGAAGTAATGTCATGGACCTTGGAGTAATGGAGTGGTTACTGAGCTATATTGAGACATTTCCATTATGTGATAAGCCTGTTTAAAGCCTTTGTGATTATCAGGTGTGGGTGTCTTCTGTCGGAGACAGCCCGTCTGAAGATGTAAGTGTTTATGCTAAGTGCCTTTGTACTGTTCTAAAGGTCAGAAGCCTCCTGTCAGGAGCATTGAATTAGCATTCTATTGTCTAAAGCAATGTAACCTCTCAGAGGTAGTAATTAAGTAGACCGGGTTATTGTGTACATTGATTACCCCCTGGGGCTTCTGTCTCAATACACAAGTCTTTCTATCCAAGCTATTGGACCAATCCCTGTTGACTATTTCAAGTCCTCATTTGCATGGTCAAGGAGGACTTGAGTGAAGACTGGATACTTTACAATTGACCAATAGGAAAGCGGTTGTTGGGAGTGGGATGTTCCAAATTCTGTATAAAAGTGTGCTGTGTATTTGAAAATAAAGAGTCCTGCTTGAACTTACATACAGCCTGCCTGGTGTTTGTTCTTAATGGGTCTGAATGGCACATAGCTGTAGTTCGGACCCCGGAACCTTGGATGACTGGACCATCAAACGCTGCAATCTGAAAGCTGACTCACTGGTAGCAGAGGAGTGTCGGGAGAGCAGGACTTTTCAACCATGTCCTTCAGGGAGGTTACTTCCCAGAGGAGATGCTGTTGGCAAACTTATCCCTGATTCCCAAACCTCAAAAAGACCATTCACTGCCCCAAAACTACCGCCCGATCTCAGTTCTTAATAATGATATTAAACTATTTGGTAGACTACTCGCTAATAGACTCTCCTCAGTAATCACCTCTCTCATACATGTAGATCAAACGGGTTTCATCCCGGGAAGACAAATCGTCGACAACATTAGATTAGTCACTAACATTATACAAGATGCTAATCTCCGCTCACATCCTTTATGCCTACTTAGTCTTGATATCCACAAGGCCTTTGATAGCGTCAACTGGTCTTACCTTAACCACCTCCTCCCTAAATTTGGTATTTCACAAAAATGTATCCATGGTTTCAACGCCCTTTATCACCTTCCCAAAACCAGAATAAAAATCCCTGGCAATAATTCAGACTTCTTTTCCCTTAGTAGAGGTACCAGACAGGGATGCCCCCTATCCCCCCTCCTCTTTGCCCTCGCCATAGAGCCACTCGCTCACGCTTTCAGGTCCAACCCAGATATCCAAGGTTATATGAAAAATTCTCACCAATACAAACTTAGTCTATATGCAGACGATGCCCTAGTTTTCTTAACAAACCCACACACCTCTATCCCTAACCTCCTCTCCGTTCTCCACAAATTCCACGATCTCTCTGGCTTATCGATTAGTACCAACAAATGTTCCATTCTCCCTATTAACTGCCCTCCAGATCAATCAAACCTACTGAAACAAAACTTTAACTTTATTTGGTCCCCCATATCATTTAAATACCTCGGAGTTAATATTACAGCCACACACAATCAACTTTACAAATCCAACTATCTCCCTTTGTTTTCCCAGATCAGTACTTTACTTAAAGTCTGGTCCTCTTATCACATTTCTTATCTAGGTAGGATATGTGCTTTTAAGATGACGATTCTTCCCAAGCTTTTATACTTTTTTAGAGCATTGCCAATTAATGTCCCCAAAACTCGTTTGGAAGCGCTGCAGAGAGAAATTAATAAATTCATATGGTGCAATAAAAAGCCGAGATGCAGCTACTCTCTCATGCATCGCTCTTAAACTAGAGGCGGCCTCGGTTTACCAAACTTATGGTACTATTACCTAGCAGCTAAATTAGTACAACTGGCCCAATGGTTTTCCCCTGACACAAATATCCCATGGCTCCGTTTTGAATCATCCTCAGTGCAACCCCTTTATCTTAAAGGGATCCTATGGACTAGCATAATACATTACCATACTCTCTCCAAAAAAAATATAATTGTCGCTCAGATGCTACAGATATGGCGAAAAATTGGGAAGAAACTACCCCTCTCTTCCCCCACCCCTCCCCTTGCATCTTATCTAGGTGACCCCAGATTTTTATCCTCCATCACAGATTTTTCTGTATTCAATGAATGGTCTGCTAGAGGACTCAACACCCTAAAATCACTCTCCTCTAATTCCTCTTTCCTCCCTTTCTCTGCACTACAGGCCAAACATGATTTCTCTCCTTCTGCCATATCTCAATACACCCAAATCCATGATTTCTACGCGACACACTTTTCCACGCACATTTCCCCCCCCCAGCACCTTATTTGAACATGTCTGTCTATCTAACCCCAGAGACAAAGGCCTAATATCTAGTTTCTACAATTTCCTCAACTCAGTACACCAGCCAGATAAATCTGGCCCCATGGAACGCTGGGAACTTGAACTTAACTGTTCCTTCCAGGTGGACCAGTGGTCGGACATGATCGACAACCTGAGAAAAAGTAACAGGGCTGCAGCCTTCAGGGAGACTCCCTTAAATATATTCACCAGGTGGTACATGACCCCTGCTAAAATACACTCCTTCTACCCCAATGTCTCCCCAAACTGCTTTAGAGGCTGCCCGGATGCTGGCAACTACTTCCACATTTTCTGGGAATGCGAAAAATTGCAACCTATTTGGTCTGCAGTTCTGGATAGGCTAGAGATCACCCTTAAGAAAAGAATCACCCTCACCCCTCAGATTTGTCTATTATTTGCCACGGTCCCTGATGTACCTCCCCCCTTGTAACAGATTGGTCCACTCCCTTATCAGTGCCGTACAATGGATGATTGCATGCAACTGGAAATCACAGACTCTCCCATGGCCCCAAGTCATTTCTAGAATGGAATCTATCAAACTCTCTGAACGAATTCACCACACATTATTTGACAGTATGCATATATTTTCTAACAAATGGCTCTATTGGTCTATGCAACCTGTATGATCACCCTTAAACGTCTCACTCCCATATATCATAACCATAATTGGTATATCCGCCCTTACTCCTCGATACACCGGTTTGAAGTAGATTGTACTGATTTGCCTTGTTTTTCAATTTTGTATATTGATCTACACTATATTTCTGTATACTAATATTCATCACTCCGCCTAATATGTTCCCTATGCCTCATCCCCTTGATCATTGTCTTCCTCTTGTGAAACCCTAAACTCCTGTCCCATAACACACTGTACTGAACTGTAATGTTTTATTTCTTGTCTTCCAAATAAAACCTTTTTGAAAACAAAAAACAAAAAAAAATTCCCCACAAATAGAGCTTTCTTTTGGTGGTATTTGATCACCCCCGCAGTTTTTATTTTTTGCAATATTTTTTTACTTTTTGCTGTAATAAATATCCCCAAAAATGTTTTTAAAGAGCACATTTCTTCATCAGTTTAGGCAGATATGTATTCTTTTACATACAAGCAAAGTGTCCTGTTGTAAAGAGTAAAAAATGTAGGTGATAGCATAAATATAATTTGGTGAATCCCACAGATAAAGTGCAAGTGATATTAACAAAAAATAGTGTCCACTGCAGCTGATGTTGGTTAGGTATAATATCAAGGAAAAACTTTATCCAACAATATCATCCAAAAGATTTTCAGCCGTCGATAAACATTCAGACAGAGGTGCCGCTTACCAGATCCGATGGTCCTATCCCTGTTGATGCCTTGTGAGGAGAAACGCATCGTCGGGCGGAGCAACAATACCTGACGTCACCACGCCCCAGATGATCGGCTGAAGCTGCTGCTGGAAGTTTTTATCTGCTTTTTAACTGTTCTGTGGAATAAGATTTTACCTGATGTCAGTAAAACCTGCTTTGTCAATAAAGGTTTTTTTTTTTGATTACCCAAATCATACTGCACCATGAAGCTTTTTTTGCTCTTCCTCTAACATACCCGCACACCATGCCAATCCATTGGAAGTTGAGATCATCAGCAATAAGATCCATCACAGCTCTGTGAAGCTGGAAGCAAGAAGGATACGCTACTATACCGATGCCTAGCCAACGCGGATCCCAGTGAGTGACCCCTGGTTTGATGAGCCCATAAGACTCCGTAATAGAGGTCCATCGGATCTGGTAAGCGGCACCTCTGTCTGAATGTTTATCAACGGCTGAAAATCTTTTGGATGATATTGTTGGATAACGTTTTTTCCTTGTGATTATACCTAACCAACATCAGCTGCAGTGGACACTATTTTTTGTTAATATCACTTGCACTTTATCTGTGGGATTCACCAAATTATATTTATGCTATCACCTACATTTTTTACTCTTAACAACAGGACACTTTGCTTGTCTGTCTATTTTGGTTGCACATTTTTTTACCTACTTTTTGACATGTTTGTTTAGCTGTGTATTCCAGATTTTTTGTATTATTGCAGAACCAGTAATTTTTTCTGTTTGTAACACCATTTTCCCTCTCGTTAGGTTGGGAAACTTTTATTAGTACATAACCATTGTGTGGTGGGATATATTAGTCTTGAGTGATATATTTAGATCCCACTTGTATCAATTAACACAGGTTGCACTGATTATTGTTTAGGAGGGGGAAGCGCAGATTGTCCACGCTTCACATTCTTTTACATACGCAATAAGCGTATATTGATTGTTTTGCATCTACAAACTATGGGAAAGATTTATGGCATTATTATTTTTTTACTATTGGCGGTGATCTGCGACTTTTAGCAGTACTGCGACATTGTGGTGGACAGATCGGACACTTTTGACACATTTTTGGAACCATTGACATTTATACAGCGATCAGAGCTAAAAATATACGGATTACTGTGTAAATGTCACTGGCAGGAAAGGGGTTAACACTAGGAGGCGATCAAGGGGTTAAATGTGTTCCCTAGTTAGTGTTTCTAACTGTATGGGGATAGGATTGACTGGAGGAGGAGACATATCATTGTTCCTACTTACTAAGAACAAACGATATGTCTCCTTTTCCCTGACAGAACAGGGATTTGTGTGTTTACACACACAAATTCCCATTTTAGCTCCCGTTCCCACGATCGCCACCAGCCACCTGGGTTCCTCGCCCCACCGCGGGCGTGCGCACGGGTCTTAAAGGGAAAGACATACCCGTTCGGCGATTTGCAGGAATGTGACACTTTGCTGGCGTATATCGGCGTGAACTGGTCGGCAAGTGGTAAATGTAAACAATAACTTTTGCAGTGCACCCCCTAAGGAGCCGCAAGTAGAATGGTATCCCCGACCCTGCACAGCCAGGCATACCACATTTTCACAGTCAAGTCAGAGTCAGAAAACAGTCCAATGCTTTGTCTCTTTTTTTGTTTATTGAAGGATTTAAACTTGGATGGGCATTGGGAATTATGGCATGCCCACTTGACTTCAAAACAACTTCAGGGACAACTTTTTCTATATACACATGAGCATGAGGATATTGAAAGTGTGAAACATGGCATGTAGACAGTGCAAGGACTCGAGAGGAGTAATATGGACACTTTTACTAGACCCTGTCAGGATTCTGACTGCAGAATTGTGGACATACTGTAGTCTGTGTAGTATCGGTGTAGGTACCCTAGCAAGTATAGCATTGCAGTAGCATTGCTGAATGTTGTGTGCCTGCTATTGTGACCCCAGCCCAGCAGAGGTCACAATACCTTACCCACCAGACTTCTGATGTGTCAAGGGAGGGTTCGAGCCAGTTGAATAGGGGTGAGCCAAACCAAAGAGAGTAGATCCCAAATCAACCAACGGCTCCTTCAGGGGTAGCGCTACACGTGGGGGCTCGTCCGGGATTCTACTTCTCAAACCATCAAATATCCCCTCATACTGAACCTCGCCCTTGCATAGATCAGCCATGGATGCAGTCGCTGCAACTAAGTGGTGCATAGAAGAGAATGTTCCAGTAGATAAAGGCCTAGTGGTAGAAGCTTGGAGTGAAGAGGAAGTTGTGGCAGGTGCAGCACTATAAAGTGCCTCTGGCGCTGTGGCATTAGAAGAATTGTGATATCTCTGACTTTTCAGTCTAACAAGACTGTCTATTACTCTGAAAATTCCTCTATTGCCGTTCTCCGGAAGCAGTAAGGTTTAAAGAGCACACCAAATGCTTAAATAACTTCTTTATTAACTTCACTTTTCTTCATAGATAACACTGCTGCTTTGCAGCAGACAGTCCATGGACAAACACGTGTTGAATAAGTATCAATCTTGTCATTCAACATAAAATGGTGGATATATTTCTTTCTTCAGTATTTATACTCTTTCTCTCTCTCTGTAAGTTATCAAAGCCTTCTCGGATTTCTCTGAAAGGTATAACTGTGGTTTGCAACTTGGTTTGCAGTGTTGCTTTAGTTCAGTAAATGAGCTTGTTAGAGTGGCTAGATGGATGTGACTTAGTTCGAATGACTGAATGTGGCTTAGTTCGGATGACTGAATGCAGTTAGGGCGGTTAGATGACTTTTTTTGAATGACTGAATGGACTTAGTTTGATGGCTTAGTTCGAGTGCAGTTAGATGACTTTGTTTGGTGGAACTACAAGTGAACACACAACTAGATCAGTATTCAATTCTGATCACACTATTTACAATAAGAACATATATATAACTTGTGTAACGTACCTATTAAGGCCCTTGCTTCCATAAAACTGAACTCTGTATGTCTGCTCTGCTCTCTTTCTCCATGTGGAATGAATTTGCAGCACATGTACAGTATTAGGAACCTCCCAGACAGAATGGATGCAAAGGTGGCTGTGATAGGTCAAGACTCTGCTCAATGTGAGATTAGCTGTGATTGGGCAAGGCTACTGATGAGTCACAAAAGCTTAACTCTATGCTTTCTGGTATGAATTCTACTGTGTAGTAAGCTTCACTGTCATATAAATAAACGATTCTTAAAGGCATAATTTTTCTTTTGGCTCTGTGAACACAACATACAACTGTTATATGACATTCAAGCATAAAATCACAGTGAATAACTTTGCTTTGTCTCTCACATATAAACATGTGCATTACATTTAGGTTCTTAGCAGGTTTAGCTGTATATACATGTAGCTTATATTAGCTACCTAGAACAGGTTCTAGCTGGCCAGCTACACTCCCACCAAAATTACTTATAATTCTTGTTCTCTATAGTAGGATGTGAACATGAATTTGGGGAATTTTCCATCAGGTTCTCAACTTCCAAGTGTCTTTTATTACTCTCAAGTAGAACAACTAACTTCTGTATAGGACGTTGCAACTCGAGTGGAGTAGTGAGACGTCTTCCCTTTTTGTCAAGTTTTGAGTCTCCTATTTGTACCAACGCTCTTCTTACTAGTTTGTCTTCATCCTTTTGAACTTCTAGAACTTTGGCCAATTTCCATTGACTTTTAGGTAAATCTTCTTCTTTCACTAATACTATGTCACCAACTTGGACATTTCTCCTGGGTGTTTGCCATTTACTTCTCAGCGTAAGATTGGCTAAGTACTCTTTCCTCCATCTATTCCAAAACTGTTCTGATAGATATTGAACTCTTCGCCATCTCTTTTTGGCATATAAATCCTCTTTGGTGAATTTGCCAGGCGGTATTTGTGTGCAATCAGACTTAAGGTGAAGTAGATGGTTAGGAGTTAAAGGTTCCAAACTTGTTGGATCATTGATGTTGTCAACTGTAAGTGGACGACTGTTAACAATAGACATTACTTCATAGAATAGAGTCCTGAGTGAAGCATCATCCATTCTTCCGGAGTTCTTTTTCAACATTGAACTTAACACATTTCTTACAGTTCTGATTTGTCTTTCCCAAACTCCTCCTGTGTGGCTTGCATGTGGAGCATTCATATGAAAGTCACATTGATTCTGTGACAAGTACTCAGTTACCTTTTCTTTATCGATCTCCTTTAGAGCTTTCTTCAATTAATTTTCTGCTTCAACAAAATTAGATCCTTGGTCAGATCTAAGCTCTCTGACAGTACCTCTAATGGCTATGAAACATCTCAAGGCGTTGACGAATGCGTCAGTTGACATATCTTCTAACATTACCAGGTGAATTGCTCTGGAGCTCAGACATGTGAATATTAGTCCATATCTCTTGTATTCCTTGCGGTTTTGCTTGGTGATGAATGGGCCAAAGCAATCCATTCCACTATAAAGAAATGGTGCTGATGGATTCACACGATCTACTGGTAAATCTGCCATTCTTTGTTCTTCGGTAGGTCTACGTGCCTTTTTACAGTTTACGCATTTATTTATATACTTTGCTATAACTTTGCTTCCTTTCACTATCCAGTAACCACCTTCTCTCAAACAGTTCTGGGTAAAGCTTCTTCCTTGATGCAAGGATTTGTTGTGGCAGTGATCAATAATCAAAAAACAAAATAATACGGCGCTAATAAACCTGTGAAAAATATATGTGAAATATATCTCAAAAAATTGAATAAACACAATAAAAATGAATGTGAAATATATACCCAAAAAAATATATATAACCAAAAAATTAAGATTGGTGAATTAACAATATGATAATCAATGTAACAAATCCGTCCAAATGAATAAATAAAGTGAAATAAAGATAGTCCATAAAAAATCAGTGCAATTGAGTCCAATTAAGGTGAGCAGCTGTAATTAATCAAGAAAGGATCCTCCACCAGAAAGGTCACCCAATATGTGGGAAATGAAATCTCCTTACCAGAGAAAAAGACCGGGCTTTCAACGGTCTAATTCAGCATAAGGATGTTTAAAGTCTTCCTTGAAAAGACTATTCCGGACACTGCTATGAATCACCAGTATGGATAACTCCAATAGATAGGATCCTAATCAAATCCGCTCCAGTTTAACATTGGTGTTCCTCATTGCAGTGCAGTTTTCATTTCCTGCTTGTTCGTTTTTGCTCTGATTGAGAGTTCTGTCTTGTCATTTCTCTCCACTTCCTGGTTGTGTAGATAAGAAAATGATCACAGAGCGAGGAGTTCTCAGTGTGGTCAGTAACGTGCTCGCTCCCTCTGCTTAGACTACAGGTCTGCGTGAGAACGCTGTGCACGTCTGTGTAGACTAGAAGGAGCTGTGAGATCGTGAGCACCCACGATCTCACAGCTCCTTCTAGTCTACACAGACGTGCACAGCGTTCTCACGCAGACCTGTAGTCTAAGCAGAGGGAGCGAGCACGTTACTGACCACACTGAGAACTCCTCGCTCTGTGATCATTTTCTTATCTACACAACCAGGAAGTGGAGAGAAATGACAAGACAGAACTCTCAATCAGAGCAAAAACGAACAAGCAGGAAATGAAAACTGCACTGCAATGAGGAACACCAATGTTAAACTGGAGCGGATTTGATTAGGATCCTATCTATTGGAGTTATCCATACTGGTGATTCATAGCAGTGTCCGGAATAGTCTTTTCAAGGAAGACTTTAAACATCCTTATGCTGAATTAGACCGTTGAAAGCCCGGTCTTTTTCTCTGGTAAGGAGATTTCATTTCCCACATATTGGGTGACCTTTCTGGTGGAGGATCCTTTCTTGATTAATTACAGCTGCTCACCTTAATTGGACTCAATTGCACTGATTTTTTATGGACTATCTTTATTTCACTTTATTTATTCATTTGGACGGATTTGTTACATTGATTATCATATTGTTAATTCACCAATCTTAATTTTTTGGTTATATATATTTTTTTGGGTATATATTTCACATTCATTTTTATTGTGTTTATTCAATTTTTTGAGATATATTTCACATATATTTTTCACAGGTTTATTAGCGCCGTATTATTTTGTTTTTTGTTTCTTTGTTTACTATGGTATTTTAGTAATTAATACTGGCAGCTTTTCACATTTATTTTATTTATTACATTTTTCACTGTTATTTAATTTACACGTTAGCGCAGTGTTTTTTTCTGTTTATACAGAGAAATCCCTTTCCATATTTAGTGATCAATAATCAATCTTGTAAAAGTAGAATTTTTGGGTAGAATTGCTGGATGCTTCACTCTGCTGGGTAGTAACAATGCATTTTCCAGTCTCCCTCCCACCTTCAGTATACCATCCTGTAGAACAAGATTGAGCTTGTACAGTGGGTGGTTGTTGGGAATCCTTTTAGGTTCTTGACTAAGTCTCTTGCACTCTTCACTATAGAATCTCTGTTGAATGAGTCTTACGACTGTTTCTTCAGCTTCTCTTTCCTCTACATTCAATGATTCCTTCTTTTTGATTCCCCTTGCCAAACGTTGAATTCGAGCTACTACGTTTATGACTGTATTCCATTTTGAACATCTGGCTAGTCTTTCAAGTATGTCATCTTGACACTTGGCAGAAGTGCTCAATGTTTGTACAACCTTTACTTCTGGATCACCCATAGACAATTCTGTGTAACCTTCACTGGGCACGATCTCCTTTTCCCAAAGGAACTCTGGACCGGTGAACCAATTTGAATGTTTCAATTCTGTTACATTCAGACCTCTTGAAGCATGATCTGCCGGGTTATGCTTTGTATCAACGTGATGCCAATGTTCCGGATTTGTAATTTCCCAAATTTTCTGAACTCTGTTGGCGACAAAGATATGGAATCTTCGAGCTTCGTTGTTTATGTATCCTAGGACAACTTGTGAGTCCGTCCAGAAATATTCTTCATCTATTTTTAACTCTAATTGTTCTCTTAGAAACTTGCTTACTGATGCTGAAACAACAGCTGCTGTCAGTTCAAGTCTTGGTATTGTCTGAATACTGGTAGGTGCAACTCTGGTTTTTCCCATAACCAGGGCACAATGTATTTTTCCTTCTCCTATCACTCTGATGTAGGAGCACTGACCATAGCCATAACTATTGGCATCTGAGAAGTGATGAAGTTCTATTCTCTTGTACTCTCCGAAGTCATGAGGTACAAAACATCTGGGTATCTGAACTTCTTTCAAATTTTGCAAGTCTCTTATCCAAGTCTCCCACCTTGGCCTCAAATCTTCAGGTATGGGTTCATCCCATCCCAACTTCCGTCTGCATAACTCTTGTAGTAATTATTTTGCTTTGAGGATTACTGGGGCCAAGAATCCCAGTGGATCATATATAGAAGCCACTGAAGAGAGAATGGTACGTCTGGTTGCAACTTTCTCTTCAAAGGATACTTCAAAGAAGAACTCAGGTTAGGATGAAGGAAAAAAGCTGGGACAGCCGCACTCCAAAAAAACTCCTCCTTTAATTAAAAATCACAAAATACATGCCACAGCAAAAAACAGCACAACAAAAGAAAAGCTGACGTTTCGCACTATGCCTTAGTGCTTCTTCACTTCTTATGAAGAAGCACTAAGGCATAGTGCGAAACGTCAGCTTTTCTTTTGTTGTGCTGTTTTTTGCTGTGGCATGTATTTTGTGATTTTTAATTAAAGGAGGAGTTTTTTTGGAGTGCGGCTGTCCCAGCTTTTTCCCTTCATCCTAACCTGCATTTTGATTGCACTGCCTGCACCCTTGGCTCGGACCACAGGAATCAGATTACCTGGTTCTCTTTGAGCGGTTACCCACTCTCTCATTTCATTTCAAAGAAGAACTCGTCGTTCTCTACATTCCATCCCAAGCCAAGTACATTCTGAACTGGAAGATGATCATAATTGAGATCTACATTCTTCATTGTTGATGCACGTTCAGAGTTTCTGATGGATTCCAGTACTTCTCTGTTTGAGATGAATTTGTGAAGGCGCAGGTTTCCTCTTGCGCATAATTCTTGGCTTTCCTTTACTAATTTAATTGCAGATTCTGTGGATTCTAGACTTATAAGACCATCATCTACATAAAAGTTTTTCTTAAAAAAATTTGCTGCTGATGGACAATCCTTTTAATTTTTATCAGCCAAGTACTTCATACCATAATTGGCGCAACCTGGAGACGATGCTGCTCCAAATAAATATACTTTCATTCTGTATTCTGCTGGCTCTGTATCTGTATCTCCGTCCTCCCACCATAGGAACCTCAGGAAGTCTCTATCTTCATTCTTCACATGGAACTGGTGAAACATGTTTTCAACGTCACACATGACCGCTATGGGATACTTTCTGAATCTACAGAGTACTCCAGGCAGAGTGTTTGTAAGATCTGGTCCTTTCAGTAGATGATCATTCAATGCAACACCATCATACTTTGCTGAGCAATCAAATACTACTCTAATTTTATCTGGTTTCTTTGGGTGGTAAACACCTTGATGTGGGATGTACCACACTTCTCCTTCTTTAGGTTGGTTCTTCACCTTCTCTGCATGTCCTTCTTCGAGGATGCCTTCCATGAATTTCAAATAATCCTGCTTGAATTTGAGATCCCTTCCCATCTTTTTCTTCAAGCATTTCAATCTTGCTAGGGCAAGGTTTCTGTTATTTGGCAGACGAGGTCGTTCTCTGAAGGGTAAGGGCATTTCAAGATAACCTTGTTGATTCTGTTGAATACTCTTTTTTCTAGAGTGTGTACGAAACTTTATGTCTTCTTGGGATACACTCTTTTCTTCAGAACTTATGTCTGCAAAGTCAGATTCAAGGATCTTGATTACCTTTGCTGAACTTACAGTTGGTAGTTCTTGGACAGATATTCGATGACACAATCCTGTCACCTGTCTTGAGTTCGCAATCTGCTGTTTTCCGCCAACACCCCATCCTAGATCAGTTCGAACAGCGTAGGGTTCACCCTTTCCTCCTGTGATTACCTCTGGTGGTACCAAAGCTTCGGGACAATCGTAGCCTATCAACAGTCCGACACCAAATTCCTTCAGCGGGGACATCTCATATGATAGATAGGTCCTCCCATTTATTGGCTGTTTCACAGGTAGGTATGCGATCTCGATCTAGAGGTATATCGTCTTTCGTATAAGATGGAGGCAGATTTAATTTGAGGTTTGAATGAAGTCCTCTAACTTTCAGTCCTTTTAACCTTTTGACTGTTCACTAATGTGTCTCTCCCCGTCATTGTGGTGAGCTTGAGCTTCACTGGTTCTGTAGCCACTTGTAATTTCTTGATCAATGAAGGTGACGTCACTTTGGGCATCCAGTAGTGCATAGGCGTATACCTTCTTGTTCCTCTTTTTAGGATTTGAAATGCACACTGGTACAACCATTGATGTGCCGTTGCTTTCGCCTTCCCTTACTCTGCAAGAGAATACTGATACTTTCTTTTCTTCCTCAGCTTCTTTAGGTATTGAGGATTCATCCTCTTTGGACGTTCGTGTAGTGGCGTAGGATGGCGTCCTTTGCAGACGCTGCATGTAGCCTTTTTCTTACACTCCTTAGTAACATTGCCTTTTCTTAAGCATCCAAAACACAGTTGGTTATCAAGTACAAATTTTTTCTTTTCACTTGATGACTTCTCTTTTAATTGTTGGCACTTGTGTATGGAGTGGTTCTCTCCACAGAACATACACTTAAAGGTAGTCTGAGGATTTGTCAGTTCTGTCTCTTTACTGAACCCAGTAGTGACTTTAAACTTGCTTTCACAGGTATCTAGACCTTTAGCTGCTGAGTTGATTGCAAAGCTAGTTGCTCTTGCACGTCTTGTATCTCTTGCAGGCCTTTCTTCTAAGGATTTTAAGGTGTAAGATGCCGTTACTGGATTACATGCTAATCGTGCTTCCCTATTAACGAACTCAGAGAACTTTTCAAAACTTGGGAAGTCCTTATTTAGACCTAAGGCCGCGTACACACAGTCGATCCAAACCGATGAGAATGGTCCGACGGACCGTTTTCATCGGTTCACCGCTAAAGTGGTCTGATGTGCGTACACACCATCAGTTCAAAAACCGATCGGGTCAGAACTCGGTGACGTAAAACACACGACGTGCTGAAAAAAACGAAGTTCAATGCTTCCAAGCATGCGTCAACTTGATTCTGAGCATGCGTGGGTTTTGAACCGATGCTTTTGTGTACTAACCATTGGTTTGGACCTATCGGCCAGCCGTCCATCGGTTCGATTTTAAAGCAAGTTCTAAAAATTTTGACCGAAGGACAACAGATCGATGGGCCATACACACGGTCGGTTTGGACCGATGAAACTGGACTTCAGGCCGTTTTCAACGGTTTGGACCGACCGTGTGTACGCGGCCTAACTGTTCAGTCACATAGCGATTCCATCTAGAAGCCACTTATTCAGGTAGCTTAGCTAGCATCCTGTGATTTTCTAGATGGTCGTTCAGTACTTCAAGTCCTCGTACATGTGGGATGGCATTGCAGGAAATCACCATACTCTTGGAGTTTGAAGTGTTCCTTGGGACCTATTTTAGGCCAGTTATTCAATTTCTGCCTAAAAGCTCTTTGTACTAAGAAAGGATGACCATATCTCGCATTTAACTTTTCTCAAGCTTGCTTGTAGGCTTCCTCGTCTGTTCTATAGAAGTTACCTTCAAGAGCTTTCTTTGCTTCACCACCAACATATCTCTGAAGGTAGAATAACTTGTCAACTGATCTGGAACTCAATGCTCAATGATCAATGCTCATTGATCATTTCAAAACTTGCCTTCCACTCTATGAACTTCAGTATGTCTCCTGAAAATACAGTAGGTTCTGGAATGGGAAGTCTTGCTGGGACTGTTCTCTGCCATCCTGCTGGGACAATAGTCGCAACATTCTCCTGCTCATTGCAGTGACATCTAGGAGTAGAATTATCCTGTTTTATTTTCTCACTTAGTTCTAAATTAAGTGAGTCTCTCTTTTCATCTTTCTGAGCAGGGATGGAATGGCAATGACTTTTTTCTTCACTACATACTGAAGATTTTCTTTCATTTTCCTGGATGTATGAAGGCAAGTAGGAGTCTGCTTCATCACTTGGACAGATTTGGACCTATGACTACCATTCATGTCCTCTTCGTGTACTCTTAGTCTGGCTTCTATAATCTTAACTTCTTTCAGCCTTTCCAGACTTTTCAGTTGACGGCGCTGTGCTTCAATGGCAGGTTCCATCTCGATTTCTGCTTTCTTGACAGCAAGTTGTTCAACAAGTTCCTTTCTTTTGGCTAGAGTACTTGAGGACTCTGATGTGTAACTGGCACTTCTGCTAGTGAAGGAAGTCCCACTTGAGATTGTGGTTCCCCCTAAGGACCTAGCATAGTCTCTCGTGAAGAGCTCGTTCATTCTCTTCCTCGCCTTAACTTCATCATAGTTAGCTTCAGATGATAATTCTCTCATGAGCTTTACTAAATCTTTAGTGACTGCAGTACATGTGTCCATGTTCCTCACAATATCCTGGGAAGGTGTCGTGGATGACCGCTCAAGTTTTCCTTTATACTATCTTGCTTTAGCTTTCTACGAGCATCTTTAATGTATAATTTCCACTTATCATATATTCTGGTGAACCTTTTTCCTTTTAATGCTGCTTCTTGCTCCAAATTTTCCAGCATTTTTGGGGTCGGTTTTCTGATACGTTCTGAGCATCTTGGCTCACTTGTTTGGGGCAAGGCTAATGCTGCATTAGACTCTTCTACCTCAGACAGGTTCACTTGCTTTACACCCTCTATCCTATCTATCTTTGTATCCTCTAACAGTGGCATGGTAATATTAGGCTTAGACATTTTACTTTAAAATGCTATAACAATAGATGCAGGCAATAAATGACTTTCACTTAAAATGCAATAGCAATAGATGCAGACAATAAATGACTTTCACTTTAAATACTTTAGAGTCCATATACTACAAACCGTCCTTTGTTTTACTTTACAGTCTTTTATTCCTGAACACAAAAATGTCTCTTTATGCCAAAGCCTATGTGCAATGATAAGTAATAAAAGGATAGCTCTGACCTTATTCTGAAGAGCAGGATACTGTGATCTGTAGGTTGCTGGAACAAATGTCAGTCTTAGAGGAGACTTTTCTTGATGCGATGCTTGCGCTGACTTGCGATGCTCTGTGATGAGTTGCGATGCTCTGTGATGAGTTGCGATGCTCTGTGATGAGTTGCGATGCTCTGAGATGAGTCGCCATGCTCTGGGATGAGTCACGATGCTCTGTGATGACTTGCGATGCTCTGGGATGAGTCGCAATGCTCTGCTGCAGGCTTTGGGCCTGGTGGCGGGAAAACTAGCTGGCTGCAGTACTTGGCCTCTTCGTGGGTGGAGGTGCAGGCACTCTAGGTCTGGACTTTGGTCTCCCACCATGCGTCTTTTTCTCTCTCTAGGGGTCGCAGAAGGGTTGGCGCTTTTTCCGTGACTGTCTTGCCTTTGCCGTTCTGCCACTTTAAGAGTCGGCTGCAGTTTGAGTAAACGTGCTTCTATGACCTCTATGGTAGCTCCGCTGAGGTGTCTTTACTTGCTCACTCAGGGATCGGTTGCTGCGCGGCAGTATATGCTGGCGCTCCGCTGCTCAAATGCGCTCTTTACTGTGCAAGTTGAGGAGCGCTATCGCTTTTCCCTCAAAGGGAATAATCGTTCCACTGTGGCAGGCGCAGCACTATAAAGTGGCTCACGCGCTGTGGCATTAGAAGAATTGTGATATCTCTGACTTTTCAGTCCAACAAGACTGTCTATTAGGCCTCGTACACACGGCCGAGGAACTCGACGTGCCAAACACATCGAGTTCCTCGGCCAGTTCAGCCCTGAAGCCGCCGAGGAGCTCGGCGGGCCGAGAGCTCCCATAGAACAACGAGAAAATAGAGAACATGTTCTCTATTTTCTCGACGAGTTCCTCGGCGGCTCCATCGGGCCGAAAGTGTACACACGACAGAGTTTCTCGGCAGAATCCGGCTCTGACCGAGTTTCTCGCCGAATTCTGCCGAGAAACTCTGTCGTGTGTACGAGGCCTCACTCTGAAAATTCCTCTATTGCCGTTCTATGGAAGCAGTACGGTTTAAAGAGCACACCAAATGCTTAAATAACTTCTTTATTAACTTCACTTTTCTTCATAGATAACACTGCTGCTTTGCAGATAGTCTATGTACAAACACGTGTTGAATAAGTATCACAAAATGGCGGTTCAAATATTCAATCTTGTCATTCAACATAAAGTGGTGGATATATTTCTTTCTTCAGTATTTATACTCTCTTTCTTTCTCTCTCTCTGTAAGTTATCAAAGCATTCTCGGATTTCTCTGAAAGGTATAACTGTGGTTTGCAACTTGGTTTGCAGTGTTGCTTAAGTTCGGTAATGAGCTTGTTAGAGTGGATAGATGGATGTGACTTAGTTCGAATGACTGAATGTGGCTTAGTTCGGATGACTGAATGCAGTTAGGGCGGTTAGATGACTTTGTTTGAATGGACTTAGTTCGATGGCTTAGTTCGAGTGCAGTTAGGGCGGTTAGATGACTTTGTTTGGTGGAACTACAAGTGAACACACAACTAGATCAGTATTCAATTCTGATCACACTATTTACAATAAGAACATATATATAACTTGTGTAACGTACCTATTTAGGCCCTTGCTTCCATAAAACTGAACTCTGTATGTCTGCTCTGCTCTATTTCTCCATGTGGAATGAATTTGCAGCACATGTACAGTATTAGGAACCTCCCAGACAGAATGGATGCAAAGGTGGCTGTGATAGGTCAAGACTCTGCTCAATGTGAGATTAGCTGTGATTGGGCAAGGCTACTGATGAGTCACAAAAGCTTAACTCTATGCTTTCTGGTATGAATTCTACTGTGAAATAAGCTTATCTTCACTGTCATATAAATAAACGATTCTTAAAGGCATATTTTTTCTTTTGCCTCTGTGAACACAACATACAACTGTTATATGACATTCAAGCATAAAATCACAGTGAATAACGTTGCTTTGTCTCTCACATATAAACATGTGCATTACATTTAGGTTCTTAGCAGGTTTAGCTGTATATACATGTAGGTTATATTAGCTACCTAGGACAAGTTCTAGCTGGCCAGCTACAGAAGTACTCTCAGTCCTAAAAACTTTGTCCTCAGATCAGAGGGTCTGGGTGACGAACTCGAGGGTGGACAATAAAAACCCACACACCTATGCTCTATGTGAATGGAAATATGGAGTTCCAGACTGTTTTAAAGAACCTAGTGTATGGTACAAAACTTTTCCTGTTACTACCTGAACCAGAGTCAGCTATTCCCTCTTCCTCTAGTGCAACCCCTTGTACTTCTTCTAGCACCTGTTGGGGCTTCAGGACAAACAGTGAAGGGGTCTATCAAAGCACCACTTAAGGACTTTAACCCCGAGTTATGTGCTGTCCTGGAGGAGATTGTAGCCCAGTGCAAGAATGATTCTCCAGATTGTTTGACCACAGGGTATAGGAAGCTAAGAACTTTCTCTGGAAGACACCCTGTGCCCTCTTCGGAAGATGGCTTTGAGGAATGGATGGATCATGCCGTCCAAGCTCTAGAAGAGTGGGGGATCCCAGAGAAGAATAAGAAGCAGAGGATTATGGAAAGCCTCAGAGGACCAGCCTTAGAGGCCATACGCAACCTCAAGCATAGTAAAGATGATTGCACTGCCCAAGATTATTTAGATGTTCTACAGAATGTGTTCGGAAGGACTGAAGACATTAGTGCGCTCCGCTGCCAGTTGGAGCACTGCTTCCAAAAGAAGGGAGAAAAACTGTCTGAGTTTGTCAGCCGCCTGGATAAGATCCTGCACCGGATGCTGGTAAAGAAAGGGCTAGATTCAAAACAAATAGATAAAACACGCTTTCAACAAGTGATAAGGGGAGCCCAGCCCATGGACCCCATTGTCTTTCAGTTAAAAACCCAAAAGGGAAGCGGGGTGTTGAAGTATCCTGATCTGATCCGGATCATCCGACAGGAGGAGGACCTCCTAGATCAGAAGAACAAATACCAAGCCACAGAGACTCCTGCACGAGTGCGTGTCGTGGCCACTGAGGAAAGTGACCCCAAAGTTGAGCTCTTGGAGTCATGAGTGTCTCAGTTGACGGAACTGGTAGCTGCTCTATCCGGCCAAGCGGGGTTTTCCTCTTACCAACCCAGTAGAGATAAAACCGAGAAGTCTGCCTATGGACCCTACGACCAGCAAAGTAAACCAAGCTCACTTCCTGTTTCAACTGTGGAGGGGTAGGACACGCCAGAGAAGTTTGCCCCAGCCTGGTCAATGCCTACCAACCAGTGTACAGGCCGGGGGAAAAACTTTAGAGGGCCCCGGTGAAGGAGTCAACTGGCAGCCCGCCTATCATAGACAACTCCAACACGAAAAATGAAACAGTGGGACAGAGCAGAAAGAAGAGCTCCCTCTTAGACCAACTCCCAGCTCCCACTTCCGTGACTGGGTAGGGGCCAAAAGAAGCCCACGCAAGAGAAGAGTGAAAATACGAGTTACAGGAGAAAGCGGGAAAGTTACACCTCAGAAGTTTCCTGCAAATTTAGTGGGGCCCTCCCCGTTAGTGCCCATTGAAGTGGAAGGGATTTACACCAAAGCCCTCTTGGATACCGGAGCACAAGTAACTCTTCTGTACAGAGACTTCTATGACAAGTACCTTTTTCACTTGCCCCTGCAGAAGTTAGAAGAGTTAGACATATGGGGCATTGGAACTCAGAGTTTTCCTTATGATGGATATCTATCAATATGCTTGACCTTTGACCCCTCGATAGCTGGAGTAGCAAAAACCTTTGACACCCTGGCGATAGTCTGCCCCCGGCCTCCAGGGGCCCACAAGAGCTCCCTTATCATAGGGACGAACACGGCCTTGGTTCGAAGACTCCTGACCCCCTTAACTGAAGCAGCGGGGGCCTCAGCTCAAAGGGTCCATCCAATGTTAAGGAGGGTGTACCACCAGCTGGTGATGGAGGGGAAGGCCCCAGAAGGAGTAGGAAGGGTCTGGCGGATAGGAAAAACCATGAGGATCCTACAGCCTGGAGAAGTGACCTGCCTCAGGGCCTCAGTCAAATTTACCTGGTCTCAGCCAGGCCCGTTTCTTGTCCTTGAACCCGATCTAGCTGGACCCTCAGAGGGATTGGAGGTGATACCTGAAGTGATCCCATTGAAGGTACGGGAGAAAAATCGTGGATGGGTATCTGTCAACATCTGGAACCCCACCAACAACCCTGTGAAAATGCCAGCCAGAGTGCTACTGGGCCGGGTCCATCAAGCCACCCCCGTTAGCCCTTCCGACCTGGAGGATGGCAAAAAGATAAAATACTCAGAGTCACCAGCCTGATGGCGCCAAACTTCCACCAGGATGGAAGGAGAGAATGGAAGCTCAACTTAGTAGGTGGCAGAAGATATTCTCAAAGACTGAGTTTAATGTCGGATGTGCAAAGAGCGTCACCCACCGGATTCAGCTGAAAGAAGACAAGCCCTTCAGAGAGCGAGTCCAAAGAGTTCCCCTGACGGATTTGGAAGACCTCAGGGAGCAGCTTGCAGAGTTGAAAAGGACCGGAACTATCGGAGAATCCAGGAGTCCTTATGCTTCTCTCATAGTGGTGGTGAGGAAGAAAAATGGTTATCTGAGGTTGTGCAATCGACTACAGAACCCTCAACAAGCGGACTATTCCTGACCAGTACACTACCCCTCGGATTGAGGATGCACTACAGAGCCTGTCGGGAGCTAAGTGGTTCAGTGTTATGGACCTGAAGAGTGGTTATTATCAAATTCCTATGCACCCCGAAGACAGGGAGAAGACGACTTTCATTAACCCAGTGGGTTTCTTTGAATTTAATCGCATGCCCCAAGGACTATCGGGCGCCCCATCCACCTTCCAGAGATTGATGGAGAAGACTGTGGGTGATATGAACCTGATCGAAGTATTGGTGTATCTGGATGATGTTGTTGTGTTTGGGAAGACTCTGGAGGAACATGAACAGAGATTGGAAAAGGTGCCAAGACGGCTGCATGATGAAGGCCTGAAGCTGTCCAGAGAGAAATGCCAGTTCTATCAATCGTCTGTTCACTACTTGAGGCACATAGTCTCTGCAGAAGGGATAGCAACAGACCCAGAAAAACTGGAGGCAGTCACCTCCTGGCCTAGACCCACCAATGTGACGGAGTTGCGGTCATTCCTGGGGTTCTGCTCTTACTACAGAAGATTTGTGAAGGGATTCGCAAAAATTGCAAAACCCTTAAATGAGTTACTTAAAACGGAGGATGAAGATGACGCTTCTGAGTCTGTGAAACCAGTGAAACTCCACATGGGCCCTCGAAGACCCAAAGAATCCATCCATGATCAATGGAAATGTGGTATACACTGCGCTGCCTGAAAGGAAACGGCTGCCAACACTGCTAAAAAAGAATAAATTAGCAAAACGAAATGGTGAAATATAGTGTAGCGCTTAGACAATTTATATCATGACGATAAATTGTGAAATGAAAATCACACAAATAAATTATGAAAGTGTGTCTCACTAAATGAGAATATAAATATTAATACATAAATATTAAACAAATATAATATATAAAGTCCATGTAGTTGTATTCAACCAAATAAATGATGGAATGTTCAATACATGAATATAAAAAAGTGCAACGTGCTAAAGTCCATAGAAGTAAGATCCATCACGTGAAGAAAAAACTGATATAAACATGGAAAGCAGATATCTTCTGTCAGTGAAAAGTGACCACCACCACTTGAAATAGAGGTTTACCAGAAAGGGTGGACTTATAGTGACATACGCCACTGTAAGTCAAAACAGGCTTATATGTGCGGTTCTCAATCAAGCAAACGGAGGGTATCTTGATACATACATCTGGTAACTGATAGACGGTACTTCCAACCATGGGAGGACATATATTGAAATGGAAGGTTCCTCAGTAATGTAGCTCCAATAGTATCAATGGCAAGAAAAGATAGGGGAGAAAAGTGGCCACATAGCGTAATCCAGTTTCATAAAACAGAATTTATTAAAGCAGCAGGTACACTCACATGTAAGCTGAAAAGGTCACGCATATATACATAGGTGAGGCGGCAGTGGAGACGACCCGACGCGTTTTGTGTGCTAACACATCATCTGAGGTGTCGCTCCACTGTAGCCCCCTCAAATTTCTAGCAAAATAAAAATATGGCACCAATCAGAGTAAGAATCAAACCCACCTCCGTTCAGTGATGCAATTGGCGTCCACTCCCGGGATCTGTAACATGGCTGAACGGCGTGCGTTTCAAGCCTCGTTCGGATGTGTATAGTAACCATAGGGTGAGAAGTAGGAAAAAACGCGAGAGCCGTAGCCTCAATACAAGTCATTGAACAGCGGCGTATCGTAAATACCCCGGCGGAATTCAAATTCCGCGGCTAAGGGGAGTGTACAATTTAAATCAGGCGTGTCCCCACGCCGATCGAACAACGCATGCGCCGTCCGCGATTTTTCCCAGTGCGCATGCTCGAATTTCCGCCGCAAGGACGTCATTGGTTTAGACGTGAGCGTAACTTACGTCCAGCTCGTTTCTGAATCGACTTACGCAAACGACGTAAAAATTCAAAACTCGGCGCGGGAACGACGGCCATACTTTAACATTGGCTGCGCCTCATAGACCCAGGGGTAACTATACGCCGGAAAAAGCCAAACGCAAACGACGTAAAAAAAAGCGTTGGGCGGTCGTTCGTTTCTGAATCAGCGTAACTCCTCATTTGCATATTCGTCGCGTAAAAAAAACAAAACGCCACCTAGCGGCCGGCCTGGAATTGCAGCCTAAGATCCGACGGTGTAGCACAGTTACACCTGTCGGATCTTAGGAATATCTATGCGTAACTGATTCTGTGAATCAGTCGCATAGATACGACCGGCAGAACTCAGAGATACGACGGCGTATCAGGAGATACACCGTCGTATCTCTTTGAGAATCTGGCCCAAAATGTAGAAATAATAATGATTAGTTACCCAAAGTCAAAAAAAAAAAAAAAAGGGACAAAGGTGGGGAAGGTGGAAGGTTAAGACTGATTAATAAAGGCATTGATGTCCCACTCGACATTCATGCTTAACGGAAAATATGACTGGAGTTCGTAGATCCAATAGGTTTCAAGGCGTGAAATGCCCCTAGTCATAGCTCTGCCTCTCCATGGAGGTATATACCTGTCAATGATGGAGAATTGAGTACCTCTAGGATCCCTGTGATGTTGTTTGAAGTGCCTAGGTACAGGATGTTTTGTATCACCGCTTTTAATCAAGGAAATATGCTCACCCACCCTAATTGCAAATGTGCGTATAGTACGCCCGACATATTGCTTGCCACAGGGGCAAGTGGTTAAGTACACAATATACTTACACAAGTACAAAAAGGTTTAATGGTGTACTGTTTGGATGTGACAGTAGAGGAAAATTGGGTGATCTTGCGTTTGCCCAATGCATTGTAGTGGCATACTTGGCACTTCCTACATGGAAAGAATCCAACCATATCATGGAAGAAGGAATTGCGAACAGGTGGGTTGATAATGTCCGGAGCAATGCGGCTCTGTAATGATGGCACACCTTTGAATACAACCTTTGCCTGATCTGGTAATAGGGGACCCAAAACACTATCACCCCTGAGGACATTCCAATGTCTGTTCATTATGGTTTTAACCTGCTTATATTGGGTTGAATATGTAGTTAACATGGCAAATTTCAAACCATCATCTGTGACTCGTTTGGGTTTGACGGATATCAGGGATTTTCTATCCAGTGTTAGAACTTTCTGGAGTTCCAACTCCACATCTGTGACAGAGTAGCCTTTATCCACAAACCAAGATTTTAAAATCTCAGCCTGGGCTAAGTATGTATGGGTATCGGTGCAGTTCCTGCGAAGCCGAAGAAATTGGCTGCGCGGAATGGAGCAAAGCCAGGAGGGGTGATGACAACTCTCCATGGGAATAAACCCGTTGCGGTCTGTAGGTTTGAAATACGTTTGAAAGTTGAATTTACCATTAACTATCGATATTTCTAAGTCCAAGAAATGAATCTTGCTAGTACTTGATTCGTATGTCAAGAAATACCTCTATCGTTGGAATTCAAATCCTCAAAAAACCCGCCCAATGATTCTGGGCTGCCTTTCCAAAGGAGGAGGATGTCGTCTATATATCTAGCCCAAACGACCAATGATGGAGCATTCAGGGCATAAACGACATCCTCCTCCCATTTGGCCATAAAAAGGTTCGCCAAGCTGGGTGCAAATTTGGCACCCATGGCCACACCGCGCTGTTGTAAGTAATACCAAAAATAGTTTTTCTTCATTGCGAACTCGAGCAGCTCAATGAGGTAGTCACACTGAAAAGAAGCAAGAGAATGTTCTCTGTCTAAAAAATGTTGTACTGCTTCAATCCCCAAGTAATGGGGTATGATGGTATAAAATGAGGCCACATCTGCTGTGGCCATAATATATCCATCTTGTATTTCCAGACCCTCGAGCAGACGGATGGTGTCACCTGT
The DNA here is from genome assembly GCF_905171775.1 of Rana temporaria. NCBI lineage: Eukaryota > Metazoa > Chordata > Amphibia > Anura > Ranidae > Rana > Rana temporaria. Next base: position 342,021,362 of record NC_053490.1, read on the forward strand.
ATCCTTCAAAAATTAAGGTGTCTGCCTGACGAGAGGCTGGAGATAATGATCAATGTACCGGCCTATACGTGAGGTAACGGAATCTATACCACTCACAATAGGCCGGCCTGGTGGTTGAGTGGGATGCTTATGTATTTTAGGTAAAAAATAAATAGTAGGAATTCTGGGAACTAAATAGACACTCCTTTTTGTTAAGGGTTTTGATCTTAAGATTCTTATCAACCAGGGTTTGGAGTTGTGATTCCCGCTGCGAGCCGTCATATACAGCCCCTCCCCCTTGTCCAGGAAACTTTGATAGACCGATCACCGGTCCAATCCTGGGATGGGTGATCTGTCTATCAAAGTGCCCGGACAAGGGGGAGGGGCTGTATATGACGGCGCGCGGCGGGGAACACAGCTATTGAATTGAAAGCTGTTATGTTCCCCGCGCTTTGAACAACCAGACGGCGGCGGCTCCTCTCCTTACTCACGCCCCCTGCTCCCAGGCAGCTGTCACGATCGCTATCGTGCCAAACAGACAGCAAGGCGTGGTCACGCCCCAAGTGGCTCTGGGTGGGATTGAACCCAGGACTTCTCCATTGTTGCTCCAGGTCTTTGCCTCTGAGCCACTTCTCAAGTTCATATTCTGCTTGCTGTCCATCAAAGCCTGGTTCATTGTTCTCTGATAGTCCTGTCTGTGCCAACGGTTCCTGTGATCCTGTAGTTGTCTTCAGCCTACAAGACTGACCCCGGCTTCTGACCCTTTTGACTTATGTACCCTGGAATGCTGCTGTCTCCAGCCCTTGACTCACGGCTTGTGCCCCGGATTTGTCTTTGGTTCCTGTCTGCAACCCTGAACTTTCCGTCAGTAGTTACCTGACTCTCTCTGGAATCCTGGACCACGGCTATACTTTGGCTATCCTTGGCAAATCCCTATCAAGCCCCCGTGCACAGACTCACAGCCCAGGTAGTGTCTTACCTTATTACTGTGGGCTGTGTGTATTTGTAAGGGTGAGCATACAAACCTGCAAAATGGACTCCACTCAAGGTAAGCCCTTACAGCAGCCCACACTCGCCAGCCCTCAAAATTTACTCGCAAAATGTTAGCAGGCAAGTGTAAATTTTGAGGGCTGTCCTTTGTATGCCTAAACTTTTGACTGATTAAGGCTGGATTCACACCTATGCATTTTTAGTGCTTTTTGCATTTTGCAAATTTGCAGTCCATTTACCATGGTTTCCTATGGAACACGTTCTGTAGTGCAAATCTGCAAAATGCAAAAAGCACAAAAAATGCATAGGTGTCAATCCAGCCTTAAGCATGCATGTTACTAGAAATAACCCTTTGAGTGTTAGTTGGCACCAGATGCAGTTCCGTGCGCTTTTTTCTGCACTAAAAATGCACGCAGTGTTTTCCATGTATTCCAATGTCTTTTTAGTTCACACCAGTGCAGTCAGTTTCCGGTGCAGAAAAAAATTAGAGTGCTGCATTTTCTCTGCACAGAACTGTACTGGAACCTAGAAAATTGTATCAAAACCACACTGGAACTGCTTGTGGTGTTAACTCAGGGTTGCCAACCGCTAGTAAATTTACTGGCACACGCCCATTTAAATTGGCCCGCCTTGCGCCGGAGGCCGCCGGCGTAGGTTTTCATCTCAAGTGCTTGGTGAATCAGGCACTTGCGATAAAATTGCGGCGGTGTAACGTATCTACGATACGTTACACCACCGCTCTTGTATGTGAATCTGGCCCTTAATTCAGAACAGTGTGAAGCAAATGGAGGGAGGAGTTGATTGGAGAGGGGAAGGGAAAACAGTTAAAAGTTTTAAGTTTGATACGTTAAACGTTTGTTACGTAATATCCGCTAGCAAAAAGAAAGAAGAAAGAAAAAGACTGTTTTGATGCGCAAGTTGTTTAACCATAGTGCTAAAAGTTTGCTCAAATAATCCGTGGAGCGATGCAGAGCAACATATACGGCTGTGTTTGAAGATATGCTCTGTTAATTTCTGACGGATTATGACTGTATTTAGCCTTTAGTTTGAATTGTATTTGTATGATTATTTTCTGCATCAGCAAAATAAAGTTGTGATTAAAAAAATATGAAATGGTAAACATACTGGGCCAGATTCAAGAAGCAATTGCACCCGTGTAACTATAGGTTACACGGCGCAATTGCTTACTTGCTCCGGCGTAGCGAATGCTCCTTATTCAGGAACATCGCTACGCCGACTGCAGCCTAAAATTTGCGTGGCATAAGGCTCTTATGCCACGCAGATTTTAGGCTGCACTCTTGCGTTGACCGCTAGGGGGCGCTCCCATTGTGATCAGCGTATAGTATGCAAATTGCACACTAACACCGATTCACAAAGTTGCGCGGGCCCTGCGTACGCAAGGTACGGAGTTTCCGTACGGCATCTTTAGCGTAAGGCTGCTCCTGCTAATAGCAGGCGCAGCCAATGCTAAAGTATAGCCGCCCTTCCCGCGACGTGAAATTTGAATTTTACGTCGTTTGCGTAAGTGATTCGTGAATGGAGCTGGACGCCATTCACGTTCACTTTGAAGCAAATGACGTCCTTGCGACGTCATTTGCCGCAATGCACGTCGGGAAAGTTTCCCGACGGAGCATGCGCTCGGCGCGGAGCGTGCCTAATTTAAATGATTCCCGCCCCCGGCGGGATCATTTATATTGCGCGCGCTTACGCCGGGCAATTTTGCCGGCGCGCCCTCGCAATTTACGGAGCTACTGCTCCGTGAATCGAGGGCAGCGCAAAATATTTGCGGGGGCGCAGGGCAAAATCGTTGCCCTGCGCCTCCGCAAATATAGCGCAAATGTACCTGAATCTGGGCCACTGTATACAAGTGTGAAAGACATAAAAAAATTCCAAAAACTATTTTTCTTAAAAGAAAAGTACAGTACAGCTGAGAAAAATAAGCTGCTGCTTGTACACAATGACACCTGGCAGACTGCTCCTCTGACGTGAGTGTGAAGATTCTGTGTGTATGCGTAAAGAAGCTTAGTCTTCTTACAGATTACAAATCTTAATATAAATCTTCATTCAGATTGAAAAACTGGGTCACAGCAACAAAAGAGCAGGCATGCATTGTGCCAGGCTTCTATCCCCTTAGGTTTTGTTTGTTTGAGGAATGTTATGACATCCACACACATAGCAGATACACAGTTTACGAAAACCTTTAGGGCCCCGTACACACGACCGGATCTATCCGCTGGGATTTATCCGCGGATCAGTTCCAGCGGATAGATCCGGTCGTGTGTAGGCCCGAGCAGACAATTTTCGGCGGATAAAAATCCAGCCGACGGATTCCCAGCGGATAAAAATTTTGTAGCATGCTACAAAATCTATCCGCTGGAATCCAGTCCAGCGGACTGATCCGGTCGTCTGTACAGACTCACCGGATCAGTCCGTCCGCTCCCATCCCTCGCATGCGTCGTAATGATTTGACACATGAGTGGAAGTATTTACCTTCCAGCGCCGCGCACGTCGCCGCGTCATCGTCGCGGCGACACGTGACCGCGGATGTTTTCCGCGCGGATTTTGATCTGATGGTGTGTACAAGCCATCGGATCAAAATCTGGAGGAGGAATGTCCGCTGGAAACGGTCTGTACAAAGCCTAAGAATTCTTTTTAAAAAATTTAAAAAGAAAAGAGAAAACCTCTTTCCCATCCTATGAATGAGACAAAGAGCTCAGTTGAATAATTGTATAGCTCCATGTATATCAAGAATAGGGATGAGCTTCGTGTTCGAGTCGAACCCATGCTCGACTCGAACATCGTGTGGTCGATCGTTCGTCGAATTACGAACGCTATGGGCCGTTCGTGCCAAATTCAAGTGGCGTGTCGTGGCCCATAATTCACTACAGCATCGCAGTGCATTGCTGGCTGATTATTGGCCAAGCATGCACTATGACCCGCATGCTTTGGCCAATCACAGTGCGCAAAAAACGGAGAGCCATAATTGGCCAAAGCCAGGGTGGCTTTGGCCAATTATGCCTCAGGGGATTTGGTACACGCCCCACACTATATAAGGCCGCCTGCGTGGCGGCCTTGTGTAGTGTGTTGCGACGGTGGTTAAAGACAGAGAGAAAGAGAGAGAGAGAGAGACTGTGTCATTTCAATTGAGTTAGATAGAGCAGGCAGGCTAGTCAGTTACAGTGTGTAGAGGATATATATGCATCCCAGGTGTTGTATATATATTTATAAACTGTATTGAGTTTAGCTAGATCCGTTCCTGTATGTTCTTCATAATATACTGACAGGCAGGCAGGTGATTGTGCTAGCTGCAGTATTTTCACTTAGTGTACTGTGTCCTTTGCACAGTGTGCACCTAAAGCTACGTAAATACAATTGCTGGTGTTCTCATATTAATACCACAGGCAATGATCAGCAAGTATTTTCACTTGGTGTACTGTGTCCTCTGCACAGTGTGCACCTAAAAGCTATGTTAATACAATTGCTGGTGTTCTCATATTAATACCACAGGCAGAGATCTGCAAGTATTGTCAGTATTTGTGCAGCTACATCTCCCTGCAGGCCCTTAGTATGTCTGGAAGGACAACAAGGAGAGGCAGAAAGTCACAAGCCGATAAAAGAGGGCAAACAGGCTCTGCGTCTAGATGCAACAGTGCTGGTCGTGGACACGGTGCACCCTCATCAGCACATTGCCGTGGGACACGCTCGTCTTTTTTTTCGGCAGCTGGCCTTGTTGAGCCGCAACATGCCGAACACTTGGTAGAGTGGATGACCAAGCCGTCCTCATCCTCTCTCACCCAGGCTCAGGATACTTTGGCAAAGCAGCTGCCAACACGACCCTTCCCTCTGCTCAATGGCATCAGTCACTCCTTCCCTAGCCCCACCATGTCCTCCTGAGGAGTCCCCCAAAACTGTTTGACCACAGTGTTGAGTGCATGCTGCAGTAAGATGCGCAGCGGTTTGAAGGCTCCAATAATGGTACCCAGCTAGAGGAAGGCATTAACGTGAGCCTAGAAAGAGGGGGTGTCCAAGATGTACAGCAATCTGGCAGTCATGTTCCCCCAGCTGCAGACTACTGGCAGGTTTGCTACAGTGATGAGGAGGGAGGGGATGATGAGGTCACGTGGGTGCCTGATAGGAGAGAGGAGGAGGCACATCTCCAACGAGGCAGGATGCCCTGCAGGGGCCAGCACACTGACTGCATCACACCACAGAGCTCCGCATGTGCAGGGCGCTGCTGTCTCTCCGCGTTATTCCAAAAGTTCTTTGGTGTGGGCCTTTTTTTGAGACGAGTGCATCAGATCGCACCGCTGCTATTTGCAACATATGTCGCAAGCGTATCTCACGTGGCCAAAACATCACCCGCTTGGGCACCACATGCTTGACCAGACATATGTTGACCTGTCATGCAGTTCGTTGGCAAGCATACCTCAAAGAACAAAGCGGACCTCTCCTTGCTCCTCATGAGCTGGGATCTCCAACCCCAATATACCTTCAGTCCTCTCTGAAGCCTGCACTGATAGGACTGAAGGTGAAGAATTAGGTGCGTCACAGCCAAGTACTTGCGGGCAATCTACTATCGGGAAAAACTGACGTCAGATTGTACCAGGCAAATTTCCCCTGCCCCAGCTGCTACAGCGCTGAAAGAAGTTGTCTCCCAGCCATCCACATGCCCAGCGGTTGAATGCTAGCTTAGCTAAATTGCTAGCACTTCAACTGCTGCCTTTTCAGTTGGTAGACTCTGCCCCCTTCCGTGAGTTTGTGGAATGTGCGGTACCTCAGTGGCAGGTTCCCAAACGCCACTTTTTTTCACGGAAGGCGAGTCCAACTCTCTACCGGCATGTGGAAGGCAATGTCCATGCCTCGCTGGACAGGGCTGTCAGCGGTAAGGTGCATATTACCGCTGACTCATGGTCCAGCAGGCATGGACAGGGACGTTACCTATCTTTCACGGCACATTGGGTGACTCTGATGGCAGCTGGGAAGGATGCAGGACAAGGTACAGTAGTGTCGGAGGTTGTTCCGCCACCATGCCTCCAAAATGCTGCTATTGGTGATTGTGACACACCTCTCTCCTCCACCCCCTCCTCTTCTTCCTCCATGGCCTCTTCCTGTGCTGATTTGTCCTCGGAACCAGAGTTGCTCCATAGGCATTCAAGGGGCTACGCAGGTACGCAGGCAAAAAGATGCCATGCGGTGCTTGAGCTGGTGTGCTTGGGGGACAGGAGCCACACTGGGGCAGAGGTTCTGTCAGCTCTTCAGGGGCAGGCGCAGAGGTGGTTGGCGCCACGCCAGCTTAAGCCAGGAATGGTGGTTTGCGACAATGGCACCAACCTCTGCCCTCCGACAGGGACAACGTGCCCTGTTTTGCTCACAACCTTAACTTGGTGGTGCACCGGTTCTTGGGCAGGTACCCGGGCTTACAGAATGTCCTGAAGCAGACCAGGAAACTCTGTGTGCATTTCCGACGGTCATATAATGCCAGTGCTCGGCTGGCTGACCTCCAAAAGTAATACATCCTGCCCAAGAACCGCCTAATCTGTGACATGCCCACCAGGTGGAACTCTACGTTGGCCATGCTGCAGCAGCTGTACACGCAGCAGAGGGCCATCAATGAGTATCTGTGCCAATATGGCACCAGGATAGGGTCAGGGGAGCTTGGTTTTTTTTCCCCACGCCAGTGGGCCATGATCAGGGATGCATGCACTGTCCTGTCACCATTTGAGGAGGCCACGAGGATGGTGAGCAGTGACAGTGCATGCATCAGTGACACTGTATTTCTTATCTACCTGTTGGAGCACACGCTGCGTCGAATAATGGACAGGGCACTTGAGGCAGAACAGAGAGAGGAAGAGGAGGACTTGCTTACCTCTCATGGCCCCCTTTATCCAGACAGTGTTCCTGCTTGCCCGCCTATCACACAGGAAGAGGAGGAGGAGAAGGATTGTCAGCATGGAGGTGGAGCCTAGCACTCGGCATCAGCAGCAGTCATCAAGGGATCAATTACAGTCCCCAGAAACCCATGGACTTGTACGTGGCTGGAAGGAGGTGGCTGCGGATCCTGTCGTCCTCAGTGACCCAGATATCCTTTTTGAGAACTGGTGCCCAAAACTGAACTGCATATTCCAGATGAGGTCTTACTAATGATTTGAACAGGAGCAGAATGATATCTCTCTCTCTGGAGTCCATACCTCTCTTAATACAAGAAAGGACTTTGCTTGCTTTGGAAACCGTAGCTTGGCATTGCATGCCATTATTGAGCTGATGTTCTACAAAAAAAAAAAAAAAAACAGATCCTTCTCCACTACGGATTCCCCCAGTTGTACTCCCCCTAGCATGTTTAATGCATGCATATTCTTAGCCCCCAAGTGCATAACTTTACATTTATCAACATTAAGCCTCATCTGCCACATAGTTGCCCAATTAGACAGTGTACTGAGGTCGGCTTGTAAATTGGAGACATCTTGTAAGGACATTATTCCACTGCATAGCTTGGTGTCATCTGCAAAGACAGAAATGTTACTTTTGATCCCAGACCCAATATCATTTGTAAAGATATTAAAAAGTAAGGGTCCCAATACTGAACCTTGGGGTACACCACTGATAACCTTAGACCATTCAGAGTATGAATCATTAACCACTACTCTCTGAATTCTGTCTTTTTGCCAGTTTTCTATCCAATTAAACAAACTGATATTTCCAAGCCTGTAGACTTTACCTTACACATGAGCTGTGTGTGCGGAACTGTATCGAATGCTTTTGTAAAATCCAAGTATTTGCAATCTGTCGTCCTTTTTGAATTTTTGCATCCTTGATTTCCTTTTTACATATTCTGTTAAACTTTTTGTAACATTTAACGACTAGTGTTCCTTAATTTTTATATTTTTTAAAAGCTCTTTTCTTATTGTTTATAGCTTTTTTACCTTTGACAGTGAGCCACATAGGTTTTATTTTTAGCTTTTTAAACTTATTGCCCATGGAAATATACTTTGCAGTGAGGTCCCAAACAGTCTTTTTGAAGAATTCCCATTTCTGTTCTGTGTTTATCGATGCCAATATTCTCTCCCAGTCTAAGTCTTGGATAACCTTCCCTCATCCTTGGAAAATTTGCTCTCTTGAAGTTAAGTGTCATAACATCGCACCTAGCCTCCGAAAGATCATAGAGACTCCTGGGACCATTTGGTCCGCCGGAAATCTCTATCGTCAGCATCCGGAGCCAGTGGTTCCCTTCTCCGACTCACCGATGGCAGGGGTCAGTCGGTAGAAACATCGGAGGGCGGCGGCAGAGGGAGTCCCCTCTTGCCACATGTAAGAACGATCAAGCAGCTGAACAGCCACTATGATCGTTCTTATGGTGTAGGGAATTGCTGGCGCTAAAAGAAGATATCTGAATGATGTCTCTAGCTGCAGCATCATTCAGATATCACCACTCAAACCAGACAACGTCATATGATTGGCAGAAGGCAGTTAAAGGCGCCAAATTTTTTAAAAATGGGGGTACATTTTTTTATACTTTTTTTTTATATGAATGGACGTGAGGATGAATGGATATGGAAGATAGTAGAAACATGAGTAGATAAATTATGAAATGTATTTTGTTTTAATGATAAAGCAACCAATAGATATTCATCAAGATTATGTATAATTAATGGGAACAATGTATATTGCAACTGAATCTTGAATAAATATAGAATATTTTTGTATTTGAGAAAAAGATTAATAAAAAGTAATAGAAAACTAATTTTAAAAAAAATTCAGTATTCCAAACAGCCAAACTTGGAGTTTTAAAGGCTTTTAAGTGCAAAGGAGCAATTTGGGGTCCTATATGACCCAGATCTCTCCATAAAGAGTACCTGTCACTGATTATTACTGTTACAAGGGATGTCTACATTCCTTGTGACAGCAATAAAAGTGACCAGAATTGTTTTTTTGAAGTGACAGTGTAAAAAAAAAGAGAGCGAAAAGAAAAAAAGAAATAAAAAAAATTAAAAGAACCCCATTCCTACATGCTCATAACGCATACGTAAGCCGCACTCACAAATGTAAACAGTGTTCAAACCACACATGTGAGGTATCACCGCGATCGTTAAAGCAAGAGCAATAATTCTAATCTCTAAAGCGTCGCCTATGGAGATTTTTAACCACTTCAGCCCCGGAAGAATTGGCTGCTCAATGACCAGGCCATTTTTTGCAATACGGCACTGCATCGCTTTAACTGACAATTGTGCGGAAGTGCAACGCTGTACCCAAACAAAATTGACATCCTTTTTTTCCCCACAAATAGCTTTCTTTTGGTGGGATTTGATCATCTCTGCAGTTTTTTATTTTTTGCTCTATAAACAAATAGAGAGTGACAATTTGTTTTAAAAACACAATATTTTTTACTTTTTGCTGTAATACATAGCCCCGATTTTTTTAATAAAAGCTAATTTTGCCCTGAGGTTAGGCCGATATGTATTCTTCTACATATGTTTGTTAATAAAAATCAATTGGTTTGTGCAAAAGTTTTTTTTATTTTTTACTAGTAATGGCAGTGATTTACTAGTAACTGCGACATTATGGCGGACATATCGGACACTTTTGACACATTTTTGGGACCATTGGCATTTATACAGGGACTAGTGCTAAATAGTTACATAGTTAGTCAGGTTGAAAAAATTCAAATTGGAAAAGGGAGTGCTGCCACCCCAGTGACAGGAGATGATCTAGTCCAGAAGGGAAATGGAAGAGACTATTGTCCCCTGCCCAAATCTGCCCTCCGGATGGGAGGAGAAAATCAAAGCTCAACTAGCCCGATGGGAGAAAATGTTCTCCAAGAATGACTTTGATGTGGGCTATGCCAGAAGTGCACAACATTCGAATTTGGCTAACTGAAGATAAGCCTTTTTGTGAAAGAGCCAGGCGAATTCCTTTGTGTGATCTGGAGGATCTTCAAGAAAAGCTGGCTGAACTGAAGAAGTCAGGGGTCATTAAGAAATTAAGGAGCCCTTATGCTTCCCTGATCGTGGTAGTGGAATTGGTCCCTCCGTATATGTATTGACTACCGAACCCTAAACCGAAGGACTTTCCCAGATCAGTACACATCCCGCCGCATAGAGGCCCTGCAATGCTTATCAGGAGCTAAAAGGTTCAGTGTGCTGGATCTAAAGAGTGGATACTACCAGATACCCATGCATCCAGATGACCGAGAAAAATTCATCAGTCCTCTTGGGTTTTTCAAATTAGACCAAATGCCACAAGGATTGGCAGGGGCTCCTGCCACTTTCCAGAGACTGATGGAGAACACTGTGGGTTATATGATTTTGGTAGAAGTGCCAGTGTATCTTGATGATATCATCGTGTTCGGCAGAATGTTGGAGGAGCATGAAGCTCGGCTGGAGAAAGTTTTCAAACGATAACACAAGGAGGGGCTGAAACTGTTATGCCGCGTACACACGATCGTTTTTCAGCATGTCCAAAAAACGAAGTTTTTCCAATTTCATCATTTAAAACGATGTTGCCCACACACCATCGTTTTTGAAAAATTATGAACAAAGCGCAGTGACGTACAACACGTAAAGGGGAAGTTCTATTCGCCTTTAGGCTGCTTTTAACTGATTCTAAAAGACAATTTGCGCTTTTTTGTCTGTTACAGCATGATGAATGTGCTTACTCCATTATGAATTATAGTTTTACCTGAAAGAGCGCTCCCGTCTCATAACTTGCTTCTGGGCATGCGCGGGTTTAAAAGGTCATTTTTGCCCACACACGATAATTTTTTACAACCCTAAAAACGACATTTTTGAAAACGACGTTAAAAAAAATGCAGCATGTTCGATTTTTTTTTTTTGTCGTTTTTCAGAAGCCGAAAAACTATGTGAAGCCCACACACAATCATTTTAAATGACGTTTTTAAAAACATAGTTTTTTTTCATGCCGAAAAACGATCGTGTGTGAATGAATGAATGGACTTGTATGGCGCTACTCATGCGAACTGAATCGCCTCTGGGCGCTTTTTCCAGCCAGTGTCCCCGGAATTAGAGAAGTGTCAGTTCTACCAGACTTCGATCACGTATCTTCGCAGTTGAGGGAATAGCTACTGACCCTCAGAAGTTGGAGGCTGTTACTTCCTGGCCTTGTCTGAGCACTGTCCCTGATTGACAGACTCCACCTAATGGTTTATGTGAGTCGCAGTCCCCCCCCCCCCCCCCCCAGAAGAACTATCCTGTACACAAATTGGAGTTCTTGGCCCTCAAGTGGGCTGTTGTTTCCAAACTACGTGATTATCTGTATGGGGCTAAATTTGTGGTGAAAAGAGATAAAAACCCTTTGACTTTGTCCGCTGCCAAACTGGATGCCACTGGACATCGGCAGTTGGCAGCTGTGTCTGAAATCGGGAAATCAAGTGGGAAATCGAGATGCTGACGCTCTTTCCCGAAGGCCTTACTCCACAAACGGACAGAAAAGTTGGGTCCATTTACCCCTGGAAGGAGTATTGGCTGTGTGTCAAGGAGTAGAGCATAAACAGAGGGGCAATAGGGGCCAAAGCTGTGGGAGTCACCCCTGCGGGAGTGTCAAGATATTACTGTGATTTGACCCAAATGCACAGCCAAGAATTGCCTCAGTTGACGAGAGGGGACATGACCAACTTGAAGATCTGTTGGGGAAATTTATGAGGAAATCTTTATCCGTCCAGGACCCTTAGATACCGTTGAATAGCTGGATTGAGGGAGCAAAAGTAGTCCATAGAGAGTGGGAACGAATGCGGTTGGAAGATGGAGTCATATACCGGAGAGGCCCATCTAAAGAACCACGGGGTGTTCGTCAACTGTTCCTCCATGATAAACACTGACTTATAGTGTTGACCGCTCTTCATGATGATCATAGTCATTTAGGCCCAGATAGAACCTTTAACCGCTTGCCATCAGCACAATGGCACGGCTGGGCAAATGGGCATACAGGTACATCCCCTTTAAGATGCGGCATTGTGGGCACGCCCACGCGGCCGTGTGCTTTGTGAATCTAACCGCGGGTCCCGCAGACTCGATGTCCGTGGCGATACCTGCGATTATCTCACGGAGAGGAAGAACGGGGAGATGCTGATGTAAACAGGACACTTATCACAGCTTGCTGTAATCGGGATCAGTGTCATGTCACACGTAGCCACGCCCACCCACAGTTAGAATCACTCCCTAGGACACACTTAACCCTTTCAGCACCCTCTACTGGTTAACCCCTTCACTGCCAGTGTAATTTTACAGTAATCGGTGCATTTATAGCACTGATCAATAAAAATCGCTGATCATCACCATTACTAGTAACAAAAAAAAATGCCATATATATCCCCTTTTTTGTAGACGCTATAACTTTTGTGCAAACCAACGCGGATTGCGATTTTTTTACCAAAAATATGTAGAAGAATACGTATCAGCCTAAACCGAGAAACATTTTTTATATATATTTTTGGGGGATATTTATTATAGCAAAAAGTAAAAAATATTGCTTTTTTTCAAAATTGTCGCTCTATTTTTGTTTATAGCGCAAAACATAAAAACCGCAGGTGTGACCAAATATCACCAAAAGAAAGCTCTATTTGTGTGACAAAGGACGTCAATTTTGTTTGGGAACCATGTTGCACGACCGCGCAATTGTCAGTTAAAGCGACGCAGTGCTGAATCGCAATAAGTGCTCTGGTCTTTGGCCAGCCAAATGGCTTACGTGGTTAAGTTAGTCAGAGATCGATTTTACAATTCAGTTTATACCCCTCTATGGCAGAATATTAAGTATAAGGAGATAAAAAAAACTATAAGGATTTAGGGTATGGAAAGGATCGGAGATTCAATATATTGACCAATTATACTCTGATGGGGTTCTAAAAACATTTAAAGAATTACAAAAATAATATCCCCCCCCCCCCCCCAAACATATTTTTTTTAATATTTACAATTAAGACATGCTTTACAAATCCAATTTAAAGGAAAGAATTTAAAAGTTCAAAATATGCTATTAACCACTTAAGCCCCGGACCAATATGCTGGCTAAAGACCCAAGGGGTTTTTACAGTTCGGGACTGCGTCGCTTTAACAGACAATTGCGCGCTCGTGCGACGTGGCTCCCAAACAAAATTGGCGTCCTTTTTTCCCCACAAATAGAGCTTTCTTTTGGTGGTATTTGATCACCTCTGCGGTTTTTATTTTTTGTGCTATAAACAAAAATAGAGCGACAATTTTGAAAAAAATTCAATATTTTTTACTTTTTGCTGTAATAAATATCCCCCAAAAACATATATAAAATTTTTTTTTTTCCTCAGTTTAGGCCGATACGTATTCTTCTACCTATTTTTGGTAAAAAAAATCGCAATAATCGTTTATCGGTTGGTTTGCGCAAAATTTATAGCGTTTACAACATAGGGGATAGTGTTTTTGCATTTTTATTTTTTTTACTAGTAATGGCAGCGATCAGCGATTTTTTTCGTGACTGCGACATTATGGCGGACACTTCGGACAATTTTGACACATTTTTGGGACCATTGTCATTTTCACAGCAAAAAATGCATTTAAATAGCCCAGACGAAGACACGTGATCCCGTGTCGTGACGCGTAGGGATTGGACGGACGTACACCTGGAGTGACGTAACCCGGCGCTGTGAAACGCCGCTCGTTTTTATTACTGCTGCTTTTTAATTTTGTTAAATGTAAGCACAGGCTTTTCCTTCAATAAATTTCCCCTGGTTTACTGTACTTTACTATTGGAGTCCCTCCTTCTGTTCTCTCTTTCTTACATTTGGGGCTGAGTGCTGTGTGGATTTGTGAAGGAGACGCAGTATCAGCTGAAAGGGTGGACGGATTGGATTAATCCATAGAGGACTGCGATTGTGGGATATATTTGGATGTCTATTTTCATCTCCCTGGAGGTAAGAGGCTAGTGAGCCCAGGGAAGGATTCGATTCATCATCCACTTGCCATTATTATTTCATGTTTTTAATTCAGCATTATTAAACATCCCTATCTGGCAGGATTCACCATATTTATTTTGGGATTATTTCTTGCACATCACTTATCCAGCATTCCTTGCTGGAGTGATTTATATATCTTTTTGGACTTTATTGCTATTTTATTTGATTCATGTATTCTTGAGTTTGAGGACTCTCTTATAATATTATATATATTTATTATATTTATCACTCATCACTTTTTTCTAATATTTTTTGGTTCCCAATTTCTGGGTTCTCATGTGGTCATATTTTTGTGTGTCACTAATTCTGTGAGATACGTTGCGCAGAATCACATCCACTTTTGATTTAAATTGCATTGTTTATTGTGAAAATGACAGTTGCAGTTTGGGAGTTAAACACAGGGGGCGCTGTAACATTTAGGGATCACTGTGTATGTGTTTACTAGTGTAGGGGGGTGTGGCTGTAGGACTGACATCATCGATCGAGTCTCCCTAATAAAAGGGATCACTTGATCGATGCGCCGCCACAGTGAAGCACGGGGAAGCCGTGTTTACACACAGCTCTCCCCGTTCTTCAGCTCCGGGGAACGATCGCGACGGAGCGGCTATAAACAAATAGCCGCGCCGTCGTCCCGGATCGCTCCCCGAGCGGACCCGACCTCCGCATGTACCGGGGGGGGTCCCGATCGGACCCCCCACCCACGTCTAGGCAGGCACCTACAGGTACGTTGATGTGCCTGTCCGTGCCATTCTGCCGACGTAAATGTACATGAGGAGGTCGGGAAGTGGTTAATAGACTTTATTGTAAATATACAAGTTAAAAAGGGCATTATCTCTAAAATACATGGCTATTTAATTGGCCAACTCCAGGAAAAGGCTACCTCTCAAGCTAGATGGGGACGGGAAAAGGACCTAGGAGATCCAACGGGTGAACAATGGCAAAATATTTTGGAACAATTACAGTCAGTATCAGTTTCACCCCAGCAAACTTTAACACAATTAAACATAATCCATAGGGTGTATAGGACCCCAGTTAAATTGTATTACTGGGGTAAACTAGATATATCTGACTGTCACTGGTGTAGGAGAACCTCCGCTGACCTAATACATATGCTATGGAAATGTCCCAAATTATTTAGGTACAGTGGAACCTTGGTTTACGAGTAACTCAGTTAACAAGCTTTTTGAAAGACTAGCAAATCTCAGGAACAAAGTCTTTCCGAGGTTTGCCGAGGTCAGTTGAAGTGTCCTTGGGCCTTTTCGGACGTTTAAGAGGCTCTCCGGCTTCCCCCTGCCTCTGGCTGCATGCGGTATTGCATGCCATTAAAGTCAATGTGGAACAAATTATTTTAGTTTCCATTGACTTCAATGGGGAAACTCGCTATGATATGTGAGTACTTTGGATTACGAGCATTCTCCTGGAACGGATTATGCTCGTAATCCAAGGTTCCACTGTACTGGCAAAAAATAATTGATACTATTAACCGGGTATATCAAACACAGGTACAAAGGGATCCTAAAATTCGTTTAGTAAGGTGCCTAGAAAAAGAAACATACATACCAACAATTAGGATAGCACGCAAGCTAAAAGGGATTTCCTCACGAGCAGAATCGTGGAAAAATGTGTGATGTGTTTTGCAATGCCATTATTTCCTAATAAACACACACAACAATTCACTGGCGCTAAACAGGGATAATAGAATTCCTAAAAAGTCGTTACTAGTATGTAGGGTATAGAGTAGATAGTCCAGAGCTGCAAGAATCGTGGTACCCGGAAGTACCAAAAATACAGAAAATACACCAAAAAACTGCGCTCATGATCATCTACAGTTCATAATAAACCCAGCATTTTTGGGAGAAGACAAAAGTTTCAGATAAAATATTTTGGAAGAAAATCCATTTATTAAAGATGAACTCCAAGATATAATAAAAAGTCTGTATAAAAATATATACAAAGCTATATAAGCTGTATAAACCAGATGTAAATTCCACAGGCAGCTACCATCAAGTACACAGGGTTAAACCTCACGGGTTCAATGAACATGCCATCAGATGGAAATAGCAATTACAGTACCTTCAGGGAAGATGGTAGGGTAGCGGTGGTGAGAGGATGGCCATACAACTCTCAACAGGAGCCTGTCTTCAGGCAATCCACATACCCGGAGTGTCATTAGATAATAGCCTTGACGACGCATTTCACGCTTCAAAGCGCTTTTTCAAAGTCCCTTGAAAAAGCGATTTGAAGCGCGAAAGCGTCGTCAAGGCTATTATCTGATCCCCTTATTTTATGGAAGTCTAATCCATCCATCAATTTTTCAAGATTAACTTAATTTTAAAACATTGTTTTCCCACTGACAGCTTCCACTATATTGCATGTGAGTGTGCAACCTAGGGATCTTCCACTAGAGGGCAGCATTTACATCTCTGCTTCATTACTTCGACCGAAGAGCGGCGTCCCAGATGTGTGACGTCATCACGATCGGACGGAACGAGCGGCTGTTCTTCCAGACCTCATTGCGCTGTGTCCCCGATTGGTGGATTCGCCGGATGATCCGTCCTGTCTCCCCTACGATGACACTCCGGGTATGTGGATTGCCTGAAGACAGGCTCCTGTTGAGAGTTGTATGACCATCCTCTCACCACCGCTACCCTACCATCTGCCCTGAAGGTACTGTGATTGCTATTTCCATCTGATGGCATGTTCATTGAACCCGTGAGGTTTAACCCTGTGTACTTGATGGTAGCTGCCTGTGGAATTTACATCTGGTTTATACAGCTTATATAGCTTTGTATATATTTTTATACAGACTTTTTATTATATCTTTGGAGTTCATCTTTAATAAATGGATTTTCTTCCAAAATATTTTATCTGAAACTTTTGTCTTCTCCCAAAAATGCTGGGTTTATTATGAACTGTAGATGATCATGAGCGCATTATTTCCTAATGGCACCCTAAATGCGGTGTGATTTTGCCACTATTGTCACACTACAATTGTGGAAACAAAATAGCCCAACGCGGGTCACCCAATAGAAGTTTCAGAACCACTTTTAGGCGACACGCGGTGCGTGATTTTGTTTTGCGAAATTTGCACGTGACAATCGTGGCAAAGTCGCAGCATGTGTAGGGTGCCATAAAAAAAATTACATCGCAAACACGATTGCCACGATTCTGGAATCGCAGGCAGAATTGTAGCGATTCCGCCCACTAATCAAATTGCCTATGTGTGAACAGAGCCTAAAAGAGACAAAACATCTTCTTGTCTGAGCTACTTACTAAACTTAAAGGGTCACTAAAGTAATTTTTTTTTTTTAGCTAAATAGCTTCCTTTACCTTACTGCAGTCCTGGTTTCATGTCCTCATTGCTCGTTTTTGCTCTGATGTTGCTGTAATACTACTCTGTTCTGGACACTTCCTGGTTGTCTGGCTCCTTGTGAAAAAAGTCATGGGAGAGTTTAGTTTTGTTTTCCTAGCCATGACTCTCTATGGCACTGTCCAGCACAGAGGCATAAAATAACATGCAAAGACTAAACTAGTTTGTTTCGTTTTTGCATCTAAGAGGCACATTTTATGATTGATTTTTATCTATTTTTAATCGTTTTTAAAAGGAATCAGTTAACTATTATGTCTATATACCCTGTAAACAGTAATTTCAGCAAAAAAAAATGTTTCCTTTAGTGATCCTTTAAGTAAGTTCCTGACAAGCAGCACGTGTACCTTTTTTAAGCCGTCTAGCAAACAACCTTTTTACATAGCAGCAAGACCCCACAGCAGAGACAGCAAAAGAGAGAAAGACCCGAGGATCAGTCAGTTCACATAAATGCCTGGGGACAGCGAATAAATTAGGGTCTTAGTACCAGGTAAGATGTAGACCTAGAAATGGGGGCTTTATCCCACCCAAAACTCTACAAACCCTCTTGGGTCCAGTACTCAGAACAGAAGCCACTCTATGTGTCAGACACCTACGTGACACATACAGACTATCCAAAATCCTGTCAGCCAGTGCCTCAGTCACAATATACTGTATATTTGTTTTTTCCCCTTCTATTGGTTGAACTAGATGAACTGTGTCTTATTTCAGCCAGACTAACTATGTACAGTAACTATATTTACAAAAAGGAAGTATTCCTATATAAAGCATACAAGAGATGATTTCGAGTTTTTAGAAGAAATGTAGTGTCAAGAGAACTAGTTTTAGCCACATGTGGTGTTAAGTCAATATGTACCATGTTCAACCAAGGGATCGAGACAGTACAGTATTTTTTTAAAGAAGTTTTCCACTATTAGCACTAAATATTTGTATTTCATTTTACAAGGTATTAGGCTGGTTTTAGAAAATAATGTTTTTTATTATGAGGATGAATTTTAAAAAAAGTTGAACAGCTTGATGGCCAAGGACATGCCCTCCATGTCATGGCAGTCAATGGATTACACATTGTTCAGTATTTGTTGGCAGATTTTGTACTTTTTGTGAAATGGGCAGCGAAATGCATTGGGACATGGCCTGCCATTCATTTCACTTCAGCACATGGGTCTGCGTCATGATGTGTGGGTTATGGATCTTTTCCTTTGAAATTGCTGCAGCTTGGAGCTAGGACAAGCTCTCTGTTCCTGCCTGCACTCACAGCAGTCTATTTGGACTTTACCTCTCTACCTGAACGGCACCTAAATGTTGTCTTTTTGGGTCACAGTGGGCAGCTGTAAAGCTGACTTCTTTGGTCACCGGAAAGGTTTTAAAACAATGCCTATTGATCATTTTGGAGACTGTAACTTTTGGCCATTTTGCAGGTGCATGCTATTATAAAGCAGAACTCTAGTTTTACGTCTAGCCAAAAACCGCCCACAAAATCCTTTTGTTTAGCATCTCCTTGATCACCTGTATGTTCCTCGTGTTTATCTTCAGAACTCAGCATACCAACCTCCTCTTTTATCCTACTAATCCTCTGCCCCCTGTTCACACCCTTTCCTCCAGGGACACTGTGCGTACAGATGGCCTTGCTGACAGTGGTGTCGCTATGGGGATGCGGACCACACCGTGTGACACCTGCCAGAGGAGTGACACCATCTCAAGAGCAGGAAGGGTCATTGGTCCAGGAGGCAGGGCTTCTTTTTTAGCCGAAAAAACAGTGGAAAAGAATTCCACCACCTCTGGCACTAGTCCTGTGTTTTTCCTCCTGTCACTGCTGCTGCTACAGAAGCCAGGAATGACAGAGCAAGCAACTCTCTAGGCAGAGCAGCTGCAGTGAATCCTCCCTGCCCACTGCCCAAATGTAGCTGAGTTGGTGTGATTGGGGGGGGCAATGAAATCGCTGGTGTCAGGGCCCCAGCGGGCAAGCATCTATCCAGTCTTGTTGCCACCAGGTTGCCTGCTACATTTCTGTCAGTGACGCACAGCATCTTGCCATCTTCCCCGCGGCCATCCAGATCCTGATTCCAGCAAGCACACACCATTGTTAGCAGGTCAGTTCCAAATCAATATCCTCAGGGACAGATCCAGAGATCCCCATACAGTTTGGTGACTTCTGCATCGGATCTGTCCCTGAGGACAGCAGACAAAGCAAAGTATGGGCCATCTTTCTATTTCAATCTGATGTCTCCCTCATAGCAGCTTCACTCCAGCAAATGGTGAGCCCTCCACTCCCCTGACCAGGATCTGTCCAGACATGTGGGATCTGCTCACACCTGAGTGGCTGACACCTCCTCTGTCCTGTTCCATCTATTGTCATTGGCTGCCATGGGAAGACATTGGGGGACCCCTATATTAAACATGACGTGAGGGGCACCTATATTATACACCACATAGAGTATAGACCAGGGGCTGGATTTCTGTTGAAAGAAGTCCCACACACTGCCACTGGGATTGATTACAGTAAAATATTATAAATAAATTATGGCTACACATTCATCATACATTATTACAATGTTTTTCATACTTTCACTGTGGAATGGGGCCATTCCAAAAGAGGGACGTATGAAACAATTCTGGGCACTTAATAATATATGATAAATATGTAGCCATAATATATTATAGTTTACTATATATTACTATATATTTTAGTGAATCAATCCCAATTACAGTCGGTCTGGGATTGAACGTATAAAAAAAATATTAAAAAACAATCTGCACTGTGCACTTTAATAATGTACAATTTTTTTGCTATACGGCACTGTGTTTTAACTTTAACTGGCAATTGCGCAGTCATGCAACGCTGTACATAATATAAATGTATGTTGGTTTTTTTCTCACACATAGAACCCTTTTTTTGGAGGTATTTTATTTTACGCGCTATAATTTTTAATATGTATGCTGATACATATTGATTCATACATACTGATGATTTTTATGTTTTATACTTGTAATGGTGACGATCAGCGAGACTGCATTATTGCAGTGGACAATCTGACACTTTGTGGGAACCAGTGTAACTAATACAGTGATCAGTGCTAAAAATATGCACTGTCACAGTACTAGTGGCACTGGCTGGGAAGGGGTTAAACATCTAGGGCATCAAAGAGTTAAATGTGTGCCTAACCTATGTTTTTGTTTGTACAGTGTACTGCTTTCACTAATGCCACGTACACACGACCGGTTCATTAGATTAAAACGGACCGATGGATTTTTTCATCAGATATCCGATGAAGCTGACTTTCATCAGTCGTGCCTACACACCATCAGTTAAAAATCTGTTTGTGTCAGAACGCGGTGACGTAAAACACTACGACGTGCTGAGAAAAATTAAGTTCAATGCTTCCGAGCATGCGTCGACTTGATTCTGAGCATGCATGGATTTTTAACCGATGGACTTGCCCACAGACGATCATTTTTTTCTATCGTTTTTTTAAGCATTAGATAATTTTAAAACGGGTTTAATGCCGTGTACACACGATCAGTTCGTCTGATGAAAACAGTCCGATTTCATCGGACGAACCGATCGTGTGTGGGCCCCATCGTTTTTTTTCCCATCGGTGAAAAAACATAGAACCTGTTTTAAAATTATCTGATGGTTAAAAAAACGATAAAAAAAAACAATCGTCTGTGGGCAAGTCCATTGGTTAAAAATCCACGCATGCTCAGAATCAAGTCGACGCATGCTCGGAAGCATTGAACTTAATTTTTCTCAGCACGTCGTAGTGTTTTACGTCACCGCGTTCTGACACGAACAGATTTTTAATTGATGGTGTGTAGGCAAGACTGATGAAAGTCAGCTTCATCGGATATCTGATGAAAAAATCCATCGGTCCGTTTTCATCGGATGAACCGATCGTGTGTACATGGCATTAGTTTTTTCACCGATGGGAAAAAAATGATGGGGCCCACACACGATCGGTTCATCAGACGAACTGATCGTGTGTATGCGGCATAAGGGATGTGCTGGATTTGATTTTCTGCCTTGCAGGGAAACCAAATCCAGTACATCCCTGCTGACAGGACGGAGCTCTGCATTGTTTACATATGCAGAGCTCTATCCAGTGTGTCTCCTCACCGATCAGCAAATGCCGGTGGTCATCCATTGGCGGGCACCCGCTGATCGACTTCTGCTGTGACTTATCACCTCCTACCCAGAATATATATATATATATATATATATATATATATATATATATTGTGAAAAAAAACTTGCAACCGCTGTACTTTAATACATGACATTTGCAACAGTGTACAGGTTAATACAAATTGTATATATAAACGATTCAAAAATTATGATGATCAAATAAATTAAAGGAGAAGTCCAGCCTGAGCTCGTTTGGTTGGGCTTCTCCTATGCGCAGGCCCGGACTGGCCATAGGGCATACCGGGCATATGCCCGGTGGGCCGCGGCGGCCCGCGGGCCGCCATTGGCCAGCGAGTGGCCCGCGGGCCGCCAGTGGCCCGCGAGTGGCCCGCGACGGCCCTCGGGTGGCATGGCATGTCTCCCCCCGAGCAGTGCTGTGTCTTAAAGCCGAACCCCGTGAAAAAAACTTGGGCGGTGATTGTCCAGGCTGGCCGCACTCACTACAATTGCCGGAGGCGGAGCCTAATACTCCGCCCACCTTCCTCCGCACCATCCTTCCTGCCCGGGCTCTGTGGACTGGATGAGAGAGTGAGGGGAACTTACATGCATCCCTGCACGTCCAGCAAGCACTATTGCATCCTCCTCCCAAATGTAAGTGCTAGTTCCACTGCTACTTGCCAAGCCTGTGTGGCACGATGTAGCCAAGGAGGAGTTTAATGTACCCTAGCTGTTGGCTCCTGTCTCTGCCCACCTCCTGTCAGTCAGACCTGTGTAGCTAGCACAGAGCTGAGGAGGATTTTAAGAGCACTTCCTATGGCTCCAATCCATGCTGTATAGGTCTGTCCCCAGCAAACACATGGCTCCAGCAATGTCCCTGTTGGTGCAGACATGGACAAAAGCTGCAATTAAATGCCACATGGGTCTGAGGTGTCCCGTCCATTAAGGGTACATGGGCACTGCCCCCTCTCTACAGCCACCCCCTCTATGTAGAATGGATAGATTCATGCATTGCATGAATCTATCCATGGCTGCCGCTGCCACCCCCTATTCATGCGTCCGGCCTCTTTTCTGATGCCGGGCGTCTGAATTACATCAGCAGGGGTGTTTTTTTGAAGCACCTGATTAGAGCCGTAGGCTCTAACAGGCTTCAAAAAGGAGGACTGCAAGCACAAAGCATTGTTCTTGCAGTCCACCCAGATGTGTTAGAAAAGCAAATTAATATTTGCTTTTCTAACACTGAACCGCCTCTCCGCCAATCAGGTAGCATGGGTCTAATACCCGTTACCTGATTGGCTCCTATTGGATGCAATGGAACAACAGAGGAGAGCAAAGAATGGAGGACACAGGAGCTGTCCCACAGCTCGACACCGTCACCCACTGCCTGAGATGGAATAAGTGCCGGGCAGGCAGGGGCCACAGTAGCAGCATTTGATGGGCACAGCTGGCAGCATTTGATGGGCATGAGTGATTTCATTAGACGGGGTAAAAGTGGCAGCATTTGATGGGGTAAAAGTGATGGCATTTGATGGGCAGGAGTGGCTGCATTTGATTGGGCACAAATGGCTGTATTAGATGGGGCACAAGTGGCTGTATTTGACGGGTACAATGGCTGCATTTGATGGGCACAGTGGCTGCATTTTTATGGGCACAGGGGCTGCATTTGATGGGCACAGGGGCTGCATTTGATGGGCACAGTTGCTGCATTTGATGGGCACAGTGGCTGCATTTGATGGGCACAGAGGCTTCAATTGATGGGCACAGCGGCTGCATTTGATGGGCACAGCGGCTGCATTTGATGGGCACAGCGGCTGCATTCGATGGGCACAGTGGCTGCATTTGATGGGCACAGTGGCTTCAATTGATGGGCACAGCGGCTGCATTTGATGGGCACAGCGGCTGCATTTGATGGGCACAGCGGCTGCATTTGATGGGCACAGTGGCTGCATTTGATGGGCACAGTGGCTTCAATTGATGGGCACAGCGGCTGCAATTGATAGGCGCAGTGGCTGCATTTGATTGGGCACAAGTGGCTGTATTAGATGGGGCACAGTGGCTGCATTTGATGGGCACAGTGGCTGCATTTGATGGGCACAGCGGCTGCATTTGATGGGCACAGCGGCTGCATTTGATGTTTTTTTTTTCAGTATTTTTCAGTTTGTTTGCGCCCCTCTAAAAATTTTGAGCACCAGCTGCTACTGGGTCTGATAGCTTCTGTCCCTGCCTGTCACCTATCTCTTTGATGATAAAAACACCATGGCCCGGACTCACGAAGAGCGGCGTATATTTGTGCGGGCGTAGCGCATCTCATATGCGCTACGCCGATGTAACATTGAGAGGCAAGAACAGTATTCACAAAGCACTTGCTCCCATTACAAGTAGCTGCTACTCACATATAAAACTGCTTGTTCCCAAGCTACAAGCGCTTCCTACTATATGAATTTACACTATGGATACCTGGGCTTTACTCTTTCATGTACATGGTGGGACTGGGCCATTGTGGTGGATAAATCAGACACTGTAACTTTTTTTGGGACCAGTGACAGTAATACAGTGATCAGTGGTAAAAATATGCCCTATCACTGTACTAGTTATTCATTTATTTCATTTTACGTACTTATATTGTGCCATCAA
Source organism: Rana temporaria (assembly GCF_905171775.1). Lineage (NCBI taxonomy): Eukaryota > Metazoa > Chordata > Amphibia > Anura > Ranidae > Rana > Rana temporaria. The sequence continues at coordinate 342,045,383 of NC_053490.1, forward strand.
GGTGGATCCTTAAGAGGAAGAGGTGTGATTTGCAGGTGATAGGGCAGGTTTTAAACATGAAGGGGCGTGGCATTGACAGAAAGGGGTAGGTCATATTTAAATTAGGGGGTGCACATGTTTAGTCAGGCCTAGGGCAGCACAAAACCTAAATACACCACTGCCCCCCAGTGCACTCTCAGCTGCGAGTCGGAGCCGCAGAGTGAAGTCGCCTCCTTTATGTCTACACAGAGGGAGGGAACCCGACATGCAGTCGCGCACGGATATGAGGTACATTATGGGTCTGAAGGGAGGGTCTGTATTGTAGGGGGGTTTCTGTATTGTGGGGGGGGGGGGGGTTCTGTATTGTAGGGGTGGTCTGAAATGTAGGGGGGGTTTTGTATTGTAAGAGGAGTCTGAAATGTAGGGGGGGTCTGTATTGTAGGGGGGGTCTGTACTGTAGGGAGGGGGTCTGTACTGTAGGGGGGTCTGCACTGTAGGGAGGGGGTCTGCATTGTAGGGAGGTATGTGTAACATGCAGGGGGTCCAGAACTGTTAGGGGGGTGTCTGTGTAACAAACTGTGGGCTATGTAATGTAAAGGGGCCCAGAGGTGCAGGGGGCTGTGTAATGTAAAGGGACCCAGAGGTGTAGGGTGCTGTGTAATGTAAAAGGGTCCAGAGCTGCAGGGTGCTATGTAATGTAAAGGGTCCAGAGGTGCAGGGTGCTATGTAATGTAAAGGGTCCAGAGGTGCAGGGTGCTATGTAATGTAAAGGGTCCAGAGGTGCAGGGTGCTATGTAATGTAAAGGGTCCAGAGGTCCAGGGTGTTGTGTAATGTAAAGGGTCCAGAGGTGCAGGGTGCTGTGTAATGTAAAGGGGTCCAGGGTGTTGTGTAATATAAAGGGTCCAGAGGTGCAGGGTGCTGGAACCCCACATCTCATGATTAACCGCCGCAAAGTGCAGCTGCACCCCCCCCCCCCCCCACCCGGGCTGCTCAGTCTAAAATGCCCGGGCCTATTTTTTGTCCCAGTCCGGGCCTGCCTATGCGTGACAGGAGTGCAATTAGTTTTACACTCCTGTGACCCTTTTTCAGCAGAGAGCGGTCTGAAGTCTGCTCTCTGCTGATGTCACTGGAATCAGTCCAGGCACCGTGTCATCACGACAATAAAGTCTGGATCTGCCAGGTGCCTGGACTAATGCCTGTCTCAGCCTCTCAGCGGGCTGCTGAGAGGCTGAGACAGCCGCTTTAAACTCCTCCACAGTTCAGCACTCCAGTGAGCATGGAGGAGCAGAGAGGAAAGCTGCTGATTGACAGTTAGCAGCTCTCCGCTCAGGGATCTGTGAGAACCGAGACATCTGCAAATGTTCGATCGCCTCGGTTCTCAGTGCAGAGGTGTCGGGGGACAGATGCAGCATTGGACCGATGCTTCATCCACCTAGGCAGGGGTCAAGTCCTGGGGAAAAAAGTGTGGGAACTCCCACCCAAGATCCACTCCCCCACCAAAAAAAAAAAAATGATACGCTCATATGCATATATATTTCACAGAAAATACAGTGCCAGATGTAAAGTGCCAGTTTACAAAAAAAAATATGGTGTCCTCACCCCCAACCCTCCCCCTGGTCACTGAGCATTAGCATAGCTCTCCCCCCTAGCCTGCCGCAATGCTCTGTCCTGCCACTGTGGAGTGATAGCTGGAACATAACAGAGCAGTAGACACTGGGCAGGCTAGTGCATTGGGCTCTCTTCTGTCTAGCCTGCCACAGTGCTCTGCAGGGCGCTGGGCAGGCTAGTTTCAGGGTGGCAGCACACGATCACGATGCACACCCCAAACCGGCCCCTGTAAATGTTGTGGTTTATGCCAGTGCGCCAATCCATGCACTGTCACGGATGGGGATGACACCATCAATGTCGGATATCACTTTCTTCTTAATAGTGTCACCCAGGCCTGGACTAGGACAAAAAACCCATGAGTTTTAGACTGAGCATCCCAGTGTAAATCCCCCCCCTCAGTAAATTCCCCCAGTTTTATCTCCCATAGTGTAAATTCCCCCCGTTGTAAATCCCTACAGTGTATTCATTCCCTGTGTAAATACCCTCAAATCCCCCTGATGTAACTCCCCCTAATGTAACCCCCCTGATGTACCTCCCCCTGTGTAATCCCCCTAATGTAACCCCCCCGATGTAACTCCCCCCTGTGTAATCCCCCTAATGTAACCCCCCTGATGTACCTCCCCCTGTGTAATCCCCCTAATGTAACCCCCCCTGTGTAATCCCTCTAATGTAACCCCCGTGCAATCCCCCTAATGTAACCCCCCCTGTGTAATCCCCCTAATGTAACCCCCCCAATGTAACTCCCCCCTGTGTAATCCCCCTAATGTAACCCCCCCTGTGTAATCTCCCTGATGTAACCCCCCATGAAATCCCCCTAATGTAACCCCCCCATGAAATCCCCCTAATGTACCCCCCCCCCCCCACTGTGTAATGCCCTTAATGTAACCCCCCCTGTGTAATCCCCCTAATGTAACCCCCCCCCTGTGTAATCCCCCTAATGAAACCCCCCCTGTGTAATCCCCCTAATGTACCCCCCCCTGTATATCTGCCCATTGTGACTCTATAGTGTATAATATCTCTCCCCTCCCCACATTTACAGACCTTAGACAGCGCGGCTTTCTCCACATGGATGTCCCTCCTCCTAGGCTCCTCCTCCTGTTGTGGATGTACTGTCAGTGTGGAGGAGGAGCCTAGACTCTGTCGGCTGTGATGAGTGTAATTGTGATAGGCAGCCGGCACCTCTCCCCGCCTGCCTGTCACAATAATAGGGGATTGCAGTTCCGGAAGACATGCACTGAGGAGGGGAGAGCTGCGGCGCCTCTCTCTCTCTCAATCCAGCACTGTGCCGGGTGTCACCCGGGTGCGGAGAGCCCCCCCCCGCTCCCCCCTTGCAACACCGCTGCCCAGGAAACATTGCAGCCGTTCCCATGCGTTCCCGCAGGACTCGAGCCCTGCACCTAGGTAAGTATAAATGGGCCAACCCCCCCCCCCCCCCATACTTCTCTTTTCAATAACTTCCCAAAAAAGTGCTCTTGTGCTCCAATCTTCTACAAAGTGCAGTGCAGTGTCAAACCACTCTGTGGTTTGAGAAGCTCCCCACTCACCAGATTTAATGGACCACTAGCTTTTCAGTCTAAGGGTCAAACAAGCCGTAAACCTGCAGCGGCTGATGCCTTGCACAGGTCCATAAAAATCTTCCCCGGCACAGCAGTTTATAAATGGAAAGAAAGGGAACTGATAGTGAAGTACTGTAAAAAAGGTGTTTTTTTTTTTTCAAACATTGATTCCTACTTACAAAACTCCAAGATGAAATAGGCATGTGTATTAATCCAAGAGTACAATCAGGAACGCTGCATCGAGCATGCATTCCACCAAAACCGGAAGTGACGTGCTATGGACTTTGCATCGGAAATTACGTCAACGCGTTTTACCCTCCCACAAGGCGTCATCAAGGACCTAATTTCCATTTGAACAGACCAAGCTTTTATATACAAGGGGAGTCGCCTCCCTCTTGTCTATCCGATGGGTTTTTACTAGCGGCCATTTATCCGTGGACTGAAGACCACATTACTACCTTCAACAGTAGCAGCGGCCATTTTCCCATAGAAAAAGAAAATAAATATCTATATACTCCGTCTAAAAGACATCAATTACGCACCTATACATATATAAGTTAGAAAAACATAAAAAACATCCTATTATGTAAAAACTATTGTAATGAACACCCTTTATTTAAAAAAATATGCATATTGAAGAACAATTGAATAAAAATGAAAATAGAAAAATAGAAAATAAAAATAAACATGAAGAATGAAAATAAAAATAAAATGTTAAAATAAATACACTAAAATAAAAAAACACGACAAATGACAATAAAAAATAAAATGACATAAATACTAACCATGAGACAAAATGAAAAAATTAAAATATTACCAATTTGAGATAAAACAATTCAAGTCTAGCTCAATGTTCAACCCAAAAGGAGTACACAAACAATGGCTCCAATGTGTTTCGTTTTGGGAGATGGCCTTTTTTAGGTTTCCTCCTCTCCAATGGTCCTTAAGGCCTCGTACACACGATCAGTCCAAACCGATGAAAACGGACTGAAATTCAGTTTCATCGGTCCAAACTGACCGTGTGTACACCCCATCGGTCTGTAGTCCTTCAGTCCAGAAACAGAGAACTTGCTTTAAAATTGGACCGATGGACGCCTGACCGATAGGTCAAAACCGATGGTTAGTACGCAAAAGCATCGGTTCCAAACCCGGGCATGCTCAGAGTCAAGTAGACGCATGCTTGGAAGCATTGAACTTCATTTTTTTCAGCACGTCGTTGTGTTTCACGTCACCGCGTTGTACTCAATCGGTTTTTGAACTGATGGTGTGTAGGCACATCAGACCATCAGTCTGCTTCATCGGTGAACTGATGAAACTGAACTTCAGTCCGTTTTCATCAGTTTGGACTGATCGTGTGTACATGGCCTTACTCTGTCTATCCCACAGAACGTCAAACCACTTGTATTCCTCGCATGGTGAAGTCTAAAGTGGTTAGACAGACTGTGGTGTGTCTGACTCCCAGCTTTCTAGTGGTTCTACCCACATACTGAAGCCCACACGGGTAGGCTAAAAGATAGGTAAAATGCGTGGTCCCACAGGTGAAAACTTTTTTATCTTGTAGGACTCACCCCGTGAGTGAGAGTCCTCCCAGAACATGTGAACAATATAAAGAAAGGCTATAAGCACCATAGTGTATGTCAGGGACATGGCATGCGCAGACGTGCATTAGCAGGTGCCCGTGTTGACGGGCATAGGCTAAAGCCTATGCGCAGGAACATTAGCGCTAACAGGCGAACGCACATTGTCGCTAGCAGGCAAATGCACATTAGTGCTAACAGGTGAATGCATATTTGCATGCGTGAAAATACGCGCACATGTTAGCCATTAATACTGGCGCCAAATGGCCTATATAAAGCCCAAAAACTGGCCTGATGTCCCCACTAGCCACTGTGCCTTACAAATATACTCCATATACATGTTTTAGCCTTTGACTTTGCCCCCAACAGTGGTGGTGTTTTGTGGCCTTGTGTCCTTTTGCTGTCTCCTTTGGCGGTTGGCGGTTTCTGTCTGGCATGGGAGCTGCGATATGCTAAGGGAGATTTCTGTCTCCTGCTGCCTCCCCCCCACCCGTCCGTGTTTTTTTTGGGGGGGGCACTGGCATATCGGCGCCATGCTCCTACACCCATTTGGTGGCATCTGCGATAGCTCTGCCACCTAGTGGCAGTGCAGTTTGTTTTCTTGGATGGACGGGAGTCTACTGCGTATGCATACTCCCATTGGTAGCTGATGCCCTTGCATCAGCATACCTATCCATCCTCACATGGCCTTGGGGGAGGGGCAGACCCCACCCCTTCAGGGATATAAGTCAGTGGTGAGACATGGCTGAGATCATTTCCTTTACTCACCAACACCATGCACATCACAGGGACTTCTACTGCTGCTCAGCGATTTTACACATTAAGGTAAAACATAATTTCCCCACCCCAGCACTCACCTGGTGCTTCACCTGCATTCTTTGCACTTTTTTATTTTTTTCCAATTTCTTTATTTTCAAAACAAAAAAATAACATTTTATAAAAAACATCAAAGAAAAATTAACAATCATCTAACAAAAATAAATAAATAAATCCTGGTTCATTCTAATGGACATATTACAACACTATCTCTCTATTCGATCGTCTCCAGAAGGAACCAAGGCTCCAAAAAAAAAAAAAAAAAAATTAAACAAAAAGAAAATTTAAAGTTACGAGAGAGAGAGAAGAAACCGGAACTATTCCATATTGTTGATATCTTCGGGGTCCTCTCCTTTCCTCCCTTAATTCCCGTCCTCCCACTATTACACATCAGGAGCATGGCCCCTTCGCTGCCATTATTGGTTCATTACAAAAGGGAGGGAGGGCCTTATAGGGGGAAGAATTCAATAAATCAGCACTTCAAATTTCCTAATGTTTGGACATGGGAGGACGCTATCCCATGCCATCCCATTTCATTATAGCCCATTCCCCGTGCCCTCTCCCCCCATGTTTCTTATAGTTTCTTTTCGTTCCTTATCTTAATATGCAATCCTAGATTTTCCCTCCCGAGCCTTCTCTAATAAATAAAAAAAAAAAAACACAAAAAAAAAAAAAAAAACACAACATCCCCACATATCTCTCCCCCTCCCCCTCCCTCCACCCTACTCCCCCTCCAACAACCCCCGCTCTCCCTCAGACTGAATCCAGTCATTCCAGGGTGTCCAAATTTTACAGTATACTTCCCTTCTTTTCCTATTTGTCCAAATCAGATCCTCCATTCTATTCACCTCTTCCACTTTCTTAATCCACATGCTCAATGTTGGGGGTTGTGTTTGTTTCCATTTCAACGGTATACATGCTTTAGCAGCATTCAACAGGTGGTGCAATAATGGGTTCCCTTTTATTCCCCAGGGAATGTCTGACAGATGCAGCAGGAAAAAAGCTGGGTCCTCTGGTATAGTCATTTTACTAAATTCTTGTATAATCCTCTGGATACCTCCCCAGAATCCCCTAATTCTAGGGCATGTCCAAAAGATATGTACCATCGTACCATTTTCTGCCTTACATCTCCAGCATTCACTTTTTATGTTTGGGTAGAATCTGTGAAGCTTATCTGGAGTCCTGTACCATTGTGCCATTATTTTGTAATTACATTCCTGCATTTTGGTACAGGTTGCTGTCTTAAATATGGCTTGTATCATTCTAGTTTTTTGTTTTTCCTCAAAAGTCCTACCCAAATCTGATTCCCACTTCTGGATAAAAGGCAGCTCAAAATTTCCTAATGGACTACTCAATATTGCATACATTTTAGATATTGTATGTACGCTTGGTTCTTTTTCCATACACTGTTTCTCAAATTGTGACAGTTCCCGTTCCCGGTACCGTGGCACCACTCTAGAGTTTAAGAAATGAATTAGTTGTGCTGCTTGCCAGAACTCTAACTGATAATTTCCTTTTTTATCCATCAGGTTATGTATTGTTGGCCATTTACCTTCATTTCTGAAGTGGGAGATCTGATATATCCCCTTCTCAATCAATGATGCAAAGGGGCCTTTCTGTATGCCAGGTAGAAATTGCAGATTACCCAGTATAGGTATTAATGGCGAGTTGTCCATAGATATTAATTGCCTAGAGAACAGATTATGACAAATCCGTAGGGTTGTACCGATTGTTGGATGTTTTTTGGTATTTATTGCGACAGCTTTATAGCACCAGGGGGCTCTACTTAATAGTTCCTGACATTGTAATTGTTCTAAGTTTGGCCAGATCTTTGTATTCTTATGTCTACACCAATCAAGTACTCGACCTAGGTGTACTGCCTGATAATATTTATAAATATCTGGGACTGCTAAGCCTCCATAGGACCTTGGTAAGGATAGCAGTGACCTCTTTATCCTTGGTTGCTTTCCTGCCCATATGAACCTTGTAAATACTGTTTGTATATTCTTAAAAAATATTTTGGGTAATGTTATCGGAATTGCCTGGAGCAAGTACAATATTTTAGGCAATATATTCATCTTGATTACGTTACTCCTTCCAAACCAGGAGAAAATTGCCCTGTTCCATCTTTCCAATAGTTCACGTATTTTATTCAGTAGTGGTACAAAGTTCAGTTCGTACATTTTCTTTGAGGTCACTGCGATCCTTGTCCCCAAGTAATTCAAGCTTTGATCTGCCCATTTAAACTTAAAACTTAGGCCTAATCCTTTTGATATTTCTTTTGGTATTGCTATCATTAAGGCTTCTGACTTGCTACAATTTATTTTAAAGTATGAAAGTTTACTGTATAATTCCATTTCTTTGATTAGAATCGGTAATGACACTGACGGATTTGTTATCGAAAACAACATATCGTCGGCGTATGCCGCTATTTTACACTGTGTTCCTTTTATTTCAATTCCTTTGATGTCTTTGTTCAGTCTTACTTTACATAAAAAGGGTTCTAAAGTCAGGGCGAATATCAAAGGCGATAAGGGGCAGCCCTGTCTTGTCCCGTTTGTTATTTTAAATGAAGATGAGGTTACTCCGTTTACCTTCACCTGCGCCGTGGGGTTCTTGTACATACTCATAATTCTTCCAACCATTCTGTCTCCTAATTTTATGTGTCGTAAAACTGAAAACATAAACTCCCACCCTACTCGATCGAAAGCCTTTTCAGCGTCTGTCCCAAGGAAAACGCAGGGGGTTTTGGAGGAGTCTGCTATATGCATCAAATTTATTACTCTGATAGTATCATCCCGTGCCTCCCTTGTTGGAATAAAGCCTGCCTGATCTTGATGGATCAAGGAGGGGAGGTACTTTTGCAGTCTAAGCGCCAATATCTTACTGAATATTTTAAGATCCGCATTCAGCAAAGATATCGGCCTGTAGCTGCCACACTGCTTCAAGTCCTTACCCTCCTTTGGAATCACTGTTATTGTAGCTTTCGTTGTTTCCGAATGAAAAGCTGATTTCTTACCCATTTCGTTGAACATTTTTACCATGAGAGGTATCAATTCTGGGCAGAGTAATTTATAATATAAGGCCGTGAAGCCGTCTGGGCCAGGTGCTTTCCCATTTTCTAATAATTTAATTGCTCTTCTAGTTTCTTCTATTGTAATTGGCGACTCCAACTCCTCAACCTCTACTACAGACAGGCATGGCATTCCACTTAATGTTAGGTATTCCTCCATTTCTACTTGGTTTGGAACTTCCAAATCTAAGTTATATAGTGAGGAGTAGAAGTCCCCAAAGGTATCCGCAATTTGTCGTGGCATTTGGACCTCCATTCCATCTTTTTTCTTAATTGAGGGGATATAGGTCTTTACTTGTATATCTCGTAGTGCTCTAGCTAATTGTCTCCCACATTTATTCCCTGATTCGTAACTACACTTGCGACCTATCTGTAATGCCATCTTAGCTTTATATTGTAATAAACCTATTACCTGGGTCCTTATTTTAAGTAATTCTTGTTCCACTACAGTTGTCTGAGCATGTTTATGTTTTGCTTCTAGTGTATGGATGTCACGTACCTGGGTGAAGTCTGAAGTGACGAGGTCAGCCTCTCTTGAATCTCCGGCCCCGGTCCCACTGAGAGTGGAGACAGGGGAAACCAAGGGCCAGGGGAGACACGAGTGCCTGCAGATGTAATTCCAGAAGGCCTCAGCAGGTGATGCGAATCTTGAGAAGCAGACAGTCGCAGCCGGTCGCAGAGACCAAGTCGCAGGTACCCGGGAAGTACAGCGGAACAAGACAGGAGACAGGTGCGTAGTCACATGGAAAGCCGGGTTCAGCAACGAGCGGGCAGCAAGGCACAAAGTCATCAGGCAGGAAGCAGGGTCACGAGGGAAGCCGAGATCAGAAACCAGGAATCAGAGAATAAGCAAATCCAAAGCAGGGTCAGGGAAGCCGAGGTTCAGTAACAGGAAGTCAGGAACGCAGGAACAGGCACAGAAAACAGGAACCGGAATAGCTGAGATCCGTCAGCACTGGGCTGGAGTCAGTGCATCCTTTAAATAGGGCGTTTGGCGCCAAATACGCGCGGGTACGCTCCCGCGCCCGTGCGCGTGCATGTGCGCGCGCGTGTGCGCGTGCACACGCGCGCACACTGCCGCGAACTCGCTCGCAAACGCGCGCATGCGCGCGCGCGTTGCCGCGAGTTCACAGGGACAACTCTGGTTGTTCTCTTACATTGCCCCCTCCCTACGGGCAGCCTCCGGATGCCCCTCAGGGGTTTCTTTTCCGGATGGCGCTGAAAAAAGGCACAAATCTTTTGTGGGGCATGCACATTGGAAGCTGGTTCCCAAGAGTTCTCTTCCGGACCAAAACCCTTCCATTTAATTAAGAATTGGGTTTGACCCCTCTTAGTCTTGCAATCCAGAACAGCTTCGACTTCATACTCCTCGTTGCCTTCGACAAGAAGTGGAGGAGGGCTTTCCGGATCCCGATTGGAAAATGGGTTAGGCACCGTTGGTTTTAGTAGGGAGATGTGAAATACCGGATGAATTTTCAGGTTCCTAGGTAGAATTAGCTCAAAAGCCACAGGGTTAATTCTCCTTTTAACTGGGAAAGGTCCTAAAAACTTTGGTCCAAGTTTCCTGGAGGGACATCTCAGCTTTAAATTTGCAGTAGACAACCAGACCTTGTCTCCTGGTTCCAGATTTAAATTACCTCTCCTCTTTTTGTCAAAGAACCTTTTGTTACTAGTTTGAGCTTTAGAGATGGTATCCTGGAGTAATTTATTGTTAGTGTTAAAAAAGTTCAGTTTGTCTTGTACAGCAGGTACGGAGGACTCAACAGGCAGTTCAGGCAAAAAGGAGGGATGGTAGCCATAATTGGCGAAAAAGGGTGATTGCTTGGTAGCAGAGTGGATAGAGTTGTTATATGCGAACTCCGCCAATGGGAGAAGGGAAGACCAGTCATCCTGAGAGAAGGAGGAAAAGCACCGCAGGTACTGCTCCAGGGTTTGATTAGTTCTCTCCGTCTGTCCATTAGTCTGGGGATGGTAAGCCGTGGACAGACGGAGCTCAATGTTTAATGCTTTACACAGGGACCTCCAAAATCTGGAGGTGAACTGCACCCCACGGTCAGAGACAATGTTGTCAGGGATCCCATGCAATCTCACTATTTCTTTGATGAATGTGGAGGCCGTCTCGGCGGCAGAAGGGGTGCCCTGTAAAGGGACAAAGTGCGCCATCTTGGTCAGACGGTCTACCACAACAAAAATAGAGGTGAAGTTCTCAGACGGGGGAAGTTCAACAATAAAATCCATAGAGATCATGCTCCAGGGTTTCTCAGGTACAGGAAGGCTTTCCAGTAGACCCCACGTTTTGGCACGGCTGGTCTTGCAGCGCAGGCAAGTCACACAGGATCCTACATATTTGTTACAGTCCTGTATCAGGTTGGGCCACCAAAAAGAACGGGAAATTAAGTCTATAGTCTTGTGGATACCAAAATGGCCTGCCAGGGGATGATCGTGACACCGTTTGAGAACAGAGACTCTGAGCTGTTCCGGGACAAAGATTTGTTCCCTGTGATAGTAGAGCCCATCTTTAAACTGGAGAGATAAATCTGGAGATGGGGAATGCTCTGCCACATCCGACTTTATTTGGGACATCAGGTCTGACTGAAGAAGAAGGAAGTTCTTGGCTGGCAGAATGGTGTCTGGCTCTGAAAGTTGAATTGAATCATGGAACATGCGCGAAAGCGCATCTGGTTTGCCATTTTTTGAACCAGGACGGAAGGTAATGTGGAATATGAAACGGGAGAAAAATAATGCCCATCTTGCCTGCCGGGGTCTTAGTCTCTTGGCTGTCCTCAAATATTCCAAGTTCTTATGGTCAGTGAATATGAGAATAGGGTGGGCGGCTCCTTCCAACAAATAACGCCACTCCTCAAGTGCAGCTTTAATGGCTAATAGTTCCCGATCCCCAACATCGTAGTTCCTTTCAGAAGGATTCAACTTTTTGGAGAAAAAGGCTACGGGATGTAATAAGGATTTAGGACCTTGTCGCTGCGACAGAATAGCCCCAACGGCACTTTCGGAAGCGTCCACTTCCAAAACATAGGCCAGGGACGGGTCAGGATGCTTCAGGATGGGAGCCGAAGTGAACAGGGTCTTTAATTGTTCAAATGACACTTGTGCTTCAGGAGTCCATCGGAAAGGAACATGCTGTTTAGTTAGTTGGGTAATAGGCGAGATTATGCCAGAAAAATTCTTAATAAATTTTCTATAAAAATTTGCAAAACCCACAAACCTCTGCACTGCCTTCCTGTCAGTAGGAGCCGGCCATTCTAGAACTGCAGCGACCTTCTGGGGATCCATGGAAATGCCATCAGCAGAGATGACGAGTCCAAGGAACTGTATGGTCTGTTTTTCGAAGTCGCACTTCTCAGCTTTGGCATAGAGATGATGTTCACGGAGTCTATTCAAGACCTTCTTCACATGGGAACGGTGCAGCTCAATTGTTTCAGAGAATATGAGAATGTCATCGAGATAGACTATGATAAACAGATCAAGAAAGTCCCGAAATACGTCATTTACCAAGTGCTGGAAGGTGGCCGGGGCATTGCAGAGCCCGAAGGGCATAACTAAATACTCAAAATGCCCGAAGCGTGTTCTGAAGGCTGTTTTCCATTCATGTCCTTCTTTGATCCGGACTAAATTGTAAGCACCCCTAAGGTCAAGTTTGGAAAATATCTGTGCTCCCCGCAACCTCTGGAATAATTCAGGAATCAGCGGAAGTGGGTACCGGTTCTTGACCGTGATTTTATTAAGGTCCCGATAATCAATACAGGGTCTTAGAGAGTGGTCTTTCTTTTCGACAAAGAAAATACCAGCTCCTGCAGGTGAGGAAGAATGTCGAATAAACCCCTTTTCCAGACTTTCGTCTATATATATGCGCAGGGCTTCTAGTTCAGGTTCTGAAAGCGGGTAGATTCGACCGAAAGGAATCTCGGATCCGGGTAAAAGTTCAATAGGACAGTCATAAGTCCTGTGTGGGGGCAAGGCATCTGCACTTTTCTTATTGAACACATCCAAGAATTCATGGTAGGCAACAGGCACTAATTTCACAGTTTCAGGGTCCGGACAAATACTGAGAAGGGGAGTAGAATTACAGATCCTTTCTGGAAAACATTGTACTTGACAATAATCAGATGTGAAGGAGACTTGTCCAGAGGCCCAGTCTATATGAGGGTTGTGGGCTTTTAGCCAGGGTAGCCCCAAGATTATAGGGAACATTGGAGAAGCAATCACATCTAAACGAAGGAGTTCCAGATGACCAGAGAGAGCACGGCAAGGAATAGGTATAGTCTCTTGAGTTACTGGCCCGGACTTTAGACCAGAACCATCTGCTAAATGGACGATAAACTCCTGTCTCTTGGAGCATAGGGGTAATTGGTGTAGAGTAGCGAATGCAACATCTACAAAGCAGCTGCAAGCCCCTGAGTCTATAATAGCAGATACAAGAATAGTCTTTTCTGGTAACTGTAGCTGAAGTGGTAAGGAAAGATGACTCGGGCCCCTTCCAGGGAGATGCATCATGTAGGGCGACCGGGAGGCAGGCTTGGGAGGTTTCACAGGACAAGTCTGAATAAGATGACCAGTTCCCCCACAGTACAGGCATAGTCTATTTTGTAGTCGCCGGAGGCGTTCCGACGAAGACAGAGCTGGTCTCGGGTAACTTTCATGTGAGGGTTCATGGAGCTCCTTATTCTTGATGAAAAGTGAAGAATCCGGGCTGGGAAATGCAGATGATTTGGTATTGGTCCTCTCTGATTGCCTTTCTCGTAACCGACGGTCAATCTGAATGACAAGATTAATTAAATCTTCCAGAGAGGTGGGGGTTCCCACGCGTGCTAATTCATCTTTTAATGGATCAGAAAGTCCACGACGAAATTGATGGTGGAGAGCAGTTCTATTCCACCGAGTGTCCATACTCAGAACACGAAAGTCAGACACATAATCTTCTACAGCCCTTGGGCCTTGCTGGAGTCTACCGAGTGCGGATTCCGCCGATTGCTGGAGGAACGGGTCGGCATACAGCTGGGACATGGCAGAGAAGAAAGAGTCCGTGGTTGCCAGGGCCGGGTCTTGTTGCTCCCGAAGGTGATGGGCCCAGGAAAGAGGCTCTCCAAGTAGCAAGGTGATGATGAACCCCACTTTGGTGTCTTCGGAAGAGAAGGTTTGAGGTAGCAAGGAAAAATATAGTTCACAGGCATTTCGGAAGGTACGAAACTGTTTGCGATTTCCAGAAAAACGCACAGGCAATGGCACTCTGGGCTCGGGAAGCGTGGCGGTCACACAACACAGGCTAAAGTCCGTTTGAACTGAAGAGTTCGCAACAACAGGGGAGAAAACAGGCTGATCCCGAAGCTGACCTTCTATCCGATTCAGATCTGTCTGAAGATTCTGTACTGTGTGGGCAAGTGCCGAGAAGGATTGGCAAATGTCTTTGAAAGGAGAGGCCTCCCTTTCAGACTCCATTGATGGCTGACGGATACTGTCACGTACCTGGGTGAAGTCTGAAGTGACGAGGTCAGCCTCTCTTGAATCTCCGGCCCCGGTCCCACTGAGAGTGGAGACAGGGGAAACCAAGGGCCAGGGGAGACACGAGTGCCTGCAGATGTAATTCCAGAAGGCCTCAGCAGGTGATGCGAATCTTGAGAAGCAGACAGTCGCAGCCGGTCGCAGAGACCAAGTCGCAGGTACCCGGGAAGTACAGCGGAACAAGACAGGAGACAGGTGCGTAGTCACATGGAAAGCCGGGTTCAGCAACGAGCGGGCAGCAAGGCACAAAGTCATCAGGCAGGAAGCAGGGTCACGAGGGAAGCCGAGATCAGAAACCAGGAATCAGAGAATAAGCAAATCCAAAGCAGGGTCAGGGAAGCCGAGGTTCAGTAACAGGAAGTCAGGAACGCAGGAACAGGCACAGAAAACAGGAACCGGAATAGCTGAGATCCGTCAGCACTGGGCTGGAGTCAGTGCATCCTTTAAATAGGGCGTTTGGCGCCAAATACGCGCGGGTACGCTCCCGCGCCCGTGCGCGTGCATGTGCGCGCGTGTGCGCGTGCACACGCGCGCACACTGCCGCGAACTCGCTCGCAAACGCGCGCATGCGCGCGCGCGTTGCCGCGAGTTCACAGGGACAACTCTGGTTGTTCTCTTACAATGGATTTTTCCTAGTAATTCCGTTAATTTGGCCTCCCTTCTTTTCTTAATTCTTGAGCCATGCTTGATCAATATTCCTCGTATTACGGCTTTGTGTGTTTCCCAAATTATCCCCGTAGAGGTTTCCAAATTGTCATTTGTTTGAAAAAAGTATTCTATTTCTTTTTTTACGTCCTCCAGGACCTCTGGGTCTTGGAGGAGGCTCTCATTAAGCTTCCAGGTAGTTAACGTTGAGCGTTTCCCTTCTACTGGTTCATACTTTAAAAAAATTGGAGCGTGATCTGACCAAGTAATTATTCCGATGGAGGTTTCCTTAACAAAGTGTAGTTGTTTATGTGGGATTAAAAAAATATCTATTCGTGAGTAGGACCCATGAGGATTAGAAAAGAAAGAGAAATCTTTTTCCTTCGGATGCAATAATCTCCATATGTCTACTACTCTTGCCTCTGTCAGAGCCTTTGAGACACCCTTTCTCACTTTAACTGGTACTGAAGATGTACCCCCTGAGGTGTCTTCGCTTGGTATTAAGGGTATATTCGCATCTCCTCCCAGAATTAATTGTCCCTCTGAAAATTCAATAAGTGCACTCAGCATTCTTTTGAAGAATATATCTTGTTGAACATTTGGGGCATAATAAGTTGCAAATGTCATTGTAGTCCCTCTAATTGTTCCTTTGATAAAGAGATATCTCCCTGCTGCATCTGTCAAGACCCCCTTTTGTTCCCACGCTATCCTGCTAGATATCATAATAGATACACCTTTAGTCTTTGCCTCTGGGTTAATTGCATGGTATACCGTTGAATATTCTTTATTCTTAAGTAGATTCAGCTTTTCCTCTTTAAAATGTGTTTCTTGAATAAAGGCAATATCAACACGATATCTCTTGAGATCCTGTGCTAACATACAGCGTTTTTCAGGGATATTTAATCCTTTGACATTAAAAGACATAATCTGCAAAGTTTCCATTATTTCTCTCCTACCTTACCCCGTTTAAGGATGGTCGAGGTTTGAATGGAGGAACGACAGCACAAATGATCTAAAGAGGGAGAGTAAGGGATAAAAAATATTCTCCAATACTGATGGAAAACCAAGGGGGGTGAGGGTAAAGAGGGAGAAGGAGAGAGAGAGAGAGGTGGAGGAGAAAGAAGAAAAAGAAAAAAAGAAAATAAAAACCAACAAACACAAAAAAAAATTCAACAAAAAAAAAGTATATTCCCTATTAACTCTACAACCAACCCCTACTTGGCCGCACAAGTCAGTAAAGCTTCTTGCTTTATACACTCAATTCCCACTCTATAAATGAGTGTTGGCCTATTTAGGGGGTTGTGGTAGGGAGATGCTGAGTCAGAGCTGACTCTCCGTCCATCACACTCCGTCCTTTGCACTTTTTTAAACCAAGTTCTTTTCAGGGCTGTGGAGTCGGAGTCGAGGAGTCGGAGTCGGGGGAAATTTTGGGTACCTGGAGTCGGAGTCGGCAAACAATGCACCGACTCCGACTCCGACTCCTACTAAATTTAGATTGGAATAAAAATAAATAAAAAAAAAGCAAGTTTAAATGTCCCAATTCACAAAAAGTTATAATTAATGACTTCTCTACTGTAAGAATAAAGACCAATGCATGCAGTGCCTCACATAACCGCAAAACAAACACGTTAAGTGACCGTGAAGAAGCATGCTTTTCATGTGCTTCACTATATGGCACGCAACGCACAATTAGGAGCTGCAATACTTATACTTTCCATAGTGTTGTGTTCTGCTTTTACAGGGAATGCATGTTAGAGAACCAGTAAGTGTCCAAATAAAAAAATTCCAACAGGAGTTTTATAAAGCACTAAAAGAAGTTGAAAAGTATGATCGCTCATCAAAACTTACTGTTGAAGAAGCCATCCTTGTTTATCCAGAGATTGTTAGTGATGTGGCCAAAATAGTTACTGCAATGCCACCCACCCAAGTCAGTGTCGAAAGATTATTTTCAGCCCTAAAGATCTGGCAGAGGCAATTCTCTTCCTTAGAACTCTACATTGAATTGATTTGCATTTGCTAAGCCTATAACTACATTTCAAGATTAATATAAACCATTTCTAGGTTTTACAGATTTTGTTTTTGGTTCATTATAGATAAGCTTTGTTTTTGTTCTAAAACAACCAAATAATGTGGTTTGTATTTTTGAACTGGTAAAGATCCTGTTTCTGATGTTTATGCCTGCTGCTACTATCCAGCCACTTGATTGTTTTCATTGTGTTTGTCTTTTGCTTAAACTGTGCAATACAGTAGACTGTTGGCTTCCCAGCCAGTAGTCCTGTGGTAGGTTGCTTTTCTTTCCCTCAAGGAATGTATAAAATACATTCGCATATTAATACAGAGGAGTCGGAGTCGGGGAGTCGGAGTCGGAAGTACATAAAACTGAGGAGTCGGAGTCGGAACATTTATCTACCGACTCCACAGCCCTGGTTCTTTTTTCCTTTTTTCACACTATAGGGATTGATTTCCCAGACAAACACACTGCTCCAGGATTTACTTTTTTACCCATGGTCTCTATGTCTGCTCCATTATTGGATCAGGTTAATCCATACATGTTTCTATACAAATAACTTTTGTCTATTTTGCTTAGTTAGTAAGGTTTGATATACATACTCATGTCAGAGCATACATACTCTCACAAAAATACTTTTATACTATATACCTTGACATAATTCTTACTAATTTTGGCAAATCATTGAGACACATATAATTATGTTTACAGCTGATATCTATCAAGTCGCATACTGAGACAATTAGGACCATTCACCTTTACCCATGCCATGTCTGCCGCTTGACGTCCTCCCTGAGGGTATCTGTGTCTGTTTTCTCCCCCTCAGCTCCCGTGCCACACCTTGGCTGCTGCCGTTCATTTGGGGGTTCAGCAATGGAGACACTGGCTTTGTTCATTGGTAAGTATTGGGCCAGTTCGTTCTGGCCCATTCTGCCATTGTTTGTGCATTTACCACTGTGACACATCTCTTTATCTATTTTAGATACATTCCATCTGCATCCACCCCTGATGAGCGAGTAATGATCTCGCGAAACGTGCATC
Source organism: Rana temporaria (assembly GCF_905171775.1). Classification (NCBI taxonomy): domain Eukaryota; kingdom Metazoa; phylum Chordata; class Amphibia; order Anura; family Ranidae; genus Rana; species Rana temporaria. The sequence continues at coordinate 342,063,204 of NC_053490.1, forward strand.
GGATTCTCTGATGTGTGCATTTGTATATACTGAATTGTATAACGTTTGTATCAATTTTAATTACCTTTTATTATGTGCAAATCCATTGGCTGAGCTACCATGCTGTATTATTCATGTATGTACATCTATTTTAATAAAAAATCTATACTGTTACCACCTCATTTAAAGTCCCAAGGGCGACTCTTTTTCTCCAAATGGCCTATATAAAGACAGCAGCTGCACTAGTGCTGCTGCTGCCTGATCTGTAGCTTTACCCTGTGTTCTGATCCTGTGCCTGTATCTGATCCAGTATTTGACCCAGCTTTCCGACCACGCTGCTGTCTACAGTACTGACCTTTGGCTTGCCTTGACCCTGCTTATGTTTGCCTGTCTGCCTGATTTCCTGTTGCCAAACCTAGCTTGAACTCTGTCAATTCTTTGCCTGCTGTTTATGATAGACTGATCCTTCGTGTATGACCTGGCTTGTCTGACTCTGCTCCAGTTTTTCTGCTTCCAGCCTGTGTAGCTCCAGTACTGCCATTATGCATCCACAGCATACCTGCATCCGCTGTTCCTGCTACCTTCTGCTGCTCAGCAATCCAGTCTGGTCCTGCTCCTCATCAGCTGCCACTACTGCTACCAACGGAGGACTTTTCAAGTGCTCTTACCTCACTGTGCTCTTGTGGCCACTGTTGCAACTCCAGTAGTTTTTGAGCCAGGGCTGTATGAGAGGTCTCCCTCTACTTGTCAGGCTGTCCCAGATGGTAAGTAACAATGTATTGCATATATAAAAGCTAGGTCTGTTCAACCGGAAATTAGGTCCTTGATGACGCCTTGTGGGAGGGCAAAACGCACTGACATAATTTCCGGCGCCGAGTCCATGCGGCATTCCTGATGGTATTCTTGGATTAATACACATGCCTATTTGATCTTGGAGTTTTGCAAGTAGGAATCAATGTTTGTGCAATAAACACCTTTTTTACAGTACTTCACTATCAGTTCACTTTCTTTCCATTTACAAACTGTTGTGCTGGGGGAGATCTTTATGGACCTGTTCAATCCATCAGCCACTGTTGGATTTCTGCTTGTTTGACCCTTAGACTGAAAAGCTAGGGGTCCAATAGATCTGGTGAGTGGGGACACAGAAGGCCAGTGGAAATTTGGAGCAAGTTGCACTTTGTAGAATATTGGAGCACAAGAGCACGTTTTTGGGACGTTATTTAATGAATTTTATTATCATAATTTTTTGATTTGTTGATATATATATACACAAGAATTGGTATATTTTTTATTTGCCATTATTTTTCTCATGAAAGTGGAGTTACTGGAAGAAATGCTTCTAAAAACCTGATAAAAACAAATTTAACCTTCCTGGCGGTGTTCCCGAGACTGACTCGGGGTTAGATTTTCCTGCTACGATCGGTAACCCCGAGTCAGTCTCGGGCTTGCCTCGCTAGATCCACAGGCACTTTTTACTTACCTTGTCCCTGGATCCAGCGATGCCACCGCGCTGTGTGAGCGAGCGGGACCTCGCTCGATTCACATAGTGCCTCCGTGTGACGCCGATCTCCGTTCCCTGCGACGTTACGACGCACGGGGACGGAGAACGGCGCCAAATTCAAAAACGTAAACAAACACCTTACATACAGTATACTGTAATCTTATAGATTACAGTACTGTATGTAAAAAAAACACACCCCCCCTGTCCCTAGTGGTCTGTCCTGTGTCATGCATGTCATTTTATATAATAAAAACGTTTCTTTCTCCCTGCAAACTGTAGATTGTCCATAGCAACCAAAAGTGTCCCTTTATGTCAAAAATAGTTTTAGATCAGCTAAAAAACAGCGATAATAAATTATAATCACTTGCAGAATTGTGCGATAGCGATTTGTGGGGAAATTCGTCATAAAAAAAAAAAAAATAATGACAGCAACAATTCTGCAACTGAGCAAATTTCAGTGATTTTAATTTGATTACATTATTGAATAATTTTTATTATAATTATATTATTATTTGTTATAATTATTTATAATTATTTATTATATTATAATTTATAATTTTGTTTTTAAAAAAATGTCATACCCGGGATGCCTATTAGAATCTTGTTTGGTCAGATTTAAGTGAGTTATTCCTAAAAATTACAGACCTACAATATAAAACGCCAAATTTCCTTGCAAATAATGGTACCGCTTTCAGCATGTTTTTTCTGAAAGAATCATACCGCCAGGGAGGTTAATGGCTAGCCAAACACATATCTGAACACATAAATCACATTATGTTATCCAGGCTCTTACTAGCATCAATATTACACCATTCATAATATATTCAATACATATACTGTATCTGATAATAATAATAATCTGTAACATAGCAACCAGTGTTACATAAACTCAGAAAATATGTTCAAGGCTCATAAAGAAATTCATAAATAACACAGGAAAATATATGCAAGGAAAAATATACAGTAAAACCTTGGTTTGAGAGCGTTTTGCAAGACAAGCAAAATGTTTTAATAAATTTTGCCTTGATATACAAGCGATGTCTTGATATAAGAGTAACGTCATGTCACAACTGAGTATAAAAAAGAAGAGAGGTACCTCTAAGTGTAGTAATATGGTTACATTCAATGAAGGTATAACATTTAGCAACTTATTGCTACACTAATGCCCTGTACACACGATCGGTCAATCCGATGAGAACGGTCTGATGGATTTTTCCATCAGTTAACCGATGAAGCTGACTGATGATCAGTTGTGCCTACACACCATCAGTTAAAAAAACGATTGTGTCAAAACGCGTGGTGACGTAAAACACAACGACGTGCTGAAAAAAACGAAGTTCAATGCTTCCAAGCATGCGTCGACTTGATTCTGAGCATGCGTGGATTTTTAACCGATGGACGTGCCTACAAACGATCGTTTTTTTTCTATCGGTTAGGTATCCATCGGTTAATTTTAAAACAAGTTTCAAATTTTTTAACCGATGGATAAATAACTGATATATATATATATATATACATACCAATACCATTGCAGGCCCTTACTCAACAGTAATACATCGAGCCCAGACTTTATGTGCAATTATTTTTTCACTCAGCTGCACTTGATCAGAGTCTGGAGTGTGAGCTCTTCATATGATTGAATTGAGATTGCGGAATACAAGTGCCTGTGTAGTTTCGAGGAGGCCACACAGACACAGCTGAGATCTTTCTGGATTAGGGACAGGTAAGTAAAGGACTGGAAGGCAGGCCATGGGTTTTTGCCTTCAGAAAGTACTAATTGATGATTCACACTCTGAATGATCTGAGGTTATTAATGGTAGAACATAGACTGAGGCCCTGTACACACAATCAGTCCAAACGGATGAAAACGGACTGAAGTTCAGTTTCATCAGTCCAAACCTACCGTGTGTATGGCCCATCAGACTTTTGTCCTTCAGACCAAAGTTTTAAAACTTGCTTTAAAATCGGACTGATGACCGATCAGTCAAAACCGATGGTTAGTACGCAAAAGCATCGGTTAAAAACCTGCGCATGCTCAGAATCAAGTCGACGCATGCTTGGAAGCATTGAACTTCGTTTTTTTTAGCACATCGTTGTGTTTTACATCACCGCGTTGGACTCGATCGGATTTTGAACTGATGGTGTGTAGGCACATCAGACCATCAGACTTCAGTCCATTTTCATCAGTTTGGACTGATCGTATGTACAAGGCGTCAAAGTCAGACTTGAACTGACAGGGCCATATTCTGAAAGGACTTACGACGGCGCAGCGCCATGTACGCCGTCGTAAGTCCTAATCCGACCCGTTGTATCTATGCGCCTGATTCTTAGAATCAGTTACGCATAGATATCCTGTGGATACGAGAGGCGTAAGTCTCTTACGCCATCGGATCTTAACTGCATTTTTTTGTTGACCGCTAGGTAGCGCTTCCGTCGAATTCCACGTTGAGTATGCAAATTAGCTATATACGCGAATTCCCGAACGTACTTGTGGCCGACGCAGTAAAGTTATGACGTTTACGTTAGGCTTTTCCCGGCGTATAGTTGCCCCTGCTATATGAGGCATAAGTGCGGCGTACCAATGTTAAATATGGCCGTCGTTCCCACGTCGAAATTTGAAAAAGTTACGTCGTTTGCGTAAGTCGTCCGTGAATGGGGCTGGACGTCATTTACGGTCACGTCGAAACCAGTGACGTCCTTGCGGCGTACTTTGGAGCAATGCACACTGGGAAATTCCACGGGCGGCGCATGCGCCGTTCCGCAAAAACGTCAATCACGTCGGGTCACAGTAGTTTTACATAAAACACGCCCCCCTGATCCAAATTTGAATTAGGCGGGCTTACGCCGGCCGATTTACGCTACCCCGCCGCAACTTACGGAGCAAGTGCTTTGAGAATACAGCACTTGCCCGTCTAAGTTGCGGAGGCGTAACGTAAAGCGGATACGTTACGCCCGCACAAAATTAAGCGGCTGGACGAGAATCTGGCCCACAGTCTCTGCAAAGGGCTCAGACTCGACCCACTTACATGGGCTGGCACTACAGTTTGGCTCTGAAATCAGCAGTGTTGGCAACCCATAATTGGCGAAGGTGACAGTGTCTCTCTAATAACATGCCATGCCAAACTGCAGATTCTAGAGTAAGCAAGACATGACCTCATTTAAGCTTCAAAAATCAAACAAAAGATGCTGCAGAACTTTAAAGGGTGCAGTGAAGGGTGAATAAAATATCAAGAGACATGGAAGACCTCAGCTGTGGAGAATGAATATCTAAACCAAATGTACTCACCTTTAGGAAGAAGCAATTAAGTGGGGATATTGTATTCTAAATGTATAAATACATAAACAGTAGAGGTGCATGATTCTGGCCAAAATGAAAATCAAGATTTTTTTGCTTAGAATAAAGATCCGATTCTCGTGGCGTAACATCTTTCACATTATACAAAACAAATTGGGCTAACTTTACTGTTTAGTTTTTTTTTTTTGTTTTTTTTTATTATTCATTAAGGTGTATTCTTTTCCCCAAAAAATGCATTTGAAAGACTGCTGCGGAAAAATACAGTGTGACATAAAATATTGCAACAACCACAATTTTATTCCCTAGGGGGTCTCTGCTAAAAACTTGAAACCAGCAAATGTAAGAAAAGGTTTTAGTGTTTAAGTGGTTAAAGGGGTGTTCAGACGAAAAAAAATATATTAAAAGTCAGCAGCTACAAAAACTGCAGCAACTGACTTTCAATAATCGGACACTTACCTGTCCCAGGATCCAGTGATGCGGGGGAACAAAGCCCTGCTCGTCTCCCCCTCCTCTCTGCAGCGCCGGCATTGTCACTGTGGGCGCCCGGCTGTGGCTTCACAGCCGGGCACGCACTGCACATGCGCACCGTGATTGGTGGAGCAATCATCAAGGATCTGTGACGTGTTCCAGATGATTGCGGAGAGGGAGGGGGGAGAGGTGACTTACTTCCGGTTGCCAAGGCGACCTAGGGAGGAAGTGGGAGCTGGAACCCTCTAAAAAGAGGGTTTCCGCTCCTCCCCCAAAAAAAATGACATGCCAAATGTGGCATATCAGGGGGTCACCTTTCTTTAAAGTGGAAGTTCCATTTTTGGGTGGAACTGCACTTTAAACTTTCTTTATTTACACACTAAAGTGTATTCCTTTGATCTAAAGGACAAATCGTTACAATGTTTATACTTAGTTCTGTGGCTAAAGAATGTTGTGATACTTGGCAGACTGCCCAGGTTTTTCTTTTTTTTTTTCTTTTGATGGCTGTGGCTTCAGCAGAGCAGAGAGAATTCTCTGCATAGAAAAAAATCGGGAAAATACTTTGTCAAGATCGCAAGGGGGAAAAAAATGTGATAACAATTCTTAACGATTAATCGTACAGCCCTAATATACAGGCCGTATAGTAAGCTTGGGACCAAGCTGTTTACCTCAAGGTCACTGTAGAAGACAAGGTGACACTGCATCTGGAGGAATAGAGGTATGACCTTCACATATGGAGAGGGATCTTCATAGCATAAGCTGTGAAAATGTGAAATGGCCTCGCACAGGATCATCTATCCATGTGGAAAGGAGGGGGATGATCTGAAACTCACTATCCACCAGTATTGGGGAATTGAGGGGATTTCAACCAAAACTCCACACTGCCAAAAACCAATGCTGGGGAAGGCAGATCTGAACCCCACTGACTAACAGTGCTGTAAAAGGGGGGATTTGGACCCCATTAGTCACCAGTGTTGGAAAAGGGAGGAGGTTTCAACCCTACTTACCGCTAAAGCTGGGGAAGGGAGGATTTTAACTGCACTGACCACCAATGTTGTGGGGGATTGAACCCCAGTGCATACCAATGCTGGGAGGATTTATGCCCTACTAAACACCAACCTTGGGAGGCATGGGGGGGGGGATAGTTGACTACTGACGAGTGTCAGTAGTCTCGTCTCCATTGTGAGTACAATGGAGAGGAAAAATGTAAACCAATGACCACCAATTCTTGAGATAGAAGGTATGACACTGTTCCCTGGGCATTCTTCCGCTGACCATGGATCATTTTCTCCTCCCAATGATCACCCATGCAGTAGCATTTAATATTTTCCACTGAACACTAACTGAGGAGTATTATTTCCTCTCGCTGAAACCAGCCCCTGAACATTTTTTCCTCTTACTAACAACGGCCATCCAAATACAGGGATTTTTTATTTTCCTTTGCCTGATACAGATGTGATTTTTCTTCCCACTAATTAAATTTTCACAGACACAAAGCCATTCTTCATTCCCCTGAGTGTCAGCAATGTAAGGGGTACTATATCATATACTTATGACCACTGCACTATGTTTTGCACATCAAACAGTACTGACCCCTGCACCCTATATGCCATGTTGTACATAATAGCTAATTCTGTGAGTTGCTATGAACTGCATCCTGAATATAATGAAAGCTAGTTTGATTACTTTCACTCTGGGAGGGACTGTTGAGTTCTATGGACCTGTCCAATGCATGGCTGGCAGACTTGCAGGCAGTAGGCAAGGTATAGCAGAATATCTGCTTAGCTCACACAGCCACACAAGAACAGTGCAGCAGCAGATGAAAGTAGAAAAGGATACAGTGACGTTATGGTGACTCATTGGTGTTGATTTACTAAAGGCAAATATGCTGTTTACTTTGCAAGGACAATTTTCCTTAGCTTAACTAATCACGTGCAAGCAAAAGAGTATGAATGAGTATTCTTTGCACAGTGAATTTTCACCAAATTCATCAAGCTAAGGGAAAATTATCTTGCAAAGTGAACAAACTATTTGCCTTTAGTAAATCAACACCTATTATAAGATCACAGAGATTATATTAGTAAAACAAACTACTCAATCTGAAAGAAACATTCAGGAAATGCAGACAAAATGTTATGATAATATATTCTGTTTAATGATATCTTTATGGCCTCGTACACACGAGGGGACATGTCCGATGAAATCGGTCCGCGGACCGTTTTCATCGGACATGTCCGCTCGGAGATTTCGGTCTGATGGTTGTACACACCATCAAACCGAAATCCCCGCGGACAGGATACGCGCTGACGTGGCCGCGCCGATGACGCGGCGACGTGCGCGACCCTGGAAGGTCAATGCTTCCACGCATACGTCCAATCACTTCGACGCATGCGAGGGCTTTCGGCCGAGCGGACATGTCCGGTAAGTCGTACAGACGACCGAACATGTCCGACGGACAGGCTTCCAGCGGACATGTTTTTTAGCATGCTAAGAAACATTTGTCCGCTGGAAACCTGTCCAAACCGCCGGAAAATTGTCCGGTCGGCCGTACACACGACCGAACATGTCCGAGGGAACTGGTCCAGGGGACCAGTTTCAGCAGACATGTTCGGTCGTGTGTACGAGGCCTAAGAAATAAGCTAGTACAATGCCATTCCACAACTACGGCACTGACCTCTGAGTTCAAAACTTAGGACTAAATTTGAAATGGTGACTATGCCCTCATACTGGTACTTCATGACCCATTACTGACCCTGCTTCTTTCTCATGTACTATCTATTGTATGAGCCACTCTGCCACGAGTAGAGTTAGCTGCCTTCTTGGCCTGTTATAATGCCATAATTTTTTAGATACCTGTGAGACATGTCTTTATAAAGAGACCTGCTTTCCCTGCAATTGTTATTCATTGTAAAACGTGCACAAAATGACTCATGTTTTAAATGCATAATGCATTAGTCCTCTTGGCCTTACAAGCCTATGAAATGCTGTAGTAGATGTGTGAGAACAGAGCTGTCATGTTTACATTGATATTCCTAAAGAAAATTAAGGTTTAACAATAGGAATCAACCTCAGCTAATAGTTTGCAATGCCAAAAACATTGTCCATAGCCCAACAATTTAGCGTCAGTCTCCTTTTTAAGGATTTATGTTGAACGTGATTCTACTAAGTGCATGAATAGGTAACCAGACATCCAAATGATGTAATAATACTAAACTTGTAGATTGTTAAAATAAAAAAATATACAGTAGGACAGGAGGTCTGACTCCACAAAAAAGGGCGTTAGGGAGGAGTAGGCTGTCGTGCTTTCCAAGAACATCAATCCTCAATAGACTAATACAAGTACATTCAGCTACCCAACTTGTAGTGTAACAACGGTCATTGCAGTTTCTTCACACAGAACTGGTATTGCTTTTCATGCCACATACACAGAAGGGAATTTACTAAGACTTCCAGTTTTCATTTCTAAGCAACTGACCAATCTGAAGTTAGAAGCGGATTGGTTACTATGCACAACTGTTCCAGATTCTGGCTGTCGCAGTTTAAAAACATCTGGTTATTTTACTATATGCTATAAGAATCAAGTGCCTGCACTAGAGGAAAAAAATTTAATATTAGTAGATTACGTCAAGTCCGGAAACCTGGAAGTAGCATTTTAGTGTCCTAAACACCTTAATCTGTTTACTTGCCTGCAGGAAAAGCTGGTGAGGTTGTTCTCCTCTCTTCAATGCGGCAGTACATTTAGTGAAGGCTCCGTTTACATCAGCTTCTACAGTAAAAGAAATAATCATTTATTGGAATTCCTTCTGAAAAAAGTGCAAAACATGAAGACTGAATTCTCATCTTCAGGACAGGAGTTACCACATAATTTTGGAGATATAGACAGTAGATTTGAAGACTGAAACCTGCAGCATCTCTTTACCTCTTCTTGCTGTGTATCCACCACTACCCTGTGGGTGTGTGTGTGTGTGACAAGGAAATGCTGCAGAGGATTCTCATACTTAGACTGGCTCAGACAGCAACACCTCCGTGATTTCATTGGCTGGCCTCGTTCTTCCGTTCAAAACAGAGGAAAAAAAAAGCATTAAACGTGATCTAGAAAGACAAATTCCACCTTATGTATCTGATCACGCTTGTAAATACTGACATAAAAAGTAAAAGCAGCTAAATAAGGAGAATGATAAACATTAATTATTCATAGCAACCACAATTACACTGCATCTACCCTGCTCTTGCTATTTACATCCAATCCAGCTGCGTCAAACAGAATCAAATGCAGAGCAAACGTATATCAAATGCAGTCTTTCTTCTAGCGCTGAAGAGGTTACCCACCATACGACACATACATTTCTAAACATGCGTAGTCTTGCTCTTACTTTTTTTTTTCGTATGAAAACCGTACCAATTAACCACTTATGCTGCCTAAAGACCCAAGGTGTTTTTACAGTTCGGGACTGCGTCGCTTTAACAGACAATTGCGCGGTCGTGCGACGTGGCTCCCAAACAAAATTAGCGTCCTTTTTTCCCCACAAATAGAGCTTTCTTTTGGTGGTATTTGATCACATCTGCGGTTTTTCGTTTTTGCGCTATAAACAAAAATAGAGCGACAATTTTGAAAAAAATGCAATATTTTTTACTTTTTGCTATAATAAATATCCCCCAAAAACATATATATAAATTTTTTTTCCTCAGTTTAGGCCGATACGTATTCTTCTACCTATTTTTGGTAAAAAAAATCGCAATAATCGTTTATCGGTTGGTTTGCGCAAAATTTATAGCATTTACAAAATAGGGGATAGTTTTATTGCATTTTTATTTTTTTTATTTTTTTTACTACTAATGGCGGCGATCAGCGATTTTTTTCATGACTGCGACATTATGGCGGACACTTCGGACAATTTTGACACATTTTTGGGACCATTGTCATTTTCACAGCAAAAAATGCATTTAAATTGCATTGTTTATTGTGAAAATGACAGTTGCAGTTTGGGAGTTAAACACAGGGGGCGCTGTAACATTTAGGGTTCATCTAGTGTGTGTTTACAACTGTAGGGGGGTGTGGCTGTAGGACTGACATCATCGATCGAGTCTCCCTAATAAAAGGGCTCTCCCCGTTCTTCAGCTCCGGGGAGCGATCGCGACGGGGCGGCTATAAACGAATAGCCACGCCGTCGTCCCGGATCGCTCCCTGAGGTTTTCCGACCGCCGCGTGTACCGGGGGGGGGGGGGTCAGAGCACGTACAGGTACGTACATGTGCCTGTCCGTGCCATTCTGCTGACGTATATGTACATGAGGTCAGCAAGTGGTTAAAGGAAAAATGGACGTTGAGTTCACGTACGACAAAAAATTTATAAGCTGCACATCCAGCTTTTGTCGGACGAAAAAACAGAATCGGCTGTCGAAAACACCATACTTACGATATGAAAATCGGCAGATCTTTAGTCGGATGAAATTTCACTTCTGATTTTCGTATCGTGTGCACGTGCCTTTTCTCCATTTTTTAAAATCTGTAGCCTCATGTAAAAGGTGTGGCACCGCAGCATGCCAGGTACATTTTCTCAACAAGCATATGCTTGATAAAGTCCTGCATGCAGATCTAGATCAGTGATTCTCAACTTCAGTCCTCAAGGTGCCCAAACAGGTCATGTTTTCAGGCTTTCCATTTATTTTTCACAGGTGATTTGATCAGTTTCACTGCCCTAGTAATTACCACAGCCGTTTCATCTGAGGGAAATCCTGAAAACATGACCTGTTGGGGCGCCTTGAGCACTGGAGTTGAGAAACACTGATCTAGATAACTGCACAGATACGGTTGACACAAAAGTGTTAAACTTATCATCCGGTTCTTAACACTACGTTTTGCAAACTTTTTGGTACTCATCTTATGGATTACCCAGTATACTCTGGTAACTTACTTGCAGTATATTTCTTGCTACTGTTTAACTATTTGCTGTGTCATTACTGTTTTTCAGGGTACAGGATATACATCTGCAATAAATATTCCCCACCAAACTAGGTGTGTCAGAGTGCGTGGTGTTATTTACAGAGTTGTGGGCACGGGAACAGGGGGCTTGAGAAATAGCGGCTCCTTCAGGGGTAAGCGCAACATGGCCATGTTGTGCTTACCCCTGAAGGAGCCGCTATTTCTCGAGTATACTGTGAAACAAACAATTGGTGTAGAGAGCAACCCCTCCTATGACCTGTACTAGGGCAGTCCTAACCAAGTAGAGTTCCTCCATCATAACAGTTCAGCAATCGTATGGCAATGCAACCAGTCAGTGTCTGTGGCGTCCTTCCCCTTGATCAGGTAGTGTGTTCCATCAGCATCCATGGCACTCTCTGATGATCTAGGATGTCTGCCAGTGCACCTCTTTGTGTGTGTATGTATGCATACACACACACTTTTATACAACGGGTAAAATAAGTATTAAACACGTCACCAGTTTTCTAGTTATATTTCTAAAGGTGCTATTGACATGAAATGTTCACCACAAATACAAAGAAACCAAAAAAAAAAAAGTTTCGATATTAAGTAATGTTTAATAAAATGGAATGACACAGGGGAAAGGTATTGAACACCTGAAGAAAGGGAGGTGCAAAAAGGCATGGAAAGCCAAGACACTAGCTGAAAGCAATCCTGCCCCTTGTCAGTGAAAACTAATATCAGCCGGTTCAGTCTCAACTGATAAAGGCCTGTAAAATGGTGTCTCATTAACAAGGTGTCACACAAGAAACATCTCATGATAAGTAAAAGCAAAGAGCTCTTTCAAGACCTTTGCAACCTTATTGTTGCAAAACATACTGATGGCATTGGCTACAGTTTTTATTTTATTGTGTGCAACCTATCACCTTTCGGTTGCTAGGCAGTTTTTTGGCCATGATGGATGTTTTTTCTTATTGACAAATTAACTACATTGGACACAGATGCACTGATGACTCACCTCTCACAAAAGCAAACCCATTGATTAGAAAGGGTATAAATACCTGGCGCTTGTCATTTGGCTCCTATCCCTGAGGAAGTCACGTGACCAGTGACGAAACACATCGGGTGGAGCCTTGTGACGTCAGTCCCGGTGGTGTTTTACGGAAGTGCGGAGAGGAGGCGAGTGTGTCACTACTCCCATTGCTTTTTACTGCGGTTTTTACCCTTACTTGATGTAAGCAGCTTCTTTTACTAAATACATTTCCTTTTCATTTGGCAATATTGCACTATGGCTGTTCTTTGTTTCCTTTGAGCACCATTTATACAAGAAGTGTCATTTCTTGGAGCAAGCTGTTTCCTCTATATATGGAATTACCCAAGATGTTTCGATTCCAAGTTTTGGACGTAGTTCTTTGTCTTCGCCTGGGACCTGGATGTCTTTATAGATCCATCAGCAGGATTCCTTATCTGACTGAGCCTTGTTTGATCCTTGCGTCATTGTTGGAGTTGAGTGGCAAATTCAAAAATGTAACAGTCGATGTTTGGATTGATGTTTTGTCTGTTTTTTGCTTCTATCAAGTTATCCCTATGAGATTTTTACCTTTTATAGGAACTGATTCCTACCATTGGGCTTTTATTCACATTTATTTATTTGTATGTTTGGATACTCATCATATTCATTCTTTGAGTATATTACTTTATGGCACATTATTGAATAAGCACACCATTCTCATCTTTCTCTTTTACATTGGCTACAGAAGGATTTCTAAACCTTTGAATGTTCCAGTGAGCACTGTTGGGGCCATAATCCAAAAGAGGAAAAAACATAATTTCACCATAACCCGGCCACGACCAGGTGCTCCTTGCAAGATTTCTGTCAGTTGAGTAAAATAATTTTTAGAAGAGTTGTCCAAGAGCAAGGACCACTTATAGAGAGCTTCAAAGAGACCTGGAATTAGCAGGTACAATTGTTTCAAAGAAAACAATAAGTAATGCGCTCAACCGCCATGGCCTGTATGTACGCTCACCACGCAAGACTCCATTGCTGAAGAAAAAACATGTTTAAGCTTGTTTAAAGTTTGCTGTACAACATTTAGACAAGCCTGTGAAATACTGGGAGAATATAGTTCGGTCAGATGAGACTAAAATTGAACTCTGTGGATGCCATAACACACACCATGTTTGGAGGTCAAATGGCACTGCACATCATCCCAAAAACACTATGAAAACAGTGAAGTTTGGAGGTGGGAACATCATGGTGCGGGGCTGTTTTTTTTTTTTAACATACTGTACTGGCAAACTTTATATCATGAAAAACCTGCTTAACAGATGGCAAGCTTAAAGTGGATGTAAACCCACTCTCATCCTTTCTAAACTACTGCCATAGTGCTGATCTATAAGGATATACATGCCCCCTGCATGTATCCTTACCTGTCAAATGTTTCCCCTGTCTGTTATAAGAACTGAAAAACTGCAGATTCTGTGGGTGGATCTGTTGTCTGGAGCTCTGTGGGTGGAGTCATGATGTCAGTAGACTCCCCGCCCTCCTCTACACTCCCCTTTAACAACATGCATTTTTTCCTGTGTATTGTTTATACTAAATTCTGCTATGATCACTAACATCCAGTCAAAATCCAGAAAAGTAACCACATGACTTCAGAAAAGGAGTGGGGGTGGGAATTAAAAAATAATGCCTGTCTCCAGGCTAGTGCATGAGATATGTAAATAACCTGTCACTCACAGCAAGGGGGCAGAACGGACTAAGGTTTTTCTCTGTAAGTCTGTTTTATTTCCCTAAACAATAAAAGAGGATTGCTCAGAGCTGGAGTAACTCTGTGGGGCAAGACTGGGCACAGATGATAGGAAATCTTATACTCTACATTGTGACATAACAAAAAATCGGGTTTACATCCACTTTAAGCCTAGGGCTTAAACCCAGTCAGGGCCTTTATCCTGAGAGGAAAACCAAAGGCAGCTTCTAGATGGATCTCACTCCAGACAGGATGAAGCCAGAATAACATCCAGGTAACTTCCTCAGGACGATGTCATCTTGTGATGAAACGCATAGGCATAAGGGACATGCTGACGTCACTGTGTTGTTTTATCCCGGAAGGACAAGTGGTTTATGCAAGTCGGCTTTTTATTTTTGCCTACTATTCTGCATCTTGCTTTAAGTACTACCACTTTTTACTATTAAAGTTTTTAGTTGGTTTTACACTAGGGCAAGTTTTCTTTTTGGGTACTCCTGCTGAGTGGTGAGGCAACTTCCTAGTCCTTGTGAGTTATCTGGACGTCATTCTGGCTTCATCCCACCTGGAGTGAGATTCATCTAGAAGCTGCCTTTGGTCCTCCTCTCAGAATAAAGGCCCTGGCTGGGTTTAAGCTGCAGACTCTTAAAGCTTGCCATCTGGTAAGTAGGTTTTTTATTAGGTGGAGGTGTACTCACAGAGTGGTGTGATTTATTTATGGATTGTCATAATGAATAATCACATGGACACTTACCTTTATCACTTCACTGGTTCATTCATTAGAATGTCTTAGGCCTCGTACACACGACCGAACATGTCTGCTGAAACTGGTCCGCGGACCAGTTTCCGCGGACATGTTCGGTCGTGTGTACGGCCGACCGGACAATTTTCTGGTGGATCGGACAGGTTTCCAGCGGACAAATGTTTCTTAGCATGCTAAGAGACATGTCCGCTGGAAGCCTGTCCGTCGGACATGTTCGGTCGTCTGTACGACTTACCGGACATGTCCGCTCGGCCGAAAGCCCTCGCATGCGTCAAAGTGATTCGACGCATGTGTGGAAGCATTGACCTTCCAGGGTCGCGCAAGTCGCCGCGGCCACGTCACCCCATATCCTGTCCGCGGGGATTTCGGTTTGATGGTGTGTACAACCATCAGACCGAAATCTGCTAGCAGACATGTCCGATGAAAACGGTCCGCGGGCCGTTTTCATCGGACAGATCCGCTCGTGTGTACAAGGCCTCAATGGACATTCTAATACTGTGATCAATAAATACCATTTAGTCACTTTATTAGTGGTAGCATGGCTCTTTTGTTTTGTCATTTGTATTTCTGTGTAGCTCACATTTTCCAATAGAAAATCTATGGACAGAATTAAAGATCAGAATTCATAGAAGAGGCTCACGTAACCTTCAAGATTTGAAGACTGTTTGTGTGGAAGAATGGATCAAAATAACACCTGAGCAATGCATGCAACTAGTTTCTCAGTACAGGAGGCGTCTTAAAGTTGTCATTACCAACAAAGGATTTTGTACGAAGTATTAGCGTGTTTAATAATTTTTCTCTGTGTCACTCCATTTTATTTCAAATAACTTAATTTTTGAATGTATTTGTTTTGTTTCTGTATGTGTGAATTGCATTGGTTCATACAGACATGTGGTGAAAATGTCATGTCAATAGCACCTTTAGAAATATATTTACCTAGAAAAATAATGTGTGTGTGACACGTTTTGCCTTTTGTTTCTATTTTAAACAAAATGGGTTGATTTACAATGTGATCGTTTACAATCACTTTAACCACTTAAGGACCCCTTCACGCCGATATACGTCAGCAGAATGGCACGGCTGGGCACATCCACGTACCTGTACGCGGCCCTTTAAGCCCAGCCGTGGGGTCGCGCACGCACCCCGGCACGTGCACACGACCCGGTCCGAAGCTCCGTGACCCGATCGCCACCGGTGTCCCGCGATCGGTCCTCCGCAGCTGAAGAACAGGGAGAGGTGTGTGTAAACACACCTTCCCTGTTCTTTGTTGTGGCAGTGTCATTGATCGTGTGTTCCCTGATATAGGGAAACACGATCAATGACATCACACGTCCAGCCCCGCCCCCCTACAGTTAGAAACACATATGAGGTCACACTTAACCCCTTCAGCGCCCCCTTGTGGTTAACTTCCAAATTGCAATTGTCATTTTCACAGTAAACATTTTTTGCTGTGAAAATGACAGTGCTCCCAAAAATGTGTCAAAACTGTCCTATGTGTCCGCCATAATGTCGGTCACGAAAAAAATCGCTGATCACCGCTATTAGTAGTAAAAAAAAATATATTAATAAAAATGCAATAAAACTATTTCCTATTTTGTAAACGCTATAAATTTTGCGCAAGCCAATCGATAAACGCTTATTGCGATTTTTTTTACCAAAAATAGGTAGAAGAATACGTATCGGCCTAAACTGAGAAAAAAAAATTATATATTTTTTGGGGATATTTATTACAGCAACAAGTAAAAAATATTGTTGTTTTTTTTCAAAATTGTCACAGTACAGCTCTTCCGCCTCAGTACAGTGCTTCCCTATTCATAAAACATACTCACAAGACTGGGGAGATTTAGAGTAAGGAGAAGCCCTCCCTCGGTTGGGTCATGTCACTGGAACCTTGGAGAAGAAGCCTCCCTTACTCCGAAATGATAAGGCTACAGAAGCGGCTCCTGCTTTGGGTGCCCAGCATGGGAAGTGTTTTCTCAAAGATCAAGCTCTATCACCCCACCACAATTTGTTGAGGACAAGACTAGACAGGGGCTGCAGCTGAAGTTGGTTCATAAACAATGTCATTCAGCTTGGAAAGTGGTCGGAAGAAACAGTTAAAAATGTAAAATTAAATGCGCAAGCATTTACATGCACTCCTGGCTGCTATGGTGTGTGTACTTCTATAGTGTGTGTTCACACTTCTTCAGCCAACTGTCAGCTTTCTTGGGGAAGAGATAACATCTGCCCTGCCACTTTTCCTAATCATTTAAATTGGTGCAACAATGCGTCATTGACCTTGCTATGAATTCCAGGCGCTGCTGCCCCTCCAGGGATGGCGGATCATCTGTGCACTGAAAGTACCCTAGAGCTGTGTCTCCTATTCTGTGTGTACAGTTGTGCTCATAAGTTTACATACCCTGACAGAATTTATGATTTCTTGGCCATTTTTCAGAGAATATGAATAACACAAAAACATTTCTTTCACTCATGGTTATTAGTGTTTGGCTGAAGACATTTATTATCAATCAACTGTGTTTACTCTTTTTAAATCACAACAGAAACTACCCAAATGACCCCGATCAAAAGTTTACATACCCTGGTTATTTTGGCCTGATAACATGCACACAAGTTCACACAAAGGGGTTTGAATGGCTATTCAGGCTGGGTTCACACTGGTACGACACGACAGTCGTACTAATTTGGTTTCGACTTTACCCTGCGACCTGAAGTCAGACATGCATCCGACTTCGATCCTCGACAATACTAGGCACTGTATCTGGTATGAAACTTGAGGGGGAACTCCACACCAAATAAAAAAAATTAAAAACGTCATAGGTTCCCCCTCTAAGAGAATACCAGACCCTTCGGTCTGGTATAGATTTTAAGGGGAAACCCCTACACTGAAAAAAATAATCATTTAATCCCATACATTATAGTATTCCATGTGTGACACATCAGGGTTCATCAAAGTGTTCTATTGACTAACTAATTGGTGAAACACCCCATTCACCTTTTCCCCTCCTCTTTTTAACCACTTGCTTACTGGGCACATATACCCCCTTCCTGCCCAGGCGAAATTTCAGCTTCCGGCACTGCGTCGCTTTAACTGACAATTGCGCAGTCATGCGACACGGCTCCCAAACAAAATTGGCGTCCTTTTTTTCCCACAAATAGAGCTTTCTTTTGGTGGTATTTGATCACCTCTGCGGTTTTTATTTTTTGTTCTATATACACACAGAGCTCCACGTCCCTGCTCAGTTACTGGGCAATCGCGGGTGCCCGGCGGCCATCGGGGCCGCCAGGCACACGCATCGTGTTCCCAGTAATACGGCGGGTGTGCGCCCCCTACTGGCTGTGAAAGACGAGGACGTCATATGACGTTCTGTCAGAACAATAGGACTATCGTGCCGCCGTCAATTGACGCCGGCCGGTAGTGTAGTGGTTAAACACAGTTTTTGTCATTGTTCACTAGCTATGAGTAAGCATCACATGATGTGAAACATGTCAGCCACCTTTTTCCTGTTGTTCACTTCATTTTGACTGCATCGCTTTGGTTGTTTTTTGGATTTTATTTGTACAATAAAGACATATAGCTAGATTCAATATGAGTTAGGTCGGCGTATCAGGAAAAATACGCCGACCTAACTCGGAATCTGCGCCTACCTAAGTTTTAAGTGTATTCTCAAACAGAGATACACTTAAACCTATCTAAGATACGACGGCTTGCGCCGTCCTATCTTAGGGTGCATTATTTAGGCTGGCCGCTAGGTGGCGCTCCCATTGCGGTCGGCGTAGAATATGTAAATCACTAGATACGCCTATTCACGAATGTACGCCCGGCCGCCGCAGTACAGATTCGCCGTTTACGTAACGCATTATCAGGCCTAAAGATATTCCATCAAATAGTTGGAATAGTAATGTTAAAGTATGGCCGCCGTTCCCGCTTCGAAATTCAAAAATTTTACGTCGTTTGCGTAAGTCGTCCGTGAATAGGGATTTACGTCATTTATGTCCACGTCGAAACCAATAGGCCGTGCGGCGTACGTTGCCGCAATGCACACTGGGATATGTAGGCGGATGGCGCATGCGCCGTTCCAAAAAAACATCAATCACGTCAGGTCAAGCCCCATTAACATAAAACACGCCCCCTCAGCTAAATTTAAATTAGCCGCCCTTACGCCCGCCCGCTTTAGGCTACGCCGCCGTAACTTAGCAGGCAAGTACTATGTGAATCATGTACTTGCCTCGCTAACTTACGGCGGCATAGTGTAAACAAGCTACGCTACGCCGCCACAAAGTTAGGGCGGGCTATGTGAATCTAGCTAATAGTTTTAAGGAGTGCGGCAGTCCAGGATCTTCTTCTATCCAAAATCCATACCAGACCCTTATCCGAGCACGCAGCCCGGCCGGTCAGGAAAGGGGGTGGGGACGAGCGAGCGCCCCCCTCCTGAACCGTACCAGGCCACATGCCCTCAACATGGGGGGGTGGGTGCTTTGGGGCAGGG
This sequence comes from Rana temporaria, assembly GCF_905171775.1. Classification (NCBI taxonomy): domain Eukaryota; kingdom Metazoa; phylum Chordata; class Amphibia; order Anura; family Ranidae; genus Rana; species Rana temporaria. Next base: position 342,082,365 of record NC_053490.1, read on the forward strand.
GAGGCATTTAGATCCTATAACATCATTAACTGACAGTTCATTTCCAGCTCTGACATCACCACCACGTCCTGCTCCTACTCTTATTGCTACTTGTACACCCAATTCTCCAGCAAGAAAGTGCCTCTTTAAAGACTTGACTTGTGAAACAGAAGATACCTGCATGCCTGACAGTCCATTTCCAACTCTGACATCACCATCAAGTTATGTTCCTACTCTGATTTCTACTTTTAGCACACCCAATTAGCCAGCAAGAAGGCGTCTCACCTTTCAAAATTTGACTAGTGAAACAGAAGATACCTGTAGGCCTTTATCCTTCCTACTACAATAAATTCTCTTATGTCAGCTGCTCTGGCCTTGCGACAATAATCAGATGGGATAAGCTTACAATTTTTCTTTTAATATTGTGTCTATTTTAGTTATCAATGCATTATTCATATCAGTTATGCCTGAAAATGACTATTGCAATGCAGTACATCCATTGAGAAGTGAAAAAAAGTACTGCTTCTATCACATAAAATCCCACTAAAATACATTTACGTTTTTGGTTGTAACATGACAAATTGTGGAACATTTCAAGAGGTATGAATACTTTTTCAAGGCATTGTGTATAAAGATGTATTATATTAAAAACAAAAACTCTGATTGACCTTACTGCCTGCAGCAAGCCAAGCATCCTTACTAATGCAGGCGATAATATGAAGTAAATACTTCCACTAAAGCTGGGCGGTAAGAAATAAAATGATTTAAAAGACTTTTTATTTAAAAGGATAATTTAAAAACATCTCCTAGGAGGAAAATCTATATAGGATGGTGAAAAAAATGGGGGGGGGGGAAAGGGCAGACAGCCGAGAAGTGCCAACATCTACGTGATAACACAATAAAATACATGTACACATAATAAACCTTAATGCCATTATCTAGCACCATGAGATGAAAAACTTCCACTGATTTGTAGTAGGATCTATCTATGTGGTCCCAATGGTAACCTAGCCCCACCTGGTGGTGTGAGGAGAATAGCAGAACAATTAAAGCCCATGTCATCAGAGGGAACATATTGGCCCGGATTCAGAAAGACTTACGCCGACGTATCTACTGATACGCCGCGTAAGTGCACGGATGCGCCGTCGTATCTATGCGCCTTATTCTGCAAGTAAAGATACGCCTGAATTTTGGCTTCATACGACCGACGTAAGTTTCCTACGCCGTCTTATCTTGGGCGCATATTTACGCTGGCCGCAAGGGGCGCTTCCATCGATTTACGCGTCGAATATGTAAATGACCTAGATACGCCGATTCACGAACATACTTGCGCCCGTCGCTGTAATCTACGCCGTTTACGTAAGGCGTACGTCCGACGTAAAGTTATTCCACCATATAGGAGGCGCAAACCATGCAAAGGTATGGACGACGGAACAGCCGTCGTATTTTACGTTGTTTACGTAAGTCGTACGTGAATGGGGCGTTCACGTCGTAGGCATTGAGCCGTCGTATCTTAGGGAGTATATGCAACGTGATTCTGAGCATGCGCGCGCATTCGCCGTTCGTTCGGCCCTTCATTTGCATGGGGTCACGCTTCATTTTAATAAATCACACCCACTTTCTTCCTACTTTGAATTAGGCGGGCTTACGGCGGCCAATTTACATTACGCCGGCGTAACAAAGGGAGCAAGTGCTTTGTGAATACTGTTCTTGCCTCTCTATGTTACATCGGCGTAGCGCATATGAGATGCGCTACGCCGCTCTAAAGAAACGCCGCTCTACGTGAATCCGGGCCATTGTATGTGAATAATGGAAGAGATGTGGTGCACAAATGTAAAATAAAGGAAGAAAAAGATGTACAGGTATATGGATAATTATCTAGATATTTGTCTGTGATGAAGCAGTTTAATTCAAATTCTACATTGAGCCCTTTCGGCTTCAATGATTGCATTTCAAATCTCAACCACGACCATGTTGACTTAGGCCCCATACACACGGGAGGATTTATCCGCAGATACGGTCCAGCGGACCGTTTCCACGGATAAATCCTCTAGAGGATTTCCGCAGATTTCTATGCGATGGCGTGTACACACCATCGCATTGAAATCCGCGCCGAAATCCTCTGGCAATGACGTGTCGCGCCGTCGCCGCAATTATGGCGCGGCGACGTGCGCGACGCTGTCATATAAGGAATTCCACGCATGCGTCGAATCATTAGGACGCATGCGGGGGATCCCTTCGGACGGATGGATCCGGTGAGTCTATACAGACCAGCGGATCCATCCGTTGGGATGGATTCCAGCAGATGGATTTGTTTGGCATGTCAGCAAATATTCGATCTGCTGGAATCCATCCCAGGGGAGAAATATCCGCGGAAACAGATCCGCTGGAGTGTACACACCATAGGATCTATCCGCTGAAACCCATTTGCTGGGATTTTTCAGCGGATGGATTCTATCGTGTGTACGGGGCCTTAGTCTTAACCTTATCAGACCCCCTCCAGTGTTTGTAATATTTTTTAATACCCCAGAAACTCATTCCTACTGGGCTTCTGTTATGAACATAACTAACATAACTAATGATTTTCATATCCAATGGTGATCTTGTAAATATGCTCTTTGCTTCTTTTAGCCAGTTTAAGTATTATTCTGCCAATATATTGCAATCGGCATGGGCACTGGATACAGTACACCAATCCCTTTGTGATACATGTAATCATATCCTTAGTTTGATATTCTTTGTCACTGTTGATTGAAACTTTTTTTTTCTTAAATTACCTATTGTGCCAGTTCATCCTGCACATCCTCCACATCCATAGAAACCTTTTTGGTCCAGGAAAGTAGGGAGGCTGGTTTTAGGAGGATCTCTAATGGCGCGTACACACAACCTTTTTTGGGTTGTAAAAAATGACATTTTTAATGGTCTAGAAAAAACGAAGGCCCAGATTCTCAAAGAGCTTACGACGGCGCAGCGCCATGTACGCCGTCGTAAGTCCTAATCTGGGCCGTCGTATCTATGCGACTGATTCTTAGAATCAGGTACGCATAGATATCCATTAGATCCAACAGGCGTAAGGCTCTTACGCCTTCGGACATTAACTGCAATTTTTTTTTGGCCGCTAGGTGGCGTTTCCGTAATTTTCCCCGTCGAGCATGCAAATTAGCTAGATACGCGAATTCCCAAACGTACGCGCGGCCGACGCAGTAAATTTACGTTAGGTTTTCCCGGCATAAAGTTGCCCCTGCTATATGAGGAGCAACCAATCTTAAAGCGGAGTTCCAACCACAATTAGCATTTTTTAAGTGTTAAGGCTGACCGCAGGTCAGATTGTCTGCATCCATCCACGTGGCAGGAGGGAGCCGCCCGCACGGGGGAGGGGTGTCCATCCGCCCGCTCTTTTTTCCAGGGCTTCATCGGGCATGGGGGGCCACCCGCTCGGGGGTTCAACTGGCCGCTCATTTGACCAGGGCTCCTCTGGCTTGGGGACCTGCCCGCCCGGGAGAGTGGATTCATCCGCCCCCTATTGTTCGGGGCTCCATCTGGCAACGCTTCTTCCAGGGGTCGCGTGCATGGCTCCTTTGGCATGCAGCGAGCTACCCGTCCGCATGCTTCTCCCGGTGTTTACGCCGGGGGAGGGGGAACTTCTGCCCGCTGCATTGCTCCCTTTAGCATGGAGCCGCCTGCCGCTTCTCTCAGGTTAACGCCGGGGGAGGGGACCTCCGCCCGCTGTGTTGCTCCCTCCAGCATGTGTGTTGCTCCCTCCGCCCACCGTTTCCTCCTGTGGTTACGTCGGGGGGAGGGGGGTGGACCTCCGCCCGCTGTTTCTTTCCCTCCGCCCGCCCGCTGTGTCACTCCGTCCAGCATGCAGAGAGCCACCCGCCGCTTCCTCCGGTGTTCACGTCGGGGGGAGGGGGGGGAACTCTGCCCGCTCGCTGTATTACTCCCTCCAGCATGAAGGGAGCCGCCCGTCGCTAGTCGATGCTCAAATACATAGTTGAAGTTGCTAGACATTATAACCATGTGTCCAAATCTCTGGAATATGTTACCACAACATTTTATATTCCCAGGTTTACGCCGGGGGAGGGGGAACTTCTGCCCGCTGCATTGCTCCCTTTAGCATGGAGCCGCCTGCCGCTTCTCTCAGGTTAACGCCGGGGGAGGGGACCTCCGCCCGCTGTGTTGCTCCCTCCAGCATGTGTGTTGCTCCCTCCGCCCACCGTTTCCTCCTGTGGTTACGTCGGGGGGAGGGGGGTGGACCTCCGCCCGCTGTTTCTTTCCCTCCGCCCGCCCGCTGTGTCACTCCGTCCAGCATGCAGAGAGCCACCCGCCGCTTCCTCCGGTGTTCACGTCGGGGGGAGGGGGGGGAACTCTGCCCGCTCGCTGTATTACTCCCTCCAGCATGAAGGGAGCCGCCCGTCGCTAGTCGATGCTCAAATACATAGTTGAAGTTGCTAGACATTATAACCATGTGTCCAAATCTCTGGAATATGTTACCACAACATTTTATATTCCCAATATGTGTCTGCTGTACCATGTACCAAAGTATCTTGTTCTTTGTACCTGGAGATCCTACTATTCTCCCTGATTTCCTATTTCATATTGACATGCGATAGCGTTTCGCATGCGATGACGTTTCGCATGCGATGACGTTTCGCATGCGATGGCGTTTCGCATGCGATGCCGTTTCGCATGCGATGACGTTTCTCAACCGATGACGTTCTCGTGGTGTTTTTCTCATGCGATGACGTTTCTCATGCGATGACGTTTCTCATGCAATGACGTTTCTTATGGGTTTCTCATGCGATGACGTTTCTCATGCAATGACGTTCTCATGGTGTTTTTTCTCATGCGATGACGTTTCTCGTGCGATGACGTTTCTCATGCGATGACGTTTCTCATGCGATGACGTTTCTCATGTGATGACGTTTCTCATGCGATGACGTTTCCCATGCGATGACGTTCTCATGGTGTTTTTCTCATGCGATGACGTTCTCATGGTGTTTTTCTCATGCGATCACGTTTCCCATGCGATCACGTTTCCCATGTGGTTACGTTTCTCATGCGATTTTCTCATGCGATTACGTTTCTCATGCGATTTTCTCATGCGATAACGTTTCTCAGGCGAGCATGTTTCCCATGCGATCTTCTCATGCGACCACGTTTTCCATGCAATCTTCGCATGCGATCACGTTTTCCATGCAATCTTTGCATGCGATCACGTTGCCCATGCGATTACGTCTCTCATGCTTACATTTCCCATGCATTTATGTTTCCCATGCGTTTACGTTTCCCATGCGTTTACGTTTCCCATGCGAGTCGGGTCCTTGTGTGTTCACGTTTCTCATGCGATCACGTTTCACATGGTAGTTCTTATGCGACTACATTTTGCATGGTAGTTCTCATGCGACCACGTGTCATGTCCTCATGCGATTACGTTCTCATGCGATTACTTTTCACATGGTGGTTCTTGTGCAATTATGTTCACATGCGATCACGTTTCTTATGCGATCTTGTTTTTTTCACGAGTCTTGTCCTTGTGTTTACGTTTCTCATGCGATTACGGTTCGCATGGTAGTTCTCATGTGACTACATTTCGCATGGTAGTTTTCATGCGATCATGTTTCTCATGAGGCATGTCATGTGTTTACGTTTTTCATGCGATTACATTTCTCATGTGATTACGTTTCACATGGTAGTTCTCATCCGATCACGTTTTTTATGCAATCACGTTTCTCTTACGAGTCATGTTCTTGTGTGTTTACATTTCTCATGCGATTACAGTTTGCATGGTAGTTCTCATGCGACTACATTTCGCATGGTAGTTCTTATGCGATCACGTTTCTCATGAGTCATGTCCTCATGTGTTTATGTTTCTCGGGCGATTACGTTTCACATGGTAGTTCTCACGCGATTACGTTCTCATGCGATTACAGTTCACATGGTAGTTCACATGCGGTCATGTTTCCCAGGGTAGTTTCTCATGCATTACGTTTCTCATGTGTTTACATTCTCATGCGACCACGTTTCTCAAGCATTATGTTGTCTCATGCATTAAGTTTTTCATGCTCATGTCCTCATGCGATTACGTTTTTCATGCGATTGCGTTCTCATGCGACCACGTTTCTCATGCATTATGTTGTCTCATGCATTACGTTTTTCATGCTCATGTCCTCATGCGGTTACGTGTCCTCATGCGGTTACGTGTCCTCATGCGATGACATTTCTCTTGCGAGTTAGGTCCTCATGGGTTTACGCTTCTCGTGCGAGTCATGTTCTCATGCATTTTTTACATTTCCATGTTTCGTTTTACGTTACGTTTCTCATGCTATTCATGTTCTCTAACATTTACGTTTCTCTGGCAGGTTTCAGTTGTGATACAATTACATTGGTCATGTTTTCATACGTTACGCTTTTCTTACGTTACGCTTTTCACACAAGTTACGCTTTTCATACGAGTTACGCTTCTGACACGATTACGATTTTCATGTTTTTTTTATGTTCTCAAGTGTATTGTCGTTCCTCATGCAATCATGTTCTCGGGTGTTCACGTTTCCCATGCAATTTATGTTCTCATACAACTTATCTTCTCATGTTTTCGTATCTCATGCTATTCATGTTCTCGAATGTGTTTGTTTCTCATGCAACCTTACGTTTCTCATGCAGGTTCCAGTTGTGTTAGTTTTCAGTTGGTAGTATTAGCATGTTCTTTTTAGATTCATGGCGTTTTACCGCTGGGGGGGGTCACCCATCACGTCTATGGGTGTTTACGGATTGAGATGATCGTTTTTAATTGGCTTGTACGGTGGCAAGTCTCCTCATCCGTTTCTCATACGTTTCATGCATCTTAAACATTTCATTTCTCACACCACGACCTGACACGTCTTCAGGTTCATCAGGCCTGAGTGTACGTTTTTAATTGCCTGCTACGCCTCAGGTTGCTCGGCCTTCGCAATTCATGGGGTTGTCACATTGTCAGTTTCAGCTGCACTAGTCCTACACTTACCTACATTTTCATAGTCTGGGCACATGCCACATTCATATCCTCACGTTTGTTCATGGCCACTCTCCACTGCTGGGTACCTGTCACGTTCAAGGGTACTGTCGGATTGAGATGTTTCGTTTCTAATTGTCTTGTGCAGTGGCAAGTCCCCTCATCCGCTTCTCACGGCTATCATTACGTTTTCGTACATCATGTTATCGTACCACTTACATCACTTGCCTGACACGCCTTCAGGTTCATAGGCTTGAGTGTTACGTTTTCAATTGGCCTGGTTTGCCTCAGGTTGCTCAGCCTCGCTAGGTTCTTGAGACTGACACGTTTTCAGTCTTGTGCTACGTATTCGTTCCTGCTCTACGTCACTGAGTGTGTCAATCACGGACACCCGCGTAGGCAGGGGTTAGGGAAGGTGGGGTTTTCCTTTTCCTAAGGTAAGTTGGGGCTCGTTGGTCATGTTTTGTTTTTAACGATGTTGTTCTTGTTTGCAGAATTCATGTCACGGGCAGAAAAATCGAAGATTTTGCCGCCATCCGTCCTGCTCCAGGTAACGGGGTTCCATACATGGTGGCAAAGCCCTCTTGAACCTCCCGATACTGCCTTCTCTTTTGTTACAGATGAAGCTCGATCTTAAGTTCTTTTCAGTTCAGCCTGGTAGCTCTTGACTCGGCCTGGGATATCTTCCAGGCGTTTCGATCTCAGTATCCTGGGTTCTTTTCTCACAAACATTCTGTACCTACTTGCGGTTTGGTTCTTTTGCCACTGTTCAGCCAAACAGGTTTTCAAGCTGGTGCCCAGCACAGTCTGGGCGCCGGACTTTCGTGGATGTACTCAGAGATAGGCCACCCTCCTTTCCCTAGCACTCCCTTCCCTGCTAGCACAGGGCATGATACGCAGCCTTTCCTTGCAGCCTAGCTAGGGTAGCACTTCAACATTCACTCCGGGCCATGCTTTAGTACAGGTGCAGTTCTGCTGCTTTTCATCGAGGGGTCTGTATGCTCGTTGTTGAGAAGTTAGATTGGCGGTAGTCAGCTGTCTTTTCCGGACATATCCGAGTTCCACATGTCTGTCACAGGCATTCTTGCATTGGGGGCTTGTGGTTACATATGGTTACTTTCATTTCAATCTCTTTGCTAGCTCATCCTACTGTTTATTTTTGGCCCCTTTTAGGCATACCGACCACGTGACCCTGGCACACCTCAGGTCAAGGTTTCCCCTCAGACCTTTCTCTAGCACGATTACCTGAGACTCTGAGTACAAGTGTTAAGGCTGACCGCAGGTCAGCCTGTATTTGTAGGAGGAGTCGGGAGGTATTTAAACCCGCCCTCCTTCCTCCTTCTGGGTGTCGGCTTTCTGGTGTCCCACCCACCCATCCCCTTTTTCTTGCTATTTCTTCTTTTACTTCTACTTGGGTATGCCCCCTTTTAGGCATACCGACCATGTGACCCCGGCACACCTCAGGTCAATTTCCCTGTTTCCCCTCAGACCTTTCTCTAGCACAATTACCTGAGACTCTGAGTACAAATGTATGTCCTTTCATCATGCGTTTTTATAATATAAATCTGGTCACTTACTATTTTACAATCCGCCGCCGATCTGCATAGATATTCAAAAAAGATAGTTTATAAAACTATATCTACACCGTTGTCATTTTGCTTGTGGGCAATGTGAAGCCTACAGGCACTTACTTCCTGGAAGTCTTGGATGGGGAGTGATAATTGGACAGCGCACTGCATCCTGGGAAATGATGACACAGATTTCCCAGGAGCATTAGAGGGAGATGATGTCAGAATCCTAGGTGGATTCAAAGGCAGATTTCGTGGGACCGCATAGCAACAGGCATTTCCAGATGAATAAAAAAAAAATATCTTTTTTTTTTCTTTTTTAGTCGTAAGCTAGAGTTTAAAGCAAAATAGTTTTTTTGATGGAACCTCCACTTTAAGTATGGCCGTCGTTCCCGCGTCGAAATTTATCAATTTACGTTGTTTGCGTAAGTCGTCCGTGAATGGGGCTGGACGCCATTTACGTTCACGTCAAAACCAATGACGTCCTTGCGACGTATTTTGGAGCAATGCACCCTGGGATATTTTACGTACGTTGCATGCGCAGTACGTTTGGCGCGGGAACAAGCTTAATTTAAATACTACACGCCCCCTACCCGCCTATTTTGAATTAGGCGGGCTTGCGCCGGGTGATTTACGCTATGCCGCCGCAACTTTACAGGCAAGTGCTTTGTGAATAAAGCACTTGCCTGAAAACCTTGCGGCGGCGTAACGTAAATGACATACGTTACACCGCCGCAGAGATACGCTCGAGGTACGAGAATCTGGCCCGAAGTTTTTTTCAACCCAATCATTAAAATGGCCTTGCCTACACACGATCGTGAAAAAAAAATGCTCTAGCAAAGCGCAGTGACGTACAACGGCACTATAAAGGGGAAGTTCCATTCAGATGGCGCCACCCTTGGGGCTGCTTTTGCTGATTTCGTGTTAGTAAAAGACGATTCGCGCTTTTCAGTCTGTTACAGCACGATGAATGTGCTTACTCCATTATGAACGCTAGTTTTACTAGAACAAGCGCTCCTGTCTCATAACTTGCTTCTGAGCATGCGTGTTTTTTTCACGTCGTTAAAGCCCACACACGCCAATTTTTTACGACGTTAAAAACATCGTGAAAAATTAGAGCATGTTCTAAATTTTTAATGCCCATTTTTTAAATCGTGAAAAATGCTCTGGAGCCCACACACAATCGTTTTTAATGACATAAAAAAAAACGTAATTTTTTACAACCCGAGAAATGGTTGTGTGTACGCGGCATAACACTTTTGACAATTCTGTCTCTTAAAGCGGATGTTCCACCCCAAAAATATATTAAAAGCCAGCAGCTACAAATACTGCAGCTGCTGACTTTTAATATAAGGACACTTACCTGTCCTGGAGTCCAGCGCCGTCCGCAGCAGGGCACGAGCGATCGCTCGTCTCTCTGCTGCTCCCCCCTCCATCCATGGTGAGGGAACCAGGAAGTGAAGCGCTGCGGCTTCACTGCCCGGTTCCCTACGGCGCATGCGCGAGTCGCGCCGCACCCGCCGATTGGCTCCCGCTGTGTGCTAGGAGCCGAGTGTTCCCAGCACACAATGGGGGGGGGGCGACGGGATGTGACGGAATGCCCGTCTTTTGCCCGGGCCGGAAGTGGGTGCAAATACCTGTCTTTAGACATGTATCTGCACCCCCCTCCCCCCTGAAAGGTGTCAAATGTGACACCGGAGGGGGGGGTTCCGATCAGCGGGACTTCACTTTAGGGTGGAGAACCGCTTTAAGTTTGGGACTGTTGCACTGTTGCAATATAAGATTCCTATGCAGGAGGAGCTCATCATTATGGTTGTAATATAAGTTTCTAATCACATTATCAACATTTGCCACTGGATGGCACCATTATTACTGTTGGAGATTTTACATCATTGTTATTTTTGAAGGAGGTAGCACTTCACTTTTTTACTTTATCTGATGGATATTTATCAAGTTCTGAAGTAGGATCCCATGACTAAATTTAAGGCCAAGTTGGAAGAGATTGTATGAGACGGTTATAATACTGGGATTATTATTAAGTGGTCTTGCATAGCAAGATCACTTATTGTTCTCTCACATATATATTATTAAGTGGTCTTGCATAGCAAGATCACTTATTGTTCTCTCACATATATATTATTCTTATTCTTATTATAGCCAAATTTTTTACACTACATAGACGAGTAATATATCGAAACGTGCGGATTGTTCCAGAATGGTGTGCTATTACTTTGTGGAACGTTTCGCCGAATCGTTCACGAAATATCGCCATTTTTGCGGCAAAATTTTCCCATAGGAATGAATGGGGAGAGGTACAGTGTGGAATGTCAGAAACTGAAAAATCAAGACATGATTTGTAAACTGTGACCACTCCCTCATTTTCAAGCCGACCTACACAAATCTTATATCAAAACGTTCAGCTATCCCTGCTGCCACTACACGTGTTAACGGCTAAGCGATTGATTAAACCGCTTTCACAATATGACAATTTGTTTGCAACCTACGCCATCCATTATTTCAATGGAAGTCAATGGAGGTCAAAGTTTAGAAAACTAAAACCTGCTGGGGAATTTGTAAACTGCGACTGTGCATTCAATTTTATTATTTCAGAGACATACTATACATCAAAATGTAGGTCTGGGTCTTGTGATTCGTAAAATATAAAGATATAGTTTTTAAAATACAACCATTTGAAGGACAAGTATTCAAAAAAAAAAAGCAAGAATCTGAGTCTCTGCTTAGAGTGTGTTTGCATATGTTTACATTGGTTTCCTAGGAGACGCTGAGGTAATTAAAACTCCTCATGCACAGCTGTAAGGGGATTCTATAGCTCCTCCCACACAGTTGTGAGGTAGTTGTGAGGTGTTTTCTGTGAGGTGTTTTCTGTGAGGTAAATACCTTCATACACACAGCTGTGAGGGCTTTCTATAGCTACTACCACACAGCTGTGAGGGCTTTCTATAGCTCCTCCCACACAGATGTGAGGGCTTTCTATAGCTACTCCCACACAGCTGTGAGGGCTTTCTATAGCTCCTCCCACACAGATGTGAGGTGATATGGCTCTGTTTTTTTTGGCTCTGCGTAACTTCTGCATACTCTGCATATAGCAACCATCCATAGCAACCAGTCCAGAGAAACCATCCATAGCAACCAGACCATAGCAACCGTCCATAGCAACCAATCCAGAGCAACCGTCCATAGCAACCACTCCATAGCAACCAGTCCATAGCAACCAGTCCATAGATACCAGTCCATAACAACCAGTCCATAGCAACCAATCCAGAGCAACCGTCCATAGCAATCACTCCATAGCAACCAGTCCATAGCAACCACTCCATAGCAACCACTCCATAGCAACCAGTCCATAGCAACTGTCCATAGCAACCATTCCATAGCAACCCTCCATAGCAACCACTCCATAGCAACCAGTCCAAAGCAACCAGTCCATAGCAACCAGTCCATAGCAACCGTCCATAGCCATCAGTCCATAGAAACCAGTCCATAGCAACCCTCCATAGCAACCAGTCCATAGCAACCACTCCATAGCAACCCATCCATAGCAACCCATCCATAGCAACCAGTCCATAGCAACCGGTCCATAGCAACCAGTCCATAGAAACCCTCCATAGCAACCCTCCATAGCAACCGGTCCATAGAAACCAGTCCATAGCAACCCTTTATAGCAACCAGTTTTTGATGGGGCAAATAGGATGGTGCAGTTTTGATGGGGTAGTTTTTGATGGAGCATTTTTGATGGGACAATGGATCGAACTGGATCGACACACTGTTGGATCACATTTACATCTCCAGGGGCACCGTCTCCAGACAGGAGTATTGGTGGAGGCAAGACCACGCCGCACAATTTCCCCAGAAATTGTATCTTTTCTAGTTATTCTTATTATAGCCAAATTTTAAACAGTATCTACTCCCACAGTTTTTAGACTACATAGACGAGTAATATATCGAAACGTGCAGATTGTTCCAGAATGGTGTGCTATTACTTTGTGGAACGTTTCGCCGAATCGTTCGCGAAATATCGTAATTTTTGTGGCGACATTTTCCCATAGGAATGAATGGGGAGAGGTAGAGTGTGAAATGTCAAAAACTGAAAAATCAGCACATGATTTGTAAACTGCGACCACTCCCTCATTTTGGAACCGACCTACACAAATCTTATATCAAAACGTTCAGCTATCCCTGCTGCCACTACACGTGTTCACGGCTAAGCGATTGACCAACCGTTTTCACAATATGACAATTTGTTTGCAACCTACACCATACACTCACCTCCATTGACTTCCATTGAAATTAACGACTGGAAACCTAAAATCTTAACCACTTGCCGCCCGCCAATAACAGATTGACGGCGGCAAAGTGGTTGTAGAATCCTGACCGGACGTCATATGACGTCCTCAGGATTCTAAGCCGATGCGCGCCCCCGGGGGCGCGCATCGCGGCGATCGTTGTTGCGGGGTGTCAGTCTGACACCCCGCAACACCGATCTCGGTAAAGAGTCTCTCACGGAGACTCTTTACCACGTGATCAGCCGTGTCGAATCACGGCTGATCACGATGTAAACAGGAAGAGCCGTTGACGGCTCTTCCTCACTCGCGTCTGACAGACGCGAGTAGAGGAGAGCCGAATCGGCTGCTCTCCTGACAGGGGGGGTTCGCGCTGATTGTTTATCAGCGCAGCCCCCCCTCGGATCGCCACATGGACCACCAGGGAAGTCCACCCTGGACCACCAGGGAAGGGCAGATCCCAAAAAAAAAAGGCTAAAAAAAAAAGGCTGTAAAAAAAAAAAAAGGGCAGATCAAAAAAAAAAAAGGCTAGAAAAAAAAAAAGGCTGTAAAAAAAAAAATGATGCCAATCAGTGCCCACAAATGGGCACTGACTGGCAACATAGGTTAATCAGTGCCGCCCCAGTGTCCATCAGTGCCACCCTACAGTGTCCATCAGTGCCACCCCACAGTGCCCATCCATGCCCAGTGCCCACCTATCAGTGCCCATCTGTGCCACCCATAAGTAGCCATCAGTGCCACCCATAAGTGCCGCCCATGAGTGCCCATCTGTGCCGCCTATGAGTGCCCAGTGCCGCCTGTGTGTGCCCATCAGTGCCGCCTATGTGTGCCCATCAGTGCCGCCTATGTGTGCCCATCAGTGCCGCCTATGTGTGCCCATCAGTGCCGCCTATGTGTGCCCATCAGTGCCGCATACAAGCGCCGCCAATCAGTGCCACCTCATCTGTGCCCGTCAGTACTACCTCATTGATGTCCATCAGTGCCATCTCATCGGTGCCCATCAGTGCCGCCATATCAGTGCCCGTAATTGAAAGAGAAAACGTACTTATTTACAAAAAATTTAACAGAAAAAAAAAAACGTATTTTTTTTTCAAAATTTTCAGTCTTTTTTTAGTTGTTGCGCAAAAAAAAATCACATAGGTGATCAAATACCACCAAAAGAAAGCTCTATTTGTGGGAAAAAAAGGACGCCAATTTTGTTTGGGTACAGTGTAGCATGACCGCGCAATTGCCATTCAAAGTGCGACAGTGCTGAAAGCTGAAAATTGGCTTGGGCATGAAGGTGTTTACGTGCCCTGTATGGAAGTGGTTAAAGTCAATATATAAACTGCGACTGTGCCTTCAATTTTAATATTTCAGAGACATACTATACATCACAATGTAGGTCTGGGTCTTGTGATTCACACAATATAAAGATATTCGCTGTACGATTTATAGTTTTTAAAATACAACCATTTGAATAGGACAAGTATTAAAAGAAAATCCAGGATCTGAGTCTCTGCTTAGAGGCTGCATGCATATGTTTACACTGGTTTCCTAGGAGACGCTGAGGTAAAAACCTCCTCACACACACACAGCTGTGTTGGTTTTCTATAGCTCCTCCCACACAGCTGTGAGGGCTTTCTATAGCTCCTCCCACACAGCTGTGAGGTGATATGGCTGTTTTTTTGGCTCTGCGTAACTTCTGCATGCTCTGCATATAGCAACCATGCATAGCAACCAGTCCATATAAACCATCCATAGCAACCAGTCCATAGCAACCAATCCATAGCAACCAGTCCATAGCAACCGTCCATAGCAACCAGTCCATAGCAACCCGTCCATAGCAACCACTCCATAGCAACCACTCCATAGCAATGACTCCATAGCAACCACTCCATAGCAACCGTCCATAGCAACCATTCCATAGCAACCAGTCCATAGCAACTGTCCATAGCAACCCTCCATAGCAACCAGTCCATAGCAACCAGTCCAAAGCAACCAGTCCATAGCAACCAGTCCATAGCAACCAGTCCATAGCAACCGTCCATAGCAACCTGTCCATAGCAACCAGTCAATAGCAACCCTCCATAGCAACCAGTCCATAGCAACCAGTCCATAGCAACCCTCCATAGCAACCCTCCATAGCAACCAGTCCATAGCACCCAGTCCATAGCAACCGTTCATAGCAACCACTCCATAGCAACCAGTCCATAGAAACTAGTCCATAGCAACCCTCCATAGCAACCAGTTTTTGATGGGGCAAATAGGATGGTGCAGTTTTGATGGTGCAGTTTTGATGGGGTCGTTTTTGATGGAGCAGTTTTTGATGGGACAATGGATCGAACTGGATCGACACACTGTTGGATCACATTTACATCTCCAGGGGCACTGTCTCCAGTCAGGAGTATTGGTGGAGGCAAGACCACGTCGCACAATTTCCCCAGAAATTGTATCTTTTCTAGTTAAAAAATAAAAAAGTTATTTGGTCCCTTTTACCCCCAAACTACTGATTATGTATTACCTTCCAAAAATCCACAAAAATAGTGAGCGACCACCTGGGAGTCCAACTGTGAGTAGTATTAACTTCATTACCTCAAAAGTGGGGGAAAATATTGACCATTATCTTCAGCCTTTAGTGTAGGGGTCTCAAAGTACCGGCCCATGGGCCATTTGTGGCCCGCGGACCGCTTAAAAATGGCCCGTGGCGCCTGACAGGTAGATCGAGATTTAGATAGCATGCAGAGTAGCGCAGGAAACGTGTATCTCATGTCACGGCACTGACGGCAGTCACGCTGCTCCCCGGCGGCCCCTCCTCTCTTCTCGTCCATCCCCATATGCTTGTGACATCATCTGGGATGGACAAGGAGACAGGAGGGGCCGCCGGGTAGCAGCGTGACTGCAGTGACATGAAAGAACTTATTACATATGCTTCCAGCGCTACTCTACATGCTGGCTGGTAAACTATGTGCCCTGATGTGCTATGTGCCCCATGCCCTGTTGTGTTATGTGCCCCATGCCAGGGGCAGTTTGACCATAGGGCAATTCAGGCATGGACCGAGGCCCATGGCCAGTAGGGGGCCCCATGACATCCTGCTCTGTGCCCCTGCATGTGCCCAGCATCCTGCTCTGTGCTCCGGTATATGCCCAGCATCCTGCTCTGTGCCCCTGTATGTGCCCAACATCCTGCTCTGTGCCCCTGTATGTGCCCAGAATCCTGCTCTGTGCCCCTGTATGTGCCCAGCATCCTGCTCTGTGTTCCTCTATGTGCCCAGCATCCTGCTCTGTGCCCCAAAACCCTAAACGCTGCCCCATGCCCTATAGTCTGCGGCTGTTTCCCCAAACCCTGCTCTCTGCCCCATGCCCTGTCTGCCCCATGCCCTGCTGTCTGCCCCATGCCCCGATGTCTTCCTCATGCTCTGATGTCTTCCCCGTGCTCTGATGTCTATCCCATGCCATGCTCTGTGCCCGCTTGTCCTGCTCTGTGCCCCCATGCCCTACTGTCTACCATATTCTCTGCTCCGTGCCCCCTGCTGTCTGCCCCATGCCCTCATGTCTGCCCCTATGCCCTCATGTATGCCCTGCTCTGTGCCCCCATGCCCTGCTATCTGCCCCCATGCCTTGCTCTTTGCCCTGCTCTTTGCCCCCATGCCCTGCTGTCGGCCCCATGCCCTGCGCTGTGCCCCCTTCCCCTGCTCTGTGCCCTAATGCCCTGATGTCTGCCCATGCCCTGCTCTGTGCCTCCATGCCCTGCTGTCTACCCTATGCCCTTCTCTGTTCCCTCATGCCCTGTCTGCCACATGCCCTGCTCTATGCCCCCATGCCCTGCTCTGTGCCCATGCCCTGCTGTCTGCCCTATGCCCTGCTCTGTGCCCTCATGCCCTGCTGTCTGCCCCATGCCCTGCTGTCTGCTCCATGCCCTGCTGTCTGCCCCATGCCCTGGTCTGTGCCCCCATGCCATTCTCTGTGCCCCATGCCCAATGTCTGCCCCACACCCTGCTCTGTGTCCCATGGCCTGCTGTCTGCCCCAAGCTCTGATGTGTGCCCCCATGCCCTGCTGTCTGCCCCATGCCTTGCTGTGTGTCCCCATGCCCTGCTGTGTGCCCCCATAATGTGCCCTGTGATGTGTCCCATGACCTACTGTGTGCCCCGTGATATGCCCTACTGTGTGCCCCATAATATGCCCTACTGTGTACCCTTGTGGTGTGCCCCATGCCCTACTATGTGCCCCACTGTGTGCCCAATTCCCTCCTGTGGGCCTTGTGATGTGTCCTGAGCCCTACTGTATGCCCCATAATGTGCCATGTACCCTGCTGTGTGCCATATGATGTGCCCTGCTGTTTTTCCCTGATGATGCATCATTCAGTGCCCCATAGTGTGCTCTTCTGTGTGCACCATACTGTGCCCTATATGTGCCCTCTTGCTCTATGTAAAATCCCCTGCTGTGCCCCATAATGTATCCTTTTGCCCCCATGTAATATGCCCTGCTGTGCCCCATAATATGAGATTGTATCCCTCCTAATAGAGCTGTGTGATTAATCGTCAAGAATCGTTATCGCAATCTTTTTCCATTGCAATTCTTGACACAGGGTTTCACGATCTTTGACATGAAAATAATTTTCTCTCTGTACTTTGGTATGCAAAGAATTTCCTCTCTACTCTCAGCCAAAAGTCAAAGTCTGGGCAATCTGCCAAGTCTGGGCAGCCTGCCAAGTTTTGAAAACATTCTTTATCAGTGGAAAGTTAAGTCTAAACATTTTATCACATTGACTTGTACATCAAAGGAATAAACTTCTGTATGTAAATTAGGGAACGTTTAACCACTTAAACACCAAGCCTTTTTCTGACAGCTCTTTTCAAGTTAAAATCATTATTTTTTTTTGATAGAAAATTACTTAGAACCCCCAAACATTATATATTTTTTTTGTAGAGACCCTAGAGAATAAAATGGCGGTTGTTGCAATATTTTATGTTGCACTGTATTTGCGCAGCAGTCTTTTTAAATGCAGTGGCCCGGATTCAGAGAGCAATTGCGCCTGCGTAACCTGATTCAGGAACCTCGTTACGCTGACTGCAGCATAAGATATGCGTGGCATAAGGCTCTTATGCCCGCATATCTTAGGCTGCATTCTTGCGATAATAAAGGAAAAAATTAGGAACAACTGCGCTAGGGTGAAAGATTAGGATTAATAAGCAGCAATTAGATTGTGTATAAACAAAGTAAATAACGAATAAAGAAGGATAATTGCGCTAAACCCAAATGTGCACTTATAATTGAAACATGTGACCAAGTGCATGTGCTAAACCACTGAATTTATACTTTGAGATATAAATAATTCCATGGAATCAGGGGGCCGTGATCGCCTGTCCCTGCTGAGCAATGATGTATATGGACCCAGTGATCAGAAACACAAATAATTGTGAAACTGTAACTACAATTGTTGGTTTCCTTTTCAGCAATTATTGTAGTTACAGTTTCACAATTATTTGTGTTTCTGATCACTGGGTCCATATACATCATTGCTCAGCAGGGACAGGCGATCACGGCCCCCTGATTCCATGGAATTATTTATATCTCAAAGTATAAATTCAGTGGTTTAGCACATGCACTTGGTCACATGTTTCAATTATAAGTGCACATTTGGGTTTAGCGCAATTATCCTTCTTTATGCATTCTTGCGATGGCCGCTAGGTGGCGTTCCTGTTGTGCTCAGCGTATAGTATGCAAATTGCATACTAACGCCGATTCACAACGTTACGCAAGCCCTGCGTACGCAGTTTACGTCGTTTGCGTACGGCGGTTTTCGCGTAAGGCTGCCCCTGCTATTAGCAGGGGCAGCCAATGTTACGTATACCCGTCGTTCCCGCGTCGCAAAATTTGAACTTAACTTAGTTTGCGTAAGTGAATCGTGAATGGCGCTGGACGACATTCACGTTCACTTTGAAGCAAATGACATCCTTGCAACGTCATTTGCCGCAATGCACGTCGGGAAAGTTTCCCGACGGAGCATGCGCTCTACGATCGGCGCGGGAACGCGCCTAATTTAAATGATTCCCACCCCCTACGGGATCATTTAAATTGCGCGCGCTTATGCCGGGCATTTTGCCGGAGCGTCCACGCAATTTATGGAGCTACTGCTCCGTGAATCGCGGATAGCGCAGAAAATTTGCGGGGGCGCAGGGCAAAAACGTTGCCCTGCGCCTCCGTAAAAAAAGCGCAAATGTACCTGAATCTAGCCCAATGTTTTTGGAAAAATTACTTTAATAAATAAAAAAAAAACTAGCCAGTAAAGTTAGCCCATATTTTTTTTTTTGTATAAATGTAAAAGATTTTACGCCGTGAGAATCGTGATCTTCATTCTAAGCAAAACAATCGTGATTCTCATTTTGCCCACAATCGTGCAGCTCTACCTCCTAATGTGCCCTGCTGTGTCCCATTATGTGCCCTCTTGTCCCCATGTAATATGCCCCATAATGTGCTCTGTTGTGCACCATAATGTGCCATCATGCCCTTATGTAATATACTCTGCTGTATCCCATAATGTGCCCTCCTGCCCCATGTTCCATGCTGTGCCCCTCTGCCTCCCCCCCATGTAATGTGCCCTATAATGTTCCCTGCTGCCGTCCCATGTAATATGTTTTACTGTGCCCCCCCCCAACCTGTAATGTTCTCTGGTGTGCCCCATAATGTGCCCTGCTGCTCTCCATGTAGTGTGCCCTCCTGCCCTCCACACACACACATATTGTGCCCTCCTGATCCCCTGTGCTATGACCTGCTGACTTCTATACTTTGCCATGGTTCCCCAATGCTCTGCCCTGCTGCCCCCTGTGCACTGTGTATCTCAAGTTAGACCCAGAATGGAGGCATCCACACAGTGCAAGCTGGGGGTGGGGCTTTGTGTGGTTTGAGTGTGGGCGGGGACACAGGGTCTCCTGTTGCCCAGGGGCCCCATGAGTTGTTAGTCTGCCCCTGCCCCATGCCCTGATGTGCTATGTGCCCCATGCCCTGATTATTAACCCACAGTGCTGGGGGTTAATAATGCGTCTGCTGACACCAGTGCTGGGGGTTAATAATGTGTTTGCTGACACCAGTGCTAGGGGTTAATAATGTGTTTGCTGACACCAGTGCTGGGTGGGGATGAGCCGAACATACCCGGGTTCGGTTCGCACCAGAACGTTCGAACAGACCGACCGTTCGCGCGAACATTTAGAACCCCATTGAAGTCTATGGGACTCGAATGTTCGAATTCAAAAGTGCTCATTTTAAAGCCCAATATGCAAGTTATTGATGGAAAACGTCTTTGAGAACCCGGGTCTTGCCCCAGGGAACATGTATCAATGGAAAAAAAAGTTGTAAAAACTGTAGTTTTTTCTTGAGCAGCGATTTTAATGATGCTTAAAGTGAAAAAAAAAATGTCCTTTAAATATGGTACCTCCTGGGTGTCTATAGTAGTGGCATGTGTTTAGAAATGTCCCTGCACAACATGAGATTACTCTGAGAAAAAAGTAGTTTAATACTGCATTTAATGTAATGCTTGGTCCCTGCAATATGGATAAAAATCATTGAAAAAAATAGCATGAGTTTCCCCGCCACCACTCCCCCCAGGTCATTACACAAGACCCAGTGCCGATCCTGACCTCCCTGGGGCCCTAAGCAAAATTACATGGCACATTAAAAATGAGAAGCGGGGGGGGGGCCCTGACGACAATGACATGTCACATTATAGAAAGTTGAGAAGCGGGGGGAGGGGGTGTTCTGCTGTCGGAAATGACTCAGCCAGCGAGTTTTAGGGTGAGGGGGCGAAAATTACTTCTCACCAAGCGGGGCCTCTAGTACTTTGGGGGGCCCTTCGCCGCTTTGCGGGGCCCTAAGTGGCTTGCATAGTGAGCCTATAGTGAGGATCGGCCCTGACAAGACATTTTGGCTCTATATACTTTGAACAGCAGTATACAGGCGTTGCAAACAAGATAAGGACCCTCAACAAACTACATGACACTTGTGCCTGATGAGGCCACTGATGTTCCAGTGGTGGTGGCCCGTGAGACTGTCCATACAGGCTTGGCCCCCCAAAGTGCACGTGCTGTGTGGCAACAATATGTCGATTATTTTAGGGGTGGGGGGGGGGCATTACAATGCCAGATCTTGGCTCAATAAATTATTTATTTGGGAAATAAAAATTCTAGAGAAAAGGGGGGTTGCCAAATTCTGTGAAGAACTCCTGTTCTCTGAAGGCCTCCATTATCTCTGCAAGTCAAAATTTTGCAAAAAAAAACTAATGTCAGTCAAGCCTTAGCTTTCTCCCCATATCTAACCCACAAACTCATCCACTGATCATAAAGTCCAAAAATCAAGTTTCGTATCGTCGTATTGCACGATCGTTTTTCCGACGTTTTCTACCGACTGTGAACGACGTTCTCATTCACGCAATATCCCTTTATACACTGTGCATGTGAGAAGCTCCGCGCGTTTCCACGCTAGGGTGACCACATTTCCATATAGCCATTCAGGGACACCCCCCCCCCCCCAGCAAGCAGCGGTCGGTGACATCACAAGGAGGCAGTGCCGCCATATGACGTGGCCGAGAGGCCCCGCCCCTTACCTATATAAGCATTTGTTTCATGTATGGAAGCCCAACATTGCAGCTGCAGGCAGCCACTTAGATTCACAGAGTGTAATTGTTCTTGCGATGTTGGGCTAACATACATGAAACAAATGCTGTTTATATCTAAGGCACTAAAGTTGTATATAAAACCCTGTACTTTATACCACAAAAGAAATACAAATGACACAAGGGATCTGGGGTAAAAACTGCACATACACTGACCTACCCGACTACTACACTGACCTACTGTACCTGATTCCTACACTGACCTACCGGACCACTACACTGACCTTCCTGATCCCTACACTGACCTAATTGATTGCTGCATTGAAATACCTGACCACTACACTAACCTGATTCCTACACTGACCTACCTGATCATTACACTGACCTACCCGATTCCTACCCCATCCATTGGGGGAGCATGTCAGATCCTCAGCTCTAAGGGACTAATGCTGGAACCTGTAGTCCTTCATTAGGAGGATGAGGCCAGTGGCAGACTGGCAGTGCTGGGGGCATGAGTTAAGTGGCAGTGCTTGGGAAGGGATGGGATCACTAACTCTCACTTGCTGTCACCTGTTAGTGTCCATTTGGGAGGGGAGAGGTGCTTGGTGAGGGTGAGAGAAGGGGTGGGAGAGAGAGAGAGAAGGGGTGAAAGAGAGAGAGAGAAGGGGTGGGAGAGAGAGAGAGAAGGGGTGGGAGAGAGAGAGAGAAGGGGTGGGAGAGAGAGAGAGAAGGGGTGGGAGAGAGAGAAGGGGTGGGAGAGAGAGAGAGAGAGAGAAGGGGTGGGAGAGAGAGAGAGAAGGGGTGGGAGAGAGAAGGGGTGGGAGAGAGAGAGAAGGGGTGGAAGAGAGAGAGAAGGGGTGGAAGAGAGAGAGAGAAGGGGTGGAAGAGAGAGAGAGAGAGAGAGAGAGAGAGAGAAGGGGTGGAAGAGAGAGAGAGAGAAGGGGTGGAAGAGAGAGAAGGGGTGGGAGAGAGAGAGAGAAGGGGTGGGAGAGAGAGAGAGAGAAGGGGTGGGAGAGAGAGAGAAGGGGTGAGAGAGAGAGAGAGAGAGAGAGAGAGAGAGAGAAGGGGTGGGAGAGAGAGAGAAGGGGTGGGAGAGAGAGAGAAGGGGTGGGAGAGAGAGAGAGAGAGAGAAGGGGTGAGAGAGAGAGAAGGGGTGAGAGAGAGAGAAGGGGTGGGAGAGAGAGAGAGAGAGAAGGGGTGGGAGAGAGAGAGAGAGAAGGGGTGGGAGAGAGAGAGAGAGAGAGAGAGATAGAGAAGGGGTGGGAGAGAGAGAGAGAAGGGGTGAGGTAGAGAGAGAGAAGGGGTGAGGTAGAGAGAGAGAAGGGGTGGGGGAGAGAGAGAGAGAGAAGGGGTGGAGGGGAGAGAGAGAGAAGGGGTGGGGGAGAGAGAGAGAAGGGGTGAGGGAGAGAGAGAGAAGGGGTGATGGAGAGAGAGAGAGAAGGGGTGAGAGAGAGAGAGAGAGAAGGGGTGATGGAGAGAGAGAGAGAAGGGGTGATGGAGAGAGAGAGAGAAGGGGTGAGAGAGAGAGAGAGAAGGGGTGAGAGAGAGAAGGGGTGAGAGAGAGAGAGAAGGGGTGGGAGAGAGAGAGAGAGAGAAGGGGTGGGAGAGAGAGAGAGAGAGAAGGGGTGGGAGAGAGAGAAAAGGGGTGGGAGAGAGAGAGAGAGAGAAAGGGTGGGAGAGAGAGAGAGAGAATGGGTGGGAGAGAGAGAGAGTAGGGGTGGGAGAGAGAAGGGGTGGGGGAGAAGAGAGAAGGGGTGGGAGAGAGAGAGAAGGGGTGAGAGAGAAGGGATGGGAGAGAGAGAGAAGGGGTGGGAGAGAGAGAGAGAGAGAAGGGGTGGGAGAGAGAGAGAAGGGGTGGGTGGGAGAGAGAGAGAGAGAAGGGGTGGGAGAGAGAGAGAGAGAGAAGGGTGGGAGAGAGAGAGAAGGGGTGGGTGGGAGAGAGAGAGAGAGAGAGAGAAGTGGTGGGAGAGAGAGAGAAGGGGTGGGAGAGAGAGAGAAGGGGTGGGAGAGAGAGAGAGAAGGGGTGCGGGAGAGAGAGAGAGAGAAGGGGTGCGGGAGAGAGAGAGAGAAGGGGTGCGGGAGAGAGAGAGAGAAGGGGTGCGGGAGAGAGAGAGAGAGAAGGGGTGAGGGAGAGAGAGAGAGAGAGAAGGGGTGGGAGAGAGAGAGAAGGGGTGGGTGGGAGAGAGAGAGAGAGAAGTGGTGGGAGAGAGAGAAAAGGGGTGGGAGAGAGAGAGAAGGGGTGGGAGAGAGAGAGAAGGGGTGGGAGAGAGAGAGAGAGAGAGAAGGGGTGGGAGAGAGAGAGAAGGGGTGGGAGAGAGAGAGAGAAGGGGTGCGGGAGAGAGAGAGAGAGAAGGGGTGCGGGAGAGAGAGAGAGAAGGGGTGCGGGAGAGAGAGAGAGAAGGGGTGCGGGAGAGAGAGAAGGGGTGCGGGAGAGAGAGAGAGAAGGGGTGAGGGAGAGAGAGAAGGGGTGGGAGAGAGAGAGAAGGGGTGGGAGAGAGAGAGAAGGGGTGCGGGAGAGAGAGAGAGAAGGGGTGGGAGAGAGAGAGAGAGAGAAGGGGTGGGAGAGAGAGAGAAGGGGTGAGGGAGAGAGAGAAGGGGTGGGAGAGAGAGAGAAGGGGTGAGGGAGAGAGAGAAGGGGAGAGAGAGAGAAGGGGTGAGGGAGAGAGAGAAGGGGAGAGAGAGAGAGAGAGAGAGAGAAGGTGTGAGGGAGAGAGAGAAGGGGAGAGAGAGAGAAGGGGTGAGAGAGAAGGGGAGAGAGAGAAGGGGTGAGGGAGAGAGAGAAGGGGTGAGAGAGAGAGAGAAGGGGTGGGAGAGAGAGAGAAGGGGTGAGAGAGAGAGAGAGAGAGAGAGAGAGAAGGTGTGAGGGAGAGAGAGAAGGGGTGGGAGAGAGAGAGAGAAGGGGTGAGAGAGAGAGAGAGAGAGAGAGAGAGAGAAGGGGTGGGAGAGAGAGAGAGGAGCCAATGGTGAAGATAGCTGCCCAATATGTGACAGCGTGTCACCGACTGAGAGGGACATGAGAAACCTGAGGACTTTCACAGACTTATGTCCATTCCCCTTTATATTACCCCCCTTCCCCTTTATATTACCCCTCCCCCTTTTCCTTGCTTTGGCAATGCTAACATGTATTTGGTCCTGCCAATAAAGCTTATTTGAATTGAATTGAATTGAATTGAATTGAGAGAGAGAGAAGGGGTGAGAGAGAGAGAGAGAGAGAGAGAGAAGGGGTGGGAGAGAGAGGGGGGGTGGATGAGAGAGAGAGGGATGGGAGAGAGAGGGGGATGGGAGAGAGGGGGGGATGGAAGAGAGAGAGGGGGGGTGGTGAGTGAAATTGACCCCCTAAGCTGGCCTGCAGTCCTTCCTGTACCCCCTGTCCCAGCCCCTGTCTGTGGGTAGGTGTGTGTGATGTATGCACCTACCTCCAGACCATCCTTGTCCTCTCTGTCAGCCTTCTTGATGACAGGCACAGCTGGAGCAGAGGTTGGGAGAAGGTGTGCAGGCTCTGGGAGGATGTCACTGCTGCTCAGGTCTTCTCTCACTCCCTCTGGCGCTGTTCCTTCCAGTCAGCCTCCTGCTGCTCCCCGGGGCCACCACTCTCTGTTCTTGTCAGATGCTGCTGCTCTCCCTCTCAGATCAGAAGCTGTGTCCCTCTCTGGTATGTCAGGGGGCAGCCTCGGAGCTCAGCTGCTTTGGGTCCCAGGAGGTAGACAGAGCAGAAGCGCGGAGGAGGAAGTGAAATCCTCCCGCGCTTTCAGTTCTGAACACAGAGGAGGTGCACTGCAGCCGTGATGTCACTGGTTGCTACACGCCAAGCGGCTGTAGCAACCAGTGAGCACAATGAAAGTCATGGGGAGGTGGTTCTGCATGCCGCAGACAGCGCTACCGCGGCTCAGACTCTGCTGAATTTATCATGACTTTACCCAGTGCTTCATTCCGGGACATTGTATTGTCCCGGAATGAAGGCATCCGGGAACAGGGACACAGATGCTAATTAAGGGACAGTCCCGGGCAATCCGGGACACGTGGGCACCCTATTCCACGCCCATGACGATCGTTCTAGTGATTGACATGCCCCTTTTCAGTCGGTCAATGCAAGAGTGTGAAGAAATGATGGAGGGGAGACAGCAAGCTGCAACCAGGCAGGAGAGAGGCCAGGCACACACCAGGAGGAGCAGGAGGTACAAAGCCACCAACATGAGCTTCGAAGAGATGGTAGAGATGGTGGCTGTTCTTAAAAAGGAGGACTACGATGGCAAAAAAGGGCCTTACAAGAACCCCAATAAAGTGAAGGCCCAGATCATAGAGAAGGTGCGGAGGACTCTCCATGCAAAATTTGGGGTGCAGAGGTCCAGGGAGCAGTTGCGCAAGCGATGGTCTGATTTGAAAATCAGAGAGCCGGACCAGATGGAGAGAATTAGAAGAGTTCTCAGAAGACGTAAGTAAATTCCATGTGTACTCTGAATATTTGTTTTTATTATTTTGCGTCATGTAGTTTTTCTTTCAGGTTGTGTATATAGACAGTTCAAGAATAGATGTTTCAAGGTTCATGTTTGTGGGCATAATAATTGGTTGTTCATTGTATTTAAGATCTTTTTATGTCAGACCAATTTTTTATTTAATGTAGATGTGTTATTAACTAGATATAAATAATCCAACTTAAGTCAATATACAGTAAAAGGAGAGTATGCTCAGCACAGCAGTTGATTACACATATGGACTCAGTAGCACAATGGTTGGCATGGCCGATCCGCCCTATAGGCTCGCTATGCAAGCCACTTAGGGCCCCGCAAAGCTGCGAAGGGCCCCCCAAATAACTAGAGGCCCCGCCTAGTAAGAAGTCATTTTCGCCCCCTCACCCTGCTTCTCAACTCGCTGACTGCATGGGAGAAGAGGCAAGAAGTCAGCACCCCTTGCTTCTCAATTTAATGTAAGATGTCATTTCTGACAGCAGAACACCCCCTCCCCCCACTTCTCAACTTTCTTTAATGTGACCTGTCACTGTCGTCAGCGCCCCCCGCTTCTCATTTTTAATGTGCCATGTCATTTTGCTTCGGGCCCCAGGGAGGTCAGGATCGGCACTGAGTGTTGGTCACAAGAACAACCTAGTTAGCGTGTCACATAGAGGTGATCCAGTGTATACTTGTTGTTTTTACATGTAGGAAACTTGTCCAAAAGATAGAGAAATGCAGCAGCTTTGGTAATGGATAAAATCCAGTGTTAAGCTTAGAATTATTGTAAAAGCAGACAATTGTACCACACTTTTTAAAAAGAATGATTGATATTCCTCTTTCAGGCCTCTAATCTTTTTGATTCATCTATCCCTTTTTTTACAATCTCATAGGCCGCAATCAAGCTGCAGAAGTGGAGCCGACCAACCCCACACAGTGCCAAGCCCCACCCTCGCCGGATGTACAGGAAGTGCAAAATACCACCACATAAGGTCAGTGTCATACAGCACAGCTTCAGGTAATACATGTAGGCCTGCATAATTTTAATACATGTTTTTTTCCCAAATTTCAGGTGTACGAGCTGTTGGTGGCAGCTTAGACACTTACAGTGCCCAGGTGCTAATTGGGGAGATAATGTCCTGCAAAGCACAAATAGAGGACACAAACATCGCCCTGGAGAAGATCATAAAGAACAACAGAAAGGTGGACCAAAACCTCAAGAATATTATTGATGTTCTGGGGAGGGTTTAAAAAAAAATAATAAAAAAAAAAAAAATAGATGTAGACAAGTATTTAAAAGCAAAAATATAGGGGGCGTGGCTCGACCTGACTGAGGAATGGATGCTTGAGCTCCTGCCACCCCGGGCCGAAAATTAGATAATTGGCGGAGACCTTAGACTCTTATCGCACCCAGAATAATGGGTACTGCCTCAAGAACCTCGTCGGCTTCCAGATCCCACTCACCGAGGGAACAAACCGGTGCTCTCAGTCAGCATGTACCAGAGATGTTCCGAACAGGCCGAGGGAACATGGGGGCCTCCCGCCAAACGCCCTCTCAGGGGACCTCACACGCTCCCTCTCCATTGCAGCCAGAAATTATCTTGACTGCGACTCAAGCAAATGGCACCCGGGCTACGGAAGGGAGCCAAGATGGCTTACTGGCCGCCCCACAACAGCATATCAGTATTCAGGATCTGAGGGCCGTAGCAGCGGACATTAAAGATACCCTGTCCGCCGCCATTGCAGAGCTAAGACTAGACATGCGAGCACTGAGTGACAGGGTGGCCACCACGGAGAAGGTGCTGGAGGACCATGACACGGTGCTTCAGAGGTCCACCCGGAAAATAGACTCACATACCTTACAGCTCCGTGAGGTGAACCGTCACCTGGAGGACCTCGAGAACCGGAGCCGCCGCCATAACATCCGCGTGCGAGGTATGCCTGAGGAGGTGGAAGGTGACCGCATGCCTCCAGCGGTGGTAGGTTTATTTAACTCGGTGCTCGGGAGGCCCCCTGAAACACCCATCTCCCTGGAAAGGATCCATCGTGCTCTACGTCCCCGTGGTAGAGATACTGACCCGCCGAGGGATATAATTTGCTGTTTAGTGGACTTTGTCCTGAAAGAAGACATTCTGCAACGAGCAAGAGGCAAACGGCTCACCCACGGAGACACCCCGATGCAAATATTTCAGAATCTCTCGGGAATTATGCTGCAGCATCGCCGAGACCTCAAGCCGCTTCTGGAGGTACATATTAATGGAAATTTCCATTCTGTCTTGCGGTCTCTCATATGGGCCGCAACGCATTCCTCAAGGTGCCGGAGGATCTGCCCCATTTTTGTGAGACACTTGGCTTGCCTTTGGTATTTGTCCCGGATTGGTACGCCATATACCGGCGCTCTGTAGGCAGATGGGGCAAGTCTCCGGAGGAACGAATAAAGACTCAATCCTCTGGAACCCGCAGACGGCGCTCCCCATCTGGATCCAGGATCCCCCCTAATGCTGGCGCCCGGCAGAGGAGCCGTGACCCCCTGGCATCCCCCGGAGCCAGGAGAGCATGCCGTGATTACTGAAATGCCTCCTCTCACAGTTCGCCCAGCTCGGAACATTGCCTATTGTTCCTGCAGTTCCATGTGTGGTTTGGCATGTATAAGATGCTGGGTCAGTTTAATGTAATTTTCTCGGTTCTCATGTTACTGTTGCCTTGCCACCCTGAGTTATTGCGGCCCAAGACTATCGGTTCTAGACTCTACTGTCACACAGTGCCCGCTGCCCGGCACTCCCCCCGCTCAGGACATAGTTGCGGAGAGCGCCTCTCATACTACAACACCCAAGAGGCTTTGCAACAGGAAATTGCCGAGAAAACACAGGAGATGATGCACGTCAATCGTGTCTATGGCTTTCCACCATGTCATGACTCCACCTTTTGGACCCCGCACAGAACCCCTCCCTTTAAGCCTCACCTGGACTGTGAGTGTGTCCGAGCCCGGTGTTGTTTCGGGTTTCTGGTGCTATTTCCCATAAGACCCTTGACTGCCTGTAAGAGACTACTCTCCGGTCACATGTCACACTGGTAGTCCGTGATGGAAGCTTGACCGCTGACTCTGTACCTCTCTGCACTGACTCATGCCGGAGCCTCGCTGTGATCCCCCATGCACTAAGGCACAGGCTCCTGAACCGCTGATGAACTTACGTGCCAATGACAGCCCCGGGGGTCCGTATTGGTTAGGGTCTCGTTTCCAGATTGCTGGTCTGGGTCTGCTCCGGAGCCTGATCACACCCTGGTTCCTGTCTTTTCGATCCCGCCCTGAGCCGCCGTCAGCCTACCTCGATCCGGGCATGTGTTGGATACAGAAGATGCTCATGCTTACCTGTGCTGCTCTCTACAAGACTCTCGTTAGCAGGGATCAGGTTGTTTACGGCTTCTGCCCGCTATTTGGAACGCTGACTATAGATTTTACTGGCATTGACTCCATATCAAATCTGCTGCTCTGGCTCACTGCTGGGGTATGGAAAGGGTGCTCGTACGTTGGGGCACTCACCGACTGTCTGCAGGGCTCGTAGCCACTGATGGAAGCCATACGGTGAGAACCTCTGGATCGTCAGCTCCTGTCTTGATGATGGATGGAAGCTCCTCCATGAGCTCCAGTCGAGTATGGTAACAGGATCTAGCTGCCAGGGAGTTTAGTTCAGGACGGTTCACATCATATAGAATAGTAATGCATGCTTCATAGATGTGGCCGGAATTCTGGAGAGTTCTTAGTCAATCGTAACAATTATTTCTTGTTTATTACTTGCCATGTTTGGTTCATTCTACTTGGGGCATGTTAGGCATGATAATGGGTGTAGCCATACGATGCCCTCCTCTTACTGCCTATGTGCTTCGGGTCCACGTGGGACCGCTGATGTGCACCTTTCTCTTGTGTTTTGGGGGGAGGGCATCGTGTCGCGCCCTATTCATAGAGGTGTAGGGGCATTGCCCTGATATGTTTGTGCCCTCACCCTTCGCATGCAGTCTACACCCCATTGGGGGTGGGGTCACAAACCTTATGTTTACCCTGTGCCCTGGACAAGGTTAAGTTCTCTGATTTTTTGTATAGTTCATGATAATAGTTGTTCGGTCTGGGGTGGCTCATTTATGTTAGACTTTGATTTTCTTTGCCTCTCACCTGTTCTCTCAGTCTGTGTCCTGCCCAACCCCCGGACGGTGGTGTTCAGTGTCCCCTGTGCTTTGGATGAGGCACGGGTGACCTGGGCATACCGTACTTATCCAATTTGGTCTCCTCCACTACCAGGTAAGGGGACATAGTCCTATTGCCTAATCGGTATTCGTGCCCATTGTTTAGGGGCATCCTCACTCCTTGGTTCGCTCTTAGAACCCAGTCCAGTCTATTTCCCCTTATAGGGCCCGATTCTACGCCTCCATCCTCCCCCCCCTGGAAACCTCCACTTAGCAAGGATGGACGGACCGTCCTCGTCAGTGCCACCAATGCAGCAGACCCCTCGCCCTGCCAGGCTTCAGCTCCTTTTGATTAACATTCGCGGTCTGAATACCCCTGAAAAACGCTCAAAGCTGCTTTATACGCTCCAAAAAGACAAACCCCACATTGCACTTATTCAGGAGACCCACTTCCGTGCTGACTCTATTCCCAAGCTGCACAATCATTACTTCCCTATTGCCCACCATGCCACTAATGCGGTTGCAAAATCAAAGGGTGTTTCCATCCTCGTATCAAAACATTGCCCTTTCCAGATCTCTGATGTACAGAAGGATGCTGATGGCAGATACCTATTTCTGAAAGGCACACTCAATGACAAGCCGTACACAATCGCAAACGTATATGCCCCAAACTCCAAGCAGGTATCGTTTTTTCGCGACATGTTTTATCAACTGACCGCCTTTACACGTGGAACACTGATAGTGGGAGGTGATTTCAACACCCCCCTATCACCCTCCCTTGACACGTCCAACGATTCGACATGTATGTCCTACCGCGCTTTGCGCGCCATTAGATCCCAGCTTAGCTTACTAACCTTAAATGACACCTGGCGCACGCTCAACCCGAACGGGAAGGATTATTCCTTCTTCTCCCCTTTACACAACAAATACTCCAGGATAGACCACTTTTACATTTCTCAAGCGGACCTCACGCGTCTCACGGGAGCAACCATAAAACCCATGACACTCTCCGACCACCACCCTATCACCATGTCACTGGACATTCATGACCACGGCGCCAAGTCGGTAATATAGAGAATGGACGACTCCCTGTTACTGGATTCCGAAAACACCCGTCGGATTTCAGAGCATCTCGCCCAATACTTTACAGAAAATTATGTTGCAGATACGTCCCCGACTACCCTATGGGCGGCACATAAATGCGTCATTAGGGGGGAAATTATCTCCTTATCAGCTCAACGCAATAAACTAAGGAAGGCCCGCATAGCTGAGATATCCGACCGAGTTAAAAAACTTGAGAGTGCTCACAAGCGCACTTTAGTTACCTAAACTCACTCCGCCTTACTGAAAGCGAGAGAGGAGTTGTTAGAAGAACTCCACGTTGCCCTAAAACGCAAATTTGCATTCTCTCACAAGTTGTTTTACGAGTTCGGAAACAAAGGAAACGTTTGGCATCAGCAATACAAAAGAAAAAGGCTAACAACACTATTCACTCTATTACCACACCGTCGGGGATTTCCGTTACCAGAACTGACCACATAGCACAGGAGTTTGTCAGATACTTCTCAGACCTATATAACCTACCTAAGCCCAGTGACTTTTCACCCCCCCAGGACCGGACAACTCTCAAAGAGCAGTTGCTCGCGGAATACGGCTCCTCATCGGTTCCACCCGACGAATTGCTGCACCTAGACGCACTGATCACATCTGAGGAAGCCTTGGGAGCCTTGAAACAGTTGAAATCAGGGAAGAGCCCAGGCCCAGATGGTTTGCCAACCGGCTACTACAAGGCTTTTTCAGACTCACTGATCCCCAAATTTGTTGCGGCCTTTAACGCTCTCCCATCTGCCCCTCACCCTAAACCGGGTAAGGACGTCACCCACGTCGCAAACTACCGCCCCATTTCTCTACTTAACGTAGACGTCAAACTGTATGCCAAAATAATTGCCAACAGATTACTGCCATTCCTCCCCAAATTTGTTTCAACGGATCAAGTTGGTTTTGTCCCGGGCAGGGAAGCTCGAGACAACACCATTAAGGCCATCAACGTACACCATTGGATGACTTTGACGAATACTGAAGGTTTTTTTTTGTCATTGGACGCGGAGAAGGCGTTTGACATGGTGGCCTGGGACTACATGTCCGCAGTTTTACACAAACTGGTTCTCCCGAATCGCCTTCTCCAAATGATACTCACTTTATATTCTGCCCCAACTGCACGGATCCGTGTGAACGGTCGGCTGTCGGACGCCTTCTCCGTGTCCAATGGTACCAGGCAGGATTGCCCTCTCGCCCCCTTGGTGTTCGTCCTGGCCTTAGAACCCTTTCTCCGTCGGTTGCGAGACAATCCGGACGTTACGGGTGTTTCTCTCGAGCAGAAGCATTGTAAAATCGCAGCGTATGCGGACGACATTTTATTGTTCCTCACAAACCCGATAACAACCATACACAATCTCTTAAAAGATTTCACACTCTTCCAAAGGCTTTCCAACTTAAAAATTTATTTTGGCAAGTTAACTGCACTGAATGTATCCCTTCCCAGTGCAACGGTAGCACTTTGTCAACAGAACTTTCCCTTCCGATGGGAACCCGACGCGGTAACGTACCTGGGTATTAAACTCCCTACGGTCTTAATTGACCTTTATGCCAAAAACTTCTTGCCCATCCTACAAACCATACGGGACGATCTGCGCGATTGGAACAAAGGACGCTTCTCATGGTTCGGCAGGGCGGCCATATTAAAAATGAACGTCCTGCCCAGGATACTGTACTTAATGCAAGCCGTCCTGATTAAACTTCCACCTGCTTTTTTTTCCTCATGCAAGCAAGTTTGCAGGTCATTTCTTTGGGTGGGCCGACCCCCACGGGCGGGATGGGACAGACTTACTATCCCCAAACTGAAGCTCTCCATTTATTACAAGGCCTGCCATCTTACCAGGATAGTGGACTGGCACCGGCACGGTCGCAATAAGGACTGGGTCGTTATTGAAAACGCTTTTGCACGGTTCCCCATAGTGCACGTTCCATGGATAAACGCCGGCTCGGTTCCCAAAACCTACACCAATCACCCGCTGATTGGTCCTACAGTGGATACATTCAGGGCTGCTTGCTACCCTGGGCCTATGACGCCTGTCACCAAAAACCCTGATTTCCCGCCTGACATCACTATGATTGGTGCACCGATAGATGCCCATGTAGTACCGACTAGAGCGAGTCAATTCTTCAATGCCGGAGCCCTACTCTCGGCGTCCGAAATGTCTTCAAAATTCCCGAACCTACACATACCATTCTTTAAATTTCTACAGATTAGACATTTTTTGTCCCGTTGGAGTAGGGACCGCACTCCGTTTGAACTCCTATGTGACGATATGGGTCCTCAGACGCATTTGGTTTCCATCCTATATTCCCTTCTCATGTCTAAAACTGTTCCCAATGCCAAACTTAACCACCTATGGGATAAAGACTTGTCTACCTCTCTTTCTCCCGCTGACTGGGAAAGGGTTTGGCACTGCGTGCATAAGGGATCCGTTAATGTGTCAGCGCAGGAAAACAGATACAAGCTTTACTCGCGATGGTAACTTTATAAAATTTTCCCGGGAGTCCCTCCCACGTGTTGGAGGTGCAACGTGGAAGTGGGCTTGCTTTTACATGTATGGTGGGAGTGCTCTCTGATACAACTGTTTTGGAAAAGGGTGTGTGAAGGATATGTCAGTGTAATTCTCCCTGCTTGGTTAAATTGTGGGTTAGAGGTAAAATGGATTCATGTGTTACAAGCTATTGACATGTTAATGACCCGTCTGCAGCTAGCTCCTTATTTCAAAGGGATGTTAATCCTGTTTACTGTGATTAGAGGTGACTCATGTTATGTATTCTGATTGCTTCATTATGCGGTGCCAGGCTGCCCAGCTAATGTGTTCTGTACACCTTGTAATTAACTTCCCTGATGTCATTATTTAAAGAAAATGTGTCTCAGGTCGGCTCCGAATTGTCTGGCTATATTCTGTATGAGAAACTCCAGAGTGTGTGAAAAGGGGGTGGAGCTCCCATTGTTCCTTGATTAAGGATTTAGCTTGTAAAACTGTATTTATAACCAGCAGCAAGCTGCCAATAAATCAGTCTTGGTTCCAGCATTCAGTCTTGACTCATGTGTGGATGATCCTGTGATGTTCTTGTATGGAGAGGAGGGAATGCTTGACGGGGATATCATACCGATACCGTCACAATTGGTTGGCAGCAGAGGGATTTTCCCTTCTACTCTCCCTTACACCAGGATTCCAAGCAGACACTGGGAACAGTGAATGGAAGGCTGCTACACCCTGCTTAAAAGAAATACACTGAAAGAACTACTGGAAGTTCGTGGAAGGATTGCTAGCAACAAAACCAAGCGGGTCATCATAGCAGAATTAATGGAGCTAGACCAGGAGAACGTGATTGCAGCAACGCCAGCAGTACAAGAGATGGAGACACCAGTGATTCAGGAAGAGGAATCACCAGCCAACAAGCTAATGAGAGAGAAGCTAGCGTGGTTCGGCCCGAACCCAACGCCGGATGTGGTGCTGAAAGTGATGGACCTGTTAGTAAACGCAGAACTACAGGAGGCTAAACAAATAAGAGACGCAGAACTACAGTTAAAACTGGCAGCAGTCCAACAAGCAGCCGCACATTCTACAGCACAGCAGACACAAGGAAGATTCCGTTTAGCGCTTTTAAAGCTTTTGATGAAAAGGACTGTGAGATTGATAACTACCTGGCAGATTTTGAGCGACAATGTAACCTGCACCGAATAGCTAGAGGAGAGTGGGTTTCAATATTGTCAGGCAAACTGTCAGGCAAAGCTTCTGATGCTTTCCGGACCGTGCCAGATCAGGATATCCATAGCTACGCCAGGGTTAAAGAAGTGCTCCTGGCTCGTTATGCAGTAACCCCAGAGTCCCACCGACAGAAGTTCAGGGACTCACGCAAAACCACGAAAGACTCTTACGCGGAATGGGCATGCCAGTTGTCCCTGTCGGCCTCTAACTGGGTTAACAGCAGCCAGGCCACCACCGCAGAGGACATTTTGCAACTAATGCTCCTGGAGCAATTTTACAATCACATCCAGACGGATGTCAAAGATTGGGTGAGAGATCGCAGGCCCATGACTCTACCAGAGGCCGCGAAGTTGGCGGATGAATATGCGGATACTCGCAAGACAAACCAGGTCACACCACGGGTACAACCTCCACGACCAACGGCGCCCTCACACCCACCAGCCGCTAGATACCAACCGCCTAACAGACCGATGACATCGAGCCCTCGCTATCCACGCCAGGAGGACAACGAACAACGCTGCTTCCGGTGCAAACAGTTGGGTCACTTCAAGCAGAATTGCCCCCTGAATGACAACACCAGATCAAATTGGTCTCAACCTGGGTACCGCCCACCAGCAGCAGCCCATTGTGTAGACTCGGCTTGGGATCCCCAGGAGCTGGGTCAGGAAGAACCATTGGGCACCCCTTACGAAGCCCTCATGGTACAATCTGTTATTACGGACAACAGGGAACACCATTGTCAGCTGGTCATGGGCGACAGCCATAAGCCGGAGGGGCCTTGGAGGGAGCTGGGCAGAAAGAGGCACCGCCAGCTACCCTCCAAGAAGAAGAGGTCCTGGAAGTCATATAACCAGTGGACCTGGGAGGAGAAGAAGCGACTGGAGGAGATGGAATCGCAGCGGGCGCCCCAGATGCGGGCCGAGATGTTCGCCAAGGGCCCACCGGTGGCCCCTTACACCACCACCCAGTTCCTGATGATGAAGGACCACGTGGAAAGCCTGCAGGACATGAGCAAGCAGGAGCTGATCCGTGAATACATGGAGCTGGAGGAGTGCATAAGCCGCATGGAGGAGAACAACCGCCTGAGGTCACAGCAGGCCGACCCCCCAGGCTCCATGAACTGGAGATGGAGCTGGAGAAGCTCCAAGAGGAGAACCGGCGGCTGCGGAGGGAGCAGGGGGTGGCTGACCTTATGGGGCTCCGATTCCCCTCCCCCCCCGGACTCTGAGCACCAGTGCTACAGCATTTCAACAAATATAACTTTTCCTTTTTATGAATCTCCTGTGATTGTCACTTCAGAGCCATAACCTGCCCCTCCCATAGCGGGACACCTAGGCGGCGGCGCACAGACCCATTCGCCGTCTTCACACTGACTTCTGGTGACTCTGCAGATCGCACAAAGACTTGGGGACTGACCGGCGTGTGATCTGACGACCCGGTGGCATACCTGAGTCGGAAGCAGTTACCAATGGAGGTCAGTCACGCCAAACGGAGTTAACCTCGGACTAAAAGCTCTGAACCCGTCAACCCTACTGGACCAGGGAAGGTCCAATCGGGTTTGCCGTAGCAGGGAGAAAAAGGGGGGCCATTGTGAAGGATATGTCAGTGTAATTCTCCCTGCTTGGTTAAATTGTGGGTTAGAGGTAAAATGGATTCATGTGTTACAAGCTATTGACATGTTAATGACCCGTCTGCAGCTAGCTCCTTATTTCAAAGGGATGTTAATCCTGTTTACTGTGATTAGAGGTGACTCATGTTATGTATTCTGATTGCTTCATTATGCGGTGCCAGGCTGCCCAGCTAATGTGTTCTGTACACCTTGTAATTAACTTCCCTGATGTCATTATTTAAAGAAAATGTGTCTCAGGTCGGCTCCGAATTGTCTGGCTATATTCTGTATGAGAAACTCCAGAGTGTGTGAAAAGGGGGTGGAGCTCCCATTGTTCCTTGATTAAGGATTTAGCTTGTAAAACTGTATTTATAACCAGCAGCAAGCTGCCAATAAATCAGTCTTGGTTCCAGCATTCAGTCTTGACTCATGTGTGGATGATCCTGTGATGTTCTTGTATGGAGAGGAGGGAATGCTTGACGGGGATATCATACCGATACCGTCACAGGGTGCATGATCTCATTGTTCAAATCTCCACCTTCACGCCAGATTTTACTCCAGCTCAGTACTTGCTGCACCACACGTCCCTGCCAAGACAGACGTACCGAAAGTCTTTAATGATGCACCTTATCAATGCGGCCACCCAGTGCATCCCATTACGATGGAAATCCACCTCTCCCCCCAGTATCGAGGACTGGCTTTCTAGGGTTCACAAAATAGAGGAAATGGAATGGATAGTCCACCAGGCTAGAGATGATCATGAAAAATTTAGAACCACTTGGGCCTGTTGGACACATTATAGGCTGTCCATGGGCTCAGTAGCCACGGACGCAATGGGCACTACTGTCATGGTTGGTGACTGACTTGCTAGAGGACTTCGTCCCCCTCCCTTTACTCTGTACTTCTTTCTTTACCTCTACCCCCACACCCCCAAGCCCCTCCGTGTGGGGACCTTTCCTGAGGAGGTATTCATTGGGATAGCTTGTGAATGGGTCGCAGTTCAGCGTACTCCCCCTACAGCCTATGACTGCTAGCTCCTACCCTATTGGCGAAAGTTTTCCGCTAGGGTGATGTTGATCAATCTGTCCATGCTAGGGGAGTTGGGGTTTAAATTTTTGCAGCTTTTACTTTCCCTGTGCCATGTTGACCCCGTGGTGTTACCCCCTCATGCCCCTGATATAGTTCCCGTGGGGGTGGGCGGGTGGATGTGTCCTTCGATTCAGACGTATAGTTTAGATAAGAATTAAGGTTCTTGCCCTTGGCCCTCCTTAACGGGTGTCTAACTCTTCTAGATAGTTGCACTTACTTTACAATGGGATACTGTCATGGTGTATAATTATTAAGCTTTTTTTTAATACTTTACATTCTAGTCCAATATTGTTGTATTAGCCTTGCTTATTTGCCTTGTCTTACTGATTATATGGCATTGCTGATACTGTTTCGTATGACTTTGTATTGCAAAATCTTTAATAAAATGTTTTATAAAAAAAAAAAAAAAAAAGGACACACATGCCAGCTATCATTAATCTAAGGGGGATATTTACATTATCCTGAAGGCTCAGAACAGTGTTACGATTGGTTACCTATTCAAGAGGGTGTATCTGAGGTTATCCATGTATGTAAATATCGAGGGATAAAACTGGATTGTTACGCATGTGGTATTGTACCAATCAAAAGAATATGCTCCTGGATAATTGATAGTTAAGCTTTCAAAAATATATATGGATCAAAACCACATCATCACATGAGAGAAACCTCCAGGGATAAAAAGTATATCCGCAGAGCCTGCAGAGAAAGTATATCCCCCAGAGAGACCACGGCTAATATAAATCTGTGAAACATGTAGAGCAACCAGTATATGGATGGTATCTATGTTCTATATTGTGATGATAGGATGTAAAAAAACTTTTTCGATTGTTATGACTTATTTTATTCTATGAATATGTCATTATATGTATTTTTGTAATAAAAATCTTTTTAATCTCTTTAAAAGCAAAAATATAGTTATTAAAAAAATAAAATAAACAATTTCTATTAAGATATAAAAAAAAAAAAAAGGAAAATTACACATTTTAAGTGTGATACAATAAATATTTTTGGATACTCAACAATGTCTGGCTTCTTATTATATCAATGCTGCCTAAAAGAACAAATCTAGATTTGTGGTGTTTACATTGACAATGATGAGTATTTAGTAAAGGAAAATAAACATGACACTATGATAACGTAGGAAAAAGCTAGAATGAACTCAAATTAGAAAAGAATCAAACCAAGAAAATTACTAGAACAGGGTCAGAAAAATTGGGCCTTAGGCACTGGTGGCGGTGTCACAACACTGCAACCCCTCACAGATACTGTAATTGGAGCTCAGCAAAGAGCCACATGCAAAGTATTGCATTAAAAATTGTTATTAGACGCCCCTGTTAAACAGGGGCAGAAACATTGGGCCTTTGGCACAACACAACACTGCAACCCCTCAGATACTGTAATTGGAGCGCAGAAAAGAGCCACGTGCAAAGTATAGCATTAAAAATTGTTATTAGATGCCCCTGTTAAACAGGGGCAGAAACATTGGGCCTTAGGCACAACACAACACTGCAACCCCTCAGATACTGTAATTGGAGTGCAGAAAAGAGCCACATGCAAAGTATTGCATTAAAAATTGTTATTAGATGCCCCTGTTCAACAGGGGCAGAAACATTGGGCCTTAGGCACAACACAACACTGCAACACCTCAGATACTGTAATTGGAGCGCAGAAAAGAGCCACATGCAAAATATTGCATTAAAAATTGTTATTAGATGCCCCTGTTCAACAGGGGCAGAAACATTGGGCCTTAGGCACAACACAACATTGCAACCCCTCAGATACTGTAATTGGAGTGCAGAAAAGAGCCACATGCAAAGTATTGCATTCAAAATTGTTATTAGATGCCCCTGTTCAACAGGGGCAGAAACATTGGGCCTTAGGCACAACACAACACTGCAACCCCTCAGATACTGTAATTGGAGCACAGAAAAGAGCCACATGCAAAGTATTGCATTAAAAATTGTTATTAGATGCCCCTGTTAAACAGGGGCAGAAAAATTGGGCCTTAGGCACTGGTGGCAGAGCCCAGAAACAAAAATTTTCTTACTAGCTATCAGCAAGATCAGTGAGGAGGAAAAGGATATTCAGTCAGCAGCATAACAGGACAGTCACTCAGCATCAGCATAGGCAGTCTCCAAGGGATCTGTCATTTAAAAAAAAATATTCAGTTACATCTCAGGTGCTTGGTAGCTGGTGTTGATCCAAGCCTGATTCATTTTTATAAAGGTCAGTCGATCAACGGAGTCGGTGGAGAGGCGCACCCTGTGATCGGTCACAAAGCCTCCAGCAGCACTGAATGTGCGTTCTGAAAGAATGCTGGATGCAGGGCAAGCCAGTAGCTCAATAGCGTACTGTGCAAGCTCTGGCTAGTGATCCATCCTCAAGACCCAGTATGCCAGAGGATTTTCGGTGGGGAAGGTGTCCAAATCTGATATTGCCCCTAGGTATTCACGCACTATGTAAATCAAACGCTGGCGATGGTTGCTGGAACCGGTCGTACCTTGGGGCTGCGGACTAAAAAATTGTCTGAATGCATCGGTCAGACGGCCACCTTCTCCACCGCTCCTTCTGTGACTCACCGA
Source organism: Rana temporaria (assembly GCF_905171775.1). Lineage (NCBI taxonomy): Eukaryota > Metazoa > Chordata > Amphibia > Anura > Ranidae > Rana > Rana temporaria. The sequence continues at coordinate 342,122,507 of NC_053490.1, forward strand.
AGCCTCAGCAACACGTTGTCCAGGACCTGGATTTGGTTATTCCCCCAGGTTCTGGGAACGCGTTGCACAGAGCCTTCTGCAAGGCCTCCCGAAGATGTTTCATCTTCATCTCCCTCTGCGACGGCAAGATAAGCTCCGCAACCTTACTCTTGTAACGTGGATCAAGGAGAGTTGCCAGCCAGTAATGATCCCTCTCCTTGATACCACGAACACGAGGATCCTTACGCAGGCTTTGCAGGATCAGGGAGGCCATGCAGCGTAGGTTTGCTGAGGCATTCGGGGCACAGTCCTCTGGGTCACTGAGGACGACAGGATCCGCAGCCACCTCATCCCAGCCACGTAAAAGTCCACGGGTTCCTTGGGACTGTAAGTGATACCTTGAAGACTGCTGCTGCTGAGTGCTAGGCTCCACCTCCATGCTGCTGATACGATCCTCCTCTTCCACCTCGTCCTCCTCATCCTCTTGCTGTGTGGTAGGCGGGCATGCAGGTCCACTGTCTGCATAAAGGGGGCCTTGAGAGGTAAGGAAGTCCTCCTCTTCCTCCCTCTGTTCTGCCTCAAGGGCCCTGTCCATTATTCCACGTAGAGTGTGCTCCAACAGGTGAATTAGAGGGACAGTCTCACTGATGCATGCACTGTCACTGCTCACCATCCTCGTGGCCTCCTCAAATGGTGACAGGACAGTGCATGCATCCCTGATCAAGGCCCACTGGCGTGGGGAAAAAACAAGCTCCCCTGACCCAGTTCTGCTGCCATATTGGCACAGGTACTCATTGATGGCCCTCTGCTGCATGTGCAGCCGCTGCAGCATGGCCAACGTAGAGTTCCATCTGGTGGGCATGTCACAGATTAGGCGGTTCTTGGGCAGGTTGTATTCCCTTTGGAGGTCTGTCAGCCGAGCAGTGGCATTGTATGACCTTCGGAAATGCACACAGACTTTCCTGGCCTGCTTCAGGACATCCTGTAAGCCCGGGTACCTGCCCAAGAACCGCTGCACCACCAAATTCAGAACATGAGCAAAACAGGGCACATGGGTCAGTTTTCCCTGTCGCAGGGCAGAGAGGAGGTTGGTGCCATTGTCGCTAACCACCATTCCCGGCTTAAGCTGGCGTGGCGTTAACCACCTCTGAGCCTGCCCCTGTAGAGCTGACAGAACCTCTGCCCCAGTGTGGCTCCTGTCTCCCAAGCACACCAGCTCTAGCACCGCATGGCATCTCTTGGCCTGCATTCTTGCGTAGCCCCTCGTACGCCTACGGAGCACGGCTGGTTCAGAGGAAACATCAGCACAGGAAGAGGCCACAGAGGGAGAAGAGGGGGTGGAGGAGAGAGGTGTGTCACAACCAGTAGTAGTGTTTTGGAGGCATGGTGGCGGAACAACCTCCAACACTACTGTACCTTGCCCTGCGTCCTTCCCAGCTGCCAGCAGAGTCACCCAATGCGCCGTGAAAGAGAGGTAACGTCCCTGTCCATGCCTGCTGGACCATGAGTCAGCGGTAAGATGCACCTTACCACTGACCACCCTGTGCAGCGAGGATTGGACATTGCCTTCCACATGCCGGTAGAGAGTGGGAATCGCCTTCCGTGAGAAAAAGTGGCATTTGGGTACTTGCCACTGAGGTACCGTACATTGCACAAACTCACGGAAGGGGGCAGAATCTACCAACTGAAAAGGTAGCAGTTGAAGTGCTAGCAATTTCGGTAAGCTAGCATTCAACCGCTGGGCATGTGGATGGCTGGGAGAGTACTTCTTTCGGCGCTACAGCAGCTGGGGCAGGGAAATTTGTCTGCTACCATCAGTAGATTTTCCGCATGTACTACTAGGCTGTGACACACCTATTTCTACACCTTCAGTCCTATCAGTGCAGGCTTCAGAGAGGACTGAGGGTCTTGTGGGGTTGGAGCTCCCAGCTGATGAGGGGCAAGGAGAGGTCCGCTTTGTTCTTTGGTGTGGGTCTTTCTGGTATGCTTGCCAACGAACTGAATGGCAAGTCGACATATGTCTAGTCAAGCATGTGGTGCCCAAGTGGGTGATGTTTTGGCCACGCGAGATACGCTTGAGACATATGTTGCAAATAGCAACGGTGCGATCTGATCCACATGTCTCAAAAAAGGCCCACACCAAAGAACTTTTGCAGTACCGTTGAGACGCAGCAGCGCCCTGCACAGGCGTAGCTCTGCAATGTAATGCAGTTGGTGTGCTGCCCTTAAGCTGTCCCCTGGAGGGCATCCGGCCTCTTTGGAGATGTGCCTGTGCCTCTTCCTCCTCCTCTCTCCTATCAGGCACCCAGGTAGAGTCAGTGACCTCATCATCCCCTCCCTCCTCATCACTGTCGAAAACCTGGCAATATGCTGCAGCTGGGGGAACATGATTGCCAGATTGCTGTCCCTCTCGGGCACCCGCTCTCTCTGGGCTCACATCAATGCCTTCCTCTATCTGTGTTTTGTCATCGGAGCCTTCAAAACGCTGTGCATCTTCATGTAGCATGTACCCAATACTGTGTTGAAACAGTTCGGGGACTCCTCAGGAGGACATGGTGGGACTAGGGAAGGATTGTGTGATGCCATTGTGCACAAGGAAGAGGACGCCTTGGCAGCTGCTTTGCCAGATAAACTAAGCTCAGCCTGGGTGAGAGAGGATGAGGACGGCTTGGTCATCCACTCTACTAATTTCTCTGCATGTTGAGGCTCAACACGGCCAGCTCCCGAAAAGGAAAACAGATTGACGGACCCAGAGGGAAGATATCTCTTTTTGAGGGGGAAGTTGAGGAGAATGGAATGCACTTTAGCTAATATATACTGCCCTAATAGAGACCCAACGATATATTTGGGGAGGATTCTGGAAAAATTGTCAGAGTTCAAAAAGGGAAAAGTGTTCATTGCGAGTGATCTGAATTTTTGAATGGAACCAAAACAAGTACGTCACGTGTACAGGCGACAAGGAAAGTCCAGTTGAAGGCAATAAAACAGAAATGACATAGCCACCAATTGGTATATGTATGGAGAATACAACATCCCAGGGTACAAGACTTTACCTTTTATTCTCCGGTACATGGGACGTACACTAGGATAGATTATTGGATGATAGAGCATAGGATGCTAGATTACTAATATTGAAATAACGACTTTATCGGACCATGCACCAATGACTATGGAAATTAAAATACTTGAAACCCAGAGACAAGCTTATTCTTGGAGACTAAATGAAGAGCTCTTAGATAAACAAGGAGAGGAATTAGTGAAAAAAGAACTGGAACAATATTGTAGTATAAACGGAACCAGCGAGATGGCAGATGATACCCTGTGGGAGGCCCACAAAGCCTACATAAGGGGGATCCTGATCTTGCTGGGTGCCCGAAGAAAACGAGAAAGAATAAAAAAAAAAGAGGGAAAAAGTCATAGAAGAAATATACCAGTTAGAACAGAGACATAAAATAGGGGGAGGACAAGAACAGGAACTGTTACAAGAGCTAGTGATAAAAAGGGATGAGTTGAAGGAACTATTAAAATATGAAATAAGGAAAACCTATAATAAAATCGCAAAGGAAGGATATCAATGGGGAAATAAGAATAGTAGGTGCCTGGCAAGGATACTAAGAAAAAATAATCTGTGAACTTTATAGATAAAATACAAAATAAAAAAGGGGAAATGGTCCATAACACAAAAGATATCGCAAGGGTATTTGGTGAGTTTTATGAAGAACTATACTCAGTAAAACAGAGTGGATTTTGGGAAGAGGAGAAAAAAAAGGATAAAAGAATACCTAACGAAAGCCAGGATCCCCCAGATAACAGAAGAAAAAGCACTAGCCCTTGAAAGGCCCATAACGGAGGAGGAAATTAGTCAAGCATTAAAAGAATCAGCATCGGAAAAAGATGGGTATACAACACACTTTGAAAAAGTTTAGAGAAATTCTGAGCCCGAAATTATGTAAATACATAAATGGTTTGGGTACAAGAAACAAGATGAGTAAGGAAGCTCTATTAGCATCAATCACCATTATTGCAAAAGAAGGCAAAGATGACACCAAATGCTCTAATTATAGGCCGGCTCCTGAATGTAGATACAAAATTATTTGCGAAAATCTTAGCAACCAGAATGAAGGAGTTTATGACGAAGCTGGTCCATCCGGATCAGGTAGGATTCATTCCAAGTAGAAAGGGGCAGGACAATGGAGTGAAAACACTCCTACTCCTCCAGAAAATCAGAAAGGGAAGGGTCCCCGGTCTACTCCTGTCAATAGACGCTGAAAAAGCGTTTGACAGGGTAGACTGGGGATTCATGATGAACACATTAGAGAGTATGGGAATAGGCCCCAGAATGATGCAGTGGATTCAAACATTGTATAAAGGGCCTAGGGCCACGGTAAGAGTTAACGGAATATTATCATCCCCCTCCGAGATGAAGAATGGAACGAGACAGGGTTGCCCCCTGTCCCCGCTTCTGTTCGTTTTAGCGCTGAAGCCACTTCTGGCAATGGTAAGTGGGGATGTGGATATAGGGAGATTTAGGTTGAGAGAAGAAGAGCATATGATAGCTGCATTCACAGATCATGTATTATTTTATATATCTAATCCCCGCATTACGATGCCTAATCTTATGAGAGTACTAAAGAGTACTAAAAGAATACAGAGAACTTTCCAAATTTAAGATCAATTTGAATAAATCGGAAATATTAAAATAAGAAAAAAAAAAGAGATCTAAGAAATGGCAATTTATAGTATAAAAAAAAGTTTGTTTTTACAACAGATTAACCACATGAGCCCCAGAAGGTTTTACTCCCTTAAAGACAAGGCCATTTTTCTTATACGGCACTGCAATATTTAACTGGTAATTGAGCGGCTGTGCAACGCTGTACCCAAATAAAATTTATGTATTTTTTTCCCCACAAATAGAGATGTCTTTTGGTGGTATTTGATCACCTCTGTGGTTTTTATTTTTTGCCCTATAAACAAAAAAGACTGACAATTTTGAAAAAAATATATACCCAGTATTTATCGGCGTATAACACGCACAGGCGTATAACACGCACTCCAATTTTAGGAGGAAATTTTAAGGAAAAAAACATACATTTTAAATAAAGAACTTGGAAGCAAAATTAGGGTCACATCTCATCAATGCACCCTGCTTAGTGCCCATCAGCAGCCAATAAATTGCCAAACAATGCACCCTGCTCAGTGCCCATCTGCAGCCTATAAATTGACCAACAATGTAGCCTGTTCAGTGCCCATCTGCAGTCTATAAATTTACCAAAAATGCAGGCTGTTCAGTGCAGGGCCAGACTGGCCTACCGGGATAGTTCCGACATGCAACTGCGCATGCGCCAGCTCGGTTCCAAAGCTTTCCGGAAAGGCAGGCGCATGCGCAGTGACACGATGGCGCAAATAAAGCAGTACCGTGCCGCTCTGTGAGTTCTCGTCTGGCGCGCGTGTGCCTCTTCCTATGTCCCCCCCTCCGCAGGCTCTGACCTCCTGTCCACCCCCCCCCCCCCACAGCCTCTGACCTCCTGTCCACCCCCCCCTGCAGCCTCTGACTTCCTGTCCACCACCCCTGCAGCCTCTGACCTCCTGTCCACCCCCCACGCAGCCTCTGACCTCCCGTCCACCCCCTCTGCAGCTTCTGACCTCCTGTCCACCCTCCCTGCAGCCTCTGACCACTTGTCCACCCCCCCTGCAGCCTCTGACCTCCTGTCCACCCCCTCTGCAGCTTCTGACCTCCTGTCCACCCTCCCTGCAGCCTCTGACCACTTGTCCACCCCCCCCTGCAGCCTCTGACCTCCTGTCCACCCCCTTGCAGCATCTGACCTCCTGTCCACCCCCCTGCAGCCTCTGACCTCCTGTCCACCCCCCACACAGCCTCTGACCTCCTGTCCACCCCCACACAGCCTCTAAACCTCCTTCCACCCCCCACGCAGCCTCTGACCTCCTGTCCACCCCCCATGCAGCCACTGACCTCCTGTCCACCCCCCAAGCAGCCTCTGACCTCCTGTCCACCCCCCTGCAGCCTCTGACCTCCTGTCCACCCCCTTGCAGCCTCTGACCTGCTGTCCACCCCCCTGCAGCCTCTGACCTCCTGTCCACCCCCCACGCAGCCTCTGACCTCCTGTCCACCCCTCCCTGCAGCCTCTGACCTCCTGTCCCCCCCCCCCCCGCAGCCTCTGACCTCCTGTCCACACCCCTGCAGCCTCTGACCTCTCTTGTCAACCCCCCTGCAGCCTCTGACCTCTTGTCCACCCCCCTGCAGCCTCTGACCTCCTGTCCACCCCTCTTGCAGCCTCTGACCTCCTGTCCACCTCCCTGCAGCCTTTGACCTCCTGTCCACCCCCCTGCGGCCTCTGACCTCCTATCCACCCCCCCACGCAGCCTCTGACCTCCTGTCCACCCCCCCACGCAGCCTCTGACCTCCTGTCCACCCCCCCACGCAGCCTCTGACCTCCTGTCCACCCCCCACGCAGCCTCTGACCTCCTGTCCACCCCCCCACGCAGCCTCTGACCTCCTGTCTACCCTTCACGCAGCCTCTGACCTCCTGTCTACCCTTCACGCAGCCTCTGAACTCCTGTTCACCCCCCTGCAGCCTCTGACCTCTTGTCCACCCCCCTGCAGCCTCTGACCTCCTGTCCCCCCCTCTGCAGCCTCTGACCTCTCCCTTATCTGCAGCCTCTGGCCTCTCCTGTCCCCCCCTCTGCAGCCTCTGACCTCTCTTGCCCCCCCTCTGACCTCTCATGTCCCACCTCCGCAGCCTCTGACCTCCCCTGTACCATCTGCAACCTCTAACCTCCCCTGTACCATCCGCAGCCTCTGACCTCCCCTGTACCCTCTGCCCTCCCCTGTACCCTCTGACCTCCCCTGTACCATACGCAGCCTCTGACCTCCCCTGTACCATACGCAGCTTCTGACCTCCCCTGTACCATACGCAGCCTCTGACCTCCCCTGTACCATACGCAGCCTCTGACATCCCATGTACCATACGCAGCCTCTGACCTCTCCTGTACCTTCCGCAGCCTCTGACCTCTCCTATACAATCTGCAGCCTCTGACCTCCTGTCCCTCCCCCACGCAGCCTCTGACCTCCTGTCCACCCTTCACACAGCCTCTGACCTCCTGTCCACCCCCACGCAGCCTCTGACCTTCTGTCCCCCCCTGCAGCCTCTGACCTCCTGTCCACCCCCCACACAGCCTCTGACCTCCTGTCCACCCCCCTGCAGCCTCTGACCTCCTGTACACCCCCCTGCAGCTTCTGACCTCCTGCCCCCCCCTCTGCAGCCTCTGACCTCTCCTGTCCCCCCTCTGAAGCATCTGATCTCTCCTGTCCCCCCCTCTGCAGCCTCTGACCTCTCCAGTCCCCCCTCTGACCTCTCCTGTCCCCCCCTTTGCAGCCTCTGACCTCCCCTGTACCATCCGCAGACTCTGATCTCCCCTGTACCCTCCGAAGCCTCTGACCTCCCCTGTACCATTTGCAGCCTCTGACCTCCCCTGTACCATCCGCAGCCTCTAACCTCCCCTGTACCATCCACAGCCTCTGACCTCTCCTGTACCATCCGCAGCCTCTGACCATCTCCTGTCACTGTTGGGGGCCCAAAGAAACCCCCTTTAAAAAAGGGGTCCGGAGGGGCAATTTTTTTAGGGGTCCTCAGGGGCCCGGAGGCCCCCAGGGCCCCAGATGGCAACCCCCCTTTTTTTATTTATTTAAAAAAAAATTTTTTTTAATATATTTTATTTTTTATTAAAGGGACAATTTTTTTTTTAGAGGCCTGGGGGTCCCCAGGGGCCCGTAGTTCCCCAGGGCCCCGGATGACAATCCCCCTTTTTTTATAATTTTTTTTTTATATATTTCTTATATATATATATATATATACATATATATGTATATATCTTATATAATATAAATGTTATTATTATTATTAAAGGACCCAGAGGTCCCCAGGGACCCGGATGGCAACCCCCCTTTTTTTTATAAAAAACATTTTTTTTATAAATGTTTATTTTTTTATTTTTGTTTATATGTTTTTTTTTTTTTTTTTTTTTTTTATTAAAGGGCCCAGAGGTCCCCAGGGCCCTGGATGGCAACCCCCCCCCCTTTTTTTTATAAATGTTTATTTTTTATATATATTTTTTTATTAAAGGGCCCAGAGGTCCCGGATGGCAACCCCCTTTTTTTTGTAATTTATTTTTATTAAAAAAAAATATTAAAGGGCCCAGAGGTCCCCAGGGCCCCAGATGGCAACCCCCTTTTTAAAATATATTTTTTATATATATTTTTTATTTAAGGGCCCAGAGGTCCCCAGGGCCCCGGATGGCTACACCCCTTTTTTTTATATATATTTTTCTTTATTTCTTTCTTTATTTCTTTTTTTGTAAAGGGCCCCCCGCTTCTAAATTCGCGACAGCCCCCCCTGCTTCTCAATTTCAGGCGGCAGCACCCCCCATCCCGGTTCTCTGCTCCAGGGGGCCCATGCCTGAAGCTGTGTAAGTGGCCCCATAATTCCTGATGGTGGCCCTGCCTCCCGTTAAGCCCCTGTGCTGCCCACAAATCAGGCTGAAAATCATCAGCGGCACGCAGCCAGTGACAGTACTGCTTCCCTTCCCAGTGTTTTAAAATGTACAGCACCCCTGTCTTCCCTTTAGACGTGCACTTCTCCCTTCCTGCCACTGGGTGCTGCTTGTATATAAAAGTGAATTAGAATGTGATTTTAGAGCATCCCCAGTTTGATCTACAAAAGGCTGACTTCTGCATGTCCTTCTCCAAGGTATGTCACTGTTTGCTAACGTATTATGCAAATAGAAGTTTTCTGTAGAGTGTGCCCAAAGTCTTTATAATATTTGATGATTCACTGCAGGTCTGGTCAGTGTTTTAAAAAGTTCCTCTATTTTACACATGGCATGGCATGGGGGTCACAGCACCGTCTGTCCATTCTGCTTTAGCACCATGGGACCCCATGCCATGCCATGTGTAAAATAGAGGAACTCTTTAAATCACAGACCAGACCTGCAGTCCAGGCTGAGTAAAGCCTCAAAACACATGGCATTACTGTCTGTATTTAACTGCTTGATGGGCTTATTTTGGGCCTGGCTGGTTCACATGTATGTGTTTTGGCGGCCCACATTTGCGCAGGCACAGCAGCCCATTCATTTGAATGGGCCGCCATGCCTGCGTTTCCTGCAAAGAAAAGCGCATGCCTCATGTAATAGGCTGCGCACACGGCACGCCTATGCCCATCAAGCACTGAAATACAGCACTGTCTGTCCATTCTGCTGTCTGCTGTGACTTATCTGCAGTTCCCGCACTGTCAAATTTGCTGCATTTTTAGACATTTAGGTCATGCTTTTAAAAACACAGTGCGTTTGTGTGTGCAAGAACTGCAGGTAAGTAGCATGGTGCAAAAGCAGAATGGATTTCAAGGCAACTGTATTTTTAAAATGCTGAATGCACCTTTTTTCTGCAGGAAACAAAGGCATGGCAGCCCATTCAAATCAATGGGCTGCTGTACTTGCACAAATGAGGACCGCCAAAACACATACATGTGAACCAGCCAGGCCCAAAATAAGCTGGAGGGGGGCCCAAAAAAATGTTTGCCCTGGGCCCAAACCATATTAAAGACACAGTGCACCTGAAAAGAGGTCAGTGACAGCGGCGCCAGGCCAGTCTAAGGGGGGGGGGGGGTAACTGATGTAAGGGGAAAGTGAATACGATAATGTAAGGGGGCACTGATAAAGGTTTCCCCCTTATATTAGTAAACCCCCTTACTTTAGTAATTTCTGCAGAAGGTGGTCTCTGGTCAGCAGAGTCCTTCCCACATTCCCAGAGTTCCCCTTTACATCATAAATGGAGAAATTTGTTTTTTTTACTTTTGTTTAATGTAAACACATTGCTAATAGCTTTAGCTACATGTTTATAGCTTAAATATTGATATTTTCACAAAAAAAATCCTTTTTAGGCACTTTTTTTTTTGCAGTGTCAGTAAAAAATGTGTCTGTGCCTGTAAATGACATGATTTTTGCCAGTAAATTGGTGCTGTTTGTAAATCCAGTCTCTCTTATTTATATATAATACACTCTTCAAATGTGCTTTAAAATGCATGATTTTTCCTTTTATGAACAAGAAAATAATGACGTTATGATGTCGGGCTGGTATAATATTGCTGTGGGGCTGGTATGAAACTATTTCCAGGGCTGGATTTTAAGGGGGGAAAAAGTGCGTGTTATATGCCGATAAATATGGTATATATTTTTTACTTTCTGCTATAATACATATTCCCAAAAAAATTTAAATAAACAATTTCTTCATCAATTTAGGCAAATATGTATTCTTCTACATATATTTGGTAAAAAAAATCCCAATAAGCATATGTTGATTGGTTTGTGCAAAAGTTATAGCGTCTATAAACTATGGTATATTTTTAAGGACTTTACATTTTGTTATTGTTTTTACTGCCAATGGCAGTGATCAGCGATTTTTAGTGGGACTTTGACATTGCGGCAGACAAATCTGACCCCAAGTGACACTTTTGGGGAACCAGTGACACCAATATAGTGATCAGTGCTAAAAAAAAAATGCTCTGATCACTGTAGCTATACTACTGGCAGGAAAGGGAATAACATCAGGGGAGATCAAAGGGTTAACTGTGTTCCCTGTTAGTGTTTTCTAACACCCTATACACACACTATACAATTTTTTTGTCCAATTTCCTTTAGACCCCTTTCACATTGGGGTATTTTCAGGCGCTTTGGCGTTAAAAGTGCCTGTAAAGGAAAGAAAGCCTCATCTGCAATCCCAATGTGAAAGCCTGAGTGCTTTCAGAGCCCTTTCACGCTGCCAGCGCCCAAAAAACGCTGGTAAAGCTTTGCTAAGACCCCTTTCACACTGGGGAGTTTTTCAGGTGCTTTGGCGTTAAAAAAAGCCCCTTTAATGGGAAGGGGCGCTTTAGGAGCGGTCTATTCAAGGCTCCTAAAGAAGCTGCTTGCAGGACTTTTTTTGACGCCCTGCCAGCGCAGCATCTCAGTGTGAAAGCACTCAGGCTTTCACATTGGGATTGCAGATGAGGCTTCCTTCAAGCGCTTTTTTTAACGCTAAGACCCCTTTCACCCTGGGGCATTTTTCAGGCGCTTTAGTGTGAAAGCACGGGGATTGCAGATGCAGCTTCTTTCAGGCGCTGTTTTTTATGGCAAAGCACCTGAAAAACACCCCAGTGTGAAAGGGGTCTTAGATTTACCAAAACCATGTAGTGCGAGGGCCTGCCTGATTGCATACAAATTGAAACTCTTAGGCCCCATTCACACTGGGGCGGGGGGTGCGGTGGCGGTAAAGCGCCACTATTTTTAGCGGTGCTTTACCGCTAATTTCACTGCGCTATTCAGCCGCTAGTGGGGCTAGCAGCCGAGAAAGGGTTAAAACCGCCCGCAATGTGCCTCTGCAGAGGTGCATTGCTGGCGGTATAGCCACGGTGTCCGATTAATTTCAATGGGCAGGAGCGGTATACAGTATACACACCGCTCCAAAGATGCAGCTTGCAGGACTTTTTTTCCGTCCTGCCAGCGCACCCCCTGGGCTTTCACGCTGGAGAAACAGCAGCCGCTGTTTCAGGTCGGTTTGCAGGCGCTATTTTTAGCGCAATAGTGCCTGCAAACCGCCCTAGTGTGAAAGGGGTCTTAAGGTTTGACCTCATATTATAAGTGTAGCGCTCTGCTCCTAATGAGTAGGCGCTATAATGTAAATTTAGTGTTGTTTTGAATTGTAATTAGTTCAGAAATTATATTTCAAAGCTAAATTAGCTTCTGTTCCAGTTTGGCTGTGTTGTGTGCATTTCTCACTGTTGCCAGTAGGTGTCGTCGCCACTGGCCAGTGTGAGAAATACAGCAAGCTAAGTGTGTTGGCTATTCTCTCCCCGGAAACACCCCAATCAGGAGCTTCTTTGTAGCTGGTAATACTGGGAGAGGATATTTAAGGGACAGAAGCCATGTAATTCGGCCTCTCTGACCTCATGGCCCTCCTGGCCTTCAGTATGTGACAACTGCTCTCTTCTACCTCGGGCCCTGCTGGCCCGAGGCTGTGTTACTACACGTAGGCCCAGAAGTCTGGCTTGGGGCCTACTGGTCCAGAGGTGGTCCTGTGCTGTTTTTCCCTGCGGGAAGAAGCCGAGCAACTGAGAAGATCCAGGGGAGGACTTTTCTTGGAGAGAACCGAGCAGAAGGCTGGTTTCTCAAGAAGAGCCTGGTGACTCATTTGGAGGACGCACCTAAACCAAGTTACCCTCACAGTACTGCTGGGTGGCTTAACAACCCCTTTAAGGCTGGGTTCACACTACTACACTACTTTCATCCTACTTTGCTCTGCTACATTGGTCCTACATTTATCCTACATTGGTCCTACATCCATCCTACTTTCATGAACAGGATACTACTTTGGTACAACTTCAATGATATTCAATGGGCCTGAAGTAGGATCAATGTAGGACCAAAAGTAGTACAGGGAGCATTTTCAAAGTCGGACCGACTTGTGTAGGACGCTACAAGACGCTCTCATAGGGAAACATTGAACACAGAGCAAAGTAGGATGAAAGTAGTGTAGTAGTGTGAACCCAGCCTCAAGCAGTGGTCATCAACCCTGTCCTCAGGGCCCACTAACAGGCCAGGTTTGCAAGATAACTGAAATACATCACAGGTGATATAATTTGCTGCTCAGTGATTGCAGTGTTCTAGTCTGCATCTCCCCAAGGTAATACATAAAACTTGGCCTGTTAGTGGGCCCTGAGGACAGGGTTGATGATCGCTAGCTTAAAGAGGCTCTGGTACTGTGTAGCTGTGCTTCAATCTACCAACTACTGGTCACACAATCCCTGTGGCAGAGGATTATCCAGCAGTTTTGTTATATTTCTAATGTGGCACATAAGTCTGTGGCAGAGACTTTGTCCGTGCATCATACCAATTGTTAACTGTGGCAGAGACTTTGTTTGTGCATCATACCGGCTGCTAGGACGTAAGAGAGGCCTATCCGGGTATGCAAGAAATCCGCTGATAGAAAGTGGTATTTTTCTTTTGGATCCTAAAGTTCCTCAGTGATCTGCAATAAGATATCTGAACTTCCCTAGCCCTACATACCTCCACTACTGCAAGTTGTGTTTATTAAAAGCATTGAAAAAGACTGAAGTGATTGGCGCTCACATCTGTCTGACATTTTCCTAACATAGACTCATTGGTTCTGGGGCAGTGAACAGTGGGGTAACGGCAGACCCAAAATTATTCTCAGCAGCTCTTACGGGGGTAGTGCTACGTAAATCTGAAGGAAAAAAATCTACAGAAAATTGTATAGTGTGTATCTAGCTTTAAAGGCTGGCCATACATTATACAATTTCCTTCTATCATTTTCTTTTAGATTTACCAAAACCTTATAATATGAGGTAAAATCTAAACACTTGAAATGTGTGTGTAATCGGGGAGGCCCTTGTACTACATAGTTAAAGGTAAATCTAATGGAAATTGAATAAAAAAATGGTATAATGTATGGCCAGCCTAAAGTGGACTTCCACCCAAAAATGGAACTTCCACTCATCTGATTCCTCCCCCTCTCCGGTGCCACATATGGCACCTTTCGGGGGGGGGAGTAGGCAGATACCTGTCTGACAGGTATACTGTCCTCACTTCTGGGAGACTGGGCCGCGATGATCTACGTTAGCAGTTCAGTCCCCCTCCTCCGCCGCCCAGTGAAAGAGGGCAGCGCTCTTGCGCAGTAGGGGCTCAGCCATGAAGCCAAAAGGCTACACTGCTGGGTTCCCTTAGTAGCAATTAGCTGCAGACGCATCTGACCAGCCGATCCGAAGATCGCCTGCAGTGCCCACATTGCTGGACTCCAGGACAGGTAAGTGTCCTATTGTTAAAAGTCAGAAGCTACAATATGTGTAGCTGCTGACTTTTAATGTTTAAAGGGGTGGGCTGACCTCTCTTTAAGGCCTGGTTCACACCTATGCATGTTTTAGTCCATTTTCAGTTTTGCAGAAACACACCGCAGTCCATTTAACATGGTTTCCTATGGATGTAGTTCACATCTGTGCATTTTATGGAAAGGGCCAGGGACTTTTTTCTGGTTCCATAGACTTCAATAGTTTAGATGGGTATTAAAAAAAACGCAAAATGCACCTGCAATATGCAAACTGTGCAAGTGTGAATCAGGCCCAACTGTGTGGAGGATGGACTGACAGGAAGAATACTACATACTAGGAACAGAAGATCTCTGTGTACTTCCCTGTCTGAATGGTGATCTGCCTTGTTTACATAGGCAGATCCCTGCTCAACCTCTTTGTGGAGCGATCGCAGGTAGCCGGAGGACATCAGGTCAGCCAGAACCGTGGATTGGCTCCCACCCGTGCATCGGCACACGCCCACAGCATCTATTACACGAAACAACGCACAGGTACATTGTTTTGCGTCATAGAGCCGCCCTGCCGCAGTAGAAGTCCAGCCTGAGCTTATTTGGCTGGGTTTCTCCTATGGGTCACAGGAGTGCAATCCGTTTGGCACTCCTGTGACCCCTATTTTAGGAGAGAGTGGTCTGAAGTCCGCTCTCTGCCGACGTCACTGGATTCAGTCATCACGACAATAAAGTCTGAACCCACCAGGTGCCTGGACTGATGCCTGTCTCAGTGAGCCGACGAGATGGCGGCTCCCCGTCCCTCCACAGCTCAGTGCCCCAGTGAGCGAGAAGGGAGCAGAGTGATGCTGATTTTTTTCTGTTTTTGGCCCATTTATACGGCCTGATGCTGCAGTCATCAGCATCTCTCCGCTCGAGGATGTCCGATGGCTCGGTTCTTAGTGCAGAGACAGCAGGGGACAGCTGCAGCATCGGGCTGTATAAATGGGCCAAAAAAAGAAAATAAAAAAACATACTTCTTTTAAGTAGTTAATGCACATTGCCCAAGCATTATCAACGAACGCGGGACAAGCGCTCAGCTTTATGCTTAGATTGGACTTTCTGAGCCCCCATTCCCACCATGGTTCAGAGACGTCCGTTTTTCTGCACACGCTTAAAGAAAACAATGGTTTTCTACTTGCTCCGTTTACACAAAAATGTGCACATTTTTTTATGTGCAGGAATTTGCAACGTGTATGCAGTTTTCTGCACAGAAAACAAAAATGACCTGAAACCAACATTGGTGTGAACAGGGCACATAACTAACACACATGAAAACTGAGGTCTCTGCCAGTAAAATGTGTGCAGTTTTCATACGTGTGGTGTGAATGAGCCCTGTAAGTGAAACCTCATCCAGGAGGAAACGTCTGCAAGAGGGGCGTGAGGAGATATAAAGGCAGCCTGCCTATTGTGCCTTCTACTCAGCAATCCTCTGGCTTTTGTATGGACAAAACACACGTTCACGTTATTAGGCTAGCCTAACTACGGTGAGCTGCTCCGTGTATATTCTCTTATGTTTGTACCCCTAAATCATGATTACACAAAGGCCAGTGCGCTGTACGGGAACACAGTATAACCGTGGCGAATCTGCTGCTCTCCCAACACAGCCCCGACTCCATCTTCCATTTCTCTGTAAAACGTGACCTCTCACTCGCACTTTTCACCACCACCTACCTAAAAAAAACTCGTCGCAGCAAATGATGTGCGAGAGTGATGTTTTGAATAAACCAATGAAGCTTAGCGTGCTCCGCCGCGGCCAATCAGCTCGCGAGGCGCCCACTCAGCGTGTTAGGCTGCTCCCTTGGCTCAGGGGTTTGAGGCGGCGGTTGGGGAGGGGGGATAGACGAGTTAAACCCTCGCCGTACCGTAGTTTAGCGGGAATTGGGCATTCTAGGCTTTTACAACGGACGGGGGAACCAAACGAGTGAACGGGTTCTGTGGCGACCGACTGCTCTTTAGCGATCCATTTAGCTGGGCGCTCCGCCTCCTCCGGTTTTCCCGCCTCTTTTTTTTTTTTTTTACTCCTTGCCTAGACGGCCATTAATGTGAGCTTTTCCCGGGGAAGAAGGAAAAGCCTTTTTTTTCCCCCTCCCCCTCGCATTTGCTGTAATAGAACATCTAGGCTTGGGCCTCTTTTTTTTTTTTATTCCCAACCCCCCTCCCTCATTGAATAACCCCCACCCACCAGAAAGCGACCTCCCGGGGGGGTTCTTTTTTCCGAAGGCAGACGTTCGCCCCCCACCTTCTATCTCTAGTTGCTGTTTGGTGCGCCAAGGAATCATGTCTAGGCCGGTGAGGTGAGTACCGAGGGAGGCTAGGCCTTGTGGGCTTTTCCGTCACTTCATTCACACGTGCCTCAGAGAGAGAATGGGGTGAATGGCGGTGAGGCATGGCGAGACTCCCAATGGCGGAATAGGACGGGCAATTGTCTTCTGAAGGGGGGACGCCATTGCAGTGCTTCTCCGGCCTTGTGTGTAGTGTGTGTCTGGGTACTAATGTGTTTATTGGCTTCTTTCTACGTGCGGAGGCGCTGTGTGGTGAGGCCGCCTGTGTGCTGTGTGGAGAGCTGGCCCTACATGCTGAGTTCTCCTCACACACACCGCATAGACTGTACGGCGATATCACATGTAGACTAGGAGTACTCTGACATATAAACGCCTATATTTTTTCTACCGTTTTTAGTCACCGAGCGGTCTTACTAAGCATGTGTTATATGGAAATGTGGGGCTTCGGCGTGTATACAGGGTTAGTGGGCCGGGCTAGTAAGAGTTTGTGGGGGGAGGGAAGAAGTGTGTGTGTGTGTGTGTGTACACACAGCCTACTACACACGGCTCCGTGTCTGCCTGCCCGGTCGAACAAAGGCTCTGCTGCCTGCTCAAGCTGCTCGCGGGAAGTAATAGAGCTTTTCTTGGGAAATCAACACCCTTTTAAACCCCGAAAGCAAACCTTTTTAATATGTTACAGCTTACTAATTCTTAGATGTGATTAGATGTTTTAACTTTTTTTTTTTTATTGTATTTTCATTTGGTGATCCAGTCAGCAACTCTGTTTTTCAGGCATAAGCTCTCCAGCAGAATGTATCAGTTTAAATGGATGAGACAAACCACTTAAATCAGTATTGAACCCAAACTGTGTATATTGCACCTTTACCAATTCTTGGACTCCATGCACACTGGCTAAAAATTTCTTATAGTTTTGTGTTCTGCCTATAGAAGCAACTCAATGTTGTGTCCATGCACATTAGGATGATTATAGGCATATTTTGAGCTCAATGTTAAGGCTGCATTCACACCTGAGCGTTTTGTCGCCTGAAGTGCGACGCTCAAAAACGCTAGAGGGGAAAAAATACATTATTCCCTATGGAGATGGTTCACAAAACCTAAATGCCTGAAGCTCAAACAAGTTCCGGACCCTTTTTTGTCGCACGGTTTGGGCGTTTTTGAGCGTTTCCATTTCCCATCGAAAGTAATGGAAACGCTCGATTCAAGCGACTAGCGCGACAACGAGCGTTTCATACGATCGTTTTGTTGCTTTAATCAATAGAACATTTCACCCAGGCAGAAGATAAAAAAAAATCTACCAACATAGCATGAAAAGATGACCATTTTTCCTATTGGCTAAAATAAAAAACGTCAGACGACGCTGTATGCAAACGCGCAAATAAGCATGAATACGCGTGACAAAACGCCGGAAAAAAACGTCCGAACGACCTACGCTCAGGTGTGAATGTAGCCTTAGAGGCAGGAAAAAAAAACCTTGTTTGCGTTTCTGATTGGAGCTAACTGGCAGAAAAAAATTAAAACTTGTCTAGACTTTGTATTAAAAAAATGCTCTATAGGAGTTTTTTTTTTTTTTTTTTTTTTTTTTTTTTAGTGGTTGTATACCCTCAACCGGGGAAAAAAAACCTGTAAGGCATAATGAGCTAGCTCATTATTAAAGCGGAGGTCCACCCGAATATATATTTTTAACCATTTCAGCCCCGGACCATTTTGCTGGTCAATGACCAGGCCACTTTTTGTGATTCGGCACTGTTGCTTTAACTAACAATTGCGCGGTCGTGCGACGTGGCTCCCAAACAAAATTGACGTCCTTTTTTTCCCCACAAAAGGAGCATTCTTTTGGTGGTATTTGATAACCTCTGCTTTTTTTATTTTTTGCGCTATAAACAAAAATAGAGCGACAATTTAGAAAAGAAAAAAAAAATTTCTGTAAAAAAATTTCCCCCAAAAATATATGAAAAAAAACAATTTTTTTCCCTCAGTTTAGGCCGATACATATTCTTCATATTTTTCGTAAAAAAAATCACAATAAGCGTTTGGTTTGCGCAAAAGTTATAGCGTCTACAAAATAGGGGTAGTTTTATGGCATTTTTATTATTATTTTTACTAGTGATGGCGGCGATCTGCGATTTTTTTTTTTTTTTTTTTTTTTTTTTTTTTTTTTTTTTTTTTTTTTTATATTATCGGTACTGCGACCTTATGGCGGACACATTTTTGGGACCATTGGCATTTTTTTAGCGATCAGTGCTATAAAAATGCATTGATTACTGTAAAAATGTCACTGGCAGTGAAGGGGTTAATTATGTTCCCTAGGTGTATGAACATGCGATCAGTCATTTCTCCCCCTGACAGGACCGGGAGATGTGTGCTTACACACAGTTCACGCTCTGTAACGAGCAATCGCGGGTGCCCGGCGGTGATCTCGCCCGCCGGGGACGCGTGTGGCACCGGGGGGCGCGTGCACCCTATTGGCTGAAATGCGAAATGACGTAATACGTGATTTCGCACAGCCGAGCCCACCTGCCACCGTAAAACTGGCTGGTCGACTAGTGGTTAATAAGCCAGCAGCTACAAATACTGCAGATGCTGACTTTTAAAAAATGGACACTTGCCTGTCCAGCGCGCTCCCGATGTCGGCACCCCCTCCCCCCTGAAAGTTGCCAAATGGGAGGGGGGGACGGTTCCGAAAAGCAGAGGTTCACTTTTTGTGTGGACCTCCGCTTTAAGTGTCTTAGAATGAGGTCCCTGAATTTCATCCCAGTCAACGCAAAGAGAGCTGGTATTTTCCCCTCAGCTTTTCTTCTGGGTTTGTGGCTCCGGCACAAGTCCTCCGTTCCGGCACCATACACCGAACTGAGTGAATATCTCATAAATCGTTTAGGAGATATTCATTTTACCTACAGGTAAGCCGCATTTAGGCTTACCTGTAGGTAGAAAAAAAGGGGGCATACAACCACTTTAAGCCCAGTATGCATGGAGCCTTAGAGGTTAAAGCATTTGTTATCCCAACTCTTCATATTCCTGATCTGTGTCTGCTACACCATGTACTTGTATAAAAAAAATATGCCCTGTTCTCTTTGTATTCCTTTCTGTGAAATCCCTGGTGTTCTTGGTAGTCCCTCTGCTTTCCTGTTACAAACTGACCACACTAAGCAGGAGAACACAACGTGGTCAGTTCTCTAGCTCAGTTTTTCTCAACTCCAGTCCTTGAGGCACCCCAACAGGTCATGTTTTCAGGATTTACCTCAGATGAAACAGCTGTGGTAACTACCAAGGCAGTGAAACTAATCAAATTACCTGTGCAAAATAATGGTAAGACTGAAAACATGACCTGTTGGTGGGGATTGGAGTTGAGAAACAATTCTTTAGCTTTGCGGGGGGAAATCTGTGTGCTTTCCCAATTATCGCACTTGTCCTGATACGCCCCCGCTGCACAGCCATTCACTGGGAAGCTCAGGGCGCTGATTCTGATTCTCATCCCACCAGCTCTTAGGCTTCATGTACGCTGCTTGTAAATGGATGTTTAGGAGCAGTTGGGGTTTTTTTTGTTTTTTTCCCAGCTGCCTCTGAATCTATACACTGGGGGAATCTAGGATGGAAAAGGATCTGGGGGTCCTAGTAGATGGCAGTAGCTTGGCATTGCATGCCATTGCTGAGCCTTACAAAGCAAACAGAATTGTGTCATGCATTAAAGTGGATGTCCGCTGGAAAAAAAAACAATGTTAAAAGCCAGCAGCTACAAATACTGCAGCTGCTGACTTTTAATATTCGGACACTTACTGTCCTGGAGTCCAGCGCCGTCCGCAGCAGAGGATGAGCGATCGCTCGTCACTCTGCTGCCCGTCATCCTCGGTGAGGGAACCAGGAAGTGAAGCGCTCCGGCTTCACTGCCCGGTTCCTTACAGCGCGAGTCACGCTACGCCTGCCGATTGGCTCCCGCTTTGTACTGGGAGCCGAGTGTTCCCAGAACACCACGGGAGGTGACGTCATGCCCACAGTCTGCCCGAGACTGTGTGGCCGGAAGTGGGTGCAAATACCTGTCTTTAGACAGGTATCTGCACCCCCCTCCCCCTGAAAGGTGTCAAATGTGACACCGGAGAGGGGGAGAGTTCAGATCAGCGGGAGTTCCACTTTAGGGTGGAGCTCCTCTTTAAAAAGGGGATCAACTCCAGAGATAAAACGATAATTCTCCCACTCTACAAGACTCTGGTCCGGCCGCACCTAGAATATGCTGTCCAGTTCTGGGCACCAGGCCTCAGGAAGGATGTACTGGAAATTGAGTGAGTACAAAGAAGGGCAACAAAGCTATTAAAGGATCTGGAGGATGTTGGTTATGAGTTTCGAGCACTTAAAGTGGTGGTTCACCCTAAAAACGACTTTCCACTATTACACTGCCCCCCGCATTACAATACGATTATGCCTTTCATTTTTTTTTTTGCTGCTGTACATACCTGGGTACAGCTATTCACCCGTGTCCTCCGGGTTGCGAGTCCCGCGGGAGTGGGCGTTCCTAACATGGCGGTGATTGACGTTTTGACTAAAAAAACGAGCTCCCCCCGTCGCGTAAGCAGCGTCACGATTGGCGGAAGGAGCCGAACGGCGAGTCGGCGCTATACTGCGCATCGCCGTTCGGCTCCTTTCGCCAGTCGTGACGCGGCTTGCGCGACGGGGGGGAGCTCATTTTTTAGTCAAAACGTCAATCACCGCCATGTTAGGAACGCCCACTCCCGCGGGACTCGCAACCCGGAGGACACGGGTGAATAGCTGTACCCAGGTATGTACAGCAGCAAAAAAAAAATTAAAGGCATAATCGTATTGTAATGCGGGGGGGCAGTGTAATAGGGGAAAGTCGTTTTTAGGGTGAACCACCGCTTTAACTTATTCTCTGTAGAAGAGACGCTTGTGAGTGGACATGATTTCAATATACAAATGCCATACTGGTGACCCCACAATAGGGATAAAACTTTTTCACGGAAGGGAGTATAACAAGACACGTCGCCACTCATTAAAATTAGAAGAAAATAGGTTTAACCTTCAAGGGGTTGTAAAGGTTTCTTTCCCTAAATGGCTTCCTTCCCTTGTGCAGTCTTCCTTCACATACCTTATCCTTCGATTTTGCGTTTAAATGTCCTTATTTCTTCTGAGAAATCCTCACTTCCTGTTCTGTCTGTAACTCCACACAGTAATGCAAGGCACCTGAACGACCACAACATACAGGGCTATATACAATGTAATACTGACATAATCACGCACACAGGTTGGATTTGTCTTTTTTTTTCAACCTCACCTACTATGTGACATGTACACAGGGTCGTTTTATAGGCAGTTGACTTTAGAAGCAATTATTTGTAAAGCAAAAAAATCCATTCAGGATGGATGTTCAGAGGTGTTTGAAATGCCAAATGCCTCTAATAGCTTGTTAACCACTTAAAGGATTTTTTATTTTTTTAGCTAAATAGCTTCCTTTACCTTACTGCAGTCCTGGTTTCATGTCCTCATTGTTTGTTTTTGCTTTGAAGTTGCTGTAATTCTGCTGTGATCTCCACACTTCCTGCTTGTCTGGCTCCTTATGAAAAATCTCATGACAGCTTTTCACTGTGGTCCAAGCTGTGTGTCTAAAACTCCTCAGAACCAATCGGATTCATTTTAAAAACAAAACACTGCCCTGGATTTGTTTGTTTTTTGTTCTATGGGTCTCTTTACTTCACATGAACACGAAACCAGTTTAAAAACGAAAGTGAAACTACAGACACATTATATGATTGAATTTAATCTATTTTTAATCATTTTTAAAAGGAATCGGTTAACTTTTATGTCTCTTACACCCTGTAAACAGTAATTTCAACAAAAACAATTTTTTTCCTTTAGTGATCCTTTAACCCCCGGACCATATTGCTGGTCAAAGACCAGAGCACTTTTTGCGATTCGGCACTGCGTCGCTTTAATTGTGCGGTCGTGCGACGTGGCTCCCAAACAAAATTGACGTCCTTTTTTCCCCACAAATAGAGCTTTCTTTTGGTGGTATTTGATCACCTCTGCGGTTATTAGTTTTTGCACCGCATATTAGCTCATTATGAAATACTTGCCTCGGAACGAGGTGTGTAGCACTTACCTGGTCCACGCCGAGCGAGATTTCATCTTGCCTCGGAGTGTCTTCCGGGTATCGCCGCTCCAGCGCTGTGATTGGCTGGAGCGGCGATGACGTCACTCCCGCGCAAGCGATTTAAAACTCGGCAAGGTCCGGCGGCTGCCGGTCCTTTCGCCGTAGATCCCCCCCTGCGCATGCGCCGCATTGCGAGGGGAATATCTCCTAAACCGTGCAGGTTTAGGAGATATTCTCCTTACCTACAGGTAAGCCTTGTTATAGGCTTACCTGTAGGTAAAAGTAAAAAAAGTGGGTTTACAACCACTTAATGTTGATCCAGGGAATATCCGATTGCCTCTTTGGGGGATCAGGAAGGATTTTATTTTTTTTGGTGCCTTCCTCTAGGTCAACTGTGGGTATAGGATTGTATATGTCGTCCACCTTATAAAACTACGGTATGTTGTCATGCTAGAGAAAGCATTAAAAACACAAGCGCTGCATTTTTTGATATGTTTACATTGACGTCTATGGAACCAAAAGTGCAACCTGCTGCAGGCATAAAAGCCACTGACCCCTTCCTTAAAACCACACCAGCTGAAAATGCACAAATGTGAACGTGACCGATGGAACATGTTAAATGGACTGTACTACATTTTCTGCAAAAACGCATAGGTGTGAACCTAGCCTAACTTCTGATGGTGTGAGCTGGTGTTTGGCTTCAGTTAGTTAGTGTATATAAGTCTAAGGTCCCTTTAGGCCGGTGCGGTTATAACCCCCACTAGCGGCCGAAAAAGGGTTAATACCGACGACAATGCGCCTCTGTATAGGCGTATTACCACGGTGTCCCATTGTTTTCAATGTGAAGGAGCGGTAAACGCACTAGATATATATGAAAAAATATTTAATTTGTCCATTGAACGATTTATCGGTCATTACATGAATGCACTATCGTTTGTTCTCGCAGCTGAATGTTTGTTTTTCGAAAATGGGTTCAAATGATTTTTCGTATAGTGTATGTCCAGCAAAAGAAAACTGATGCAGCAATCACATCTGATTGAGCTAAAATGTATCCCATTTTTGGATTTGGGTTTAATACGGATTTATTGCAGTATATTCAACCCAAAAGCAAACATTGTTTCAACTTACCAATTCTTATGGTGCTTTCACAAAGTGGCATCCAGTTTTGCTAAGAAAAATGGATTTAGTTTGCTCTTTGGTTTACATCAGTTTTTTTTTTTTTTTTTTTTGCAATCATAGGTAACAAGTATAAACAGAAATGTTTGTTTCTTTAAAGCGTAAGTAAGCCCACCCATAAAAGTTTCATTTATGACACGTGCTGAAATTGTAACACTCCCATTGGATGTGCGCCCAACCAAATTGTCAAACAATCCAATGACTGGTGTCGTAACTGATCACATGTGCAGCATCATGGCAGTTGTAGATT
This sequence comes from Rana temporaria, assembly GCF_905171775.1. Taxonomy (NCBI): domain Eukaryota; kingdom Metazoa; phylum Chordata; class Amphibia; order Anura; family Ranidae; genus Rana; species Rana temporaria. The sequence continues at coordinate 342,146,212 of NC_053490.1, forward strand.
AAACAGAGGCCGGGGATCCAGCACTTTCGCTTTTTAAAAAACTTGCAAAGTATTCTGGCAGAGTCTTCTGCAAGGCCCAGGGAAGAGGTCTCCTTTAAATAGGAACCCATACCCCTAAAGGTTGGCACAACACTACCCGCCGTGAGGGTGAAGGTTGGTACTGTCTAATCTTGGCAGTCCTGCGGCGTGGATAATATAAGTGGGGGGGGGGGGCTAGGTTTTAAACACTTAAAAACTTTCCCCTTGTGAGTATGGCTGTCTTGACTAGAAACAGCCACTAGAGGGAGTCGGAATTCCACTCACCAGACCTGGAAAGAAGCTCAGTGCAAATACAAGCACTTCCTCTACTGCAAGGCTCTGCAAACAGAAGTGTGGTCTCTTCTCAGGCTCCCTGTCGTTGGTGCAGTGGATGTCATTAAGGAGGCCACTGCAGAAGCAGCATGCTGTGGCCTCTCTCCCTCATTCCCCATAGACGCGCTTTTCACTCTTGGAGCTCATCAAAGCAGGAAGGAGGCGTGGGCACACGAGCGAGCACACCGCTCTACTGCGCTAATCGGAAGGCTTTGAAATCGGCCCTCAGACGCCTGACAAACTCCACAGGAGTGAGACTCGGCAGCTTGGAGGCACGTGAGTTCTCTGGGTGGTTGGATTTCAGGCACTTAAGGCACCTACTCGGCATCATACTGTGTGGTAGTTACTTACATTAGTTTGCTAAACTAGCACAGTAGTGTATGGCACTGTCCTTTGTACTTCTGCTTTGGCTTGGGAATATGTCTTCCCACAAAAAATTCAGGGACTAAGACAAAAAAGACTCGCCACCTAAAACGGGAGGCTCTAGCCATTCTGGCCGGGTATTATCCTCTTCTGAGGAATCGGATGAACCCATACAGGGTGAGCCATTGCCTGTATCGGGTATAGCAGCCTCTCCTGTTGTGCCAGCTCCTGCGTATGTCACTAAAGACACTTTAGACACAGAGATTCTATCCAACAGGCATCCCGTGGTGCATATGCTCAGAATCCTTTGGTTAAGCATTGGTCTGCAGAAGCGCCATGTAAAAAGCTTTTGGCTGGTTTCCCCTTTCATGGGGAACGACTCTTTGGGGATTATCTGGATAAATACATCCAGAAAATCTCAAGTGGGAAGTCCACTCTCTTGCCTGAGAAAAATAAACGCCCATGTTTTAAACGGTCCTCCTCCCCGGTTCCAGGGACCTCTGCTTCCAGGCAGTGGCAACAGCATTCTCAATCAACCACAAAACCAAAATCTCCGAATCAGACCCAGAGTCACAAAAGACCGTGGGTACAAAGAACCGGTAAACAGAACCCCAAAGCTTCCTCATGAAGGGGCGCTCCCACTCGGCCGAGTGGGGGGATGGGTTCGGCAGTTTTCAGCAGCTTGGCAGACAGAGATCTAGGACAAATGGGTAATTTCCACGGTATCCTTAGGGTACAAGATAGAATTCTGAGAAATCCTAAATTCAAATGTCTCCAAAGATCCATTAAAAAGAAAACCCTTCTTTCAAGCACTGGATCAATTGCTGTCCCGGGGGGGGGGGGGGGGGGGGTATTCAAAGAGGTTCCCTTAAGGCAGGGCTCGACAAATCCCGGTCGCCATGGCGACTAGAAATAGTGTCCTGGCGACTTGGCTTGGAAGGTGAGCAAAAAAAAAGCCGTTGGTATTACAAGTTATTACCACCAGATGTGAGCTGGCGCCATCTGGTGGTGGCCGTTGGTATTACAAGTTAAGCATTACAAGTTAAACAGCAATTCTAATGTAATTTTTCACTATCTTCACTGCCATATTCTTCCCTCTAATTAGAACCCCCAAACGTTGTATATATTTTTTATCCTAACACCCTAGAGAATAAAATGGCGATCGTGGCAAAACTTTCTGTCACGCCATATTTGCGCAGCGGTCTTACAAGCGCACTTTTTTGGGAAGAAATTACACTTTTTAATTAAAAAAATAAGACAACAGTAAAGTTATCCCCATTTTTTTTTTAATATTATGAAAGCTAATGTTACGCCGAGTAAATTCATACCCAACATGTCACGCTTAAATTGCGTCCGCTCGTGGAATGCCGACAAACTTTTACCCTTTAAAATCTTCATAGGCGACGTTTAAAAAAAATCTACAGGTTGCATGTTTTGCGTTAGAGGAGGTCTAGGGCTAGAATTATTCCTCTAACTCTACCAATTGCGGTGATACCTCACATGTGTGGTTTGAACACCGTTTACATATGCGGCCGTTGCTCACGTATGTGTTCGCTTCTGCGCGCAAGCTCATCGGGACGGGGTGCGTTTTCTGGCTCCTAACTTTTTTAGCTGGCTCCTAGATTCCAAGCAAATTTGTCAAACCCTGCCTTAAGGGAACAAGACACAGGGTTCTATTTAAATCTTTTTGTAGTTCCGAAGCCAAACAGACATCGGACCCATTCTGGATCTAAAGGCTCTGAATCGGCTTCTAAACATTCGTAATTTCCGAATGGAAACAATTCGATCAGTTGTGTCCACCCTACAAGCCAGGGGAATTCTTGGAGTCAATAGACATCAAAGATGCATATTTGCACGTGCCTATCATCCCGCTCACCAAAAGTTCCGTTCGCTGTTTCACATCGCCACTATCAGTTTGTGGCTCTACCCTTTGGCTTGGCTACGGCTCCTCGCTTGTTCACAAAGGTTCTGGCCCTGCTTCTAGCAAATCTAAGGACGCAGGGCATAACAGTGATGGCTTATCTGGACAATATACTCTTGGTAGAACAGTCAATGCCACAGTTAAATCACAGTGTACTCAGTACAGTAAAATACTTGGAGTATTTGGGCTGGATCCTAAACTTCCAAAAGTCCTCTACAGCCCCGTAGAAGGGTAGAGTATTTGGGCATGGTCTTAGACACAACTCAAACCAAAGTATTCCTTCCAGAGCCAAAAATCAAATCTTTAAAGGATCTGGTCCGCACGGTCAGGGCAAAGGGGAAACCATCAATCCGCCTTTGCATGAAATTGTTGGGGGGAAAATGGTGGCCTCATTTGAAGCCATCCCGTATGCACCATTTTATTCAAGGCTACTTAACAGTATGCTGACTGCCTGGAACAGAAAGATCCAGGCTCTAGATTGGCCGATGCACCTGTCCTCAGAGGTGCGTCAGAGCCTCAGTCGGTGCTTAAGCACCAAAAATTTGCAAGCAGGGAAATCCTTTCTCCTGGTCACTTGGAAGGTGGTATCTACGGATGCCAGCCTGTTGGGCTGGGGGGCAATCCTGGAAGAGGCCTCAGCCCAAGTTCCTTGGGCCAAGTCCGAAAAAGGCTTACCCATCAACGTTTTGGAAATTCGAGCAGTTTATCTAGCCCTCAGAACCTGGACACGCAAGTTATATGGCCACCCGGTTTGGGTTTAATCCGACAATGCTACTGCAGTAGCTTACATCAATCACCAAGGGGGCATCCGGAGTCGGGATGCTCCGAGAGGTGAACAAGATTTTAACATGGGCAGAAGCTCATGTTCCTTGCATTTCTGCAATATTCATTCCAGGAGTGGAGAATTGGCAAGCGGATTACCTGACCCGCCAGCAATTGTTGCAAGGGGAATGGTCTCTCCACCCCAATTTTTTTCAGGATATATGCCAGAAATGGGGGACCCCGGAGGTAGACCTATTCGCCTCCAGGTTCAACATTAAATTGGACAACTTTGTATTGAGGTCAAAAGATCCTTTATCCCTCGGGACAGATGCACTGATTCCCTGGGATCAGTTTTCCCTGATCTATGCATTCCCTCCAATTCCACTCTTGCAGAGACTTCTTTGCAAAATCAAAGAAGGAAAACCAGTTCTCTTGGTGGCCCTGAAGGTTCAGGTACACCAAGATCATAAGGATGGCAGTGGGGGAGCCTTGGATTCTCCCACTTCGCCAAGACCTGCTATCACAAGGTCCAGTGTTCCATCCTTCTTTACCAAAGCTAAATTTGATGGTCTGGCTGTTTGAAACCTATATGCTGAAGAAACATGGGCTCTCCAGTTCTTTCTACTCATTAATGCTAGGAAGCCAGCCTCCAGAATCATTTATCATAGTCTGGAAGGTATATGTTTCCTGGTGTGAATCCAGGGGGTGTAACCCTCAAGTTTTTCATTGGTGGGATTCTGGCCTTCTGTCAACTAGGGGTGGATATGACATTGGCCCTTAGTACTATTAACCACTTCAGACCCGCGCTATAGCCGAATGACGGCTACAGCGCGGACCTGAAAATCCAACTGGACGTCAATTGACGTCCGCCCCTTTGGGCGTTCCCCGTGCGCGCTCCAGAGCGCGCAGCTGGGAAACTCTGTGTTGGCCGTGTCCCTTGGACACAGCCAATTACAGATCGCCGCGAACGGCCAATCAGAGTGGCCGTTTACGATACGTGCGGGAAATGAGAGATGATCTCCTATGTAAACATATGAGATAATCTCTCATTGCCGTTTTACACAGAGACAGCGTCCTGTCTCTGGAGAGGACACTGATCTGTGTCCCTTGTACATAGGGACATAGATCGGTCACCTCCACCTACAGTTAGAACACAATGCAGGGAATACATTTAACCCCTTCCTCACCCCCTATTGTTAACCCCTTCAATGCCAGTCACATTTATACTGTAATTGGTGCATATTTATAGCACTGATTGCAGTATAAATGTGAATGGTGCTTATTGCGATTTTTTTTTTTTTTTCAAAAATATGTAGAAGAATACGTATCGGCCTAAACTGAGAATTTTTTTTTTTTTTTTTTTTTAAATTGGGATATTTATTATAGCAACAAGTAAAAAATATTGTATTTTTTTCAAAATTGTCGCTCTTTTTTGTTTATAGCGCAAAAAATAAAAACCGCACAGGCGATTTAAACACCACCAAAAGAAAGCTACTTGTGGGGAAAAAAGGACGTCAATTTTGTTTGGGAGCCACGTCGCACGACCGCGCAATTGTTAAAGCAACGCCGAAAGCTGAAATTTCACCTGGGCAGGAGGGGGGTATATGTGCCCAGTAAGCAAGTGGTTAAGGGTCAAATCTTGGTCCTATCAGTTTCTTTCAGAGACCGTTGGCATCCCATTCCCTAGTCCAGCATTTATTCAGGGAGTGTTACGGCTAAATCCGCCAGTCAAACCCCCCTTGTGCCCATGGGATTTGAATCTAGTTTTGTCATGCTTGCAAAAACAGCCCTTTGAACCAATTTGTCATATTCCTTTGATTCTCTTGAGTCGGAAATTGGCATTTCTGGTTGCTATCTCCTCTGCTAGGGGAGTTTCTGAATTGGCAGCTTTTTGTCGTAAAGAGCCTTATTTAGTTTGTCACAAAGACAAAATTGTATTACGGCCCCTTTCTTCCTGGTTTGGAGAAAGCCTCTTGAGGGGGGAGGGGGCGAGCAGGCAAGTCAGCACACTGTCTACTTTGCAGGTAGAGAAAGGAGTAGTATATTCATGTGCAGAATGGTTATATAACTTGAGCAGGACAACTCGGACAATCAAGTTATGACAACTCTGCGCTTGTATATGCCACGTTCTGTCTGCTTTGATCTGATGTGTCCCTTTGTTATATCATTTTAGAGTTAAACAATTTGACTATACTGTCCCCCATCCTACATACCCCTGACAAAAGTGTGAAACCAGAAATGCGTCGGGTATTGGGGACCACCACCCATCGGAGAGTAACATCTGCATCTACATGAATTGTTATACATAAAACAAAGACAACGTAGGACAAACTATATCTCATTAAATGCTTGACGTTTTTAATCTTTATATGTATAAACAAACATTAACTTTTTTGATGCATACCTGTGTCTGTGGCTTTTAAAGTCCCATTCCAAGGGAGTTCCGTTTTTGTTCTATAAACTCCACTCTGTTCTTTGTGTCCATGGACCTTTATCAGCAGTTGGGTTTATGGGCTGTTTTCTGAACACTCTAAAATCGCTCAAACGTGGCTAACCAGCATTAATATTTTTGATCCATTGAAAATAAAAACGCTAATGCAGAAAACGCAATTTCAAAAACGTTAAATGTTGACTCACTGCAAAGCTACTGGCGGTTTTATAACATTATTTTAACGTCCAGCGTGCATGGAGCCTTACCTCCTGTATTGGTGAGACAGAACTCTGGAGTAATGAGCACGGCAGACGGCACCATTCACACTGGGGGTAGGGTAGTGTCTAATGAATACGCATCTCCGTGTTAACATGTGACCGGCAGCAATTGGACACAGCCGACCACATGGTTAGAGATTGCACTGTTCGCGCAACACGGCGCATGAGAGCGGCCGTTCTGGGAAGCGGTCATATGACGTCCACCCAGAACATCATTTGGCGGCAAGTGGTTAGAGTACCAAGCGGAGAGATTTGATCTGCACATTGAAGAGGCCACTGGCTGCAGCAGCATAGCAGGTTGTGTTTTGTGAATGGTACAACACTATAACTGGTGTCGGTCAGATGCCTTTCCATTGCAGTAAGGAACCAAACTTATGCAGCTAAATACAGTGTTTAGAAGAATTAACATGTAATTTAAAGTTGGTACATAAAGGGCAGATGTAACATTAAGGCATGCAAAAGTATAATCCTAAAGATGCCTGGAGTTGTGTATTTATTTTTTTTGCTCATTTATGTTAACATATTTCACAATCAAAGAATATATTAACTGACTTTTTTTTATTTTTTATTATTTACAGGAACAGAAAAGTGGTTGATTATTCACAGTTTCAAGATTCTGATGGTATGGGTTTGTTTTAATATTTACCAAATTACAGTTGCTTGTATATTGTCGTAAATTTATGCAGAGCTTTACATATATATACAGTACTGTTCAAACGTTTTAGGCAGGTGTGGAGGGTGAAAAAATGCTGTAAATTAAGAATGCCTTGAGGAAGCAAAGTAAATTATTTTTGTAAATTTAATAAAATGTAAAGTTAATAAACAGAAGATCAGATCAAACCAATGTTTGGTGTGACCACCCTTTGCCTTTTTAAAATGGCATCAATTCTTCTAGGTAACCTTGCACACAGTTGTTGAAAGAACTTTGGCTGGTAGGTTGTTCCAAACATCTTGGAGAAGTAACCACAATCTGTGGATGTGGGCTGCCTCAGATCCTTCTGTTCATGTAATCCCAGGCAGACTCTTGAGCTCAGGGCTCTGTGGGTGCCAAACCATCACTCTAGTTTTTACTGACATTGGCTGTATGTTTGGGGTCTTTATCCTGCTGAAGAATAAATTTGGAGTCACACCATCTTGATGGTATGATGGATAATTCTGCCTGTGTTTTTTTTTTTTTTTTTTTTTTTTTTAGCAGAGGCCCTAGAGAATACAATGTATGTCGTTGCAACTTTTTATCTCACACGGTATTCGCGCAGCAATTTTTCAAACGTGTTTTAAAAAAATGTCCCCCCCAAAAAAGTTAGCCCAATTGTTTTGCATAATGTGAAAGATATGTCGAGTAAATGCATACCTAACATGTCACCCTGCAATATTGCACGCGCTCGTGGCATGGCGCCAAACTTCGGTACTTAAAAATCCTCATGGGCGACGCGCTACTGTGTTTGTGTGTGTGTGGTTTTTTTTTTTTATTTTTTTTTTTTTATTTATACTGATTACATGTTTTGAGTTAGAGGAGGTCTAGAATTATTGCTCTCGCTCTAACGTTCGCGTTGATACCTCACGTGTGATCTGAACACCGGTTTCATATGTGGGCGGGACTTGCGTATGCGTTTGCTTCTGGGGGACAGGGGCACTTTAAAAAAAAAATGTATTCTATTTTAAACTTTTTACTTTGACACAAAAATATGATTACTTTTATTCCTATTACTAGGAATGTAACCATCCCTTGTAATAGGAATATGCATTACAGGTCCTCTTTACAGTGAGATATGAGGGTCAATAAGACCCCACATCTCACCTCCTAGGATGGAAAGCCTAAAATAAATAAATAAAAAATCACGCCTTCTCAGCCGAGGCGTCGCAGTTTTATTTATTTTTTTTAATGCAGAGGCCAGGCGTGACATAACATGGCGCCCGGCCTCCGAACGATCATAGAGACGCTGGCTACCATCTGGTCCACCGGAAACCTCTATGGTAGGAACCTGGGGCCGGCAGATCTGTTCTCTGACTCGCCAATCGCAGGGCGGCGTGAAGGGGGGGTGTCCCCTCTCACTGCCTGTAAGAATGATCAGGCAGAGGAACAGCTACTTTGATAATTTTTATAGTGCACAGAATCGCAGGCTCTAAAAGACGATATCTAAATGATGCCTGTAGCTGCAGGCAACATTCAGATATCCCCGCTCAAATTCAAGGACGTCCATAGACTGCCTGGATTTTGTTTTTCTAGCTGTGAGAACTCTGCACTTGTTAGATTGTGACATTCTTTTTTGAAGATCGGGAAAGGCAAAAGATTGCGATTTCGATTATTCACGATTAATCGTGCAGCTCTGCTGTAAAATCACTTGTTTTTAACCCTGCACTTCGATTTCTTCATCCATAAATATCCCCCCCCCCCTCCTTCCCTACGGAAATTAACTCTTTATGGCCATCCCACTTTCCATTTGAATATTTTGATTCTTGCATAAGCCTAGACATGACTGGTTTTCTTTAAAAAGTAACATTTTTGGCACAAACTGTCATTTGTATTTCTCTTCCGTTCATGGAACGACACAGCAGCAATTGATCTTAGGGTGGTATCCTTCCTTCTAGGAGATTGACTAGGCAGAAAACAGCACTTTAAGTGTTAAAACACTTCTCACAGTACCTCCCAGGGGACGGGTCCCCCAGGTACATCCCTCTCTCTGCCTCATGCAGCCTCAGTTTTTTTTCTGCCTAGTTAAAAAGAGATGACATGGCTCTTCTGGGCCCATGTGCTCTGGAGATTTTTTTTTTCCCTGCTATCTTTTTAAAAGCAATAGTGACCTCATCACTGGGCTTATCTCTGTACAGGGCTGCGAAAGGTAGCCAGCAGTCTCCACCCCCTAAGTCGACAGAAAACTACAGGTGGGGGTGGGTTTAGGACCAGTCGCACTGCACAAGGAAGGAGAGCACAAGTGACTGGTCTTAGGCCCCTTTCACATTGAGGAGTTTATCAGGCGGTACAGCGCTAAAAATAGCGCTGCTATCGAGCCTGAAAAACTCCTTCACTGCAGACTCAATGTGAAAGCCTGAGGGCTTTCACACTGAGGCGATGCGCTGGCGGGAGACAAAAAAATCTCCTGTCAGCAGCATCTTTGGAGCGGTGAGAGGAGCGGCATGTATACCGCTCCTTCACATTGAAAACAATGGGAAACCGCGGCAATACCGCCCGCAATGCGCCTCTATGGAGGCGCATTGCGGGCTGTATTAACTCTATCGGCCGCTAGCGGGGGTTAATACCGCACCGCTAGCGGCTGATACCCGCGGCAATTCCGGTATAACGCCGCTATTTTTAGCGGCGTTATACCGCCACCGCAGCTCCCGCCCCAGTCTGAAAGGGGCCTTACAGGAAGCTCCTGCACTGCAGATCTTGAAGACATACACAAAGCACTCCCAAAGATTATAGTAAGAATACACATTCCTTTTGATTTTAGAAAATATTTTTATCCTGGAGTTCAGCTTTAAAGTTTATGTAAATCCAGAAGCCAAATTAAAATTTTGTAACTTATCAGCCCTTGGATGTGGTGTCTAAATTTAGTTCCCCCCCCCCCACATTTTTTTTCCCCCCTCTAACATTTGTTTGCTTATTCCATAGATGAAGAGTATGGAAGAGAATCTGCTCCGCCAGCCAAGAAATCTCGGGCATCCACAAGAGAGACGAGAGAGACTAAAGAGAAAAGGCGATCTGGAAGAAACTCGCAAGAAGAGAGGTACACGTTTTGTAATGCATCTGTAATTCACCTGAACTGTACTAAACACATTTTATTCCGATGGTATCCAAGGAAATTATTTTGCCAGTCGGGTCGTATGGTTGCTCAATGTTGTCTGTTGTAGTCGAACATAATGGGCAAGCCATATACGTAGGCTCACACATACAGAACGGGTATGTTCCTACAAGCCTTATTTCTCTTCCGTTCATGGACGGACACAGCAGCAATGACCGTAGGGTTATATCCGCTTCCTTCCAGGAGAGTTAGGCAGAAATGCAGCACTTAAAGTGTTAACAACTTTTCTTCAGTGCAGCTCCTCCCAGGGGGCGTGGTTCCCCGGGTATAACCCACACCCTGCTCTAGCAGCCTCAGTTTTTCTCTGCCCAACGTCGGGAGAGGACAGGCCCTCTAGAGTCCTGTACTCTGGAGAATTTTTTGCGTTTTTTATTTTTTTCCCTTTTTATAGTTTTGTTCCTGCATTTTTGGATCCTGAGATTCTTCTATCAACTGCCGACTGGGTGACAGGCTGGGTCTTGACTCTTGTAGTCCCCCCATGTTCGGCCATCGAGCGTGTGCCGGCCCTCAGCTCAACTTTGGGTCGTCCACGACAGGCCCCATTGCTCCAGGGGTGGCCAGGGAACTTCATGACCGGTCTCTATGGCTTTGTCACAGTGTGTCTGGCCGACAGCCATGCCGTTGGTGGACGTTGGTTCTGTCTGGAATACCTCCAGCCGGTGGTCGCAGGACTGGCAAGTAGTGGCCTCTTGCTCAGGTAAGGTGGTATGGCTGGAATTTTCCCCTGGGAGGTCGACTGAGGGTTCACCCTGCTTTTCTCTCTCCCTTATTTCCTCTCCCTCCTTCCCCCGTTTTGGGTAGCGGCTTTGAGGGGGGGCTTTCTGGGGTCTCTTTATTACCACGGGACCGGTGTGTATAGTGGGGGCTGTGTGTGTTTTTCATACAGGTTTGTGTGTGCTGCGCTGGGTGCTGTCACTATGGGTATTTTAAACTGCGCAACGGCCGCCATTTTGCCGTGGTCGCGGTTTATATGGCTCGGCGGCCATTTTCCTGCAGTACTATGGTGTTTTTTCCCTCATACAGCGGCCATCTTGGATTTCTATTGGCCTCGTGCGATCGTTTTAGCGCTGCAAAAAGACCGCAAATCTCCCTGAGGTGACAGACGCAGCGCCGGGTGGGGTGTTGAGTTCCCTGGGGGCCTCTACCTCTGTAGCAGCCAGGAGGTGACCGGTGGGTGGTTCTGCCTTGCAGTTCAGGGTACACAGCGGTGGGGCATTATGGAGCCTGAACCGGGTACTTCTGCCCCAGCAATGCCTGAGTTAACCCTTGGTGCCCCTGCCACGTCTGTTGAGGCAATGCCGGCTGTCCTGGAGGCGTTTCTCGCCAGGTTTGAAGCGGCTAGTGGCCAGAAGGGGGGTAAAAAGCGCCCCCTCCCTGAGCCTGCTTCTGGGGATGTCTCTGACATGGAATCAGGCCCTGTTATTGCTTCTGCCTCTGGTTCTGTAATGTCAGATGATGCAGGCTTAACCCACGCAGACAGTGACAATGGCTCTGCTTCAGGGTCAGTTGCTGATAGGGAATTTGTTGGAGCTCTTATTTCTGCGGTGCGTGATACTCGGAAACTTGAGGATGTGGCGGAGGCACCTGATGTGCCAGTCCCTTGCGGGTTCCGCAAACCGCCAAGCACCGTTAAAGCGTTTCCTTGTGTTCCTTATTTGGACAAATTGTTGTACAAGGAATGGGATACAGCGCAAAAAGTTTTTGCCGTTCCAAAAAACTTTGCAACCCGTTATCCCTTTGAGGAGGACTTTTTAAAAAAGTGGGTCTCTCCTCCGTCTGTGGACCCTCCCGTGTCCAGATTGAGCAAGGCCACCACGTTGCCTGTGGAAGGGGCTCCTGCATTTAAGGACCCTGCTGATAGAGTGGAGGCTGTGGCCCGCTCCCTCTTCACTGTAGTGGGTTCGGCTGTGAGGCCGGGACTCTGGTGTTTTCTCGGGAAAAAGTCCGCAAGGTGCTAAGGCCCCCGCTGCGGGGCAGAAGCGCACCTGGTACTGCAAGCCTGTGGACAAGCCTGCTTCCGCATGAAGGTCTTCCCCCGCCCGGGTCTCGGGTGGGGGGGGGGGCGGCTTCGCAAATTCGCGGCTCGGAGGTCTCTTCTTCCGACCGTTGGGTTTGCGAAGTAGTTTCATTAGGATACAAGATAGTTTCTCTCTTGTCCGCCAAACCGATTCTTTCCTTCCAACCTCCAGCTTCCTCAGGATCGCCAGCAGGCTCTGGCGGGGGCTGTCCAGGATCTACTGGGCAGGGGAGTGATTGTGCCAGTTCCCTCGCAGAAACGGTTTCAGGGGTTTTACTCATATCTGTTCTTGGTCCCCAAGAAGGAAAGGGGCCGGCCAATCCTGGACCTCAAGGCCCTTAATTGTTTTGTCAAAGTGCAAAAATTCAGGATGGAGTCGATTCGCTCGGTGGTAGCGGCACTCCATCAGGGGGACTTTCTGGGCGTCCTTGGATATCATGGACGTTTACCTGCATGTTCCCATATGCACAAAGCATCAGATTTTTGCGATCGGGGAGGACCACTTTCAATTTGTGGCCCTCCTGTTCGGCTGGGCCTCGGCACCACGGGTTTTCACCAAGGTGCTCGCCCCGATACTAGCCCTGCTGAGGCAGCGAGGGATCGCTATCGTGGGATATCTGGACGACCTTCTCCTGCGAGCTTCCTCAGGCTCATAGTTGGAGGACGACGTGTCTATCACGTGTCAGATTCTCCAAGAGTTCGGCTGGCTTCTGAATATCCAGAAGTTGGTGTTAGTTCCGTCCCAGAGACTGGAATACCTGGGACTAGTCCTGGATTCCGCGGAGGCGAGAGTTTTCCTCCCGACGGAGAAACTGAAGACCCTGCAATAAAGCAGTTGTCGACCCAGAAGTGGTCGTCTCTTCGATTCTGCATGAGAATTCTGGGTCTGATGGTGGCCTCTTTCGAGGCGGTCCTGTATGCCCATTTCCACACCAGGGAGCTACAGAAGGAAATTCTGTCACGTTGGGACAAGCTCCCGTCTTCCCTGGATTACCAGATTCAGTTTAGCCATCTGGTCAAGTCTTCCCTGGTGTGGTGGCTGACGTCGCCGGTGCTTCGGACCGGGAAGTCTTTTCTACTGTGCCGCTGGACAGTGGTCACAACGAATGCCAGCCTCTCCGGTTGGGGGGGGGGGGCGTTTGCGGCACCCGGTCAGCCCAGGGGCGTTGGACTCAGGAGTCCCGCCTACCGATCAATATTCTGGAGCTCCGAGCAATCAAGCTGTGCCTTGCCAGGTGGTCCCTGATCTGCAGGGTCGACCGGTCAGGATCCAGTCCGACAACGCCACGGCCGTGGCGTACGTCAATCATCGGGGAGGCACAAGGAGCTCAGCTGCAGCGACGGTCGGATTCACTGTTCGTGTCGGTGACTGGTCCTAAGAATGGTCTGGCGGTCTTGTCAGCCACCATTTCTAGGTGGATCCGACGGGTTGTGCTTCAGGCCTATGCCCTAAAGGGGCGGTCGCCCCCCTTCCCGGTTACGGCGCATTCGACCAGGGCGATTGGTGCCTCTTGGGCTTTCCGCCATCAAGCGTCTGTCTTACAGGTGTGTAGGGCAGCGACCTGGTCGTCAATCCACACCTTCTCAAAGTTTTGCAAGGTGGATGTGAGTGCATCTTCGGATGCCTCCTTTGGCCGCAAGGTTTTACAGGTGGCTGTTTAAGGTTGAAGTTCCTCCGTTGAACTCTGGTTTGTTTGGGGTGAAGTTTTGGTTTGCTGTGTTTTTCCACCCCTCGATTTTTGACACTGCTTGGGGACGTCCCTACGGTCAATTGCTGCTGTGTCCGTCCATGAACGGAAGAGAAAATAGGATTTTTGTACTCGCCGTAAAATCCATTTCTCTGAGTTCATGGACGGATACAGCACCCTCCCCTCTGTATTGCTTGTTACGAACTGGGGCTGCATGAGGCAGAGGGAGGGATGTACCCGGGGGACCCGCCCCCTGGGAGGTACTGAGAAGTGTTTTTAACACTTAACGTGCGGTTTTCTGCCTAGTCAATCTCCTAAAAAGGATAATACCCTAAGGTCAATTGCTGCTGTGTCCGTCCATGAACTCAGAGAAATGGATTTTATGGTGAGTACAAAAATCCTATTTTGCCTTGGGTGCTGACAACCCACGCTACGTAAATTTTACTGTTGGGGGTCCCCACAACTTGGGAAATTTTATCAAGGGGTCACGGCACTAGAAAGGTTGAGCACCACTGCTTTAAAGGCATGTAATGAAAGACTCTCTTAATCCACCTTTAAAATTTGAGCTATATATACCAATTTTTATTTTATTTTTTCGGCTACACATCTGCACCGCATCGGTGAGTGGCCAGTAGGTGTGACTATCTGTGCTGTACTAGCATCCCTTCCAGGATTGACTGCTTATGTTTCTTCCCTATTCCCAGCAGACTTGTGCAGTTTCAATCAATAGTGCAGGGCTTAGTGGGGAGTGTGGCTTCAAAACTTGCACTTTTAAAGCATCCTGCTATACCTCCAACCAGGACGAAATGGGATTCAAACTGACTTGACCATGTTGGCACGGAATGGCTTCTTTGCTTAGCATGGTCAGTTTACAACAAAGTATAGAGACTGGCAGGATCGCCCTGGTATTTAAAGCATTAATAAAAGATGAATAAGAATATATTAATTGGCATATTTGCAGAGGCAAAACAAGAAATTTTTAAAGTGATTATGAAGGATCCCCTGTGAAAGCTTCTAGCACTTCTTCTCCGCTGAGTTCCTCCCATAGCAAGCTACTTGCTATTGGGGCACTTGTGCACCCTCACTCCTGAGCCCCCCCTGTCACCTGACGCGCTGGGAGAGTTTGCAAAAGCATGGGTTCAGTTTGGACTGGTAAGTATAAAATCTTTAGGAGAAGGGCTATAATTTTGTATAGTTATACCTTTTCTAAATGCTTGAGGTCATTGTAGCCGTATTGGTGCACTTGCAAAAAGAACAATTGAGTACTGTCCATCAAACTTTCTTATTTGCACTTGCATCCAAATTTTTCAAGACAAGCTTTCGAGGTGTGTCCCCTTCAAGGTCCAAGCAGTACTAATACAGTTTTAGCAGAATGTTAAGTAGGATAATTTCTGTGAAAACATTCTAAAAAAAAAAAAGCTGTATGTTCCTTTTTTTTTTTTTCTCTGCACCTATGTGCATGAGCCCTTGACCAATTGCCTGTTTTGTATTTCCAGGCCTGTAACAATCTTTTGAGTAAATGTCCTCATGAGATCCTTATAAGAATGTAATTTTGTTCTTTTACAGCACAAGGTGTTTTTTGTTTTGTTTTTATATATATGTGCTGTCTAGGAGTGACTATAAAGACCGTAAAATAAACAACAAATATATAGTTTAGACGTACTAGCCTCATGTTCACATTTTACCTTTTCACTTATAGTGAAGAATCTGAAGAAAAAGATGTGAAGAAAACCAAAAAAGAGGAGCATAATTCAGGAGGTAAAAATCTTTGAGGCTTGATTGTTTGTTTTTATTTGTTTGTCTTTAATGCAGCTTGCTAATCCCAAAATGTGGTGGATACATAACATACAGCCCCATCTGCCAAAAAGTTGCCGCTGTAAAATCTTCCTAAAAACATGGCACCTTCCTTGGCTTGCTGTTCAGGGCAGTTTTTTGTTTTGTTTTTTTCACATTAAAATCTGCTTTTTTTTTTTTTTTTTTTTTTTGCTAGCATATTTAGACCCCAAAACATAATTTCTGACAGCAGAGGCCCTGAAGAATGAAATGGTCGCTTTTTGCCTTGTATGTAACACGATATTTGGACGCCATTTATCTAACTGAAATTTTTAGGAAAAAATGCACTAAAATATAGGTCAAATGCTCATTTTTTGGTAAAATATAAAAGCTGCAACAAGTAAATGAATACCAGACGTGTGTGTGTGTGTGTGTGTGTATATATATATATATATATATATATATATATATATATATATATATATATATATATACACACAGCCACACCTGAAATAGTCCATACATAGGTGCTTTAAAAGCCTTTTACAGGTTCAGTTTAGAGTTAATTGTGCCCTGTGGCCCTAAAATTATTGCTTTCACACTTGTAGATTGCGGGTGTCAGCGGATGAACATCCGCTGACACCCGATCTTGTCCGCCTCTGCAATGATCCGATTCTGCAGACTGAAGAATACCCTATTACTGATCTGCCCCATGTGAAAGGGGCCTTACTTGTTAGGCAGGTGACATACACTTTATGGAGACATCAGGGATCTGGAAGACCACTGATCTTCCCTGCCCTCCAAAGCAACTTGTGCTTGGTTTCCTGCTTCCCTGGGTATAAAAGCCAGGAAATTACAGGTCTGAAACCAAAAGTGACAAATTCCTTGTTGCATCTGGCTTCATTCATCAGAGGTGATCAGGGAATGGATGTTCCTATAATGTGGGAAGTCATCCAGGCTACTTGTGGTCCTGGGCTCCCCGACTCACTTAAAACGTAGTTGCCAACTGAAAAAAATAAATAAAAAATCCACATGTCAATACTTTAGTGAAACAAAGGATAATATTGAGACTGCTGCTGTTCAAAGTATGCCCTCAGGATCCTTTACAGCAATATACAAGTCACCCACAGCACTCAATAAATGTAAAAACAATAAATCTACAAATTTGAGCAAGATTCAAGCCTCTGTGGTGTGCAGTACTGCATTTGGCCAGAGGTGCGGGGGCGCCCTTGACACTTGTAGCCGTTTGGAAATGCTCAAACACTCCGTTCCTGAGGGTTTCCGAGTGCATCTGAGCAGTCTCCCGAGTATTTCCGAGTCTCTCTGGCCATATGGGGTATTGCATGCAATAGAAGTCGATGTGGAACGAAGTATCTTAGTTTCCATTGACTTCTATGGGGAAACTCGCTTTGATATGCAAGTGTTTTGGATTACAAGCCATTCTCCTGGAACGGATTATGCTCGTAATCCAAGGTCACTACATTTCAAATCTTGCCAAACTAATATCAAAAGTCCTAATCTTCCTGTGCCATGTGCACAGTTGGTCTACCAGTGCTGTGTGTATTAACATTCATCCAACGGAGTGTGGTCACGTAATTAATTCACTGGAATTTAATGTTTCTGCACTCGCTGCAGAGTGACCCCCCTCGTCTTTTATAGCAGAAAGGGTCAGATTTGCTTTTGGATATAACCCTCCTGGGTCTTTCATTGTAATATGTGCTCCTTCCCTGTTCTCCATGTTCGTTCTCCAGGTCCAGTAATGGCCAATACACCACCACTGAAATGGTATCAAAGGGGGGAAATGCCATAGTGCAATAACATTAACCTTTTATTTTAAAATTCAAGTTTTCCATTGCACTTGCTTGTATATCGGTAATGCAGGGCTCGACAAATCCAGGTCACCATGGCGACTAGAAATAGTGTCCTGGCGACTTGGCCTGGAAGGTGGTGAGCCGTTGGTATTACAAGTTATTACCACCAGGTGTGAGCTGGCGCCATCTGGTGGTGGCCGTTGGTATTACAAGTTAAGCATTACAAGTTAAACAGCAATTCTAATGTCATTTTTCACTATTTTCACTGCCTTCTTCTTCCCTCTAATTAGAACCCCCAAACATTATATATATTTTTTATCCTAACGCCCTAGAGCAGGGATATGCAATTAGCGGACCTCCAGCTGTTGCAAAACTACAAGTCCCATCATGCCTCTGGGTGTCCTGCTTGTGGCTGTCAGTCTTGCTATGCCACATGGGATTTGTAGTTCTGCAACAGCTGGAGGTCCGCTAATTGCATATCCCTGCCCTAGAGAATAAAATGGCGATCGTTGCAATACTTTCTGTCACGCCGTATTTGCGCAGCGGTCTTACAAGCGCACTTTTTTTGGGAAAAAATTACACTTTTTTTAAATTAAAAAATAAGACAACAGTAAAGTTATCCCCATTTTTTTTTTTTTTTAATATTATGAAAGATAATGTTGCGCCAAGTAAATTCATACCCAACATGTCACGCTTCATAATTGCGTCCGCTCGTGGAATGCTGAAAAACTTTTACCCTTTAAAATCTTCAGGTTGCATGTTTTGAGTTAGAGGAGGTCTAGGACTAGAATTATTGGTCTCGCTCTACCAATCGCGGCGATACCTCACATGTGTGGTTTGAACACCGTTTACATATGCGGGCGCTGCTCACGTATGTGTTCGCTTCTGCGCGCAAGCTCGTCGGGAAGGGGTGCGTTTTCTGGCTCCTAACTTTTTTAGCTGGCTCCTAGATTCCAAGCAAATTTGTCAAACCGTGTGGTAATGGCATAGACACCCAGAAGGGACCCAAGTGCGGATCTTTGAAATTTGAAAGCTGCTAGGTGTGAAAGGGGTCTTTTGCTGTTTGCTTAATTGTAATTTTATAGTTTTTGTTTTCATCATTTAATTATTTATTTATTTTTCCAGAGGACCTTGGCAGTGATGATGAAGTGGCAGCTGGAGATGGAAAAGCTGACAGTGACTATGAAAGTCCCAAAAAAAGCAAAAAGGCCAAAAAACCTATACCAGAAAAGAAGCGATCTTCCAAACCTAAAAAAAAATCTGCTGCAGGTAGAAAATTTTCTCAGACCCATGGTCCATCTGAACTGTTTGAGCAGCTTCCACTTCAAACTTCTTAACATAAAGCCCATTAAAGGGGTGGTTCCCCCTAAAACAAATTTCTAACAATACATTCGTAAGACCCGTTACACTGCGGGTAGGCTGGCTTTTGTTTTGTTTTTTTAGTACATACCTCGATCTCGGCGTTTCGTCCCTTGGCGGTGGGCGTTCCTAGTTGATTGACGTTCCTCCGACGGGCACATACGTGACGTTACGACTTCCCGAAAGAAGCCGAACGTCGCTGCGCAGGCGCCGTATAGAGCCGACTCTATACGGCGCCTGCGCAATGACGTTCGGCTTCTGTCGGAAAGTCGTGACGCCCACCGCCAAGGGACGAAACGCCGATATCGAGGTATGTACTAAAAAAACAAAACAAAAGCCAGCCTACCCGCAGTGTAACGGGTCTTACGAATGTATTGTTAGAAATTTGTTTTAGGGGGAACCACCGCTTTAAGTCTGGCCAGAATTGATGTGTGGTGGGGTGGCAGCTCAATTGCCTATTTTTTTTACCACATTTCCATTGGGTATTGCCAAAAAGACCTTCCCCCTTCTAAACCTAACCCCTCCCTGTAAGACGAGGCTTCATTTTTTTTTGTATTGTACTGTATTCAGATATAGTATTTACAGGCAAGAGAATTCCTAGTTTTAAAAAAAAAAAAAAAACTTTTTACCCTTATTGGTCATATTATACAAATTTATTTTTGTTCCCTAAAATTAGTGTTCTTTTGTTTGAGCTTTAACTCTCTCTGTTTTAGGTGACAGCGATGATGAGAAAGAACGTAAAACTGTACGCCAACAAAGACAAGCTGCATCTAAGGCTGTTTCCAAGCAGAGAGAAATGCTGATAGGTGAAGGTGGAAGTGAGGATGAAGAGCAGGAGGAAGAAGAGGAAGCACAGTTTTTGGAAAGTGAGTGTATGAACATTGGTGTGTATTAATAACTTTGCCTTTTTGGGAAAAAAAAACTTTTTTCCTGCAAACATTTGTGCATTTTTCCTGCAGGAGCCTGGAAAGCATTGCACCTGTGATCAGTGCTGCAATATAAGGCTTCTGCAGACAAGCCCTGCAGCTTACTTGCCTGTACCTTCGTACTAGTTGTCCGTTTCAAAGCTGCAGGGCTTGAGTGAACTACGAGAGCACTCATCAGCGTCCTTGCAGTTCATTCAGAGCTACAAGCTATTGGTAGCGGTGGCTGACAGTACTTGTAGCTCAGTCATGCACAGGAAACTGAAAGCTCTTGTCAAAAAGTGACAGCAGGTGCAGAGAAAGTATTCCCTGCCTACTGCCACACTAAGGAGGATCAGGGAACTGTCAGCAGAAGCATTTAAAAGGCTCTGTGTAAGCTGTTATTAAAAATCCTATTTTTGTCTTTTTGTGGTGGGACTTCGCTGGATAAACCGCTCAACACATTCCCACTGCATCTGGTATGAATGAACCCTAGTGGGCTGTTCTGTGTCAAATCAACACGACCCTCATCTGTAGTTCAGGCTACCAAGATTTCCCCTCCACTGATGACTATCAGGATTGAGATCACTATTTTCTGCTTGCAGGACGCTTGCCTTGAAATGGGTATCTGTAAACCCACCCTCTGTAGAGGAATGGGTATCTGAAGTAAATTGGTATTTAATACTGTTAATCATTTAGGGAGCATACATACATATTTCTCTTCCGTTCATGGACGGACGCAGCAGCCTTTGACCTTAGGGTATTATATCCTTCCTTCCAGGAGAGACTAGGCAGAAAACAGCACTTTAAGTGTTAAAACACTTTCCTCAGTACAGCTCCTCCCAGAGGGAGGGGGGGTCCCTCGGGTATAACCCACTCTCTGACTCGGCAGCTCCATTTTTTTTCTGCCTAGTGTCAGGAATAGACATGGCCTTCTGGAGTCCATGTACTCTGGAATTTTTTTGCGATATTTTTCGCTTTTATTTATTTTTTGTTCCTGCATTTTTTTGAATCCTGAGATTCTACTATCAACTGCAGACTGGCTGACCGGCTGGGTCTTGATCCTTGTAGTCCCCCCATGTTCGGCCATCGAGCGTGTGCTTGCTGGCCCTCAGCTCAGGGTCGTCCACGACATGCCTCGTTGCCCCAGGGGTGGCCAGGGAACTACATGTTCCAGGGCACACATATGACCAGTCTCTATGGCTTTGTCAGTGTGTCTGGCCGACAGCCATGCCGTTTAGCGGACGTTGGTTCTGTCCGGAATGCCTCCAGCCAGTGTCGCAGGATGGCTAAGTAGTGGTCCCTTGCCCTGGCAAGGTGGTATGGCTGGTGCTTCCCTGGGGAGGTCAAATGGGGGTCCGCCCTGCTTTCCTCTCTCCCTTCCTCTCCCACGTTCCCCATGCTGAGTGGTGGCTGTAAGGAGGGGGGGGCCCTCCTGGGTTTTCTGTCACTACCGGGGACCGTGTACTGTGAGGTGCTGTTGTTGTTTGTTTTTTTTTTTTTTTTTGTGGGGGAGTTGCTGTATGTGCTGGGCTGTGTTTTTTTTTTTCTGCTGTGTCACTGTGTTTAAACTCGTGTGTGGCCGCCATTTTGCCGCGGACGCGGTTTACATAGGTTGGCGGCCATTTTCTTGTGGCCGCATGCTGTTTTTCTCTTCCGTTCATAGACGGACACAGCCTTCATTGACATTAGGGTTATGCTTCTTCCTACCAGGAGAGTTTAGGCAGTGTTAAAACCTTTCCTTCGTGTCGCTCCTCCCAGGGGGCGTGGCTCCCCAGGCATAACCCACACCCTGCTCTAGGAGCCTCAGTCTTTTTCTGCCTAACGACAGGAGAGGAGTCAGGCGCTTCTGGAGTTTTTTTCTTGCGATTTTTCTCGCTTTTATTATTTTGTTCCTGCATTTTTGAATCCTGTGATTCTTCTATCAACAGCCGACTGGGTGACAGGCTGGGTCTTGACTCTTGTAGTCCCCCCATGTTCGGCCATCGAGCGTGTGCCGGTCCTTAGCTCAGCTTTGGGACATCCACGACAGGCCCCGTTGCTCCAGGGGCGGCCGGGGAACTTCGGTTCTAGGGCACACATATGACCCGTCTCTATGGCTTTGTCACAGTGTGTCTGGCCGGCAGCCATGCCGTTTACGGACGTTGGTTCTGTCTGGGATACTTCCAGCCGGTAGTCGCAGGACAGGTAAGTAGTGGCCCCTTACTCAGGTAAGTGGTCTGGCTGGTGTTTTCCCTAGGGAGGTCGACTGAGGGTCCGCCCTGCTTTCCTCTCTCCCCTTCCTCTCCCTCCTTCCCCTGACTGGGTAGTGGGGGGGTGCTGCTGTGTTCTATGAGGTGATTTTTACCTCAGACGGCGGCCATCTTGGAAATCTCCTTGGTAACGCTGTGATTCTTCCCTGAGGTGACAGACACAGCACAGCCTCTGGTCTCTTGTACCAGTTTTAGTGCTGTAACAGTTTTAGTGCTGTGAAACGCTGTGAATCTTTCTTGAGGTGACAGACATATCACAGCCAGCACATCAGAGCACACCTCAGGTTTTTCAGCTTTCTGCAGCTGGGTGGGGTGGTGAATACCAGGGGCCCCCATGCTCTGCAATAGCAGCAAGGAGGTGACCAGTGGGTTTTTTTTTTTGTCCTGCCTTGCAGGGTGGGTGACTCAGTGCTGACACTATGGAACCTGAGCCAGGTCTCCCTCTCAAGCTATGCCTGAGTTAACCCTTAACGCCCCTTCCACATCTGTTATGTTGGCTGTCCTGTGTTTCTTGCCAGGTTTGAAGCAGCTAGTGCCCGGATGGGGGATAAAAAGCGCCCCCTCCCCGAGCCTGCTTCTGGGGGTGTCTCTGACACAGAATCGCTGTTTTTTTCTGGTTCTGTTATGTCAGAGGCTGTGGTTTTTAACCCTTATGGATAGTGAGTATGACTCTGCTGCAGTCAGTTGCTGGCAAGAATTTGTTGGAGCTCTTGTTTCTGCGGTGCGTGAGACTCTAAAAATTGAGGATGTGGCGGAGACACCTCTGTGTCAGTACCAGCAGACTACCACGCACCGCTGATGTGTTTCCTTGGGTTCCTTATTTGGTCAATATGTTATACAAGGAATGGGATGCACCGCATAAAGTTTGTCAACAAACTTTGCAACCCTTTACCCCCTTGAGGGAGGCTTTAAAAAAAAAAAAAAAAAAAGTAGGTCTCTCCTCCGCCAGTGGACCCCCCTGTGTCCAGACTGCGCAAGGCCACCACGTTGCCTGTGGAAGGGGCTCCTGCATTTCAGGATCCCGCTGATAGGAGAGTGGAGGCCGTGGCCCACTCCCTATTCACGGTGGTGGGTTCGGCGGTGAGGCCGGCTCTGGTCAGGCCCCGACTAAAAGGGCGAAGCTCCTGCTGCAGGAGCTGGAAGAAGGGGCTTCTGAATCCTCTAGGGACCTGGCTGAACAATTGGTTCAGGGTCAGAATTTTCTCTGCGAGGCGGCCATGGATACGATCCGGGGCTTCCGTCTATGCAGTGGTTCTGCGCCGCCTTGTGTGGCTGAAGAGCTGGTCTGCGGACTAGTCCTCTAAGGTGGCCTTGGTGATGGCTGTTAAGGGTGAACGGTTCTTTTGGGACTTCCTGAATGGCATCATTGAGGATGCCACAGGTGGTAAGCGCATGCTGTTCCCACAGTCTGGGAAGGGCTAGGGACCTCGCCCTGTGCAAGGACCCTCCTTGCCTACCTCCTGAGCGTTTTTTCGCCCGCCCTGTGCGGTGGGGGTAGGTCTACATGGTGCTTGAATCCCCGCTGCGGGGTAGCAGCGCACCTGATACCACATGCCTAACAAGTCTGCGGACATACCTCCTTCCGCCTGAAGGTCTGCTCCCGCCCATGTCTCGGGTGGGAGACTGGCTTCGCATTGCGAAGTGTTTTTCCTTTGGGTACAAGATTGAGTTTCTCTCTTGTCTGACAAACAGGTTTTCTCTTTCGTTCATAGACGGACACAGCCTTCATTGACCTTAGGGTTATGCTTCTTCCTACCAGGAGATTTAGGCAGAATTCTAAAGCACTTAAGGTGTTAAAACCTTTCCTTCATGCTGCTCCTCCCAGGGGGCGTGGCTCCCCCAGGCATAACCCACATCCTGCTCTAGCAGCCTCAGTTTGTTTTCTGCCTAACGACAGGAGGTCAGGCTCTCTGGAGTTCCTGGACTCTGGAGTTTTTTCTTGCGATTTTTTTTTCTCGCTTTTTATTATTTTGTTCCTGCATTTTTGAATCCTGCGATTCTTCTATCAACAGCCGACTGGGTGACAGGCTGGGTCCTCGACCCTTGTAGTCACCCCATGTTCGGCCTTCGAGCGTGTGCCGGCCCTCAGCTCAGCTTTGGGACATCCACGACAGGCCCCGTTGCTCCAGGGGCGGCCGGGGAACTTCGGTTCTAGGGCACACATATGACCGGTCTTTTATGGCCTTGTCACAGTGTGTCTGGCCGACAGCCATGCCGTTCGCGGGCGTTTGGTTCTGTCTGGGATACCTCCAGCCGGGTAGTCGCAGGACAGGTAAGTAGTGGCACCTTACTCAGGTAAGTGGTCTGGCTGGAATGTTTCCCTTGGGAGGTCGACTGAGGGTTTTCCCTGCTTTCCTCTCTCCCTTATTCCTCTCCCTCCTTCCCTTTTTGGGTGACGGCTGTGAGGGTTTTTTTTTTCTGGGGCTCATGTCACTGGGCCCAGGTGTAGCAGGGGCTGTGTGTGTGTCACTGCAGGGGGCTGTGGTGTTCACTTCTGGGCCTTTGCAGTGTGCTGTGAGGTGTTTCTGTGTGACAGTTGCTAAAAAAAAAAAGTCACTGTCTTTTTAAATCTGCGTCATTGGCGGCCATTTTGCCGGAGCCTAGCCTTATATAGCCCGGCGGCCATTTTCTTGTAGTCCTATGCTGTTTTTTCAGCATTCGGCGGCCATCTTCATATTTTCATCTGCCTCGTGTGGCGGCTGTTGGCGCTGCAATCACCTTGGCTGTTTCTCAAAAAACTGACACAGCGCTGCACGGCTCTCAGCACACCCTGTCCTTCTCGGACCGCGCTGCACCGGGTGAGGTGGTGAGTACCAGTGGCCCCCCATGCTCTCCTTTTAGCTGCAGGGAGGTGACCAGTGGGGATTTTTTTGTCCTGCCTTGCAGGGGGGGTGTCTCAGCGCTGGCACTATGGAACCTGAGCCAGGTCTCCCTCTCCACTAGGCCTGAGTTAACCCTTAGCGTCCCTTCCCCTGCCACATCTGTTTTATGTGGCTATCCTGGATTTTCTTGCCAGGTTTGAAGCAGCTAGTGCCCGGATGGGGGGTAAAAAAGCGCCCCCTCCTGGAGCCTGCTTCTGGGGATGTCTCTGACATGGAATCTGGTTCTGATTTGTCAGAGGCTGCGGACTTGACCCACATGGATGGTGAGTTTTTTTCTGTGGTGCGTGAGACTCTGAAAATTGAGTTTGTGGTGGAGACACCACCGTGTCAGTACTTTTTGGATCCGCAGACCGCCACGCACTGCTGAAGGGTTCCTTGTGTTCCTTATTTGGACAATATGTTATACAAGGAATGGGATGCACCACAAAAAGTTTGTCAAAAAACTTTGCAACCCGTTACCCCCTTGAGGGGGATTTAAAATATAGGTCTCTCCTCCGCCAGTGGACCCCCTATGTCCAGACTGCGCAAGGCCGACACATTCCCTGTGGAAGGGGCTCCTGCATTTCAGGATCCCGCTGATAGGAGAGTGGAGGCCGTGGCCCGCTCCCTATTCACCGTGGTGGTTTGGGCGGTGAGGCCGGCTCTGACCGGGGCCCTGGTCGGGCCCCGACTGGAAGGGCGAAGCTCCTGCTGCTGGAGCTGGAAGAAGGGGCTTCCGATTCCTCTTGGGACCTGGCTGACCGTTAGTTCAGGGTCAGAATTTTCTCTGCGAGGCGACCATGCAGGGTTCTGCGCCGCCTTGTGTGGCTGAGGAGCTGCTCTGCGGACTAGTCCTCTAGGGAGGCCTTGGTGATGGCCTTTAAGGGGGGGAAACGGTCCTTTTGGGACTTCCCTGGGTGGCATCATTGTGGATGCCACGGGTGGTGAGCACATGCTGTTCCCACGGTCTGGAAAGGGCTTGGGACCTTGCCCTGCGCATGGACCCTCCTTGACTACCTCAGAGCGTTTTTTTTTTACCCGCCCTGTGCGGTGGGGGTAGGTCTACATGGTGCTTGAACCCCTGCCGCGGAGTAGCCGGGCACCTGATACCGCATGTCTAACAAGTCCGCGGACGTACCTGCTTCCGCCTGTAGGTCTGCTCCTGCCCGTGTCTCGGGTGGGAGACTGGCTTCGCACATTCATGGCTCTGTGGAGGTCTCTCCTCTCCGATCGTTGGGGTTGCAAAGTGGTTTCCTTGGGGTACAAGATCGAGTTTCTCTCTTGTCTGCCAAACAGGTTTTTTCCCTCCGGTTCGCCGGTTGGCTCTGTCAGGGGCTGTCCAGGATCTTCTGGTCAGGGGAGTGATTGTGTCAGTTCCCTCGTTGGAACGGTCTCGGGGGTTTTACTCCATTCTGTTTGTGTCCCCACGGAGGATGGGGCCCGGTCAATCCTGGGCCTCATGTCCCTCGTTTGTTTTGTCAGGGGGATTTTTTTTCTGGCATCCTTGGATGTCATGAACACGTACCTACATGTTCGCGTATCCTCAAAGCACCGGAGTTCTGTGCTTTGCGGTCGGGGGGGGGGGGGCATTTTTATTGGTGTCCTTCCCGATACTGGCCCGGCTGTGACAGCGGGGGTTTTGTTATCATGGGATGTCTGGCCGACATTCTCCTTCGAGCTTCTTCGAGCTCTGCATTGGTGGAGCCGTGTCTATCACGTGTTACCTGGGACTAGTACTGGATTCTGCCGAGGCGGGAGTGTTTTTTCTCCTAACGGAAAAACTTCAGATTCTGCTGTCTGCTGTGCAGCAGTTGCCGACCCAGAAACGGTCATCTCTGCGATTCTGCAGGAATGTTCTGGGTCCGTTGGTGGCCTCGTCCGAGGCGGTTCCGTATGTCCAATTCCACGCCAGGGTACTACGGGGGGATTGGCTGTCACGATGGGACTAGCTTCCGTCATCTCTGGATTACCAGATTCAATTGAGTCATCTGATCATGTCTCCCCTGGTGTGGTGGCTGGCGTTTCCGGTGCTTCGGGCCAAAAAAATTTTTTTTTTCTGCTGGACAGTGGTCACGACGGATGCCAGCCTCTCCGGTTGGGGAGGGGCGCTTGGGCCAATCAGCCCAGGGGCACTGGACTCAGGTGGAATCCTGCCTACTGATCAACGTTCTGGAGCTCCGAGCAATCGAGCTTTGCCTTGCCAGGTGGTCCCTGGATCTACTGGGCCGACAGGTCAGGATCCTGTCCGATGACGCCAGGGCCTTGGCGTAGGTTGATCATCAGGGAGGCACACGGAGTTCTGTTGCAGCGACGGGGGTCGCGCACATCCTTCGGTGATCGGCCGGGTACTTTCCCGGAATACGGAATTGGCTAGCCGACTACCTAAGTCGCACTGCACGGGGCCAAGGAGAGTGGTCTCTCCACCCGCAGGTGTTTCAGGGTTCTGTGCCGAAAGTGGGGCACTCCGGGCGTGGACCTTCTAGCGTCCCGTCTCTATCGGTAGGTGCCAGGTTTAAGGAACCGTGGGCGGACGCGTCAGGCGCGTTGGTGGCTCCTTGGGGTCACTATCGCCTACTTTACACCTTCCCTCCTCGGAAGCTTCTTCCTCGCCTGCTGCGCTGAGTGGAAGCTGTGGGGATTCTATCAGTTCTGATTGCTCCGGTTTGGCCGCGTCGCTTCTGGTACGCGGACCTAATGCATCTGGTGGCAGATGCCCCCTAGCGTCTTCCCCTGGAAAATGGACTTCTGATACAGGGTCCGATCTTCCACCCTGTTTCACAGCCGCCGGCCTTAGCGGCGTGGCTGTTGAGAGCCAGGGGCTTAAGGACCGAGGCCTATTGGGCTCGGTGGTCTCTACCGTGCTGCGTGCACGGAGGTCTACCTCACATAGGTTTTTTTCCTCATGCACGGAGGGCCTACATCTCTGTGTGTGGGGAGATGAACTGGCACCCCCGTACTTACGTGGTGTCCCGGATCCTGCTGTTCCTGCAGCGGGGAGTGGACCAAACTATTGCCTTGAGCACGATCAAGAGTCAGATTTCTGCTCTGGCTGTTTACTTTCAGCGTCCCTTGGCGGCGCACTCCTTGATTCGCACGTTTGTGCAGGGGGTCCGCCATGTGGCCCCTCCGGTGCGCCATCCACTGCCTTCATGGGACTTGAATTTGGTCCTCTCGGCGCTTCAGCATGCTCCCTTTGAGAACATTCGGGAGATCCCTTTGCTGACTCTGTCTCAGAAGGTGGTCTTTCTGGTAGCTATTACCTCTATCAGACGAGTGTCTGAACTGGCGGCCTTGTCCTGCAAGGCCCCCTACTTGGTTATCCATCAGGATAAGGCGGTGCTGCGCCCGCAGCCCTCTTTTCTTCCGAAGGTGGTTTCGGCCTTTCACATTAACGAGGACATTGTTCTTCCATCTTATGTCCTCAGCCGAAGAACCCGAAGGAGGCCATTTTACATTCTCTGGATGTGGTTCGGGCCCTTCGAGTTTACTTGTCGGCGACGGCTCCGTTCCGGAAGTCGGACTCGCTGTTTGTGTCTGTGTCCGGTCCCAATAAGGGCCTGGCAGTCTCGTCGGCCGCCATTTCCAGGTGGATCCGACAGGTTGTGCTTCAGGCCTATGCCCTGAAGGGGCGGGCGCCCCCCTTTCGGGTCACGGCGCATTCGACCAGGGCGATCGGGGCCTCTTGGACTTTCCGACACCAAGCCTCTGTGTTACAGGTGTGTAAGGCTGCGACCTGGTCGTCGGTCCACACTTTTTCAAAGTTTTATAAGGTGGATGTGAGTGCATCTTCTGATGCCTCCTTCGGCTGCAGGTGTTACAGGCGGCAGTTTAAGGTTGGAGTTCCTCCGTTGAGTAACTCCGGTTTTTGTTTGGGGTGTAACCTGTTTTTGCTGTGTTATTTTTCCCACCCCTCTAATTTTTTGACGCTGCTTGGGGACGT
Organism: Rana temporaria; assembly: GCF_905171775.1. Lineage (NCBI taxonomy): Eukaryota > Metazoa > Chordata > Amphibia > Anura > Ranidae > Rana > Rana temporaria. The sequence goes on from NC_053490.1 coordinate 342,174,724, forward strand.
CCCTAAGGTCAATGAAGACTGTGTCCGTCTATGAACGAAAGAGAGGATTTTTGTACTCACCGTAAAATCCATTTCTCTGAGTTCATAGACTGACACAGCACCAACCCCTCCTTTGTTTGTACTGCTTGTTACGAACTGAGGCTGCTAGAGCAGGGTGTGGGTTATGCCTGGGGGAGCCACGCCCCCTGGGAGGAGCGGCATGAAGGAAAGTTTTTACACCTTAAGTGCTGTAGAATTCTGCCTAAATCTCCTGGTTGGAAGAAGCATAACCCTAAGGTCAATGAAGGCTGTGTCCGTCTATGAACTCAGAGAAATGGATTTTACGGTGAGTACAAAAATCCTTTTTTTTTCGGAGAAAACTTCAGACACTACAATCTGCGGTGCAGCGGTTGTCGACCCAGAAGTGGTCATCTCTTCGATTCTGGGTCTGATGTTGGCCTCTTTCGAGGCAATCCCGTATGCCCAATTCCACACCTGGTGCTACAGAAGGAAATTCTGTCTCGATGGGACAAGCTCCCTTCGTCTCTGGATTACCAGATTCGGTTGAGTCAACTGGTCAAGTCCTCCCTGGTGTGGCTGACGTCTCCGGTGCTTCGGACCGGGAAGTCGTTTCTGCCGTGCCATTGGACAGTGGTCACGACGGATGCCAGCCTCTCTGGTTGGGGGGGAGTTTGGGGCACCCAGTCAGCCCAGGGGCGCTGGACTCATGAGGAGTCCCGCCTTCCAATCAATGTACTGGAGCTCCGAGCAATCAAGTTGTGCCTTGCCAGGTGGTCCCTGGATCTGCAGGACCGTCGGGTCAGGATCCAGTCCGACAACGCCACGGCCGTGGCGTACGTCAATCATCAGGGAGGCACGCGGAGCTCAGCTGCAGCGATGGAGGTCGCGCACATCCTTCGGTGGGCCGAAAGGTCCGTTCTGGCTGTCGGCCGTGTACATTCCGGGAGTACAGAATTGGCAAGCCGACTACCTAAGTCGCCAAACACTAGACCAAGGAGAGTGGTCACTTCACCCGGAGTCTGTGCCGAAAGTGGGGCACTCCAGACGTGGACCCCCTGGCGTCCCATCTCAATCGGAAGGTGTCCCGGTTCGTGGCCAGGTCAAAGGACCCGTGGGCGGACACGTTGTTGGCACCTTGGGGTCACTATCACTTAATCTACTACGCCTTCCCTCCTCTGAAGCTTCTTCCTCGCCTGCTGCGCAGAGTGGAAGCCGAGGGGATTCCAACAATCCTGATCGCCCCGGATTGGCCGTGCCGCTCCTGGTACGCGGACCTGGTGCGTCTGGTGGCAGACATCCCTTGGCGTCTACCCCTGAGAGAAGATCTTCTGTCGCAGGGTCCGATCTTCCACCCCGCTTTTACAGTCGCTGGCTTTAACGGCGTGGCTGTTGAGAGCCAGGTACTGAAGGACCGTGGCCTGTCGGGCTCGGTGATCTCTACCATGCTGCGTGCACGGAAGTCTACTTCACGAAAGATTTACCATCGTACATGGAAGGCCTACATCTCTGTGAGATGAAATGGCACCTCCGTACATACGTGGTGTCCCGGATTCTGCTGTTCTTACAGCGTGGAGTGGATCAGGCTCTCGCCTTAAGTACGGTTAAGAGTCAGATTTCGGCTCTAGCTGTTTACTTTCAGCGACCCTTGGCGGCGCACTCCCTGGTGCGTACGTTTGTGCAGGGGTTCCGGCATGTGGCCCCTCCTGTGCGTCCTCCACTGCCCCCATGGGACATGAATTTAGTCCTCTCAGTGCTTCAAGACGCTCCCTTTGAGGACATTCGAAAGATCCCTTTGACTCTTTCACAGAAGGTGTTTTTTCTGATGGCAATTACCTCAGTCAGACGGGTGTCTGAACTGGCGGCCTTGTCCTGCAAGGCTCCCTACTTGGTCATCCACAAGGATAAGGTGGTGCTGCGGCCGCAGCAGTCTTTTTTTTCCCAAAGGTCGTTTCGGCTTTTCATATTAATGAGGACATTGTGTTACCATCCTTATGTCCTCGGCCGAAAAACCCGACGGAGGCCACTTTGCATTCCCTGGGTGTACTTATCTGCTACGGCTCCGTTCCCGTAAGTCGGACTCGCTGTTCGTGTCGGTGTCTGGTCCTAAAAAAGGTCTGGCGGTCTCGTCAGCCACCATTTCTAGTTGGATCAGACAGGTTGTCCTTCAGGATTATGCCCTAAATGGGCAGGCGCATTCGACCAGGGCGATTGGTGCCTCTTGGGCTTTCTATCATCAAGCGTCTGTGTTACAGGTGTGTAAGGCAGCGGCCTGGTCGTCAATCCACACCTTCTCAAAATTTTACAAGGTGGATGTGAGTGCATCTTCGGATGCCTCCTTCGGCCGCAAGGTGTTACAGGCGGCAGTTTAAGGTTGGAGTTCCTCCGTTGAGAAACTCTGGTTTTGTTTGTGGTGTAGCTGGGTTTGCTGTGTTTTTTCCCACCCCTCTAATTTTTTTGACGCTGCTGTGTCCGTCCATGAACGGAAGAGAAAATAGGATTTTTGTACTCACCGTAAAATCCATTTCTCTGAGTTCATGGACGGACACAGCACCCACCCCTCCTTTTGTTTGTACTGCTTGTTACGAACTGGAGCTGCTGAGTCAGAGAGTGGGTTATACCCGAGGAACCACGCCCCCTGGGAGGAGCTGTACTGATGAAAGCGTTTTAACACTTAAAGTGCTGTTTTCTGCCTTGTCTCTCCTGGAAGGAAGGATATAATACCCTAAGGTCAAAGGCTGCTGTGTCCGTCCATGAACGGAAGAGAAATGGATTTTACGGTGAGTACAAAATCCTATTTCTCTTTCGTTCATAGACGGACACAGCCTTCATTGACCTTAGGGTTATGCTTCTTCCTACCAGGAGATTTAGGCAGAATTCTACAGCACTTAAGGTGTTAAAAACTTTCCTTCATGCTGCTCCTCCCAGGGGGCGTGGCTCCCCCAGGCATAACCCACACCCTGCTTTAGCAGCCTCAGTTTGTTTTCTGCCTAACGACAGGAGGTCAGGCTCTCTGGAGTTCCTGGACTCTGGAGTTTTTTTCTGGCGATTTTTCTCGCTTTTTTTATTATTTTGTTCCTGCATTTTTGAATCCTGCGATTCTTCTATCAACAGCCGACTGGGTGACAGGCTGGGTCCTCGACTCTTGTAGTCCCCCCATGTTCGGCCTTCGAGCGTGTGCCGGCCCTCAGCTCAGCTTTGGGACGTCCACGACAGGCCCCATTGCTCCAGGGGCGGCCGGGGAACTTTCGGTTCTAGGGCACACATATGACCGGTCTCTATGGCTTTGTCACAGTGTGTCTGGCCGACAGCCATGCCGTTTACGGACGTTGGTTCTGTCTGGGATACCTCCAGCCGGGTAGTCACAGGACGGGTAAGTAGTGGCCCCTTACTCAGGTAAGTGGTCTGGCTGGTGGTTTCCCTGGGGAGGTCGACTGAGGGTCCGCCCTGCTTTCCTCTCTCCCCTTCCTCTCCCTCCTTCCCCTGACTGGGTAGTGGCTGTGAGGGGGGGCCTCCTGGGTTTTCTTTGTTACCACCGGGGCCCGTGTGTTAGGGGGACTGTGTTGTTACTCTGGGGGGTGCTGCTGTGTGCTGCTGTGTTCTATGAGGTAATTTTTACCTCAGACAGCGGCCGTCTTGGAAATCTCCTTGGTAACGCTGTGATTCTTTTCTGAGGTAACAGACAAAGCAGTCAGGGCTGCTGTGTTCTATGAGGTAATTTTTACCTCAGACAGCGGCCGTCTTGGAAATCTCCTTGGTAACGCTGTGATTCTTTTCTGAGGTAACAAAGCAGTCAGTGCTGCTGTGTTCTATGAGGTAATTTTTACCTCAGACGGTGGCCATCTTGGAAATCTCCTTGGTAACGATGTGATTCTTCCCTGAGATGACTCGGCACAGCCTCTGGTCAGTTTTAGTGCTGTTACAGTTTTAGTGCTGTGAATCTTCCATGAGGTGAATACACATCAGTCAGCACATCAGAGCACACCTGAGGTTTTTCAGCTCCCTCTGCAGCTGGGTGGGGTGGTGAATACCGGGGGCCCCCATGCTCTGCAATAGCAGCAAGGAGGTGACCAGTGGGTTTTTTTTTGTCCTGCCTTGCAGGGTGGGTGACTCAGCGCTGACACTATGGAACTCAAGCTATGCCTGAGTTAACCCTTAACGCCCCTCCCCCTGCCACATCTGTTATGTTGGCCGTCCTGGGTTTCTTGCCAGGTTTGAAGCAGCTAGTGCCCGGATGGGGGGGTAAAAAAGCGCCCCCTCCCTGAAGCCTGCTTCTGGGGATGACACAGAATCGCTGTTTTTTTCTGGTTCTGTTATGTCAGAGGCTGCGGGTTTTAACCCTTATGGATAGTGAGGATGACTCTGCTGCAGTCAGTTGCTGGTAAGAATTTGTTGGAGCTCTTGTTTCTGCGGTGCGTGAGGCTCTAAAAATTGAGGATGTGGCGGAGACACCTCCGTGTCAGTACCAGCAGACTACCACGCATCGCTGAAGTGTTTCCTTGTGTTCCTTATTTGGACTATATGTTATACAAGGAATGGGATGCACCGCAAAAAGTTTGTCAAAAAACTTTGCAACCCGTTACCCCCTTGAGGGGGGCTTTAAAAGTAGGTCTCTCCTCCGCCAGTGGACCCCCCTGTGTCCAGACTGCGCAAGGCCACCACATTGCCTGTGGAAGGGGCTCCTGCATTTCAGGATCCCGCTGATAGGAGAGTGGAGGCCGTGGCCCGCTCCCTATTCACGGTGGTGGGTTCGGCGGTGAGGCCGGCTCTGGCCGGGGCCCTGGCAGGCCCCGACTAAAAGGGCGAAGCTCCTGCTGCAGGAGCTGGAAGAAGGACCTCTAAGGTGGCCTTGGTGATCACCGTTAAGGGTGAACGGTCCTTTTGGGTCTTCCCTGACTGGCATCATTGAGGATGCCACAGGTGGTAAGCGCATGCTGTTCCCACGGTTTGGGAAGGGCTAGGGACCTCGCCCTGTGCAAGGACCCTCCTTGCCTACCTCCGAGCGTTTTTTCGCTCGCCCTGTGCGGTGGGGGTAGGTCTACATGGTGCTTGAATCCCCGCTGTGGGGTAGCAGCGCACCGGATACCGCATGCCTAACAAGTCTGCGGACATACCTGCTTCCGCCTGAAGGTCTGCTCCCGCCCGTGTCTCGGGTGGGAGACTGGCTTCGCATTGCAAAGTGTTTTCCTTGGGGTACAAGATTGAGTTTCTCTCTTGTCTGCCAAACAGGTTTTTTCCCTCCGGCTTCTGGCCTCCTCCGGTTCGCCGGTTGACTCCGTCAGGGGCTGTCCAGGATCTTCTGGTCAGGGGAGTGATTGTGCCAGTTCCCTCGTTGGAACGGTCTCGGGGTTTTACTTCATTCTGTTTGTGTCCCCATGGAGGATGGGGCCCGGTCGACCCTGGGCCTCAAGTCCCTCGTTTTGTTTTGTCAGGTTTTTCTGGCATCCTTGGATGTCATGAACGTGTACCTGCATATCCTCAAACCACCAGAGATTCTGTGCTTTGCGGTCGGGGGGGACCATTTTCAATGGTGTCCTTCCCATTCGGCGGGTTTTCGCCAAGGTGCTCGTACCGATACTGGCCCGGCTGTGACAGCGGGGGTTTATCATGGGATGTCTGGACGACATTCTCCTACGAGCTTCTTCGAGCTCTGCATTGGTGGAGCCGTGTCTATCACGTGTCAGGCTCTCCGAGTGTTCGGCTGGTTTCTGGATTGTCCTGAAATCAGGGTTGATTCCGTCTCAGGGATACCTGAGACTGGTCCTGGATTCCTCCGGGGCGGGAGTGTTTTTCTCCTAGCGGAAAAACTTCAGACTCTGCTATCAGCTGTGCAGCAGTTGCCGACCCAGAAGCGGTCATCTCTGCGATTCTGCAGGAAGGTTCTGGGTCAGTTGGTAGCCTCTTTCGAGGCGGTTCCGTATGCCCAATTCCACGCCAGGGTACTACGGAGGGAACTGCTGTCACGATGGGACTAGCTTCCGTCATCTCTGGATTACCAGATTCAGTTGAGTCATCTGATCATGTCTCCCCTGGTATGGTGGCTGGCGTTTTCCGGTGCTTCGGGCCGGAAAGTCATTTTTCTGCAGGCCACTGGACAGTGGTCACGACGGATGCCAGCCTCTCCGGTTGGGGAGGGGCGCTTGGGGCACCCAGTCAGCCCAGGGGCACTGGACTCAGGTGGCGTCCTGCCTACTGATCAACGTTCTGGAGCTCCGAGCAATCAAGCTTTGCCTTACCAGGTGGTCCCTGGATCTACAGGGCCGACCGGTCAGGATCCTGTCCGATAACACCACGTCCGTGGCGTAGGTTGATCATCAGGGAGGCACACGGAGTTCTGTTGCAGCGACGGGGGTCGCGCGCATCCTTTCGGTGGGCCGAAGGGTCCGTTCCGGCTCTATCGGCCGGGTACATTCCGGGAATACGGAATTGGCTAGCCGACTACCTAAGTCGCACTGCACCGGGCCAAGGAGAGTGGTCTCTCCACCCGCAGGTGTTTCGGGGTCTGTGCCGAAAGTGGGGCACTCCGGACGTGGACCTTCTAGCGTCCCGTCTCTATCGGTAGGTGCCACGGTTCGTGGCCAGGTTTAAGGACCCGTGGGCGGACGCGTCAGGCGCGTTGGTGGCTCCTTGGGGTCGCTGTCGCCTACTTTACACCTTCCCTCCTCGGAAGCTTCTTCCTCGCCTGCTGCGCAGAGTAGAAGCTGTAGGGATTCTATCGGTCCTGATTGCCCCAGATTGGCCGCGTCGCTTCTGGTACGCGGACCAGGTGCGTCTGCTGGCAGACGCCCCCTAGCGTCTTCCCCTGGGAATTGATTTTCTGTTACAGGGTCCAATCTTCCACCCTGTTTCACAGCCACCGGCCTTAGCGGCGTGGCTGTTGAGAGCCAGGGGCTTAAGGACCGAGGCCTATTGGGCTCGGTGGTCTCTACCGTGCTGCCTGCACGGAGGTCTACCTCACGTAGGTTTTTTCCTCATACATGGAAGGCCTACTTCTCTGTGTGTGGGGAGATGAACTGGCACTCTCGTACATGCGTTGTGTACAGGATTCTGCTGTCTTTGCAGCAGGGAGTGGTTCAGGCTCTCGCCTTACGTACGGTTAGGAGCCAGATTTCTGCTCTGGCTGTTTTTTACTTGCAGCGACCCTTGGCATAGCACTCCTGGGTGCGTGCGTTGGGTCAGGGGGTCTGGCAGGTGGCCCCTCCGGTGCGCCCTCCATTACCCCCATGGGACTTGAATTTAGTCCTTTCAGTGCTTCGGGATGCTCCCTTTGAGGACATTCGGGAGGTTTTTTGTTTCATTGTCACAAAAGGTGATTTTATTTCTGGTAGCAATTACCTCGATCAGACGGGTGTCTGTCTGTTCTGGCGGCCTTGTCTTGCAAGGCTCCCTGCTTGGTCATCCGTAAGGATGAGGTGGTGCTGCGGCCGCAGCCGTTTTTCTCCCTAAGGTCGTTTCGGCTTTTCACTTGGATGTGGACATTGTTCTTCCATCCTTGTGTCCTCAGCCGAAGAACCCGAAGGAGGCCACTTTACATTCTTTGGATGTGGTTCGGGCCCTTCGAGTTTACTTGTCGGCGACAGCTCCGTTCCGGATGTCGGACTCGCTGTTCGTGTCTGTGTCCGGTCCCAGTAAGGGCCTGGCAGTTTCGTCGGCCACCATTTCCAGGTGGATCCGACGGATTGTGATTCAGGCCTATGCCCTGAAGGGCGGGCGCCCCCCTTTCGGGTCATGGCGCATTCGACCAGGGCGATCGGGGCCTCTTGGGCTTTCCGACACCAAGCCTCTGTGTTACTGGTGTGTAAGGCTGCGACCTGGTCGTCGGTCCACGCTTTTTCAAAGTTTTATATGGTGGATGTGAGTGCATCTTCGGATGCCTCCATTGGCCGCAGGGTGTTACAGGCGGCAGTTTAAGGTTGGAGTTCCTCCGTTGAGTAACTCCGGTTTTTGTTTGGGGTGTAACCTGTTTTTGCTGTGTTATTTTTCCCACCCCTCGAATTTTTTTGACACTGCTTGGGGACGTCCCTAAGGTCAATGAAGGCTGTGTCCGTCTATGAACGAAAGAGAAAAAATGATTTTTGTACTCACCGTAAAATCCATTTCTCTGAGTTCATAGACGGACACAGCACCCACCCCTCCTTTGTTTGTACTGCTTGTTACGAACTGAGGCTGCTAAAGCAGGGTGTGGGTTATGCCTGGGGGAGCCACGCCCCCTGGGAGGAGCAGCATGAAGGAAAGTTTTTAACACCTTAAGTGCTGTAGAATTCTGCCTAAATCTCCTGGTAGGAAGAAGCATAACCCTAAGGTCAATGAAGGCTGTGTCCGTCTATGAACTCAGAGAAATGGATTTTACGGTGAGTACAAAAATCCTTTTTTTTTCCCATAATGCAATGTGTAACTTTGATTCTATCTTGTTTCGTTGGACAAAAACTGTCCTTGCTGCGCCAAAATGCACTCTAATCTCTATTTTACTGTGCAATTACGGCAACATAGTAAGCTTTTTGTATTCACCAAGACCATGTGTGTTATGCTGTTAACTGTGTTGTGTTTGTTTTTTCTTCACGAAGAAAAATTCATAATTTTTGGCTTATGAGCCCAAATGTTTATTTGGGATAGAAAAAATAGGGGAGAAGTGCTAAAAGTTGATTTTTTTTTTTTTCCAATGAATTCTCTTTGGCCAGTTATATTCCTAAGATAATTTATCTGTTTCTGGCTTTCTTAGAAGAGTCTGGGAGTGATGATGATTTCATGGTTGAAGATGATGACGACAGTGATTATGGTCGATCAAAGAAGAAGAAAAAGATTGTGAAAAAATCTAAACCTGAGAAAAGAGAGAAAAAAGTACCCAAGCCCCGACTAAAAGCTACAGGTAAGTGTTGAGGCTATACCACATATTGCATATAAAATGGTTTTCTTGATAAATGAGATTTAAATTGCAATGTTAACTGAGCAAGTTGATGTAATCAGAAAGTCTTCACAGCTATGTAACATTTTTACATTCAACCGTCTGCACTCTACTTGGTTAATGTGATGTATACTAATACAAAACTAGGTCCTAAAATTAAACAAAAGCAATTGAACCACAAGGCTGCATTGCTGTAATGAGTAAACTGATTATAATTGGCACAACAGTGGGACCCGTGTTTGCTTTAGGGCAGGAGTGCCCAACCTTTTGAAGCGCGAGGGCAACTTAAGCAACTTGGTAACTGGTCACGGGCCATAATCGGAGGAGGGGGCGGATGGCAGGTCCATGTCCGCTCTGCATATGCAGAGCTGACACAGACACAGCCGAATTGGAGGTAGTACACAAGTTGATTTACATCTGCCATTTCTTCGAGGTGAATGGAGGGTCTAATTGGGTCAGACTGCCCGTGTGAAAGGGGCCCATGGCTGCTTTCACACTGATGCACTGTGGTTTACCCGCACCGCGGGTACAATGCAATGTACCTTTTGGCTTTTCTGCACTTTGCAATAGACTTCTATTATATTCTGCAGGTTTGGTGCACTTTTCAGAAAGCTCACCAAACTTGCAGGCAATAACAGAAGTCTATGGCTATGTGCAGATAACCCGCAGGTGCACTGCTCTGCATCTGCGGATTAGTTTGAAAGCAGCCCAATAACAACTGCAGAATATACACTGATTTTAGTAATAAACTGACCTTTAATAACAGTATTCTATTCCATCCCAGAGCAGGAGGTGGTGGGCCACATCAGAGGGCTCCGCGGGCCACATGTGGCCCCCCGGCCACTGGTTGGGCACTCCTGCTTTAGGGTACTTCAATGCACAGATTTGATTTCATGCTTTTTTGTTTTTTTCATGCAAAATTACTTTGCCTGACTACACTTAAAGTCCCCTAGAATAAAATAATATATTTTTTTTGCTTCCAGTTACCCCTAGTCCAGCAAAGGCCAAAGGAAAGAGCCGACCTGCGGCCTCAAAGGCCTCCAAGGAGAAGTCTCCATCACCTAAACCAGAAGAGGAGGAGGAGGAGGAGGAGGAAGATGATGAACCAGAGACACCACCACCAGAGAAGAAGGCAGCTGCAAGCCCTCAGCAAGAGAAATCTGATGAAGAAGCATCAGATGAAGAAGCTCAGTCTACAGAAGACTAAACCTTGTGTTTTTTTGGGGGGGTGGGTTGGGGGAGGCTGTGAGGGGAATTGGGGAGATTTTATTAAAAAAAATGAAAAAAAAAAAACCAAAAGTACAAAAGACAGATGGGGTATAGAACATGAGGCTATTTGCTTGACTTATTCACTTCCAACTGTCTTCATCTGTTTTAAGAGCATCATATGCGCTTATTTTTCCTTAATTTTTTTTTTTTTTTTTTTTAAGGTGATGCCATTTTATGGGGTGGTCATTTGGTGGTTCCATCACCTGTTTTGAATAAAGCCATGCACATTTTTACTATGTCTGCATTACTAAGATGTTTGTCTTGTGTGTTTTTCCCCTCTTGCTTTTTACAACACTGGCTAAACAAAGCCCTCGGTTAGCTTATCAGAAAGCTTTGGTATATAGTAGCTTACATGTGGTTATTTCTCCCCTTCACTGATAGAAGGCTCACCAATTTGAAAACTAAATTTTTGATCATTCTTCTGACTATGCATTCAGTAGTCTTTTGTCCCTTACATGGTTGACTAAAGCCCATACTTTGTAATGGGGCTCCATGTGCGATTGGACCTTTCTTGCACAGTTGGGTTTGCAAGTATGAATGACTTTTTGTTGTGCTCTAAAACAAATTCACTTCTCACTATGCCCCCCCTATTTAGGACAAGAGTGCTTTAAAATTCCACAAAATTCTCTATCAAACATTTCAGCTGGGTGTGTCAGTTTCTTTATACACGTTTGTGCATTTTTTTTTCTCTGAGCATATCTAAACCCCAAAGCAACGTCTCTATATATTTCAGCTCGCCAGTCCTTACAAGTAGTTACTGCGTTTGCTATCCTAATCCAGGACTTTTTTTGAATGGTAATCTGCTAATGAAACATTTTAACTAATGTTAACTAAATGGACTTCAAAAATCTGCTTTTTTTTTATTATTTTCATTTTCATTACGTACTGAATTTATGGGACTAGCAGTTTACATGAAATGCATTTCTGGCAAGGTCAATAGTTATATTCTGTACATGTGCAAAATTATTTTTGCCTGGATAAAACTGATGCAGCCACAACGTCCAAGAACTGGTGGGCTGAAATACATTTTTGGAGGGCATAAAGTATGCTTTTCACAGCTCTGTGCAGTACAGTGCTGATGAATTATATATATATTTTTTTTAAGTCTTTATTTGGGCTTATATTGACCCTTTCTGCACACCTGTTTCTCTAGTCACATGCTTTAGCAATGATGTGAAGGTATTGACTGAAGATTTGTATATGAAGTCTGAAAACTGTCAGAATAACTGATGTAAGCAAACTTGTAACTTTGTTGGAAGCCATTTGATAAAATTGAAAGTTAATGGTTACCATGAGTCTCCTCTTTTTAATTGTGTTTAATATAATGTACAGCTAGATGACACAAATCACATTGAATTTATTTTCTTATGTGGGGATTAGTAGAATAAAGGATGGCTCTACCAAAACTATTTGGTTGCTCTCGCCCACCTACGTACTTGCAATCGCTGTCAGTGAGCGGTGTTCTCCCTGAATACATATCCAGTCTTCCTCTTTTGACGTATTGTTTCATACCACTGTCTTGCATAGATCATTAATTTGGCAGAGTGTGTAGGAGTTGAGCGATCATATAATGGCCAATGTGAAGCAGAGCTGTAGTATTGAAAACCAGAAAAGTGTGACCTTTGAGATCTGTAAAGCTTGCTATACAATCTGATTGATTGTACAATATTCTTTAGATTTACTGTTTGCTATGTAGTGCAAGGGCCTTTCTGATTGGATATATAGGTTGTGGCCTCTTGTATAGTTTTGGTAATCCTAAAGGAGATTGTGCAACCATTTTGTATAGTATAGACACCTTTTATACACCCAAAATTTACTAGTTTCAGTGCCAATAATTAACATGAAAGCCAATGCGCATTTTGTCAAGCGCAAAAAAATGCAAACTGCAACATGCCAAAATGCCCCATGAGCTACTTTGCTGTTTGTGTAGGGTAGCTGATTAAAATCAATTGACTGCCCTATGCGTGTCGCAGGTAAAAAGCACACTCCCGCTACACTGCATGAGATGAGTGCGTTTACACCCTCACGGCTGGATTACAAGGAAATTGGATGAATGTCTCCCCATGTACGTGTATAAAGCTGGCATGTCCAAAGTCCGGCCCGCGGGGCCAATTGCGGCCCGCATTCCGGTTTTGAACGGCCCGCCTGGTTATCTGGACATATATCATTTGTGGCACCCAACGATCTCCCAGCATTGGGGCCACAAAAGATATAGATCGGGCATCACCATGCGTCCTTCCCTGCTTGTGTGTTTAAGGTAGGGCAGTCTGTGTGGGGAGGGGGAATGCTGCGTTGATGAAAGGGACAGTCTGTCTGTATCAAGAAAGGACTGTGATGAAGTGGGGTCTGATGGGGAGGATCTGTGATGAAGTGGGGTCTGATGGTGGGGATCTGCTTTACCGACCTTTTATTTAAAATATAATTTTCTCTTTCGTTCATAGACGGACACAGCCTTCATTGACCTTAGGGTTATGCTTCTTCCTACCAGGAGATTTAGGCAGAATTCTACAGCACTTAAGGTGTTAAAAACTTTCCTTCATGCTGCTCCTCCCAGGGGGCGTGGCTCCCCCAGGCATAACCCACACCCTGCTTTAGCAGCCTCAGTTTGTTTTCTGCCTAACGACAGGAGGTCAAGGCTATCTCTGGAGTTCCTGGACTCTGGAGTTTTTTTCTGGCGATTTTTCTCGCTTTTTTTTTTATTATTTTGTTCCTGCATTTTTGAATCCTGCGATTCTTCTATCAACAGCCGACTGGGTGACAGGCTGGGTCCTCGACTCTTGTAGTCCCCCCATGTTCGGCCTTCGAGCGTGTGCCGGCCCTCAGCTCAGCTTTGGGACGTCCACGACAGGCCCCATTGCTCCAGGGGCGGCCGGGGAACTTTGGTTCTAGGGCACACATATGACCGGTCTCTATGGCTTTGTCACAGTGTGTCTGGCCTACAGCCATGCCGTTTACGGACGTTGGTTCTGTCTGGGATACCTCCAGCCGGGTAGTCGCAGGACAGGTAAGTAGTGGCCCCTTACTCAGGTAAGTGGTCTGGCTGGTGGTTTCCCTGGGGAGGTCGACTGAGGGTCCGCCCTGCTTTCCTCTCTCCCCTTCCTCTCCCTCCTTCCCCTGACTGGGTAGTGGCTGTGAAAGGGGGCCTCCTGGGTTTTCTTACCACCGGGGCCCGTGTGTTGTTAGGGGGACTGTGTTGTTACTCTGGGGGGTGCTGCTGTGTGCTGCTGTGTTCTATGTGGTAATTTTTACCTCAGACAGCGGCCGTCTTGGAAATCTCCTTGGTAACGCTGTGATTCTTTTCTGAGGTAACAGACAAAGCAGTCAGGGCTGCTGTGTTCTATGAGGTAATTTTTACCTCAGACAGCGGCCGTCTTGGAAATCTCCTTGGTAACGCTGTGATTCTTTTCTGAGGTAACAGACAAAGCAGTCAGGGCTGCTGTGTTCTATGAGGTAATTTTTACCTCAGACAGCGGCCGTCTTGGAAATCTCCTTGGTAACGCTGTGATTCTTTTCTGAGGTAACAGACAAAGCAGTCAGGGCTGCTGTGTTCTATGAGGTAATTTTTACCTCAGACAGCGGCCGTCTTGGAAATCTCCTTGGTAACGCTGTGATTCTTTTCTGAGGTAACAAAGCAGTCAGTGCTGCTGTGTTTTATGAGGTAATTTTTACCTCAGATGGTGGCCATCTTGGAAATCTCCTTGGTAACGATGTGATTCTTCCCTGAGATGACTCGGCACAGCCTCTGGTCAGTTTTAGTGCTGTTACAGTTTTAGTGCTGTGAATCTTCCATGAGGTGAATACACATCACAGTCAGCACATCAGAGCACACCTGAGGTTTTTCAGCTCCCTCTGCAGCTGGGTGGGGTGGTGAATACCGGGGGCCCCCATGCTCTGCAATAGCAGCAAGGAGGTGACCAGTGGGGTTTTTTTTGTCCTGCCTTGCAGGGTGGGTGACTCAGCGCTGACACTATGGAACTCAAGCTATGCCTGAGTTAACCCTTAACGCCCCTCCCCCTGCCACATCTGTTATGTTGGCTGTCCTGGGTTTCTTGCCAGGTTTGAAGCAGCTAGTGCCCGGATGGGGGGTAAAAAAGCGCCCCCTCCCTGAAGCCTGCTTCTGGGGATGACACAGAATCGCTGTTTTTTTCTGGTTCTGTTATGTCAGAGGCTGCGGGTTTTAACCCTTATGGATAGTGAGGATGACTCTGCTGCAGTCAGTTGCTGGCAAGAATTTGTTGGAGCTCTTGTTTCTGCGGTGCGTGAGGCTCTAAAAATTGAGGATGTGGCGGAGACACCTCCGTGTCAGTACCAGCAGACTACCACGCATCGCTGAAGTGTTTCCTTGTGTTCCTTATTTGGACTATATGTTATACAAGGAATGGGATGCACCGCAAAAAGTTTGTCAAAAAACTTTGCAACCCGTTACCCCCTTGAGGGGGGCTTTAAAAAAAAAAAAAAAAAAGTAGGTCTCTCCTCCGCCAGTGGACCCCCCTGTGTCCAGACTGCGCAAGGCCACCACATTGCCTGTGGAAGGGGCTCCTGCATTTCAGGATCCCGCTGATAGGAGAGTGGAGGCCGTGGCCCGCTCCCTATTCACGGTGGTGGGTTCGGCGGTGAGGCCGGCTCTGGCCGGGGCCCTGGCAGGCCCCGACTAAAAGGGCGAAGCTCCTGCTGCAGGAGCTGGAAGAAGGACCTCTAAGGTGGCCTTGGTGATCACCGTTAAGGGTGAACGGTCCTGTTGGGTCTTCCCTGACTGGCATCATTGAGGATGCCACAGGTGGTAAGCGCATGCTGTTCCCACGGTTTGGGAAGGGCTAGGGACCTCGCCCTGTGCAAGGACCCTCCTTGCCTACCTCCGAGCGTTTTTTTCGCTCGCCCTGTGCGGTGGGGGTAGGTCTACATGGTGCTTGAATCCCCGCTGCGGGGTAGCAGCGCACCGGATACCGCATGCCTAACAAGTCTGCGGACATACCTGCTTCCGCCTGAAGGTCTGCTCCCGCCCGTGTCTCGGGTGGGAGACTGGCTTCGCATTGCGAAGTGTTTTCCTTGGGGTACAAGATTGAGTTTCTCTCTTGTCTGCCAAACAGGTTTTTTCCCTCCGGCTTCTGGCCTCCTCCGGTTCGCCGGTTGACTCCGTCAGGGGCTGTCCAGGATCTTCTGGTCAGGGGAGTGATTGTGCCAGTTCCCTCGTTGGAACGGTCTCTGGGTTTTACTCCATTCTGTTTGTGTCCCCATGGAGGATGGGGCCCGGTCGATCCTGGGCCTCAAGTCCCTCGTTTTGTTTTGTCAGGTTTTTCTGGCATCCTTGGATGTCATGAACGTGTACCTGCATATCCTCAAACCACCAGAGATTCTGTGCTTTGCGGTCGGGGGGGACCATTTTCAATGGTGTCCTTCCCATTCGGCGGGTTTTCGCCAAGGTGCTCGTACCGATACTGGCCCGGCTGTGACAGCGGGGGTTTGTTATCATGGGATGTCTGGACGACATTCTCCTACGAGCTTCTTCGAGCTCTGCATTGGTGGAGCCGTGTCTATCACGTGTCAGGCTCTCCGAGTGTTCGGCTGGTTTCTGGATTGTCCTGAAATCAGGGTTGATTCCGTCTCAGGGATACCTGAGACTGGTCCTGGATTCCTCCGGGGCGGGAGTGTTTTTCTCCTAGCGGAAAAACTTCAGACTCTGCTATCTGCTGTGCAGCAGTTGCCGACCCAGAAGCGGTCATCTCTGCGATTCTGCAGGAAGGTTCTGGGTCAGTTGGTAGCCTCTTTCGAGGCGGTTCCGTATGCCCAATTCCACGCCAGGGTACTACGGAGGGAACTGCTGTCACGATGGGACTAGCTTCCGTCATCTCTGGATTACCAGATTCAGTTGAGTCATCTGATCATGTCTCCCCTGGTATGGTGGCTGGCGTTTCCGGTGCTTCGGGCCGGAAAGTCATTTTTCTGCAGGCCACTGGACAGTGGTCACGACGGATGCCAGCCTCTCTGGTTGGGGAGGGGCGCTTGGGGCACCCAGTCAGCCCAGGGGCACTGGACTCAGGTGGAGTCCTGCCTACTGATCAACGTTCTGGAGCTCCGAGCAATCAAGCTTTGCCTTACCAGGTGGTCCCTGGATCTACAGGGCCGACCGGTCAGGATCCTGTCCGATAACACCACGTCCGTGGCGTAGGTTGATCATCAGGGAGGCACACGGAGTTCTGTTGCAGCGACGGGGGTCGCGCGCATCCTTTCAGTGGGCCGAAGGGTCCGTTCCGGCTCTATCGGCCGGGTAAATTCCGGGAATACGGAATTGGCTAGCCGACTACCTAAGTCGCACTGCACTGGGCCAAGGAGAGTGGTCTCTCCACCCGCAGGTGTTTCGGGGTCTGTGCCGAAAGTGGGGCACTCCGGACGTGGACCTTCTAGCGTCCCGTCTCTATATCGGTAGGTGCCACGGTTCGTGGCCAGGTTTAAGGACCCGTGGGCGGACGCGTCAGGCGCGTTGGTGGCTCCTTGGGGTCGCTGTCGCCTACTTTACACCTTCCCTCCTCGGAAGCTTCTTCCTCGCCTGCTGCGCAGAGTAGAAGCTGTAGGGATTCTATCGGTCCTGATTGCCCCAGATTGGCCGCGTCGCTTCTGGTACGCGGACCAGGTGCGTCTGCTGGCAGACGCCCCCTAGCGTCTTCCCCTGGGAATTGATTTTCTGTTACAGGGTCCAATCTTCCACCCTGTTTCACAGCCACCGGCCTTAGCGGCGTGGCTGTTGAGAGCCAGGGGCTTAAGGACCGAGGCCTATTGGGCTCGGTGGTCTCTACCGTGCTGCCTGCACGGAGGTCTACCTCACGTAGGTTTTTTCCTCATACATGGAAGGCCTACTTCTCTGTGTGTGGGGAGATGAACTGGCACTCTCGTACATGCGTTGTGTACAGGATTCTGCTGTCTTTGCAGCAGGGAGTGGTTCAGGCTCTCGCCTTACGTACGGTTAGGAGCCAGATTTCTGCTCTGGCTGTTTTTTACTTGCAGCGACCCTTGGCATAGCACTCCTGGGTGCGTGCGTTGGGTCAGGGGGTCTGGCAGGTGGCCCCTCCGGTGCGCCCTCCATTACCCCCATGGGACTTGAATTTAGTCTTTTCAGTGCTTCGGGATGCTCCCTTTGAGGACATTCGGGAGGTTTTTTGTTTTATTGTCACAAAAGGTGATTTTATTTCTGGTAGCAATTACCTCGATCAGACGGGTGTCTGTCTGTTCTGGTGGCCTTGTCTTGCAAGGCTCCCTGCTTGGTCATCCGTAAGGATGAGGTGGTGCTGCGGCCGCAGCCGTTTTTCTCCCTAAGGTCGTTTCGGCTTTTCACTTGGATGTGGACATTGTTCTTCCATCCTTGTGTCCTCAGCCGAAGAACCCGAAGGAGGCCACTTTACATTCTTTGGATGTGGTTCGGGCCCTTCGAGTTTACTTGTCGGCGACAGCTCCGTTCCGGATGTCGGACTCGCTGTTCGTGTCTGTGTCCGGTCCCAGTAAGGGCCTGGCAGTTTCGTCGGCCACCATTTCCAGGTGGATCCGACGGATTGTGCTTCAGGCCTACGCCCTGAAGGGGCGGGCGCCTCCCTTTCGGGTCACGGCGCATTCGACCAGGGCGATCGGGGCCTCTTGGGCTTCCGACACCAAGCCTCTGTGTTACTGGTGTGTAAGGCTGCGACCTGGTCGTCGGTCCACGCTTTTTCAAAGTTTTATATGGTGGATGTGAGTGCATCTTCGGATGCCTCCATTGGCCGCAGGGTGTTACAGGCGGCAGTTTTAAGGTTGGAGTTCCTCCGTTGAGTAACTCCGGTTTTTGTTTGGGGTGTAACCTGTTTTTGCTGTGTTATTTTTCCCACCCCTCGAATTTTTTTGACACTGCTTGGGGACGTCCCTAAGGTCAATGAAGGCTGTGTCCGTCTATGAACGAAAGAGAAAAAAGGATTTTTGTACTCACCGTAAAATCCATTTCTCTGAGTTCATAGACGGACACAGCACCCACCCCTCCTTTGTTTGTACTGCTTGTTACGAACTGAGGCTGCTAAAGCAGGGTGTGGGTTATGCCTGGGGGAGCCACGCCCCCTGGGAGGAGCAGCATGAAGGAAAGTTTTTAACACCTTAAGTGCTGTAGAATTCTGCCTAAATCTCCTGGTAGGAAGAAGCATAACCCTAAGGTCAATGAAGGCTGTGTCCGTCTATGAACTCAGAGAAATGGATTTTACGGTGAGTACAAAAATCCTTTTATTTCTCTTTCGTTCATAGACGGACACAGCATCCTTTGACCTTAGGGTTATGCTTCTTCCTACCAGGAGATTTAGGCAGAATTCTACAGCACTTAAGGTGTTAAAAACTTTCCTTCATGCCGCTCCTCCCAGGGGGCTTGGCTCCCCCAGGCATAACCCCCACTCTGCTTTAGCAGCCTCAGTTTGTTTCTGCCTAACCGTCAGGAGAGTCAGGCTCTCTCTGGAGTCCTGGACTCTGGAGTTTTTTCTTGCAAATTTTTTTGCATTTTGCGAGTTTTTTCCTCGCTTTTTTATTTTATTTTTATTTTTGAATCCTGCGATTCTTCTATCAACAGCCGACTGGGTGACAGGCTGGGTCCTCGACCCTTGTAGTCCCCCCAGGTTCGGCCTTCGAGCGTGTGCCGGCCCTCAGCTCCGCTTTGGGACGTCCACGACAGGCCCCATTGCTCCAGGGGCGGCCGGGGAACTTCGGTTCTAGGGCACACATATGACCGGTCTCTATGGCCTTGTCACAGTGTGTCTGGCTGACAGCCATGCCGTTCGCGGACGTTGGTTCTGTCTGGGATACCTCCAGCCAGGTAGTCGCAGGACAGGTAAGTAGTGGCCCCTTACTCAGGTAAGTGGTCTGGCTGGAATGTTTTCCCTTGGGAGGTCGACTGAGGGTTTTCCCCTGCTTTCCTCTCTCCCTTATTCCTCTCCCTCCTTTCCCCTTTGGGTGACGGCTGTGCAGGGGGTTTTTTCCCTGGGGCTCATATTTTTTTTTTTTTTTTTTTTTTTTTTTTTTTTTTCACTCGGGTATGGCTGGGGCTGTTCTGTGTCACTGCAGGGGACTGTGGTGGACATTCTGGGCATTTTTGTGTGTGCTGTGTGCTGTTTTGGTGTACTGTCATTTTTGGGTACACTGTCTTTTTAAAACTGCGCAACGGCGGCCATTTTGCCGGAGCCGCGCTTGTATTATTCGGCGGCCATTTTCTTGTGGCCGGCGCCATTTTCAGCACTAGTTCGGCCTCTAGTGGCCGTTTCGGCGGGGAAAAAAGACCGCGAATCATCTGAGGGGACAGACGCAGCGCTGCAGCTTCTCCTCAGCACACACTTGCCTTCACAGACCGCGCTGTACCAGGGGGTGGTGAGTCTCAGGGGGCCCCATACTGTGCTCTAGCGGCCGGGAGGTGACCTGTGGGGGACTTTTTTTTCCTGCCCTTGGCAGTAGGGGTGAAATGGCAACGGCAATATGGAGCCTGAATCAGGCCCCTCATTTCTTACAATGCCGGAATTAACCCTTAAGCGCCCCTCCCCCTGCCACATCTGTTGAATCGGTGTCGGCTGTCCTGGAGTCTTTTCTCACCAGGTTTGAAGCAGCCAGTGCTCGGTTGGGGGGTAAAAAAGCGCCCCCCCCCGGAGGCTGTTTCTGGGGATATCTCTGACGCAGAATCTGATGCTTCTGGTTCTGTCATGTCAGAGGATGCGGGCTTAACCCACATGGACAGCGAGGATGACTCTGCTGCGGAGTCTGCTGATAAGGAATTTGTTGGAGCTCTTATTACTGCGGTGCGTGAGGCTCTTCATTTAGAGGATTTGGCGGAGACACCAGCGGTGTCAGTCCTTTTGGATTCCGCAAACCACCGCGTACCGCTAAGGTATTCCCCTGTGTTCCTTATTTAGACAATATGTTGTATAAGGAATGGGATACACCGCAAAAGGCTTTTACGGTTCCTAAAAGCTTTGCTACCGTTACCCCCTGGAGGAGGACTTTTTTAAAAAAGTGGGTCACTCCTCCGTCGGTGGACCCTCCTGTGTCCAGACTGAGTAAGGCTACTACGTTGCCTGTGGAGGGGGCTCCTGCTTTCAAGGACCCCGCTAATAGGAGAGTGGAGGCCGTGGCCCGCTCCCTGTTCTCGGTGGTGGGTTCGGTGGTAAGGCCGGCTCTGGCCGGAGCCCTGGTAGCTCAGACGCTGACTGAAAGGGCGAAGCTCCTGCTGCAGGACCTGGAGGTCCAGGGGGCTTCCGAGTCCTCTAGGGACCTGGCTGAACAGTTGATTCAGGGTCAGAAGTTTCTCTGCGAGGCGGATATGGATTAGATTCCTTTGCTTTCCAGGGCTTCTGTCTACGCAGTGGTTCTGCGCCGCCTTATATGGCTGAAGTGCTGGTCGGCTGACCAGTACTCAAAAAAGGCCTTGGTAGATTTGCCCTTTAAGGGCGGACGGCTTTTGGGGGCATCCCTGGATGACATCATTAAGGATGCCACTGGAGGTAAGAGCACCTTGCTCCCTCAGTCGGGGAAGGGTAGGGAACCTCGCCGCAAGCAAGGTCCTACTTTTACTACCCCCTAAACGGTTTTTTTCGTGCGCTAGCGCGGCTGGAAAAGGTCCGCAAGGTGCAAAAGCCCTTGCTGCCGGGCGTAAGCGCCCCTGGTTCAAAAAACCGAACAAGCCTGCGGACAAGCCTGCTTCCGCATGAAGGTCTGCCCCCGCCCGGGTCTCGGGTGGGGGGACGGCTTCACGACTTCGTGGATCGGTGGAATTCTCTTCTATCCGACCGTTGGGTTTGCGAGGTGGTCGCCTCGGGGTACAAGATAGAGTTCCTTTCTTGTCCCCCAAACAGATTTTTTTTTCCATCCAACCTCCAGCTTCCTCCGGATCGTCGGCTAGCCCTGTCCGGGGCTGTCCAGGATCTTCTGGACAGGGGGGT
Source organism: Rana temporaria (assembly GCF_905171775.1). Taxonomy (NCBI): domain Eukaryota; kingdom Metazoa; phylum Chordata; class Amphibia; order Anura; family Ranidae; genus Rana; species Rana temporaria. The sequence continues at coordinate 342,195,814 of NC_053490.1, forward strand.
GGTTGTGCCGGTTCCCTCGCTGGAACGGTTTCGGGGGTTCTACTCCAATCTGTTCGTGGTCCCCAAGAAGGGAGGGGTTCGCCCTATCCTGGACCTAAAGGCCCTCAACTCCTTTGTCAAGGTGCAGCGATTCAGGATGGAGTCGGTCCGTTCTATCATGGCGTCCCTCCACCAGGGGGACTTCATGGCGTCCTTAGACATCATGGACGCATACCTGCATGTTCCCGTTTGCACAAGCCACCAAAGGTATCTGCGCTTTGCGATCGGGGAGGACCACTATCAATTCGTGGCCCTCCCGTTCGGGCTGGCGTCGGCACCACGGGTGTTCACCAAGGTGCTCGCCCCGATCCTGGCCTTGCTACGGCAGCGAGGGATCGCTATCGTGGGATACCTGGACGACCTTCTCCTGAGAGCTTCTTCAGGCTCAGAGTTAGAGGAGGACGTGTCCATCACGTGTCGGACTCTGCAGGAGTTCGGCTGGTTTCTGAATCTCAGAAAATCAGTGTTGGTTCCGTCCCAGAGGCTGGAACCCCTGGGGCTGGTTTTGGATTCGGGGGAGACAAAAGTGTTCCTCCCATCGCAAAACCTGCTGACCCTGCAATCTGCAGTGAGACAGTTGTTGACCCAGAAGTGGTCATCTCTTCGCTTCTGCATGCGGGTTCTGGGTCTGATGGTGGCCTCCTTCGAGGCAGTTCTGTATGCCCAATCCACACCAGGGTACTACAGAAGGAGATTCTGTCACGATGGGACAGGGTCCCATCTTCTCTGGATCACCAGATTCGGTTGAGCCATCTGGCCAAGTCTTCCCTGGCATGGTGGCTGACGTCTCCGGTGCTTCGGTCCGGGAAGTCTTTTCTTCCGTGCCGCTGGACAGTGGTCACGACGGATGCCAGCCTCTTCGGCTGGGGGGGGCGTCTGGGGCACCCAGTCAGCCCAGGGGCGCTGGACTCGGGAGGAGTCCCGCCTGCCGATCAATATCCTGGAGCTCCGAGCAATCAAGCTGTGCCTTGTCAGGTGGTCGCTGGAGCTACAGGGCCGTCCTGTCAGGATCCAGTCCGACAACGCCACGGCCGTGGCGTACATCAATCATCAGGGCGGCACAAGGAGCTCGGCCGCGGCGACGGAGGTCGCTCACATACTTCGGTGGGCCGAAAGGTCCGTTCCGGCCCTGTCGGCGGTATACATTCCGGGAGTTCTGAATTGGCAAGCCGACTTCCTAAGTCGCATGACTCTGGATCAAGGGGAGTGGTCTCTCCACCCGGAGGTGTTTCAGATCCTGTGCCAAAAATGGGGCACTCCAGACGTGGACCTTCTGGCGTCCCGTCTCAATCGGAAGGTACCACGGTTTGTGGCTAGGTCAAGGGACCCGTGGTCAGACGCGTTAGTGGCTCCCTGGGTCAATATCACCTGATTTACGCCTTCCCTCCTCTAAGGCTCCTACCCCGCCTGCTGCGCAGGGTGGAAGCCGAAGGTATTCCAACGATCCTGATCGCCCCGGATTGGCCGCGTCGCTCTTGGTACGCGGACCTGGTACGTCTGGTGACAGACGCCCCCTGGCGTCTGCCTCTGAGGGAAGATCTCCTGTCTCAGGGCCCGATCTTCCATCCTGCTTTACGGTCACTGGCTTTAACGGCGTGGCTGTTGAAAACCAGGTACTGAAGGACCGGGGCCTGTCGGGCCCGGTAATCTCTACCATGCTGCGTGCACGGAAGTCCACTTCTCGAAAAATTTACCATCGTACATGGAAAGCATACATCTCTATGTGTGAGGAGATGAAGTGGCACCCCCGTACTTACGTGGTGTCCCGGATCCTGCTGTTCCTACAGCGGGGAGTGGACCAGGCTCTTGCCTTGAGCACGATCAAGAGTCAGATTTCTGCTCAGGCTGTTTATTTTCAGCGTCCCTTGGCAGCGAATTCTTTGGTTCGCACGTTTGTGCAGGGGGTCCGGCATGTGGCCCCCCCGGTGCGCCCTCCGCTACCTTCTTGGGACTTGAACTTGGTCCTCTCGGCGCTTCAGCGTGCCCCCTTTGAGGACATTCGGGAGATCCCCTTGCTGACTTTGTCGCAGAAGGTGGTCTTTCTGGTAGCTATTACCTCTATCAGACGAGTGTCTGAACTGGCGGCCTTGTATTGCAAGGCCCCCTACTTGGTCATCCATCAGGATAAGGCGGTGCTGCGCCCGCAGCCCTCCTTTCTTCCGAAGGTCGTTTCGGCCTTTCACATTAACGAGGACATTGTTGTTCCATCATTATGTCCTCAGCCGAAGAACCCGAAGGAGGCCTCTTTACATTCTCTGGATGTGGTTCGGGCCCTTCGAGTTTACTTGTCGGCGACAGCTCTGTTCCGGAAGTCGGACTCGCTGTTCGTGTCTGTGTCCGGTCCCAGTAAGGGCCTGGCAGTCTCGTCGGCCACCATTTCCAGGTGGATCCGACGGATTGTGCTTCAGGCCTACGCCCTGAAGGGGCGGGCGCCTCCCTTTCGGGTCATGGCGCATTCGACCAGGGCGATCGGGGCCTCCTGGGCTTCCGACACCAAGCCTCTGTGTTACAGGTGTGTAAGGCAGCGACCTGGTCGTCGTTCCACACTTTTTCAAAGTTTTATAAGGTGGATGTGAGTGCATCTTCTGATGCCTCCTTCGGCCGCAGGGTGTTACAGGCGGCAGTTTAAGGTTGGAGTTCCTCCGTTGAGTAACTCCGGTTTTGTTTGGGGTGTAACCTGTTTTTGCTGTGTTATTTTCCCACCCCTTGAATTTTTTTGACACTGCTTGGGGACGTCCCTAAGGTCAAAGGATGCTGTGTCCGTCTATGAACGAAAGAGAAAAAAGGATTTTTGTACTCACCGTAAAATCCATTTCTCTGAGTTCATAGACGGACACAGCACCCACCCCTCCTTTGTTTGTACTGCTTGTTACGAACTGAGGCTGCTAAAGCAGAGTGGGGGTTATGCCTGGGGGAGCCACGCCCCCTGGGAGGAGCGGCATGAAGGAAAGTCACTAGAGGCCGAACTAGTGCTGAAAATGGCGCCGGCCACAAGAAAATGGCCGCCGAATAATACAAGCGCGGCTCCGGCAAAATGGCCGCCGTTGCGCAGTTTTAAAAAGACAGTGTACCCAAAAATGACAGTACACCAAAACAGCACACAGCACACACAAAAATGCCCAGAATGTCCACCACAGTCCCCTGCAGTGACACAGAACAGCCCCAGCCATACCCGAGTGAAAAAAAAAAAAAAATATGAGCCCCAGGGAAAAAACCCCCTGCACAGCCGTCACCCAAAGGGGAAAGGAGGGAGAGGAATAAGGGAGAGAGGAAAGCAGGGGAAAACCCTCAGTCGACCTCCCAAGGGAAAACATTCCAGCCAGACCACTTACCTGAGTAAGGGGCCACTACTTACCTGTCCTGCGACTACCTGGCTGGAGGTATCCCAGACAGAACCAACGTCCGCGAACGGCATGGCTGTCAGCCAGACACACTGTGACAAGGCCATAGAGACCGGTCATATGTGTGCCCTAGAACCGAAGTTCCCCGGCCGCCCCTGGAGCAATGGGGCCTGTCGTGGACGTCCCAAAGCGGAGCTGAGGGCCGGCACACGCTCGAAGGCCGAACCTGGGGGGACTACAAGGGTCGAGGACCCAGCCTGTCACCCAGTCGGCTGTTGATAGAAGAATCGCAGGATTCAAAAATAAAAATAAAATAAAAAAGCGAGGAAAAAACTCGCAAAATGCAAAAAAATTTGCAAGAAAAAACTCCAGAGTCCAGGACTCCAGAGAGAGCCTGACTCTCCTGACGGTTAGGCAGAAACAAACTGAGGCTGCTAAAGCAGAGTGGGGGTTATGCCTGGGGGAGCCACGCCCCCTGGGAGGAGCGGCATGAAGGAAAGTTTTTAACACCTTAAGTGCTGTAGAATTCTGCCTAAATCTCCTGGTAGGAAGAAGCATAACCCTAAGGTCAAAGGATGCTGTGTCCGTCTATGAACTCAGAGAAATGGATTTTACGGTGAGTACAAAAATCCTTTTTTCTTTATCGTACATCACGGGACACAGAGCGGCATATTCATTACTATATGGGTTATATGGAGTACCTTCAGGTGTTGACACTGGCAATCTCAAACAGGAAATGCCCCTCCCTATATAACCCCCTCCCATAGGAGGAGTACCTCAGTTTTTACGCCAGTGTCTTAGGTGTTAGTCATGGTTTAGCTTGCCTCCGCATCCTTGGGATTAGGTGAGCTACCGGTTCTGTCCAAAAAAGCCTCAGCGCTAAAGTGGTCAGTAACCGGACCCCAAACCCTTGGGGTATAGCCCATAATGCTTTTCTTTTTAGAGAGCTGGACCCTGGGCCCAGAACTTAGAAACCTTTGGGTGCCTAATGTTTTCTGTTGCCAGGGTGCTATATGGGCCCAGGACAGTGGATCCTTCATAGGAACCCAGGGCCTGAAGGTCTAGACATCCCCACGGAGATGGGGGAAGATTGGGCCTCTTGCTTGGCAAAGTCCTGCGGCATGGAGCAGGTAAGTGAGGGGAAAACTTGCGGAACTTGGTTCTTAGCAGGTTTTTTTCTGGGGGGTCACAGGGGACATGCCTAAACTTATGCACTGCATCTGGCAAACTAGTCACATATCATAAAGATAGGATGGCTCTATATGTATTATTCCCCATAAGATGTGACCTCCCTTGTAGTGTTGGAAAAGCATTGAGTGGGGCCTGTGTGATATAAAAATATATGTGTGTGTCAGAGAGCTGTGCTTACCTGCAAGCCTCCAGGCGATGCTCCATTCAGTCTTCCTCCTCAGAGCCTGCAAAGCAGGCAAAACGCTGACCTCCTCATGGTTCCAGGCTGCAGTTTGCTGGAACAGAGAGGTCCCTTCCTCCCAAACCCCCCCCCCTGTCGGGAGGGGCATTTCCTGTTTGAGATTGCTGGGGGGGGGAAGGGCGGGTCAGTGGCTTAAGGAAGGGGCGGCCCTTCCTTGTTTGTTCCATTCAATACTTTGGAACTGTTGAAGAAAGACCAGAGCGGCAGCACGGGGCGCCGAGGACACACAGTGGCCAGAAAGGATATTGCAGTCTTCAGAAGACTGTTTTTCAAGCCTAGAAATAGGCTGTTTCTTTTCCATCTCATAGTTTTTCTTTGCAATACTACTCAGGGGGACAGAATGTTTTTTCTTTCCTGGATTTGAAACAAAAACGAAAAAAAAAAAAAAAAAAAGAAAAGTCATCTAGGGGAGAGGAAGCATTTTTTATCCCCCAAACAGGTGTTTGGGCAATTAACTTTTATAGTTCCAAATACCAATAGGTAGCAGGTGTACCTCGGTATTGTACCATGGCATCCGGGTCAGAGGGTACAAGAGGTGGGGATTCCCCCAGAGAGTCTGAGGTCTCGGACAAAGTTATGCCGCTGCTTTCCCCACAGGGAGCCTTGGGGCCATCGGGATCTGGGGCTGGAGCTGGCGCGGGTCAGTCCAACCCTAAGATGGTCACGGACAAGGTATTACTCACCTCTTTAAGAGAGATGGAGAAAAGAATGGGAAAAATGATAGCCACAGCTATGCGGGGCAGTAAACGGATTAGATCTCCGTCGCCCGAGCGCGGACCCTCAGAAGAGGAGGTCCTTTCCTCATGGGAATTGGACGACCTCTTGGACAAGGACCAAGTAGGTTCAGGGATCGAAGATCCGGATACAGAGGAGTCTGGAGCAGTCTCCCAAGGGGAGAGCTGGTGGATTCAAGCCTTAACGGACTTGGTCCATAATGCATTCAACTTGCCAGTACCAGATCTCCAGGTGTCTACGGTTTCAGCTTTGGGCTCACTGAGGGCGCCTCAAAGCAATGCAGTATTTCCGATCCACCCTCTACTAGAGGGAGTTTTGTTCCAAGATTGGAACAAGCCAGATAAAATCTTCTTACCACCTAAAAGATTCTCTGCCCTATATCCTATGGAAGATAAATTTTCCAAGAAATGGGCTACTCCTGCAGTGGACGCAGCCATCTCATGTATTAACAAATCATTAACATGCCCTGTAGAAAACATACAGGTATTCAAGGATCCAGTTGATAAACGCTTGGAAGCACTACTTAAGAACTCCTTCACTACTGCAGGGGCAGTAGTACAGCCAGCCGTGGCTGCGATTGGGGTTGCTCAAGCATTATCGGATCAAGTTAAGCAGATGCTTAAACTTATTCCTGCCCAGCAGGCAGAAGAATTTTCGGATGTCCCTAGGGCCATATGTTTTACAGTAGACGCAATTAAGGATTCTATCCAGCAAGCGTCACGTTTATCGTTATCCCTTATCCATATGAGAAGACTCTTGTGGTTAAAAAGCTGGGAGGCCGAGCCCCCATGCAAGAAGCTCCTGGTAGGGTTCCCCTTCCATGGAGGACGACTCTTCGGAGAAGACCTAGATAAATACATTCAAACCATTTCAAATGGCAAAAGTACTCTCTTGCCAACTAAGAGGAAGTTTCAGGGGCCTGCGTTTAAACGACAGTACTCCCCTGGGCAGGGGCCCTCTAATGCCAAACAGTATCGACGGCCTCCTGCGAAAGCAAACTTCGGCTTCAACAGCAAATCACAAGGACAGGCTGCTAGAGGCAGAAAGCAGTGGGTTCGCAAACCAGCAAAACCAGCCCCCAAGCCGACCTTACGAAGGGACGCCCCCACCCACGATGGTGGGGGGAAGGCTGCGACTCTTTTCAGAGGTTTGGGAAGCCAGCATTCCCGACGAGTGGGTACGGTCTTCCGTGGCCACGGGCTACAAATTAGATTTCCTAAGGTTTCCTCCTCTTCATTTCCAGGAGTCGAGGATTCCAAACGATCCGGAGAAAGGAGCCGCATTAATGTCGGCATTAAATCATCTACTTTCCCAGGAAGTAATAGTAGAGGTACCAGTCCTGGAACAGGGGCTAGGTTTCTACTCCAACCTATTCATCATCCCGAAGTCCAATGGAGATGTCAGGCCAATTTTGGACCTAAAGATGGTAAATACATACCTAAAGATCCGCTCATTTCGGATGGAATCCGTGCGGTCAGCAGCTACCACACTCCAAAAGGACGACTTCATGGCGTCCATAGACATAAAGGATGCCTACCTTCATCTTCCAATTTATCAGCCACATCAAAAATATCTACGCTTCATGGTGGCTTCGCGTCACTTCCAATTCGTGGCGCTTCCCTTCGGGTTGGCTACGGCCCCCCGGGTGTTCACGAAGGTCCTAGCTCCAATCCTAGCCAAACTAAGGATCCAAGGGGTCACGATCCTAGCATACCTGGACGACCTCCTAGTCATAGATCACTCGTCTCCCGGCTTGGAGCGAGCAGTGGCCCTCACGGTCCAATACCTCGAGAAGTTCGGCTGGGTCCTAAATCGAGAAAAGTCAGCTTTCCTGCCCACAAGGCAGTTGGAATATCTCGGCATGAGATTAGACACAGAACAACAAAGAGTGTTTCTACCTCTGAGGAAGGTCAAAGCCATCAAGGAATTAATCCTACTGGTTCTAAGCAAGAAGGAACCGACTATTCGCCTATGTATGAGGTTACTAGGCAAGATGGTGGCCACATTCGAGGCGGTACCATACGCCCAGAGCCACACTCGCATCCTGCAGGCAGCCATCCTGTCAGCATGGAGCAGAAGGCCACAGGCCTTGGATATCCCGTTGCCGCTCTCATCAAGAGTCCGACAAAGTCTGTGTTGGTGGTTAGACCCTCAGAATCTACTGAAGGGGAAGTCTTTCAGCCCAGTGGCTTGGAAGATAGTGACCACAGACGCCAGCCTGACGGGCTGGGGAGCAATTTTGGATGGTTGCACTCGCCAAGGTACTTGGGCAACGCCAGAGAAGCAGTTGCCCATCAACATCTTGGAGCTCAGAGCTGCTCGACTAGCCCTCAGGGCTTGGACGTCAAAATTGCAGGGGTTCCCGGTGAGAATTCAATCAGACAATGCCACGGCCGTGGCATACATAAATCACCAAGGGGGAACCAGGAGTCAAGCCGCTCAGAGAGAGGTGAGCTTGATTCTCCTATGGGCAGAGGCTCATGTGCCCTGCATATCGGCAATATTCATTCCAGGAGTGGACAACTTTCAGGCGGACTTCTTAAGCCGCCAGACTCTTTTGCCGGGGGAATGGTCTCTGCATCCACAAATCTTTCAAGCACTCTGCCAAAGATGGGGAGTGCCGGACGTGGATATCATGGCATCGAGACTCAACAAGAAGCTAGACAGGTTCATGTCCCGCTCAAGGGATCCGATGGCCTGCGGAACCGATGCGTTGGTTTGCCCTTGGCATCGGTTCAAACTTCTTTATGCGTTTCCCCCGCTCCAGTTACTACCCCGCCTGCTGCGCAGGATCCGGGTGGAGCACATACCAGTCATCCTGGTAGCTCCAGCATGGCCCAGAAGGGCATGGTACTCACTAATCTTAAGGATGGTAGTGGGAGACCCTTGGTCTCTTCCTCTACGGCCAGACCTGCTATCGCAAGGTCCGATCCTCCACCCTGCCTTACGGCATCTAAATTTGACGGCCTGGAAGCTGAATCCCTGATTCTCAGGGGTAGAGGTCTGTCTCAGAAAGTAATCTCTACCCTAATCAGAGCCAGGAAACCGGTCTCTAGGGTGATTTATTACAGGGTCTGGAAGGCCTATGTAGGCTGGTGTGAGTCCAAGCGATGGCTTTCTCGCAAATTTACCATCGATAGAGTATTAAGTTTTCTCCAGCTAGGAGTGGATAAAGGATTGGCATTAAGAACAATCAAAGGACAGATTTCTGCTCTGTCAGTGTGGTTTCAGCGGCCGCTGGCCACCCACTCGCTGGTTAAGACCTTCCTTCAAGGGGTCTTACGTATTAAACCTCCAGTTAAATCCCCGCTTTGCCCGTGGGATTTAAACCTTGTTCTGTCAAGTTTACAGAAACAACCGTTTGAGCCGTTGGCTGAAATTCCTTTGGTTTTACTGACAAGAAAGTTAGTATTTTTGGTCGCCATAGTTTCCGCAAGAAGAGTATCGGAACTGGCGGCCTTATCCTGTAAGGAACCATATCTTATTTTTCATAAGGACAGGGTCGTTCTCCGCCCTCATCCTTCCTTCCTACCGAAGGTTGTATCCAGTTTTCATTTGAACCAGGATTTGGTATTACCATCCTTCTTCCCTAAACCTACTTCCAGAAAGGAAGGGTTGCTGCATACCTTGGATATCGTCAGGGCCATGAAGGCCTATCTTAAAGCTACAAAGAAGATCCGGAAAACAGATGTGCTGTTCATATTACCGGATGGGCCCAAGAAGGGGCAGGCAGCTGCAAAGTCCACCATTTCTAGGTGGATTAAGCAATTAATCACTCAGGCCTACGGCTTGAAAGGGTTGCCTCCTCCAGTATCATTAAAGGCTCATTCTACTAGGGCCATGGGCGCCTCCTGGGCAGCACACCACCAGATCTCTATGGCTCAAGTTTGCAAGGCGGCAACCTGGTCTTCTGTCCACACGTTTACAAAATTCTACCAGTTGGACGTAAGAAGGAAGTCTGATACAGCCTTTGGGCAGGCAGTGCTGCAGGCTGCAGTTTGAGACCCTCGGATTCCGGGGGCTCCTCTTTTTTGAGTTAAATTTAAAATTTAAGATTATTTTTCTCAACTAAGTTGGATTTATTATGATTTGAGTATTTCTCTAAATTAAATCCTTTTGTCTTGGAGATGTTCTCCCTCCCCTCATTGTGAGCATTGCTTTGGGACATCCCATATAGTAATGAATATGCCGCTCTGTGTCCCGTGATGTACGATAAAGAAAAAGGGATTTTTAATACAGCTTACCTGTAAAATCCTTTTCTTGGAGTACATCACGGGACACAGAGCTCCCACCCCTCTTTTTGGGGACCATTTTGGGAGGCATACTGCTTGCTACAAAACTGAGGTACTCCTCCTATGGGAGGGGGTTATATAGGGAGGGGCATTTCCTGTTTGAGATTGCCAGTGTCAACACCTGAAGGTACTCCATATAACCCATATAGTAATGAATATGCCGCTCTGTGTCCCGTGATGTACTCCAAGAAAAGGATATTACAGGTAAGCTGTATTAAAAATCCCTTTTTTTTTCCTGAATCTTCCCTCTAAAGTGAAGGTGTGTGTTATACACCAAACAAATATGGTACATCCAAATAACACACCTCTTTACTCGCATACAGCCACAAAGGGAAGAGAATTCTTGTTGGGCAGTGCATTAGTTCTCGAACAAACACACTTGGACCAAATTTTTATGATTCAAAGAATGTCAAGCAAAATGGTCGGCCCTCACGCATATTCACTTCATCAAATCTGGCCCTCTTTGAAAAAAGTTTGGACACCCCTGCCATACACTATTCAGTCTGATTGTACAGTCTACCAAAACTATGAAATAGGAGCAACCACCTGAACAATCCAATTTGCACTGCATAGTTGATGGTAGATCTGAAATATTGTATGGCCACTTTTGTGCCACCCACCATGGATATACATTGGTATTTTGACGTTAATTACTGTTGTCATGGCAGCAGATGGCTGCCATAACCCCAATATTTTTTTTCCACAGCGGCCGGTCTGCTTTAAGATACAAATTATCTATGCGATGGATTTGCGCAAGATCACTTTTATGGGTGGCAGGAGAGATGCTGCGTAACCCACGCAACACCCCCCCCCCCCCCCCCCCCGGCCGTGCCTTGAAGGTCTCCACTGCTTATCGGAGCCATTGACAGCAGCGGTGACTATCCGGTCCTGTGGCCTGATAAGCATGAAGTTGAGTAAGGGTATGATGGCCCCCTACTTGACTCTATGCCCTTAGAGGACTGCAGCGAAGTCACTTCCATCCTATAGAGGGGACTGTATGTTCTATACACACACTGTGTGTGTGTGTTATACATTTTTTTTTCTCTTCCGTTCATGGATGTACACAGCAGCAATTGACCTTGGGTTATTATCCTTCCTTTCAGGAAATGACTAGGGGGCTCCGTCCTACCTAGGGGCTGCGGCTGCTGTGGGGTGCTGTATGTCTTTATGATGCTGCTGGGGGGGGGGGGGGGGGGGCCTGTGGTGTCTGGTATGTTTGCCGTGTTTTTGCTTTTTTTTGTCACTGTTTTAAAAACGTGTTTGGCCGCCATTTTGCCGATGACGAACGTTCGTATTAACGATCTGAGCCATTTTCTTGTAGCCCGCATGCTGTTTTTTGTATGTCGGTGGCCATCTTGGAAGGGATGTTGGCCTCTAGTGACCAGAATAACGGCGAGAATACTCCCAGGACACTTCCTGAGGGATGGCACAGGCAGCGTTTCTAGCTTCTCAGCAGCACTACAGCCTGGTCGGGTGGTGAGTCCTCTGGGGGATCCCCTGTTCTCTGTTGCCGCCAGGAGGGTGGCCTGTGGGTCTTGCCTTGCAGTACAAGGGTGGCATTTACAGTGGGGGTCAGCATGGCTTCTACCCCAAGTAGGGGTGCAACGGATCAAAAAACTCACGGATCGGATCGATCCTCGGATCAGGAGTCACGGATCGGATCATTTTCGGATCAGCAAAAAAAAAAAAGGGTCAGTTTTTTCATTGGTCCAAAAAAAAAAAAAATATATATATATATATATATATATATATATATATATATATATATATATATATATATAATAAAATAATATATTTTTTTTTTGGACCAATTAAAAAAAGGAACCTTCTTTTTTTTTTTTGCTGATCCGAAAAAAGAGCACAATAGCAATTCACAGGGGTGGATTAAAGAGGAAGCAGGTGAGGCTGTTTGGGACTTAAAGTACAATCTTGATGTTTTTACAGCAACAAAAAAAAAAAAAAAATATATATATATATTTTTTTTTTTTTTTTTTTTTTCTGTAAAAACATCAAGATTGTACTTTAAGTCCCAAACAGCCTCACCTGCTTCCTCTTTAATCCACCCCTGTGAATTGCTATTGTGCTCTTTTTTCCCCCCTTTCCCCCCCCTCCTCTCACACCAGTGCTTCACTGCTAACATTCCCATTCAACTTGCTAGAGCCCAGTGCACAGCGTGACACGCCTCCCCGGGGAGGTGGGGAGGCGTGTCACGCTGGGCTCTGGCAAGCAGACTGGCCGCCGCTCCGGAGCTAGGCCGAAGCCGGGGACTTTCCTAGGCCTAGGCTCCGGAGCGCTCCGCGGATCGCGGGGTGTGCCGATCCGAACGGGGTGGCCCGTTCGGATCACGGATCGGTGACGATCCGTTACACCCCTAACCCCAAGCATGCCAGAGTTAACCCTTAGTGCCCCTGTTCCTGCGGCCTCAGATGCTATGACGGCAGTCCTTGAGGCGTTTGTTGCCAGGATTGAAGCGGCGAGTGGCCAGAAGGGGGGTACAAAGTGCCCCCTCCGCCTTCTTCTGGGGATGTCTCTGACATGGAATCAGGCCCTGCTACTGCATCTGGCCCTGGTTCCGTTCTGTCAGAAGATGCAGGCCTAGCCCACACAGACAGTGAGGATGACTGCTTCAGGGTCAGCGCATAAGGCGTTTGTTGGAGCTCTTATCACTGCGGTGCGGGATACTCAAACTTGAGGATTCGGCGGAGGCATCAGACAAGCCGGTCCCGCACCGCGAAAGTATTTCCTTGTGTTCCTTATCTGGACAAATTGTTGTACAAGGAATGGGATCGGCCGCAGAAAGTTTTTGCTGTTCCAAAATACTTTGCGGTCCGTTACCCTTTTGAGGAGGACATGTTCACAGTGGTGGGGTAAAGTCCTTGCTGCAGGAGCTAGAGGCGCAGAATGCTCCTGAGCTCTGTGTGGAACTGGCAGAGTTGGTGCAGGGCCTAAAGTTTGCCTGTGAGTCTGCCCTGGATACGCTTCTCTTCATCTCCAGGGCCTACGTGGTGGTGCTACGCCGCCTTGTGTGGATGAAGTGTTCGTCTGCGGACCAGTCTTCAAAAAAGGCCTTGGTGGATTTACCCTTTAAGGGTGAACGGCTTTCTGAGGCGTCTCTGGATGACATAATAAAGGATGCCACAGGAGGTAAGAGCACTCCCACAATCTGGAAAGGGTAAGGAGCCTCGCCGTAAGCAAGGGCCCTCCTTTACTGACCCCAAGCGTTTTTTTCGCCCGCCAGGTGCAGCAGGAAAAGGTTTCCAGTGTGCTAAGGCGCCCGCTGAAGGACAAAAGCGCACCTGGTACCGCAAGCCCAACAAGCCTGCTTCTGCACGAAGGTCTGCCCCCGCCCGTATCTCGGGTGGGGGGCCAGCTTCGCTGCTCGGTGGAGGTCTCTTCTTTCCGACCGATGGGTTTGCGAAGTAGTTTCCTCGGGGTACAAGATAGAGTTTCTCTCTTGTCCACCAAACAGATTTTTTCCCTCCAACCTCCTCGAACGCCGGGAGGCCCTGTCAGGGGCTGTTTAGGATCTGCTGGTCAGGGGAGTGATTGTACCGGTTCCCTCAGCGGAACGGTTTCAGGGGTTTTACTCCAATTTGTTTGTAGTCCCCAAGAAGGAAGGGGTCTGTCAAATCCTGGACCTCAAGACCCTCAATTGTTTTGTCAAAGTGCAAAAGTTCAGGATGGAGTCTGTTCGCTCGGTAGTGGCGGCGCTCCATCAGGGGGATTTTCTGGCGTCCTTGGATATCAAGGACGCATACCTGCATATCCCCGTATGCGCAAAACATCAGCGATTTCTGCGTTTTGCGGTCGGAGAGGACCACTTTCAATTTGTGGCCCTCCCGTTTGGACTGGCCACGGTTTTCACCAAGGTGCTTGCTCCGATTCTGGCCCTGCTGAGGCAGCGCGGAATCGCTATCGTAGGATACCTGGACGACCTTCTTCTGAGAGCTTCTTCAAGCTCAGAATTAGAAGAGGATGTGTCTATCACCTGTCACGCCCTCTGAGAATTCGGTTGGCTGTTGAATGTCCAGAAGTCAGTACTGGTACCGTCTCAGCAGCTGGAATACCTTGGGTTGGTCCTGGATTCCTCAGAGGCAAGGGTTTTCCTCCCAACGGAGAAACTACAGACGCTGCAATCTGCGGTTGGCGACCCAGAAGTGGTCGTCGCTTCGCTTTTGCATGATGGTTCTGGGTCTGATGGTGGCCTCTTTCGAGGCGGTCCCATATGCTCAATTCCACACTCGAGTGTTGCAGAAAGAGATTCTGTCACGTTGGGACAAGCTCCCTTCGTCTCTGGATTACCAGATTCGGATGAGTCGCCTAGTCAGGTCCTCTCTAGTGTGGTGGCTGACATCTCCGGTACTTCGGACCGGAAAATCATTTCTGCCATGGCAGTGGTCACGACGGATGCCGTCCGGTCAGGATCCAGTCCAACAACACCACGGCCGTGGCGTATGTCAATCATCAGGGGGGCACATGGAGCTCGGCCGCAGCGACGGAAGTCGCGCACATTCTCCGGTGGGCCGAAAGATACGTTCCGGCTCTGTCGGGGGGTGCAGAACTGGCAGGCCGACTACCTAAGTCGCCAAGCGGTAGACCAAGGAGAATGGTCGCTACACCCGGAAGTGTTTCAGTGTCTGTGTCAAAGATGGGGCACTCCAGACGTGGATCTTCTGGCGTCCTGTCTCAATTGGAAGGTGTCACGGTTTGTGGCCAGGTCAAGAGACCCGTGGGCGAACACATTAGTGGCGCCATGGGGTCACTATCGCCTAATCTACGCCTTCCCTCCCCTGAAGCTTCTTCCTCGCCTGCTGCGCAGAGTGGAAGCGGAGGGGATACCAACGATCCTAATCGCTCCGGATTGGCTGCGCCGTCCCTGGTACGTGGACCTGGTGGCAGACGTCCCTTGGCATCTACCTCTGAGAGTAGATCTTCTGTCGCAGGGTCCTATCTTTCACCCTGCTTTAGTCGCTGGCTTTAAAAGCATGGCTGTTGAGAGCCAGGTGTTGCAGGTCCGAGGCCTGTCGGACTCGGTGATCTCTACCATGCTACGGGCACGGAAGTCTACGTCACGAAAGATTTACCATCGTACGTGGAAGGCCTACATCTCTGTGAAGAGATGAACTGGCACCCTCGTACATACGTGATGTCCCGGATTCTGCTGTTCTTACAGCGTGGAGTGGATCAGGCTCTCGCCTCAAGTACGGTTAAGGGTCAGGTTTTGGCCTTGGCTGTTTATTTTCAGCGGTCACTGGTGGCGCACTCCCTGGTGCGTACGTTTGCACAGGGGGTTCGGCATGTGGCTCCTCCTGTGCGTCCTCCACGGGACTTGAATCTAGTTATTTCGGTGCTTCAAGAGGCTCCGTTTGAGGACATTCGAAAGATTCCTTTGCTGACTTGCAAGGCTCCTTTCTTGGTCATCCACAAGGATAAGGTGGTGCTGCTGCCGCAGCCATCGTTCCTTCCAAAGGTTGTTTCGGCTTTTAACATTAATGAGGACGTTGTTTTGCCATCCTTATGTCCTCGGCCGAAGGAGACCACTTTGCATTCCTTGGACGTGGTTCGGGCCCTACGGGTGTACTTGTCTGCTACGGCTCCGTTTCGGAAGTCGGATTCACTGTTCGTGTCGGTGACTGGTCCTATGAAAGGTCTGGCGGTCTCGTTGGCCACCATTTCTAGGTGGATCAGACAGGTCGTGCTCCAGGCCTATGCCCTAAAGGGGCGCATTCGACCAGGGTGATTGGTGCCTCCTTGGCTTTCTGCCATCAAGCGTCTGTTTTACAGGTGTGTAAGGCAGCGACCTGGTCGTCAGGCCACACCTTTTCAAAGTTTTACAAGGTGGATGTGATTGCATCTTCGGATGCCTCCTTTGGCCTGAAGGTTTTACAGGCGGCTGTTTAAGGTTGAAGTTCCTTCGTTACATAGTTACATAGTTACATAGTTAGTCAGGTTGAAAAAAGACACAAGTCCATCCAGTTCAACCACAAAAAACAAAATAAAAAAACACAGTAAAATCCTATACACGTTGAGGAGCTCTGGTTTGTTTGGGGTGAAGTTTGGCTTGCTGTGTTTTTCCCACCCCTCAAATTTTTTTTTTTACACTGCTTGGGGACGTCCCTAAGGTCAATTGCTGCTGTGTCCGTCCATGAACGGAAGAGAAAATAGGATTTTTGTACTCACCATAAAATCTATTTCTCTGAGTTCATGGAAGGACACAGCACCCTCCCCTCCTTTGTTTGTACTGCTTGTTTACGAACTGGGGCTGCATGATGCAGAGAGAGGGATGTACCCGGGGGACCTGCTATACTGAGAGAAGTGTTTTAACACTTGAAGTGCTGTTTTTTCTGCCTAGTCATCTCCTGAAAGGAAGAATAATAACCTAAGGTCAATTGCTTATGTGTCCGTCCATGAACTCAAATTCCCAGCAGATACTGCAGCTGCTGACTTTTAAAATAAGGCCCCCTGCCTGTCCAGGGCACCCACAATGTACTTTTTTTTTTTTTTTAAGGGACAGTATAAAAGAAATAGCGAACACATTCGCTAGTCGCACACACATGTAAACTGTGTTTAAAGCACACATGTGGGGTATCGCCACGATCGTTGGAGCGAGAGCAAGGATCTAGCAAAAGACCTCTAACTCAACTGGTAACCTGCTATAAAAAAAAAAAAAATTGTCACCAATAAAGATTTTTAAGTGTCTAAGTTTGTTGTCATTCCACGAGCGGGCACAATTTTGAAGCATTACATGTTTGGTATCAATTTCCTCAGCGTAGCATCTTTCACAATGTAGAAACAAATTGGGCTAACTTTATGGTCTTTTTTTGAATAAAAAAAAAAAGTGTTTTTCCAAAACAAATTGCATCTGACAGCTGCGCAAATAAGTTGTCACAGAAAGTATTGCAACGACTAGGGCAGCGATGTTGAACCTTGGCACCCTATATGTTTTGAACTACATTTTCCATGATGCTCATGCACTCTGCAATGTAGTGGAGCACCGTGGAAAACATCTGGGGTGCCAAGGTTCACTATCTGTGCTCTAGGGTGTCAGAAAATTAGAACCCCCAAAAAGTATACACTTTTGTAAACAAAAAAGGTTACACATTTTTATTTTAAAACAAGAAGTGTAAAAAATAGGCTTGCCCCTTAATGGGTTAAAGGAAGAAGTAGAAACGTGGGTGGAAATAATACAAAAAAAAAATATAGGTGGTAAAATGTATGGAGGTGTGGTCCACAGAAGTTTAACCACACTTTATTCTTTGATGCTGTAAGCCAGTGCACAATGAGACGTGAAGTTTCCTGCATTGTCACATGATACAGGAAGAGATGGGCTTAGAATGCCAAGAGGTGAATACTCAAAGCTTCCATGGACTAGGTAACACTAGTACACCGGCAGCCTGGGGGGAGGCAAGATGAGGTTGGCACAGTTTACTGTAATGAGGGCTACTTTTTTTTTTTTTTAGGAAGTCTGAGTTGTGATGCTTCCCCATTATATTTTATTACATATTGAAATTGGGGTGACAGTACCTGTGTTGCGTCTTTTGGAATAAGTTAGAGATTTAAATGTTTGGTTGGGAAAGCAAGTCGCTAGAATTTATGCAAAATAATACATTAAATACAGGTAGTATTCCTTCTGGCTATAAATGCTGCCTACTGAAGGATTGGACACTAGCAAACTACTCTTGGCCCAAAGTCCAGCCCAAATGAACCATTGCTGCTTCCTTAATGCCTCAAGGTGTTTGTTTAACTAGTGTCCTAGGAGGATGAACTGCTCTATGTAGAAAAAAAAATACTCACGCTTCCCTCCCTTACTCCAATTTTTTTTTTTTTTCAAATGTTTTGCTAATTCTTGTGTTTTTCTGAATACTTTGAAGTAAAACCCAAGAAAATGACCCTGTAATATATTGTGCATTTACTAAGCGGTGTACAAATGTTTAACATGTATAATTTTAACAATATAGGACATGCATACAGCTACAAATACACATGCATGCAAGTCCTATCTTTTTCTAGCAAACGTACTAGTCTGTATGCATTAGGGATACACTAAAAGCCCCCTTTTGAGCTTTTCTTATGCTTAGTTCATATGTTCAGCAAAGAGGCTTTAGGCATTTCAGGAAAGTGTGGTGAATATGACAGTCTCTTTAGCATTTTTATGTGACAGAGTCCTTTTTAGTTTGTGCAGTTAACCTTTTTATCTTGGAATGTTTGGTAGCCATTCCTACATCAGTTTCTGAGAGAAGCATTTCTTCCTCCAGTCTCTAGATGGCAACATAGTATCCATAAATGCCATTGGTCAAATATGCTTAAATGCTGGGTTCACACATATGCGATGCAGGAACCAGCGTTATTTTTGTTTGGGTTCCCGCATCGCCTGTAGCTCTTCTCTGTGGGTGTCAATACAAAGTTAATGACACCCCAGATCGGATAACAGTGTGAAATGGTGCAGAAATCACATAGGCGTGAACGCCAATGTGATCCGATTCCAGTGCAGGCCAAAAAAGTCCTGCACCATTTTGGCCAGAAAGCAATGCAAATTCAGCCATACAAACTGTGGCTGAATTTGCATCACATGTGATCTGCACAGAAATGTGGTGTGAATCAAATGCGATGACTGTTTGCACAAGTGTGAACCCAGCTTAATTCTTATTGACATGCTACAATTAATCACTTGAAGACCAGGGCTTTTCTGGCACTTTTACATGTAACTTTTTATTTTTTATCGAAAATTACTTTAATCCAAACATATTTGTTTAACCACTTCAGCCCCTGAGGATTAGACTGCTGAATGACCAGAGCACTTTTTACAATTTGGCACTGGGCTGCTTTAACTGTTAATTGTGCGGTCATGCAATGTTGTTCCCAAACAAAATTTGCATCCTTTTCTTCAACACAAATAGAGCTTTCTTTTGATATTTGATTGCCTCTGCGATTTTTTTTTTGTGATATAAACGGAAAAAGACCGAAAATTTTGAAAAAAATATTTTCTATTTTTTGTTGTAAGAAAAATGCAATAAACTCAATTTTAGTCATACATTTAAGCCAAAATGTATTCTGCCACATGTCTTTGGTAAAAAAAATGTCAAGCGTATATTTATTGGTTTGCACAAAAGTTATAGCGTCTACAAACTAGAGTACATTTTCTGGAATTTACGCAGCTTTTAGTTTGACTGCCTATCTCATTTCTTGAGGTGCTAAAAGGGCAGGACAGCACATTACACGGCTAGGCTCCCAAAAAGTCTCACACTTGTGGTATCCCCGTACTCAGGAAAAGCAGCAGAATGTATTTCGGGGTGTAATTCCACATATGTCCATGGCATGTTTGAGCAATATATTATTTAGTGACAACTTTGTGCAAAAAGAAAAATTAAAAATGTGTCGAAAAATTTGAATAATGTGCAAAAGTTCATTTATTTCACTAATGCAACTTAAAAGGTGAAAACTAGGTGAAACTAATTTATTTAATTTATGAGATAAACTCATTACATGCAAAGCAAGATAGTTCAAGCCGTGATTTATCATTATTCTGATGATTATGGCTCATGAAAACCCCAAATCCACAATCTCAGAAAATTAGAATATTACATGCAATCAATATAACAAGGATTGTACATAGAACAATATCGGACCTCTGAAAAGTATAAGCATGCATCTGTACCCAGTACTTGGTTTGGGCCCCTTTTTCAGCAATTACTGCCTCGAAGCAGTGTGGCATCGAAGCTATCAGCCTGTGGCACGGCTTAGGAGTTATGGAAGACCAGGATGCTTCAATAGCGGCCTTCAGTTCTTCTGCATTGTTTGGTCTCATGTCTCTCATCTTTCTCTTGGCAATGCCCCACAGATTCTCTATGTGGTTCTGGTCAGGCAAGTTTGCTGGCCAATCAAGCACAGTAATCCCACGGTCATTGAACCAGGTTTTGGTGCTTTTGGCAGTGTGGGCAAGTGGCAAGTCCTGCTGGAATATGAAGTTTGCATCCCCATAGAGCTTGTCTGCGGAAGGAAGCATGAATGCTCCAAAATCTCCTGGTAGAAGGCTTGCTTTTACATGAAAGCCGACCGCTGGCTGAAAGGAATGATACCAAGATGATACCTAAACCAGCAGGCATCATTCTGGTATAACCACTCAAAGTCCAGCAACATACCAGTACTTTGCTGCTCCTTGTTGGGCATATATTGTAATCTGTGGGCGGAACCAAAAAAAGGGATTGCTCGGTGGGTATGCCCACCATTAGAATACTGCCCTTCATCCACCCACTTCTAATGATGGGCATACATGCACGATTTTGTTTTTAACTGTGGTGGTTAAATCACCTCCTAGAGCGCTGGAGTTGCTGATTTACGTATCGTGGGAGCAAATGCTGTTGCTGTCGAGGTAAATAAATCAGTGCTGCAGCTAAGTGGCGTACTTGCTAAGTAAATGATGGTTAACAATAAAACAAAGTAACATTACAGTATAGCAGTAAGGCATACCATACCTGCAGAGCAAATACAAAAAAAAACATAAAAAAATAAAAACGATTTTAACCGCTTGCCGACCGCACTATAGCCGAATGATGGCTACAGTGTGGCTGGATAATTCTGGGAGGGCGTACATTGATGCCTCCAAGAATCGCGCTCCCGCACACCCTCTGGGGCACGCACACGGAAGTATCCATGACCGCTGGGTCCTCTGGATAGCGGCCATTTACCACGTGATCGCTCCATCAAATGACTGGGCGATCACATGTAAACAAACTGGCGTCATGTCCGGTTTCTCTCTCCCCTCTCCGTACAGTGTGAGATGAGAGGGGAGAGATCGGATGCTCAGTGACAAATCCAGCACTCATTCATCCATCACTCTGCATTAGCCATCCCGCCAGCCACGCTCAGCCATACTGCCATTCATACACATCCATCCCTCTGTCATACTTATCCATTCATCCAGCTCAACCATCCCACCCACCCTCAGCCGTACCCAGTCATGCTCAGCTATACTGATGAGGCGAACACCCCCCGTTCGGTTCGCTCCAGAACCTTTGAACGGACCGACCGTTCACGCGAACATTTAGAACCCCATTGACGTCTATGGGATATGAACGTTCAAATTCAAAAGTGCTAATTTTAACCACTTAACCCCCGGACCATATTGCTGGTCAAAGACCAGAGCACTTTTTGCGATTCCGCACTGCGTCGCTTTAACTGACAATTGCGCAAATAAGCAATAAGCGTTTATTGATTGGTTTGCGCAAAAGTTATAGCGTTTACAATATAGGGGGTATTTTTATGGCATTTTTATTAATATATTTTTTTTACTAGTAATGACGGCGATCTGCGATTTTTGTTCGGTACTGCGACATTATGGCGGACACTTCGGAAACTTTTGGCGATCAGTGCTATAAAAATGCATTGGATTACTATAAAAATGCCACTGGCAGTGAAGGGGTTAAGCATGTTCCCTGGGTGTGTTCTAACTGTGGGGGGAGGGTGGCCTCACTAGGGGAAATGCTGATCGCTGTTCATACATTGTATGAACAGACGGTCAGGCATTTCTCCCCTGACAGGACCGGGAGCTGTGTGATGCTTAACCGGTTAACGCCCGCCGCATGTATATGTACGTCCACAGAATGGCACGTACAGGCATATGGGCGTACATGTACGTCCCCGCCTTTCCCGGGGTCGGGGGTCCGATCGGGACCCCCTCCGGTACATACGGTGGCCGTTAACCGTGTGGGAGCGATCCGGGATGAGGGGGGGCTATTGGTTTCTAGCCACCCCCTCGCGATCGCTCCCAGCGAAGCGCTTCCACCTGTGTAACTGTAAACACAGGCAGGGAGGAAGTGATGTCATCTCTCCTCTGGTGGTCTTTTCAGTCCGGATCCAGAGGAGAGAAGACATCAGTACAGTGAGTTGCACCAAGCACCACACTGACACAGCACACATAGGCACATAACCCCCCCGATCACCCCCCTGTCACAGTGTCACTGATTGCAGTGATCATTTATTTTCTGATCACTGCATTTAGTGTCATTTGTGACAGAAAAAAGTGTTAGGGCAGTTAGCTTTAGGCCCCTTTAGGTCCAGGGTAGCCCCCTACCCCCCTAATAAAGGTTTAACCCCTTGATCACCGCCCTAGTTAACCCTTTCACCCCCTATTGCCAGTGTCACTAAGCGATCGGTTTTCTGATCGCTGTATTAGTGTCACTGTTGCCGCTAGGTAGCTAGTTTTTTTTTAGGTTCACCGCCAGGTTTCTATAGCGCTAGGTACCCCCATAAATAAAGGTTTTAACCCCTGATTGCCCCTAGAGTTAACCCTTTCACCAGTGATCACCGTATAAGTGTCACTGGTGATGTGGGTTAGCCAGTTAGTTATTTAGTTATTTTAGGTTCGCCGCCAGGTTTTTAGAAAGCGTCAGGTACCCCCATATATTACCTAATAAAGGTTTTAACCCCATGATTGCCCCCCTAGTTAACCCTTTCACCAGTGATCACTGTATAAGTGTTACGGTTGGTGCTGGTTGGTTAGTTTGCTGTTTATAGCATCAGGGCACCCGCCGTATATAACCCAATAAAGGTTTAACCCTCTGATCGCCCGGCGGGTGATATAAATAAAATGTTAGCATCAGTCAGGGTCTGCGTCGGCCCAGGCAGCGTTAGGTTAGTGCCAGTAATGCTTACACCCACGCGCAAAGCATACACCCCCCTTAGTGGTATAGTATCTGAACGGATAGATACCTGATCTGATCAGATCTATACTAGCGTACCCAGCAGTTTAGGGTACCCAAAAACGCATTGTTAGCGGAATCAGCCCAGATACCCGCTAGCACCTGCGTTTTCCCCCTCTGTGCAGCCCAGCCCAACCCACCCAAGTGCAGTATCGATCGATCACTGTCACTTACAAAACACAAGACACATAACTGCAGCGTTCGCAGAGACAGGCCTAATCCCTGCGATCGCTAACAGGTTTTTTTTAAGCGTTTTCTACGTTTGCTTTTCTACAGATCAGGTGCTTTTTTTACCTGTGAATCATCACCAGTGTACGACTAAATTTAGAGACCAAAATGGCAAAGCGAATGTACACTGGTGAAGAGGCCTTTAGGATTCTGAGCATGACAGATAGTGAAGAGGAGGAGGTCACGCATCTGTCAGAATCTGGCTCAGAATACGAACCCGTTTACGACAGCGGCTCCATGCTAGATAGCTCTGACGATGAAGTTGTGGTCCCTGCTAAGGCCAGGCGTATGCGACCCCGTTCTGATGTTGTTGAGCAGCAAGAACCGCAGGACACTTGCATGGAGCAGAGAAGTACTAGCGCCGATATTCCTTCTGGTGAACTGGCAAGCACCAGCGGCCTAGTACACCCTGGTCGTTCATCCAGCACTGCAGTAACACTTGGTGACGTGGCGAGTCCCATAAGTGCAGTTCAAGCTGGCGAGGTGGCAAGCACAAGTAGTGTCCCGCTGCCACCAAGAAGAAGACAGAGACAGGCCCGTCGTGCCCATAGTGCCCTTCCTGTAGAATTTGCCTATCCAGATTGGGTCCCCACCACTTCTGCAGCACCCGTACCTCCCCCATTCACTGGCCAACCCGGTATTCAGGTGGATACAGTTGATTTTACGTCACTTGATTTCTATTCGCTGTATTTCACGGAAGATCTCTATGGATCTATTGTGGACCAGAGTAATTTATATGCTGGTACCTACATCGCCGCTAATCCCCAGTCTCTCCTTGCCAAAGAATGGAAACCAATTACGGTTTCCGAATTTAAGACCTTTCTGGCCCTTACCCTCAACATGGGCATACACAAATTTCCGAAGTTGCGGATGTATTGGTCCATACATCCAATTCACAATATGCCCATATTCTCTGCTCACATGGCCAGGAATCGATACGAGGCGATCCTGCGGTTCCTGCATTTCAGTGACAATGCACTTTGTCGTCCGCGTGGAGACCCTGAATTTGACCGGCTCTACAAAATTCGGCCCCTCATAAACCATTTCAACGAACGTTATGCAGCCTTGTTTAATCCCCAGCAAGTTGTATGCGTTGATGAGTCCCTCATTAAATTTTCTGGCCGCTTGTCTTTCAAACAGTTCCTTCCCAGCAAGCGTGCCAGATACGGGGTCAAGCTCTATAAGCTATGTGACAGGGCAACAGGCTACACATGGAGCTTTAGGGTTTATAAGGGCAAAGATAGTGAGGTAGAGCCGGAAATGATTTCCAGATTACATGGGGAGCGCTGGCAAGATCGTGTGGGACTTGGTGTCACCCTTATTCGGAAAGGGGTACCACTTGTATGTGGACAATTATTACAGCAGCGTGCCACTTTTTAGTCACTTGTTTGATCATCAGATTGGAGCATGTGGCACCGTGCGACCTAATCGCCGGGGCTTTCCCCAGAGGCTTGTAGATTCTCGTCTTAGGCTGGGGGCGAGAGCCTGCTGCTGGTGTAATAATTTGCTCGCTGTGAAGTGGCAGGACAATAAGAATGTTTTCGTTCTTACCACCCTTCACGCAGACACGACAGTACAAATTCGTTTGGCGACTGGTGTTACATAGTTACATAGTTAGTCAGGTTGAAAAAAGACACAAGTCCATCCAGTTCAACCACAAAAAATAAAAAAAAACAAAAAAAATAAAAAACACAGTAAAATCCTATACACCCAACTCCATACCCACAGTTGATCCAGAGGAAGGCAAAAAACCCCAGCAGAGCATGATCCAATTTGCTACAGCAGGGGAAAAAATTCCTTCCTGATCCCCCGAGAGGCAATCGGATTTACCCTGGATCAACTTTACCTACAAATCTTAGTACTCAGTTATATTCTGTACATTTAGGAAAGAATCCAGGCCTTTCTTAAAGCAATCTACTGAGCTGGCCAGAACCACCTCTGGAGGGAGTCTGTTCCACATTTTCACAGCTCTTACTGTGAAAAAACCTTTCCGTATTTGGAGGTGAAATCTCTTTTCCTCTAGACGTAAAGAGTGCCCCCTTGTCCTCAGTGTTGACCGTAAAGTGAATAACTCAACACCAAGTTCACTGTATGGACCTCTTATATATTTGTACATGTTGATCATATCCCCCCTTATTCTCCTCTTCTCAAGAGTGAATAAATTCAGTTCCTCTAATCTTTCCTCATAGCTGAGCTCCTCCATGCCTCTTATCAGTTTGGTTGCCCTTCTCTGCACTTTCTCCAGTTCTCCGATGTCCTTTTTGAGAACTGGTGCCCAAAACTGAACTGCATATTCCAGATGAGGTCTTACTAATGATTTGTACAGGGGCAAAATTATATCTCTGTCTCTGGAGTCCATACCTCTCTTAATACAAGAAAGGACTTTGCTCGCTTTGGAAACCGCAGCTTGGCATTGCATGCCATTATTGAGCTTATGATCAACTAAAACCCCCAGATCCTTCTCCACTACAGATCCCCCCAGTTGTACTCCCCCTAGTATGTATGATGCATGCATATTCTTAGCCCCCAAGTGCATAACTTTACATTTATCTACATTAAACCTCATCTGCCACTTAGTCGCCCAATTAGACAGAGCATTGAGGTCGGCTTGTAAATTGGAGACATCCTGCAAGGACGTTATTCCACTGCATAGCTTGGTGTCATCTGCAAAGACAGAAATGTTACTTTTGATCTCAGACCCAATATCATTTATAAATATATTGAAAAGTAAGGGTCCCAGCACTGAACCTTGGGGTACACCACTGATAACCTTGGACCATTCAGAGTAAGAATCATTAACCACGACTCTCTGAATTCTGTCTTTCAGCCAGTTTTCTATCCATTTACAAACTGATATATCCAATCCTGTAGACCTTACCTTACACATGAGCCGTGTGTGTGGAACTGTATCGAACGCTTTTGCAAAATCCAAATATATCACGTCCACAGCCACACCTCTGTCCAGGGTTTTACTTACCTCTTCATAAAAGGAAATCAGGTTTGTCTGACAACTTCTGTCTTTCATGAATCCATGTTTTCTGCTGCTTAAATAGTTTTTTTCCAGCAAGAACTCATCCATGTGGTCTTTTATTAAACGTTCCAGTATCTTCCCAACTATAGAAGTTAAACTAACAGGTCTTTAGTTGCTTGGTAAAGACTTTGTTCCCTTTTTAAATATGGGCACCACATTGGCCCTGCGCCAATCCAGTGGTACTATTCCTGTCTTTAATGAGTCCCTAAATATTAGATACAGTGGCTTTGAAATGACAGAGCTCAACTCACCTAGGATCCGTGGATGGATGCCATCAGGTCCAGGTGCTTTATCCACCTTTATTCTGTCTAAATATTTCTGGACCATATCACTTTTGAGCCATTGTGGATTTGAGGCTGTGTCACTCCCACCCCCATTTTGGACATGAGCTCCCCCATGCTCCATTGTATACACAGAGCTGAAGAAAATATTTAATAAATTTGCCTTCTCTTTGTCCCCAGTCACCCACTCTAGATTATTTGTTGTGGAGAAACCCCTCTGTGTCCACGAATATAACCAAAATATGGGAAGGGTGGACCTCAACGACCAGTTGATGGCGCGGTATCATATTGCCCGTAAGGCGAGACGCTGGTACAAAAAAGTGTCTCTATATTTATTCCAATTGACTTTACTGAATGCTTTTGTCTTATACAAAGCTTCAGGACGGAATGGATCCTCACATCATCACAGAACTCCTGTATCCAGGCGGTTCTACACCTCACCATCCCCTACCAAATGCAGTAAGCCGACTGCATGAGCGGCATTTTTCATATGCCCTCGAGAGTACCTCGAGAGTACCTCTACCCAACGAGCCCCCCAAAGAAAATGTTGTGTCTGTACCAAGCGCGGATTTAGGCGTGGCACCCGTTATTTTTGTCCCCAATGTCCTCCTGATCCTGGTCTTTGTATTGGTGAATGTTTTGAACACTTCCACACACGAGTGAAGTATTAGCGTAGGGTAAAACATTTCACAAAAAAATCCCACTAGATGGTGCTACACCATGTAACAGTACCACACAACGTATTGTGTTGGGAACAAATACAACAAAACCTCCGTGCAGCTGTAAACCACTTGGGAACATGGGAAATAGACAAAAAACAAAAAGTACAGCGCACAGTGGTCAAGTGAATGTCACTTTATAGTCTGTAAATGTAAAAACACGAAACAACTGAACATGAACAAAAAATAGCAGCAATATGACAGCGGAATTAAAATTGATTAAAAACTGATGACAGTCCTCTATGCATACACTGCAATGGTATAGAGATGGTAAGATTGAAACCAAAGATCAATATGGGGAGATGGCAGATATTGTTACCAGACAGTGGACACACTATAGTGTGAGGAGGTGGTACAGTACCTCAATGATGTCTCTCATACCTCCATGCAGGGAGGTGGTACAGGCAGTGGAAGGGTGTTGTCCACGCCAAGGGCAGTCAATGAGATGGTTCTGGTGCAGGGGAAAGTTCATCCAAGTCACCCGGATGTAAGAGCGAGGCCCGCAGGAGCGGGATCCTCCTCACAGCTGTGGTGTAAGACAGCGGGGGGAGCCTGGACCGAACGAGGCTACACTGTTCCCATGACGTTGCCGCGTGGATCAAAGCATGGAGGGGGCGGGATCTTCGCTGTATCACAGGGGACAAGGAAGGAAGCGGTGTCCGGACGCCGTCCCTCAAGCGGTCATGTGATACTAGCAGCCAATCAGGAGAGTAGAACCCAGGCAATGGAGAGGCTATGGGGAGGCATGTACAAACGTCACTGCAAGGACCCCCGAGAGTCAGAGTGCATAAGGACAGCACCTAGGAGCTTCTTAGAGCGTCAGAGGATTTTAGAAAACAAGGCTCACCCCCTTGTTTTCTAAAATCCTCTGATGCTCTAAGAAGCTGTGAGGAGGATCCCGCAGGAGGATCCCGCTCCTTCGGGCCTCGCTCTTACATCTGGGTGACTCTTACATCCGGGTGACTTGGATGAACTTTCCCCTGCACCAGAACCCTCTCATTGACTGCCCTTGGCGTGGACAACACCCTTCCACTGCCTGTACCACCTCCCTGCATGGAGGTATGAGAGACATCATTGAGGTACTGTACCACCTCCTCACACTATAGTGTGTCCACTGTCTGGTAACAATATCTGCCATCTCCCCATATTGATCTTTGGTTTCAATCTTACCATCTCTATACCATTGCAGTGTATGCATAGAGGACTGTCATCAGTTTTTAATCAATTTTAATTCCGCTGTCATATTGCTGCTATTTTTTGTTCATGTTCAGTTGTTTTCGTGTTTTTACATTTACAGACTATAAAGTGACATTTACTTGACCACTGTGCGCTGTACTTTTTGTTTTTTAAAACATTTCACAGGCTAGGCACACTTACACAGGGTCTCCCAAGATGCCATCGCATTTTGAGAGACCCAAACCTGGAACCGAAAAGTTGAACAGTTACAGTTACAAAAAAGTGTTAAAAAAAAAAAAGTAAAAAAAAAAAAAAACACAAAAAATATAAAAAAAAAAAAAAAAAATAGTTGTTGTTTTATTGTTCTCTCCCTCTCTATTCTCTCTCTATTGTTCTGCTCTTTTTTACTGTATTCTATTCTGCAAAGTTTTATTGTTGTTATGTTTTTTTCATGCTTGCTTTTCAGGTATGTAATTTACTTTACTGTTTTCAGGTACGCCATTCAGCTGTTGCGCGGACTTATTTATCTTGACAGCAACAGTGTTTGCTCCCACGATATATAAAGCCGTGACTCCAGTGCTGTAGGAGGTGATTTCACCACCACAGTTAAAAAAAGAGCATATATGCCGAAGCATGGGGGCATTAGGGGCGGAGGAGCGATTTTGCTCCTAATGCCGCGTATATGCGGTCGACATTCGTGGAAAAGTCTGACCGTGTGTACGCGGCATAACTTTTTATGCCGCGTACATACGGTCGAAATTCCGACGGAGGCTTGCCCGTGGAAAAGTCTGACCGTGTGTACGCGGCATAACTTTTTATGCCGCGTACATACGGTCGAAATTCCGACGGAGGCTTGCCCGTGGAAAAGTCCGACCGTGTGTACCTGGCATTACTTTTTTGCGGGAGGATGCCCCCATGCTTCGGCATATATATATTTTAGGCACAGGTTGCGTTAAATGTTTTATTTTTTACTATGTTTTTTTTTTTGGTATTTGCTTTGCAGGTATGGTATGATCTTACTGTTATACTGTAATGTTACTTTGTTTTAATGTTAACCATCATTTGCTTAGCAGGTACGCCACTCAGTTGCAGCGCAAATTTATTTAGCGTGACAGCAACAGCGTTTGCTCCCACGATATATAAAGCCGCAACTCCAACTCTGTAGGAGGTGATTTCACCACCACAGTTAAAAAAAGTGCATATATGCCGAAGCATGGGGGCATTAGGGGTGGAGGAGCGATTTTGCTCCTAATGCCGCGTATATGCGGTCGACATTCCTACGGAGGCTTGCCCGTGGAAAAGTCTGACCGTGTGTACGTGGCATAACTTTTTATGCCGCGTACATACGGTCGAAATTCCGACGGAGGCTTGCCCGTGGAAAAGTCTGACCGTGTGTACGCGGCATAACTTTTCATGCCGCGTACATACGGTCGAAATTCCTACGGAGGCTTGCCCGTGGAAAAGTCCGACCGTGTGTACCTGGCATTACTTTTTTGCGGGAGGATGCCCCCATGCTTCGGCATATATATATTTTAGGCACAGGTTGCGTTAAATGTTTTATTTTTTACTATGTTTTTTTTTTTGGTATTTGCTTTGCAGGTATGGTATGATCTTACTGTTATACTGTAATGTTACTTTGTTTTAATGTTAACCATCATTTGCTTAGCAGGTACGCCATTCAGTTGCAGCGCGAATTTATTTAGCGTGACAGCAACAGCGTTTGCTCCCACGATATATAAAGCCGCGACTCCAACGCTGTAGGAGGTGATTTCACCACCACAGTTAAAAAAAGAGCATATATGCCGAAGCATGGGGGCATTAGGGGCGGAGGAGCGATTTTGCTCCTAATGCGCGTACATACGGTTGACATTCCTACGGAGGTTTTCCCGTGGAAAAGTCTGATCAAGTGTACACGGCATAGAAAAGTCCAACCGTGTGTACGCGGGATAGAAAAGTCCGACCGTGTGAACGTGGCATAACTTTTTTGCGGGAGGATGCCCCCATGCTTCGGCATATATAACTGGTGCATGTATGCCCATCATTAGAAGTGGGTGGATGAAGGGAGGTATTCTAATGGTGGGCATACCCACCAATCAATCTTTTTTCCATTCAGCCAACAGGCTGCATGAAAAAAAAAAGATTACAATACATGTCCAACAAGAACCATCAACGTACTGGTATGTTGATGGACTTTGAATGGTTATACCAGAATGATGCCTGCGGGTTTAGGCATCATCTTGGTATCATTCTTTTCAGCCAGCGGTCGGCTTTCATGTAAAAGCAGTCCTAGCAGCTAATTAGCCTCTAGACTGCTTTTACATTCAGTGGGAGGGAATGTCCCCCCCCCACCCGGATATAAACAGCGCTATTGGGAAATTGGGAAAGCATTTTATCACACCGATCTTGGTGTGGTCAGATGCTTTGAGGGCAGTGGAAAGATCTAGGGTCTAATAGACCCCATTTAAAAAAAAAAGAGTACAAACGAATCCTTATTGGATGACGAGGTGGCTGTCTCGGGGGTGGCGGATGTTTTGTCTCATTATTTTTGGGAAAACACTATGGAGGGTATGAGTAAGGGCATTGTGTGGGAAGGCCACAAGGCGGTAGTGAGGGGTGAACTGATCTCCCAGGGATCTAGACTAAAAAAAGCCCGGCAGGCAGACTTCAACAGGGTGCTACAGGCCCTCCAAAAGGCTGAACTTTGGCATAAGCATACCGGCGGCCCGGAGGCTTTGCGGGAGCTGACTGATCTGAGGGAATTATTTTTGCGTTTGCTAGACCGCCAGGCGCGTAAACAAATGCGCTATATGTCGCATAAATACTACGAGCACGGTAATAAATGTGGCCGTATGCTCGCCAGGGCACTCAGGAAGAAGCGTGCACAAATGTTGATACACAAGCTATCCCTACCCTCTGGGCTACTGGCGGTCAAGTCCTCCCAAATAGCCTCTGGGTTCCGTGATTATTATGCTACCCTGTATGACTTAGGTTCGACGCGCCCACCCGGGGCTAATGACTCGAGACTCACTGACATACATGACTATTTGAAGGCGTCTGGCCTTCCCTCGCTGACAGACGAACAGGCCACCCAACTAGAATCCCCTATCACCCCTGCGGAGATAGAGGCCACGTTGAAGTCTCTGCCCAATGGCAAGAGCCCCGGCCCCGACGGATTCACCAAAGCCTACTATAGACAATTCCTGCCTCTGCTATCTGGGTCGATGTGTGCTTACTTCAACTCCATAGCAGAAGGAAGTGTCATCCCTAGCGAGGCGTTGTTAGCTCAAATTTCAGTCATCCCCAAAGATGGGAAGGACCCGACCCAGCCCCAAAGTTACAGACCCATATCCCTCCTGAATGTGGATGTAAAAATCCTAGCAAAGATTCTCGCCACTAGACTGAAACACCTGATCCCGTTAATTGTCCACCCTGACCAGACGGGGTTTGTCGCGGGCCGGGAGGCCCGAGACAACTCTGTCAGAGCAATTCAGCTCATTCACTGGGCACGTGCCTCAGCCGACTCTCCCCCATATCTTATCCTCTCTACAGACGCGGAGAAGGCTTTCGATCGGGGTGGGCTGGAGCTATCTACAGGCCATGCTGGAAACTATGGGTCTTCGTGCAAATATGCTGACTTGGATTATGGCGTTGTATTCGGACCCAAGTGCCCAGGTAAAGGTTAATGGATTCCTTTCCCACAGATTCCCGATCAGAAATGGCACGAGGCAGGGGTGTCCGCTGTCGCCCATCTTGTTTGCCCTAGTGCTTGAGCCTTTCTTACGCACCGTCCGGGCAAATGTCAACATCAAAGGACTGACGGTGGGCCACACTTAGCACAAGCTTTCGGCATACGCTGATGATGTGCTGTTTCACTTGACGGAGCCCCTGATCTCGTTGCTAAATTTGCTGCGGGAACTTAACCATTTTGGATCTCTCTCAAATTTTAAAGTCAATTATTCAAAGTCTGAAATACTCCCTATCCAGATGTCGCCCTCACTGGCTGACCGGCTACAGACTGCTTTCCCGTTTACTTGGGCAAAGTCCTCTCTGAAATACCTAGGTGCCCGACTGACGGATAGGTACGATTCCCTTTACGCAGCCAACTTCCCCCCCTTGCTAGCCATAGTGAAAAATGACCTGGCCACTTGGACTAAGACGGCCTTTACCTGGCTGGGGAGGTTGGCTGTAGTAAAGATGAACATCCTGCCCCGCATCCTGTTTTATATGCAGATGTTGCCTATGTCCCTTCCTAGGGTTTTTTTTTACTCAAGTGTCCTGATCTCTAAATTTATTTGGAACGATCGGAAGCCGAGAATTGCGCTTCGGTTGCTTACACGCCCAAGAGAGGCAGGGGGCCTGGGTCTCCCTGATATTCAGAGATACCACAGGGCGATTATTCTACAGAGGATACTTAAAGCGGGGGTTCACCCTGTTAAAAAAAAAAAAATGTTTTTTTTTATTAGACCATTACATTCGGCATCGTAGCGCGAGCTACGGTATGCCGGTCTTACATTTTTTATCCCCGTACTCACTGTGCTATGGCTCATTGAAGATTCCGGGGAATGGGCGTTCCTATGGTGAGAGAAGGTGATTGACGGCCGGCCCTGGCATGTCACGCTTCTCCGGAAATAGCCGAAATAGGCTTGGCTATTCACGGCGCCTGCGCATAGCCTGTGCGCATGCGCTGTGAAGAGCCGAGACCTACTCCGGCTGTCTTCGGGGAGCGTGACGTGCCAGAGCCGGCCGTCAATCATCCTCCCTCTCCATAGGCACGCCCATTCCCCGCGGGAGTCAGAATCTTCAATGAGCGATAGCACAGTGAGTACGGGGATTAAAAATTTAAGACCGGCATACCGTAGCTCGCGCTACGATGCCGAATGTAATGGTCTAATGATGTGAAGGAGGGTGAACCACCGCTTTAATTGGCGCTTCCACACTGCCTCTAAGATCTGGGTTTCCATGGAAAAGTGTATGGCGGGTAGGAATCTTTCTTATGCCCCTTGGCTGTCCCGGGGGGATAGAGGACTGTCGGACTCTGTTTCCCCGCTGACGACCCAGACCTTGAGGATCTGGGACCGGCTCAATGCTCGGCTGGCATTGGCCCCTCCTGTGTCCTCTTTGGCCCCGTTAGGCGGCTTCCTGTGGTTCCCCAGGCGGGTTTTTTCGGGCCATGGGTGAATGATAGTAATGCTAGCTGTGGTAAACTGCTACGAGACGGTAAGCTTTTGCCCCTAGAGACACTTAGAGGACGGCATGGGTCCTTTCCCATGGACTTTTGGCGCTACAGACAGCTTCATCACTTTTTTGAGACCCACGGGGACTTGATCAGGGACACCTCTACGCTCAAAGCTTTTGAACGCCTCTTTATTGAAGAGGAACCGATTCCACACATGATCTCTGAACTTTACCGCTTGCTTAGCTTTGCGACCCCCAAACAGAAACCCGCTTTTGTCCGGACCTGGGAACGAGACTTGGAAACAACTTTTACCCCTGGCCAGCTGACGCAATTGTACCAATTCACCCGATCTAGCTCAATTGACTCCAAGACCCAAGAAACAAACTATAAATTGCTGTCGTGTTGGTACCGGGTGCCTGCGGACTTGGCTAGGATTTACCCTTCAGTGTCTGCCCGATGCTGGAGGGGCTGCGGCCACAGGGGTACGCTCTTGCATATCTGGTGGGACTGCCCAGTGATCAGACCTTTCTGGTTGGATGTACAGTCCCAGATTAAGGACATACTGGATCTGGACATCCCTTTCTCCCCGACCCACTTTCTGTTGCACATTCCTCCCATGCCGGCGAGTCAGTATAAACGCAGTTTGCTGCCTCATCTTTTGAACGCAGCAAAACGGCTACTTCCAATATATTGGAAGCGCCCACAGGTTCCCAGCAGGGAGGAATAGGTTCGCAGGGTGGATCAGATACGGGAGGCGGAGGACTGGATTGCCACTTGTAGGAATACTCGGGAGCATTACTCTAGCACCTGGTCGGCCTGGACGGCGTATTTCTTGGACTCGAGACTTGTCTCCTCCAGTTTGGATGTGGCATTGTTGGAGTTAGCAGACCCCTCCCTTAAGCAAAGACCTCGGGCCCAATAACCTGCAGCTCTACCTTTGGTTGAGCTGCTTTGAAATTCTTGAGTGTCGTTTTCTTTTAGTTGCCATCATTACGTGAAGATGGTGGCAAGTGGTGCGGGGGAGGAGCTGGATGTCTGGTCCCAGGTACGTTCCTTCTGACTCTAATTCTTCTCTATCTCTTTTTTCCTTTTCCTGTGTTTTCCTCCCGTTCTTCCCCTTTTCTCCCCTTTTTTCCCTCTGCTCTCCCCCTTGGGGCCTAAGGGCGTTGTGTTGACACTGGGGGTCCTGGTGGCTGGTGTGCTGGGGGGCGGGCGCTGGGGGCCCTGGCTGGTCGGACGGACTCGGCGGCCGGCTCCCGGGGGCAGCCTGACCTCTCCTGAGGTTGGGCGCTTGTTTTGCCACCCCGGGGCGGGCCTGTCGATCGCTGTGGGGGTCGGTGGGGGTTGCTGCGGGGAGGAAGGTAAGCTGGAGGTCCATGGAGGCCCCCCTTCCTTCGTGCGCGCCCGGCCGGCTTTCCCTTATAACTTGCACAGTGTAAGTGGTTCACTTGTTGTCCGTCGGACTGGTCGGGCCGGCCTCCGGTTCCCGGCCCCTCCCTAGGGTGCCGGAAAACCCCTTTTATTACCTGAAGAGATGATGGTGTGCCACCTCTATATCTTAAGCCTCAACCTATGTGTACTGTATGGGGGAGGTGGCCCCCGTCTTCGGCCCGTCACCTGGTTCTCCAGTCCCTTTGTGATATTGGTATAGCTACCAAGTCCCGGGGTGACTATGTGCCCCCCTGTTTCTTTTTTCTGTTATGTTGGTAAAAAACAAAAAACGGATGGCTTATTGTTTGATGTAAGATGCTTATGACAACGTATGTTGTGATGTATTACCATGCCGTCCACAAATAAAGATTTTACAAAAAAAAAAAAAAAAAAAGAGTACCTGTCACTAACTATTGCTATCATAAGGCATATTTACATTCCCTGAGATAACAATAAAAATGGTAAAAAATAAATAAAATGGAAGGAACAGTTTACAAATAAAATAAAAAAAGCTAAATAAATAAAAAAAGCATCCCTGCCCCGCCCTGCTCTTGCGCAAAGGCGAATGCAAGCGTCGGTCTGGAGTCATATGTAAACAGCAATTGCACCATGCATGTGAGGTATCACCACGAAGGGCAGATCGAGGGCAGTCATTTTAGCAGTAGACCTCCTATGTAAATCTAATGTGGTAACCTGTAAAGGCTTTTAAACACCCACCATTTTAATCTGTAGGGCCTTTGCTTTAAAAAAATATATAATGTTTGGGAGTTCAACTTAACTTTCTTGCAAAAAAAAAAATATGTTTTTATGTAAACAAACAGTGTCAGAAAGGGCTTTTTCTTCAAGTGGTTAGAAGAGTGGGTGATGTGTGACATAAGCTTCTAAATGTTGTGCATAAAACATAATAAAACCCCCCCAAATGACCCCATTTTGGAAAGTAGACACCCCAAGCTATTTGCTGAGAGGCATTTCAAGTCCATGGAATATTTTATATTTTGACCCAAGTTGCGGGAATTTTTTTTTTTTCACTTTAACCACTTAAGCCCCGGACCAATATCCAGCTTAATGCCCAGGGGTGTTTTTACAATTTGGCACTGCGCTGCTTTAACTGGTAATTGCGCGGTCATGCAATGTTGTATCGAAACAAAATTTGCTTCCTTTTCTTCCCACAAATAGATATTTATTTTGATGGTATTTGATTGCCTCTGCGATTTAATTTTTTTGCGATATAAACAGAAAAAGACCGTAAATTTTGAAAAAAAATTATTTTTCTTAAAACAAAAAGTAAAAAATATAGAATAAACAAAATTTTAGTCAAACATTTAGGCCAAAATGTATTCAGCCACATGTCTTTAGTAAAAAAAATCGCAATAAGCGTATATTTATTGGTTTTCGCAAAAGTTATAGCGTCTACAAACTAGGGTAAATTTTCTGGAATTTACACAGCTTTTATTTTATGACTGCCTATCTCATTTCTTGAGGTGCTAAAATGGCAGGGCAGTACAAAACCCCCCAAATGACCCCATTTTGGAAAGTAGACACCCCAAGGAAACTGCTGAGAGGCATGTTGAGTCCATTGAATATTTTTTTTTTTTTTTTGTCCCAAGTGATTGAATAATGACAACAAAATTTTTTTTTTTTTTTTTTTTTAAAGTTGTCACTAAATGATATATTGCTCACACATGCCATGGTTCTATGTGGAATTGCACCTCAAAAAACATTCTGCTGCTTCTCCTGAGTACGGGGATACCACATGTTTGGGACTTTTTGGGAGCCTAGCTGCGTATGGGGCCCCAAAAACCAAGCACCGCCTTCAGCATTTCTAAGGGCACAAGTTTTTGATTTCACTCCTCACTACCTATCAAGGTTTCGAAGGCCATAAAATGCCAAAATAGCACAAAACCCCCTCAAATGACCCCATTTTGGAAAGTAGACACCCCAACCTATTTGCTGAGAGGCATGTCGAGTCCATGGAATATTTAATATTTTGACACAAGTTGCGGGAATATGCCAAACTGATTTTTTGTTTTGCGCAAAGTTGTCACTAAATGATATATTGCTCAAACATGCCATGGGCATATGTGGAATTACACTCCAAAATACATTCTGCTGCTTCTCCTGAGTACGGGGATACCACATGTGTGAGACTTTTTGGGAGCCTAGCCGCGTACGGGACCCCAGAAACCAATCACCGCTTTCAGGCTTTCTAAGGGTGCAAAAAGTCCCACACATGTGGTATCCCCGTACTCAGGAGAAGCAGCAGAATGTATTTTAGGGTGCAATTCCACATATAACCGTGGCATGTGTGAGCAATATATCATTTAGTGACAACTTTGTGCAAAATAAAAATCAGTTTGGCATATTCCCGCAACTTGTGTCAAAATATTAAATATTCCATGGACTCGACATGCCTCTCAGCAAATAGGTTGGGGTGTCTACTTTCCAAAATGGGGTCATTTGAGGGGGTTTTGTGCTATTTTGGCATTTTATGGCCTTCGAAACCTTGATAGGTAGTGAGGAGTGAAATCAAAAATTTGTGCCCTTAGAAATGCTGAAGGCGGTGCTTGGTTTTTGGGGCCCCATACGCAGCTAGGCTCCCAAAAAGTCCCAAACATGTGGTATCCCCGTACTCAGGAGAAGCAGCAGAATGTTTTTTGAGGTGCAATTCCACATAGAACCATGGCATGTGTGAGCAATATATCATTTAGTGACAACTTTTAAAAAAAAAAAAAAAATTTTGTTGTCATTATTCAATCACTTGGGACAAAAAAAAAAAATATTTAATGGACTCAACATGCCTCTCAGCAGTTTCCTTGGGGTGTCTACTTTCCAAAATGGGGTCATTTGGGGGGGTTTTGTACTGCCCTGCCATTTTAGCACCTCAAGAAATGAGATAGGCAGTCATAAAATAAAAGCTGTGTTTTGTGTAGGTAAAAGCCTCCTGTGAGGTGTATGCTGATGGGGATTATGTGTGAGTGATAATTGTTTTAAAGGTTAATTGAATTCTATTGTCTGATCAAGCTAAGTTTAGGAGCCAAAACGTCTAGCGACTGATTGGCTCAAGGG
Organism: Rana temporaria; assembly: GCF_905171775.1. Taxonomy (NCBI): domain Eukaryota; kingdom Metazoa; phylum Chordata; class Amphibia; order Anura; family Ranidae; genus Rana; species Rana temporaria. The sequence goes on from NC_053490.1 coordinate 342,233,459, forward strand.
AATGTCATTATTTCAAAGTATGTGTATTGAAGCCCCCCCTGGGTGGGGGGGAGTGTCATTTGTTTCTGTACAGTTTGTAACCAGATATAAGGAGGTAAAATGTGGCATTAAAAGTCAGTCCTGCTTGACTCTGCAAACGTAGCCCGTCTCGTTTCTTGAAAGGGCGTTCGATGGGATATACCGGCTGTACTTGCATATCGCAGCTTGCCAGGAAAAAGGACGTCTCCAACGGCTGAGACCCTCTCCCTAGTCTGGGTAGCCGTTACATTGGTTGGCAGCACTGGGATGGTCCTTTTATCCAAAGAGCAAGTGCTGAATGGAGTCGCAGTACGCCAGGCTGAAAAGATCCACACTAAAAGATTTATTAGAGAGTCGTGGTAGGAGCGCCAGCAACAGACCACGGAGGGAGCTGATAGCTGAACTGCTGGAGCTGGACGAAATGGATGGATCCATGGAAGGAACGGAGCCCCTTGCACCGGTCAGCGAAGAAGATGTAATTACTGGGATTGTACAGCAGAGATTATCCTTGTATCCAGAAACGTCCGTGGAACTAATCAACCAGCTGTTCCGGGAAGCAAGGGAGGAGATACAAACGAAGAAGGGACAAGAACTGGAACTGGTAAGAGCGAGACAGCCCATTACACATGCAGTTCCTACTCCCCCACCCGCGGCTACAGGAAAGAAAATACCGTTCACTGCATTTAAAGCTTTTGTAGAAAGTGAGGAGGAAATCGATGGATATTTGGCGGATTTTGAGAGGCAGTGCTCACTACACCAGGTACCACCAGACCAATGGGTCACTATTTTGTCGGGGGAAATTGTCGGGCAAAGCCAATGAAGCCTTTCGGGCTCTCGCTCCAGAGGATATTTTACAATATCAGCAAGTTAAAAAGGCGCTGCTAACCCGATATGCCGTAACGCCAGAAGCCTACCGCCGGCGCTTCCGGGAGTCCAAGAAGATGGCTGTGGACTCCCACATGGAATGGGCCAACCAGTTACAAAGGGTGGCATCCCTTTGGGTCCAAGGGTGCAAGGCCAACACCGGGGAGGAAGTATTGCAGCTGTTCCTAATGGAACATTTCTTCCAAGACCTGGCCGCAGACATACAAGACTGGGTACGAGATCGCCGTCCCGCTAACTTAAATGAGGCGGCTCGGCTAGCAGATGAGTACGCGGAGACAAGGAAAGTAAGCCAGGGTACTATGTGGCTGGCTCAGAAGGTAGAACCGCGTACTCCAACCGTCACCCCACGCCCAGAGTTTCGGGCTCCAGTCCCACCACGTCCTCAGGGGCCTAGCAACTACCCCCGGGATTCGCCTAGGGTGACGTGCCATCACTGCAGCGACACGGGACATATTGCTCGTTATTGCCCTTTGAGAGCTACAAATAACAATTGGAGACGCACACCACCCAACACAGAGGTCACTCCATCACGTCCCTCTGCGGCCCACTGCCTGGAGACCGAGGGGGGCCCTGAGGAATGTCTAGGAATTTGGTATGAGGCAGACCCAATACAAGCTGCCTCTCTGGATAACCGTCAGCATCACCGTCAGGAGGTACGAGTGAATGGACAAGTAGCACAAGGCCTAAGAGATTCCGGGACTACTATCACTCTGATTCAAAAACATCTGGTAAAGCCAGAGAACGTGTCCACTCGCACAGTTGCCGTCCGGGTCGCAGGGGGTGCTGTATTTCGCGTACCCACCGCCCAGGTGCACTTAGACTGGGGAGCTGGGTCAGGAAAGACCACAGTTGGTATCATGGACAACCTACCTGCCGAGGTGGTGCTGGGCAACGACATTGGCCCTCTGACTTCGGCTTATTTACCTACACCTGCTGCTGCTTGTCCCGTGACCACCCGCGTTGCTGGAATCAACCCGCTTGCTGCTGAGAACCGGGTAAGACTACCTTCCCCGACATGTACTGTAGATCCGGCACAATTTCACAGTCTAAAATGGGAATGTGACAAGTTGGCCAGTGAGAAATCAGAGATGCAACGACACTATGTCATGTATTATGAGATGTCCCGTGGCTTGAAAATTGAAATGCACAAACAGGCGGAAATTGTCAAAAGATTAAATGGGATTTGCATCCAGGTGGTGCCGTATCTGTCCCAAGAGCATCAGCAACAGGTTTTGGGAGCCATTGAGAGAGCAAAGCAAGTGACTGTTCCAGAACTGAATTCTATTATTTACCTTCACCATCAGCTACCGACCTGGTAAGTCAATGGGAAGGCCGACGGACTGTCCAGGCAAATGGAACTTTTACCCTAACAGCAGACCGGACATCCCCAAGTTGATCCGAAAAGGATCAATCTGGGTCTGCCGGAGTGTTCCACAAAAGGGGAGTAGTGTAACGGACCTATGAACTATTCTGCCTGGACATCTATAATCTTCATGCAGGGAGGACTACAAGGAACTGCATGGCTTGTCACAATTGGATGTACCACATTGTATTCTGAGCTCAAAGGGTTAATTGGACAAGGGTCCCTTTCACTGCTGAATGCTAATGTACCCTTTGCATAGCTAATGAACTCTCTTTTGTGTAGGCAACAGCCTCCTGTGAGGTGTATGCTGATGGGGATTATGTGTGAGTGATAATTGTTTTAAAGGTTAATTGAATTCTATTGTCTGATCAAGCTAAGTTTAGGAGCCAAAACGTCTAGCGACTGATTGGCTCAAGGGAATGTCATTATTTCAAAGTATGTGTATTGAAGCCCCCCCTGGGTGGGGGGGGGGAGTGTCATTTGTTTCTGTACAGTTTGTAACCAGATATAAGGAGGTAAAATGTGGCATTAAAAGTCAGTCCTGCTTGACTCTGCAAACGTAGCCCGTCTCGTTTCTTGAAAGGGCGTTCGATGGGATATACCGGCTGTACTTGCATATCGCAGCTTGCCAGGAAAAAGGACGTCTCCAACGGCTGAGACCCTCTCCCTAGCCTGGGTAGCCGTTACACACACTGCAGAGGACACAGGCAGTACACAACACGTAGCTTTAGGTGCACACTGCAGAGGACACAGGCAGTACACACCACGTAGCTTTAGGTGCACACTGCAGAGGACACAGGCAGTACACCACGTGAGAATACTGCAGCTAGCACAATCACCTGCCTGCCAGTAAATTAGGAAGTGCAGATCTAGCTAAACTATACAGTGTATAAATATATATACACAACACCTGGGATGCATATATATCCTCTACACACTGTAACTTTAACTGATTAGCCTGCCTGCTCTATCTACCTACTAAAAAAGACACTCTCTCTCTCTCTCTGTCTTTTAACCACCGCAACACACTACACAAGGCCAACCTGCAGGCAGCCTTTTATAGTGTGGGGTGTGTACTAAACCCCCTGAGCCATAATTGGCTATGGCCAATTATGGCTCTCCGTTTTTTGCAAGCTGTGATTGGCCAAGCATGCGGGTCATAGTGCATGCTTTGCCAATCATCAGCCAGCAATGCACTGCGATGCCGCAGTGAATTATGGGCCGTGAAACGCAACTCGAACGGCCCAAAACGTTCGTAATTCGACGAGCGATCGAACATACAATGTTCGAGTCGAACATGAGTTTGACTCGAATACGAAGCTCATCCCTACTCGGTGATACCCAGCCGTACCCAGCCATGCTCAGCCATACCTAGCTGTGCTCAGCCATACCCAGCTTTACTCAGTCTCTGTATGTGGCCAGGCTGTGGAAAAGTCTCCCACATGTGGTATCGCCATACTCAGGAGGAGTAGGAGAATCTATTTTGGGGTGTCATTTTTGGTATGTACATGCTATGTGTTAGAAATATTCAAATGGGTACAGTGTTGCATAACTGAGTAATTGTCATTCAAAATGTGAGAGCACCGAAAGCTGAAAATTGGTCTGGTTAGGAAGAGGGGGGAGGTTTAAGTGCCCAGTGGTCAAGTGGTTAACGCAATCTGTGCCTAAAATATATATATATGCCAAAGCATGGGGGCAATCCGCCTCTAATGTTAGGAGCAAATCGCTCCTCCACCCCCGCCCCCATGCTTCGGCATATATGCCCTTTTCTTTAACTGTGGTGGTGAAATCACCTCCTACAGCGCTGGAGTCACGGCTTTATGTATCGTGGGAGAAAAAAATGTTGCTGCCAAGATAAATAAACCCATGCTGAATGGCTTACCTGAAAACAATAAAACACAGTAAACAGTAAAGTATAAAATAATTACATACCTGAAAAGCAAACATGATAAAACGTAATAACAGTAAAACATTGCAGTTAAGCATAGAATACAGTAAAAAAAAGAGCAGAACAATAGAGAGAGAGAGAGAACAATAAAATGACAACTATTTTTTTTATATATATATTTTTTTATGTTTTTTTTTACACTTTTATTTGTAACCAACGGTTCGGGTCTCTCAAAATGCGATGGCATCTTGGGAGACCCTGTGAAAGTGTGTCCTAGTCTGTACCCTACGCCATACACTAGTGTATGGCAGCATTCAGAACATTCACAAATGCAAAGACTGGGATTGTCAGGCCTGGAGGGACAATAATAGCGGGTGTCACGCCTATATCTGTGCTTGCTACAGACACAACATCTTCTTTGGGGCGGTTCAATGGGTAGGGGTACCAGGGAGGACATACGGAAAATGTCTCTCATGCAGTCGGCTTACTGCATTTGCGTTGGGAAGGTGGGATGCAGTACAGTCTAGAAACAGAAGGGCTGTGACGACCTCTTCCTGGAATTTAAGGAAGGATCCAGTCCATCCTGAAGCTCTAAAGCTCTGTATAGCACATGAGCGTTCAGCGAAGCCAATTGAAATAAGTATACAGACACTTTTTTGTACCAGCGTCTTTTCTTTACGAGCAACTAGGTACGGCATCAACAACTGGTCGTTGAGGTCCACCCCTCCCATATTAAGGTTATATTCGGGTACATAGAGGTGTTTCTTCACAACACCAGTCGCTGCAGGAATTTGGATCGTCGTGTCAGTGTGAAGGGAGGACAGAACAAAAACATTCTTATTATCCCTGCACTTCACAGCGAGCAAATTATTACACCTCAAGCATGCTCTCTCCCCCAGCCTAATGCCGCGTATACACGACCGTTTTTCGGGTTCTAAAAAATGACGTTTAAGGGTCTAGAAAAAACAACATTTTTTTCAACCCAATCATTAAAACGGCCTTGCCTACACACGATCGTGAAAAAAAAATGCTCTAGCAAAGCGCAGTGACGTACAACACGTACAACGGCACTATAAAGAGGAAGTTCGATGGCGCCACCCTTTGGGCTGCTTTAGCTGATTTCGTGTTAGAAAATGACGATTCACGCTTCTCTGTCTGTTACAGCGTGATGAATGTGCTTACTGCATTACGAACAGTAGTTTTACCAGAACGAGTGCTCCCGTCTCATAACTTGCTTCTGAGCATGCGCGTTTTTTTCACGTCGTTAAAGCCCACACACGGGCATTTTTACAACCTTAAAAACGACAACGTTAAAAACGTTGTGAAAAAATAGAGCATGTTTGAAAAAAAAATTGCCCATTTTTTAGATCGTGAAAAATGCTCTGGAGCCCACACACGATCGTTTTTAATGACATTGTGTACGTTGCATGAGACTCTAATCTAAAAGCCACTGGGGTAAGCCCCGGTGATTAGGTCACACAGTGCCACATGCGCCAATTTGATGATCAAACAAGTGACTAAAAAGTGGCACGCTTGTGTAATAATTGTCCACATACAAGTGGTACCCCTTTCCGAATAAGGGTGACACCAAGTCCCACACAATCTTGTCAGCGCTCCCTATGTAATCCGGGCAGTTCTCCCGCTCTACGTAACTATCTCTTCCCTCGTAAACCATAAAACTCCATGTATAGCCTGTTGCCCTGTCACAGAGCTTATACATCTTGACCCCATATCTGGCACGCTTGCTGGGAAGATACTGTTTGAATGACAAGCAAGCGGCCAGAAAATGTAATCAGGGACTCATCAATGCAACTTGATCGGGAGTAAACAAGGCTGCAAAATGTTCGTTGAAGTGATTTATGAGGGGCCAAATTTTGTAGAGCCGGGGGCGTGGCCAAGACCGGCATGTGAGAGGACGCACTTCTCACAGCTCCTGCCTGATCCGTCCATTGATCCTTCCCCGGCGTCTCTGATCCGGCGTCTCTGATCCTGCTCTCTTCGGCTCCTCCGCTGGCTACCGAGTCCCTGCACCGCCCGGATCCACCGCCGGCCCTCTGTACTAGGGGAAAGACCCACTGCGGAACGACGGAGATGACGGAACCAGACATCCAAGATGGCGCCGCCGCGGCCCTCACACAGCGCACTCCACGGACGGCTGACAAGTCCAAGGATGGCACCGCCAAGAAGGCACCAAAGGCACAGGGTAAGGAGCAGCCGAGGGACATGCTCTTCTTTGCCCAAAAACTTAAGGGCCCTGCTTGCACTGGGGCGGGGGGGTCAGCAGATGGCGGAGGTGGAGGAGGCCGGCTGCACAGCTAGAGTGGGGCCATGATACTGAGGAAGCTCCCCACAGCTCCAGGGCAGAGGCAGATGCAGATGCTCCCCCCCCTCAGATGACACACAGGACATTGTGGGGCAGCCGACATTAGCAGAAATTCTGAAAGCGGTGCAGGTGGGCAATGCTGACATGAAGGAGCAGTTTGGGGGCCTGAGAGAGGAGGTGTCCCTTCTGCGGCAGGACCTCCAAAAGGTCAGGGAAAGAGCAACTGCCGTTGAGAGCAGAGTGAGTGACCTAGAGGACGAGCTCCCACAAATAGCGAGTGAAGCCAGAGCAGCGGATCGTATGGCCCAAGACATGCTTAGCAGAGCTGAGGACACGGAAAATCGCTTACGCAGAAATAACATTCGCATTGTCGGTCTCCCCGAGAAAACGGAGGGCAGAGACCCCACCATGTTTGTGGAGAACTGGCTTATAGAAGTGTTCGCCAGGGAAGTTTTCTCGCCATTTTTCATCGTGGAGAGAGCCCACAGAGTGCTGGGCCGACCCCTCCCACAAGGGCCCCCCCCCCCGGTCGATGCTAGCCAAGCTCTTGCATTACCGCGACAGAGAGGCGGTTCTCCGCTGCGCGCGGGAACGAGGCAATGTTACCTTCAATGGGGTCAGAGTTTCGTTCTACCCGGACTTCTCGGCCGAGGTGCAGAGGAGCAGAGCAATATTTATTGACGTGAAAAAACGCCTGAGGGCCTTGCAGTTACCATATGCCATGCTCTACCCGGCCAAGTTACGCGTAACTGCAGAGGGCCATGCGCAATTTTTTGAGTCCCCCAGGGAGGCTATGGCCTGGCTGGACCACAACGAGCAGGCCCCACGCCATCGCAGGGCTGATGCTGGAGGAGACTGACTCTGTCATGATCCGTGACACACTGACTGTGCTTTTGTATTTGGAATATAGATCTCCTCACATTGATGAGCCGTAGCTCTGGCTTCCTGGTTATCCTTTCTCCTTGTCCGGTTCTTCTTTCTGTACCAGTTGCCGGGGAAACAACTTCACCTTCTTAAAGCGCTAGGAAACGAACTGTGACTTTATTCTACGGATGAATCGGAATTCAGCTGAAATGTTGAGGCGATTAGTTGGCCCGCGTTTGAGCCGGGATGCAGTGCCAGGACTTGCCCTGTTGGCAATATTACTATGCCTGACCATACTCAGGTTCCATCCGGGCGCTCCCAGGAAATGGGTTGGCCTGCCTGGTTGGGGCCTGCCTAAGCACCACTGCACTACTGTTTGTGGGCACCGTTGTGCCTGGTTGTATTTTGCAGTATTCACTGTCCTGCAGTCCAAGGGATTATTGTCTTTTCATGCTTTTGTTTTTCTCTTATTTTTTCTATTTTGGCCACCTGTAACTTCGCTGCCGCAAAGGACCGCCCACACCGTCCCTCATGTTCGACCACTATTTTTGCTTCTGCAATGGAGGGTACCCCCCCTGATCTCCTGGAATGTTAGGGGCATGAACTCCCCCCTGAAACGTACAATGATATTTATGTGTATGAAGAAGTTTTACCCTGCTATCTTATGTTTTCAGGAAATGCATCTGACACACGATACAACAAGTTGTTTGAAATACTCATGGGTGGGCAGGGCATACCACTCCACTCACACCTCCTTTTCCCGAGGTGTGAGTGTGCTGGTACACAGAGCCCTGGACTATCAGGAATACGCTTCTGATCCAGAGGGGAGGTTTGTGTTTTTGCATTGTCGTATAGGAATTTTGAAATGTATTTTGGCCTGTGTCTACATTCCTCCCCCGTTTGACGCTCGGGTGCTGCCGCTTCTCCTGGAATTCCTGGAGGGTAGGCCGGATCTCCCGATGCTGCTCGTGGGGGATTTCAATAGCTAGTTGGACCCGGGGCTGGACAAACATCCGGCACCCGGGGCGAACCCTCATAGGGCTACCCCATTGGCTAGGCTGTTACGGGAGGTGGGATGGCTGGATGTGTGGAGACACCGGAACCCCACAGTTAGACAATTCTCATGTTTTACGAAGGCTCACGGGTCGTTATCTAGGATAGACCTGGCGGTGGGTAACTCTGCGATGCTCCCATCGATTTCGGAAGTTGCGTACAGACCTAGATGTATTTCTGATCACTCATACATGGTGATAACCCTTACGGTGTCCCATCTATCTACTCTTTCCAGAGCACCATGGAAGTTTAATGCCTTTTGGCTTCAGTTATTTAATGCACCGGAAGAGCTAGAGGGGAGCATCCAGGGATTTTTCTCAGACTAGCCCGATCCAGAATCTATCCTTAATGAATGGGAATCATTTAAATTGTACCTTAGACGTCTGCTTAATGGGGAGGTCAATAAGGTTAAGAAACGCTCGGAGGCCCTCAGGGAAGCTCTGGAACTGCAGGTCCACACACTGGAGACGAAGTATGTCCAGGAACCCACTGAGACGGCTAAAGGGGCGTGGCAGTCGGCTCAATCTGCGTATGAGCACCTGCTCGCCTCCGCGGCCGAAAAAAAGTGTTTTTTCACTAAAACAGCATTTTTTGAGGAGGGAGAGACGACAGGCCGTCTTCTGGCTAGGATAGCGAACTCGGAACAGAAGTCCCCGGCTATTGGGACACTGCGGACCGCTGCCGGGCGGCTGGTTCAATCCCCATATCTTATAATACAGACACTAGCAGACTTTTATGAACAGTTGTATCGCCCAGCCTCGATGTATGGCGCTGAGGAGCTGTCCGACTACCTGGACGGGGTTGCATTTCAGCGTCTCTCCCTTTCCCAGAGCTCAGAGCTCGACTCCCCGTTGATTCTAAAGGAGCTGCAGGAGGCAGTTGCGGCCTTCCCCAATTGTAAAGCCCCCGGGGGGTGACGGAATTCCCATGGAGATTTACAAACAATACTCCGAGATCTTACTGCCCAGGCTGCTGAGAGTTTTTAATGCTGCTAGGGAGTCCAGTGCCCTCCCGCCCTCTATGGCTAAGGCACACATTGTGCTAATCCTTAAACCAGGCAAGGACCCAGTGGACCCGGCCTCGTACAGGCCGATTTCACTACTCCAGTCTGATATCAAAATCCTGGCGAAGGTACTGGCCCTCAGGTTAAATAAGGTAATTACCTCAGTCATACACCCGGACCAGGCGGGATTTATGCCCAACAAATCTACAGCCATAAACCTCAGAAGACTATTTCTTAACATGCAGTCCCGGGCGGATAATGTGGGGAGGAGAGCTCTGCTGTCGCTCGACGATATGAAGGCCTTTGATAGCGTGGAGTGGCCGTATCTCTGGGGGGTGCTGCGGCGATTCGGATTCGGAGAGGTGTTTATCTCCTGGGTGCGGTTGCTGTATCATCTCCCCCAGGCGGTTATCAGAGAGGCTGGTAGAGTGTCGGTGTCTTTTGCTCTGGGCCGGGGTACGCGGCAGGGGTGTCCATTGTCCCCCCTGCTGTTTGCCCTAGCAATAGAGCCACTGGCGATTCAGATTAGAGAACATAGGGGTATCACTGGCTTCTGTTATGGAGATAGACAGGAGAAGGTGATGCTATATGCGGACGACACGATGATCCTGCTGGGGGATACCGAGCAATCCCTGAGCACGACAATGGAAATGGTGGTTAAATTTGGGGAGTTCTCGGGCCTAAAAATAAATTGGTCTAAGTCTGCTTTGATGCCCCTGGATGATGCCCAGATGCAACACGGAGACCGGTTGGGTGGTATCCCCGTAGCTACCTCCTTTAAGTATTTAGGAATACACGTGACACCGCGTATCGGGGAATATGGCTTGCTGAACATTTCCCCGCTGCTGGCTAGATTTCGCTCCCATGCTAAGACGTGGAATGCTTTATGTATGTCGGTTGCGGGCAAAGTGAATCTGATTAAGATGATTCTTATGCCCCAACTGCTCTACATGCTTCACACTTCCCCGTTGGTGATCCCCCTAAAGACCTTCAGGATAATTAATACCATCTTTCGAGAATTGATCTGGAAAAATCGCCCGCCCAGGATAAAATTAAAGCATCTGCAGCGCCCCAAGGATGAGGGGGGTCTCGCCCTGCCGAATCCTTGGCTGTACTATCTGGCGTCGCAACTGCAGCACCTGATAGGTACCATGGTCCCAGAGGGGGGGCGGTTGGACAGGGTCCCCAGCGCCTCTGAGCATATTATGCTCAGGACGGTGGGGGGAGAGTCAATCCCGACGGCGCTTGAGTCCCTGGCCTTTGAAAGATCCCATAAAAGCTTCCCCACATATAGCTTAATACAAAAGATATGGAACAAGACCAAGTATTTACAAGGGGCCTCGGGCGTCACCGAGTTTAGCCCCATTTGGGCAAATGACTCCTATCCCGAACTAGCCAAATTGCAACAAGGGGAAAGATGGAAGAGGTATGGGATCCGCTACTTGACACAGGTTTTGGGTAATGGTGGCTTATTGCCTTTTGAGACGTTGAGGGAGACATACCAGCTACCAGCGAGCATGCTCTTCTACTATATGCAGCTTAGGCATGCATTTTTCGCCCAGTCCAGGGCCTCGGAGTGGCATGTGGACTCCCTTCCAATCCTCTCACAGCTCAAGAGTGCAGAGACGTCTAATGCCGCGTACACACCATCACTTTATGTGATGAAAAAAAACGACATTTTCTGTGAAGTAAAAAATGACGTTTTTGAAACTTCAATTTTCAAAGACGAAGTTGCCTACACACCATTGTTTTTCTCACAATGTTCTTGCAAAGTGAGGTTACGTTCCACCACGTTTTTCCATTGAAGCTTGCTTCATAAGTAGCTTCTGGGCATGCGTGGATGAAAAAACGTCTTAGAAAACGACGTTTTTTGCTACACACGGTCAATTTCTGTGAAGTAAAAAGTGCACTTTTGAAAAACGACACATAAAATTTAAGCATGCTTCAATTTTTTTTGGTCGTTTTTTACAAGACATAAAACGACGTTTTCCCCCACACACGGTCAATTAAAGTGACGTTTTTAAAAACGTCATTTTTTTTCATCACATAAAGTGATGGTGTGTACGCGGCATAAGGGTTTTATTTCCCAGAGCTATAGTATACTGCTTAGCAGGTATCTCAAGAAACATCCCCTGACAGTTAGGAGGAAGTGGGAGGTGGATGTAGGTCCCCTGGACGAGGAGCAGTGGGAGAAGGCCCTGCAGTCGGTTACCGTTTGTTCCCTGAATGTGACACAGCGCCTGACGCAACTGTATACACTCCTAAGAGTATACTATACGCCCCACAGATTGCACGTTATGGGATTGCGGCCCACACCGACATGTGCAAGATGTAAAAGAGACCATGGGGATTTGATACACATGCTTTGGCGTTGCCCCAAGTTGCACACTTATTGGGCGGGGGTGACAGACACACTAAACACAGTATTCCAGGTTTCGATCCCGTTAGATCCTAAGCAATGTCTCCTGAATCTTTTAGATGAGCTGGAATGGGAACCCCATACTAGAGAGGCCATCACCAGGGCCCTTTTTATGGCCAGGAAACTGATTATGCTGCAATGGATATCCGAGGTGCCCCCCACGGTCAGGGAGTGGATCACTGCACTTGGTAATACGTTGAGGATGGAGAAGGTTATATACCAGCATAGGGGTTGCTCTGGAAAATTTGAAAGGTTATGGGACTTGTGGTTGGGAACGCCGGGGCTAGCCCCGAACGACCTAGTCATGGACAGACTCTTGGGCTAGCGGGACAGGGGGTGGTGCGGGGGTTGGATGCGGTTTATATGTCCTTTCAGTATGTTGTTTTCTGTTCACATATACCACTGTTTTGTATATGGCCATGTATGGGTCTGCTATATTGGATATGATTGCGGTACTTTGGACTGTATGTGTCAAATTTTTGATCAATAAACTTGTTTTTTCTTGGTTAAAAAAATTTTTTTGTAGAGCCGATCGTATCCAGGGTCTCCCCGAGGACGACAGAGTTCATTATCATTGAAGGGCATGAACCGCAAGATCTGCTCGTATCGTGCCCTAGCCATGGAGGCAGAGAACAGGGGCATATCGGGAATTGGGTCAGTGGACCAATATGACTGAATTTCACTCTTTTTAGTTATGCCCATGAGGTGGGATAGGCCCAGAAAGGTCTTAGAATCGGAAAACGTAATTGGTTTCCAATCTCTGGCAAGGGACAACTGGGGATTAGCGGCCATGAATTGACCAGCATACAAATTGTTTTGGTCCACCTAAATTCCTGGTTGGCCAGTGAATGGGGGGGGGGGGGGAAGTACGGTGCTGCAGAAGTGGTGGGCTCCCAATTAGGATTGGCAAATTCTGCAGGAAGGGCACAAAGGGCCTGTCTTTGTCTTCTTAGTGGCTGCAGGACTCTACTCGTGCTAGCCACCTCACCAGCTTGAACTGCACTAATGGGACTCGCCACATCACCAAGTGATACTGCAGTGCTGGATGTACGACCAGGGTGTACTAGGCCGCTGGTGCTTGCCAGTTTACCAGAAGGATAAGCGTCACTAATACTGGCTCTCTGCTCCATATGAGAGCCCTGCGGTTCTTGCACCCCAACAACAGCAGAAGAAAAGGGTCGGGTACGCCTGACCTTGGCAGGGACCACAACTCCGTCATCAGAGCTATCTGTCAGGGAGCCGCTGCCATCTACAGGATCGTATTTTAAGCCTGAATCTGACAGATGAGTGACTTCCACTTCACTATCTGTCATGCTCAGAAACATGTAGGCCTCTTCACTAGTGTACCTTCGATTTGCCATTTTTGGTCTCTAAATTTACTGGTACAGTAGTAAGACTCACAGGAACAAAAAGCTCCCGTCTGTCAGCAACCGATTCAAACGCTACCAAAAAACTGTTCGCAGGGATCAGGCCTGACTCTGAAAATGCTGCAGTTATGTGTTTAGTGTTTTGTAAGTGACAGTGACCGATCGATACTGCACTTGGGTGGGCTGGGCAGAGGGGAAAATTGCAGGTTCTAGCAGGTATCTGAGCTGATCCTGCTAACACTGCATTTTTGGGAACCCTAGTATAGATCTGATCAGATCAGATATTGATCCGTTCAGATACTATACCAGTGTTTCTCAACCTTTGGGGAATTGTTCTTCTGCATTTTTGTGAGTACGGAAGCCCATTTAAATGAATGGGCTGCCCTACACGCAGCATGCAGCCACACAGATGTGAACCAAGGGCTTGTTCACATGTCAGAGGGGTGGTAAAACCACATGGTTGAGCTGTTTTTACCACCCCCAACTTCTCCCCCTTTAGCTGCAGAGGCAGCATCTGGGGGTGTACACATGCTGTGGCTGCAACTGGAGGTATACCGAGGGTGAATGGGGCTGCACTGCATCAATTCCCCCACAACTGTGTGCATTGCATGGTTGCGGTGTAGTGATGCTGCATTTACAGGCTTAAAACAGGTGGTGAGGAGGCAACGTATTGCCTCTTTACCACCTGTCAAATGCCTTTTGAAAAGTGATCTGTGCATGGATTCCTTTTCAGAGGAGCAGCTGTTTGACAGCAGTCCTTGCTGCTATCAAACAAGCCCTCCAAAAACCATTCTGATGGTACAGGAATGGGGAGAGTCAGGATTAGAAGTAACACACACACACACACACACAGACAGACACAAGCTTACACACAGACAGACACAAGCTTACACACACACACACATACATACATACATACATACATACATACACATGCATGCACACACAGACACTCACATGCACACATACAGACACAAACAGACACTCACATGCGCACACAGACACTCACATGCGTACACACATAGACAGACACTCACATGCACAAACTAGGGTTGCCACTTTTTCTTCAAGTCAAACCCGAACACTTTAGCGGCACAAAGCAAAATTTTTTATAGAATAAACTATACATATATTTTGCTATTAAATAACATTCCTAATCATATGAAGTTAATAACAAGAGTTCCCCTTTACATCAGAGTCCACAGAGTTCCCCTTTTACATCTGACCTCGCAGAGTTCTCCTTTTACATCTGACCTCGCAGAGTTCCCCTTTTACCTCTCATCCAGATGTATATGAGGCTGCTAGACTTCAAATTTCCAGTCCCCATATTCCTTTTCTGAGGCACAGCGCCAGGGATTTGAGTGTGGGCAGACACAGAGCGGTAGGGGGTAGGAATGCACTATCAGCTTAGACAACTGCAGCCAGCAACCCTGCTGGGAAGCCATAGTCCAGTCTGAATAATGTGTCCGGGTTTCAGGCAGTCTGAAACCAGGACACATGATTCCAAACCCGAACTGTCCGGGTGAGTCCTGGACAGGTGGCAACCCTAGCACAAACACACACACATATAAGGGATGTGTATGGTGCATGCGTGAATGTTAGCACTACTGGCACTAATCTGACGCTGCCTGGGGCGACACAGACCCTAACTGACCCTAAAAACTAACTGATATCACCGCTGGGCGATCAGGGGGTTAAAACTTTATTGGGTAATAAACGGCGGGTGCCCTGGCGCTATGAAAAACAAACCAACTAACCAGCGTCACCCGTAACACTAATACGGTGATCACTGGTGACATGGGGTGAAAGGGTTAACTAGGGGGCAATCAGGGGGTTAAAACCTTTATTAGGTTATATATGGGGGTACCTGACGCTATAAAAACCTGACGGTGAACCTAATCAACTAACTAGCGTCACCCGTGACACCAATACCGCGATCAGAAAAATATCTATTAGTGACACTGGCGACAGGGGGTAAAAGGGTTAACTGGGGACGATCAAGGGGTACGTTACTTTGCCTGCCTGTGCCATTCTGTCTACGTATATTGTATATCGTGGTTAAAGTATGAAAAAAGGGATCCTGGGTACTATACTGTATACTGAAGTCTATGAGAGTATATAAAGGCAGGGCCATCTATCAGAGCAAGGAAAACTAACATATAATGTCAGTAGAGCAGTGGATAGTGTCAGTAGGACAGTGGACGGTGCCAGTAGTTTTTTATTTTTGGCATTTGTTTTGCAAACAGATGATGCAAAAGAAAGCCTGCAAAAAGTTTGCTGAAGACAAGCAGACTAAGGACATGGATTACTGGAAGCATATCCTGTGGTCTGATGAGACCAGGATAAACTTATTTGGTTCAGATGATGAGGAGTACAAAGACAAGTGTGTCTTGTCTACAGTCAAGCAGTTTGGTGGGAGTGTCATGGTCTGGGGCTGCATGAGTGCTGCCGGCACTAGGGAGCTACAATCAGGGCCGGCCTTAGGTGTTCAGGCGCCCTGTGCGAGCTAATCCTGTGGCGCCCCCCATCTTCACCCCTTGCCCCCTGGTCACCTAAACTGACTTACATTTCGGTGGACGGTGCGGCTTTGCATTTAAAAATGGCTTTGCCGTGCAGTGGCGGCACATGCGCAGTGTGCCTGTCGGGGCCGGCAGCAACCATTTTTTTCAGGTGCCGCAACCGAAGCGTTGCTCTTCACCCAGTCCCAGGGCAGGGGGACCTGGCAGCGCCTGCTGCTGTGACTCATAGGAGTCGGACTCATGTGATGATCATGTGAATAACTGACTGCGACTCACATTCTGCAAGCTGTGATGGCCCCACGGCGCCCCTGTTGCCCATAGCGCCCTGTGCGGCCGCACAGCTCGCACACCCCAAAGGCCGGCCCTGGCTACAATTCATTGAGGTAACGATGAATGCCAACATGTACTGTGACATACTGAAGCAAAGCATGATCCCCTCCCTTCGGAGAGGGGATCCCCTACCTCCAAGATGACCACTGCCTTGCTAAAGAAGCTGAGGGTAAAGGTAATGGACTGACCAAGCATGTCTCCAGATATAAACCCTATTGAGCATGATCTGTGGGGCATCCTCAAACAGAAGGTGGAGGAGCGCAAGGTCTCTAACATCCACCAGCTCTATGTCATCATAGGGGAATGGAAGATGGCTCCAGTGGCAACCTATGGAGCTCTGGTGAACTCCTTGCCCAAGAGGGTTAAGGTAGTGCTGGAACATAATGGTGGCCACACAAAATATTGACACTTTGGGCCCAATTTGGACATTTTCACGAAGGGGTGTACTCACTTTTGTTGCCAGCGGTTTAGACATTAAGGGCTGTGTGTTGAGTTATTTTGAGGAGACAGAAAATGTACACTGCTATACAAGCTGTACACTCACTACTTTACATTGTAGCAAAGTGTCACATGAAAAGATATAATAAAATATTTACAAAAAATTAGGGGTGTACTTACTTTTGTGAGATACTGTACATGATGCATTTACCTTTATGTAAGAGTTGATAAAGCTGCTTCATATTGTTTTTAAACATCTTGGCAGGATTGAGGTAGTACGCCATGTGGCTCATATTCAGCTGCGCCATTTGAGTGATGTCTGAACAGCAGGTGGTGTACAACAATTGTTTTAAAGATGCACTGGCTGCCGGCTGGTTTCATAATCATTAGTTATACATGGTTCTTGGATTCTAATATGCTCTATTATTTATTAATAAAACTTTTATAGGCATCATTTTTAATTATTCTTCACATATATTCCCCTGAAGAAGTGAACCTTGTTCCTGAAATGTGTAAATAGAAAAATTCATGTACTAGCGAACATTAATGCAAAAAATCTTTGAATATCTGTGTTAATGATGGATAACATAAATGTGCTGAAAAAATCTATAGAGGGTTTTTATATTTTGATGCGGTAAACATATAATGTCCTAACTCTATAATATATGAAGTTATTTAACCACTTGCTTACTGGGCACATAAAACCCCTTCCTGCCCAGGTGAAATTTCAGCTTCCGGCACTGCGTCGCTTTAACTGACAATTGCGCGGTCGTGCGACGTGGCTCCAAAACAAAATTGGCGTCCTTTTTTCCCACAAATAGAGCTTTCTTTTGGTGGTATTTGATCACCTCTGTGGTTTTTATTTTTTGCGCTATAGACAAAAAAAGAGCGACAATTTTGAAAAAAAAAATAATTTTTACTTGTTGCTATAATAAATAGCCCATTTTAAAAAAAAAATTCTCAGTCTAGGCCGATATGTATTCTACATATGTGTGTTAAAAAAAAAAAAATCGCAATAAGCGACTGGTTTGCGCAAAAGTTATAGCTCCTACAAAATAGGGGACAGAATTATTATTTTTTATTATTTTTTTTACTAGTAATGGCGGCGATCTGCGATTTTTATTGGGACTGCGACATTATGGCGGACACATCGGACACTTTTGACACATTTTTGGCACCATTCACATTTATACTGCGATCAGTGCTATAAATATGCACTAATTACTGTATAAATGTGACTGGCATTGAAGGGGTTAACACTAGGGGGTGAGGGAGGGGTTAAATGTGTACCCTGCATAGTGTTCTAACTGTGGGGGAAGGGGACTGACTGGGGGAGGTGACCGATCTTCGTCCTTATGTACAAGGGACACAGATCGGTCTCCTCTCTCCCTGACAGGACATGGATCTGTGTGTTGGCATATGAAATACATATGAAATACATATGAAAATACAATATAACAGCATTCATATTGTGAATTATAACCAACATGACACAGAAACCCAATATTGTACATCATCATCATTGTACAGTCCCCCAAGTGGAGTAAACATTGACATTATGTCAGGGTTGATATGGCACTAAAACCATCTAGAATCCATCTAGGCCATAACTGAGAATACTCACATGAGAACTGATAATGAGACCATGCTATACCACCTGCCAGGGGAAAGGACCCAAGCGAGAACCAGGAGCACACACGCAGTCCCCCATATTTATCATTTATGATTCTAGATGGTTTTATTGCCTTATTAACCCTGATATAATGTCAATGCTTACTCCACTTGGGGGACTGTGATGTACAATATTTATTTTCTGTGTTATGTTGGTTATAATTCACAATATGTATGCTGTTATGTTGTATTTCATATGCCAATGTGCTATTATGCATTTATATGGGTTGATCCATGCCCTATCTTTGGTTTAATTTTAAATATAAGTTTTTACAATCATATATAGAATTGTCTGGCTCTACCCCACACACCTCATTTAAAGTCCCCCCCCCCTTATTTTTTGCATAGCAATTAGGGATGGAGGCACAAAATCCCCCGTTGCATTCTCATTTAAAGTCCCACATATCCCCATTTTTCTGCTTAATAATGTGGAACACCCTCCTTTAGTAGTTTTTCCTTTAATAGGGCTCACCTGGCAATCTAATTATCACAGGTGTCTGAGATTGTTTTCAGTGATCAAAAGAGCCCTGAGACACAATGCCATCCATGAGTTACACTGAAAAACAAAATATTTAATCTTTGTGACACTGAAATTGAATTTGCATAATAATTTGGAACAGGGTGTATATAGATAAAATTCATCAATACATAAAGTGAATAAAACTCCTCAATAGAACGCTAGCATTGACAATGGCAATTACGAAATGCGTAAGTCGGAGCTACATACACACATCACTTCCGGGTACGAGAGTCAGGCGGGTGGTACGCAGTTGGAGCACACGCTGCTAATCCCAGCCTAGACATACCCGCTTACCCTACTTTTTAGTATTTTCTTTGGGAGGACACTTACCATCCACGTTAAGGAAGATTGTTTTTAATTATTTTTAAATAAATTTAACCTTTGATACTACACTATGGGAGCCCATATCTCTTCCTTATGAGGACATACTATCAGGATTGTATAGGAGCATACCAGTCATTGCTTAATATCCAGCAAATGCAGGACATCAAAGAGAGACAACCGAGAGCCTGAAGGCACTCTGACCCGCCTGTATACACTTTATACGAGTTACCCCTGTAGGGGCAATAGGAGCTGGTGAGTGGGGATCCAGAAGGGGGAGCACAAGAGTCACCTGATTACCTATGCAACAACGAGCACGAGTCACTTTCAAACTTTTTTTGCACTTGTTACAGCAATACCGCACGATCTATTGGACTGTTTTTTTTAAAGCTTCCCCTCCAGAAAGGAAAAATTTCTGAAACATACTTAAAGCGGAGTTCCACCCAAAAATTGAACTTCCGCTTTTCCGGTTCCCCCCCACCTATGGTGTCACATTTGGCACCTTTCGGGGGGGGGAGCACATACCTGTCTAATACAGGTATTCTGATCCCACTTCCGGGCATAGATACCCGAGCCACCCGCGGGTATCACGCCCCTTCTGCAAGGCTTCACTTCCTAATTCCCTTACCGGACCCACGAGCCAAGCGATAGATCGGCTTTGGGGTGCCAACATCACGGGCACCCTGGACAGGTAAGTGTCCTTATTTTAAAAGTCAGCAGCTGCAGTATTTGTAGCTGCTGACTTTTAAAAAAAACACTTAACCACCCTTAACCACCCTTAACCACTTCCCGTGGCCGTCTTTATATGGCCTCCGCTCCTCCTGGCCACTGGGGGGCGCCCGGAGACAAAGTCAGCAGCTACAAATACTGCAGCTGCTGACTTTTAAAATAAGGACACTTACCTGTCCAGGGTGCCCGTGATGTTGGCACCCCAAAGCCGATCTATCGCTTGGCTCGTGGGTCCGGTAAGGGTTACAGAGACAAGGACATGGATCTGTGTGTGTAAACACACAGATCCATGTCCTTGTCTCTGTAACCGCCAATCACGGGTGCCTAGCGGACATCGCGGCCACTCAGAGAAGTAGAGCCACCCTGCGGCCATACAAAGTCGTACGGCCGTCGGGAAGTGGTTAAGGGTGGTTAAGTGTTTTTTTTAAAAGTCAGCAGCTACAAATACTGCAGCTGCTGACTTTTAAAATAAGGACACTTACCTGTCCAGGGTGCCCGTGATGTTGGCACCCCAAAGCCGATCTATCGCTTGGCTCGTGGGTCCGGTAAGGGAATTAGGAAGTGAAGCCTTGCAGAAGGGGCGTGATACCCGCGGGTGGCTCGGGTATCTATGCCCGGAAGTGGGATCAGAATACCTGTATTAGACAGGTATGTGCTCCCCCCCCGAAAGGTGCCAAATGTGACACCGTAGGTGGGGGGGAACCGGAAAAGCGGAAGTTCAATTTTTGGGTGGAACTCCGCTTTAAGTATGTTTCAGAAATTTTTCCTTTCTGGAGGGGAAGCTTTAAAAAAAAAACAGTCCAATAGATCGTGCGGTATTGCTGTAACAAGTCCAAAAAAAGTTTGAAAGTGACTCGTGCTCGTTGTTGCATAGGTAATCAGGTGACTCTCGTGCTCCCCCTTCTGGATCCCCACTCACCAGCTCCTATTGCCCCTACAGGGGTAACTCGTATAAAGGGTATACAGGCGGTTCAGGTCCAGGTAGCTCCTGTGGTTCATCCTCCGGGTCAGAGTGCCTTCAGGCTCTCGGTTGTCTCTCTTTGATGTCCTGCATTTGCTGGATATTAAGCAATGACTGGTATGCTCCTATACAATCCTGATAGTATGTCCTCATAAGGAAGAGATATGGGCTCCCATAGTGTAGTATCAAAGGTTAAATTTATTTAAAAATAATTAAAAACAATCTTCCTTAACGTGGATGGTAAGTGTCCTCCCAAAGAAAATACTAAAAAGTAGGGTAAGCGGGTAGGTCTAGGCTGGGATTAGCAGCGTGTGCTCCAACTGCGTACCACCCGCCTGACTCTCGTACCCGGAAGTGATGTGTGTATGTAGCTCCGACTTACGCATTTCGTAATTGCCATTGTCAATGCTAGTGTTCTATTGAGGAGTTTTATTCACTTTATGTATTGATGAATTTTATCTATATACACCCTGTTCCAAATTATTATGCAAATTCAATTTCAGTGTCACAAAGATTAAATATTTTGTTTTTCAGTGTAACTCATGGATGGCATTGTGTCTCAGGGCTCTTTTGATCACAGAAAACAATCTCGGACACCTGTGATAATTAGATTGCCAGGTGAGCCCTATTAAAGGAAAAACTACTAAAGGAGGGTGTTCCACATTATTAAGCAGAAAAATGGGGATATGTGGGACTTTAAATGAGAATGCAACGGGGGATTTTGTGCCTCCATCCCTAATTGCTATGCAAAAAATAAAGGGGGGGGGTGGGACTTTAAATGAGGTGTGTGGGGTAGAGCCAGACAATTCTATATATGATTGTAAAAACGTATATTTAATATTAAACCAAAGATAGGGCATGGATCAACCCATATAAATGCATAATAGCACATTGACATATGAAATACAACATAACAGCATACATATTGTGAATTATAACCAACATAACACAGAAAATAAATATTGTACATCACAGTCCCCCAAGTGGAGTAACCATTGACATTATATCAGGGTTAATAAGGCAATAAAACCATCTAGAATCATAAATCATAAATAGGGGGGACTGTGTGTGTGCTCCTGGTTCTCGCTTGGGTCCTTTCCTCCGGCAGGTGGTATAGCATGGTCTCATTATCAGTTCTCATGTGAGTATTCTCAGTTATGGCCATCTCTCTGGTTATCGTTATCCCCCCCCCCCCCCAGTTGGTAGTTACATCATACTATAATGGCGATTTGTATCCCCCCTTTTAGTATATCGATGCACTTGCTCCTGATGAGTGGATAGAAGTCCATGAAACGTCGTCAAACTTATTTTGATGCATCCACATCATATTTATGATTCTAGATGGTTTTAGTTCCATATCAACCCTGACATAATGTCAATGTTTACTCCACTTGGGGGACTGTGATGTACAATATTGGGTTTCTGTGTCATGTTGGTTATAATTCACAATATGAATGCTGTTATATTGTATTTCATATGCCAATGTGCTATTATGCATTTATATGGGTTGATCCATGCCCTATCTTTGGTTTAATATTAAATATATTTTTTTACAATCATATATGGAATTGTCTGGCTCTACCCCACACACCTCATTCAAAGTACCACCTTCCCCCCTTCTTTTTTGCATAACACATTATTAAGCAGAGCACCATTTTCAAGCAATATGGGGAAGAAAAGGGATCTCTCTGCTGTCGAAAAGAGTGAAATAGTTCAATGCCTTGGAAGAGGTATGAAAACATTAGATATTTCACAAAAATGTAAGCGTGATCATCGCACAATTAAGAGATTTGTGGCTGATTCACAGCACAGATGGGTTTCGTGCAGATAAAGGCACATTGAGGATGATTTCTGCCAGATCCATGCATCGAATCAAGAGAGCAGCTGCTAAAACACCATTACATAGCAGCAAACAAATATTTGAAGCTGCTGGTGCCTCTGGAGTCCCACAGACATCAAAGTGTAGAGTCCTCCAGAGTCTTGCAACTGTGCATAAGCCTTCCATTCGGCCACCACTAACCCAATGCTCACAAGCAGAAAAGGCTGCATTGGGCAGAGAAATACATGAAGACTAATTTTCACAGTCCTGTTCACTGATGAGTGCTGTGCAACCCTGGATGGTCCAGATGGATGGAGTAGTGGATGGCTGGTGGACGGCCACCCTGTTCCAACAAGGCTACAACGGCAGCAAGGTGGTGGTGGAGTCATGTTTTGGGCCGTAATCACGGGAAGAGAGCTGGTCGGCCCCTTTAGCGTCCCTGATGGAGTAAAGATGACCTCTGCAAAGTATGTGGAGTTCCTTCCCTGGTACAGAAGGAAGAATTATGCTTTCCATAATAAAATCATATTCATGCATGACAATGCACCATCTCATGCTTCAAAGAATACGTCTGCATCAATAGCTGCCATTGAGGATAAAAGGAGAGAAAGTCATGTAGCTAGATTCAGGTAGATGGGCGCATCTTTGTGCCGGCGTAACTCAGAGTAAGTCAGAGAGGTAAGTACATGATTCACAAAGCACTTGCTCTCCACGTTGCGCCGGCGTAACGTAAATGTGAAGGCGTAAGCCGGCGTAAGTGTAAGTGGGTGTGAACTTATGCAAATGATGGCCTGAGCATGGAGCAGTGGATTACGCCTGGCATATCTTCCACGTAGCATGCTCACAACTACGCCGGCCGAACTTCCTGGTTTACGCCGGCCTACCGGCTTGCGCCGAGTGCATAAATACGCCCAGACATGCGCCCGTCCGACGCAAAATTACATCCTGCTTTTTCCCCCCCTGAGCAAGGTAATTTTGCTTTTCTGTATTACTGCTCTCTTTTGCTGTGCTATGGCTGCTCCAGTCAGCAAGAGGAAGCGAAATTTTACTCCCCAGGAGAGGGCAATCGTGATTGCTGGCATGGAGAGATATGATACGTTCCTCCATGGTGCCCAGAGTCGGGATACCAGCCGCGCCAAGAAGCAGGAAATCCTGAACACAATTGCTTCTCAAGTTAGTGCCCTTGGCAATGCCAAAAAGATATGTAAGTGTAGCGCTCAGAGTGATATGTTAAATATCAAAATACCATGTATGTAAAAATTACACAAAAGATAAATAAATGTGAAACAAAGATAAACAGTCTGTGCACCCCTTTGGGAAAAGGGTAAAACCAATGGATGGATAATATAATAAACTTAATATGATATCCAGTGAAAAACCAAAGTCCAACAAAACTTGATATTCAAAGTAATTAATATTGTTGAAGTTCATTATCTCCACATTTCATTCAGGTGAGTGAGAAAAAATAAAGAAGATGCGTGACTTCAAAAACGATAAAATCCCACCACCGATAAAAGTGCAGGCTTACCAGAACTTATTGACCGCTAGTGGCATATGCCAAGAGAGGTCAATCAAGGCTTATTATGACGGATGTCAGAAAACGATCCTTAGCCAGGAATTGTAGACCCAATTGGATGATGTATCCGTGGATGGAATAGGTCCCCAGAGACAGACGGGAAACTGTACTGGTGTAAGACTCTCAAAACCAATTGGTTCGATAAAATGACGGTGCATAGGAAAGAGAAAAGAGAGGTGGCCACATAGCGTAACTCCGTATGGTAAAAATAGCGAAGTTTATTCACAGCTGACAAACTCACATTTGGCTGATGTAAAGATTTCTTGCATGCAAAAATGGGGCGACAGTGGAGTCCTCCCGACGCGTTTCGTGGTCAAAAGCACATCGTCTGGGGTGACCCTCCACTGCAGCCCACTCCAATATATATACAGTTCATGTATCCATAGCCAATCAAGTAAAGATCTGACTCACCATCAACACTTAGCACTTACATGCAGCTGTTTGCCTATCCAAGATGGCGCTGTGGCTTGCACTCCAAGCCTCTATATGAAAACTTGTCAGTGAAAGAAAGGAAGTTGATACAATGAATAATATTGAAAAATATTTTGGCAGTTAAATACAGAAAAACATGTAAGGATGATTACAATGGCGATGAATGGCCAAATTGTTATAAACTTTATAGTGTGCAATCTAACTATGAAGTAAAAGTGAAAAAGTTATAATCATCTGCGATCAATAGCTGGAAAGGGCGCGTGCGCCGTATCCACGCCTCGTTTTCATGAAACGAAACAGGGAGAACAGCCTCTATATGGCGGTCGTGGCTGGTAGGATGTTTACCGCGCGTGCGCGGCAACCAAGCCTCGCTATCGCGGTAACCAAGCCTCGCTTTCACGATGAACGCGCCTAGCTTGTAAGGCTGAGACGTGATGACTTCATACACGCTCTCAGGATAGAAAGCACGCGCGTGCGGGCCAAGCCTCTCTCTGGGGGCGCATGGTCACTCAATACCTGAAAGAGCGTGTGCGTGTGAATCGGAACATATTATACAAGGGACTGCGCTGATATGGACCTGGAGAGGCTCCCAAACACAGGGGAGGCTGTCCAATAACAATGAGCATGATGAACCATGAACTTGTCCAGAAAATTTGTCATCAAAAACGAGTGTATGAGAGTTGCAGAGCCAATATAAAATATAAAATTAAATATAAATATCTATATGGCACTGATAATACCGATCATAAAATTAAAAATTATATGATATAAAAAGTGTCAATTACAAACCGGAAAAGTATTTATTAACGTAGACACCGGATCAAAAAACAGTATATATGAGTGTTATAAAACTCATATATAATATTTAAAAATATACTATAATGATTTTATAAAAAATGAATAAAAAGAAGCAAAAAATGTCACTGAATGACTAATCTAATGCAATAAAATGACATAAATACAATGTGCCTATACGCTCTCCTATATTGAAATTGCTGCCTCGTGTTTGATGTGAGCCAGATCATCACTTATAATGGCCTACATAACATCAATATTCATAATAATACCAAATGAATAAGTAGAGCATTGAGCGCATATATGGTCACTGAACACAATATACAAAATTTCCAAAGACCCAGAATATATAAGACAACAATATACAAAAAGAAAAATGAAATGAGTACTCATGACATATTAATAAAGGAATTTATGTCCCATTCGACATTCATTCCAAACGGGACGTATGTCTGGAGCTCATATATCCAGAAAGTTTCCAAGCGTGAAACACCCCTTGTCATGGCTCCACCTCTCCATGGGGGGGTGTATTTGTCTATAATAACAAATTGTGTTCCCTTGGGATTTCTCTGATGGAATTCTCTGTAGTGTCGGGGGACAGGATGTTTAGTGTCGCCCCCAATTATGAGTGCGATGTGTTCACTCACTCTAATCGAAAAGGTGCGGATGGTCCGGCCGACGTATTGTTTACCACAAGGACACGTTAATAAATAAACTATGTACTTGGTCGCACATGTACAAAAGGTCTTTATACTGTACTTCTTGTTGGTAATATTAGAAGAGAATTCTAGGATTTTTTTTGTAGTTAAAGCATTGTGTTGACACACCTTACATTTCCTGCAAGGGAAAAATCCCACTAAGTTATGGAAGAAGGAGCTCTTAACAGGAGGGTTGATTATATTAGGAGCAATTTTGCTCTGTAAGGAGGGTACTCCTCTAAAAACCACTCTTGCCTGTTCGGGTAATAATGGACCTAGAACTCTATCTCCTCTGAGTATGTTCCAATGTTTGTTAAAAATGCTCTTAACTTGTTTATACTGAGTAGAGTAGGTGGTCAACATTGAAAATTTAAAACCCTCGTCTATATACATATCTTTTTGTCACTTTTGCTTTTTTGAATAAGCTGTGTTAGCAGCTACCATTATCGCACTACAGGCAGCGCAGGGTATTCACTTTTCTTTGGTTTTGTCTTTATTCAATATCTACACTGCAGCAGCCTCCTTACCAAAATATCCATAGTGATATGGATATATTTGAGTACAGAGCATCCCGCACTGTGAATTTTGATGGTGTTTTCACAGTTACGGGTAATGACACCGAACTTGGTGGTTTGTTCATGCGTTTAAAAAACGTCATGACTTCAGAGATACATCTCCAATGGGATTTAATTTTCTTGGAACAATACATCTCTGAACATATGGTCCCACGTAGCCTTCGTTGGGAGATCCATCCCCAACAAGGAGACCCAGACTTGGAATCATGGTATAAATATTTCAATGAGGCCGGTACCAACTTTCTGGGCTTTCTTATTTCCAGGAAGAGAAATAGATTACTTGTGTTAGACAAAGAAATCAAGGTACTTAAGGAGAAACTTATGTCACATAAGAACTCTCTGGAATATAATTCCCTGTCCTCCAATCTACAGAGTCATCTTGAGAAGGAGGACAAGGACCAGAGAATAAAAAAACATAAGAAATATGCTAGAGACGTGGGTGATTACAAATCAAACACAGTTTTTGGGTGGCAGAAAACACTCACATCCACTAACGTAATGGATACCGCTCCAGCTGTGAATGCAGGTTCAGCGGTGCCATCAACACCTATAGGTGGTACTACAAGCTTGGCATCTCAATTTGGTGCCAATTCTTTACCCCCGCTGAATGTTCTGCCAACCCAAGTATTACCTCCAATGCCTCAAAGGTTACAATACCAAAGTCCCCGCACGTCTAATTACCCCGCTAGAGGAAGGGCTAACAACAGGGGTAAACGTGGGGGGAAGGGGCATATTAGAGGTAATTCCCATCAC
This sequence comes from Rana temporaria, assembly GCF_905171775.1. Classification (NCBI taxonomy): domain Eukaryota; kingdom Metazoa; phylum Chordata; class Amphibia; order Anura; family Ranidae; genus Rana; species Rana temporaria. The sequence goes on from NC_053490.1 coordinate 342,260,779, forward strand.
TCTGGATCACGTCCATCTCGTGATCAGAGGGGTCACTCTAGATGGGTATCTCCAGCTCCATATAGAGAACAATATGACGACCGTCATCTTTACCAATCATATTATAATTCACCTGCAGTACCTGTTCATAACAGATTCTCTCCTCTCAGAGACCATAGAGATTACGTACAACAACAAACACGCGGTGGCTATGAGGAATCACCTCACCGCCACGGTCCCCGCGATACTAATGCCCATGGTGAACAGGGTTTTCGCGGAGACCGTCCTTGGTATTCCAAAGGTCCAAACCAAAGAGAGGATGCAGAGCAGGAAGGCGCATACAGAAGAGAAAAGAGAAGGAGAACATAATTGGACAAGGAGTATTTAACTTGAGTTCTAAAACTCTGACTGTGGCAGAACAGTCCGTGTTAGACAAAGGCCTCAAGTTTGCTCCTTCCAAACCATTAAATAAATTTGGCACTTTTATAGACGTGCAGAAATTTATACGCAAAATTAATATCCAGCGTTATATGGTTTCAAATACATTTTCAACAGATAGCAGGGCAGCGACTTCGGGAACTGTTCATTCAGGACTTTCAAATCCGTCTCTGTTCAACCCCTCCGTCGCTGTGGCTCCTGCCGTCAAAATTTTCAAAGAGCTAGTTCTTAAAGACCTGTCTCAATTGAAAGAAAAACGACATTTCTCGCAGCCATTGTCTAGCCAAGGTGTTCGTTCCTTGTGTGACAACAAGGATTTGATCATCCGGCCGGCTGACAAGGGCGGTGGGATAGTCGTTTTAGATAGGTCACAATACGAACAAGAAATGAATCGTATTCTCAGTGAACCTGGGACTTACCAAGAAATTCCCAGTAATCCCACTGCCATATATAAAAAACAGTTACAAGTTCTGGTTAATAAAGGATTTGATCTTAAGATTCTCAACAAAAAAGAGAAATTGTATTTAGTTCCCAAAGTACCCAGAATTCCGACAATATACTATCTGCCTAAAATCCATAAACACCCTACACAACCACCAGGTCGACCTATCGTGAGTGGCATTGATTCTGTCACCTCACGTATAGGTCGATACATAGATTTCTATCTCCAGCCCTTGGTCAAGCGAACTCCATCATACGTTAAGGACACGGGTGACACTATTCGCCTGTTAGAAGGACTGGAGGTACAAGAAGGTTGCATTATGGTCACTGCTGATGTCGCCTCATTATATACTTGCATTCCTCATCATTTGGGCATACAAGCAGTAAAACATTTTCTAAACAGTGAGGTAACTCTTGCTTCATTTCAGAGTGATTACTTAATTGAACTTTTGGACTTCGCCACTAAACATAGCTATTTCTGGTTCGATCAACGCTACTTCTTACAACTAAGGGGAGTGGCGATGGGCGCCAAATTCGCACCAAGCGTTGCGAATCTTTTCATGGCCAAATGGGAGGAGGATGTCGTCTATGCCCAGACAGTCCCGTCCTTGGGTCTATGGGCAAGATACATAGACGATATCCTCCTCCTATGGAATGGTAGCCCAGAGTCTTTAAAGTCATTTTTTGACTCTTTAAATAGCAATGATAGAGGTATCACTTTAACGTATGAGTTCAGTCCATCCAAGATTCATTTCCTGGATTTGGAGATAACCATAGTCGATAAGAAGTTTCATTTTCAAACATACTTCAAACCGACCGACCGTAATGGATATATCCCCATGGGGAGTTGCCATCATCCATCTTGGCTTCGGTCGGTCCCTCGCAGTCAATTCCTGAGACTCCGTCGGAATTGTACAGATGATAATACCTATCTTGCTCAAGCGGAGATTCTCAAAACTAGGTTCCTTGAGAAAGGGTACCTCTCCAGTGATGTAGACTCAGAACTACAAAGAGTCCTCTCATTAAGTAGGAATTCACTAATATCTGTTAAAACTAAACGTCCTATAGACGAGGGTTTTAAATTTTCAATGTTGACCACCTACTCTACTCAGTATAAACAAGTTAAGAGCATTTTTAACAAACATTGGAACATACTCAGAGGAGATAGAGTTCTAGGTCCATTATTACCCGAACAGGCAAGAGTGGTTTTTAGAGGAGTACCCTCCTTACAGAGCAAAATTGCTCCTAATATAATCAACCCTCCTGTTAAGAGCTCCTTCTTCCATAACTTAGTGGGATTTTTCCCTTGCAGGAAATGTAAGGTGTGTCAACACAATGCTTTAACTACAAAAAAAATCCTAGAATTCTCTTCTAATATTACCAACAAGAAGTACAGTATAAAGACCTTTTGTACATGTGCGACCAAGTACATAGTTTATTTATTAACGTGTCCTTGTGGTAAACAATACGTCGGCCGGACCATCCGCACCTTTTCGATTAGAGTGAGTGAACACATCGCACTCATAATTGGGGGCGACACTAAACATCCTGTCCCCCGACACTACAGAGAATTCCATCAGAGAAATCCCAAGGGAACACAATTTGTTATTATAGACAAATACACCCCCCCATGGAGAGGTGGAGCCATGACAAGGGGTGTTTCACGCTTGGAAACTTTCTGGATATATGAGCTCCAGACATACGTCCCGTTTGGAATGAATGTCGAATGGGACATAAATTCCTTTATTAATATGTCATGAGTACTCATTTCATTTTTCTTTTTGTATATTGTTGTCTTATATATTCTGGGTCTTTGGAAATTTTGTATATTGTGTTCAGTGACCATATATGCGCTCAATGCTCTACTTATTCATTTGGTATTATTATGAATATTGATGTTATGTAGGCCATTATAAGTGATGATCTGGCTCACATCAAACACGAGGCAGCAATTTCAATATAGGAGAGCGTATAGGCACATTGTATTTATGTCATTTTATTGCATTAGATTAGTCATTCAGTGACATTTTTTGCTTCTTTTTATTCATTTTTTATAAAATCATTATAGTATATTTTTAAATATTATATATGAGTTTTATAACACTCATATATACTGTTTTTTGATCCGGTGTCTACGTTAATAAATACTTTTCCGGTTTGTAATTGACACTTTTTATATCATATAATTTTTAATTTTATGATCGGTATTATCAGTGCCATATAGATATTTATATTTAATTTTATATTTTATATTGGCTCTGCAACTCTCATACACTCGTTTTTGATGACAAATTTTCTGGACAAGTTCATGGTTCATCATGCTCATTGTTATTGGACAGCCTCCCCTGTGTTTGGGAGCCTCTCCAGGTCCATATCAGCGCAGTCCCTTGTATAATATGTTCCGATTCACACGCACACGCTCTTTCAGGTATTGAGTGACCATGCGCCCCCAGAGAGAGGCTTGGCCCGCACGCGCGTGCTTTCTATCCTGAGAGCGTGTATGAAGTCATCACGTCTCAGCCTTACAAGCTAGGCGCGTTCATCGTGAAAGCGAGGCTTGGTTACCGCGATAGCGAGGCTTGGTTGCCGCGCACGCGCGGTAAACATCCTACCAGCCACGACCGCCATATAGAGGCTGTTCTCCCTGTTTCGTTTCATGAAAACGAGGCGTGGATACGGCGCACGCGCCCTTTCCAGCTATTGATCGCAGATGATTATAACTTTTTCACTTTTACTTCATAGTTAGATTGCACACTATAAAGTTTATAACAATTTGGCCATTCATCGCCATTGTAATCATCCTTACATGTTTTTCTGTATTTAACTGCCAAAATATTTTTCAATATTATTCATTGTATCAACTTCCTTTCTTTCACTGACAAGTTTTCATATAGAGGCTTGGAGTGCAAGCCACAGCGCCATCTTGGATAGGCAAACAGCTGCATGTAAGTGCTAAGTGTTGATGGTGAGTCAGATCTTTACTTGATTGGCTATGGATACATGAACTGTATATATATTGGAGTGGGCTGCAGTGGAGGGTCACCCCAGACGATGTGCTTTTGACCACGAAACGCGTCGGGAGGACTCCACTGTCGCCCTATTTTTGCATGCAAGAAATCTTTACATCAGCCAAATGTGAGTTTGTCAGCTGTGAATAAACTTCGCTATTTTTACCATACGGAGTTACGCTATGTGGCCACCTCTCTTTTCTCTTTCCTATGCACCGTCATTTTATCGAACCAATTGGTTTTGAGAGTCTTACACCAGTACAGTTTCCCGTCTGTCTCTGGGGACCTATTCCATCCACGGATACATCATCCAATTGGGTCTACAATTCCTGGCTAAGGATCGTTTTCTGACATCCGTCATAATAAGCCTTGATTGACCTCTCTTGGCATATGCCACTAGCGGTCAATAAGTTCTGGTAAGCCTGCACTTTTATCGGTGGTGGGATTTTATCGTTTTTGAAGTCACGCATCTTCTTTATTTTTTCTCACTCACCTGAATGAAATGTGGAGATAATGAACTTCAACAATATTAATTACTTTGAATATCAAGTTTTGTTGGACTTTGGTTTTTCACTGGATATCATATTAAGTTTATTATATTATCCATCCATTGGTTTTACCCTTTTCCCAAAGGGTTGCACAGACTGTTTATCTTTGTTTCACATTTATTTATCTTTTGTGTAATTTTTACATACATGGTATTTTGATATTTAACATATCACTCTGAGCGCTACACTTACATATCTTTTTGTCACTTTTGCTTTTTTGAATAAGCTGTGTTAGCAGCTACCATTATCGCACTACAGGCAGCGCAGGGTATTCACTTTTCTTTGCCCTTGGCAATGCCGCCCGCAGCTCCAAGGACATTAACAAAAAAATTCAGAAGCACCAAAGTGGCACGGGGGGTGGACCACCCTGCAACATTGTTTTGACACTGGAGGAGGAGATGGTCGCCTGGTGTATACAGAGGGAGCAGTTGGAGGGAGTTGAGGGCTTTGATTCCCATGACGATGCCTCGAGGACAGGTTAAGTATTTTATACCCCCTATCCGGTGTGTAGCATGTGAGGGGGTGGAAGAGAACTTGTGACAAGTGTGTGGGTCCCCCAACATGTGACTGCTTTATGTCATCCACAGATGTGCAGGAGGGAGCGGATCCATCTGCTGGCGGTGGCCGTCCCGCCACATCGTCCCCGGAGCAGCCTCAGCAAGACCCCCATGATCTAGCGGGGGAGGGGAGTGCCCACACCTCTTCTCTCGAGGAGGTGGTGGAGGAGTCGGTGGACCTAGGGCAGATAGGTCTGATTATAGAGGAGTCCAGTGTCCTGCCTGGGCCCTCTAACAACTCCCCTCCCATCAGGGGAAGCACCTCAAGGGGCTCACCCTACACCCGATCGCAGGCATCTTCTGCCCCAAGAAAGGCGACAAGGAAGACCAGGGGTGTTCCTCTGAGTGTCCAGGACCAAATAGCCCTGGACCAGGGCCAGCAGACCCGGCATATGGGGGATCTAGCCTGGCACCTGCAGCAGATGGCACATAAGACTGGCCAAATTTATGATGCAGTGCTGGATGGCAATTGCAACAGTTCTGCAGTGGCCACCTGTGTGGTGGACCTGGTGGCCAAGGTTGATAGCCTTACTGAGGCAGTTAAGGCCAACACGGCTGCCATCCAGGAGGAGGGGAGACAGAGGCAGCGCAATCAGCGGCATAACATAACCTGCCAGCTGAGAAAGCAGGCCCAGACGAATGTATTTCTGAGCCAGATTGCCGTGGCCTTGGAGGGCAGGCAGCCATCACCTGCCAGGAGTGGCCCACCCGGGGGTGAGCCACCTTCAGATGTCCCACCCTCCCCACCCCAGGCTTCCCCCAGGCAGCTGAGGAGCCAGAAAGCTGCCACCAGGCACAGCACCCATCAGGCAAAATAAGTGCCTATATTTTTTTTATACTATTATTTCTATGCTCAGGTCATGAGCTTATTTATTTATTTTTATTCCTATGCTCAGGTCATGAGTTTATTTATTTATTTAAAGCACACGGTGAGGAGTGCTGGCTACAGTGTGACTGGTGTGTGAATGGGGGGGGGGGGTGACACTCCTGCCAGTAAGGGGTGTCACCCTCGGTCGTTGGGGAGAAGTTATCCCCACGACCCGTGTGAATGTGGTATGAATGTACAGCGACATAATTGGAGCCTTGCTGTGGCATTGCTGCTCCCAAGTCCTGCATGGTGGACTTGGGCTAATCCAATATGATGTGGATGTGATGTGTGTTAGGGACCACAGTGGTGTGCATGCATTCTCCTTGTGCCATGATGAATGTGTGTGTTTAACGTGCAAACATGTCTTCTGTGAGGCGTCTCCTGACTGCTACTCCCTCAGCAGACGGGCTACCCTCGGTTAGGGGGGGACTGTGTGGTTTGGGGGTCAGGTCATCATGTATGTCAATCTCCAGGCCCTTTCTCATGGCGTAGTTGTGTAGAATGCAACATGCACCGATGATCTGGCACACAAAGTTTGGGGAATACAACAGGGTCCCCCCGGACTTATCCAGGCATCGGAAACGGGACTTCAGGAGGCCAAAGGTGCGTTCCACCACTGCATGGGTTCGTATGTGTGCAGCATTGTAGTTTTGCTCTCCTGTGGTTTGGGGGAGTCCGGTATGGAGTCATGAGATGGGGTCCAAGTGCATATGCAGAGTCACCTGGAAGGGAAAAGACAGGAGGATGTTAGTCGTGCATGTGCCCCTCGTGATGTCTGCATCATGGGGTTGGACAGTCATGCCTGACACCCATGTCACTCACCAACCAGCCAGCTGTCCCCATACACGTTCTGTTCAAAATCTGTTGGGATGGTGCTTTGACGGTATATGTAGCTGTCGTGGCTGGACCCTGGGTGTTTGGCATGGACGTGCCATATGAGGCATTGGGCATCGGCTATCACCTGTACGTTGATGGAATGCCAGTGCTTCCGATTGCGGTATATGTGCTCTGTGTCATGGGGGGGCCGTAGTGCCACATGTGTGCACTCAATGGCCCCCACAGTGCGTGGGAATCCTGCAATTCTGTAGAAATCCTCCTTCGGCTTATGCTGCAGATGCTCCTGGGTGGGTCTGATGAAGTGGTGGGACATGCGTTTGAGGATTGTGGGGACAATCTGGTGCACACATCTGCTTATGGTGGATTGTGACATCCCAGCCACTACTCCACTTGTACGCTGAAAAGATCCACTTGCAATAAAATGCAGTGTTGCCAGTACCTTGACCAGTGGCTGCACTGCATGTGCACGATGTGTCTTGCTGGTGATGTCATCATGCAGGGTTGTGGCTAATTCTAGGATGGCATCAGGGCTGAATCTGAAGATGCGATACACCTCCGAATCACCCATGCCAAAGACGTCCATGCGCATGCGGTATATCCTCTCCCGTGCCCTCCTACGAGTCGGTGGACCCATTAGTAGTGCTAGGACCACGGCTGCCCCTGGCATGTTGGCACACAGATGTGTTGTCCTGCAAGTGTGGGTGCTCAGCTTGCCCAGCTCGTCCGTAACGGTGCTGCTGTAGCTGCTCTGCAGTTGACCTGTGCACGCCTGGTGCAAAGATATTCCAGCTTTTTAATGGAATAACTTTAGGCCTGACGTACGACTTACGCGCACGGGGCGTAGCCTGCGTCGGGCGCTCGTACATGCGTGAATCGGCGTATCTCCCTCATTTGCATATTTGAATAGGAAATCAATGTGAGCGCAAGATGCGTTGAGCCTAAATATGCGCCCACGATACGCCGGCGTAGAAAAGTTACGTCGGTCGGAGGAAGCCTATTTTCAGGCGTATCTTGTTCTGTGGGTACTGAACATAAATGCGCCGGCGCATATTTACACTTACGCCGCGTATCTGTAGATACGCCGGCGTACATTTTTCTGAATCCAGCTAATGGTGTGGACTCTATGCTCCCCTGACCTCAATCCTATTGAGAACCTTTGGAGCATCCTCAAGCAAAAGATCTATGAGGGTGGGAGGCAGTTTACATCCAAACAGCAGCTCTGGAAGGCTATTCTGACATCTTGCAAACAAATTCATGCAGAAACTGTCCAAAAACTCACAAGTTCAATGGATGCAAGACTTGTGAAGCTGCTATCAAATAAGGGGTCCTATGTTAAAATGTAACGTGACCTGTTAAAATGTTTAAAAAGTTAAAATGTTGTTCAAAGTTTGATTGAAATAGCTTTTGATTTCAGTAAATATGCTGCAAACACAACAAATTAATTTTTTTAGTTCTTTACAACCTATAAAGTGTTTTGAAACTTACTGTGCGTAATAATTTGGAACAGTGCATTGTAAGTTTTTTTATTTTGGAAAGAAAAACTGTTATCATTAGGAGGTTTGCTCAATACAATTTGAATTGTACTCTTAATAGTTGATAACATGAGAATTATGATGACTGTTGTTTACATCAATTATTTAGGTAAAGGAGAAAAATATCATTGGCATAATAATTTGGAAAAGGGTGTACTGACACTTGTATGTTAACTTCACGTCAGTAGATTTAGTATTGAATAGTACCAGAGCTTTTTTTCTCAGAAAACAGGTGCAGGAACTCAACCACAACCCGTTCAAATTTCACAAACAGTAGAAGGGTCTTAAAGGGGCATTAAATACCAGAATTGCATTACATACAGAGTGCAGAGTTCAGGGGGTTACAAAGCTGTCACTTGTAAACACAGAAACCAGACTTCAGTGTTTACAAGTGATTGTGGTGAGCAGGCACCAAAGGGTCTGAGCCATAGGTGGTGGAACTGAGTTCCCCCTGAAAAAAAGCCCTGGTACTTACCTGAGGATTCCTCTGTAGGCCACTTTAGGTCAGCAGATACTACGTTTGGCACGCATTGTGCATGCATTCATATGAAGAGTGATCTGACAGATTACTCTTCGGCTCATAGGTAGCACCACATACCCCATTTAATCTTACACTAAACTTATTCTCTCTGGAGAAGAGACGCTTGAGAGGGGACATGATTTCAATTTACAAATACCATACTGGTGACCCCACAATAGGGATAAAACGTTTTCACGGCAGGGAGTTTAAAGTGGAGGTTCACCTTACAACAATTATATAACATTACATCCAGCACACTAACGACATGTACAGTATGCTGGTATTTTTTTTTATTTCGCCGTACATACCGTTTTATTCTTATTTTCCCCCTGGCTTCCGGGTTCTGATTCCCGCGGGACTGGGCATTCCTATTGAGAGGTAAGATGATTGACGTCTGGTGAAAAACGTCCCTTGGCGCATAAGGCGCGTCACCAGTTTTCCGTAAATAGCCGACCTGCGAGTCGGCTCTATACGGCACCTCAACGTTTTATCTTGCACGGTATTTGCGCAATAATTTTTCAATGCCTTTTTTGGGGAATAAAATTGTTTCATGAATTAAAAAATAACAAAACAGTAAAGTTAGCCCAATTTTTTTGAGAGTAAATAGATACTTAACATGTCACGCTTTAAAATTGCGCACACTTATGGATTTGCGCCAAACTTCGGTACTTAAAAATCTCCATAGGCAACGCTTTGAATTTTTTTACAGGTTACCAGTTTATATTTACAGAGGAGATCTAGTGCTAGAATTGTTGCTGGCACTCTAACGCACGCGGCGATACCTCACATATGTGGTTTAAACAGCGTTTAAATATGTTGGCGGGACTTAAGTGTGCGTTCGCTTCTGCGCGCGAGCTACCGGGGACAGGGGCATTTTAATTTTTTTTTTATTCTTTTATTATTTTTTTCCTTTTTTTTTTACACTTTGAATTTTCACTTTTTATTTCACTTTAAAATTTTCACTTTTATTCCTATTGCAAGGAATGTAAATATCCCTTGTAATAGGAAATGTGTGCGACAGGTCCTCTTTATGGAGAGATGCGGGGTCAATAAGACTCAACATCTCTCCTCCAGGCTGGAAAGCATGAGATCGGTGAAAAAAATTTCACTGATCTCATGATTAGTGTTGCTTACTAGCCGCAATCGCGGCATTGTTTACTTACGGGTACCCGGGCGTGACGTCATCACATCGCGCCCGGGCCTCCGATGGTCATGGAAATAACTGGTGACCATCTGGTCACCAGTCATCTCTATACGTCCTGCCAGCGCCGGACGATTCTTTCTCCGGGCCCCCGATGGCACGGGAGAGCCCGGAGAAGCACCGGATGACGGTGGGAGGGGGGATGTCCCCTCCCGCCACCTATAAGAACGATCAAGCGGCGGAACCGCCGCTATGATCATTCTTATGTTGCACAGAATCGCCGGCACTAACGAATGATATCTGCCTCTAGCTGCAGGCATCATTCAGATATCCCCCCACAAAGCCCAGGACATCATATGATGTCCACCCAGGATGGGAGATCCCATCTGTGGATATCAAATGACTATGGGCGGGTATTGAAGTGGTTAAGATTTAATTCCCTAGATTCAGAGTTCACACACTTAAAAAGAAGTGGACAGGTGGGCAGTGTGGCCACGGGGCAGTGGAGAGACAGGCATTCAGTGAGAAGGGTGGGGTGGACAGGTGGGTAGTGGTGTTCAGTAAGGAGGATGGGGGGGTATTGGGGTGGATAGGTAAGCAGTGGGGGCACAGTGGTTGGCCAAGTAGGAAATGGGGGCAGTGGGTTGGGCATGTGGGTAGTGTGGGCAGTGGGGTGGACAGGTAGGTAGTGGGTGTAAAAGAGGGGTATAGTGGTGGACAGGTGGACAGTGGGGTGGAGGGGTGGGCAGTTGGGAGTTACAGGGGGGGATGAATACTGATGTTGTCCTGTTTTAGGCTGACCAGGAGCTCCCTCTGCTACTGAGGCTACCATGGTGTTGTCCTCTAAGTCTAAGATATTCCTATTTGTCTCCATTAAGTGCCAAGCACAGCTGTCTGAAAGCTGTGCAGTGTCTGCCCAGCAGCATGATATACACAGGGCAGCATCAGGAGAAGAAAGGGGGTACTTCAGCTGCTGGAGGGGGTCCTTATGCTACTGCCTGCCCAGAAAGGTGCCTTTTGAGCACTGAGAGCCACCAACTGAAGAGCAGTGGCAACAGAAGTTGACAGAAATCGAAATGTGCAAGCGGTTTGCAGTCTCTGGATCTGGGGCAGAGATTAGGGGTTCACACTTTGAGTGCCAGACAATAGGAATGCCTATACTTCACACTGTGTTCTTAGGACACTGGCTTGGATCAATGCGGGACAACAGAATAAAAAGCAGGACTGTCCTGGCAAATGCAGGAATGTTGGCAAGTATGCCATTGCTATCCTGTATGTTACTTTGTGGGGAGTATTTCCCAAAATAAAACCTCTTTCTTTAGCCTTGGTGTGTCAAAGGTTTTGATATTGCCAGAAGGGTTCTTGTCGTCCACAATCAGGGAATCCATTCATCAGCGGCTCCTTTGTGGGTAAGCTCTATATAAACATATCTAAGGGTGCACTTGTAATTTTTATGATAAAATAATATAACGGCTGTGCTAATCTGTACATATAATTTATATCTAAATCAAGTCATCTCGGCAAAAACATTTGAAATGACTTTTGTCCTAGTAATTGCTAAATCTTTACATACTTGATAAAATCTGTTAAACATAGACAGTTTTTGTCTGTTTGATAAGACACTAATATGTTAATCTAATCTACTGGTTAATTTCATTTCAAACTGAATGATACAGAATTAAGAGGAAGATTTTTTAAAGCAGAAGTACAGCCAAAGATCGTTTGGCTGTACTTTTCCTGTGGATCACAGAAGTGCAGTTCGTTTTGCACACCTGTGATGGGCTGAAGTCACAGAGCCTGACCAGACTCGGGAAAGATTGTCACCATTAGGGATGAGCCGAACACCCCCTCTGGTTCGGTTTGCGGCAGAACATGCGAACAGCCGAAAGTTTGTGTGAAGTCTATGGGACTTGAATGTCAAAAATCAAAAGTGTGAATTTTAAAAGCTAATATGCAAGTTATTGTCCTAAAAAGTGTTTGGGGACACGGGACCTGCCCCAGGGGACATGTATCAATGCAAAAAAAAGTTGAAAAAACTTCAGTTTTTTTGGGAGCAGTGATTTTAATAATGCTTAAAGTGAAAAAATAAAAGTGAAACATTCCTTTAAATATTGTACCTGGGGGGTGTCTATAGTATGCCTGTAAAGTGGCACTTATTTCCCGTGTTTAGAACAGTCCCTGCACAAAGTGAGATTTCTAAAGGAATACAAGTCATTTAAAACTGCTTGCGACTGTAATGTAATGTTGGGTCCCGGCAATATGGATGAAAATTATCAGGCCCTTTGGGTCTTGTATGGATATTAAGGGGAACCCTGCAAATTAAAAGAAGAAAAGACATGGGACCCCCAGGCCCTATATACTCTGTACAGCAGTATACAGGCGGTCCAAACAAGACAAGTACTGTAGGTTTGTTCTTAAGTTGAATCTGTTTGTAATTTGGAACAGGTAATTTTTTTAAGCATAGCTCCAGCCAAAACAAATCTATTTTTAAGCTTTTTGGATAGTATAGGGAAGGGTTATCACCCCTGTAACATTTGTTTTGCTGTCTGTGCCCCTGTTCAGAAGATTTCACCTCACTATCTGTCCCAATGACAATTGGATTTTGAAAATTTGGGGTTATTAGGGAAACAAGGACTGGTGATAAAGCATCAGTGGAGATACCTTGTTCCCATATTAACTCTTACAGTAGAGAATTTGCCTTCCATGTGGTAGATTTCCTCTCACTTCCTGTTGTCTCCCTCTGTTTGTAATTAGGAGTCGTTTGTAAGTCAGATGTTTGAAACTAGGGGACCGCCTGTATATACTATACGGCCTGCCCTATATACTCTGCAGAAAATTGGGCCTTAGGCAGTGGTGGCACAACACTGAAAGCCTCACAGATACTCTTGTTGAGCGCAGGAACAAGCCCTGCTGCGAAATATTACAGCAAAACATTTAATTACGTGCTTCTACAGGGGCAGAAAAATTAGGCCTTAGGCAATGGTGGTGGTGCCACAACACTGCAACCCCTCACAGATACTCTAGTTGTGCGCAGGAACGAGCCCTGCTGCGAAATATTACTGCAAAAATTGTAATTACAAGCCCCTGTTAAACAGGGGCACAAAAAATGGGTGGTGGTGCCCAGATACAAAAATGTTCTTAGAAGCTATCAACATGAACATTGAGGAGGAATAGAATAGTCACTCAGCATAACAGGATAGTCACTCAGCATCAGCATAGGCAGTCTTTAAGGGATCTCACATTCATAGTAAAATTATTTGGTTACATCAACATCAGGTGCTTTGTAGCTGGTGATCCAAGACTGATACATTTTTATGAAGGTCAGCAGATCAACTGAGTCTGTGGACAGGCGCACTCTGTGATTGGTTACAAAGCCTCCAGCAGCACTGAATGTGTGTTCAGATAGAACGCTGGATGCAGGACAGACCAGGAGCTCAATTGCATACTGTGCAAGCTCTGGCCAGTGATCCATCCTCAAAACTCAGTAACCCATTGGATTTTCGGTTGGAAAGGTCTTCAAGTCTGATCTTGCCCCTAGGTATTCCTGCACCATGTAAATCAGACGCTGGCGATCAGACATTGGGGCTGCGGACTAAAAAATTGTCTGAACGCATCGGTCAGACAGCCACCTTCTCCACCGCTCCTTCTGTGACTGACCAAAGCCTCAGCAACACGTTGTCCAGGAGGACCAGGAAATTGTAACCTCCCAGGCTCTGATAACACATTGCACAAACCTTTCTGCAAGGCCTCCCGAATATGTTTCATCCTCTGCTCCCTCTGCAAAGGCTGGATAAGTTCAGCAACCTTACCCTTGTAACGTGGATCAAGAAGGGTTGCCAGCCAGTAGTGATCCCTCTCCTTGATACCATGAATCCAAAAATTCCTTTTGCAGGTGTTGCAGGATCAGGGAGGCCATGCAGCGTAGGTTTGCTGAGGGTCCTCTGGGTCACTAAGGATGACATGATCTGCAGCCACCTCCTCCCAGCCACGTACAAGTCAGTGGGTTTCTGAGGACTGCAAACGATCCCTTGAAGACTGCTGCTGATGCTGAGTGCTACGCTTCACCATGCTGACACAATCCTCCTCCTCCTCCTCTTCCCGTGTGATCGGGCGGGCCCGCAGGAATACTGTCTGGATAAAGGGGGCTTTGAGAGGTAAGGAAGTCCTCCTCCCTCTTTCCTGCCTCAAGTGCCCTGTCCATTATTCCATGCAGCGTGTGCTCCAACAGGAAGACAAGAGGGACAGTATCACTGATGCATGCACTGTCACTGCTCACTATCCTTGTGGCCTCCTCAAATGATGACAGGACAGTGCATGCATCCTTGATCAGTAGCCACTGGCGTGGCGAAAAAAAGCCAAGCTTCCCTGACCCTGTTCTGGTGCCATACTCGCACAGGTACTCATTGATGTCCCTCTGCTGCGTGTGCAGCTGCTGCAGCATTGCCAAAATTGAGTTACACCTGGTGGGCATGTCACAGATGAGGCGGTTCTTGGGTAGGTTGTATTCCTTTTGAAGGTCAGCCAGCTGAGCACTGGCATTATATGGAGGGCGGAGAGGAGGTTGGTGCCATTGTCGCAAAACCACCATTCCTGGCTGTAGCAGTGTGCCGTGAAAGAAAGGTAACGTCCCTGTCCATGCCTGCTGGACCATGAGTCAGCAGTAATATGCACCTTACCGCTGACCACCCTGTCCAACGAGGCCAAAACATTTCCTTCCACATGCCGGTAGAAAGTCGGAATGACCTTCCGAGAAAAAAAATGGCGTTTGGGAACCTGCCATTGAGGTACCGCACTTTCCACAAATTCTCGAAAGGGGGCAGAGTCTACCAGCTGAAAAGGCAGCAGTTGGAGTGCTAGCAATTTAGCCAAAATAGCATTCAGACACTGAGCATGTGGATGGCTGCGAATTTCTTTAGATGGTTTAGCCACTGAGGTAGGTAAATTTGCCTGCTACAATCGGATTTAGGTGTACCGCTAGCAGATTGCCCGCAAGTGCTTGGGACACCTAATTCTACACCTTTATTCCTCTCAGTGCAGGTCTCTGAGAGGACAGAAGTTATAGTGGGTTTGGAGATCCCAGCTGTGAAGGAGGAAGGAGTGGACCGCCTTGTTCTTTGGTGTGTGACTATTAAGTACTGTTGCCAACGGACTGCATTAGAGGTCGACATATGTCTGGTCAAGCATGTGGTGCCCAAGCGGCTGCTGTTTTGGCCACGCTTGATATGCTTCAGACATATGTTGCAAACAGCAACGGTGCAATCTGCTGCACACGTCTCAAAAAAAGGCCCACACCAAAGAACTTTTGAAAAAAGGCACGGAGTCAGCAGAGCCCTGCACATGCGGAGCTCTGCGGTGTGATGCAGTTGGTTGGCTGCCCTTAAGCTGGCCCCTGGAGGGCATCCTGCCTTGTTAGAGATGTGCCTCCTCCTCTCTTCTATCAGGCACCCACGTAGAGTCAATGACCTCATCATCCCCTCCCTCCTCGCCACTGGAGAAAACCTGGCAGTATGCTGCAGCTGGGGGAACATGACTGTCAGTTTCTTGTCCTTCTTGGGCACCCCCTCTCTCTGGGCTCACGTTACTGGCTTCATCCTCAACTTGGATACCATCATCGGAGCCTTCAAAACGCTGCTGTCAGGGAAATGGCTGTGGAAGTATTGGCAATCTTGCCAGTAGAAGAAATGGCCGCCAGAGGCACATCATGTGACAGGTGGATCCCCCTGCTGGCCTATAAAAGGCTGCCACTGTCTGACCCAAATTGCTGGATTGTCATCAGTTTCCTGTGTCTCCTGTATTCTGTGTATCCTGAATCTCTGGCTTGACCCTTGGCTTACGTCTGAACCTGTGACTCTGCTTATCTCCTCGCATCTGACCCAGGCTTGGCTGACTACTCTATATGTTCTGCACCTGTGCTTGTTCCTGTAAATTCCTTTGGACTGATTGGACTGTATGACCCTTGGCATGGCTCCAGACTTCGTTCTTGGTTTACCTACTGTACCGCACCTGAACCCTTCCCTGCACGGCTACTGAGTCCGCTCTTCCAGCACACCCCAGCTACCTTGCCACCATCTACCTTGTCAGCAGCAGTACTGGCAATATTTGCACCTTTGGGCCCCGCACTCCCTGTCTCATTCCCAGGGGTGCGGTGCACTTAGCCGCAAGGGGCGCCCCCTCAGCAATCTGGCCTTACACCAGAGACCTGACAGCTGCGCATCCTCCTGCAGCATGTACCCGACAGTGTGGTCGAAAAGTTCGAGGGGTTCCTCAGGGCATTAGAATCACCTGCCTGCCTGAAAGTGTATTTGAACATGTACACCAGGAATGGCCTACAGTCAGATATAGGCTTGGCTAGACTAGAATGCAGTGGATATATATGTAGGAGACTGTATATATACAGTATATTATGCACCGCAGATCACTGAAGTACCTGCCTGGCCAGCCTGCCTGCCTGAAAGTGTATTTGAACACGTACACCAGTAATGGCCTACAGTCATATATAGGCTTGGCTAGACTAGAATGCAGTGCAGATATGTATATACAAGCCTGTATATCTATACTAAATGCACTGCAGCTACCTGAATCACCTGCTTGCCTGAAGTATATTAGAAACAGTACACCAGGAACGGTCTACAGCAAGACCTAGCTAAACTGGATACAGTATATATAGAAAAAGAATGACTTAGGGTCTAGTCATGGACTTTAACGGCATGGTAGGTTGGTAAAGATAAGTCGCCACCAAACGGAAACTTTTTGTAAAATTTTTTTGTTTATTGCAAAAATATACTCTAAATATAATTTAAAAGTTTGTTTTCCAAAAAATACATAATGGATCTAGTTTAACACAGCGTTCACAGTGATTGAAGTAACTTTGATATAGAAGATTATAATTGGTTACAGTACGATAACACACAATATAAACAATACTTGATTGAAAAGAGATTATAATAAATGGATAACGTCCTATACGGACTGACACTTAAGACCATAGATTGATCGAGTAACTTCTAGACAGAGTCTTCAGATAGTATCAACTGGAGATCTTATCATTAACGCTGGGTTGATCGGAGTCCCGACATGTTTCGCGCTATGGGTAAGCGCTTCCTCAAAGGACCTAGTAAGATCAATGTGCTGCATTGATGGAGACATAGACATAAGTATATAGTATATTGTTTTTTGCACATTTCAAAAGGTATAACAAACTATATGTATATTGGAAGTCTGGAGTGCTCATAAGCCATGCAACTCGGTGAAGAAAAGGACGGGAAGGTGCACCCCCAAATACCACATGAAGATGGAATAATACCACACGACAAGAGAGATACCCAGAAACAGAGTCCCAGAGATTCCAATACGCAGGGGACGAGGAGCATAGTAGAAAAAGAGTCTGCTGATTAGCTATGGTAGATAGGGTAAAATCTATATTGCTTACCTAAATAGTATTAAATCCAAGATAGAAAAATAGATAAGTACAAGAACAATTTGTACATAGACAATTTGACGTGGTGCTCTCTGGAAAGAGGGCTGTACAGCAAAAACTGGCAACAGATTAGGCTTAAATCCCAAGTTTGGTTGAATACCATGTGAGGTAAACAAAGCTGTAGTTTTTGCTGTACAGCCCTCTTTCCAGAGAGCACCACGTCAAATTGTCTATGTACAAATTGTTCTTGTACTTATCTATTTTTCTATCTTGGATTTAATACTATTTAGGTAAGCAATATAGATTTTACCCTATCTACCATAGCTAATCAGCAGACTCTTTTTCTACTATGCTCCTCATCCCCTGCGTATTGGAATCTCTGGGACTCTGTTTCTGGGTATCTCTCTTGTCGTGTGGTATTATTCCATCTTCATGTGGTATTTGGGGGTGCACCTTCCCGTCCTTTTCTTCACCGAGTTGCATGGCTTATGAGCACTCCAGACTTCCAATATACATATAGTTTGTTATACCTTTTGAAATGTGCAAAAAACAATATACTATATACTTATGTCTATGTCTCCATCAATGCAGCACATTGATCTTACTAGGTCCTTTGAGGAAGCGCTTACCCATAGCGCGAAACATGTCGGGACTCCGATCAACCCAGCGTTAATGATAAGATCTCCAGTTGATACTATCTGAAGACTCTGTCTAGAAGTTACTCGATCAATCTATGGTCTTAAGTGTCAGTCCGTATAGGACGTTATCCATTTATTATAATCTCTTTTCAATCAAGTATTGTTTATATTGTGTGTTATCGTACTGTAACCAATTATAATATTCTATATCAAAGTTACTTCAATCACTGTGAACGCTGTGTTAAACTAGATCCATTATGTATTTTTTGGAGAACAAACTTTTAAATTATATTTAGAGTATATTTTTGCAATAAACAAAAAAATTTTACAAAAAGTTTCCGTTTGGTGGCGACTTATCTTTACCAACCTACCATGCCGTTAAAGTCCATGACTAGCCCCTAAGTCATTCTTTTTCTATAAATTCTGTTTAGGACGTGGCATATGCTAAAATATTATGCATCCACATGTGCACTACATGTGAGGATGCACTTATCCCTTTGGATACAGTATATATATACATATATATATATATATACATATATATACAAAGCCGGGATGTATATATATATATATATATATATATATATATATATATATATATATATATATATATATATATATATATATATATATATATATATATATATATTGTGAGGGTAGGACCCTGTGCTGTGTGAGAAATTACTGGTTTACGCCAAATTCTGGAGAAAAAGACATACTAATTGGACAGCTGTGTGTCCAGCTATGTAGTGATAATGTATATGTATAGTGTCCAGTACTCCGGTTAGATATTTAATATCTTAGATGTTAGTATGATGACCATAAATTAAGTTGTTTCGCAGCAACACAGGTTCTCCAGAGAACGCAAATTTAATTAACTTCCAATAACATACAAAGTCCAAAGTCCACAGACGATACAAAGATCCAACAGAGTATTTCAGGATCCCATCTTTTCCTAGACCTGTGCAATATTCATCATAGAGTGACAAGACTTGCTGAATGCCAGCTTGACTGCCTCAAATATTGGTCTCACACTGGAGGGGGGGGGGGTCAACCAAATGTTCCCATTGAAAGAATACCCCCCTCAAGTCTAATTACCATCAATAAATACTTCCTTATGTGTTTAAGGAAATACCAGGCCATCTCACACACCTAGGTCGTCTTAGATAAGATTAACACATCAAAGGGTCCTCTGTACCTTTTGATACGTGTCGTTTGGCCACAAGATTTGGTCAGCAAACACCATTTGATGTCTAACCTTGAATGCCTGTATGTAACACTATATATACTGTGCCTTACATATACCACAATATTTTAAAATACTTACATATCTATATTAATAATACAACACTATATAGTTCTGATCTGACATGGCTCACGCTCCAGTGAGGGAATTAAGGACGGTACATTGTCCTTGTAACGGGGATCCAGCAGTGTGGCCACCCAGTAATCAGCACCTGTTAAAATGTGCGAAACACGCCGGTCGTTGCGGAGACACTGCAGCATGTAATCGCTCATGTGTGCCAGGCTGCCCAGAGGCAACGAAAAGCTGTCCTCTGTGGGAGGTGTATCATCTGTGTCCTCTGTATCCCCCCAGCCACGCACCAGTGATGGCCATGAGCTGGTCTGGATGCCATCCTGCTGTGAACATGGTTCCTCCTCCTCCTCCATGTCTTCCTCCTCCTCATCCTCCACCGCGTCATCCTCCAGAACTGTGCCCTTGCTGGACAATTGTGTACCTGGCCTTTGTTGGTGCACGAACCCACCCTCGGAGCCACTTGTGAATGACTGCCCTGAAAGCCTTGGAAATGATCCCGATTCCTCCTCCTCCTCCTCCTGTGCCACATCCTCTTCCGACATCGCCCGTAGCGTTTTTTCAAGGAGGCATAGAACTGGGATAGTCACGCTGAGAGTGGCATCATCGGCACTGGCCATGTTGGTGGAGTACTCGAAACAGCGCAACAAGGCACACAGGTCTCGCATGGAGGCCCAGTTATTGGTGGTGAAGTGGTTCTGTTCCGTAGAGCGACTCACGCGTCAATGCTGCAGCTGAAACTCCACTATCGCCTGCTGCTGCTCGCACAGTCTGGCCAGCATGTGCAAGGTGGAGTTCCACCTTGTGGGCACATCACATATGAGGCGGTGAGCGGGAAGGCCGAAGTTACACTGCAGCGCTGCCAGGCGAGCAGCAGCAAGGTGAGATCGCCGAAAGTGCGCACAGACGGCCCGCACTTTCTGCAGCAGCTGTGGCATATCGGGGGTACGTTTTCATGAAAAAAAAAGCACCGAATTCAGCACATGCGCCAGGCAAGGGATGTGCGTCAAACCGGCTAGGCCCAGAGCTGCTACTAGATTTCGCCCGTTATCGCACACCACCAGGCCCGGCATGAGGCTCACTGACGCCAACCACTCATCGGTCTGTTGTTCCATGTCCCTCCACAACTCCTGCGCGGTGTGTGGTTTTTCCCCCAAACAGGAAAGTTTTAAAACTGCCTGCTGGCGTTTACCCATGGCTGTGCTGAAGTTGGTGGTGAATTTGTTACGCTGACTGGATGAGGAGGCGGTAGAGGATGAGGAAGCGGAGTAGGAGGAGTTAGGAACAGGAGCCAAACTGAAGCGCCCTGCAATCCTCGGTGGTCGAAGGACATGCGCCAAACTGCTATCCGCCTCAGGCCCAGCCGCCACTGCATTTACCCAGTGCGCTGTTAGGGAGATATAACGTCCCTGACCGTGCTTACTGGTCCACGTATCCGTAGTTAGGTGGACCTTGGCACAGATGGCGTTGCGCAGTGCACACCTGATTTTGTCCCCCACTTGGTTGTGCAGGGAAGGGATGGCTCGCCTGGAAAAGTAGTGGCGGCTGGGAACGACGTACTGTGGGACAGCCAATGCCATCAGGCTTTTAAAACTCTGCGTCTCCACCAGACGGAATGACAACATTTCAAAGGCCAGTAATTTTGAAATGCTGGCATTCAGGGCCAGGGATCGCGGGTGGGTAGGGGGGTACTTCCTCTTCCGCTCCAGTGTTTGGGAGATAGAGAGCTGAATGCTTCCATGGGACATTGTGGAGATGTTTGGTGACCCAGGTGGTAGTGTTGCTTGCCGGTCCTCTAATTGAGGGGTGGCAGGTGGCACTGTCACTACAGAGGTGGATGAAGAGGCCGAGAGGCCCGAGACTGATGCAGAAGAGGAAGCAGGAGGAGCCAGAGACTTTTCTTGTTTTTTTAGGTGTCTACTCCACTGCAGCTCGTGCTTTGCACTTAGATGCCTGGTCATGCAGGTTGTGCTCAGGTTGAGAACGTTTATGCCTCGCTTCAGGCTCTGATTGCACAATGTGCAAACCACTCGTGTCTTGTCATCAGCATATTGTGTGAAGAACTGCCACGCTAGGGAACTCCTTGGACCTGGCTTTGGTGTGCTCGGTCCCTTGCTGCGTTGGGCAGTAGCAGGTGTACTGTCTAGGGGACAGACGCTCTGCTTTGGCACCCTGCTCCCTCTTCTGCTGTGCTGGTGGCTCTGTGCGACCACCGCCTCTTCCTCCGAACTACATGGGTCACCTGCATGAGGTTGATTCCATGTCGGGTCGAGGACCTCATCGTCCTCCACATCATCTTCCACCCAGTCTTCACCACTGCCCTCCTTGTCGGTCTGCACAATTGCAAAAGCACCAGCTTCTGTTTCATCATCATCCAAGACGTGCTGTGATGGTCCCCCCATGTACTCATCTTGAAATATAAGTGGTTGGGCATCGGTGCACTCAATTTCTTCCACTTCTGGGGCTGGGCTAGGTGGATGGCACTGGGAACACATGCTAACAGACTCATCAAAAAGAAGAAGAGACTGCTGCATGATTTGGGGCTCAGACTGCTTGGCTAATTTGCAAGGGGGTGAGGTGACAGACTGATGGTGGACATCGGCTGCAGGCGCCAACTCTGATCTTTCAGCACAAGACTGGTTGGAAAACAATGTGAAGGAACTGGAGGCACTGTCAGCAACCCAATCTACTACCGCCTGTTCTGCTCCTGGCCTCAACATTCGTAGAGCTGGATTAGGCCCGACCAAATACCGCTGCAGGCTCTGTCGGCTACTCGCACCTGAGAAAGGTGTTTCACTTGTGCGTGTAGCTGGCACAGATCGACCACATCCTCTCCCTGTAACAGGAGCTCCACCAACAGCACCACGACCGCGGCCACGTCCCTTATTTGACATTTTCCTCATATTTCTCAAATATAGGATCTTGCCCTAAATGGGTGTTTTTTAAATACAACAATAGTGTAATATGGTGTAATATGCAGAGATTCACCTATATAATTCTTTCCCTATAGCAAGAAGCAGGAACCTAGCCCTAAACAATGTACTGCACAGACAGTATATCACAGGGGACAGGTGGAGTGCTGGTGAAATATGCAGAGATTCACCTATATATTTCTCTCCCTATAGCAAGAAGCAGGAACCTAGCCCTAAACAATGTACGGCACAGACAGTATATCACAGGGGACAGGTAGAGTGCTGGTGAAATATGCAGAGATCCACCTATATATTTCTCTACCTATAGCAAGAAGCAGGAACCTAGCCCTAAACAATGTACTGGACAGACAGTAGATCACAGGGGACAGGTGGAGTGCTGGTGAAATAGGCAGAGATTCACCTATATAATTCTTTCCCTATAGCAAGAAGCAGGAACCTAGCCCTAAACAATGTACTGGACACACACAGTATATCACAGGTGACAGGTGCAGTGCTGGTGAAATATGCAGAGAGTCACCTATATATTGCTGTCCCTATAGCAAATAGCTGGAACCTCTCCCTAAACTATAAGATGCAGATCTCACAGAAATAAACAGTGCTTGTGTAGATTTCTGAAGCAGGATACACCTATCTGACACTGTCCCTCAATCAGCAGCAGCCTGTCCCTACCCTAGCTAAAGCAGAGTGACGAGCCCTAAACAATAAGATGCAGATCTCACAGAAATAAACAGTGCTTGTGTAGATTTCTGAAGCAGGATACACCTATCTGACACTGTCCCTCAATCAGCAGCAGCCTCTCCCTACACTAGCTAATGCAGAGTGACGACTGTGCTGTGTGCCTCTATCTGATATAGAGGCTGGTCACATGCTGGGTCACATGCTGCACTGGCCAATCACAGCCATGCCATTAGTAGGCATGGCTGTGATGGCTTCCTAGTCACACTAGTAAAACAAATGGCGATTGGCTGCCGTGCAGCTCGCCATAAAATAGCAGAACTCCGAACCCGGACTTTTTCCAATTATTCGGGTTCGGGTTCGAGAACAAAAAAAAAACCAAAGTCCGTAGCGAACCCGAACTTTACAGTTCGGGTTCGCTCAACCCTAGTTGCAATTGGTGAAAACCTTTCCAGTGTACACCTGCATGTATCCACAGCAGAGGGGCGACGTGGTACTGCGTAGTACCGATCGGTGGACACAGGTGGTACAGGCGTGGTTAGGCAGTGTTGATGAAAATTGCAGCCCCAAACTTGCAAGCAACCTCCACCATGCATCACTGTTGCCTGCAGGCAGTCATTATTGTGCCACTGTCCATCCCTTCTGCAAGCAAACTGCCTCCTGTTAAAGCCAAATATTAAGTTGACTCAGTCCAGAACACCTATCGCCATTTTTCTACACCCCAGTTCCTATGATTTTGTGCATAGTTGAGTCGCTTAGCCTTATTTCCAAATTGAAGGCATGGCTTTTTGGCCACAATTCTTTCATTAAGACCACTTCTTGGCAGACTTTTCCAGACGGTAGATAATTGTACCTGGGTCCCACTCATTTCTGCCAGTTCTGTGTTGATAGCACTTCTGGACAGCTATCAATGTCAAAGGGAAGTATGATGTGTCTTTCCTCTGCTGCAATTTCCTTGGCCGTCTATGATCCTCAACGTTGCCTGTTTCTTTGTGCTTCTTCTAAAGAGCTTGAACAACACATCATGAAACCCCAGTCTGCTTTGAAATCTTTGCTGATGCAGTATAACTACCTTGTTACTGTGCTCAGTTTTGCCATGAAGAATCACCTGTAACATGAAACTGTCTTCCACAACCTCCTTAGTAGCAGAGTTTGGTTGTTCCTCACCCAGTTTTAAGCCGCCTACACAGCTTTTTCTGTTTCAGTTAATGACTGAACCTACATATGAAATTGATGATCATTACCACCTGCTTGGTATAATTGATTAATCATACACCTGACTCTAAAGCTGGTCATACATGGATAAAAAAGAAAGTCAGATTTCTAAAGATCTGTCAAATGCACATGCGATAACACCATCATTGTTTTCATAATTATCAACATATAATTGAGCACTAACAACAAACGGTGCATTTTTCGTTGATAGGTTACATGATCCGGGGTAACATTTTATCATGCACATGCGCTGTTGATTTATTCAAACTGTTTTTGATCGATTCCCCTACTAATGTTTAGAAAATAGTTAATTTAGGCTCTTATGGCTTTTTTGCCATTAAACTTTGCATTTTGATCATAGAAATTAGCCCAGTAACATTTCCAAAGTCAAACGATCTAGTGTATAGTACACTTTTTTTAACGATTTTCTATCGATGTATGGCCAGCCTAATCCTACAAAATCCTTGATTTGTGCAAGTGTAAAAGTGTAAGAATTGATACCGTTTGAAGCCAAAGGATATTGATTTCATTAAAAAAAATTCTGTTCGCTCACTTTGCATTTTATAAATTGATAAAAATAAACAATTTAAATATATATTTTTAAAAGCATACTGACTTTACAGCATTTCTTCACACATGTCTAAACCTTTTACACATCCCTATATATACAGTATCTCACAAAAGTTAGTACACCCTCACATTTTTGTAAATATTTTATTATATCTTTTCATGCAACAACACTGAAGAAATTACACTTTGCTACAATGTAAAGTAGTGAGTGTACAGCTTGTATCACAGTGTACATTTTCTGTCCCCTCAAAATAATTCAACACACAGCCATTTATGTCTCAACCGCTCGCAACAAAAGTGAGTATGCCCCTAAATGAAAATGTCCAAATTGGGCCCAAAGTGTCTATATTTTGTGTGGACACCATTATTTTCCAGCAATGCCTTAACCCTTTTGGGCATTGAGTTCACCAGAGCTTCACAGGTTGCCACTGGAGTCCTCTTCCACTCCTCCATGACGACATCACGGAGCTGGTGGATGTTAGAGACCTTGCACTCCTCCACCTTCCGTTTGAGGATGCCTCACAGATGCTCAATAGGGTTTAGGTCGGAAGACATGTATGGTCAGTCCATCACCTTTACCCTTAGCTTATTTAGCAAGGCAGTGATCGTCTTGGAGATGTGTTTGGGGCTCATTGTCATGTTTAACCACTTGGTGTCCGCGCTATAGCCGAATGACGGCTACAGCGCGGACCTGAATTTCTGGGAGGCCGTCAATAGACGCCCTCCCCTTTTCTCACTCTGTTACCACAGAGTCACTGAGACTTGGGTGATCACAGATC
Organism: Rana temporaria; assembly: GCF_905171775.1. NCBI lineage: Eukaryota > Metazoa > Chordata > Amphibia > Anura > Ranidae > Rana > Rana temporaria. The sequence goes on from NC_053490.1 coordinate 342,286,190, forward strand.
CAAGTAAGGGGCCGATTTCGGGCCAATGACAGCTGATCAGGTGATGTAAACAAAAGCTTGTACAGTTTATTTTTCTTCTCACGCTGACAGCGTGAGGAGAAAAAAAAGCAGATCACTGGCTTATGTGCAAGGGACATTGGTCCCGAAGAGGAAGGAGGCACATGTGCCTTATCTGTGCCCGCAATTACTGCCTGCCAGTGCTCACCAGTGCCACCTACCAATGCCCACGAGTGCCACCTATCAATGCCCACCAGCAGTGCCAATCGGTGCCTCATCAGTGCCACCTAGCAGTGCTGCCTATCAGTGTAACCTACAAGTGCTGATCAGTGCCCATCATTGCCACCCATCAGTGCCCATCACTGCCACCCAACAGTGCCCATCACTGCCACCTATCAGTGCCCATCACTACCAGCTATTAGTGCCACCTACCAGTGCCACCTATTAGTGCCACTTCTCAGTGTCCACCAGTGCCACCTATCAATGCCCTTCAGTGCCACCCATTAGTGCCACCTCTCAGTGCCCACCAGTGCCGCCTATCAGTGCCCACCCTTGCCGCCTTATCGGTGCTCATCAACGCAGCCCATCAGTGCCCATCAGTGCAGCCCATCTGTGCCCATCAGTGCAGGCTATCGGTGCCCATCAGTGTAGCCTCATCAGCGTACATCAATGAAGGAGAAAAATTACCTGTTTGCAAAATGTTTTAACAAAATATAAAAAAAAAAAAAATATTTAAATCTGTCTTTTTAATTTTTTTTAACAAAAAAATTAAAAACACAGAGGTGATCAAATACCACCAAAAGAAAGCTCGATCTGTGTGAAAAAAAAAAGATAAAAATGTAATTTGAGTACAGTATTGTATGACCGTGCAGTTGTCATTCAAAGTGCATCAGTGCTGAAAGCTAAAAATTAGTCTGGGCAGGAGGGGGGTTTAAGTGCAAAGTAAGCAAGTGATTAAATACTGCCCTGCGCCAATTTGGACATTTTCACTTAGGGGTGTACTCACTTTTTTTGCCAGTGGTTTAATCATTAATGGCTGTGTGTGGAGTTATTTTGAGGGGACAGCAAATTTACACTGGTATACAAGCTGTACACTCACTACTTTACATTGTAGCAAAGTGTCATTTCTTTTGTGTTGTCACATGAAAAGATATAATAAAATATTTACAAAAATGTGAATGAAGCGGAAGTTAGCTTCGTATTCAGCCAGCTTCTTATTCGAATGCAGAAGTTAGCTCCTTATACGGCAAGCGTCTTATTCAGGTTGGATCTTTATTCACAAAAGTGATTATTTACTAAACAATCATCTGCAATATTTATAATAAAATCGTAAACTTTAACAACAATTCTATCTTCCTAAATGCCATGTATTTAAAGGGGTAATTATGAATAAACATATGAAAACCATCTTGGCTCACCAAAATTCCAATTGTTTTATACTCATTGGTTATCCTTCTATTAGTTAAAGTTCAATTTGGCCCGAGCCAAGTGATATAAATCTTAAAATATGGCACCTTGGAGGGAGGGGCAGAGCTGATGGCATCAGACATGTCCTGCTGAGGCTCTGTTCTTCTCAGGTCTTCACGACTTCCAAGGACACCTGAATGACAGGATAATTAATCAAAACTACTCCATAATCTTCCCTAACGCCCTGGGAACATAATAGTATGGTTTTTGGAGTGACCCGCAGGAAAGCCAAGGAAAAACCCCTCAGAGGTTCTGTTGTAATGGCTCTGTCTAATTCACCTCACGCAGCTAAAGCCTGCGCTGACAGAAAACAGCTGAGCTCTTCACAGGCCTCAAATTACAGAGAATATGAACAAAGTGTCGATTCTTTAACACAACAAATTGAGACATTACACCCAAATATTTTTAAACAAATAGAGAAGATGGAACAAGTGAAAGATGTCTGCGCTGTGAAAACACACTATCAATAATATATTGCAAATGTGTGAAAGGGGCAAGGGGAAAGGGGGGGGAAGGGACACAAGTGACAGTGAATCCACGAGTAGCGAACTCGTACTGCGTCCGTCGGATGCTAGGGGTTGTCCAGCGCTCCAATCCCGACGCGTATCGTCACACATGTGACTTCCCCATATGTTGCATATGTATATCTTTTATATTTACTGAGTTATTGTTCAATTTTTTTGCTATCTATAGTTATCACTACGGCATACCCACATATTCACTGTCACTTGTGTCCCCCCCCTTTCCCCCTGCCCCTTTCACACATTTGCAATATATTATTGATAGTGTGTTTTCACAGTGCAGACATCTTTCACTTGTTCCATTATCACTTTGTCTATCAAGGTAGACCTTCCTAGGTTTTGCAGCAGTGCCCCTTTCACTCTCCCCCCCCCCCACCCTTCCCCCCCTTTGTATTCACAGACAGCTCAGGAGTTTCACCTTTCACAAATAGAGAAGATGCTTCATAAAGCTCTGCAACAGACCTCTGACCAAATAACAGAGACATTGACTAAAGAGATTCGTGACTTAGGCCAACGTACTGAAGACTTAGGGCCAGATTCTCAAAGGCGTTACGACGGCGCAACGCCATTTGCGCCGTCGTAAGTCCTAATCTGGCCCGGCCTATCTATGCGACTGATTCTTAGAATCAGTTACGCATAGATATCCCTTAGATCTGACAAGCGTAAGGCTCTTACGCTGTCAGATCTTAAATGCAATTTTTTTCCCGCCGCTAGGTGTCGCCTCGTCGTTTTCCCCGTCGTCCATGCAAATTAGCTATTTACGCCGATTCCCGAACGTACGCGCGGACGACGCAGAGAATTTACGACGTTTACATAAGCGTAAACTTGCCCCTGCTATATGAGGGGCAAGTTTACGTAGGTCCGTCGTATGCCATGTTAAGTATGGCGTCGGGTCAGCGTTGGCTTTTTCCGTCGTTTTCGTAAGTCGTCCGTGAATACGACTTTACGTCAATGACGCTCACGTCGGCATCATTGATGTTTTCCGTCGTGAGCTGGAGAATGCGCACTGGGCTAATTTTCCGCCCGGCGCATGCGCAGTTCGATCGGCGCGGGGTGCGCTTAATTTAAATACAAGCCACCCCTTTTGAATTACACGGCTTTACGCCGGGCCAATTACACTACGCCGACGCAAATTACGGAGCAAGTGCTTGGAGAATACGGCACTTGCTCCAGTAAGTTGCAGCGGCGTAGTGTAAATGGCTTACGCTACGCCGCCGCAGATTCTACAAGAATCTGGCCCTTAGAATGCAGAATGGATGACATTGAAACCAATGTAGTTTCCCATGACAACGAACTTGAGCTACTCAGAGATGAAAATTTGACTTTGCAAACGCGTTTGGAAGACTTCGAAAACAGAGCACGACGGTCAAACCTTCGCATAAGAGGTATACCTGAATCAATCACTGATCTTCAATCGTCCATGACAGCACTCTTTCAGGAATTGTCCCCTTCCATCCCTATTGACAGACTGGAATTTGATAGAATTTACAGGTCATTAGCACCACGCAAAACAGAAGGACCTCCACGTGACATAATTATTAAATTCCATTTCTAAGGATCAGCTTATGGCCACAGCCAGGATTAAAGAAACCCTAACTTTTCATGGACATTCTTATCAAATATTAGCAGATTTATCACCAATAACAATAGCCAAACGGCGTGAGATGAAACCTCTACTTCAAAATCTCCAACACCACCACATCCCTTATCAATGGGAATTCCCATTCGCTGTTCGATTCACCCACCAAGGAACCAAATACACAAGTAGATCCACTGAAGAACTACAGACCACACTGCAAAAACTCCAGCTATACAACAAATCATCTACAAGTGCTCGCCGGCGCACACTATCCAGCTCTCCACAAAATTCATCAAAACCTGAAACTGACAGAAGCAGACAAGCTACATCTAAAAGAGGTCGCTTCAACTCCCCCAGAATTGGATCCTCCAATGGACTGAATAATCTCTACATTATACTAAGAACTTCCTCAACTTCATGATTGAATTATCCAAACTCTAGTTTGATCTATGTATTGAACTCAAAAGACATCAGTTAGGATTTCCTAATCACAAAAGGTTAAAGCCGAGCTCCACCCTGAATTGAACTTAATCTCAATATTAATAATGCTCCTACACAATTCTTAATTGGATAGTTTCATATAAAAAAGTTTTACAATACCATCTGAACTAGATAGGCTTCCGGTCTGCAGCCCCTTGGGTTTCCGTCGGGTTTTCTGTTGTTTCCTGTCCCGCGCTGTGTCTTCTGGGTGCTTGAGTCATAGCTCCCTAATTATCATATTCGGCCCTGTTACAGCAAACATCGCGCGACTTCGTTTACCAGGAAGTGGCGCGGATGTAAACAAAAGAAGGAGGGCGGGCCTTTTCAAAAATCTACATTACAGCACAGTTACTGATGCTGTAATGAGAAGCATCCAGGGCGGTAACGCTAGCCGTTACTATGGGAACAGAGACGCTGACGCCGCCGCTCACAGGTGGATGCTGGGATTACAGCATCGCCGCATCCAGGAAGTCTCTGCTGGTGGGATTCACAATGCCCACAGCGAAGATGGCAACCGCTGACGCCTGCAAATATAACTTATTATTACAGACGGCTAAAGATAGGGACGGACACTAAACACCAGAAACGTGAGTTTATTTAAACAATGCCATGTACTGTTTAACTAACCCCCCAAAAAGGCATGGGAGATCCGCTTTAAGGCCCCTTTCAGACTGGGGCGGGAGCTGCGGTGGCGGTATAACGCCGCTAAAAATAGCGGCGCTATACCGCCGGAATTGCCGCGGGTATCAGCCGCTAGCGGTGCGGTATTAACCCCCGCTAGCGGCCGATAAAGAGTTAATACCGCCCGCAATGCGCCTCTATAGAGGCGCATTGCGGGCGGTATTGCCGCGGTTTCCCATTGTTTTCAATGGGAAGGAGCGGTATACATGCCGCTCCTCTCACCGCTCCAAAGATGCTGCTGACAGGAGATTTTTTTGTCTCCCGCCAGCGCATCGCCTCAGTGTGAAAGCCCTCGGGCTTTCACATTGAGTCTGCAGTGAAGGAGTTTTTCAGGCGCGATAGCAGCGCTATTTTTAGCGCTGTACCGCCTGAAAAACTCCTCAATGTGAAAGGGGCCTAAGTATAAGAGTATATGTTAAACAATAGAAAGTATTCAGCGCTGGAAAACAAAAAACAAAACAATTTAACAAAAATAGAAAATGCAAGCCAGCACTCAGGATAAATTCATATAAAAAGTCCCAAAATAAAAGTACAATAAAACAGTGCAGCGCAAAAAAGATTGAATAAAATTACATAACTAAAAAACGAATAAGAAAGAAGTCCATAAGTGTAGGTGAAAAAGAAAATCCAATCAATTTTCCATCACGCAGTCCAGATAAATATAAGTGACCAGATAGATATCCTCCACCATGCCTAGGATGGCCTCTCACCTCATATATTCGACCTTAAATGGTCACTGAGCATAATAATCAACCAAAGGATCCTGGTATGACAAATCAAGGGATTGCTTGGCAGCTCCGTGTGAATCACAAGTGACCAAAATTCAGCAGCAATAATCCACCATATAGAACAAAAAGAAAGGGATCTAATGCTCTCAGTAGCAACAGAAGGTTTTGCACTTTTTAATATTGTTTTTAGCATGTTTATATGTCACACAACGGCCACAGGCATAAAAGCCTGGCAAGAAACTAAAAAGCTTAGGCTGAGCTGTGGTAGGTGGATCAATCACCCCAGGGGCACAGACTCAATACCCAATAAAACAAATTATTACATGCACCACCGTTGGCGTGGTGTATATGCTTGAATGTGAATGTGGCCTGCAATATGTGGGGCGTACCTCTCGTGCGCTCCATGTCCGCGTGGGGGAACACATTAGTAACATTAAAAGAGGGGTAAAAACGCAGAGTGTCTCCTGACATTCAGGAAATGTCATCAACGAGATCCAAAAGGCCTTAAATTTTGGGGGATTGAGAAAGTCTCCAAGCATTGGAGGGGGGGGGGGGGGACATTTTATCCACCAATTGAGCCGTCGTGAATCCTATTGGATATTTGAGACCAAGGTTTTATCGCCTGCAGGTTTAAATGTAGAATTTGATCTTAATTGTTTTATTTCTAATAGATAAATAATATTTTTATAATATTATATGTAAAATGCATTTTATCTATTTTTATTACTTTCTGGGACTTTGTATTAGTTTATTCTTATATTTATATATATGTATATTTTATGTTTTTTTTTATATTAATTATGTATATATTTTACATTCAAGGTGATCCTGGATGACGTCTTTTATATTTAAAATGTAAATATTCATAACATTTTTGCAAAATAGTCTTTTGCAATGAAGGGGTTAATGTAATGTTTCTCCTTCTATTTTATACAGGTGCGCATTAATTATTTTTGATTTAAAGGAAATTAGATATTATTGTGGCATATCGGGGTTCTTTCCCCCCGGTTTGCATATGTATATCTTTTAAATTAAGTTTCTTTATGCAGCTAGTGACAAGTCTGCATTTATCATTGTAAATTGTGCCTCTGTTCTTCTAGTTTTTTTAGTGTATTTTGGCAATCCTGATTGGCGAATCGGTGTCCCCTCTGTGTATTGAGAGGAGATGTGGGTCATGATTGGCCCTGTCTCCCCGGCGACCTGATTGGCTAATAGAGCAGTTGCCATGACACTATATATACACTATCACCAGCGGGACGTCTGCGTGTCTGTCTGCCCCACGCTGAAGAAGTCCCGCCCATAGGACGTAACGCGTACGGTGGGAGGAGCCACGCATGACGTCACCTGTGATCGCAGCTGTTTGTATCACTACACTGCTTTTACTGCACGCCTGTCAGCTGGCACTCGTGTTAGAGTTGCCAAGCAATCCCTTGATTTGTCATACCAGTATTCTTTGGTTGATTATTATGCTCAGTGACCTTTTAAGGTCGAATATATGAGGTGAGAGGCCATCCTAGGCACGGTGGAGGATATCTATCTGGTCACTTATATTTATCTGCACTGTGTGATGGAAAATTGATTGGATTTTCTTTTTCACCTACACTTATGGGGCTAGATTCAGATAGAAGATACGACGGCGTATCTCCTGATACGCCGTCGTATCTCTGAGTCCGGCCGTCGTATCTATGCGCCTGATTCATAGAATCAGGTTACGCATAGATCTCCCTAAGATCCGACAGGTGTAAGTGACTTACACCGTCATATCTTAGGCTGCAATATCACGCTGGCCGCTAGGTGGCGCTTCCGTATTTTTACGCGAGGAATATGCAAATGAGGAGTTACGCCGATTCAGAAACGAACGACCACCCGGCACTTTTTTTTTACGTCGTTTGCGTTTGGCTTTTTCCGGCGTATAGTTACCCCTGCTATATGAGGGGTAGCTAATGTTAAGTATGGCCGTCGTTCCCGCGCAGAGTTTTGAAATTTTACGTCGTTTGCGTAAGTCGTTCGCGAATACGGATGGACGTAATTTACGTTCACGTTGAAAGCATGACGATTTACCGACATCATTTGGAGCATGCGCACTGGGACTCAGTCGCGGCTGGCGCATGCACAGTTCGTTCGGCGCAGGGACGCGCTTGATTTAAATGTTACACGCCCCCTAATTTGAATTCTGCCGGGGGATTTACGCTACGCCGGCTAAACTTTACAGGCAAGTACTTTGTGAATAAAGCACTTGCCTGAAAAACTTGCGCTGGCGTAAATGAGTTACGTTACGCCAGCAGAAAGATCCGCTGATCTTTCTGAATCTGGCCCCAGGACTTCTTTCTTATTCGTTTTTTAGTTATGTAATTTTTTTTAATCTTTTTTGCGCTGCACTGTTTTATTGTAATAATATAAGAGTATATGTTCACATATCCCTTATTTACTTTTAATTCTTCCCTCTTTAATCCCTCTCCCCTTTCCCTACCCCTTATTCCCCCTCCTCACTTAGCTCCCTAAACCCCCTCCCCCCCCCCCCCCCCCCCTCCCCCCCTCCCCTACCCCATCCCCTCTTTTTATTTTTATTTTTCCACTTCTCCCTTCCCATTTGTAAACTACAAAACTAAACTATACTCCAAATGCTCCATCTACTTAATTGAATCATTTCAACGAATACTCTATCGCTCACTAATCTGACTCCAAAAGTATACCCTAGCTTTCCCACCTCTGATAACCCTAGGGCAATTAACCTAATACTTCTGAATAGAAGTATGCGATAAAACACACATTACTGAACTAAAATAGTAGTATCTACATTTTAGTTATCTATTTTAGTCATTAAATAGAGAATTATTTATTTTTTGCTCTCATATAAGTTTATATTTAAAGCGGTTGTAAACCCGCATGAAATTTTTTTTTTTTTTTCCCTCCTGTAAGGGAAAAGTCATAATGGAAATACTTACCTCGGAACGAGGTGCGTAGCACTTACCTGGTTCACGCCGAGCGAGATTTCATCTTGCCTCGGCGTGTCTTCCGGGTATCGCCGCTCCAGCGCTGTGATTGGCTGGAGTGGCGATGACGTCACTCGCGCGCGCGGGAGATTTAAAACTCGGTAAGGTCCGCCGGCTGCCGGTCCTTTCGCCGTAGATCCCCCCTGCGCATGCGCAGCGGCGCATTGCGAGGGGAATATCTCCTAAACCGTGCAGGTTTAGGAGATATTCTCCTTACCTACAGGTAAGCCTTGTTATAGGCTTACCTGTAGGTAAAAGTACAAAAAGTGGGTTTACAACCACTTTAACTATATTACCAAAAAGGTTGTCTAAGTTTAACTGTTATATTTTTAGATTTTTGCTGTGAAGAACCTGGGAAGCGGGGGAGATGGCTGTACTGACATCAAATCGTTAGTACAGCATCTCCAACCGGAGTAGAACATTTTTTTTCCTTCAACCTGCTGGGTTGAATGGAATTAAAAACATGGTGTACCAGGCTTTACTAAACAAGAGAAACAACTGATTTCTGGACAGACCACTTTTACTTAATTAATTTTAAGATTATTGGCTTTCCTCTGATGCAGGAGGTGAGGACTGACTAAACCAGCCAGGCTTGTTCTTGTTTACAACCTGATATGCCTGCTCTCTATGGGGCATTGATTGCTTATCTTGTCTCAAATATAGCTACGTTTATCTTATGTAGCGCCCCCTTTACTTTCAGTAAGGGCACTACGCTAAAGTTAGTGGGAGGATGAGAGAGATAAGTTGCTCTCATCCTTGATTTTGTTAAATTTAGCTGTCGCCAAATCTGGACTGCTTTCTGGGTCAGACTGTGTTCTAGGGATGCGGTACCATCCCTGGTCGGCAGGTGGCGCCAGAGGGGTCCAGGCGGAGCCGCTCTTTCCCAACAGCCAATGAGAGGAGTTGAGCCTCGCTGTGCATGCTGGGAGGGGGTATTTCTGTGGCGGAGGCCGTTCTGGGTTCTTCGCAGGTTCCTGGTTCCAGGTGCGGCACCCACCTTTAGGATGTGCTCACATCGCAGGCCCCATCACTATGGCCCACCTGACCTGGGGTCACGCGCTACGCAGAGTTCCAGACTCTTGGCCCTCCTGGCCTGGAGCAACTGATGCCACAAAGGGGCCCCAGTGACTGACTGGGTCCCCCTTCTATTGAGAAGATCCCAGGCTGTATGCCGTTCGGTGGGGGATCGGCTTGAGGAGAACCCGGAGACAGGTTATCCAAAAGAGCTTGATTGAACCATCGGGGATCTGGTGACCGGTTACTGACAGGTACGCTGAAGCTGTCAGACGGTGACCCTAACGTGATTTATTGGGAGGATTCACTCTGCTGTTCACATTGTCAGCATTGAGCCTGTGGCAGAGGCCTCAACTGGCATCTTAATTCGATCAGAGCCAGGCCTGTGGCAGAGGCCTGTTCCTCCCAACAACTTTAAAGTGACACTCCGGTTGCCAGGCCTGTGGCAGGGGTCTGTCCGGGGGCACTTCACCCACTCTGGCTAGAGTGGCGACGAACAGTGTTACTGCAGAAAGCAGAAATTGCTTTCCTTCTATCCAAAGCGTGATACCGCAGAGTTCCTTTACTTCATCAACCTTTTCTGTCTACCTCAAGTTGATGTTGGTCGTGTTGGTCCGAGAAATAAAGCATTCAGAAAACCTTATCTACGAACTGGACATTCAACTATTGCTCTACTCACTACCTTCACCCCTAGACAACACTGAGGCCTCGTACTCACGACCAAACATGTCTGCTGAAACTGGTCCGCGGACCAGTTTCAGCGGACATGTTCGTTCGTGTGTAGGCAGTAACGTACAGAATTCCAGCAAACAATCGTCGGCCAGACCGTTTTCCAACGAACAACTGTTTCCTGGTCTTGCTTTAAAACAGTCTGCTGGAATCGTGTCCGTCAGACATGTTCGGTCGTCTGTACACAAAAGCAGCGTACAAAAACCCCGCGCATGCTCAGTCCAAATGAGGAGACGGGAGCGCTCGTTCAGGTAAAACTCGCGTTTCTTTGGGATATGGCACATTCGTCATTAGAAACCTTTTATTCTAGCAAGAGAACAATGTCTTAAAAAGGCGCACTAAACCACATTTTAAAGCCTCGTTTGATTAATTCTTCTCTTGCTAGAATAACCCCGTTCTCTTGCTGATGCAATTTCAATAGAGTTGTCCCATACTGAAATGTCACATTTCTTGCTTGTGATGTAATCCTTTAATAATGTTTTCTATGCCAGACGTGTGTTTTGGTTGGTGGTCCTCCATAATTTAGAGTATTCATTTTTGTAAAGGAATGTGCATTTTTTTAATTTCTTTTTTTGTTTCTAGTTATGTCACCATTTAAACTATTTTTTTTTTTACATGTATTTTTAATTTTTTTTTTTTTTTTTTGGTGTTTCATTAGAGAATATTAAACCATGTTGGCACACCAAATGTCCCCCCCCCCCCCCAAGGAGTGTGTCCTTTGTAAATTACCCATTGTATATTTATTAAAGGTTTGCTGCCTAATAATCCCCACAGTATATCAAACAATAGACATGTTTTCAAATGAAAGCAAAAGGCCTTTTATTCTGGCAAATGTCATCACAAAAAAATAAAAAGAACGGCAGCACTAGAATAGATAGCAAACTATATGCAAACTTGCATTTCCAACATGGTGAAGGATAAACTTCCAAGCCTCAGGAGCCAAACACAAAAATATTAAGCAGCAGCACACAAACAAAGGAACCCAAACTGTGGTAGTACAAACAAGATGTCCTTTATGTGGAAGGAAATGGAAGGCAGAAAATCAACGTTTCCTCCTCTTTCCAGCCTTCCCTCCAGGCAGCCTTCCAGCGGATCGAACACGGGGTCTTGCAGGTGGGGTTGATGTGGCAGCAGGAGGATGGTGTTCCGCAAGCCGGGCCGGGTCACATAGCCCAGTGTCTGGGGTCAGCAGGCCCCTCTGCATCCACCAAAGTACCTGGTTCATCAGGGCCTTTGCCAGTCTTCTCTGGTCCTCCTCCCCTTCATTTAAATCATGGGCCAATGAGGCACTGAAGGCCTCTGTGGGGTTGAGGGGGGCCCTCATGATGGCGCTTGCCTCCTGGATCATGCGGAGGCTTGCCTCCTCCACAGGCCTCAACTGCCTCCTTCGGCCTGATGGCCTCACCTGGGGGGGAGAAGACTGGCTGGTGGTGGTTCTCCTGGCCGGGTGGACCTGCTGCAGGCCACTGGGCCCAGCCTCCTCCTGGCTGCCACTGACCCCGGCCTCCTCCTGGCTGCCACTGACCCCGGCCTCCTCCTGGCTGCCACTGACCCCGGCCTCCTCCTGGCTGCCACTGACCCCGGCCTCCTCCTGGCTGACAGACACCTGAGGATCTGCCACCTCCTGGCTGATCTCTTCTTCCTGTGTGTAAAAAAAAGGAATTTTTTTACAATTTCGCTAAATAAAACCACACTCATTTTCAAGTTTTTCGTTCAGTATTTTCTGTTCATTATTACTTGAATACACTCTACTTCTGACCCCTGCAGTTGTCATCCCTGACACCTATTTGTCTGTACACCTTTTTGTTTGTTTTTTTCCAGCTTGGTTTTTTTTTTTCAATATCTAATCATTAATCCACCAAGAATTATTTAGGCCATAAATATAGAGGAAACTACTATACCTCCTCATCGAAGGGTGGCAGATCTGCATCTCTGTCAGCCAGGCCCTCTTCCTCCGACTCTGCAGGGCTGTGGTCATCTGGGGAATGTCCGCTGGAAGGTAGCATGGAGGAAAGGTTGGAAGAAAGACTGGACATCGTTTTCCTGCCTTCCATTTCGTCCCGCAAAAAAGCCATCTGTTTATAATACCACAGTTTGGGTTCCTTTGCTTGTCTTGCTGCTGCTCCCGATTTTTTGATTTTATTAGCTTTGTATGCTCTCCTGTATGTGCTTCTGAGGTTGGCAAGTTTATCCTTCACCATGTTGGCAGTGCATCCTGGCACCCAAGTTTGCATATAATTTGCTAGCTCTTCTAGTGCTGCCGCTCGTACCTCTTTATTGCAATATAACGAGTGTTTTGAATTCCACAGGATGGGCGTGTCCTGGTATTTTTGAAGTAAGGCCTCTATAGATTCCTTGCTTTGTAGGAGGTCCATTTCAATTTTTGAAAAATTATATTTCTTTTTGAGTCTAGATTACAAAAACATAAACCACAGAAAAATAAATATTCCAAAGGATCAGCGTTGACCTTGATCTAATATGTGTCTTCAAATTTATTACCTATATCTAATTCCAAACACAGTCTCTCTTGTTTAAACAATGATTGGCAGCTCGGCCGCATTGCTTGTACCAAACATTGATTTGCTAGATGCAGAGCCATTGTTCACATTGCAGTAAATATTTTAAATATATTAAATTAAACAATGCTTACAAATGACAGTTTTCATCTAGGCACTCTTTCATGTGTAAATCTCATACCCCTGACAATGGATGACATAAAAGACACTTCCTAATGACCTCTGTACAACCAACACTTGAACAATACTTTGCCTGATCTGAATACACCATTCAAAAACTTGTCAATGAGGTACAGCATTGTTCACATCTCTATTTTGTGAGGTGTCCAAAAGCATTTGGATACCAAAATAACATTGTGGTACCCCATAGACAGAATAGCTTAAAAAGGGTGCAACCAACAGCCCAAACCCCCATCCCATGTGTCTACATTTTCAAGGCCTCTGCTGATCACATTTTTAAATTCCTTACCTTCCTGTCTCTCGCTCCTCGTTTCTCACGCTCGCCTAATTACCGCGTAAGATGCGTAATCACGGCGTAAACCTTTTTAACACTCCGCGTATTTATGAAACCCCGCCCTCGTCACCTTTGCGAGGCCCCTAATCAATGATTTTAGGAAATATGGCGTTAACTGTGTATGTTCTGGATGCGCTCGAAGATTCTCCGCGTAACGGACGTAAACACGTTGTTTGCATTCTCTACACTCCGCGTATGTATTAAACGCCGCCCTCTTCTCCGCCCATGGCGTAAGAATTCATCTTTTCCACGCCCATAATCTCTGTGGGAAAGGAAAGATGGCGATGTCACACGAGCGGGCACGATGCTCTCATGCCACAAGTGAAGGGACAGAGGCAGGGACGTCCCGATCAAGGAAAAGAAGATATAAAGCCACTAATATGCGGTTCCAGGAAATGGTGGAGTTAGTTTACATCATGCGAAAAAAGGACTATGATGGTGAATTAGGGCCATACAAGACCCCTAACCGCCGAAAGGCACATATTATGGACAAGGTGGCGAGGAGAATGCAGAGGATGTTTGGGATCACCAGGTCCAAGGAACAGCTGAGGAAACGATGGTCAGACTTAAAATTGAGGGAGCCACATCAGATGAAGAAAATACTTAAAATTCTGCGTAAAAGTAAGTAAATATATATTGGGTTTGGGGGGGGGGGGGGGTGGTGATTGTCTGCAATAATGTGTTGCCATGTATATTTCACCATCTGCCTCCTTGGCCTGCTTGTAATTTTAAAGACATGTTGTTATTTATTTTTTAGAACATAAATAACTACATATTTACAAACAGTGTTCTTAGTAAACAACGTAACATCACATAGTTTATCAGAAAGGCTCGGTTATTCCAGGAACAACACACCTGGACATGGCTCACTGGCCAAAAACTTTGTTTGTAAACATTGTGTAAAAGCTAGTTCTATAAAAAAAAAGAAGGAGAATGGGAAAGGCAAACAGGATTCATTCTAAAAACAGTGGTAATAAAGCAGATGTTTTCACATCTGCAATGCAGAGCACCTGTGTCTCCCCAAATCAAAAATGGGTTTTGGTAGGGTATCCCAGAAATACAGTTTAGGGGGGACATCCATGTGTGTCACTTTGCTAAAAAGGGGCAGGATCAGAGCTTGCCATATAGAAGTAATTGCAAAATGTAGGTTTGGTGAAAGATAAAAGTAACTAAATGAAAGCATCTTCTAAGCAATGTGTGCGATTTATGCTCTCCAATATCTGTGTGCTGATGAGTCTACATTTTTTTTGGTTTATTTCAGGGGAAAGAAGTCGCCAGCATTTGGAGGAGGCAGAGAGGGCCAGACAAGGCCAAAATCTGCCATCTCAACATGTGGAGGAGGAGGAGGATGTGGAAGGAGAAGAGGATGTGGAAGGAGAGGAGGATGTGGAAGGAGAGGAGGATGTGGAAGGAGAGGAGGATGTGGAAGGAGAGGAGGAAGGAAGAAAGGAGGAAGGAAGAGAGGAGGAAGAAGTAATTTTGGACTTAGAAGTCATAGCAGATGAAGGGCAAGTGGCGGAAGAACAATTTTGCGAATTGAAAGAAGGTGGATTGATGGATGAAGGAGGAGTCCAAGATGATGGGGAAGTGGTGGAAGAAGGAGGAGTGATTGAAGATGATGGGGAGGTGGTGGAAGAAGGAGGAGTGATAGAAGATGTCGAAGAGGTGGAAAGGAGAAGCCCATCAGGTCAGTGTCACCCTAGCTTGATTCCAAAAAACATATGTAGATAGGCCTCATTGAAAAATAATATTGTAAATGCCATTTTTTTTTTGTTGGTTTAGGGGAGGAGGATGGTGTGCCAAGATTTTCACGTGCAAGTGCTGCTATAATTATTCAGCAGGTAATGGAGTGCAGCACTGAAATGCACAATATGCGTGAAAGGATGTTTCTCATGGAACAGAATGTAACAAATGTCCTTTTGGAATGCAGCACGGAAATGGACAATATGCGGCAAAGAATGATGGTAATCGAAGCAAATTTTAAGAACATTATTGACATGATGGGCCGTGTCAAAGACTGAAACACCCCCCGCCCATCCCCCGCCCCCACAAACATTTTAACAGTTTGAATAATGAATACGCCAAAATTTGAAGATACACACACAGTGTGCCAACATGTGCTATCTGCCATCACAGAATATCTAATGTCTGTGCTTTGTGGGTCCAACCCCCTCCTCCATCCTCAAGTAGTTGAGAGGAAGGGTTTGCTCCCACAAAACACAGACATTGATCACCCATGATGTCAGATAGCACATGTGGCCATTTGTCTGTTGAACCAATGACATTTGGCGAGTTTGCACTGAATGTGTGTATCTTCCAATTTTGGCGTGTTCCAGTGTGAAAGCACACCATGACTGACTGCTGTTGTGAGTTTTTATATTTTTTGAATTTGATTTTGTTACTTTTTGACCATGTTGAACATTTTGGGATACTATAAAGTTTAGACCATAAAGAATAAACAACGCCAAAAATTATTTTCAATATATATATAGAATTATAAATCTCTCTAATCACTGAATTTAGTGAAGTAGAGATTTGACTCCAAATTCTCACCCAAAAATTTTGTTTTAGAAAAACACACCAAAAACAAGAAAAATGGTTACAAAATTATTGTTTTTTGTGCCTAAAAAATATGGCCAAAAATAAATTTAAGGCGGTAAACACCCCACCAAATATAATCTATATATATATATATATATGTAAACAATAAATCTAACTATATTTGAGGAAAAAAAAAGTGAACTTGTTAATAAATGTATAATCTGCATAATATTTTTGGTTGAATTACCTGAAAAAAAAAAAAATTTTTTAAAAAATTTTGAAGACTCCTAAGTACAAAAGCAGGGAGTAATGAAAAAAATCAAAAAATTTTTTTGGGGTCATGAACAAGCAAAAATAAAAAAAAATTGACCTCAACATTTACAAATGGAGTTGCTTCTTATTTCTAGACTCAATACCCTGTTTGTAGATGAGTGAATACTGTGCAAAATGTGGTTAGTTACTAAAAGTGGAGAAATCAATTATGCATTACAATTGAAGAAGTTAGTTAGAGAACCAGGAAGACAGAAAAAGAGAAAAAGCATTAATGACAAACAACTGTATAAAGTCCAATGGTCTAATTATTTATTATTTTTTAGAATATTCCTTTCTTTGGGGGCCGAATTAGAAAGAAATATGATCTGGCATAGCAATGGCCCCCCGACCCATGAAGTACTCAACATATTTGTCGCGTACCTCACGAGCTGATTGGGGGGCCAAGCCAGCGCGACCAGTGTCCAGCCCGGGAAGGGGATCTGAGGGTAGTCTTGCCTCAGAACCGATGTCGGGTAGGTACGTCTGGGAGTGCCTGCGTAAAAAGTTGTGCAAAATGCAGCAGGCAAATACAACGGTGTCCAATTTATATTCCGCCAGATGTATCGATGTCCTGAACAGGCGGAACCGGTTGGTGAGTATCCCAAAGGCATTCTCGACTACCCTCCGAGCCCTGGCCAACCGAAAATTAAACACACTCCTCTCTGAGGTGAGGGTCCTCTGGGGAAAAGGCCGCATGAGGTGAGGACCAAGCCCGAAAGCCTCGTCCGCTAGGAACACAAACGGAAGTCCTTCCACATTATCTTCATCTGGTGGCAATGCCAGACCACCAGCTTGGAGACGATCATAGAAATCAGTCCGTGCGAACACTCCCCCATCAGACATCCGGCCATTCTTCCCCACGTCCACATATAGAAACTCATACTGTGCCGACACCACCGCCATCAACACAATACTATGATAACCCTTGTAATTATAATAGTAGGACCCCGAGCGGGGTGGGGGCACAATGCGGACGTGTTTCCCATCTATTGCTCCACCGCAGTTTGGAAAATCACACCGCTGGGCAAATTGGGAAGCCACAGACTGCCATTCCTGTGGTGTGGAGGGTAGCTGTGGGGACAAACAAAATTAGAGATTTAGTACTTTGTAACAAATACATCCTACAAGCATCCTTGTGACAGTTCACAGTATTAAAATTGCATTAGAAAAATGTGCATGGAGAATTTGGAAAATGAAATATATAGGGCCACTTCATTAAGAGACTCCACAGCCCTCTGATGGGGACAATAAAAGTTTGAAGGGGGGGGGGGGGGGGGGGGAAAAACCCCAAAAAGTCCTGTTTGAAAAAATGGCAAGGTGGGTTTGTCCCTAGGATAGCATGCTGGACAGGTTAATATTGGGTAAGGGACAAATATGCAGGTAGGCCAAGAATAAAACATGTAAAGCTGATATCAACATGCATAGGGAGAAAAGCTAACGTTAGTTAAACACACAGCATATCTGGGAAAATAAAAATAAAGTTAGTTGGCCACATTATTAGAGCCAGGAAACTTACCTTAATATACTCCTCATGCATAACTTTGATGATGGCAGCACACGTGTCCGGTATGATGACCCCAAGCGCCTGCGGAGAGATGCCTGTCGAGAACTTGAGGTCCTGCAGGCTCCTCCCAGTCGCCAGGTACCGCAACGTGGCAATAAGCCTCTGCTCGGCCGTGATGGCTTGGCGCATCACAGTGTCCTGCCTCGTGATATAGGGGGACAGAAGATCCAGCAGACGGTTGAATACGGGGTCCGTCATGCGGAGAAAATTCCTAAAGTCATTAGGATTATTCTCCTGGAGTTCCCTAAGCAGAGGCATATGTGAGAACTGGTCACGCTGGCGCAACCAATTCTTGGTCCAGAAACGCCTCCGCCCCCTGTTTCTGGCCAAAGTACTGGACAAATGAACATATCCAGCAGCCATCCCATAAACAGCACCAACTCGCGAAAATTGACGCTGCTGCTCCATCATGGCTTCAAACCGGCCGGCTGGTCAGTCAAGAACACACTGAAACAGAAAGCACTCGCAAATCCAGCACTACCTGCGACAAACGCGCGACAAACAGATACGAGCGCACAGGATGCAACTGCTAAAGCAGAAACAACCTGCTTGCCTATAGCCGAATGACAACTACGTTACCGCAAGCACACGCACTGAACCCGTGAATACACGCTGTCAAAGCCTGGAGACCGAGAAGCGCGAATCAGCTCTAACCAAACCTTCACTAACACGAGCAAACACGTAACTAGCAAAAGAGGAACAGAGGGCGGCGCCATTAACTTTGGTCTTCCCCTTTATAGTGACGTCGTACGTAGTTTACGTGCACGCGTTCCGGTACGACGGGAATTTGGTCCGCTGGTGTGTACACGCCAGCGGAACAAAACACAAATCAGCCTTGTACGCCGGAAACTGTCGGGCAGACAGTTTCCAGCGCACAGATCCGGTCGTGAGTACAAGGCCATAGAGTTAACTTAATACGCTGATCCTAAATCAACCAGTGGCTCTTCTGGGGGTAGCGCTACACTTATATCCCAAGAAGAACCCAAACTCCTACAAAATAACTTGTCTCTGTAGTGCTGTCGCCAGTGCTGTTTAACATCTATCTTCGTCCTCTTTTCGAAATCATTAGCAGCCAAAAACTGCTTTATCACTCCTATGCAGACAACACGCAACTGTATTTCCGCATTTGCAACAAAAAGGATCACCATCTCAATCTAGAGACATGCCTCTCTTTGATAGAGGACTGGATGACAAAGAGTTATCTTAAACTCAACGGAGCGAAAACAGAACTTCTTCTGTTTCACGCCAAGCGTATGAATCAATCTGCAACAACCTGGATACCCCCACCCATTCTGGGCAAAATCATCTCCCCTAGCGCCAAAGTCAAAAGTCTCGGGGTCATCTTCGACTCCCACATGACAATGGACGCACAAATAGGTCAGTAGTCAGCGGATCTCACCATCTGTTGCGCCTACTACGCAAACTCACCCCTTTTATTCCCAAAGAAGACATAGCAGTCGTGGTGGGAGCTATTGTAAACTCCAGATTGGACTATGCAAACGCCCTTTACCTCGGGCTCCCAAAGTACCAAGTCGCCCGCCTGCAAGTCGTTCAAAATACGGCCGCCAGACTAGTGACTGGGAAAAAACCCTGGGAATCAATCTCACCTTCACTGAGATCCCTTCATTGGTTGCCAGTTAAAGACAGAATTGTCTTTAAAGCTCTCTGTCTAACGCATAGATGTATCCATGGGAATGCTCCCCATTATCTATGCGAAAAAATAAAAGCTCACAACTCCAATCGCATTCTGCGATCCACCAACCAAAATCTGCTCCAAATACCAAAAGCCAAATACAAGTCCAAAGGAGAAAGAAGATTTGCGGTCCAGGGTCCCAGACTATGGAACGCTTTACCAACCAGCATTCGGTTGGAGGAAAATCACTTAGCTTTCAGGAGAAAGATCAAAACTCATCTCTTTTGATATCAAAGGAGACAGGAACAACAAGCGTCCAGAGGCGATTTAGTTCGCATGTGCCACGCTATATAAGTTTTTCATTCATTCATTCATTCAGTGCATCAGCCCCAACTTCGGATGTGAACAATAAAAAGTCATCTGCAAAAAATGCTATAGGAGCTTCCTCCCTACCCACTTGAATACCATAGGTTTGTTTTGTTTCCAGGAAGTATTTGAATAAAGGTTCAACCACAAATTTAAAGAGTAAGGGGAACAAGGGGCAACCTTGACACATGCATATACCATGTTTACCCGAAAATAAGATCGGGTCTTATATTAATTTTGGCTACAAAAAACACATGAGGGCCCCTGTCTTCTCTCTCCCAGCTCAGAAATCAGCATTATGACATTCTGTAATCTCAAAAATAAACGTTGGTTGAAGTCATTGTAAAATTTAGGTTTTAAAGTTAGTACAGTTAAAGCGGAGTTCCACCCTTTTCGGAATCCTCCCCCCTCCGGGGGCACATTTGGCACGTTTCAGGGGGGAGGAGGGAGCAGATACCTGTGTAAATTAGCTATTTGCTCCCACTTCCAGGCATAGGTCGTCCGGTGCCTTCTCCGCCCCAGAAGACAGCAAGGACCAGTGGGTTCGTGAAGCGCAGTAGGAAACCAGGAAGTGAAGCTGCAAGGCTTCACTTCCAGATTCCCTTACCAGAACCTGTCTCAGGAGCGAGTATGCACACGTGTGCCCCCATAGCAAGCAGCTTGCTAAGGGGGCACTCAGCAGGGGGAGGATCCCAGATCACTGCCTAGGGCTCCTGATACCAGGAGGATCTCGGCTGCTCTGTGCAACACCATTGCACACCGCAGGTAAGTATGATATGTTTGTTTTTTTTAAACACTTGCCAACTGCACCATAGCCGAAAGACAGCTACAATGTGGTCTTCTAGTAACCATCAATGCAGTCTCATCAGTGCAGCTTCATCAGTGGCCATCAGTGCAGCCTCATCAACGCACATCAGTGAAGAAGAAAAATTACGTATTTGTAACGTTTTATAACAGAAACAAAGAAACGTTTTTTTTTTTTTTATTCTCAGTCTGTTTTTCTTTTGTTTAATTAAAAAATTTAAAACCCAGCTGTCTCAAAAAAAATTGTACAGTGTTGCATGACCGCTCAATTGTCATTCAAAGTGCAACAGCGCTGAAAGCTGAAAATTGGTCTGGCCAGGAAGGGGGTGAAAGTGCCCAGGAGGCAAGTGATTAAAGCAGAACTCTGGGATAAGCAGATATTGTTTAAAAACAAGAGGCACACGTATTTTTTCTTGAATCTTGGTGTGCTTTGTGTTCTTCTTCTAGGTTTGTAATCCAATTGTGAAACTTTGTCTCTGTTCAGGAGCTTTCTGTAATAAAGACCAAGCATTGATATTCTGCCCTTGTGTGGGGTAACTAGTCTTGTATCCACCCCCTCTGTAGTTTTTTTTGCAAGCAGCCCGTTGTCCCGAGTCACCAAGTGAAACTACAGAAAAAAATCCTCAATAAAGAAAACAAATGCAGCCACCACATCTAAGAATTGGTAAACTGCAATATAATAATTTTTTGTTTTTGGGTTTAACACCGCTTCAACTGCAGGTCTCTTGCACATGGGAGTAAAAAAACTATAGGCCCAGATTCACAACCGAGATACGACGGCGTATCTCCAGATACGCCGTCGTACCTCTGCGTTGCGCCGTCGTATCTATGCGACTGATTGTTAGAATCAGTTACGCATAGATATCCATTAGATCCGACAGGCGTAGTATCTCTTACGCCGTTGGATCTAAACTGCATTTTTTTTCTGACCGCCAGGTGGCGCTTCCGTCGAATTCTGCGTCGAGTATGCAAATTAGCTAGATACGCGAATTCCCGAACGTACGCGCGGCCGACGCAGTAAAGTTACGACAATTACGTTAGGCTTTTCCCGGCGTAAAGTTGCCCCTGCTATATGAGGCCCAGCCAATGTTAAGTATGGCCGTCGTTCCCGCGTCGAAATTTGAAAAAGTTACGTCGTTTGCGTAAGTCGTCCGTGAATGGGGCTGGACGTCATTTACGTTCACGTCGAAACCAATGACGTCCTTGCGGCGTACTTTGGAGCAATGCACACTGGGAAATTCCATGGACAGCGCATGCGCCGTTCCGCAAAAACGTCAATCACGTCGGGTCACAGTAGTTTTGCATAAAACACGCCCCCCTGATCCAAATTTGAATTAGGCGGGCTTACGCCGGACGATTTACGATACGCCGCCGCAACTTACGGAGCAAGTGCTTTGAGAATACAGCACTTGCCCGTGTAAGTTGCGGAGGCGTAACGTAAATCAGATACATTACGCCCACACAATTTTACGCGGCTCTACGTGAATTCGGGCCTTAATTCTTTTCCTAATTTGGATACAGATGCATTGTAGTCTATTGAGCCAAACATACAGCTGCATAGAGATGAGTAATGGAGGAAATAAGTACAGAGTTGTAAAACAAAAATAGAAAATGTCATGTTTGAGTGCAGTAATGTACACACGTACGTGTGTTTACGTACCTATACGCATGTTTGCGCATGTACAGTATCTCACAAAAGTGAGTACACCCCTCACATTTTTGAAAATATTTTATTATATCTTTTCATGTGACAACACTGAAGAAATGACACTTTGCTATAACGTAAAGTAGTGAGTGTACAGCTTGTATAACAGTGTAAATTTGTTGTCCCCTCAAAAAAACTCAACACACAGCCTCTGGCAACAAAAGTGAGTAAAAATGTCCAAATTGGGTCAAAATTTTCACTATTTTGTGTGGACACCATTATTTTTCCAGCACTGCCTTAACCCTCTTGGGCATGGAGTTCACAAGAGCTTCACAGGTTGCCACTGGAGTCCTCTTCCACTCTTCCATGATGACATCACGGGGGTGGTGAATGTTAGGAGACCTTGCGCCCCTCCACCTTCCATTTGAGGATGCCCCACAGATGTTAAATAGGGTTTATATCTAGAGACATGCTTGGCCAGTCCATCACCTTTACCATCAGCTTCTTCAGCAAGGTAATGGTCGCCTTGAAGGTGTGTTTGGGGTCGCTATCATGTTGGAATACTGCCCTGCAGCCCAGTCTCCAAAAGGAGGGGATCATGTTCGGCTTCAGTATGTCACAGTACATGTTGGCATTCATGGTTCCCTCAATGAACTGTAGCTCCGCAGTGCCAGCAGGACTCATGCAGCACCAGACCATGACACTGCCACCACCATGTTTGACTGTAGGCAAGACACGCTTGTTGTATTCCTCACCTGGTTGCCACCACACGCGCTTGACACCATCTGAACCAAATAAGTTTATCTTGGTCTCATCAGACCACAGATCATGGTTCCAGTAAAGTTCGGTTCACATATGAGCCGCATCCGTCGTACAACAGGGGTCCGATGTGTGCTGATTCACCGTTTCAGGTCTGATTTCAGCCTGAATTTTAGGCTGAATTCAGACTGGAAACGGACAAAAAAAAGACACGTTTTTCCTGCAAAACGCACCGGACCTGCTGCGGAGATATGTGACAGAGCCAGTCCTGCTATGCGAATTGAACACGGAGAAACCCATAGGGCACACAGGTGTGAACCCAGCCTTATCCATGTCCTTAGTCTGCTTGTCTTCACCAAACTGTTTGCAGGCTTTCTTGTGCATCATCTTTAGAAGAGGCTTCCTTTTGGGACGACAGCCATGCAGACAAATTTAATGCAGTGTGCAGCGTATGGTCTGAACATTGACAGACTAACCCCCTACTGCTTCAACCTCTGCAGCACTCATAAGTAAGTATTTTTTCCAAAGACAACCTCTGGATATGATGCTGCGCATGTGCATTCAACTTCTTAGGTCTACCATGGCGAGGCCTGTTCTGAGTCAAACCTGTCCTGTGGAACCGCTGTATGGTCTTGGCCACTGTGCTGCAGCTCAGTTTCAGGGTCTTGGCAATCTTCTTATAGCCTAGGCCATCTTTATTTTCAGATCCTTAGCAATCCCCAGAGAGTTCTTTGCCATGAGGTGCCATGTTGATCTTCCAGTGACCAGTATAAGAGAGTGAAAGCGATAACACCAAAGTGAACACACCTGCTCCTCATTCACACCTGAGACCTTGTAACACTAACGAGTCACTAATTGGGCCCAATTTGGACATTTTCACATAGGAGTGTACTCAATTTTGTTGCCAGTGGTTTAGACATTAATGGCTGTGTGTTGAGTTATTTTAAGGGAACTGCAAATTTACACTGTTATACAAGCTGTACACTCACTACTTTACATTGTAGCAAAGTGTAATTTCTTTAGTTTTGTCACATGAAAATATATAATAAAATATTTACCAAAATGTCAGGGGTGTACTCACTTATACATATTGTATACATATACATATTGTATATACATGTAAATTGCAATACTGTCAATGAAGAAAAACGTTACGCTTGTATACGCTTACACGCTTTTATGAGTGATCTTTATGAAAAATTTTACATTTTTTATCAACTAGCCTGTGGAAAAAAAAAAAAAAAACGCTGCTGGTATGAAGTGCAGGAACCTAGATGTGCCTGGACATACTTGTAGCAGCCTCCAAACCCTCATGTATCAGCCTAAATGTCAAGTCGTTCTGGCAAGCAAAGCTCTGACATTTACAGGTATGGCAGAAACTTGCTGCTAAGACCCACCCCCTCAGGTTCCTACTGACCCATCATTAAGATGAGCTGCCTAACTGGAAATAGGAATGTGTGGGAAGGGGCCTGGCAACTTGAGCACCAGGAAATGCAGAAGCGTTTCTAGCTGTAAAACCAAGGTATTAGAGTCATTGTTTTGCCTACACTTTATTACTTTTTAATGACAGATCCTCTAAATTAACAGTATAATTAAAAAAAAAAAAAAATATATATATATATATATATATATATATATATATATATATATATATATATATATATATATATATATATATATATATATATATATATATATATATATATATATATATATATATATATTGCTACATTTCTGATAACTAGAGGTATATAATGCTACATTTCTGATAACTAGAGGTCTAATGCTGCGTACACACGATCGGAGTATCCGATGGTTTAAAATCCGATGGGTTTTTTCATCGGAATTCTGTTCAAGCTGTCTTGCATACACACTGTCAGACTAAATTCCGACCTGTCCAAAACGCGATGACGTAAAACACTACGACGAGCCGAGAAAAATTAAGTTCAATGCTTCTGAGCATGTGTTGACTTGATTCTGAGCATGCATGGATTTTTCTCCGACGGAATTCCACACAGACGATCGAAATTTCCCATCAGATTTTAAAACATGTTCTATTTATTTACTCCAATGGGAAAAAGTCAGATTGGGCCCACACACGATCAGAATTTCCGACGAAACAAGTCCATCTGACTTTTTTCATTGGAAAATCCAATCGTGTGTATGCGGCATAAGTCTCTATGAACCAGTCTTTTCAGCTTTAAACTTTGTGCAAAGTTTTGTGCATGAGATGAGAAAACCCTATTTTTCTTCCGTCAAAAAAACGGAACGGGCGAAAAACGGATGTTAGCGGACGATCCGTTTACCATCCGATCCGCTAACATCCGTTTTTCATCAAAATATGTAAAAAATCCAAATTCAATAAACTTTAATATGCATACATCACAATACCCTTTGACCCAGGTAGTGTAAAGTCCGAATGTCACATGATCCTAGTACATGCTGCCCAGTGTCTGTAGAGAAAACAGTGCCTGCAGATCCAGTGAAAAAGAGAAAAAAATGGCTAAAGATGTGGCACATGAGGAGCTGATCCAGCTAGTCCACGATCGTCCTGCCATATGGGACAAGAGGGCCACCGAATACAGTGACCGGAATATTTGTAATACTCAGTGGGAAGAAGTATTTGAGGCGGTGACCGTATGAAACGTGGTAAGTAGTTTGTGGTTTAAGGGGGGGTTGGGGGTCACCTGCCACGTCACCTGCCACCAATTGTGTATTGTCCACTGGCCACGTCAAGTGCCACGTCACCTGCCACTAATTGTGTATTGTCCACTGGCCACGTCAAGTGCCACGTCACCTGCCACTAATTGTGTATTGTCCACTGGCCACGTCACCTGCCACGTCACCTGCCACTAATTGTGTATTGTCCACTGGCCACGTCACCTGCCACGTCACCTGCCACAAGACCTAGAGCAGTACAAAACCTAAATACACCCCTGCTCTCTTGTCACAACTGTACTACAAATATGCGTTTTTAAATAGTATACGTACATGTTGGATTTCTGTCAGTTTACTGTGTCTACTGTTCCTTTATAGGAAAGAACATTGTGACCAGATGGCGCTCCTTAAGAGACTGCTACCGGCGGGATCTGAAGGAGGAGGCAAATAGCCGCAGCGGAGCTGGATCCTCCAATTTTAAAAAGGGGACGTTTTTCGAGATGCTAGACTTTCTTCGAAATGTAATGAGCTTAAGAAGGTAACTGAAAAAATTAGTTAACCCCTATCTTCAATTAGTTGACCTAGTACGATCCAAATATTAAACTGTATCCACCCAGAAAATAACCGTATAATACAAAGGCATAATGACCTAGTATGCATAGCATACTAGCTCATTACGAATTTCTTACCTGAGATAGAATTCCCCAAAATTAGTCTTCTTTCCCCTCAATCATCACCGCAATCACTCCTTGAGTGACTTGTGGGTATTGGGGCTCCGGGGCTGTGATTGGCCCTAACCTTGATGACGTCATGCGTGTGGGAGCCACCAGTCACAGCAAGATCACCTTCAGAAATGGCACGCTTAGTCAGGCACCGTTGTCTATGTGTTTTCTGCAAATATCTCGAAAACCATTTAGGTATAGGAGATATTTAGTGCACCTACAGGTAAGCCTTTAATCTAGGCTTAATTGTAGGTAAAAGTGGTATGTAGGGTTTACCACAACAGTAATCACACACATGGATCTATGTATTGTAATAACTCCTCTGTATTGACCTTTAACCCATCTATCAACGAATATTTTACAGTACTGCCAGTAACATATCTGACACAAATGACGATGAAACAGATATTGAGGGTATTGAGGGTACACAGCAGGAGGGAGAGATGGTAGTTGAAGAGAGTCAACAAAATCCACCAGAAAACCCACCAGCTGCAGCAACAGACATGCCACCAAGACAACGTGTGCCTGTAGGTTTCATATAAAAATGACTCTTGTTGAAATCTTTGAAAAATAAAATGTGCTAATAATTAATGTTCCACCCCTCAGATTCGTTCTGTTGCTACCACATCACGGGGAAAAAAAAACAAACGAAAAGATGTTGATGAAGCTATGCTTACTTTTATGGAGGACATGAGAGGGATGCGTCGAGCTGACAACGATCCCTTTTCCGATCCCACAAATGAAGATGCGAGTTTCCTACGTAGTCAATATCACCATCTACAGAAGATACCACCCAACATGAAAATTGACGCACAACTAGCAATTGCTAGTTATATTGGGGTGTGTGTGAAGGCGGCTATATCTGGCGACCCTTTGCCCCCAGTTATCCCACCTCCCCAACGCCCATTCTATCCTGAGCATGCGCCACCTAGTTCATTTATTGGTCATCAGTACCATCCGGCCATTATCCCCCATCACCAACATGCCCCAGCCACCACTCCCCAAAATTTTGGACCCCCACCCCAAACAATCGTACTCAAGTTCCCCCAGTCCTTATTATACCAACCTTTATTTTTTCTTAAATGTTTTTTTTTGTTAAAATTTGTTACTTGCCCCCGTTTTCTTTTTTGACAAATTCAACCTTAAACAGTTGGCTACTATTCTGTAAAATACTGCTGTGTATCCTCTGGCCATTTTTTTTGGTTTGATTTTATGCTTTTATGGTAAAAATAAAAAAATCCCAAAGTATTTTGTTCACCCAGAGTTCAGCTTACAGTATTTTACATTGTGTGTTTTGCGGTCCTGACATTAAAGATAATTGACGGTTTAGAAAAGTTGTTTTTTTGGACTTTATAAAAATATAAAGAAACTGATACAACAAGGTGACGATCATAGGGTCACCAATAATGAGACTATGGGAATATAACCATACACCGATATAAATCACAAGACTACAATACTAACAAGATAAAGTAGTATTTTTTAAAAGTATTTCATTAACATTTTCAGTGGGACAAGAAAGATCATGCAGGTTAGCATAAAGGGGTCAAACATGGTACTACGAAGGTGCACATAATAAAGTGTCTCGTGACTGTTTTTACACATGCTGATACTGCCACGGAACCTCTCCTTCAGGGGACATGAAAAAATTTGCGAAATGATCACGCATTAGAAGAACTGAATTGTTGGGTCGCAGTCCGGTAAAGCGTACAGAAGGTAAGTCTATCTCGTCCTCTTCCTCAATAGAAATCCCTTCTTTTTCACGGATGACATTGTGGAGGACACAGCATGCTTGGATTGCAAGTTGGGCATTCTCCACGCTGAGTTGTATTGTGGTGTGAAATATGCGCCACTTGCTGCTCAAAATGGCAAAGGTGCATTCAATAAGGCGCCTTGCACGACTCAATTTTTTTTAGGGGTTGTTAAATTGTACCTGGCATAAGGCCTTAAAAGATGCTGGGAAAGTCCAAATGCCTCATCAGCTACAAGAACATGTGGCATATCTGGTCCTACAGTTCCTGGAAGTGGTTTATCTGATGGCAAATTAAAGTGTCCCTCAAGTAGTCTTCTCCCCATTTGTGATGCTGAAAAGACTCTTGCGTCTGCATTAGATCCATGCGCCCCAATATCGACTGCTACAAACCTGTAATTACTGTCACAGATTGCCATTAGCACAAGGGAGAAGTACTTTTTGTAATTGTAAAATTGAGAGCCGGATCCAGGTGGCATCTGAATTCTGATGTGTTTCCCATCCAGGGCTCCAACACAATTAGGGAATTGTGTTTTCTTCCAAAACCCATTTCCTATTTCCTGCCACATGGATGTATCTGGAACAGGCATTGCAGACGACCGAAGCTCCTCCCATATAGCTTGACAGGTGTCATGTACTATTCCAGATATTGTTGAGGTTCCCAACAAAAAAAAAATGGTTTAGGGACGTATAAGATACTCCAGATGCAAGAAACCTAGGAAGAATAGAAGAAATATTATGAAAGGAATCCATTATGAAAGGAATCCAACATTACACTGGACATAATCAAGCAAAAAGGCTGGCTGGCTGGCTGGCTTACCTGAGGTTAAGGAGAAGTCGCTCCTCTGGAGGCACAGAACGTCTCATGTCCAGGGTAAAGTCGGATCAAAGTAGTATCCTGTTCATGAAAGTCGGATGGATGTAGGACCAATGTAGGATGAATGTAGGACCAATGTAGGATTAAGGTTGCAGAGCAAAGAAGGATGAAAGTCGTGTAGTATAGTGTGAACCCGGCCTCACTGTGGGATTGTTTTGATTGGTCAAAGAACAAGTCAGACTATCCCAAAGTTAGTTCAAAGTAGTATCCTGTTCATGAAAGTTGGATGGATGTAGGATCATTGTAGGATCAATGTAGGACCAATGTAGGACAGATGTTGCAGAGCAAAGTAGGATGAAAGTCGTAATGCTGTTGTGTAGTATAGTGTGAACCCAGTCAAATTCCTTTTACTGCTGCTGTAATCACATGTTGGATGTCAAAAGTCGGATGGTAAGGACAAGGGACCAAAGTAGCACAGGGAGCATTTTCAAAGTCGGACCGACTAGTGTTGGACCAGTTAAGACGGCTCTCATAGGGAAACATTGATTTTCACACGTCATGCGACATGACCTCCCAGTGTCGGAGCGTTTGACGGACAAGTGTGAACCCAGCCTCAATGACAAAAGTTCTCCAACAGTCCTGTTCCACAGAAGTCAGTCGTTAGATTGACTTCTGTCAAGCAGGAAAAGCCATAGATGCATGGAAATTCAGCCTGTCTCTGCTAAACCGGTCAAAGTTTGATTCATCTATGGGCAGCTTCATGCTGTATGTTGTGAGAAAGATCAGAAAAGATTAAACCAAATACCCTTCTTGCGGTAAATAGCTTCATATATGGAGAATTTAGTCTTGTTCTTCATTGTTCAATAAAGAATGTCAGGAGTAACCTAACACCATAGATGTGAATTTTAGGAAGCATAGCCCCTTCTTACTTCAGGATTCAGATAAGCCCCCCGCCTGCAGACCCCAACAATCACCGGCCAGGGTTGTCGGGAAGAGGCCCTTGTCCCCATCAACATGGGGGCATGGTGCATTGGGAGGGTCAGGGCCCCCAAAGCACCCATCCCTACCATATTGAGGGCATGCTGCCTGGTATGGTTCAGGAAGGGGGGGCACTCACTCCTTCCCTCCCTTTCCTGACCTGCCAGGCTGCATGCTCAAATAAGGGTCTGGTATGGATTTTGGGCGTGGGGGGGGTCCCCTTCGAGTCCCTGAGCATGCCCAGAAACATCCAAGTGCTGTTCACACACTAAAAGCAACAAAAAAAATCAAAGTTCCCCTTAAAATCCATACCAGACCCAAGGGCCTGGTATGCTCCTGAAGGGGAACCCATGCCATTTTTTTATTTAAAATTTGGCGCAGTTTCCCTTCATGATCAGCGTAAAAAAAAAGCAGGTTTACAGGTGCGCCTCTTCAACCCACGCAAATGCAGTTACGTTACTTGATATTTATCAAGATTTTGCCAGCGTAGTGAAGAGGCGCACCTGAATGGCCGCAACAGCGGCTCGCGCATGCGCAGTACACAAATAAACCTCCCGCAGGTCTAAACGTACTTGCAGGCGCAGCAGCTGGTTTATAAAAAAGTTACTTTCACTTTCTATTTAGGCCCTATTTGTTACATGGGCAGTTGTTACTACACTTCCTCATATCACCCCCATAATATGGTCACTTCCAGCTTCTTTTAATTTAGATTTGCAGATGCCGTGCGCCATGTCCATAGTGGTGCCCTGTGTGCCTCCTCCCGTGCGCCGAGAGCTTAATCATAAATAGGGAATAGCGCTATGTTACCGGCACATACATTTTGTAAATACCAAAACGGCAGATGCGCACGCCGATGGTGCAATCATTTCGTAAATCAGCCCCAATATGTCAAATGTTTATAAGCTGCTGAATTATCAGAATGGATAATAGGTGATAAGTAAGATTCGCTAATGTGACCCCATAGGCGACGCCCGGCCTCCGAACGATCATATTGACTCAGGCGACCATCCGATCCCCTGGAAATCTCTATGGTAAACACCTGGGGCCGGCAGGTCCTGTCTCCGACTCACCAATGGCAGCGGTGAATTGGTAGAAGCACCGGAGGGCAGCGGGATGGGGGGACGTCCCCTCTCGCCACCCGTAAGAATGATCAAGCGGCTGACGAGCCACTATGATCATTCTTATGGTGTAGGGAATTTCTGGCTGAAAAAGCCGATATCTGAATGATGCCTGTAGCTGCAGGCATCTTTCAGATATACCTGCACAAACTCAAGGATGTAATATGACGGCCGGCAGGCGGGAAGTGGTTAATATCATACTGGAAATTTGTGCATTCAGAAATTTACATCTTACTTACTAGTAGTCACTGACATAAACACAAATTATCTGAACACATCTTATGTCATAAATTCTTTGGCCTAAAAGCAAAACGCTATGTGTGGTGGAAAACTAACACTGCACATCACCCTGAACACATCATCCCCACTGTAAAACATAGGGATGCTTTTCTTCAGCAGGGACGGGGATACTGGTCGGAGTTGATGGGAAGGTGGATGGAGCCAAACACAGGGCAATCTTAGAAGAAAACCTGTTAGGCCTCGTACACGCGATAGGATCGCCAGAGGACAACGGTCTGAAGGACCGTTTTCATCAGTCCAAACCGATCGTGTGTAGGCCCCATAGGTTATTTAACCTTCGGACCGTTGTCATCGGATGGACTGATCGTGTGTACGAGGCTTAAGAGTCTGCAAAAGACTTGAGACTGTGGTGGAGGTTCACTTTCCAGCAGGATAATGACTCTAAACATACAGCCAGAGCTACAATGGAATGGTTTAGAGCAAAGCATATTCATGTGTTAGAATGGCAAAGTCAAAGTCCAGACCTAAATCCAATTGAGAATCTGTGGCAAGACTTGAAATTTGATGTTCACAGATGCTCTCCATCCAATATGACAGAGCTTGAGCTATTTTGCAAAGAAGAATGGGTAAAAATGTCACTCTTTAGATGTACAAAGCTGGTAGAGAAGTCCCCAAAAGACTTGCAGATGTAATTGCAGAGAAAGGTGGTTCTACAAAATATTGACTTTTCAGTTATTTATTTGTAAAACATTTTGAAACCCATTTATCATTTTCCTTCCACATCACAATTATGTACCACTTTGTGTTGGTCTATCACATAAAATGCCAAAAAAATACATTTATGTTTTTGGTTGTAACATGACAAAATGTGGAACATTTCAAGGGGTATGAATACTTTTTCAAGGCACCGGAACTCTGCCAGTGCTTACAGTAACAATTGTTCCTTTTAAATCAAGATGTAAAGCATTGTTCCACTTCCTGTTGCACCCTATCCTATGCGTTCTGGCTAATATTTTTCATTAGACCTAATTATTATCTACATAGTCAACTTGGTGCACAATACTTAAACAATTTCTCTCTTTGCTGATGGTCTACTTTTAACTTTAACTGAACTTAACTAATAATGAATCTCCCCAACTGCTTTTTCCTCTTTAACCTCTTGACCACTGGGCACTTAAACCCCCTTCCTGACCAGACCAATTTTCAGCTTTCGGTGCTCTCACAATTTGAATGACAATTACTCAGTCATACAACATTGTACCCATTTGAAATTTTTGTCCTTTTTTTCACACAAATAGAGCTTTCTTTTGGTGGTATTTGATCACTGTTGGGTTTTTTATTTTTTGCGCTATAAAAGAAAAACGACTGAAAATTCTGTAAAAAAAAAAAAAAAAAATTGTTTCTGTCATATTAGCAGGTTATTTCTCACACACAGCATATGCATACCACAAATTACACCCCAAAACACATTCTGCTATTCCTCCCGAGTATGGCGATACCACATGTGTGCGACTTTTACACAGTGTGGCCACATACAGAGGCACAACATGCAGGGAGCACCATCAGGCGTTCTGGAGCACCCAAACCAATTCTGACATTTCTCTCCTACATGTAAAAATCATCATTTATTTGCTAGAAAATTACATAGAACCCCAAAACATTATATATGCTTCTTTAGCAAAGACCCTAGAGAATACAATGGCGGCCGTTACAACTTTTTATCTTGCATGGTATTTTCGCAGAAATTTTTTGAACGCGTGTTTTTTAAAAAAAAACTGTTTTGTGCTTAAAAAAAAAAAAACAGTAAAGTTAGCCCAATTTTTTTCATAATGTGAAAGATGAAGTTTACGCCGAGTAAATAGATACCTAACATGTCACACTTCAAAATTGCGCACACTCATGGAATGGCGCCAAACTTTGCTACTTAAAAATCCCCATAGGCGACGCTTTAATTACTTTTATTGGTTACATGTTTTTAGTTACAGAGAAGGTCTAGGGCCAAAATGATTGCTCTCGCTCTAACGTTCGCAGAGATACCTCACATGTGTAGCTTGAACACCGTTTTCATATATGTGGGCGGGACTTACGTATGCGTTCGCTTCTGCATGCGAGCACACGGGGACAGGGGCGCTTTAAAAAAAAAAAAAAAAAAAATTATTGTTCATTTTACTTTATTTACTTGATTTTGACACTTTTTTCCCCAAAAATAATTTTTTTTTATCACTTTTATTCCTATTATAAGGAATGTAAACATCCCTTGTAATAGGAATATAGCATGACAGGTCCTCTTTACAGTGAGATATGGGGTCAATAAGACCCCACATCTCACATCTAGGCTGGGAAGACTGCAGAGTATCGAGCAGGGTATTGGGGTATTGCAGTGTATCGCACAGGGAATTGGGGTATTGCAGAGTATCGCGCAGGGTATTGCAGAATATTGGGGTATTGCAGATTATCGCGCAGGGTATTGCAGAGTATTGGGGTATTGCAGAGTATCGCGCAGGGTATTGCAGAGTATTGGGGTAATGCAGAGTATTGCGCAGGGTATTGGGGTATTGCAGAGTATCGCGCAGAGTATTGGGGTATTGCAGAGTATTGCGCAGGGTATTGCAGAGTATTGGGGTATTGCAGAGTATTGGGGTATTGCATAGTATCGCGCAGAGTATTGGGGTATTGCAGAGTATTGCGCAGGGTATTGCAGAGTATTGGGGTATTGCGCAGGGTATTGCAGAGTATTGGGGTATTGCAGAGTATTGCGCAGGGTATTGCAGAGCATTGGGGTATTGCAGAGTATTGCGCAGGGTATTGCAGATTATAGGGGTATTGCAGAGTATTGCGCAGGGTATTGCAGAATATTGGGGTATTGCGCAGGGTATTGCAGATTATAGGGGTATTGCAGAGTATTGCGCAGGGTATTGCAGATTATAGGGGTATTGCAGAGTATTGCAGATTATTGGGGTATTGCAGAGTATTGCAGATTATAGGGGTATTGCAGAGTATTGCGCAGGGTATTGCAGATTATAGGGGTATTGCAGATTATAGGGGCATTGCAGAGTATTGCACAGGGATAGCTGAGCTGGGATGGATGGATGGATGGCTGGCTGGATCTGTGACTGCAATAGTCACAGATCCAGCCACAGCGCTGCTGCTGACACCCGCTCCCCCCCCCTCCCCTCCTCTCCTCTCCTCTCACACTGTACCGAACGGTACAGAGAGGAGAGGGAGGAACCGGCGTCATCAAATGACGCCGGTTTGTTTACAAGTGATCGCTCCGTCATTTGACGGAGCGATCACGTGGTAAACGGCCGCGATCAGCGGCAATTTACCGTGATCCGTGATGCGCCGGGTCTTCTAGACCCGGCGAGCACGGACACTTACGCGAGCGCGCCCCAGGGGACGCGCAAACGCGGAAGTGCACGAGGACGTCCCAGGGACGTCCTGTCACAGTAACTCGACCGCGCTGTAGCAGTATTTTTGCTATAGCGTGGTCGGCAAGTGGTTAACCACATTGTAGAATAACCTGCCTGACCGTAAATGAGAATAAATCATACACTCTTAATATAACCTTTCCAAATACAACAGTTGCCCTACTTAAACAAAACTTTAATTGAAAATGATCAAATGGTCAACCTCTCAAATCGAATACTTAGGTGTCAACCTGACCCAATCTTATTTAAAAGTTATATTTGGCGGGGGCGTGGCCAGGACCTGCATGTGAGCGGCTGCATCTCACAGAGCTTCCGCAAGTTACCCTGACTATTACCCAGCTCAGAATCACCGATACACGGCTTCTAGGCACCATCGGAACCTCTCAGGACCTCACTGCTCCTCCTGGTATGCTCGGATCAGCCATGGTTACCCGGGGAAAGAGAAAAGATGACATGCAGCGGCCGGAGATGACAATCTTGAAAATAGATTGAGCAATAATGTGCGCATAGTAGGTCTGCCTGAGAAAACGGAAGGGCAGAGACCCCACCAAGTTTGTTGAAAGATGGCTGCTGGAGTTCTTTGGGAAGGAGTCATTTACTGCTTTGTATGCGGTGGAGAGAGCACACAGGGTCCCCACGAGACCTCTACCACCTGGGCACACTCCGCGCCCCATCCTGGCGCGAATGTTGCATTGCAGAGACAGAGAGATTATACTGGGTCTGGCCCAGGAGAAGCAAAACGTAAGGTTCAATGGAGCACGTATCTCTATCTACCCTGACTTTTCCTCTGATGTTCAGAAACGCAGAGCCTGCTTCACTGATGTGAAAAAAAGGCTTCAGAAATTACAAGCGCCATATGCAATGCTTTACCCTGCCAGGCTTCGGATCATTGCAAGAGGCCAGGCACATTTCTTTGAGAGTTCTACAGATGCCTCTGGATGGTTGGATACCAATGAAAAAGCTCTGCGTCAGGCCAGGAGACAGGCGGCTGAAGACGACTGACTCAATCCAGATTCCAGACCTACCCTTACTTCTGTGTGTCTTGAAAATGACCTGATGACTTCTTACATTTCAATGTTTTCTGCACTGTAGATACTCCTGCTCAATGCCGAGCTGGGAACAATAGTTGATTTGAAGTGCAATTTCTCCCCACAGAGAGCATGTGAGAAGTGACTTTTTACACAGTTCTAAATGCAACACGTTCTGATGGACGTGGTTCTTCTGCTGGTAGTTTTGTGGCCAGTGGATGGCAGGACCTGTTGTCCTACTTACAATCTGACTGTCCAATGTTTAATAACCAGTTACAACCAGTTTGACATATGGGTCTATGTGGTCACCGGGGCCTGGCAATATATGCCTGAGACCCTGATCCAAGCATTGACCCTCTGGTCTACACACACTGAGTTAGGAGTGCCGTTGCACTCAAAGTTTAAACTTGTTCGGAACTACTTTATTGGAACGGTACAGAGAATTCAACCTTATAGATTTGAGACACTTTGGGCCTTTAATCGCATGATCGGAACCTGGCTTGCACTCGGTTGGTGGGATTGGGGAGGGAGGGCAGGGCATCTGACATGCTGCACTGTAAGGACTAATGTCTATCCTGTTGTTCATGTTTTCTATGTGGGATGATGACTACAGTACCTGTGGTGTCCTGGAACAATAGGGGGCTGGGGGACCCACTCAAGCGGGCCATGGTATCTACTTCTTTGCGCAAATATCTCCCTGGTATCTGTGCTTTGCAGAAGACGCACCTCACGTCTGATTCCCTATCTTGCCTGAATTACCGGTGAATGAGTATGATTCATCACTCCACTCACACCTCATTTTCATGGGGGGCAAGTGTATTGATACATGGGTCACTTGACTACCAGGAACTTGACTGTGTGGTGGATTCCTGAAGGGAGATATGTCATTTTGTACTGCCATCTGTTTTCCTTTAACCACTTAAGGACCCCTTCAGGCCGATATACGTCGGCAGAAGGGCACGGCTGGGCACAAGCACGTACCTGTACGTCCTCTTTAAGAGCATAGCCGTGCGGTCACGACCCGGTACGAAGCTCCGTGACCGCACCCGCGGACCCGATCGCCACCGGTGTCCCACGATCAGTCACAGGAGCTGAAGAACGGGGAGAGGTGTGTGTAAACACACCTTCCCCGTTCTTCATTGTGGCAATGTCAGTGATCGTCTGTTCCCTGATATAGGGAAAGACGATCACTGACATCACACGTCCAGCCCCGCCCTCCTACAGTTAGAAACACATATGATGTCACACTTAACCCATACAGCGCCCCCTAGTGGTTAACTCCTAAACTGCAATTGTCATTTTCACAGTAATCAGTGCATTTTTATAGCACTTTTCGCTGTGAAAATGACAATGGTCCCAAAAATGTGTCAAAATTGTCCGATGTGTCCGCCATAATGTCGCAGTCACGAAAAAAATCGCTGATCGCCGCCATTACTAGTAAAAAAAAAAATATTAATAAAAATGCCATAAAACTATCCCCTATTTTATACATTTTGCGCAAACCAATCGATAAACGCTTATTGTGATTTTTTTTACCAAAAATAAGTAGAAGAATATGTATCGGCCTAAACTGAGGAAAAAAAAAAAATTATATCTTTTTGGGGAATATTTATTGTAGCAAAAAGTAAAAAATATAGCATTTTTTTCAAAATTGTCGCTCTATTTTTGTTTATAGCGCAAAAAAAATAAAAACCGCATAGGTGATCAAATACCACCAAAAGAAAGCTCTATTTGTGGGAAAAAAAGGACGCCGATTTTGTTTGGGAGCCACTTGACACGACCGCGCAATTGTCAGTTAAATCGACGCAGTGCCGAATGGCAAAAAGGGGCAAGGTCCTTAACCTGCATAATGGTCCGGGTCTTAAGTGGTTAAGTGTGTACTTTCATTTGTGTATATTCCACCTCCATATAACCATCAGGTGTTAAAGGTGGTACTGGAGTACCAGCTGGGTCATCCGGATGTGCCGATGTATATCCTGGGTGATTTCAATTGCTACCTAGACCACTTGTTAGACAAACACCCTCCAGTGGTGCAGGGGAGAGGAGTGAGATGTACAGCCTTGAACAAACTGGTCGATGAAGTAGGCTGGTATGATCCATGGAGGAGTAAATACCCTGCGGAAAGACAATTCTCATGCTTTTCTAAGACCCACTTATATTTATCCCACATTGATCTGTGCCTCTGTTCGGACGCTGCTGTCCGATTGGTGTCAGAGATTAAGTATGCAGGGGGATTTCAGACCATTCCCCACTGGTTCTTAGTCTGGAGGCGTGCCCCCCTTCGACACTGTCTAGGGCCACATGGAAACTGAATGCCCTTTTGCTTAATCTTCTGCCAGCCCAAGCACAGATAGGGAAGAAGATTGTAGATTTCTGGCAAGATCATGTTGGGCATCCAGAGACGGGAGTGGTGTGGTAAACCTTTAAGGCCTTTCTCAGAGGAGTGTTTATTAGAGAGATTAATGCGTTTAAGAGGACATCTCATGCACATAGGTAGGGGGTGGAACTTTTAGTCCTTGACCTGGAAGCGGAGTTTATCTCCAATCCCACGAAGAACCAAAGTGAGGCATGGTTGTCAGCTCAGGACGCTCTCAGTCGTCTCACTTCTGCTACCACGGAACGGAGGCGATTGTTTAGCAAACTAGCACTCTACGAGGGGGAGCATACCGGTCGTCTTTTGGCTAAAAAAGCAAACTCACAGCAGACATCTCCATCCATTGGTGCTCTGCGGACAACAAACTCGCCTGATGGAATTGTGTTGGTGCTTGTGTCCTATTACTCTGACCTATATCAAACCCGTCAAACTTACACGGAGGACTCTTTACAGGAGTATCTGGGAGAAGTGGAACTGCCGCCTTTGTCGGATAATGCAAGGTAACAACTGGATGCCCCTCTGACATTGGAGGAGCTACATGTGGTGAACGGGATGTTCCCCAACTCCAAAGTGCCGGGGGGGGGGGGGGGGGTGTTCCTGCTAAGGTGTATAAGCAATATGACGAGACCCTACTGCCTAAATTGCTAGAGGTGTTTAACAAAGCTAAAGCAAATAGGTGCCTCCCGACCTCTATGACTAGAGCCATTATAGTCTTGCTCCTAAAACCCGGGAAGGATCCCTTAGACCCAGGCTCCTATAGGCCGATATCACTTCTCCAGACAGATGTGAAAATACTTGCAAAAGTGCTAGCCATCAGATTGAACAAGGTAACATCCACTATCATACATTCTGACCAGGCAGGTTTTATGCCTCAGAAATCTACTGCCATAAATCTACGCAGGTTATTTCTCAATATGCAGTCCAGGTCAGATAACATGGGGGATAGAGCATTGCTATCACTTGACGCCCACAAGGCTTTTGATAGCACAGAGTGGTCCATCCTCCACAAATTTGGTATAGGAAAGGAATATATTGCTTGGGTTCAGTTATTGTATAGCTCCCAGAAGGCTGCAATCAGAGAGTCAGGAAGAGTATCTCCGTACTTTAGCCTATTTCGAAGCACG
Source organism: Rana temporaria (assembly GCF_905171775.1). Classification (NCBI taxonomy): domain Eukaryota; kingdom Metazoa; phylum Chordata; class Amphibia; order Anura; family Ranidae; genus Rana; species Rana temporaria. The sequence continues at coordinate 342,325,270 of NC_053490.1, forward strand.
AGACAGGGATGCCTTTTATCCCTGCTTTTGTTTACTCTTGCTATTGAGCCTTTAGCGGCCTGTATCCGCTCTAACTCAGGTATTCAGAGGTTTAGGTATGGTGGGTTGCACGAAAAGCTGATGCTGTACACAGATGACGCCATGCTCTTTCTGGGAGACACGACGTCTACCCTGAGAGAAGCCATGGGGGTCATCCAGAGGTTTGGCCACTATTCTGGCCTAGTGATCAACTGGACTGCTGTTGGATAAGAAACCAGACCCGCTTGCTGGGTCCCTAATGGACATTCCTGTATCATCTGAGTTTAGATATTTAGGGGTGCAGGTTACAACACATCCCCTGGAATATCTATCCTTGAACCTTTCCCTGTTGCTGAACTAGTGCCTGGACCGGGTCAAGGTGTGGTCCAGATTGAAAAGTTCCACGGTAGGCAGGATAAACTTGATCAAAATTATCTTGATGCCACAGATCCTTTACATACTCCACAACTCTCCAATGGTTGTTCCATTGATGCAGTTTTGCATTATTAACTCACTCTTCTGGTCTGTCATTTGGCACAACTTTATAGCCAGGGTGAAACTGCAACAGTTACAGCGTCCCAAAGAGATGGGTGGATTGGCTCTTCCAAACCCATGGCTTTACTATCTGGCCTCGAAACTACAAACAAATAGCCAGAGTTATAGGCCAGGATACAGATCCTGTATTGAACTTGGTGTACTCCATTGGGCAGCTTCTGTGGATTACTACTGGGGGAGAGATTGCTGAGGGCCTGGAGGCATTGCAGTTTGCCAAATCTAATAAGACTTATCCCACATACAATTTGATGCAGAAAGTGTGGAACAAGGTTTGGGCAGTTCAAGATGTCAAGGGATACACCAGATTTAGCCCCATTTGGGGGAATGGGCGGTATGTGGGGATGGAACAACTACATATGGAGCGAAATGGAAACTTTATGGGATTACTCATATGAATCAAATATTTAGGAATGGCAGGCTATGCCCCTTTCATGCACTCCAGATAGAATTTTCACTCCCCGCCTCCATGCAATTTTATTATTTTCAACTCCAACACTCGGTTAGGGCCCAACTGGAAACTGGACTCCCCCACATTTTTAATAAAATGTGGGGGGTGAACTTGTATAAGGGGTTTATCTCCTGCAGCTACTATATGTTGCTCAACAAATCCCTCCCGGACAATACTGCTATGGTGATCTCCAGATGGAAAAAAGATGTAGGAGCATTTGAGGAAGACCAATGGGACAAGGCTCTTGCGGCAGTTCCTCTGTGTTCTTTAAATGTGGCCCAAAGGTTACCCCAATTGTATGTTCTTTTGTGGGTCCATTATACACCGGATAGACTGGTGAGAATTGGAGTAAGGGAGGATCCAGCTTGCTCAAGATGCATGAGAGATCATGGCGACCTTATCCACATGTTGTGGAGATGTCCCAAACTGCACATTTATTGGAGGATGGTGGTAAAGATTCTTAACCGTGTGTTTCAGATCCAGTTACTAGAACACCCTAAACTGTGTTTACTTTTAATTATAGATTAAATCCCTGCTGAGGAACCTTCTAGACCAGGGGTGCCCAACTAGTGGCCGGGGACCACGTATGGCCCGTGGAGCCCTCTGATGTGGCACGCGACCTCCTGCTCTGGTTTGAAAAAGAAAACTGTTATTAAAGGTCAGTTTATTTCTAAAATCACAGGGTATATATGAGCATATCTGTTCTGCAGTGGTTACTGGGCTGCTTTCAAACTGATCCACAGGTGCAGAGCAGTGCACCTGCGGGTTACCTGCACTGAGCTTAGACTTGTTATTACCCGCAAGTTTGGTGAGCTTTCTGAAAGTGCACCAAACCTGCAGAATATAATAGAAGTCTATTGCAAAGTGCAGGAAAGCCAAAAGGTACACTGGGTTGCACCCGCGGTGCAGGTAAACTGCAGCGCATCAGTGTGAAAGCAGCCTTGGGCCCTTTCACACGGTCAGTCCGACAGTCTGACCAATTGGACCCTCCATTCACCTCTAAGTAGTGGCAAACATAAACCGACTTGTGTCCTACCTCCAATCCGATCCAAAAAAAAAAAAAAAAAGTATAGTGGGCTGTATCCATGTCCGCTCTTTATATGTAGAGTAGACAAGGACATGCCATCCACCCGCTCCGCTCATTGTGGCCTGCGATCAGTTAACAAGTCGCTTAAGTGGCCCTCACTCTTCAAAAGGTTGGGCACCCGTGTTCTAGACTAGCCATAGCTAAAAGGCTCTTTTCCAAGCTACACTATTAATTTTGAGACACTGGAAGTCAACGGACCCCCTACAGTGAAGGAGTGGTTGGGCGCAAATGGGCAACACTATCAGGCTGGAAAAATACATCTACCAGCATAGGGGTAGTGCCAAAAAATTCTAAAAAATATGGGCAACGTGGCTGGCTGTTCCGGGGTTAGCTCCTGTAGACCTAATTATGGATATTTTACTTATGTAATTAGGCAATAGCAGAGGGAAGGTTGACCTCACCCACCTGGGGCTTACGGATTTCTCAGTTAGTATGTGACCAAGTGTATGCATTGTTGGTGAATTGTATGTGAATCCGATATGCTTATGTGCCAATGATGAAGTACATCGACAGCAAGGTGTCTTATTATATTATGCCTTGATATTGATTTCTGTGCTGTTTCTCTATTGCTGAATTTTCAATAAGTTTTGTTTGGATTAAAAAACAAAAAAAAAAGTTATATTTGGCTAATCCTAACCAAACCTTTCATACTCTTCAAGACCTATAGGTAGATTCAGAAAGAGTTAAGTCGGCGTATCAGTAGATACGCCGACCTAACTCAGAATCTACGCCGACTTATGTTTAAGTGTATTCTCAAACAGAGATACGTTTAAACATATCTAAGATACGACGGCTTGCGCCGTCCTATCTTAGGTTGCAATATTGAGGCTGGCCGCTAGGTGGTGCTTCCATTGCGGTCGGCGTAGAATATGCAAATTAGTAGATATGATGATTCACGAACGTACGCCCGGCCGACGCAGTAAGCAGGTGGGAGAATGGATGGACAGCTGCACTCCAAAAAGTCTTGTTGAAAAAAGACGTGCTCTTTATTGTAAAAAGGAAAAAATGCACAGCACACAACAGCATACAGTGGGATAGACAGCTGACGTGTTTCGCATTAACAACTAATGCTTAGTCATAGCTATGACTAAGCATTAGTTGCCAGCACCCGTGTGATTCCTGAGTGGACATTGATTACCTGCCTGTGCTCACCTGGAGCGGCGGTCTCCCTACCTATCGGCCGACGCAGTACTTTTACGGCGTTTACGTAAGAGATAGGCCGCGTAAAATTAGAGCTAGGCCCTAGTTGGAATACCCCTATTAAGTATGGCCGCCGTTCCCACGTCAAAATTCGAATTTTTACGTCTTTTGCGTAAGTCGTCCGTGAATAGGGATTTACGTAGTTTACGTCCACGTCGAAATCAATAGGCCCGTACGGCGTACTTAGTCGCAATGCACACTGGGAAATGTAGGCGCCAGGCGCATGCGCAGTTAATAAAAAACGTCAAAAACTTAAGGTCAAGCCCCATTAACATAAAACATGCCCCCTTACACACATTTGAATTAGGCGCCCTTACGCCCGCCCGCTTTAACTTAGAGAATCAAGTACTTGCCTAGCTAACTTACGGCGGCGTAGCCTAAACACGCTAAGCTACAAAGTTAGGGCAACGTCTGTGAATCTACCTACTAATATCTACCTGGTCAATACAAGCACTGTCATGGATTGGAAAGATCAATGTTATCAAAATTATATTCCCTTCCAAAACGATTGTCCAGCAAAAGACTTTGCATTACCAAACACACAATGCATATGCATAAACACCAGGAGGGTTTTGGAGTTCCTAACTTCCATAAATACTTCCAAGCAACTCAAATCATCTCACTAAATTCTTTCTTAGCTTCCAAAGAAGTCCCTTTGTTGGTACATTATGAAAAATACTGTTATTATTACTGTTACTGTAACATTCAAGCCATCCCTAGCTCACAACCAATCACAACCTTCATCCACGAGCCCCTTAATTTGATCAAAAAATCAAATTTTTTAGAAAACTAATCTCATCACATCTACCCTAAGGCAGGTCATAGAAGGTGCAAATTACTTTCCTGCGCCCCAAATTTTGCATGAATCCCCCATCAACACAGACAGTGCTGACAGGGGAGTCCCACTTTCAATCGCAAGTGAATCCGGAAGGCTGGCTGTACCCAAGTTCATTGATCAATCAACTTGTTACATTCCGCTTGCCCACACATGGACTGAATGTTGGATGGTTTCTGCTGAACAGGCTAAGAGTCGAACTGTCTATGGCCAACCTTACCGACTTTTAGGCATTCCGTTATAGATTCCTGGCTTAAAATCTCCCCGGCATTTCATTAGTGGCACTCACACAAAATCTACGTTAGACTTACCGGTAACGGTATTTCTACGAACCTTCCAGGACGGCACCTGAGAGATGATGGCTCCTCCCTGCAGGAAACACAATCACATGACAGATTAAAAAGCCCCACCCATCCCCTTGTTCCCCAGTATGTATTAGAGTAATCCTAAACTGGTTCACATGGGACGTAGTTCCTTATAGGTACTTACCTTTTCCCTCCACTTAGGGCGGGAAGTAGGCCTGCCGTCCTGGAAGGTTCGTAAAAATACCGTTACCGGTAAGTCTAACATAGGTTTTCTCCCATCACCTTCCAGGACGGCACCTGAGAGGATGCTCAAGGAACACAAAACACAGGCCTACCTTCAGGGTGGGACCACAGCATGTAGAACCTTTCGACCAAAGGCTAAGTCTTGCTGTGACAACATTTCCACAAGATAGTGCTTCAGGAATGTATGATGACTGGACCAGGTGGCCGCGCTGCGGATTTGTTCCCAGGAGGCCCCTGCTTTCTCAGCCCAGGAAGTTGCTAAGGATCTGGTAGAGTGGGCCTTGATATTAGTAGGGGCTGTCACTCCCGTGCTTACATATGCCCCTGCTATCGCTTCTCTAATCCACCTGGCGACTGAGGCTTTTGAAGCCTGCAGTCCCTTCCTGGGTCCAGTATGTAGAACTAATAGATGGTTAGACCTCCTAAAGCTCTTAGTTCTCTCCAGATAAGTGAGAAGACACCTTCTAAAATCTAGACAGTGAAACTTTCTTTCTTTTATGTTCTTTGGTTCAGAACAAAAGGACGGCAATATAATGTCTTGCGTCCTATGAAATAAGGATGCCACCTTGGGTAGGTACAGGGGGTCTGCTCTAAGAGTGATCCTATCTGCCTGTACCCTCAGGAAGGGTTCTTTCATGGATAGTGCCTGCAAATCCCCCTACCCTCCTGGCCCGAAGTAATGGTTAACAAAAAAGTCAACTTTATGGTTAAACATTTAAGTGGAACCTCTTCAATAGGTTCGAATGGGTGTATAGATAATGCCTCTAACACCCTTGTTAAGTCCCAAGGCGGACAACTAAACGTTTTTACTGGAGATACCCTTTCTCTAGCCAACAAAAAGCGTTTAATGAGGCCCTCCTTAGCCAATCTTCTATCGAGATAGACTGAGAGGGCCGCTACCTGGACCCGCAGGGTACTAACTTTCAAGCCCAGGTCTACCCCCTCCTGGAGGAAGTCCAGAACAACCGGGATAGAAGTTGCTGTGACCTGTCTATCCTTAGCCCAGGAATAGAAGGTCTTCCAAACTTTTAAATACATTTTTCTAGTTACTGGTTTTCTGCTCAGGAGAAGCGTACTAATGACCTTCTCTGAGCAGCCTTTACGTTTCAAGATCTGGCGCTCAGTAACCAAGCTGCCAGCTGAAAGAATTTCCGGCTTTGGGTGAAGTACTGGGCCCTGCCTGAGTAAATCCGCCCTGTGCGGAAGTTTTTGCGGTTCTACTACCGCCATGGATCTTAGGTTTGCAAACAAGTCCTTCTTGGCCACCCATGGGGGCTATTAGAAGAATTTTTCCGGGAGACCTGCTGAGCTTCTGCAGGACCCGCGGAATAAGTGTCACAGGTGGGAAGGCGTAAGCCAGCCCGAAGTTCCAGGTCTGGGATAGCGCATCCAGACCCTCCGACTGAAGTTCCTGGGAAATCGAGAAATACCTCTTTACCTTCCTGTTTTGTCGGTTGGCAAATAAGTCTATTTCTGGATTTCCGAAGTACTGTACCAGGGACAGAAATACCTCCTGGTTCTGAACTGCCAGTGGAGGGTTTCCCCTTCCGTCACTATAGAAAACCTTAGGAAAGCCTGATGATCTATGTGAATCGGCACATGGAGGTAGGCATCTTTGAGATCTAGAGTTATCAAGAAGGCCTCCTTCGTGAGGTTTTTCCTTACCGAATAGATACTTTCCATAGTAAACTTTTTGTATGTCAGAAACTTGTTCAGGTTTCTTAAGTTTACTATTAGACAGTATTTCCCAGAAGGTTTGCGGACTACGAACAAATGGGTATAAAATCACTGGTACTGTTGATTTTTTGGTACTAGCACTATCACTAGTTGTTCGGCTAGCTCCTTGTATTCCTTCCAGAAGGGCAGATCTTTTTAGGGTCTCCCTGGGAAGATGTGTGAGGGTGATCATAGAGGGGGGTGTTGCCATGAACTCTAGACGGAATCCTTCTCGAATGATTTGGCAAATGTAAGGACTGTTCGAGATCTTTACCCACTGAGGCAAGAAATGGGACAGCCGACCCCCCACTCTGATCTGGGCGTCACTTGGGCTGCTTGTCGCTGGCTTTAGGAGAAGGGAAAAGCAGGTTGTTCTTTTTATTCCCCTTCCCAAAGTTCCAATGCCTAAAGGGTTCCTTTTTGTTTTTCTGTTTTGCTTGCCCCTGGGGGCCTCGAAAAAACTTCCTGAAACCTTCTATTTTAGGTTTAACCGAATTTTTTTTGCCTTTCTCTGATGATCTCGCCAAGACATCATCAAGATCCTTTCCAAACAGAAGGGAATCCTGAAAGGGGATGCCACACAGTTTACCTTTTGATGTCGCATTCCCCCTCCCAGGCCTTGATCCAGATAGCTCTCCTAGCTGAGTTAACCAGGGCCGCTGTTTTAGCTGAAGCTTTTGCAGATTCAACCGCTGCATCCGGCGATTTGAAAGTGGCGGCGGGTATCGAGCAGTCAGCGATGGCTTGCCTCCCCACAGCACAGAGCGCTGATGCTCCTTTGGGGCGACCTGCGAGTGGACCCGAAGGCCTACAGGTTAGTTCAGCCCTCCCCGGCTTCCCTAGTTCTGGGTCAGATGCTCGGAGAGTGTTTCTACCCAGATATCAGTGTTCCTGGCTACACAAGTTGCTGCCAGGGCTGGGGCTAGAGCTGCTGCATTAGCTTCCCAAGCCTTCCTAAGGAGAGATTTTGCTTTGCGGTCCATCAAATCTTTGATGTTACCTGCATCCTCAAAGGAGAGGTCAGACACTTTTGCGACTTGTGATAACGGTTGCATCAAGTCTAGGAAGCTTAAAAAAGACTTCCTCGTCCTGCTGGGAAAAGGGAAACCTTCTTTTCCAGGTCTTTTGTTTGAAAATTCTCCTTTCAGGATCTCTCCATTCCTGTAGGACTAGTTCCTTAAGGGACTGGTGCAGAGGGAACACCCTAGACTGGGTTTCACCTAAACCCCTATAGACTTTATCCTGTACTGAGGTAGGTTTAGGGGTTTCAGGAATTTCTTCCGTGGCATAAATGGCCTGGAGGAGGCCCTCAAGGTCTTCTACAGCAAATAGGTGTTTTCTAAGACGCAAGTCTTCCTGAGACTGACTAGCAGAGTCTCCCTCTGCCTCCCCTGAGCTGTGTCTAGACCTGACCAGACTCACTATGTCACTCTCCTCGTCTTCTGCCTGACCCCGAGGGGGTGCCGGCGTGGACGAGAAGAAGGCACTAGGACCCTTAGTAAATAAGCTATCTTGGGAAGAAGTGCCCTCCCTAGGGGTAGGTTCCTCTGTATCAGTTTGCACTGACTGCCCAGCTGCCTCTCGGAAGCTTTAACTGTTGCTAGCATTTCCGATTGCATAGATGTGAGAAAACTTATCATGGTTGCAGCTTCTTTTCCTGCCAAAATGTTAATGCATTTGTAGCAGAAGGGCTTTGTATAGGATTTTGGAAGCTTCTCCTTACAATTCCCACATTTTTTGGAGGAACTATGCCCTGAAGCAGCAGGAGACTGGTTAGAGGCCTCCTGGGCTCCGCTGGGGGATTCTGAAAAGACATAAAATATGCACAACGTTATGTTGTCTTTCCCCATAAGACTGCTGGTTTGTACTAGGAGGAAGGAAGCAGCAAGAGGGGGGTCAGATCCTGCTCTGACCATTTCCCTGGAAAGTCGGGAACTCTCGCTGCTAACCTTCTCCCTTTCCAGGGGGATAAGTACTCACCGACCCCCGACCTGGAACGACCAGCAGCTGTATCCGTCTTCCCATCCTCTTCCATGATGGGGGTTGACAGGGCCTTGGCTTGCCGGAACCTTCACACAGGCTTTCCTTAAGCCGACCCACCGCCGCCAACGCTGCTCCACGCTGCCAGGAGCTTCCGGGTTGCGCTGCCGGGAACCGCCCCTTCCTGTGACGCGGTTCCCTTCTCAGAACGAGGCTTGGAGCGCGGCGTTCACCCGGGCGATTTGAAAGTGGCGGCGGTATCGAGCAGTCAGCGATGGCTTGCCTCCCCGCAGCACAGAGCGCTGATGCTCCTTTGGGGCGACCTGCGAGTGGACCCGAAGGCCTACAGGTTAGTTCAGCCCTCCCCAGCTTCCCTAGACCTGTCTCACAGGGGTACCTTCGACCCTCCCTGGTCTCTAGGTTTTAGAAAAAAAAAAACATGTCGTTGTGTTGGAGAAACACAATCAATACTGGGGAACAAGGGGATGGGTGGGGCTTTTTAATCTGTCATGTGATTGTGTTTCCTGCAAGGAGGAGCCATCATCTCTCAGGTGCCGTCCTGGAAGGTGATGGGAGAAATTTCATTATATATACTCATTTATAAATGGTAACTTTATATATAGATGGGCTCACCTGTGATCTGTTAGCTTGTAATTAGTGTGTGTGTATAAAAGGTCAATGAGATTCTGGACTCCTGACAGACCCTTGCATCTTTCATCCAGTGCTGCACTGACGTTTCTGGATTCGGAGTCATGGGGAAAGCAAAAGAATTGTCAAAGGCTCTGCGGGAAAGGGTAGTTGAACTGTATCAAACAGGAAAAGGATATAAAAAGATATCCAAGGAATTGAGAATGCCAATCAGCAGTGTTCAAACTCTAATCAAGAAGTGGAAAATGAGGGGTTCTATTGATACCAAACCACGGTCTGGTAGACCAACTAAAATTTCAGTCACAACTGCTAAGAAAATTGTTCGTGCTGCAAAGTAAAATTCACAAATAACTTCAGGTCAAATACAGAACTCTGAAAATATGTGGTGTGGCTGTTTCAAGATGCACAATAAGGAGGCACTTGAAGAAAGGTGGGCTCCATTGGAGCGATGAGACCAAAATTTTGCTTTTTGGCCACAGCCATAAATGCTACATTTGAAGAGTAGTCAACAAGGCCTATGATGAAAGGTACACCATTCCTACTGTGAAAAACTGAGGTGGATCGCTGATGTGGATGTGGGAGCTACAAAGGCGCAGGAAATTTGGTCAAAATAGTTGGCAAGATGAATGCAGTATGTTATCAAAAAATACTGGAGGAACATTTGCATTCATCAGCCAGGTAGCTGCACATGGGACGTACTTGGACATTCCAACACGACAATGATCCAAAACACAAGGCCAAGTCGACCTGTCATTGGCTACAGCAGAATAAAGTGAAGGTTCTGGAGTGGCCATCTCAGTCTTCTGACCTGAATATCATTGAGACACTCTGGGGAGTGAGTGCGGACGTGTGTTACTGCAGCTCCTGTCAGCCTGACTTCAGTGTTGAAGCAGAGCTGAATCTGTGCCGAATCTCGGTTCTCTCCCCCCTTCTCCCGCTCCCGCTCTCCGGGACTTCCCTCCTCAGCGGCACCCCTCCACAGCCCCCCCGGGGATCGCCAAGGCCTCACTCGCTGCCGAGCACCCCTTCCTAAGCCAAGCTCCATGGGACAGGACCGGCGTCTCCCCTGTATAGCACCCGCGACCCCCCTCCAGCGGAGCCCCCCACTCTGATTACCTAGGAGACATCCGCCGCTGAGCACTCTCTCGGTGGGATCCCTCCGTCCAGAGCTAGGGCCCTTCTCACCCAGCTCTCCTGCCCCTCCGCAGCCGCTGCCTTCCGCCTGTGGCTTCCCAGGCGTCCTCGGGCGCAGAGCCACAGGAAAGACCGCGGCTGTGGCCCAGCCCCCGCCATCCGCACCAGTTTTTCCCTGCCTCCTTCCTCCGCATCATCACCTCCAGCCAGACAGGGTTCTTCCATACCTAGGAACACACGGAGGCTGATACTGACGCCCACAAAGCCGCATCTCGGCTGAAGAGTTAGGAGAGGCCGTGGCTTGGGCCTAGCTGCAGTTCCGGCGGCCATCTTGGTACTCCCTGCCGTGGCCAAAGAACTTCTCACCAACTTCAGGCATGACCAAACATTCCACGGGGACCACGGACTATAGACATCAGGAAAGAGTAGCACAGGGCTACAAACCAGTAAGTAAGGGCCTTCCTTGGCCCCCTCTCCATTTTTTTCCACCCCCTGCACTTCCTTCCCCAGCTCACCCATCACAGTCAGCCTACACCGGCCAGGTAAGTCTAATCCGGGGTCCATCTAGCAGCTTGATGCAGGGTTCTCCGATCGCCTCTGGGGTCGGAAGGAATTTGTTTCCCTTGCTGCAGCAATTGGCCGCTAGACTAGGGTTTTTTGCCTTCCTCTGGATCAACTGAGGGGGGCGGTTTAGGCCGGGCCACCATTTTTTTTTTTGCAGCAACTTCGCCGATCCACATCACTGGCACTGAGCGAATTCAACTGAACCTTCCGGGAACATCACCCCCCCCCCTGAACACCATCCTCATCATCGTTGGATCAACAGGATCACTGTATCAGCACATGACCAACAAGTCATCTCCCACCATGCGCATCTTCAAGTACGCAGCGGACACCCTCTGCAACTTAAGGAAGGCGGCAGAGGGTGACCTGACGATGGATGCACAAATAGGATCAGTCGTCAGCAGTTCTCATCATCTGCTCCGCATGCTAAGTAGACTCATCCCCTTCATCCCGGAAGAGGACACAGCAGTAGTGGTTGGAAACGATCATCAACTCACGACTCAACTACGCAAACTCCCTCTACTTAGGACTACCAAAATACCAGATTTCACGTCTACAAGTCGTCCAGAACATGGCAGCCAGACTGGTAACAGGTAAAAAGCCCGTGGGAATCAGTCTCCCGGTCTTGAGGGTCCCTCCACTGGCTGGCCCGTACAGGACCGGGTGACATTCAAGACACTCCGCCTCACCCACAAAATGTATATAGGGGAACGCTCCCCAATACTTAAGCGAGAAAATAAAACCCTACGTCACCAAGCGCGTGCCTCCGGTCAACCAACCAAAACCTTCTCCAAATTCCAAATCACGCTACAAATCGAAGGGAGGAACGCAGATTTTCGGTCCAAGGACCACGGCTCTGGAATGCTCTACCCACTACCATCCGCTTGGAGGAAAACCATCAGGCCTTTAGGAAAAAAACTAAAGACCCCACTCTTCTGAAGGACCGGTACGACTCTGGATGTCAAGCGCCTTGAGGCGATTAAGTTTTGCATTTGTTGCGCTATACAAGTCACTCACTCACTCCACTCACTCACTCACTCACTCATTATTCATTTGCAGGAGCTGTAAACTCTATGCATTTCACGGGACAACGCTCAATTCATCAGGAGACAGCCACAGTTGGTTTGTATGTGCACAGAGCTTTTTTTCTCAGAAAATAGGTGCAGGAACTCAACCACGACCCTGACAGTAGAAGGGTCTTAAAGGGGCATTAAATACCAGGATTGCATTACATACAGAGTGCAGAGCTGTCACTTGTAAACACAGAAACCAGACTTCTGTGTTTACAAGTGATTGTGGTGAGCAGGCACCAAAGGGTCTGAGCCAAAGGTGGTGGAACTGAGTTCCCCCAAGTTCCCCCTGAAAAAAAAACCTGTATGTGCATATGAAAGTTACTTAATTTGAGATCAAAACCACACAGTGAAGATTAAAAAAGGTGACATCTAGATCTCTAATGCTGTGAGAACCACAGCAGAGGTTCCCCCTTCAATTATGTGTAATTTATATGCTTCTAGGCCAGTGGCTCTCAACCTTTCTAGTGCTGTGTCCCCTTGATGAAATTTCCCAAGTTGTGGGGACCCGGGCCCCTAACAGTAAAATTATTTTCATATCATGGATTGTCATCACCCGGGGCAAGACAAGTAATTTGCACCCCTAACCCACAGGCATTTAGCGCTCCCTGAGTCCCTTCCACTTGTACAGTATTAAAACCCCTTATGGTACATTTTAGGATGTACCACTCTTTCTCTTTGTTCTCCTTTCTTTCCCTTTTATCGCTCTATCCTAATTTATTTTTTATTTTTTCCCCATCCCTCTCCCTACCCATCTTTCTTGTTCTTTCTCTACCTTTTTATTTGTTCCACCCCCTTTTCCTCTCCCTTCCATGTATTTGTATTCCTTCTCTTACTCCTTGGTGGGGAGGTGGGATGGTGGGATGAGTGGATTAGGTGCTCTTGAACAAGGTCACCTGCTGATCTGAGAACTGTTGTCAGGACTTTTAATGGCAACTATAATCACAGGTGGTGTTACTCACTGTGACTCCGACTTTGTAGCGTCTCGTAGCAGTGGCACCTATGCCGGAATCAGGAGATAGGGTCTCCTCCAGCCCCTCCCACTTCACATTCCTCACCAATCAGCTGACCTCTAGCCTCAATGACGTGAACTGAATGGGCGGCTGCGAAGAGGCCAAGTGGGCAGGCTGCAGGAACAGCCCAGCTGGGTGGCCACAAAAAGGCAGGGAGAGCTTTGCGGGCTTCAAGAACAGCCCAGGATTCGGGGACCCCCAGGTTGAGAACCACTGTTCTAGGCTGTGAAAAAGTCTCACACATGTGGTATCTCCTTAATCAGAAGGGGCAGCAGAATGTGTTTTGAGATGTAGTTGCAAGTATGCCTATGCTGTGTGTGAGAAATAACTTTTGTGAAAAAATACAAATTTGATTTGATTTCTTAATTTTCCAAAGAATTGTGGGGAAAAATAACATTTTAAAAAGTTACCATGCCTCTGACACCTTGAGGAGTCTACTTTCCAAAAAGGGGTTATTTGGGGTTATTTGTACTGTTTTATGGCCTAAAGAAATAAGACAGACAGTCAGTACATTAGGATTGATCAATTTTCAAATATATGTACTGTAGTTTGTAGAGTCTATAACTTTCACACAGGCTAAATAATATACACAAATTTGGGTTATAAATGTAGCAGATCAAATGTTGGCCTAAATGTATTAAGAAAGATTACTTATTTGCAAAATGTTATAACAGAAACTAAGAAAATCTTTTTTTTAACCATTTCAGCCCTGGAAGATTTTCTTCCTTCCCGACCGCCACACACCGATATACGTTGGCAGAATGTCACGTGCAGGCAAATGGGCGTACCCCTTTAAATTTGCCTGCCAGCAGGCACGTGCGCACGGCTGCCGTGTGCCTTGGGAGTGTGCTCACGGGTCCCCGGGAACTCGATGTTCACCGGCGCCCCGCGATTGTGGCCAGGAGAGGCAGAATGGGGAGATGCCTATGTAAACAAGGCATTTCCCTGTTCTATCTAATGACAGGACAGTGATCTACTGCTCCCTGTCATTGGGAGCCGTGATCACTGTCGTGTCACAGTTAGAACACATCCCTAGGACACACTTAACCTCTTCATCGCCCCCCTAGTGGTTAACCCCTTTCCCTGCCAGTGTAATTTACACAGTAATCAGTGCATTTTTATAGCACCGATCGCTGTATAAATGACACTGGTCCCCAAAAATTTTACAAAAGTGTTCAATGTGTTCGCCAAAAAGGCACAGTCGCAATAAAAATGAATAATAAAAATGCAATAAAACGATCCTCTATTATATAGACGCTATAACTTTTGCGCAAACCAGTCAATATAGACATATTGGTTTTTTTTTTTACCAAAAATATGTAGAAGAATACATATCGGCCTAAACTGAGGAAAAAAATTGTTTTTATATATATATATATATATATATATATTTTTGGGATATTTATTATCACAAAAAGTAATACAATTTAGCTTTTTTTCCAAAATTTAAAAATTTTTTGTTTATAGCGCAAAAAATTAAAATCGCAGAGGTGATCAATACCACCAAAAGAAAGCTCTATTTGTGGGAAAAAAAGGACATCGATTTTGTTTGGATGCAACGTTGCACCACCGCGCAATTGTCAGTTAAAGCGAAGCAGTGCCGAATCGCAAAAAGTGCTCTGGTCAGAAAGGGGGTAAATTCTTCCGGGGCTGAAGTGGTTAATGACCAGGCCATTTTTTGGCGTCACTTTAACTGACAATTGCGCGGTCATGCGACAATGTACCCAAATAAAATTGATGCCCTTATTTTCCCCATGCTGTTTTTATTTTTGGTGCTATAAACAAAAAAACACTGACAATTTTGAAAAAAATAATTATATTTTCACTTTTTGCTATAATAGGTCAATATCTATTCTACATATTTTTGTAAAAAAAAAAACTGCAATAAGTGTATATTGATTGGTTTGCGCAAACGTTTTAGCGGCTACAAAATAGAGGGGATAGATTTATGGCATTTTTATTTATTTTTTTACTAGTAATGGCGGCGATCAGTGATTTTTAGCGAGACTGCAACATTGCAGTGGACAGATCGGACACTTTTGACAAATTTCTGGGTCATTGACATTTACAGTATACAGCAATCAGTGCTTTAAAAATGCACTGATTACTGTGTAAAATGTCACCGGCAGGGAAGAGGTTAACACAAGGGGTTAAATGTGTTCCATCATGAGTGTCTCTAACTTTGGGGGGATGGGACTGACTGGAGGAGGAGACGTATTGCTTTTCCTAATTACTAGGATCAGCAGATCTGTCTCTCCTCCCCTGTAAACACACAAATCCCCATTCTGGCTCTCGTGCACACGATTGCCGTGCTCCGGGCGCATGCCTGCTATGGCACTTAAAAGTGGTCCTTATACCTTATAGACCACTTTTACCTACATGTAAGCTATATTAAATGGGTTGTAAATAACAAACATGTCATACTTACCTCAACTGTGCCGTTCGTTCTGCACAGAGTGGCCCCGATCCTCCTCTTCTCGGGTCCCCCAGCGGCGCTATCAGCTCCTCCCTGAATCATATAACCCTCTAGGAGAAGCGCTCTCCCTGGGGGTTACCAAGCGGGTGCGCTCCTGAGTCTTTTGCGTCCATAGACACAGAATGCCGGACTCTGCCCCATAGGATGCATTAAGGTGAAAAAACACAAGGGTTTACAACCCCTTTAAAGCTTACCTGTAGGTACTGGAATTATCTCCCAAACCTGCATGATTTAGGAGATATTTACCGTATAAGTATGCGCACTATGGAATGGGCAGGGTCATGACGTTTCTATAGGGCCCATGCTGCGACTGTTGGCTCCCACACGCATGCGCGGTCATAGGCGTGCGCACAGGGTGTGCCAGGTGTGCCTGGCCACACCGTAATCACTCTGTGCTGCACAGATTCCCTCTGCTGATTGGCTGTAGAGAAAGGAACTGGGGAATCTCTGTCCTTAGACTCTTTCTCTGTCTCAAAAGCAAGACATCAGGGGTCTGCTTAGACCCCTGATAGTTCACCAAAGCCCCCAATAGGGCTCATTAAAAAAAATTATTATTGTAGATTTTTTTTTTAAATACAATTACAAACAAGTAATAAAAATAAACTACCGACATTGTCCGCTGCTTTACTAACGCATGTGTGTTTGAGCTTTGGAGTGCACACCCTAATGCAATAGGCTGCGCGTGCCTGTGTGCCCGGGAGTGACGTCACGTGACTCTGGCCAGTCACAGAGCCCGCAGCCCGGAAGCAAGAGGGGTCAAGATGGATGCTTTCCCCAACGGGGACATCGCAGGCTTTGTTTGCAGGTAGGTAGCACATAATGATATGTGATGCATACTAGCCCATTATGCTTTTACTTTGCAGGGTAATAAAGAGGAAGTAAAACACATCTGGGTTTATTTCCTCTTTAAAGGAGCCGACATACCCACGCGTCGTTTCGCGGGAATGAGCCAACTTGCCGACGTAAATGTGCCTGAGCTGGTTGGCAAGTGGATACATTTCAGTATTTTTCCATTTAATAAACAACCCAGTTGTGATTAAATATCACCAAAAGAAAGCGCTATCTGTCTAAAAAAAATGATAAAAATGTCATTTGGATACAGTGTTGCATGCCTGAGTATTTGTCATTCAAATTGTCTTGGGCAGAAAGGGGGTGAATGTGTTTGGTATTGAAGTGGTTAAGGCATTTGGTAACATCAACAAGTACAAAAAAAAAAAAAAGTTCATCTCGCCATAAATCTTGTGAGCTGACACTCTTCCTCTGCTAACAGTGATTAGTTAGCATTGTTCATAGCTATCTCTGTTGGCTACAAAAAAACCTCACCAAGTGTGATGAAGAGAGTGGGGTGTCATAGTCCTAAACAGGGAAGTGCGGTGAGGTGAGGGACTGCTGAGGCACTGGCTAGTATCAGAGCCAGATATACACACAGGTTACATACGCCCGTTAGAGCGAGAGCAATAATTCTAGCACTAGACCTCCTCTGTAACTCTAAACATGTAACCTGTAAAAAAATGTAAAGCATCACCTATGGAGATTTATAAGTACTGAAGTTTTGCGCCATTCCACAAGTGTGCGCAATTTTTAAGTGTGACATATTAGGTATCTATTTACTCGGCGTAACGTCATCTCTCACATTATACAAAAAAATTGGGCTAACTTTAGTGTTTTTTTTTTTTCTTATTACTCATGAGACTGTTTCAGGACCACCATTTTATTCCCTAGGGCAAGGATATGTAATTAGCGGACCTCCAGCTGTTTCAGAACTACAAGTCCCATGATGCATAGCAAGACTCTGAAAGCCACAAGCATGACACCCAGAGGCAGAGGCATGATGGGACTTGTAGTTTTACAACAGCATGAAGTCCGCTAATTGCAGATCCCTGCCCTAGGGTGTCCGCTAAAAGAGGGAGAGAGAGAGAGATTAGAATTGGCCTGGGTGGCAAGGGGTTAATTACCATAAGTAAGTAATATACAAATAATTATTAAATATTGTTTTTAAGGTCATTTACTATATTTTCTAAATTTGTACTCAACCAGGTGGCTTAACGGACAAATTACTGAAGTTTAAAGTTATAACTTTCCACCAGTAATTTCACAGTAAATAGATAAATAATAAATTATTATGTTATAACATATAGCATAATAATATATGGTTTTGTTTGAATATAACAGAACATTTTCAGCAGAATCAGTTTCTCCCTCTTAAAGTGGTTGTAAATAGGTATGAGCCAAACAAACCCCCCCCCCCCCCCCCCCCCCCCCCCCGTTCGGTTCGCACCAGAACCTTCGAACGGACCGAACATTCGCACAAACATTTAGAACCCCCTTAAAGTCTATGGGACTCGAATGTTCGAATTCAAAAGTGCTCATTTTATAGGCTAATATGCAAGTTATTGTCGTAAAACGGGTTTGAGAAGGCACTGTAGGTTTGTTGTTAAGTAGAATATGTTTGTAATTTTCAAGTGGTACTTTTTTAAAGTGTAGCTCCAGCCAAAAAAAAATCTATTTTTTAAGCTTTTTGGAAAACATAGAGAAGGGTTATCACCCCTGTAACATTTGTTTTGCTGTCTGTGCGCATCTGTTCAGAAGATTGCACCTCACTTTCTGTCCCAATGACAAAAGATTTTTTGAAAATGTGTTTTTTTTTTGGTGCCCCTTGGCCTCCTAACTGTTTTAACCACTTAACAACCGCCCTATAGACGAAATACGTCTACGAGGCGGTTTGCTTAACTCTGGGAGGGCGTCAATGTACGTCCTCCCAGATCGCGCACACGGGAGTCTCCGTGACCGCCGGGTCCTCCAGCTGATCACGGTTTACTAGTGATCGCTCCGTCCAATGACGGAGCGATCACTAGTAAACAAACCGGCGTCATGTGATGACGCCGGTTCCTCCCTCTCCTCTCTGTACCGAACGGTACAGTGTGAGAGAGGAGAGGGGAGAGAGCGGAAGCAGCAGCAGCTGCTGTGGGCTGGATCTGTGACACATGCAGTCACAGATCCAGCCATCCATCCCTCCCTGTGCAATACTCTGCAATGCCCCCATACTCTGCAATGCCCCCATACTCTGCAATGCCCCCATACTCTGCAATGCCCCCATACTCTGCAATGCCCCAAAATACTCTGCAATGCCCCCATACTCTGCAATACCCCAAAATACTCTGCAATGCCCCCATACTCTGCAATACCCCGCAATACTCCGCAATGCCCCGCAATACCCCACAATACCCCGCAATACTCCGCAATACCCCGCAATACTCCGCAATACTCCGCAATACTCCGCAATACCCCGCAGTACCCCGCAATACTACGCAATACCCCACAATACCCCGCAATACTCCGCAATACCCCACAATACTCCGCAATACCCCGCAATACCCTGCAATACCCCACAATACTCCGCAATACCCCACAATACTCCGCAATACCCCACAATACCCTGCAACGTCGTCTATGGGGATTTTTAAGTAGCGAAGTTTGGCGCCATTCCACGAGCGTGTGCAATTTTGAAGGGTGACATGTTGGGTATCTATTTACTCGGCGTAACTTCATCTTTTACATTTATGCAAAAGAATGAAGAAAAAATACTAAATTTGCCAAATTTTATAACAGAAACAAAGAAAAATTATTTCTTTTTACAGAATTTTCTGTCTTTTTTCTCTTATAGCGCAAAAAATAAAAAACCCAACGGTGATTAAATACCACCAAAAGAAAGCTCTATTTGTGTGAAAAAAAGGACCAAAATTTCATTTGGGTACAGTGTTTTATGACTGAGTAATTGTCATTCAAATTGTGAGCACCGAAAGCTGAAAATTGGTCTGGTTATTAAGGGGGTTTACGTGCCCAGTGGTCAAGTGGTTAAAGGTTCAATTTCACACTGCAATTGCTGCAGAATAGCCTATTAATTTGAGAATGAACTGCCTGCCACCCCTCAATAGCACCGAAGTGCATGGGCCTTTTTTTTATTTTATTTTTTAATGCCTCTGCATCAAAATGCATGGTGCTTTTGTTAGCATGCATTTTTATTTTTGTGATTTTTTTTTTATATACACACATAAAATATATATATATATATATATATAAAATCACAAAAATAAAAATGCATGCTAACAAAAGCACCATGCATTTTTTTGAGAATCGTGATCTTCATTCTAAGCAAAAGAATTGTGATTCTAATTTTCCCAGAATCTTGCAGCTTTACTGCCTTTAGGAATTAATATGAGAAACACCAGCAAATCTATTGATGTAGCTTTAGGTGCACACTGTACAGAGGACACAGACAGTACATCACGTGAAAATACTGCAGCTAGCACAATCACCTGCCTGCCTGTCAGTAAATTAGGAAGAGCGGATCTAGCTAAACTCAATACAGTGTATAACTATATATACAACACCTGGGATGCATATATATCCTCTACACACTGTAACTCTAACTGACTAGCCTGCCTGCTCTATCTAACTCCAAAAAATGACATTCTCTCTCTTTCTCTATCTCTCTCTGTAAACCACCAACACACTACACAAGGCCGCCTTCCAGGCAGCATTATATAGTGTGAGGCGTGTACTAAACCCCCTGAGCCATAATTGGCCAAAGCCACCCTGGCTTTGGCCAATTATGGCTCTCCGTTTTTTGCGCGCTGTGATTGGCCAAGCATGCGGGTCATAGTGCATGCTTGGCCAATCATCAGCCAGCAATGCACTGCGATGCCGCAGTGAATTATGGGCCGTGACACGCCACTCGAATTTGGCACGAACGGCCCAAAACGTTCGTAATTTGACAAACGATCGAACATACGATGTTTCTTGTCGAACATGAGTTCGACTCGAATACGAAGCTCATGCCTAGTTGTAAACCCTCTCTGACTGCTTTTACCTACAGGTAAGCCTTAATCTAGGCTAGGTGTTTGCAATATCTCCTAAACCTGCACGGTTTAGGAGATATTTGCCAAAAAGAATGAACGGCTGTCTACGGCGCATGCGTGATAATTGCCAAAAAGAATGAACGGCTGTCTACGGCGCATGCGTGATAGTTGGCAAAAAAGAATGAACGGCTGTCTACGGCGCATGCGTGATAATTGCCAAAAAGAATGAACGGCTGTCTACGGCGCATGCGTGATAATTGCCAAAAAGAATGAACGGCTGTCTACGGCGCATGCGTGATAGTTGGCAAAAAAGAATGAACGGCTGTCTACGGCGCATGCGTGATAATTGCAAAAAAGAATGAACGGCTGTCTACGGCGCATGCGTGATAATTGCCAAAAAGAATGAACGGCTGTCTACGGCGCATGCGTGATAATTGCCAAAAAGAATGAACGGCTGTCTACAGCGCACAGCGCCGGAGCGACGATACCCGGAAGGCACTCGGAGGAGACACAGCGGCGGATGAGGAGGGGAACGAGGAGTGCTTTTGGGGCTTCGATCTCAGGTAAGTCATTCATAATGAGCTAGTATGCTATGCATACTAGCTCATTATGCCTTTCTCTTGCAGGGTTTTATTTTTTTGAAAATTTCTAGAGTGTTCACTTCCTCTTTAACTGGGAGAAAAACATGGGATTGTGGGTAAATCTTATACACATAAACTCATGTTTTTTCCTTTTAGTTATAGGAGAAGTCCAGCCTGAGCTTTTTAGGCTGGGCTTCTCGTCTGGGTCACAGTTCGTTTTGCACTCCTGTGATCCGTTTTCAGCAGAGAGCGGTCTGAAGTCCGCTCTCTGCTGACGTCACTGCCATCAGTCGAGGCAGCGCATCATCCTGACTTCCCAAGTCTGGATCCGCCAGCTGACTGACTGATGGCAGTCTCAGTGAGCTGCTGAGGCGCTGAGATGGCCGCACCCCACTCCTACATGGCTCAGCGCTCCAATGAGCGTGGAGAAGCAGAGAGGAGAGACACTATAGGGGGTATTGGTCTTTCTTTTATAATATATTCACGATCCTGAGTGGAGGAGTCTGGGGCGGAGCTTATCACAGGTATGCTGCCATGGAGGCACCAGGAAAACATTTTGCCATCAGGGAGAAGTATGGCCAGAGCTTTTTTGGTCATACTTCTGATTTATTTTGGCACCGCCGTGACCCAGATTCAGCTGACAGCAGGCTAAAGTCAGCTGCAGTGGTGGCTGGTGGTCAATAGTTTGGGGGAGCGGCAAACAGACCTGACCCCCTCACACCTCTCGATCCACTCACGGCAATCCACTTGCACTACCGCCACCCCCTCACGCAGCCCTCGATATACACTCGTGGCAATCCACTCACACTACTCACTCGGACTACTGTCCTTAAGACTCCTGGACAATCGGGTCTCAGGACCTGCTCCCTGATTGGCTAGAAGGAGAATCAGGAAGACATTTGTAAATATTAATTCGGGGCACAGTGCTCTGCGCCCCAAGCCCACCCTTTTTGAAGCCAATAAGAGCCCCGGGCACTGATCACATGCTTCAAGAAAAAAAAAACACATTGAAATCCATGCGTCCCGGCACCCTGCATGGAGATGGGGGCCAGGCGCATGGATTGGGGGGTGGCACCCCTGCACCCCTAATGGATTGGCAGCCACTGGTCAGCTGTCTGATGCGATGATGTCACAGAGCTGGTCCAGGCTCTGCAGGTATCCCGACATTAATGTTGGGATTCGCCCAGGTGCCTGATTGGCAGCTGGTTCAGCCTCTCAGAGCACTGCGGAGAGCCTGAGCCAGCCGCTCCTGCCCCCTTCACAGCCAGGTGCTCCAGTGAGCGCTGGAGGGGCAGATCAGAGAGCCGGTGGCTAACAGTCACTGCTCTCCGCTCAGAGTGGGCCGATAACTCAGCGATCAGCGGTGTTCGATCGCTCAGTTTTCAGGGTATAGCTGGCAGAGGCATAGGTGTGCACAGTCTATTGCATCAGGGTGTGCACCCCAAAGCCCAAACACGCACTACGGATCATTCATTCAGAAAGGAAGGGGCCGGTAAATGACAAATTTACTGGCCCCTTCCCCACTCCTAAAACATCCCAGCAGCAACAGCCAATAGTTGAGGAGGGAAGCTGGCAGCGCTGCGGGGGGAAAGATGGGAGCCAGGGCAGTAGGGGGAATCTGTGCCTCTCAGGGTGATTAGGGTGTGCCTGGGCACACCTGGCACACGCCTATGGGCAGAGGACAGGTGCAGCTTTGGATTGGCGCTGCTGCTGCAGCCATCCGGATGAGTGTGATTGTTTTTTTTTTTTTTTTCTCTCTCTCCTGCGCTCCTCATTTAACACTGTAGTATTCAGCCACCTTTTATGGGTATGCCATAAATATGCAGAAGTGGATTGAGTGCAAAGTGCCCTGGCAGCCAAGGGGTTAAAGTTATCCTCAGCTCGATCATTTCCAATAGAGATTATGCAGCCTCTCCCAGAAACTCCACCCACTCTCTACAATGAGCTCAGTCCCAGTTGGTGACAGGTTAAAGTTCTGGAAGTGACAGCAGCAAGTGACAGTGGTGTTGTGACACTCCCCCTCCCTCACACAGGTCTCTCTACCCTTCCTTCCTCCTGGACACTCATCACAGCGCAGAGCTGGGGACAAGCCATCTCCTAGGACGATGACAAGCTGACAGCCATCAGTGGGACAGGTGAGCACAGAGTGACCCATGATTGGGACTCTCCCCCAGTCTCCCCTCCTCCTGTCTGTACTGGAGCTCTCCTCGCTCTTTGTGCTGCTCTCTGCAGGGCTCCTTCTAATGTATGGCTGCTGATTGTCCTCAAACTTCCAGTCTGCCCCTCTGAAATACAAACAAGGGACATC
Organism: Rana temporaria; assembly: GCF_905171775.1. Classification (NCBI taxonomy): domain Eukaryota; kingdom Metazoa; phylum Chordata; class Amphibia; order Anura; family Ranidae; genus Rana; species Rana temporaria. The sequence goes on from NC_053490.1 coordinate 342,348,310, forward strand.
ACAGCATTTTCCTTTAACCCTTCCTTTGCTGTGCTGGACACTTCACTGTTTTAGTTATTAAAGTCACACGAAATTCTGTTTAAAAAAAATAATCAAGTATGCAATCTTAGTCTAGGGTCACACTCGTGAATCGTGCATTTTCAGGGCGTGTTTATATTCCCCTTTCACAATTGCACACATTTTTTGCGCATGTTTTCACGTCCTTTTAGGTCATAAAGCATCTCGCGTTTACTTGCGCATTTTTTTATTATGCTTGTAGTGCGTTTGTCGCTTGTTTAGCTGCTTGCAAAAAATAATCAAACAAAATATTCCCGATATAACCCACGTAGTGCTTACGATAATTAAATGAATAGCGCAATCCTGTTTACTCAAGTAATTAGTGTTGCAGCTCATACTGTAATGTGCTTCCCACATCCACCAATACACAACGCATCAAATATGCTTGCGAAAAAAATGTGCATCTGCTGGCCAGGTTAATTAATGGCACCCCAAATGCAACATGCGTTTTTCACGTGTTTATTGTGTGTTCCCGGAACACGGAGATGTGACTGCAGCTTTATAACCCCTTTTTCTATGCACCTTGATGTGTTACTTTTTCTTTGTAGAAGGAGGTTGCTGGTGGAGCTAAAGGCAGTTTATACTCACCTTTCCTCCCTGGCTGGCTGGTGCGTCTTCTTTTGTGTGCCAGTCTTTGGCCACTTTCATTGGCCGGCGAGAGATGATGTCACTCCTGCGCATGCGTAGGAGGCTGTCATTCTGGCACACAGGGATCAGGATGACCCCCTGTGAGCAGAGCTGTGCATGCGCAGCTAACTTTACATGCCAGGGGAGGCTGCAAACAGGTAGTGTAATGTATTGCAGAAGAGACTTTGGGGGTTATTTACAAAAGGCATTGCATGTCTCTTTTGCAATAAAAAACCTGCATGGCTGATGCAAAAAACAGCAGAATTTTAGTTCCACTTTCAACAAAAAACCCAGCCAAAAACTCACCAAAAACTATTGTACATGCGTTTTGAAAGTGTGTGGGGCTTAAAAATGCGCATAAAGATACACCTGTACCTTCTTTCCTGCCTTGAAATCGCTCCTCGCCATGTTGCATTGATGTGAACAGGCATCATAGAGAATAATGTGATTTCCATTGTTGTGCATTGCAGCAGTAAAAGTCGCACTTTTGCGAACAAGGCCAGGGCTAAAAATGAAAATACGACGTGTATAAACTTCTAGTTCTTTGTGATATGTACATTTAATTAAAGTGACATTAAACTCTGATTCAAAATGTAATTCTATTCACATATTCCTAACTCGGAAAAGATGGAAAAATAGATTACGGGGGCCATTAACTAGTAGATTGGCCAAGTTGAGGGGAAGGATGGGTTCTAGTAATGAAGACATGTTTTGAATGGATCGCTGTATCATGGTCCGCCATTCAGTGAGACATCTACTACTGTATATTATGGCCAAGCACAGTTATTGATGAGTAGATAGAAATAATAAAACAATAAAAAGGAGGGGGGGGTTCTTATTGATTTATTTGCAGTTTTGAAACCCCCCCCCCCACCCCTCATAAAGCTGGTACAGCATATAGTTATATACTTAGGGGTAGATTCACGTAGATCTGCGTATCTTTGCGGCGGTGTAACGTATCCGATTTACGTTATGCCTCCGCAACTTAGACGGGCAAGTGCTGTATTCTCAAAGCACTTGCTCCGTAAGTTGCGGTGGCGTAGCGTAAATCGGCCGGCGTAAGCCCGCCTAATTCAAATTTGGGACAGGGGGGCGTGTTTTATGTTAATGTTGTGTGACCCGACGTGATGCGCCGTCCATGCGCCGTCTGTGGAATTTTCCAGTGTGCATTGCTCCTAATACGCCGCAAGGACGTCATTGGTTTCGACGTGAACGTAAATGACGTCCAGCCCCATTCACGGATGACTTACGCAAACGACGTAACTTTTTCAAATTTTGACGCGGGAAAGACGGCCATACTTAACATTGGTGTGCCGCACTTGCACCACCATATAGCAGGGGTAACTATACGCCGGAAAAAGCCTAACGTAAATGGCGTAACTGTACTGCGTCGGCCGGGCGTACGTTCGTGAATTCGCGTATCTAGCTGATTTACATATTTTGACGCGTAAATCAGCATACACGCCCCTGGCGGCCAGCGTAAATATGCAGTTACGATCCGACGGCGTAAGAGACTTACGCCTGTCGGATCTAAGGGAAATCTATGCATAACTGATTCTAAGAATCAGGCGCATAGATACGTCAGCGCAACCCAGAGATACGACAACGTATCTGGAGATACGCCGTCGTATCTCCGCTGAGAATCTGGCCCTTAGTCAGGTTGAAAAAAAGACACAAGTCCATCAAGTTCAACCATAAGAAATAAAACAATAATAATATCGTACAATCACATATACCCAATTCTATACCCACAGTTGATCCAGAGGAAGGAAAAAAAAAACAGCAAAGCATGATCCAATTTGCTACAGCAGGGGAAAAATTCCTTCCTGATCCCCCGAGAGGCAATCAGATGTTCCCCAGCATAACACCCCTGGAAAATAGATAGGGGTTTAATTGTCAAAATATATCACATAACGAGGGACTGAAAGCATAAAGAGCAAAAAAGAATAACAAATTAATACAACAGTGTATCAAAAAACACAAGGATCACACCATTGCTTTGTATTTTTACAACATTTCAGCCATCAAACATATACATAAAACCTTTATCGCACCTAACCAGGGCAGGGACAAAGGGCACAATGGTTTACTGAGGGCATCTTCCTTCTGTTGCAAGGCTGTGGTTTTGACAAGCAAGTGACTGTTGGATGTAGGATCCCCTAACCTTGCACATCATGAGCAGGGGAGGTAGGCGCAGTTTGGAATCTTTGCCCTGGGCACTGGATGACTTTGTCCCGGCTTAAAAATGCACAGCAAGGGTTAACTGCTCATTTAGGTCTAAGCAGCATTGAAAAGAAAATGTACTTACCTGATCCTCCACTCCTCCACATTGCCAGATCGGTGCCTCTCCCCATTGCTCTAGCAGCCTAAGGTCCTGATGTCATCAAGACCAATGCAGGGTCCATAGCCAGAGGACACCAAGGGATGGTCCACAGCCAGAGCATAGGGAAGCACCATCTGCTGTGGGGAGCGCAGGATTAGGTAAGTAAAGGTGCTTTTACTCTCCCTTAGTCTAAATGAGCATTTAACCATTGCAGTGTGGAGGCAGCCCCAATGTAAGGGAGAATTTAAGCCCCAGAGTTGGGCTTACAGACCACTTTAACCTACAGGTAAGCCTAGATTAAGGCTTGCCTGTAAGTGCAACAAATATCTCCTAAACCTGCACGGCTTAGGAGATATTTGCAGAAAAGACTGCACTGATGTCTACGGTGCATGAGCGCCGTAGACACCGGTGCAGGCGCACTGGGCGCGCCGTTAGTGAGGGTGATCGTGCCGTCACTGACGGCTCCCGCGCGCATGTGTGGGAGTGACGTCATCGCGGCTCCGGCCAATTACAGTGCCGGAGCCGCGATACCCAGAAGTAACTCGGATATCAATGTCGGCGGCGGTGGTGAGGAACGAGAGTCGCTTCTGGGGCTTCGATCTCAGGTAAGTAATTCATAATGAGCTAGTATGCTATGCATACTAGCTCATTATGCTTTTTCTTGCAGGGATTTGTTTTTAAAGAAAGACTCTAGAGGGTTTACTTCCTCTTCAAGCTTTGGCACTGGATATTTACATTTAAAGTGGTTGTAAACCCTTTACAACCACTTTAACCTACAGGTAAGCCTAGATTAAGGCTTACCTACCTGTAGGTACAAGAAATATCTCCCAAACCTAAAAGGTTTAGGAGATATTTGCAAAAAATTGCAGCACCGATATCTATGGCGCATGCCGCTAATAACGGCATCATGCTGTTAGTGGCGGCTCCCGCGCACATGCGCGGGAGTGACGTTATCTCTGCTCCGGCCATTCACAGCGCCGGAGCAGCGATACCCGGAAGTCACTCCGGGCATCATGGCAGCGTCGGAGGAGGCGAACAAGGGACGCTACGGGGGCTTCGATCTCGGGTAAGTAATTCATAATGAGCTAGTATGCTATGCATACTAGCTCATTATGCCTTTGGCTTGAAGGTTGTCTTTTTTTTTGTTTGTATTTTGACAAGAGGGTTTACTTCCTCTTTAGAACATCATAGTCTTGAATAAGCAAATTCCACAAACGCGCTGACACTACCGATGTGTGCGAATGTCTTGACTGGCAGCAATAAAGTTTATTATATATGTTTGATGGTTGTTTTTTAATACACTGTTGTACTAATAAATTGTTATTATGATTTAATAGTGCTTTTTTACTCTTATTATGTCACATATTTTTTCTAGTGTTGAAAATGTAACCGCCATCTAATTTTCTATGTTGCTATGCTTATGCTGTAATAGACCTGTTTGTAACAATTACAATTATACAAGATGCGCTCTCTCATTGTCACTGACTTGTTAGTCAAATGAAGACAACAGTGGAAAGGACGACATCGTGGCTGCCTACATCCACCCTCTATTTTGTATTTCCATCTATTCTTCCTGTTCTGGTGCAGCTTCTTTCTCTGATCTTCCAGAAAGAGGATTGTGACTCACATGAAATGAATACTTAGGATCCGATTTTTTTTTTTTTTTTTCTACCTTAAGTCTTAACGTCCCAAGTTAACCTTTTAATGTCAGAAATCTGCAGCACATTTTGGAAAATATGATACAAAAAAGCGATCTCTGTTTTCTAAAAAACATGTGAAGTTAAAGGACTTTGATGTTAAAGGGGTTGTAAAGGTTTGTTTTTTATTTTCTAAATAGGTTCCTTTAACCAGTTAAGCCCCGGACCAATATGCAGCCTAAAGACCCAAGGTGTTTTTACAGTTCGGGACTGCGTCGCTTTAACAGACAATTGCGCGGTCGTGCGACGTGGCTCCCAAACAAAATTGGCGTCCTTTTTCCCCCACAAATAGAGCTTTCTTTTGGTGGTATTTGATCACATCTGCGGTTTTTATTTTTTGCGCTATAAACAAAAATAGAGCGACAATTTTGAAAAAAATGCAATATTTTTTACTTTTTGCTGTAATAAATATCCCCCAAAAACATATATAAAAACATTTTTTTTCCTCAGTTTAGGCCGATACGTATTCTTCTACCTATTTTTAGTAAAAAAAATCGCAATAAGCGTTTATCGATTGGTTTGCGCAAAATTTATAGCGTTTACAAAATAGAGGATAGTTTTATTGCATTTTTATTAATTTTTTTTTTTTTACTACTAATGGCGGCGATCAGCAATTTTTTTCGTGACTGCGACATTATGGCGGACACTTCGGACAATTTTGACACATTTTTGGGACCATTGTCATTTTCACAGCAAAAAATGCATTTAAATTGCATTCTTTATTGTGAAAATGACAGTTGCAGTTTGGGAGTTAACCACAGGGGGCGCTGTAGGGGTTAGGGTGCACCTAGTATGTGTTTACAACTGTAGGGGGGTGTGGCTGTAGGAATGACGTCATCGATCGTGTCTTCCCTATAAAGGGAATGACGCGATCGATGCGCCGACACAGTGAAGCACGGGGAAGCCGTGTTTACACACGGCTCTCCCCGTTCTTCAGCTCAGGGGAGCGATCGCGACGGAGCGGCTATAAACAAATAGCCGCGCCGTGGTCCCGGATCGCTCCCCGAGCGGACCCGACCTCCGCATGTAGCGGGGGGGGTCCCGATCGGACCCCCCACCCGCTAATAGGCAAGGACGTACATGTACGCCCATGTGCCTGTACGTGCCATATTGTGGACGTATATGTACATGCGGGGGTCGGGAACTGGTTAAGCTAGTACATTGTTGGTTCACTTACCTTTTCCTTTGATTTCCCTTCTAAATGATTTTTTTCTTTGTCTGAATTTCTCAATTCCTGTTCCTCCTCAGTAAGCTGTTCTGGCTGACTAACCCCCAGCCAGAACATGGGGGCAAGCTTCCTGAGGAGAAACAGGAAGTGAGAAATTCAGACAAAGAAAAAAATCATTTAGAAGGGAAATCAAAGGAAAAGGTAAGTGAACCAACAATGCGCTGGCTTAAAGGAACCTATTTAGAAAATAAAAAACTAACCTTTACAACCCCTTTAAAGGGAATAAGAAATAGCGTGACAAATGTAATGAAAATGTTAGGAGCCTCAAACGGAATATTAGGACCCTTAGGCCTCGTACAGACGAGCGGACATGTCCGATGAAAACAGTCCGCGGACTGTTTTCATCGGACATGTCTGCTAGCAGATTTTGGTCTGATGGTTGTACACACCATCAAACCAAAATCCCCACGGACAGAATACGCGGTGACGACGCGGTGACCCGGAAGTTCAATGCTTCCACGCATGCGTCAAATCACTTCGACGCCATGCGCGGGTTCTCGGGCCAGCGGACATGTCCGATGAGTTGTACTGACCGTCGGACATGTCCGACGAACAGGTTTCCAGCGGACATGTTTCTTAGCATCTAGATCTCTGAAGGTATGCAGTGGTATATGGCACCAAGCTATCAGTAGCAGATCCTTTAGCCCTGCGAGTTGTGAGGTGGGTCCTCCATGGATCAGACTTGTTTTTCCAGCACATCAGACAGATGCTTGATTGGATTCAGATTTGGAGAATTTGGTCACCTCAAACTTGTTGTGTTCCTCAAACTGTTCTTGAACAATTTTTGCAGTGTGGCAAGGTACATTATCCAGCCATATGTGGCCACTGCCATCAGGGGTGTACTTGGTCACCAATAATGTTTGGAAAGATAGTACATGTCAAATTAACATCCACATAAATGGCAGGACCAAGGTTCCCTAGCCCAAAGCATCACACTGTCTCCACCGGCTTTTCTTCTTCCCTTACTGCATCTTCCTCGAATAACTGACAAACACGCAACTGGCCACCCACATGTAAAAGAAAGCATGATTCATCAGACCAGGCCATCTTCTTCCATTGCTCTGTGGTCCAGTTCTGATGCTCATGTGCCCATTGTAGGCACTTTTGGCTGTGGACACGAATCAGCACGGCACCCTGACCAGTCTGTAGCTATGCAGCCCCATACACAACAAACTGCAATTCCAATTTGTTTTATGCTTTTAACACATCAGGGACAACATGTTTACTTGCTGCCTAATACTGTACAGTGCCTTGAAAAAGTATTCATACCCCTTGAAATTTTCCACATTTTGTCATGTTACAACCAAAAACGTAAATGTATGTTATTGGGATTTCATGTGATAGACAAAGTGGCACATAATTGTGAATTGGAAAGAAAATGATAAATGGTTTTCAGATTTTTTACAAATAGATATGTGAAAAGTGTGGCGTGCATTTGTATTCAGCCCCATTGCAGAACCACCTTTCGCTGCAATTACAGCTGCAAGTCTTTTTGGGGATGTCTCTACCAGTTTTGCACATCTAAAGAGTGACATTTTTGCCCATTCTTTGCAAAATAGCTCATGCTCTGTCAGATTGGATGGAGAGTGTCTTTAAACCGCAATTTTCAAGTCTTGCCACAGATTCTTAATTGGGTTTAGGCCTGGACTTTAACTGGGCCAGTCTAACACATGAATATGCTTTGATGTAAAGCATTCCATTGTAGCTCTGGCTGTATGTTTAGGGTTGTTGTCCTACTGGAAGGTGAACCTCCGTCCCAGGCTTAAGTCTTTTGCAGACTCTAATGCCCCGTACAAACGATCGGAATTTGGTGTGTTCCTTGGCCTTTGTGATGCTGTTTGTTCACTAAGGTTCTCTAACAAACCTCGGAGGGCTTCACAGAACAGCTGTATTTATACCAAGAATAAATTACACACAGGTGGACTCCATGTTTTAATTAGGTGACTTCAGAGGCAATTGGTTCCGCTAGATTTTAGTTATGGGTAACAGACTAAAAGGAGCTGAATACAAATACACGCCACACTTTTCAGATATTTATTTGTAAAAAAAAAATGAAAAACCTTTCTTATTTTCCTTCAACTTCCACTTTGTGTTAGTCTATCACATAAAATCACAATAAAATACATTTACGATTTTGGTTGTAACATGACAAAATGTGGAATATTTCAAGGGGTATGAATATTTTTGTTCATGGCACTGTATATTCCACAACTTTAGGATGCCTTTGTAACAAGATAATCAGTGTTATTCAACTAACCTGTTAGTGGTCATAAAGTTATAGCTGATTGGTGTATACCCCAGTTTGTATTATTTATGCAATATCCTATACATTATGGGCCAGATTCTCAAACGAGATATGACGGCGTATCTCCAGATACGACCGCACAACTCAGAGATACGCCGTCGTATCTCTGAGTTGCGCGGTCGTATCTATGCGCCTGATTCTTAGAATCAGTTACGCATAGATTTCCCGTAGATCCGACTGGCGTAACTGTGTTACACCGTCGTATCCTAACTGCATATTTACGCTGGCCGCTAGGTGGCGCTTCCATCGAATTCCGTGTTGAGTATGCAAATTAGCTAGATACGCAAATTCACGAACGTACGCCTGGCCGACACAGTACATTTATGCCGTTTACGTTAGGCTTTTCCCGGCGTATAGTTACCCCTGCTATATGGTGGCGTAAGTGTGGCGTACCAATGTTAAGTATGGCCGTCGTTCCCGCGAGGAAATTTGAAAATTTTACGTTGTTTGCGTAACTCATCCGTGAATGGGGCTGGACGTAATTTACGTTCACGTCAAAACCAATACGTCCTTGCGGCGTATTAGGAGCAATGCACACTGGGAGATTTCCACGAACGGAGCATGCGCCGTTCGTGAAAAACGTCAATCACGTTGGGTCACACAACATTTACATAGAACACGCCCCCCTGTTCCAAATTTGAATTAGGCGGGCTTACGCCGGCCGATTTACGCTACGCCGCCGCAACTTACGGAGCAAGTGCTTTGAGAATACAGCACTTGCCCGTCTAAGTTGCGGAGGCGTACGTTACGCCCGCACAAAGGTACGCGATCCTACGTGAATCTGGCCCTATATACTCCACAATGGGCCACTCTTTACCTTACCGTGTATATTATATATGCCACACTGTGACACTTTATCCCTTGATGTGTACATTATATACTCCATACCAAGCCACTCTGTACATTATCCTGTACATTATATATGCCACACTGTGACAATATTTATACATTTTCTTGTACATTTTATACGCCACACTGCGCAACATTATCTCCTCCATACTGTACCATGCAGCACTCTGTACATTATCCTGTACATTATATACTTCATACTGTGCCGTGCTATACATTATAACGTACAGTACAGTAATCCACACTGTGCCACTCTGTACATTATATACTTCACATTGTGCTCTTCTAAACATTATTCTGTACAATATATACTCCACATTGTGCTTTTCTGTACATTATTCTTTACATTATATACCGTACTTCCCACTACTCCGCTCTGTACATTATCTTGTACATTACATACTTTGTACTACTCCACTCTATACACTGTGCTGTAAACTATACTGCACATGGTCCCCTTCTGTACTCTGTAATGAACATCGTGTACTCTATTGTAGATTGTACTGTAGACAATACTGCACACTCTTGGACTTTTTTGTTCCATACTCTTTAAAAGTGTCATATTAAAGGCAACATTTTTTACACAAGTTGTTTTGTTATGGACAAGAGAACTTCTGCTAAAAGATGAATTGAATATTTGTTTAGATGCCATTTCAGAATTCGAATGGGATACATTTTTGTTTAATTTTCAGATGATTACAATGAGAAGGAGATTCATTTTCAGGAAGAAGAGAACAAATAAAACTACGACTCGTATTACACAGTAGTACACAGTATTGGAATGTTTTAGCACTGTTATCTTTCATAACGTGTATAAAGTGAAGTCTGTAAAAAGTGTTCTTGCTTTCCTATATATACTGTAATTTCATGGAAAGCAAACCTGTCAGGCCTCGTACACACGACCGAGTTTCTCGGCAAAAACCAGCAAGAAACGTTTTTTCAACCCGATCATTAAAACAGCCTTGCCTACACACAATCGTGAAAAAAAAATGCTCTAGCAAAGCACGGTGACGTACAACACGTACGACGGGACTATAAAGGGGAAGTTCCGTTCGGATGACGCCACCCTTTGGGCTGCTTTAGCTGATTTTGTGTTAGTAAAAGACGATTCACGCTTTTCAGTCTGTTACGGCGTGATGAATGTGCTTACTCCGTTATGAACGGTAGTTTTACCAGAACGAGCGCTCCCGTCTCATAACTTGCTTCTGAGCATGCACGGATTTTTCACGTCGTTAAAGCCCACACACAAAAAAATATAATGTTCGAATAAAGATTTGGCCATTTTTTAGAACCCGAAAAATGCTCTGAAGCCCACACACGATCGTTTAGAACCCGAAAAACGGTCGTTTGTACGCGGCATCAGAGCGGGGGCCACAAATTCTTGATTTTCATGGTGCATATGTATAACCTGTTTATTTTTTTTTATTTTTTTAGCCCATGCAAAACATACAATATTCTCCCTACTGAAACATCTCTGAGAGGCTATAACATGATTTGACTATACAAAACATTATCACTCCCTTCTATTGTCTCTCTCTGCTTCAGTCATTGTGCTCCATGAAGGGGTGAGATACTGGTTTACTTCATCCCACTTCTTACCTAGTTACATAGTTAAGCTGGGTACACACAGGCCAGAAATTGTCAGAAAAGGGTCACTTTGGCAAGAACTGTGTACAGCTTCTAGCCTGACAGAAGCCAGTCTCAGAACTGGCTTCTATTTAAGCAATGAGCTTCAGCAATGGCTGAAAGCGCTGATCCCTGTGTTTTGGCGGGAGCAGTCCCCCTGTCAGAACACAATAGGTCAGCAGGGGAGATCACTACACTAATATCACTTAGTTAGTACTGCGACCTCTCAGTTTTTTGTTTGTTCAGTCCACTGGGTTGAATGGAAAATGTGTACACAACATTAGCCTGCTTGAAAAAAAACACAAATCCATCCAGCTCATCAAATAGAAAAAAAATATACACACACACACACACACACACACAAATAAAAAAAATATATTTACACACACAAATAGAAAACCTTCATATACACAATCGTATACCCACAGTTGATCCAGAAGAAGGCAAAAAACCCTCAATAAAGCATGATCCATTTTGCAGCAATGGGATAAAAATCCTTCCTGATCCCTCAGGATGCAGATATTCCCTGGATCAGCTATCCTTGGTGCTATAAATATACCTATACCCCTGGTACCTATAAATATAAGTATCCAGTTTTATTTTGAATATGTAATAAGAAGAATCCAGTCTTTTTTTTTTTTTTTAATCTACAGAGCTGACTTTCCGTCTTTGGAGAATACATCTATTTTCCCCCAGGTAAAGAATGCCCCCTTGTCCCCTGTGATGAAATTAAAATGAATAACTCAGCACCAAGTTATGGACCATGTATGTATTTTTACATGGTGATCAAACCTCCCACTCCCCACTTTAATCGACTCTTCTCAAGAGAGAATAAATTCAGTTCAGCTAACCTTTCCTCATAGCTGGCAGTTTCTCCTTTCCCTTCACAGAGCACTAAAACTCCCCCTTCCTCCATAATGTAGTAGTGTACTTCCTTCCCCCATGGTGTACCAATTTTACCAATTTCCCCCACCTAGCATTGGGACCCTTTCTTCCCCCACAGAATACCAGTGCCCCTCCTACCTCCACAGAGCACCAGTGTCCCCTCTCCTTCCACAGAATACCAATGCCCCCCTCCCCAGAGCACCAGTGTTCCCTTTTCCCCCCCATAGAATACCACTGCCCCCCTCTTCCTCCACAGAGCACTAGTGCCCTCCTCTTCCCCCACAGAACACCAATGTCCCCCCAATGAGCATCGATGCCCAACCTTCTCCCCAAATGAGCACTAGTGCACCTTCTTGCACCCCCTCTGAGGCATTTTTTTCTCCCGTTACCCAAAGACAAACATTTTCTTATCACTGACCACCAACTCTGGCCATTTTTTTTCCAATACCAAGATAAACATTATTTTCCTTTCACCGACTGCTAATGCCAGATACTTTTCCTACCACCTGACCTTCAATATCAGGCACTGTTTTCCTCCCATTGGCCACAAATGCTAGCCATCTTTTCCTCCTCCTAAAGAGCAATATAAGGGGCACTATTACACAAACTGCTGACTGCTGCACTTTGTACATCGTATTGTACATAACAAAGTGCTTATTACTATACATTGCATACACCTGACCAAAGTGTTAAGTGTCTCTATAATTTCTGTCTGCTAAGCAGCTGAATGAGGGCTCAGGCAAAATGTTAGATCTTTGCCCCTATTCTGTTTTAGTTTAAAGGTGATCCTATAGGTTTATGTCTGTCTGTTAAACTCTTACTTGGGGTACAGTAGTTGCAGCTATATTAAACCCCAAAACAATCTGGCCAGTATTTGTTACCACTTTTTTTGTGTGTGTTCTTTGAACTGTGTTTTAAAGTTGGTAAAAGACCCCCAAAGATCTTTACGGTTATTCATGCAGATGTTGCTGGCAAGTAACTTTTGAGCTTCTGACTTTAACTGTTGCAATGATAAAACGGGAAAGGGCCCCTGAAACGCATTGACTGTCTTTTAGTGCAAACCACCAAATCATTTTGGACTCTATTGCTGCGTACACACGATCGGACATTCCAACAACAAAATTGTGGATTTTTTTCTGACGGATTGTTCGCTCAAACTTGTCTTGCATACACACGGTCACACAAATGTTGTCAGAAATTCCAAACGTCAAGAACGCAGTGACGTACAACACTACGACGAGCCGAGAAAAATAAAGTTTAATGATTCCGAGCATGCGTAGGATTTCTGTGCGTCTAAATTTCATACAGACAATCGGAATTTCCGACAAGAACTTTGTTGTCGGAAAAATTGAGAACCAGCTCTCAAACATTTGTTGTCGGAATGTTTGATGAAGCCTACACATGGTCGGAAAATCCAACCAAAGGCTCACATCGAACATTTGTTGTCGGAAATTCCAACCGCATGTACACGGCATATTACTTGGTCTGGTGCTCCTTTTAGTGATATGTGCTGTTTTTGTTTGAAATGGTACTTCAATGCAATTGCATCTTAGGGCATAACAATGCACAGATGGGAACCATCTATGTTTTGTGGTGCACTGTGTTTGATAAAAATTTTAGTGTTTGTGTGTTTTGGTGCGCTTGCTTCTTTTTCACAATGAATGGACTGCCTTAACACAATGCACGCAAATGCACAAAATAACACACATTAAAGAGTCGCTAAAACTTTGCCCTGAATAAGCAAAGTGACAGCTTGTGTGAAAAGGGCAAGAGCATTTTTTTAAAACGTGTGTGGGCAACGTCGTTTTAATGATGAATTTGAAAAAAACAAAGTTTTTTCTACATGCCGAAAAACATCGTTTTTTTTCATGCCGAAAAATGATCGTGTGTACGCGGCATCAGGTGTGGAAACCTACAATTCCTGCTCAAGCAAACACAGGCAGGAATGGCAATGCAAACTGGGTACTACCTTAGACAAGAAGGACTTCCTAGGCCTCAACACCACCCTATCCCAATGCAAAAGCAAAAACAAATTTCCTTCCTAGGTTGTCAGCTGACACTTGCGTAGAAGAGGTGACAGTTACAAGGAATACCACCTTGCAGGTGATATTAGAGAAAGGAACATCTTTAATGAGTTCAAAAGGTGATTTCAGAAGCTCACAGAAAACAAGATTAGGTTTTAATCAGTGAGAGGCCAATGGTCTCTGAAACAAGATAAAAGGTGCAGAAACCCAACCTTTGATAGTGAGTCCAAACACAGCCATTTTCCCACCTATCATTACCATTTATGTTTTTTGAAGATTAATTTTTTTAACTACTTTAGCTCCAGAAGATTTTACCCCCTTCATGACCAGGCCATTTTTTGCTATTTAACACTGTGCTACTCTATCTTGTAATTGTGAGGACATATAACGCTGTATCCAGACAAAATGTGTAGGATTTGATCATTGTATCATTTATATATATATATATATATATATATATATATATATATATATATATATATATATATATATATATATATATCCTTCTGCTGTAAATCATATCCAATAAAATAATTAAAGAAGTAAAATGTCTTCATATAAGGCGACCAAAAGGTTAAATGTGCGCCTAACTATGTGGAATGTGTGTAAAATGTGCTGCTTTTACTAATAGATCTCCATGTTTCTCATCCCTGCATTGCAGGGAATGAGAAACAGAAGGATCGTTCTCCCTGTACAGAGCTTTGTGTTGATTGTCAACACAGAGCGCTGTGCTGCGATTGTACATGGCAATTAGCAGGTCAGAGCCATGAATCATTGGCCGGGACTTGCTGACAGGCCTCCGCTGTGTACAATCAGAGCAGGTGCCTGCCAGGGGCCTGCTTGCGCGTGCCCTAAACCCAGAAGTAGGCAGCACTGTATGGCTATGTTGCTCTGCCTACAGTACATTGCAAGCGGATGGTCGAGAAGTGGTTAATTATTTACATTTATTTTTTTGTTTGTTTTTTTATTTGTTCCTCATAAGGATGTCCCTGCTGTTGTCAAGCAAACACAGGTAGGGGCAAAACGGAAAAGCTGTAACCAAATGGTTCAAGCTATCTTTTCCATGGACTATTGGGTGTCATGGAAGTATTACTGGGTGGAGGTGGCACAATATGCACTCAAGGTATTAATCTGCCCTGCGGCACATGTCATGTCAGAGAGGCGGCTCTGGGGGGAAATTTTATATCAGACCTGGGTCACAGGGGTCTTCCAAACACCCACTACAGATGTTACAAAGAAAAACGTTTTTTTTTATATGTTTAAGGCGGAACTGTAAAGAAATACCTTTACAGCGCACAACCCCCCAGGACACTGCAATGTTTGTTTAAATGCTTGTTTATGCCTAGGGTACCCGTAGAAATAACATTCACTTACCTTATCACTTGCTCCCTCAGATACTTCCTTCCATGCAACTGGTTCTTCTACAATCCGATCTAGCCGAACGCAGATGTGACATCATTACACACAATGCAGGAATAATAGTCCTGCATTCCAAGTGAGGATACCAATATACCAAAGACCTGCTCACAAGCCAGAGCATCTGAGAGAAGAGGTGAGTGTCCTGGAGTTCAGCTTTAACTAATAAAATACTTTTTAGGAATATGGGGATACAGCAGGGGTTTGTTGTGCACCTGTGGTGAGGGTGTACAGCATTTACATTTTTTTTTTTTTCAAAAAATTTCGTGAGGAGCTGTGAAAAAGGCAGCTCTTGAACCGGACTGTAGGCAACAGCAGTTTGATGTGCTCTAATCATCCCAAAGTAGAAATTATAATCTGAAAATAAAGTCTCAATTAATAAAAAAGTAGCTAAGGTGTCCACAGTTGAAGAGCTAGCTATTGATTATTTGTTGAGGGCAGAATTTGGTCCTTAGAAGGATTTTTGAGTGCACAGATCTGTGCACACAAGCTAAAAAAATAATAATAATAATAATATTAATAATAATACCCCAAAAATCTAGTTAGGGTGTTGACGATTATAGAGCTAGTTATGAATCTGTTGTTAAGGAGAAATATTGTTCCTTAAAAAAAAATTGGAGTGTACAGATCTGTGCGCACAGGCAGGGCACATAAGAAAATGCTCAGCACTGCAATTCAAAGAACTGAAGCATTGCTTGTTAAAGTAGAATAAACATAACCCGTAAAATCCCAAAAAGCTTGTAAATGTTGTTATCACTTAGAAAAACTATTTTTTTAATCACTAGCTATTTCGTTAAAATAACTGCTGGTGATATCCTGATATAAAAGTAGGAAACCTGAGTGCCCTGGAGCATGGCAATTAGTGGCCCTTCATAATCTGATGAGCAGGGCACCACCAGTAGCAAGGTGACAGCTCAGGAAGCGAGGGAGACCCACAGTGATACGCATCTGTAGCCCAAGGAGTGATCTATCGTGGGCAAGTGGAAGGTCTGGACTGGCCAGCAAGTGACCCAGGAAATGAGAAATTAAATGAGAAAAACTAGCAGTGTCACCAAAAAGGTGGGGGTAGGTAGGTGTCAGCCAGGTGCACTGTCAGTTTTACTAGGCTGATGTATAGGTGCCATCCAGATTTACTGTCAGTGTTATTGGAATGGTGTGTAGATGGCAGCCAGGTGGACTGTCATTGCTATTGCCAAGTTTTTAGAAAGAGTCAATATTTGCAGTGTTGACCTTGCTTTTTCATGACCTCTGTCGTTCGCCCTGGCATGCTGTCAATCCACTTCTGGGCCAGATCCTGACTCATGGCAACCCATTCTTACATACTCAATGCTTGAGTTCTCAATGGGATTAGGGTCTGGGGAGTTTCCTGGAGTTTCCTGGCCATGAACCCAAAATTTCAATGTTTTGTTCCCTAAGCCACTTGGTTATCACTTTTGCCTTATCGAAGGTGCTCCGTCATGCCGGAAAAGGCATTGTTCATCACCAAACTGTTCTTGGATATTTGGGAGAAGTTGCTCTCGGAGGATGTTTTTTTGTACCATCCTTTATTTACGGCTGTGATCTTAGGCAAAATTGGCTGAGAAGCAACCCCACAACTGTTGGCATGACACAGGACTGATGGAAGCGCTCATCCCGTCTTCTCCAGGCAGGGTTTTTTCCGGGTAACCCCAAACAATAGGAAAGGGGATTCATCAGAGAAAATTACTTTACCCCCAGTCCTCAGCAGACCAATCCCTGTACCTGCTGCAGAATATCAGTCTGTCCCCGAGGGTTTTCCTGGAGAGAAGTGGCTTCTTTGCTGCCCTTCTTGACACCAGGCCATCATCCAGATGCACTCACACCTGTCTGCTACTCAACCATGAGTGAAAGAAATGTTTTTGTGTTATCATTCATATTCTGAGAAAAATCAAAGAAATCATCAATTCTGCCAGGGTATGTAAACTTATGAGCATTATGCCCCATACAGACGGTCATTTTTTGTGATGAAAAAAAAATGACGTTTGAAGTGATGAAAAAAAACGACATTTTTGAAACTTCATTTTAAAAAACGATGTAGCATACACACCATCATTTTGAAAAATGATGAACAAAGTGACGGCACTCTAAAGGGGAAGTTCTATTCGCCTTGAGGCTGCTTTTAGCTGGTTACTTGTTAGTAAAAGATGATTCGTGCTTTTTTGTCTGTTACAGCGTGATGAATGTGCTTACTCCATTATGAATGGTAGTTTTACCTCCCGTCTCAAAACTTGCTTCTGGGCATGTGCGGGTTTAAAAACATCGTTTTGCCCACACACTATCATTTTCATTGACACAAAAAATGACATTTTGAAAAACGACACAAAAAATTCAAGCATGTTCGAATTTTTTTTTTGTCATTTTTCAGAAGACATAAAATGACATTTTGCCCACACACGATCATTTTAATTGACATTTTTAAAAATGTCATTTTATTTCATCACAAAAAATGACCGTCTGTACGCGGCATAACTGTATATTAGCTACCATGTGTCTATACATGTAATTACATGTTCTTTTTTCTCTTTGGTTTCACTTTTTAAACTGGGCAGCACTGTAATCTCACAATATCGCACAAGATTACAGGCAGCCCACCTCCTTCTATACAGATCTTTCCCATTTTTTGAGGAAAAACTTCTCCTCTGATCACCCGTTGAGAGCAGAAGTTCTCGGCTTCATAAACAGGCTACAGAGGAGATCATTTTCCTCTGAGAACTGCCGAGAACTCAACTGAGAAAAAAAAAACGTCTCCGTTTAATAAACGTATTATATATTTCCTTCTCTGAACTGACTTGAACCCCTTTTCTGCAAAACGTTGTGGTGAATTGACAGTTGCAGAATCACATGTGATATTTAGGGAAATATGCATGCAATCTGATTCTGTGAATGGAGCCCACTGTGTCTTATGCCGCATACACACCATCACTTTAAATGATGAAAAAAAAACATTTTCTGTGAAGTAAAAAACGACCTTTTTGAAACTTCAATTTTCTAAGACGAAGTTGCCTACACACCATCGTTTTTCTCACAATGTTCTAGCAAAGCGAGGTTACGTTCCACCACGTTTTTCCATTGAAGCTTGCTTCATAACTAGCTTCTGGGCATGCGCGGGTGTAAAAACGTCTTTTTAAACGACGTTTTTTGCTACACACGGTCAATTTCTGTGAAGTAAAAAACGACGTTTTGAAAAACGACACATAAAATTGAAGCATGCTTCAATTTTTTTTGGTAGTTTTTTACAAGACATAAAACAACGTTTTCCCCCCACACACGGTCAATTAAAGTGACGTTTTTAAAAACTTCGTTTTTTTTCATCACATAAAGTGATGGTGTGTACGGGGCATTAGGCCTCATACACACGACCGAGTAACTCGACAGAATCCATCAAGAAACTTGGTGGGAGAGCTTTTTTGCAGAGGAAACCGGCCGTGTGTACGTTTTTCATCGAGGAAACTGCTCGACGAGCAAAAAAGAGAACAAGTTCCTCGACGGGAGTCTCAATTTCCTCGTCGGGCTGGTTTTCGACGAGAAACTCGAGTGTGTGTATGCTAAGAAACCCGCGCAAGCTCAGAATAAAGTATGAAACGGTAGCGCACCTTCGGTAAAAGTAGCATTTGTAATGGAGATAGCACAATCGTCACTCACCATACTTTTACTAACACACGGCAACACGAGATTAGCAAAAGGAGCCCCAAGGGTGGCGCCAATGGAATCGAACTTCCCCTTTATAGTGCCGTCGTACGTGTTGAACGTCACCGCCTTTTGAGAACGAGGAGATTTGGTCTTTAACGTGTGTACGCAAAGAAAGCCTGTCGAGTTCCTCCACAAGCCTAACAAGGAACTCGTTGGGGAAAAACAATGTGTCTCGCCCGACGAGTTACCCGGTCGTGTGTACGAGGCCTCATTCTGAGATTTCATATTTATTATAGCAAAATATAGAAATGTTTGTGAAATGACACACTGCTTTTCACCACATTCTGTTATCCGTTGATTTTATTTCGATTTGCTTATTCTATATAATATTTTTTCTTTGCCGTTGCCCAAGGTACCTTTTTCACTTCTTGTTTAGGCTTTGGGCAGAAATTTACCCCTAAAAGTTTAATAAAAAATATTGTTCAATAACAACATACATTCCACATTATTCATTATGCTATCAAAATGACTGTGTGCTGTAAATTGTGGTCGTCTGATCGAGGGGGCGATTCCTATTTAAATGAGGCGCGCTCCCGCGCCGGACATACGGCGCATGCGTGTGACGTCATTTTTCCCGACGTGCATCGCGCGAACGTACTTTACGTCGGGCTTTGTTGATTGCGACGGGACAATAAAGTTGCGTCGGGTTAAAAAAAAGTTACGCGCCAGGGAAAAAAAAATCGAAATTTAAAAAAAAACGCGGCGATCGAAAAAAAGGTTTGTTTTTACAAGGTCTAAACAGTTTAGGCCTTGTAAAAGCATCCCTAATTTTACGCATGCAAAACGTAACTTACGCAGAAAACACAAAGCTAAAAAGCTTTGTGGATCTGCCTAAGTACTCATTTGCATACGCAAAGCGGCATTTCGACTCGAAATGCCCCCAGCGGCGGATGCGGTACTGCATCCTAAGATCTGACAGTGTAAGTCTATTACAGATGTCAGATCTTCTGCCTAACTTTGGAAAAGTCCTTCGGAGGATCGTTTCCAAAGATAGGCACAGGGATACGCAGGCTGAACAGCAGTTCCGCCTGCGTATCTCTTTTGAAGATTTGGCCCTCTCTCCCTCTCCTTAGTCTCAAAAATAAAATTTCACTTTCTGCGATCAAAATGTAGGCATTTCCAGCCTTTATTGTAAGTTACGGCACAGTGTTGACTGCTACTGAGGGAGAAAGGAGAGACTATTAGGGAGATAAGATAAGGCACTATCCTTGTAAGTTTGTCAGGTTTTTCCTGAACGATCAGTACTGCTATAGCCAGCAACATCCTGCAGCAGTAAATCTTTAAGCAGTCAGCAGATCAGCCTTTAGTGATTCACCAATTATCTGCACAGTGCCGAGAATACAGGACAACTGAGGCTGTCCAGAACAGGGTGAAACAGGGCCATGAATTTTAAACAGTATAGGATCCTATTTTTAATGTTTTACTTAGCTATACCTGCAAAAGGGGCCATCATGAAGTCATCTTTCACACTCACGGATCCCGTGAGGATCTGTTGCTTTATCATCCGCTTGCTCAGTGGGGATCGCTCCGTTGATCCCCGCTGAGCTGGCGGATGACAGGGCGGTCCTTGCACACTGTGCGGGAACCACCCTGTCAGATCTCTGCTCTTCTCTATTGGGGGATCTGATAAAACATGGACCGTCTGTCCGTGTTCACCCGATCCGATCCACAGACGGATGGAAAAATATTTTTTTCCTCCGTCTGCAGAATCGCACCATAGCGGGGGGGGGGGGGGGCGATGAGATTGGGTGTCAGCTGATGTTCATCTGCTGACACCCGCTATCCAATAGGGATTAACCACTTGACCACTGGGCACTTAAAACCCCTTCCTAACCAGATCAATTTTCAGCTTTCGGTGCTCTCACAATTTGAATGACAATTACTCAGTCATACAACATTGTACCCATATGACATTTTTTTCCTTTTTTTTTTACACAAATAGAGCTTTCTTTTGGTGGTATTTGATCACCTCTGGGTTTTTTATTTTTTGCGCTATAAAAGAAAAAATACTGAAAATTCAGTAAAAAAAATATCTAGTTTCTGTCATATTAGCAAGTTATTTCTCACATACAGCATATGCATACCACAAATTATACCCCAAAACACATTCTGCTATTCCTCCTGAGTATGGCGATATCACATGTGTGAGACTTTTACACAGCGTGGCCACATACAGAGGCCCAACATGCAGGAAGCACCTTCAGGCGTTCTGCAGCACCCAGGCCAATCCTGACATTTCTCTTCTATGTAAAAATCCTCATTTATTTGCTAGAAAATTACATAGAACCCCAAAACATTATATATGCTTCTTTAGCAAAGACCCTAGAGAATACAATGGCGGCCATTACAACTTTTTATCTCGCACTGTATTTTAGCAGCAATTTTTTGAACCCGTGTGTTGCGGTACCTCTCTCCATACACCGTCCTTAGTGGCCAGTAACCCAATCCCCTCCAGTAACGAGACCAAGCTCCATTATGAGGGTAAAACACAAACTCATTTACTGTGGGCTACCCGCCCGTATTTATGCAGGTCTCCCACCTGGTGGACACTCCCCTAGGGGACCAGATGGGAGACTGAAATAACAGACATTAAAATCTATAACTTTATAACTGCCGAACATTTTATATTCATATAACGTATCCCCAGATAGCCTGGAACTGAGGGCATATTATTTATGCAGGTCTCCCACCTGGTGGACACTCCCCTAGGGGACCAGATGGGAGACTGAAATAACAGACATTAAAATCTATAACTTTATAACTGCCGACATACGAATGGGCGAGTTCATGTAAAACGGCAAAGCAGACGAACACAATATGTCCAGTATACGGATGGGTCCGTCACATGGCTCCCTCCTTGTGGAACACTCCGGCAGACCCGGCTTGACCCTTTGGCGGGTCAACTTGGGGATGACCGGACGGAGAAGGCGTAGAGACGTCTGTTTGCCGAGATAATCCATCCGCATTCCCATTCTGCTTACCGGGTCGGTAGCTGATGGTGAAATTGTAAGGCTGTAGTGCCAGACTCCACCTCAGCAGTCTGCCATTGTCTCCTGAGACCCGGTTAAGCCAAACTAGGGGGTTGTGGTCCGTAATGAGGGAAAATTCTTGTCCGTATAAATAAGGACTCAATTTCTTTAGTGCCCAGACCAGGGCTAAACACTCCTTCTCCACTGCCGCATAACTCACTTCCCTGGGTAGTATTTTTCTGCTGAGATACGCGACAGGGTGCTCCCCTCCATCTTCCCCGACCTGGCTTAGCACAGCCCCCAGTCCATACATGGAAGCATCCGTATGGACGAGAAAACGTTTGTTAGGCACTGGGGCAGCCAGGACAGGGGCATTCACTAGAGCTTGCTTCAGGGCCCGAAACGCGGCTTCACAAGCTGGCGACCACAGGACCTGCTTAGGTAAGTTTTTCTTAGTCAGGTCCGTCAAGGGCTTGGCCACCGTACAGTAGTCGGGGACAAAACGTCGGTAATACCCTGCCGTCCCCAGGAAGGCTAGCACTTGGGTCTTGGTGATAGGTGTGGGCCAGTTAGCTACCGCCTCGACCTTAGCTGGCTCTGGTCGCTGGGTCCCACATCCTACCCTGTGACCCAAGTACTGCACTTCTGCCATGCCTAAATGGCACTTATCTGGCTTCAAGGTCAGGCCGGCGGCCCGAATCTTGTCCAGCACCACCCCCACGTGGACTAAATGGTCTTCCCAAGTCTCGCTGTAGACCGCAATGTCATCCAGGTACGCACACGCGAAGTCCTGGAAGCCATCGAGGAGTCTATCCACCATACGCTGAAAGGTAGCCGGAGCATTCTTCATTCCAAATGGCATAACCTTAAACTGGTATAGGCCAAATGGGGTGACGAAGGCCGACTTAGGGATAGCATCCTCGGCCAGGGGGATCTGCCAATAACCCTCGCACAGGTCAATGGTGGTCAGGTAGCGCCCCCTGGCAATGCGGTCTAATAATTTGTCTACCCGGGGCATCGGGTACGCGTCAGTGGTGGTCCGTTCGTTGAGCCGCCTGTAATCTACGCAGAACCGGGTGGTCCCATCTTTCTTAGGCACCAGGACTACAGGCGAGGCCCAAGGGCTGTCTGACGGCTCGATAACCCCCAGCCGAGTCATCTCCTGTATCTCCGTCCGCATTTCCTCTTGGACTGCTTCAGGGATACGGTATGGGGGTTGTCGTAGGGGGTTCTGTCCGGGCGTCTCGACTTTGTGCATAGCTAGTGTGGTGTACCCGGGTTCTTGGGAGAACGTTGCCTGCTTCTCCCACAGAAGCTGTCTTGCCTGTACCTTCTTTGCTGGGTTTAACCGGTCTCCTAGCTGCACAAGGCTCGTAAGGTCCGTCTGGGGATTCCTCTCTAACAAGTCAGGTAAAGGTAAGTTCTCGGGGTCATCCGTAGCTGGGGCACAGACTGCCGCAACATCTTCTGGTCGCTCCTGATACTCCTTTAACATGTTCACATGAAAGGATCGCTGGATCCCTTCATCTGAACAGCTGGCTATAAGGTAGGTAGTATCACATATCTGCGCTAATACTTTATACGGGCCCTGCCAAGATGCTTGCATCTTGTTTGCCTTCACAGGTTTGAGCACTAGAACCTTCTGCCCAACCTGGAAGACCCGCTGTCGGGCGCCCCGATCATACCACCGCTTCTGTCTCCCCTGGGCCGCCTGGAGATTCTCCCTTACCATCAGGGATAGTTTCTCCATGCGGTCCCGGAGTTCCAGGACATATGGTACTATGGGGGTCCCTTCTTGCTCTGTCTCCCCCTCCCAGTGTCCTCTAATGAGATCTAGGGGTCCTCGGACCCTTCTCCCATAGAGTAACTCAAAGGGGGAGAACCCAGTAGATTCCTGGGGCACCTCTCTGTATGCAAATAGCAGATGAGGCAGGAATCGCTCCCAGTCTCTGCAAGTGTCAGTAAAGGTCCTCAGCATCTGTTTGAGGGTACCATTAAATCGCTCGCAGAGGCCGTTGGTATGTGGGTGATACGGTGAGCTAAGCAGCGGTTTAATGCCGCACACCTTCCACAGTTGCTGGGTGAGCACAGCGGTAAACTGAGTTCCCTGATCAGAGAGAATCTCCTGAGGGAACCCGACCCTAGTGAATATCTTAACCAGGGCATCAGCTACTGTCTCTGCCTCGATATTAGACAGCGCTACTGCCTCTGGGTAACGTGTGGCATAGTCCACCACGGTAAGAATGTACTTCTTACCGGAGGGGCTAGCCCTGGCCAGTGGACCTACAAGGTCAACGGCTATGCGGGAAAAGGGCTCCCCAATGATAGGCATCGACTGAAGCCTAGCTTTTGGGTGATCTCCCCGCTTTCCTACCCGTTGACAGGTGTCGCACGTGCTACAATACATCCGCACGTCTCGGTTCAAATTGGGCCAGAAAAAGTTTTGTGTGATCCTATGAGCTGTGCGGTGGGAGCCTAGATGGCCCGCTAACGGCACATCGTGCCCAATCCGTAAAATCTCCTGCCGGTACTTGGCAGGTACCACTAGCTGTCGCTTGTGCGGAGGGGTGCTCGGTTTTTGGGACGGTCTCGGGATCCTGTACAGCCTATCCCCCACCCACTCGTAGTGCTCCCCATCTACTCCTTCCTCCCCTGAGTCGGCCCTGGCCCTGTACTTCGCTAACGTCGGGTCTTCCCTAGTCTCCCTTCCGTACATCTCTGGGGTATCCCAGCCTAAAGGGGCCGGATCTAACATACACGTCGGGGTAGAGGGTCTTACCTGGGTCGCAGCAGCAGGTGGGCCGGCTTCGGTGGCACTTGTCTGGGCCCGGGTCGTGACAGCGTCTACTGCAGCGGGGCCCATGGGAGTATAGGCTGAAAGGAGGGGGGCCAAGTCATTGCCAAGGAGGACATCGGCGGGTAAGTCTTTCATAACCCCCACGTTCACTTGTCTAGCGCCCACTCCCCAATCCAAATGTACCCGGGCAACGGGTAGTCGGAACACGGCACCTCCGGCTACTCGTACTGCGACCGTGTCCCCGGTATGTTGGTTCTCGGATACTAGGTGCTTCTGGAGTAAAGTCATGGTCGCACCGGTATCCCGTAGGCCACTGACCTCCTTCCCGTTGACCTTGACACACTGTCTGTGGTGCTGCCTGTTATCTCGGTGGGCCGCCTGAACGGGGTCGGCCTCATGCAGAATACCCCAGCATTCCTCTTCCTCCACACAGTGAGTTGCGGGGAGAGGTGGTCGTGGATTGGCCCTTGGGGGTCTCTTCCAGGACTGACTTTGGTTGGCATTGTTCATCGGGCACTCCGGTCGCTTGTGTCCCAGCTGATTGCATAGGTAGCACCGACTGGGTTGGGAGTATTCCCGAGAGTTAAACCGGGGTGAGCGGGAAAACTGGGTCGACGGAGGGGGTGCTGAGGGCCGATTCATAGGGGGTTGGTAAATAGTAGCTGCTGGCTTGTATTCCACCCTGGCGGGAGCCTTGGTGGCTGAATTGTCCAATTTTCGGGCATCCGTATACTCATCCGCCAGGCGAGCTGCTTCATGGAGAGTGGAGGGTTTACGGTCCCTTACCCACTCTCTGACCCCTGTTGGTAATTTGTCGAAGCAATGTTTCAACAGAAACATCTGTAGCACCTCCTCTCCGGACACAGCCTGGCACCCCGCCATCCAGTGTGCGGCGGTGCGGTGCACCTTACATGCCCATTCAACGTAGGAGTCCCCAGTCGTTTTTACAGTGTCCCGGAACCTCCTTCGGTATGCCTCGGGTGTAATGGCATACCGGGAGAGTAGAGCTTTCCTGACGGCCACATAATCCCCGATCTCCTCGTCAGGGATGGCCCGAAAAGCCTCACTGGCCCGGCCGGATAACTTGCCGGACAATATAGGGATCCAGTCCTCCAGGGGTACCTTGTGCAGGGCACATTGCCGCTCAAAATCGGCAAGGTACCCATCGATCTCTCCTTCTGTCTCACTGAAGGCTTTAAATGCTGCAAACGGCACCTTCTTTCTTTCCCCCGTGTCTGCTATGACTGGGGCTGCTGCAGTGCCGCTTTGGCGTAGCAGGTTGGCCTCCACAGCGGCTTGGACTTGGGCGATAATTTCCGCAGATGGGTTGGGACCATAATGGGCCAGCCTAATTCTTACCGCCCGGTCAAATCTCTCTTCTTCGGGGGTTCTGTCGTCTGGGCTGAGTCCATTGGTTCCCTCTGCTGCTGGTACTCCATCCATTTCCAGCAATAATGTGATAATGTCCCCCTTTTTGAGGTTACTGGCCTGTCCGCCTCTTTGCTCTAATAAATCCTTTAAGGTAGCTCTTCTCAGGTTTTGGTATTGCAATTCCATTTGGTCCTGGTTGTAGTGGTTTCTTTGGGCGCTGAGGTTCATCCCGTCGCTTGCCACCAGTTGTTGCGGTACCTCTCTCCATACACCGTCCTTAGTGGCCAGTAACCCAATCCCCTCCACTAACGAGACCAAGCTCCATTATGAGGGTAAAACACAAACTCATTTACTGTGGGCTACCCGCCCGTATTTATGCAGGTCTCCCACCTGGTGGACACTCCCCTAGGGGACCAGATGGGAGACTGAAATAACAGACATTAAAATCTATAACTTTATAACTGCCGAACATTTTATATTCATATAACGTATCCCCAGATAGCCTGGAACTGAGGGCATATTATTTATGCAGGTCTCCCACCTGGTGGACACTCCCCTAGGGGACCAGATGGGAGACTGAAATAACAGACATTAAAATCTATAACTTTATAACTGCCGACATACGAATGGGCGACTTCATGTAAAACGGCAAAGCAGACGAACACAATATGTCCAGTATACGGATGGGTCCGTCAAATTATACCCCAAAACACATTCTGCTATTCCTCCTGAGTATGGCGATATCACATGTGTGAGACTTTTACACAGCGTGGCCACATACAGAGGCCCAACATGCAGGAAGCACCTTCAGGCGTTCTGCAGCACCCAGGCCAATCCTGACATTTCTCTTCTATGTAAAAATCCTCATTTATTTGCTAGAAAATTACATAGAACCCCAAAACATTATATATGCTTCTTTAGCAAAGACCCTAGAGAATACAATGGCGGCCATTACAACTTTTTATCTCGCACTGTATTTTAGCAGCAATTTTTTGAACCCGTGTTTTTAAAAAAAAAAAAATACAGGTTTGTGCTTTAAAAAAACACAAAACAGTAAAGTTAGCCCAATGTTTTTGCATACCAAACATGTCACCCTTCAAAATTGCACATGCTCGTGGAATGGCGCCAAACTTTGCTACTTAAAAATCCCCATAGGCGACGCTTTAATTATTTTTACTAGTTACATGTTTTCAGTTACAGAGAAGGTCTAGGCCCAAAATGATTGTTCTCGCTTTAACGTTCGCAGCGATGCCTCATATGTGGGCGGGACTTACGTGTGCGTTCGCTTCTGCGTGCGAGCACACTGGGACAGGGGCACTTTAAAAAAAATATATATATTTTAATGTTCATTTTACTTTATTTATTTTAGTTTAAAACTTTTTTCCCCAAAAATTAATTTTTTGATCACTTTTATTCCTATTATAAGGAATGTAAACATCCCTTGTAATAGGAATATAGCATGACAGGTCCTCTTTACAGTGAGATATGGAGTCAATAAGATCCCACATCTCACCTCTAGGCTGGGAAGCCTGAAATAGTAAAAAAAAATAAAAAAATGATCCTGGCTTCAATCGTATCGGTGAGTGGCGAGTATTGCGGGGTATTGCAGGGTATTGCGGAATATTGCAGGGTATTGCGGAGTATTGCGGCGTATTGCAGGGTATTGCGGAGTATTGCATGGTATTGCGGAGTATTGCGGTATTGCGGGGTATTGCAGAGTATTGTGCAGAGTATTGTGCAGGGTATTGCAGAGTATTGCACAGGGAATTGCAGGGTACTGCAGAGTATTGCACACAGTATTGCAGAGTATTGCACAGGGATGGATGGCTGGATCTGTGACTGCAATTGTCACAGATCCAGCCCACAGTGCTGCTGCTGCCTCCGCCCTCCCCCCTCTCCTCTCACACTGTACCGATCGGGACGGAGCGATCACGTGGTAAACCGCCGCTATCAGCGGCGATTTACCGTGATCCGTGATGCGCCGGGTCCGGACACTCCTGTGTGCGCGCCCCAGGAGGCGCGTGGGAGCGCGATTCTGGTAGCACGTTAATTAACGGCCTCCCGGAGTTAAGCAACTGCCCTGTAGACGTACTTTGTCTATAGGGCGGTTGTCAAGTGGTTAATGTATCCGAAAACGGATGGATAAAATACGGACATAGGATCCTCTTTAAATGCTTCTGTGGAAGCCAAAAAAAAACTGATTATTTGAAAAAAATGTAACTTTTTTTAAAATTGTATATGTAAAGCCAAAGCAACATACAGTAAATAAAAACCCCATTACTGGAATTTAGCAAAACCTTATTTAATACATTGTTATTATTTCCAAAATGATGTGTACAACAATAGTTTCACATCACATTTGTAAATTTTATGTACCCTCCCACAGCTTCCTGTTCATTTTTTTTTTTTGCCTGCCACATGAACCTTACTCATGATAAGCATTTATCATTACAAAATTTAAACAAAATGTTAGAATTTATTTTTCAAACAGCTGCCTGAAATTTCAGTACAAACCTTATCGACTTTACATCTCATTTGTTGGAGGAAATTATCTAGAATATGGTTAAACAATGATGACTTTTTCGTTAGAAAAGGAAAATTACTCATCTACTGTCAATTAACCCCTAAGGCTCCAAGCACACTAGCATCTTTTAAGCTAAAAAAAATGCTGGGAAAACGCTGCATAAAAAATGCTGGTAATCACTTTTTGTAGTAGCGTTTTCAGGAGCGTTTAGGAGTGTTAGCATTTTATTAGCATTTTTGCAGTTCCTTTAAAAAAAAGTGGGAAAAAAAGCTCAAAAACGCTATTAGTAGTGTTTAGGAACATTTCTGCTGGAAAAACTCTCCAAGAAACTCTACAAAAAACTGAAAATTTATTATCAGTACTTACCGTAATTTTCCTTTCCTGATGGACTCCATGGCAGCCTACGTGTGGGTTTACCCCGCCTCCTCTCCAATGCTATAGGACCCCCTACCCTATAAGTTTGAGCTCACCGGTAGAGACTGTGTTCCGTAACTAGCCTACTCTAGACCGATGGGGGGGAACTCCGGCTGCCATGGAGTCCATCAGGAAAGGAAAATTACGGTAAGTACTGATAATACATTTTCCGTTTTCCTGACAGACTCCATGGCAGCCTACGTGTGGGAAATAACTAGCCAATCCACACGGGTGGGTATGATGAACAGAAAATACATTTGATTTGACCTGTCAACCGACAAGTTTTACAAACAAAAGTCCATAGAAGGTAACGGAGCAGGCTCACTACAGAAAGTGACAAAAGGTAATAATGGAGGCCCACAAGGCCGTCCTACAGAAGACATCTGGAACCATAAGCTGGACTGTTGCCCATTAAACCGATATACGCCTAGTGGAATGTGCCCTCGCCGACTCCGGAGGAACCGGGTCCTCGCCTTTATAAGCTTGTTGGACAGACTGGACAATCCCGGCCACAATCATTCTGCTCGAGGCTCAACTGCCAGCATGCAGGACGAACAACTAGACAGTGTTTGAGACGGAGGAAGTAGCTCGCAAGCATACCCCCAAGATTTAATCTATGTCCAGAGGATGAATTCTAGTGGACTGGTAGGTCCAAAAGTTGAGGTAGGACGATTCACTGGCTCTTATGGGACCTTGAGGCAATCATAGATTTGAGTCGATCAAAGGAAAAAAGGCGTATGTCTTCTAGAAACCAATCGATCTGTCAGGGCATCCATTCCAGAGGCCTAGCTGCACGATCCAGAGTGTAATACCTCTTAAGCTTAAAGTTGCCGGTAAAGACTAGAGAGCAGGACCACTTCGGGAAGGACTTCCCAGGGGCAGAATTTGCTTGAATGACTGCACATGAAGGGACCACTCGTTGGTGACCAGCCGAATACATGTCAGGAAGACCACTGGGGCACTCTGGACTCCGGGATGTAAGCCGTTGACATGCAGGATAGGTTTTTCTGGACCCAAGACATAATGGACTTGACCTCCCTCTAAGTGCTCCCAGATTCTTCATATAGGAGATCACCGTGGTGTTGATCACTCTTAATGATACTGACTCTCTCTTCCGGGAACTGGAGAAAGACTGAAGGGCACACCAAGCTGCCTGAATCCCCAAGGTGTTCCAGTCCGGGTTGAGAAAACGTATACCTAGCTTGACTAGGGCAAGATCCGATCTGCAGAGGGCTCCCCAACCGGAGAATTAAATTGACCGTTGCCCCTTGGCATATGTAGCTGTAGGAAACATATTTGGCAAAGAAAAAAAGGATGCAACGTCTGCAGGGACCACTTGACCATAGGGGTCTTGGAGACCATTGAGCCGAAAATCTTTGGCACTGTGAGGCCCTCGGCCGTGAAAAGATTAGAGATAACAAAATTCTCTTCTGAGAAACTGGGATCTTCCCCACTGGGAGTGGGATGGTGCTTTCCACCATAGGAAAAAACTAAGCTGGGCTCCAGAGTACACTAGGTGCTGGATTGGTCCTAGGTGGCCTTTTACCCTGACCTATGAACCATCCAAAAGCTGGCCAAGGTGGAGACTACCTTCTCCCTGTGAACCAGCAGCTACCCTTTGTTCTGCGTCAGCAACAGGAGGTCAAAGTAGTGACACAATGAACCCTTCTCGTTCCGATGAGGGCCATTATGGCCAGAGGAATTCTTGAGAAGACTTGGGTGAGGTGGTCGGCTCAACAGGAAGGGAGACGAACTGTAGATGTTCTTGTCCAACTTGGAACTGGAGGTATTTGAGAAACTCCTTTGTCACTGGAACGTGGAGATAAGTATTTAAGTTGATTGAGAATAGTCGGTGGTCTGGCTGTACAGGTAGTCGACAGAGTCTTTGACTCTTTTAGATTTTATACACTGTTTAGGTAAGTCAGGACTGACACTGGTCGCCACAAACCTTCTTCTCCTGCTACGAGAGGGGAAGGGGGAAATATACCCCCTGGGGACCTCAGTCCCTACAGACATGTACCACTGCTCCCTGCGACTTCCATGAGTGGGGAGTATGCCAGGGACTCCACTTCTGTCTTGCAGGGGTATACTCTGAATATTTTGTTTGATGAAGAAGTTTTCTTGTCCACCATACTCCGCTCAGATGATATCCTTAATTCCTGTAAAAGGCAAAAAAGGAGAGAAAGAGTGTTCTTCCCCCGGATGCTTAAAGAACCCCCTTGCTTAGCCGGGGGATGGAATGGTCTACCCACACAAGGGCCTCCTTAACCATCTTGACTAGTGCCAGAAAGACATCAAATCCTCTGAAACCTTTCATCAACTTCCAACTCTCTGTCCGAAGAATCCAGCGAAGCAGCGTAGGGCTGGAAGGATCAAAATCCTTTAGGCCGCATTTAGCCAAGGAGCCATGTAGAAGGGTAGACTGGCTCTGTGTGTGGGATGTATCCCATTATTTAAGGGATTGCTCTACCACATGTTTCACCAGAGACTCAATATTTTATTGGACCCGTCTCCTTTTCCCTCAACCACCTGGGCATAACCTTGGTCACATAAAAACTTGCCTTCCGGAACTCATGTCCCATATCTCCAGCAGATTCTGCAATCAGCGCGGCTGTCATGGCAGTGAGTGTGGTGAATCGGAGGAGGAATGCAACGTCTCCTTCTAGTTGCAGGAGGAATGCAACGTCTCCTTCTAGTTGCAGGAGGAATGCAACGTCTCCTTCTAGTTGCAGGAGGAATGCAACGTCTCCTTCTAGTTGCAGGAGGAATGCTACGTCTCCTTCTAGTTGCAGGAGGAATGCTACGTCTCCTTCTAGTTGCAGGAGGAATGCTACGTCTCCTACTAGTTGCAGGAGGAATGCTACGTCTCCTTCTAGTTGCAGGAGGAATGCTACGTCTCCTTCTAGTTGCAGGAGGAATGCTACGTCTCCTTCTAGTTGCAGGAGGAATGCTACGTCTCCTTCTAGTTGCAGGAGGAATGCTACGTCTTCTTCTAGATGCAGGAGGAATGCTACGTCTTCTTCTAGATGCAGGAGGAATGCTACGAGGAATGCTACGTCTCCTTCTAGATGCAGGAGGAATGCTACGTCTCCTTCTAGATGCAGGAGGACTGCTACGTCTCCTTCTAGATGCAGGAGGAATGCTACGTCTCCTTCTAGTTGCAGGAGGAATGCTACGTCTCCTTCTAGTTGCAGGAGGAATGCTACGTCTCCTTCTAGTTGCAGGAGGAATGCTACGTCTCCTTCTAGTTGCAGGAGGAATGCTACGTCTCCTTCTAGTTGCAGGAGGAATGCTACATCTCCTCTAGTTGGAGCAGTAATGCAACGTCTCCTCTAGTTGGAGGAGGAATGCAACGTCTCCCCTAGTTGGAAGAGGAATGCCACGTCTCCTCTAGTTGGAGGAGGAATGCCACGTCTCCTCTAGTTGGAGGAGGAATGCCACGTCTCCTCTAGCTGCCGCAGGAATGCGACTTCTCCAGTTGCCGCAGGAATGCGACTTCTCCAGTTGCCGCAGGAATGCGACTTCTCCAGTTGCCGCAGGAATGCGACTTCTCCTCTGCTGACGGCGAATATCGTCTAGAACTGGACAATAAATGGAGAAATTGTGGTCTGGCAAGGTCTCGGACGTCCTGAACCACAAATTGCTGGTCCGATCTTTTAAAAGGGCTGAAAAGAAAAAAATGTGGGGGGGGGTGGGCACACCAAACGCAATCTCAAAACCCTTGAGAATGCAACCTCGGCCCCCTCCCCTTGCCTGCACGTACCCAGTGCGCAAGGGCTGGCTGCATAACCTCTGGACAGGACGTCAGCAAAAAATACATACAGTCTGCGGATGACCCATAAATGCTACCCAGACCAGGTAAGCCATTCCGAAGAAAAACATATATTTATTATTATTTTTTTTATAATATCAAAAATATATACATACACTAATAACATTATACAATTTTTTTTTTTTTTTTTTTAAACATATAGGACATCCTGGTGCAGACTCAGCTTGGGGGAAGCCACCGCTCACTGTCTGCAGAAAATTCCCGCACTGACAGGAGACAGACATTCAAATCCCCGGCCTGGTGGCGTCACCGCCCCTCCACCTCGCGCCTGCGCCGTGAAGACAGCCTAACGGCGCCTGCGCGGTCGCCGGACCACCCATCACTGCATGAACGCGCGAGCCAGGCCTCACTATCACAGAGGCCCCGCACATGCGCAGAGCGGCGGCAGCGCCCGCGACCCGGAAGTACCGTGGCACCATGGAACGCAAACACGTTCCATGCGCCGTGAGGGGACACAGAGGTACCGGAGAGTACCAGGAAATAAAGGGAAACAAACAAACAAATAGACACAGAGGCGACTGCCATGGAGGAAGTGAAAAAGGTTCAGACCTTGCCAGCCGTTGATGCGTCCACCTTCAGGCATACCGTGACAACCTCCATTCCATCACTGGGGTATATATTTTTGGAAGTGCGGTTGTTCACCTTTTTCTCTTCAAGCTTTGTTTCCATGCATTGCCTGCATCCAGGCTTCTGAGAGGACACTGATTGCTTAGTGCACTCAGCTGGAGTGGCAGTTCCCTTCTTCTCTATGGAGTATATACTGCCAAAGAAATGCACAGGCCCACTCGTAGCTCAGCCCTGAGCTGTACCGCATGGATGATATCCCAAACATTCGGGAAATATTCCAAACGGACGCCAGCAGGAACAAACGTGATGTAGGTCCATTTGGAGGACAAAAAAGGAACACAGTCTCTACCGGTGAGCTCAAACTTATAGGGTAGGTGGTCCTATAGCATTGGAGAGGAGGCGGGGTAAACCCACACGTAGGCTGCCATGGAGTCTGTCAGGAAACAATTTTTTCTTGCTCCTAGATGCTGAAGCTCAAAAAACACTAATGCCGCGTACATAAGACCATTTTTAATGTCATGGAAAAAACAACGTTTCTCTCAACGTGATTTTTGACAAGCTTGCCTTGCCTACACACGATCGTGGACAAAAAAAATGCTCAAGCAAATCGCGGTGACGTACAACACGTACGACGGCACTATAAAGGGGACGTTCCATTCGGATGGCGCCACCCTTTGGGCTGCTTTTGCTGATTTCATGTTAGTAAAAGTTTGGTGAGAGACGATTCGCGCTTTTCAGTCTTCGTGCTTTTCAGTCTGTTACAGCGTGACGAATGTGCTATCTCCATTACGAACACTAGTTTTACCAGAATGAGGGCTCCCGTCTCATAACTTGCTTCTGAGCATGCGTGTTTTTTCCCGTCGTTAAAGCCTACACATGACTGTTTTTCACAACTTGAAAAACGGTGAGAAAAATTAGAGCATTACATTTTTAATGGACATTTTTCGCATCGAGAAAAATGCTCTGGAGCCTACACATGATCGTTTTTAATGACCAATTTAAAAAATTGCATTTTTCACATCATGAAAAACGGTTGTGTGTATGCGGCATATTAGTCTAAAGTAGTGTGCATGAACACATAGGATAACACTTTAGCTTCTAGGAGCAGAAAAAATGCTAATAACAGCTCCTGGGAGCTTAAAAAAATGCTAGCGTGCTTGAAGTCTAATGCCGCGTACACCCGATCGGTCTATCCGATGAGAACGGTCTGATGGTGGACCGTTTTCATCAGTTAACCGATGAAGCTGACTGATGGTCCGTCACACCTACACACCATCGGTTAAAAAAACGATTGTGTCAGAACGCGGTGATGTAAAAAACACAACGACGTGTTGAAAAAAATGAAGTTCAATGCTTCCAAGCATGCGTCGACTTGATTCTGAACATGCATGGATTTTTAACCGATGGTCGTGCCTACTAACGATCGGTTTTGTCCTATCGGTTAGGAATCCATCAGTTAAATTTAAAACAAGTTGGCTTTTTTTAACCGATGGTTAACCACTTCCAGACCTGCGCACGACGATGTACGTCCTATTTTTAAAGATGGATATCTCGGTAACGGCAGCAGCTGCTGCCACAACCGAGGTATCAATCTTTAGTGTGCGCGGTCCGGTACACGATTCGCCGCAAGATCGCCGTTATTAGTCTAATTATGAGATGTGAGGTCTTTTTGACCCCAGATCTCATATTTAAGAGGACCTGTCATGCTTTTTTCTATTATAAGGGATGTTTACATTCCTTATAATAGGAATAAAAGTGATCAATTTTTTTTTTCAGTGTAAAAAGTAATAAAAATAAATATTTTAAAGCGCCCCGTCCCGACGAGCTCGCGCACAGAAGCGAACGCATACGCGAGTAGCGCCCGCATATGAAAACGGTGTTCAAATCACACTAGTGAGGTATCGCCGCGATCGTTAGAGCGAGAGCAATAATTCTAGCCATAGAGCTACTGTGTAGCTCAAAAAATGCAACCTATAGAATTTTTTAAATGTCGCCTATCAAGATTTTTAAGGGTAAAAGTCTGACGCCATGCCACGAGCGGGCGCAATTTTTAAGCGTGACATGTTGGGTATCATTTTACTCGGCGTAACATTATCTTTCACAATATGTAAAAAAATTGGGCCAAATTTATTGTCTTATTTTTTAATTAAAAAAAGTGAATTTTTTCCAAAAAAAGTGCGCTTGTAAGACCGCTGCGCAAATACGGTGTGACAAAAAGTATTGCAATGACCACTTTTTTATTCTCTAGGGTGTTAGAAAAAAATATATATAATGTTTGGGGGTTTTAAGTAATTTTCTAGCAGAAAAAACTGTTTTAGTCTTACAAACACCAAATCTGAAAAACACCTAAGGTCTGGAAGTGGTTAAATAACCGATGGCGTCCACACACGATCGGTTTTGACCGATGAAAACGGTCCATCAGACCATTCTCATCGGTTTAAACGATCGTGTGTACGCGGCAATAGTATGACTATATGAATAGGAGAAACACACTTGTTTTATAGAAATATTGTGATTCTTTGCACCACTGCATTAGGATCATCGGGAGGTAAGCACTGAGCACAGAGGGGTGACACATCAGATTGATATTATAGAAATGTTATAGACTTCTGCCTGGTATTCCTTTCGATTATAACGGCATACAGCGGGGTGGTCAGAAGAAGAGGTAAGTATTTACATTCCTCTTAAAAGGTACAGCTGTATTTTACATATTCAGCTTAGCATCAGAGTTGGTTTAATACATTCATTTAGTTGTGTGTGCTCTTCTTTAGGCATACATTCACGTGCATGAATGTGGGCCAAATGAAATGCCATGAATATTCATTCATAAGTGTACATTTTAGCATATGTTTTTACCTTGTATATGTAAATAAATTACTTTAGCTCAACAGCTGGGTGGAGTTCAGCAAAACTCCTGGGTGAACTCCTCCACCCAGCTGTTGAGCTACGATTTCCACAGTGATTCACCCGTACTGGAAAGTAGAGGGACTCTTTTGGGAGGATTAGAGACCCTGGCTGGGGTGTAAGCCACAAGCGATTCTGATCTCTTTCACACGAGATCAGGAAATCTGGTAAGCGGCAGTACATTTATTGGTGGAGGCAACTTTGATCTTTCTGGGATCATCACTTTTACCTTGGGTGTTTTGTTTGATACCACATACATCACCATTGGAGAGGACTTTTTTCAACACCTGAATAATAGTTTTTTTGGACTTTATATTTAACTAATTTTTAGTTTTTTCAAGTCAATTTGAATTTTCATCAATTGTTATTTGTTATTACCTTGATGAGATAGTTTCCCATTTGGGGCTAGTGTGTCATACTAAGGTTCACCGGAAAGGTCACTGTGTCATTGGATTTAGGGTTATATAGCTGGATTCACGTAGATGGGCTTAACGTTAGGCAGGAGTAGCGTATCTCATATACGCTACGCCGCCGTAAGTTAGAGAGGCAAGTTCTGTATTCGCAAAGCACTTGCGTCCTAAGTTACGGTGGCGTAGCGTAAATGTGCCGGCCTAAGCGCGCCTAATTCAAATTTTGAAGAGGTGGGCGTGTTTTATGCTAATGAATCGTGACCCGACGTGATTGACGTTTTTATCGAACGGCGCATGCGCCTTCCGTGGACATATCCCAGTGCGCATGCTCAAAATTACGCCGCAAAGACTTATTGGTTTCGACGTGAACGTAAATTACGCCCAGCCCCATTCACGGACGACTTACGCAAACGGCATAACATTTTTAAAATTCGACGCGATTCCAAAGTCCATACTTAACATTGGCTGCGCCATCTTTTTGGTGGAATATCTTTAGACCTGAAAACGCCTTATGTAAACGGCGTATCTTTACTGCGACAGGTGGGCGTACGTTCGTGAATAGGCGTATCTCGCTGATTTACGCATTCTAGGCGTAAATCAGCGTACACGCCCCTAGCGGCCGGCCTAAATAGACAGCTAAGATATGACGGCGCCCGCGGTCGTATCTTAGCTAGATTTAAGTGTATCTGAATTTGAGAATACACTTAAATCTACTGATAAGCCGGCATAACTCTCTCTGAATCTGGCTAATAGTCACTGTACTTCATATACTCCGCTTACATTGTGGAGAGTGGGGTGCAGGTGACTCTAATCATCACATATGGTGTTTCTCGTAATTGATTATAATTATTATCACGTGTATAACACCACTGTTATCATCAATTTTAGTTTCACATCGCAGCGCAGCTATTTTCTTTAACATTTACTCTCCATGGTGTACCTCACGTGGTTAGTTGCAGCAGCGTATTGTGCTTAATACACATTAACACAATTTTTTCTCGCATTTAATTTGGGACAGTGCAGTATTCTCACACTACTCATTGACAACTGTGACCACAAATATATGCACCATGGCTTTGGTGAACTCTTCGGTATAGGGACACCAAACTTAAATAAAAAAAATAGGAAGGAGGCGCACCAACCTAGTGCATTATTGTAAAGGACTTTAATAAATAATAGTAAAACACTCCATTATACTCACAAAAAGAGAAAATTCACAGGCATAAAAGCAAAGCACCATCAGACGCATGTCAGTCCAATAGGCTAGCTCTGAGGAAGTGGGCAAGTCCCCCAAAAACGGGCAAGTACCTCAAACGCATTGGATGCGCCTATTGGACAGCCACACGTCTGGTGCTGCTTTGCTTTTATGCCTGTGAATTATCTCTCTTTGTGAGTATAATGGAGTGTTTTACTATTATTTATTAAAGTCCTTTACGATAATTCACTAGGCTGGTGCACTTTCTTCCTATTTTTTCAATTTTAGCAGCAGGGGGAAGGTAGTTTTAGATGTACTAGTATATTTACATACATTAACAAATTGAAGCTGAACTCCAGCTAATACTTTCTATGCAGTTACAGCAAACAGTGTTTTTCATTTTGAGATAATGGTTTTACATAAATAAATAAAAGCTGATCGTTGTAAGCACCCCTGCCAGTATTAAATGGTTTGTCTCATCTCTTTTACAGATACATTCTGCTTGAGAGCTTCTTCTTTTGAAAAACAATAGACTCACTGGCCAGACCAGCAGGTGAAAATAGCAGAAAAAAGCCTAAAAAAAGAAAATTAATGCAGCCATCACATCTAAAAAAAATGGTAAGCTGCATTAAAATAAATGTTTGCTTTTGGGTTTAATACTGGTTTAATTTGTTAAGCACTGGGCTATGGGTCTTGAAATAGCTCCCAATTTTTTATGGAAAGTAGTCTATTACTATATTCATTTTTTAAAGGCCATTCAAAAATCTTGTATTTTATTGTTTTAAAAGAAATTCTGAGAGCTCTTATATACACAAATTTTGACACACAAATGCAAAAGAAATAACAAGGCCCCATTCACACTTGGTGATTTGTAATTACCAGAAGACTTGCCCCAATTTTGCCCGCGACTCCAAATTGCTTTTAAAACGCATGACACCCATTCACTCCTAATGGCACCTCAAACATGGTGTGATTTTTTCCATGATTGTTGCGCAACGGAATCGTGTGGAAATTGCGACAAAATGTGCCTTTAAAAATCATGTAAAGCTCCTTGACAAAAATAGAGCAGTAGATCCCTCAGGGCAACAAACGCGCATAGGGTAACCCATTGAAGGGCTGCCTTTTGCATGACATACAGAAACGCATGAAAATCGCAAGCTGGAGCGCTGGTTCCCGCTACATGAGATGTGAACAGAGCCTAAAATTTCCACAGAATATTACATGTCCATATTTTTTTTAGAGTCTATTCAAACAGTGTCAGTTAAAAATGTAAAATGCAATTAGAATATGAGGTGGTAGCGGTAATGTGAAGTAATATTTTTATTATTTAAACCACCATCATGAGCACACACAGCACAGAGGATATAAGAAATGTTAAGGCAGAAAAAGGGTTTGATATGCAATGCTTCCCCTGGTGTACTCCATTATGCACCGTACACACGATCGGGCTTTTGCCCGACCAAACGCCAACGGAATTCCATCGGAGGAAAAGAGAACATGTTCTCTATGTAAACTCCGATGGAATTCCTCGGAATTTCCGATGGGCATACATACGGTCGGAATTTCCTCGGAAATTCCGATCATGTGTACGAGGCATTAGATCAGCGTAGATTTGAATGATTGATCAAATTCTCCAAAAACTACATTGAGCAACTTTGTGAATGAATCAGTCTTCACTACACTAATGTGATGGAAGAGAGAAATCACGATTCAGGTCAGCACTAAGTTGATCCAGTTCCGCATGAGTAGGCACACTGGGGTAGATTTTCCAAAACTGGAGAGAGCGTAATCTTGTGTAACTGTGCATGGTAACCAATCAGCTTCTAACTTTTTCAATTAAGCTTTGACAATGAAACCTGGAAGCTGATTGGATTATATGCAGAACTGCACCAGATTTTGCACTCTCCAGTTTTAGCAAATCAATCCCACTGTCTTTTTTTTCATTATTAAGCACAAATGTAGTGTTGGGAGAATGTTCTCAATGTTTGAAGCAAATGTATCTGTGTGTGTGTCCTGGGGAGCAAATAAAAAGTTAAACCACAGTACTGCTGAATGCCCCTACCAGACATCTAAAATTGTAGACAGGTATAGAGGTGTAGACACTTCTAATCATTACTGCTAAATCAAAGCCTGTGATCCTCTAGGACAGGGGTGTCAAACTCAATTTCATTGTGGGCCGCATCAGCATTATGATTGCCCTCAAAAGGGCCGGTTGTATCTGTAAGATTAGATGTCCAGCGCATCCCCTCCCCTTACATTAGATTTCAAGAGCCACCCCACCATCAGAAGTTGAGTCCCCCAATCTCCTTTACATCACAGTGCACCCCCCTTACCTTATGCTGCTGCTGGGAAGAAGATGGGTGCATTGCTTGAAAGCAGAAAGTAATGCCCTGTACACATGATCGGTTCATCCGATGAAAACGGACCGATGGATTTTTTCATCAGATATCCGATGAACCTGACTTTCATCAGTCTTGCCTACACACTATCAGTTAAAAAAACGATAATTTCAGAACGTGGTGACGTAAAACACAACGACATGCTGGGAAAAATGAAGTTCAATGCTTCCGAGCATGCGTCGACTTGATTCTGAGCATGCGTGGATTTTTAACCAATGGACGTGCCCACAGACGATAGTTTTTTTCTATCCGTTTTTTAACCATCAGATAATTTTAAAACAAGTTCCTATTTTTTTCACCGATGGATAAAAAACCGATGGGGCCCACACACGATCGGTTCGTCTGATGAAAACGGTCCATCAGACCGGTTTCATCAGATGAACCGATCGTGTGTACGCGGCATGAGGGTCTGAAGTAGGACCAGAGAAGGGCTGGAGCTCTCGTGCAGCTGCAGGAGAGGTGCAAGGGCCACATGGAATGGCCTGGAGGGCTGGATTCGGCCCGTGGGCCTTGTGCTTGACACCTGTGCTCTAGGATAAAAAGATTGAGAAAGGCTGGCCTGGA
The DNA here is from genome assembly GCF_905171775.1 of Rana temporaria. Classification (NCBI taxonomy): domain Eukaryota; kingdom Metazoa; phylum Chordata; class Amphibia; order Anura; family Ranidae; genus Rana; species Rana temporaria. Next base: position 342,389,001 of record NC_053490.1, read on the forward strand.
CTGTGGCATTTTAGAAGATAGATAGAAATAGATAGAATATAGATAGAAAGGTTGAAGGACAAGGGCTGTCTGTCAAATGTCGGACGGTTTCTGTTGAACCAGACAGTACTGGTCCCGCATGTACAGGCTTTAGAGAGAAACTGCATGCATGCTTTCCTATTATTATCTCCAATGACTGTTATTTCTTCTTAATATACAGTAACTGTCCTCATTACTATGTTCATACATGTGGGTTGTGTTGAGAAATATTGATAACCTATAGTTTTGGTTTCTGAAAATACAATGCACTGTCTGCTGCTCCCTTTATGTGCTGTGTGGAAAGAATGGGACACACTTATTAAAAGTTAAATGTTTTATTGTTTGTTGATTAAATCTTTATTTCTAGTAATAAGAATCATAAGCTGTGGTTATTTTATTCAGTATTAATCATGACACAATGTCTGCATAAATAGTAATACTGTTGTGATTGAGCAGGGCTGCCGTTAGAAACCTGACAGAGCCCTCCAAAATATTAAAACAAATATTTTAGCTAAAAATACACTAAAATCATTATTAGTGGATAAAAACACAAAATAACTTTCTGCTAAATCTAAAACATAAAACTGTAATGACACAAAAAGTGAATCTCTGATTTTTGGAACCTCCCCCCCCCCTCCGGTGTCACATTTGGCACCTTTCAGGGGGAGGGAGGTGCAGATACCTGTGTAATACAGGTATTTGCACCCACTTCCGTGAATAGACTCCTGCGGGAGTCACGCTTCTTACCACCCTCATTTAACCCCCCACCCCCGCTGTCTTCTGGGAAACACACTGGTCCTAGGAGACAACGGGGACCAGTGAGGATGCGCCGCGCGACTAGCGCATGCATAGTTACATAGTTACATAGTTAGTCAGGTTGAAAAAAGACACAAGTCCATCCAGTTCAACCACAAAAAACAAAAAAACAAAATAAAAAACACAGTAAAATCCTATACACCCAACTCCATACCCACAGTTGATCCAGAGGAAGGCAAAAAACCCCAGCGGAGCATGATCCAATTTGCTACAGCAGGGGAAAAAATTCCTTCCTGATCCCCTGAGAGGCAATCGGATTTACCCTGGATCAACTATACCTACAAATCTTAGTACTCAGTTATATTCTGTACATTTAGGAAAGAATCCAGACCCTTCTTAAAGCAATCTACTGAGCTGGCCAGAACCACCTCTGGAGGGAGTCTGTTCCACATTTTCACAGCTCTTACTGTGAAAAAACCTTTCCGTATTTGGAGGTGAAATCTCTTTTCCTCTAGACGTAAAGAGTGCCCCCTTGTCCTCAGTGATGACCGTAAAGTGAATAACTCAACACCAAGTTCACTGTATGGACCTCTTATATATTTGTACATGGTGATCATATCCCCCCTAATTCTCCTCTTCTCAAGAGTGAATAGATTTAGTTCTTCTAATCTTTCCTCATAGCTGAGCTCCTCCATGCCTCTTATCAGTTTGGTTGCTCTTCTCTGCACTTTCTCCAGTTCTCCGATATCCTTTTTGAGAACTGGTGCCCAAAACTGAACTGCATATTCCAGATGAGGTCTTACTAATGATTTGTACAGGGGCAAAACTATATCTCTGTCTCTGGAGTCCATACCTCTCTTAATACAAGAAAGGACTTTGCTCGCTTTGGAAACCGCAGCTTGGCATTGCATGCCATTATTGAGCTTATGATCAACTAAAACCCCCAGATCCTTCTCCACTACAGATCCCCCCAGTTGTACTCCCCCTAGTATGTATGATGCATGCATATTCTTAGCCCCCAAGTGCATAACTTTACATTTATCAACATTAAACCTCATCTGCCACTCAGTCGCCCAATTAGACAGAGCATTGAGGTCGGCTTGTAAATTGGAGACATCCTGTAAGGACGTTATTCCACTGCATAGCTTGGTGTCATCTGCAAAGACAGAAATGTTACTTTTGATCTCAGACCCAATATCATTTATAAATATATTGAAAAGTAAGGGTCCCAGCACTGAACCTTGGGGTACACCGCTGATAACATTGGACCATTCAGAGTAAGAATCATTAACCACGACTCTCTGAATTCTGTCTTTCAGCCAGTTTTCTATCCATTTACAAACTGATATATCCAATCCTGTAGACCTTACCTTACACATGAGCCGTGTGTGCGGAACTGTATCGAACGCTTTTGCAAAATCCAAATATATCACGTCCACAGCCACGCCTCTGTCCAGGGTTTTACTTACCTCTTCATAAAAGGAAATCAGGTTTGTCTGACAACTTCTGTCTTTCATGAATCCATGTTGTCTGCTGCTTAAATAGTTTTTTTCCAGCAAGAACTCATCCATGTGGTCTTTTATTAAACGTTCCAGTATCTTCCCAACTATAGAAGTTAGACTAACAGGTCTATAGTTACTTGGTAAAGACTTTGTTCCCTTTTTAAATATGGGCACCACATTGGCCCTGCGCCAATCCAGTGGTACTATTCCTGTCTTTACTGAGTCCCTAAATATTAGATACAGTGGCTTTGAAATGACAGAGCTCAACTCACCTAGGATCCGTGGATGGATGCCATCAGGTCCAGGTGCTTTATCCACCTTTATTCTGTCTAAATATTTCAGGACCATATCACTTTTGAGCCATTGTGGATTTGGGGCTGTGTCACTCCCACCCCCATTTTGGACATGAGCTCCCCCATGCTCCATTGTATACACAGAGCTGAAGAAAGCATTTAATACATTTGCCTTCTCTTTGTCCCCAGTCACCCACTCTAGATTATTTTGTAAGGGGCCTACATGCTCAGACTTCACCTTTTTACTATTAATATATTTAAAGAATTTTTTGGGGTTTGTCCTACTATCTTTTGCAATCTGTCGTTCGTTTTGAATTTTTGCATCCTTGATTTCCTTTTTGCATATCCTGTTATATTCTTTGTAACATTTAAACAACACTAGTGTTCCTTCATTTTTATATTTTTTAAAAGCGACTTTCTTATTGTTTATAGCTTTTTTAACTTTGACCGTGAGCCACATAGGTTTTATTTTTAGCCTTTTAAACTTATTGCCCATGGGAACATACTTTGCAGTGAGGCTCCACACAGTCTTTTTGAAGAATTCCCATTTCTGTTCTGTGTTCATCTGTGTCAATAGTCCCTCCCAGTCCAAGTCCTGGAGAGCAGCCCTCATCCTTGGAAAATTTGCTCTCTTAAAATTTAGTGTTTTAATATTTCCTGTATGTATTTCTTGCTTATAGTTAACATTAAATGAAATCATGTTATGATCACTGCTACCCAGGTGTTCCTTTATCTGAACATTAGTAATAAGCTCTGCATGGTTTGAAATTATCAGGTCCAACAGGGCATCATTCCTAGTTGGGGCCTCAATAAACTGCACCATAAAATTGTCCTGCAATAGGTTTTTAAATTTTTGTCCTTTAACTGTCCCAGAAGTACCATTAATCCAGTCAATTTCATAGTAGGGAACCGGGCAGTGAAGCCACAACGCTTCACTTCCTGATTCCCTCACAGAGGATGGCTTTGGCTGCTGACATCGCGGGCACCCTGGACAGGTAAGTGTCCATTTATTAAAAGTCAGCAGCTGCAGTATTTGTAGCTGCTGGCTTTTGATATATTTTTGATATATTTTTTTTAGGTGGACCTCCGCTTTAATAAATAAAGCTCTGTGTGTGAATAGGGCCTTAGGGCTCATTCACATGGGTGCTGTGCCCTGTACAGCGTGAATCAGTGTTTTTTTAAAGTGGATGGAGCTCTTTGTAGGCAGGGAAATTTACTCTATGGGGACACAGTGGATCTACAAACACAGCTGCAGGCCCTAATTTGAGAGGCATGTGGATGCAGTTGTACACCCCCGAACACTGAAGAGAAACGAGCAGGAGATACGGAAGGTCTGCACTGAGGGGGGAAGCTGCCCAACTCTTCTTGTCAATAAGCAAGTGATTGGTTGTTAGGACCACCTTGTGTCCTATCAACCCATCAACCGCTTGTTAATTTGAAAGGTAGGGTAGTTCCTGCTCCCCATGTAGACTTGCCATATCTCCTGTCCTCTTCCTTGCTGCAAGTTTACCAGCAGGCTTGGTGAGAAATACAGGTAGATCAATAGAAATTACATCTGAGACTTTCTTTATTCTTTCGAAGACCAACTTAGTGCCTCCAGTAATGTTTGTATGTAGATAAATAATGCTGATGTTGTCATGATACATGGCTACTTTCAGCAGGTATGCAAGTATTTTAGTCATCTCTGTGTTGAAGGTATCTGGAATGCATGGTATTATCTTTGCATGGAAGGAGAAATTCCATTGACCAGTTCAAAGCTTGAATATCATTTTCATTATAGAATAATGTGTTAAAAGTGTTGTAAACCCTGTTAGGTACCTTTAGGTAGATTCACGTACATTGGTGTAACTTTAGGACGGCCTAGCCTAGCCTGTTTAGGCTACACCGCCGTAAATTAGTTAGGCTAGTAGTGATTTTCAAGCCACTTACCTGCTAATCTAAGGCGGCGTAGCCTCAAATGAGCGGGCGTAAGGGCGCTTAAATTCAAATGACTTGGAGGGGGGGCGTGTTGTATGGAAATGAGGCTTGACCTCACGTTTGATGTTTTTTGACACTGCGCATGCGCCGGGCGACTACATTTCCCAGTGCGCATTGCGGCTAAGTACGCCGTACGGGCCTATTGATTTTGACGTGGACGTAAATCCCGATTTGCGGACGACTTGCGCAAACGACGTAAAAAATTCGAACCTCGCGGCGGGAACGGCGGCCATACTTAACATTGTTATTCCACCTCATAGGTGGAAAAACTTTAGGCGGCCTATCCCTTACGGAAACGATGTAATTAGACGGCGTAGGCCTGGCGTACGTTCGTGAATCGGCGTATCCCCTCATTTACATAATCTACGCCGGCCGCAATGGAAGCGCCATCTAGCGGCCATCAGAAACATTGCAAGCTAAGATAGAACGGCGCAAGCCGGCCTATCTTAGATTTGTTTAAGCGTATCTCTGTTTGAGCATACGCTTAAACAAACGCCGGCGTAGATTCAGAGTTAGGTCGGCTTATCTGGAGATAAGCCGGCCTAACTCTTTGTGAATCTACCTACTTGAGTATCTCCTAAACTTGCACAGTTTAGGAGATATTCAGTATATGCACTGCTGCCGACGTCATCAGCATATGCGCACTGAAGAAACGGGCCACTGGTGCCATTTCTTCAGGAGTCGTGCCATGATCAGCGGCTCCCGCACGGGAGTGACATCATCGCGGCTCCAGATAATTACATCGCAGGAGCTGCGAACCCAGAAGAAACTCCGGTGGAAGATGTCCGCACTGTACTCAGAGGGCCGCCGCTGATCCAGGGCATCGTTCTAAGGTAAGTATTATGCCTTTGTCTTGCAGGGGGTTTTTTTTGTTTTGTTTTTCCGATAAAGTTTTTAATAAGTTTGCTTATTATGTTGACAAAACTAAGATTTTCACTGAGATTATTGGTAATATACAGGTGAAACACAGTCTGTGTTGATTTGGGGAGCTATGTCATCTGCTGGTGTTGGTTCACTGTGCTTCATTAAGTCCAGGGTCAACGCAGCCATCTACCAGGAAATTTTGGAGCATATCATGCTTGCTTCTGCAGACAAGCTCTATGGGGATGCTGACTTCATTATCCAGCAGAACTTGGCACCTGCCCACACTGCCAAACGCACCAAAACCTGGTTTAATGACCGTGGGATTACTGTGCTTGATTGGCCAGCAAACTCGATTGACCTGAAGAGAATCTATGGGGCATTGCCAAGGGAAAGATTAGAGACATGAGACCAAACAATGCTGAAGAGCTGAAGGCCACTATTGAGCATTCTGGTCTTTCATAACACCTCAGCAGTGCCACAGGCTGATAGCGTCCATGTCACGCCGCATGGGCCTTGAGTGGGCACAGATTTAGACAGATTTGTAAACAATATTTGAAAAAAATAGGCCTTTTATTGTACATAGAATAAGTTGTAGATCTTTAAGTTCAGCTCATGATAAATAGGGGCAAACACAAAAGTGTTGCATTTATAATTTTGCTCAGTGTAGTTACTTTTTAGTTAGATACCAGTATGTATGTTTTGAATTATAAAAAGATCTTCCAGGTGCTATCATGTCATATCTACTTGTACTTTGGGAGCTATCATAAATATTTAATGTAACTGAAATTAATGGTAATTGTTGAGAAGGCAAATTAAGTTAATTTAGCCAGCTATATATAGTATTTCTGTAGAAGGTGGATGCTGAAAGGTTAAATAATCCCATGATTGCTGGACCTGTTTTTCCCAGTTCCACCCATCTATCACATTTTAGTAAAAGTCTCTCTCTTCCCTGGACTAGATTATTTTATTTTACAATATATACAGCTGGAGGAGTGGGAGTTCCCTGTGCCTGTATAATGGAAGGCAGAGCTAGGAACTTCCGTAAGGAGATCCCATGGACAGTTAGACCCATTTCACAAGGGCATTCTAAATAAGCCTGCTTGTCAGTTTTCAGTTGGACCTGAACAGAAGGGCCATGGAGACTAGGGATGAGCCGAACACCCCCCGGTTCGGTTCGTAGCAGAACATGCAAACAGACAAAAAATATGTTCAAACACCATTAAAGTCTATGGGACAGGAACATGAAAAATCAAAAGTGCTAATTTTAATGGCTAATATGCAAGTTATTGTCATAAAAAGTGTTTGGGGACCTGGGTCCTGCCCCAGGGGACATGCATCAATTTTCCAAAAAGTTTTAAAAACGTTTTTCGGGAGCAGTGATTTTAATAATGAAACAATAAAAGTGAAATATTCCTTAAAATTTTGTACCTGGGGGGTGTCTATAGTATGCCTGTAAAGTAGTGCATGTTTCCTGTGTTTATAACAGTCCCTTCACAAAATGACTTTTTTTATAACAAAAGGGTAATTTAAAACTACTCTCTGCTATAATGAATTGTCAGGTCCCGGCAATACAGATAAAAGTAATTGAAAAAATCAACATGCCCCCCCCCCCCCAGTCCATTACCAGGCCCTTTGGGTCTGGTATGAATATTAAGGGGAACCCCCAAACAAAAAAAAATGCGTGGGGGTCCCCCCAAATTTCATTACCAGGCCCTTCAGGTCTGGTATGTATATTAAGGGGAACCCTGTGCCAAATTTTAAAATAAAATGGCATGGGGTTCCCCCAATAATCTATACAAGACATGAAAGGGCCTGGTATGGATTTTAAGGGGAACTCTGCACCAAAATAAAAAATAAAAATTTCCCCCCAAAAATCCATACCAGACCCTTATCCGAGCATGCAACCTGGCAGGCTGCAGGAAAAGAGTGGGGGATGAAAGAGCAGCCCCCCTCCTGAACTGTACCAGGCCACGTGCACTAAACATGGGGAGGATGTCCCTATGTTGATGGGGATAAGGCCTCATCCCCACAACCCTTGCCCGGTGGGGGACCTCCAGATCCCGGCCCCCCCATGTGAATTGGTAAGGGTACATTGTACACCTACCATTTCACCCAAAAAAGTGAGAAAAAAGGAAAAATAGACACACACAAAGTTGGGACAAGTCCTTTAATTAAAAAAAAAATCCAGCGCCGTAATCCTTCTACGAGTCCGACCCGCCGCTACGAACGATACCGCCTCCATAGGAGGCTCCCGGCCAAATGATGCGCAAGCCATCTGACAGCTATTTTATAACCAAGGGCGGGGCCGCGCGTGACGTGGATGGGTGACCCTGCCCCCTCTGACGCAACGGGTTTCCCGTGACACCAGAGGGGGCGAGGTCACCCGTGACACCACACAGACTTTGTGTGTGTGTTTTTTTTCTCAGTTTTTTGGTGAAATGGTAGGGGTACAATGTACCCCGTTACCAATTCACATGGGGGGGGCTGGGATCTAGAGGTCCCCTTTGTTAAAGGGGGCTTCCAGATTCCGATAAGCCCCCTGCCCGCAGAACCCCACAACCACCGGGCAAGAGTTGTGGGGATGAGGACATCATCCCCATTTTCAAGGGGAAGTGGCCTGGTACGGTTCAGGAGGGGGGGTGCTCTCTCATCCCCCCTCTTTTCCTGCGGCCTGCCAGGTTGCGTGCTCGGATAAGGGTCTGGTATGGATTTTTACATTTGCCGCAGGGTTTCCCTTAATATTCATACCAGACCCAAAGGGCCTGGTAATGGACTGGGGGATGGAAACCCATGTCGTTTTTTTAAAATGACTTGTATCTGTATTGCCTGGACCCGACAATTCATTATAGCCGCGAATAGTGTTTAATTACTTTTTTTCCTTTAGAAATGTCATTTTGTGCAGGAACTGTTATAAACACAGGAAACATGCGCTACTTTACAAGCATACTATAGACACCCCCCAGTTACGAAATTTTAAATATTTCACTTTTATTGTTTCACTTTAAGCATTATTAAAATCACTGCTCCCGAAAAAAAATGTAAACATTTTTTTTGCATTGATATATGTCCCCTGGGGCAGGACCCAGGTCCCCAAACACTTTTTATGACAATAACTTGCATACTAACCTTTAAAATTAGCACTTTTGATTTCTCAAATAGACTTTTAAAGGGTGTTCCGCGGCTTTTGAATTTGCTGTGAACACCCCAAATTGTTCACTATTCAGCGAACGGGAGAACAGACAAAGTTCGAGTAAAACTCATGCTCGACCCGAACATAAAGCTCATCCCTAATTGAGACCTATGGACAGGCAGATGTAAATGGGAAAGGGCCAACGGTGGACTTTCACTCCTTTTTTAAAAATTTTTTAGCCCTGGTTCACACTGGGCTGCGGGAGTGAAGCTGTGCGAGTTCAGCTGAACTCGCACGATTTCACTCCCGCTGGCAGTCCCGATTTCGGCCGCGATTTAAAAGACATCTGTGGCGCTGCACCGATTTCAAAAAGTAGTTCCTGTACTACTTTTTGCGATTTCGGGCCGCGATTTAAAAGTCAATGTAAATCGCGGCCCGAAATCGCAAAAAGTAGTACAGGAACTACTTTTTGAAATCGGTGCAGCGCCGCAGTTGCGGCGTCGCACCGATTAGGACACTGTCATTGCCGTCAATTGCCGGCAAATGCCGCCGATTTGAGATGCGATTTCACATGTGAAATCGCATCTCAAATCGAAGCAAATCGTACCCAGTGTGAACCTGGGCTGAGGTCACATTTCATTCTTTTAACTCTTAACTTGTTTTACTGTGTTATGCATAAATTGCTGTGGCTCTGTTTCTATTAATATTAGAGACTTGAAGAAGAACTTTAGGTAAACATAAAAATATTTTTTGAAATATATTTGTGATTCGATTTCCAGAACAGTATTTTTATTTCATATAGCTAGGCATACCATTTCTTGCATTCCCCTGAGATGCCTGCCTGCTAATTGGACATTGGTGAAAATCCAGATTTTTTTTTCCCTGTGAACTGGATGGAGGTGGACAGAGGCAGAGCTGGATACTACAAAGTTAAACCAGCAAATAGGGTTGTTATCTGCCTGGCTCTGCAAGGTGTCAGGGCTGCGTGAATCATAAGACAACCTGAACAAAATGACTAAACCTTTGGAAGATAAAACAGTTTTAATTATACTAAAGTGTATATTTAGCTATTTGCCTGGAGTTCTGCTTTAAAGCAAAGTATATCTGTGCCAGTAATTAAAACGTACCTTTCCTTATGTATTTTCATGTGTTTCCTTCAAGATACACTTTTCTAAAAGTACATTTTTCTGTTTAGGTTTTCGTTGTTTAACCTTGTATACACATACGTTAATAAGGGCTTGGCACGCATTCCTTACAACCAAAGCCAGCACTCCTTGTATAAATAGTGTATTAGGCTAAATAGCTTAGTACACACAAGAAAAGTGTAGACGTACACTGAAATGTTAAAGAAATGTGTTCAAATTCTTTATGGAATAAAATATCTATAACCCTATAAGCTGGTCATACAGTATATACACTAGTTCAATGTTTCAGTCGTACATATTCCATAAACAGGCACCATGAACACTAATGTTTTCCTAGTTGTTAGCCATTAAACTCCATTTTAGCCCCTAGAATGATGGGCTGGTTTTATTGTATCTACTAAGCCAGTGGTTCTCAACCCTGTCCTCAAGTACCCTCAACAGGCCATGTTTGCAGGTTTCACCTCGCACAGGTGCTTTTACCTCCCTAGAAGTAACCCAGAGTGTGGCTCTGGGTTAATTTTCAGTACCAAAAGCGGTAACCCCGAGCCACACTCAGGATTACACCGCAGTGTCCAGGTACAGGTACTTACCTAGTCCCTAGGATCCTGCGATGTCCTCCCACTGTATCCTCCGGCCAGATTCACCACCCGATGTATCAGTGTTCTGGCCTCTATTCCCTACGAGCATTGTGACGCATGGGGGTGGAACCGGCGTGAAATAAAAAAAGTTACAAAAAACATAACACACAACATACATTGTAATCTGTAGATTACATTACTGTATCAAATCATTTCACCCCAGTTTTGTCCCTAGTGCTTTGTCCAGTGCCCTGCCTGCACTTTTACCATTCTTTCTGCCTAGAAACTTGATAACGTCCATGGCATCCAAAAAGTGTCCCTCTACGTCAAAAAGCAGTTTTAGACCAGCTAGAAAACAGCAATAGTGAATTAGAATCACTTGCAGAATTGAGCGATAGTGATTTGTGGGGAAATGTGTAATCAGACACAACAGCGATGATTCTGCGACTGAGCTCAGTGATGTGCGAACTTGGTGCTCTATTGACTGTGGTACGGATCACGCAGCACTGAGCTCAGTCGCAGAATCCTCACTGTCGTCACTTTCAGTGTCTGATGACGAATTTCCCCACAAATCCCTATCGCTCAATTCTGCAAGTGATTCTAATTCACTATCGCTGTTTTCTAACTGGTCTAAAACTGTTTGACATAGAGGGACGCTTCCCATTGTCCTGATTGTGATGTTGGACTTTGTGCAGTCCCATGTTTTTAAAAATGTTCATACCCGGGATGTTTACTAAACCAATATGCAGTGTCTAGTATTACAGTGACTAGTAATATTGCACCCTTGTTTGGACAAATCTCAATGTTTTTAATTTAATTACATTATTGAATAAAATGTATTATTTTTTTTTTATAATTAGTTATAGTTATTTATTATATTATAATTTATAATTTTGTGTTTCAAACTTTATTATACCCGAGATGTCTACTAGACTCTTGTTTGGACAGATTTAATTAAATTATTCCTAAGAATTACAGGTCTACAATATAAAACAACAAATTTCTATGCAAAACAATGTACCGCTTTGACAGTCAGAAACCAGACATAATCAGACCGCCAAGGAGGTTAAATCAGAGTCAATGGCTTGGTATTTTGGACAGGAATTACCAAAACGTGGCCTGTTGGGTGTACTTGAGGACAGGGTTGAGAACCACTGTACTAAGCTACTTATGTGGCTTTTACTATTTACCTTTCTATTCCAATGCAGGCCATAGACATAAGATGACAGGAACTCAATCCAATATTCGGTCATTATTTCATGTGTTTGTCAGCATCAAATAACTCCCTACTAACTGTTCTCGGCAGGTTGTATCTATATTGTTCACTTCCAACATACGTGGCAGCAGAAATTATTAATATATACACTCCTTCTCCCTGGTTAAAATATACACACAGGAAAACCAAGTGTGCATTATAGGAGGACCTATCTGATTTAGTTCCTGGTGTATGCACTGTGTATAAACAATCAACCACTCTCAGAAATGCAAATAGACTTGTGGGATGATTGCAGCTACCAGAGGCTCTCCAGGAGAGTTTATTTCCTCACTTTACCCACATCTGTTACCTGTAGATCTTTTGCATATCTAGTAGTTGAACTTTGCTACTGCAAACAGAAAATGGATAAAGCATGAGGAAAACAAGGATGGGCAGGGAAGACGAGCTAAATTAAAATGCTGTGTATTCATCATTGATATGAACCATAGAACAAAAATGTAATTTATTGAAGCTTACGATTGTATAGATCTGATGGTTGCATTCGTTTTCAAGCTTTATTCTTTTGATTTTCACCTGATGATCCTGCCAATAATTCACTCCCTGCCCTAAGGTGACAACGCCCACTTATGTATCTATGGAGGAGTAGAGTTGGCACACTAGGCTGCTTACTCCAGATTTAGAGTATAAACACCTCCTACTCCCTCAGGAAAGAGGGAGGGAGGTTCTATAGTATATATAGAACTGGGAAAGCTGTTAACATTTAAGCATTCAGTGTGCAGGTGGTTACAAGGATACTTGATTTCTATGAGGATTAGGCTCCATGTACACGGGACGCTGGTGCAAACTCTGCTGATTAAAACCCCATACACATGGGCCGAATGTCAGGCGACATCTGCCGGTTCAATAAAAACAGGCTGACATTTGGCCCATGTGTATGGGTTCTGGTCTGACAGAAAACAGTCAAACGATCCGGTTCTCGATCAGCACTCTCAGCCAATGGCTGAGAGCACTGACCAGAGTGTTCTGGCAAAGAACACAACAGCTCAGCGGGGAAGATCGCTGTACTAACGTTGGTTTTTTACTACAGCGGCTCCAACAGGAGCTGACAGATTTATTTCATTCAACCCACTGGGTTGAACAGAAAAAAAGCTCATGGTGTGTACCAGGCTTTAGTCTTATGTAGCACCCTCTAACATAGGTAGGTGCTAGAGTGAGGATTTTTTGTGTGGTAGCTGCCAGAGCAGGCAAATTTAGGCAGGCTTATGCTTCAGGCTAGGCCTGCTTGTTTTGATCAGGGATGCAGAGAGTGGTTAGTGTAGCAGTGGGTGTGACCACTTGTGCTTCAGTTCTTGGGTGCCTCCCCTGCTTCCAGGGAGAATGTTCTGGAAGAGGGGCAGGGCAGAGGACTGGAGTGACAGGGAGCTCATGTGAGGAGCCCTGACCTATCCCAACTTGAAATTAAAAGAGGGCAGGTCTCCTTCAAAATCTCAGGTCCAATCCACTGGAGGGGAGTTGTCGCCTGGGAGATGTGGAGAATGGAGTGCTAGCTCACAGCAGGAGACCCAGCCCCATCTAGGGGGGGGGGGGTGCGCGCCTCGGTGGAGGAGCCGGGGAGAGCTGGGAGGGAGCCTTGTCCTTACACTGTCATGGAGGAGGTATCCTGGAACAGAGGGGCTGGAGAAGTGATTGGAACGCATGTCCAGTTAAGTTCTTCACTATGGACTCAGGGCAGGAGAAGGTCGGTGAGTGTGACACAGTGGATATCTGGAAGAGGCATGCCAGGGGAGCTGGGTGCAAGGCCAGAGGAGAGACTGTGGAGTTTTGTGTCAAATCGATGTGGCCTGCAGGCACAGGATTTGCAAGTCAGGCTAGCTGGGATCAGTAGTCCTCCAACTAATACAAGTTGCTAATCTACTAGGCCGCAAGAAGGGGTACTGCAGGCCTCTGGCCTACTAACAGTTCATCAATTCATCAAGCATATAGGACTATTCAGAGTAATCCTTTATGTAAAGTGAAGTTTGTGCAGGAGGAGAGGAGAGGAGTCCTGGGACTAATGCCGCGTACAGACGATAGGACATTCCGACAACAAAACCGTAGATACATTTCCGACGGATGTTGGCTCAAACTTTTCTTGCATACACACGGTCACACAAATGTTGTCGGAAATTCCGAACGTCAATAACGCGGTGACATACAACATGTACGACAGCACTAGAAAAGGGAAGTTCAATACCAGTTGTGTTAGTAGAAGTTTGGTGAAAGACGATTCGCGCTTTTCAGCCTCATGCTTTTCAGTCTGTTACATCGTGACGAATGTACTATCTCCATTACAAACACTAGTTTTACCAGACCGAGCGCTTCCGTCTCGTACTTGATTCAGAGCATGCATGGAATTTTGTGTCCACACACGATCGGAATTTACGAGAACGGATTTTGTTGTCGGAAAATTTGAGAATCAGCTCTCAAATTTTTGCTGTCGGAAATTCCGACAGAAAATGTCCAATTAGGGCCTACACGCGGTCTGAATTTCCAACCAAAATCTCTCATCGAACATTTGTTATCGGAAATTTTGAGCGTGTCCCTGCTCCCTGCTTATCTATCTCTAAGTTACCTCCCCGACACAAATTTCCAGCTGCTTTTATCTCTTATGTCAGAGAGCTTGTCAGAAGTTATCATGCTGATAAGTAAACACTACAGATACAGTATATGGCCCGGATTCACAAAGACTTACGACGGCGTATCAATAGATACACCGTCGTAAGTCCGAATCCGCACCGTCGGATCTTTAAGAGTATGCTCAAATTGAGATACGCTTCTCTGTTGCTAAGATACGACCGGCGTAAGTCTCCTACGCCGTCGTATCTTAGCTGCATATTTACGCTGGCCACTAGGGGCATGTACGGCGATTTACGCCGAGAATATGCAAATGAGCGAGATACGCCTATTCACGAACGTACGCACGCCCGTAGCAGTAAGATACGCCGTTTACATAAGGCGTTTTCAAGCGTAAAGATAAACCATCAAAAGGATGGCGCAGCCAATGTTAAGTATGGACGTCGGGACAGCCGTCGAATTTCACATTGTTTACGTCGTTTGCGTAAGCTGATTCAGAATGGGGCTGGGCGTAGGTAACGTTCACGTTGAAAGCATTGACTATTTGTGACGTGATTTTGAGCATGCGCACTGGAATACGTTCACGGAGGGCGCATGCGCCGTTCGTTAGGCGTGTCATTTACGTGAGGTCACAATTCATTACCATACAACACACCCACTACAGCCTACTTTGAATTACGCGCGCTTAAGCCGGCCCATTTACGCTACGCCGCCGTAACTTAGGACGCAACTGCTTTGTGAATACTGCACTTGCCTCTCTACGTGAATCTGGGCCTATGTGTCCAGGTCATATTTCATGAATGGAGTTTACATCCACTTTAAAAAGGAAGCGCTATAGTTATAGTGCAAAATATTTATATTCTAAATAAAAAAATCCTGATGATGTGCAAAACTCAATGGGTAAACTGGTAAAAAAAAATCCAATATACAGTATGTTAAACTAAAGTTTCCAAATCCACCATGAAAAGTGCAAAACCACACACACTTGTGGCACCACCTTACAGCTTACTGTATAATTTTGATCCCTATAAATAGGTATCCCTAATTTCACTTAAAAAAAACAGGATGGAGATCCAAAATATTCCATTTTGAATAGTTGTGTTATGTATATCCAAACATGGAAAAACTCCAACAATTAAATACCATTTGCATAATGTATTAAACACAATTCCCGCCACCCTCTGTTCTTTCTCTTGACCCTGGAAGAGCACTAGGCCACCCTCAACGGAGTGACGAGCAGTACCAAGAATGTGGGAACAATCAAACATCTAGAGCAGTGGTCGTCATTTTAATCATTTTCCCAAGTGCGGCTCCCAAGTGGTTTTATCTTGCTGCATTTTTAGCTGCATACTTGGAAGTGCAGTCGCTGTAGATCCGAGAGGGACATGCAAGGAAAATAAAAAACAGCATTTTAGCCTACACATGATTAGATGATAAAATCGGCAGAGCTTCCCCTCATTTCAGATTTTCCCCTCAGATCTACAGCGACTGCACTTCCAAGTGCACTTTCAGTGCACTTGTAGTGCAAAGTGCATTTGCCTTTCGTAAATAACCCCCTGTGTTTGAAACCCTGCCTGCATTGGTGATCAGTGGAAATGATATTCTATCTCTCTCCCCCAATGAGGCTGGGACTTGTATTGTCGGATGGAGATTGCTCCGCCTAACCGTACAATCTTTTTTCAGTGCCGGGTGCTAGAGTGAGGAGAGTGTTTCAGTGCCTGACACCCCATTGTCACTTATTTAGATTCCAAAACATATGTACAGTACATGTATATGATATGGAGGACGCAGCTTGCTGTCGGTGCTTCTTAACATGTTACACCTTTATTTAGGCTCTGTTCACACCTAGACGTTTTGCTTATAGGAAGAAATTCATGTGTTTTTTGCCATGATTTTGCCACGGTTTTGTACAGGTTAAAAGGTCACCAATGTAAAAAGCAGAAAACGCATGTAATCTGCCAAAAAAGAAGCTCCTGTACTTTTTTAAGCTTCAGATGACAAAACGCTCAGATGTGAACAATTGAAATTAATGTTATTTGTCTTGTTGGGCATTTTTAGAGCTGAGGCTAATACCGCATAAACACAACCGTTTTTCGGGTTGTAAAAAATGACGTTTTTTTTTTTATGTTATTAAAGCGGGGGTTCACCCTAAAAACGATTTTCTAACATTACATTCAGCTCGCTCTCTACATTCACAGTATGCCGTTTGTTTTTGCTGTACATACCTCATACAGCTATTTTCTTCCCCGGCTTCCGGGTCGGGACTCCCGCGGGAGTGGGCGTTCCTATCCAGCAGGTGATTGACATGATGACAAAAACGACCTTACCCCGTCGCATAAGGAGCGTTACGAGTTGTCGAAAGAAGCCAAACGGCGAGTCGGCACTATACGGCGCCTGCGCACCGACGTTCGGCTTCTTTCGCCAACTCAAGACGCTCCTTATGCGACGGGGGGAGGTCGTTTTTGTCATCACGTCAATCACCTGCTGGATAGGAACGCCCACTCCCGCGGGAGTCCCGACCCAGAAGCCGCGGAAGAAAATAGCTGTACGAGGTATGTACAGCAAAAAAAACAAAAAACAAACGACATACTGTGAATGTAGAGAGTGAGCTGGATGTAATGTTAGAAAATTGTTTTTAGGGTGAACCCCTGCTTTAAAAACGATCGTGTGTGGGCTCCAGAGCATTTTTCACAATGTAAAAAATGGGCATTAAAAATTTAGAACATGCTCTAAATTTCGTGTTTGGGCTTTAACGATTTGAAAAAAACGTGCATGCTCAGAAGCAAGTTTTGAGACGGGAGCGCTCGTTGTGGTAAAACTAGCGTTCGTAATGGAGATAGCACATTCGTCACGCTGTAACAGACTGAAAAGCGCGAATCGTCTTTTACTAACACAAAATCAGCAAAAGCAGCCCCAAGGGTGGCGCCATCCGAATGGAACTTCCCCTTTATAGTGCCGTTGTACGTGTTGTACGTCACCGCGCTTTGCTAGAGCTTTTTTTTTTCACGATCGTGTGGAGGCAAGGCCGTTTTAACGATCGGGTTTAAAAAAAAATTGTTTTTTCTAGACTATTAAAAATGTCATTTTTTACAACCCGAAAAATGGTCGTTTGCATTACAGCAAAAAAACGCCCAAAAATTCCTAGGTGTGAACAGAGCCTTAGGGTGTAACATATAACATGTTTAGCACCAACCCCCCCCCCCCCTTTCCCTGAGAGCATTGTTTAAAGGTTTGTGTTTCTCTCCAAGATTAACACAGCTCTGCCACACAGCACAGTTTTGTCTGGCAGAGCGTGAAACTTAAACTGGTCATAGATGGTTTGAATCTCGGCTGGTTCAGCAGGGACCAAGATTCAAATGTATGGGCTGGTTGAATGTACCCAAGTTGGTTGATCGATCAATTTGAGTACAACCAGTCTGTTGGATTTCATATTTGATTATTGCTAATGGCTATTATAGCCGCTAATCATTGTGTTCTCTGGGCAGGGACAGCTCCCTCCACCAGGAGAATACAATCGCTTTGCATGAGGGATTCCCCTATCAACATCAGTAAAAAATAAGAGCCACAATAGCTGAGGCCACTGGTGACCTGTCATTATAGTAAACAGGGTCAGCGGGTGCACCGAGCCACTCTCATCTGCAGCTGTGAACAGAAGATTAATGCCGCTACAATCTGTGTGAATGTAGCCTAAAGCCTCATACATACTACTAGTTTTTTTGCGTTGCATAAAATTAAACTGACAGCTCAGGTCGGAGCCACAATCTGATGTTAGTATAGTTATCTCCGCTGCTGAGCTATTGTGTTCTGACAGTGGATGGTCCCCCCGCCAGAACACCCCAGTCAGCGCTCTCAGCCATTGGCTGAGAGTGCTGATCGGCAGACCTTTTTTGGTCAAGCCCCTTCAAAAGAAGCCGGCCAAATGGCCAGCTTCTGTCGGACCGACTCAAGTACACTCCTTAGGCCTAGTACACATGGATCGGATGTCAGGCGCCATTGGCATCCGGCCCGTGTGTACTAGGACTAATGATGTAATTTTGAATACAGAACTGCATTCATCTATACAATTTCACATTTACATTGAGTTCAGCTTTTAGGCTACATGCATAAAGGTGTAAAAATTTTCCTGATCATATAGGCAAGGTTTTTCTGCAACAAAAGTTCCTGCGTAAATGATCAGTAAAATTCTTGCCTTTAGATACGTTTTTAAATACTTACAATTGTAGTTCTATATCCTCCTGCTTCTTTTGCAATACCAGAATGCAATTTTTGTAACTATGTTTATGCATAATTATATATGCATAAATATGCATTCATACGCATTTACATGCATATGCATGTAAAATGCATGTCCTTAGATGCAAACAATTTGTATTATTGGTTACGGATCTGAATGCAGTACATGTTTGTCTTTTTAACTTCTGATACTGCAAAATGTATTGTACCGTGACACCTTAACTTTTCCTGCTATGATTTCCTACATAGTATGACATAGGTGTGTTTAGGATTAAATTACTGTAAGTGTTAAATAAACAGAGGCGCAGTTATAGGGAAATTTCTAACATTTGTATTGTGGTGTGAACGTCAGAGGAAAGAAAATAAATAATCAAACATGAATAACTAGAAAAGTAACTAAGATTTGTGGAGTGATTTGTGTTATAGAAAAGCTTCCTCCTCTCCAGCAAAGTTTGAAGAACAGACTGGGTGATATATGTGCAAGGCAGAGGAATGTAGAAATACCTGCCGCTCTTAAATAGAATAGAACAATGCACCCTCCCGCTCAGTTTCAGGTGCTTTGTCACATACACCCAGAGAAACTGGCAGCTGACCTGCCCTGAGCCTTTCTGTATTATATGGCTCAGGGTGACATAGCAAATATATTCAAAAGATAAGCTATTGTATGATGTGAACAATTCAGCAAGGACCCTGTGCCAAAGTAATAGATCCTGGAGTGTAGACAACGATATTTACTTTTCTCTCATCCTGGAAAATCGGTGAGGTGTTTCTAAGCACAGAAATGTGAAAACACATTTTTTTTCTCCTGAAATATCTTTTTTGTCAAATGCCTACCAGTGGAACAATCTTATGTCTGATACGAAAAAAATATGTAGCCATTCCCCAAACAATTGCATATCCTCAGTAGAGAATTAACAGAATTATGCAGTCAAATAATCTTCTATCATAAGGCTTCCGGAGGTATACAAAAAAAGTGATTTTTTTATTTATTTTTTTATACCATATTAGTTGATTTTCATTTAAATTATCACTTTTTAAGCTGTGGTTTCAAAAAGATGTAAAACCATTGTATTGTTGCCCATTTGCAGTTGTTTATTTCCTATACAATCAAGGCTGTAGCGGACAAGAGAACAAGGGGAGCACAACTGTTCCTTTAAGAGAGCTTCATTCAATAAACGGGCAAATACAGTAATGCTGCGTACACACGACCGGTTCGTCTAATGAAAACGGTCTGATGGACCGTTTTCATCCGATGAACCGATCGTGTGTGGGCCCCATCAGTTTTTTTTCCCCATCGTTGAAAAAACGTAGAACCTGTTTTAAAATTATCTGATGGTAAAAAAAACGATAGAAAAAAAAACGATCGTCTGTGGGGAAATCCATCGGTTAAAAACGCATGCTCAGAATCAAGTCGACGCATGCTCGGAAGCATTAAACTTCATTTTTCTCAGCACGTCGTTGTGTTTTACGTCACCGCGTTCTGACACAATAATTTTTTTTAACTGATGGTGTGTAGGCAAGACTGATGAAAGTCAGCTTTATCAGATATCTGATGAAAAGATCTATCAGACCGTTTTCATCGGATGAACCGATCGTGTGTACAGGGCATTACACTCAAATGTTTTTCAAGTCCACTTCTCAACGTAAGGACCTTTTAATAGTACACACGGGACAATAGGGAAATTTGTGGGATTATAGAGGTGCAAAAAATAGTGAATAGATAGATAGATTGGCTTCTTCTCAGGGGATTAGCGGACCACCACTAGTCAATGGACCATTATAGAGACAAAATGATAAGTACACCAATGAGAGTCACCAAATTCGTCCACACCTCCGAAGGAGGCCACAGGGCTAAAATAAAAAGTACAATACATAAGTTGACTTTCAGTATAGCAAAAGTTCATTGGACAACCCACCAGTATGTCCATTCAAGGGCTAACCTAGCCTCATAATCTTACTTACTTGAAATGTAGTTTAAAAAGGAACAATACAAGGGCACCTAATCGTAATGCGGTAACAATCAGCAATGAAACTTGGGTAACTACAAAAAAATGGAAAAAAAACACAGTAATATATTGCCATATTTCCATAATATAGGTATGCATATAAGGAGATCACTAGCATTTAACTGCAATGTAAGAGCTAATCATACAACTGAACACAATAAGGCCTCATGTACACCGCTGCTGGTTTAGGAGCAGTTGGGCATTTTTTTCAACTGCTCCTGAACTCTCCTCTATGTTATCTTATCAGTACATGTACACAGGGTCGTTTACAGTCGTTTCTAGGCAATTGAGTTTAGAGGCTTTTTCTGGAACCCCAAAAAATGCTTTCAGAAGCTGTGTTTAGAGGCATTTCAAGCGCCAAACGCGGCTAAACGCGATAACTCGCATTTAGCAGCGTTTTGTTTACAGACGTTTTTCATTTTAACCAAAAAAAAAAAAACACTTCTAGATGCAAAAACTCTTCTAGACGCAAACGTGGCTAAACAGCCATATTTAGATGCCAGTTTCTAGCTGTCAAGTTAAATCATTCAGGAGAGGTTGAATGAGCCTTAGACCCCTTTCACACTGAGGGCGTATTGCAGGCGCTATAGCGTTAAAAATAGCGCCTGCAATCCGCCCTTAAAAAGCTGCTTAAAAAGCTGCTCCATTGTCTCCAGTGTGAAAGCCCTCGCGTTGCGCTAGCAGGACGGTGAAAAAAGTCCTGCTAGCCGCATCTTTGGAGCGGTGAGTATACTGCTCCTCCACCGCTGCTGTCCATTGAAATCAATGGCACATCGTGGCTATACCGCCCGCAATGTGCTGCTTAAGCAGCGCATTGCGGGTGGTTTTAACCCTTTCTCGCCCACTAGCGGGGGTTAAATGCGCCACGCTAGCGGCCAAAATGTGGCGGTAAAAATTTTGGCGTTTTACCGCTGACGCTATGGGCAGCTCAGGGTGAAAGGGGTCTTAGTGCATCAGGCCCCGTACACACGACGTTTCTTGGCAGAATTCAGCCAGAAACTCAATGGGAGACGTATTCTGCCAAGAAACCCGGTCGTGTGTACACTTTTCGCCGAGGAAGCCGACGAGGATCTCGTCGGGCCAAATAGAGAACATGTTCTCTATTTTCTCGTTAGTCAATGAGAAAAGTTGGCTCGGCGAGATCCTCTGCGACTTCACAAGGAACTCGACGAGCAAAACGATGTGTTTTGCCCGTCGAGTTTCTCGGACGTGTGTACGGGGCCTCAGAGTAATGACATCCTGAGTCACCTAGTAACTATCAAGAAACATACTGAACAAAAGGAAAATCGAGCCAGCAAGGAAAAGTGGGACTCATCCACTCTAACAAACTAAATCCATGTAAACTAGACATGTCAATTGAAGCCATTGTTAGAGTTCAATTGAATATAAATGTAGAAATTAATATAAAGATTATGATGCCATAACAATACAGTTTAGCCAGATATCAAGAGAAATATCCATATTAGTAACCTGATGCTACAGTAGCACAGTAACGGTCGCCCTCAAACTCCAGCAGCTGACATGCTGGATTTTTTTTTAGGATTACTGTTCAAAATCAGGGAGAGGAAAGTAATTTGTGCTTATTTTTCCTTAAAGGGTCACTAAAGGAAAAAAATGTTTTTGCTGAAATGACTGTTTACAGGGTATAGAGACATAAAAGTTAACTGATTCCTTTTAAAAATGATTAAAAATAGATAAAAAATCAATCATATAAATGTGCCTGCAGGTTAGTTTCACTTTTAAACTGTTTTCATGTTCCTGGGAAATAGAGAGACACACAGAACAAAAACAAACAAATCCTGGGCAGGGTTTTGTTTTTAAAATGAATATGATTGGTTAAGTTTTAGACACACAGTAATGACAGCTTAGACCTACAGTGAAAAGCTCCCAGTACGATGGTTATAAGGAAAAAGACAACAGGAAGTGTGGAGATCAGAGCAGAATTACAGCCACTTCAAAGCAAAAACGAACAATAAGGACGTGAAACCAGTACTGCAGTAAGGTAAAGGAAGCTATTTAGCTAAAAAAAAAAATTCCTTTAATGACCCTTTAAGTTGATTTTTAGTTAGAAATATGTAATAGGGTAAAAGAGACTGCAGCAAGAGAATTTATTTTGTATACTAGAATAATAAACTTTAATTTGCTTCAAAAGGAAATACCTTCAATGGAAGCCTGTGCTGGGACAAATGAAGAGGCTGCCATTCATGATCCATTTCTAAAAATGCTAATATCCTGATAACCATGAGTATCCTTAATATTAAAGCCTAAATTAACCCCTTAGCCCAAATTAAAAAATGTTGAATCTGCGTTTAGCAAAATCATCCAACTGGTAAATCAGACCTGTATCTAGTCCATAAGCAATGCTTGTAAAAAAAGGAATTAGGAGGAGGCTGAAAGCAATAGAAGGTACTTTTTGAGTTAGGAATACATACGTTAATACTTTTTTTTATCAACCAGAGTATAGTGTCACTTTAATGATACACACACACACACACAGTCAAACCGCTCCTTGGTCCAAAAGATTCTGACTACTATTGGAGCGTGCATGGACAGAAATGTATTAGGCCGCGTACACACGATCGGTCCATCGGATGAGAACGGTCTGATGGATTTTTCCATCAGTTAACCGATGAAGCTGACTGATGATCAGTCGTGCCTACACACCATCGGTTAAAAAACCGATCGTGTCAGAACATGGACACGTAAACAACGTACGACGGCACTATAAAGGGGAAGTTCAAATCCAATGGCGCCACCCTTGGGGCTGCTTAAGCTGATTTTGTGTTAGTAAAAGACGTTTCGCTCTTTTCTGTCTGTTACAGCGTGATGAATGTGATATCTCCATAACGAACGCTAGTTTTACCAGAACGAGCGCTACCGTCCCCTAATTTAGTCTGAGCATGTGTGGATTTTTAACCGATGGTCGTGCGTACTAACGATCGTTTTTTTTCTATCGGTTAGGAATCCATCGGTTAAATTTAAAACAAGTTGGCTTTTTTTTAACCGATGGTTAAATAACCAATGGCGCCCACACACGATCGGTTTGGACCGATGAGAACGGTCCATCAGACTGTTCTCATCGGTTTAACCGATCGTGTGTATGCGGCCTTACAGCAAATATACGTCAGCTGCTGGGCTGTTAATCATTGTTATTACCTGTATAGACAATTTGAAAGAATCTTCTGGCAGTACTTTTATGGCAGTTTTCTGGAGGATCACCACTAGAAGGCAGCTGTTCACTTTGCAGCAAGCAGGTTAGAAATACTTTAATATTACTGTATTTCCATTACTTTTCAAACAAAGAACAGACTTTATTTATAATAATGGCTCAGGATCAATGTAAATGGAGCCAATCTGAACTTTAGTTTATGAATATATACCATGTGCAGCTCAGTTTTAAAATGAAGATCGAGAAAAATAGGATTTTTGTACTCACCGTAAAATCCATTTCTCTGAGTTCATAGACAGACACAGCATTCTTTGACAGTAGGGTTATATCCGCTTTCACTAGGAGAGTTTTAGGCAGAAAAAAAGCACTTAAAGTGTTAACAACACATTCCTCAGTGCAGCTCCTCCCAGGGGGCGTGGCCTCCCCGGGTATAACCCACACCCTGCTCTAGTAGCCTCAGTTCGTAACAAGCAGTACAAACAAAGGAGGGGTGGGTGCTGGGTCCGTCTATGAACTCAGAGAAATGGATTTTACGGTGAGTACAAAAATCCTATTTTCTCTTCCGTTCATAGATGGACACAGCATTCTTTGACAGTAGGGACGTCCCAAAGCAGTGTCAAAAAAATTTGAGGGGTGGGAAAATAACACAGCAAACCAGGTTACACCCCAAACAAAACCGGAGTTGCTCAACGGAGAAACTCCAACCATAAACTGCCGCCTGTAACACTTGCGGCCGAAGGAGGCATCAGAAGATGCACACACATCCACCTTGTAAAACTTTGAAAAAGTGTGGACCGACGACCAGGTCGCTGCCTTACACCCCTGTAACACAGAGGCATGATGCCGGAAGCCCAAGAGGCCCCGATCGCCCTGGTGGAATGCGCCGTAACCCGAAAGCGAGGCTCCCGCCCCTTCAGGGCATAGGCCTGAAGCAAAATCCATCGGATCCACCTAGAAATGGTGGCCGACGAGACTGCCAGGCCCTCTTGTAGGACCAGCCACTGACACGAACAGTGAGTCCGACTTCCGGAAAGGAATCGTAGCAGATAAGTACACTCGTAGGGCCTGAACCATATCCAGAGGATGTAAAGTGGCCCCCTCCTTGCAATGTCCCCATCAATGTGAAAAGCCGAAACCACCTTTGGGAGAAAAGATGGCTGCGGCCGCAGCACCACCTCATCCTTATGGATGACCAAGTAGGGAGCCTTGCAAGACAAGGCTGCCAGTTCAGACAGACACTCGTCTGATCGAGGTAATTGCTACCAGAAACAAATCACTTTTTGTGATAGTCAACAAAAAACCTCCCGAATGTCCTCAAAGGGAGCATCCTGAAACACTGAAAGGACTAAATTCAAGTCCCATGGGGGTAGTGGAGGGCGCACCGGAGGGGCCACATGCCAGACCCCCTGACCAAACGTACGCACCCAGGAGTGCTACGCCAAGGGACGCTGCAAGTAAAAAACAACCAGAGCAGAAATCCGGCTCCTAACCGTACTTAAGGCGAGAGCCCGAACCACTCCCTGCTGTAAAGACAGCAGAACCCTGTACACCACGTATGTACGAGGGTGCCATTTCATCTCCTCACACGCAGAGATGTAGGCCTTCCATGTATGATGGTAAATCCAACGTGAGGTAGACTTCCGTGCAGGCAGCACGGTAGAGACCACCGAGCCCAATAGGCCTCGGTCCTTCAGCCCCTGGCTCTCAACAGCCACGCCGCTAAGCCATTGGCTGTGAAACAGGGTGGAAGATCGTACCCTGTAACAGAAGATCATCTCCCAGGGGAAGACCCCAGGGGGCGTCTGCCACCAGACACACCAGGTCCGCGTAGCAGGAGCGACACGGCCAATCTGGGGCAATCAGGATCGATAGAATCCCATCGGCTTCCACTCTGCGCAGCAGGCGAGGAAGAAGCTTCCGAGGATGGAAGGTGTAAGTTTTTAGGAGATAGTGACCCCAAGGAGCCACCAACGCACCTGACGCGTCCGCCCACAGGTCCTTAAACCTGGCCACGAACCGTGGCACCTACCGATAGAGACGGGACGCTAGAAGGTCCACGTCCGGAGTGCCCCACATTTTGGCACAGACCCTGAAAACACCTGCGGGTGGAGAGACCACTCTCCTTGCCCTAGTGTAGCGCGACTTAGGAAGTCGGCTAGCCATACTGTACCCCCGGAACATACACGGCCAATAGAGCCGGAACGGACCTTTCGGCCCACCGAAGGAAGTGCGCGACCACCGTCGCTGCAGTTGAACTCCGTGTGCCTCCCTGTTGATTGACGTACGCCACGGCCGCGGCGTTGTCGGACTGGATCCTGACCGGTCGGCCCTGTAGATCCAGGGACCACCTGGCAAGGCACAGCTTAATTGCTCGAAGCTCCAGAATATTGAACGGTAGGCGGGACTCCACCGGAGTCCAGCGCCCCTGGGCTGACTGGGTGCCCCAAACGCCCCCCCCAACCGGAGAGGCTGGCATCCGTCGTGACCACTGTCCAGTGGCACGGCAGAAAACGACTTCCCGGCCCGAAGCACCGGAGATGCCCGCCACCACACCAGGGGAAACATGCCCAGTTGACTCAATGAACCTGGTAAACCAGAGATGACAGAAGCTTGTCCCAACGTGACAGCAGTTCCCTCTCTAGCACCCTTGCGTGGAATTGGGCATATGGAACCGCCTTGAAAGAGGCCACCGTCAGACCCAGAACCCTCATGCAGAATTGCAGAGATGACCACTTCTAGGTCGACAACTGCTGCCCAGCAGATTGCAGAGCCTGAATTTTTTTCCCGTTAGGAGAAAAAAACTCCCGCCCCGGCGGAATCCAGGACTAGTCCCAGGAATTCCAGTCCCTGAGACGGAATCAACACTGACTTCTGGACAATACAGAAGCCAGCCAAACTCTTGGAGAGTCTGACATGTGATAGACACAGCTCCACTAATTCAGAGCTTGAAGAAGCTCGTAGGAGAATGTCGTCCAGACATCCCATGATAACAAACCCCCGCTGTCACAGCCGGGCCAGTATCGGGACGAGCACCTCGGTGAAAACCTGTGGTGTCGACACCAAGCCGAGCGGAAGGGCCACAAAATGAAAATGGTCCTCCCCCGACCGCAAAGCCCAGAATCTCTGGTGCTTTGAGCATATGGGAACATGCAGGTACGCGTTCATGACATCCAAGGACGCCAGAAAATCCCCATCCTAAATTTTGCACTTTGACAAAAGCAAACGAGGGCCTCGAGGCCCAGGATTGCACGCACCCCGTCCTCCTTGGGGACTACAAACAGATTGGAGTAAAACCCCTGAGATCGTTCCATCGAGGGAACTGGCACAATCCCTCCCCCCGACCAGAAAATCCTGAACAGCCCCTGACAGAGCCAACCGGCGAACCGGAGGAAGCCAGAGGCTGGAGGGAAAAAAATCCTGTTTGGTAGACAAGAGAGAAACTCTGACTCGCACCCCGAGGAAAACACTTTGCGAACCCCACGGTCGGGGAGGAGAGACCTCCACCGAGCCACGAATTCGCGAAGCCAGTCCCCCACCCGAGACACGGGCGGGGGCAGACCCACAGGCGGAAGCAGGTAGGTCCGCAGGCTCGTTGGGCTTGCAGAACCAGGTGCGCTGCTGCCCCGCAGCGGGGGTCTTGGCACCTTGCAAACCATCCCTCACCGCCAGGGTGGGCGAAAAAACGCCAAGGGGTAGTAAAGGAGGGTCCTTGCACATGGCAAGGTCCCTAGCCCTTTCCAGACTGTGGGAACAGCATGCTCTAACCACCCACGGCATCCTCAATGACGCCACTTAGGGAAGTCCCCAAAGGACCGTTCACCCCTAAAGGCCATTCACCAAGGCCTACTCTGAGGACTAGTCTGCAGACCAGCCATCAGCCACACAAGGCGGCGCAGTACCACCATATAGGCGGAAGCCCTGGAAAGCAAGAGTGTAACCAGGACCGACTCACAGACAAATTTCAAGACCCAGAACTAAATGTTCAGCCAGGTCCTTGCAGGTCTCGGTAGCCTCCAGCTCCTGCAGCAAAAACAAAACGTTGCCCGTGCAGTCAGAGTCTGTGACACCAGAGCTCCGGCCAAAAACCGGTCTCACAGCCGAACCCCCTGCCGCGAAGATGGAGCGGGCCACAGCCTCCATTCTCCCATCCGCGGGGCCAAAGGCAGGAGCCCCATCCACATGGTGGCTAGCTCACCTGGGCACGGGAGGGTCCACGGACGGAGGAGAGACCCACTTTACTAAAAAGGTCCTCCACAAAGGGATAACGGGTCGCAAGGCAAACTGTCTGCGGCGTATCCCATTCCTTGTAGTACAACCGTCCCAAAAAGGAACGCAAGGAAAAAATTGTCAGTGCGTGGCGGTTCGCGGGACCCACCCGGCAGGTGTCCCCGCCCCATACTCAAGTACAGAGTATCACACCTGCAGAAAAAATAGCTCCAACAATTCCATTCAGTAACCGACCCTAACCCTGAGTCGCTCTCACTGTGCGTGTGGATTAAGCCTGCATCATCTGACATACAGTGTCAGAGATATCTCCAGAAGCAGGCCAGGGTGGGGGGCGCTAACATCCCCCCCATCCGGCCCCTAGTCGCTTCAACCTGGCGAGAAAAAAACGCCACCGCCATTGTCATAGCAGATGTGGTAGGGGGAGGGGCAGCAAGGGTTAACTCAGGCTTACAGGGGAAGAGATACCTGTCCAGGCTCTACAACGCCCCCCCCCCCCCGCTGTGTCACCAATCCTGCAAAGCAGAAAACAACCCACGGTCACCTCCCGGCCGTTACAGAGCATGGGGGGCCCCCAGGGAAACTCACCATCCCTCCTGTTTTGCAGCGCGGTCTGAAAGAGCCTGTGCGGTGCCGAGAAGCCGGCTGAGCTGCGTCTGTCTCTCCCAGCAGATTCGCGGGCTTTCTCCAGTGCTAAAACGGCCACACGAGGCCAATCGAATCTTTAAGATGGCCGCTGAATAGCAAAAAAACAGCCCAGGACCACAAGAAAATGGCCGCCGAGCTATATAAGGCGCGACTCTGACAAAATGGCGGCCGTTGCGCATTTAAAAAGACAATGACACAGCAAAACAGCACAGCACAAAAATCACATTCCAGCACACAAAAAGGCCCTGTAGTGAACACACACAGCCCCCTGCAGTGAACACACACAACCCCCACTACGCACACAGGTCCAGGTGATAGGAGACCCCAGAAAAAAAAAACCCTCACAGCCGTCACCCAAAAGGGAAGGAGGGAGAGGAATAAGGGAGAGAGGAAAGCAGGGCGGACCCTCAGTCGACCTCCCATGGGAAAATTCCAGCCAGACCACTTACCTGAGCAAGGGGCCACTACTTACCCGTCCTGCGACTACCCGGCTGGAGGTATCCCAGACAGAACCAACGTCCGCTAAATGGCATTGCTGTCGGCCAGACACACTGTGACAAAGCCATAGAGACCGGTCATATGTGTGCCCTAGAACAAAATGTTCCCCGGCCGCCCCTGGAGCAACGGGGCCTGTCGTGGATGTCCCAAAGCTGAGCTAAGGGCCGGCACATGCTCGATGGCCGAACATGGGGGGACTACAAGAGTCGAGGACCCAGCCTGTCACCCAGTCGGCTGTTGATAGAAGAATCACAGGATTCAAAAACGCAGGAACAAAATAATAAAAGCGAAAAAAATCGCAAGAAAAAAACCTCCAGAGTACAGGACTCCAGAGTGCCTGACTCTCCTGTCGTTAGGCAGGAAAAAACTGAGGCTACTAGAGCAGGGTGTGGGTTATACCCGGGGAGGCCACGCCCCCTGGGAAGAACTGCACTGAGGAATGTGTTGTTAACACTTTAAGTGCTTTTTTTCTGCCTAAAACTCTCCTAGTGAAAGCGGATATAACCCTACTGTTAAAGAATGCTGTGTCCGTCTATGAACGGAAGAGAAAAAAATGTTTTCCTAATTTTGATTAGAATGTATGTTAAAACTTCAGTCAAGTTTTTATTTTCTGTCAATATTTGCCATAGTGACTATTACCATCATTTTTAGTAGTCACTGGAACAGGGCTACTGGGAGATTTCCACTTGCAGTAACAATTGTCAATGCAGTGATTTCGCCACACATGAAGCTTCCAATCAAACGCTGTTGCATCTGTGGCACAGGCAGTGGAGTAAATCACCCTGAAAGTCCCTTGAAGCACTAATCATTTAAAAAGAGCATACAAAGACATGCTAAAATCCTTTGCACCCTGGTATACTTTGAATGTAACTAAGTACTCACTGTAAATCCTCTGCTTGAGTTAGTTCTTGCAGTGCCTTTACCCTGGACTGCCCCTGTTGGCTTAGCTGAGAGTTGCTTAGCTGACAATATTTTTAAACATTTTCTAGTGACACCTTTTTTTGCTGTGCGTCCAACAAGCCATTGTGGGTAGAGAATGTTTTTTTTAAAGTGGGGCAACCCCAATAGCACTTGCAAAGAATACATAAACACCAATTACATTGCAAACACGTTGGACATAAAAAAAAAAAAAAAAATGTAGAAATATCATTTGACTGATTTTTCTACTGAATACTGTGATTTACCTATTGTGGCTGCAGATGGGTTGAAGGTTCTGTCATCCAGCTTGCTTCTTCTGGCTCCTCAGACATGCCCCCGCCCCTGAGTATCCACTATCCACACTTTCCACAATGGAATTTGATATTCCTCTGGCTGTCCTCACCCGATCCTATAATATTTTTATAGGTAAATAAACTTCTGTTTAAGGGACATTAAAGTGTAAGCATACCTTTGGTGATGGCCAATGTGATTTTTGGAACATGCTTTGGAACATGTCATCCCAATTTAAACACCATAAATAAATCCTTTTGTGGCTTTTAGGTTTTTCTTTGACATACTGACTTATTGTTGATCTACAAGTCACAGGGTCAGGGTGTCACATTAGGTTCTTATTTCTGGGATCTGCACTTTATAACAGCTGGCGTGTCATAGTTTACCTAGGCCCTGTAGGTTTAAAAATCTAAATGCCAGCTAGTTACCATCTGTGACAGACCCAGCCAGGACATGGGGCTTTTTGAGGACTGCAGGGTGGTCTCTTGCCTATGGACTATGCGCTCTGGCTTTTAAAGGAACACTACTCCTTGGGAGGTTTTTCCGTGGGGAACCCTTGCAATGGTCTTTTTTCTGATTTAGGTCCATGTGTCCCCAAAACACACAGACTCTGGGATCCATATTTAGGGCCTAGATGCCCCATTACCAACAATGACTAAGTTTAGACTGTGAGACTTAGAGCAGATGTCCTCAGCTCAAACCAACTCGATTCTTATGGGCCCCTGATATAATCAAGGTGTTATGTGTCTTTGTCCCATTGTATCATTTCCCCATTATGTGCCTCCTTGGTGTGTATTCCTATTGATCTATTGTTTCTGTCTGTTTGATCATCTCTTGGAGATGGGATTAATCTGGTGACCACTTTAATTTACCAAATTGTTGTGAGATGTCACATGTTTGTTGATTAACTTAATTTAATCAACAAACAAACTAATTTACTATTTAATTAAGGTCATTGTTAGCTGTTAATTGGATTGGTGTTTGAAGTTTGCATTGTCATGCTAATATCCTCAAGAGGAGAATGCCTTCCTGTGTGTTATAAAGTATGAGTCTGAGTAACAATAAACAGTAATTCCTTTGGATTTTACCTTACATCTTGTCTGTGTATGATGTTTTTGATAAAAAATGGCTGGTACTAGCTCTTGGTCTGCTCAGAGCGGTTTGGAGGGCAGGAGGTGCTGTTTGGTGGAAGGAAGCACCTAATCGGGGTGCCAAGCGGTTCTGTCACACCATCTGATCATCTTCCTAACCGCTGTCCATTGATTGGAAGCTTTGTGTACACAGTGGCCCAGGTCATCCCTGTGTTCCATATTGTACACACATGCAGGAAGTCTGTCATTATAAAGCTACCCATACATGGTTACATTTTTCTTGATCAGCCCATAAAAGTTAAAGCTATCACCTAAAATAAACTGATTTGGGATAGCATGATGGCAACACAATATCTTCATTTAGGTTTGGTTCTGGTTAAAAGAGAACATCACCTTAGGAAAGAAAAAGGATTTTAGGCAAAGCACAGCTTGTTCTTATGCAAGACCAAATATAGATGCTAGTAGGGCAGGGCTATCTGGGAAAGAGTCAACATAGTGATGACAACAGGGCCAGGGAGCATCTAAGACCAGATGAACTAGGCCTATTTACCAAACCAACAAGGTCATTCTGGTGCTACCTTTGACTCTGCAGAGCAGTGAGGCTAGAAGCTTTATCAGAGAGTAACAGTCCCAAAGAGACACCAGTGCATTTGTTGCCTGCGCCTAGGGATAGTTAGTCCTGGCCACAAACCACAAGGTTGCTGTTGAGACAAAACACAATCACGTCCCACGTATGACTCTCCCCAACACAGACACAATTAGTGAAGCATTTTCCTGTGGAGAGACCACTCTCCTTGATCCAGGCTCTGGCAACTTAGATAGTAATTTCGCCCATATTTCACACCTAGATTGTATAACATAGGAGAAGTGATTTGGTACCCAGTGCAAGATGCTGGACATCTCTAGGGCGGTTACCCTTTCTTCCTTCTTGTTGGTTGATGTACACCACCACCATGTTGTTGTCAAACTGCACCTATACTGGATGTCCTTCCCAAGGACCTGTTCAGTGCTGTAATGACAGGTTTTGGTTGGTAAGCTCAATAGACTGCAGACAAGATATTGTATAACAATAATGAGAAATATCAAATAATTTTGTTGGCATATGACTATCAATCTTCAAGGTGCCAATGAAAATGAAAAACACATAGCGTTTTGCTTTTAGGCCAAAAAGTAAAATGTTGTTCTCATCTGACCAGAGCACCTTCTTTCACATGTTTGCTGTGTCCGCCACATGGCTTCTCGCAAACAGGACTTCTTATGGCTTTCTTTTAACAATGGCTTTTTTCTTGCCACTCTTCCATAAAGGCCAGATTTGTGGATTGCACAACTAATAGTTGTCCTGTGGACAGATTCTCCCACCCGAAATGTGGATCACTGCAGCACATTCAAAGTAGTTACCATGGGCCTCTTGGCTGCTTCTCTGATTAATGCTCTCCCTGTCAGTTTAGGTGGACAGCCATGTTTTAGTAGGTTTGCAGTCATGCCATATTCTTTCCATTTTCTTGCTCAATATGTTTATTAAGGTTTACATAAGAAAAACAAAGAATAGTTTTAGATGTATACATGGGATATATCTAAGGCAAATAAAGTCTGACATTTGCTTACAAATCTTATAGACAAAGGATATTGAGCGTAAAAAACACTGAGCAATCCATGTAACAATATATATGATAATAATAATAAAATGAAAACCATAGTAGAATCCCCCTATAAATAGATATATGCAATGGAATGTGCCTCCAGACCACCCATCCACCCCTAATGGGTTCAAACTGTGAATGGGTAGGGGCACATTAGTAGGTTAAGGTATAAAGTACACTAAGCATAGAAGGTGTATGAAACAAGATAAGAGGGGGAAATGGTACTAAAAAATAAATATAGATCTTAATTGCTAAGTGTTATAGGTCAAAAAAGAATGACAGTGGGAAAAAAGATTTCAATATGGACGATATGTTCTAAACTCTATATTGGGTAGGTAACATAAAGGAATGTAGCGTAGATGTATGGGACACTTGATGACAAGTGAATAAAAAGGAGTAGAAAAAAAAGAAAAGTATATAGTTAATACGGGCTATTATATTTTCTGATCAGCAAACTGTTATATGCCCATATTAGGGAGTTGGTTACAATAAGAAAGTAAAGAGGTAGAGAGTAGAGGAGAAAGAAGCCAAGGGAGGAGAAGAAGAAAAAAAGGAAAGGTCTCTCCCAGTGGTAGCCCGGCCCACAACAGGGGAATGCCCAGAATAGTAAAGTTGGTGAGGAAAATTAGCAAGGCAGCAACAATATTTGGCCAAAATCAGGAGATAAGAAATGCTTAACCCAGGGTTGCCAGATCAAATTATATTGTTTTATTTTATTATCCTCAATAGCCGTCATCTTAACAAAAATAAGGGCTCTTTTAATTCTGTGCTTGGCCTCGGCCACAACCAAGATTTGGGTTTTCCATGCCTTAGCTATAGTTTGTTTAGCTGCAGTAGTAATATGAATAAGTAATTGGAATTGAGTCCGGGTGAGTTCAGGGGATTTAATATTTAAAATTGCCAAGGCTGGGTCTGGAATGATCGAAGTCTCCAAGGCTATAGAGGCCATATTAAATATTTTCTTCCAAAATTCTTGGACCACCGGGCACTGACACCAGATATGAAAATGGGTACCTGTTGTGCTGCAACCTCGGAAACAAGTTACTGGATAGGAAGAAACAAATTTAGCTATCCTAGCAGGTACTAAATACCAACGTGCCAGGACTTTAAAGTTAGTTTCTAATGCAAAACAATTTCAAGAGGAGAATTTAGTGGCTAACCAAATACTGGACCATTCATCATTGTTAAATGTTCTATCTATCTATGTCTTGCGACCATTTGGTAGTGTAGGTGGGAATTGTTTCATTAGGAATTTTGTTAAGTTGTCGATAAAGAATAGAAATTAGTCCCCTGATATGAGGGTCACTTTCACAAATGCGTTCAAATTGTGACATTTGGTTAAGTGATGAGTCCTGATGAAGGGTGTATAAAAAACATTATTTGCAGATAGTGAAACAGTTCAGTATTGGGTAGCCCATAAGTTTCACATAGTATAGGAAAAGAATGAATATTATTATTAGCAGAGACCAGATTGTGTAATCGTGTCAAGTCTATGGAAGACCAGGCTATAAATGATCTTGGAAACTTCCAGGCAGGATTTCTGATAAAGGAAAATAGGGGGTTATGCATGGATTTAGGGTTATGAGAACTTATGAGAACTCCGCTGTGTGAGTCTTAATAAATATGATAGTATTGGAATGGGAAGTACTGAAAATAAATACAGGAATTTCGGTAAGATTGACGTTTTTACAGCATTGATTATTATTATTATTATTATTATTTTTTTTAACTAGAAAGGGGAAGAGGTCAGCAGGGTAAAAATTGTTTAACAGAAGATTCATATATATATATATATATATATATATATATATATATATATATATATATTAATAAAATAATTACTTCAGGAGACACATCTAATAGGAAAAAAATTAACAACACTAAAAAAAGCCTGGATACAAAAAGAATATCATGCCACTTACTCATCCTATGCCAGAGGAGTATCAGTCCTAATTAGTAAAACTTTTCCTGGGAAGGTAGAGGAAGCCTATATATGTGATCCTCCGATATGTGATTGGTCAAAAAAAATGTATTTTAGTGGCAATATATATTCCACCGCCATTTTCTGTCGGAATCCTGAATGAGATAATGAAAAGAATTATCCAATTTTTTCCAGCGAAATTAATGCTCATTGGAGGGTTTTAATTCGGTACTATCTTCTAAGCTGGACAGACCAGGACCCCCCAAGTATCAGTCTGCTGATTTATATAATTGGGCACAAGTGACAGGGGTGACAGACATATGGAGATGGAGAAACCCAGAAAAAATAATACAATGGGTGGTATACCCAGAGATAGTAGAAAAGATGGTAACAATAATAAATGAATATTGAGAAAGCAATGAGGGATCATCCTCAGTGGATATGGTCTGGGACGCGTTTAAGGCATATCTACGAGGGCAATATATTTCAAATATTGCAGCAGTAATTAAAAAACAAAAGGCTAAGGTACAGGAGTTACAAATACAGGTAGAGAGTAGCAAGGAACAATATTGTCAAGACTCAAGCAACTTTAATTTTGATCTAATGATGTCTACACAATGAGAATTACAATTACATATGGAGGAAATAACAAGGTTGGAATTACAAAGAAAGAGACAAAATATCTTTGAGCAAGGTGATAAAAGTGGGAGATTCTTGGCGAGATTGGCGCAGCAACAACATCAGGCTACAAGTATAGCAGAAATAGAAACATCAGAAGGAAAGAGAGTAAAGGAACCTGAAGAGACCTTGAAGGCTTTCGGTGAATACTATAGCAGGCTATATGCCTCTTCTCTCCCCTCCGACTTCCGCCCAGGGGACATGTTGGAACTTTTGGACCGGGTTGCCCTCGGATGGCTGTCGGATAGGGAGATAGAGGCATTGATGGATCCAATAACAAGTGAAGAAATAAGTAAGGTTATAAAAACATTTCCAGGAGAAAAAGCACCAGGCGCAGATGGAATTCCTGATGAATTCTACCAAAAATATGAAGCTCTTTTGGCTTCAAAATTGGCAGAGGTATATACAAGTGGGCTAATGAAAGGGATATTACCAGATTCAATGAGACAGGCACATATAACATTAATATACAAAGAAGGAAAGGATCCAAAAATATGCTCGTCATATAGACCGATAGCATTATTGAATATAGATTTCAAAATACTAACTAAGGCCCAGATTCCTGATACGCCGTCGTATCTGTTGTTCTATCTATACGACTGATTCATAGAATCAGTTACGCATAGATAGCCATAAGATCCGACAGGTGTAATTGTTTTACACTGTCGGATCTTAAGATGCAATACTGCGGCCGCCGCTGGGGGGAGTTTGCGTCGTAAATCAGCGTCTGGTATGCAAATTAGGAGTTACGGCGATCCACGACGGTTTTTCGCGTTCGCTACGTCGCCGCTAGTCTAGTTTCCCGTCGCAATTTTAGTCGTCGTTTTGGCTGCCCTAACTTTACACAGCACACATATGTGCTGTATAAAGTATGGCCGTCGTTCCCGCGTCGAAAATTAAAAATTCACGTCGTTTGCGTAAGATGTCCGGGAATCCGAAAATACGCTACGCACGTCGACGTTCGAAAAAATGACGTCACTTCGCGCAAAGCACGGCGGGTAATTCAAAAGGGAGCATGCGCAGTTGGTCAGGCGTGGGAGCGCGCCTAATTTAAATTGCACACGCCTCTTTGAATTACGCGGGCTTACGCCGGAGGCCGCCGTTTTTATCGCAAGTGCTTTGTTAATCAGGCACTTGCGTTGAAAACTTGCGATGATACGTTACGCCACCGCAATTCTACCTGAATCTGGCCCTAAAATACTAACATTTAGACTACAGCCAATACTAAAGACCATTATAGATTCAGATCAGACAGGGTTCATGCCACAAAGAACGACAGATGTAAATCTACGCAGACTATTTACAAATATACATGCCCATCACAATTGTGAAGAAACAAGAACGGTAGCCTCCCTAGATATAGAGAAGGCCTTCGATACGATCAAATGGCCTTTTCTATGGGAGGTACTCAGAAGAATGGGGTTTCTAGTAACATTTATTAAATGGGTACAAATAATATAAAGAAAACCTATGTCAGTGGTTAAATTGGGGGGAAAACTGTCATCCTTTTTTCAGCTGCACAGAGGCACAAGACAGGGCTGCTCTCTCTCTCCGGCACTTTTTGCAGTAGCAATAGAACCAGTGGCAGAGGCTCTGAGGACCTCACAAGACATCCAGGGACTCCGAGTAGGGGGGCTGGAGGAGAGGGTAGCCCTGTATGCTGATGATATGCTGTTATTTCTAAAGGACGCAGGTCCATCATTGAAGGGAGCCCTAGAGCTACTGAATGTCTTCTCAGGTTTTACAGGACTTAAAGTGAACTGGGATAAATCCCTGTTATTTGCTATTGATCAAGGCACGCAGGATACAGCGACCCCAAATTTTCCACTGAGATGGGTAACAGAGTTTAAATATCTGGGCATAATAATATCACGCCAGGCTGAGGAATTTAAAAAGTTAAATTTAGACCCAGTGCTGCAGGAATATAAGAAAAAACTAAAGATATGGGAAACGCTTCCTCTATCTCTTTTGGGACGTATAAATTTAATAAAAATGAAGATTCTTCCCAGGTTGCTATATTTGTTTAGAAACTCACCACAATGGTTACCAAAAATTTTTTTCACACAACTACATGGTGTTTTATCCTCATTCATATGGCAAAATAAAATAGCCAGAATAAAACTAAAAACACTTATGCGTCCAGTGGAACAGGGGGGGTTAGCATTTCCAGACTTACATAAATATTATCTTGCAACTCAGTTGATGACAATAAGGAGATGGATGAATCCAAATGGATATGATCCCGCTACAATGGTGGAGTGGCTACAGTGGTCCAGTCTTTGGAGGCACTGCCGATATTGCCATTTCGTGGGCTAAAATGTAGGCGAGATTTAACTCCATCAATGATAACAACAGTAATGCCGCGTACACACGATCGGTTTGTCTGATGAAAACGGTCTGATGGACCGTTTTCATCAGACTAACCGATCGTGTGTGGGCCCTATCGGTTATTTATCCATCGGTTAAAAAATTAGGAACTTGTTTTAAAATTATCTGATGGTTAACTAACCGATAGAAAAAAACGATCGTCTGTGGGTACGTCCATCGGTTAAAAATCCACGCATGCTCAGAATCAAGTCGACGCATGCTCGGAAGCATTGAACTTCATTTTTCTCAGCACGTCGTTGTGTTTTACATCACCGCGTTCTGAAACGATCGTTTTTTTAACCAATGGTGTGTAGGCACGACTGAAAGTGAGCTTCATTGGATATCTGATGAAAAAATCCATCAGACCGTTTTCATCGGATGAACCGATCGTGTGTACAGGGCATTAGGGTATGGAAAGTAGGCATAGCAAGAGAGAGTAATCTAAAAACAGATATATCCCCAAATACTCCATTATGGAGAAATCCCGAATCGGTACATTTAACTTCCATTCAGTACCCTAGAGCGGGGATAAGCAATTAGCGGACCTCCAGCTGTTGCCAAACTACAAGTCCCATCATGCCTCTGCCTCTGGGTATCATGCTTGATGCTGTCAGAGTTTCGCTATGCCTCATGGGACTTGTAGTTTGGCAACATCTGGAGGTCCGCTAATTGCTTATCCCTGCCCTAGAGCATGGACAAAATTTGAAGTAAAAAGAATATCACAAGTAATATATGAGGGAAAAATATCCTCATTTGCAGACATGAGAGAAAAATGGAATGTGCCAGAGAATTATTTTTTTAGACATATGCAGTTGGTCCATGCCCTGACAGCCCAATTTCCCGATGGCATTCCGCAGCTAATAGGCCTAGAACAACTGATGAGAAAGAGAAAGGAAAAAGACTTGATCTCAACTTTTTACACCCATTTAGTAAAAACATAACCATCAGATATGAATAAATTATGTGAGTGTTGGTTGAGAGATTTCCCAAAACTGTCATCAGAAATTTGGGGGGAGGTATACAAATTTCCATTTCAGATATTAGTCTCACTCCGAGACAAATTAATTCAATTTAAAATAACACATAGGAGTTATTATACACCGTATAAATTGTTTAAAATATTTCCATTAAATCCTCAAAACTGTTGGAGATGCGCAGGCACTCCAGGGAACTTTATGGGCCAGATTCACGAACGAGTTACGCTGGCGTATCTATTGATACGCTGCGTAATTTAAAAGTTGCGCCGTCGTATCTATGCGCGGTATTCTGGGAACAAGATATGCCTGAAATATGGCTTCAGCCGACCGACGTAAGTCTTAGTACGCCGTCGTATCTAGGGTGCCCCCGCTAGGGGCGCTTCCATAGAATTACGCGTTGAATATGTAAATGAGCTAGATACGCCGATTCACGAACGTACTTGCGTCCGCTACGCCGTTTACGTAAGGCTTAAGTCCCGCATAACGTTACCCCTGGTATATGAGGCGCAGGTAATGCAAAGTATGGACGTCGGAAAAACAAGCGTATCTTTTTACGTAGTTTACGTAAGTTGTACGTGAATGGGGCTGTGCGTAGGTTATGTTCACGTCACAGGCATTGAGCCGGCGCAACTTAGGGAGAAAATTCAACGTGATACTGACCATGCGCGCGCATGCGCCGTTCATTAGGCGCGTCATTTACGTGGGGTCACGATTCATTTCCATACAACACGCCCCCAACCAGCCTACTTTGAATTAGGTGGGCTTACGCCGGCCAATTTACGATACGCCGCCGCAACTTATGGAGCAAGTGCTTTGTGAATACTGCACTTGCCTGTCTAAGTTGCGGCGACGTAGCGTAAATAGGATACATATATTCTGGACCTGCCCGAAGATAAGGTGGTTTTGGAGAGAGGTCTTGAGAGTAATTGATGAAGTGACGTTAGTCCAACTTGACCTGGAGGCAGGGACCTGCCTGCTAGGACTTGTAGAGGAAATTATGGCCCCTATAGAAAGAAGAATACAGGTGGGTTTGCTGCTCTTTTACGCAAGAAAGGTTATAGTGTTAAATTGGAAAAAAGCAGAAGCCCCCTCGGTGGCGCAATGGAAAAATTTGATAAACAATAATTTGTATAAAGAGACATACTATAATAGAGGAAATGGGGAAAAGTATAAAAAAATATGGGCAAACTGGACAGAGAATGTGACAACGGCTTCAGGGTAGGGGGGCACGGAAGTGGGATGGAACTACAGCAATGGAAGAAAGGGATAAGAAAGAGGTTAAATGGGAATAAGATGTGAAGTATGTAATGGAATGTCTGTATAAATGTGATTTTAATAAGTAGATAAATGAAAATGTGGAATGTATATTTGTATATGAGAAAGGAAAAAATCAATAAAGAGATTTAAAAAAAAATGAGTGTCCAGCTAACAAAGAGTTGAAGGCTCTGGTTAACATTGGCGTGAGTCTAGGTGCAAATTGTTTAAAATATGTTGCCGAAAACCCATCAGGGCCCGGTCTTTTATGAGGCTTCACTACTTTAATAGCATTAGAGTAGTTATGGATTTTTCGAGTAAATCAAGCTGTTCTTGAGTCAGGGTAGGAAGGTTTATATCAGAGAATAGAGTATCTGCTTTAATCCTATAAAAATTTGAAGCAGGGGAATACAATTTAGCCAGATTTGAGCGAAATATCTCTAAGATTTTTACTGGATTACTAGTGTATGCTTCTCTGGAAATTTTAAGTCTAATAGGCATCTGTGTATGGTGTATTGCTTTAAGGCTGCGCACTATAGGAGTATCAGGTTTATTAGCTTTAAGGTATTGAATATGTTGACATTTTCGTAATAGTGTGTCTGTTGAATCAGTCAAAAAGAGATCCAGATCGAAGATCCAAGTCGGGCTTTATCCAATTTAGTATAATTTAGTATAATTAATGGCATTTGGGTGAGATTAAAAAGCCATGTGGCTCGCATTGAAAACAGCCTCCAATTTTGTGAACATGATCTTACGTTCTCTTTTGAGGGCTGTGGCTTGCTGTAGCAATCTTCCCTGAATGACAGCTTTGTGGGCTTCCCATATTGTAAGGGCGGAGATATCACCCGTATCATTGAATGAGAGAAAAAAAAGAGAAGGAAGAAATGGAGAGGGAGAGAACATTAAATAATTGATAAACCCTAATAGGAGGTACAAAATGTCAAAAAAGAATAGCTTTTCAGTAGGGTGTAGGAGCGAATATCAAAACATCCCAGAGAGGTTCCAGAGCTACCGTCCGATACCTGCATAACTGTAGCAGGAGTCTGAGGGTAGTAAAGGGGGCGGCAAAAAGTTCCTAAGGAATGAACACCGCCAGAGAACCTTATAAAAAACAATACTAGTGAGTAACGGGTAACAATAACTTAAATGCATATATAATAAAACAATATCATCAGAGCCTTAACAGCTAAAAGTTTGGTCAGCCGAGTGCCTAATGAATGACATATATCTAGTAAATGTGGCAACACAAAGAAGATATAGTCTAAGGAAAAGGAGTCAATAGAAATAAAAAGTTACTATGGCTAAGTAATGTAGAAGTAAGCTGTAAAGAAAATATCCTCAAATTAGTAGGTAAAAGAAAAACTAGGCAATAAGTGACAATACGTGTCATTACCCTAAGAATTTAAGTTAAAAAAAAGGATATTGCAGGATATCTAAGGGGTAAGAAATCGGGATAAGAGGAAAAAATACAGAAAAGTCCTGAAAAAAATTGGGGAAAAAATGGGGGGAATGAGTCCCAGGCTATGAACCTAGAACATTTAAATTGCCTGTAGAGGAGCTCAAAATCCAGCAAAATATGCTATGGATTATTAATGAGAATCAATTTAACCAATAAATTGAAATCAGTCCATTGAGTCTTCATTGGCTGGATTATGGCTCAGTGCAGGTAAA
Organism: Rana temporaria; assembly: GCF_905171775.1. NCBI lineage: Eukaryota > Metazoa > Chordata > Amphibia > Anura > Ranidae > Rana > Rana temporaria. The sequence goes on from NC_053490.1 coordinate 342,430,679, forward strand.
CTGCTCTGCACCTGCGGATCAGTTTGAAAGCAGCCCAGTAACCACTGCAGAAAAAATATGCCATATATACACTGTTATTTTAGTAATAAACTGACCTTTAATAACAGTATTCTATTCTATTCCATCCCAGAGCAGGAGGTCATGGGCCACATCAGAGGGCTCTGTGGGCCACATGTGGCCCCCGGGCCACTGGCTGGGCACCCCTGGACTAAGTAGTTACCATATCAGTCACTAGATGAAGATGACCATCACTACTGTACATTCCACGTATGTAGGTTGTACCAATTTCTTTTGCAAACTTACAGCTGAAAGGAGATGAGCTTGTCTTAAAAGACAAATTGTAATGTGAACCTGATGTGTATGGTTTATTATTGTAAGTTGTTACTGGGTACTTTACATTAATACAGTATTTTCTCTAAAGCCTTTAATGTAGCGTTTGTTTATTTGAGATGATTTATTTTTTCTATCTGTTGTAAACAATTTTTTATCATTGTAATTTTCTTTTCTAGATCAAATCAATACTATTAATACTATTAATTATTGTGGGGCCCTTAAACAGTGTGGGATCCATAGGCCAATACCTGCTCTGCCTATTTGGTAATTTGGCACTGCTTTGAGCAGATACATTTATATTGGAGAAATAACAGCAATTGTGCTGGAAATGTATTCTGTACACATGTTTTTTCCCAGGATTAATCAGCTAGAATATAGCTGCAGAGCCTGCAATGTATTCATAGACATTCATAGACATGCTAGGTTAATACCCCTTTATTTCACTTTATTATGGTGGATGTTAGTTTAAAATATTAATTGTTCGCTATTCTCATTTATAGTGTGGTTTGCGCATTATTTCCCCTCATTGTTTATAGACATTTAACCAATCCAAATGAGCAAATAGTGGTACTGCTCCAAAGCTGTGCGGATGGCTGGTTCATGGACCAGCTGTGGGTGCACAAGGTCCAACAGATGCACATCTCGCTCCTGGGAAGCACAAAGCATGAGATACGGGCTGCACTACTGATGTTGGTGTGCTTTCAACAATAAAGATTTACTAAAGAAGATAAATGGCAAAAGTGTAGTCTGTAGCTTGTATTTAAAGCTGAAGTTTAGGTATAGGATAATTTTGCATAGTTACATTGGTGCAGCTTGAACTTATCTAATTATGTACTACATGTGTTCATACCTGGCCGATCCCTGTGGAAGCTTCAAATCATTGTAGTAGACACTGCTACAACAGTGGTAGCTGCTAGCTTCTGGGTCATGAGTTGCCCTGATGCTTTGTGAACACTGGATTTCGCTTCGCTACATGAGCATACATTTCTCAATGAACGCAAAACGTCCTCTGATTAGATGAAGTTGGGGGCTGGGGGCGGTAACATTATGATCTCCACCCTATCTGATCAGAGAATGCTTTGCATTCATTGAACAAATGCAAGGTGTTCCCTGAATGTCACCCATGCACTGGGGGGTCACTCACTCGGCATGAGATGGCAATGGTCGGACATTGATTATCTTGTGATATTTGCACTGAATTATTTAAAAAGCCAGCATCTCTGTTTTTGTGAAAAACATACAGAAAGTTTAAGTTTATAACATTTCTCTTTTTTCAGGTGATAATGTACATATAGCATATAAGCTTGTGAAGGTTTGAAAAAAGTCTCAGGATGGCAAACTGCATAAGAACAACCAAATTTTAACGTGTGGATTCCTGCATCAGAAATGGGTTTATATCAGCAAGAACAGAGCTGCAGAAGACTTGCGAGATGTGTATTTGGGGCTTTAAGCAGAATTAACATATAAAAAAAAATCCCCACGGCAGAAGATATAATGCAGAGGGCTGGTTTCAGGGATTACCTGAAGCGTCCTCAAGCACAACTTCTTCTGGTGAACTCTCTAACATGTGGTCTGGAAGTTTGTTTGGCAGCTGGGATCTCCTTTGTGCCACCATTGCTTCTTGAAGCTGGAGTGGAGGAAAAATTCATGACCATGGTACTAGGTATGTAAACCAGATAACCTATGTACAATTTGTAATTGTAGCATGAAGTCACACCCACCTTGGACACGTGCTATCAAGTAGATGAAGAACAATGTTTGCATTCTTCCTGTTAACCAATTTGTTTTCATTGCTCATTAGCTATAAAATTAAACAATGAAATTACAAAGTAATGTAAATGAAACATTAAACACATCCAGATGTTGCAATCCACATTCATTGACATTTGAAATCCAGGTAAAATACAAAAGTTCCCTAAATAAAGATCAAGCTTTCCTTATTGTACTTATAAGTCTCAAACTTGTAATTTCTAGTTAAAGCGGGGGTTCACCCTTAGAGGGCACTTTTCCCCCTTCGCTTCCTGCTCGTTATTACTAGGGGAATCGGCAATTTATTTAAAAATATGTGCAGTACTTACCCGTTTACGAGACGCATCCTCTCCGTCGCTTCCGGGTATGGGCTTCGGGAATGGGCGGTCCTTCTTGATTGACAGGTTTCCGAGAGGCTTCCGACGGTCGCATCCATCGCGTCACGATTTTCCGAAAGAAGCCGAACGTCGGTGCGCAGGCGCAGTATAGAGCCGCACCGACGTTCGGCTTCTTTCGGCTACGAGTGACGCGATGGATGCGACCGTCGGAAGCCTCTCGGAAGGCTGTCACTCAAGAAGGAACGCCGGCTCCCGAAGACCCATACCCGGAAGCGACGGAAGAAGATGCAGCTCGAAAACGGGTAAGTACTGCACCTATTTTAATATAAATAGCCGATTCCCCTAGACCGAACGAGCAGGAAGCTAAGGGGAGATTTTTTTTTTTTTTTTAAATGGGTGAACTCCCGCTTTAAATTCCAAGTCTGCACAGCAGCCTGTTACCAATTCCCTTCTCCCCATTTACCTATACAGTGATGTTGTCATGTCACCGTGTCCAAATTTGCGTAGGAGTTGTTGGCCAACAGATACATTCAGGGCCGGTGCTATCACTAGGCAAACTAGGCAGCCACCTAGGGCGCACTACTGCCTAGGGCGCCTGGCCACTGGTGTTTCTACTCTCCTCTCTCTGCAGCAAGCAACTAAGTCTGAGCATCAGCAGACAGCCGCCACTCCGTTAGCACATAGTGTCAGAGGCGCAGCAGCAAAGGAGGACCGTGTCTCTGTCATGACTCCGAATGAATGGAAGCAAGCAAATATTCATTAGTGGGCGCTGGTAGACTGCATTTCATGGGCGCTGGTAAGCTGCATTTCATGGGTGCTAGTAGGCTGCATTTCATGGGCGCTGGTAGGCTGCATTTCATGGGTGCTAGTAGGCTGCGATTTATGGGTGCTGGTGTTCTGCATTTGATGGGCACTGGTGGGCTGCATTTGATGTTCACTGGTGGGCTGCATTTGTTGGGCGCTGGTGGGCTGCATTTGATGGGCGCTGGTGGGCTGCATTTGATGGGCGCTGGTGGGCTGCATATGATGGGCGCTGGCGAGGCTGCATTTGATGGGCGCCGGAGGGCTGCATTTGATGGGCGCTTCATTAAAAAGGTGGGGTATACATGGGAAGGGCAATGGGGGTGGAGTCAAGAGTGTGGCCCGGGGGGAGGGGGGGGCAGAAAAATTAGGTGTCATCTGGGGTGTCAAAAATCCTTGCACCAGCCCTGGATACATTACTCGCTGCTTTGCCGCTACTCCTAGCCTCTCATCATCGATATATCATGCCAACTGCCCTAACAGGGAGTAACAAAGGTTTTCGTGCACATGTGACGATAATTAATAGATTCAAAGTTATTTACAAGGGTTTTCGATATATAAATCATGTGTAGCTGAATACCAGTACAAATGACAAATTTAGTGATATATTGATGGATGGGAGTTTGTGAAGGCCTGTCTTCTACTTTAAATAAATGATTCCCTGACTACTTGTCAATAATGAATGATTTAACTTAACGGGGTTCATTTACTATTATTTTAAACAAACTTATTTTAATATATTGTCTAATAAAACTATGAATTTTCTATACATTACAATGATTCAAAACCCTGATACTATTACAGCAGTACACCAACGGGGCACACCAGCAGGCATTCATTACATGCAAACTGCTTTATGTATAAAAGCACCTTTTTCTCCTTTTTTAATCTGGGTCACATTACTTTTTTTTGCTGCAGCACAGACCAGCTTTGGGCTGGCTAAGCTGAAGCGGGTCACATGTCTTGTGACGTCAACAGGCCCTGCCCCAGGCCAAGCAAATGCAGAGTGGAGCTGTCAGTCAAGGAACAAATCCACCCACCATTGCCTTACAGGGGTAAAATCCTTGACTGATAGTTCCAATCCACTTTGCACAATCTAGGGCGGAGGGCCTGGTGACGTCACAGGACATGTGACCCGCTCCAGTTTAGTACCGTCCCCAGCTAGGCAATTGTGAAATACAGTTAGGGGATTTCCTTACTTATGTTAAAGAAAGGGAGCATGCAAAACTAGCTGTAGCAACGGCTCCTTTACACAATCACAGGGACACAGACAGGTGGGAGGGACAGCAAACGTCAGGATCAACCAGGTTTTTGCAGCATACAGAAAAATAATCCTCTAGTGCCTTAGTAAGTATGAACAGAATGTAATATAGCATATAGACAGTTTAATTATTTGGTTTTAATGACACGAATAAAAATGATTTTAGAAAATAACGGTAAAATGTTATTAAAAGAAACATTTTACCAGATTCATCTATAAATATATTTGATAATGTTTCATTATACTACCCTGACATGGAAGCCGAGAATGCAAGAACTAGGAAAAAATGTATTATACATATTCAAAAAAAGTAATGATGATCCAACAGGAAGTGTACTGAGTTTGAGTCTAGTAGATGAAAAAGTAATGTTCCATTTTTACTGATAACGCAAAATAAAGCAAACATAATAAAATTTAAAAATGTCTAAATAGGTAGTTAAAAGGCAAACAAAGTGAATTTTGAAAAACGTAAGCTTGTGCACCTTGGTCACAGTAATAAAGTTGTCCGCTATGCATTAGATAGAATACAATTAGACAAAGAAGCTTGAAAATGTGGTTAGGCCTCATAAACACTGCTGCTGTTAAACTCAGGTTTTTTTGAGTTTAGTGGGCGTTTTTTTTCCTGCCCTTAAACTTCCCTCTATGTTATCCAATGTGCCGATGGATGTTTTTCGCAGTTTATCAGCAGAGGAGTTTACAGGCTGTTTTCTGACCGCCCTAAAATTGTGTTCAGGAGCAGCAACTTTGACCACAAAAAAAAAATGCTGAATGCTGTTAAACGCATAAACTCTAGGCACAATTAGCACTTCAGCGTTTCTTTATTTCAATGGGCAGAATAAATAAAAAATTTGGCCAATGAAATAAATAAACACCCAAACTCTGGTAAACTCACCTAGACTGTTTTGAAAAAATGCAGCTTAGGTGAGTTTATAATGCTGATTATCTCCTGTCAGGATAAACAACGTTTACAAGAAACCAGTTTGTAAGAGGCCTTAGAAGTTAGCTAAGCACCACCGCTTGCCATCAAGGAACAGCTGCAAAACATACAAAATTATAACATAGGCAAAGATCTAAACACACAGCTGAAATGCATGTGTGGGAAATGTTTTACTGTAAAAACTATTTTGCATTTCCACACAGTTAGTTCTGATATTTATACAACCCATCCAGACAGTAGAGCTAGGCTGATTTTTCTTATCAGAAACAAAGAAATAGGGATGACTCGGTATGTTCAGATCCTAGCCCAAATCCACCTAAGCTATCTTGTCATTTAACAGACAAAAGAAAAACACTTGTTTTCTTTTCTTTTTTTGGTTGAACTGGACAGACTTGTTTTTCAACCTAACTATGTAACTAGATGAGTGAGTGAGTGAGTGAGTGAGTGAGTAACTTGTATAGCGCTACAAATGCAAACTGAATTGCCTCAAGGCGCTTGGTATCCATTTCCTTTTATTTAGCCTTCAGAAAAGATGGGTCTTGAGTTTTTTCCTAAAGGCCTGGTGATTTTCTTTCGTTCGGATATTAGTTGGTAAAGCGTTCCACAGTCGAGGTCCTTGGACTGCAAATCTTCGTTCTCCTTTGGTCTTGTAGCGGGCCTTGGGGATTTGTAGTAGATTTTGGTTAGTGGATCGAAGAACGCGATTGGGGTTGTGGTATTTTATTTTCTCGCATAAATATTGGGGGGCGGTTCCTTGTACACATTTGTGCGTCAGGCAGAGGGCCTTGAATATGACTCGGTCCTTTACGGCCAGCCAATGGAGGGACCTCAGGGAAGGGGTAATTGATTCCCAGGGGGTTTTTTTCTGTTACCAGTCGTGCCGTTGTGGACGACTTGTAGACTGGCAATCTGGTATTTTGGGAGACCGAGGTAAAGGGAGTTAGCATAGTCGAGCCTGGAGTTGATTATTGTTCCCACCACTACTGCGGTGTCTTTTTCCGGGATGAAGGGAACGAGTCTTCGTAGCAGACACAGAAGATGGTGGGATCTGCTGACTACTGAACCAATTTGTGCATCCATTGTCATGTCGGAGTAAAACATGACTCCAAGACTTTTGACTTTGGTGCTAGGGGTAATGGTCTGTCCCAATATGGGCGGGGGCATCCATGTCGTCCTAGCAAGTCTCTTTTTGTTTGTGTGGAGCAGAAGGAGTTCTGTTTTTGATCCATTGAGTTTAAGGTGACTCTCCATCATCCAGTTGTCTATCAAAGTGAGGCATTTTCCTAGTCCGAGGCATTGGTCCTTTTTGTTGTTTATATGAGAGTAGAGCTGAGTGTCATCAGCGTAGGAGTGGTAGAGTAGATTCTGGTTACTGATAATTTTGAGGAGTGGGCGAAGATAGATATTGAATGGCACGGGCGACAGGGGCGACCCTTGAGGGACTCCACATGTCAGAGTACGTGCTTCAGAGGTGAAGGGTCCCAGTTTCACTGTCTGTGATTGATTTTCCAGGAATGATGAGAACCAGGGTAGATCAGAGTCTGCGACTCTAGCTACTTCTGTGAGCCGAGTCAGCAACATTTTGTGATCTGCTGTGTCAAAGGCCACACTAAGGTCCAGCAGTATCAGAAGACATGATTCTCCTTCATCTGCTGCTTCGAGAGCATCCTCCCATATTTTTAAAAGTGCTGTTTCCGTGCTGTGACCTGGATGGAAACCTGATTGTAGTGGGTCCAGTAGTTTGTGGGTGTCTAAATGGTGTTGTAGCTGTTGTACTACAGCTTTCTCAATAATCTTGGAGAAGACACTGAGGCCGATTATCGGTCGATGGTGGTTTGGGTCCTTCGGGTAGAGGTTGTTTTTTTTTTAGAATGGGTTTTATTGTGCCTTGTTTTAGGGAGGTCGGCACCACGCCTTCCTTAAATGATTGGTTTATAAGGTGCAAGATTGCGGGTGCCAAAATCTCGGCACATTCTTTCAGCAGTTTTGTAAGGATGATGTAATTCGGCGCTGTACTGTCACGCAGGCTACCGATGATTGTGCAAACTGTAACACATGCAAACTGTTATGCACACTATCAGTTTGCATAACTCAAAAAATTATTTGTAGATTATAAACTGGCAATTACTGTATTTATTGGCGTATAACACTCACTATTTTACCCTGAAAATAGAGGGTAAACTGTGCCTGCGTGTTATACGCAGGGGGCTATGGAACGTTTTTTCCCTGAAACTTCACTCTTAAAGTTAGGGTGCGTGTTATACACCTGTGTGTGTTATATGCCGATAAATACGGTAGTTCATCTAAATCAACGAAAGATACTGGATATCCAAAATCATTGATCTGAGGTGGACAGGGTTAAATTAACATCTTTCAATAAACACCTTCACCACAGCTTCTCTGAGAGTTCTGGAAGAACAGCACATAAAACAAAAGAGGAGAGTACAGATTGAAGTGTACTATACAGTAAAACCTTGGTTTGCAAGCATAATTCGTTCCAGAAACATGCTTGTAATCCAAAGCACTTGTATATCAAAGCTTTTTTTTTACTGGGTATACAAGAGAAGAGAGGCACCTCTAAGGCCGTGTACAGACGACCAAACATGTACGATGAAACCGGTCCGCCGGACCGTTTTCACCGTACATGTCTGCCCGGGGATTTCTGTATGGTGGCTGTACTCACCATCATACAGAAATCCGCGCGTAAACAATACGTGGGGCGTGGCCGCGCCGTCGCCGCGACGATAACGCGGCAACGTGGGCGGCCCTGCCAGTTCAATGCTTCCACGCATGCGTCGAAGTCATTCGACGTATGCGAGGGATGGCGGGTGCTCGGACATGTACGGTAGGCCTGTACAGACGACCGAACATGTCCAAGCGGACAGGATTCCAGCGGGCTGTTTTAAAACAAGTCCAGAAATATTTGCCCGCTGGAAAAAGGCCCGGCGGGCAAATGCTGGAATCCTGTCCGCTTGGGCCTACACACGACCGAACATGTCTGCTGAAACTGGTCCGCGGACCAGTTTCAGCAGACATGTTCGGTCGTGTGTACGGCCCATTAGTGTAGCATTAAGTTGCTAAATGTTGTACCTTCAATTCTTTTTTATACTCAGTTGTGACATGACGCTACTTTTATATCAAGACATTGCTTGTATATCAAGGCAAAATTAAAACATTTTGCTTGTCTTGCAAAACGCTCTCAAACCAAGGTTTTACTGTACTTGAATCTGCACCTTCTGCTTTTATTTGATGTTGTCTGTACCTTGCCAATCATAAGCGACTGAGGCATTCTCCACCCCAGGAGCCACATACAAAAAGAGCATGTGGATGTTGGATGGAAAATGCTGCCCTGCTGCCCTCAAGAACTACTGGCACCATCCTCTGCCCTACTGACACCAACCTCTGCCCTACTGACACCATCCACTGCTCTACTGACTAAGACCATCCACCGCCCTGCTGACATTTTTCACTGCTCTGCTGACTGTGTCCTATGCCTTTCTGACACCATCCTCTGCTCTGCTGACACCGTCCACTGCCCTACTGACACTGTCCACTGCTCTACTGACTGACACTGTCTACTTTTAAGGTAGGTTGAGTTTATATTTTTACAGTGGCATTTGGTTTATTATATTTTTCTACTTTTCCCTTACTATTTAGACCCCTTTCACACTGAAGACCGCTCCGCACTAGCGGTAAAGCACTGCTCGTTTTAGTGGCGTTGTGCGGGCAAAAGAGGGGCTCTTTTAACCGCAAAGAAGGGGTTGACAAGGGGTTAAAAGTGTCCAAAAAGCACCACTTTGCTTCGGCAGAGCTGCCCATTGATTTCAATGGCAGGGGTGGTTTAGGAAGCAGTGCCCCAAAGACGCTGCTTGCAGGACTTTTCTTTCCGTCCTTCAAGCACACCACCCCTGGTGTGAAAGCACTCAGACTTTCACACTGCGGAGGCATGAGAGGTGCATTTCAGGCGCTTTATAAGCGATATTTTTAGCGCTAAAACGCCTGAAAATCGCCTTCAGTGTGAAAGGGGTCTCAGTTAGGCCTTGCTAGTTAATTTCTTATTTAAAAAGAGTGCATAACCCTGGTGATCTTTGATAACTTTCATGCGGTAGATCTTCACCTCCCTAGCAAAAACTCTTCTATGTGGAGTGACATTGGGGGTTGTTAGCTCTCGTGGTAGATGCATTTTTGTGTAGTGAGTCCACACCAAACAGGCATATATTGTTAAGGGCCTGTTAGCCCACGTTTATTAAATAAGGAAAAAAAAAAGTCCACTCAGGAGTACCACGCAGGGGTTTAAACGTTGTTCAGAAAATAACTGAAAATACTAGCCCACCTGGCTACTCTTCAACAGCACTGGTACCTTAAACCACCAGACCTTCCAGTCCAACAGTCTTGGATGCGTAAAGTCTTTGGGCTCCTTAAACGCACACAGCTTCAAGCCCCTCAATGCACACAGCTTCTGGCTTCTTGGTCGCACACAGCTTGAAGCCCTTCAACGCACACAGCTTTGAGCTTCTTGGACGCACACAGCATCTATCTTCACACAGAGGCACTCACAAGCAGCCACTGCTCCAACTCCACCTTCCTCTCACTTCTAACTCTCACCAGCCCTTTATTATATGAGCTGTGTGCACCTGGGCACACACCCTGCAGGCTATCTATAAGATCTGGACACAGGTTGGAGATCCCATCCCACCCATATCTCTGAGGAATTTCCAAGCCACAGAGCCCCTTGTAGAGATAAATAAATCTGAGAAAATCAATATAATTTTCATTGGGACAGAGCCTCGCTCTGCCACAGTGGTCTTTTATCAAACTCTTAAATATCTTCCTGGCTTTAGAATTTAAATTAACAAGTAACAAGTAAATACTTTGATCCCTTATTAAACACTGTATAGGCACCACATTGGCCTTGCACCAATCTAGTCATACCAAGACAATCATTTAAGAGTTTCCAAAAATTAGACACAGTGACTTTGAAATAACAGAGCTCAACTCTTTGAGGACACGTGGGTGTAAGCCATCTGCAGTCCAGGTGCTTTATTCACATTTATTTTGTTTGTTTCTGTATCCATACATTTTGGGGCATTGTGGTTCATTTTAGGCTGTGGCAATCCTATCCCCAATAGGGACTTAAGCGCTAAAATTTTCCTTCATATACACAGAGCTGAAGAAGGTGTTTAATATATTTGCATTATCTTTGTCCCCAGTCACCACCTCTAAGTTATCTTGTAACTTGTAAGAGGCCTACTTAGGCCACTTTCACACTTATGCGACTTGTCCTGCACTGCAAAGTCGCATGCCAAGTCGTACTCCATGATTTCCAATGAGTATCATTCATATCTGTGCTCTTCAAAGTAGTCCCTGCACTACTTTGGTCCGACTTTAATGCGACTTGATGTCCATAGACCTCAAGATTACACAGGCATTGCTTCAAGTTGTGGAAAAAATCGCAGCAAGCTCGCGCAACTTTCAGGTCGCACAAGTGCGAAAGGCGCCTTACTCAAACCTGATTATTTGTTTTACTAGTAATACAGTACTGTGCAAAAGTTTTAGGCAGGTGTGAAGAAATGCTGTAAAGTAAGAATGCTTTAAAAAACATATATTTTAATTGTTTATTTTTATCAATTTACAAAATGCAAAGTGAGCGAACAGAAGAAAAAGCTAAATCATGCTGGTGGTACAGTGCACTGGGCAGGTAGGTTGTTCCAAACATCTTGGAGAAATAACTACAGGTCTTCTGTGGATGTAGGCTTCTTCAAATCTTTCTGTCACCATTGATTGGGCAACGTTGAGGACCATAGATGCAGTGGTCGGCCAAGGAAACCTAATGCAGGAGATGAAAGACACATCATGCTTATTTCCGTTTGACATCAGAAGATGTCCAGCAGTGCCATCAGCACAGAACTTCCAGAGACCAGTAGGACCCAGATACACCTATCTATTGTCCAAGAACACTGGCCACTAGTGGTTTTCATGGAAGAATTGCAGCCAAAAAGCCATACCTCGACATAGAAAAAAGTCTAAAGCCCCATACACACGGTCACACTTTTTGCCAACCAACTTCAAAATCTGCAAGTTTTCTAATTTGTCTGACCGTGTGTACGCTCCATCGGACCAACTTTTTCGGGTTTCATCCAACAAAAAGTTGGGTCTGCAAACGGACCAACTTTTCGGCAACAAAAGTCCGATGGTGCCTTGTCTGACTGTGTGTACAGCAATCCAACCAACTTTTGGACAAAGTGCAAATACGCATGCTCAGAACCAATGTTAAAAGCAACAAACTATAGCAGAAGTTAACCAAAGGGTGGCGGTAAAGAGCAGAAAATAGCAAAAAAAACACGTGATGTTAGGAAAGTTTTAGAAAAGTTTGCAGAAAAGTCTGACTGTGTGTATGCTATGGGTGTGGCCGGACAAATCAATTAGGAAAAAAATCCAAGGGAAATTTTGTTGGATGTCTGACTGTGTGTATGAGCCTTAAGTGTCTCAACCATTCATAAAAGACAAACTTAGTGCAGTTCGGCCCTGCATCCCACTCCCTCCTCACTGGATTTGACTGACAGCAGCAAGAGCCAATGGCTCCCACTGCTATCAATCTGCCCAGTGATATTAGGGAGAAAGCAGCGCTGCTGCAGACAGGCACATCACTGGATCGATAAAGGACTCAGGTAAGTATTTAGAGAGGGAGGGAAGCAGACAGTGAAAGTAGTTTTTTTTACCTTATTGCAGGTAATATATTAGAGCGGAGCTACAACCTAAAGTGGAACTCCCGCTGATCGGAACCCTCCCCCTCTCCGGTGTCACATTTGACACCTTTCAGGGGGAGGGGGGTGCAGATACCTGTCTAAAGACAGGTATTTGCACCCACTTCCGGCCACAGTCTGTGGGCAGACTGCGGGCAGGACGTCACCTCCCGTCCCCCCCCCCCATTGTGTTCTGGGAACACTCGGCTCCCAGAGCACAGCAGGTGCAGCGTGACTCACGCATGCACCATAGGGAACCGGGCAGTGAAGCCGGAGCGCTTCACTTCCTGGTTCCCTCACCGAGGATGGCGGGGGGCAGCAGAATTAAGAGCGATTGCTCGTCCTCTGCTGCGGACGGCGCTGGACTCCAGGACAGGTAAGTGCCCTAATATTAAAAGTCAGCAGCTGCAGTATTTGTAGCTGCTGGCTTTTAATATTTTTTTTTTCAGCGGAGCTCCGCTTTAAGGTGAAAGTCTTGTGACTTTAGAACCACTTTGAGAGTAAGTCTTTGGGATCAAAGGAAGGGGAAATTCTGTCTTAGAAACAAGTTCCCCATTGGAAATATTCCCCTCTACAGGAACACAGATAACAATAAAAGCCTGACAGGGATTCGGCTCTAATGCTGCAACACTAAAGCTAAAGTTTGCTTTAACTACATGTTAAATAGTACCAAATCAATGTAAATTTTTTGTTGTTGTTGATATTTATGTGAATATTTAAATACTATTTGCAATGTATCTATATATTGGCTTAGTTGTGGCAAAGTGATGCATATTTAAAGGGGTCGTAAAGGTTATCTTTTATTTTCTAAATTGGTTCCTTTAAGCTAGTGCATTGTTGGTTCACTTACCTTTTCCTTCAAATTCCCTTCTAAATGTTTTTTTTTCTTTGTTTGAATTTCTCACTTCCTGTTTCTCCTCAGTAAGCTTTTCACCATCATCCGAGCGGTGGAAAGTAATTTTGAACAGCTTACTAAACACCTTACTGAGGAGGAACAGGAAGTGAGAAATTCTGACAAAGAAAAAAAACATTTAGAAGTGAAATTGAAGGAAAAGGTAAGTGAACCAACAATGCACTAGCTTAAAGTAACCTATTTATAAAATAAAAAACAAACCTTTACAACCCCTTTAAACACTAAGTCTAAATAATATGATGAATGTTACCATTTTCTTTTTCAGGTATTGGCCCAATTTGTGGTCTTTTCGTTGTACACCTGATTGGTTCAGCCAGTGATCGTTGGAACAGCAGATATGGCCGTCGCCGTCCGTTCATCTGGCTTCTTTGCTTTGGAGTTATGTTGAGTCTCATTATTATCCCATATTCCACCTATCTGGCCAGTTTAACCGGTCGCCATCATGCTGGCATGGAGGTGGCCTTCCTAGTGTTCGGAATCGTCCTTCTGGACTCCTGTGGACAAGTCTGTTTTACTCCTTTGGAAGCCTTACTGTCTGACCTTTTCCCAGAAGGAGAGGCTTGCAGGAAGGCATTCTCAGTCTATGCATTAACAGTTGGAGTAGGTGCATGCATCGGTTATTTAATACCATCTGTGGACTGGCGTGGCAGCTGGCTGGCACAGCAGTTAGGAGGGCAAGAACAATGTCTGTTTACACTCCTATTTATTATATTTTCTGTATGTGTATTTGCTACATTCTTTGTCTCAGAAGAGATTTGGACAAATTCAGTACAACAGGATATCTGTTTGGAGTACACAGGATGGTGGGGAAGTTCCCTGAAAGGGTGTCAGCTTTGGCCATACAATCTTTCTCGTATGTTTCTTGCATTCAGAAGTACATGTGCTTTGGTTCCACGATTAAGGAGATTTTGTTGCGGGGTGCCCATTGCTCTGCGGCGCCTATTTGTGGCACAACTATGCTCTTGGATGGGCCTTATGACATTTATACTGTTTTATACCGACTTTATTGGAGAAGGCCTGTATCATGGTGTGCCAGCAGCAGAACCAGGCACAGAAGCTAGACTTCGTTACGATGAAGGTCAGTAAAATAATTAATCAGAAACAAATATTTACAAAACAAACTTTTCTTAATCTCAGTTAATCTTTGTTGCTCATTTCCTCTTCATCCTGTAGCATTATCTTTTCTAGAAATTGCTCTTAAATCAGTATATATTAATTCCCACAAGCAGCATGGCATTTACTTTATTTTTGTTGTTTTTCTAATCTCAACCAGGAGTCAGGATGGGAAGTCTGGGCCTCTTTCTTCAGTCTGTGATATCAATAGCCTTTTCGGCTTCTATGGATTACCTGGTTAGGACATTTGGAACAAGATTTGTCTACCTAGCTGGTGTCTCTTGTCTACCTGTTGCTGCATTGGTCATATGCTTTTCTAGTAATGTTATCATGGTAACCGCATCAGCTGCCATAACAGGAATCCCATTCTCTGTGCTTCAGATCCTGCCCTATACTCTCACTTCATTATATCACCATAACCGTCAGGTAAGTCAACAAGACACCACACTATGTCTATGTGCTCATGAAGCTGTACTTTTCATTGGCCAATAATTCATGGTTTGCCTTTCAAATTAAGGTCATACAAACATCATCAGTTTAAACAATGCCAGCACCACTTAAGAAAATCTAGACATGTAAATGATTGTTATAGCTCATAGAGATTTAATCCATGAATTCAAAATGTGGAAGGATCTATCATCTCCCATCCTTTATATATCCCATCTACAGGCACATTATATCCATCCTTTATATATAATACATTTAAAAGACTGGTAGTTTAGAACAATCAAATAAAGCAAACATAACTTTGGCTAAGAATATTGCAAACTACCAAATTAGCATCATTATTTATTTATTTAGACATTTCTATATATGAAAAGATAGAAATGCATGTGACTGCCAGTGATTTTTTCAGCTTAGTGATGCACCACTACAGCACAGATCAAGTAGGAAATACTGTATAAATTAGGTTGAAGAAGTCAAAGCCCAACTTTTTAGTTTTGGGTAAAGTGGGGACGACATAAGATTTGATTCCAGTGTGTGTAGCTATTTGGGAAATGTACCCTCACTTTCCCCCAAGACAGGAAGTGATGGGAAATCTCTCCAGTGAGGACACAGCCGGCAAAAGAACAATATTATTTTGTAAAAAGTGAACGGATTAGGACCTCTTTTTTAGATTATATATTTTTTTCAGCCTGAAGTTATCTCCTCCCCTAATTCATTTTGTGAAACAGGCAGCAATAACAATTTTTCATAATTATTAACTTTTTCCAAGTCTACCCAGATCCAAAAAAAAGAAAATACATAAACAAATATTTGACTGTAATTTTGTTTTAAAAGGTCAGTTCACCAAAATGTGATTTATTTGGTTATTGGTAAAGGGTGGTGAGTTGCTTCTAGAAAGATCTGTATTCTGTGTTTGTTTCAGGTTTTAGATGTTCAAATCACCTTTACATGTTTCAGTAAGTCTTGTAGGACTTTCCTTTTAATATAAGATAAAAAAAACATCCAGTGGGAAGAGTGGGTTCTCCCTCCAATGGTCAGCACAGACCCATAAACTTAAAGCTGATCTCAAGCTTTAGTATTAGTTTAAAGCGGTAGTTCACCCACCCCCGACACATTTTACCATCGAGACAGGCATAGTAGCGCGAGCTACAGTATGCCTGTCCCGATTTTTTTAACCCCGTACTCACCTTGTACTCGTCCATCGTAGATTTCGGCTCCCGCGGGGAATGGGCGTGCCTATGGAGAGGGAGGATGATTGACGGCCGGCCCTGGCACGTCACTCTCCCCGAAGACAGCCGGAGTAGGTCTCGGCTCTTCACGGCGCCTGCGCACAGGCTATGCGCACGCGTCGTGAAGACCAAGCCTATTTCGGCTATTTCCGGAGAAGCGTGACGCGCCAGAGCCGGCCGTCAATCATCCTCCGTCTCCATAGGCACGCCCATTCCCCGGTATCTTCGATGGACGACTACAAGGTGAGTACGGGGGTAAAAAATGCGGGACAGGCATACTGTAGCTCGCGCTACAATGCCTGATTTTAATGTAAAAGAAAAAAAATATTTTTTTTTTGGTCGATAGGGTGAACCCCCGCTTTAAATACCGTAATTTGTTTGGACTAAGCTGGTCCAAACAACCTATTTTCCTCACTAGCACGTGCGGGCTACTGGGTGTGCTGTATAAACTGTATATAGCCGAAGGCTACATACAGTATAAAGCACTGTGTTCTGGGTGTAAGATGAGACCTTCCTTTTTCATACCCTGAACAAAATAGCATTGGTCTGGGTGGCGCTTACTGACAATTTTAATGTTTAGGATAAAATGTTTAGGATGAAAATGCTTATTCATGAGGTTTCTCGAAATGGTCTATTTTGTTTATATTGTTCTAGTGTATATTTCTTTCCATATATATATTATTCTTCATGGTATATTTTCTCCTTTCATGCTATCATTGGACAACCTCTAATGCTGGAGTGCAGAATTTTTCTAGTGTTCTGTAATTGTCCCAGGTACTGAACTGCATGTGCTTTATTTTAGCATTTATGAGGAAATTTTGAAAAAAAAAATGTGTTTTTAATAATTAGCAAAATGACATATAGTACTGTTTTCTTATTTATTTTATACATTTTTACACTAAAAAAAAAAAAAAATGGGTCACTTTTATAAAACAGTATCACTTACATATAAACAAGGTTCATCCAACATGGACAGTAAGCCGGCCGGCTACAATACAAAAGCTCTTCCTAGCGCAGGGGTGTCCAAACTTTTTTCAAAGAGGGCCAGATTTGATGAAGTGAACATGCTTGAGGGCCGACCATTTTGCCTGACATTCTTTAAACCATTCAAATTTGGTCGAAGTGTGTTCGTTCGAGCACTAATACACTGCCTAACAATAATTCTCTTGCCTTTGTGGCTGTGTGTGGTGAAGAGATGAGCTTAGGCGTGTTAATTGGATACACCGTATTTATCGACTTAAAACTTTAAAAAGGAAGTTTCAGGAAGAAATCTTACATTTTAAATAAAGAACTGTGAAGCAAAATAAGGGTCAGTGCCCATCAAAAAGCCTAATCAGTGCCCATCAAAAAGCCTAATCAGTGCCCATCTGCAGCCTCACAAGTGCCATGAATGCAGCACCCACCATATTGCCATGAATGCAGCACCCACCGTATTGCCATGAATGCAACACCCACCATATTGCCATGAATGTAGCACCCTCCGTATTGCCATGAATACAGCACCCACCGTATTGCCATGAATGCAACACCCACTATTTTGCCATGAATGCAGCACCCACCGTATTGCCATGAATGCAGCACCCACCGTATTGCCATGAATGCAACACCCACTATTTTGCCATGAATGCAGCACCCACCGTATTGCCATGAATGCAGCACCCACCGTATTGCCATGAATGTAGCACCCACCATATTGCCATGAATGCAGCACCCACCGTATTGCCATGAATGAAGCACCCACCGTATTGCCATGAATGCAGCACCCACCGTATTGCCATGAATGCAGCACCCACCGTATTGCCATGAATGCAGCATCCACTCCATTGCCATGAATGCAGCACCCACTCCATTGCCATGAATACAGCACCAACCACATTGCCATTAATGCAGCACCCACATTGACATGAATGCAGACTCACCATTCGTCGGTGCAGCCTGATTCATGTCCATCTGCAGCCTTGAGGAGACAGGGAGGGGGCGGGACGAGCGCCGACAGACATACAGGAGAAACTCCTATTTTCTCGGCTGCCTCTTTAATTGAAAGTCCCACCTCCTGTGATGAACAGAACAGTCATCCAATGGCAGCGCAGGAGACGGGACTTCCTTTTACAAATACTCCTGTATCCTGTAAGGCACTTGTCCTGTCTCCTCCAAGGCAGCAAGCATTTATATCTTTTGTGGCCCCCGGCGCTCGGGGATTCATTGGGGGCCACAAAAGATATACATGTCAAAATTACCAGACAGGCCGTCCAAAACTGGAACGCGGGCCATGATTGGCCCGCGGGCCGGACTTTGGACATGCCTGTCCTAACGGGACGTGGAAACAGTGTGGTGACGTCAGCACGTCGCTCCTCCTGACGTGCTGCTGTCCCTGTGACTATTTAAGTCCATCTGCTCCTTAGTAGAGTTTGGAGGCTGTTGTGGTCGGATCTGTAATTCGTTTGCTATCCCAATGTTTCTCAACTCCAGTCCCCCAAGGCGTCCCAACAGGTCATGTTTTCAGGCTTTCCATTATTTTGCACAGGTGATTTGATCAGTTTCACTGCCTTAGTAATTACCACAGCTGTTTCATCTGAGGGAAATCCTGAAAACATGACCTGTTGGGGCAAGTTTAGAAACAATGTGCTATCCCTTGAAGAAAAGGCTCTCGCTGGATGTTAGCCACAAGCGAGTCAGCTTGTGCAAGCTGGTAAACGTGTACTCCATGTGGTGGTGGATTCATACTTGTCTGTCAATGTGATCGTGGTATTCACAGGAGGAGGACTTTAAACACCTTGGCCCAGATTCACAAAGGGCTTACGACGGCGCAACGCCATGTACGCCGTCGTAAGTCCTGATCTGGGCCGTTGTATCTATGCGACTGATTCTTAGAATCAGTTACGCATAGATATCCATTAGATCCGACAGGCGTAAGGCTCTTACGCTGTCGGATCTTAAATGCAATTTTTTTTGTTCGCCGCTAGGTGTCGCCTCCGTCGGTTTCCCCGTTAAGTATGCAAATTAGCTAGATACGCGAATTCCCGAACGTACGCGCGGTCGACGCAGTGAAGTTACGACGTTTACGTAAGGTTTGCGCGGCGTAAGGTTGCCCCTGCTATATGTGGGTCAACCAATGTTAAGTATGGCCGTCGTTCCCGCGTCAAAATTTTAAAAATTACGTGGGAATGGGGCTGGACACTATTTACGTTCACGTCGAAACCAATGACGTCCTTGCGATGTCATTTGGAGCAATGCACCCTGGGATATTTTCCGGACGGCGCATGCACAGTACGTTCGGCGTGGGAACGCGCTTAATTTAAATGCTCCACGCCCCCTACCCGGCTAATTTGAATTAGGTGGGCTTGCGCCGGGTGATTTACGATACGCCGCCGCAACTTTACAGGTAAGTTCTTTGTGAATCAAGCACTTGCCTGTAAAACTTGCGGCGGCGTAACGTAAATGACATACGTTACGCCGCCGCAGAGATGCGCCGATCTCTGTGAATCTGCCCCCTTGTGTACTGTTTTACCATACATTATTCATCTCAAAGGATATATCTGCTTTAGTTTTATATACCATCATTGGGACTTGCTGACATATATTGCCACTCACTAATTGTGTCACTGTGCAATTTGTTGATTTATGTTCACTTTTGTCACCTTTCTGTCACTATGCAATATTTGTATTTTTCACTATATTAGAGCGCAGCTCCTATTTTATACATGATATCCTTTTTGTACAGTTGTGCTCATACGTTTACATACCCTGGCAGAAATTATGATTTCTTGGCCATTTTTCAGAGAATATGAATGATAACACAAAAACTTTTTTTCCACTCATGGTTGTTGTTTGGCTGAAGCCATTTTTTATCAATCAACCGTGTTTACACCTTTTAAATCATAATACCATATTGGAGCGCAGCTCATATGTTATATGTGGTGACCTGTTACAGTGGTGATGGTCAGTGGAGAATTGTATGGGTACAATGGTGGTCATTTGAAGTGCATGGGTGCAGTTAGTGGAGAAGCGCAGCGTGCAGCAGAGGTGAATTAAGGAGTGCATCGGGAGATGTGGGAAATTGTACTATTCAGTGGCTGCCATTAAAGAAGTACATGGACTCAGTGGTGGTCAGGTAAGAAGTGCATGGATACAGTGGTGGTCAGGTAAGAAGTACATAGATACAGTGGTGGTCAGGTAAGAAATTCATGTATACAGTGGTGGTCAGGTAAGAAGTACATAGATACAGTGGTGGTCAGGTAATAAGTGCATAGACATGGATACAGTGGTGGTCAGGTAAGAAGCACATGGATACAGTGGTGGTCAGGTAATAAGTGCATAGACATGGATACAGTGGTGGTCAGGTAAGAACCACATGGATACAGTGGTGGTCAGGAAAGAAGAACATGTATACAGTGGTGGTCAGGTAAGAAGTACATAGATACAGTAAGGTCAGGTAAGAAGTACATGGATACAGTGGTGGTCAGGTAAGAAGCACATGCAGTGGTGGTCAGGTAAGAAGTGCATGGACATGGATACAGTGGTGGTCAGGTAAGAAGCACATGGATACAGTGGTGTTAATGTAAGAAGTACATAGATACAGTGGTGGTCAGGTAAGAAGCACATGCATACAGTGGTGGTCAGGTAAGAAGCACATGGATACAGTGGTGGTCAGGTAAGAAGAACATGGATACAGTGGTGGTCAGGTAAGAAGCACATGGATACAGTGGTGGTCAGGTAAGAAACACATGGATACAGTGGTGGTCAGGTAAGAAGTACATAGATACAGTGGTGTTCATGTAAGAAGTACATGGATACAGTGGTGGTCAGGTAAGAAACACATGGATACAGTGGTGGTCAGGTAAGAAGCACATGGATACAGTGGTGGTCAGGTAAGAAGTGCATAGGTACAGTGGCAGTCAGTGTGGTGCACATGTGCAGTGGTGAAGTGGGGATATGTCATGTCAGTCAGCATTGCATAGATGTAGTAGTGGTAATGTGATTGACATTTCTCCCTCAACAGCTCAGTCATCCTCCATTTTACTGGGGACAATGTGTTGGCAAAACAATATAAACCTCACTGTCCAGCCTGTGCCCTATACTATGTTGTTTAAAACAATGAGCCATAAAATGAGAGTTCTGCCTTGGGCTATCACCAGAGTGTGTGGCAGGAATTGTACCTCTGCTTTCTGCTAATAGCCCAAAAAGTGAGTAAAATTGCGGAGATAGCTTTCTCGAACTTCCACAATTCTTGGTTAAATCATTATAGAATATATATTTACACTGCTGTATAAAATGCCTTGTTATACTTATACTGTGCTACTTTAAAATATGCAAATTAAAAAATTCCCTGTTCTATTCAACAGGTGTTCTCCCCAAATATAAGGATGTGGTAGAAGACGAGACAATAGAGAGGAAAGAAAGTCTGCATTCACCAAAGAAGCAACAGACAGCAATGGCGTTGCACTTTTCTCCTCGAATCCTCCTTCCTTGTGTCTTGGTCCTTCCTGTGATGGGCCTCTTACAGTTGGAGAATCAGCTGCACCAAACCACGGGATCTGCCTGGACATAGCCATACTTGACAGTGCCTGTCTGCTCTCACAGGTGGTCCCTTCTCTTCTCATGGGTTTTATTGTACAAAAGACACAAACAGTCACAGCTTATGTTGCCTCGCAGCAGCCTTTGGATTGATAGCTGTATATTTCGCCAATAAGGTAGTATTTGACAAAAGCGATATGGTGAAAACAACTCCTTTGTAAGAGGAACATCAAAAATGACTTAAGTAGAACTTTAGGCAAAACTTTTTTCCCCATTTTGGACAGAGTTTTTTTTTTCTCTGCCCATCTGTGTCCCATTAGCGTTGCCACCTTTTCTTCAAGTCAAACCAGGGCTTAAGTCTGCGGGAACGCGTGGGAACGGAGTCCCTGCACTTTTTCACAGCAGGAACGCAGTTCCCTTTCCAGGACGAGAGCAGCCGAGCCAATCCTTCACTAAGCGGCGATGCCCAGCTCGAGTCACTGTCAGGGGCAGGCGAACCTTAGTAATCCTTTATGTTACTGGCCGCTTCCTGTATATGGATTCATCGGGTAGTGTGCGGGTATTCCGTCACTTCCTCGATGCCGCAATGTCTCCTGGGAGCTTTTATCATTGTTCCCAGGAGACATTGCGGAGGTCTGCCGCGAGTTATCGCGGGATTTAGAAAGAACTTGCTTAAAAAAAAACATGCGGTTTAGTAATTAATGCATATGAGCGTATCATTTTTTTTTTTGGTGGGGGAGTGGATCTTGGGTGGGACTTCCCACACTTTTTTCCCCAGAATTTTTTTTAATTGTATAAACTATACATATATTTTTCTATTAAATAACATTTCTAATCATATGAAGTTAATAACAAGAGTCCCCCTTTATATCAGAGTCCACAGAGTTCCCCTTTTACTCTTGAACTCGCAGAGTTCTCTTTCACTGTAAGGGGGAACTCTGCAGACTGTGATGTGAGGGAGAACTCTGGGGACTCTAACATAAGGAATGCTCGAAACCCTGATTTAAGGGGGGAACACAGAGAATTCTGAAGTACAGAGAAGACTCTGCTCTGAGATCTCCGATTTACTTACTGTACTCACTCAGAGGCAGGAGAGAGAAGGGATGGATGGTGAGCTCATTCACCCCTTGGCAGTCAGCACCTCTCATTCAGATGTATCTGAGGCAGCTGGGCCTCAAATTTCCGTCCCCAACTTTTCTTTTTCTAAAGGCACAGTACCGGGGATTGGAGTGTGGGCAGACACGGAAGGGTGGGGGCAGAGGTGCAGATCGAGCCCTCTCCCGTCTGTGTGTATGTTTGGAGGGGAGGGGTGATTGTTAGTGCTGGCTTTGGGCAGTGTGAACAAGTGTAACAGACACTCTCAGCTTAGACAACTGCAGCCAGCAACCCTGCTGGGAAGCCATAGTCCATTCTGAATAATTTGTCCGGGTTTCAGGCAGTCTGAAACCCAGACACATGATTCCAAACCCAAACTGTCCGGGTGAATCCTGGACAGGTGGCAACCCTAGTCCCATTGCAGAGATTTCCCTTCACTTTCTGTCCCATAGCCAAACAGGAAGACAGCGGAAATCTTTGCAAATTAAGAGAGTTCCTTGGGGAACCCTAGGTCACCAGAACTAGTGTCCTCATTGGTAGATTATCTCTCTATTACTTTTCTGGGGATAACCCAAAATTTGGGGATTTTCTTTTACGTTCAATGGTAAACAGGACAAATAAAAAAGGGTAAATCTCTTTAACGGGGGGGACACAGACAGCAATAAAAACTGACAGGTGTTCTAATCTCTCTGCACTCTATCCAAAACTAGAGAAAAAGTATGACAGGTTTAAAATATGAAATATAAATGTAAAGGTTAAATGAAGGCTGGGTATTTACATGAAGGCTTGTTTGAAGGGAGAATCAGTGTTTTTAGTGTGGATATTAAAGTATGTTACATATTAAATGAATGAACTACTAAGTGCCACTTTTCAGATTTAATATATTATTAAAAAATTCAACATCACTATATGTTTGCCAAGTTTTTATTTTACCATTGATAATTAGAATTTATAATGTTTTTTAAGTAAACGCCTACTTCTTAAAGCGGGAGTTCACCCAAAAATCAACTTTCTGCAGTTAGATCCAGCATACTGCTGACATCTGCAGTATGCTGGTCTTTTTTATTTTATTTTGGTACTTATCGTTTTAGCAGTATTTCTTCTATGGCTTTGAGCGGGGAATCCTTCGGGGAATGGGCGTTCCCGAAGGCAAGCAAGTTGAATGACGGTCTTCGATAGCGCGTCACGGCTTCCGAAAACAGCCGAGGTGACACTTGGCTGTTTACGGCGCGTGCCGTGTAGAGCTGACTGCGCAGGCGCCGTAATTTGCTGAGCGTCACTCGTGTATTTTCGGAAGCCGTGTCGGACTATCGAAGGCTGTCAATCAACTTGCTTGTCTTGAAGGGAACGCCTATACCAGGAAGTAATCCCCGCTCGGAGCCATAGAAGAAATACCGCTAAAACGATAAGTACCAAAAAAAAAGACCAGCATACTGCAGATGTCAGCAGTATGCTGGATCTAACTGCAGAAAGTTGATTTTTGGGTGAACTCCCGCTTTAAGTATTAATAAAGCGGAATTATTGAATACTGTTATGGATTGCAGTGAACCCTCTGTATCTCCAGCAGGTGGCAGAACACTCCCTTCCAGATGCAGACTCTAGTAGTGTCTGGTCTTCTTTAAAGCCACGGATCTTGCATGGAAGACAGCACTAATGTTCAACCCTCAGGAAAGTGGAGGTCACGTCAGGAATGGCTAGAGATTCAGCTTGGTAGCAAACAAAAATATATTTACAGAGCAATCAGAAGGTCAAGACAAAAGAGTTGTAAACAGTGGCAACCAAGAAGTAAAACTTAAAGCGGTATTAAACCCAAAAGCAAACATTTATTATATTGCAGCTTTGATGTGGTGGCTGCACCAGTTTTCTTTTTTAGACATTCTTTCCCTTATTTTCACTGGGTGATACTGCCAATACGTCTTTTTTTGTAGATATAGCAGTTAGAGGGTTGAGACAAACCATTTACAGTGAAACCTCGGATTGGGAGTAATGCGGTTGACGAGCGTTTCGCAATACAAGCATTTATTTTTTAAATCCTGACTCGGTTTGCAAGTGTTGTCTCGCAAAACAAGCAGGATTCAAGCCTCTGCGGTGTGCAGTACCGCATTTGGCCAGAGGTCAGGGGCGCCGGAGCCGAGCAGTTCAGAAATACTCGGAAACACTCAGAAATAGTCCATTCCCAAGCCTTATCGAGTTCAGCTAAGCTATCCCAGAGTATTTCCGAGGCTCTCCGGCGCCCCCAACCTCTGGCCACATGCAGTATTGCATGCCATAGAAGTCAATGCGGAACAAATTATGTTTATTTTCATTGACTTCTATGGGGAAACTCACTTTGATTCTCCTGGAATGGATTATGCTTGTAATCCAAGGTTCCACTGTACTACTAAGAAGAGTGCTTACAATGATCAGCCTTTATTAATTTATGTAAATCTTTTATCCAAAAAGGAAAACAAAAACTGTTATTGTAACTACTTATACAGTGTTAGCTGGAGTTCAGCTTCAATTACCGTATTTATCGGGGTATTGCGCGCTCCGGCGTATAGCGCGCACCCCTAAAGTGGACCCGCATTCCTGTGGAAAAAAGATTTTTGTACTTACAGTTTTGGTGTCTTGCGCGGCGTCCATCGGCGGCCTCGTCGGGTCCGGCGTCCGTCTGCGGCTTCGGGTGTCCTCTTCGTCTGGTCCGGCGTCCTTCTGTGGCGTCCTCCCCGCTCGATCCCCGCGCCGAGTTTGAATACTGCACCGGCATATACCGAGCGCAGTACACTCGCGTATAGTCGGGCAGGCTCGGCTACTCTCGCGCTCACGTCCTGTACGTCCAGGACGTGAGCGTGAGAGGAGCCGAGCCTGCCCGACTATACACGAGTGTACTGCGCTCGGTATATGCCGGCGCGGTATTCAAACACGGCGCGGGAAATTGGGTATCGGCGTATATCGCGCACCCACGATTTTGCCCTGATTTTTAGGGCAAAAAAGTGCGCGGTATACGCCGATAAATACGGTATTTGTTAGTGTAATCTAAAATTTCTTGTCCATCTAACACTTCCTTCCTGGTCTGACAATGTTGCCGTCTAAAGCAGGGCTTGACAAATTTGCTTAGAATCTAGGAGCCAGCTAAAAAAGTTAGAAGACAGTTTTTTTAAATCAGCTGTCCAGTGCCCAGAACTTCATGTCCGATGCATCAGGCAATAAGAATTGCTCGGGCCTGGTGCCCGAGCGAAAAAGACCAAAAAGTAAAAAAATAAGGTGGCACTGATGAGTCTGCTCTGATGGGCACTGATAGGTGGCGCTGATGAGGCTGCGATGATAAGCACTGATAGGTACTGATAGGCGGCACTGATGGGCACCGACAGGCGATACTGATGAGGCTGCGCTGATGCAACCTATCAGTGCCCATAAGTGCCACCTAATCAGTGCAGCCTATCAATGCTTATCAGCGCAGCCTCATCAGTGTTACCTGTCAGTGACCATTAGTGCCGCCTGTCAGTTCCACCTCAGTGCCCATCGGCGCAGCCTGATTAGTGCAGCCTAGCAGTGCCCATAAGTGCCACCTGTCAGTGCCCATAAGTGCCAATTGTCAGTGCCACCTCATCAGTGCCCATCAGCACGGCCTGATCAGTGCAGCCTATCAGTGCCATCTGTCAGTGCTTATCAGCATCACCTATCAGTGCAGCCTGTCAGTACCCATCAGTGCAGCTTATCAGCGCAGCCTCATCAGTATCGCCTGTCAGTGCCGCCTATTAGTACCTATCGGTGCCATCTAATAAGTGCAGCGTATCAGTGCTCATCAGTGCCACCTATCAGTGCCCATCAGAGCAGCCTGACAGGTGGCACTCACTGATGGGCACTGTTAGGTCACATTGATGAGGCTGTGCTAATAAGCACTGATAGGCTGTGCTGATGGGCACTGACAGGTGGCACTCACTGATAGGTGACGCTGATGAGGCTGCACTGATGGGGTGGCACTGATGAGGTGGCTCTGACAGTGGCGTCACTAGGGTTGGTGTTACCTGGTGCGGAAAAAAATTGTGTCTCCCCCTTCAGTACAGACCCCTCCAGTACAGACACCCCTCCACTAACTACAGACCCCCCTCCTGCAGTATAGATTCCCCTCACTAAGAACAAACCCCCCTTCCTCAGTACAGATACCCCCATCAGTGTAGAACCCCCCTCTTAGTGCAGACACCCACCTTTAGTGCAGACCCCCATCAGTATACAATCCCCCTTAGTGCAGACCCCCCATCATTATAGAATCCCCCTTAGTATAGACCCCAGAAGTATAGCCACCCCCTTAGTGCAGACCCCCGCAGTATAGACACCCCCTCAGTGCAGACCCCCCATCACTATAGAATTCTCCCTTAGTACAGACCCACGCAGTATACACCCCCCCCCTTAGTACAGACCCCAGAAGTATAGACACCCCCTTAGTGCAGACCCCCAATGAGTATAGAATCCCCCCTTAGTACAGACCACTGCAGTATAGACACCAAACTTGGTGCAGACCCTCATCAGCATAGGCACCCCTCCCCCACCGAACATGTCCATCTACTTAATAGAGTGTACAGTACAGACCTCAGAACAGCGCGGCCGTGTACACACAGCGGTGTGTGTCCCTCGGGCTCCTCCTCCTCACTGGATGTAAACAGAGGAGGAGGTGTCGGCGGCTTCGGTCTGACTCCTGCGCCTCCCTTGCTGTGTCAGTGGAGCGATCAGTGTAGGGCAGCGGGCGGTGTCGCTGCTGCCGCTATCCACGGGTGTCACCCCTCTGGCGTGTATCACCCGGGTGCGGCCTGCACCCCCACCTGGCAACGCTCAAGCCCAGCTGTCAACCTGGGAAGATGATTTCGGAGGTGGGCGGGCAGTGAGAGCAAGCCGCGCTCATCACAGCACTGTCCACCAGAGGGCGCCGGTTCGCAGATAGGAGCGTGTATCCCGCTTCAGCAGGCCGCGGCCTCAATTAATCGGCCAGCCCGACGCTAGTCCGCGCAACTGCTGCAGTGTAATTCAGGCGCCAGGATGCAATTTCCAGTCGCCATTGCGACTTGGCACCTGGGTTTTGTCGAGCCCTGGTCTAAAGGTCCCCTTGTGCTCCCTCCTCCAGAGTGGAGGCACTCTAATACAGGAGGTGCGTAACTGGCCAGATCACCAGTTGGAAACAGAGGAAAATAGAAAATGAATGGAGCCACCACATCGAATGATTGGAAAGCTGCAGTATGTTACATTTTTGGTTTTGGGTTTATTACTATTTTAAAAAGGTACCGAGTTTGCAACAGGAATAATAATAACTATGACCCGAGGATGGGTCAATGGGTCTGTGTGCATGTACTATGTTGCTGCTATGCCCTATACAGATGAATAAACTGGCTGGTGAGTCGGTGTTTACGACTGGTGCAGTGATACCATATGAGGAGCGATAGGTCACACAGTTATTGAATACATTACCCCTCCTATGATTTGTTCAGTGCATGTCCTATGTCCTATTCAAGCCATCTCCTCATACCATGAGATGGATCGTCCATATGTCCCTGCAGAGTTTAGTATGGCTTATTAGCTGGCTGCTGTCATCTTCTGTGTCTGGCACATTGCCATAGACAAAGGGCATAAGCCGACATATGCAGATCAATTGAATCACTGTATACAAAGCCCCTTTCCCGCTATACCGAACCTACCCTACTGTGATTGTGTAGCTTTGCCTGGACTTGCCATACCTATGAGATCCCTGTAGAAGCTGTAAATCACTGCAGTAGGTGCTGCTACTAGAGTGATCTCTACTAGTTTCCAAGTCCTGTGCCAAGCAACTGCCCTGCTGTATTGTGAACACAAGAGGCTGGTTACTCGTGACGGGCACCGTTCTGGGAACACATTGCATTTTGTCAATGAATGTAAAGCTTTCTTTGATTGGAGAGGCTGGAGACGTTGGATGGTGACATTATAATCTCCGCCTCATCCAAAGAACACTTTGCATTCATTGAGGAAATGTTCCCTGCAAGGCTCATGTGCCGTGCAAACAACCTCCTGTGTTCAGTAAGCCCCAGGGTAGCCGCTGAGGCACAGGACCCAGAAACCAGCAGCAATCACTGTAGGAGCGGTTCCTATTACAGTAATTTCCATCTTCCATGAGGATCCTACAGGTATGGTCCTAGCTTGAGCAATGTAACTAATGTAACTTCAGCATTAAGGCCTCATTCAAACAGGTGTACCTATACATACACTCATGTGAAGGGTACAGGGGTCACGCACAGCTGTCAAATAGACATGTGCCATTTGTTTTATTACGAATTGAAATTTGGATGAACTTTTCATTATTCAGAGATACGGATGTTCCCAAATTTCCAAATCACAATAGTAACAAGTTTCAACTAATCCAAAATAAATTATAACAATTTACCTGAATTTGAATTGAAAGATGAATTTGAATTGGAAACTATTGCAATAAATACAGTAAGGTATAAACGTGAAATAAGGATTCCTACTTGGTCCTGCTTATAGTACATAATATAAAAGAACAGAACAAAACAGAAAAGACAGAATAGAATGGGAAAAAATGGAATAGAATAGAAAAGAAAATTGACTAGACTAGAAAATAAAAAAGTATAGAAGAGAAGAATATAGCCATCTTCAAAATTTGAATTTTGAATAAAATATAAAGAATATAGCAGTCTTTTGAGATAGAATAGAAAAAAAAAAGAGAAAAAGGAGTATTGCTTTCTTCCAAAATTTGAATTATTTAGAAAATATAAAAGTACAATAGATAAAATAGAAAAGAATATAGCAGATCATCTCAATTTGAATAGGAATAGAATTAAATAGAAAGAATATAGCAATCTTCCGAAATCTGAATTTCTAATAGACTACAAGCAGCTATTCTTCACAATGAAGTTGGATCGATTTGATGTTTTCTATGCAAATTTCTGTTGAATACTTTGAATCCATTGGGAAAATTTAAATCCGGTCTAAAACGAAAAAATGAAAACAAAGCTAAACAAAACAAATGTTGTTAAAAATGCAGCAAAATGAAATCAGAACTGAGCCGGATTATCCGAATTTGTGTTTTTTGTTCTGCTCATGTCTAGTCCTCAAATTGTGACCAGCCGGCTTATACATGCATGAATGGGGACTGCCTGTGCATCTGTGCTGGCGAAGACCAACCTTTCACATGGGTGTACAGGATAGGTAGGCTCAAGGAAACATTTAGTTATTGTTCGAGTGTGTCTTGTCATTCTCCTTCTAAGAATACTGGGCCAGATTCACAAAAGAGGATACGACGGCGTATCTCCTGATACGCCGTCGTATCTCTGTGTTAGGGCCGTCCTAACTATGTGACTGATTCATAGAATCAGTTACGCATAGCTAGCCCTAAGATCCGACAGGAGTAATTGAATTACACTGTCGGATCTGAGGCCCCGTACTCACGACCAAACATGTCTGCTGAAACTGGTCCGCGGACCAGTTTCAGCAGACATGTTTGGCCGTGTGTAGGCCCGAGCGGACCATTTTCGGGCGGATCGGACAGGTTTCCAGCGGACAACTGTTTCCTGGACTTGCTTTAAAACAGTCCGCTGGAAACCTGTCCGCCCGGACATGTACGGTCGTCTGTACAGACCTACCGTACATGTCCTGCCGCCCGCCATCCCTCGCATGCATCGAATGACTTCGACGCATGCGTGGAAGCCTTTTAAAGGCAGGCCGCCCACGTCGCCACGTCATTGTCGCGGCGACACCGCGGACACGCCCCGCGTATTGTTTACGCGCGGACCTCTGTTCGATGGTGTGTACGGCCATTGAACAGAAGTCCCCGGGCAGACATGTCCGATGAAAACGGTCCGCGGACCGGTTTCATCGGACATGTATGCTTGTGAGTACTCGGCCTTAAGGATGCAATTCTAGGCCGGCCGCTAGGGGGCGAGGCCATTGCGGTCGGCGTAGAATATGCAAATGAATACTTACGGCGATCCCTGAACGTCCAAGCTGCCCGTCGATCTAACTGTACGTCGTTTCCGTCGAGTTACGCTGCGTAAAATTAGGACTACCTCCTAGGTGTCCTAAGCCATGTTAAGTATGGCCGTCGTTCCCGCGTCGAAATTTAAAAACCAACGTCGTTTGCGTAAGTCGTCCGTGAATGGCGCTGGACGCCATTTAGGTTAACGTCAAAACAAATGACGTCCGTGCGACGTCATTTAGCGAAATGCGCGTCGGGTAATTTAACCGACGGAGAATGCGCAGTACGTTCGGCGCGGGAACGCGCCCAATTTAAAGGGTGCCCGCCCCATTTGAATTGGGCGGGCTTGCGCCGAGCGCATTTACGATACACCGCCGCAAGTTTACAGGTAGTTCACAGAGTTCTGAGAATCAGGCACTTACGCTGTAAACCTGCGGCGGTGTAACGTAAATAACATACGTTACGCTGCCCAGGAGCAACGTAATTCTATGTGAATCTGGCCCACTAGTTTTAGTCACAGATATGGAACAAGCATGCATATTTGTTCTAAGTCAGTGACTCGGCAGATGGTGTGGACGCAGCACATGTGATTATTCCAGGATCGCAATAGCAGCAAGAAGTACACAATCTACCAATGTTGTTCGGCTATTGTGGATCACTACAAATTAAAACACTATAAGATGCCCCCATATTTTTTTAATAAAACATCAGTGCATTCTGTAAACCCTCAAACCTGGGACAAAAGTTTGTGCAATTACTGGGGTTTTGGTATTTAGGCATGATGAGGAAGGAGGGGGGGGTGCGTAGATATGCCAACTTAGAAAGGCTTGAGCCGTTAACTACAGGTTAGATACCTCCCAGAGTGCACAGAATGTTCATATTTTTATATATATATATATATATATATATATATATATATATATATACACACACACAAACTATTTGTATCGGCATATTATGGCTCATGGTAATGTTAATTTAGTTAGAGTTTTGTAGGGAGAGGTTCACTTTAAAGTAGGCCTGCAGATGTTGAGTAGTATTGTATGTTGTAGCTGTACCCCCCCCCCCCCCAAGGAGCCATTTGGTTATTTGGGTTCTCTGTTCTGTGCCTCACCTCCAAGAACAACCTCAGCTGCTCTGACACACCTGGGTGAATGAAGTTACTGCAAGCACAGGAACACAAGTGTAGATACCCATAACTTGGTTGTGAATTAGCACCAGGAAATATACACACCTAGGGGCAGATCCACAAACATCTGCTCCGGCGTAGCGTATCTGAGATACGCTACGCCGCCGTAACTTACTTGGCTTTGGTTTGAATCCTCAAACCAACGCCGTAAGTTACAGCGGCGTAGTGTATCTCTCGCGGCGTAAGGGCGCGGAATTCAAATGCGGCGGGTAGGGGGCGTGTTTCATTTAAATGAAGCGCGTCCCCGCGCCGAACGAACTGCGCATGCGCCGTCCCTAAAATTTGCCGCCGTGCATTGCGCTAAAAGACGTCGCAAGGACGTGAACGTAAATGGCGTCCAGCCCCATTCACGGACGACTTACGCAAACGACGAAAATTTTTCAAAATTATACGCGGGAACGACGGCCATACTTAACATTGAGTACGCCACCAGATAGCAGCTTTAACTATACACCGGAAAAAGCCGAACGGAAACGACGTAACAAAATGCGACGGCTGCTCGTACGTGGATCGTCAGAAATAGCTAATTTGCATACTCGACGCAGATTACGACGGGAACGCCACCTAGCGGATGCCGAAAAATTGCATCTAAGATCCGAAGGCGTACGAAGACGTACGCCTGTCGGATCTAACCCAAATGCCGAGGATTCAAAACAAAGATACGACACAGGAATTTTGAAATTACGCCGGTGTATCAATAGATACGCCGGCGTACTTTCTTTGTGGATCTGCCCCCTACTGTTTAGTGGTAAATTAGCATTGGTATAGATTAAAATACATGGTGGCAGTAGTCTCTTCTCTGGACTACAGTTCCCACACTGCAGTGCTGCTATCATGTACCAGGTGTGACCAGAACTGTGTGGCTAGCAACAGAGGAACATCAAACACATATAAGTGAAAATATAATGATTTATTTAGGTAAGTGAATAATATAAATACAACCACCTCCAATATGACACAGTGAAACAAACCAACCAACAGACAGAGACCCACAAATAACATCAGCCAGGCCAGGGTGAGATACGAAGAGAGGAAATGGATAGCCGCACTCCAATAACCAAAAAGGTTGTCTTTTTATTCAAACGAACAGCAAATGCATCACTTCACAAGGTCACAGCAAAGGAACAGGGGAACAGCCGACGCGTTTTTCACACTGAGCTAGTGCTTAATCATGGCCAGCACCCACGGTATCCTGAGTCAGTCTACTCTACATAGCGACCCACCTGGAGCGGTGATCCTCTTTTTTCTCTATTAGCCAGGCCAGGGTCATACACAGCAGATCGGCAGATGGACAAAGGGATATTCCAGAAACATAAACGTAAGCCAGGCCAAGATCACACACTGGGAGATCAGCAGATGGGGTAAGGAACACAGGACAGGGAGAGGATGGATGGTCAGGACAGGGAGACAGGATCAAGAACTCAGGTAGTAGATTTCAGGAACAGGTACAGATAATCAGGCAGCAGGTACAGATCAGGGCACGAGGACGATACCAGTGCAAGGTATGTTTGCACTTGCCGGGTATTTATAGGAATGCCTGTAATTGGCCTCAAGTCACACCTGAGCGCAAAAAGGTGCTGTCTGCTCCACACTGCCAGGATCCATCCGCTGGTGGACGCCAGTACTGTGGCCCAAGGAGGACATAACACCAGCAGGGAGAAGTTCCCCTGACAGTTCAAAACTGCCAGGAGACACCTGCTGGTGGACCTTAGTACTGCATGCCAGAATGATAGATATTACCAGCGATGGAACCTTTTGTTGAACTCCTCCTGCTCAGCAGTTCCCTCCTCTTTCTGATATGGCTGGTGACAACACTGAAGAAATTACACAATTCTTTTCCATTTTTTTTTTAACATGCTAACATTGTACCAGAGGAAGATAGTCCTGTAAATACAGGCACACAGAAATATTATGAAACTGAAAACTTTCTAGGTGCTTTCATTCAAAGAACGATCTCCCTCTGGTGAAATGTTACAATTTATTCCATACATTGTATACGAGTGTAAGGCTGTGCTGTGCTGATGGCAAGTAGAGAGTCTCCTCATTGTTATTTTGTACATTGCTAAAATACAGACTAAGGCCCCATACACACGGATGATATTCCCGGATACGGTCCAGCGGACCATTTCCACTGATAAATCCTCTCGAGATTTCCGCGGATTCTATGCGATGGGCGTGTACACAACCATCGCATTGAAATCCGCGCCGAAATCCTCTTGGCGATGACGTGTCGTCGCCGTCGCCGCGATTATGACGCGGCGACGTGCGTAACGCTGTCATATAAGGAATTCCACGCATGCGTCAAATCATTACGACGCATGCGGGGGATCCCTTTGGACGGATGGATCCGGTGAGTCTGTACAGACCAGCGGATCCATCCGTTGGGATGGACTCCAGCAGATGGATATGTTCTGCATGTCAGCAAATATTCGATCTGCTGGAATCCATCCCAGGGGAGATATATCCGCGGAAACAGATCCGCTGGCGTGTACACACCATAGGATCTATCCGCTGAAACCCATTTGCTGGGATTTATCTGCGGATGGATTCTATGGTGTGTACGGGGCCTAAGGCTGGGTTCACACTGGTACAACAAACGCTCTGACATTGGAAACACATGTTGCATGATGTGCATAAATCAATGTTTCCCTATGAGAGCCGTCTTAACTGGTCCAACTTTGAAAAAGGTTCCTGCACTACTTTGGTCTGACTTTGATTCTACTTCAGCCCATTGAATATCATTAAAGTTGGATCATCATCTTAACTGATCCGACTTTGGCATGCGACTTGTGCTCTGAGGATCTTGAAGGAAATCACCACCCCAAAAAAAGAAAAAAAAACCCGGCATAGGGTTCCCCCTTCAAGACTATACCAGACCCTTCAGTCTGGTATGGATTTCAAGAGAAACCCCATGCCAAAAAAATGGTGTGGGTCCCCCCCCCCAAATCCATACCAGACCCTTATCCAAGCATGCAGCCTGGCAGGTCGGGGAAGGGGGTGGGGACGAGCGAGCGCCCCCCCCCCCTCTCCTGAACCTTGCCAGGATACATGCCCTCAACATGAGGGGTGGGTGTTTTAGGGGAAAGTGTAATAAGCAATAAAAAAAAATAGAAAAAAGAAGAAAAGAAAAGAAATTGAATATGCCCGGTAGCTTGCGCTCAGAAGTGAACGCACACATAAGTCCCACTCACATATGTAAATGGCGTTCAAACCATACATGTGAGGTATTGCCGCATGCGTTAGAACGGGAGCAACAATTCTAGCTCTAGACCTCCTCTGCAACTCTAAACTAGTAACCTGTAAAAAAAAAAAAAAAAGTGTCACCTATGAAGATTTTTAAGTACCGAAGTTTGGCGCCATTCCATGAGAGTGCACAATTTTAAAGCATGACA
The DNA here is from genome assembly GCF_905171775.1 of Rana temporaria. Lineage (NCBI taxonomy): Eukaryota > Metazoa > Chordata > Amphibia > Anura > Ranidae > Rana > Rana temporaria. The sequence goes on from NC_053490.1 coordinate 342,465,669, forward strand.
TGTTGGGTATCTATTTACTCTTGTGTAACATCATCTTTCACATTATACAAAAAATTGGCTAAATTTACTGTTGTGTTATATTAATTCATTAAACCATGTACTAGTGCCGCTCATCCTTCTGGTGAACTGGCAAGCACCAGCGGCCTAGTACATCCTGGTCGTACATCCAGCACTTGCAGTAACACTTGGTGATGTGGCGAGTCACATAAGTGCAGTTCAAGCTGGTATGGTGGCTAGCACGAGCTGTGTCCCCCAGCCCCAAGGAATATGACAAACATAGGCCTGCTGAGCCCATAGTGCCCTTCCTGCTGCATTTGCCAATCCGAATTGGAAGACCACCACTTCTGCAGCCCCCATACTTCCCCCATTCACTGCCCAACCCGGAATTCAGATGGAAACAGTTGATTTTACGTCACCTGATTTTTATTTGCCGTTTTTCACAACAAATCTCTATAGATCTATTGTGGACCAAAGCAATTTGTATGCTGGTTAATTCATCGCCTCTAATCCCCAGTTGCCCCTTGCCAGAGATTTGAGACCTATTACGGTCTCCGAATTCAAGACCTTCCTGGGCCTATCCCTCCTCATGGGCGTAGTTAAAAAAAGTGAGTTGTGGTCATATTGGTCCATTGACCCAATTCACCATACATTCATGTTCTCTGCCTCCATGACCAGGACACGATACGAGCAGATTTTGTGGTTCATGCTAGAGCCGGACGATTTTCTCCCTCCCAAAAAAAAAAACTCGATTCACGATTCGAATCGAGTTTTTTCTTTAATGGACACCGCGTCGGTCCAGAGGAGCTGCGGGAAGGAGTTTTTAGGCAAGGCCGTGGCTTCGGCCTAGTCCTCGGCATCCAGCCTTGCGGACTAGGCCGAAGCCGCGGCCTCGCCTAAAAACTCCTGCCCGCAGCTCCTCAGGGGCCGGTCCTGGTGGAAAAAAAAATATCGATTTGCTGAAAATCTGAACGATTTGACCTCTCAACTTGATTCTAGATTCAAATCGATTTTTTCCCCTGCCCTAGTTCATGCACGTCAACTCTGTCATCCTCGGGGAGACCCTGGATAGATTGGTTCTCTCAAAATCGACCCCTCGTAAACCACTTTAACAGGCAGTTTGCAGCCTCCTGATCAAGTTGTCTGCATTGATGAGTCCCTGATTAAGTTTTCTGGCCGCGTTGTCTATCAAACAGTATCTTCCCAGCAAACGTGCCAGATGTGGGGTCCAGATGTATAAGCTCTGTGACAGGGCAACAGGCTATACATATAGTTTTATGATTTTATGAGGGAAAAGATAGTCACGTGGAGCCGAAAAAACAGCTCCTGACTACATAGGGAGCACTGGTAGATTGTGTGGGGCTTGGTGTCACCCTTATTCGGAAAGTGGTATCACTTGTACTTGAAATACTCTGCGGAACAAACAAGTCAGGCAACATGAACCATAGTTCGCCATAAACGGGGACAATCGGGGTCGGGTCTGACCAGTTGTTATGATGGTCAGAAATATAGCAATGTAGGAATTGCTCCAAGGACTAATTGGCTCGTTCTGCAGCCCCATTAGACTGCGGGTGATAAGCAGAAGAGAAAGCTAGCTGAATTCCCAACTGTGCCCAAAAGGCTCGCCAGAACCGGGACACAAACCAACTACCCCGTCTGAGACAATCACCTTGGGAAGCCCATATAAGCAAAAGATCTCCTGAGCAAAGATGGAGATGATTCTTCCCAGGGTGGCCAGCAGCCTTGAGAGAATGGCAAGTCTGGAGCAGGGCTGTACGGAGACTCTCTGGGACAAAGCAGCGGTCACAAAGTTTCTCTGGAGGAGCAGTGACCTGAGCAGCAAGAATTTTGTCACCCAAAGGTGAGACTGGTGCGAACCGTAGCCAGAATACGATCAGGAGGAATCACACGAACTGGAACCGACTCCATTTTGGAAGTGGAGGAAAATTGTTGTGACAAAGTGTCAGCCCTTACATTCTTAGTACCGGGTAAGAATGAGACAATGTAATTAAAACTCGACAAGAAAAGAAATTAAATTAACTCTTTTGATTTATTCTAGATAGTGATACATAAAATCCCTGATGAAGATTTCTTTAAATATGACCACTTGAAACGCGTTGGTTTAAACCAATATTTAAATGGAATATATTGGAACTTCAATGAATGAATTTATAAACTTTTTGTATAACAACTTTTTTCACTAGTTGTTCGTATTTGTTGCCTAAAAAAATCCAACTGAGGTTTTCTAAATTTTTTCAATGTAATTTTCTAGCAAAAATATATATATATTTTCATGTAAACAAAAAGTGCTTAGAAGAGTGGTTAATGTGTGACATAAGCTTCTAATGTTGTGCATAAGATGCCAGGACAGTTAAAACTCCCCTCCCTCCCCAAATGACCCCTTTTTGGAAAGTAAACACCCCAAGCTACTTGCTGATAGGCATGTTGAGTCCATGGAATATTTAATATTTTGCCACAAGTTTCGGGAAATTCGGGAAAGGTCACCTAATACCTGGAGACTGAATGAAGAACTGATTCTGGACGAAGTTAGCCTAGATAGGGTGAAAAATGGGTTGGAATATTATTTCAAGATAAATGATACTGTACTGAAGGAGTCTCAAAAGCAACTCTTTGGGAAGCCCATAAAGCTTTTATTAGAGGGATTTTGATTTCAGAGGGGGCTAGCAAGAAAAAAAAAGGAGTAGAAAAATGAATAACCTGATTGCCAAAATATATTAAATTGAACAAGAACATAAAAAACAGGGGAAGCAAAGGGAGCTCTACTAATGTTTTAGTTAGAAAAAGAGATGAACTTAAAGAACTCATGGAAAAAGACACTAGAAGGAAATTAAATATTATGTGCAAAAGAAAGGTATATGTGGTGTAATAAATCTAGCAAACATCTAGCAGAATGGTGCAGAAAAAGAAAGCCAGAAATTACAGAGGTGGTACACTCAACAAAGGACATAGCAGAAACCTTCAAAAATTACTACAAGGGGCTATACTTCGTAGAGCAGAAGACCTGGGGGACAGGGGGAGAAAAAGACCAAAACAAAAGAAGTTTTTAGAAGAGGCAAGACTGCCTAATATTGGACAGAGCGAAGGACTAACCCTGGATAAACCAATAACGGAGGAAGAAATCAGAGGAGCGTTGGCGGACTCAGCCTCGGGCAAAAGCCCTGGCCCAGATGGGTTTACAACGCTCTACTTTAAAAAGTGCAAGGAGATATTGATTCCAAGACTGTGTCAATATTATAACGGCCTAGGGAATGAATACGAAATGAGTAGGGAAGCCCTTCCCGCCACAATCGTAGTAATCCCGAAGGAAGGGAAACATGAAAAGCTTTGCTCTGGGTATAAGCCGATTTTGTTGCTTAATGCTGACACCAAGCTGTTTGCAAATAAAAAAATGGGGGGTGTATATGGCGCTTGCAAATAGCTAAACTAAATAATATTTCCAATAATAATTTACGTCAAAAAATAGGTAATTCCTATGTATCTAAAAGTGTTCCACTCCAAATACAATCAGAAAGCCATCCAACATCAATGAATCCATGTGGAGGGTGATAAGAGTGAAAATATTGATAGGAATACAAATAATATAAACAAACGTGCCAATGAAAGTACAGTGTTGATGAAGTTTATGTAATTATTATTTTAGTTAGATGTGATATGAAGTTTTAGTGCTGAGAAATATTTGGACATCTTTAAAATACCTAATGCATCTCACTTCATCAACACTGTGCTTTCATTGGCACGTTTGTTTTTATATTATTTGTATTCCTATCTATTATTTCACTCTTATCACCCTCCACATGGATTCATTGATGTTGGATGGCTTTCTGATCGTATTTGGAGTGGAACACTTTTAGATACATAGGAATTACCTATTTTCTGATGTAAATTATTAATAGCAAATATTATTTAGTTTAGCTATTTGCAAGCGCCATATACACCCCCCATTTTTTATCTGTTACCAGTGTGTGAGCACTATTAGTTGTGGCTGCTGCTTTTATTGTTTTAGTTGTTCATTTTTAGCCTTATGTGCCCTGGTTAGGTTGGTTTGCGCATTAGTTCCCCCATGTTTTACAAGCTGTTTGCAAAGGTGTTAGCAGAACGTCTGAAACGGCTGATGACCACACTGGTCCATCCGGACCAGTTGGGATTTATTCCAGGAAGAGAGGGGAGGGACTATGGGGTGAGAGCATTATTACTCCTCAGAAAGATGAAAGAGAATGGGTCCCCAGGGCTACTCCTGTCGATTGACGCGGAAAAGGCATTTGACAGGGTAGACTGGGGACTCATGATCCAAACATTGGAAACCATGGGCCTAGGACCCAGGATGTTAAAATGGATTAAGACACTGTACCACCTCCCAGTGGCAAGGGTAAAAGTAAATGGTGGGCATAAGGTAATAAACCGTTACCTTATGTTGTACTGAGCCTAAGATAATGGATAGACAGCACACAGGTTTAAACTTAACCAAGAGAACTTTACTTGGCAAGCAATTAAAGTAAATAACAAAGTAAAACAGTTAGAGGACTGCTTACAGGGCCCTGTAAGAGTCAATGGTTATAATAAATAAATACAGGTTTTATTACAGTACTTAATCACTTAACCCCCGGACCATATTGCTGGTCAAAGACCAGAGCACGTTTTGCGATTCGCCACTGCGTCGCTTTAACTGACAATTGCGCGGTCATGCGATGTGGCTCCCAAACAAAATTGGCGTCCTTTTTTCTCCACAAATAGAGCTTTATTTTGGTGGTATTCGATCACCTCTGTGGTTTTTAGTTTTTGCGCTATAAACAAAAACAGAGCGACAATTTTGAAAAAAAATAATATTTTTTTGCTATAATAAATATCCCCCAAAAATATAGAAACATTTTTTTTCCCTCAGTTTAGGCCGATACGTATTCTTCTACATATTTTTCTTAAAAAAAAATCGCAATAAGCGTTTATTGATTGATTTGCGCAAATAGGGGGCATTTTTATTAATATTTTTTTTTACTAGTAATGGCAGCAGTACTGCGACATTATGGTGGACACTTCGGACACATTTTTGGGACCATTGGAATTTTTATAGCGATCAGAGCTATAAAAATGCATTGGATTACTATAAAAATGCCACTGGCAGTGAAGGGGTTAACACTAAGGGGTGGGGAAGGGGTTAAGTATGTTCCCTGGGTGTGTTCTAACTGTAGGGGGGGTGGACTTACTAGGGGAAATGACTGATCTTCTGTTCATACATTGTATGAACAGAAGATCAGCATTTCTCTCCCTGACAGGACCGGGAGCCTGCGCGAAAGCCGACGTTATATTACCTGCTCTCGCGCAGGGGAGCCGACCTGCCGCCGTAAACTGACGGTGGCAGGTCGGCAAGTGGTTAAGATAGACCTGTGTAAGCACACAGTAAAGGGATTCCTTCAGTGAGATATGTCTAATACTGAAGCACCTCTTCACCAGGCCTCACCCAGCTCTACTAGCAGCAACCTAATATAACCAAATACTTTAGGTAAACAAGTATATGTTTATGTGTATATAAGCAACTGCCTCTTCCTAACAGGCAGTCTTTAAAACGTGAGTCTCACTAGGGAGGTTTGGTTGATCAGACCAAACCTTAATACGATTGTTTTCAACAATCCGCAGATATACTTGTTGGCATGCGTTGGCGCGCAATGAGTAATTTGTAATCCAAATATTGTTGGGCAGGTGCCCGTCTCATCCAACCAGGCCTGGCCTCTCTGGATTGTTCCGTCACCGACAGTTCCCGGTCTTCCACGCGGCCGTCACACACTGCTGATCGAACTGGTCACCAGATGCTCATTGACACGGTCCGGTCACTCCGTCAGGAATCCCCTCACCAGATGGGGGCGATCTGCATAGGCGAGTACAGGCCCAGACTTTTCAGGCCTTACACTCCTGAAATAAGCCTCACACAGACCTCCTTCTTGCTTGGAGAGGCGGTCCAGAAAGAGAGAGCCAAGGACGTCCTCCTCCTAAAATTCCTTCCCCAGCAGGCCGTGCGGGGCGCAAAGTATATTGGGATCGCACAGTTGCACTCTGGACTTTGTAGTCTGACAACCGTCCAGTGCAATGGAGTCTTTATCTCCTGCACTTCCATTCCCAGCGTCCATTGCTGTACCATGGTAAACAAACAGGAGGTGGCTATGACAAAAAAATGGCCACCGGAGGGAGCCAAGTTCCTTCTTTATCTACAGACGGCAGTCTTCCATCCATATCAAAGTGGCACCCGCTACAGATGACTGGATCTGTGACTGCAATACATGATCATAGATCCAGCCCACAGCGCTGCTGCCTTTGCTCTTTCCACAACACTGTACCGATTGGTACAGAGAGGAACCGGCGTCATCATATGACGCCGGTTTGTTTACAAGTGATCGCTCCGTCATTGGCGGCGATTTACCATGATGCGCCAGGTCCAGAGGGACTCCCGTGTGCGCGCCCAGGGGGCACGATTCTGGGAGGACGTTATATAACGCTGCTTGGACACAACACCGGCAACTGAATACAGTCCGGTACAGGAAGATTTAGCCATTTTGACAGCACAGCGGCTAACGAGGACAAACATGTCGCTGCCTCGGAGGCGGGCCGTAACAATTTCTGCTCATAATATGTGCCTTGGACTCTATTCGGTTGCTGCCGTGGTGTCAAAAATCTCCATTACTGATGGTGTATCATTCCGGAAGTTAAAGTGGATGTAAAACCTCCCATACACCCAGTGAAGTGAACAGCCTCAGATGATACACCGGGATGAACCAAATCTACATAGGTTTAACATGTACAGTATATCTGCTGACTTATATTTATATACTGTTTAGAAAGTTCAGATTGTGTTAGGAGATTTTCTCTTCCTGGTTAACAGAGAGTGTGATGTCTGGGCATACAGCCAAGATAGCTAAAATTGCTGATTGGAGGAAAGGCACACACAAACCAAATTGGCAGAGACTCTCAGGTGGTGTTTTGTAACAGGGCAGCTCCCTGCTAATCTATTATAGCAACCTCCCTGACAGAAATTTCAGGTCTGCTTTTATCTGATGTGTCAGAGAATTTATCAGGAGTTATCGGGCTGATAACAGAGGAATGGTTCAGGGAGAGAGCTACGGGACTTAGCTCATTGAAGAGAGATAACAAAACACTGCAGCTATATGTACCAGCTCAAATTTCCTGAATCGGGTTTACATCCACTTTAAGTAGTTGGGAGTTTCTGAGAGTTGGCTATTTCAATAGAACACCCACCACGAAAATTATTTCTGCAGCAACATGAGATGAAATTAAAGGCTGGTGTTTCAAATCTCAAAATCCATGGTGGCACCATCGGATTTTTCGGAATTCGACCCATGTATGGCCTGCATAAGATAACTTGTAACTTAGGCCCCTTTCACATTGAGGAGTTTTTCAGGCGGTAAAGCGCTAAAAATAGCGCTGCTATCCCGCCTGAAAAACTCCTGCACTGCAGACTCAATGTGAAGCCCGAGGGCTTTCACACTGAGGCGATGCGCTGGCGGGAGACAAAAAAATCTCCTGTCAGCATTTTTGGAGCGGTGAGAGGAGCGGGCATGTATACCGCTCCTTCACCGCTCTTCCCATTGATAACAATGGGACCGCGGCAATACCGCCTGCAATGCGCCTCTATAGAGGCGCATTGCGGGCGATATTAACTCTTTATCGGCCGCTAGCAGGGGGTTAATACCGCACCGAGCGGCTGATACCCGCGGCAATTCCGGCGGTATAGCGCACTATTTTTAGCGGCGTTATACCGCCACCGCAGCTCCCGCCCCAGTCTGAAAGGGGCCTAACAGCTATAAATGATGGGTCTTATCTCTATTTCCATCAAGACTTCACATAATCTGTATTCATGCACAAAGTAACTGAGTGATGCTGATCAATGAAAATGATTGATTATAATCCACCTTGGATGACCAACCTCGGTATGAATCTGACCAGAATAATGTCTAAATCGATGGAAATGGAAGAGATTGAGTGGATTTAAAAAAAAAAAAAAACTAGGTGCTATTAGGCCTCACTCCCACTTGCGCATTTTAGGTGTAGTGCATATAAAAAAAAAAAACATAACCTTGGTGGTCCTATTAGGCTGCATTCACACCTAGGCGTAGGCGATTTGCGGCGTTTTTTACTGCGACAAATTGCAGCGTTTTTCCCGCGATTTGCCACGACAAAACGCCTGCGTTTTCCCCGCGGTTTTGTACAGGTCATTAGCATTAGGGTTGTCCCAATACCACTTTTTTTGGACTGAGTACAAGTACCGATACTTTTTTTTCAAGTACTCGCCGATACGATACTTTTTTTTAAATGTGTCCCCAAATGCAGCCATGTCCCCCCACAGATGCAGCCATGTCCCCCCCATATATGCAGCCATGTCCCCCCATATGCTGCCATGTCCCCCCCATATGCAGCCATGTCCCCCCCATATGCAGCCATGTCCCCCTCAATGCAGCCTTGTCCCCCCCCCATATTCCAGCCATGTCCCCCCCATATCCAGCCATGTCCCCCCACATATTGCAGCCATGTCCCCCACATATCCAGCCATGTCCCCCCCATATATGCAGGCATGTCCCCCCCCATATCCAGCCATGTCCCCCCATATATGCAGGCATGTCCCCCCCCCATATCCAGCATGTCCTCCTTACCTGCATGCTGCCGCGCCGCCGCTTGGTTAAATAGGGCGGGGGAACATTACAGCTTTCATTTGAATAGCTGTAGTGTTTTGAGCCGTGTATAGACACTCCCCCTTGCTTGGGATTGGACAGTTCACCCGAGCAAGGGGGAGTGTCTATACGCGGTGCGGCGGGAAACCTACAGCTATCCAAATGAAAGCTGTAATGTTCCCCGCCCGTATTAACCAAGCGGCGGCGCAGCAGGGATGCGGCGTAGCGGGGGGAAGTATCGGATCTGGCATCGGGGGCATTTGCGGGAGTACTTGTACTCCCGCAAATACTCGGAATCGGTCCCGATACTAGTACACCCTAATTAGCATCAATGTAAAACGCCCAAGCAGCCCGATTCGCGTGTCAAAAAAGGGTCCGGGACTTGTTTGAAATTCAGCCGTTCGGCGTTTTGCGTTGGAGATGTGAACCATCTCCATAGAGAATAATGTTATTTTTCCCCTCTATTGTCTTTGAGCGTCGCGCTTCAGGCGACAAAACGCTCAGGTGTGAATGCAGCCTTAGGCCTTGCTCACACTTGCGCATTTTTGGCGTAGTGCATAGAAGAAAAAAAACACAACCTAGGTGGTCCTATTAGGCCTCGCGTGCATTTTAGGCGTAGTGCATAGAAACAAAAAAAAGAACGATGCGTGCTGAAGCTTTGACGCGCTCTCACTGATGAGAACTGGCCCTTTATTCTTCCACACGAGGCACATAAAAAAGTGTGTGTGTGTGTGAACTCTGTACGATCCCTCAGCAGGAATAACAAAGTCAGAAGACACGTGGCCCTGGGATGATACGCATTGCTATGGCTGACTGAAGCCGTCCACATATATACGTATACTGTGACTGGACACTTCAGGCCCCGCCCCCTCCTCGCACTGTCTGGAACTTTATGTCCGTGTACCAGTCAGCCCTCACGAAATAACTCGGTTATCCGGTTACATTTGGGACATGTACCACCACCACACTAAACCGTACGGCTAGCCACCCGTTTTCGCCGCCACTTCTGTCCTGACGTCACAATGCAGAGCGAAGTCGAGCCCTTTTAACACGGCGACCAATGAGAAGCGAATACCGCGGCCGAGCCCCCGTAGCCGCCACCAATCGGCGTGCGGGTCTGGTGATCGAGCCTCCCCCAGTCATGTGAGTGCTGAATGCCAGCATGGTAGACATGAGCTGCGGCAGCGCCATGCGGGCCCGGGGTAGCACGGGGGACGGCGCTGTCCGACAGGTGAGAACCCGGAAATGGGGCCGCTGTGGGGAGAGTTTGTCCGGCTGGGTTGTGACAACGTTCTCGTACTTTTTTAGGAGATGGAGTTGACGTGTTGACATTCTCCTCAGCGCGTGCTAGTATGTGGCCACACCCACTCCTCAGTCCGTGCATGTGTGTGTATAGATAGGAGGCTCTGTGGGACCTGAAGGTGACATCTACTCATGGGACACTCATAGGGGCCCTAGGAATGTGCTGGGCTCACGTCACACCAGTCTGGAGTCTTCTCATTCTCCGAGGGAACTGAGGTGGGCGTGTCCTGACAGAACTAAGGGGAACTCCAGCCAAAACCTTTCTAAGGGCCACATGAAACAGTGTGGGTTTGTAGCAATCAGCGTCTAACGTTAGATTGAGCCTGGGTTCACACTGCTGCGATCTCAGTGATCGCATTTGATATGGACCTGCACTGCAGGTGCCGATCACATGCGATCTGCGAGCAATGCCAGTTCAGCCATACAGTTGATATGGCTAGACTCGCACAGAAGAAAATAGCGCAGGGACTTGTTTTTCTCCGCACTAGAATCGGAACGCATGGTGTTCTCAATATGCATTGCGATTCCTGTGCGAGTTCACAGTTTGTGCTGCTTACTTTGTAAATGACAACTCGCAGTGGTTCGCACAGATTCCCGCATCAGTGTGAACCCAGGGTAAGGCTGGGTCACACTGCAGCAAATTCATTGCGCCTTTGCGATCGCTTAAATTCGCAAGTCATTAAAAATAATATTGTTTTCCACTAGTGCCGTTCGTTAATATCAGTGCGGTGCGAATCTAAGCTGTGGTGCTGTGCGAGTTTTGATCCGTAGTGCGATACAAAGTCAGCTCCATAGACTGGCATTCCCTGAATCGCGCAATTTTGAGTTTGCAGCAGTGTGAACCTAGCCTAAAGAAGAAGCTGTAGTTCGCTGACGTCACAGAGCTGGTTCTGGCTGGCTAAAATTTGGGACCATATAGACCGGATACACCCAGGAGCCTGGACTGGTGTTCTGTGGGATAGTGCAGATCGTCGGATAATGCCTCAGACGATCCGTGCGTGTGCTGTACATAACGTCACTTCAGCTGATCTGCCGATGGGGTTGCCACCTCATCTCTTTAAACCCCAACACATATAAATTACACAGGTTCTGTATCTGCAGAGTTCTGCTGAAAAAAAAAAAATATTAAAAGTCAGCAGCTGCTGACTTTAAACCACTTCAGCCCCGGAAGAATTTACCCCCTTCCTTACCATGGCACTTTTTGCAAATCGGTACTGCGTCGCTTTAACTGACAATTGCGCGGTCGTGCAGCGTGGCTCCCAAACAAAATTGAGGTCCTTTTTTTTTTTTCCCCCACAAATGGAGCTTTTTTTTTTGTGGTATTTGATAACCTCTGCGGTTATTTTTTTTTTTTTTTGCGCTATAAACAAAAATAGAGCAACAATTTTTAAAAAAATTCAATAATTTTTACTTTTTGCTATAATAAATATCCCCCAAAATCCATAAAAAAAAATGTTTTCCTCTGTTTAGGCCGATACGTATTCTTCTACATATTTTTGGTAAAAAAAATCGCAATAAGCATATATTGATTTGTTTGCACAAAAGTTATAGCGTCTACAAAATAGGGGATATTTTTTTTTTTTTTTACTAGTAATGGCGGCGATCTGCGATTTTTATTGTAACGGACATATTGGACACTTTTGACACATTTTTGGGACCATTCACATTTATACAGCGATCAGTGCTATAAAAATGCACTGATTACTGTGTAAATGTGACTGGTAGGGAAGGGGGTTAACACTAGGGGGCGCTGAAGGGGTTAATATGTTCCCTAGTGTGTGATTCTAACTGTAGGGGGAGGGGACACATAAGGGGAGGAGACTGATGTGTGTTCCTCTGTACTGGGAACACACATCGGTCTCCTCACCTGACAGGACTGTGAATCTGTGTGTTTACACACACAGATCCCACGGTTCTGCCGTGATTGCAGGCAATCGCGGGGTGCCCGGCGGACATCGTGGGTCCCGCACGCCGCCAGAAAGCCCAGGACGTCATATGACGTCCACCCAGGATGGATGCGTGGAATTGAATGAGAATCATGTTACATGAACGGGGCCTCAGAGAAGTATGGCAACAGTTTTTTTTGGCCATACCTCTCACATGGGTCACTGGAATGCACTTAGTTCTGCTCTTCTGTGACCCAGATTCAGCTAAAGTCTGATGTTGGCTGGTCAAGCTCTGGAACAATCACGATCATATTGTCAGGATCCACCCAGATGGTAGCTGTATCAGCCTCTGCTGAGAGCCTTGAGCCAGCCACTCTTGCCCCTGCACAGCCCAGCACTCCAGTGAGTGCTGGAGGGGTAGAGCAGAGAGCCGGGTGATGGAATTATCACTGCTCTCTGCTCAGTGAAGATAAAGAACTGAGCAATCGGTGTCATGTGATCGTCTTTGAGCAGCAGGGAGCTGCTGCAGCATTGGATCAATCCTGCAGCCATATAGTATGATATTTTTTTTTAATCTCGGACTTCTCTTTTCAGCATATAGCTGTGTATGCATCTAAATGCAGCGTGATAGGAATCAGTGGGGCTCTACACACAGCTGTGTCTGCAAATGGCAGCATACAATAAAAGATAGTACACAGCTATGTTCGGGGCCACACAACCTCTGCAGAGTTTACACTTGTATGTGCGTAATGTCATTGGAAGAGTTGTACACATCTAAGCATGAGAACTGTGGGCATGTGTTTTTATTTTATGCAGGATCTTCTAGCTCTGCCTACCTGCGCATTAAATACACATATGCCCGTGTGAATGATCCCTTGGTACTACTTCACACAGGCAGAAAAAACACTGTTTAGATGTGCACAGCATATAGTTTTGTGCCCATCTAAACGCAGCACTATAGTAATCGATGAGCTTTACACAGCTGCATCTACATGTATAAACATATACATGTGTGGTCATTCATTGGAATGATAGAACAATTGTACCTATCTAAATGCGAATACTTTAGGCTCTTTATTTTATATTTGCAGGATCTTCTGCTAGCTCAGTCATATATGTCAGATATGCATATGTCCAAGTGAAAAGTCCAGGACCATAAAGATAGAGTAATGGAACGTTTTAACCAGGGCTGTGGAGTCGGTAGATAAATGTTCCGACTCCGACTCCTCAGTTTTATGTACTCCCGACTCCCCGACTCCGACTCCTCTGTATTAATATGCAAATGTATTTTATACATTCTTGAGGGAAAGAAACGCAAACCTACCACAGGGACTACTGGCTGGGAAGTCTACTGCAGGGTCTCAAACTCAAATTACCTGAGGGCAACAAGACAATTTTCCATATCCCATGGGGGCCGCATTTAAACTTTCAAACTTCAAAAACAGTACTGGTGTCAGCGAACGCATTATTAACCCTGACCACTACACTGCACACTGACCACTACACTACACACTGGACCACTCACCATCAGGGTACAGCACATCAGGGCACAGGGCACAGCACACATGAGTGCACAGCGCACATCAGGGTACAAAGCCCAGCACATCAGGGTACAGGGCACATCAGAGCAAGCACATAGGGGTACAGCACAACAGGCCACATCAGGGTGCACGGCACATTAGGGCAGGCATATCAGGACAGGGCACATGGCACAGTGCAGGACATGGTACTCAGGGCACAGCACATCAGGACAGGGCACATGGCAAATCAGGGTACAGGGCACATGAAACAGCACATCAGGGTACAAAGCCCAGCACATCAGGGTACATGGGGCACATCAGGGTACATGGGGAACATGCACATCAGGGTACATGGGCCACATCAGGGTACATGGGGCACAATCAGAGCACATCAGGGCACATACGAGCACACCAGGGCACATGGGGCACATACGAGCACACCAGGGCACATGGGGCACATGAGAGCATATCAGGGCACACCAGGGAACATGGGGCACATGAGAGCACATCAGGACAGGGCACATCAGGGTACAGGACATGGCACATCAGGGCACAGCACATCAGGACAGGGCACATGGCACATCAGGGTACAGGGCACATGAAACAGCACATCAGGGTACAAAGCCCAGCACATCAGGGTACCCCATGTACCCTGATGTGCTGGGCTTTGTACCCTGATGTGCTGTTTCATGTGCCCTGTACCCTGATGTGCTGGGCTTTGTACCCTGATGTGCTGTTTCATGTGCCCTGTACCCTGATGTGCCATGTGCCCTGATGTGCTACTCCCCGGCAGCCCCCCTCTCTTCTCGTCCATCTCAGATGATGTCACAAGCAAATGGGGATGGACGAGAAGAGAGAAGGGGCCGCCGGGGAGTAGCAGTGTGACATGAGAGACAAGTGAACTTATGACAGACGCTTCCTGCGCTACTCTTCATGCACCTCGATCTACACTTCCGCGGGACACGCCCTGCCTCGGGGCCATTAAAACCGGTCCGCGGGCCGGTACTTTGAGACCCCTGTCTACTGTATTGCACAGTTAAGCAAAAGACAAACACAATGAAAACAAAGTTTTTTTATTCTAAATCATGATTTTCCTAGGAGAACCCCATAGTCATGTTTAAAGTTTAAGCTAACAATCGGAGTTTACAAGTTTTTTAGCCTTAGCTAAATGACAGCTTTTGACAGTTTTCCAATGGTTTACAGCTTCAGTCTTGAACTATTGGCCCTCATTCCCTCCACTTATACAAGTGTCTCACTCTCTAGTCCTGTCAAAAAAATATTTATTTAATTCCCTTATCAGTGAGAGGCTAGGTTACACATGGACGCTGCGTTCCCTGTAAAAGCAGAACACAACACTATGGAAAGTATAAGTATTGCAGCTCCTAATTGTGCGTTGCGTGCCCATATAGTGAAGCACATGAAAAGCATGCTTCTTCACGGTCACTTAACGTATTAGTTTTGCGGTTTTGTGAGGCACTGCATGCATTGGTCTTTATTCTTACAGTAGAGAAGTCATTAATTATAACTTTTTGTGAATTGGGACATTTAAACTTGCTTTTTTTTTTTTATTCCAATCTAAATTTAGTAGGAGTCGGAGTCGGTGCATTGTTTGCCGACTCCGACTCCAGGTACCCAAAATTTCCCCTGACTCCGACTCCTCGACTCCGACTCCACAGCCCTGGCTTTAACCCTAATGCCCCCGTACACACGATCGGAATTCTGATAGCAAAAGTCAGATTTGGGGGGTTTTGAACAGAAATTCCAACCGTTGTGTATGCTCCATTGGACTTTTGCTGTCGGAATTTCCACCAACAAAAGATTGAGAGCTGGTTCTCAAATTTTCAGACAGAAAAATTCTATTGGAAAATCCGATCGTCTGTAGCAATTTCGATGCTCGTCGTAGTGTTGTTGTACGTCACTGTGTTCTTGACGGTCGAAGTTCAGAGAGCTTTTTGTGTGACCGTGGGTATGCAAGCCAAGCTTGAGCGGAATTCCGATCGTGTGTATGTGGCATAACAACAGATTTTTCTTCACCATCGGTGTCCCATTGTGGAGATTTTCCGTCACTTTCTGTCCCACAAAACAGAAAGCGAGAGGAAATCCCTGCAAATTAAGGGAATTCCTTAAAGCGGATTGTGCCATGGGAACAAAAATATTAAAGTCAGCAGCTACAAATACTGCAGCATGCTGACTTTTAATAATAGGACACTTACCTGTCCTGGAGTCCAGCGCCGATCGCAGCAGAGCACGAGCGATCGCTCGTCACTCTGCTGCTCCCCCCCGCCATCCACGCTGAGGGAACCAGGAAGTGAAGCGCTGCGGCTTCACTGCCCGGTTCCCTACGGCGCATGCGCGAGTCGCGCTGCGCCCGCCGATTGGCTCACACGCTGTGTGCTGGGAGCCGAGTGTTCCCAGCACACAACGGGCGACAGACGGGATGTGACGGAAATGCCCGTCTTTTCGCCCGTATGCTGTGGCCGGAAGTGGGTGCAAATACTTGTCTTTAGACAGGTGTCTGCACCCCCCTCCCCCCTGAAAGGTGTCAAAAGTGACACCGGAGGGGGGGGAGGGTTCCGATCTGCGGGACTCCACTTTAGGGTGGGGACCGCTTTAATTTTGGAACCCCCCAGGCACCAGAGTTTCTGGGAACCCCCAGGCACCAGAAACTAGTGTCCCAATTTCCCTCTATTACTTTTCAACCCAAAATTTGGGATTTTCTTTTACTTTCAATGATAATGGTAAAGAGGAAAAATAGAGCGGGTGAATCTCCCTAAGGCCCCTTTCAGACTGGGGCGGGAGCTTGCGGTGGCGGTATAACGCCGCTAAAAAATAGCGGCGCAATACCGCCGGGATTGCCGTGGAAATCAGCCGCTAGCGGTGCGGTATTAAACCCCCGCTAAGCGGCCGATAAAGGGGTTAATACCGCCCGCAATGCGCCTATATAGAGGCGCATTGCGGGCGGTATTGCGCGGTTCCCAGTGTTTTCAATGGGAAGGAGCGGTGAAGGAGCGGTATAACATGCCGCTCCTTCACCGCTCCAAAGATGCTGCTGACAGGAGATTTTTTGTCTCCCGCCAGCGCATCGCCTCAGTGTGAAAGCCCTTCGGCTTTCACATTGAGGTAGCTGGGCAGGAGTTTTTCAGGCCGGATAGCAACGCTATTTTTAGCGCTTTACCGCCTGAAAACTCCTCAATGTGAAAGGGGCCTAATGGGGGCACAGACAGTAATAAAAACTGACAAGCTTTCTAATCCCTCTCTACTCTATCCAAATCTAAAAAAAATAAAATAACTTTAGTTATACCTTTAACGGCTTGCCGCTCACCGCACACAGATATACGTCTGCAGCATGGCACAGGCAGGCAGGCAAAAGGACGTATATATACACGTCCCTTTTAAGATAGTGGCATTTGTGGATGCGCGCTGCCCGGCGGCAACGTGCCAACCGCGAGCTCCGCGGGTCCCGTGGACTCGATGTTCGCGGACATACCCGTGATCGTGTCATGGTGAGGAAGAAGGGGGAATGCTGATGTAAACAAGCATTTCCCTAGTCTTCCTAGCGACGCACAGTGATCACAGCTTCCTGTAATTGGAGCTGTGATCACTATCATGCCACACATAGCCCATTCCCCCTACAGTTTGAAGCACTCCCTAGGGCAACACTTAACCCCCTTCAGTGCCACCTAGTGGTTAACCCCCTTCTGCCAGTGTAATTTTCATAGAAATTGGTGCATTTTTATAGCACCTGATCGCTGTAAAAATGACAATGGTCCCAAAATGTGTCATATGTGTCCGCCATAATGTCGCAGTCACGATAAAAATCACAGATTGCCGCCATTACTAGTAAAAAAAATATAATAAAAATGCCATAATTCTATCCCCTATTTTGTAGACGCTATAACTTTTGCGCAAACCAATCAATATACTCTTATTGCGATTTTTTTTTTTATTTTTTTACCAAAAATTGTAGAAGAATATATATCGGCCAAAAATCAATTACCACCAAAAGAAATCTCTATTTGTGGGGAAAAAAAGGACGTCAATTTTGTTTGGAAGACATGTCGCACGACCGCGCAATTGTCGGTTAAATCGACGCAGTGCCGAATTGCAAAAAGTGGCCTGGTCTTTGGCCAGCAAAATGGTCTGGGGCTTAAGTGGTTAAAGTGGAACAAAATCCACCAGTTTAAAGTGGAACTACACCCTCAAAAACATTCACCTCCACCTTCCAGCGGTTATATTGCTTGCCGGTGGCAGTTGCATTGAAGGAATGCAGTGAAAAATAACTGTCAACCCAACTATCAAACCATGAAATGACTGGTGTCATAACTAATCACATGTGCAGCACTATGACAATTTCAGATCAAACAAAAGGCTAAGATGGCAGCTTCCTTGGCTGTAAAGCATTAGAGAACTTAGTTCCACTTTAGGCATGATCTTTATTGCGTAGTTACATTGGTTCTACTTGTAAGTATGCATATCCCATACCTGAGAAACCATTTGGGAAGCTGACCATCACTGTATTAGTCACTGATACTAAAGTGATAGCCACCATCTTCTGGGTTTTTGTGCTGAGCAGCTTTTCCTTTGCACACTGACCATAGTGGGTTTTCTCATTCGGCCCTTGGCAACTATTCACAAAACACCTTGTATTTATTTTAATAAATATAAGGTGTTCTTTGATTGGATGAGATGGAGAGGCAGAGCAGTCACTTCATGATCTCCACCTCGTCCAATCAGAGAATGTATTGTATTCATTGAAAAAAACGGTTGTCCTGCTGAGCAAGTGAGCCCTGTGGGTCGGTGCAGAGGGGAAGCCACACAGGACCCTGGTGTGTTTGGTTATCACTATAATAATACCAGGTATACAGTGGATGTCAGTTTCCCCAACACCACATTAGTATGAGATAAGCATACTTATGTGTGCCAAGATGGACCAATGTTACTAAGGAATAAATATTTTCTGGAGTTCCGTTTTAAAGTGGTTGTAAACCTTAAACAAAAAAAAAAAAAAACCCTGCAAGACAAAGGCATAATGAGCTATTATGGATAGCATAGTATGCATAGCTTATTATGAATGACCTGCCTTACATCTAAGCCTCCGCAGCGCGGAGGTCCTCGTACCCCCCTCTGGCTGGCGACATCTCTCCGGTGTTACTTTCGGGTATCGCGATGACGTAACTCTGTGCATGCACGTGGGAGCTGCCGGTAATGGCACACTCACTGATGCAATGGCACGTAAGTGCGCATGTGCCGATGACATCGGTACATGCAGGGGATATCTCCTAAACAATGCAGGTTTAGAAGATATCCGGGTTAGCTACAGGTAAGCCTTATTATAGGCTCACCAGCAGCATAAAGTGAGTGTAAAGGGTTTACAACCACTTTAACAGTTGGTAGAATGTAATAGGCTTAGATTAGAGCCTCCTTTTCCTTGAGCTGTCATGGCAGCATAAATGTGCTGATAGCTCTTCCCTCTTAACCAAAGAACCAGAAATCACTATACAGTGCCTTGCAAAAGTATTTCGTGTTTTGTTGCCGTCAGGGCTGTGGAGTCGGAGTCGAGGAGTCGGAGAGTCGGGGAAATTTTGGGTACCTGGAGTCGGCAAACAATGCACCGACTCCTACTAAATTTAGATTGGAATAAAAAAAAAAAAAAAGCAAGTTTTAATGTCCCAATTCACAAAAAGTTATAATTAATGACTTCTCTACTGTAAGAATAAAGACCAATGCATGCAGTGCCTCACGTAACCGCAAAAACGAACACGTAAGTGACCGTGAAGAAGCATGCTTTTCCATGTGCTTCACTATATGGCACGCAACGCACAATTAGGAGCTGCAATACTTATACTTTCCATAGTGTTGTGTTCTGCTTTTACGGGGAACGCAGCGTCCATGTGTAACCTAGCCTCTCACTGATAAGGGATTAAATAAATATGTTTTTTTGCAGGACTAGAGAGTGAGACACTTGTATAAGTGGAGGGAATGGAGGGCCAATAGTTCAAGACTGAAGCTGTAAACCATTGGAAAAACTGCTGTCATTTAGCTAAGGCTATAAAAACTTGTAAAATCTGATTGTTAGCTTAAACTTTAAACATGACTATGGGATTCTCCTAGGAAAATCATGTTTTAGAATAAATGCCCCTTCCTGGATCCTCCCACTGCCCTATCTTCAGCAGCAGATTTGTTTTCATGTGTGTTTGTCTTTTGCTTAAACTGTGCAATACAGTAGACTGTTGGCTTCCAGCCAGTAGTTCCTGTGGTAGGTTGCGTTTCTTTCCCTCAAGGAATGTATAAAATACATTCGCATATTAATACAGAGGAGTCGGAGTCGGGGAGTCGGAGTCGGAAGTACATAAAACTGAGGAGTCGGAACATTTATCTACCGACTCCACAGCCCTGGTTGCCGTACAACTGGAATTAACATGGATTGTTTGAGAATTTGCATCATTTCATTTACAAAACATGCCCACAACTTTGAAGATTTTTTTTTTTTATTGTGAAGCAAACAACATAACAAAATAACAGAAAAAGTCAATGTGCATAACTGTTCACCCCCTAAAGTCATTACTTTGTAGAGCCACCTTTTGCGGCTATCTCCAAGTCGCTTTGATAAGCCTCTATGAGCTTGCCACATTTTACCACTGGAATTTTTGCCCATTCCGCCTTGCAAAAACTGCTCAAGCTCCTTCAAGTTGGATGGTTTGCGCTTGTGAACAGCAATCTTTAAGTCTGACCACAGATTTTCTATTGGATTGAGGTCTAGGCTTTGACTAGGCCAGGAATATGCAATTAGCGGACCTCCAGCTGTTGCAAAACTACAAGTCCCATCATGCCTCTGCCTTTGGGTGTCATGCTTGTGGCTGTCAGTCTTGCTATGCCTCATGGGACTTGTAGTTCTGCAACAGCTGGAGGTCCGCTAATTGCATATCCCTGGACTAGGCCATTCCAACAAAATTTACATGTTTCCTCTTAAACCACTCAAGTGTTTCTTTAGCAATGTGTTTAGGGTCATTGTCCCTACTGGAAGGTGAACCTCCCGTCCTATTACAAGGGATGTAAACATCCCTTGTAATAAAAAAAAAAGCATGACAGGACCTCTTAAATATGAGATCTGGGGTCAAAAAGACCTCAGATCTCATATTTACACTAAAATGCAATAAAAACAAAAAATGTCGTTTTGAGGAAAAAAAGTCTCAAAGAAGCTATGGGCGGAAGTGACGTTTTGATGTCGCTTTCGTCCTGCAATGGTAAAGAGAATGGGTGGCCATCTTCCCTCACTCGGGTCTCCTACCTAACAGGGAGAAGGATGCGATCGCAGCGGGGGCCCTCTCCTGCCGCTGCGATAACTTTTATCTGAAAGCGGGACCGCCCGCTGGAGAGAGGATGCCGGGTGGTTATGGTAGCGATAACGATAGCCCTCTTCAAAGTACCAATGTTTAAGGACGGCGGGAGGTCCGTAAGTGGTTAGGCTGACTTAACTGATTACACTCTCCCCCTTCACAGATGCAAATTTACCGACATCTAATGGTGTCTAATAGCGACATCTAATTCTCTGGCTAATGGTAGGCCATTATCCAGCTGGGAGATGACCCCAAAGTCTTTGGGGTGTAGTGCGTAGGTACAGCCAGGGGAGAAAGGCTTTATTGCTGGTTGTAAACAAACATTGGAGGCCACAACTCTCAAATATCAGTAGATATGCATTTGTAGATGGGAGGTGTGGGGATCAGTTAGGTCCTGAAAGGGCACTTATTCTTTAGGCCCTGTTCAAACACACTGTGGTGACCTGCGTAATGAAATTTTCCTATACTGGTACCTCGATATGGCAGCATGCTGTATTCCAATCTTGCTACACATGTGTTTTTAGTTATGAGGAGGGTGCGTGTATGGGGCCCCATTGACACTTGTGCATTGTGGCAATACACTTTGCTGCAATGCACCTGCTTTATGTGTCGTGCATTGTGGAGCCATTCATTGCCGAATGATTTGTTGTGATGTGCTGGCATCTCATTCATAATAAATGGGCTGCTTAAACAAAACACGTAACATACTGCAACAGATTTTCAAAGTGTGTCTTACCCTTAAGGGTTTTATTTATCCTAATCTCTGGTTCTGTTGGGAGGTAGAGGACAGAGCTACTACATCTGTATACTGTCAGATTCAGGGCACAAGGAAATAATGAATTATAAGTCCTTAGATACATATTTGTTGTGGGCCAGTAGCTCCAAGTTTTGAAACATAGCAATTGACAGTCATACGACTACCTTTTTTTTTTTTTTTTTTTTTCTTTTCCCCAAGGAGAGTCTATAATGGGAGCTTCCATGGTTTCACATGACAGGTGGTAGTTTTAATAACATTATACTGTGATCTTGTCATGGGTATCAAAATATCCAATGCTGGAAACAAAGCAAGTTAAAACTTACCTTTCCCCATTGCCCATCACACAAGAATGCAGCTCTACTCACCAGAAGTCTCCATTTCAAAGGGAAAATATTCACTAGGACTTTGCGTAATAGGGGCTGCGCCTGCGTCCTAGCAACAAAGGACGCTAGATGTCTAGGGCTACCTGTGTCTAGAAAACCAGTGGTCCAAACACACTATTTCCAATGCACACATTCCTGCCAAAATGGTTGTGAATGTAAATGAGGGCTACAGCAACCACCGGCTGGGAACTAAAGACATTCAAAGCGATAGTACGTCACCATCACTCAACGAATATCTAGAATGGGTCCAAAGCTTTGTTCAGCAATCGCATTGTATTAACCGAAACAATATTTCGGAGCCCTGCAGGACCCCTTTATCATTCATGAGAACACAAGTATATACTGTATATGCGTGTATAGGTACATACTTGGAAAGCCCTATTTGTTTGTTTATACAGAACCTGTGTCCTGGCAGAACAGGTTTGTAGGCAGAGGCAATGGCGCGCAGCACGTCGGGGGACGTTTTTTTTTACAGTGGAGGATGTCGGCAACGGCGGCCGCCGATTGGCTGTTACCTGCCCGCTGGTTGGCCGACTTCCCTAAAACTAAAAAAGAAAAAAAAAGTCAGCAGCAACGAACGAAGCGAGCGGGCAGGCGGCCAGACAATCGGCCTAATTTTTTCATACATAACGGCCGATGCCGATATCTTAAAAAAGGCAAAATATCGGCCGATTTATCGGTCGACCTCTAGGTCACAATTTCAATCTACAATAAATACTAGTCAATGAATTTACCTCTTAAAGCGGAGCTCACCCCTAAAGTGGAACTCATGCTGATCGGCCCCCCTCCCCCCCCCCCCTCGGTGTCACATTTGACACCTTTCAGGGGGGAGGGGGGTGCAGATACCTGTCTAAAGACAGGTATTTGCACCCACTTCTGGCCCACTCGCTACGGGCAAAAGACGGGTTTTTCTGACTTCCGTCTGTCACCCGTTGTGTGTGGGAACACTCGGCTCCAGCACACAGCGTGTGAGCCAATCAGCGGGCGCAGCGCGACTCGCGCATGCGCCGTTAGGGAACCGGGTAGTGAAGCCGGAGCGTTTCACTTCCTGGTTCCCTCATGAGGATGGCGGGGGGAGCAGCAGAGAGACGAGCGATTGCTCATCCTCTGCTGCGGACGGCGCTGGACTCCCAGGACAGGTAAGTGTCCTTATATTAAAAGTCAGCAGCTGCAGTATTTGTAGCTGCTGGCTTTTAATATATTTTTTTAGTGGCACATCCGCTTTAAATAAATCAAATAATCAATAGTGACATCAATAATAAAGTGAAGAAAAGTATACCGCTCTATAAAACAATTATCCCCATTGCTTCCGTTCCCAAACAACCAAGAGGGTGCTCGGCTGTGCTCAATTAGCCATGGGATGAAAGAAAAATCCTGGATCGCCGCACTCCTCAAAAAACGATGTCGTTATTCAAAACATGAAAAAACAACAAAAATTCATATGGAAAAAACAGCCAAAATTCATGCAGTCAAACAAGAAGTGGACTAGGAAAAAAAAACTATTTTTTTCCTAGTCCACTTCTTGTTTGACTGCATGAATTTTGGCTGTTTTTTCCATATGAATTTTTGTTGTTTTTTCATGTTTTGAATAAAGACATCGTTTTTTGAGGAGTGCGGCGATCCAGGATTTTTCTTTCATCCCATCAATAATAAAGTGTTGGTGAAACCCACTGATGAATTTTAAATAATGAACACATATGAATCAGTATAAAAATAATTAAATACATTTATACCCCAAAAATATACATACTAGAGTAGACCATATAACCTCTATATATAAATAGTAGCCACTTCTATAAATATTACGCTATGGGAAAAACTTTGTTTTTAGTGAATGCAGTGCAGGAATGGGATTAAATGAGCAGAAGCTCATTCATATGCAATGGCGTGTGTTTGAATGCAGTAATTTTTCTACAGCATTTTTGTTAAGGTTTCTTGTGCAGGCATGTTTCTAATTTAAATGTAACTAGGGTGAAATGTTATGCTTGTTCCTTAGATAATGTAAACAACACATAGTGACAGTCAACAATGGGGTGGAAAACTTCTCTCTTGCTACCTACATAGCAACTGTTAAACAAGTGAAGTGAACATTTATGGGAGAGAAGTTTATTCATCCATGTATCTTACCTATAAATGCTGCTTAAAATGTTTGACATATTTGTATTTTGGATGAGGTGACTGCTAGGAGATCTTTAGCAATATATTTTTCATCAAGGCTACAGGGGCTGAATAAATAAATCCACAAAGCCATTATATGCAAGGAGATTAACAAGGCTGACTAGCACTTTCATTAAAAGGCCACTAATGTCTACACATGTATGGTGTCCTTTCCATAGGTGCCGTTGGCATTGCAGAGGGATGCAGCAGAAGCTGTAAACAAAGACAAGGCAAAGGACAGTTGAATGTTGTCTTATTCAAGTAAGTGAGGAGGTTATAATATACAGTAATGAGCTCAAAGGACTAGGGACTATGTGTTAAAGGGCTGTAAGGTTTGTTTTTTATTTTCTAAATAGGTTCCTTTAAGCTAGTGCATTGTTGGTTCACTTACCTTTTCCTTCCATTTCCCTTCTAAATGTTTTTTTTTTTCTTTGTCTGAATTTCTCACTTCCTGTTCCTCCTCAGTAAGCTGTTCTGGCTAACTAACCCCCATGGATGATGGGAACAAGTTTACTGAGGATAAACAGGAAGTGAGAAATTCAGACAAATATTTTTTAGAAGGGAAATCGAAGGAAAAAGTAAGTGAACCAACAAGGAACCTATTTAGAAAATAAAACACAAACCTTTACAACCCCTTTAATGCAATTTTAATAAAAGTACTTGTCCTTCACAACTCCAAAGCTTACACTATTGAGAATGTAATTGTGTGAATTTGTACCTGATAAAGGTTAGGTGTTCGAATACTGTGTGTGTTTTGTTCTTTTTTTGGAAGGTAAGATAAGTTGACCAGTTATTAGTTTACTATAATGGCATAAACTTTTCTAAGTATGAAACTGGCTTTAAAGATCTAGGGTTTTCCACAAACTCCTCCTATATTTAATGAGTTTTAATTTCCTGCTCCTCCCCCCCAAAGGAGGTTTTTGGTAACTTGTTGGGAAATGGGAACAGATAAGTCTTAGCAGCTAAGCATTACTATTGAATGAGTATTACAGAATAGACCCATGTGTCTTGTTGGAGTTCAGATGTTTTAGTGTGCAATACAAGCATGAAGCAAGACACATGCATGGGTTTATGCCATGTATTGTAACACTAGTTCCACATATACCTGACAAAGGGAAGGGCACCACTTCAAAAGCATTGCAAATTAACAAAGCTCCTGTGCATTAAATTCAAACCCCACAGCTTCAGTTAAAATGAATGAAGCAATTTCTGAAACGTCATCCCAGTTCTATATTTCAGAACTCAGTTTAATACAGTAGTCACTCGAATTTTAGATGCATTTTTCAAAGTTGGAAGCAAATGAGCATAGCTATTACAGATAGTTTACAGGGACAGGTTAGAGAAAAGTTCACTTTTAAATGAACTAACATCCAGCAAAACTCTAGCTAGAATGATCTAAGTAGACCTTAAGCCCTGGGACAAAGATGCATTTAGTTGGTTGGGCTGTAGCATAATGATAAAAATGAATGTTTTTCTGCAATTATATCCCCTTAAAATTATCCCACTAAAACTCCCGGGGCTCTTCAAAAAGGCTTGTATACCCACTCCTTAAAGTAAATAAGGGTTCTTCAAATGTTTCCGCACAGCAGCTGAGTTGGATTGCTGACTGTAAAAAAAATTGTCTGGTGTACACAAAAGATAGAAAGCTATGAACGAGACCTGAAAAAACGTTCCTTCTTATGCAGCTATAAACGGTTAAACTCTCGGACGGTTAAGCAGGAACCGACCGAGATTCAAACCAAGTATGGGCAGGCTGAATGTACCAAGTTGATCAACTTGGGTAAACCAGGCCTGACGGATTCTTACATGTGATTATTGCTAGCAGCTGGTATAGCCACTAGCAATATAATACAAGGGCTTAGCAAGAAGAATTCCCCTGTTAACACAATCTGTGTTGATGGGAGAATGAAGCAAATTTATTTCCTGCAACCCATGGTACCCGGTCCGTATATGGCCTGTATTACCCCTCCTCATTACCCCCAGATTTATGTCTGCCTTACACTACAAACCTGGATTTCATAAGACATTTCCAACTTTACTCTATCTCTTTGCCAGATGCTGTAAAAGTGTTCTGCACTAAAACCATATTTTAAAACTCTTTGCGCATAGATGAAACCCCTATCTGTCAATCCTCTGTCCTTACGGTACTCTTGTTTAGCCAAAGAGAGACCTCAACCAGATCCTGACATTTCTACACAAATGGGAGGAAGAGCTGAAAAACTACATTCATGCAGGCCGAAAAACTATTATAATAAAATATGGGTTTATATAATGGGTGCAACGGATCGTCATTGATCCGTGATCCGAACCGAAAAAGATTGATCCGAACCTCACACACGTGATCCGAGGATTGTTTTCTAAAAAAAAAAATAATAATAATTTGCGCATGTTCAGTCCACACCAGCGTGGTAATGGCGAACGGAGGAGCTTGAATGCCCCGCGTCATTTAAATCCCCTGTATGGGAGCATTATGGCTTCCCTGTCAAATATTATGATGAAGGAAAGAGGTTAGTGGATAAAACCGTGACGTTGTGTAGGCACTGTGGCACAAGAATGCCATATGACAGTGGGAACACATCAAGTTTTGTCACTAGGGGTGCAACTGATCCGTACAGATCAGCACCTTCGGGTCGGGACACACGGCGATCCACGGGCCCTCCCGGTCCATAGGAAAGGCAGCGGCTTCAGCCTAGCTATCGAAGCGGCGGCCATCGAGGTCCACCCGGCGCGGGGGATGCAGGCTGCTCCTCGGAAGTTTGTGGGCACTTGAGCTCAATATGTCATTGACTCCTAACAGCCCAGCGATGAGCTCCATGCTGCACCTTGAGGAATCCACACGGGGAGCCGCTGCAGCCGCCGCACCGGGCGTCCTGCTGCTTGCCAGAGAAGAGAGAGGAGGCGATCAGGGGGATCTGTATGGACTGAGCACGTAGGGGGGATTTTCACTAGACACTCAGCCCGCCGATCAATGACACTAAAGGGATCTGATGATTGGGATAGTTCAGGTCACAGTAGGGAACTGGTGACACCACTTTCGTACATGTCGGATTTCCAAACACTGTATTTAAGCACATAAGCTCCGTTTTGTGTTGACAAGAACTGTGAAATCAAAAACTCTGGTGGGTGTACCAAGATTTGTCTTTTTTTTTTTTTGCTGATCCGAAAATGATCCGATCCGTGACTCCTGATCCGAGGATCGATCCGATCCGTGAGTTTTTTTGATCCGTTGCACCCCTAGTTTATAACAACTACAGTATTGACATGTTATAGGAGCCCACAGAAATTACGTCTATGGACACACACAGTGCTGGTAAGCCCCACTCCTTCTTCACAGGTGTTTGACTGCCAGCAGCCGGATTCTATGGCCCTCAGTGTCTTCTTTTGAGACCAAGGCCCCGTACACACGAGAGGATCCATCCACTGAAAAATCTCAGCGGATCGGTTTCAGCGGATAGATCCCCTGGTGTGTACGTTCCAGCGGATATTTTTCCGCGGATATTTCCGATTTCCAGCAGATAAAAATTTGTTAGCATGCTAACAAATCTATCCGCTGGAATCGGCTCCAGCGGATCGATCCGGTGGTCTGTACAGACTCACCGCATCGATCCGTCCGACCCGTCCCTCGCATGTGTCGTAATGATTCGACGCATGCATGGAATTGCTTATATACACGTCACCGCGGTGTAAATTCGGCGCGGATTTCGATCCGATGGTGAGTACACTCCATCGGATCAAAATCATCCTCAGAGGATTTATCCGCAGAAACGGTCCAGAGGACCGCATCCGCAGATAAATCCTATCGTGTGTACTAGGCACAAGAAAGGAGGGTAGCAGTGCTGCAGCGGAGATCGTGCTGGATTGGTGACAGGAGCCAGATTTAGGGATGTGGTGGGCTAGGAAAGCTAGTTGGGTGTTATATTATCTTAACCACTTCAGCCCCCACCATTTGTCAGCTTAAAAACCAGAGGACTTTTTACAATTTGGCACTGTGCTGCTTTAACTGGTAATTGCGCAGTCATGCAATGTTGTACCCAAACGATATTTTTAAAACAAAATGATATTTTCTACTTTTTGTTATAAGAAAAATCTAATAAGCTCAATTTCAGTCATACATTTAGGCCAAAATGTATTCAGCCACATGTCTTTTGTAAAAAAAAAAATTTCAATAAGCGTATATTTATTGGTTTGTGCAAAAGTTATAGCGTCTACTAGGGTACATTTTTACATTTACACAACTTTTAGTTTATGACTGCCTATCTCATTTCTTGAGATGATAAAATGGCAGGGCAGTACAAAACCGTCCCCAAATGACCCCATTTTGGAAAGTAGACACCCCAAGGAAATTGCTGAGAGGCATGTTGAGCCGATTGAATATTTAAATTTTTTTGTCCCAAGTGATTGAATAATGACAAAAAATTACTTGCTGCTTTTCCTGAGTTCGGGGATGCCACTTGTGTGACTTTTATAGAGCCTAGCCGCGTATGGGGCCCTGAAAACCAAGCACCGCCTTCAGGATTTCTAAGGGTGCAAATTTTTAATTTCACTCTTCACTACCTATCACAGTTTTGAAGGCCATAAAATGCCAAGATGGCACAAACCCCCCCTCAACTGACCCCATTTTGGAAAGTAGACACCCCAAGCTATTTTCTGAGAGGCATGGTGAGTATTTTGCAGCTATCATTTGTTTTTGAAAATTAAGAAAGAATTTTTTTTTTTTTCCAATTTTCAAAACTTTGTGACTAAAAGCAAGATCTGCAAAATACTTTAGAAATCCTGAAGGCGGTGCTTGGTTTTCGGGGGCCCTGTACGTGGCTAGGCTCCCAAAAAGGCTCACATATGTGTGGTATCTCCGTACTCAGGAGAAGCAACAGAATGTATTTTGGGGTATAATTCCACATTTGCCCATGGCATGTGTGAGCAATATATCATTTTTGGGGGGGGGGACATTCCCTCCCACTGATTGTAAAATCAGTCTAGAGGCTAATTTGCAGCTAGGATTGCTTTTACATGAAAGCCGACCACTGGCTGAAAAGAATGATGTCAAGATGATACCTAAAACCGCAGCCATCATTTTGGTATAACCATTCAAAGTCCAGCAACATACCAGTACGTTGCTGGTCCTTGTTGGGCATATATTGTAATCCTTCTTTTTTTTTTTTTCTCATGCAGCCTGTTGGCTGAACGAAAAAAAAAAAAAGAGATTGATTGGTGGGTATGCCCACCATTAGAATACCTCCCTTCATCCACCCACTTCTAATGATGGGCATACATGCACCATTTATATATGCCGAAGCATGGGGGCATCCTTCCACAAAAGTTAGGAGCAAATTGCTCCTCTGCCCCTGCTGCCCCCATGCTTTGGCATATATGCTCCTTCTTCTTTTTTTTTTTTTTTATTGTGGTGGTTAAATCACCTATGTCAGGTCATCTGTGGCCAGATGACAAGTGCACCCCCTTAGGGTCAGGGATGCACCACAGGGTAGTAAACCCTATAGCCGACTGCTGCGAACAGAGAGGAAGCGTGAGCCCAAGATTCCCCAGGGCGCGGAGTCTAAGACCCAGCTTGGTGTTCACCAGAGCCTCTGGTGTTGAGGATGGCCTTCGCTGCAGCTGGATCCAGGATGTGACCCCTGGGGTCCCCTAGGTCACGCTCCGCAGGGAGAGAGGGGAAGCAGCAACCAGGACAAGCGATAGTGATGGGTAAGCCGATGTCAGGGCAACAGGCAGACAAGGGTAACCGAAGGACAGACAAAAGGTCAGGGAAACCGGAAAGCAGGAGTGGTCAGATACGAGCCAAAATCGGTACACAGGAAGGTAAACTTAGCAGACAGGAACTCAAGCTACAAACAAAGGTTGAACAGCCAAGCAGACTAGCAGTGCAGTGGTTAATGTAGGCTTCCTGGGATGGCCTGAGGTGGAGCCATACAGGGAGGAAGGTGATAAAAGACAGCCAGGAAGAGAGTCAGGCCTCTAATGAACACATGGAGACAGGTAAGCTGCCAGACTTTATTGCATATCCATGACAACCTCCTACAGCGTTGGAGTCACAGCTTCATGTATCGTCGGAGCAAACGCGGTTGTTTTCAAGATAAATAACTCTGCGCTGCACTTGAATATCGTACCTGCTAAACAAATGATGGTTAACATTAAAACAAAGTAACATTACAGTATAACAGTAAAACCTTACCATACCATACCTGCAAAGCAAATACAACAAAAAATTGTAATAAATAAAACCTTTTTTAACGCAACCTGTGCCTAAAATATATATATGCCGAAGCATGGAAGCATCCTCCCGCAAAAGTTATGGCGCGTACACACGGTCGGAATTTTGACCGTGTGTACGGTATTAGGAGCAAATCGCTTCTTTGCCCCTGCTGCCCCCATGCTTTGTCATATATGCTCTTTTTTTTAAACTGTGGTAGTGAAATCACCTCCTACAGCACTGGAGTCATGGCTTTATGTATCGTGGGAGCAAACGATGTTGCTGTCAAGATAAATAAATATGAGCTGCAGCTGAATGGCGTACCTGAAAACAAAAAAGTGGTTAACAATAGAACACAGTAAACAGTAAAGTATAAAAAAATTACATACCTGAAAAGCAAACACGATAAAACATAACAATAAAACATTGCAGAATACAACAGTAAAAAAAAAAAAGAGAAGAGCAATAGAGAGGTAGAGAACAATAAAAACGACAACACTTTTTTTTTTTTATTATTTAATTTTCACTTTTTTTTTTTTAACTGTAACTGTTCGGTTCCAGGTTTGGGTCTCTCAAAATGCGATGGCATCTTGGGAGACACTGTGTAAGTGTGTCCTAGTCTGTGAAATGCTGTACCCTACGCAAAAACTGCACTAGCGTTTGGTAGCGTTCAAAACATTCACCAATGCAAAGACCAGGATTGTCAGGACAGCGTGGACAATAATAACGGGTGTCACGCCTATATCCGCGCTTTCTATAGACACAACATTTTCTTTGGGGGTTTGTTGGGTAGGGGTACCAGGGAGGACATACAGAAAATGCCTCTCATGCAGCCGGCTTACTGCATTTGGTTGGGGATGGTGAGGTGCCGCACCGCCTGGATACAGGAGGGCTCGGACAATATCTCCCTGGAATTTAAGGAAAGATCCAGTTCGTCCTGAAGCTCTGTATATCACAAAAGCATTCAGCAAAGCCAATTGAAATAAGTATACAGACACTTTTTACTAGGTACGGCACCAACAACTGGTCTTTGAGGTCCAGGCCTCACATATTTTGGTTATATTCGTGGACGCAGAGGGGTTTCTCCACAACACCAGTCACTGTACGAAATTGGACTGTCGTGTCTGCGTGAAGGGAGGAAAGAACGAAAACATTCTCATTATCCCTCCACTTCACAGCGAGCACATTTTTACACCTTGAGCTGGCTCTCTCCCCCAGCCTAAGACGGGAATCTACAAGCCACTGGGGTAAGCCCCGGCGATTAGGTCGCACGGTGCCACATGCGCCAATTTGATGATCAAACAAGTGACTAAAAAGTGTCATGCTTGTGTAATAATTGTCCACATACAAATGGTACCCCTTTCCGAATAAGGGTGACACCAAGTTCCACACTATCTTGCCAGCGCTCCCTATGTAATCTGGGCAGTTCTCCACCTCTACGTGACTATCTTTTCCCTTGTAAACCCTTTCACAGAGCTTCTACATCTTGACCCCATATCTGGCACGCTTGCTGGGAAGGTACTGTTTAAAAGCGGCCAGAAAATTTAATCAGGGACTCTTCAACGCAGACAACTTGATGGGGAGTAAACAAGGCTGCAAAACGTTAGTTGAAGTGATTTACGAGGGGCCGAATTTTGTATTGGCGATCAAATTCAGGGTCTCCACGAGGACGACAAAGTTCATTATCATTGAAGTGCATGAACCGCAAGATCTGCTTGTATCGTGCCCTGGCCATGGAGGCAGAGAACACGGGCAAATGGCAAACTGGGTCAATGGACCAATATAAGGAAAATAAAAATGTGTCTTTAGCGCTAGCCAATAGTGAATGAAGAAAAAAATAAACATGTGCAGTCAAATAAGAGTGCTGCTCAAATCTATATGTGTACAAACACTAACAAATGAATTGGAATAGGAAAACAAGTGATGAGCGCAATCCTAAATGCACTAAATCATGAACAAATTAATATAATGATAATTCATCTAATAAAAATAACATATAAATAACGCACTGTGTCATATAATTCAAACCAAATAAGATGCGTGGAAGGCTATGAAGAGATAAAACTAAATAAGTGCTAACTGCTGAACCAGTCTGTGAAAAGGAAATCAATCAAAGTGATGAGTGTCCAATGGCTGTCAGATCAGTGCTACCAATTGCAACACATACAGGTCATTCTCAAAAAATTTGCATATTGTGATAAAGTTCATTATTTTCTGTAATGTACTGATAAACATTACTTTCATATATTTTAGATTCATTACACACAACTGAAGTAGTTCAAGCCTTTTATTGTTTTAATATTGATGATTTTGGCATACAGCTCATGAAAACCCAAAGTTCCTATCTCAAAAAATTAGCATATTTCATCCGACCAATAAAAGAAAAGTGTTTTTAATAAAAAAAAAAAGTCAACCTTCAAATAATTATGTTCAGTTATGCACTCAATACTTGGTCGGGAATCCTTTTGCAAAAATGACTTCAATGCGGCGTGGCATGGAGGCAATCAGCCTGTGGCACTGCTGAGGTGTTATGGAGGCCCAGGATGCTTCGGTAGCGGGCCTTAAGCTCATCCAGAGTGTTGGGTCTTGCGTCTCTCAACTTTCTCTTCCCAATATCCCACAGATTCTCTATGGGGTTCAGGTCAGGAGAGTTGGCAGGCCAATTGAGCACAGTAATATCATGGTCAGTAAACCATTTACCAGTGGTTTTGGCACTGTGAGCAGGTGCCAGGTCGTGCTGAAAAATGAAATCTTCATCTCCATAAAGCTTTTCAGCAGATGGAAGCATGAAGTGCTCCAAAATCTCCTAATAGCTGTCAGGAATGCTGGTAGATCAGACTGTGTGACCGCACAGAGGAACCAAACAAGGTGAGTAGTGAAATAAAAGGGGTTTATTTACAAATGTGTGAACCACCAGTGCACAATAAAACAACAAACAGTATGTACAAATAAAGGGGAATACCGTATTCATAAACGAGCCAAGCCGAGGTCATACACATGGGACGTCAGTAGATGGGTGAGGATGGGAACACAGCGGATCAGGGAGCGGATGGATGGACAGGCTGCGGGGCAGGAATCCAAGAGGGAACAGGAACCAATGTAAACAGGCAAAGGGAAGAACGGGTCCAGGATAAGCTCAGGATAAGGAACAGAAACAGAGTCCAGATAGCAGGGTCAGATAACAGGCTCAGGTCCAGGAGGTATGACGATACCAGGGCGAGGAGTGATTACACACGCCGGGTATTTATAGAGGCGTGCTGATTGCATTCAGGTCACACCTGAACGCAGGAAGGGCTGTATGCTCCATACTGCCAAGAACGCCCCGCTGGTGGACGCCAGTACTGCAGCCCAAGGATAACATAGCAGTAACACCAGCAGGGGGAACCTTCCCTGACAATAGCTAGCTACATTCACCCTGCCCTTGATCAAACACAGTGGACCAACACCAGCAGCTGACATTGCACCCCAGACTATCACTGACTGTGGGTACTTTACCTTGATTACCGAATGACATGCAAAATTTGCTTTCATCCGAAAAAAGTACTTTGGACCACTGAGCAACAGTCCAGTGTTGCTTCTCTGTAGCCCAGGTCAGGCGCTTCTGCCGCTGTTTCTGGTTCAAAAGTGGCTTGACCTGGGGAATGCGGCACCTGTAGCCCATTTCCTGCACACGTCTGTACATTGTGGCTCTGGATGTTTCTACTCCAGACTCGGTCCACTGCTTCCGCAGGTCCCCCAAGGTCTGGAATCGGTCCTTCTCCACAATCTTCCTCGGGGTCCGGTCACCTCTTCTCATTGTGCAGCGTTTTCTGCCACACTTTTTCCTTCCCACAGACTTCCCACTGAGGTGCCTGATACAGCACTCTGGGAACAGCCTATTCGTTCAGAAATTTCTTTCTGTGTCTTACCCTCTTGCTTGAGGGTGTCAATGATGGCCTTCTGGACAGCAGTCAGGTCGGCAGTCTTACCCATGATTGCGGTTTGGAGTAATGAACCAGGCTGGGAGTTTTTAAAAGCCTCAGGAATCTTTTGCAGGTGTTTACAGTTAATTAGTTGATTCAGATGATTAGGTTAAGAGCTCGTTTAGAGAACCTTTTCATGATATGCTAATTTTTTGAGATAGGAATTTTGGGTTTTCATGAGCTGTATGCCAAAATCATCAATATTAAAACAATAAAAGGCTTGAACTACTTCAGTTGTGTGTAATGAATCTAAAATATATGAAAGTCTAATGTTTATCAGTACATTACAGAAAATAATGAACTTTATCACAATATGCTAATTTTTTGAGAATGACCTGTATATGCTTCACAGATGAATCTTCTTAGATGGTGGGCTCACAGAGCGCTTACCTCCCCCTTGTATATCTATGGAAAATGTGGTGTACACTGTGCTGCCTAAGATGCACAGCTGCTAACACGGCTAATTCTGAATAAAAAAGCAAAAACGAAAAAGAAAAACAAAGTGTAGCGCTTAAACCATGTAAATGATGACAATATTTCTGCATGACAATATGGGGTACCCTGTGGGACTTGACTTTAAGCTGTGTATTCTGGGGCTGCTGCCTGACGTAGAGGTGGATAAATATCACACAATTTTAATTTTGGAAACCTTATTCTTAGCTTGAAAAGTAATTGCTCAGAGATGGATGCAGGACCTGCCCCCCACGCTACCGATGTGGAAAAAGGCTGTTAATGACACCTTGCCATTTAAGAAGCTGATTTACACACACAGGGGCGCCACACAAAAGTATTCCAAGGTTTGGGATAGATGGCTAGAGGATGGGGAGGCGTGTGTCTGATCATGACTTGCCCGGAGGTTGTTCCATATTAAAATGTTCCTTTGCCCTGGTGACCATGTGATACTATGACTAGAGGTATATGAGTGAACAAGATGAACATGCATTTCACCGTATGACACTGTATTTTTATTGACAAATGTGTTTGACCTGCTTTGTATTATGTGCTTTGACTGAATAAAGTTGTTTTTTTTAAGTAAAAAAAAATTATGACAATATACTTGGATAAAAATAGCAAAATATAAATTGTGCTCAAATATGATTGCAAATGCAACTTAATACCAAAAAGTGTCCATGTGATTAAACCACACCAAATAAAGGAGCAGTAATCATTGGTGATCACAACATTTTTTAAAATAAAAAGTAGTCCATAAAGATGATAGTTCCACGCGGTGAGAAAATAAATCAACGTAGAAGATATTGATGTCTTCCTTTAAAGTGATAAAACGCCTCCACCAGTGTGAATATCAGCTTACCGGAAATGGTGGACTTGTGGGGACATGTCGCCAGAAGTCAAACAAGGCTTTGGAATGACAATCCAGGATCATGAAGATAGACAGCTGGATGTTGGACTCATCAAATACTTCTGATACCAGGCAGCTTCAAAGGGAAATTTAGTATGGCAAAAAAAGATTCCTGAGCATATCTATGGCCTGAAGTAACTGCAACCAAACTTCTAGACGTGACCGGAAGTGCATCCTACGGCGAGTCCCCATTTTGTTGGAGACCAGGAGTTACACCACAGATACCAGGACACCGCTCTAGGATCAATCAAGTTTGGTTGCAGTTACTTCAGGCCATAGATATGCAAGGGGGAGGTAAGCGCTCTGTGAGCCCACCATCTAAGAAGATTCATCTGTGAAGCATATATGTGTTGCAATTGGTAGCACTGATCTGAAAGCCATTGGACACTCATCACTTTGTGTTTATTGATTGATTTCCTTTTCACAGACTGGTTCAGCAGTTAGCACTTATTTAGTTTTACCTCTTTTTTATAGCCTTCCACGCATCTTATTTGGTTTGAATTATATGACACAGTGCTTATTTTATTAGTTATTTTTATTCGATGAATTATCATTATATTAATTTGTTTACGATTTAGTGCATTTAGGATTGCGCTCATCACTTGTTTTCCTAATGGACCAATATAACCGCAGCTCACTCAATTTAACTATGCCCATGTCAAGGGATAGGCCCAGAAAGGTCTTAAATTCAGAAACCGTAATTGGTTTCCATTCTCTGGCAAGGGAGGACTGGGGATTAGCGGCGATGAATTGACCAGCATACAAATTACTTTGGTCCACAATAGACCTATAGAGATCTTCCGTGAAAAACGGCGAATAAAAATCAAGTGCCGTAAAATCAACTGTTTCCACCTGAATTTCGGGATGGGCAGTGAATGGGGGAAGTACGGGTGCTGCAGAAGTGGTGGGCTCCCAATTAGGATTGGCAAATTCTGTGGGAAGGACACTATGGGCACGACGGGCCTGTCTTTGTCTTCTTCTTGGTGGCAGTGGGACACTACTTGTGCTTGCCACTTCGCCAGCTTGAACTGCACTTATGGGATTTGCCACGTCACCAAGTGTTTCTGCAGCACTGATGTGCCGCAGATGACGTTCATGAGAACGAAACGCGTCGGGACGAGACATTGACCCTACTGCTTGATTGTTTTATACGCTTGTCATGTTCTTCTGAAATGTGAGTGTAAACTTTTATCTTTTACTTCAAAGTGAACTTTTTATATGGATTTACGCTATGTGCACCCTCGTTTCTCTTTTTTGCTCCTCATACTCTGAGACAATTTGAACACATACCAGTGGAATTGCCTATTGATATCATCTGTCTGGTTTTCCATCGTTTGGTCCCATACTGAATAGTATCTGAGCACTGAGTTTCCATCAACCTGTTCATCATTCAAGTCATTTTGGAGTTTGGATATCGTTTTTATCCTTTAAGCCTGAGTGACCTGATAAGTATATACTTAGGTCCGATCCCTCTGGTAAGCCTCTCATCATATCAACTGGTGGTGGATCTACTATCATATTTTCAACACAGTCACTTTTAGTTGGAATGTTGTGATTTTCTCCATAGACATTCTATATTAATTGTTCATTACATTTGTGGACTATATTGGGCACTTTTGGTGTTCGCACCACTTTATAAGACTCATCCTTGAAGTCTTTCTTGTTTTTCACTTATATTTTTAGCGCTGCACTTATTTTCTTTGTTTTACTTGTTTTTTCAAAATTGATCTAATTTTGTGGTGTTGGCTGCCATTAATATTTTGTTAACTGGTAGTGCGGTGAATGTATGTACATATATTTTTTGCACTTTAACATCTGGAATCAGTCATACATGTTTTATTTAAACAAGTATAATTTTTTTTTTTCTTCAAAACTTGATAGTAGATCTCAATGTAGATTGGACTAATAGACCACCATTATGAATATGGTTTTAATAGTTTTAATTACTGCCACAAAAGAAGTACAAACAAGATCAGCATTTCTGATCTTCTTGCTTATTCTGTTCTCAGTGACTCTTGGGCCTCATGCACGCTGGATGTTAAAATAAATTTTATAAAAATGGCAGTAGCTTTGTAGTGAGTTTTTCAACGTTTCTGCAATGGCGTTTTTTAGATATTCTTAGCTTTTAACAGCGTTAGCGTTTTGTATCGTTTAAGGATCAAAAACACTGGTGAGTGTTTATCAACATTTATCAATGTTTATCAGCGTTGGAGCGTTGTTACAGCTGAAAAGCGTCTCTCAGAACCCACTAGTTTTGGAGTTTTTTTTTTAACTGCCCAAATTGGCTGATATCAGCCTATGTATGAATGGACACATAGGATAACATGATTGGAGAGTTTAATGACGGTAGAAAAAAAACACTACAGCCAAAAAAACAGCTGCTGAAAAAACGTCCAGTGTGCATGAGACCTTAAAGCTGGAGTGTTAGCATGACTGCCAATCAATCAGCATTTTCAGCAAGGTTAGTCTATACATAGGTTTTTTTTTTGCCTCCTTTCTTACATTTAATTTTTGTAAATTTTGTTAAGTCATGCTTTCCCTAAGAGTCCTTCTTACTTTCTCCTAGATGTCCCAATAATAGAACGGAATTGAATCATGCAGTATATCCAATACTGTAAGGAGAGAGCTATGTATGATAAACAGCTGTGCTGCTGACATGAATGAGTTGAAATCTGTGAGACATAAAAACAACTTGTGCCAAAATTAGTAGCTTGTAGAAATGCATCCACCCTAACTTTCAGAGCCTACAGCAGTGGTCTCAAAGTATCGGCCCGCGGGCCATTTGCGGCCCGCGGACCAGTTATAAATGGCCCTCAGGCAGGGTGGAAGTGAGGGGAGCAAAAAAAAAAAAATTTTTTTTTTTTTTTTTTTTGAGCTGGTGCCATCTGGTGGTGAGCCGTTGGTATTACAAGTTATTACCACCAGATGTGAGCTGGCGCCATCTGGTGGTGGCCGTTGGTATTACAAGTTAAGCATTACAAGTTAAACAGCAATTCTAATGTCATTTTACACTATTTTCACTGCCATATTCTTCCCTCTAATTAGAACCCCCAAACATTATATATATTTTTTATCCTAACACCCTAGAGAATAAAATAGCGATCATTGCAATACTTTCTGTTACACCGTATTTGCGCAGCGGTCTTACAAGCGCACTTTTTTGGGAAAAAATTACACTTTTTTATATTAAAAAATAAGACAACAGTAAAGTTATCCCCATTTTTTTTAATATTATGAAAGATAATGTTACGCCGAGTAAATTCATACCCAACATGTCACGCTTCAAAATTGTGTCCGCTTGTGGAATGCCAACAAACTTTTACCCTTTAAAATCTTCATAGGCGACATTTAAAAAAATCTACATGTTGCATGTTTTAAGTTACAGAGGAGCTAGAATTATTGCTCTCACTCTACCAATCGCGGCGATACCTCACATGTGTGGTTTGAACACCGTTTACATATGCGGGCGCTGCTCACGTATGTGTACGCTTCTGCGCGCAAGCTCGTCGGGACGGGGTGCGTTTTCTGGCTCCTAACTTTTTTAGCTGGCTCCTAGATTCCAAGCAAATTTGTCAAACCCTGACTTACACCAGTGCTGGTGGTAATAATGCGCTCGCTGACACCAGTGCTGGGGGTTAATAATGTGTTCGCTGACACCAGTGCTGGGGGTTAATAATGTGTTCGCTGACACCAGTACTGTTGTTTTTGAAGTTTGAAAGTTTGCATGCGGCCCCCCATGGCATATGAAAACTTGTCTTGTGGCCCTCAGGTCATTTGAGTTTGAGACCCCTGGCCTACAGGATTTAAATAAAAATAAACACGTGGCATATAGTATAAAGATATTGTACTCTTTAATAGCAATGTAAAGTAACATTGAACTGAGGACACAATTTCTCCCTAGGATTGGCAAATGCACTCAATGAATTGTTGGCCTTAAAACCTCTGCAATCATTTTACAATGATGGCTTATAAAGCCTGAATAAAAATTTAATTATACTAGTTGTCACTTTTCATGCATATCTATATTCGAAACGTGTCCTGAAATGTGAATTTTGTTCAACTCAGGCATGTATTTAGTGACTACAATCAGATTAACCTCAATAGAGGTTATATTGAGGAAAAGAGATTTAACCTCCAGAGATTTAACCCCCACATGCAGAAAGGCTCCTCTACAGTAAGGCGGGCCATAGACAAGCAAATCGATAGATTCCCCTATCGACACCGATTGGGAGTCCGTCCAATGAAGCCATTGTGTTCTCCCAGCGCTAGAAATACGCGCATGCAAAATCTGACAGGCTGGTTGTACCCAAGTTGATTGATCGATCAAGTTGGGTACATTCAGCCTTCCCATAAATGCACAAAATATAACTGAATATTAACATCGGGGCCGTCTTTAACACAGGGCAAAGGGGGAAGCTGCCCTGGGCCCTGTCATTGCTGTGGGGCCCAAAGAAGCTGCCATTTAAGCCCTGCACTGCCCGCAGTTTTCCTGGATAAGGGGTGCAGCTGATCCCCCCCCCCCCTTATCTCTCCCAAGCGGCGGCCACATTAATTTATACAGGAGAGCGGGACAGCTGCGGACTTCATGTGTTTGAGCCTGCTTGTCCTGCTTCTCCCTCTGTCAGGAGCTGCGGACCGGAGTCAATGACAGAGCGAGAGCGATGCTCTGTGTTCCTCCCGCCACCAGCCCTGCCTGGCAGACCGGTGTAGCACACAACCGAGTGAAGTTTTCTGGCTGTGTGCTGAGTCTGATAGGCGGAGACTGTGATCTCCCTCCTCTGTGTGATCAGGTAAAATAGAACAACGTGGAGAGAAGGGGATTCATATGTTGTGCAGACTGCAGAGAATTGCTGGTACAGAGGTGGACATGGGGGGGGTAAAGAGGGGGTACAGAGGTGGACATGGGGGGGGGGGGGGTACAGAGGGGAATATGGGGGGGGGTACAGAAGTGAGAGGTTGACATGGGGGAGGTAGAGAGGTGGACATAGGGGGTACAGAGGTGAATATGGGGGGGGGAGTACAGAAGTGAGAGATGGACATGGGGGGTACAGAGGTGAATATGGGGGGGTACAGAAGTGAAAGATGGACAAGGGGGGTAGAGAGGTGGACATGGGGGGTACAGAGGTGAACACAGGTGGACGGGACAGAGGTGGAGGGGGTACAGAGGTGAACATGGGTGGTACAGAGGTGGACATGAGGGGGTACAAAGGTCAACACAGGTGGGCATGGGGGGATACAGAGGTGAAGGTGGGTTACAGAGATGAACCCAGAGGTGGACATGGGGATGTACAGAGGTGGACAGGGAGATACAGAGGTCGACGGAAGGATATAGAGGTCAACGTTTAATGGGGGGATGCAGAGGTAGATGGGGGATACATAAGTGAGCTGTGGCTGGGGGAGATACAGAGGTGAACATGGATGGGGGGGGGGGGAGAAAGGTGGACATGGGAGGATACAGAGGTTGATGGAAAGATATGAAGGTGGACTTGGGGGGGTACAGAGGTGGATGGGGGATACAGAAGTGAGCTGTGGATGGAGGGGTACAGACGTGAACGTGGAATACAGAGGTGAACTGTGGATGAGGGAGCAGAGGTAAGCAAAGTGATGTGCAGATGTGAACAATAGATGGTTTCTTTGGGGGAGGGGGGAGGATATGCAAGTACTGCCCCTTGTGCTGATTTTTTTTGTGCCCTGTATGATACAAACACCTCAAAGTACACCCCCCCAATCCCTGTGTGTCATTCTGGACTCCTATCTCCCCCCTCCCCCCCCCCATCATATTGAACCCCCCCCCCCCCCCAATCATCCTGGACTCCCCTATCCCCCCATGATCCTGGACTCTATCTCTCCCCCACCCATCATCCTGTACTCCGCTCTCTCTTCCCCCCCATCATTATTAGTATTATACAAGGTTTATATAGCGCCAACAGTTTGCGCAGCACTTTACAACATGAGGGCAGACAGTACAGTTACAATACAATTCAATACATAAGTTTACACGTGTGTTTTGTTTTTTGGAATGTTGGGGTGGAGAGACAATTTGCATGGGGGGGGCAAGATTTTTTTTGCCCAGGGCCCAATCAATAGTAAAGACGGCCCTGATTAACATTTATACATAACAACACCAGAGATTGTTAATTCAGGAGACCAGGAAGAATGTTGTTTTTTATGAATCACATAAGCATTGGGTGAACAGCAGATAAATCACATGTACAATACCTCCCAGGACATTTGTTTATCTTGTGGTTCAAATTGAAACAAATAAGGATAGCCAATTTTTTTTTTTTTGCGGTGCAATAAGCATGCAAATGGTAACAGCACAAAAAAATAAGCAAATGTATATTCCTAACATGATGTGCTTGTCCAAATTCCATAAAGGCCATCCTAGTGTAAAGCCCCATACACACCATCAGATTATCTGCAGATTTTTGTCTTCAGATTTACCAAAACCATATAATATGAGGTCAAACCTTCAGAGTTTCAATTTGTATGCAATCAGGCAGGCCCTTGTACTACATGGTTTTGGTAAATTTGAAGACAAAAATCTGCAGATAATCTGATGGTGTGTATGGGGCTTAACAGCACTGGAGAAACGGGAGTGAATCACAACTGCGGATACAAGGACCTCAATGCGCTTCTGTATGCGACAACTCAGTATTAGCCCCAGGCGTCACTCCTAGCAACAGCAGTTTGGGGGGGTCTCTACATCATCTTCCTGTCACATATAGAAGGGTGTTGATTTACTAAGGATGGAAGCATTATAACATGCGACCAGACCTTAGCGATTAAAATATATATTTTAGCTTCAAGGACTATATTCCAATACACCTCTTTATGCGCGTGATTACCAGCAGGGAACCCCAGGCATCGCTCCTAGCAACAGGAGTATGGAGGTTCTCTACATGAAATCACCTGCAGCATGCAGGGATGTATTAGGTTACTAAGGGAGATGCCACGAGATAGGATCAACCCTTAGCCGAGAAAAGTTTAAAGGAGAACAAGTTTGAACTATTAGGCCGAGGCCTATAAGACATTTATACTTATGCCAAGCTCGTATTATGTGAGTGTTGTAGTAATAACTGGGTATTTGTATACCGCACGTACTATAGTAATGTATTAGCACCTGTGTATACGTATTAAAGTAGTTTAGGTAATTACAGTAGCATAGTAATTCCTATTGAGACTTAGATTAGTATTGCTTGAGAGAGGCTGTATAGCTCAGGTATGTATTATGCATAGATTAGGTATTTATAGCTGCATATATGAAATAGACATAGCATTGGTATATTGTAGGTTGCTGAGCCTTTAAGTTAGTATTGAGCAAGCAGGATTTAGCATAGTAATTAGGGTTGTCCCGATACCGAGTATTTGCGGGAGTACTTGTACTCCCGCAAATACCGCCGATGCCTAAATAGAATACTCAACCCCCCCGCCGCTACACCGCATCCCGCCGTCGCTTGGTTAATACGGGCGGGGAACATTACTGCTTTCATTTGAATAGCTGTAGTGTTACCCGCCGCACTGCGTATAGACACTCCCCCTTGCTCTGGTGATTTGTCCAATCCCGAGCAAGGGGGAGTGTCTATACGCAGCGCGGCGGTAATATTACAGCTATTCAAATGAAAGCTGTGCTATTCCCCGCTCGTATTAACTAAGCGGCACGGCAGCATGCAGGTAAGGGGGGGGGGAGAGATGGCTGCATATATGGGGGGACATGGCTGCTTATAAGGGGGGGACATGGCTGCTTATAAGGGGGACATGGCTGCTTATAAGGGGGGCATGGCTGCATATATGGGGGACATGGCGGCATCTGTGTGGGGACATGGCGGCATCTGTGTGGGGACATGGCGGCATCTGTGTGGGGACATGGCGGCATCTGTGTGGGGACATGGCGGCATATGGGGGGGACATGGCTGCATGTGTGGGGACATGGCGTCATCTGTGTGGGGACATGGCGTCATCTGTGTGGGGACATGGCGTCATCTGTGTGGGGACATGGCTGCATCTGTGGGGGGACATGGCTGCATCTGTGGGGGGACATGGCTGCATCTGTGGGGGGACATGGCTGCATTTGTGGGGGGACATGGCTGTATTTGTGGGGGGACATGGCGGCATTTGTTGGGGGACATGGCTGCATTTGGGGACACATTTAAAAAAAAGTATCGGTATTCGGTATCGGTGAGTACTTGAAAAAAAGTATCGGTACTTGTACTCGGTCCTAAAAAAGTGGTATTGGGACAACCCTAATAGTAATATCTCCCATATAACATGTTAAGAAGACGGCATATGTAGTAACATTATGGTAGTAGTTGAAATACTAATAGCAGATCTTCTATAGGACTATAATTGTAGCAAAGGTTACTTATCCGTTTGTAGCTTCTATAGATTGGAGACAAAGTTCTCATGAAAGAGGATGGTTGCCAAATGCCCTGTAGGTGGTTTGCAGAGAGCTGTATTGCAGAGAAGACATCAGCAGCAAAGGAGTAGTGGTTTCCAGGAAGGAACGGTGTTGCAGCATAGGGAGCTGAAGAAGCGTTTTGTGTAACAGGGCCTCAATGCTGACAAGCTGTAGCTCACCCTACCGCTACCACGACTGACATACGGCTAGCAATTATAGAACAACACCTGTATCTCCTATACATGCCTTTATAGGCAGGAGATCAGGTGTAATGCATTGCAGTGAGATTTGAATAGAGCACCATATAAGATGCACTTCCGCGTTCCAAGCTGGAAGGCATCACAGCGCCGGGCGAAGACGTCATTGCGTGAGCGCC
Organism: Rana temporaria; assembly: GCF_905171775.1. NCBI lineage: Eukaryota > Metazoa > Chordata > Amphibia > Anura > Ranidae > Rana > Rana temporaria. The sequence goes on from NC_053490.1 coordinate 342,509,999, forward strand.
GTATACGTTCCAACATGGAACGCAGTACGGCACTGAAGCGCCCAGGAGGAGAAAGGACCAGAGACTGTTTGTGTGTCAAAACAGACCATAAAGATCTGAGGAATATTTTTTGATTTGGATGATTATGAGATTTTGTTGCACTTTGGGGTGATGGCGTTATATCTGCATTGTGCTAGTATAGCTTTTGATATGCATTGCAAAATATATTTGATATTGCCTATTTAACTACTGCCGTTGGTTTTGTACGTGTGTTATTTTTTGGACTGTAATGTTATTTGTTACTACAATAAAAGGGAAAATGTTATACTTGCCTAACGGTAATTTTCCTTTCCTGATGCAAGCATGACAGCATATACGTATGGGAAGGCTCCGCCTCCCTGCCCAATCAGAACCGGTTATACTATAAAAGTAGGTCCCCTCCCTTACCGCAGTATTCTCATAATTTAGTATCACTGCGAAAGGCCTTTCTTGAATACTCCCAACCTTTTATCTATCTTTTTTTTTTTTTTCTGGAGGGGACCTATATGCTGTCGTGCTTGCATCAGGAAAGGAAAATTACCGTTAGGTAAGTATAACATTTTCCCTTTTCCTGACACAGCATGACAGCATATACGTATGGGATGTAACAAATCACCAGACCAGACGGGTGGGTAATGCTGTACTATTTATTTTATACATATACTACTATGTATCTTTGCTTATTTGTGCCATTAATTCATGTCACTCCCTGTAATACCGCGCAACCAAACTGTACTGTTGTTAAAGCCGCCGGATCCACTTTATAGTGGTTTAGAAATGTATTAAAGGTCGCCCAAGTTGCGGCCCTACAGATGAGTTCGGGGGTGACTCCCCTGAAATTCGCCCATGATGCTGCCATCGCCCATGTGGAATGCGCTTTAAGCCCTGCTGGATGATCTAGATGTTTCGCCACATAAGCTCTCCTTATGACCTTGACTAGCCAGCGTCCTTTTAGATGCTGCCAGCCCTTTTCTGTGACCTTCATATATGACGAATAGGTTTTCCGACTTTCTAAATGTTGCCGTAATCTCTATGTAGGTTTCTAAGACAGATCCAACATCCAAACTATGGGGTGTCCCTTCTGTCTGTCCAAAATGTTGGAAGTACCATATCTATATTGCGACAAGAAATTGTGACCCTGCGCCTGCCGGTAATCTAGGCTGCGGCTTTGCAGCCTTGTGAAGGCCCAAGCTTCCGTCTGTGACCTGGCGCCATCTGGTGGTGGCCGTTGGCATTACAAGTAAAACAGCAGTTCTAATGTGTGGTTTTTTTTTACTGTTTTCACTGCCATCTCCTTCCCTTCCCTTCACATTATGTATATATTTTTATTCTAACACCCTAGAGAATAAAATGACGATTGTTGCAATACTTTGTCACACCGTATTTGCGCAGCGGTCTTACAAGCGCACTTTTTTAAATAAAAAAATAAGACAACAGTAAAGTTATCCCAGGTTTTTTTTATATTTTGAAAGATAATGTTGCGCAGAGTAAATTGATACCCAACATGTCGCACTTCAAAATTGCGTCCGCTCGTGGAATGCCGACAAACTTTTACCATTTAAAATCTTCAAAGGCGACGTTTAAAAAAGTCTACAAGTTGCATGTTTTGAGTTACAGAGGAGGTCTAGAGCTAGAATTATTGCTCTCGCTTTAACGATCGTGGCAATACCTCACATGAGTGGTTTGAATACCGTTTACATATGCGGGCGCTACTCACGTATGTGTTCGCTTCTGCATACGAGCTAAGCGGGACGGGCGCGTTTTCTGGATCCTAACTTTTTTAGGTGGCACCTAGATTCTAAGCAAATTTGTCAAACCCTGGTATAATCCACCTGGATACACAAAGTAGTTATGATATGTACAGATTTCTAAATCACTAATATACCAAAAAACGAGAGGTTGATAGCCACTAGAGGGCACTATATAGCACTCTCAAGTCCCTCAATAACATTGAAACAGTGATAAATGAACATCAATTTTTTTTAGATCATATCATTAGATCAATAAATATTAACCAAAAATAAAAATATATATAGACATATAAATAAAACAAATATTATAGCAAGAAATTTCATAAATGAAATGCCAAACGCCCGTGCTCTGTGCCAAATTCCAAAATCAGTTGAAAACGTGTCCAAAGAAAAGTGATGTATCCTCCACCAAACTTTAGATTGGCTCCTTACCAAATCGCCATGATCCCTTATGACTGGGGATCATGAACAGCATATAATAGGTAGTCACTCCCAGTCTTGCAGTTCAGACAGATACGATCCTTAACATTGGGTCTCATCTACAAGTGATTAAACTTCACCAACATCAATGCCCACCATGTAAAAAACAATAACAGTTCCACATAGCGCATTAAATGAGTAAAAAAAGATTTATTAAAAGTTGTGTTGCACTTACAAACATGCAGTAAAAAAATGCCTTGAATCTGATGTGCCGGTCGGACACAAATTCCCAGACACCCGTCCACTGGGGGAACGTTTGGAGCTCTTGGGTGACGACAGTGCGCCCTACGTCCACTTCGTAAAATATTACTTCTTCCAGGAGCACGGACAGCGCGCTGCGTCGCCTATATATATTCTAAATGAAACCAAGCCTCACTCTTGTTCATGGCCACCTCCCAGACCTGGCTATAACAGGCAAAAAGGGCTCCAACATGACGCCCAACGCCGCAGACAACCTGCGCGGAAGCAAGCGGACGGACTCCAACATGGAGCCCAACGCCACAGGAAACCCATGATGTCCATCAAAAAGTGGATTAATATGAAGCCAATGCTTGTTTCAATACATACCCTCCTCCAAACAGGCACAGTGTCAAGCAAACAGGCTCCAACATGGCGCCCACTCCCGCCCATGTGCAGTGACAGGCAGATGGGCTCCAAAATGGCGCCCATCATTGCAGACACATACATTATGATGAGTGAATGGGCTACAACATGGGGCCCGGACATGTGCAGTAACAATACATGTTTCTGCAATGATGGGCACCATGTTGGAGCCCATTTGCTTGTCACTGCACATGTCCGGGCGCCATGTTGTAGCCCATTCACTCATCATAATGTATGTGTCTGAAATGCTGGGCGCCATGTTGTAGCCCATTCGTAGCCCATTCGTTCATCACAATACATGTGTCTGCAATGATGGGTGCCATGTTGGAGCCCATTTGCTTGTCACTGCACATGTCCGGGCGCCATGTTGTAGCCCATTCACTCATCATAATGTATGTGTCTGCAATGATGGGCGCCATGTTGTAGCCCATTCGTTCATCACAATACATGTGTCTGCAATGATGGGCGCCATGTTGGAGCCCATTTGCTTGTCACTGCACATGTCCGGGCTCCATGTTGTAGCCCATTCACTCATAATGTATGTGTCTGCAATGATGGGCGCCATGTTGGAGCCCATTCGCTTGTCACTGCACATGTCCGTGCACCATGTTGTAGCCCATTCACTCACCATAATGTATGTGTCTGCAATGATGGGCACCATGTTGGAGCCCATCTGCCTGTCACTGCACATGGGCGGGAGTGGGCGCCATGTTGGAGCCTGTTTGCTTGACACTGTGCCTGTTTGGGAGGAGGGTATGTATTGAAACAAGCATTGGCTTCATATTAATCCATGGGTTTCCTGTGGCGTTGGGCTCCATGTTGAAGTGCGTCCGCTTGCTGACGTTTTTTGCCCTTTTTGCCTGTTATAGCCAGGTCTGGGAGGTGGCCATGAACCAGAGTGAGGCTTGGTTTCATTTAGTTTTATATATATATATAGGAGGTGACGCAGCGCGCTGCCCGTGCCCCTGGAAGAAGTAATATTTTACGAAGCGGACGTAGGGCGGAGCGGCGCGCTGTCGTCACCCAAAAGCTCCAAACGTTCCCCCCAGTGGACGGGTGTCTAGGAATTTGTGTATCGGCCGGCACATCAGATTCGAGGCATTTTTTTACTGCATGTTTGTAAGTGCAACACAACTTTAAATAAATCTTTTTTTACTCATTTAATGCGCTCATTTAATGTAAAGCTGTTATTGTTTGTTTTTTACATGGTGGGCATTGATGTTGGTGAAGTTTAATCACTTGTAGAGGTCGACCGATATGGGTTTTTCTCTGGCCGATGCCGATATTTAGAAATCGCGGCGGCCGATAGCCGATTTATGATGCCGATTTTTTTGGGCCGATATGTTAAGCCGATTTTTCAGGCGCTTTTGGGCTAAACAGTAAAGTTAGCCCATATTTTTATTTTTTCGTCCAAAAGTTTTCATTACCTGTTTTTGTGTATTACATTTTATATATATATATATATATATATATATAATATTTTACATTTTACACAAAAACAGGTAATAAACTTTTGGATGAAAAAAAAAATATGGGCTAACTTTACTGTTTATTTTTTTTTTTGTTAAAGTATATTTTTTTCCCCAAAAAAATGTGTTTGAAAGACCGCTGCGCAAATACCGTGTAACATTAAATATTGCAGCAATCGCTATTTTATTTCCTAGGGTCTCTGCTAAAAAAAAATATATAATGTTTGGGGGTTCCAAGTAATTTTCTAGCAGAAAATACAGGATTTTAACTTGTAAGCATCAAGTGTCAAAAAAGATTTAGCCTTTAAATGGTTAAAATCTAGATTTTCCTAGCTTGTGACGGAAAATATAAGTTATATGAAGACAGGAGGCGAGTATCTTATGCATTAACTTTTTTTATTAATGCCCATAGCAGACATTTTTAAAAACTTTTCTATTAACTTTTAATGAAAGAATTTTGATCAGTGAACTACAACTCCCAGCAGTCTTTGCAATCCGTAACCACGCCCAGGTCGGTGACCTCTATATAATAGACTGCCCGACTAGGAACCTCCTCTTTCTTGCTGCGAAGGTCTTGTCAACCGGAGGTCGTCGTCTTGTCCGTCAGATGTCGATCTCTTGCATTGTGGGCCGGCCGGTCGAGGTCCGAAGAATCCAGAGCTTGGTAAGGAGTCGTTTGCCGAGTCCCAACTGGGACGCTGAGGTCATTTCTACCCAACGAGGGTTAACAGTCGTTCCGACCCAACAGGGGTAAGGAGACATGAACTCTTCAGAATATCCCAATCTGGGGTAGTAACCTGGTACGATTTTCAGTAACCTGCGAAGAAATCCGACAATATACATAATAGGGTGGGAAGGGAGGGAAGATACTTGCCTCCTGTCTTCATATAACTTATATTTTCCGTCACAAGCTAGGAAAATCTAGATTTATATATCAGACAGGAGGCTCATATCTTATGCAAGTTTAAAGCTAACTTTTAATCCTGCAGGCATAATATGCATACCGTTACATGAAACATTGTATATTCAACATTTATGGTAAAACCGCCATGGATACATGATCTTGTGGCCTAAAGTAAAACTGGCGGAAGGTGGTCTCTGAAGACCAGTCAGCCGCCATTAGAAGATCGGAAAGGGAGCCTCCTGCCGTGATTACCTTGGTGGCCATGGCCCCTCTGGCGGAGTGGGCTCCGAAGAGGGACACGTCAATACCGGCCATGTCCATGGCAACTCGTACCCAGCGAGCTAGCGTGGCCGACGAGACTGGAAAATGTGGCTTGACGTAAGACACCAACAGTTGCGACAAACCCGGGGAGCGCAAACTAGCGGTTTGTAGCTCATATGCCTGAAGGCACCGAACCACGCAGAGGAGTGGGTGAGTAGGAAAACACGGGTAGAAGACCGATTGGATGCCGGTCTTAGTCCTGCGCACCACAGAGAACTTGACTCCTTGTGGTGAGAATTGTCGTCTAGAGATATCCAAAGCTCTGACATCGGATACCCTTTTGATGGACACTAGACAGAGAAGGACTGTCAGTTTAACGGAAAGGAGTCTCAAAGGAAGATCTGGGTTATCCTCCCACCTGGCGAACATATCCAGCACCTTGGAAACATCCCAGGTTGCTTGGTATCTAGGCCGTGGGGGACGTTGAAATCTTATGCCTCTTAGGAGTCGACAGACTAGCGGGTGCTTGCCGATAGGTAGGGAATCTACGGGACAGTGATATGCCGATATAGCTGATCGGTAGACGTTTATAGAGCTGAACGATTTGCCAGATTCAAAGGAGTCTGCCAAATAATTCACCACTAACGATACAGGGGCTCGTACGGGATCGACTTGCCGTCGATCACACCAACGCACCCAGAGTCCCCAGGCTGATCGATATGCCGATCGAGTCCCGGGGGCCCAGGCCAGGGCGAGGAGGTCCCGAGCCGACTGTGAAAGGATGTTGTCAGCATCCGTGATCCCGAAACCAGCCACGCCAAGAGTGGTAGGTTGTCTTCCAAGATTAGGGGATGTGGATCCCCGCTCGGGTTGGTGAGGAGGTGGGGAGAATGAGGCAAGAGCCTGGGATGGTCCGCGGTCATCCCCAGAAGAAGGGGAAACCACGGTTGGGTCGGCCACCATGGTGTGATCAGCACCACCGTTGCTTCCAGGGTGACAATCCGAATGAGGAGTCTGGGGATTAATTGGAAGGGAGGGAATGCGTAATGCGTGCCCTCCGGCCAAGGTTGGTGTAGAGCGTCGACCGCATAGGCTTCTGGGTCTGGCCTCCAGCTGTAGAAGCGGGGCAGCTGATGGTTGAGTCGTGAGGCGAAAAGGTCTATGGAAAATGGGCCCCAGATCCGTTGCAGATGAAGAAATACCGCACGGTCCAGCCTCCAATCGCTGGAATCCCTCAGGTATCGAGAGTTCCAGTCGGCCACTGAATTGGAAACGCCCGGAATATATTCCGCGACGGGAGTTATGTTGTGGTCTAAGCAGTAATGCCAGAAGTCCTTCGCGATGGTCGCTAAGACTTTGGATTTGGTACCCCCCAGGCGGTTGACGTACTGGACCGCCGCTACGTTGTCCATGCGGAAGAGGATACAACATGTAGAGGTATGTGGCATAAAACTCCTGAGGGCGAATAACGCTGCCAGGAGCTCTAGGGCGTTGATATGGAGCTTGGTTTCCTCTACTGACCAAGTCCCTCCGGTGGACGCCCTGCCGCACCTGGCGCCCCAGCCCCTGCGGCTGGCGTCCGATTCTATGACCACATCCGGGTAGGGATTGAAGATGGTCCTGCCGTTCCATTCTACGGCATGATGAAGCCACCATTTCAACTCCTCGATCGCCTCCCGGCCTAGGGGAACTTCGTCGGTGTACCTGAGTCCTTGTCTCAGGTGCATGATTTTGAGCCTCTGGAGGGCCCTGTAGTGTAATGGGGCCGGGAAAATAGCTTGTATGGAAGCTGCCAAGAGGCCCACGAGGCGCGCTAGCGTGCGTAGGGACAGGCAACCTCTGTGTAGTGCAGCCCGAATCTCTTTGCGTATTAAAGCGAGCTTGGTGTTGGGGAGGCTGAGGGTGGACTGGATGGTGTCCACCGTAAAACCTAAAAATTCCATCGTTTGAGAAGGAATCAATATCGATTTGTCCTGGTTGACAATGAAACCCAGTTGATGTAACAATGACACAGTCCATGACATGTGAAGATGGGCTTGAGTCTCCGAAAAGGCTAGGATGAGGATGTCGTCTAGGTAAATGACCAGACGTACTCCTCTGCTCCTTAGTGCCGCCACCACCGGTTTCAGGAGTTTGGTGAAACACCAAGGGGCGGATGACAGCCCGAATGGAAGGCAGGTGAATTGCCACATCCTGCTCCTCCATGGGAAACGTAGGAGATGTTGCGATTCTGGGTGAATGGGAACCGTGAGGTAAGCATCCTTCAGGTCCACTTTCACGAGCCAGTCCCCTGGGTGTAGGAGGTCTCGGAGGTAGTGAATACCCTCCATTTTGAAATGTCGGTATGCGACATATTGGTTCAACTCCCTGAGGTTGATTACTGGGCGATAGCCGCCGTCTTTTTTGTGCACCAGGAATAAATTGCTGATGAATCCTGGGGAGCAATGGTCCACCTCTACTACTGCCTGTTTGGTCAGTAATTCTCGCAGTTCGTTGTCTATTAGAGCAACGTTCTGGTTTGCGAAGCGAATAGGTGGAGGCATAACATTGAGTGGAGGGGGTGTCATGATATCCACGGTGAACCCTGTGACAGTGTGTAATATCCACGCGTCTGCCGTAATCGCAGACCAGGCGTGGGTAAAATACCTGAGACGTCCCCCCACAGGAATGTGCATGAGTGGTGTGTGCATTATACTCACCAGTGGGAGGTCGGGATCGGGGATAACCGCGTCCACCTCGTCCTCGCCATGGTCTGCCCCGTGGTGGAAAGAAGGGCGCAGGTTGAGCCACTGGGGCGGCGTAAGATTGATTCTGCTGGTACTGGTAATGTACTGGGGCTCTATAATGTGGCCTGTAGGAAGGGGCACGGCCGGCAGAGCGGCCTCTATTTCTGCCGGCCCTGTTAAAAACCTTGGGGGTTCCTGCCTTCCTCAAGGAATTTTGAGCCTTGTCCAGGCTTGTAAAGAGGCCCACAAATTTGTTGACGTCCTTTAGCAAGGAGTCTCCAAACAACATACCGTCGGCCGACGGTCCAGGTTCTGACTCAGCCAGATGGGCTAATTGGGGATCGAGACGCATCAGTATAGAGCGGCGTCTTTCGGTTGAGCATGCCGTATTGGCAGTGCCTGCCAGGCATATTGCCCTTTGCGCCCAGCCTCTCAGCTGTTGTAAATCGACCGGTTGCCCGGATGCCGCCGCCTGTTCCGACAGATTAAGAATCTTGGTCAGGGGCCCCATCATGTCTAGGACACGGTCCTGAATAGAACTGAACGATCTTTCTACCCCTTTCCTCTGGAATTTGCCAGATTTCATTAAATATTTATTTAAGATAGGATCTATCTCAGGGGTAGCCACCACCTTATTAGGTATGAGGGGCCTGGGACATTCCGCCCTAAGTTTGTTGCGGCAAACCCTGTCAAGGGATTTTCTGGCCCATAATTCAACATATTGGTTGACCTCTGGTAGCGGGGCCCATTCTCCAGAACGCGGGTGACTGATAGCGTTCGGATCAAAGAATGGTTCTCCTAGGGAGTCTAGGAGAATATCTCCCTGCGTGGCAGGGGTGGCAGCTGTAGTGAGCGCCGTCTCCCCAGCATCGTCCTCATACGAATCCGGCTCTGACTCATCCGATCCCTCTAAGGGGTCATCAGAATCCTCTTGAGGAGAGTCAATATAGGAGTCCGGTTTGGCCCTTCTTACGGCCTTAAACCCTTTAATTTGTATCTCCCTGGGGTCCAGGGGTCTAGTTGAGTGCGTATGATGCTGGGGTTGGTAAGCCGAGTTAGGGTTTACCTGAGACATATTGTTTCCTTCCCCTGCCGGGGAGTCCATCACCGCCAGAGTGTGTTTTCGTTTTTGGGTGGCCTTGCCTTTCTTGGTCGGTGGTTCGTCGCCGTGTGGCATCGGTAGATGTGGGGTCATGGGTATATGGACCCTGGAGGAAGCAGCAGAGGTCAGGGCAGCCAGGATGGATTTGTTAATAAGCTCCTGAATTTGGGCAGCATTCAGGGCTGGGGCTGTATCCCTGGTGATGTTTGACCTCCCTACCCCTACCGATCCTATGGAGGATGACATGCTGCTGCTTGAAAAGTATATTATGCTCAGGGATAATCTATAATATCCAGGAACAGTTAGGTGGCAAGTTTAAGAGCAGGCAATCGTTATGGCAATATTAATGAATTATTAATTATTATATTTAATTATAGGGAAACGAGAAAGACAGACAGAAAAGCCAGTACCAGCTCTCTCCTCACCGCCGCAGTGCAGGGACTGACGTTACAGCGTGAGGAGGGAGCCTATGCTAGCTGCCTGTGAAGAGGGAGAGTCACATGTCCTGTGACTCTCCTCCGATTGGCTGTCCTGTCACAACAGCGTTGAGACGAGCAGACGAATGTGTTAGAGGAGAGCGTGAGGGGGGAGGAGGACCCCTCCCCCGCGGTGCGCGAGAAGGACGGGAAAGCAGTGAAAATGGCGCAGCGCCTGTGTGAGGTGATACGATGCACCTGTTAGAGGAAAAAAGGGGGAAAAATCCGATCGATGTAGCGATGTAAAACGGCGCTCAGCGGAGCGCAGAAACGGAATAGTACCCCAGTGAAAGGCTGGGGAGGACACAGAGATAAAGGCTTAAAATAAATAAGGAAAGGAAAATACCTTAGTAAAACAAAATAGGAGGGTATATATATAATCCTAATTAATCTCCTATAGCAAGAAAAAGCTATCTATATCTACTAACAGTGGTAATACAATTAGTAAATAAATGAGAAAATTACAATGGAGTACTTATCTTTGCTATGAGCAGAAAGAAAGAGGAGGTTCCTAGTCGGGCAGTCTATTATATAGAGGTCACCGACCTGGGCGTGGTTACGGATTGCAAAGACTGCTGGGAGTTGTAGTTCACTGATCAAAATTCTTTCATTAAAAGTTAATAGAAAAGTTTTTAAAAATGTCTGCTATGGGCATTAATAAAGAAAGTTAATGCATAAGATATGAGCCTCCTGTCTGATATATAACTGAGAATTCTCCTACACGGAGTTCAGTTAATTGATAAGTAGCAACATTGTATATCTTTTCTAAAACTTGGCAGGCTGCCCAGGAGAGAGAGAAGGTCTTCTACGGGAAGCTTCAGCCAACTTGCATTGACTTCTATTACAGAAGCTTTTTGCAAGTCGCGGTGCTGAAGTTTAAATCTGCATTTTTAAAGCACAAATCGGCCGATGCCGATTGATTTAAAAACGCCAAATATCGGCCGATATATCGGCCAACCGATATATCGGTCGACCTCTAATCACTTGTTTAATCAATGTTAAGGATCGTATCTGTCTGAACTGCAAGACTGGGAGCGACTACCTATTATATGCTTTTCATGATCCCCTGTCATAAGGGATCATGGCAATTTTGGTAAGGAGCCAATCTATAGTTTGGTGGAGGATACATCACTTTTCTTTGGACACGTTTTCAACTGATTTTGGAATTTAGCACAGAGCACGGGCATTTGGCATTTCATGTGTTAAACATTTATGGACATTATTGCTACAATATTTGTTTTTTATTTATATGTCTATATATATTTTTATTTTTGGTTAATATTTATTGATCTAATGATATAATCTAAAAAAAAAATTATGTTCATTTATCACTGTTATTGAGGGACTTGAGAGTGCTGCTATATATTGCCCTCTAGTGACTATCAACCTCTCTTGTTTTTTGGTATATTAGTGATTTATATATACCATCATACACCACATAGTTTATGATTTATATCAATATATATCACATAGTTTTGTGATTCAAATATTTGTTTCACATGGTTTAGAAGTAGCGCGATTTATATTTTTTCACTGTTTGTTTTTTGTATCTATTGTTTACAATAGCAGCTCTCGGATTGAATAGACAGTGATTTCATTGCAGTTTTTCTTTCTTTCTTTCTTTCTTTCTTTCTTGTTTGTCTATTATTTAGCACAGTTTCTTTCCAATTTTCCCTATGTACAGATTTACCAACACATGTCAAAGTTGCAAAACTGTGCTTAGGCATTAACCTTTGTTAATCTTTATCTGACATGCACTGCACTGGCTTCTCCACCAACTGTGAGGGGGTTAGCTCGGCAGCGGGTGTGGTTTATTTAGACTATATATAGAGAAAAATATAACGGCAAAACAAATATAAACATGAAAATAAATCCTGGTCAGTTGACTGCTTACTACACACATAGATTCCCTATCTAACTTGTGCTGCCCCAGCCCCTATCTCCCTGTTTTAGAAGTTTGCCACACAGGCCTTGTCTCACCGCACAGGACAGATACCACACTCCCCAGTCTACACAAACACAGAACTGGTTCCCGGATGGAGCCTCTTCTGAAGCATGCTGTTTTTAGGTCTTAATGAGCCCACTTAGTTCAGCTGGGCTCATTAACTCTTCCCCTGCAGGACTCCCAGTAAATCCCCCTAGTGATATACAGTACAGACCACAAGTTTGGACACACCTTCTCATTCAAAGAGTTTTCTTTATTTTCATGACTATGAAAATTGTAGATTCACACTGAAGGCATCAAAACTATGAATTAACACATGTGGAATTATACATAACAAAAAAGTGTGTAACAACTGAAAATATATTTCATATTCTAGGTTCTTCAAAGTAGCCACCTTTTGCAGCAGACACATCTCTAGAACTGTTAAGAGGAGACTGTGTGAATCAGGCCTTCGTGGTAGAATATCTGCTAGGAAACCACTGCTAAAGAAAGGCAACAAGCAGAAGAGACTTGTTTGGGCTAAAGAACACAAGGAATGGACATTAGACCAGTGGAAATCTGTGCTTTGGTCTGATCTTTGGTTCCAATCCCCGTGTCTTTGTGCGACGCAGAAAAGGTGAACGGATGGACTCTACATGCCTGGTTCCCACCGTGAAGCATGGAGGAGGAGGTGTGATGGTGTGGGGGTGCTTTGCTGGTGACACTGTTGGGGATTTATTCAAAATTGAAGGCATACTGAACCAGCATGGCTACCACAGCATCTTGCAGCGGCATGCTATTCCATCCGGTTTGCGTTTAGTTGGACCATCATTTATTTTTCAACAGGACAATGACCCAAACACACCTCCAGGCTGTGTAAGGGCTATTTGACCAAGGAGAGTGATGGGGTGCCGCGCCAGGTGACTACCTCTTGAAGCTCATCAAGAGAATGCCAAGAGTGTGCCAAGCAGTAATCAAAGCAAAAGGTGGCTACTTTGAAGAACCTAGAATATGAAATATATTTTCAGTTTCACACTTTTTTGTTATGTATGTGTTAATTCATGTGTTAATTCATAGTTTTGATGCCTTCAGTGTGAATCTACAATTTTCATAGTCATGAAAATAAAGAAAACTCTTTGAATGAGAAGGTGTGTCCAAACTTTTGGTCTGTACTGTAAGTCAGCATAAAGCCTGAATATATATATATATATACAAATATGTATGTAAACATAAGTATGAAGATAAAAAGTGTGAACATAATAATTGAAGGGTCACTAAAGGAATTTTTTTTTTTTTTTTTGCTGAAATGACTGTTTACAGGGTATAGAGACATAAAAGTTAACTGATTCCTTTTAAAAATGATTACAAATAGATACAAAATCAATCATATAATGTGCCTGTAGGTTTTTTCTTTTTTTTTTTTTCAATACTTTTTTTTTATTGTTGTTTGCATATAAAAAGATACAAAAAGTGGTACACCATCATGCATAGTAAAAAAAATTACACATACATACATTTTTCCCCCTAACTTATCCTCTCCTCTTTTTTTATAACATTGTGCATAAATGAAAAACCTCTTGTTTCTAAACTGTCTTACCTCGCCTCCCCACCCCACCCACCCTCCCATCACACCGTGAACTAGTTTTTAAAGTTAATAATCTACGTTGGATGAGTCTTCCCCATAAAGGAATGCCCGATACCGGGTTAAGATATTTATTGAATTTAAAAGACAACTGTTCTTTTTATATAGAGCATCCTGTTTCGTCTAGCCAGGGTTTCCACATCTTCACAAACTTTCTATAATTGCCCTGTCTAGTGAGTGTCACTTTCTCACTCCAAATCATTGTGTTAATGGTTTCAACCCAAGATTTGACAGTGGGTGGCATCTGGGCCTGCCACCTCCGCGCAATTAACTTCCTTGCCTAGAAGAGGCATCTCAGTACCACTTCAAGGGAGCTGGCTGGCACTCTATTTTCCTCTATGCTGCCTAACAAGCATATCTTAGACTCGGCTTCTAACTTAGTTTTAAAAGTTGTATTTATTATGGCAACCACCTCCTCCCAGTATCTAAATAGCTTTGGGCATTTCCATAGCATGTGGATAAGATTGCCTGTCGCTCTGCACCTTGGGCATTCGTCAGTACTTCTCCACCCGAGATTAAACATTCTCCTGGGGGTATAGTATACTCTATGCAAGAGGAACAAGTGTGATACTTTCTGAGATGGGGAGATCGAGACCAATACCCCCCTCCTCAAGATCGCACTCCACTGTTCCGTGGTCATTTGTCCTAAGTCTTTCTCCTATCCTGTCCTGCTCTTAATGGGGCCTGCCCTACTTATTGTTTTAGCTCCTATTCTAGAGTACAACTCAAATATCAGGCCTTTAGTTGTTTTTGAAGAAGTTATTTTCAGGAGGGTGGGGGCCGAACACCATACAATGGGTTGTAGCCCAAACTGGGCTTGGATGGCGTGTCGGATCTGGAGATATCTGTAAAATGTTTTATTTGTTATGTTGAATTCCTGTCGCAAGTCTGCGAAGGATTTCATCTGTTCTCCATCGTACAATTGGTTTAAACGGCTTATCCCTTGTCTCTACCATTCTTTACATCTCTCAATGTCATTTAATTATCTTAAGTTTTGATTGCACTTTTAAACTGTTTTCATGTTCCTGTGAACTAGAGAGACACACAGAACAAAAACAAACAAATCCAGGGCAGTGTTTTGTTTTTTAAAATGAATCTGATTGGTTCTGTTAAGTTTTAGACACACAGTAATGACAGCTTAGACCACCATGAAAAGCTCCCAGTACTGTGGTTATAAGGAAAAAGACAACCAGGAAGTGTGGAGATCAGAGCAGAATTACAGCCACTTCAAAGCAAAAACGAACAATAAGGACATGAAACCAGTACTGCAGTAAGGTAAAGGAAGCTATTTAGCTAAAAAAAAAACAAATTCCTTTAGTGATCCTTTAACACCAATTTGTTAAATGCAATCAACAACTACACAACAAGCAGAATATAATATTTTCAAATTGCAGTGATGCCCAGAATAGTAATACAGTAAAACCTTAGTTTGAAAGTAACTTGGTTTGAGAGCGTTTTGCAAGACAAGCTAAATGTTTTAATAAATTTTGACTTGATATACAAGCGATGTCTTGATATAAGAGTAGCGTCATGTCACAACCGAGTATTAAATAGAAGAGAGGAGCCTCTAAGTGTAGCAATATGGTTACTTTTTAATGAAGGTACAACATTTAGCAACTCACATGGTTGATGATTAAAACATGCACATCTAAGTATGCAGGCATCCGGGGTAAAATTGTCCACATAGACCATCCTCCTAACCGCCATTGATGTCGTCCCTTCCATGAGCCTCATTTTCAGATCGCTCTACTGCAGGGTATTCTTCCTGGTCACCATTGCAGACTGATGGCATACGAGAGCAGCTCCTCAGATGGGGGAAAAAAAACAAACACACAGTACCTTTGGGGCTGACTTCCCCCACCACCGTTTGCATACAGTCAGCCCCAAAGGTACTGTGTGTTTGTTTTTTTTTCCCATCTGAGGAGCTGCTCTCTGAATCTTGGAAACTTTAACCCTTTGTGCTCAATGGTAGACACTTGATGATTGTACACTGCAACTTACTTTATATATACCTCATGTACGGACTATATATGTTATATGTTTTATGCTTGGACTGGATCCATTAATAAATGGACTTAATTTTAGACTTTTGGTATATAGTGATTGTTCTGAGAGCCATGAGCGCTTATTTTTAGTGTGTTTTTTGTGTCTCATTGGTACTTCCAGGTACTATCTTTTTTTGCAGCTCTGGACTCTCCCATATACACCCTATAAGGAAAGATTAGCAACCTCCTGAATTTCTAATGATCCTTATTTCTTAATTATACTACCATTGTTTAGCGCCAGTGTATTTTGTTGTTTTTCATGCAGACCGTTGGCAGTGAGAGCCGGCGGTGAGGAGAATGGTCTATGTGGATCACTTTACCCAGGATGCCTGTATACTTGGATGGGCCTCTTTTGATCCTCAGCCATGTGAGTTGCTTAATGTTGTACCTTTTATTAGATGTAACCATATTGCTACACTCAGAGGCTCCTCTCTACTCTTTTATACTCTGTAGCTCCTGCTGGATTTTGCTTCTAATCCCCTTGTGGAGGCTTCCATTTGTGGATGGACATTGTATCGTTGCACAACCTGTCACATTGCTATAATCTTTTTATATGGACTATGCTGGCTGATCAAAAATAAATGATCCAACTATGACCAGTCTTATAATATTGAGGGCCATCTTCCTACATTTGCTGTTGTAAGTATTATTGATGGTGGGCAGATTGCTGTCAATAATCCATCTGCTGCATTGCTGCAGCGTAACAATTATAATGCATGGAGTAAGGATGATCTCCACCACACACCTAAAAAAAGAGTTGAAGACCAAAGTACCAAAGCCACCACACATCAGTCTCCTCAAAATGTAAAGGCGTCTTCACCATGCTGGCTATACGAATATATGCCATATACAGTGCCTTGCGAAAGTATTCTGCCCCCTTGAACTTTGCGACCTTTTGCCACATTTCAGGCTTCAAACATAAAGATATAAAACTGTATTTTTTTTTTGAAGAATCAACAACAAGTGGGACACAATCATGAAGTGGAACGAAATTTATTGGATATTTCAAACTTTTTTAACAAATAAAAAACTGAAAAATTGGGCATGCAAAATTATTCAGCCCCCTTAAAGCGGGGGTTCACCCTAAAAAAAAAAATGTTATCTACCATCCATTCCAGCATACTAGCGTCAGCTACAGTATGCCTTTTTTTTTTTTTTTTTGCGCTGTACTTACCGTTTAATCGTCCAGTTTCGTTTCAGACTCCGGCGGGGAAATAGGCGTTCCTATGAAGAGGGGAACATGATTGACGTCCGGCTATGGCGCATCACGCGTTACGAAAATAGCCGAAATAGGACTCGGATATATACGGCGCCTGCGCAGTCAGCTCCTAGTCTTTGCGCAGGCGCCGTATAGCGCCGTGAAGAGCCGAGTCCTACTCCGGCTATTTTCGGAATGCGTGACGCGCCATAGCCGTACGTCAATCATGTTCCCCTCTTCATAGGAACGCCTACTCCCCGCGCGAGTCTGAAACGAAACTGAAGGATTAAAACTGTAAGTACAGCGCAAAAAAAAAAAGGCATACTGTAGCTGACGCTAGTATGCTGGATGGGATGGTACATAGTTGTTTTTTAGGGTGAACCTCCACTTTAAGTTAATACTTTGTAGCGCCACCTTTTGCTGCGATTACAGCTGTAAGTCGCTTGGGGTATGTCTCTATCAGTTTTGCACATCGAGAGACTGGAATTTTTGCCCATTCCTCCTTGCAAAACCGCTCAAGCTCAGTGAGGTTGGATGGAGAGCGTTTGTGAACAGCAGTTTTCAGTTCTTTCCACAGATTCTCGATTGGATTTAGGTCTGGACTTTGACTTGGCCATTCTAACACCTGGATATGTTTATTTGTGAACCATTCCATTGTAGATTTTGCTTTATGTTTTGGATCATTGTCTTGTTGGAAGACAAATCTCCGTCCCAGTCTCAGGTCTTTTGCAGACTCCATCAGGTTTTCTTCCAGAATGGTCCTGTATTTGGCTCCATCCATCTTCCCATCAATTTTAACCATCTTCCCTGTCCCTGCTGAAGAAAAGCAGGCCCAAACCATGATGCTGCCACCACCATGTTTGACATTGGGGATGGTGTGTTCAGGGTGATGAGCTGTGTTGCTTTTACGCCAAACATAACGTTTTGCATTGTTGCCAAAAAGTTCGATTTTGGTTTCATCTGACCAGAGCACCTTCTTCCACATGTTTGGTGTACTCCCAGGTGGCTTGTGGCAAACTTTAAACAACACTTTTTATGAATATCTTTAAGAAATGGCTTTCTTCTTGCCACTCTTCCATAAAGGCCAGATTTGTGCCGTATACGACTGATTGTTGTCCTATGGACAGTCTCCCACCTCAGCTGTAGATCTCTGCAGTTCATCCAGAGTGATCATGGGCCTCTTGGCTGCATCTCTGATCAGTCTTCTCCTTGTATGAGCTGAAAGTTTAGAGGGATGGCCAGGTCTTCGTAGATTTGCAGTGGTCTGATACTCCTTCCATTTCAATATTATCGCTTGCACAGTGCTCCTTGGGATGTTTAAAGCTTGGGAAATCTTTTTGTATCCAAATCCAGCTTTAAACTTCTCCACAACAGTATCTCGGACCTGCCTGGTGTGTTCCTTGTTCTTCATGATGCTCTCTGCGCTTTAAACAGACCTCTGAGACTATCACAGTGCAGGTGCATTTATACAGAGACTTGATTACACACAGGTGGATTATATTTATCATCATTAGTCATTTAGGTCAACATTGGATCATTCAGAGATCCTCACTGAACGTCTGGAGAGAGTTTGCTGCACTGAAAGTAAAGGGGCTGAATAATTTTGCACGCCCAATTTTTCAGTTTTTTATTTGTTAAAAAAATTTGAAATATCCAATAAATCTCGTTCCACTTCATGATTGTGTCCCACGTGTTGTCGATTCTTCAAAAAAAATACAGTTTTATATCTTTGTTTGAAGCCTGAAATGTGGCAAAAGGTCACAAAGTTCAAGGGGGCCGAATACTTTCGCAAGGCACTGTATGTACAGGCATACCCCACTTTTAGGTACACAATGGGAGCAGAGTATGCATGTAAAACGAAAATGTACTTAAAGTGACACAGTACCTTTTTTTTCACTTCTGTGGTGTCAGGGACTGAAGTTTATAGTACTGTACAGTTCAACACGAGAGAATGGAACAGATGCTAGGCTGTAACAGCCAACCAGACCAGTGGAAATAAAGTTCTCAGGCAGGGGCAGTAACACCCCTCAGCTTCATTCCTCCCAGCCAATGGCTATACTGTATAGTCTTCCTGTGCACATAAATTCCACAGCAGTAACTATGACAGCTGTAGATAGTGTTATTTTGGCATATAGCCGACTCACAGTTAGTAGAGCGTGTTTCCAAGTATCTGTGCACGGATTACTCAGCTGCAGCTTGAGAGCCACTTTATACACCCGCGGGTATGTCTGTACTTGCGAGTGTACATAAAGTGAGTGTCCGGAAAGCGGTGTATGCCTGTATAACTTGTAATGACTTGCACTATATTGCCAAAATTATTGGGACTCCTGCCTTTACATGCACATAAACTTTAATGGCATTCCATTATTAGTCTGTAGGGTTCAATATTGAGTTGGCCCATCCTTTGCAGCTATAACCGCTTCAGCTCTTCTGGGAAGGCTGTCCACAAGGTTTCTAGAAGCGCTTTTGTGAGGTCAGGCACTGATGTTGGATGAGAGGGCCTGACTCGCAGTCTCCATTCTAATTCATCCCAAAGGTGTTCTATCGGGTTGAGATCAGAACTATGAAGGCCAGTCAAGTTCCTCCAACCCATGCTCGACCATCCATGTCTTTATGGACCTTGCTTTGTGCACTGGTGCGCAGTAATGTTGAAACGGGAAGGGGCCATCCCCAAACTGTTCCCACAAAGTTGGGAGCATGAAATTGTCCAAAATATCTTGCTATTCTGACGCCTTAAGAGTTCCCTTCACTGGAACTAAGGGGCCAAGCCCAACCACTGAAAAACAACCCCACACCATGATTTCTGATGGTGGGGTGGCTCTTGACATCTAATGTAAGTGGAGGGGATGCACTGGACATCTAATCTTACAGATACAACCGGCCCTTTTGAGGGTAATCATAATGCTGATGCGGCCCACAATGAAATTGAGTTTGACACCCCTGTTCTAAGGCCTGATTCACATGTATGCATTTTCAGTGATTGTATATGTAAAACGCTGCGTAAATTGATGGCACTATATACTGTGGATATAAAGAGTCTACACACGCCTTTTAAAATATCAGTTTCTGTGATGTAAAAAAAACTATACAAAGATAAATCATTTCAGAAATGTTTCCACCTTTTTAATGTGACCTATAAACTGTACAACTCTATTTGGCCTTTCTTCTTTGCAAATACTCAACAAATCCATCAGTTTGCGAGGGCATCTCCTGTGCACAGCCCTCTTCAGATCATCCCACAGATTTTCAATCAGATTCTGGTTTGAGCTCTGACTAGGCCATTCCAAAACTTCAATCTGGTTCTGGTGAAGCCATTCCTTTGTTGATTTGGCTGTATGCTTTATGTCGTTGTCATGCTGAAAGATGAAGTTCCTCTTCACGTTCATCTTTCTAGCCAATACTGGTATTTTGAACTGTTGACTAAGGCCCCATTTCCAGCTGAAGAAAAACAGCCCCAGAGCATGATGCTGCCACCACCATGCTTAACTGTGGGTATGGTGTTCTTTTGGTGATGTTCGGTGTTGTTTTTGCGCCAAACATATCTTTTGCAATTATGGCCAAAAAATTCAACCTTGGTTTCATCAGACCAGAACACATTTTCCCACATGCTTTTGGGAGACTTCAAACGTGTTTTTGCAAAGTTTAGCCAGGCTTGGATGTTTTTTCTTCATTAAAATAAAAAAAAAGGCGGCTTCCGTTTTGCCACTCTACCCCATAAGCCCAGACATTTGAAGAAAACGGGTGATTGTTGTCGCATGTACCACACAGCCAGTACTTGCCAGATATTCCTGAAACTCCTTTTAATGTTGCTGTAGGCCTCTTTGCAGCCTCCCTGACCAGTTTTCTTATCGTCTTTTCATCAACTTTGGAGGGACATCCAATTCTTGGTAATGGAATTGTTGTGTCCAGGGGCGGACTGGCAACTCATGGGGCCCCCGGCAATAGAAGATTATGGGGCCCCTGGGCTTACAGATGGCCACCACGCCAGGAGGCAGTGCAGAGGCTGGGCAGCTAAAATCTCGGGATTTTCACATCAAAAGCATGTCGGTTTCGGATATATCAGGGACAGTTCTAAAAAAAACATAGATTTTGACATACTGTCCCTGGTTTTACTGAGCCTGGCAACCCAGATGGGGCCCCCTAGTGGCATGGGGCCCTCGGACAGTGCCCAAGTGACTCAATGGTCAGTCCACCCCTGGTTGTGTCATATTTTTTCCACTTGATGACTATCTTCACTGTGTTCCATGGTAACTACTTCCCACCCGGGCCACTGCACATATACGGCCAGATGGGCTCTCTCTCCTCCTGAGTGGATGGTCAGGAAGGCCTCAGAAGGAGGGGTATCGCGCGCGCGTTCCCGCGCAACGGAGCGATCCCAATGCACTCATGTCACCCGGACACGGTGCATCATAGATCGTCTGGAGGGCTCTGTGATTGGCCCTCCTGATCACATGACGGCCGTGTCCAATCACAGCCATCATGTGATGTAAACAAACAGCCGGTTGCAAGGTGATCTGCTCTCCTCTCCTCACACAGAAGTCGTCGGTGAGGAGAGGAGGGTGGATCGCTGCAGCTGGCTGGTGATCGGTGAGTATGAGCTGTTTTTTTCAGCTTTTTACTCACTGATCATCAGCCTAGTGTAAAACACAAAGTATAAACACATGTCCCCAAAACACATATCACCACACATCCACATAGTAAATACACCTGCCCCCCACATATGTAACAGTAAAATCACATGACAAATGTCCGTGATCACCTGCGCACATCTGTACATGATCATTTGCGAACATTTGTCCGTGATCACACAAACCAATTATTATACACTTAACTTTTACCAAAAACATGTAGTAGAATACATTTTGGCTTAAATTTATGACAAAATTAGATTTTATTGGATTTTTTTTAAAAAATAGAAAGACGAAAATATATTTTTTTTCCAAATTTTCGCTCTTTTTTTGCTTATATTGCAAAAAAAAAATAAACAGAGTCGTGAATAAATACCACCAAAAGAAAGCTCTATTTGTGTAAACAAAATAATAAAAATTTCATTTGGGTACAGTGTAGTATGACCACGCGATTGTCATTGAAAATGTGAGAGCGCTGAAAGCTGAAAATTGGTCTGGGAAGGAAGGGGGCGAAAGTGCCCAGTATTGATGTGGGTATCTAAAGCCTTGGAAATTCTTTTGTATCCTGGTCCTAACTGATATCTTCTAACAATGAGATCCCTCTGATGCTTTGGAAGCTCTCTGCGGACCATGGCTTTTGCTGTAGGATATGACTAAGAAAATGTCAGGAAAGACCTACTAGAACAGCTGAACTTTTATTTGGGGTTAATCAGAGGAACTTTAAATGATGCAGGTGTGTACTGATTCCTATTTAACATGAATTTGAATGCGGTTGCTTAATTCTGCACACAGCTACATCCCCAGTTTTAAGAGGGTGTACACACTTATGCAACCCCAATTGAGTTGTACAGTTTATAGGTCACATTAAAGGTGGAAAAAGTTCTGAATTTAAAATGGAAGAGCGAGCCTGTAAAATGATAAAGGGATATAAAACCTGACTTTACACTTAAACTGCATTACTGTATTATAAAAATATGCTCACTGAAAATACAGTATACTGTACTTTCCCACTGCTGTACCATTTGACTGCCAATGAATGCCACCACCTAGTGGTCTTGTATTTCAATTGTGCTTCTATGTTGTATAAGAGCTTCAAATGGAGTCCACAAGTAGTCATTTCAGCACCGATTACACAAGCATGGTTCTCTGTTGTCTTCATTGGGAATCCTGCCCTAGAAAACATCATGTTTGTCAATTATTTGTAAATAAACCCCAACAATGAACTTCTCTTATTTGTTCAGCTTTGATCTGTAAAGCGGTAGTAAACTCTGCATTTAGATTTTTACCTACAGGCAATATAATAAAGCATACCTGTAGGTAAAATGAATATCTCCTGCTCTGTTTAGGAGACATTCTAGTGAGGAGCAGCCGGTGATGTCATCAGCACTTGCACTCTGAAGGAATGGCATACCGTGCCGTTCCTTCAGAGTTGTGTGCAGTGGCCGAGACTCCCGTGCACATGCGCGGGCGTGATGTCATTGCGGCTCAGCCATTCTTGTGGCCACAGCCCGTGGACTCAGAATACCAGGGGAAGGTGGAAGCCTCTGCAGCGGTAACAGCATGGCGCTGGAGGAACTAATTTCAAGATAAGTCTTTCATAATGTGCTAGTATGCAGTGCATGAAGAGTTTACTACCACTTTAAATTTACCAATAAAAGTATTTTGTTTTATCTGTACAAAAAAGTACAAATAAAAACCTGTTGAGTATGTCAGAAATTCAGAGCTGTCCTTTGCAAACTGTTATCTCAGGAGCCCTCCCAATTCTTATCTTGCATTAACGAACAATTAGTCTTATGTGGAGATTCTGAGAATGGGTGGGATTTAGCCATTTATTAACAACAAAGCGTGCAATTGAATGTATTTCTGTTAGAGTTTTCTGTGCTTGCAAGGTTTTGATAGGGTTAAAATATGGGGAAACTTGCATATATTACAGAGATGTGCTGTGCATGTTTTTTTTTTTTTTTTTAATTGGCCAGTTATAAACTTTTTAAGACTACGTAAATTGCTTGTTTTTGCCAGAAGGCATATTTGGTAACAACTTTGTAATGACCTTGCATTCTCCAATCCGGTGAGGGATTATTTGTGGAGTTTTATCTTTAGTAAATGTTAGGTGTTTTCTTTCATGCTACTTATTAGGTATTCTGATTATTTCTTGTTTCTTTACAGATCATTGAAGTGGTATTTGAGGCCGTTTTCATTTTTATTTAACAGTGCCTCTACCTATCTAGGGGTATAGAGATCCTCCTAAAGGGAAAAAAAATGGTTTCCTTAAATTGCAGTGAACCTCTTTCTGCCTCTGATCTTCTTTCAAGTTCTGCTTCCCCTAGTGAACACAACATGACAGTACCTCATTCTGGTGAGGTATCATTGCTCACCCATGTTGAAAACAAAGCCAGCCCCTCTCCATCCTTGGGAGAACAGTTTAATAATGCAGCTGTCTCCATAGAAGAGAATGGTGAAGATGGAGGTGGCCTTAAGGAAGTTGAAGAAATTCTTTTGTCCCAGTTGGTGAAAGCGGTAGAGGATTCGAAGGAAACCACTTCACTGACACAATTAAAGCTCCCAGACTTTTGTGCTCAGATTTCCGGGGACTTCTCTCCTACACTTGAGGAAATTGAGGAGTTTTTAAAAGAAAACATGGATCTAATTCGAGAAGAACTGGCTGAGAAGCAGCCCATTCCTGGCACGTGGCTGCAGGGCTGCATGACAAATGAGCATGTGACTCAAACTACTGGCCCAGCTCAGCCAACTGAGGATGTTCCAACTCCGGAGATACCAGATGCTTCAGCAAGTTCACCTTCTGCAACAGGCAGTATTCCTGTTATACTTCAGATCCAGCCTATGTCCATACCTGGTGCTGCTTCGTTGACACAGAGCCCTACAGGTGATGTGCGCCTTACTCAGCTTGTAATCAGTGTAGGCCAAAGCCTGTCATTGGCCCCAATCCCAGGGAGTACTTCACCTGGGGACCAAAAGTATGTTAGAATTGCCCCCTTGCCAGTGGCAGTCCGACCCTTGACTATAGGAGGAGTTTTTGTGAGTGAAGGACAACAGAAGATACAAAAGGGAACACAAGCTGTGATCAGAGTTCATAAATGTAGTCACCCTGGCTGTAACAAAATGTACACCAAAAGTTCACACCTTAAGGCGCACTTTCGGCGGCACACAGGGGAAAAGCCTTATGTCTGCACTTGGCCAGAGTGTGGTTGGAGGTAAGGGTGTCATTCTTGCTTATTTTAGATTTTCATATAAAATATGTATATGCTGTTTTTTGCAAAAACATTGATATTCACTACAGTGCTATATATGCATTGCTGGAAGTCGGGCTTAAAAAAAATGTTAAAGAGAACGAATTTGCAAGGTTACAGTATGCTTGGAATATATAGAAATGGCAAAAAGTGGGATTGATTTATATATTTGTTTAAATCGGGCTTGGGGGCCAAATAAAGATATTTTAAGAGGATGAAAAAAATGAAAAGTCAACAGCTACAAATACTGTATGCCTACAATGAGCTACAAAAAGTCTGGGTCCCTGGCACCAGCACATTTACTAAGGGAAGCTGGCTTTGACTCCTTGCGGCTTTACAGCTGGCTTCACACTGTGCATGAGCACGCTTCCCTGTGCTTTGTGAATGGTCCCGCAGCCTCCTGGGACCTGTGACGTGTTGTTGGCTTACTATGTGTTAAATCCAACGAGGTGCATACTCCCTGATGGAGTTAGGAGTACAGCTATCACTGCACTCCTGGTGCTCTGACAAGAGAGGCACTGTTTGCTTATACGCAGAATCTCTTTCCGCCCCTCCAATATGCTGTTAATTCACCAAAGGCTTTGGGGTTGGTTCACTAACAATTAAATACTGCATTCAATTTTTTAGTTAAAATAACCCATGTGTTATTTCACAAAAAAAGGAACATTAAATACCACACAAGTTAAATTTTTTATTTTGCAGTAACATGTTATTGTACGTTAGACCCTTTTCATATGGGGTGGATTCCATTCAGAACAGCAGGGGATCAGCTTACAGATTCCCTGCTGATCAAAGCAGAGCGGGCCTTATTCTTAAAGCAGTGGAGACTGCTACCAGTGAATCCATACCAGACCCTTATCCGAGCATGCAGCCTGGCAGGCCAGGAAAGTGAGGATGATGAGCAATCATCCCCCAAACCATACCAGGCTATGTGCCCTCAACATTAGGGGATGGGGGGGGGCACCTGGCAAAACACCTTGTCCCCATCGAGATTAGGACAAGAGCCTCTTCCCCACAACCCTGGCCCGGTGGTTGTGGGGGGGTGACTTTTCGGACTCTTGAAGCCCCTTTAACACGCGCTACTGTGGAACAGCTGAATGACAGCTGTGAAGGGGTTAAGTGTGAAGGTAAAACCAAGACCTGAGTGTGCATTAATATAAAAAGTAGTGCTGAGCTGTTGATAATTTTTTTATGCAAAAGTATAAAAACACAAGCATAAAAGCAATGGCCTGGATTCAAGAAGCAATTGCGCCTGTGTAACCATAGTTACACAGCGCAATTGCTTACTTGCCCCGGCGTAACGAATGCTCCTGATTCAGGAACCTCGTTACGCCGACTGCAGCCTAAGATATGCGCGGCATAAGGCTCTTATGCCCGCATATCTTAGGCTGCATTCTTGCGATGGCCGCTAGGTGGTGTTCCCGTTGTGCTCAGCGTATAGTATGCAAATTGCATACTAACGCCGATTCACAACGTTACGCGAGCCCTGCGTACGCAGTTTACGTCGTTTCCGTACGGCGTTTTTCGCGTAAGGCTGCCCCTGCTATTAGCAGGGGCAGCCAATGTTACGTATACCCGTCGTTCCCGCGTCGTGAAATTTCAAATTTACGTAGTTTGCGTAAGTGATTTGTGAATGGCGCTGGACGCCATTCACGTTCACTTTGAAGCAAATGACGTACTTGCGACGTCATTTGCCGCAATGCACGTCGGGAAAGTTTCCCGACGGAGCATGCGCTCTACAAACGGCGCGGGAACGCGCCTAATTTAAATGATTCCCGCCCCCTACGGGATCATTTAAATTGCGCGCGCTTACGCCGGGCATTTTGCCGGCGCGCCCACGCAATTTACGGAGCTACTGCTCCGTGAATCAAGGGCAGCGCAGTAAATTTGCGGGGCGCAGGGCAAAAACGTTGCCCTGCGCCTCCGTAAAAAAAGCGCAATTGTACCTGAATCTAGCCCGATGATAATAAGTGCAAAGTGCAAAATATTGTGCGAGTGGCAAACTAAGTAACGTGCCAAACAATATAGTGTCCAGATAAACCTCAAATGCTGAAGAGGTATATAACACAATGCAAAATAATCATGGAAAAACTTCAAATAGTACAAGTGCAAATAACATCTGCGCTGAAACAACATATCTGCTGTGAAATATGTAAAATAAGCATGAAATGAAATGCAAAGGTAGATTAGGTGAACGTAATAAATTCCAAAGTGTAATGAAAAAATAAAATAAAAAGTCCAAAATGTGCAATCGCACATAAAAGTAATGTGCGAGGTGATGGCTTCTTCAGTGCCTTCTACTAAGGTGCACATGTGGAGAGTGATGGCTCTTCAGTGCCTTCTGCTAAGGTAAATGGATGCCCCCCCCCCCCCACCTCACTGCTGAGGTTACAGCATATAAGAAAAGCCTGAATGTATCCAGCATAATTCAGCCTGCCTGAATGGTGCCTTGGGTAATCCCTGGTTGTGGGGAGCGGCTGTTGCATCTGTGGTGTAAGGGGTCTCCTGATATCGTGCATATATGATAGCAGGGAAGGTAAAAGGAGTCCCAGGATAGTGTAGTATGTTTTAACTACAATTGTGTTTATTGCATAAAAAGTATACAAGGTACTCCCATTCAAACAGTAAACAAAACGTGTATCCACAAGCGCGGAGCTCCCCTGTGTCACTTCCGGTTGCCTCTATGTCCCTACATGTATCGCCAGCGATCACGTGACTTCATCAGGGTACATTGTGTTATATACCTCTTCAGCATTTTATTTATTTGGACACTGTATTGTTTGGCACGTTACTTAGTTTGCCACTTGCACATTATTTTGCACTTATTATCATTGCTTTTATGCTTATATACTTTTGCATATAAACTTTTTACAATTTGGCACTGCGTCACTTTAACTGATAATTGCAAGGCCATGCAATGATGTACCCAAACTAAATTTGCATCCTTTTTTTCCTACAAATAGAGCTTTCTTTTGGTGCCATTTGATCACCTCTGCGGTATTATTTTTTTGTGCTATACACAAAAAAAAGCGAAAATTTTAAAAATAAATAATTTTTTTTTTTAATTTTTACTATAATAAATATCCCCAAAAATGTTTTTAAAAAACACATTTCTTAATCAGTTTAGGCCAATATATAGTCATCATATTTTTGGTAAAAAAAATTGCACTAAGTGTATATTGATTGGTTTGCGCAAAAGTTTCCAGCATCTACAAACTATGGGAAAGATTTATGGCATTTTTATTATTTTTAGAAAGTATGACTATACCACATGTGTGATACATTTTGGATTGATTGTATACTGGACATTATGTATCATCTTGTGTATCGCACAAATCAACCGACCGTATCAAAAACCAATGTACTATAATGGCCACCTCTATACAAATGGTCAGAGAATATAGCTTGGTGTAACATCAACTTTAGCAGGCCCAGTTCTTATAAGCCAAGCAGGCCTAGCCTACTGCTACGTGACTGCCCCCATGAATGCCATGTTCAATGGCCAGGAAGTACAGGAGGCTAAAGAAAGGAAGAACAAAAGAGTTTCTGTGGTTCCATGAGTGCAGTTGTTTGCCAAGGGTGGCTGGGACTTATGTGTCACAGTAACATAGTCAGGTGAACATGCAGATGGGTCATTTCAGGTGAAGGCAGAGACCTGGTCAGAAATCAAGCAAAGAATTGGTCCAGGCAGCAGGCAGAAACGTGGTCAATAAACAGGCCCGGGTTGGTACAGGCAAAGGCAACACTGCACTTGTGTAGCGGTGATCCTGAACACTGTTGCTGGCTGCACTGGTCTGTTGACAGTGAGACTTGTGTAGCACAGATCAGGAACACTGGCCCAGATTCAGGTACATTTGCGCTTTATTTGCGGAGGCACAGGGCAACGATTTTGCCCTGCGCCCCCGCAAATATTTTGCGCTGCCCTCGATTCACGGAGCAGTAGCTCCGTAAATTGCGACGGCGCGCCGGCAAAATTGCCCGGCGTAAGCGCGCGCAATGTAAATGATCCCGCCGGGGGCGGGAATCATTTAAATTAGGCGCGCTCCCTCACCGAGCGTAGAGCGCATGCTCCGTCGGGAAACTTTCCCGACGTGCATTGCGTCAAATGACGTCACAAGGACGTCATTTGCTTCAAAGTGAACATGAATGGCGTCCATTCACGATTCACTTAGGCAAATGACGTAGATTTTAAATATCGCAACGCGGGAACGTGGGTATCCTATAGCATTGGCTGCGCCTGCTATTAGGATGTGTAACCTTACGCGAAACCCGACGTACGCAAACTACGTAATTTGTGTACGCAGGGCTCGTGCAACGTTGTGAATCGGTGTTAGTATGCAATTTGCATACTATACACAGATCACAATGGGAGCGCCCCCTAGCGGCCAACGCAAGAATGCAGCCTAAAATCTGCGTGGCATAAGAGCCTTATGCCACGCCGATTTTAGGCTGCAGTCGGCGTAGCGATGTTCCTGAATCAGGAGCATTCGCTACGCCGGAGCAAGTAAGCAATTGCGCTGTGTAACCTACACAGGCGCAATTGCTTCTTGAATCTGGCCCACTGTTAGCTTACACTGGTCTGGTTAAACTGGGGACTAGCGTGAAAGTGATTAGGGATATTGTAACTGGTGTGGCGGTGATTAGGGACACTAGGAGTGGATAACAGTGATTTAAGAACATTGACTGGCAGCGCAGGTCTGGTGACATTGTACAGCTGCTGTGATCAGTGGTTGTTGGCAGTGACATACAATGATATCAGAGCAGCCAGCCATTGTACGAGATTGCCACCACATCAGTACGATATCATCATAGTGACACTGCACTGTTTTGGTGACTATAGGCAAAACTTTTTTTTTTTTTTTTACATTTTGGATAGAGAAAGGGAGGGTTATAACTCCTGTAAGATTTTTTTTTTTTTTTTTTTCCATCTGTGGAGATTTCCCTTCACTTCCTGTCCCATAGCCAAATAGGAAGTGAAAGGAAATTCTTTTAAATTCCTTGGGGACCTAGCCAACTAGTGTCCCCATCAGAAGACTTCCCTTCTATTACTTTTTTGGGGACAACTCACAATTTAGGATTTCCTTTAATTTTCACTTTCAATGAGGTAATAAACAGGACAAATAGAGAGGGCGAATCTCCTTAATGGGGCACAGACAGCAATACAAATTGACAAGCATTCTAATCCCAGTCCACTCTATCCAAAACTAAAAAAAAAAAAATTGCCTTTAGTTATACTTTCATTTTTTTCGTTTTACACACTGTAGGGCTCTGGGGGGTGATTGTGATTGCCTCATTTTTACTGTGTCTTGCATCCATTCATAATACTGTTGTTCACTATTGTGATTGCTGGGATGGCTATCACCACTGAGATTGGCCCTGTACCATGTAAACACTGTGACCAATCACAGAGATCACAGTAGTAAGTAATGGCATCATGAATTAAAGCCATTGTTTACTACAATTGATCGCTGTGATTGGTTACAGCCATCACATGGTACCAGTGCCAATCACAGTGACCTAGTATACTGATTGGTGATCTGCTGTGTCCAGTGAACACATCGGTCACAGATCGCAGCACTGCACACCTAGGGGGTCAATCTTCTTTGAGGACATATGAATATGTCCTCCCAGAATGACCCTGCTCTTGTCCAGTGGTTTATGTGCCGTGGCTGGTCAGGAGGTGGTTAATGGGTGTGTTCAGTAAAGGCATAATAAATTAGAATTGTTTGTGTTATCAGCCTAAGCACATTGTTTTTGTCTATTGTTGTGACTTGGATCTGAATCAGATCACATATGGCACATTACTGTAAAAAACCCTTTCATACGAAGGTGTTCACACACTTTTTCTTGCCACTCTATGCCAGCTTCAAAGGAGTGTAATCATTTATCTGAGGAAAACATTCTGAGCTGGATTACCCAGTCTAGTACAGATGACATGCATATATTGCTGAGTTTGAGTGCGTTTTCAAATTCTAGCTAGGATCTTGCTTACCTTTTTTTATTCCTGAGATTTAGAGTATTTGAATGGTTTCCAGTAATTAAAGCTATTAACCTGCGTTTGTCTCTATTCTGTTGGTGTTTTTTTTTTCCAAATACAATAGCCATTTATTATGCTCACACTGGATTACGGTGCAGGAAAGGTGCGTTCTGCGTTAATGGGACCCCAGACACTCAGCAGGCACCTCAAACGCTGCGCATTCACTCTTATGCCGCGTACGCACGATCAGGCTTTTGCCCGGCTAAATCACATCGGAATTCCATCGGAGAAAAATAGAACATGTTCTATATCTAAACTCCGATGGAATTGGAATTTCTGATTAATTTCTGATTAAAATTCCGATCACGTGCATTAGACACAAAATAATCTTCCTTTATTAAAATAGCCAGCAGGAATAAATTCTCTGGTTAAAGTCTCTAATGCCTCTTAGTTTTGTCTTCTGTATGGTTTCTGTTAGACATGCCTGCATTTGTTGTGCAGTCACTCAATAGTCTACACCAGAGGGGCTACAGGATGTCATCAGACAAAGGGGATACTGCTGACAAAAAGCAGGAGGTGCCCTTCTGCAATTGAGAGCTAGAAAGGATGGGGGTGGGAGTGGTTGGGTGTGCAAAGAAAGCAAAAATCTCAAGAAGCCTCCAGTGTTTCTGAAAAAATAATGGGAAACCTCAGGTGAACCTTTGAAAATGACAGTAAAGAAAGGATTTTTCATTTTTTGCAAACTGCCCATTTTTTTTTTTTTTTTTGAGGCATGTCCTTTTTTTTGGTTTCCTTTTATTTATGGCTACCAGGTTTTATAATGCCAAATTGAGAAACGTGTTCCCTTTTACCAGGATCTTACACATACAGTTATGCTCATAAGTTTACATTCCCTGGCAGAATTTGATTTCTTGGCCATTTTTCAGATAATATGAATGATAAACACAAAACACATTTCTTTGAGTCATGGTTAGTGTTTGGCTGATGCCATTTATTATCAGTCAACTAGGGGTGCAACGTATCATCATTGATCAGTGATCCAAACGGGTCGCCATGTTCGGATCGTCACACCACATGTTTTCCTGTATTTCACTTGAAGTTATTTGTGGGTTTTTCTTTGCATCCCGAGCAATTTTCTTGGCAGTTGTGGCTGAAATTTTAGTTGGTCTACCTGACCGTGGTTTGGTTTCAACAGGACCCCATTTTCCACTGCTGATTGGCATTCTAAATTCCTTGGATATCTTTTTATATCCCTTTCCTGTTGTATATAGTTCAATTACCTTTTCCTGCAGATCCTTTGACAATTCTTTTGCTTTTCCCATGACTCAGAATCCAGGAACGAACAAATCACAGGTGAGGATGGTTACCTTTAATAGCCATTCAAACCCCTTTGTGTCAACTTGTGTGCATGTTTTCAGGCCAAAATTACCAGGGTATGTAAACTTTTGATCAGGGTCATTTGGGTAGTTTCTGTTGCCATTATGATTTATAAAGAGTAAACACAGTTGATTGATAATAAATGGCTTTAGCCAAACTCTAACCATGAGTGAAAGAAACGTTTTTGTGTTATCATTCATATTCTCTGAAAAATCATAAATTCGGCCAGGGTATGTAAACTTATGAGCACAACTGTAGCTCGTGGGACCTTACTCCACTTGATGTGTGCAAAATAGGTTTAAGTTGATAAAATTATTTGAGACACATCTTGTATGTTTAACAACTGAAGTACACCTAGTATGCTTAAAAGAGGAGGGTTTAACCACTTAAGGACCGCCTCCTGCATATATACGTCGGCAGAATGGCACTGCTGGGCACATGTACGTACAGGTATGTCCTGTACATGTACCCAGCCATGGGTCGCAGGCGCGCTCCCGTGACCCGGTCCGAAGCTCTGGAACCGCAGGACCCGCGGACCCGGTCCCCGGAGCTGAAGAACGGGGAGAGCCGCGTGTAAACACGGCTTCTCCGTGCTTCACTGTGGCGGCTGCATCGATCGTGTCATCCCCTTTATAGGGAGACACAATCGATGACGTCACACCTACAGCCACACCCCCCTACAGTTGTAAACACACACTAGGTGAAACATAACTCCTTCAGCGCCCCCTGTGGTTAACTCCCAAACTGCAACTGTCATTTCCACAATAAACAATGCATTTTAAATTGTGAAAATTGTGAAAATGACAATGGTCCCAAAAATGTGTCAAAATTGTCCGAAGTGTCCGCCATAATGTCGCAGTCACAAAAAAAATTGCTGATCGCCGCCATTAGTAGTAAAAAAAAAAAAATTATAAAAATGCAATAAAACTATCCCCTATTTTGTAAACGCTATAAATTTTGCGCAAACCAATCGATAAACGCTTATTGCGATTTTTTTTTTTTTTTTTTTTTACCAAAAATATGGAGAAGAATACGTATCGGCCTAAACTGAGGGGAAAAAAACATTTTTTTTATATCTTTTTGGGGGATATTTATTATAGCAAAAAGTAAAAAATATTGCATTTTTTTTCAAAATTGTCGCTCTATTTTTGTTTATAGCGCAAAAAATAAAAACCGCAGAGGTGATCAAATACCCCCAAAAGAAAGCTCTATTTGTGGGAAAAAAAGGACGCCAATTTTGTTTGGGAGCCACGTCGCACGACCGCGCAATTGTCAGTTAAAGCGACGCAGTGCCGAACTCGCAAAAAGGGGCCTGGTCCTTTACCTGCATTTTGGTCCGGGGCTTACCGTATTTGCCGGCGTATAAGGTGACCAGGTGTATAAGACGACCCCCTAATTTTGCATTTTTTTTTTATTTTTTGCCTGTACTCACCGTATAAGACGACCCCCATTCCGATGCTTCATATTTTTTTCTTCTGGAGCCATATTCTTCTTCATTCTTGCTGGAGATGGAGCCAATCACGGCGAGTGATGTATTCTATTAATTAATACAAAGCCTGCTTGGATTGGCAGAGGCTGTAACATCATCAGCCCACGCCTCTCTGACTCTCAAAGCCAATCCGAGCAGCCTACTGTATGTAGGCACTCGGATTGGCAGAGGTTGTTACCCCAATCCGAGCAGGCTCTGTATTCATTTGAATACATCGCTCACCGGGATTGGCTAAGCGACATACTGTATGTAGCTGAAGCTACATACAGTAATACCGCACATCCAGCAGGCATACCAGCAGCTGACCCGGCGTATAAGACGACCCCTGCTTTTTGGCCATTTTTTTTAAGTGTAAAGGGTAGTCTTATACGCCAGCAAATACAGTTAGGCTGCATTCACACCTAAGCGACAAAACGCCCGACGCGGGACGCTTCTGTCGCTAGAGGGGAGAATTCCCATTGCCGTCTATGGAGATGGTTCACATCTCATAGACGCGCAACGCCTGTCGCCTGAAAAAAAGTCCCGGACCCTTTTTTTCACGCGACAGGCGCGTTTTCCCATAGACAGCAATGGGAATACTTTAGAAAAAAAAAAAGATACATTTGTAATCGCGGCAAATCTGCCGCTACACGCGTACGCGGCTGTCGCTTAGGTGTGAATGCAGCCTAAGTGGTTAAAGTCTACACCATTGAGACAATTGTTTATTTTGGAGGATGTTTGTTTTGATTACCATTTGATCACCCCTGTTGCACTTTCACAGGTTCTCTCGCTCTGATGAACTTTCAAGACACAAGAGGTCCCACTCTGGTGTAAAGCCATATCAATGTACAGTGTGTGAGAAGAAGTTTGCCCGCAGTGACCATCTGTCTAAACACATGAAGATACACCGTGGCCAGCGAGTTGGTGGTTGCCGGACACCACGAACCAGCACTTAATACAGTTTTATTCTTCAGTAATCTTCCACTAGCTGGCCAGCCTGAAATAACTTGTTGCTTCACCTATAACATGTTCTCGGTCCTTGGATATAACCTCCAATACACTTACTGTACATAGTCACTATAATCAAATCAAGACTGGGGGGGTGGTGTAATGTTATAGAACACTGTATTTTGCAGGCTTTGCTGACAATAATCATACAAGACAGGATACTGTATTTAACTTGGTTACATTTTTAAGTACCAAGTCTCTGGTCTATCTGTTTGGAGCAGAATCCCTGTGAATGTTGCCCTACCTCTGGTTTATGGACAGTTACTTACCCTATGGGCTATGATTTGGTCACTTCTTTGGAATATCATACTATGTACTTCCGTTTATTTGTAAATGTGTGTAAAGCCTTGTTTTAGTTATGTTTGAATGTGTTAATATACACGTGTACCCTTATATCTACTGTATGCATTTTAATGTCCCCATTTTTGTGGGTATTGTTACAGTTCCTGTCAAGTTTCTAAAGAAATAAAAAAAAAAACAGCTTCCTGTAGGAGAGGAGTTTGTATACTCTACTACTTCTTTAGTACCTTGTGTATCACACCTCTCCTCCAAAGCTGATGCCACCATCATTGTTTTCTTTTTTCCCTTGGCCCCTTTCCACTGCAGTGATGCTGAGGTCCGTGGACACAGGCCTCTAATACTCCTTGAAATGTCTATTGCTGAAAACACTGATGGAGGTTGCAGCATGCGAATGGAGGGAGGAATAACTGGCCTTGGGAGGTTAATTTAGTACCTCGTATGTCTTACAGGGAGCTGCTGATTTTATTTTATTTTTTTCTGGTCAGGGTCTCAAAAAAGATAAAAATGTATATACATAGGCAGGTGTACTTATATAAATGTGCATGAAGACCATGATTGTTTTCTTTCCCTGTTTGCAAGTGTGTGTGTGTATATATATATAAAATAATACACCTTATCAAACCATTTCCTATCAGGGAAGCTGCCTTTGCAGGAGGAATGTAGAAACCATGGCGTAGTCCATGATGGCAAAGTGCCATTCCACATTACACAAAATTATTAGCACAGTATAATTGTGCGATGCAACATCCAACCTGTAACACTGTTAGTGTTCATGTTGACAGGTGTTTTTAGTCTTCATTTCATTTGAACAAGGAGCATATGAAGCTGCATGAAAGGAAGACACAAGGTTTGACAAGAAAGGACTGTGTTTGACCTGTTTTGCCTGCAGCTAAAATGACCTTAATTGGACATTCTGCATTCAGTAAACACACGCAGCACAAAGCAGGTCAAATACAGCCCCTGAACTGTTATTTGTGCTAAGGAATATCAGCATTGAACATTCAATGGTGTTTGATGTGCCACCACAGTGTTAGACTCAGGGTAGACATTTACTTGTCAACCTTTTGGCTGATGGCTGCGTAGTTCTGCGAGCTACAGAACCCATTCACACTCAACTGACCAGCTGTTGTAAGAGCCAAAGGAGGTATGTATTCTTCTGGCTTTTGAGTGCAGATTTATGTAAAACTCACAAACACTGATACATTGACTGCTGTGTGTATATTTTATGTAGAATACACTCACACACATGCATATATGTACTGTATTTATTGGCATATAACACTCACTTTTTTTACCCTGAAAATAGAGGGTAAACTGCCTGTGTTATACGCAGGGGGCTGTGGAAAGTCTTTTTTTCCTGAAACTTCCCTTTTAAAGTTAGGGTGCGTGTTATACGCCGATAAATACGGTAATTTTTTATTTTAAAACAATTACTGAAAGCTGTTACAGTCAAAATATTTGCAAGCTGTGAAGAGGAAGCACTTAATGTACTTAATGTAAAGAATGCAAAGTATGCTAGTCCAAAGCAACAAATGCATTTTAATACTATTTCTTATTTCAGTATATATGTGTTGAGTATAGCCCCATGTAGACAAAGTAATTAATTTTAAAACGTACCATCATCCAGATTACTATAGAAACAAGGATAGGGGCAAAGGGACAAGGGACAGTGGCTAATGCTGACCCTATAACATTCCCTCCCCCTGAAATTAATGGACTATCTCGGAACTTGATAATAAACAACATACATGTATATAAAAAGGGAGAATTTATTACATATAACATTTTTTTTACAAAAAATACATGGTTAAAAGTTGAAAAAACAGAAACTCAGGGTAACCCCAAAAGATGTCTGTTATTACAAACATATAGACTGGTCTATGCCTCGACTAGTTTCGCGGTAGAACCGCTTCTTCAAGAGAACCAATCTATAAAGCAAACAGTACAATTAATTTAAACAACCATAATAATACAACAATAGCCAATATTACAACATAAAAAAGGAGAGTAATAATGCAGAAAATTAGCTTACCCAATGTTTGGGGTGGCCATATTTCGGCCCCAGACCAACCGAGCAAATAACCCTCTGCGGCGGACAAGGGGGGTAATACGTAAATCTCTAGGTAAAAGCATAATAAGGGAAAGAAGTCTAATGGTGGAAATTGGGATTGAGGAGAGGTGGTACACCCGTGGGGGGAGGGGCGAAGGAGAAGAGAGAGGGAGAGGAGGATGGGAAGGAGGAAAAAGGGGGGGTTTGGGGAGAAGGTGTGGGAAAAGAAGAGGGGGAAGAGAGAGAGGGAAGAGAAAAGGGGGAGGGGAAAAAGGGAGGCAGCAGGGGTGCCCAAGGCTCTAATTAATTGAACATAAGGTGACCACAAATGGCTCACCGAATAATTAAATGGTTGTGGAATTGTTCAAGTGGTAGTGTTCAATTAATTAGCGCCTTGGGCACCCCTGCTGCCTCCCTTCCCCCCCCCCCCCTTTTTGTCCCCTTTTCTCTCTCCTTTTTTTCCCTCTCTCTCTTCCCCCTCTTCTTTTCCCACACCTTCTCCCCAAAACCCCCCCCCCTCTTTTTTTCCCTGTCCTCCTCTCCCTCTCTCTTCTCCTTCGCCCCTCCCCCCACGGGTGTCCCACCTCTCCTCAATCCCAATTTCCACCATTAGACTTCTTACCCTTATTATGCTTTTACCTAGAGATTTACGTATTATCCCCCTTGTCCGCCGCAGGGGGTTATTTGCTCGGTTGGCCTGGGGCATATGGCCACCCCAAACATTGGGTAAGCTAATTTCCTGCATTATTACTCTCCTTTTTATGTTGTAATATTGGCTATTGTTGCATTATGTTTTTTTAAATTAATTGTACTGTTTGCTTTATAGATTGGTTCTGTTGAAGAAGCGGTTCTACCGCGAAACTAGTCGAGGCATAGACCAGTCTATATGTTTGCAATAACAGACCTCTTTTGGGGTTACTCTGAGTTTCTGTTTTTTCAACCTGTAACCATGTATTTTTTGTAAAAAAAAATGTATATGTAATAAATTCTCCCTTTTTATATACATGTATGTTGTTTATTACCAAGTACCAAGATAGTCCATTAATTTCAGGGGGAGGGAATGTTATAGGGTCAGCATTAGACACTGTCCCTTTGCCCCTATCCTTCAGTATAGTTTACTGAAAGTTGGCTGGCTTGGGTTACTGCCCTTTTTACAAGATAAAATGCTATTATATAGTGAATACAACATATTGCACAATGCCCCCCGTTGCATAAAAACATCCTGTTGCCCATTGCTTTGGAACTATAGTTACTGACAAGGGTTGGGTGAAAAGGCCATTTATTCCAATTCCAGCCACCATCACCTCTTTTGGAGGATCTCGTACCACTTAGCACAGCTGCAGTATAACATTAGCAGCTTGCTGTTTGATTTTGCTTATTGCCTGCAGTATATGCTTAGAACCTTTTAACAGAAATAGTAAGAAATAGTAAGAGGTGAGCTCCTTCTCCTCTTACTATTTATCAAACTTATTTTTTATCCAGTAGACTAAACACTAATGTAGCTTTCACAAGAACAATACAAGTACAGAGATGTACTTTGGGGATACTTATGAAATAACAATATTGTATGTACTGTATTCCATGTTTTTTTTTTTTTAATTATTGTTATGTTATGTTATGTTATTGTTCTGTTCTGTTAGGTGTCCATATAAGCTGTTTTTATAGCAGCACAACTAACTTTAGACATTTGGCCTAAAATGATGGGCAGTCCAATTATGAGGCTTTTTTACATTTTGCTGGTAGTGATCAATGTTGGAACTCAGCTATGTTTAGTTATAAAATTATGACTACACCTATTGTGACCTTTCAGACTGGACAAGGTACTGAGAATTTACATTTAGACAGATCTCATTGTCTTGTGCATGTATGTTACAAGGTGACACGTCTGAATGCTCAGTTTAAGTTTAAATGGTTAGATCAACTGTATATTAATTGGACTTTAACAAAAACCGATCATTTAAAGGGCATGGATGTAGAAAGATATGCAGTATCACAAAGTTAAAGGGTCACTAAAGGAAATATTTTTTTTAGCTAAATAGCTTCCTTTACCTTACTGCAGTCCTGGTTTCATGTCCTCATTGTTCGTTTTTGCTCTGATGTTGCTGTAATCCTTCTCTGTTCTGAACACTTCCTGGTTGTCTGTTTCCTGATGAAAAAAGTCATGGGAGCTTTCTCTCTGTGGTCACTAATCAAGGAGGTGTGATTACTGTGTGTCTAAAACCCCACAGCACCAATCAGTTTCGTTTTCCAAACCATCATTGCCCTGTATTGGCTCTGAGTCTCTGTTCATCACAGAAGCATGCAAAAACGAAACTGTAGGTACATTATATGATTGATTTTGATCTATTTTTAATCATTTTTAAAAGGAATCAGTTAACTATTATGTCTCTATACCCTGTAAACGGTCATTTCAGCAAAAAAAAAAAAAATTCCTTTACAACTCCTTTAAGTTACCTGTTTTGGTCATAGCACTTACCTAGTATACTTGGGTTGGGGCGAAGCTCTCTTACATAGCCCAAAAAAGTTTTTTTCTCATTTGGCTTCTACTTTAGCTTAATAAGGGATTAACATTCTGGTGAATGAACTCTGAGTACAAAAGGCAATGGTTAGGAGAGTATGTAAGGAAGTATGAATGAAACATAACCCCCTTTTTTTTTTTTATAGTAAATTTGCTTATTATGAGTTTATGATACACATCTATTACTGTCTTCCTTCAGAACTGATTTACAGATAACTTTCATAAATTAGAAATGACCAGTGTGCTGAGTCATGATAAATAGTTGTGATAAATATAGACCAGCTAGTGTCACTGGGCAGTACCCATATTACAGTATATATGTTTACTGCTAAAAGGGGATAACTTATGGACAGATTGTATGGCACTTAAAATTAATATTCAATATTACCTATTTATTGTTCATAGGGATAACATTTGATCATTAAGGGGAACTTGTTTGATAATAAATTATAATTCTGTAGAATTAAATTGACTCAGTTTACCCCTTGTATTTGCTTTGTTTTTAATCTCTGCATGTAATGATGATGTGTTTTGAATGAAAAACAAAAACGCACACACAACCAAGGCTGTCTTTTACCATCTCAATTGGGAAACACTTTTTTTCCTTTTTTATTTATTAAACGAATCACAATGAACAGTTAGTTTTGCATTTATTTTTATAGTTTTTAAGGAATAATAAATCCCTCTAAAAGTGTCTTTTAGGATAGTGGTACACATGATTTTTGACGGCTTTGACCATGTCAAATGTGACACACTTTTTTTTAATCGTTGTGATCACAATGAAATGATTGTATGCATTGTTGGTGCTCCCATAAATCCATTTACAATAGTAGCACACAAGATTTTATAAAAAGGAAAATAGTAAATTTTCCTTTATAAAGAATGCCCCAAATATATTTTTGATGTGCTTAGATTTTTACAAAATACATGTGAGTTTCAATGTTGGGTTTGTGCTTTTTTTTTTTTTTTTTTTTATCGAATTTTTACATTTTTCTTATTGGTGTACTTTCATTAAAATCAGAGAACGCAGTGCTGTGTGAAATACAAACAGGCCTTTATTTATTAAGACAGCAAGCAATACTTTCCCTGCATAAAGCTTCTGAAAAGGTATTTTTTTCTGCTTTGGTTAATCGCATATAATAAATCTTTATGCAATGTTATTACAATAAAGGCTTGTGGTTAACCACTGAAGATAGAAATATGGAAGCTGCAATTGGTGATTAATATCCGATGAGCAGGTCAGGTGCACTTATCCTAATCCTGTCTCTTCTTCTCTCTGAGGCCGGGTTCACACTAGTCCGACATACACTCCGACATTGGGAGCTCATGCCGCATGACGTGTGAAAAGCAATGTTTCCCTATGGGAGCCGTCTTAACTGGTCCGACACATGTCGGTCCGACTTTGCAAACGCTCCCTGTACTACTTTGGTCCGACTTTGATCCTACTTCACTCCATTGAACATCATTGAAGTAGGATCAAAGTCGGAACGCAGTCTTGCACGCTCCGACTTTGGCATGCGACTTGTACTCTGCTGATCTTGAGGGGGAACTCCACACCAAATTTTAACAAAAAAAACGGCATGGGTTCCCCTTCAAGAGCATACCAGGCCCATGGGTCTGGTGCAGATTTAAAGGGGATCCCCCCTACACCGGAAAAACGGCGTGGGGGTCCCCCCAAAATCCATACCAAACCCGTATCCGAGCAGCAGCCCGGTCGGTCAGGAAAGGGGGTGGGGACGAGCGAGCGCCCCCCTCCTTAACCGTGCCAGGCCGCATGCCCTCAACATGGGGAGGTAGGTGCTATGGGGAAGGAGGGCGCACTGCGGCCCCCCCACAGCACCCTGCCCCCATGTTGATGAGGACAGGGCCTCTTCCCGACAACCTTGGCCGTTGGTTGCCGGGGTCTGCGGGCGGGGGGCTTATCGGAATCTGGGAGCCCCCTATAACAAGGTGAATGAGTATGGGGTACCCATTCACCTGGAAGTAAAGTGTTAAAAATAAATAAACATGCTACACAGGTTTTTTTAAAATATTTTATTAGTCAGCTCCGGGGGCCTCCCCTCTCTTCTTTAGCTCTTTCATGAGAGGGGGCTTGCTTCTTCTGACGTCTTCTGGGGGGGGGTCCCAGTCTTCACCGCCGTCTGGTTCTCTTCCGCCGGGGCCGCTTTCTTCTTTAGCTCTTTCACAGCTGCCCCCTCCCGGACTTCCTCCGATGTCTTCGGCGGGCGGGGGGGGGTTGGGGGATGGTGGTGGTGCCCGGGCTTCTGTCGCCTTTTGCCTTTTCCTTCTGCGCTGTTGACACGTCGCTTCCTCCCGCTGTAATTCCGTGTGCGGCGGCTCGCACCGACTTATATAGGTCTCTAATGACGTCACAGTCCCATTATGCTCCGGGTGCACTATAAACTATAAGCACTATAATCATTTCTGCCCATCATGGCTTGGCTGTCAATGACCCTTCCCTCACAATATTAAAAAAGGGTAATGATAGGCACAGAATAATTCTGGGAGTGTGGTTTAGGATTTCAACCAATTTGCATAGTCCTACTAGTTTTAGAATTTGGGGACATTTTTAAACAAGTGCTATTTAGAGATCTAACTGGCTCTGCCCTTAGAAACCACAGAACATATTATTTTCTCATCTTTTGAGGCACACAGGAATCATATCTTGACAGGTTACACTGCTGCCTACAAGCATATTGGACAGTGACGCACTGAAAATCTGTAGGCCAGTCCAGGATAATGCCTCAAATACTCAGCATGCCCTTTTTTGCTAGTTTCCCAATTGGATGAACATCTTTTATTTAGCTTTACTAAAAAAAAACTCTAGACTTTTTCTTTCCCTTTCTTGTTTTCGATTTCTTTAATCAAGCTATCGGAGCAGCTTTTCCCCAGCCTAGCTCTGGAGTGCTGTATCTGGACCATGCTGGACTGGGCATTGCAGGACTAGCCAGGACGTGACATTCAAACACTGGGCTCCGTGGTGTTTTCCAGACTGCATACTGGTAAAAGTTAGCCATTAAGTGCTTGCCAGGTACAGAGCTGGGACATTGCCTCAGCGTTTGACCTACCTGTTGAGTAGGCCAGTTGGGATGGGCTACCTCGGTACTGCACTGCTGGCCACCTTTTGAAACTCTACCTGTTGGTTTCTCCATGGAAGGGGTTAACCATGGGAATCAAGCGCTGACGTTATATGCTTGGTGGAGTGTTACTCACGCTCTGTTTTCCACCATTCAGTGTAGAAGAAGCATTGTCCCACTGCTGCTTTTGACCACGAGGAACTTCAAATTAGGTAGGTCTCCTAGCTTGTAGGTCAGGGATAGGCAGGATTTTTTTTTCTCCAAGATTTCCTCTTCGGGCTCACCTCCGTGGTGCCTCTTGTGCACTGGTGAGGGGTGTCTGTCTATCAGCCTCAGCTTCATCTGGGCTGCCTTATAAGCTTGTAAGGGTGTTCCCCATGTTCTCCAACCCCTCCAGTCATACTAGTGTGAGAATTCAGGGTTCTTCCTTGACAGGCATTGTTTACTGAAGTACTTGTCAAATCCATCGTTCTCTCTAGACGTGGAGTTCTTTTTCCTTTATCCTTATGGGGTCAGACCTATAGCAGCTTATGGCCTTTCTATTAGAATGATTAGTCTTCTTCTTTTATTGAGGGCCTGTTGTTTTTCCTAGGTATCTTCTCAGGACATGTTCCCTCTAGGTGCCTGACCAATATCTTGTTGATCATGTCAGGTTATATTTTATTTCTTTCCCACTTGGGAGTTTGTTCCATCCATTTTAGTGGGTAATAATCTGTTTATGACTGGTGGTCAGGGGTATTTCAGTCATGAGCATTGGGTTTGTTCTCCATGTCCTCCCTCTGATCACGTTTCCCATGAGGCAGG
Source organism: Rana temporaria (assembly GCF_905171775.1). Lineage (NCBI taxonomy): Eukaryota > Metazoa > Chordata > Amphibia > Anura > Ranidae > Rana > Rana temporaria. The sequence goes on from NC_053490.1 coordinate 342,553,053, forward strand.
GGGGTTTGGCCTCATCTGGTGTCAGTTTGGGTGTTTTGTCTTTTTAGGGGCTCTTAAACAGCAGACAGTCCCCACTTCCATTTTCATGGAACAAGTTAATGCTCGTTCACCAGTGTCTGTTCATTCTGTAGGTGGCAGAATGACGCAACAGTATATCGTTCCTCTTTTGCGCAATGGATTCCAACAAAAGAATTTTAGTTTAGACTGAAAGTTCACACTCGAGATGTGTACTGTTAAGCTCGAGATAATGTACATGAAATGGTTATCTATACCTTTTAGACTTGAAGAGTGACAACTGCATTTGGAAATCCTCAGAACACATACTGTATGTATTTGCTTTTAAAGTGCTTAATAAGGGCTCTGCAAGAATGTTTTGCTAGTTGGCTAAAATGGTGATCCAGACTGAGGCCTTTTATGAAAAAAAAAAAGTGTTTTACTGTCTTGTATTCTTTATACTAAACACGGTCTGACTGCTTTACAATTATTGCTTGCTCTAAATCCATACTGGTCATTGTAGCTTCTGGCAGCAAAATGTATTTCTAAATCATTTAAAGGATTTCAAGTTATGTTTACATTATAAATATTGTATAGTTATTTTTATACTTATCTTTTAAAGACAGTCTGTTTTAGCGGTTAATAAACACCCCATTTTTCAGGTGCATTTATTTGGCATAATAAATGACAATGTATCTTGTTAACTTGAAATTGTTGTCAGCATATTTTTTTTTTTTTTAGATAATTAAGAAGATACTAAACTCCATTTTTTATAACTTGTATCTACAGGTAAGCCTATCACAAGGTGTTTAGGAGTTTGCAGTGTTTAGGAGATATTCACACTGGACGCAGCCGGTGACATCACCAGTGCATGCTCTCTGAAGAGGCTGCATACCGCGCTGGACCTTCAGAGCTCCATGTTGGAGACAAGGGCTCCAGCCGACGCATGCGCAGGTGTAATGTAATCGCGGCCCCGGCCGCTCATACAGCTGGAGCCCATGAACCCAGAAGGAAGACCAGGTGAAAATGGAAGCCCTGTTAGAGGTGACAGCGCACTGATAAAGAGCTTTGCTCTAAGATAAGTATTTCATAATGTGCTAGTATGCAATGCATACTAGCACATTATGCCATTACCTTGCAGGGTTTTTTTTTTAAACATGCCAAGATTTTCTACCGCTTTTAAGGGAAGCCACTATGGATTGAATACATCCTGTTCGGATCTTTTAGTCACACATGGTACCTGATGTATACTGTGTGACCTCCCTTAGCTGATTGACAGTGGACTGTCAAATTACAGATATTTATCTTGGTTTTCAAAGGAAAAAATTATTTGGATTGTTTGCAACACCCTTCTAGAAAGGCATCTATGTAAAAGGAGAGATTGTGCTTTACCTAATATAAAAATAAAATCTCATTGCCTGTAGAAGAAGGCAGTACGCGTGGTCTAGACATGAGTACAGATTCTACAGCACTACTGTATGTGTGTCAAAGAGCATGGGGACTTTTTTTAGCTGGTGGGATGAAAAACCTTTATTGTTAGGAGTGCTCTAATGTCTTTTTTTTTTTTTTTCCTTTAATTTTAAAATTAACCTTTTTATACCAGTTAGTTTTCAGATCAGTGGAGCACCCTGGACCCAAGCCGTACAAAAGGCTTCAACTTTTGTCCAAGTTTATATTAAGACCGGCCATAAACGGAGGAAATTATTTTCTGCAACCATGGGCTGAAAGAAAATCACTTCCCTCATTAACACAGATAGTGTTTAAAGAGGTATCCCTTCTATCGAGCCATTGTATTCTCCCGGCGGGGGAAACTGCCCCTGTTGGGAGAATGGGAGTGATTTTTGCTAACGGCTATAACAGCTGTTTGCAATTATCACATGTAAAATACGGCAGGCTGGTTGTACCAATTGATTAATCAACATGGGTGCATTCAGCATGTTCATATATGATTCAAATCTTGGCTGGTTCCTGCTGAACCGGCAGAGATTCGAACCGCCTAGGGCCGGCTTTAGACCCATATACTCCCATCAATAATACTCACACTGTCAAATTTACTGCTCATTTGTAAAATGTAAATGTGTATGCTAAGCAGATGCAGAAAGTAAAACACGATGAAGTGAAAAATTGTCTAGCCACCAGCGGCTGAAAATAGAGAGCAGGGCCTGGCAGCAGAAGGGTAATGCCGCGTACACACGATCGGTTTGTCTGATGGAACGTTTTCATCAGGCTAACCGATCGTGTGTGGGCCCCATCGGTTTTTTTATCCATCGGTTAAAAAAGTAGGAACTTGTTTTAAAATTATCTGATGATTAACTAACTGATAGAAAAAAACTATCGTCTGTGGGCACGTCCATCGGTTAAAAATCCACGCATGCTCAGAATCAAGTTGGCGCATGCTTGGAAGCATTGAACTTCATTTTTCTCAGCACGTCGTAGTGTTTTACGTCACCGCGCTCTGACACAAACGTTTTTTTAACTGATGGTGTGTAGGCAAGACTGATGAAAGTCAGCTTCATCGGATATCTGATGAAAAAATCCATCAGACCGTTTTCATCAGATGAACCGATCGTGTGTACAGGGCATTAGGCTACATTCAAACTAGCCTGCACAGGCTAATGCATTGTAATGCTGGTTGTGTTTTTTTGCCCAACTATGATTGAAGTGTCAGTACACAGCAGTGGTGCATTGTGCTGCTGTGCTGTGACATGTGAGTGAGTGAGTGAGTAACTTGTATAGCGCAGCAAATGCGAACTTAATCGCCTCAAGGCGCTTTTTTTTTACTTCAGATAAACAGGGCATAATTTAAAACAGCACTCAAAAATTCCACTCGCCTGCTCGCATTTTGCGAGTGGAATTTAGTGCAGGGCGAGTAAGGAGCAGGGGTGGACCAGGCTGAAGCGATCAGCCAGAAAAATGTCACCCGGAGGACAAATCTCCTGCTGTGTGTCAGGGAGCAGGGTCTGTGTTCGGCGGCGCGGTGTAGCAAGGTCCCACCCCCCCTAGACCGGCTTATGTGATGGTATATTGAATCAGTGTTCCGTCTATGAAACAAGCCGGTCTGGGGGAGCGGGACCTTGTTAGACCACGACGCCGAACACAGACCCATCTTCTTGACACATAACAGGAGATGCCTGCTGTGTGTGTGTGATACAAAAGAAGCAGAGAGGGAGGGGAGCGCTGTGTGTGTGATCCATTGTCCAGGTGAGCATTTGATGGGGCATGGTGAGGCTGCATTGATGGGCTGAGGCTGCATTGACAAGCACAGTGAGGCTGCAATCAGGGGCATAGTGAGGCTGCAATCGGGCATAGTGAGGCTGCGATCAGGGGCTCAGTGACGCTGCACTCAGGGCCGTCTTAATGAGAGCGGGCACACCTTGGCACGGACCAGGGGCCCCTGCACTTTCCTGTCCCCTTGTAAACATGTACTCCTTCTTGCTTAGGGGGTGAATTTATATATTTTTCTGGGCCCCATCAGATCAATAGAGGGGCCCAGAAGGTGGAAGCTGAGGGACTATTTTGTCATTTTCTGGCGGAGGTACACTAGCCTGTGTCCAGCTGCATGCTCTAGTTCCTGGCTGCAGGGCTATTGGCTTCAAGCCCCTCCCTCAATATAGGTCCATGGCATTGGTTATCTGTGTGCCGTCCTGGAGGAAGAGGAGCCCCCTGTGCACATGGAGAAGTGTCAGCCACTGCAGCCGAGTCCTGTCTCAGACTATGCCTGTCTCCTATCACAGGATCTGTTTCCCTCACACAGATCCTCGGTGTCTGGGAGCTGCAGGCAGATGTCTGGGGGAGGGGGACTGATGTCATCCTAGCCTGCAGGAGCCCGGGAGACAGGAAATCTGCCATGCTGTTGAGAACAGATGAGGTTAGTAAACTTTTTAGGGAGGGAGGATTGTGTAGAAATGGACCTGGGTGGGTGTAATGATTGTGCTAGGGCAGAGGGCCTCAAACTTTTTAAACAGGGGGCCAGTTCACTGTCCCTCAGACCGTTAGAGGGCCGGGTCCTTCACTGCCGCCCCCCGCCAAAAAAAAACTGAAAGTCCCCCAACTCGTGCCCATCATTGCCGCCTTACCGTGCTCTCACTGCAGCCTCACTTTCAATGCCGCCTTACTGTGCCCTCATTGCAGCCCCCTTCACCATCATTACAGCCTCCCTCACCATCAGTACAAGGCCCCCCCCACCATCATTGCAAGCCCCCCTTACCATCATTGCAAGCCCCCCTCACCATTGCAGCCCCCTCACCGTTATTACAAGCCCCCTTCGGCATGTTTTCTGGAAGTGCACCAAAGATGCAGCAAGCAGTACTTTGGGTAAGCTGAGCTGAGTGCTTCAGCCAGGAGGGCCGTGTGTTACTGCCAGGAAACTACACCCCATGTTGGGGGGATTCCTTGCCACGGGACTGGGAAAGTCGGACAGCTACATGAATCTGGAAGACTAAGAGAGGGTCTGGGAGACTGGGAAAGCTGAGATGGCTAGTCTGCCTAGAGGGCCGGAGAGAGTAGGGTGCAGCAATTAAAGCTGTGAGCCAGAAAGTTGGAAAGTATTCACAGCGCTTCACTTTTTCCATGTTTTGTTATGTTATAACATTATTCCAAAATGGATTAAATTCATTATTTTCCTGAAAATTCTACGAACAATGCCCCATAATGACAATGTGAAAGAATTCTGTTTAAATTCTGTGCAATTTTTTTTTTAAATAAAACACAAAAAAAAATCGAATGTACATATATATTCACAGCTTTTGCCATGACACTCAAAATTGAGCTCAGGTGCATCCTGTTTCCACTGACCATCCTTGAGACGTTTCTACAACTTGATTGGAGTCCACCTGTGCTAAATTCAGTTGATTGGACATGATTTGGAAAGGCACACACCTGTCTATATAAGGTTCCACAGTTAACAGTGCATGTCAGAGCACAAACCAAGCCATAAAGTCCAAGTAATTGTCTGTATACCTCTGAGACAGGATTGTATCAAGGCACAGATCCGGCGAAGGGTACAGAAACATTTCTGGAGCATTGAAGGTCCCAACGAGCATCTTTGATGAAAACCTGCTCCAGAGTCTTCTGGACCTCAGACTGGGGCGAAGGTTCATCTTCCAACAGGACAACGCCCCTAAGCACACAGCCAAGATAAAAAAGGAGTGACTACGGGACAACTCTGTGAATGTCTTTGAGTGGCCCAGCCAGAGCCCAGACTTGAACTCGACTGATCATCTCTGAAGAGATCTGAAAATGTCTGTGCACTAATGCTCCCCATGCAATCTGATGGAGCTTCAGAGGTCCTGCAAAGAAGAATGCAAGAAACTGCTCAAAAGTAGCATCATACTCACTCTCATCTTTTTTTTAAAGTAATGCCATAGTGCTGATCTATAAGGATATACATGCCTCCTGCATGTATCCTTACCTTTCAAATATCTCCCCCTTCTTTATTTGGAGCCCCGTAAATTTGTGGATTCAGTGGGCGGGCCTGATGTACGGCGCTCGCTGGGCGGAGTCATGACATCTCCAGACTCTCTGCCAACCTCTACACTCGCGCCTGGCCGGAGTGAAAAGTGCGAGCACAGGAGAAGAAGAGCGTGTGCCGCTCATGGCCGCTGTCAATTCATGTGTCACTGTCCAGTGACAGTTGGGCATGATGGTGCGGCGAGGACAGCTGTGAGCCCGGATCCCCCTGAATGTCTTTTCTGCGGAAAGCCAAGAGAGGGAGAGAAGGAGAAGCGGCTAAGCTAAAGCCATGCAGAGAGTTCGATGCTCACGGCTGTACCGATCACCTCTGTGTTCTCCACCAACTCCCCTCACCTTCTTCTCTGTCCCTCCTTCTCTCCTCCTTATCCGCCCGCTGTGTCTTCCTCCTACGCGCCCCCCCGCAGCCGGCTCCCCTCCTCTGCTCTCCCGCGGGCTGGGAGGGTTAATCTGTCAGGATGGAGAGCGGAGGAAAGGACCGGTATATATGTCATTTACCGGTCCTTTTCTGAATGGGACGTAGAGAGAGTGTTCGTTACCGAACACTCTCTCTATGTCTTGCGATAACTGAGCAGAGTAATCTGTGTGTTACTCTGCTTCAGTTTATGAATGGAGGGGAGACGCTGTCTTCCCTCCATTCATCTTCAGTGTGAGAAAGGGAGTGGGGAATCTGTGACCTCATTCCCTTTCTCTGTCTCGAAGGGGAGATGTCAGAGGTCTGTTTTGACCCCTGACATCTCACCAAAGCCCCACAACAGAGCTCATAAAAAATAAAACTGCAATGAATATTAAAAAAATAATTGTAGAAAAAAGGATAAAAACAAAAATACTGACATTGACACAATATGGAAAATTGTAATATCTCGCGCCAATGAAATTATATATTATTGTGGTAAACTACACAAAAATAATAAGTAAGCAGCTCCCCTAAAATTGAGACCTCAGTCAAAGGTCAAAAATTGAATAATGAAAATATGTGGAGGGGGCGCTAGAACTAAATAATAAGTGAATACCATACAGTAAGTGATACCTAAACAGTATTAATATTAATAATGTAAGATGGTCCGTCTGAACCAACAATGGCATACAAGTGAACATAAGCACAATTTAAAGTGATAAATAAATATATATAGTCCATTCATAAGTGTTCTTGTTAGATTGATCTGAATAAAACAATGTTGGAAATTCAATGTGAAAGATGTCCACCTCCACCAAGAAGATCCCCCAAAAGTGCGCTAATGGATGGCCTCTTACCACAAGGTGTTGACCTAATTGGTTAGAAAAGGTCAAATAAAGCAGTTGGTCACTAAACCAGTTCCAAGATTCAGCTGCGCAGCTTTAAATTTCCAAAGTTCAAGCACTCTCATAATTGATCAAAGAGAGAGAAGGAAACCACCATAGTGAAGTACTGTTTAATATAACAAAACAAAGATACAGCATAGCCAAATGGCCTCGTACTTGTGTAGTGCCTTGAACCCGGCACTGAGGCTAGTCAGCGTGGCAATGGAAATTGCGGAGAGAGTTCCTCGCTGGGAAGCTGGCGTGCGTTCCAGACCAGAGAGCCAGCGGGACCGGAAGTGCGTCGTTTATGCATACGTAACCAGGCGCCTCGACGTACGTTTCGTGATTGACACGTCATCAGGAAGCGTCAGTCACGCTTCCTGACGACATGTCAATCACGAAACGTACTTCGCAGTGCGATATGTGAGCTGAAATAGGGGTGTCATTACCATTGTATGACACTCCCCAGCAGTTCGCATATGGCAGTGTGAACTGCCGTGTGAGTCGGGTGCCCGCAGTGGGTTCGCAGGGTTCCCGAATCGCACCAGTGTGAACCCAGCCTCAAAGCATACAGCCTACAAATGTCACCTGACTGCTCCCACCAAGGCTCGGTTCACACTGGTGCGATTCGGGAACCCTGCGAATCCACTGTGGGTTCACACGGCAGTTCACAATTTCCGAAAATTCGAATTTTCGTATTTACGAATTTACGAATTTCCGATTTTTTTTTTTCATTTCCGAATTTTCGTATTTACGAATTTCGGATTTTCGAATTTTCGGATTTACGAATTTCAAAAATTCGAAATGGAAAAATTCGAAAATTGAAAAATTTTAAAATTGTAAAATTCATATTTACGAATTTCGAAAATTCGAAATTTCAAAATTCGGAAATTGAAAAATTTCGAATTTTTCTAATTTTCTAATTTTGAATTTTTCAATTTTCGAAATTTCGAATTTTTCAATTTTCGAAATTTTGAAATTTCGTATTTCCGCATTTTTCAATTTTAGAATTTTTCACTTTACCAATTTCGAATTTTTCAGATTTGGAATTTTTCAGATTTCGAAATTTCGAAAATTCGAAATTTCGAAAATTCGAAATTTCGAAAATTGAAAAATTCGAAAATTGAAAAAATGTTTCAAATTTTTCAATTTCGATTTTTCGAATTTTCGGATTTACGAATTTCGAAAATTCGAAATGGAAAAATTCGAAAATCGGAAAATTCGAAAATTGTAAAATTCGTATTTACGAATTTCGAAATTGAAAAATTCGAAAATTGAAAAATTGAAAATTTTTCTAAATTTCGAATTTTTCAATTTTCGAAATTTCGAAAATTTAGAATTTTTCTAAATTTAGAATTTTTAAATTTTCGAAATTTCGAATTTTTCCATTTTCGAAATTTCGAATTTTTCCATTTTCGAAATTTCGAATTTTTCAATTTTCGAAATTTCGTATTTCCGAATTTTCGTATTTTTCAATTTTAGAATTTTTCACTTTTCCAATTTCGAATTTTTCAGATTTCGAATTTTTCAAATTTCGAATTTTATCAAAATTCGAAATTCGAAAATTGAAAAAATCGAAAATTGAAAAAAAAAATTCAAATTTCGTAACTTTCAATTTTAAATTCGAAAATTGATAAATTCGAAAATTGAAAAATTAAACCTGTATTAGGTAATATACGGTGGGTTCCCTGACGCTATAAAAAACAAGCTAGCGGCACCCGTGACACTAATACGGTGATCACTGGTGATGCACCCCAAAGCACCAGTAGGGTGGGGGGGGGGGCTCGCTTGTCTCCTCCCTTTCCTGGCAAGCCAGACTGTATGCTTGGATAAGGATCTAGTATGAATATTGGGTGGGACCACACACCAATTGTTTTTTTTTTAAATTTGGCGTGGAGTTCCCCTTCAAATCTATACCAGACCCAAAGGGTTTTTCTTAATTCTGTCATAGGGTTCCCCTTAACCACTTTGCATTGCGCTAAATACCCTGCACTGTATTATATATACTACCCTGACTGCACTATATATTCTTCACTGTATTATATATACCACAATGACTGCACTATATACTCTGCAATGTATTATATTTACTATGCAATGTATTATATATACTACAATGACTGCACTAACTACTCTGAACTGTATTATATACCACAATGACGGCACTATATACTCTGCAATGTATTATATATACCACAATGACTGCAATGTATTATATTTACTATGCAATGTATTTTATATACTACAATGACTGCACTATATACTCTGAACTGTATTATATATACTACACAGACTGCACTATATACTCAAAATTGTATTATATATATTACACTGACTGCACTATATACTTATACTGTATTTTATATACTACACGGACTGCACTATATACCCTGAACTGTATTATATATACTACATGGACTGCATTATATACTCAAAATGTTATTATATATACTCTGAACTGTATTATATATACTACACTGACTGCACTATACACTAACTACCTGCCTAATCTTTATTTATTCAGTATATACAGCTGCTGTGTAAGCAGCAGCCTTATATAGTGTGGGTTGTGGACTTAGCCCCGAATGGCCAATCATGGCTTTCACAGCACATTGCACTGTGATTGGCCAAAGCATTCAGGTCAGCTGCATGCTTTGGCCAATCAGCGACCGTCAATGCACTGCGATCTCGCAGTGCATTATGGGACGCTCCGCAGCAGGCGAACTTGCTGTGGCCCTTTATTCTACGAACAAACAGCTGATGTTCAAGTCGAACTTGTGTTTGACGCAAACATTGAGCCCATCCCTAGTCCTGATCCAGGAAGGGTCTGTGTTGTACTAAATACCTTATACTTCTTAACCACTTCCATACAGGTCTTTTATACACACCTCCATACCAGGCCTATTCTGGCACTTCTCTCCTACATGTACAAATCATCATTTTTTTGCTAGAAAATTACGCAGAACCCCCAAACATTATATATGTTTTTTTAGCAGACACCCTAGGGAATATAACGACGGTCATTGAAACGTTTTATCTTGCACGGTATTTGCGCAATAATTTTTCAAAAAATTTGGAAAAAAATTGTTTCATGAATTAAAAAAATAACAAAACAGTAAAGTTAGCCATATTTTTTTGTAAAATATGAAAGATGATGTTACACCGAGTAAATAGATACCTAACATGTCACGCTTTAAAATTGCGCACACTCATGGAATGGCGCCAAACTTCGGTACTTAAAAATCTCCATAGGCAACGCTTTGAAATTTTTTACAGGTTACCAGTTTAGATTTACAGAGGAGATCTAGTGCTAGAATTGTTGCTGGCACTCTAACGCACACGGCGATACCTCACATATGTGGTTTAAATGGCGTTTACATATGTCGGCGGGACTTGCGTGTGCGTTCGCTTCTGCGCGCGAGCTACTGGGGACAGGGGCGTTAAAAATTTTTTTTTTTTTTTTACATATTTTTTTTTTTTTTACACTTTTTTTTTTATTTTATTTTTTTTATTATCACTTTTATTCCTATTACAAGGAATGTAAACATCCCTTGTAATAGGAATGTGTGTGACAGGTACTCTTTATGGAGAGATGCGGGGTCAATAAGACCCCACATCTCTCCTCCAGGCTGGAAAGCATGAAATCGGTGAAAAAAAATTCACCGATCTCATGATCAGTGTTTGCTTAGCAGCCGCAATTGTGGCTTTGTTTACTTACGGGGACCCGGGCGTGACGTCATCACATCGCGCCCAGGTCTTCCGACGGTCATAGAGATGACTGGTGACCATCTGGTCACCAGTCATCTCTATGCTTCCTGCCAGCGCTGGACGATTTGTTCTCCGGGCCCCCGATGGCACGGGAGAGCCCGGAGAAGCACCGGATGGCGGCGGGAGGGGGGATGCCCCCTCCCGCCGCCTGTAAGAACGATCTAGCGGCGGAACCGCCGCTATGATTGTTCTTACGTTGTGCAGAATCGCCGGCAGAAGAGAAGGATATCTGAATGATGCCTCTAGCTGCAGGCATCATTCAGATATCCCCCCACAAAGCCCAGGACGTCATATGACGTCTACCCGGATCGTTAGAGGTCCTTTGTGGACGTCATTTTACAATGGGCTGGTATGGATGTGGTTAAAAATAGACTTCACTGTGCTTCTAGGCATTGATAAAGCCTTTGAATTTTTTTTGTATCCATCTCCTGACTCGTGCCTCTACACAACTTTATCCTGAATAACCTTTGAGAGTACCTTGCCACCCATAGTTGATTGTTTGCTTCAGTTGCACTACCGGGGACTGAAATGCCCCAGGAAAGCTCTTTTCATGCTAAGCTAATCAGAATGACCACAGCCGATCACAGTTGAAAGTCAAATGGCGTTGTGTGCCATTGAGAAGGTGATTAGCTACACCTGATTAAGTTTACAAGTCATTTTTAGGAGGGAGGTGATCCTTTTTACAACTTTTTATTTTTTTCTAACATGTTGGCGTTATATCTTACACTTGGATATTATGGCCTGGATTCAGAGACAACTTACGCCGACGTATCTATTGATACGCGGCGTAAGTTCAATGATGCGCCGTCGTATCTATGGATTTTATTCAGGAAACGAGATACGCCTGAATTTTAGCTTGATATGACCGACGTAAGTCTCCTACGCCGTCGTATCTTGGGTGCATATTTACGCTGGCCGCTAGGGGCGCTTCCATTGATTTACACATTGAATATGTAAATGAGCTAGATACGCTGATTCACAAATGCACTTGGGCCCGTCGCAGTAAGCTACGCCGTTTACGTAAGGCGTACGTCCGGCGTAACTTTATCCCTCATAAAGCAGGGGTAAGTCATGTTAAGGTATGGGCGCGGGAACAGCGTCGTATTTTACGTCGTTTACGTAAGTCGTACGTGAATGGGGCTGGGCGTAGGTTACGTTCACGTTGTATGAATGGAGCCGGCGTATCTTAGGGAGTAAATTCGACGTGATTCTGAGCATGCGCCGTTCGTTCGGCCATGCATTTACATGGGGTCACGCTTCATTATAATACTACACGCCCACTGCCTTGCTACTTTGAATTAGGCGGGCTTACGCCGGCCATTTTACGTTACGCCAGCGCAAGAAAGGGAGCAAGTGCTTTGTGAAAACAGTACGAGCCTCTCTATGTTACGTCGGCGTAGCGCATATCAGATGCGCTACGCCGCTCTAAAGATACGCCGATCTCTCTGAATCTGGTCCTATAAGTTTCACTGAGAAAAGGCAGCTGGATCTAACAAAAACTGTGTCCTCATTTCAAAGCAACAAAATTTGATTATTTTAAATGGGTGGGAGGGAGATGATTATTTTCTATACCCAATGTAATGGGGGTGCAGATATAAGGTGTATGATATAATGGGGGTCTCTAATGGTTGGTCACCATTATATTAGCAGTCAGCATCACCCATTAGAGACCTCCATTAGCTCACAGTCCCCTTATATCAGTGCCCCTCCCTCTTAGAGATCTCCATTTTGAGAGAGACCCTCCTTATATCAGCACCCCTTGCCCTCTATGACTTCTTTCAAATTGCCTATGAATAATGCCCTACTGGCAGGAGGGACTGGGGTTCTGGTGGAGTTGCTGCAAGCAAGAGAGCACTGTGTGGGAGCTAGGGGGTGGAGCTGCTCTAGGATAGGAAATCCCATGTGTACATAGTGGCCAAAGCATCATTGGTTGCTAGGACACTGCGCTGTCCTAGCAACCAATGAATGCAAAGTGCAAGAGAGGTCATTAGGAGCAGCGAAACAGGGGCAGTTGTCACAGGGGAGAAGGCACAGAGCACAGGCAGTAGCAGCTGACAGGAATCATCTCTGGATTTGTTGATACCCCCCTCAGTTCCCACACTGGCTGGATGCATCCCAGGACAAGACTTAGCTAATAGGCTGGGACTGATGTTGTGTCCAGATTTCAAGTGAACAGAAACCCAGACATAAGTGTCAAAACCCATAATGTCCGGGGTCAGCCCCATACAGTTGATAACCCTATGCTCATGCCTGGTCCCATCAGTGAATGGGCTGACAAAAGCCCATGTGCCAGAATGCAGGTTCTAGTCGCCATGGCGCTGGGGATTTGGGAAAGAACCTGCAATAACGTTTGTTAAAAATCCCTGCAATGTACATAGATAACCCAGAGAGGATTTTTTTTTCTCACCATAAGTGGAGTTACTTTTTTTAAATCACTGCTCCTGGGCGAATGAATAATAAAAATAAATAGCATTGGTACATGTTCCCCAGGGCACTGCCCACCCCCATGCTATTTTTTTACACCCTCTTGCCTAGTAGTCCAGAAAATGGGTATTTTTAACCACTTGACGACTAGCGATGTTCTGGTTATACTGAGATGATGCCTGCAGCTGCAGGCATCATCCCAGTACTGTTTTTTAGAGACAATGGTGGGCTCAGTTAAAAAAGCAATCCTAGAAGCTACCTAGAAGCTGGAGTGCTTTTACAAGCAGTGGGATGTGACCACTCTCCCGTCACCTGCGGCTTTCTCGAGCTGTCACATCCCCTCGGGACACTCAATTGGCCAGCTGGTGCTTCCACCGGCTGATCATAGAGGCATACAGAGACTGGAATGGCATATGTGAGTATACATCGCTTCCGGTATCTCAGGATGTAAATGGCGCCATTTTTAAAAATGAAAAGCATTTAATCACACTGATCTTGGTGTAATCAAATGCTTTTAAGGGCAGAGTTTTATATTCCCTGTGTGTCAGGTATGTACTCACCGAGGCCGAAATGCTGAGAGCGGCTCACCTTTGCGACTTAACGCACTCCGCCCCCTGGAGGTGAGACAGCGGGGGAGGGCGCAAAGAGGCACCGGTTAACAGCGGAGAGCTAAAAGTTGATAGTAGATCAGGTGGAGCTGGTCAGCGAGCTCAGTTGGTAGGAAGTAACAGGAGGTCAGGTACCAGAGAAGTTTCAGACAACTGAAAGCAAGTTCAAGGCTGAGACTGTAAGCAGGTCCGGGATGCAAGTCAGGGTCAAGGGACTCGAAAGGGTAACAGGTCCGAAGTACAAGTCAGAGGTCAGGGGTTGGAGACCGCAGCAAATCCAGGGAGACAAGCCGGGGGTTAGGTTCAGGAGAGAGAGCAGAGTCGTTGTGTCAATCCGGGTCACAATGAGTTCAAGCACAGGTACAGGAAGAATCAACAGGCCGGAGCTGACAACAAACCAGCAACCCGTCAAGAGACTGGGGCTGGTTTACGAAGGCATGCCAGGACTCTGATTGGTGCTCGTGGATGCGCTCGTGTGCGTGCACCGTCCCGCAGAACCGCGCATGCGCCGTTCGCGCACGGGCATGCGCCGAAGTGCCACTCGGCGGCTGGCTATGCCAATCCTCTGACACTGTGACAACAATAAAAGCGATAAAAAAAAACAAAAAAACAACATTATATTACTTCCAGTTTACCTGGCTGTCAAGGGCGCCATTTTTTTAAAATCTAAAGTATTCAAAAGTACACTGATCTTGGGGTTTTGATTGCTTTCAAGTGCAAAGGAGGGATTTGGGGTCTTATTGACCCCGGGACCCTCCATAAGGCCGGGTTCCCACTGGTGAGACAAACGCTCCAATATTGGGAGCTCATGTCGCATGACGTGTGAAAATCAATGTTTCCCTATGAGAGCTGGTCCATTTGAAATGCTCCCTGCACTACTTTGGTCTGACTTTAATCCTACCTCAGCCCACTGAATATCATTGATGTCGGATTAAAGTCAGAACACTGTCTTGCATGCTTCGACTTTGGCATGCAACTTCTGCTCTGATGATCTTGAGGGGGAACTCCATGCCAAATTTTAAATGAAAAACCGGCATAGGTTTCCCCTTCAAGAGCATACCAGGCCCTTGGGTCTGGTATGGATTTTAAGGGGAACCCACCTACCCTGAAAAAACGACATGGGGTCCCCCCAAAATCCATACCAGACCCTTATCCAAGCACACAGACTGGCCGGCCAGGAAAGGGGGTGGGGACGAGCCCCCCTCCTGAACCGTACCAGGCTGCATGCCCTCAACATGGGGTGGTGGGTGCTTTGGAGCAGCCCCCCCACCCCAAAGCATCTTGTCCCCATATTGATAAGGACAAGGGCCTCTTCCCGACAACCCTGGCCGTTGGTTGTCGGGGACTGCGGGCGGGGGGGCTTATCGGAATCCGGGAGCCCCCTTTAATTAGGGGGCCCCTAGATCTCGGCACCCCCACCCTATGTGAAGGAGTATGGGGTACATCGTACCCCTACCCATTCACCTGGGGGAAAAAAGTGTTGATAAAAAAACACACTAGACAGGTTTTTAAAGTCATTTATTAGGCAGCTCCGGGGGTCTTCTTCCGACTTTGGGGGTCTCTTCCGACTCTCCGGTGCCTTATCCCCGCCCTCCAGTGCTTTCTGCCTGGCTCCTCCGCTATCTTCTGCTATCTCTTTTGCTAGTGGTGGCCCGGTCTTCTCCATCATCTTCTTCCGATGTTGACAACACTCTCTTCCACTGTAATGCCGTGTGCGCGGTGCGCAAACAATTTATATAGGCATGGGGCGTGGTCACCGGGTGATGTCATTCGGTGACCCCACCCCTTATGATGTCAAAGTCCCATCATGCCCTGGAACTGTGACATCATAGGGGGCGGGGTAACCCGGTGACCACGCCCCATGCCTATATAAATCGTTGCGCACCGCGCACACAGCATTACAGCGGGAGAAAGCGTTGTGTCAACATCGGAAGAAGACCGGGCCACCGCTAGCAAAAGAGCTGGCAGAGTGGAGGAGCCCGGCAGAAGGCAGAAAGCACCGGAGAGTGGGAGAAGAACAGGAGAGCGCGTATAGGGCACCGGAGAGCGGGAGAAGAGGCTGGAGAGAAGAGACCCCCATAGCTGCCTAATCAATGACTTTAAGAACCTGTCTAGTGTGTTTTTTTATTGACACTTTTTTCCCCCAGGTGAATGGGTAGGGGTACGACGTACCCCATACTCATTCACATAGGGTGGGGGGCCGGGATCTGGGGGCCCCCTTATTAAACGGGACTCCCGGATTCCGATAAGCCCCCCGCCCGCAGACCCGACAACAAACGACCAGGGTTGTCGGGAAGAGGCCCTTGTCCTCATCAACATGGGACAGTTGTTTGAAAAAACGCATCGCAAACACTTGCAAAACCCACCAATGTATTCTCTATGGGCTTTGCTTTAAAAATATATAATGTTTGGGGGTTCTAAGCAAAAAAATTAATAAAGAGGTGTATACAAAAAAATTGCTGGAAAATGATTGATCGCCAAGTGGTTAAAGTTTATATAACCCTGCTGGAACCAAACCCAAAGGGCAGCTTAATCAGCAAGTAAGGCCACATTTCTTCCCATCCCGCAAATAGTCAAATGATGGCCCCAAGGTGGCTCATATGACATCCTCAGCTTCCCGCTGCGTCACTCGGGAGAAAATGCGCGTGCCTGGCGGGGACATGGATCTGTGTGTGTAAACACAGATCCACGTCCTATCAGGGGAGAGACCAATGGTGTCTTCCTTGTGCATAGGGACACCGATCGGTCCCCAGTCAGTCAGAATCACTCCCTAGAGAACACCTTTAACCTCTTGATCGCCCCCTAGTGTTAACCCCTTCCCTGCCAATGACATTTATACAGTAATCAGTGCATATTTATAGCACTGTTCGCTGTATAAATGTCAATGGTCTCAAAAAAGTGTCCAAACTGTCTGCCACAATATCGCAGTCCTGAAAAAAAATTGCAGATAATCGCCATTGATAGTAAGAAAAATAAAAAATAAATCATAAATCTATCCCCTATTTTGTAGGTGCTATAACTTTTGTGCAAACCAATCAATATACGCTTATTGCGATTTTTTTTACCAAATATGTGTAGAATACATATCGACCTAAACTGAGAAAACAAATTGTAGTAAAGTAAAAGGTGGGGTGGATTCAGGTACCTGCGCTTCTTCTTACAGCGGCCCAGCGTATTTACGCTACGCCGCCATAACTTACAGGAGCAAGTGCAGTATTCATAAAGCACTTGCTCCATAAGTTGCGGCGGCGTAGCGTAAATGGGGCCGGTGTAAGCGCGCGTAATTCAAATGTGGAAGGGGGGGCGTGTTTTATGTAAATGTATGATGACCTGACGTGATTGACGTTTTGTACGGACGGCGCATGCGCCGTCCGTGTACATATCCCAGTGTGCATTGCTTCCAAGTACGGCGCAACGACGTATTGGTTTCGACGTGAACGTAAATTACGTCCAGCCCTATTCGCGAACGACTTACGCAAACAACGTAAAAAATTCAAATTTCGAAGTGGGAACGACGTCCATACTTAACATTGGCTGCGCCTCTTAATAGCAGGAGCAACCTTACGCAGAAAAAGCCTTACGCAAACGACGTAAAAAACTACCGCCGGGCGCACGTACGTTTGTAAATCGGCGTATCTAGGTAATTTGCATGTTCTACGCCGAAAACAACGGAAGCGCCCCTAGCGGCCAACGTAATATTGCACACAATTCTACGCCGCCGCATTCAAGTTACGTCGGCGGAGGAAGCCTATTTTTTTAGCGTATCTGCCTTTGAGAATCGGCGAAACGATACGCCGGCGCAGATTTAAAATTACGGCGGTTTTTTTCATTGTGTTTTTTTTCTAAATTGTCACTCTTTTTTTGTTTATAGCACAAAAAATAAAAACTGCAGAAGTGATCAAATACCACCAAAAGAAAGCTCTATTTGTAGGGAAAAATTATCAACATTTCATTGGGGTACAGTGTTATATGACCGCACAATTGTTATTCAAAGCGTGAAAATGTCCTGTATTGAAGTGGTTAAAGTTATTATTCCCCCTCTTCTCTTTTCCCTCAGACAACATCCAACTGTCTCTGCCCACCTAACTAGGGTCAGAGAAAAGAGGTTCTCCTCGATACACAGGCTCTCATTGATTGGCAGAGCCATCACTCTCTCGTGATAGTACTATCTATGTTCTCTCGTACATGAAGCAATATTAGAGCTTTTCTTGAATCTGGCGAGGATCTCCAAAGAACGATTTAAGAACTATACAGCCCACCGGGTTCCTCCTACCCTAACCGTGTCACACTACAAGCGAAAATCACTTTTTGCTCCGGAAGCGGAAGTGTTCTGTCAAATCATGGCACTTCCGGGGTCAGAAGCGCTAAATGTTTTTCCCCAGGAGCAGTGTACGAGGGGTCCAAAGTGAGCTGTCAGGAAGGGCCATCTGATACAGACGATCGGATGGCCGGAGTGACAGAGTGAATTGTGGCAGGTAAGTGGCTCTGTGCACATTATGGAGGCGATCTGAAGCTGACGGGCATCTCTGCACAAGTTTCGCTGGCAGTCCACACATACTTGCTGTATTGGAAGTTTCGGCTACTGACGTTTTTGGCTTCATTACTGCTTGTCCTCACTATATGCTGTGCTCTCCCCTCATTTCATGTACAATAAATGTGTGAGCTTACAGGGAGAGAAAGTCTCACTCGTGGATGACAGCTGACCTTAGTCTGACAACTTCTGTCACAGGTTGATCGCTGCTGTCATGTCTGCTGTGAAACTTTCTTATTCCTGTTCTGGTGACACCTGTTAGCAGTGGAAGGTGGGGGGAGGCGTTTACTAAAACTGGAGCATCTGTGCATAGTAAACAATCAGCTTCTATCTTGTTGAGGCTTTGAAAATAAAAGCTATAGGTTGGTTGACATGCTTAGCTGCTCCAGATTGTGTCCAGTCAAAGTCCAGTGTGTCTTAAGCCTTGTTTACCTTTTGCTTTACTCTCTGAAGTGTGATCCAGTGTTTGGATTACTCTTCAGGGGGCATTTGACAGGCAGTGAGGAAGTGTGGTATTGCCTTCTCACTACCTGTTTGTTTTAAAGCGGTTGTATACCCAAAATAAAAAACCTGTAAGGCAAAGGCATAATGAGCTAGTATGTCTAGCATACTAGCTGATTATCCATAACTTACCTTAGATCGAAGCCCCCGCAGCGGTCGTTGGACACGTCCTCCATGATACCCAGAGTGACTTCTGGGTATCGCCGCTCCGGTGTCTTGTCGATCTAGTTCCCCCATCGATATGGTTCCCTGCTTGACTGGGCAGGTGCAGACGAAGCCCACGGAAATCTCTGAACCTCGGGTGAAAATCCAGGCTCATTCCTTAACATCCCTGTGGATTGGAGGATGTTAAAAAAAGAGCCAGGAGGCCGAGCGAGCGCAGCGAGGAAGTGAGGCCGACTGGCCACTTACAGCAAATTCCACGTCGCCCTGAACCTCTTGCTACAGCTGCTCATGTTCGGTGATTTCCGTTGGCTCTGATTATGCCTGTGCAGTCAAGAGGGGAACCATATAAGCAGATCACTGGCACTGTGACTGGCCGGAGTGGCGATTGATGTCACTCCCGCGCATTGGCGAGAGGAACGGCACGATCCCTGCACATGCGCACATCTCCGGCAGGCTCACATTCAAGAGCAGCCGCGCTCAGTGCGCCTGCGCCGTTGTCTACGGTGCGCATGCACCTTAGACATCGGCTCCTGCTTTTCTGCTAATATCTCCTTAACCATGTAGGTTAAGGAGATATTGCAAGCACCTACAGGTAAGCCTTAATGTAGGCTTACCTGTAGGTGAAAGTACTAGCAGAGGATATACAACCGCTTTAACCCCCAAATCCTGGTCTGCTGTATTGTGCACGGTTGTGGGTGGTTGTACAAGAACCAGTTTAATGAGTTGTGTTTGACGTGTAGTAGTGCCCTAACACATTCACTAGATCAGTGCAGCCAGTCAGTGTCCGTGAGCAGCACCACACCAGTTTCACCATAAGGCATCATTCACATGGGGTACGTCAATGCGTAGGCTGTGTGAGAGGCATGTTCACCCACATATGGATGCACAAGGGTTAATGTTTCCCCATGAAGGCAGTCCCATTGATGTCAATTGGGATACAGCGGCTACTTCCAGTCTAACATCTGTGTGGGTGCAAGGCCCGAACACAGACGGTGTGAGTTCAGGAACGCATATCTGCATGGGTGTCAGATTAGGAGCAGCGACTGTGTCACAATAAATATCAGTGGGACTGCTTGCACGAGGATGCATGGAACACTTATGCATCCCCGTGCTGATAAACATGGCCTTTGCTTGGGGTACACATTGATACAGAGCGCTCATGTGAATAAGAGCTAATAGTACAGCCAGTCACAGTGTCTCCAATCATCACCACACCAATCCCAGTGTCACCAGAAGGTCTCATTCACATATTATTGCATTCCCTGTGCAAAATCCATGTTTAACTGCCCTGGTTCCATACCTTTGCAGACAGTCCCATCGATATCTATTGGGACGCAGCAGCTGCTCCCAATGTGACATGCATGAGTTTGTAGTGCAAAGCCCCAATTAAAGACAGTATGACCAGCCAGTCACAATGTCCTTAATTACCATGTCACCTGCAACAATGTTCCTGATTACCACCACACCAGTGCCACTGTTGCCATCAGAGCCGGTGCAGCCACCAACAGTGTTCTTGATCTCTACCATATCAGTACAGTGTCAGCAGAGCCAGTGCAGCCAGCAACAGCACTCCCGGTCCCTGCTACACCAGTGCAGGGTTGCCTCTGTCTGCTGCCTGTACTGACCTATTTGCACATTCCGCTGACTGCACAGTCCCAGCTATCCCTTGCAGACAACTGCACTGCTGGAACCACAAGAACTTTTTTGTTCACCGTTTGTTCAGCCTCCTATACCTACTGACCAGTAAACAAGTTCTTCCTGGGAGAAGCCACGTACCAGTAGGCTAGGCTTGTATAAATGGGAGGTACTATAGGTGATGCTATATTCTCTAAATACTCATACAGAGGTGAACTTTACAATCCATTGTTTTTGATAGAATTAGTTGATTTTTGTGATGTGGTATAAATAAGATGTACGTTGGAGCTGGGCGATTTTTGGCCCTCCAAAAAAATTTGTGATTAACTCGATTCACGATTCGAATCAAGTGTTGTGTTTTTTTTTTATGTACACGACGCTGGTCCTAAGGAGCTGCAGGCAGGAGTTTTTAGGCGAGGCTTCGGCTTAGTCCGCCGCGATCCTGGGAAAAGGCCGTGGATTAGGCCGAAGCCGCGGCCTCGCCTAAAAAATCCTGGTCGCCGCGATCCTGGGAAAAGACGAGCTGCGGGCAGAATTTTTTTAGGCGAGGCCGCGGCTTTGGCCTAGTCCGCGGAGCACCGGTCTTATGGAAAGAAAAAATCTATTTAGTCAAAGTCTGAATCGATTTGACCTCCCAACTCCATTCAAGATTCAAATCGTACGCTCAAATCTCAAAAGCTTATTCATATATAATTAATCAGGTACTAAAGGGGTGTGACCCATGTTAACACTAGACATTCCAGATAAATCCTCTGTACACTGCTATATACCCTTTCTAGCAGGGTGGATTTGATTTAAATCAAGTCTATTAGTAAAAAGGCTTGATATTTAAATCGACTCCATTTAAATCATAATTTTTAAAGAGCAGCTGTCCTCTCTGTCCTGTTGACTCACCGACAGTCCCATTCACTTTAATGGGACGGCTGGTGATGCAGTGCCTCAACAAGGTGAGGGACCTAGTTGGCAGCAGGTGCGTGGATGCTCGCTAACAGGTGAATAATATAAGAATAATCCAAATCTGTGTATATTTAGTATGTGTGAAAGGTAGAGTCTACAAACAATGGCGTGTATCTATACACATGTATCTCATAAAATTAGAATATCATCTTATGCCTCATACACACGTCGGGAAAACTGCCATGTCAGCTTTTGGCCAGGAAAACTGTCTGTGTGTATGCTCCATCACAGTTTTCCTGACAGGAAAACCGCCAGGAATCCAAGCGGGAAAAATGAGAACGTGTTCCTTTTTTTTTTTTTCGATTCCCGGCAGTCTTTTTCCCGGCAGTTTTCCTATGCGAAACACTGCAGTGGAGCATACACACGGCCGGGTTTCCTGGCCAAAGCTCTCATGGCAGTTTTCCTACCAGGAAAACCGGCCGTGTGTGGGGTAAAAAAGCTGCCGAGCAGGACAGTGGAAACGCTCACAAAACTGCCACATTTTGGAAAGAAAACACCCCAAAGTATGTATTTTTCTAATACATACATAATGAGTCTCTTTAACCACTTAAGACCCGGACCATTATGCTGGTTAAGGACCTTGCCCCTTTTTGCGATTCGGCACTGCGTCACTTTAACTGACAATTGCGCGGTCGTGCGCTTTCCCACAAATAGCTCCACTAGTGGCTCCCTAACAAAATTGGCGTCCTTTTTTTTTTTTTTTTTCCACAAATAGAGCTTTCTTTTGGTGGTATTTGATCACCTCTGCAGTTTTTATTTTTTGCGCTATAAACAAAAATAGAGCGACAAAATTCAATATTTTTTGCTATAATAAATATCCCCCAAAAATATACAAAACAAGTTTATTTTTTTCCTCAGTTTAGGCCGATACGTATTCTTCCTATTTTTGGTAAAAAAAATATCGCAATAAGCGTTTATCGATTTGTTTGCGTAAAATTTATAGCCTTTTTTCAAAATAGGGGATAGTTTTATTGCATTTTTTATGATTTTTTTTTTTTTTACTACTAATGGCGGCGATCAGCGTTTTTTTTTTATTTTTTATTTTGACTGCGACATTATGGCGGACACATCGGACAATTTTGACATGTTTTTGGGACCATTGTCATTTTCACAGCGAAAAGTGCTATAAAAATGCACTGATTACTGTGAAAATGACAATTACAGTTTAGGAGTTAACCACTAGGGGGCACTGTAGGGGTTAAGTGTATGTGTTTCTAACTGTAGAGGGGCGAGGCTGGAAGTGTGACGTCAGTGATCGTCTTTCCCTATATCAGGGAACAGACGATCACTGACATTGCCACAATGAAGAACGGGGAAGGTGTGTTTACACTCGCCTCTGCCCATTCTTGAGCTCCGGTGACCGATCGGAAGAGGACGTACAGGTACGTTCTTGTGCCCAGCCGTGCCATTCTGCCGACGTATATCGTCGTGAAGGGGTCCTTAAGTGATTAAAATGTCCCTCCCCCCCTTATTTGTCTTGTTTATTGTTATTACTGAGCAGCTCCCGCTGCTTACAATGAAAGTCAGTTAGCCAATTGGGAGAGGGGGCTGACTGAACCACAGCTCCGTGAATGAATGGACACGGAGCTGCATCTTGGTTTGGGTGCCTCCACAACAAACTGCTTGCTGTAGGGGCACTCAACAGGAAGGAGGGGCAATGAGCACAGAGGAGGACCTGGGAGGCTCTTTGCAAATCCACTGCAACAGGGCAGGTAAGTATGACGTGTGTTTTTATATAAAAAAAATAACAAAAAACAAGACTTTGCAATCACTTTAACCACTAGAGCACCGGGCCATCGTCAAATGACGGCTCCACGGTGACTCTGAAAATTCAACAGGACGTCAATTGACGTCCTGTATTCTTGCGGCCACTGGGGGGCGCGCCCGGCGCGTCCCCGAGATGCCGATGCGCGTGCCTGGCGGTCGCGATGTCCGCCAGGCACTCGGAATCGGCGGCTACAGGGACAAGACGTGAAGCTCTGTGTGTAAACGCAGAGCTCCACGTCCTGTCAGGGGAGAGAGGAGACCGATCTGTGTCCCTTGTACATAGGGACATAGATCGGTCACCTCCCCCAGTCACCCCCCTTCCCCCACAGTTAGAACACAATTTAGGTATACATATTAACCCCTCCCTCACCCCCTAGTGTTAACCCCTTGAATGCCAGTCACATTTATACAGTAATTAGTGCATATTTATCGCATTAATCGCTGTATAAATGTGAATGGCGCCAAAAACGTGTCAAAAGTGTCCGATGTGTTCGCCGCAATGTCACGGTGACAGTAAAAAAATCGCAAATCGCCGCCAATACTAGTAAAAAAATTAATAAAATAAAAATGCCATAAATCTATCAGCTATTTTGTAAACGCTATAACTTTTGCGCAAACCAATCAATATATGATCATTGCGATTTTTTTTTTTTTTACCAAAAATATGTAGAAGAATACATATCGGCCTAAACTGAGGAAAAAAAACGTATTTTTAAAAAAAAATTGTGATATTTATTAAATAAAAAAGTAAAAAATAGTGTTTTTTTTTTAAATTGTCACTCTTCTTTTGTTTATAGTGCAAAAAACAAAAACCGCAGAGGTGATCAAATACCACCAAAAGAAAGCTCTATTTGTGGGAACAAAATGATAAAAAAATTGTTTGGGTACAGTGTAGCACGACCGCGCAATTGTCATTCAAAGTGCGACAGTGCTGAAAGCTGAAAATTGGCTTGGGCAGGAAGGGGCGTAAGTGCCCAGTATGGAAGTGGTTAAAGTGTAAGTCCACCCTAAAACTAACATTTCTGCATCTACAGATATCCACTATCTAATTCTAACCCATCTAGCACTGTAAATAAGAAATCGGTATATGTACCCTTTTTCTGAAACCGATCCGACCTCCAGTGGTGGAAGCTCTGCATGGCTGTGAAATGAATGGGGAGTGACACCACCCATAGACTTACAGTAATGATCCGCCTCCGTATGTCCCCCCTATGGGGGGAGCGGATGAACATGGACCGTATGTCCTTGTTCATCCGATCCGCTCTGCAGACGGAAGAAACAATAGGATCTTCTTCCGTCCGCAAAATCGGATGTTTGCGGAGGCGGACGATTAAGGGTTGTCAGCGTATGTTCATCCGCTGACACCCGCAATCACATATGGACCAATGTATGTCCCTTTTTCATCCGCAAATGGATGGATGAAAAAGCGGACATGCGGTCCGCACGTGTGAAAGGGGCATTTGGCTTCCGTTGTCGGACGTGTCCACTGCACCTGCCTCCACAGAGGCGAGTGCAGACAGCTCCGCATGCAATCAGATCAGCTGTAGAAAAGCTATGTAGACTAATTTTCTTCTCTTACAGGGTTAGATAGGTTAGCGTTGGATCGTGGATATCTGTAGATGCAAACATTTTAATTTTAGGATGGACTTCTACTTTAAGTCCTGCTTTATACTGAATTATGTCAGCATGATACCTATGTGCTTTCTATTTGTTTTGTGCCACTAGTTGCACAGGTGGAGAAGGCCTGCCAGAGAGGAATGAGCCTTCATTCACACTACTGATACTACTCATATACTCAGGCATTGCTCATATGTGCATTTGTCACACATTTTGCACATCAGGCAGCCTTTTCATGTTGGTGAGCTGCCCTACACAGGACTGGGTGCCCATGCATTTTTCTGTATTCATCAAGTGTTGTATAATATGTAATGTGATGGGCGTCACTTTTGGGCGCAGGGTGACCAAGAATATAATGAACGCTGAGAATATGATTGGATTACTTCAAATGGGACAGTAATATTAATTAATTAACAATATCTCTCAAGAAATATGAAGATTTTATCCCCTGTACACTGTGAGGTCTATGACCAGGAAGTATAACTCCTAATATGGGCATTCCAGGAAGTTCAATGTAAGAGGCCGACTGTCTATTGCTTAACGATGTTGCTTTTGTCTGGATAAGTAAATTGTGTTAATCTGGTCTGAGGCAGCTTTTCCATTCACCTATTAAGTGTGCTAATGAACTCACCTGTTTAAGGCTGGGTTCACACTATACTACACGACAGCAGTACAACTTTCATCATACTTTGCTCTGCGACATCTTTCCTACATCGGTCCTACATCCATCCGACTTTCATGAACAGGATACTACTTTGATTCGACTTTGTGATAGTCTGACTTGTTTTTTGACCAATCAAAACAATCCCAGAGTGAGATAAATTCTTTTTACTGCTGCTGTAATCACATGTCGGATGTCAAAAGTCGGATGGTAAGGACAAGGCTCCTATATTGGTCCGACTTCAATGATATTGAATGGGCTGAAGTAGGATCAATGTCACAAAGTAGTACAGGGAGCATTTTCAAAGTTGAACCGACTTGTGTCGGACCAGTTAAGACGGCTCCCATAGGGAAACATTGATTTTCACACGTCATGCGACATGAGCTCCCAATGTCAGAGCGTTTGTCAGACCAGTGTGAACCCGGCCTAAGGGATGTATTGACACTCAGAATAATGTGTATTGGGGGCTCGTTATGTAACCATTGTGTGATGTTGTGGGTGGATCCGGGTCATCGTTCATGTGGTGACTGTAGTATTCTCAAGTGTATATAAAAAGTCTGTATTCCTTTCAATAAAGAGTCTGATTCCTGCTTGACCCTCAATACAGAGCCTCGTCTCGTACTTGGGGGAGGGGAGGGGGCGGGCTAAAGAGAATTATTCGTATGGGTTTCTTGTTCGGCTGATTGGAGTGTTCGGTAGCTGCATTTTGTATTTGGGGATGTCCTATACTACTTTAACCCCTTTCATACTCGGGATGTCGCTGCATGTAATAACGCTCTTGCTTGATATGTTTGTGGTGCCATTTAACAAACAAAATCATCCTACGCTAGGGTCAATGCGGGCTAAAGTAAATATTATACTGTTTCTCATTCCTTGGAGGTAACAAGCATTAAACCCTTGCAGGGCTGTTGGGGGGGGGGGGGATGTCTTTCCAGCAGGCAGGCTGTACTGTATTACAGCTTACCACTACTTGGATGTGGTGGCTGCATTTCTTTTTTTATTTTTCAGGCTTTTTCTTTTCCTTTACCTGGTTATTTTGCCAGTGACATACTTCCTATCCTAGGGGGATTTGGTAACACTTTCTCACTGTACCTTTTGAGAAACAGTGCTGTCACCCTATGAAGGAACTGTTTAAACACCCCCCCCCCCTTTCATCCCCATAACCTAGGGGAGGCTCCCATTTGCTAGGAAAGGAAGCAACATCTTTCTGTCTGTCAGTAAAAAAGGAGGGAGCAAATCCTATAGGAACAAGCAGGAAGCCTCTTTGCCATCCTACCATGGGTGATTTTAACAAATCGCTAGTGATCGTTTCCTGTCTGAAATCAGCTTTAAGTGCAAGTTTGTGCTAAAACTAAAATCCCTGCCATCAACATTCTAACACTAACCTATCTAGCCCTGGGAAAGAAAATCATACATACGTTTTCTGCAGACCCAATCTCCAGCAGCGGAAGCTCTGCTGAGACCAGATCTGACAACGGCTGTGACATGAATAGCAGTCACCCATATTATTGGTTACTGTGGGCTTCCATTGTTGGATGTGTCCTCTACACCCGCCTCTACAGGGAAGCCGCGGCTGAACGTTCAGCGTGCGATCAGAGCTTCCGCCGCTGGTGTTTGGGTCGGATCGCCTGCAGAAAAGGTATGTATGCTGATTATTTTTTATAGGGCTAGATACATTAGTGTTAAGGCCCGTACACACGATCTGAAAATCGGATGGAAAAATTTGTATGACGAGCTGTCTGCAAATTGTCAAATCATTAGTACGGTGCTCTCGACAGCCCATTTTTGCTTTTTCGTCAGACAAGCTATACAATTTTTGTCGGATGTGAACGTAAAAAATTAATCATAAAAGCAAGACTATGCATTCTCAGAAACAAAAGAACATATACAAAACCATTCAACACATTGTCACTTCTGACGTTGTATTCTGTCGTACAATTTTTTTTTTATTTATTGTAAGTAACCTCTTCACTTTTGACATGAGATTAGCATGTCACTAAAAAAAAACGGATGTTCGATCGTCTGAAAAGCTAAGCGTGTGTGTGTATGAAGCTTAAGAATGTTGGTGACTATAGATGAAGGGATTTTAGTTTTTAGCATGGACTTCCACTTTAATATTTTTAATCCTTCCCCACTCTCCAGAACATAAAGGTTTTCATGGGCCATACATACTAAATTTGTTAACGTATGCAATTAAAATTATGCATTGAATAAAAGGTTGCATAACTGGAAACTGCATGTTAGAATAATTGGGAACAGAGAGAGGTTATATCTCCAAATGTATACGCAAGTGGAAACTTGTCCTGCAAATAGTCAGGTTTGTCCCATCCCTTTCTGCTGCCCGTTCCTGAACATCTCTTTTGGCAAGTGCAGCCACTCCTTACAATAGTGCCTCATGCACACTTAAGCTCAAACGCCTGTTTTACAAGCGTTTATCCTTAAAAAGGCAGATTAAAAAAAGTCAAATTCACTTAAAATAAATAATAATAAATGCACCTTTTATGCAGGTAAAAAAAATGTGCCTTTTACATATATTTTTTTTTTTTCTTCTGGTAATCGCCTTGAAAGCATTGCGCCTACGACCACTGTGGGTGCCATGTACGACTCCTACAGACTGTCAGTGTAATCTACAAATGCTGGATGGAAACCCCCCCCCCCCCCCGGCCATAAGAGGGATTACGTTGGTCAGTTTTAGCATGTATTTCAATATGCGTGAACTAAAAATCCCTGTTATACATTTCCATAGTTTGCTGGAAGGAGTGTATAGTGGTGTGCAGAGGTTCCATACAGAATTTGTAGTGTTAATATGTGGCCACAGCCCTTTAGCACCTGATGGTTTAAATCGGCCTTTTTTTAACCAAGGTGCCTTCAGGTTTCTTCATACAAGGTGGGTAAAGCCTGCCTTTAATTACCCAAAAGGAACAAGTTTTTATTGTGCACCATTGCAACCTTCTTAACTAATGACATCAGTTGATAAGGAGGACAATGCGCAACTGCACGGCATCCTTGTTTGACCCTCTTTTTGCCGCTCTCCATCAGCACTGGGGTCACATAAGCTGAGTGAAGCAAAGAAACTGAGAAAGAAGAGAAACATTGGAATTTGTCATTACTGGTGTGCAAATGTGTTTTCTGTGGAAAAATATATCATCTCTAACAGGTGTCCTAGGTGTTGCTCCATTATGTAAAGCTTATAGTTTTAGCTTTTTTTTTACATTTTTAGAATGGGGTGCCTAGAGATTGTCAACCTTTTTTCAATCATGGTACCCTTTAAAATTCTGCACAAACACTGGTTTAAATACA
The DNA here is from genome assembly GCF_905171775.1 of Rana temporaria. Lineage (NCBI taxonomy): Eukaryota > Metazoa > Chordata > Amphibia > Anura > Ranidae > Rana > Rana temporaria. The sequence goes on from NC_053490.1 coordinate 342,581,731, forward strand.
TGTACTGTACAAGCTTTTGGGATTTGAGCACTCGAAAAATGTAAATATCGTGCAAAAGTTAATTTTATTTCACTAATGCAACTTAAAAGGTGAAACTAATATGAGATAGACTCATTACATGCAAAGCAAGGTAGTTCAAGCCGTGATTTGTCATAATTGTGATGATTGTGAATTTGGGGTTTTCATTGAGCTGTAATCCATAATCTCAGAATATTAGAATATTGTGAAAAGGTGCAATATTCTAGGCTCAAAGTGTCCCACTCTAATCAGCTAATTAAGCCAAAACACCTGCAAAGGGTACCTGAGCTTTTAAATGGTCTCTCGGTCTGGTTCAGTAGGAATCACAATCATGGGAAAGACTGCTGACCTGACAGTTGTGCAGAAAACCATCATTGACACCCTCCATAAGGAAGGAAAGCCTCAAAAGGTAATTGCAAAAGAAGTTGGATGTTCCCAAAGTGCTGTATTAAAGCACATTAACAGAAAGTTATGTGGAAGAAAAAGGTGCACAAGCAGCAGGGATGACCACAGCCTGGAGAGGATTGTCAGGGAAAGGCCATTCAAAAGTGTTGGACTTTCACAAGAAGTGGACCGAGGCTGGAGTCAGTGCATCAAGAGCCACAGATGGATTCTGGACATGGGCTTAAAATGTTGTATTCCTTTTGTCAAGCCACTCCCAAACAATTACAGAAATGTCTTACCTGGGCTAAAGAAAAACAGATCTGGTCTGTTGCTCAGTTTCTCATTTGGAAACCAAGGACCCAGAGTATGGAGGAAGAATGGAGAGGCACACACTGCAAGATGCTTGATGTCCAGTGTGAAGTGTCCAATGTGAAGTTTCCAGTCTGTGTTGATTTGGGGAGCCATGTCATCTGCTGGTGTTGGTCCACTGTGCTTCATTAAAGTGGTTGTAAACCCTTTTAGACTACTTCTACCTATAGGTAAGGCTTGCCTATAGGTAGTGAAAATATCTCCTAAACGTGCAACGTTTAGGAGATATTTCACTCGTAGTCCGCCAAAAATCCCAACGACTCATGCCCGAGGAAGAAACAAAACTAAATGCAGTTTCTTCCCCAGCCTGTGCCGTAAATGGTGGCTCTTGTGTGCATGCGCGGGAGTGATGTCACGCGGCTCCGGTGAATCACAGAGCCGGAGTCCGCAGCACGGAAGGAAGAGGGGACAGAAGATGGACGCTGCCTACACAGGGGACATCGCTGGATTCTTTTGCAGGTAATTGGCATATAATGGGCTAGTATGCGATGCATTTGCATTGGGCTAGAGAGGAAGTAAAACCCATCAGACGTTTTTCCAGCAGCGTTTTTGAACTTTTTTGCAGCTTATAAACGCCACTCCATGTTATTCAATGGACAAATACACATCATGTCGATTTTGAGCTGTAACGGGCATAAGTTCCCCAAAAAAAAATAGACGCGGGCAAAAGGTGTTAAACACAATTTAACGAAGCATAACGCTGTATACAGAGCGCTAATCCTCGTCTGGGTTTCTCTGCCTCTTCAAAATCAATGGTTTGCTATGGAATCCCATTGATTTGAATAGAAGTCGCACCAGAAACCAGCTCAAGATGATCCGACTTGTGGTGTGACTTGTGTGCTGAGAATATTGAAGAGGAACTCCACCAAGATGTAAAAATTATTTTGCGTGAGGTTTCCCCCGCCCCTCCCAAGACGATGCCAGACCATTTGGTCTGGTATGGACCTTAAGGGGAACACCCATGCCCCAAACAAATGGCGTGGGGTTCCCCCCAAGATCCATACCAGACCCTTATCTGAGAAAGCAGCCCGGCAGGTCAGGAAAGGGGGGGCGTGTGAGCGCCCCCCCACACCCTAAAGCACCTTGTCCTCATGTTAAGGAAAAGGGCCTCTTCCTGACAACCCTTACCGTTGGTTGTCGGGGTCTGTGGGCAGATGCTTAGCGGAATCTGGAAGCCCCCTTCCCTAGGTGAATAAGTATGGGGTACATAGTACTCTTACCCTTTCACCAAAAAAAAAATTGTCAAGAATAAACACTACACAGAAACTTTAAGTATTTTATTATGGCAGCTCCAGCTTTTCACCCTCTTCTGGCAATGTCTTCTCCCTCTACTGGTCCTTCTCCCCTCTCCGCTGCCTTCTCTCTGTTTTGCCGAGTTGCCTCGCTTTTTGCCAGGTCTTTTCCCTCTGTTCTTCTTTTGATGTTGACTCAACGCGATCTTCCGGTGTAATGCAGGGTCTGCCGTGTGCTAGGACTTGTATTGGCATGGCGGCGTGGCCTAATGCCAATATAAGTTCTAGCACACAGCGGACCCAGCATTACATCGGGAGATCGTGTCAACATCGGAAGAAGAACCGAGGGAAAAGACCTGGCAAAAGAGCGAGTAGACAGCGGAGAGAGCTTTTTTTTGGTGGTATTTGATCCCCTCCTTCTTCCCCTTCTTCTTTCTTTATTCTTCTTTTTTTTTTTGTTTTTTTTTTTTTTTTGTTTTTTGCGCTATAAACAAAAATAGAGCAACAATTTTGAAAAAAAATACAATATTTTTTGCTATAATAAATATCCCCCAAAAATATATACAGTGAGGAAAATAAGTATTTGAACACCCTGCTATTTTGCAAGTTCTCCCACTTGGAAATCATGGAGGGGTCTGAAATTGTCATCGTAGGTGCATGTCCACTGTGAGAGACATAATCAAAAAAAGAATTCCAGAAATCACAATTTATGATTTTTTAACTATTTGTATGATACAGCTGCAAATAAGTATTTGAACACCTGTCTATCAGCTAGAATTCTGACCCTCAAAGACCTGTTAGTCTGCCTTTAAAATGTCCACCTCCACTCCATTTATTATCCTAAATTAGATGCACCTATTTGAGGTCATTAGCTGCATAAAGACACCTGTCCACCCCATACAATCAGTAAGAATCCAACTACTAACATGACCAAGACCAAAGAGCTGTCCAAAGACACTAGAGACAAAATTGTACACCTCCACAAGGCTGGAAAGGGCTACGGGGAAATTGCCAAGCAGCTTGGTGAAAAAAGGTCCACTGTTGGAGCAATCATTAGAAAATGGAAGAAGCTAAACAAGACTGTCAATCTCCCTTGGACTGGGGCTCCATGCAAAATCTCACCTCGTGGGGTCTCAATGATCCTAAGAAAGGTGAGAAATCAGCCCAGGACTACACGGGAGGAGCTGGTCAATGACCTGAAAAGAGCTGGGACCACCGTTTCCAAGGTTACTGTTGGTAATACACTAAGACGTCATGGTTTGAAATCATGCATGGCACGGAAGGTTCCCCTGCTTAAACCAGCACATGTCAAGGCCCGTCTTAAGTTTGCCAATGACCATTTGGATGATCCAGAGGAGTCATGGGAGAAAGTCATGTGGTCAGATGAGACCAAAATAGAACTTTTTGGTCATAATTCCACTAACCGTGTTTGGAGGAAGAAGAATGACGAGTACCATCCCAAGAACACCATCCCTACTGTGAAGCATGGGGGTGGTAGCATCATGCTTTGGGGGTGTTTTTCTGCACATGGGACAGGGCGACTGCACTGTATTAAGGAGAGGATGACCGGGGCCATGTATTGCGAGATTTTGGGCAACAACCTCCTTCCCTCAGTTAGAGTTTTGAAGATGGGTCGAGGCTGGGTCTTCCAACATGACAATGACCCGAAGCACACAGCCAGGATAACCAAGGAGTGGCTCTGTAAGAAGCATATCAAGGTTCTGGCGTGGCCTAGCCAGTCTCCAGACCTAAACCCAATAGAGAATCTTTGGAGGGAGCTCAAACTCTGTTTCTCAGCGACAGCCCAGAAACCTGACTGATCTAGAGAAGATCTGTGTGGAGGAGTGGGCCAAAATCCCTCCTCCAGTGTGTGCAAACCTGGTGAAAAACTACAAGAAACGTTTGACCTCTGTAATTGCAAACAAAGGCTACTGTACCAAATATTAACATTGATTTTCTCAGGTGTTCAAATACTTATTTGCAGCTGTATCATACAAATAAATAGTTAAAAAAATCATACATTGTGATTTCTGGATTTTTTTTTTTTGATTATGTCTCTCACAGTGGACATGCACCTATGATAACAATTTCAGACCCCTCCATGATTTCCAAGTGGGAGAACTTGCAAAATAGCAGGGTGTTCAAATACTTATTTTCATCACTGTAAAACTTTTCCTCCATTTTAGGCCGATACGTATTCTTCTACATATTTTTTGGTTAAAAAAATCGCAATAAGTGTTTATTGATTGGTTTGCGCAAAACTTAGTGTCTACAAAATGGGGGATAGTTTTATGGCATTTTTATAAAAAATTTTTTTTTTTTACTAGTAATGGCGGCGATCAGCTTTTTTTTTTTTTTTTTTTTTTAATCGTGACTGCGACATTATGGTGGACACATCGGACATTTTTTACACCATTTTGGGACCATTGTAATTTTTACAGCGATCAGTGCTATGATAATGCACTGATCGCTGTAAAAATGACACTGGCAGTAAGAGTTAACTTGTAGGGGGCGCTGAAAGGGTTAAGTGTGACCTAGGGAGTGCTTCTAACTGTTAGGGGGCATGGCTTGCCGTGACACGTCACTGATCGCTGTTCCTGATGCCAGGTAAAAGACGATCAGTAACATGTCACTAGGAAGAACGGTGACATGTCGTGTTTACACTAACAATGTGATAGGCAGTCAATATAAAGCTGTGTGTGTTTTTATATATATATATATATATATATATATATATATATAATTATGACTTTTGGGCAAACTAATCAATATACGCTTATTGGGATTTTATTTTTATCAAGGACTACATTTTATGACAAAATTTGAGTTCATTAGAAATTTTTTTGTAACAAAAAGTAAAAATAAATGTTTTTATTTTTTTATATTGGAAAAATATAAAAATTCCAATGGTGATCAAATGCCATCAAAAGAAAGCTCTACTATTGAAATTGTCTATAACGCAATGTATAGTCGAGACATTTGTTCTTTCTATTGTAAACCTTAATAAAAATTATTGAAACTAAAAGAAAGCTCCATTTGTGGGGGGGGGGGGGGGGGGTGGAGAAAGGACACAAATTTTATTTGTGTACAGCATTGCATGACTGCGCAATTTTCAGTTAAATTAGTGCAGTGTTCAATAGTAATAAATGCTCTGGTCAGGAAGGGGGTAAAATGTTCTGGAGGTCAACGCCAAATGCATTAACACGCAAAAATGCAGCGTTTGACACTTTTTTTTTTTTTTTATTCTGCTGCATTTCCACCATAGGAGAAAATGCACCTAAAAAATAATACATTGTGAATCTGACCTAAAGGAAACATTTGGGTGTACGTTTTATTAAAGCAGATCTATAACCACAAGGAAAAAAAAAGCTTGTTGAATCCCTCAGCAGTTTTCTTTCATTCACTTTTTTTTTTATTCTTTACGTAAGAGAGAAAACCTAGTACAACATCTCTAGTACAGTCACATCTTATATATGCCATAACCCCTGTAGTATCCTATGAGTCTACTTTTTCCCTGTACACTTATACCTCCAAGCCAGGCTTAGTCGTTTCCTCATATTTCTATTGTTCCCCACAGCCTCTCCAACAGCAATCTGAGGCATCCGGGATTTTTTTTTTTTTTTAAGAGCCGAACGGGTGCAATACCAACTTGTTAGTAACTTCTAGTTGGATTCCTGTATTTTCGTACACCTAGATGATTTTAATGACGGGTGCATAATATTTTGGCGTTGAGCTGGTGTGAAAGTTTGGTCAAGGTCTCTCCCACTTTTTCAAGCAAGGTATTATAAAGACCTCAGTCGGTGTTGTTGGCCGTGCGTACATCCTTGAGACAATGCGGGGAAGGGGCTCTCCTTCCTCACAGTATGCTTCAAATTTTGTACCCAGCTGTCTATAGTCCTCCGTGGGTCCCAAGGTTTTCAGAAAGTGTCGTACCTGTCGTGCCTGCCAGAAGGGAATTTTGTACTGTCCTCCCTGTTGTCAGTAAATCTATAGTTGGCCAGTTATCGCCAGTCAGAAAATGTGAGGCTTGGAAACGGCCTTTCTCCTTTAGTTTCCCAAACACTTGTGACTCTAAGCCGGGGGGGATATGGGAAATCCGGATTTCCCAATATGGGGAGCAAATGAGATTGTTTAGGTGAGAATCTGGGGTTCTGGCTGATCTTAAAGCCTATTTGTAGTGTGGGGCCTATATCGTAGGATGTATTTTTAGCAAAGATGGAATGGATGTGTAACACCATACAGCTCTGTTTAGTGGGATAGGGCTCACTTGTTCCATGGTCGTCCAAAGTTTGTATTCTCCATGTCTGCACCAGTCAATTATTCTGCCAAGCTGGGTTGCTCGGTAATATTTATATAAATCTGGCAGTGTCAGCAGTACTCTGCTGATCCTTGGACGCTTGCTTGCCCAGATAAATTTAGTGAACATGGCACAAATTTGACTGAAGTAGGCCTTGGGAATAGCAATAGGTAATGCCTGAAAAAGATACAAGAACTTTGGAACTATATTCATCTTTATGATACATCTACCGAACCATGAGTGCGTACCTCTACTCCACTTATCTAAAGTGAGTTCTAACTGCTTTGAGTAGCGGTGGGAAATTCAGTCCAAAAGTAGCTGTTATATTCGGTGGGACATATATGCCCAAATACTTTAGTGCCAATGTTGTCCACTTGAACTTAAAGTTAAGCTGTAGGGTGCTACGGACGAGGTTCGGCAGAGCCACCCCCATTGCCTCCAACTTAACTGTAATTTATTTTTAAATTCGATAGCGCCCCATATTGTTCAAACTCTTTCATAAGATTTGGTAGTGACACGTGAGGGCTGGAGAGTTGAGAAAAGTAAGTAATCCGCATTTGCGAACACTTTATAATTGTGTCCTCCCAATCCAAGCCCCACAATGTCGGGATTCTGTCGAATTTTGTTCAGCAGAGGCTCTAACGTGAGAGCAAATGGAGGCAAAAGGGGGCAGCCCTGTCTGGTTCTATTTGTAATTGGAATTTTTTTTTTTTTTTTAATACACCCCATTTGCCTTGACTAGGGCCTGTGGTGAGGAGTACACTCCAGCCACCCAGTGTAGCATTTGGTCTTCCAGGCCAATATATCTTAGGACTCCCATCATGAATGTCCAATTGACCCTATCAAATGCCTTTTCTGTATTTGTGCTCAAAAAAACGCTAGGTGTCTTTGTTTGATTTGCATAATGGACCAGGTTTATTACCTTAATAGTATTGCCCCTAGCTTTGCGTGTAGGGACAACCCCCACTTGGTCCAGGTGGACCAGCTGGGAAAGCTGGGGTTGTGATCGGGCGGCCAATATTCTTGTGAATATTTTCAGGTCTACAGTTTAAAATCAGTTGATAGCTACCACAGTCTCCGGATTCTTATTCCGTCCCCCTCATATATTGTAATACTGCTTTTGCCTTAAAACGCAGAGGGTCATATATCTGCCGTCTAAGGTGGGCTAATTTCTTCCCCAGAGCGGTTTCTGGTGTCCTCTTATGTTGTGACTCTAGTCCCTAATAGATATTTAAGCTTACACAAGGTGTAGGGAAATCACGGAGGGGGGGAATAGAGTACACTTAGGGGAGAGGGTGAAGAGGGTATGGGTGGATCAGGGGGGTACAGAAAGGGCACAAGAACCTGATCTCTAGTAGAGGGGGGGATACATAAATAAATACATACATACATACATACTTTTTTTTTTTTTTAGCACATGAGTAAACGGGGATAGGAAGAAGAGAGAAAAGGGGTACAGGAGGAGTAAGGGGATATAAGATAAGGCACCATCCCCCAATTCCCATCTTCAGGAAATCATCCGTGGAGAGAAAGAAGAGGGGGGGATTTTTGTGAAGAATGGGGAGAGGAATGGGGGAAGGGAAGTATGGAAGGAGTGGAATGCTATACTTTTGAAAGACCAGGGGGGGACCCCCCCCCCAGGGTCATATTTTAAGTGCCGCAACAAAATACAATTACTAGTAGATGGTTGGGAGGAGGGGAGGGGGGGGAGTTTGGCGGAAACCCGATAAGGGATTAAATAGAGATGCAAACACATACTATGGGTAATTAAACAGTTAAGGAGAGGGGAAAAAGAAACAAAGACTATCTTATGCATTGGTATGATGGCCCCCTAGAATATAAGCAAAGGATGTCACTAAATTAACGACGACCATATAATGTCATACACACTATATCTTGTATGAATACCTAATGAATAGAATTATGTATGGTATATGGGGGAGGACACCAGGGGGTGAGTAATACCCCAGGGGTTAATTGGGCCATGCATGGAGTTCATTAGCTGAAGAAAGATGGGTACGACTTTTAATATCAACTATCCTGCAGGTAGATATTTGATATAATGGGTGAGCCCCCTTTTCATGCCTTGGCGCTCCTCCCTCTTTTTCCTACACTAATGGGGGTCAGAGGAGGGGAGGGAATTTTTTTTGTTTTTGGCGATAATTGGCCAGTTCGGAGATGGCGAAGCCTATAGAGGGGGTGACCGGGAGAAAAAGATGTAGTTAAGAGAAGGGAAATGGGGAAGATCCCCTGCCCGCTTGTGTGTGGGGGGGGAGGGGCAAGGACGATTGACACCGCCTCCATCCTTGCCCTCCGCCCTTTACCGGGTTACACGGGAAGAGAGGGGACTGGGGGAAAGAGGAGGAAATAAAAGGTGTATAAAGTATACAAGTCTGAGAAGTACTACATTAGATAAATAAAATATGTTTATGAAGACTGCTGGAGGCAGGCGGGAGGAGCCCCTCCCCTTCAGCTATTTTGTCTATTCACCCCCCCCCCCCATACTGAACACCTACGGGAAACTAAGAACCCATAAGTAGGTGCCAGGGGGATCTAAATTTCATTGCCTTTTTTTTTTTTTAAATATACATCCCGGCCTAGAGAGGATGGAGGGGCTGCGTGTGACCTCCTTAAATGCCAAGGGACTTGCGATTTGAAACACTCTAAAACTGACGTAGGATTTGTGCAAGAAACTCACTTTAAGGAAGGGGGGTCTTCATATTCTCCAGAATAGATTCTTCCCCTGCGTATACCACACCTCCAATCAAGAGGCTAAAACCAAAGGAGTCACTATCCTAATCTCCATCCAAATTCCATGGTCCCTTGTGGATAAATGTGTTGACACAGGGAGGCGATCTCTTTTTCTTAAAGGATTAATCGGGAGCGTAAAAGTGACCTTGGCAACTATTTACGCACCGAACGTGCACCAAGATAGTTTGCTGGCCAAAGTCCTATCAAGGTTGATGGAGTTTGGGGAAGGGAAACTGGGGGGGGGTTTTAATGTCCCCTTGTACCCCAAAATAGATACTTCTACAGGCGTTTCCTTGGTCCCTAGTGGAACCAGGAGGCGGATCCTATGGAAACTCCACGAGCTCCAATTGGTAGACGTTTGGCGTATCCTGCACGCGGGGGAGAGGGACTACACTTTTTTTTCCAATCCCCATTAAAAAAATATATTCCAGAATTGATTTCTTTCTGGTCCTCCACCAGTTACTCCCCACCGTGCAGGATATATCAATGGGAACTATCACTGGTCAGACCATGCGCCAGTTACGATCACACTTTCCCTGTCTGGTCCGTCCCATTTCTTGGAATGGAGATGGTGGCTGAACAAAAGCTTATTACACTCCCCTGAATCCGAGAGGATCTGATTTAAAGAAATCACAATGTACTTTCAGTTAAATGATACCACGGGGAGTGACCCAGGAATTGTATGGGAGGCCCATAAAGCAGTAATCCGATTTTAATCAAACATGGCTCCCGAGTAAAGAAGGCTCGAGAAGAGCAAATAAAGAAACTGCTGGAAGAGATTCAGGGACTAGAGGACACCAGAAACCGCTCTGGGGAATGATATCAGACCTTCTACGTTTTAAGGCAAAAGCAGTATTGCAATATGGGAGGAGGACCGCATATGAATCTGGAGACAAGTGTGACAAACTGTTGGCAAGGAAATTGAAGGAGCTACAGACTCGGTCATATATACCCCCATATTGGATTAAATGGTGGCCAAAAAATCTCAATGCCAAAGGGCATTGCGCAGGATTTTGGGGGGAGTATTACTCCTCACTGTACAACCTGACAGCCCCCACTTTGCCAACCTTGTCTCTGGAAGAATATCTATCCTCTGCACAACTGGCTCTCTTGCCATCTCCAGCCCGCAATAAATTAGAAGCACCTATCATTACTGAGGAAGTATTCACAGTAATGAAAATGATAAAACGTGGAAAGACACCTGGCCCGGACGGCTTTACCACACAGTATTACAAAAGTTTTTTCCACTGCTAGGCCCTTGCATGATTAAAGCATTCAATGCATTAGGACAAACTGATCCCCCCACCAGACGCATTAAGAGCCCATATCTGTCATCCTGGAAGAAGGGAAGGATCCATCATACTGCAGTAGCTATCGACTGATTTCGCTATTAAATGTAGACCTGAAAATGTTCACAAAAATATTGGCCGCCCAATCACACCCCCAGCTTTCCCAGCTGGTCCACCTGGACCAAGTGGGGTTTGTCCCTACATGCAATGCTAGGGACAATACTATTAAGGTAATTTAACCTGGTCCATTATGCAAATCAAACAGACACCTAGCGTTTTTCTTTATCGTACATCACTGGACACATAGTCTAGTAATTACTAAGTGGGTTATATTCCTTTTGTAATCAATTAGACAGGAAGTTTCCTCCCTATATAACCCCTCCCATACTGGGAGCGCCTCAGTTTTTTCGCCAGTGTCTAAGGTGTTGGTCACGAGTGACGTTGTGCTCTAAAGAAGCTCCACTGGAGGGATCCATGCTGGATTTAAATAGCCTCCATAAAAAACAGATCCATCCAAAGTGCCTTGGGCCAAAGTGGATGGTACCGGGGGCCTCGTATCCGAAGCACAAGGTTTTTGCCTGTAATGCCTCTCTTCGGAGGGCTGGATTCCAGTACTTTGGTTATAACCACATACCAAAAGATTTCTGATGCGGTACAGGTCCAGGGGAGTGGAAACTCTGTCTTGGATCCCGGTCCCTGAAGGTCTGTTGACTTAACCCGCGGTGATGGGTGAAGATTGGGTCTGTCTGTGCTCAGCAGTATCCTGCAACGGGGATAAGGTAAGTGAAGACAATCCTAGGTAAATACCTTAAGGATTGTCTTCCATGAGTAACTGCATGTCTTATCTGTTTTCCGCCACTAGAGGCTGTAAAGAGACATACCTGGTGTTTCGCTTGCCATGCTCTCCAGGAGCGAAAGCTCAGTGTTAGCCGGTCTGTTGAGCGGCTCACTTCCTCAGGCTTTGCCACAGTTGTGTGGGGGAGTCCCTCATAGTCCGGGTCTACAGAGCTCCTTGGGGGATATCTCTCTCTCCCCCCACCATTTCCTTGCGCGCGTGCGTGAGGGGGGGCGCGCTTTTGTAGGCGGGGGGACGATGTGGTTGCCGCTGGCGCACGCATGCGTGCTTGACGATTCATGGTGCAGGAGCAGGGCGGCTCTTCAAAAAAGCCCAGACGTCAGAGCTCTGTAAAGCCAGAGGGACACAGTAGCTTGGGGCACGTTAAGCACCTTGTGTTTGTTGGATACAGACATACCTAAGACGCCTACTCGGCATCTAGCTGTGCAGATTAGCAGGCATTGTTTTTTGCTAGACTAAGTTCAGCTGTTGATGCACCTGTGTTAAGTTCCTCTGCTTTTAGCTTTGGAATTTTCGTCTCCCTGTAGAAAGGGTTCAGGGGCAGGAATATAAAAGGGCACCAGGGTATCGCCATCTGAATCTGGTGGCCCTTATCATGCCTGCATGATATCATCCTCCCCTGTAGAGACTTGAAGCAGTCCACAGGTTGAGCCATCGGCCCTGTCTGGCATTGCAGCCTCCCCCAACATTGCAGCCACTCTGCATATGTCTGTTTGGATGTTTTTTTTGCATTGTTGGTCTATAAAAGGTTAACTGCTATATTCTCAGCATCCTCACAAGAAGCAGAAACCGGGGTGTGCCCCTTACCCTGCCCTAAATCCTCAAACAAAAAAAGGATTAAAAGACCTGAGGATGAAAGTTCACCATCAGAGGACGGGTAACAGGTGCAGCCTAACGAGGCAGAGGTATCAGAAGCTTTGGCTTTTGCGTTGCCGCTGCAGTCTTTTTCAGAGATTCATACTGCATATAACTTGCCCTCAGCCTAGACGGCCAAAGCCTCTGTCTCCTCCTTGGGGGTTTAAAAAAAAAAACATAAGTTGCTAGAAAAACCTCCACAGGGTCCTCATCCTGGTGCTGGCTTCGGGCTAGCCAAATGCACAACTGTGGTATGCACATTGCTAACGCACAACAGCTATAGCTCATGATTGCGGAAACGCACGTCTGCAGAGGATAACTTCCTCTTTACCAGTCCACATGTTTGCATAAAATACATGAGTTTGGAATGTTCAAAATGCATGTGGGGTAAAAACAAGTGACAGAACATTCTGTTTGTATGGGTTTACATGTTTTTTACATAGTCACATGAGGATGCTTGGACACTTTAAAGTGCTTAGGTCGCACAGAGAGGCTTATTTGCACAGAAATGCCTAAAATCGCATAAAAATGCTTGATTGCATAAAGATGCTGGATAGGAGTGCAACGGATCGTCACCGATCCGTGATCCGAACGGGCCACCCCGTTCGGATCGGCACACCCCGCGATCCGCGGACCGCTCCGGAGCCTAGGCCTAGGAAAGTCCCCGGCTTCGGCCTAGCTCCGGAGCGGCGGCCAGTCTGCTGCCAGAGCCCAGCGTGACACGCCTCCCCGGGGAGTCGTGTCACGCTGTGCACTGGGCTCTGGCAAGCCGACATGGAGAGGGAATATTAGCAGAGAAGCACTGGTGTGAGAGGAGGGGGGGGGGGGGGAAAAAGAGCACATTTCAGGGGTGGATTAAAGAGGAAGCCGGTGAGGCTGTTTGGGACTTGTTAAAAGTACAATCTTGATGTTTTTACAGAAAAAAAAAATATATATATATATATCTGTAAAAACATCAAGATTGTACTTTTAACAAGTCCCAAACAGCCTCACCTGCTTCCTCTTTAATCCACCCCTGAAATGTATGTGTGTGTGTGTGTGTATATATATATATATATATATATATATATATATATATATATATATATATATATATACACAGTTGTGTTCAAAATTATTCAACCCCCCAATGCTGTAAAGGGTTTTAGGGAATTTAGTGTACATTTGTAATTGTATTCAGAATGAAATCCTACAAGGACTTCTTAAAGAACCATATGCAACTAAAATGACATCAATTGGTTTTGTAATACAGTATTAAATGTTTATTTTGTGAATTCTTCATTTACACAATTATTCAACCCCTTAAAGACTACCACTCTGAAGAACAGAGGTTCATTGAAGTGTTTTCAATCAGGTATTGAAAACACCTGTGGATGTCAGGGAGCAGCAATAAAGCCTAATAAGCATTAATTAGGCAGCTTTAAAATGACTGTGATACTCAGCTCCTTCTAGACATTGGTGTGGTTACAAACATGGGGAGGTCAAGAGAATCGTCCAGGAAGACAAGAGAAGAGGTGATCACTCTTCACAGGAAGGGCAATGGCTATAAGAAGATTGCAAAGATGTTAAACATACCAAAAGACACCATAGGAAGCATCATTCGCAAATTCAAGGCAAAGGGCACTGTTGAAACGCTACCTGGTTGTGGCAGAAAGAAGATGCTGACTTCGACTGCTGTGCGCTACCTGAAGCGTAGAGTGGAGAAAAGTCCCCGTGTGACTGCTAAGGGACTGAGAAAAGATTTGTCAGATGTGGGTACTGAAGTTTCTGCTCAGACAATACGGCGCACACTGCGTAATGAAGGCCTCCATGCCAGAACTCCCAGGCACACCCCCTTGCTGTCTCCAAAGAATAAGAAGAGTCGACTGCAGTATGCCAAAAGTCATGTGGACAAACCACAGAAGTTTTGGGATTGTGTTCTGTGGACTGATGAAACAAATTTAGAACTGTTTGGGCCCATGGATCAACGCTATGTTTGGAGGAGGAAGAACAAGGCCTATGATGAAAAGAACACCTTGCCCACTGTGAAGCATGGCGGGGGTTCAATCATGCTTTGGGGCTGTTTTGCTTCTGCAGGTACAGGGAAGCTTCAGCGTGTGCAAGGTACCATGAATTCTCTTCAGTACCAGGAGATATTGGATGAATGTGATGCAGTCCGTCACAAACCTGAGGCTTGGGAGACGTTGGACCTTTCAACAGGACAATGATCCCAAGCATACCTCCAAGTCCACTAGAGCATGGTTGCAGATTAAAGGCTGGAAACTTTTGGAGTGGCCATCGCAGTCACCAGACTTCAATCCAATTGAGAACCTCTGGTGGGACTTAAAGAAAGCAGTTGCAGTGCGCAAGCCTAAGAATGTGACTGAACTGGAGGCTTTTGCCCATGACGAATGGGCGAAGATACCCGTAGATCGCTGCAAGACACTTGGGTCAAGCTATGCTTCACGTATAAAAGCTGTTATAACTGTAAAAGGATGTTGTACTAAGTACTAAGATTGAATGTCACTTGGGGGTTGAATAAAACTGATAATGGTGTGAGCACAGAAAAGACATTTGTGGTTATTTCATTATAAATGTTATGTTAGATTTGTCTGACCTACACGTGCCTCTTTGATTTAATTGTAAGCAGGATGACTGAATGATCAAAATCAATGTCAAACTGGCCAAAACTATATATATATATATATATTTTTTTTTTTTTTTTTTTGGGCGCTGATCTGAAAATGATCCGATCCATGACTCCTGATCCGAGGATCGATCCGATCCGTGAGTTTTTTGATCCGTTGCACCCCTAATGCTGGATCACACAAGGTTGCCTGATCACACAAGTCCTTGATTACCCAAGGATACTTGGTCACACAGAGAGGCTTGTTTTCACAGAAATGCCTAAAATCGCATAAAAATGCTTGATTGCATAAAGATGCCGGATCGCACACGGGTGCTTGATTACACAAGAGTCCTTGGTCACACAAGGGTACGTGTCCGCACAGTAGTGCTTTTAAATGCATAAGATTTTTGATCGCATGGAAAATTATACAGGATTCCATGTGTTACATGTTGCATAACACGTTCATAACGCATGCTTGCTTGCAAGATGCCTGTTCCATAGCACGCATGCTATATGTATGAGGGTATGTAGCGCGCCCTTTTTTATGTTTTGCCTAAAACATATTTGTATGAATTCATGCTTCTATGAACACACGTTTCCATAGAGGCATATGGCTTTAACACATACACATATGGGGAGCCATTTGCGTACTGTATGTGTTTATTTACATGGGACTGCAGAGGTTGTCTGCATTTGGCAGGGGAACAGCACCTTCTCCAGTTGGTGGTCTTGCCCTTTGGGTTAGCCACCGTGCCTGGGTTTACAGGGTGCTAGGGCCTGCCTATAGCAGGTCTAAAGGCCCAGGGTATAGCAGTAATGGCATACCGAGGCAAACTGCTGCTGATAGATCAGTCATTAGCATGGCTGGACCTAAGTGTGTCCAGCATGGTCAAGTATCTGGAACTCCTGGGTTAGGATCCCAGTCTAAAGGGAAAATTCTTTAGTTTGGTAAGAAGCTTGGAATGTCTGGGACACAGCCCAAAAAGAGTTTTTTTTTTTTGCCTCAGGCAAAATCAGCGCTATGAGAAAGCTGGTCAAGGCAAGGAACAGTTCCTTACATCTGCCTTTTGCTTAAGTTGCTAGGGAAGATGGTGGCTTCATTCAAAGCAGTTCCCTATGCTCCGTTTCATTCAAGGCTGATATAAACATTATTCTGTCGGCCTGGAACGAGTAGATCCTAACCTAGTTTTACCCAAAGAGTCTGGCCCCAGGGATACGCTGGAGTTTCAGTTGGTGGTTCTTAACCAAAAGATTGGCAGTAAGGAAGATCCTTCATACCCGTTACATGGGAGGTCGCGGCTACGAAGGCTGGCCTCTAGGGATGGAGGCCAGGCCTGGAAGAGACTACTGCCCAGGGGAAGTGGTCAAGCTCCAAGTGAGCCTTTTCCGTCAGCATTCTTGAGCTACGGATGGAGCGTCTGGCTTAAGGGCCTGGACGTTTTAGGTTGCAGGATTGTTCTGTCGAGTACAATCCGACAATGCCACACCAGTGATTTATTTTCTTTACCAAGGAGGCACTAGAAGTCACGCAGCCAGAGGGAAGCAACCCATGTTCTGGCTGGGGCAGAGGAGCTTGTGCCTTGCCCATCGACAATCTTCTTTTCATGGAATGCAGAATTGGCAGGCGGTTCTCTGGAGCAGTCATCAATTGTTCCCGGAAGAATGATGTCTACACCGACTTTTTTTCTGACCAAATGACAGAGAAGGGGTACCCTGTACATAAAATTTATTGGCGTCCAGGTTCAACGAGAAGTTGGACAGCTTTGTGTCTAGGACAAAGGATCTACTCGCATGCGGGACAAATGCGTTAGTGACCCTGTGGGACCAGTTGTCACTGCTTTATGCGTTCTCTCCCCCCAGTGCTGCGAATTCTGTAGCTTCTATGCAACATCAGAGGGGAACGGAAGCCGGCCTAATTGATCCGGCATAACCCAGACGACCTTACTGTGCAGGAATCGTAAGGGTGGTAGTAGAGCACCCAGGTCCCTTACATCTTGTCCAGGCCTACTTCGCAAGGGGGTATTGCATCCTATCTTGCAAACATGGGAATTAATGGTCTGGCTGTTATATCCTGCATTCTTGAGGATCGGGGCTTTCAGAATCGGCGGCAAATTACCTTGATTTTATACAGGAGAGCTGGCCTCAGGACCATGTAGCATAGGATCTGGAAGGCCCATGTTCCTGGTGTGAAATCAAGGGGTGGCATCATTGGAAGTATGTCATAGGTAAAATTATTGCCTTCCTACATTTAGGAAAGGAGATGGAGCTAGCGTTAAGTTCCATCAAGGATCTGATCTCGGCCTTGTCAGTATTTTCAAAGGTCGCTTGCTTCGCACTCTTTGATCCGGGCCTTTATACAAGGGGTAACGTGTATATGTCCGCCAGTTAGGTCTCCCTTGTGCTCGGGGGATTGAGTCAAGTTTTGTTGGCTTACAAGGTCAGCACCTTGGGCCGATGCACCATATTTGCCTTCATCCTTCTAACTAGGGAATTGGTGTTCTTGGTTGCGGTAGCCTCCGTGAGAGCGTTTCAGTAGTGGCAACTGTTTTTGTATAGAGCCATACTTAATTATTCTTAAGAGTATGGTGATGTTAAATCTTCACCCAGCCTGATTTCCTAGAAGGATCTAGTTTTCATTTGAATCAAGATATTCTTGCCTTCCTTTTTTTTCCAGAACCTTGTTCTGTGGAAGGAAAAGTTATTGCTTTTCTCTCAATATAGATGAGAGCAGTTAAAGATCTATCTGAAGGTTTCAGATATAGGAAACTGATGTTTTGTTGTGCTGCCAGAAGACCCTAGAAATGGGCGGGCAGTGTTCAGATCAGCTATTAAAATGGTTACACTCTCTCGGAGTAAGAAAAGTCAAGGCCTATCTGAAGCGGCTGCTCAGATACAGAAACCTGATGTTGCACTATCAGGAGGCCCCAGCCAGAACAGTTTGGATGATGGGGGCAAGCTTATTGAGGAGAAATTCAGACAAAGGGGGGAAAAAAAACATTTAGAAGGGAAATCAAAGGAAAAGGTAAGTGAACCAACATTGCACTAGCTCAAAGAAACCCATTTAGAAAAAAAAAAACCTTTACAACCA
Organism: Rana temporaria; assembly: GCF_905171775.1. Taxonomy (NCBI): domain Eukaryota; kingdom Metazoa; phylum Chordata; class Amphibia; order Anura; family Ranidae; genus Rana; species Rana temporaria. The sequence continues at coordinate 342,599,478 of NC_053490.1, forward strand.
GCTTTATTTTCTTCTGGTAATCGCTCCCCTTCTCCTCCCCCCCCCCCTTCTTCTTTTTTTTTTTTTTAACCACTTCATTACCCAGCCATAGTCCTAGGACGTCCGCATATGATGTCCTTGACTTTGTGGGGGGATATCTGAATGATGCCTGCAGCTAGAGGCATCATTCAGATATCATTCTTTCATACCGGCGATTCTGTGCACGATAAGAATGATCATAGCGGCAGTTCCACAGCTTGAGCATTCTTATAGGTGATGGGAGGGGACATCCCCCCCCCCGCCATACGGTGCTTCTCCGGGCTCTCCTGTGCCATCAGGGGGCCCGGAGAAAGAATCGTCTGGCGCTGGATGACGAGCATAGAGATTTTCCAGTGACCAGATTGTGAAGGATATGTCAGTGTAATTCTCCCTGCTTGGTTAAATTGTGGGTTAGAGGTAAAATGGATTCATGTGTTACAAGCTATTGACATGTTAATGACCCGTCTGCAGCTAGCTCCTTATTTCAAAGGGATGTTAAACCTGTTTACTGTGATTAGAGGTGACTCATGTTATGTATTCTGATTGCTTCATTATGCGGTGCCAGGCTGCCCAGCTAATGTGTTCTGTACACATTGTAATTGACTTCCCTGATGTCATTATTTAAAGAAAATGTGTCTCAGGTCGGCTCCGAATTGTCTGGCTATATTCTGTATGAGAAACTCCAGAGTGTGTGAAAAGGGGGTGGAGCTCCCATTGTTCCTTGATTAAGGATTTAGCTTGTAAAACTGTATTTATAACCAGCAGCAAGCTGCCAATAAATCAGTCTTGGTTCCAGCATTCAGTCTTGACTCATGTGTGGATGATCCTGTGAGGTTCTTGTATGGAGAGGAGGGAATGCTTGACTGGGATGTAATACCGATACCGTCACACAGATGGTCCACAGTCATCTCTATAACTGTCGGAGGCCCGGGTGAGACGTTATGACGTCACGTCCGGGTTCCCGGAAGTAAACAAAGCTACGATTTCGGCTAGTAAGCATGAGATTGGTGATTTATTTTTCCCGATCTCATGCTTTTCAGCTTGGAGGAGAGATACGAGGTCTTATTGACCACCACATCTCTCCATAAAGAGTACCTGTCGCACACCATTCCTATTACAATCCTCTGTAACTCTAAACTGGTAACCTGTAAAAATGTTCAAAGCGTCGTCTATGGAGATTTTTAAGTACCAAAGTTTGGCGAGATTCCATGAGTGTGCACAATTTTAAAGTGTGACATTTTAGGTATCTGTTTACTTGGCGTAACATCATCTTTCATATTTTTCAACTAAAATTGGGCTTACTTTACTGTTTTGTTTTTTAATTCACGAAACCATAAAAAAAAAAAAAAAAAAAAGGCGTTTGAAAAATTATTGCGCAAATACCGTGCAAGATAAAAAGTTGCAATGACCGTCATTTTATTCCCTAGGGTGTCTGCTAAAAAAACATACTGTTTGGGTGTTCTGAGTAATTTTCTAGCAAAAGGATGATTTGTACATGTAGGAGAGAAGTGCCAGAATAGGCCCAGTATTGAGGTGGTTAAATGGTTCAATCTAGTGCTCCTTTTTACATTGTGGCTATTTTACTATGTATGAACATCTCAGGGGAAAGCATGTCTTTAATATTGGTACTTCTCCTGTCCATTGCAGAAGAGAATGTTATACAGTTTGTGGTGAAGGGCCATGATGTGCAGAGAAGTGAGAAGAATAGAAGTATTCTAGCAAGAAGGTGAGAAATGCATTTCATGAACATAGGTGGGGGTCTGTTGTGACGTGTATATGTGCAGGGGCAAAACCAGTCCGCTGATGACGATGATCGATTTTAGGCTCTGCAAAGATCTCAACCCTATGGTCGGCATATACCAAAAGCCTGAGAAAATCCCTCCTGCCCCCTCCCACAGCCCAGTGCACCACTGAGCGCTGGAAAGGACAGCAGGGAGCTGCTGACACTCATGGCTCTCTGCTTAGAGTGGGGGGGGGGGGGGTTGGGATTGAGCGATCGGCAGTGTTTGATTGCTCAGTTTTCACTACAGAGCTGGGGGGGGGGGGGGGAGCCATACTTCTCTTTTAAATGCCTCTCACAATATACCGCCAAAGTCTAATTGTAAATGCATTATCTGACAGCAATGATTTGCAGGCACATAACATTCCTGGACTGTCTTACAGAGAGAGGGGCTGAGATAACCCTCCGACATCAGCCAGCCAGCAAAGGAATGTCCTGTGACCTCTGTGAGAGATGGTATTTACGATTAGAGTTTTTTTCAAAGAACAGACACCTTAGATCTTGATAAAACCAAAGCAATGCACATTACTTTTAAAAGGTATTTCCAGAAATAAGGAACAGGGAGCAGACCGCGTGATGACAGAAGCATCTAAACTGACCACAGTGTTGATGCTCAGCAGCCCTGATAAATGTCACTTTACAGAGGAGAGGGCAGCACCAGGCAGGATCAGCCAGGTTGCTTGAGATGTTCAAATAACACAGCACAAGCACTGTGCTGTTAAACATGCTTTAAAGGAACAGGGGATATATATCATATAAAATCGTTATCTCTCGCTATAAAGTCTACACACCCCTGTTAAAATGTCAGATTTCCGTGATGTAAAAAATGAGAACAAATACATTTCAGAACTTTTTCCACCTTTTTAATGTGACCTTTAATCTGTGCAACTCAATTGAAAAACAAACTGGAATCTTAAGCAATCACATCCAAACTCATGGTAAATAGAAGTTGGTACACCTGCCATAATTTAAAGTGTCTCTAAATAACCCCAAATACAAGTTCAGCTGTTCTCGTTCTTTCCTGACATTTTCTTAGTCACATCCTACAGCAAAAGCCATGGTCTGCAGAGAGCTTCGAAAGCATCCGAGGGATCTCCTTGTTAAAGTGTATCAGTCAAGAGAAGGGTACAAAAGCATTTCCAAGGCATTATATATACCACGTACGCCCCTGTTGAAGTTTACTTGACAAAATGCGTTGGTCTTGGCTTATTGCTCTCCATATTGCTCCTTTTTTACCTTTTTGTGTTCACAAATTTTTATTACTACGGATGGCTATCGGTTTTTATTCAATAAAAACTATCCTTTTTGATCTATATCATGTGGAGCCCCTCTTTTTTTCTCTTTACATCTTGAGAGTTTTTTTTGGCCCTTCCATCCGGCTGTTTCAACTTGGTTTCTCAACCTTGCCGTAACCTACAAGACCCCTGGAAGCTGCGCCTAGAAACGCCTTGGTTCCCATGATCGTTGTGGAAGACTGCCTATCTTGGCTCTCGTTGTAATCGACATTCAAGTCCACCATCTCTGGTAAGAGTACCTATCCCATTATTTTAATTGAAGCTAAAACGCCTCAATGTTTCTACGTGCTCACTATGTCACTATGTTTCACTTCTGAGCAACAACTATTTTACACTGGACTTTGTGTTCACTACATGGATTGGTTCATTAATTTGGACATTTCCCATACTCTTCCATATTTGAGTTATATATGTTATGTTTTCACACTTGTGACCTACCATTCATGTGTATAGCAACATTTGATTATTTGAATGTTGCTTACTCAACACATTTACCATATATACCATGGAACACAGCAAAGATAATCCTCATCAAGTGGAGAAAATATGGCACAACAGTGACATTATCAAGAACTGGACGTCCCTCCAAAATTTGATGAAAAGACCAGAAGAAAACTGGGAGGCTGCCAAGAGGCCTACAGCAACATTAAAGGAGCTGCAGGAATATCTGGCAAGTTCTGTCTTGCATGTGGTACATGTGACAACAATCCCGTACTCTTCATATGTCTGGGCTATGGGGTAGAGTGGCAAGAAGGAAGCTTTTCTTGCAAAGAAACATCCAAGCCCTGCTAAATTTTGCATATACAATTTTGAAGTCTTCAAAAGCATGTGGGGAATATGTGTTTCGGTCTGATGAAACCAAGGTTGAACTTTTTGGCCATAATTCCAGAAGATATGTTTGGCGCAAAAACACTGCACATAACCAAAAGAACACCATACCCACCGTGATGCATGGTGGTGACAGCATCATGCTTTTGAGGTGTTGTGTGTGTGTGTGTGTGTGTGTGTGTGTGTGTGTTTGTTTTTTTTTTTTTTTTTTCTTCAGCTGGAACAGGGGGCTTAGTCATGGTAGAGGGAATTGTGAACCGTTCCAAATACTAGTCAACATTGGCACAACACCTTCAGGCTTCTGCTAGAAAGCTGAACTTCATCTTTCAGCATAACAACGACCCAAAGCATACATCCAAATTGACAAAGGAATGGCTTCATCAGAAGATGATTTAGAATGTCCCAGACCAGAATCCGATTAAAATTCTGTGGAGTGATCTGAAGAGGGCTGTGCACAGGAGATGCCCTCCCAAACTGATAGATTTGGAGTGTTTTTGCAAAGAAGAGTGGGCAAATATTGCCAAGTCAAGATGTGCCATTCTGATAGACTCATATCCAAAAAGTGCTGTAATAAAATCAAACGGTGCTTCAACAAAGTATTAGTTTAAGGGTGTGCACACTTATGCAACCATATTTTTAGTTTTTTATTTCTACTTCCCTCCACCTAAAAGATTTCAGTTTGTTGTTCAACTGAGTTATACAGTTTATAGATTAAAGTGTTTGTTAACCCAACAGTATAAAGCTATACCAGCCCCTTTATTATAGGCAGGCATAGCACACTGTATAAGTCGTGTGTTTTTTTTGTTGTTTTTTTTTAACGGGTTTTTGCAAATATCTATCTTCAGGCCAGTCACATGACTCACGGCCGCTGTACAGCTTTGATGGAGGGCTTCTGCAGGAGGCATTGATCTCCCTCTGATGTCACATGGCCGCTCCGCCCCTTCTGCAGTAGCCCTGAAAACCTTCAGTCACATGACTGAATATTGAGCTAAATCGGTATTTACAAGCCTTGTTTTTTTTATAAAAGATTTATACATTGATATATGCCAGGCTATAATAGAAGGGAGCAGCATGTACGAAGACCCAACGGGCTGTTAAACCTTGCAGGGAAAGTCCTAGCCTGTGTGGATTGAGCCTGCTCCAGCTGGGACACCCTACCCTCTAGGGAGGATAAAGACATTTCGCCCGTCGGTGATCCTGTGTGAAAGCAGCTGCACATCTGCTTTGACTGAGTGGATGTCCCTGCGGTGCGCTTCCTCCAGACGGAGAACCAGCGCTTCCATGTCTGACCGCATCAGGAGTGCTTGGAGGAGAGCCCTGAGATCTCGGTCCTCCATGGTAGAGGGCAGGGGGGCTGATGTACCCAGAGAGGCTGGAAGTTGAGGGGTCAGTTCCACTGGGTATCCTGACAAGGAATCGAAGTCGGGCGTGAGGAAGGAGGGGGCGCTATTTGCAATCTGGATCGAGACACTCCATGTGTCTGCGGTGCAGGCCCAAGGCGTGTAATTCCGGTATCCGTGGAAAAAGTGTGGTATTTCTGACCGTGAAGGAGTCCTGTAGGTGCCCTTTACCTTCCCCTTCCTCTTATAGCTCATAACGGGGTATATAGCTGCATCAATCAGCGAAAAGCTGAGGGAATGGACAAGGGCTCTTGTAAAACACGTCCTTACGCCGCCATGTCCAGACTACGCCCCCAACTTGTGTCCTTCTTTTTTTTTTTTTTTTCAACCTCATCTACTATGTAACAGTACAGTTTTCCACTTTGCAACCGGCCATTTTCAATGCATTTTGTCCCAGAGAAGACTGCAGCTTTTCTGCTACTGTGAGGGTTTTTTCTAACATCTGTATGAATTTCCTGGGGAGTTTGGGTATGCCAGACTCTTGGAGAGAGATTGGATTTGATAATTGTCCATGGAGCTGTAGTGGAACAAGGTGTCGGTGGGCCCTTTTTTGCTTTCTCTGTAAGTAGAGTATTTATTTTTATCACAGAGGACAGCTCTCTAGTGTCCTGATTTCGGACAGCAAGGTGTCCAGTTGTGATGTGATGGCTTTTTCCTTTTTGGTCTCCTCTTTCCTTTTTATGGGCCTCCCAAACCTATAAAAGAGAGGCATCATTGAAATTGGTGACAAAGTACAGATCTAAATGTATATGTGGTCTATCAAGGGGTCATGGAACATGTGAGGGAGGGGGCGCTATGTCTAACAAATAAGTAAACATATATAAACATAAATAAACATAGTGATAAATGAATAGTAGTCCATAAATGAAAACTTCCAAATAGTGCTGGTGAAGATAAAATTAAAAATTGTTATAAGTGGTCCAAAAAATATTAGTATATGAAAAATTGTTGAAACTCTATATGAATAACAAATGTTCACAAAAGTCCATAGAAAATAATAGATCCTTAAAGTGAGATCTGTGCCTGAAGAAAAACAGTTGAAGCCTCCACCAATAGGATAACATTCACCCGACGTGAATAAATAGATTGGCTCCTTACCAACTTGAGTAGACCCTTTCTTAAAAAGAGGTCAAATCAGCTTTGTTACACAATAGTAACCATGGAATGAGCAGGTGAAGACTGAATAGGCAAGGACATCCTGATCAACAGTAAGACAGATAGCAGATCTCACATCCCATCCAAAATACAAAAGAAAGATCGCAATAGTATATTATCCTTTTATTTAAAAAGTAATAAAAATGGCAGGACAGCCAAATGGCCTCTTACTTGGTAAAGTGCCAAAGTCCCGGCACTGAGGCTACTGCGCGTGTATCGATTGTATCGAATGTGGCAAAGAGCGGGTCCGCGTGTGTGTCTGTAGGTGGCGTGCGTTCCAGCTCTCCCAACAGGACCCGGAAGTAGCGTGCGTCAGCGTAACCAGTATGCGCCTCGACGTACGTTTCGATGTGAAATCGTCATCAGGAAGCGTCACTGGTCACGCATCGAAAGGGTCTAAATAGCCCTGGGACGAATCTAAGTGGTTGGAATGGGACCAATCGTAGCCTCAGTTCCGGTCTCAAGCTCAAACATAAAAACTTTATTGAACAAACAGAGTACGATGACACTAAGATACTCTGTGATAAATGATAACAATATTAAAAAGGAAAGAATCATTTTCTTTCTGTATCATAAACGGATAAATGTCTATGTTATATTATGGTAAACCCATGATAAAATATGTGATAAAAAAATACCTTTTTTTTTTTTTAAAAACAGTAATTGTAAAAAATGTTTTTTAAGAACATGTATACTGGTACTGTGCATGATACAACAACAAATACATAGAAACTCAATGCCAATAGATCATATTATTCATTACTGAGAAAGCAGTTGAGATCTAATTCGATGTTTAACCCCAATGGCTGCATTGTTTGTAGACAATGCAACCATTTGGTTTCATTCTGAGAAACTTCTTGGGTGAGGTTTGTCCCTCTCCAATGTGTGGAAATCCTATCAATACCATAGAAAACAAGCAGGCTGGGATCTCTACCGTGGCATTCATCGAAATGTCGGGATACACTATGATTGGGAAATCCTTTAATAATGTTTGCCACGTGTTCATTGATCCTGATTTTTAATTCCCTGGTAGTTCTACCTACATATTGTAATGAACAGGGGCACTCGAGAACGTAGGTCACGTATCTCGAGTGACAGGTAATCAAAGGTTTTATGGTGAATTCTTGTTGGCTTACATTGGATTTGAATTTTAATTTCTTCTTACCATGTCTATTAGTGATTTTACATGATCTGCACCTCGTGCAGTAGAAAAAACCGGGACTATCAAGAAAAGTGAGAGGTTTTTTGGGAGGGTCTGGAACATTAGGACATATAATATTACGAAGACCTGGAGCTCTCCTGTAAATAAATCTAGGATTGGCAGGTAAAATTTTTACGTGACCTACGTTCTCGAGTGCCCCTGTTCATTACAATATGTAGGTAGAACTACCAGGGAATTAAAAATCAGGATCAATGAACACGTGGCAAACATTATTAAAGGATTTCCCAATCATAGTGTATCCCGACATTTCGATGAATGCCACGGTAGAGATCCCAGCCTGCTTGTTTTCTATGGTATTGATAGGATTTCCACACATTGGAGAGGGACAAACCTCACCCAAGAAGTTTCTCAGAATGAAACCAAATGGTTGCATTGTCTACAAACAATGCAGCCATTGGGGTTAAACATCGAATTAGATCTCAACTGCTTTCTCAGTAATGAATAATATGATCTATTGGCATTGAGTTTCTATATATTTGTTGTTGTATCATGCACAGTACCAGTATACATGTTCTTAAAAAACATTTTTTACAATTACTGTTTTTAAAAAAGATTTTTTTATCACATATTTTATCATGGGTTTACCATAATATAACATAGACATTTATCCGTTTATGATACAGAAAGAAAATGATTCTTTCCTTTTTAATATTGTTATCATTTATCACAGAGTATCTTAGTGTCATCGTACTCTGTTTGTTCAATAAAGTTTTTATGTTTGAGCTTGAGACCGGAACTGAGGCTACGATTGGTCCCATTCCAACCACTTAGATTCGTCCCAGGGCTATTTAGACCCTTTCGATGCGTGACCAGTGACGCTTCCTGATGACGATTTCACATCGAAACGTACGTCGAGGCGCATACTGGTTACGCTGACGCACGCTACTTCCGGGTCCTGTTGGGAGAGCTGGAACGCACGCCACCTACAGACACACACGCGGACCCGCTCTTTGCCACATTCGATACAATCGATACACGCGCAGTAGCCTCAGTGCCGGGACTTTGGCACTTTACCAAGTAAGAGGCCATTTGGCTGTCCTGTCATTTTTATTACTTTTTAAATAAAAGGATAATATACTATTGCGATCTTTCTTTTGTATTTTGGATGGGATGTGAGATCTGCTATCTGTCTTACTGTTGATCGGGATGTCCTTGCCTATTCAGTCTTCACCTGCTCATTCCATGGTTACTATTGTGTAACAAAGCTGATTTGACCTCTTTTTAAGAAAGGGTCTACTCAAGTTGGTAAGGAGCCAATCTATTTATTCACGTCGGGTGAATGTTATCCTATTGGTGGAGGCTTCAACTGTTTTTCTTCAGGCACAGATCTCACTTTAAGGATCTATTATTTTCTATGGACTTTTGTGAACATTTGTTATTCATATAGAGTTTCAACAATTTTTCATATACTAATATTTTTTGGACCACTTATAACAATTTTTAATTTTATCTTCACCAGCACTATTTGGAAGTTTTCATTTATGGACTACTATTCATTTATCACTATGTTTATTTATGTTTATATATGTTTACTTATTTGTTAGACATAGCGCCCCCTCCCTCACATGTTCCATATTGCTTCAGTCACCTGATTTTGGGGAGCAGCTGTATATATATTTACATTTTTTGATTGTAAATTACGATTTAATTTGGTCCTACCCTCGAGTAGGTCCAACCGTGGCGCACAGATTTTCTTACCATATCAAGGGGTCATGTATGAGCAATTTTGTTTATTTTCCACAGCCAGTGTTTGGTTAGTGGGTCACCCAGGCTACAATGAGTGGGCACATGGTCCGATAGCTAGCCACTTAAGCCCCGGACCATTTGGCTGGCCAAAGACCAGAGCACTTTTTGCGATTCGGCACTGCGCTGCTATAACTGACAATTGTGCGACGTGGCTCCCAAACAAAATTGACGTTCCTTTTTTTTTTCACAAATATATTTATATTTTTTATTGTGACTGCGACTTTATGGCGGACACATCGGACACTTTTATTTTTTATTTTTTTTTACATATTTTTGGGACCGTTGTCATTTTTATAGCCATCGGTGCTATAAAAATGCAGATTACTGTGAAAATGGCAGTGAAGGGTTAACCACTAGGTGGCGCCTAAGGGGTTAAGTGTGTCCTAGGGAGTGATTATAACTGTTAGGGTAAGGAGCTACCAGTGACGTGTCACTGATCACTGTTGCCGATCACAGGAAACATTTGATCAGTGACATGTCACTAGGCAGAACAGGGGAATGCCTTGTTTACAAAGGTATCCCCCTGTTCTGCCTTTTCCAGCTGCAATCGTGGCCCGCTCGGGAACATCGCGTTCGTGAGGCAGGCGCGTGCGCGCCCGCAGAGTGCCAAATTTAAAGGGACGTACAGATACGCCCATTTGCCTGCCCGTACCATTGTGTAGACGTATATGTGCGTGCGCTGATCGCTAAGCGGCTATAGAAAGACTTTCTGCCAAAACCAGGACAGAGTTCAGTTTGATGGATAAATGTGTAGTTGATACCTTTCCTTGTATTTTGTGTAGAGGAAAAGTAGGTAGACTTCTTGTGGCACCTATGGGGAGACCTTCAAGAATCAAGCAGTAGGTGTGGAGAGTCTCTCTGGATCTTTAACGCAGAGAAAGATGGGTAGGAGGTACCCTGGGAGGCATCCTGAAGGGGGTCGAACACTAGGTTGGTTAGAGAGCAAAATTGTGGTTCTTTTTGATTTAACATTCAGTGGAAGCACTAAAATAGGGAAATCTGTAATTGCATAATTTTGGGATGAAATCTCCTTTTAAAAGTTTTTTTATTTCTTGCAGAAACACTACATGTGAGTTTTGGCATATGAGTTCAAGAAGCAGTTTAAGAGGTTTCTCAAGGGTATTTAGAGCCTTGACATTGTACGATGTGAAGAGTAACTAGGGCATTATGCGTATGACAAAACCAACAGTAGGGCTGTTCAGAGACTGCAGTAGTGGTCAAATGGGGCATGTTAATTGACTGTCACTGGGCGTAAAGATTTACCCATTCTACAGGCAAGGAGAGGTGTACAACGGGGGATATGAGAGGAGGGATATGAGACTCTGAGTTCTGTACTGGTTGAAGATTACCCTGAACCTGATGGAAGGGTTTGTGGGGACAAAAATGCTCCCATCATCGCCTCTAGGTTAGATATGGCACAATCTTTGTGGGTGGGATGCACCAGGACAGGTGGGGATGAAAGTTAAGGAGTGAGCAGACAAGCCAACCACCATGCTACACATTCTAGCATGTGGAGAAGACCAGCGGTGCTATTAGGCCAACTAGGAAGGAGTCGACAAACCGTTTTATAGCCAACAGTAGATGTAAAGTGAGACAATGCAGGCATCCATATTGCCAGAAGAAGCCGCAGTTGCTTTAAGATATACAGGCAAAATCCTAATCTGCATACACCCTGTCGTGGAGGCAAGTGAGAGACATGGCAAGCAGTCGATGGAGGGCAGGAATACCTCAACACTCCTGGCTCACCAGATGGAGAGAAGAAAAGGAATCCTTGGCAAACTCTTCAAATGCTCCCATTGTCTCCCTCATAATGAAATACAGTCAATATACCATTCAAAACTGCCTAGGCTTTACATATAAACAATAGTACAGAAGCATTATAACAACAATGGCAGTGTCCAACCCCAGAACTTTGCTAGGGACCGACAAGGCCTCTACCTGCTGGAGGGGGTGGACATGTTCCAAGATAAGGATTAACCTACCTAACTTAAACATTTTAAACTTGGTGGCCATAAATTTGCGTAGAGCCAACTGAACACTGGGTAAGTCCTACTCTGAGGTACCTTGGCTCAAGGGATCAAGCAGTAGTTTGGAATCAGACTGGGAGTCAAGAGCATGGAACAACTGTTGTTCTAGGTTCTTGGTCAAGTAGAAAGCATTAAAGCCATTCTGTAGGAAGCTGACGCTTCCATGGGTTGTGAAACTGGAACTGACCCTAATTGGCTGTCCTTTCTACTATTTGTTCACTGGCCCGGAGACAGTACTGCCACTCATGTCACAAGTGGGCAATATCATTAGATAACAAAGGCAAGTCTTTAGATGGGGCCCTAGCAAGAGAGCCTAGGAGACGCGTGGCTCATCTGCTGTTAGGCAAAAAAGAAATTACTTGCCTCTCATCTGTGATCAAGTCATGAGTTCCTGCACTTTCTTCTACATTCAGTGACGACTTGCTAGTGGGAACAAACGGCAAGAGCAGATAAGAGCCTGGTGAAGTAGCACTCAATTGCGTCACTGTTCATTGGCTACTGGAGTTGAAGAGGAGTCTTTTCGGCATGATGCTCTGGAACAGGACTGTTTCCGGTGTTGGGACCTAGGTGACTGATGAGGTGGTGGGAGTTGATGGTCTAGAACTCCAAGCCATCTCTAAGGCATCCTTTTTTTTTTTTTTTTAAACAAACAGAATTGCTCTATATTGGGGGGGGGGGGGAAATAAATGAATAAAAACTTAACAGCAGTTATAAAAGATTAGTTGGCAAGGTAAAGTAGTCACCCTAACAATCAAAACATGTCAGTACATTTCCCAAAAAACAAAAGGACCTTGCCCCTTTTTGCAATTCGGCATTGCGTTGCTTTAACGGACAATTGCGCGGTCGTGCTCGCAAACAAAATTGGCGTCCTTTTTTTTTTTTTCCCACAAATAGAGCTTTTTTTTTGTGGTATTTGATCACCTCTGTGGTTTTTATTTTTTGCGCTATAAACAAAAAGAGAGCGACAATTTTGAAGAAAATGCAATATTTTTTACTTTTTGCTATAATAAATATCCCCCCAAAAATATAAATAAAAGTTTTTTTTTTTTTCCCTCTGTTTAGGCCGATATGTATTGTTCTACATATTTTTGGTTAAAAAAAATCGAAATAAGCGTTTATCGATTGGTTTGCGCAAAATGTATAGCGTTTACAAAATGGGGGATAGTTTTATTGCATTTTTATCAATAATTTTTTTTGTTTTTTACTATTGGCGGCGATCAGCGTTTTTTTTTTTATTTTTTAATGGCGGACACATTTTTGGGACCATTGTCATTTTCACAGTGAAAAGTGCTATAAAAATGCACTGGTTTACTGTGAAAATGACAATTGCAGTTTAGGAGATAACCACTAGGGAGCACTGTAGGGGTTAAGTGTGACCTTGTGTGTTTGTGTGACGTCATTGATCGTCTTTCCGTATATCAGGGAACAGACAATCAATGACCCTGCCACAGTGAAGAACAGGGAAGGTGTGTTTACACACACCTCTCCCCATTCTTCAGCTCCGGTGACCGATCGCAGGACACCGGCGGCAATCCCGCAGTCATGGAGCTTAGGACCAGATCGCGACTGTGCCGCGACCCCACGGCTGGGCCTAAAGAGACACGTACAGGTACGTGATTGTGCCCAGCCGTGCCATTCTGTCGACGTTTATCGGCGTGAAGGGGTCCTTAAGTGGTTAAATAGTATTTCCTTTTTTGCATAATGTGGGCAATCGACAGCTAAGTATATCTAGGTCTTTGCTCACAAAGACCTAGATGTTGTGGTGTTCACAACGTCTCCATGCAGGGATGTAGTCCCAAGGGAGGGGATGAGCACACTGACTAACCCCCAGCCAGCTCGTCTCAGGTAACAGAAGGGAAATTGAAGGAAAAGTTAAGTGAACCAACAGTGCACTAGCTTAAAGTAATACACCTATTTAGAAAATAAAAAACAAACCTTTACAACCCCTTTTAATATGCAGCCCTCAATCTTGTTAAATGATGCTTACTATTCAAGCTGTTTGCTTTTTATTTTGACACTTATCTTCCTATAAAATTAAATGTGCATTCAATGTATTTTGTGTACGGTATGTACTATTTTAAACGCTTACTTTGTGTAGAGACCTAAAACTACTGCGGGGACCCCCATCTTGGATGTGATGTCAGAGGCTCCAGCAGATTTAGAATAGTCAATCAAATGACATATTTTTATAGTATTCCTTTTCACTTGTCCCCCAGCAGCTACATAAGTTATGTAAGGAGAGGAAGAGAAGGATAGAGGCGCTGGGTCAGCAGAGTAATTTGACATTCCCAGGAGAGGGATATGATGGTACATTGATGATGGTACATTGCCAGTAAAACAGTTGGCAGCACTGGGAGAGATTAAAATGTGGTATTGTATTAACCTTGTATTAAGCTTTAATGAGAACGGCTATGGGAGGCTGCAGTTTTGATGTCTCAATCATCCTTATACTGTCTGCTGTTTTCTATTTCAGCAGCAGGTCCAGACATACTTATTGCCCTCATAATCTGCTGGTTTGCGGGATATGGTGGTTTATGTAAAGGAAACCTCTGCTGGAAAAACATGGAAACTGCCATTGCTGATTGAAATGCTAGTTGCTTGGCTATCTCTCAATAAACAATGTTGACTCTCTGACCTAGAGCAAGCAAGCATGCAGAAAAAGAAAGCTAGAACTTCTAATCTACTTACATATTTTTATTTTTATTTTTTTAAGTTAGGGACTCAAAATTATTTAAGCTATTTGTTCAGAAAGACAGGCTGGCAACAAGCATATTTTATAAAAATGGCAAGATACAAGCTCTTCATCTTTTACCATTTATATTTTAATTATATGTGGCAAAATTATTCAGAAAGTATTTGAAAAGAGCCGCAATGTGAAAGTAGCTCATAGTTGGTCAGATTTCAGAAGTTTACAGAATCCATTAAGAGAAGAATGTTGTGTGATTATGGTAGTTAAATAACTGCATTTTGATCCTTTTTTATTTTTGAAAAATGATTTATTTATATGATAAAAAAAACAATTGTACAGCTTAATTACATGTTTTATAATTATCAATTTTACCATTTTGAAGTAGCTTTTAGTAGGTAAGTGACACAAATTGGTTTAGTTATTGAAATATGTCTGCTTTGTGTAGGTGCAAACACATTCAATTCTATTTTTTTTCCCCCTCTAGCTTAATAATGGATAGCGCGATTACTCTCTGGCAGTTTCTACTTCAGCTTCTTCAGGAACCCCACCATAACAAGCTTATTTGTTGGACGTCAAATGATGGGGAGTTTAAACTTCTGCAAGCCGAGGAAGTGGCCCGGCTGTGGGGTGTGCGCAAGAACAAGCCAAGTATGAATTATGACAAACTGAGCAGGGCACTCCGCTACTACTATGTAAAGGTAAACAGCATAGCTTGTAATCCTAAAGGGTTATGCTTTACAATTTTATGAATACTATATTTGCAAAGCCTTATAGGTTGTGCTGCCTGTCAAACTTTAGTTTATATTGAGAAAACTGTTAGGTCCAGGTTTTTAAACCATGGCCATTTGTCTTTATAGTGGAAATTGATCAGTGTTGTAGCTGCTTATGCCCTGGAGAGACTATGGTGTGGGCACCCCTGTTCATCGTATGTTGAAAATAAATCTAAGCAGATATGGTCTCTATGAGAAAGCGAATTTCTATGTAAAAGAAAGTTGCAGTTGGATTAAGCTGAAAATTGGTCATCAAAAAAAACATAAGAGTTCAATTTTTTCTTAACACTGCATACATTTACCAAGACATGATATCTTCCCACATCCTACCAGAATTGTCTATAATGCATTGGGATCTTGGCCTTCAACTTTTCAAAGTATCTAAATGAACTCTTGCGTTACCTATGCTATGTAGAATTAGTTAATGCAAAGCATGCGTGATGTTGACCTTGGCATTCTTTGATCATGCATTTGCAAATGGGAAAATATTGAACGTTTAATTGCACTCTAAACCCGAATTACAAATATTTTCCAATCCTACTTGGAACAATTGCATAATATTGACTTTTTCACTGCAAATTCAATATTTTTGATCGAGTTATTTTTGGGGTAAATTTCTCAAACCTTTTGTCATGTGATCATTTGAGAGGCAAAAAGTGACACCCAAATGCATTTTTCAAAATAAAAATGAGGTTATTAATATACAGTATTTTAATGATGCCAACAGTTTGTGCATCACTTTACAATATAAAGGAGGATAGAACAGTTGAATAACCATACAAGAGTCTGGAGGGCCCTGCTGATCAGAGCTTACAATCTTTTTAGGTTGGGGCATGTGGTACCAAAGTTATTAACTGGGAGGGATGAGCTGATGAAAGAATTAAAAGTTCAGTTGGGTATGGGCTCAATAGGCTTCCCTGAAGAGATTTGGGGATCACCTAAAGGTGAACAGAAGAGTAGGAGATGGCCGGACAGAATGAGGTAGAGAATGGGAGATGCTCTGGAGAAGTCTTGGAGGCAATAACAGGAGAGTGAATGAGAAGCTTTGTGGTTTCGTTGGTTAAAAATGGGCATATTTTAGAGATGTTACGGAGGTGAAGTCTACAAGCTTTTGACAGTGATTGGATTTGGGGCTGAAAGGACAGGTCAGCGTCCAGGATTAGACAAAGCACCCTGATGAGGGGAAGAAATGATAGTTGTAATAATCTTGAAGGAAAAATGAGGGCTAGGGTACGAAGGGGTGGGGGGGTGAATATTATGAGGTCAGTTTCATAAAGATATTAATTTTGAGGAATTGGTGTGACATCTGTGTAGAGCCGCACGATTAATCGATTCTACCCCCTCCTGATCTTAAAATGGCATCTCCCCGATTCTATGACCGCATGCCAAATTTATCTCAACATCGGAAACTATTATTCTACACGATTTATATAGCGGCAACCGTTTACACAGCACTTTACAATTTAGAGGGGTGACTGCACAATTGCAGTACAGTTCAATACAGAAGGGTACAGGAGGGCCCTGCTCGTAGAGCTTACATTCTAAACGGGGGGGGGGGGGGGGTACAAAGGGTAATGGCTGCAGAGAATGCTTTGATGGTGGTGGGTGTGGGGTAGGCTTCCCTGAATAAATGAGTTTTCAGGGATCTCCTAAAGGTGGACAGGGTAGGGGCTGATCGGACATACCGGGGCAGGGAGTTCCAGAGGATGGGAGAGGCGAGCATGGGAAGAGGTAACGAGGGAGCTTGAGAGCAGGAGATCCTGGGTGGAACGGAGGGGACGATTTGAGCAATATCTGCAGATGAGGTTGGTGATGTAGATGGGGACGATGTTGTGAATGGCCTTGTACGTTGTGGTTGGCATTTTGAATTTTACACAGTGGGGTAGGGGAAGCCAGCAAAGGGATTGGCAGAGAGGAACAGCAGTCCCTGAACGGTTAGTGAGTGTATTAGTCTAGCAGCACAATTCATAATAGACTGAAGGGGGTATGGCCTGCATTAGGATAGGCCATTAAGGAGAGAGTTGCAGTAGTCAAGGTGGGAAATAATCAAGGCGTGAATAAGTTGCTTTGTTGTGTCATTAGTCAGGAAGGGTCAAATTCTGGAGATGTTGCGGAGGTTAAGGCGGCAGGAGTCAAGGGGGGGGGGCGGGAAGGAGGAAATATAACACGCTTAGCTTTAGAAAGATTGAGTTTTGAGGAAGTAGTGTGACATCCATACCGGTATGTCATTCAGTAAGTTTGAAATTCTTGAGGAGTGGAGAGATAGATCTGGGTGTCGTCGGCATAGAGTTGGTATTGGAAGCCATGGGAGGTTATCGGCTGGCCCAGGGAAGAGGTATAGAGTGAAAATAGGAGGGGCCCAGGGACAGAGCCTTGGGGTACCCCAACAGAAAGAAGAAGAGAAGCAGAGGAGCTGCAGTTGTAAGTGGCACTGAACGTGCGCTGAGATGGATAGGAGGAGAACCAGGATAAAGTCACGGAGGCCTAGGGAGTGTATTTTGCTGAGGGGGAGCAGGTGGTCAACTGTGACAAAGGCAGCAGAGAGGTCTAAGAGTAGGAGTATGGAGTAATGGCAATTGGTTTTAGCAGTTAGTATGTCATTGTTGAGTTTTAGTGGGGCAGTTTCAGTAGAATGTCTTGACCGGAAGCCAGACTGTAGGGAGTCGAGAAGGTTGGTGTCCTTGAGGTAGTGACTCATTCCGTCATGGACAAGGTGTTCGATGAGCTTGGAGGCAAACGGGAGCAGGGAGATGGGGTTTAAGTTATTCAAACAGGTGGGGTCTAATGAGGGTTTTGTTTTTAAGTATGGGGGTAACCAGTGCATGTTTGAGTGGGGAAGGAAAGGTGCCAGAGGAGAGGGAGAGGGAGAGGTTGAAGATGTGGGTTAGGGAATTGAGGATAGAGCGGGAAGGTGGTCACAGTAATTGAGAGGGGCAGGGTCCAGGTGACAGGTAGTGAGGTGGGCCATGGAGAGGAGTTTATCAACTTCATTGTGGTAACTGGAAGAAGAGTATTGAGTGTGGTGTTTGGTCCTGATGTGTTTGGGTAGGGGAGGAATTTGAATGCTGGATATTTTTTTGCGAATTGTCGATTTTGCTTTTGAAATGGTTGTCAATCTGTTGAGTGGTAAGCAAGTTGGTGGGGGGGGCGGGGGGGGGGTGGTGAAGTAAGGAATTGAGGGTAGAAAAGAGTTGACGAAGTTTGGATGAGAGGGTTTTGATGAGAGTGTTTTAGTAGGTTTGTTTAGCAGTGTGGAGGCAGGAGTTGTATTTGAGAAGGGCAGATTTGTAGAGGATATAGACTGGCATGGATTTCGATTTACGCCATGCTCGCTCAAGAGCACGGCTGCGTCTCTTGAGACTTCTGGTGTGCTATGTTTGCCAGGGTTGTGGCAGATGGGGCCTGGTTCTGCGTGTGGAAAGAGGAGCAAGAACGTCTAGGGAGGATGACAGCATGTTGTTGTTTTTAGATGGAAGTGTTTAGGTCTGGGCAGGACAGGGGTGCGATTTTTGGTCATAAAGGCCATCAGTACCGAAATGAAAAAAATAAATAAAGGTCTGGTGTCACCAGAGACACACCTCCATCCCTGCGTTTAGCGTCAAAAAATTTAAATTCGCCCTTGGGACTTTGAGTGAGGTGAGCACTATGGAGCCAATAAAATAACAGGAATCATTACAGTATATATTTAATTCAAGTAAAAAGCAGTACATACAATAATGTCATGAACATAAGCCAATTCATACAGAAAATAGGTAAAATAATATTACAAGTAACTGTCCATATTAAACACACAAGCATCAAGTGTATACCCAACGCGTTTCGCGAGGCTTAGCTCGCTCTTCAGGGGTAGATGCTCGTGGTATACCTAAAATGAAAGGATAAAGTATGTAGTATGATATAAAGGGCACAGGTAAGGGGGGCCCTTGATATGGAAAACCCCATACTCACCAATGGACAACCAGCGCATGTGAGGCTCCCAAACGGCGGCAGCGAGTGTCCTGCCAGGGAGCAGGGGAGGCGGGGCCAAACTAAGTCCCAACCGGGGCCAAACGGAAGGAGGGCACAGCATGAATGGAATTTTGTGTATCCCCAAGAGTCTCAATGGGTCCATAAGGAATATTGGCTCTAAAAATAAATATGTATATTGGATAGTTAGTAATGTAGGTAAGCGCACAAAAACACATGTATATGTAGATGAAGGACCTGAGCCAAGAGTGGGGAGAGCATAGAGACTGAAGGGGAATGTGGTGAAAGATGCCAGGAACTGGCTGGTGTAATTAAAAGAAAAAAATAAATCCAAAATTTCAGATTAGAAAGCAGAAAGAGAAGGAGAGTGAGAGTGGAATGGAGTGCAGGTGTGTGGTGAAGATTGTAATGAAGGAACAGGCTGCAGGTAAATGCTCCAAGTAAGTGATATGCAAACATGTAATGTGTACATAGATCATTGAAATGGTAAGGTAGGTAAGCATACAAAAACGCATGTATATCTATATATGGATGAAAGACCTGAGCCGAGAGTAGTAGGAACATAGAATCTGAAGGGGAAAGTGGTGAGAAAATGCCAGAAACTGTCTAGTATGATAAACGAAACGTCAGATGAGAGAGCATGAAAGGAAAGAGAGTTAGACCCCTTTCACACTGAGGAGTTTTTCAGGTGGTACAGCGCTAAAAATAGCGCTGCTATACCGCCTGAAAAACTCCTTCACTGCCTACCCAATGTGAAAGCCCGAGGGCTTTCACACTGAGGCGATGCGCTGGTGGGAGAGAAAAAAATCTCCTGTCGGCAGCATCTTTGGAGCGGTGAGAGGAGCGGTATGTATACCGCTCCTTCCCATTTAAAACCATGGAGAACCGTGGCAATACCGCCCGCAATGCGCCTCTGCAGAGGTGCATTGCGGGCGGTATTAACCCTTTATCGGCTGCTAGAGGGGGTTAATACCGCACCGCTAGCGGCCTATTCCCGTGGCAATCCCGGCGGTATAGCGCCACTGCGGCTCCCGCTCCAATGTGAAAGGGGCCCAAGAGTAAAATGGGGTGCGAATGTATGGTAAAGACTGTGGTGGAAAACAAGCTGCAGGTGAATGCTCCAAATGAGTCATATGCAGACATATAGGCCCGGATCCACAGAGAACGGGCGCACATTACGCCGCCATAGCGCATCTCAATGTACGCTACGCCGACGCAGCGCAGAGAGGCAAGCATGGAATTCACAAAGCCAATGCTCCAAAAACTGCACTGGGTTTTCGAAGGCGTAAATCGGTGTAGGTGGAAGTGGGCGTGGGCCATACAAATAAGGGGTGACCCCATTCAAATGATGGTTTGAGAGCCAGACAAGTACGTTGAAAGAACTGCGCATGTGTCGTGGACGCATCCCCGTGCGCATGCTCATAACCACGTCGGAACAACTACCTAAGATACGCCGAATCACTGCCCACGCCATGAACGTAATCTACGCCCATCCAGACACACGTCCAACGTAAACTACATAAAAAACGCCGGCTTCTGTTCCCTGATGCAGACCTTTACATGTCTGCTGCTGAGTTACACCTCCTTTTATGGGGCTTAACTTCGCGCCGGACGTACAACTTACGCGCACCTCTCGTAGCCTGCGTCGAGTCGGCGCAGGTTCGTGAATCGCCGTATTTTGCATATTTGAATGGCTAATCAATGGCAGCGCCACCATGCGCCCAGCGTAAATGTGCGCCCACCCTACGGCATAGGCAAGTTATGTCGGCGGGATTAAGCCTGTTTTTAGGCGTATCTTAGTTTGTGGGTACGGCGCACAGAAACGACGGCGCATATTTGCACTTACGGGGCGTATCTGGAGATACGTCGGCGCAAGTGCTTTGTGAATCCGGGCCATAATGTGTACCTGGAGGGAATGGGTTCTAAAAGGAGACCTGCATTAGTGTGTCTCACCTCAGTGAGGGAAGGCAAAAAGTGAAATACATGCTGTGCCACACCTCCAATAAATACCCCTGGAAGAGCTCGAGAGGCTTTGCCCCCAACGCGGTTTGTGGATAACTGAGAAGCGTGTGCAGGAGACCACCCACCATCAAGAGGCGGTGCACAGGCCCAAAGTTTGGTAGCCTCTTCTGTAATAGCCAGGTCAAAAAGTAAAGTATTGTATGTTCTGTAAAAAGTTATATTAATTGGGGACAGTAGCTGTACAGTGGAGGTGTGCTCACAAATTGCATTTTAATCTCTTGTTTATGAAGCAATTTGGCCATCTCTGGGGCAACGAGTAAGTTAGTAGGTGGAAATGGCAGGGGGCAGAATGAAGACGGTGAAAGGTATAGAAGAGCCAACAAGGACTGACTGGATAAGAGTTTTTTTTATAAGTATGTTTGCTTGGCATTATGAATAGGATGAAGCCCTGCAAGGATTTATTTTTTTATGCCACAGTTGCTTAAGAGCCCGTCTACGTTTCTTGAGATTTGTGGTGTCCTCGATTTTGTCAAGGTTGTAACAGTCGGGGACTGATTAGTGTAGTTAGAGGAGCAAAATGCATCCAGGGAGGATGAGAGAACTTTTGTAGAAAGAAGTGAGGAGGACAGGGGTGAGATTTTGTCATTGAGGTGGTCAGTAGCAGAATAGAAATACAAAGGGTTAATGTGATGTTTCTATGGGGTAAACCTTTTCTGCTTGCAGAAGGCAGGTGGTTGAAGCTGTGAAACTGAGGTTGTAATCAGAGAGGAAAGGGAGTGTTGAGGTTGCCAGGGGTGCAGAGATGGGAGAATACATGATCGCAAAAGGAGATGATAATCCATCATTAAGGACAAGTCTGAAAGATATTTTCAAGCAGAATTTACCTGTGAAGGAGCAATAAAGAAAGAGAGAGAAGCAGATAAAACATGGGTTTAACTGTTATTATACTTTTGCAAACAAATTCCCTCTCTGTGACTACTCCTGTCTTAACTCTTCCCCATACTACTAAAAATGTTGCTGTTATGTCCTTTTTTGAAGCAACCTCCCTTTTTTGTTTTCATTCTTGGTAAACCACCATTACAGGGACAAAAAGCGAAGAAAATAAAACCCCAATGAAAACTTGCCGTTTTTATTATGAAAAGTTATGGATGAATCTCAACTGTAACTTTTCCAAGGATCAACACCCATTTTGAAGTATTTGGTTACTTCACTGTCAATTGCTGTTTATGTTATTTAAATTATTGAAGGAATGTGTTGTTAACTATATTTATTTTCTTCAGAATATTCTCAAAAAAGTAAATGGGCAAAAGTTTGTTTACAAGTTTGTCTCATACCCGGACATCCTTACTATGGATCCACTGGCTTTGGGTAGAGGAGAAGAAATGGATGGGAACTCGGTTGATGCCATGAACACCTGTATTTTGCGAGACAAAGAAAACTGTAACAAGGAGCGACTGCCATGTCCTTCTGCTAAATCGTCAGGACGTAATGATTACATTCACTCCGGTCTGTACACATCGTTTACCCTTAACTCGTTGAATACAGCTGGTGTAAAGTTGTTTAGACCTACTGTTGTAGAAAATCCAACAGAGAAGAAAGTGACCTTAGAGCCACCCACGTCAGTTATTAAGTTTGTGACAACACCAGCCAGAAATCCAGATCCTGCATCTATTGTTCCATCAGACTCTCCCCAACCCCCTCAACCTCGAAACAAACCTGCAGAGCCTCCTAGAGATATAACCATAAACTCTTGTCTTCCTCCAACCACTTGTGTCTCTCCCATTCTGGCGCCTTCTGGACCGTTATCACCTGCTTTGACGTCCAATCAAGATATGACCATTGACGTAGTAACTTCGCAGTCCCTTGATTTTCCAAGTGAAGTAAATACGAATGTTCAGGAACCAAAAATGCAGGTGCAGGAGGAAGAACCTGAGCCTGGTCCAGAGTCTGAATATGATCCCGAACCAGAACTTGATCCTGACTTCGAAACTGAGCATGAACCTGAACGCTATGTGCTGGATATGAAGACTGGAAAATCTAAAAAGCCTAAAGAGCTAGAGTTAACTCCCACGTTGGTAATCACCACAAGTGATTCTAACCCCTTGGGTATTCTCAGCCCTTCAATACCCACAGCATCTCTTACACCAGCATTCTTCTCCCAGGTAATGATTATTTTAATCTGTCTAGGCTTTGAGTTGAACTAAAACTTTGGCTAGTCTGTGTTGCACTGTATTCCATGGCTTTTTGAAAAGAGTAGTCTGTTTTTGTTTGGATACCTTTTTTGAGGTTTTTCCATTGGCTCTTAAGGTTGGCCATAGATGACTTGTTTTATTTTCAACAGGCAGATCAGAAAAAAACTTAAATGACTATCCACATCAAGTCGATGTGGATGGAGGGTAAATTAACTATGTAATGTGCAAGGGCATATATATGTCTCAGTCCATTTAGTCCTTTCTGATAAGCTGAATCACTGATCACTGACTCTGTAAATTTGAAAAAGTAAGGAGCCGGATTTACCGGCTCCTACCTACACTCTCCGTCCTGACAGAGCGAGGTGGTGGAATAGGAGAACGGAGGGGGACACCAGTACGAAGAGGGACATGAAAGAGAACAGCAGCATGGAGGGGGGCACGGAGGAGAATGGAGGGGGGACAGCAGGAGAACAGAGGGGGACTGGAGGAGGATATACAGGGACAGTCAGTGGTGATCGTGTGTGGGGGAGTTACAAGCACCGATCACTGCTGTATAGATTTCACTAAAGCTGCTGAAAGCCGGGGTGGGGGGGGGTTTTGGGAAAGAGAAGCGGAGAAACAGACCTTTATTGAAATCTATACAGGGTGATCGGTGCTTTTAACTCCCCCACCGCACTGATCACCCTGACTGTCCAGGTATCGGGTGAATCATCGGAGCATTTGCCCGAATAAAAGCGTCTGTACAGATACTAGTATTGGTATCGGGACAACCGTATTTTCAATGTAACATGTTCGGTAGTGCAAATCTGCAAAATGCAGAAAAAAGCACTAAAAGTGCATATGTGTAAATCCAGCCTCAAAGCTGAAATGCATCGGAATAAAACCTGCTCAAGACCACCTCTTTTAAAGTATCAGTGGAAATGTAAAAGTTTGGTTGAATCCTCCAGGAAGCCCACTGTACATGGCACAAAGCTACCCAGTGCTTTAGAAATAAAACCACGTTTAAAATGACTGTAATATTACCTGTAGCTCCATAGCTCCACCCCATGCTAAAGCTCAAATTATGAGTGTTCCCATGGGGCAGGTATAGCCAGGGCTTGAGCCCATTCCCAGTACCTTCTGTCTGCAGCCCTCTATCTATTTTCAAGCCCTGTGCACCCCCACCACTTTCATTCTGCAGACCTTTGTCTACCGTGAAGCCCTGTGCACCTCCTCTGCTGTCTTTTAGTATATTGAAAGGGAAAAGCTAATAATTTATCCCACGACTGCCTGCTTTTAAGAGGAGAATACACATCTCACTGTCGGCTTGTTTTGCTGTGACTGACATGGCCGTGCTGATAAATTACAAAAACAGAAATCCACGGCAACACAGCCATCTATGCTATGTCTGTTTTATTGCCCTTCCCTTCGGGCTAGCCACTGCACTTTGGGTTTTCACAAAGCCCCCGTTCTCTCTTCACTGTCAGACATTCCCAAGTGGGAGAACAAAATATCCTGGTGTCATTGGGAGTAAACCGTGCCCCATCATTGGTATTCGGGGGAGTAATACCCCATTGTTGGTATCCGTTCGTTCGAAGAATAGTGCCCAATTGTTGGTGTCGGTTGCAGGAACTATGCCCCACTGTTCCTGGCGACGGGGAGAATTATGTCCCAAGGGCACATGAACGCAAGCAAAGGGCTGTGTCCTGCCCCCAGGAAGCAGTTTGATATTTTGGAATTCGGAAAAGTTAGCCCTTCAGCAATGGCTTGCATGAGGGAGGAACCAGATGTTTTGAAGCTGTGATTCTGGCTTGAGCAAAACAACGAATCGCACAAAGGGGATCTCCGCTGTCAAAGTCCTGCCTCCTGGACTGGCTCCTATGATGCACTACATTGGATTAGTGTGATGTCCATCATAGGAGCCAGTCCAGGAGGTGGGACCTTGTTTGACAGCGGAGATCTGTGTGATCGGGCGACACCTCTCTTCCTCTCCTTTCCTTTCCACAGTTTCCTGGCTGATCACAGAATCTGCTCCCATTTAACCCTGACTGCCGATAGCGCCTGCCCCCTCCCCCTTCGATATGGCTCCTTACTCGCCCTCAACTAATTTCCCCTCGCCAAAGATGAACAGACAAGTGGTAATTTTTGAGGGCTGCTTACATATAAGTAATGCAATTAAAGCTGTAGAGAGAAAAAAAATTCAGCTTTAAAGGGGTTGTAAACCCTCGTGTTTTTTCACTTGATGCATCCAATGCATTAGGGTGAAAAAACACATTGCTGTGCCTGCCCCTGTGAATTTCCGTGGGCGCGATCCTGCGTTGCTTTCCCCATGACTTGTTGGCTCTTCATTGGATAGATTGATAGCAGCGCAGTGGGGCCAAGTCATACAGTGTATCACTTGGTAGCGCGCCTGCAAGGGAACCCTCTCGGGAGAGAGCTTCTCAGAGCGGGCTGGTTTTTGCGGGAGCCGCCGTGGGACCCCAGAAGAGGATGATTGGGGCCACTCTGCAAAACAAACTACACGGCATGACATGTATGTTTAAAAAAATAAAAATAAACTGAACCTTTAGTAACACTTTAAGCCATTTTCATGCAACAATTGGTTGAAAATGTATAATCTAAAATTTTACATTACTGTAAAGAAAAAGAATACTTGAAACTTTAGTTGGGGTTTACACGATTGTTAAAACGGATAAATGTAACCACTTAAGGACTGCCCCATGCAGATATACTGCGGCAGGGCGGCTCTCCTGCGCGAAATCACCTACAGGTACGTGGTTTTGTGCAGTGGGTCTGGGGTGCACGCAGCAAAGCCAATCGGCGGGTTTTGCGGCCACGACAGCTGCTGGGGAGAGAGGCAGAGCGGCGGCCTGCCTATGTAAACAAGGCACACCGCCATTCTGTGAGGGAGGAAGATGGAGATCTTGTGTCTCTGCTAAGCCGAAACTCAGATCTGTCTTCCTCCAGTCACAGCATTCCCCTCCACAGTTAGAAAGCACTCCCTAAGAGCACACTTAACCCTTTGATCTTCCGTGATATTAACCCCTTCCCTGCCAGTGTCGGTACAGTTGCAGTACATATTATTTAGCACTATCACTGTATTCGTGTCACTGGTCCCCAAAAAGTGTCAGGTGTCTGATTTTTCCACCACAATGTCGCAGTCCTGCTAAGACCCCTTTTACACTTATGCAGTTTTCATACGTTTTAGCGCTAGAAATAGTGCCTGAAAAATGCCTCCTTTGCTGCCCCAGTGTGAAAGCCCAAGTGCTTTTACACTGGGGCGGTGCGCTTGTAGGAGGTTAGAAAAAGTCCTGCAAGCAGCATCTTTAGGGTGGTTTGGGAACCCCTGCTAGTGGCCGAAAAGAACCGCTTAAACAGCGGTGAAGCGCCGCTAAATCGAGCAGCGCTTTACCGCTAATGCACGAGCGGCCCCAGTGTGAAAGGACTTTTAAAGATCGCTGCCATTACTAGTAAAAATAAATGAATCCATAATAATATCCCCTAGTTTGTAGACACTATAACTTTTGCACAAACTAATCTATATATGCTTATTATGCTATAGATTATGCTATATATGCTTATAATCTATATATGCTTATCGCCTAGAGGCGATTTTAGTTTGCATTTGTAGCGCTATACAAGTTACTCACTCCCTTACTGGGATTTAGCAAAATACATATTGGCCTAAACTGATGAAGACTTTTTTTTTTTGGATATGTTTTATAGCATAAAGTGAAAATTGACACAAACAAGAAGACTAAGGCTGGGTTCACACTGGTGCGCCACGACCCTAGTACTATTTTGGATCCGATTTTGCCCTGCGACATGAAGCCGACATACATTCGACTTTCAATGAACGGGGATCCATCTTGGATCCCCACCAATACCAGGCACTGTGTTTGATATGAATCTTGAGGTGGAACTCCACGCCAAATTTTAATTAAAAAAACGGCATGGGTTCCCCCTTCAAGAGCATACCAGGCCCTTGGGTCTGGTACGGATTTAAAGGGGAACCCCTACGCCGAAAAAAAACGGCGTGGGGGGTCCCCCCAAAATCCACACCAGACCCTTATCCGAGCATGCAGCCTGGCCGGTCAAGGAAGGGGGTGGGGACGAGCGCCCCACCTCCTGAACCGTATCGGGCCACATGCCCTCAACATCGGGGGGTGAGTGCTTTGGGGGTCTCTTCTGACTCTCCGCTCTCTGGTGCTTTCTGCCTTCTACCGGACCCCTCCACTATCTTCTTTTACTAGCGGGGGGGACCCAGTCTTCTCCGCCGCCGTCTTTCCTCTTTCTCCTGTCCCGATGTTGACTCGACGAGCTCTCCCGCTGTAATGCTGTGTGCTCCAACATTTATATGGGCATGGGGCATGGTCACTGGTTGATGTGACCCTGCCCGTATGTTGTCACAGTCCCATCATGCCCTGGGACTGTGACGTCATACGGGCGGGGTCACATCAACCGGCGCCCAATGCCTATATAAATGGTTGCGCACCGCACACATGGCATTACAGCGGGAGAGATCGTTAAGTCAACATCGGGACAAGAAAAGAGAGGAGAAGACCGGGCCCCCCGCTAGTAAAAGAGCTGAAAGAAGATGGTGGAGGGGCCCGAGCTGAAAGAAGATGGTGGAGGGGCCCGGCATAAGGCAGAAAGCATCGGAGCGCACGGAGAAGAGAGCGGAGAGTCGGAAGAGGACCCCCAAAGTCGGAAGAGACCCCCAAAGTCGGAAGAGACCCCCGGAGCTGCCTAATAAATTACATTAAAAACCTATGTAGAGTGTTTTTTTTTTTTTTTTTTTTCTTGACACTTTTCCCCCCAGGTGAATGAGTAGGGGTACGATGTACCCCATACTCATTCACATAGGGTGGGGGACTGGGATCTGGGGCCCCCTCTTATATAAGGGGGCTACCAGATTCCGATAAGCCCCCCCGCAGACCCCGACAACCAACGGCCAGGGTTGTCGGGAAGAGGCCCTGTCCTCATCAACATGGGGACAGAGTGCTTTTGGGGTGGGGTTGATGGACAGATCACCCATCCAATCCTGGGATGGGTGATCTGTCTACAAAGTGCCGGGACAAGGGGGAGGGGCTGTATAAGACGCGCGCTGCGGGGAACACAGCTATTGAATTGAAAGCTGTAATCTTCCCTGCAGTTTGAACGCGGCGGCGGCGGCTCTTGTTCTCCTCTCCTTGCTCGCCCCCCTGCTCCCAAGCAGCCCACACCCGCCAGCCCTCAAAATTTACTCGCAAAATGTGAGCAGGCGAGTGTAATTTTGAGGGCTGCTGTAGTGTATTGGTAACACAAATATCTGCAAGGTCTGACCATGTCACAGGAAGGATGTTTAACTGCTTGCCGACCAGACGCCGCAGTTATACGGCGGCAGGTTGGCTCTGCTGGGCGAGATCACGTAGCTATACGTCACCTCACCTCACCGAGCAGCCAATAAACACACAGCTTCCGGTCCTGTCGGAGGGAAATTACCTATCGTCTGTTCATACAATGTATGAACAGCGATTTGACATTTCTCCATGTCAGTCCACCCCCCCCTCCTTCAGTTAGAACACACCCAGGAAACATGATTAACCCCTTCCTCGCCCCCTAGTGTTAACCCCTGGCATTTTTATAGAACTGATCGCTATAAAAATGCCAATGGTCCCAAAAAAGTGTCAAAAGTTTCTGAAGTGTCCGCCATAATGTCGCAGTACCGATAAAAAATCTCTGATCACGGCCATTACTAGTAAAAAAAAATGCCATAAAACTATCCCCTATTTTGTAAACGCTATAACTTTTGCGCAAACCAATCAATAAACGATTATTGCGATTTTTTTTTTTTTTTACGAAAAATATGTAGACAAATACGTATCGGCCTAAACTGAGGAAAACTTTTTTTTTTATATATTTTTTTTTTTTAGGGGGATATTTATTATAGCAAAAAGTAAAGAATATTCATTTTTTTCAAAATTGTCGCTCTATTTTTGGTCATAGCGCAAAAACTAAAAACCGCAGAGGTGATCAAATACCACCAAAAGAAAGCTCTATTTGTGGTGAAAAAAAGGACGCCAATTTTGTTTGGGAGCCACGTCGCACGACCGAGCAATTGTCAGTTAAAGCGATGCAGTGCCGAATCACAAAAAGTGGCCTGGTCTTTGGGCAGCAATATGGTCCGGGGGTTAAGATAAGATATTTAGTAGGTAATATTGCCTAGGATAGACCCCCCACAACCACTCTCAACAATACTTACATTGTCTGTGTCTATGCAGTAGCAATGCGTCAGCATAAATCAGAACCCCTCGGAGTGCCGCTGATTGGAGCGGAGGTGGTAGTGGCAGACCGGGACTCGAACATGGTTGGTGTCCAATAAGGAATATGTTGGTCAAGACCGGCCATGAGTGCTGGAAACAAAATTGAAAGGGTAAAGTGGATTGGGAACTCGTATCATGTGGTTTCATGGGTAGTGCATCCTATACTTGATAAAGGATAGGATAATGAGATGCTAATGAGTGTATAAGTAAGATTAAGTTAGTGAGAGTAGAAGGTAAGAATAATAGAGAGGTGAAATACATAGAAAATCGGGAACCATTACCCAGAGAAAGGTGTAAATCAAGAAAAAAACTAAGGTAAAAGTGCAGCATAGGTACACAGGATCAATTTAAGCAATTCAATTCTGAGTGATACACAGGGGCCCAGATCCACAAAGAACTTACGCGGCTTATCAATAGATACGCCAGCGTAAGTTCTAAGATGCCCCGTCGTATCTTTGTTTTGTATCCACAAAACAAGATACGACTGAATGTGGGCTTGATCCGACTGACGTACGTCTTAGTACGCCGTCGGATCTTAGGTGCATATTTACACTGGCCGCTAGGTGGCGCTTCCGTTGATTTCCGCGTAGAGTATGCAAATTGGCTAGATACGTCGATCCACAAACGTACGTCCGCCCGGCGCATTTTTTTACGTCGTTTACATAAGGCTTTTTTCAGTGTAACTGCTCTATGAGGCGTACGCAATGTTAAGTATGGACGTCTGGCCAGCGTCAAATTTTCCGTTTGCGTAAAACGTTCGCCAATAGGGCTTAACGTAAATTACGTTCACGTCGAAAGCATAGACTATTTGCGACGTGATTTCGAGCATGCGCACTGGGATACCCCCACGGACAGCGCATGCGCCGTTAAAAAAAAAAAAAAAACGTAATTTACGTGGGGTCAAGTTGAATTGACATAAAACACGCCCACATCTTAGTCATTTGAATTCCGCGCCCTTACGCCGACACATTTTACACTACGCCGCCGTAACTTACGGCGCAAATTCTTTGTGGATACGGAAAATACGCTGTAAGTTACGGCGGGGTAGTGTATCTGAGATACGCTACGCCTGCCTTAAAGATAGGCAGATCTTTGTGGATCTGGGCCATGGTGTTCAGGTAGGAAGCTGGAATCACCATGCGAGTCAAACTGCCCCAGAGCGGCTTATAGGGCTGGTCTGCCACACCCACCAACATCACGGAGGCATGCACTGTGAAGAGTAAGCAGCTGCAGCTGGGTGGGACCGCCCTCTAGCAAAACGGTGCCAAAATGTCCCTCCACCTGGCTGCTAGATGTAAAAAGTGTTGGAAAACGGCGGCGCCAAAACCATGGCACAACGGTTCCATAGCATAAGGCATGACGTTGATGCATAGTACAGGGTGATCAGCCCACCCCATTGGGGGGAGGAGGAAGACCCGCATTGCAAAAATAAGTGAAAAATATATTTTTTCCCCCAAAATTGTCAATTTTTTTTTTGTTTTTGTTTATAGTATACAAAATAAAAACCGCAGAGGTGATCAAATACCACCAAAAGAAAGCTCTTATTTGTAGAGAAAATGTTATTTGTGTACAGTGTTGCACCACTATTGTCAGTTAAAGTAACGCAATGCCGCATCGCAAAAAATGGCCTGGTCATGAAGGGGGGGATAAACCTTCCAGGGCTGAAGTGGTTAAACCCCTCACTTTCTAATCTTATGTCTGCTCGAACCTTGCTTCTTTCTAGACTTTGTAAATGTATTCCTGCATTCTTATTGTTTCTTGTTCACGCCGCAGTGTATGTCTTCCTTTTGGGTTTCATCTAACTACTGCTTGGAATGAACCTGAGGTGTTTTCTGTGTTATACAGATTAAATCTTGTATCTCCACTCCCAGATTTCCTGTTCTATTTGCCTCCGTTTGTTCAGTCTTGTCTTGACATGAGTAGGCAAAACCATATGTACAGAAACCCAAGGCTTTTAAGGCAAAATATACTCTATGATCTAGAATTGCTTGTTTTTTAAATAATCGAGAGCTTAAAATAAGGACCTTTTTTCTATATTGCATAATTTTTCCCTAGATCTCATTCATGTACAAGAATGAATTCATTCACATTCTGTACCGGTTCTTTTCAGCATTGAGACATTGGCATACACAGGCACTATAGCTTTTACCTCTTGATGTTTTTTACAGTATTACCATAGTATTATTGAGGCTAGAATCGCCCTAATAATTTTGTTTGTTGCTCTAATAGTAAGATATTTTGTTTTGAGGTAATTGTCAGAGCTTAGGTTAAGGTTTAAGGCTCCATTCACACCACATGTTGGCAACTTGGCATGTGTTGATCAATGCATGCCAGAACATATACTTTTTTTTTTTTTTTTTTTTTCAGCAAAGCAGTATACACATGTGCACTGCAACTCACATTAACACAAGAGGCAAAACAAGTCAGTTGAAGAATTTATTTAAAAATAAAGCTTTGCAAAGTATATATAAAGTATTTACGCTCAACGCCTGTCATTGAATGCTGGGTGTTAGGTTAAAGTTAGAGGTAAGGGTTATCTTTCACAATTTTGAGATATTAATCATACAGTTAATGCATTGCTTTGTCAGTCCACTGACTCATGGACATGAAATTATTATACAGGATTTATATATAACGCCAACAGTTTGCGCATCGCTTTACAAAATAAAGGCAGACATTCTAGTTACAATACAATTTTTAGTACAAGATTTATCGTAGAGCCCTGCTTGTTTGAGCTTAAAATCTAAGAGGGAGGGTCAAAGTAATACAAAAGGTAAAAGCTGTGGATGATGAGCTGACATAGAAAGTAAAACACACTGTATTAGTTAGAAGCAGTATAGGCTTCTTTAACTTTACTGGGCACTTTTACCCCCTTCCTGACCAGGCCAATTTTCAGCTTTCAGCGCTGTCGCACTTTGAATGACAATTATGCAGTCATGCAGCACTGTACCCAAAGAAAATTTGTATAATTTTTTATTTTATTTTTTTCACACAAATGGAGCTTTCTTTTGGTGGTGTATGATCACCACTGTTTATTTTTGCTAAATAAACAAAGACCAAAAAATTGGGAAACGGGTAATTTTTCTGTTTCGTTCATGGACGGACACAGGGAGAAAGTGCAGACCCTTCGGGCTGCGGTGTGACAGCTGACATCCCAAAGATGATCGTCACTCCACATTTGCATGCAAGTCCCAAGTCTCATGGTAGCCTCCTTCGAGGCACCTAGTCGGGACCTCCCTGGTTTGGTGGCTGACATCACCGGCACTTCTGTCCGGGAAATCGTTCCTTCCTTTTCACTGGATGGTGATCACGACTGACGCTAGCCTTGCTGGTTGGGGGGGGGGGGGGGGGGGGGAGTCTGGGGTGTTCAGTCAGCCCAGGGTCGCTGGACTCTGGAGTAATCCCGCCTGCCGATCAATGTCTTGGAACTTCGGGCAATCTGACTTTGCCTCTCCACATGGTCTCTGAGGCTACAGGGGCGCCCAGTCAGGATTCAGTCGGACAACGCCACGGCGGTGGCGTATGTCAACCATCAAGGAGGAACAAGAAGCTTGGCTGCAGCGTCGGCAGTCGCTCGCATGCTGAGTTGGGCAGAAAGGAGCTTACCGGCCCTGTCGGCCGGTAACATTCCAGACGTGGAAAACTGGCAGGCGGACTACCTGAGTCGCCAGATGCTGGACCAAGGAGAATGGTCTTTACACCGGGATGTGTTTCAGTTCCTTTGCCAAAGATGGGGTGAGCCGAACGTAGATCTCCTGGCTTCTCGACTCAATTGGAAGGTATTGAGGTTTGTGGCCAGGTCAAGAGACCCATGGGCAGACGCAGAAGATGCGTTGGTGACACCTTCCCTCCCCTGAAGCTCCTTCATCGTCTGCTTTGAGTGGAGGCAGAGGGGATTCCAATGATTCTAATTGCTCCAGATTGGCCTTGGCATCCTTGGAACTCTGACCTAGTGCGTCTAGTAGCAGACGTCCCTTGGCGTCTACCACTTAGAGAGGACCTGCTGTCGCAAGGTCCCATACTTCATCCTGCTTTAGTCACAGGCTTTAACGATATGGCTATTGAAACCCAGGTGCTAAGAGACTGGGGCCTGTTTCAGTGATTTCTACCATGAGGAGGGCTCAGAAGTTTTCCTCTAGGAAGATTTACCATCGCACTTGGAAGGCCTATATATTAATTTGTGCGGAAATGAGGTGGAATCCATGTACTTTTTCGGTTTCCAGAGTCCTGCTGTTCTTTTTTTTTTTTTTTTTTTTTTCAACTTCCCCTGGCGACTCACTCTCTGGTAAATACATTCGTGCAGGGGGTTCGGCATGTGACCCCTCCGGTCCGTCATCCACCACCTCCGTGGGACCTGAATCTGGTCCGCTCGGTGCTTCAAAAACCACTGTTTGAAAACATTAGGGAGATTCCCTTGTTGACACTTTCTCAGAAAGTGGTCTTTTTGGTGGCTGTTGCGTCAATTAGACACGTTTCTGAGCTGGCAGCATTGTCATGCAAGGCTCCCTATCTTGTCTTCTACAAGGATAAGGTGGTGCTGCGTCCGCAGCCTTCTTTTTATCCTAAGGTCATTTCGACCTTCCATCTCAATGAGGACATTGTACTTCCATCCTTGTGTCCTCGTCCGTCGCATCCTAAAGAGGCGGCGTTGCATTCCTTGGACGTTGTCAGAGCTCTGAGAGTAAACTTGGCTGCTACTGCTCCGTTCCGGAGGTCAGACTCACTGTTTGTTTCGGTGGCTGGTCCCAAGAAGGGCATGGCGGTCTCGTCGGCCACCATCTCGAGGTGGATCCGACAGAACGTGATTCAGGCTTACGCCATAAAGGGTCGGGTACCCCCCTTTCTTGTCACCGCGCATTCGACCAGGGCAATGGGTGCCTCTTGGCCTTTCCGACATCAAGCGTCTGTTTCCCAGGTGTGTAAGGCAGTGACTTGGTCGTCCCTTCACACTTTCACTAAATTCTACAAGGTTGATGTGAGTGCATCTTCGGATGCTTCTATCGGCCGCAAAGTTTTGCAGGTCGGCTGTTTAGAGTTACAACTCCTCCATTGAGGAGCTGTTTTTGTTTTGGGGTGAAGTTTGTTTTAATGCTGTTCCCACCCCTCTTTCCACTTTGTCAAGATTACTGCTGTGTTCGTCCATGAACGAAAGAGAAAATAGGATTTTTGTACTCGCCGTAAAATCTTTTTCTCTGAGTTCATGGACGGACACAGCAACCACCCCTCCGTTTTGACATTGTACTCCTTTTTTACGAACTGAGATGCAGAGAGAGGGGTCATACCCAGAGGGACCGCCCCCTGGGCGGCACTGTACTGTGTGTGTGTATGATGTGTTTTAACACTTTCTACAAGTTTCTGCTTAGTCACTCCTGAATGAAGGCTAATACCCACTTTGTCAAGATTACTGCTGTGTCCGTCCATGAACTCGGAGAAAAGGATTTTACGGTGAGTACAAAAATCCTATTTTATCTTTCACTGATGAGGAGGCACTGGTGGGCACTGTTTGGACTGCCCTGAGGAGGACCCTAATAATCTGTGCCCTGATTATTGGTGTACTTGTCCCTTTTAATGAAGCCGGTTATCCACTCTTCTCCGATCCTCATGCTGTTGTGTTTGGACACAGCTGATCACGTGGCAAAGAGCCGCTGATTGTCTCTTTACCTTAATCTGTGATCGGCAGTGTCCTCCAACTACAGAGGTACTGTAACTATAACTTGCACCGTTTAGGAGATATTCAGAGTGCATGCAGCCGATGACCTCATTGGAACATGCTGTAATCTGGGGGACAGGTAGCTGCTACAAAGCTCCCTGGGATGAGCAGGCTTTCAGGCACAGATACCAAGTCCAGTGAGGTAGTGACAAACCGTGTGGTGTTTATTGGTGATATAGACAAGTTTTATATACAGGTGCTGTACAGTGTTTCAGAAAAACAAACAAAAACCTAGCTGTGTCCTAGCACTAACTACACAATATATACAGGCCCTAACTACCAGGCTAAGCAAGCCTACAGCTTGTCAGCTTCCGCAGATACAGCTTTTTACCGACCTTTTTTCTCAAACAAACCAGTATTGTCTGTGTTTCCCAGGCAGAGAGCAAAGGCTGTCTGCTCAGGTGAGCTTAAATTGGCCTGGGGGAAGAAGACCAAGACCCGAACTGGACCATGGATCAGAGATCCCTGAAAGTATATGAGAGGAGCCTGGGAGATGTATAAACCCTGAACAGGAATTTTCCCAGCTCTCTCTGGGGCGCTCTGCTACATATGCTCCCCCCTTGTTTTCAACCCCAGGGTTGGAACACCTGTGGCCCAACAGAAGTGAACATGGGACAGGGCATCTACATTACCCATCTCAACACCTGGCCTGTGTTGTACAGTGAAGGAGTAATCCTGTCGAGCCAAAAACCACCGGTTCACCTGTCTATTAGTCTTCTTCTGGGCCATCCATTTCAGGGGAGCATGGTCAGTTATTAACTCAAACTGGAGCCATAACAAATAGTACCTCAGTGCGTTGACAGCCCACTTTATGGCTTAACATTCCTTTTCAATGACTGGATACTTTTTCTCATGGTCATTGCGCTTTCTGCTTAGGTACACCACAGGGTGTTCTTCCCCATTGAGCACCTGTGACAATACTGCCCCGATACCAACATCAGACGCATCCGTCTGAACCAAAAAATCTTTGTAGAAATCGGGGGAGTATAGCACTGTCTGTGCACAGAGAGCCTTCAAGACTTGAGATGATTCCTCTGCTACTGAAGACCATTTCATCATTATTGAGCAGTAGGGCAGCTATAGTTGCAAAATTCGGGATAAATCTTCTATTATACCCCGCAATCCCATGAAAGGTCCTGACCTGCTTCTTGTTTGCAGGATGTGGCCACTCCTGGATGGCTTCTGTTTTATTCACTTGAGGTTTTATGACACCACGGCCAATAGTGTAGTACAAATATATTCCTCTAAACCAATGGCACATTTTTTTGGATTTGCCGTAAAACCTGCTTTTGAAGAGGGAATCAAGGACAGCCTGGACACGGGCCAAGCGAGACCTCCAGTCAGTGCTATGTACCACTATGTCGTCTAGATAGGCTGCTGCATACTGTCGTGGGGTCTTGGGGTCCTGTCCATGGCCCTCTGAAATGTCGCAGGAGCATTTTGCAACCCAAAAGGCATTTTTTTTTTTTTTTTTTATTTATATTGAAAGGAACCTTCCAGGGTCACAAATGCAGTCTTCTCTTTTGGCGCTACCAGTCATGGGTATTTGCCAATAACCTTTTGTCAAGTCCAAAGTAGTCAGAAGTCCTTGTCAAGTCGTTCTATAACCCCTTCCCGCCGAGCATATGCACATATGCGTCATCGGTTTTCGGGGGTTATACCAGGATGATGTCCGCAGCTTCAGGCATCATCCTGGTATCGTTTTTAGAGCGGGTGATCGGCTTTCCAGTGATAACAACCAATGCAGCTAAAAGCCGATTGGTTGTTTTCCCGGAGGAGTGGGAGGGGACATCCCGCCACTCTAAAGCCTCGTACATACGGTCAGACTTTTTGCCAACAAACTTCAAAATTAGCAAGTTTTCCAAAAAAATCCGAACGTGTGTACGCTCCATCGGACAAACTTTTTCGGTTTTCATCAGACAAAAGTTCGCTCTGCAAAAGGACAAACTTTTCGGCAACAAAAGTCCGACGTGTGTACAGAAATCCATCGGACTTTTGTCCGAAGTACAAACGCGCATGCCCAGAACCAATGTTAAAATCAACCAACAATAGCAGAAGTTGACCAAAGGGTGGCAGTAAAGAGCAGAAAAACCATGTGATGTTGGGAAAGTTTGGGGAAAGTTTGCAGAAAAGTCCTGCCGTGTGTATGCTATTAGTTTAAATAAGTGCTAATGGCGCCCTGCCTATAGTATAGCACTACCCGGCTCTTAGATGCGTGAGTTCAAGGAGATTAATAACTGGACAATAAATATGTGCAAATTGCAGCAGCTGCTTAAAAATATAAGACAATGATATTGAAACAGAAAAATATAAAACAGATAAAACTCAAAAGTCCCAAAAGTTCCATATAAAACTGTAGCAGCGCTATTTCAAACCAGCGTTTAAAATTCTTCTATGTGTAAAATAAACTCATAGGTATATGATGACAGTGCCGATGGATCACACAGATTAATCCTTAAATAAGTGCTCCTTTCACCAAGGGGGTTCACCACGTGGGGGGATGTTTTAGTCCCCTGTTGGGGATGCACTCACCACAAGATTGAATAAAAAGGGCCTGGATAATATATCTGTGTATGTCTCCAGAGGGATGCACTTCTCCGCCAGCAGGAATGTAAAAATTCAACCGCATACCAAGCATGTGTCAGGCAGCCATGCACATGCTTGGTATGCGGTTGAATTTTTACATTCCTGCTGGCGGAGAAGTGCATCCCTCTGGAGACATACACAGATATATTATCCAGGCCCTTTTTATTCAGTCTTGTGGTGAGTGCATCCCCAACAGGGGACTAAAACATCCCCCCACGTGGTGAACCCCCTTGGTGAAAGGAGCACTTATTTAAAGATTAATCTGTGTGATCCATCGGCACTGTCATCATATACCTATGAGTTTATTTTACACATAGAAGAATTTTAAACGCTGGTTTGAAATAGCGCTGCTACAGTTTTATATGGAACTTTTGGGACTTTTTTTGAGTTTTATCTGTTTTATATTTTTCTGTTTCAATATCAGTGTGTATGCTATTGGTGTGCCCGGCCAACTCCCTTCAAACAAGAATCCACGGAAAAGTTTGTTTGAAGTCGATCGTGTGTTCGGGCCTTTATCAGCCCTCCCGTCCCACCGGGAGACCCGATCCACGATGCGCCACTTCCGTTTCTGTTTTCGGCAATCTGAATACTTTGAAGGGCAAAGGAGGGATTTGGGGTCTTTTAAACCCCTGATTCCTCCATAAAGAGTACCTGTCACCACCTATTACTGTCACAAGGGATGCTTACATTCCTTGTGATGGCAATAAAAGTGATCAATTTTTATTTTATTTTTAAAACACAATTTAATAATATAAAAATAAATAAGAAAAATTTAAAGCGCCCCCGTCCCTGCAAGCTTGCACAGCAAACAAAACGCATACGGAAGTCGTGCCCGCATATGTAAACAGTGTTCAAATCACACATGTGAGGTATCGCAGCGAGAACAATAATTCTAGCACTAGACCTCCTCTGTAATTCTAACCTGGTAACCGTAAAAAAAAAAAATGAAAGCGTCGCCTGTGGAGATTTTTAGGTACCGAAGTTTGTCGCCATTCCACGATTGCGTGCAGTAATAAAGCGTGACATTTTCGGTATCTATTTACTCGGCGTAACATCTTTCACATTATACAAAAAAATTGGGCTAACTTTACTGTTTCGTTTTTTTTTTTTTTAATTCATGAAAGTGTATTTTTTCCCAAAAAGTTGCTTTTAAAACACTGCTTGCGTTGTAAACACCAAATGTCATAAATAGGCTTAGGCATGAAAAGGATACGTTCGTCTACCCTGGACATTGAGTATGTGTCAAACTTTGTCACTGCATTAAGCTTTCTGAAGTACCGTATTTATTCGAGTATAACGCGCACCCGTGTATAACGCGCACCCCTAATTTTCAATTAAAAATCGGTATAAAATCATTGTAATTGCCAAAAATCATTTATGTCCAGCCATGCCCCCTGTATGTGTCCAGCCGTGCCCCCTGTATGTGTCCAGCCGTGCCCCCTGTATGTGTCCAGCCGTGCCCCCTGTATGTGTCCAGCCGTGCCCCCTGTATGTGTCCAGCCGTGCCCCCTGTATGTGTCCAGCCGTGCCCCCTGTATGTGTCCAGCCGTGCCCCCTGTATGTGTCCAGCCGTGCCCCCTGTATGTGTCCAGCCGTGCCCCCTGTATGTGTCCAGCCGTGCCCCCTGTATGTGTCCAGCCGTGCCCCCTGTATGTGTCCAGCCGTGCCCCCTGTATGTGTCCAGCCATGCCCCCTGTTTGTGTCCAGCCGTGCCCCCTTACCTTTAATCACGCGGCGCGCGGGAACATTACAGACAGCGTTCGTTTGAACAGCTGTTTTCCCTGCCATGCATAGTCACTCCCCCTCGTTCGCGATTGGACAGATCCGTCCAAGGGGGAGTGTCTACGCGCGGCAGGGAAAACAGCTATTCAAACGAAAGCTGTCTAATGTTCCCCCGCGCCGCGTGATTAACGTTGTAGCGGCGTTTGTGGCTTCGGTGGCGTCGGTAGCAGCGGCGGCGGTAGCAGCGGCGCGTGCGGCGGCGGTAGCGGCGGGGGGGAAAAAGTCCTCGAGTATAACGCGCACCCAAACTTTGAACTTTTTTTTTGGGTATAAAATTTTGCGCGTTATACTCGAATAAATACGGTAGTTGCAGACCCTCCACGTGCCATCCGGTTTTGGGACTAACACGATGGAGCTATACTAGTAACTACTGGACTCCTCCAATGACACCAAGCTCCAACATCCTTTTAACTTCATCATGATGTCCTTTCTTCTAGCTTCAGGAATTTGGTACAGTTTAAGCGTGACACGGACTCCAGGTTCAGTAACAATATCATGGTGAACTGCTGAAGTTGTGCCAGGTAACTCTAAAAATGTCTTTCTATTCCTCATCAGGAACTCTCTAGCTTCCTGTTTTTGGGAATACGACGGTGTCTGGAATCCTGACCTCAGGGATCAGAGGGGACTCTGTACCCTTAGGCGTTACCGGGAGGGACCTCTCAGTTAATGCCAGTCTATCCTTCCAGGGCTTTAACAGGTTTATGTGATAAATCTGTGTGCATGGTGTGGCACTGTGTGCATGGTGTGGCACACGCCTAGCCGAGGGAGTTACACGTGAGTAATGAGTTTAAGGCTCTGTTTCCACTAGTGAGACTTGTCATGCGACTTTGGACACAGTCGCATGACAAGTCACAGCCCATTGATTTCAACCCTTTTTCGCCTGCTAGCAGGGGTTAATAGTGCCCCGCTAGCGGCCAAATAGCGCCGCTAAAAATAGCTGTGTTTTACCACCGACCCCCGGGGCGGCACAGTGTGAAAGGGGTCTAAAGGAAAAGCTAGTTTTGGCTGTATTTCTCCTATGGATCACAGGCGTGCAGTTCATTCTTCTCACCTGTCACCTGTTTTCAGTAGACAGTGGGCTGAAGTCTGCTTTCTGCTGACGTCACTAATGTCAGTCCCGGCTCACGACCAAGGAGCTGGGATCTGCCAGATCCCTGGACTGACATCGGGCTCAGCCTCTCAGAGAGCCTGAGCCGGTCACCCTTCCACAGCCCAGCACTCCAATGAGCAAGGAGGGAGCAGAGAGCTGTGACTGACCCTTCTACAGAGCTCTGCTCAAGGCGCTCTGAAAACCAAACCATCAACGGCGTTTGATGGCTCAGTTCTCGTTGCAGCGGTGATGGGGGACCGATGCAGCATCGGACTGATGCTGCATCCACCTAGGTAAGTATGATTCCTAAAAATAAGCTCATAAATTTAGGTTTAGACAATAAGAGAGGAAAAAAACATCACAGCAATAAGGACAGATGTAAAGATTTTGAAACGCAGCATAAATGACCATTAAGTACTTTGATAGCAATGAATCCGTTTTCAGTTAGAGGTGGATTTTGAAAAGCAGCATAGATTACCTGCAGGGGGTATAGAGAAAAGTTATTCAGTTGATGCAGAGCCGAAGTGCAATACTTGGGCTGGTCACATTGCCTTCGGATGCGGCTCACGACAGGGGTCGAGTGCGTCCCTATTCTCCCTTTCATCAACGAATTGTGCCCAAATTTTGGCTGAATTCGGGCATGAAACTGAGCCAAAGACGCCACAGATGTCCAATCACATGTCAAATCTGCGGCATTTGCCGGCAATGGCACTTTCACTTTTTTTCACAAAAAAAGGCCTTATTGAGTTTCTTCTTGCATACGGCATAGACATACTTGCAACTACACCCCAAAACACATTCTGCTACTCATCCTGAGTATGGTGATGCCACATGTGTGAGATTTCACAGCCTATCCACATAGAGAGGCACAACATCCAGGGAGCACCCTTCATTCATTATCTACTTTAAGACCAGAGCTTATTCCGACACTTTTTGTTTACAAGTAAAAATCGGTGTTTTTGCTCGAACATTACTTGAAACCCCCGATCATATATTTTTGTAGCAGAGGCCCTAGACTCCGCTGGGGTGTCAAGCTGGTGGCCCTCCAGCTGCTGCAGAAATACAAGTCCCATTATTTCTCTACCTATGGGAGTCATGCTTGTTGCTTGTAACTGTCAGCCTTGCAATGGGACTTGTAGTTCCCCAATAGCTGGAGGGCCAACAGTTTGGCATCTGTTCCCTCGAATACAATGGTTGGTTTTGCAAATTTTAATGTCAATTATGTATTTTTTTTTATTGGTGGTACACTAACAGATGCAGATGTTTATGTACACTATGAGAGATGTTGATCGTCCACTGGCGGACACTGACAGATGTTGGGAGATGTTTTTGTGCACTGGTACAGATATTCATGGGACAGGGACAGTGGTGCTTGGTGTACTATGTGTGGGGATGGCTGCAGTCTGTGTGATCTATGACAGCCCTCTGTGTAAAATCATCCCTTACAGAGAGGGCTGTCAACACAGCCTGCAGCATTTCCCGCTCCCCCACAATGAGCTCAGTGGGGAAAACTGTCACAGAGACATGTGTCTGTTTACACAGTGCAGGCTCCGATTGGACACAGCCAATCGGATTGGGATATGGGCGCTGTAATTGGCTCTGCCGATCGTGTGATTGGCTGTCAGAAGATCACAGCCATACCAGGACCACGCTGGCACAGAACGACAAAGCTCCCACCCCCCAATTTATTTACAGACCCCTTTCACTTTTTTAAATGTTGTAATGTTGCAGCCTAATACTACAGTTGTAAAAAAAAAAAAAATAGATAAAAAAATCTCAATCTATACTCAATAGTGTACCCCATAATGGCAAAGTGAAAACAGAATTTTAGAAATGTCTGTGAATTTATAAAAAAAAAACTGTTAGCTAACTACGTCCCATATCCTTAATACTGACCTGAAATTATTCACCAAAATTCTGGCAAACTGGCTATTGACGTTTCTAGATAGCTAGATACACTCTGACTTGGTGGGCTTTCTACAGTTTTTAGAGGCAGCCGACCAGGTCCATAGAGCAATTGACCTCATATCAATACTTCACTCCTTCTGGGGCAGCGGGGCGAATAGGACAGGGATGCTTCTGTCCCTTGACATCCGCAAAGCGTTCGACTGCCTGACTCCCTATCGTGGTCTTTTTTCCAAGTGTTGTCAAGATGGAACTTTGGTCTTGGCCTCGCTGTATTCATTTATATAGCTCACCCACATCCCTGATAGATGTGTGGCCGTAGATCGGGTACTCTGCAGGGATGCCCGCTATCTCCCATATTGTTTCATAGCCATCGAAACTCTCGCAATAGCAATATATCAAAACCCAGACATTTTAGGAATAGAGTGGGGGAGGAGCCATAAGTGACCTGACGCTGTTCATCTCCTCACCTCACACCACTCTGCCAAACCTATTGTTTCTTTTGAACCATTTTGGAAAACTTTCGGGGCTCTTGGTCAACCCTGATAAATTTATCAATATCAATTTGCCAATTCCGACTTTACAGAGTATCCAGACTCCATACCCTTTTCAGTGGCAGTAGACATCCCTTTGCTATTTAGGAATCTGACTGACTCCCACCCTCTCTTCATAAGGTTAATTATCCGACTTTGTTAAGCTATTAGAGGATGTGCATGCATCTTCTGACGTGAATTTTTTGCCTCAGTGAAAATTACCGTCGTACCTAGGTTACTAAATTTATTTTGAACTTTGCCAAACCAGGTTAATGCCACATGACAGTTTTCAATCAAAAATCTTCCCGTTATATTTTGGGAACCAAAGGCCCCAGAATAGCTTGGGCCACAATGTGTGCTCCTAATGATTCAGGCAGATTGGACGTGCCTAATTTTAGGAAATATGTGGCTGGGCAGCTCACCCAATTATGCCCACATTATAGCTGACACTATCGACCAGATTGGGTTTCAATAGAGGCCCGGGCGTGCTCTCCACTCACAGTAGAGCTTGTCCTCTGGATTGTGGTGGTCGTGTCCCAAGGTCCTGTTTTTAGATGAGGGTTCAATCGTTTATTTTTTCATTTACGATGGTCAACATCACTAAAGACGCCAGACAACCAGCTTTTGGAAGAGTCCTAGTTGTGCCAAACCTCTTCAATTGAGAATTTTGGATGTCACTGTGCTTTTGGGGCCGGGTTCACACTGGTACAACACGAGTCATACTACATTGGATCCGACTTTGCCCTGCAACTTGAAGTCTGACGCGAGTTTGACTTCAATGAATAGGGATCCGACTTCGATCCCCGACAATACCAGGCACTGTGTCTGATATGAATCTCTAGGAAGAACTCC
Source organism: Rana temporaria (assembly GCF_905171775.1). Lineage (NCBI taxonomy): Eukaryota > Metazoa > Chordata > Amphibia > Anura > Ranidae > Rana > Rana temporaria. The sequence continues at coordinate 342,643,270 of NC_053490.1, forward strand.
ACGCCAAATAAAAAAAAAAAGGCATGGGTTCCCCCTCTAAGAGCATACCAGTCCCTTCGGTCTGGTATGGATTTTAAGGGGAACACCCTGCACCGAAAAAAACAGCATCGGTGCAGGGCCGATGCACGCAGGCCGTCAGAAAAGGGGGTGGGGATGACCAAGCGACCCCCCTCCCAAAGCACCTTGACCCCATGTTGATGAGGGCAAGGACCTCTTTCCGACAACCCTGGCTGTTGGTTGTCAGGGTCTGCGGGTGGGGGGGGCTTATTGCTCTTTTGCCCGCTCTTGCCTGGTCTTCTCTGCAGTCTTCTTACCCTTGCTCTTTATCCAGTATTGACACAGCGCTCTCTCCCGCTCTAATGCCTGGTGTGCAGTGTGCCACTACTTATATAGGCATTGGATGGGGTCACAGGAGGTCCACCCCTTATGACGTCACCACCCATCATGCCCCAGGTGGTGACATAAGGGTTGGGGCCTCCAGATGATGTCACACACCCCATGCCAATATAAGTAGTGGCACACTGCGCATCGGCATTAGAGTGGGGGAGAGCGTTGTCACCAGCGGAAGAAGAGCAGAGGGAAGAAGAAAACGGAGAAGAGTGGGCAAGAGCAAGCAAAAGAGCGGACAAAAGAGCTGAAGATAGTGGCGGAGACCCGGCAGAAGACAGAGGGAAAAGTACCGGAGAGAGAAAGCGGAGAAGAGCCGGAAAGGGCAGAAGTCGGAAGAGACCCCCAGAGCAGTATTTTTTTTCTTAATTGACACTTTTTCTTTTCTGATGAATGGGAAGGGGTACAATGTACCCCATACTCATTCACATAAGGTGGGGGCCCCCTTATTTTTTTCAGCTTAGGGGGTTCCCTTTAAAATCCATACCAGACCGAAGGACCTTTTTTATGGGAGTTCCCCCCCTCACGATCATCCGAGCATGCCAAAGTCACATCAGGCAAGACGGTAATCCGACTTTGGTTATATTCAATGGGCTGAAGTAGGATCAACGTCAGACAAAAGTAGTAGAGGGAGCATTTTGAAAGTCAGACTGACTTGTGTCAGACCAGTTAAAGGAGTTGTAAAGGAAAAAGTTTTTTTTCACCTTCAGGGGAGGGGGCGAGCATCAGTGTCAGGATGCCCACTAACACACAGCTCCTTTCTCTATCTGCAAAAAAAAAAGTGTCCTTACCCTCCTGCTCACCCCTTCCCTCCTCAAAAGGCTTTCTCCACACCAGGGAGAAAGTGTAGCATTACAGACAGAAGAACAGGAAGTGAGGGTTTCTCAGAAGAAATTAGGACATTTAAAAGCAAAATCGAAGGATGAGGTAAGTGAAGGAGGACTGCACTAAGGTAAAGGAAGCTATTTAGGGATTTTTTTTTATATATATATATATAAATTAGGGCTGGGGAAATTCCTTGATTTAATCTTTAATTTTTTTGATCGATCTAAATTCTTTGGATCCATCAAAATTCTTGATGTCACCGGGCAGCCTGGACAGTGAGACTTACCCTGCTGGATGCGAGCAAACTGCACCCATTGTATTGAGGTACCTTTGCATCTGGGGAGCAGGAGGATGCATCAGGCTCCATCAGGGGAGGGGGGGGGGGAAATAACCATTGTTTTCCTGTCCTAAGCAGTTTTGTGCAGACAATTCTTTGTGTCTCGACAACATTTGCTCCGTGCAAAAGACTGTTCAGTTCTTCAGGGTATATCGTCAATAAAATGCGATCATGTCTGCTTCCAGAAAATGTAAACAATCTGGTATGTCTGCGTGACTGGCTAAAGTGATGCCTACTTGCCTACTATAAAGTGACTGACAGTCAATATTCTAGATAAGTTTTATAACTTAAAGTTAAATGAACTTTCTACGTTTTTCTTAAAGTTTAATAAGAAAAAATTACTTGTGTCAGTGCTACAGTTTGAATTTAAAACGTATTTATGTGAACTGTGAAGTTAAGTTATGGATTGTGGAAACTAACTAGTGTCGGGTGATTGTATATAGTGTATACCACATTTACCACTGACTAATGCAGGATCAGCTAAAAAGTAGATCTGTATGTGCGTTCTAATTAATCGAAATTAGTCGATTAATCGATAAAAAAAAACGATTAATCGAACATGAAAATTTGAATCAGTAACAGCCCTAATAAAAAAAATATATATAGATACTATATATATATATATATATATATATATATATATATATATATATATATATATATAATTGTATCAGCACAAATTTCTCATTGGTATTTTGTGCAGGTACAAGACTATTTAGTTCTACTAATTGCAGAATAAGTTAAGCTAAAAAAGGGGGAAAGTTGAAGTCCTTTTCTTCTGGTTGTGCACACACTAAAGTTTAGAAATATAAACATGGATGCAAGTGTAAAGTATTACTATTTTTCTGCCTTAGCATTTTTTTTTTTTTTTCCCCCGTCACAAGAAAAGTAAACAAGCATTAATGGCGTTAAGATCTCTGCTGCATTGCCAGTGTATGACTCCAAACATCTACATTGCAATTATAAAACATTGTGCAAGCAATGCGTTACATGCTTGCCAGTGTTTCCAGTGTCAATTTAACCTAAGATAACTTATCCTCCCATTACATGTTTGTCAATGTTTCCATTGGAAATTCAACCTAAATAAGGTTATACACCCCCCCCCCCCCCCCCCCCCCCGACTCAACTGACTTAAAGGTAAAAGGTGGTTAAAGAAACCAAAGGATGCAATCTGTGTGCTCCTGTTTTGGAAAATTCTAGTTGCTTGTCCTTCCTAATGATCCAAAGGCTTCTGTAATTTTGCTACCTGCTACCCAATAGTGCCAATCCGGAATTCTGATTTAAATTGAATTTGTAAAGATCACAATGGCAGCCCACAAACCTCTCTCAATAAAAGCTTCCTATGGCGAGCCCTTGTGATTTGCATGAACAAGGTTAATTTATTATAATTGTAAAACAGAAATTCTGTGATTTAAGTAACTTTTCTGTCTAGTGCACAAATATACTGTATGTATGTAGCCAAGCAATGTCAACAACCAAAGTTTAAAATACTGTCCTTTTTCTTCTTCCTTATTTGTTTTTATATAGACCCCCATATTGCTAACTCCAAATGCCATGCTCTCCAGCATACACTTCTGGAGCACATTAAGTCCTGTTGCTCCTCTCAGTCCAGCAAGATTACATGGTGCCAATACCTTGTTCCAGGTAAGTGAGCCAGTTTTGCAGTGCCCATAATTTATTTTCTGTTTTCTGCTAAAATTTGCTTCAAGTCTTGTGTTTCATTACAATATATTCATTTCACAATAGTTGGCTGCTTCCTCTTTGCTACATGTCAAAGCCTTACTTTATGTGGAGCATTTATAAAAGAAAAATCTTAGAGCTGTTCATCCTGCAAAACAAAAATTCATTCTGGGCAGTTGCTGGCAAAATGAAATGTTACAAAGCTATTTTCTCTCCAGGTTAGATGTTCTTTATTCATACGAATAATGTGATTCGGGAAATACCACCTTATGGCCACTAGATGAAGCTTATGATCATAGGAAATAAATACTTCTACTCATTCACAGGATGAACAGCTGTGCAATTATTTTCTTAAAACATCCTCAAGTGTAGCCGGAATAATGGGGCTTTTTATGTCCTTTATATAATCTTAACCACTTAAGCCCCGGACCATTAGGCAGCCTAAGGACCAGAGGACTTTTTACAATTTGGCATTGCGCTGCTTTAACTGGTAATCACGTGGTCATGCAATGTTGTAAACGAAATTTGCGTCCTTTTTTTCCCCACAAATAGAGCTTTCTCTTGATGAAATTTGATTGCCTCTGCGATTTTTTTATTTTTTGCGATATAAACGGAAAAAGAACGATTTAAAAAAAATAGTTATTTTATACTTTTTTGTTATAAGAAAAATCGAAATAAAATAAATTTTAGTCATACATTTAGGCCAAAATGTATTCGGCCACCTGTCTTTAGTAAAAAATAGGGTTGTCCCGATACCACTTTTTTAAGACCGAGTACAAGTACCGATACTTTTTTTTCAAGTACTCGCCAATAACGATACTTTTGTGGCAGTTTGACAGATGAGGACTGATAGGTGGCACTGACAGGTGGCTGGCACTGATGGGAACTAATAGGTGGCACTTGTGGGCACTGATTGCACTGATAGGTGGCTGGCACTGATAGGTGGCACTTGTGGGCACTGATTGCACTGACAAGTGGCTGGCACTGAAATGCTGCGAAAAATGACACTGAATTTATAAAAAATATATATGCTGCAACGCTGCAGTAAGCAGCAGCAGACATCTTGTTACACCCAGCCCATATATCTCAGGCTGGGTGTAACAAGATGTCTGCTGCTGCTTACTGCAGCCGAGTGCAGGGTGTACCAAGTAGGGACGTTCGGCCGCTGACAGCGACTGAATGTGACTGCACCAGTCACCGATCCTTATGCAGCTACACCCTATACCCCTGCCAGCTTACCAAGTTTAACTGCAGGTGAGGACTCGCTCTCCTCCCGCTGACTCTGTCCTCCAACTGTGCCCGCCCTCTACAGCCAGACTCCACCGCATTTCCTTCCACAGACTCTGCCCGCCAGGGGCGTACCTAGAGCATTTGGCACCCGGAGCGGCTCCTATATCTGGCACCCCCCACTGTAAAATGTAAAAGCACCTCACTGTGCCACCTGCATCCTTCAATGTCTCTTTGTCACTACTGTATAACCCCCTCTCCACAACTGCACCTCTGGACCCCTTTACCCCTTTTCTGGACATTACACAGCAACCCACAGCTCTGGACCCCTTTTACATTACACAGAAACCCACAGCTCTGGACCCCTTTACATTACACAGCAACCCACAGCTCTGGACCCCTTTACATTACACAACATCCCATAGCTCTGGACCCCTTTACATTACACAGCACCCTGCATCACTGGACCCCCTTGCATTACACAGCACCCTGCATCTCTGGACCCCTTTACATTACACAGCACCCTGCACCCCCTTACATTACATAGCACCCTGCATCACTGGACCCCTTTACATTACACAGCACCCTGCACCCCTTTAGATTACACAGCACCCTGCATCACTGGACCCCTTTACATTACACAGCACCCTGCACCCCTTTAGATTACACAGCACCCTGCATTACTGGACCCCCCCTTACATTACACAGCACCCTGCACCACTGGACCCCTTTACATTACACAGCACCCTGCACCACTGGACCCCTTTACATTACACAGCACCCTGCACCCCTTTACATTACCCTGCACCACTGGACCCCTTACATTACACAGAACCCTGCACTATTGCACCCCTTTACATTGCACAGCCCCCCACAGCTCTAGACGCCTGTATGTTACACAGACACCCCCCTAACAGTTCTGGACCCCCTGCATGGTACACAGACCGCCTCCTACAATGAAGCTCCCTTTACTTACAATACAGACATCCCCCCTCTACAATAGACACATCCCCCTCTACAATAGACCCCCCCCTCTACAATAGAGACACCCCCCCCTCTACAATAGAGACACCCCCCCCCCTCTACAATAGAGACACCCCCCCCCCTCTACAATAGAGACACCCCCCCTCTACAATAGAGACACCCCCCCCTCTACAATAGAGACACCCCCCCCTCTACAATAGAGACACCCCCCCCTCTACAATAGAGACACCCCCCCCTCTACAATAGACACCCCCTCCTGTACAATAGAGACACCCCCTCCTGTACAATAGAGTCACCCCCTCCTGTACAATAGAGACACCCCCTCCTGTACAATAGAGACGCCCCCTCCTCTCTCTACGGTAGAGACGCCCCCTCCTCTCTCTACGGTAGAGACGCCCCCTCCTCTCTCTACGGTAGAGACGCCCCCTCCTCTCTCTACGGTAGAGACGCCCCCTCCTCTCTCTACGGTAGAGACGCCCCCTCCTCTCTCTACGGTAGAGACGCCCCCTCCTCTCTCTACGGTAGAGACGCCCCCTCCTCTCTCTACGGTAGAGACGCCCCCTCCTCTCTCTACGGTAGAGACGCCCCCTCCTCTCTCTACGGTAGAGACGCCCCCTCCTCTCTCTACGGTAGAGACGCCCCCTCCTCTCTCTACGGTAGAGACGCCCCCTCCTCTCTCTACGGTAGAGACGCCCCCTCCTCTCTCTACGGTAGAGACGCCCCCTCCTCTCTCTACGGTAGAGACGCCCCCTCCTCTCTCTACGGTAGAGACGCCCCCTCCTCTCTCTACGGTAGAGACGCCCCCTCCTCTCTCTACGGTAGAGACGCCCCCTCCTCTCTCTACGGTAGAGACGCCCCCTCCTCTCTCTACGGTAGAGACGCCCCCTCCTCTCTCTACGGTAGAGACGCCTCTCCCTCTCCCTCTCTCTACGGTAGAGACGCCCCCCCCCCTCTCCCTCTCTCTACGGTAGAGACGCCCCCCCCCTCTCCCTCTCTCTACGGTAGAGACGCCCCCTCCCTCTCCCTCTCTCTACGGTAGAGACGCCCCCCCCCTCTCCCTCTCTCTACGGTAGAGACGCCCCCCCCCCCCTCTCCCTCTCTCTACGGTAGAGACGCCCCCCCCCCCCCTCTCCCTCTCTCTACGGTAGAGACGCCCCCCCCTCTCCCTCTCTCTACGGTAGAGACGCCCCCCCCTCTCCCTCTCTCTACGGTAGAGACGCCCCCCCTCTCCCTCTCTCTACGGTAGAGACGCCCCCCCCTCTCCCTCTCTCTACGGTAGAGACGCCCCCCCCTCTCCCTCTCTCTACGGTAGAGACGCCCCCCCCTCTCCCTCTCTCTACGGTAGAGACGCCCCCCCCTCTCCCTCTCTCTACGGTAGAGACGCCCCCCCCTCTCCCTCTCTCTACGGTAGAGACGCCCCCCCCTCTCCCTCTCTCTACGGTAGAGACGCCCCCCCCCTCTCCCTCTCTCTACGGTACAGACGCCCCCCCCCTCTCCCTCTCTCTACGGTACAGACGCCCCCCCCTCTCCCTCTCTCTACGATACAGACGCCCCACTTTAGACCTGTAATGCTGTGCACCTCAGCTCAGATGATCAGCGTGCCGTGCACAGCACTTGTAGAGTATACAGAGGAGGGGGAGGTGGCTTTGGTTTGCTCGGCTGTGTGACTGTGACAGTCACAGCTGAGAATTATCAGAGCCGCATCCCTGTCCCAGGTGTGCCGACAGACCCCGCCCCCCGCAAAGCCAGGCTTTAGCGAGAGGCTGTTGAGCGAATATTCATTTGCTGCTGCTGCCTCCATGTCACCGCCATGCCGCCCGCTCTGCGATCAGTCCTCTTCAGTCACGGAAGGGGGACAACGGCCAGACACCCCCCAGCGTGTGCTGCCCGCCCCCTCTCCAGCCAAACTCTGCCCGGACTCCCCCCGCCCTCTCCTGCCTTCCCCAGCCACTGACTCCTCCTGGCCACTCTACAAAAAAAAAAGATCGGCGACGCATCGGGAGCATTTGCGCGAGTACAAGTACTCGCGCAAATGCTCTGTATCAGTACCGATACTAGTATCAGGACAACCCTAGTAAAAAAAGAATTGCCACGTCACCAAGTGTTACTACAGTGCTGGATGTACGTCCAGGGTGTACTAGGCCACTGGTGCTTGCCAGTTCACCAGAAGGATGAGCGGCACTAGTACTTCTCTGCTCCATTCGAGAGCCCTTCGGTTCTTGCGCCACAAAAACAGAAGAAGAATGGGGTCGGGTACGCCTGACCTTGGCAGGGACCTCAACTTTGTCGTCAGTGCAAAGGCGTTGCTATGGCGGTGCGGGGGGTGTGGGCCGCACCAGGTGACACCCGCCAAAGGGGTGACACCGGGGGCTCGCCGCTACACACTTTAAAAGCCGTGCAGGGGAGTGAGGCTGCCTATGACACTTCCCCGTCAGGTTAAGCTGTCAAGTAGCCCCCTCTGGCATGTCCAATATCAGTCCCGTGGGTGGAGCTGGGGGTGTGGTTGCCTCCTCCACTTTTCCCACAGACTCCTTCACTATGGCTGATCCCGTAGCTGAAGGAGATGGAGGTGAGGATTTAGCAGCCTCGCCCGGGTCTTCATCTGCAGCCAGGAATGATTCTGTAAGTTGCTGCACAGCACAGTATCACAGCACAGTCTTGACCTGTCCTATGCCACTCCAAGCTTCCCTTAAGCTGCCCCATGCCACCCCTAGCTGCCCCATGCCACCATAAGATGCCCTATACCAAGCCAGTCTGCTCTATGCTACCACAGCATGCCCTATGCCACCCTTACCTGCCACTATACCACCCTAAACTCTGATTTACAGGGGCTGTTTGGGGGTGCACCCCATGACCATGCGCTGCCTGCAGGGCACTGGGCAGGATAGGGGGGTGACGGTATGGTTTGCCGCACCAGGTGACACCAACCCTCGTGACGCCACTGCGTCAGTGCTATCTGTCATAGAGCTACTGTCGTCTACAGGATCGTATTCTGAGCCTGAATCTGACAGATGAGTGACTTCCTTTTCACTATCTGTCATGCTCAGAAACATGTTGGCCTCTTCACTAGTGTACCTTCGATTTGCCATTGTGGGCTCTAAATTTACTGGTACAACTGAGATTCACAGGTAAAGTACCCTAGTCAAACGCTACCAAAAAAACTGTTGGCAATCGCAGGGATCAGGCCTGTTTTGTAAGTGACAGTGATCGATCGATATTACACTTGGCTGGGCGGAGGGGCAGGTATCTGGGCTGATCCCGCGAACACTGCGTTTTTGGGAACCTTAACTGCTGGGGACGCAAGTATAGATCTGATCCGATCAGATATTGATCCATTCAGATACTATACAACTAAGGGAGGTGTATGCTGCGTGGGTGTTAGCGCTACTGGCACTAATCTGAGGCTGCCTGGGGCTACGCAGACCCTATCTGACACTAAAACCCAACTGATATCACCCGCCGGGCGATCAGGGGGGTTAAACCTTTATTGGGTAATAAATGGCGGGTCCCCTGATGCTATGAAAAGCAAACTAACTAACCAGTATCACACGTAAAACTTATAGGGTGATCACTGGCGAAAGGGTTAACTAGGGTGCAATAAGGTTTTTTTTTTTTAGGTAGTATTTGGGGGTACCTGACACTATTAAAACCTGACGGTGAACCTAAATAGCTAACTGGCTACCTAGCTTCACCCGCGACACTAATACGGTGATCAGAAAAAAGATCACTTAGTGACACTGGCGACAGGGGGTGAAAGGGTTACCTGGGGGGTGATCAAGGGGTTAAACCTTTATTAGGGGGGTACCCTACACCTAAAGGGGCCTACCACTAACTGCCCTGACACTTTTTACAGTCACAAATGACACCAAATGCCGTGATCAGTAAAAAAAAACATCAAACGGTGACACTGTGACTGGGGGTGATCGGGGGGTGAAAAGTGTGAATACGTGTACTGGTGTCAATGTACTGTTGTTGCAACTTACTATTGATGTCTTCTCTCCTTGGGCGACGGACGAAAAGACTGGCACGAGGAGAGTGCCATCACTTCCTCTGCTTCTGTTTACATTTACAGAAGCAGAGGAAGCTTCTCATTCGCCAGGAGCGATCGTGAGGGGTGGCCTCCCCCTCATCTCGGATCGCTTCTGGAAAGATGGCGACCACCGCAGGCAGTCTTCAAGTGGTAAAAGGACAGACGTGGACAGAGACGGAGCTTAGGTAAGTATTGGGGGGGGGGGCCAAGGAGAGCTTCTGCACACAGAAGGCTTTTTATTTTGATGCATAAAGATTTAAAAAAAAAAAAACTTCTGACTTTACAACCTCTTTAATATATGTATATATGTGAAAGTTTATAACCAACATTTTCCTATTGCATTTATCTGAATTATTTTTCTTGGTTATTTTTAGTTTCCTTCTGCCTACAATAGTCATGTTCCACTCACATTGTCAAGCTTCGACGGTTCTTCTACACCAGGACCCTTTACTCCTGATTTGCAAAAGTCCTAGCATAAAGCCATGGACAAAAAAGGGAAACATCTGCATCATTTTATATTTTTCTGTCCAAGTTTTGATTTCATCTGTCATTTTGGAATACCTTTTTAACCTGGGAATTAAGCATACAAATATTGTATCCATTAACCAATGTTATTGCAGATTCACAAAATTTGAATTTGCCAAGATCCATTTACCCCATTCTCCTTGCACTTGGTTTATTACAGTGAATAAAATGGAGCAATGAACAAACACCAGGAAGAGCACAGAATTTTGTTTTAATGATTACAAGTGGGATCATTTTTTTTTTTTTTTTTTTGTATAATTCCAACTAGCAAATGCCTTAGTTTTATAAATTGCTTTTATGAAAGAGGAGGTATTGGATACATTTTTATATAACAAAAAATATGGAGTTTTTAGAACCAGTGCGTGGCAAAATTAAGTCATGCATCGTACAGAAATAGCACTTTTTAAAACAAATATTTGAATACTTTTAAGTGACAATTCAGAAACTCAACGCACTTAAGTTGAATGGAACCCAAAGGGAAGAAGCAAACCTCTAAGAATGTCATGCACAGTTTAGCACTGAACAAATGGTAAAAAAGGATCTTCTAGATTTTTAGGAAATTACAGTGCGAAACTGAGTGCAATGCATTTATTTCAAAATCTACAAGTTCACAGATACAATCACCATCAACTTTCTTGCAAGAAACTTCTCCTGAATATTTGGTTAAAAAAAAAATAGGAAATGGAAATGAACTTTATGTGATGGATTGACATCAGAAAAAAATGTTTTTATTTTGTCAACATGAATCCTGATATGTCATAACTACAAGAGGTGTTCCTGTTTAACGTTTTTTTGTAGTCTTCTGCAAGTTTTTACCCTCATTGTTTTCTACTGTAAGATCTATGCAAATTATTAGTGTTTTGAGAGATATATATATATATATATATATATATATATATATATATATATATATATATATATATATATATATATATATATATATATATATATATATATATATATATATATATATATATATATATATATAATAATTTTTGTTTTTGTCTTTTTTGTGTGTGTTTGTTTTTGTTTTTTTGTTTTTTAAGCAGGTGACACATACTGCCATCTTTGGTGAATCTAAAGAAGATTGTAGAAATTCTAAACAATCTGTTCAATTTATTTCCCATGAAAGTAAATTACAGTAAACTATAGAACTGTGCAATTTCTTGTATATTTATCAACAAGTAGATGGGTTTGAGTGTGTCCAACTTACTTTATATTGGCCACTGTTGACTGACACTGCCTCGTGATCAGAAAATGTATTGCTTCTGGCTTTGTGCTCTGCACCTCCTTAGTGATTAATCTGTGGACATGTTTAAGGAAACTTGACTGACACATGGTGGCCAGATCTTTGATGGCTCTGTTAAAAGGATGAAACCAATAAATCTCAGCCATCTACCATAAAAGGTCAAAACGGTCTTGATTGAAATACAAATAAATTGTCCCTCAGATTACAGATAATTTATTCTCAGGATATTTTGTATATGCACTAGAACCTAATTGTGTGGTGATTTACAATGCATTAGTCCACCACTCGTAAAAGAAAATATCTTAAATTTTTATACTAAGGTAAGAACTGTTTACATAGCAATCAGCACTTATATTTTTAAATGAGTAGAAACAAATTTAAAACCTTTTTTTTAAGAAAATATATTTTTTGTGCCCAGCAAAAAAATTACATTTTTTTTTTTTTTATTATTATTTTACCCCACCCTCATGCGTTGCTTTTCAATTAAAACAAAAATTACTATCTTGACCATAAGATCTGTCTAATTTTGGTTGGCTGTTTCTACAAAGTGGACTTTGTATATATGAGTTGCTGTTGAGATGCACACAAGTTGCCCATCATTCAGTTCCCTTTTTTTTTTCCTGGGTCAAATAATGTTTGCCCATTTTTTGTCCTACTTATGATGAACCTTGCAGTCTGAATAAACCTGATAAGGTCATAGTAGAGATATTCTGAGCTGAAAGCAAAGCTCCACCCAAAGGGGAAAGCTCTGCTCATCTTCCCCCCCCCCCTTTCAGTGGCCACATTTGGCACCTTTTGGGGGGGTGGGGGGGACGGGTACCTGTCCCCACTTCCAGGAGACCTGGATGTGGTGAGGTCCCCTGAAAGTTCTCTGTCGCCAGGTCATTCAGAAAGTGCTGCGTGCTTCGTGCATGTGCAGTAGGCTATGAAACCGCAAGGCTTCACTGCTTGTTTCCCTTATAGGCAATGGTGGCGGCAGCACCCGAGAGCCGATGGGTGCCGACATATCTGGATTCCAGGACCGGTAAGTGTCCTAATATTAAAAGTCAGCAGCTACAGTATTTGTAGCTGCTGCCTTTTATATTTTCTCGGAGGGGGGGGGAGCAGGGCTGGGCCTCCTCTTTATGGCTTGGTTCACATTGGTGCAATGTCAGACATCGCATGTGATGTCAGTGTGACGCGAACTCGGCCATAAAGATTGTATGGCTGAACTAGCATTGCATTCGGACCAAACTCGTGCAGGACCCTTTTTGATTGGTCCACACCAAAATCGGATCACGTGGGTATTCACACCCACGCAATCCGATTCCTGTCCAAATTGACAGTTCGCACTGCGATATGCGAACCGATCTGGGGCTGTCATTAACTTTTGTATGGACACTCCCAGCAGTTCGCATAAGGCAGTGTGAACTACCTGCGAGTCTGGTGCGATGCGGGAATCCGCAGTGGATTTGCAGGGTTTCCCGCATCGCACCAATGTGAACTGAGCCAGAATAGCCTTGGATTGCTTGGTGCTGTGCATACCTAGTATACTTGGCACATTCATGTCCAGAGTCCAACCTCGGACAAAGGAATTGGCACTTATATGAAATAGGATTTTGAATAGCCCTGTTTAGTAATTCCTAAATAGAATTTTATTTTTTATTTTATAGCCCCTACAATGTAGCAAATACTTTAATGATGATATTTCAATATAAACACATATGGTTTTGCATTGGCGTGATTGATTTAAAGCAAACCTAGCACACAACAGGGGAATGCAAACAAAGCATTCAAAAACCTGCATAAACTGGTTAATTTTCATAAAAATACCGAATGAAGTGTAGATCCAGATATTGGAAACTGCATAATCAATAATCGCTACCAAATGTGCACCTGGGGCTGATTTTATAAAAGTACTTTTTCACTAGTCTTGCCCCCATCCTTCTATTACCTTATCTCTTTGTTTACACTTCAAAGTGTATTGTGCATGGACTGCATTATTTCCTTTATTTCACAAATACAGTACTTATTTTTGCTGGAGGGTATTCTATAGTGAGTATGTCCATTTTGTCCTGTTTTCCTCCCTTGTAACAGAGGTAGCTAATTTCGATATTTGTCATTGCACAATGAATTTCTTTGTTTAATGTTTTCAGTTTTCTCTTTGGCCATTGTTATATGAATTGGGTGCAATTGGGTTGCTACTTTATAACCGTATATTAAACAGTTATTTTTGTGTATGAACCATTGCGGTATATTGGGAGGATCTCTTTTGTGTTTACCATTAAAACAAATGTAAAACTAAAATATTCTAGCAGGTAAGGTCTTTTAATATAAAATTATTTATAAATCTCTTCTGCCACAAACTTTTACTTGCCTGCAAGCATTTTTTTTAACCTGTACACTGCTGCACATGCACCATAGTGCAACACCTACTTGATGCCGAGATTGGAGCCAGGTTCTGAGATGATGTAACTTAGGCTCCTGCCCAATAGGTAAAACACGAAGACTGCAGACCATCAAGAAGAGAAGGACATGGCACCAGCAGTGATGTAGTGAATGTGGGGAGCTAAAACCTCACATCGCTAGAGGAGTACACCCCCAGAAGTATGTGTGTCATCATGTGCAAGTATGCTGTGCATATTTGTACACTATAGCAAATGCTGGCTGTCCCCACCATGCTTTACTTCTGCTTAATCTTTTATATTATTGTGTTTATAAGAGCACATTAAAGGGAAACCATAAGCAAGGGGTTCTTAACATTCATGTCACCATACTATTTAAAATTTGATATTTTCTTATAGCAAACGTGTTTTTAATATAATAGATACTCGTATTTTTATATAGCATTTTTTTATATATATATTTGTGTAATGTTTGTGTGCAAGTATCTAACTCATGCTTCTAAAGCACTTTCCAGCATTTTATACATATGGACTTTTTCAGTGTTTTTGTATGTAAATGACCGTTTTGGATTGATCTTGCTTTTGACTGTCTATACACACCATGGTTGTCCAGTCTGTGACACCCATGACATCAAAAGGGAGCACAGAAAGCATACATACTAAGGTTATTATATTGCTGCCCTGTACATTTTTTTATTTTTTTTTCCAAGCAATGTCTTTGTAATTTTTTAAGGCTGATTACACGTGCTAAAGGTCTCTCTGACGAATAATTAAGTAACTGCATCCCAGCTTTGGTAATAGAGAAACTGATTGAATTTTTGGAATCTTGTGTTTTTAAGAGACATAATGGGTTTATTTTATTAAAACTGGAGAATGCTAAATCTGGTGCAGCTGTGCATGGGTAGCCAATCTGCTTCTAACTTCAGCTTGTTTAGACATGTGCACACTGAAATATTTTGTTTCCGAATTTCGTGTCCGAATTTTTTTTATTTAGTTACTCCCAAAATTCGTTTTTATTTATTTCGTTTTTCGTTAAAAAAATGCATGAAAATCCAAATTAATTAAGGCCAAATCTGTCATTGAAGGCTTATGGTGTCTGTCGAATGTTCTGAGAAGATTCAACTAAACTGTACGATGCCGCAATTGTACATTTCCGGTCGAATGTTCCGTCAAATTCTTCTATAGCCTATGGGCAGAGCATTTCACCATAAATGTCCGCTTGCTGCGATCGTATGTTTTTAGCTACTTCGTCGAATCTTCATGTCTCTAATGTTGAATCTTTTTTCTTTATGTAGAATAATATTGGACTAATAGAGTTATGGTTAGGCACATTCGACCGCAACGAAAACGAAAATAAAGCATTTGTTTGTCTGATCTTTCGATTTATTTTCATTACCTGTGCTTTCGTTATCGTTTTGTTAAAACGATAATGAAAATACCTGAAATTGGGACGAAAATGCATTCGGACAAAAACAAATGCACATGTCTAATCTTCTTCAATTAAGATTTTTTTTTTTTAAATGGAAGCCGATTGGTTTCTATGCAGAACTGCGCCAGATTTAGCATTCTCCAGTTTTATTAAATCAACCCCAATATGACTATGATATGTACGGTGAAATTCTTATGTGTAATTAGGGCCCAGTAACTTCATAAATCCATTAATAACATTATAGAATGAGATTGAGCAAGCTGGGTGTATCAAAGTAGCTGCTTAGGTGTGCGCCAGCTGCAGACCGACCAGGAGTTGCCCACTCCAGAATCTAGCAGTAAGTTTGGGATAATCGCAGAACTGTTGAACAGCTCCCTTATCTGCAATTGTTGTCTTGCGTGTAGATCCTTTTAAAGCAATTTTACTTTGTTTGCAAATCACGTATGTATTGTAAACAAACAACTCTTTTTAAACACCTTGTGTTGGTTTAATTTTGTTCAATATTGTAATTTCCTGTTAAAATAGGTGGGTTTGTAGGATTATATTATAATCAGCTAAAAGCCAAAAAAATACATTTATCTGCTTTGTTGGTAAATGTGAAGTCAAAAATGCAATTTTTTTTTTTCTAAATAAATGATTTTAAAGTATGTGTCTGTTGTATTGTTACTATTCAGACTTGCAAAAGTCTAAAAAAAAGAAATCCGTGCATCTTATGTCTTATACATTTTACATTTTATGATTTTGTTGTGTGGCTGACCTGTTTCAGATATTTTGCTTCTCTGGTAAATGCACACCAATGCATCTCCCTAAAGAACAAACTTGGTACCAATTAAGTTTATGTTGTTCAAGGCCCAGTGCTATTTTTCTATTTGCTAACTTCAAATTAAACCCATATTAAAAGTACAGTCATGTAAAAAGTGCTCTCCATGAAGATCGCTGTCCTTTTTTCAACATACTGTAATTGGACAGGCAAACATTAGATCATAATGTAAAAATGAATGAGCTCTTTGTTCCAAAAAAAAAGTGATGAGACTGAATGCACCATGACAATTTTGTATCATCCAAATTGACCAAAATGTCATGGAAGAAATAAATCCTGACATTTACCAACCCTATAAATCCATGAAATTTGCCAGGTGTTTCAGCTTGGGTAAAGCAGGAACCAAAATTGTCTCTGGACAGCTGAAACTGCACTCTGAACAAATGGTAGCCTTTATTAAAAGGACAGCACTACACGTCACAGCAAAAATGAAAATAAAACCTGGCTGCTGATGCGTTTCACACTGAAACTAGTGCTTAGCCTATGACTAAGCACTAGTTTCAGTGCGAAATGCGTCAGTCCCAGGTTTTATTTTCATTTTTGCTGTGACTTGTAGTGCTGTCCTTCTTTTAATAAAGGCTACCATT
Organism: Rana temporaria; assembly: GCF_905171775.1. Taxonomy (NCBI): domain Eukaryota; kingdom Metazoa; phylum Chordata; class Amphibia; order Anura; family Ranidae; genus Rana; species Rana temporaria. The sequence continues at coordinate 342,659,734 of NC_053490.1, forward strand.
TGTTCAGAGTGTGGCTGTCCAGAGATGATTTTTGTTCCTGCTTTGCCGAGTGCATTGCCTGCACCTGAGTTATCTGCTACCGTGGATCTTCATCTGGGTTCCCACCTGGAGCGGCTACTCCCCTTTCCCGTTCCAGCTTAGGTTGTTGTGGTTAGAATCTTCTTCGTAATAAGTAAGCCTGTTTTATTTCAACTTTAGACTTCTACGGTCTGATGTTTTCTTTACAATTGTGCGTGTGGTGTCATATCCAGATGATAAAGGGTTTTTATAGGCACCTGCAATATTCTTTCTAAGGGCATTAAATTCTGTCAAGGAATTTAAAAAGAATGCCAAACTTGAAATGGATAATTTCTCTGTAAGGAAAATCTACATGTGGCTTAGACTCCTGCTAGTTTGTCTAGTTCTGTGCAGCCCAGCAAAGTCAGTCCAAGAACTAATGAGTCTCCCAAACACCCAGAATTTAATGACCAGATATGCATATAACTATTGTAGATGCATGCACTTTAAAACCAATCAGAATTTGCACTGAATAAACCTGAAAAATCTTTTGATGTTCAAAAATCCCTGAAGCAAGACTACATTTGACCACGGTTTTCTGGAAGAAAATGGTATGGACTAATGAATCAAAGCTAGAGTCGTTTGGGACAAACCTAAAACCGCATTTCAAAAGAGCCTTATTCCAAATGAGAAGAATTGTGCTTGAAATCTTATTTTTTGGGAAGCTTTGCTGCTTCAGAACTTTGGCAATCGTCGTGCCAACTATGAATTCTACATTATTTCAAAATGTGGTTGGTGAGTATATAAGACCATCTGTCCGAAAGCTGAATTTTAACTGGAAATGGACTCTTCAACACAATTATGCAAAGCACACTACCAAATCCACCAAGTAATGATTTGGTTAAGAAATTTGTTGCTTAATGATTTGCCTAGTCCAAGCCCTGGGAGTCTTCCCCTGGGCTTCTTACTGCACCTGTGAGTGCCAATTTTCAGTGTGCATGCAAACCTTGCAGCCTTCACGCCACCCTCTCTACCATCCTCCTGGATGTTCACCTGGGCTTTCTGCTGCCTTGCAGTGACCTGCTCACAGATAACATGAACCCTTCCTGTTCAAGCATCAGTTTGTGAGTACTTCTTGTAGGTGACCTCTCGCTGGTAGATCTAGGATGGGGGATCATAAATGGGAGGGCCTTGTCGGTTTAGGATTACCTAACAATGTCAGGGGGTCTTGTAATGTACTCCCTAAGGGAATGGACACTGCTGGTCCAAACCCACTGTCCCCTGTCTGAGTCACAATGGTCCTCAGAATCATCCCCAACCCCTTAAGGAGTAACTTCCTGCTCTGCCTTGTTTTGGGTAGAAAATTATCTGGCACTGTGCGTTTGTCATTGTGGGGAAATTTGCAGCCATGTTGGCTGACATAGAGTGCAGTGACCACAAGCATGCTCCCACGGCCCTTCCTCCAGAAACAATCACTGATTTCTCTATACCACAAGCATGCTTCCACAGCCCTTCCTCCAGAAACAATCACTGATTTCTCTATGGCTGCAGCTGCTTTTACATAGTTGAGGATGAAGAGAATTGTTTCCTACCCTTATTTGAGGATTTGTTACAGAAGGGTTTTAAGCTTGCAGTCATGACTCCAAAACTCCTGGTCTTTATTGACGCAGTCCACGTATTACAAGACTTTGGTCTACCTGCATTGGCTATGCCTAAAAGGTTTGTTAAATACAGTGCCAATGTTACTGAAAAGCGAACAAAGTCTTTATTTAGTAACTACAAACCGTTCTAGAAGTTAGTTTAAATTCTATAGTCAAAGACCCTAAAGAATATTTTTTTTTGCTAGAAAAAAATATTTTAAACAATCGACCACATTGATTCATGAAAGACTGACGTCAAACAAACCTGCTTCTTTTTATGAAGTGGTAAGCAAAAACTTGGCATGTCTGTGCATATAATATGGTTAGACAACTGTTCCCCACACACAATCAATGTGTAGGTTAAAGTCTATAGGCTACAAATTCAGTTTGTAAATGGATATAAAACTGACTAAAAGATTATCATCCGATCAGCACTGTTTGATTGGGCAACTGTGTGGCAAATGAGGTAGAATGTTAAGTGTAAAGTTATGTACTTAAGGACTAAAAATATGCACGCATGCATCGTATATTCTAGGAGTACAGCTGGGAGAGTCAATTGTCAAGAAGTGTCGGGTGTTCTGCTAGATCATAGACTTTTTATAGCATGCAATTTCAAGATGCAGTTTCTAAAGCTAAATTCTTTCATTGGTTAAGAGTTGTATAGATTTCAGAGCGAGAGACAAAATGATGCCCTTGCACAAATCATTAGTAAAACCTCAGCTGGAATATGCAGTTACATTTTGGGCACCAGTTCACAAAAATGGAGATTGAGGAACTGGAGAAAGTGCAGCAAATAGGACAACTACGCTTATAAGAGGCATGGAGGGCCTTGGCTATGAGGAAAGATCAGCTGAACTGAATTTATTCTCTTGAGAAAATGCGATAAATGGGGGATATGAACACCATGTAAAAAAGTCCATATGTGGTTCATGTGGTGAACTTGATGCAGCTATTTACTTTAACCACTTCAAGACCGGACTTTTCCACCCCCTTCCTGCCGAGGCCATTTTTCAGATTTCAGCTCTGTCACACTTTAACAGCTACTCAGTCATGCAACACTATCCACATTAACACAGCATAGACATATTTACACTTTTTCTTGTCAATTTTGTTTATTGAAAATGAAATAATAAAGAGTTACCATTTGTTGTAACTATTTATTACTAATTGTAACATTAGTTAAAGCGGAGCTCCACCCTAAAGTGCAACTCCCGCTGATCGGAACCCTCCCACCTTCAGTGTCACATTTGACACCTTTCAGGGGGAGGGGGGTGCAGATACCTGTCTAAAGACAGGTATTTGCACCCACTTCCGGCCACAGTCTGCGGGAAGACTGCGGACAGGACGTCACCTCCCGTCCTCCCCCCGTTGTGCTCTAGGAACACTCGGCTCCCAGAGCACAGCAGGAGCAGCGCAACTCACGCATGCGCTGTAGGGAACCGGGCAGTGAAGCCGGAGCGCTTCACTTCCTGGTTCCCTCACCGAGGATGGCGGGGGGCAGCAGAGTGGCGAGCGATCGCTCGTCCTCTGCTGTGGATAGCGCTGGACTCCTGGACAGGTAAGTGTGTCCATATTAAAAGTCAGCAGCTGCAGTATTTGTAGCTGCTGACTTTTAATATTTTTTTATCTCGGCAGATATCCTCTTTAAGTACATGATAATAAATTTGATGGAATTATACATATCTGAAGATTAGATATTTTACATAAACAGGTAATCAGCTCGAAAATGAAATGTTAAGTTAATATAAACAATTGAAAAATGTAATATGTAAATATGTGCTCATACACTTAGTTCCAGACATATTCAATTATTATATAGTCACTAGGGAAAGAAAGCTAATTGGAAATCAACCAATTCAATAACTTCTTCAAAAATGTATAATTTATTGTAAGTAATAACTAAATATAGTATTTATGTATAATACATTACCATTTAAATATGGTAATTTAAAAAAAAAATAGGGAAATAGAAAAAAAGGACAGAGTAATAGTAAAAGGGAAAGAATGAAGGTAAGAGAGAGAAAGGAGCCTAGGGTAAGAAAGTTCTCCGGAGCATCTATATTGTAATGCCGCGTACACACGGTCGTTTTTTGTCTTGTAAACTTCTTCAAACTTCTTTTTAAAAAAACTACGTTGCCTACACACCATCGTTTTTTCAAAATGCTCTAGCAAAGTGCGGTTACATTCAGCACGTACGACGCCACTCTGTTCCATTCAAACTCGCATCATAACTTGCTTCTGAGCACGCGCGGGTTTAAAAACGTTGTTTTAAACGTCGTTATACCCACACACTATCATTTGAAATGACACAAAAAACGACATTTTGAAAAACGACATAAAAAATTGAAGCATGTTCGAAAAAAAATTTGGTTGTTTTTCAGAAGACAAAAAACAACGTTTTACCCACACAAGCATTTTAAATGATGTTTTTTAAAACGTCGTTTTATTTCATCACAAAAAATGACCGTGTGTACGCGGCATAAGAATTTGATTAAGTTGGTACAGAAGACAAATGTTCACGTTTAGTACTTGTTTCCACTCATATTGTTGTATAATATTATAGTATATCAAGGTCTTAATAGGAAGAAAATACGTCATCCAAGAATTCCATATTTTCTCAAAATTTTGTATAGTATCGTTGGTTATGGCTTCTGATTTGGAAAGTATCATTGCTTGGTTCATTCTGTTTTTAGCTTCAGAGATCATTAATGTATTGGTTTTTCCAAGCTTTGGCAATGATTTGCTTTGCGGCCGTGGTGATCTGGAGAAAGAGCCTAAATTGAGTGTAAGAAATATAAACTGGTTTTATATTTTAAAAGCGCAGTAGTCGTGTTTGGAATGATAGCTATCTTAAATATTTTATATACCATGAGGAAAATTTCATTCCAGAACTTTTTTGCAATCGGACAATCCCAGCATGTATAAGTGCGTTCCCAGACCACCACAGCCACGAAAACAGAATGGGGAGCATTGAGGAGCATATTTTGCAATTTTAACAGGAACCAAGTACCAGTGCATGATTATTTTATAGTTTTGTTTCCAAAGCAATTATATTTTGAGAAGACCTTTTTGTATTGGTCCAGACTTTATTCTGGTTGGAAATGTCGATTTTTAGTTCCAAGTTCTTTCTCCCATTTTTCCACATATGAAGGTAGCTTTGAGTCAGAAGTAGTGATCAGATGATTACTGTATATAACATTGAAATGAGACCTTTGGTATGAGGGTGTTATTTACATATACGTTTGAATTGTGACATATTACTTAACCACTTGCTTACTGGGCACATAAACCCCCTTCGTTCCCAGGCGAAATCTCAGCGTCCGGCACTGCGTCGCTTTAACTGACAATTGCGCGGTCGTGCGACGTGGCTCCCAAACAAAATTGGCGTCCTTTTTTCCCCACAAATAGAGCTTTCTTTTGGTGGTATTTGATCACCTCTGCGGTTTTTATTTTTTGCGCTATAAACAAAAAAAGAGCAACAATTTAAAAAAAATATATATTTTTTTTACTTGTTGCTATAATAAATATCCCAATTTTTTTTAAAAAAACTATTTTTTTTCTCAGTTAAGGCCGATACGTATTTTTTGACGTATTTTTGTAAAAAAAAAAAAAAATCACAATAAGCGACTGGTTTGCGCAAAAGTTATAGCGCCTACAAAATGGGGAACAGAATTATGATTTTTTTTATTATTTTTTTTTTTACTAGTAATGGCGGCGATCTGCGATTTTTATTGGGACTGGGATATTGCGGCGGACGTATCGGACACTTTTGACACAAATTTGGCGCCATTCACATTTATACGGCGATCAGTGCTATAAAAATGCACTAATTACTGTATAAATGTGACTGGCAGTGAAGGGGTTAACACTAGGGGGTGAGGAAGGGGTTAACTGTGTAGCCTGGGTGTGTTATAACTGTGTGGGGGGAGGGGGGTGACTGGGGGAGGGGACCGATGCTGTGTCTCTATGTACAAGAGACACAGATCAGTCTCCTCTCCTCTGACAGCACGTGGAGCTCTGTGTTTACACACAGAGCTCCACGTTCCTGCTGTCACCTACCGTGTCACCGACGATCGCGTGTACCCGGCGGACATCGCGGCCGCCAGGTACACGCATCGGGTCTTCGGCGATGCGCCGGGACAGTTTTTACCCGCCGCGCGCCACCCAGTGGCGCGCGCGGGTAATGCACATAAAGGCCGTTTTTAAACGGCCACTTGGCACTTGAGAGCCGCGCTGCGGACGTATTTCGTCTATAGCGCGGATCTCAAGTGGTTAATTGATTAGTATCATGTAAATAAGGTTCAAAAATTATTTTGATTTGTAAGTAGCGAAAGAGTTCAGAAGCCGGGAGTTTGTGATGTTCACATATTTAAGGGAATGTTTTGAATGAGGTTAATGTTAGAAAATCAGCTAATTGTGTTAGGCCAGCAGAAGTCCATTTTTTTTAAGTATTAGGGTATATGTGGGCTGGGTAACATTTGGGGTTTCTGATAAATGATATTAAAGGTGTATGTGGAGATTGCAAACCTTTGGTTATTTTAAATTTATCCCAAATGGTAATTGTATTTTTTGGTTATTTTATTTTCAATTATTTTATGGTCAGAAGAGGTAGACCATAAGAGGTAGACCATATTAGATTAGGTAAGGATGTTGGGTTGCTATCAATTGTTTCAATTGCTACCCAAAGATGGATTTCGTGTTTTGTATGATATTTGGGGATATTCGCTATTTGTGCGGCATGGAAATAGGTGGTAAAATTGGGAAAGCCTAGTCCACCTTTCAATTTTGGGAGATATAGAGTGTGTGAGGGTAAGCAGGATTTTAGAGTTCCATATAAATGCTTGTGCTTTGCGTTGAAGACTTCTCAAGAAGTATGAGGGTATTGGAATGGGTAAAACACGAAAAAGGTATAATATTTTTGAAAGTATAGTCATTTTTATGACATTTATTTTACCTATGATGACCTGCTAATTCTATACCTTTTTGATTGAGGGATCTGCACAAATGGATTGGGCAAGGGGTTCAATTAATAGGGAAAATAGGAGTAGGGAGAGAGGACATCCCTGGCGTGTACCTCTATTGATATCAAACATGTCAGATTTGTATCCTGCGTATTTAGCATAAGCTTTGGGTTTATTATATAATGATGAAACATAAAATCCAAAATAGTTAATATGCAAATACAGTGATACCTATTATAAATAAGGTGCCAAATGTGATATTAAACAGCGCTCAAAAAAATAAGTGAAAATGTAAATCAACAAATATAATATTGGTACAGTGACATAGTGAAAAATAAATAAATAATCCACCCTCTAAGTGAGTCAATATATAAGTGTCCAAAAATCTGTGCAAAAATCGCATCAAAAAATACCAGGTTGGCAAATAAAGTCCATGAACTGTCTAAGTGAACAAAAAAATATATATAAATAGTTCATAAATGGAGAGCAAAGGAAAAGAAAAAATCCTTCCCGATCTTCAATAAGTGCTTTCACCACACCACAGTGACTGCGTGCTTCCACCACCCATCAGAAATGCAAACTCACCGCAACAAATGGCCTGACACTTTCGTGTTTAGGCACACAGGCTTGTTAACTGACCCCCTCAGTTTAGTTGATAGAACTCCTTCTTTTCATATAGAGTGGAGCATTCAGTTAAACAGATGGAGATCCGAAGCAAAAAGAAAACTCCAAGATAACAGCCATATGCAAATAAGAAAAAGAGAGCACAATAGTGTGATACTGTAACACAACTTTTAATAACACACTACAAATCTCCCAAAGAATGCACTCACAAAGGTAACTCTTGTTACAAGCAGTGTATAAATCCAAAAACTGACACGGTGTAAAACAAAAAATAAAGATATCCTCCAGGTGAACTAGTGGTCACAGCGGACCAACGAATAGCCCAAGTGTTACTCACAGCCCTTGTGCAGGTGTACTGGAGCTGCTGCTTAGGTAATTGAGCTGGTGGCAGATTAGACCATTCCACGTTCAAGCTTAGAAAGTTAGGTGTGCGGTTGTGACTTCAGTAATCACTCCCCGACATGTTTCATCGAAATGATTTCTTCATGGGGTTACTTACCAGCTGTCTAGTGCCGCTTTATATAGTTGCCAGGGTTCTCCCTCCCCCTGTGCCCCTGTGGGCTACTTTATGTAGGGAGAACCAAGCGGTTATTGCGGATTCGAGTGGCTGAACACCTTGCGAATATTAAGAAAGGCTTCGAGTATCATAGTGTGTCAGTCCACTTTAAAGAAAAACATAACCAAGACCCCTCGTTAGCTCAGTTCTGCGGTATTGACTGTGTGTACCCTTCGTGGAGAGGCTCAAATAGGGTGAGAGACCTGTCGCAGCGCGAAACTCAATGGATCTTCCTGTTAAGCCATTTTCCGAGGGGACTAAACATAGAACTGGATGTGAATTGCTTCATTAGCAATGCCTAAATTATGAGCAATAGATTTGAGACATGCGTTTTTACATATATAGGATGATCATGAGCTATGTTTATATAAGGGGGCCAAACAACTGGGCTACCCGTCATGATCAGAGTTTTGATGAGTGCATGCATATGGGGATGATGTAGTACACCCACTTACGTCTAAACCAGAGCATTTATTTGTTTTACTAACGTATATTTATACACATGTCATTTACAGCTCATGGCCCAGTTTATTATCTTTTTCCAGTATTCATTTTAATATAATGTTTTTAAATAATTTTAACATTTTTAAAAATATATGTATTATTTTATATATATTGTTTATTCCTATTAATATCTTTTAACTAATATTTTTATGCATTTTTAATATGGATAACAATATCTGCAACTCTTTTATATACAATTTTTAAAATATCATTTATATTTTGTATATACACTTATTGTCTAGAGATGTGTTTGTAGATTTTAGAGTGCTATATAATATATATTTTATATATGTATACATGTCATTCATAACTATACACACCATTAATTGGCTGGCTCTTGTGCTTAAATAATGAGAGCCAATGTACTCTGTGTTTCTGAATTTATACTGCTATACTCTGTATGCATAGACCTAGAGGTAACTTGTGGTCATAGGGACATCCGAAAAGCTGACAGTCAGCAATATTTGGTTTTCATCCCTCCATTATGGAATACACTGCAGGCAGGTTGAGTGTCATACCCCAGTTTAACCATCGGGGTTAGACATTACATTCGATACTAGGCAGTGGGATGTGGTGTAATACACCAACGTCGCCACTGAGGGCCTCCACCACGTTGGAAGAATGCCAGCTACAGCGTCACGACGATGATGCTGCTCTGATTGGATGAGCGGATCAGCTGCATGTTAGCATGGCTGGGAGGAACGTAAGTCCACGCAGCTGCAGCTTGTTAACATCAGTAGGCACGCATCAACACAAGGGGGGAGGGAGGACCCTGGCAACTATATAAAGCGGCACTAGACAGCTGGTAAGTAACCCCATGAAGAAATCATTTCGATGAAACATGTCGGGGAGTGATTACTGAAGTCACAACCGCACACCTAACTTTCACCTAAGCTTGAACGTGGAATGGTCTAATCTGCCACCAGCTCAATTACCTAAGCAGCAGCTCCAGTACACCTGCACAAGGGCTGTGAGTAACACTTGGGCTATTCGTTGGTCCGCTGTGACCACTAGTTCACCTGGAGGATATCTTTATTTTTTGTTTTACACCGTGTCAGTTTTTGGATTTATACACTGCTTGTAACAAGAGTTACCTTTGTGAGTGCATTCTTTGGGAGATTTGTAGTGTGTTATTAAAAGTTGTGTTACAGTATCACACTATTGTGCTCTCTTTTTCCTATTTGCATATGGCTGTTATCTTGGAGTTTTCTTTTTGCTTCGGATCTCCATCTGTTTAACTGAATGCTCCACTCTATATGAAAAGAAGGAGTTCTATCAACTAAACTGAGGGGGTCAGTTAACAAGCCTGTGTGCCTAAACACGAAAGTGTCAGGCCATTTGTTGCGGTGAGTTTGCATTTCTGATGGGTGGTGGAAGCACGCAGTCACTGTGGTGTGGTGAAAGCACTTATTGAAGATCGGGAAGGATTTTTTCTTTTCCTTTGCTCTCCATTTATGAACTATTTATATATATTTTTTTGTTCACTTAGACAGTTCATGGACTTTATTTGCCAACCTGGTATTTTTTGATGCGATTTTTGCACAGATTTTTGGACACTTATATATTGACTCACTTAGAGGGTGGATTATTTATTTATTTTTCACTATGTCACTGTACCAATATTATATTTGTTGATTTACATTTTCACTTATTTTTTTGAGCGCTGTTTAATATCACATTTGGCACCTTATTTATAATAGGTATCACTGTATTTGCATATTAACTATTTTGGATTCTATAATTTTTAAAGCAGCAGCTCTTGCATATTTATTAATTTATTCATTTATTTTATAAATATCACTAGTGTTCACATTTATTCTCCAGCTACGCGCAGTGAGGGTGGCTCACATTAAACGGCCCTTATCTCCACCCCTTTTTTCTACAATGATGAAACATAGCTTAGAAAGTGGGGGCCAAAACCCCATTTTTGTAGAGCGAAATGTAAATATGACCATGATACCGTGTCAAAAGCTTTTTTGATGTCTAGTTACATAGTTAGTCAGGTTGAAAAAAGACACAAGTCCATCCAGTATCTAGTGATACAAGGCATGTAGGTATTCGTCTAGGTTTAGCTGCTTGGATCAATAGGGCTGTTCTACGGACATTATCTGAAGCTTGGCGCAAAGGGATAAATCCTACTTTGTTGATTAGGGAACCAATTATAATATTCAGCCGAAATGCCATAACTTTTGCTAGTAGTTTTATGTCTAAATTTAATAAAGATATTGGCCTATAATTTGCAGAGTCATCTGACTGAGGTTTAGGGATCATTATTATTGCTGTAAGGGTTTCTGCTAATGGGATTTTCAAGACTGTTGTCATGAAGATCCTGCCAGAAACAGGCGACTCAGACTTTGCGGTTCCCGATCGTGGCTGCAACCGCGTGTGTGTGCACACCTCTGTTGGAGCCAGGTGGGGTATTTAAGCCGGCCTCTCACACACCATCCCTGCTGTCTGCTCTACAGCATTGTGTACCTGAAACCTGATCTGAGACTTAACCTGTGAAAGACCCCAGCTTACCTGTGACTATTCCAGCCATCCGCCTGCACCTGATCCTTGGCCTGTTCTGACTACCCTTCTGTCTGCACCTCTGTACCTTGCTGTCCGCCCGATAACCGACCTGGCCTGTCTGACCATCCAGTCTGCTCCAGTCTGCTGAACGGTTCCAGTCAGCTGAACGATTCCAGTCTGTTCCTAGTTCTGGTCCAGTTTGCTGAGCTGATCCAGCCTGCTAAGCCGATCCAGCCTGCTGAGCCTATCCAGTTTGCTGAGCTGATCCAGCCTGCTAAGCTGATCCAGTTCCGGTATTCCAGTTCCTGCAAGGAAGCTTCTGCTGGACTGATTCACTTCCTCTTCTTGTTGATCCTGCCAGGCACCTGTGCCACTCCTTACTCCTGTGCCTACTGTTACCCTATCAGGGGGCCACGAGTGGGAGCCGTAAGGGAGGCCGTCCTCTGCAATTCGGGCTCACAACCATCAGGTACGTGACAGTAGCAGACAGCCATGTCTGAGCCCGAGCAGAGAGCCTCCCCTATGGAAGAACTGTGTCAGCACCTGGCTGGTTTAACTGAAGCAGTTAACAATCTTCAGCACGGCTACACCCAGCTAGAAGAACAGGTGCTTACTCTGTCCAACCCCACCGAAGCCCAGGGATCTCCCCACGCATCCACCTCTTCTGCTAGGGCAGGATCAACACCAACAGTGGTGATGCTTCGATATTAGAATAATCTATTGCGCTACTGCGAGGGTTGAAAGTGAAAATCAAGAATGTGTCGAATATATAATGAAAAATCAAACAAATATATATCAGTGTTACTAGAGCAGCTATATCTAAGGGTGCACAAAACCAATAACTAAAGTGATAAGCGCTAAAGTATAGGTGCGTATACAACTGATGGCAAATTGCCAACACACTGTGACTAAGAATATATAAATAAATATATATAAAAGTGAACTGGGGAGCCCAAAACGTGAGAGTGTTATCCCACTAGAAGCTAGAAAAACTGAAAACCAATGGTTAAATGGTAAAGTCTATGAGTGGGTGGTCAATGAATGGTTTCAAAGGATCAATGGATGGATCAGCTTGACAGGATTGAACAGTCCAACATCTTATCTCCTATTGCCCTTACCTTCAATCAGTGGTGTATGCGCATAGGGCAAATCTTTTCTCCTCCTATTGGATCAGCGCCGACACTCCTGGATCCGTTCTACTGCTGTCCTGGCAGGTTGAAGGTGCTGGGGTCCGTGAATCCGTAGTCCCAGGGATCGAGTCAAAGGATCGCCAAAGTGGGCAAAAATATAAAAAAATTTGCCACAATCGTGAAGTATGTAGGGACTGGTAAAAATTTATTTCAAACGGTGTGTCCAGACAGAGATAAAAATGCAGATAAAATTAAAATTAAAAATTTGCGCTACAGCGCATCAGCCTATGACAGCGTGGGACGCGGCGTTATCTCAGCCGACTTACTTCCGTTGGCCTCCGGCTGTTTGCATAGGTCTCACTTCCTACGCCGTTACGTCACTCACACGTGACTTCTTCAGGGATGATCCCTGATCATCCCCGCCGTTACGTCACTCACACGTGACTTCTTCAGGGATGATCCCTGAAGAAGTCACGTGTGAGTGACATAACGGCGTAGGAAGTGAGACCTATGCAAACAGCCGGAGGCCAACGGAAGTAAGTCGGCTGAGATAACGCCGCGTCCCACGCTGTCATAGGCTGATGCGCTGTAGCGCAAATTTTTAATTTTAATTTTATCTGCATTTTTTATCTCTGTCTGGACACACCGTTTGAAATAAATTTTTACCAGTCCCTACATACTTCACGATTGTGGCACATTTTTTTATATTTTTGCCCACTTTGGCGATCCTTTGACTCGATCCCTGGGACTACGGATTCACGGACCCCAGCACCTTCAACCTGCCAGGACAGCAGTAGAACGGATCCAGGAGTGTCGGCGCTGATCCAATAGGAGGAGAAAAGATTTGCCCTATGCGCATACACCACTGATTGAAGGTAAGGGCAATAGGAGATAAGATGTTGGACTGTTCAATCCTGTCAAGATGATCCATCCATTGATCCTTTGAAACCATTCATTGACCACCCACTCATAGACTTTACCATTTAACTATTGGTTTTCAGTTTTTCTAGCTTCTAGTGGGATAACACTCTCACGTTTTGGGCTCCCCAGTTCACTTTTATATATATTTATTTATTTATATATTCTTAGTCACAGTGTGTTGGCAATTTGCCATCAGTTGTATACGCACCTATACTTTAGCGCTTATCACTTTTTTATCACAGTGGTGATGCTTCCTCCGGAACCTATGGTCCCTACACCTGAAAATTTCTCTGGAAATCGAAGTAGCTTCAGGGCCTTTCGCAATTCCTGCAAGCTGTATTTCGCCCTTCACCCACAAACCTTTTCTCTGGAAGTCCCCAAGGTGGGCTTTGTGATCTCCTTACTGGAGAACCCCAAACCTGGGCCCACCGCCTCAGAGAATGAAAGGATGAATCCTTGACCAACCTTACCACCTTCTTCGATGCTATGGCACAGCTTTACGAAGACCCCCAGCTTTCAGCAACTGCAGAAGCTGCTTTGCGTACCCTTCAGCAGGGCAGCAGAGGACTATGTCGCTGAGTTTAGGCGGTGGACGCAGCTACGGACTGGAACGACGCTGCCCTTCTTCACTGGTTCCGCATGGGACTTTCAGATCCTCTGAAAGATGAACTGGCTAGAGTTGGAGTACCACAGACGTTGAATGCGCTGATCGATTTAGCCATACAAATCGATCAACGCCTAAGAGCGAAGGGATTTTCTCGTCCAACCTGGATGCTTCCGAAGGCCCCAAGTCATCTACACCTGGTACCCGTTGCATCACCAGCCCCTACAGCTGACACACCTGAGCCCATGCAGCTGGTCGTCCTTCGTCCTTCCCTTACTCCTGAAGAGCGTCAACGATGTCGGGTAAATAATCTGTGTCTGTACTGTGGAGAACCTGGACACTACGTCAGGAACTGCCCTCTAAATTTCCGTAAGTGTCTCTCGGTCTCCTGGCTATACAGACTTTATTACCCAGCCTGCATCTCATCTTGCCCTTTCTGTCTCATTACAGCTTTCAGGAAAGACTCTGGTAACACCCGCCATTATTGACTCCGGGGCCTGTAGCTGTTTCATGGACTCCTCTTTTGCTGTTAAGCACCAGATTCCTCTCCTTCCCAAGACGCATGGACTTTCTGTTCATTTTGCTGATGGGTCTGCTATCAAATCAGGCCCTGTAGTTCTAGAGACTGCTCCGATACCTGCTGTCATCTCCAATTCCCACCATGAACTTTTACGTATCGACATAATCTCCTCCCCGTTATTTCCTGTAATCCTCGGCATGCCCTGGCTACAAATCCATAATCCTGCCATCAACTGGGCCACAGGGGCGGTTACCTTTTCTTCACCTTACTGCCAGCAGTTCTGTGGGCCCCACGATCCTCATGGGCCATCTACCTTGCTATGCCTGGATTCTGAAGCTGAAATACGCCAGTCTATTCCCGAAGTCTACCATGATTTTCTGGACGTATTCAGTAAACAAAGGGCAGAGGCTCTACCACCCCATCGAGCCTCAGACTGTCCCATTGAGCTGCTTCCCGGGGCCGAAATTCCTTTCGGTAGGATTTTCCCTTTTGACAGAGGTAGAACAAGGGGCACTAAAGGAATACATAGATGAAAACCTAAAGAAGGGGTTTATTCGCCGTCCACATCTCCAGCAGGCGCAGGCATCTTCTTTGTCGAGAAAAAGGACCATACCCTTCGACCTTGTGTCGACTACCACAAATTAAACAAAATCACTGTAAAAAACGTTACCCTCTTCCCCTGGTGCCAGAGTTATTCCAGAGGCAGGGGGCCGCCACGGTTTTCACCAAACTTGACCTCCGTGGTGCCTATAATCTGGTCTGCATCAGGGATGGGGACGAGTGGAAAACGACCTTGTGTTCTCGATTTGGGCACTTCGAGTACTTGGTGATGCCCTTCGGATTGTGCAATGCACCTGCTACTTTTCAGTACTTAATGTCCTCTGAGACCTTTTGGACTTATTTGTTATCGTCTACCTGGACGATATTCTAATCTTTTCTTCTTCCCTTGAATTCCACCGCAGGCATGTCAGAAGTGTACTGGGCCTTCTTCGTCAACATGGTTTATATGCAAAAGCTGAAAAGTGCAAATTCGAACAGGGAAGTATACAATTTCTGGGGTTAATTATCTCCAGTGAAGGCATGAAGATGGACCCCCAGAAGATTTCTGCAATCCTGGACTGGCCGGTCCCAGCAGACAAATAGGGAATCCAAAGTTTTGTTGGTTTCGCCAACTTCTACCGCAAGTTTATCAAGCGATTCTCGGCCATCATTGCACCGATCATTCAATTGACCAAACAGGGAAACCGCTTCCATTGGTCCCCTGAGGCCCAAAGAGCCTTTGAGGCCCTTAGGGAACTCTTTACCTCTGCTCCCGTTTTGGGACATCCAGATTCCTCTCTATCATTTGTTCTTGAGGTAGACGCATCTAAAATTGCCGTTGGGGAAATATTGTTCCAAAGACAAGGGACCAAGGCCCAACTTCATCCAGTAGCCTTCTTCTCACATAAACTCTCAACAGCAGAGAAGAACTATGATGTAGGGGATTGGGAGTTGGCAATAAAATCTGCACTGGAGGAGTGGCGCTACCTGCTGGAGGGAGCTGCCCATCCAATCCTAATATTCACCGACCACAAGAACCTGGAATATCTGAGGTCTGCAAAGAGGTTGAGGCCACGACAAGCCAGGTGGGCGCTCTTTTTCTCCAGATTTTCCTTCCATGTCATGTATCGCCCAGGCTCCAAAAATACTAAACCTGATGCCCTGTCCTGGATGTTTCACAAGTCAAAAGAAATTTCTGCCCCAGATACCATCCTTGCCCCTGGCAACTTTCTTCTACTTCAGGAAAATCTGCTTTCCTGAATTAAACAAGCCTCCACACGGCAGACACCTCCTTCTGAACCAGGACTGCAGGTCAGGGATGGGGTATTTTGGCACGAAGACCAGATCTACACTCCCGAAAGCCTACGAGTATCTGTCTTGGAACTTTGCCATGACCATGCATTAGCCGGGCATTTTGGCATAACCAAAACTACCGATTTGGTATAGCGTACATTTGGTGGCCTCAGTTACGGGAAGATTGTATAAAGTATGTTGAATCCTGCACTACTTCAGAAACAAGACCCATAGAACCAAGGCTTGGGGCTTCTAAAGCCCTTGTCTGTCCCAGATAGACCATGGAGGATGTTATCCATAGACTTTATCGTTGAATTACCTCCGGCAGAAGATCATACCACTATCTTCGTGGTAGTTGATCGTCTGTCAAAGATGGCACATTTCATTCCAATGAAAGGCACTCCCTCAGCTCCTGAAACAGCGCAGGCATTCATTAAGGAAATCATCAGACTCCATAGGGTACCAGCTAACATCGTCTCAGATCGGGGGGTGCAGTTTACCTCCCGATTCTGGAGGTCCCTTTGTATAGCCCTGGACATTGAACTGTCCTTTTTCCTCTGTCTATCATCCCCAGACCAATGGGCAAACTGGACGAATCAGACTCTCGAACAGTATCTACGCTGTTTTTCCTCTTTCGCACAAAATGATTGGATTTCTCTGCTTCCATTGGCCGAATTCGCCTACAATAACTCCATCCACTCCGCTACCAAGCAAACTCCTTTCTTCGCCAACTTTGGCTTCCATCCCTCATTTATGCCCAATTGACTTCCTGAATGTACAGTACCAGCAGTCCAGGAGAAAATTTTATTCTCTACTAATAACCAGCTTTTGCAGGAGACCAAGACTCAGGAACACTACAAAACAACCTTTGACAAGAAGAGACGAGGTGAATTAATATTGTCTCCTGGTGACCTGGTGTGGTTATGCACAATGAATTTGAGGATAGCATGTCCTTCGAAGAAGCTGGGCCCCAAATTTTTAGGGCCATTTCCGGTTAGGAGGAGAATCAACGAAGTGGCTTACGAACTAGAACTTCCAGATTCATTAAAGATCCATCCCGTATTTCACGTATCACTGTTAAAACCTTCTATTCCCAATCCTTTTCCAAATCGGAGTACTGCTCCCCCTGATCCTGTCATTGTAGATGGAGAAGAAGAATTCGAAGTGGAGGCTATCCTGGACTTCAGAAGGCGAAGGAACCAGAATCAGTTTTTGATTAAATGGAAGGGGTACGGACCTGAAGAAAATTTGTGGGAGCCCGAGGGGAACATCCACACTAAGAGTCTGGTACAGTCCTTTAAGAGATCTCACCCTGAGAAGTTTGCCAGGATGGGCATCCGGAAGGCTGCCCCTTGGGGGGCAATGTCATGAAGATCCTGCCAGAAACAGGCGACTCAGACTTTGCGGTTCCCGATCGCGGCTGCAACCGCGAATGCGTGCACGTGTGCACACCTCTGTTGGAGCCAGGCGGGGTATTTAAGCCGGCCTCTCACACACCATCCCTGCTGTCTGCTCTACAGCGTTGTGTATCTGAAACCTGATCTGAGACTTAACCTGTGAAAGACTTCGGCTTACCTGTGACTATTCCAGCCATCCGCCTGCACCTGATCCTTGGCCTGTTCTGACTACACTTCTGTCTGCACCTCTGTACCTTGCTGTCCGCCCGATAACCGACCCAGCCTGTCTGACCATCCAGTCTGCTCCAGTCTGCTGAATAGTTCCAGTCTGTTCCTAGTTCCGGTCCAGCTGAACGATTCCAGTCTGTTTCTAGTTCCAGTCCAGTTTGCTGAGCTGATCCAGTCTGCTAAGCTGATCCAGTTCCAGTATTCCAGTTCCTGCAGGGAAGCTTCTGCTGGACTGATTCACTTCCTCTCCTTGTTGATCCTGCCAGGCACCCGTGCCACTCCTTACTCCTGTGCCTACTGTTAACCTATCAGGGGGCCACGAGTGGGAGCCATAAGGGAGGCCATTCTCTGCAATTCTGGCTCACAACCATCAGGTACGTGACAGTTGTATTGTGTCTGAGATAGAGCTGGGAGATTTCATTGTGAGAAAAATGATTCTGCGTTGGATTGGTCAAAAGCTCCTTTTTTATAGAGAGGTGAGATGTTTATGGAAGGTGTGTAATATTTTTACAGGATTAATTGGTTTAAAAGGGTTATTTCGTTTGAGTGCTCGGGCAAGGAGAGTACCTGGTTTATTTGCTTTAAAATAACATTTTTGTTTAGATTTACGTAGTGTCTTGTCTACTGATTCTGATAGGTCAAGTTTTAAGCTAGCTTTATCTAGTTGTGACGTTGTGGTTGGAGTAGGGTTAGTTTGAAAAATACTATGGCCCGGATTCACAGACAGCGGCGCACATTTATTTATCTCCTGTACGCTACGCCGATGCAGAGAGGCAAGCACTGCATTCAGCAAGCTATTGCTCCCAAAGCTGCATCGGCGTGGCGTTGATTTAGAAGGCGCAGGCCGGCGTAGGTGGAAGTGGGCTTGCCCCATGCAAAGCCATGCAAATGAGGCGTTACGCCCATGCAAATGATGGTTTGAAAGCCAGACAAGTACGTTGAACGAACTGCGCATCCGTCGTGTCGTGGACACATCCTCGTGTGCATGCTCATAACCACGTCAGAACAACTACCTAAGATACGCCGGATCACTGCCTACGCCATGAACGTAATCTACGCCCATCCAGACACGCGTCCAACATAAACTACGTAAAAACCGCCGGCTTCTGTTCCCCCGGCTTTACATGTCTGCTGCTGAGTTTCACCTCCTTAATGGGGCTTAACTTTACGCCGGACGTACAACTTACGCGCACCTCTCGTAGCCTGCGTCGGGCGGGCGCAGGTTCGTGAATCGCTGTATTTTCCTCATTTGCATGGCTAATCAATGGCAGCGCCACCATGCGGCCAGCGTAAATGTGCGCCGGCATAGGCAAGTTACGTTGGCGGGATGAAGCCTGTTTTTAGGCGTATCTTAGTTTGTGGGTACGGCGCACAGATACGACGGCGCATATTTGCACTTACGTCAGCGCAAGTGCTTTGTGAATCCAGGCCTATGGCATTTATTCAACTCATTTTCTAGTTCTCGCTGTAATTTTTGCTTCTTTTTTTAATAAATGATGCTTGGCGTATACAATAACCTCTAAGAACAGGCTTGTGTGCTTTGCATCATGTTATTGGTGATGTGTCTGGAGATTTATTGTTGCCAATGTATTATTCTTTTATAGCGATTTTTAATTCAGTGGAATTTGATGGGTGAGACAGCAATGAGTCATTAATATGCCAGGTGGGGTCATGTTTTTTTGGGATTAGTGAGGTAAAAGTAGATATAATGGCAATAGACAAAAAACACAAACTCCTGCGCACGGGTGGATTGTCCAACAGTTAATCGATGTTCAGCATGGAAATTTCCACAAATGTCAAAACTGGTAACGGTCGCATTGCTGCCCTTCAGGGACGGGGAGCATCCTAGCAGAGAACAAAAAAGAAAAAGAAAGGCGCACCAGCCTAGTGTGTTACCGTTGACAATTTATTAAATAGATATAAAATAAAACTACTCACAAGAGAAATGGTATAAAAGGCTTGTCAACAACGATGTGATGAATACCCCTCGAACCACACTCCCAGATAGGGGGGCTGCCGGCTGACGCGTTTAGAGGCAACAAGGTCCTCTTCATCAGAGCTCTATAAATTGTCAACGGTAACACACTAGGCTGGTGCGCCTTTCTTTTTCTTCTTTTAGATATAATAGCACAATGGTCAGTCCAAGTATACGGTTTATTAGATGAGGCTATTAATTCTGGGGACATACTCCTAGAAATTAATATATGGTCAATGCGTGAGAATGATCTATGTGGGTGGGAGTAAAATGAGAATTGACGTCTGGTTGGGTTTATTTCACGCCATTAGTCCATTAATGAATAATGTAGGAGGAGTCTTTGGAAAGATTTGGATTGAGAATTAGATGTAGCTGGAGTTGGGGTAAGGATATAGTGTTTGGTTTGAATCTCCACATATCATCAAGAGTGTACCTTGTTTGTGAGTGTCTATTACTTGAAGTAAATAGGAGAGAAATGATGTCGGTCTCTTATTTGGAGTGTAGTAAGAGACTACTGTAATTGGGATGTCACATAGATGACCCGTGACTATAAGGTAACGGCCTTCTGGATCCTTGGTTTCTGCTAAGGGGGAAAAAGGTGTGGATCGATGGAAAGCTATTAATACACCTCAGTGTTTGGTTCAAGTTACCCCCAGTATTTTACTGCCTCAGTCAAATCCAAAGTATTTAGGTGTTGAAGAATCAGTAAAGTGTGTCTCTTGGAGACACACTATGTGAGCTTTAGATGAAAACAACAACATGAACACTTTCGTTCGCTTTTGGGGAATGTTTAGACCTTGTACATTCATTGTAAGTACATTTAAAGGAGCCATATATAAATCTTAAGTAGGTTATAATTAAACATATCAGATATACAGTACAGACCAAAAGTTTGGACACACCTTCTCATTCAAAGAGTTTTCTTTATTTTCATGACTATGAAAATTGTAGATTCACACTGAAGGCATCAAAACTATGAATTAACACATGTGGAATTATACATAACAAAAAAGTGTGAAACAACTGAAAATATATTTCATATTCTAGGTTCTTCAAAGTAGCCACCTTTTGCAGCAGACACATCTCTTTAACTGTTAAGAGGAGACTGTGTGAATCAGGCCTTCGTGGTAGAATATCTGCTAGGAAACCACTGCTAAAGAAAGGCAACACGCAGAAGACTTGTTTGGGCTAAAGAACACAAGGAATGGACATTAGATGAGTCCAAACTTTAGATCTTTGGTTCCAACCCCCGTGTCTTTGTGCGACGCAGAAAAGGTGAACAGATGGACTCTACATGCCTGGTTTCCACTGTGAAGCATAGAGGAGGAGGTGTGATGGCGTGGGGGTGCTTTTACTGGTGACACTGTTGGGGATTTAATTGAAAAATGTAATTCAAAATTGAAGGCATACTGAACCAGCATGGCTACCACAGCATCTTGCAGCGGCATGCTATTCCATCCGGTTTGCGTTTAGTTGGACCATCAATTATTTTTCAACAGGACAATGACCCCAAACACACCTCCAGGCTGTGTAAGGGCTATTTGACCAAGAAGGAGAGTGATGGGGTGCTGCGCCAGGTGACTACCTCTTAACGCTCATCAAAGCAAAAGGTGGCTACTTTGAAGAACCTAGAATATGAAATATATTTTCAGTTGTTTCACACTTTTTTTGTTATGTATAATTCCACATGTGTTAATTCATAGTTTTGATGCCTTCAGTGTGAATCTACAATTTTCATAGTCATGAAAGTAATGAAAACTCTTTGAATGAGAAGGTGTGTGTCCAAACTTTTGGTCTGTACTGTAGCTTGTACCATTGGACTTACCCCGGAGAAGGACAGAGAGAAAGAAAGAAATAGAAACGGAATATGAAAGAAGAAGGAAATAGGAAGTGTGTGTGTGTGTGTGTGTGTGTGTGTGTGTGTATGTGTATATGTATATATATATATATATATATATATATATATATAGTTGTGTTCAAAATTATTCAACCCCCCAATGCTGTAATGGGTTTTAGAGAATTTAGTGTACATTTGTAATTGTATTCAGAATGAAATCCAACAAGGACTTCTTAAAGAACCATATGCAACTAAAATGACATCAATTGGTTTTGTAATACAGTAGTCAATGTTTCTTTTGTGAATTCTTCATTTACACAATTATTCAACCCCTTAAAGACTACCACTCTGAAGAACAGAGGTTCATTGAAGTGTTTTCAATCAGGTATTGAAAACACCTGTGGATGTCAGGGAGCAGCAATAAAGCCTAATAAGCACCAATTAGGCAGCTTTAAAATGACTGTGATACTCGGCTCCTTCTAGACATTTACTGGTGTGGTTACAAACATGGTGAAGTCAAGAGAATGGTCCAGGAAGACAAGAGAAGAGGTGATGACTCTTCACAGGAAGGGCAATGGCTATAAGAAGATTGCAAAGATGTTAAACATACCAAGAGACACCATAGGAAGCATCATTCGCAAATTCAAGGCAAAGGGCACTGTTGAAACGCTACCTGGTCGTGGCAGAAAGAAGATGCTGACTTCGACTGCTGTGCGCTACCTGAAGCGTAGAGTGGAGAAAAGTCCCTGTGTGACTGCTGAGGAACTGAGAAAAGATTTGTCAGATGTGGGTACTGAAGTTTCTGCTCGGACAATACGGCGCACACTGCGTATTGAAGGCCTCCATGCCAGAACTCCCAGGCGCACCCCCTTGCTGTCTCCAAAGAATAAGAAGAGTCGACTGCAGTATGCCAAAAGTCATGTGAACAAACCACAGAAGTTTTGGGATTGTGTTCTGTGGACTAATGACACAAAATTAGAACTGTTTGGGCCCATGGATTAACGCTATGTTTGGAGGAGGAAGAACAAGGCCTATGATGAAAATAACACCTTACCTACTGTGAAGCATGGCGGGGGGTCAATCATGCTTTGGGGCTGTTTTGCTTCTGCAGGTACAGGGAAGCTTCAGCGTGTGCAAGGTACCATGAATTCTCTTCAGTACCAGGAGATATTGGGTGACAATGTGATGCAGTCCGTCACAAACCTGAGGCTTGGGAGACATTGGACCTTTCAACAGGACAATGATCCCAAGCATACCTCCAAGTCCACTAGAGCATGGTTGCAGATTAAAGGCTGGAACATTTTGGAGTGGCCATCGCAGTCACCAGACTTAAATCCGATTGAGAACCTCTGGTGGGACTTAAAGAAAGCGGATGCAGTGCGCAAGCCAAAGAAAGCGGATGCAGTGCGCAAGCCTAAGAATGTGACTGAACTGGAGGCTTTTGCCCATGACGAATGGGCGAAGATACCCGTAGATCGCTGCAAGACACTTGTGTCAAGCTATGCTTCACGTTTAAAAGCTATTATAACTGTAAAAGGATGTTGTCTCAAGTACTACACGTGTGTCTGCAGTAAGCACTCTATGCCGAATCTTACCTTGGACGGTGACCGGTGCTGCAAACCAGAGTGGATTATACAGGCTGTTGATGTTGGATAAGACACCTCACCGAGTGAAGGGCTTTGGCTCTTGGTCAACCTGAAAGGTAAGGGTGTCAGACATGAGGTCCCAGTTGAGTCCTAGGCTGGGTTGCATAGGAAGGGAGTCTGTAGCCAAGTCCCAGATATTTGAAGTCACTGGCATAATCTTGAGAAGGGAAGGCCTCCATGACGACCTTGCTGTTTGATGCTATCTTATGTAGTCTAAGATTTGAAGAGGCAAGTGTGCTTTGAGTCCTCTTGAGTAGACTTATTGCAGCTTTGGGTGAAGAAAGTGATTTCAGACCATAATCTACATAAAAGTCTCTCTCAATAAACTGTGTAAAATCTTTCTCACCTTCTTGGGCAGAGAGCTTAAAGGATCACTAAAGGAAATTTTTTTTTAGCTAAATAGCTTCCTTTACCTTACTGCAGTACTGGTTTCATGTCCTCATTGTTCGTTTTTGCTTTGAAGTTGCTGTAATTCTGCTGTCATCTCCACACTTCCTGCTTGTCTGGCTCCTTATGAAAAATCTCATGGCAGCTTTTCACTGTGGTCTAAGCTGTGTGTCTAAAACTCCTCAGAACCAATCAGATTCATTTTAAAAACAAAACACTGCCCTGGATTAGTTTGTTTTTGTTCTGTGGGTCTCTTTACTTCACATAAACATGAAACCAGTTTAAAAACGAAAGTGAAACTACAGGCACATTATATGATTGGATTTAATCTATTTTTAATCATTTTTAAAAGGAATCGGTTAACTTTTATGTCTCTATACCCTGTAAACAGTCATATCAGCAAAACATTTTTTTTCCTTTAGTGCTCCTTTAAGTCCATAGATGGCAACAGCAGGAGATGGACTGTTACTAAAAACGTGCACTTTCATGCGGTGTCTGTAATGTATTTCATAGGGTCATTGTCTTTGAACCATAGGAATCTCAAGAAGTTCCTGTGTTCTTCCTTGACTTGGAAGCTGTGAAACATTTGCTGTATGTCTGCAACTATGGCAACTGCTTCCTTGCGGAACCTGATGAAAACACCAAGAAGTGTGTTGTTGAGATCTGGTCACTTTAGGAGGACATAATTTAGTGAGACCCCTTTGTGCTGAGAGCTGGAGTCAAACACTACCCGGATTTTACCTGGCTTCTTGGGGTGGTAGACGCCAAAGATTGGTAGGTACTAGCACTCTTCATTGTCTTTTAGAGGTGGGGCTATCTCAGCATTGTCATCCTTAAACATCTTATTCATATATGAGAAGAAATGCCCTTTTATTTCTGGTTTCTTTTGAAAATTGCATCTTAAAGGAGTTCTCTGACCTAAAACTTTTAACCCCCGCTGTGCCCGGGCTGTAAAAATATACAAAATAAACTTTCACTCACCTGCCTACGATCCCCCGTTGTTCCGATATCGCCGTCCCGTTCTCCGGTCCCGGGCCCCTTCCGCTTCCTGTGTGTCGGTGACTCATAGTGCGCTCAGCCTATCAGCGGCCGCAGCAATGTCCCGTCGCGGCCGCTGATAGGCTGAGCGCACTATGAGTCACCGACACACAGGAAGCGGAAGAGACCGGGACCGGAGAACGGGACGGCGATATCGGAACAACGGGGGATCGTAGGCAGGTAAGTGAAAGTTTATTTTGTATATTTTTACAGCCCGGGCACAGCGGGGGTTAAAAGTTTTAGGTCAGAGAACTCCTTTAAGGGAAGAAAAGTGCTTCAAATCTTGTTCTCTGTTGTTAGCAAGACAGGGTCGCTGTGCTTTGAAAGGCTACCCAGCTGCTTTCATTGTTTTTCTTGAATCCCTGTCTCATTATCTCCAAGAAGATATGATCTTCGAAAGATGGGGTAATTTTGTGATCTTCTTTAGTCCTTTGGAAAACTGAGCATCCTTAATGATCTCTGTCTTCATCACAAAGATTAGCGGTGTAATGCCCCGTACACACCATCACTTTATGTGATGAAAAAAAACGACACTTTCTGTGAAGTAAAAAATGATGTTTTTGAAACTTCAATTTTCAAAGACGAAGTTGCCTACACACCATCGTTTTCTCACAATGATCTTGCAAAGTGAGGTTACGTTCCACCACGTTTTACCATTGAAGCTTGCTTCATAAGTAGCTTCTGGGCATGCGTGGATGAAAAAACGTCTTAGAAAACAACGTTTTTTGCTACACACGGTCAATTTCTGTGAAGTAAAAAGTGCACTTTTGAAAAACGACACATAAAATTGAAGCATGCTTCAATTTTTTTTGGTCGTTTTTTACAAGACATAAAACGACGTTTTCCCCCACACACAGTCAATTAAAGTGACGTTTTTAAAAACGTCATTTTTTTTCATCACATAAAGTGATGGTGTGTACGGGGCATAAGGGTTGGAATGAATTACACTGGCAGGCTTCTCTCTTACAAGGAATCTGTTGGTGCAAGGCTGAAATAAGGATGGACGCCCGCCATCTAGTGTCTTTGTAAAGAGAGAGTTCACGCTGGTTGGTTTGTGACCCATCTGAGATCTAGCTTTTTGGCATAGGGGGAGTTGTGGGGACCATTGATTTGTTTTCTCACCTTGTGAACTCTGATGATGTCCCAAGGAGAAGTGCTATCTCGGCCAGGGGATCCAGTTCAGGGATGAGGTGTGCTATGCCCTTCAGATGTCTGATGAAGTGCCACCTCTGGTATAGGGACCTCCTCTCTGTCAGTTGGGAACTGATTCCACTGGATTAGAGTTGGCAGAGACAGGATTGTCTGACCATCAAAGGATTTGATTTGGTAACCAATGGCTCTTCTCCCAGGTTCTTCACTTACCCCTGTACAAGTCTTGAGTAAGTATGAAGAGCTGGCAATAGTGCATATGTCACCGCGCTACCTAACTCAACATATAAATGGCAGCCAATAACACAGAATCGGATCAATTCTGCAGATAAACAAATAAAAACAGCAAAAAGTGTAGCGCTAAAAATGTGAAAAATATAACGATGTAAAAAGTCATATAAACATAACACCAAGTGTTCAAAAGTTCATAACTGATGATAAAGTGCAGAAATGAATTCATAAATAAGGCATAAGTCTCAATGATGATTCCAAATCCAGAAAATCCAAACAAACGTGACAAATGTGGAAAATATATTGATAGCAGATCCACCACAAAAATAAAGATGGGAGGCTTACCGGAAAGCGTGGACTCAACTAAGCGTATACTTAATGAGTCGCATAGGCTTATGAGGTGACGGTATCCGGACTCCAACCGTTCAGATGGTAGGCAGAGGTGAAAATTCAATAGGGATCCACTTATGTAGTAAATGGTAGATCATAAATGATGATGCCAGGACCAGCCTATGAAGACCGTGGGCTCTTACAGGGAATCCAGGGGCTCAGAGTGCAACAGATAGGAGAGGAAAAACGAATGCGTACATAGTGTAATACCGTTTAAAAAATCTTTACTTACACTCACATTTCAGCAGACATGACAAAGCGTATAAAAGTCTAGCAGTGGAGTCAGCATAAAGCCTGACGCGTTTCGATCAAAATTCAATTTCATGTTTACACGTTTATAATCAAATTTAATTTGTACGGCTCATGCTCATGTAACCTCTAATCATGCATCCACAGCACTATACACATGATCACTATGTTTACTTGTCAGGATGGCTCACCAATACACACATCCTTGTACACAATTTAACCCACACACTTTCATCAGTCATCACGATCCGAACATACACACACACCCCCCCTCCCCCCCCCCTTCCCTCCTATTCCATCTCACACATTCTCATCCCATTACCCCCCCCCCCCCCATTTGTAGTCCTTAGATATAGTTTTTGTTTTCCCTTTTCACACGCTTTGAGAACGCACGCATTACCACACACATGCACTTTTCTTTTCTTTTTTTTGGCTTTTCTCATTTTCTTCTTCTTCCTTTTTCAGGGTTAATATACACACACACCACCACATAATTTAGTGATTGTACATTCATGATAGGTGTGTGTGAGACACTCTTTGGTCGCCCATTGAAACACACCCAAGCTCACAGGAGATTCTGATTACCTTAATTGTTCTCAGAGCCTCCCCTTTTCACTGTTTGGTAAGGTATATATTTTCCTCTTTGACTGTTTGTACACTAGCTATGAATAAGCACTGAGATACAGTGCGAAACGCGTCAGATTTTTTGTTCTGATTTTGGCCGTGGCTTGTATTTTGTGACCCATTTTTATTAAAGGAAATTTTTTTTGGAGTGCGGCTCTCCCAGCCCTTTCTTTCATTCCAATTTGTACCCCCATATATTACCTAATAAAGATTTTAACCCCCCGATTGCCCCCTAGTTAACCCTTTCACCCCCTGTCACCAGTGATTACTGTATAAGTGTTACGGGTGATGCAGGTTACTTGGTTTGTTTTTATAGCATCAGGGCACCCGCCGTTTATTACCCAATAACCCCCAGATTGCCCAGCGGGTGATATCAGTTAGGTTTTAGGGTCTGTGTCGCCCAAGGCAGCGTCAGATTAGTGCCAGTAGCACTAACACCCATGCACGCAGCATACGCCTCCCTTGGTTGTATAGTATCTGAACGGATCAATATCTGATCTGATCGGATCTATACTAGCGTCCCCAGCAGTTTAGCGTTCCCGAAAACGCAGTATTAACGGGATCAGCCCAGGTACCGGCTAGCTTCTGTGTTTTGCCCCTCCGCCCAGCCCACCCAAGTGCAGTATCGATCGATCACCGTCACTTACAAAACAATAAACACATAACTGCAGCATTTGCAGAGTCAGGCCTAATCCCTGCGATCGCGAACAGTTTTTTTGGTAGCGTTTGATACAGTTGCTGACAGCCTAGGAGCTTTTTTCCTGTGAATCTTACTACTGTACCAGTAAATTTAGAGCCCAAAATGGCAAATTGAAGGTACAGTAGTGAAGAGGCCTACATGTTTCTGAGCATGACCGATAGTGAAGAGGAAGTCACTCATCTGTCAGATTCAGGCTCAGAATACGATCATGTAGATGACAGTGGCTCCATGACAGATAGCTCTGACAACCTTGGTTATCGACCCCATTCTTCTGCTGTTGTTGAGGTGCAAGAACCGCAGGGCTCTCATATGGAGCAGAGAAGTACTAGTGCCTCTCATCCTTCTGGTGAACTGGCAAGCACCAGCGGCCCAGTACACCCTGGTCGTACATCCAGCACTGCAGTATCACGTAGTGACGTGGCGAGTCCCATAAGTGCAGTTCAAGCTGGTGAGGTGGCTAGCACAAGTAGTGTCTGGCTGCCACCAAGAAGACATAGTGTTCTTCCTGCAGAATTTGCCAATCCTAATTGGGAGCCCACCACTTTTGCAGCACCCGTACTTCCGCCATTCATTCACTGACCAACCCGGAATTCAGGTGGAAACAGTTGATTTTACATCACTTGATTTTTATTCACTGTTTTTCACGGAAGATCTCTATAGATCTATTGTGGACCAAAGTCATTTTTATGCTGGTCAATTCATCGCCGCTAATGCCCAGTCCTCCCTTGCCAGAGAATGGAAACCAATTACGGTTTCCGAATTTAAGACCATTGACCCAATTTACCATATGCCCCCTGTTCTCTGCCTCCATGGCCAGGGCACAATACGAGCAGATCTTGCGGTTCATGCACTTCAACGACCGTGAACTCTGTCATCCTTGTGGAGACCCTGGGTACGATCGGCTCTACAAAATTTGGCCCCTCGTAAACCACTTCAACGAACATTTTGCAGCCTTGTATACTCCCCATCAAGTTGTCTGCATTAATGATTTTCTGATTAAGTTTTCTGGCCGCTTGTCTTTTAAACAGTATCTTCCCAGCAAGCGTGCCAGATGTGAGATCAAGATGTATAAGCTCTGTGACAGGGCAACAGGCTATACATATAGTTTTATGGTTTACGAGGGAAGAGATAGTCATGTAGATCTGGAGCGCTGGCAAGATTGTGTGGGACTTGGTGTGCCCCTCCACTTGTATGTGGTCAATTATACGAGCGTTCCACTTTTAGTCACTTGTTTGATCATCAGATTGGCACATATGGCACAGTGACCTAATCGCCAGGCTTACCCCAGAAGCTTGTAGATTGCTTTCTTGGGCTGGGGGAGAGAGCCTGTGTTATGTACAGAAAATGTACCTGGTAATCAGAGCCTAGTTTGCAGGGGGAGGCCTCTCTTACAGTCCTGGCTCAGGAGCCACTGGAGTGGGAACAGCGAGCTCAGGAGCGCAGTGAGGTAGGAGTGCCTGGGTGATGACAGTAGTCCGGCATAGGACGGTGATCTTTCAGGAAAGGCTGGTACAGGAGATGGCTGTTGCAGAGGTGGAAGTCAGCGACTCAGGAGCACGCCGGGTTAGGTACAGAGCAATCAGATAGTAGCGGGGTCTGACAGGCCGGGTCAAGCAGGTAATCAGACAGAAGATCTCGTAGGCTAAGGTTCAGGCAGGAGGTCTGGCAACGATAGGCACAAGAGCAGAGTGGGGTCAGAGCAAGCCAAGGGTCGGACTGGAGAGATTCGGATGGTCAGGCGGAGCCTGGTCGGTACTGGTAACAGGTTCAAACAGGTCACAGAATACTAGTACAACGCTGCAGATCAGACAGTGAAGTGTCACTGCAGCTGTTGACCTTTTAAAGGCAAATTGGCGCCAAATGGGCGTTAACGTGCACGCGCGCTTCCACCCGTCGTGCACGCGCCATTGGTAAGTATGGCCTTCCTGCATGGAAGATGTTCCGATACCATCAGTTGCGTCATGCTTTTTTTGCTCAGTTTTCGACACCACCCTATCTCAAAGCGGATGCTGTTGAGGATTTATTAGCTCAGGAATCTCTTGGTAAACCCCTCTCTGTGTTGTACCTGACACTTCTTCAGACAGACTCACCAAAAATGGAGGCCCTATGGAATAAGTGGAGGACAGATATCCTAAATCTAGACAGAGAAACATGGGGGGAGTGTTTTGAGGACAGTTCCAAACTGGTGATATCCTCTAGAGATAAATTAATACAAGCAAAATTCCTGCACAGGATATATTTCACGCCTCAGAGACTTCATAGGATCTATCCGCAGCGGTCCCAAAATTGCCCCCGATGTCAATCTCCTGATAGCACCTATATTCATGTGTTTTGGGCCTGCAAAAAAAGAGATTCTGTTAAAGTGGACCTCCCATTTGCACCCTACTGTGAGGGCACGGGAGGCTTTGATTAATTCAATTTTGCATATGTATAAGTTGACCTACATAAGTAGAGGGTGTCCCCAGAAGTATGAGCGGGTGTGGTGGCCATGGACCGATCCCACTTGAGTCAGCTGTTCATGGATATTTGTCTTTTTTTTTATTTTCTAATTACACATGCTATGTTCTGTAATCCTCTCCCCACCCATTTTTTGTGGTATTAGGTTTGTTGACAGCTTTTTTCCCCTATCCTTGGAGAAGGATTACCTATGGAAACCTTTTGTACTCCATCCTTAATTTTTTTGTTTGTTACGAATATGATGCTTTACTTTTCTGTAACTGCTATATTATTTTCCAGAAATGTGATGTGTCATACTCTGTTTTCTCAAATAAAGACTAACCTAATTGTTAAAAAAAAAAGTATAAGACAGAAAGAAGATACTCCCTGTAGTTCAACATTTTCTACAATACCATCAGGGGAAAACATTGGGGCTTAAGTTAAATGTTTTTTTTTTCTCCCTTGATCTCAGTAATCGAAGGGGAGATTTTAATACAGTAATCCTGGATCTTGTTTTAAATATATTGAAGTATATATACAATATATTTAAAACATTTTCTGGGTGCTGGATACACAACAGAAGTCAGCTGCTGTTTACACCCTCATTATAGCACTTTAGTATTAGTATTATATATTTTTTTGAACACTTTTGGTAGCGCATTAGTACTCTTGTTTACACATAATCCTGGCTCTTCAAGCTCAATATTCTTCAGCCAATCGGCTTGAACAATGAATTGAGCTTAAAGACCTTCCTTGAGCCCTAAGTACCTGTATACAGCCCTTCAGTGGTGACCTTGATTATTTACATATGAAGTGAGATCATGCCACTCGGTACCAGACAGGGATGATCTTATAATCACTGGGAAACTATTACCCTGTATCAATCATCACTCTTTTCTTCTTTATTAGCTTTTATTACTATTATTTTTGTCTATTTTTATTTTTACAATTTTTTTGTATCATTACCTAATTTTCTATTTTCCATTTTTCTAATAGGCTGGCATTTTTCAAATGGCTAAATGTCCCCAAGCCATTGAGCCAGCATATTTTCACCTGCAAATTGCTATTCCCATGTATTTCTTCCTAACAGTAACATACTACAGCGGTCATTCACAGATATATTTTGAACTGTGTTCAATGCCTCACTTCTCATGCTGCCTATATGGTTACTGCAGCCTTTTACACAGACAAATATAGTCGTGTAAGGTGAATACCACTGCTTGAGAGACTTGACGTATACTCTATACAGCATGCTGCAATTGATAGCTGTGATTTGTTTGCTTGAATGGCAGACTTACTATCAGCTGAAGCAAGAGTCCGGAATGCTATGATTACATGATTGTCCACACTCTCTCTTACTACATGACCTCATGCTGAAATATCTGTACAAGCCCTTTTAATTGACATAAGATATTAACAAATAAAGGGGTGCAATATAAGACGAAACTGTGGTATTGTGTAAGACAATATAAATTAGTAGCACCATTTCTCATCCCTTCCTGGAGACAGGATTCATAAGGATGGATTTTCGGGGTTCTTGAGCTCAGTGGCCCAGATTCAGGTACGACTTGCGCGGGAGCAAGTGTGATTTGCGCCGCGCAAGTACGGATTTGCTCCAAGGCAAATTTGCGGGTGACCCAGAAAGCAAGCTAAGCCTGAAATGTGCCATTTTTGCACGGAGGCAGTTTCTCTGCCCCGGCGCAATTAAGGGGCAATTTTGCTCAGGGAGCAACTTGCGCTCTCATGGTTTTCCCTCAGCAAATATGCAAATGAGGAACTGCCACTGATTCATAAACGTGCGCGTGTGAGGAGCATTTTGCTCCCAAAGCGCGCAAGCTGTTTGGCCGGGGCAAATTTGCACTTTATAAAAGCAGGGGCAAGTTAGCAACAGATGGCCACAGGTCAGCTGGAGAGCAACTACAGCAGCACCAAGACGGACAAGCTGAACAAGCAGAGCACCCACACTTTCTGGATCTCACATCTGTGTGCCAACATGCCAGGGGCAGCTACAAAATAAAAAAAAGCTCATAATCTGAGCATCAATAAAAAAAAACTCAAAATCTGAGCATAACCAAAAAACAAGCTCATAATCTGAGCTCTGGCTCCTCAGACGCCGTGGTGGAGCATGGGGTGGGGATGGAGGGGGGGGGGCGAGCATCAACCCCTACTTCATCTCTCCTGGCAGGTGGTGCCTGCAAGCCCTCCATGGCGTTGGCCAGGCGGTTGAGAACGGTGTTGGTCTGTCCCAACATCCTCATCTGCCATGTGGTGGTGATCCTCAACTGCCGTCGGGTAAGTCTCCCCTCCTCCCGCACAGCAGCAGTGTTGGCCTCCACCGCACCTGCCAACCTGCTCACCTCCGAAGTTAATAATGCAGTGGCATCCTGCTGTTCAACCAGACAGGTCACAATGGCTGCGCAGTTGCCACTAACATCCTCCAGGGTCTTATTCTGTCGGTCCCCCCGGTCAGCATGGTGGGTGAGGGCCTGCTGGACAGAGGAGGAGGAGGATGCCAGGCTGTCCGCCACCCGCCTCAGGTCTCCCACCATCTCCCCTATATGGTGGGTCTGCCGGGCCTGCTCCTCCTGCAGACCCTCACGGAGGCTGGAGGGTACACCCCTAGTTTTAGAAAGAGCCTTCCTTGGAGGAGAGGCTGGGGCATGAACTGAAGGAGCAGAAGGGGAGGGGGTCACACAGGAGGGAGTGACACTGGAGGGGGGGACACTGGAGGGAGGGACAATGGTGGGAGGGACACTGGAGGGAGGGACACCAACATGCCCAGGATCTGCAGGGGGCCTGACTGCACCCCATGATGTTCTGGGGATGGCGTGGGTCGCCCTACAGCCGACGACGGCCCAGCCTCATCATCAACATCTGTGGATGACACAAAACAAAAATGTTGCTGGAGCAACACACTTCTCATATGTTCCCTTCTACCCCCTCCCATGATACACAGCAGATATGAGAAACAAAAAACTTACCAGTCCCCAACAGTGGAGTCATAGCCTGGCAGTCCCTCCACCTGCTCCAGCGCTAGACTCTGAGTGATGACCTCCTCCTCCAGATTGAGTCGCACAGAACAGGCTGGTCCTCCTCCGGTGCCCCTGCTGTGCTTTTTAATGAGGACAATTTTGTCCCGGACGCGACGCCGCATGTCCGTGAACTTTTTCTGGATGTCCATCCAAGTCCGGTCCTCAAAGCCCAGGGCATTGATGTCTAAGGTTATCGCCTCAAATATTGCCCTCCTTTGGGCTACGGTAGTATTTTGGCGTTCAGCGCCATACAGAACAGCAGTATGGCGCGTCAGTGCCTCCAGCATGATCTCCATCTCCGCTGCCACAAAATTAGCCTTCCTCTTTTTTTTTTTGGCCGGGAGGTGTCATCTCGCAGCAAAGGGCAAAATTACCTTGCTCAGGGGGGGGGGGGGGGTGGAACAAGCAGGATGTAATTTTGCACAGGACCTGCGCAGGTCTGCCCCTATTTATTTGCTCAGTGCAAGCAGGTGGGCAGAATTTGCCCTGAAAATAGCTGCAAACCACTGCTGAGTGGAAAAAAGATCATTTGCATAGGGCACACCCACTTTCACTTGCGCTGCCTTACGCCCTGATTTTTGCCTTACAAAGGAGCAAGTTAGCAGACAAAAGGAATCCTGAATCAGGTGGCAATCTTTCCAATTTGCCCCAGCGCAGAGCAAATCAGCTGCTCTTCACATGTGCAACTAATGGGCAAATCTACCTGAATCTGGGCCAGTGTTTTTTTTTAAAGACAACATTGTCAATTTACTACAGTGACTTCTCAATACATTACAGGTACATTGGAGGAACGTGGTTAACCCGAGCGGTCATTGTGCCACTCTGGTTGAACTTTATTGACATTGTGTGTTTTATTAATAAAGCCTTTTCTTGATCATACATCACGGGACACAGAGCCTTAATTACTTCATGGGTTATGTAGTCATCACAGGTGATTGGACACTGGTTAACCCAATTAGAATTGAGTTCCTCCCCTATATAACCCTCCCAAATGGAGAGTGCCTCAGTTTTTTCGCTAGTGTTAAGGTGGTTGGTCACGTTCAACATGTGCTAAGAAGAAAAATGCTCTTTTGATGGTCTGGCTGCGGAGACTTAGGAGCTATAACCGCATCCATTCCTCGGGCTGATATCAAAGGCCTAAGATGGTTGGTACCCGGGCCTTGTGTAAGAAGAAACCAGGTTTGCCTGTAATGTCTCTCTGCGGAGGTCTGGGCTCTGGGATCCAGACTTTGGTGTACTTATTCATCTGTGGCACGAAAAGTTTCTGGCAGAGTCTTCTACAGGTCCAGGTATGAGGTTTTCTCTAATAAAACCTTTGGTAAACCTGAAGGTTGGCACAAATTGCCCGCCGTGATGGGTGAAAGCTGGAACTACTCTTGGTAGCTTTCCTGCGGCGTGGATCAGGTAAGAAAAATATTTTTTTTATGTATGTATTATCTTCTTGGAGTAGGATGTCTTTCCTGGTTTTCACCAGTGCAACCTGGTGTTTTCTTACATAGCCTTCCAGGATAACATGCTCAGTGAAGTCGGTCATAACACCACCCACCTCCTTTCCGCTGCAGGCTCTGCCACGATACGCATACAGGGGTCCACAAGATGCCCCCTAGTAATCTCTCCCCCCTCTTCCTCGTCTCCTGGGCGCCACCATGACAGTATGGAGACATGGATGGGGGGGCCCAAAGTGGTTGCTAGTTCCCGTGTGCAATGCAGGACATATGTGTGAAGGCGTCAAGAGGCTGGTTCAAAAGCCCAGCATGCCAGAGCCTTCTGTAAGCGGCATGGACACAGAGCTGTTGGCTGTAAGCATCCCTGTGGATTGAACCAGGCAAACCTAAGACTCCTGCTCAGCATCAGGTTGTGCATTAAGCTAATATATGGGTATTGTAAGACTATAACATAGCAGTGATTGCATTTTTTTGTGGATAGTACCTTTGCTTTACAGTAAGGACTATGTCCCAGAGAAAATGGGCAAGGGCTGGTAAAGAGGCATCAGAAGATCCCCGCTTATGGCTAAGGATTCTAAACTTGCCTGCAGTTTACCATCCCCCTCTGTCAGCCTCATAGCAGCCTCACAGGGTGAGCCCTGTCTGTTTTTTTTGCAGCTTCTCCTATGGAAGCTCCTGTATACGTCACTGAGGAGGTTTTTAAAAGTTGCTTTGGATGGCCTAAAAGTAAGGATTGCTACTATTATCGCAACCTCCTTAAATAATAGCAGAAAACAGGGTAGATCCCCTTCATCTGCTCTGGCTCTCATCAGATGAGCCTTCTGAGGGTGAAAAATCCCTCTCTGGAGGTGAGAATCATGTGCAGTCTGAGGTCTCAGAGGATGAGAGGGTTCCTGCTACCCATCAGTCGCTAAAGACGCAGGTGCAGTATTATGCAGAAATGATGCGTACCACTTACAAATTGCCTCCTGTGGAAGCTTCTATGTCCTCTGTTTCCTCTTTGGGATATCGGAAGTCCCTGCAGGCTGCATGCTCCTTTCCAGTTCATTCCTTGCTGGATAAACTGATGTACGATGATTGGGTTCACCCAGATAAGCAGTTATCCCTCCTTTATCATATGGAGGAAGGTTTCACTAAGAAATGGGGGGTACCTTCTATAGATGCAGCTATTTCTTGTGCAAACAAAAGCCTGTCCTATAGACAATGCTCAGGGCTTTAAGGATCCAACTGATAAAAAGCTGGAGTCCCTATTGAAAGCCTCCTCTTCCATGGCTGAGGCTGTAGTACAACCTGCAGTGGCAGCCATTGGTGTATGTCCGTTCCTCAAGGAACAAATGAAGCAGATGATTAACCTCCTTTCTACAGAGGAGATTGAGGTTCATGAAGACTTTCTTAGGCCTGGTGTGTTGCGGTTGATGCGATTATGGACTCTGTTCAACAAGCATCCCGCTTGAATGTCCTGCAGGTACACATGCGCAGGTCCCTTTGGTTAAAACATTGGGAGGCTGAGGTTTCTTGCAAGAAATACAGCAGCTTTCCCCTTTGGGGGAGATGACTTGGATAAATACATCCAAAAGATTACCAGATGCAAATCTACTCTGTTGCTGGTTAAGAAGAAGAGTAAACATCCCTCATTTAAACGTACTCTCTCCAGCCCCTGGAAGCTCATTCTCCAGGCAGTGGCAACGGCCTCCCCAGTCAAACACTAGGGGAAAGGCCCAGAGCCAAGTTCAAGGGCAGAAAAGGACTTGGGGTTCAAAGTCTAAGCAGACCCCCAAAACTTCTCTATGAATAGATGCCCCTGCTCGGCCGAGTGGGGGGGAAGGCTGCTGCAAACGCCTGGCGGAACAAAGTTTGTGACAAGTGGGTCTTCTCCACAGTGTCCTCAGGCTACAAGCTAGAAATCAGAGAACTTCCGCCACCCTGTTTTCTGAGATCAAGAATTGTCAAAGATCCAGAAAAAAGAAGGCCGTTACTGTCGGCCTTGGTACACCTGTTGTCCCAAGGGGTAATCATCGAGTTAGCCTCAGAGGAGCAGGGATCACGGTTTTACTCAAACCTTTCACGATTCCAAAACCAAACAGGGATGTCAGACCTATCCTGGATCTGAAAGGCCTAAAGTTTTTGAACATTCGCTCCTTTCGCATGGAGTCTTTTCAGTTGTTTCCACCCATCAGGGAGGAGAATTCTTGGCATCAATACATATCAGAGATGCATGTCTGCATGTGCCAATATTTCCCGCTCACCAAAGGTTTCTAATAGGGTTGTCCCGATACCGATACTAGTATCGGTATCGGGACTGATTCCGAGTATTTGCGGGAGTACTTGTACTCCCGCAAATGCCCCAGATGCCTGGCTGAATACTCGCCCCCCCCCCCCGCCGCTACATCCCCGCTGCCGCCGCTGCTTGGTTAATACGGGCGGGGAACATTACAGCTTTCATTTCATTTTGTAGCGTATAGACACTCCCCCTTGCTCGGGTGAACTGTCCAATCCCGAGCAAGGGGGAGTGTCTATGCGCAGCGCGGCGCGAAACACTACAGCTATTCAAATGAAAGCTGTAATGTTCCCCGCCCGTATTAACTAAACGGCGGCGCGGCAGTATATAGGTAAGGGGGACATGGCTGCATATATGGGGGGGACATGGCTGCATATAGGGGGACCTGGCTGGATATGGGGGGGGGGACATGGCTGCATATGGGGGGACATGGCTGCATATGGGGGGGGGACATGGCTGCATATGGGGGGGGACATGGCTGCATATGGGGGGACATGGCTGCATATGGGGGGGACATGGCTGGATATGGGGGGGACATGGCTGCATATGGGGGGGGACATGGCTGCATATGGGGGGGACATGGCTGGATATGGGGGTGACATGGCTGCATATGGGGGGACGTTGGGTATGGATGTTGAAAGAGCGGTGAAAGTTTATCTGCAAGCTATGGTTCAGATACGCAAGACTGATTGTCTGTTATTCTGCCAGGGCCCAGGGAAGGGCCAGGCAGCGTCGAAATCTACTATTGCAGATTGGATTCGACAAGTCATTATTCAGGCCTATGGTTAGAAACGAAGATTCCTCCTTTTCAGGTGAAGGCGCACTAGGCTTAAAGCAGTTGGTGCTTCATGGGCAGTGAATCACCAGGCCTCCATGGCTTAAATCTGTAAGGCTGCTACTTGGTCTTCGGTCCATAAATTTACTAAGTTCTACCACATAGATGTGAAGGGTATGAGGATGCCGCCTTCGGGTGTATTGTGCTGCAGGCAGCATATCCTCTGGCCCAATGGTGGTCTTATTTCTGATCTGTGTCTCCCTCCCCTCAATTTTAGCATTGCTATGAGACATCCTATTAAGTAATTAAGGCTCTGTGTCCCGTGATGTATTCCCAAGAAAAGGATTTTACAGTTACGCTGTATTAAAAAATCCTATTATTTTTTGTTCAAACATACCGTGGATGATACTCCCCTTATTTGCATTCTGGTGACATCTTTGTCCCATCCATCCAAGATTACATAGTCAATTGTTACTACTAGGGGAGGTACCCCGTCTGCATGACGAATCGGTTAATGTTCTGCTACAATCTTATTTCGAGTTGTGAGGTTTTGAGGATTTTTTAATCTTAGGCAGTATCCTTAAAACATGCTTCCCTTGGCCAGCCAGTACCCTGAGACATTCTCCCTGACCCATGATGTCCCTCTGCCTCTTTGCTGTGGTTGTATATGGCTGGTGGGAGTAGCCTAATGATGTCACTGGCCCTCCCTATTTGCCAGCCCTATTTAACCACACTAAAGATGGCCAACGGCATTACCTGAGGAAGGAGCACACATGCTCCGAACGCGTGCATCGCCTTGTATCATCCTGTAGCTGACCGTCTGACATCAGTGACGTCCCGCTGACGACTTCCTGCTGCGCTGTCCACATCCAGCTTGAGACACCGGAAACCACCAGCACCACCGTGTACGATAGAAATGCACTGCCTGTGAGGTTGCCTTGGACTCCTGAGACACCCTTGGTCCTCGTTAGAGACATGCCTTAATATCACCAATGTCTAGTGAGTGCAATATATTATGACTAAACCGTGCTTTGTCAAATCTCTACACTTAGATTGGCGCTGCTCTTTTTGTTTTTATGTCTTTACTGCCAGAGTTGCTTCTGCTCTTTAGCATGCTGTATTTCCAGTGTTGATTTCTGGACTATCACATATTCCTGAGGTCACTACCCAGGATACATGGACTGTTCACTCTGGACTATCCATATATAATAATATTTTTTTTATGTTTAATCCCTGAATCAGCCAACATCCCCCCCAGCTCCCCACCTATGCCATATATACCTTGTTATTGTTCTTTAATGTTCTTTCTAATGTTTTGGCTCCAAGGTCAAAGACGGTGTGAAGGCCATGGTTGCAGGAAAGAAATTTGCATGATTTCCCCATCAACAGTCTTGACAGGGGAATCACTCTTGCTGAGACATTGTGTTCTCTCAGTGTCGGGGTGGGGGAAGTTGTCCCCGCCGGGAAAAGACAGTGATTGCTAGTGGCTATAGCAGCCGCTAGTGATAATTGCAAGTAAAATCCAGCAGGCTGGTTGTTCCCAAGTTGATCGATCAACTTGGTACATTCAGTCTGCCCATACAGTGTTCAAATCTTGGCTGGTTCCTGATGAACTGGACTGAGATTCGAACAGTCTGTGACCGCCTAGGGGAACAAATCACTGTGTTTTTAACAATTTCAGGCATTCCCCTTTGATGTTATTGCGGGGGGAGCGATCTTCCAAATCTGCCACTTTAAGTAGCCATTTATGGATTGCTTCCACCTGTTCTTCATGTTCATCCACTATGTCGTTATGGGCTTTGGCAACTTCACTTAACTGAGATTCCAAGTGGTTTGTTTGTTCCCCAACATAATTTAGCCTGTTGTATAGTTAAGAGATAAAGGAGAACCGCTAATGATGTAGCCCAGCCTGAAGAGATAGTAGCATGACTTTCAGTGTACTTTTAGAAGTAGGGGCATCAGAGGCTGGCAAAGAGGTTAATGGCTCTGTGTGTTCTGCAGCCATATCAGTATGTGCTTGTGCTTTGTGCTGAGACAGCCCAGTGGTGCTTCTTAGCAGATAGAGGCTTGTGGGCTGAGTGAGCAGAGGATATTGCAGCTCTCTTACCTCTATCTGCTGCTGTGGGAGAAGAGGAGTCCTATGGTGCCTCTTATGTATCAGATATCTGCTCCTGTGTCATGCTATTGTGTTGGCGTGGAAAAGCGGCCATTCCCCTCTGCGCCAACTTGGGTCTTCTTCTGAGCCGACTGCATTAAATAATGTCAGGCGACGTGGTCTCGGTGCCCAATGTTTCTTACGAGACAGCCTGTGAGGTGCCCAATGTCTTCCCCTCTCTTAAAGGTGTTTTTAGCAGGCTGTGTTTTGGTGGGCTGCTGTAGACACCCATGGTAGTGGAGAGAATCGGGACTAGGCAGCCATCTCACTCCGCAGCTATAACATCCCCCCCTAAGTGCCCCAATTTTGTAAAGCTTGTATGCAGGGTGATATCAGGTAGGGCAGAGGGAATTGTGAATAAAACGTGGAAATCTCAATCATTGTAGTGAGTTCTGGACATAATGAAGGAATAGTAAGTGGCAAATGGTGAATGGGGTGTGTGGACTAGTAGGAGTGCAGTTCAACCTTTTTTGTAGGCCTAAGAAAGATTTAAAATTTATTTTACTGTTTCAGGCTTACTATCAAATGGATGGGCATAAAATGATTTAGCTGGGCATACAGATTACATTGATCTACAATTGGTGTAAAATTTTCAGTGTTTGCCTAAAATGCCTGTTTGCACTGTAAATGAGGGGATGATAGGTGCTGCTAAATTAGAGGGAAGCGATAGTGAATTTGAAAGTGCCTCTGGGACACTAGTATGGACCCTAATCCTTAGTGGCTGATGTGACACCCAGCTATGACCAAGGCTCTCGCCAAGTTAGATTTTCATTGTAATATTACTCTAATGCAGTCAATAAACTTGCAATATGAATTGCAGAGTTTCCGGCTTTCTCTTTGTTTATGTGACACCCTGCTACTTGTACTTTGGCCTTATCAGGGACACAATGAATGACTACACAGGTGTGACTAGCAATCAGGACACTGATAAATGGCTGCATTGTGTGTGTGGGTTTTTACAGTAAAATATCACTGTGGGCACAGATTAGTTCAGCTGATGGCTGATTGGTTACAGCGACCACATGGTACAGGGCCATTTTCATTGGCCTTGTACCCTGGTCTGTGATCCACTGTGTCCAAGGGCTGCTGCATGCCCCTGAGTGCACTCAAAAGTGGCTAGAGCGTGAGGATGTACGGGCACTTCATCCTAAAACTGTGGAGCTCCCACCCATCCATTTAGTGGCCAGGTTGTAATTAAGGTCATCACAAATGACAAGGGGTCACTCTTTATATCTGGAGAAAAATAAATTTAACCTCCCTATATGGAAATGCTTCTTCACAGTAAGATCTGTGGAATAGGCTAAGGGGACAGGACAACTTCACCACCTCAAAGGGATGATGGACGGAGCCATGTAACATCAAATCTTGGATAAGAACCTCCTTCCCTCAGCCAGGACGTTGAAAATGAGTCATGACAATGACCCAAAACACATGGCCAGGGCAACAAAGGAGTGGCTCAAGAAGAAGCACATTAAGGTCCTGGAGTGGCCTAGCTTTTCTTCAGACTCTAATCCCATAGACAATATGTGGTGGGAGCTTAAGGTTCGAGTTAACAAATGGCCTCAAAACCTTAATGACTTGGAGAGGATCTGCAAAGAGGAGTGGGACAAAATTCCTCCTGAGATGTGTGCAAACCTGGTGGCCAAATACAAGAAACGTCTGACTTCTGTGATTTCCAACAAGGGTTTTGCCACCAATTACATGTTTTGCGAAGGGGTCAAATATGTATTTAACTAATTAAAATGCAAACCAATTTATAACTTTTTTGAAATGCGTTTTTCTGGATTTTTTGGGTTGTTTTTCTGTCTCTCACTGTTAAAATAAACCGACCATTAAAATTATAGACTGATCATTTCTTTGTCAGTAAGCAAACGTACAAAATCAGCAGTGGATCAAATACTTTTTTCCCCTCGCTGTAGATTGTTTAACCACTTAAGCCCCGGACCTTTAGGCAGCTAAATGCCCAGGCCAGGTTTTGCGATTCGGCACTGCGTTGCTTTAACAGACAATTGCGCGGTCGTGCGACGTGGCTCCCAGACAAAATTGGCGTCCTTTTTCCCCCACAAATAGAGCTTTCTTTTGGTGGTATTTGATCACCTCTGCGGTTTTTATTTTTTGCGCTATAAACAAAAATAGAGCGACAATTTTGAAAAAAATGAAATATTTTTTACTTTTTGCTATAATAAATATCCCCCAAAAACATATATATATAAAAAAAAAATTCCCTCAGTTTAGGCCGATACGTATTCTTCTACCTATTTTTGGTAAAAAAAATCGCAATAAGCGTTTATCGATTGGTTTGCGCAAAATTTATAGCGTTTACAAAATAGGGGATAGTTTTATTGCATTTTTATTAATTTTTTTTTTTACTACTATTGGCAGCGATCAGCGATTTTTTTTCATGACTGCGACATTATGGCGGACACTTCGGACAATTTTGACACATTTTTGGGACCATTGTCATTTTCACAGCAAAAAATGCATTTAAATTGCATTGTTTATTGTGAAAATGACAGTTGCAGTTTGGGAGTTAACCACAGGGGGCGCTGTAGGAGTTAGGGTTTACCTAGTGTGTGTTTACAACTGTAGGGGGGTGTGGCTGTAGAACTGACGTCATCGATCGAGTCTCCCTTATAAAAAGGATCACTCGATCAATACGCTGCCACAGTGAAGCACGGGGAAGCCGTGTTTACATACGGCTCTCCCCGTTCTTCAGCTCCGGGGAGCGATCGCGACGGAGCGGCTATAAACGAATAGCCGCGCCGTCGTCCCAGATCGCTCCCCGAGGGAATCCGCCCGCCGCACGCAGCGGGGGTGGGGGTCACGATCGGACCCCCCACCCGCTAGAAGGCAGGGACGTATATATACGCCCATCTGCCTGTCCGTGCCATTTTGCGGACGTAATATATGCGGCGGGCGTTAAGGGGTTAAAAAAAGTGGATGCATTCATAAATGCACAAAATATAAGCGTCCACTAACATTTACAGGTAATAACAGCAGGGGTAGTAGCAGAGGCGTAACTAGAACCTTCAGGGCCCGGGTGCAAGAAACCATAAAGGGCCCCCCCTGACCACGAGTCGCGGCACACCCATGGTGGCAGAATGCCAGAGCTTGGTCGCAAGTGCGACCTTTGGGACCCTAGTAACACCGACACTGGTGTCAGTATTTTTTTTATTTTATTTGTTACCACTTTATTTATTTTTCTATTTTTTTTTTAGGAGCCCGTGGGGGGGGGGGGGGGGGGGGCTTGGGTGAGATATCATATGTGGATATTCCCCAGTACACCAAGGATCGTCAATTTCGTCCAAACGTTTTTTTATTCAAGAAAGCTCACATCACAAAACAATGTAGTGAAACTTTTCAGAGCCACGCAGGACCCCTGACAAAGGGGTCCTACATGGCTCCGAAACGTTGTACGTTTGTGATGTGAGCTTTTTTGAATAAAAAAACGTTTGGATGAAATTGATGATCCTTGATGTGCTGGCCAATATCTACAGGCTCCAGTATCCATCTAGCGGTCGCTACAGCATCCAGTACCTTAAGCGTGCATTCCAGGAGTGT
The DNA here is from genome assembly GCF_905171775.1 of Rana temporaria. Taxonomy (NCBI): domain Eukaryota; kingdom Metazoa; phylum Chordata; class Amphibia; order Anura; family Ranidae; genus Rana; species Rana temporaria. The sequence continues at coordinate 342,703,068 of NC_053490.1, forward strand.
GCGCAATGGGAAATTTGGACTGTGGGTGTGATATCAGGGGTCTAAACAGACCTCTGATGTTTCATCTTTGAAACAGAGAAATTAGATTGAGGACACAATCTCCATTTCTGCAGCCACAGCTGCACAGAATGAATGGACAGAAATAGCTCCATACGGAGCTTCCTGTTCATTCACAAACTGAAGCATAGTAAACATAGTTTACCATGTCTCCGTTATAAATGAACTGGGTCAGTGATCCCTATTCATTAAGGCAAGGGAGCAGCCGGTAAATTACACATTTACTGGTCCCTTCCCCACGCTCCATGCAGAAAACATCCCCCCGCAGCAGCCAGGAAGGAGAGGAGAGGGGGGAACCCGCCAGCACTGTGGGGGAGGGGGGGGCCAAAGAGTACACAGGAGATTGGGGCAGCAGGTGGTGGATAGCACGGGGGAGGGGCTGCATATAGAGCAGGGATATGCAATTAGTGGACCTCCAGCTGTTGCCAAACTACAAGTCCCATGAGGCATAGCGAGACTCTGACAGCATCAAGCATGACACCCAGAGGCAGAGGCATGATGGGACTTGTAGTTTGGCAACAGCTGGAGGTCCGCTAATTGCATATCCATGATATAGAGGAACCATTCCCCTTCATTTTCCTTCTGCAGCCTTTCAGCTGCTGCAGAAGGAACATTTAGGGATAGGTTCCTCTATATGCAGCCCCTCCTATCCAGGTGTACAGGGGGCCGCATTGAAACCCTGGAGCATGCAATTGTGACCCTGGCAACTCCTGTACATACGCCCCTGCTGGTGGGATGGCATGAGTGGCAGTGCTGGGGGGAATGGGATGAGTGGCAGTGCTGGGGGGAATGGGATCAGTGGCAGTGCTGGGGGGAATGGGATCAGTGGCAGTGCTGGGGGGAATGGGATGAGTGGCAGTGCTGGGGGGAATGGGATGAGTGGCAGTGCTGGGGGGAGGAGGAATGAGTGTCAGTGGTGGAGATAGGGAGGAATGAGTGACAGTGGTGGGGGGATGAATGAGTGGTGGGTGGGATTGCTGGGGGGAATGGGATGAGTGGCAGCGCTAGGGAGAATGAAATGAGTGTCAGTGCCACGGGAGGGAGGAATGAGTGTCAGTGCTGGGGGGGGGTGAGTGAGATTGCTGGGGGTGATGGGATGAGTGGCAGTGGTGGAGGGAGGGAGGAATGAGTGTCAGTGCTGGGGGGGGGGGGTGAGTGAGATTGCTGGGGGTGATGGGATGAGTGGCAGTGGTGGAGGGAGGGAGGAATGAGTGTCAGTGCTGGGGGGGGGGATGAGTGAGATTGCTGGGGGTGATGGGATGAGTGGCAGTGGTGGAGGGAGGAATGAGTGTCAGTGCTGGGGGGGGGGGGGGGGGTGAGTGAGATTGCTGGGGGTGATGGGATAAGTGGCAGTGGTGGAGGGAGGAATGAGTGTCAGTGCTGGGGGGGGGGATGAGTGAGATTGCTGGGGGTGATGGGATGAGTGGCAGTGGTGGAGGGAGGGAGGAATGAGTGTCAGTGGTGGGGGGGGGATGAGTGAGATTGCTGGGGGTGATGGGATGAGTGACAGTGGTGGAGGGAGGGAGGGAGGAATGAGTGTCAGTGCTGGGGGGGGGATGAGTGAGATTGCTGGGGGTGATGGGATGAGTGACAGTGGTGGAGGGAGGGAGGAATGAGTGTCAGTGCTGGGGGGGGGTGAGTGAAATTGCTGGGGGTGATGGGATGAGTGGCAGTGGTGGAGGGAGGAATGAGTGTCAGTGCTGGGGGGGGGGGGTGAGTGAGATTGCTGGGGGTGATGGGATGAGTGGCAGTGGTGGAGGGAGGAATGAGTGTCAGTGCTGGGGGGGGGGGATGAGTGAGATTGCTGGGGGTGATGGGATGAGTGACAGTGGTGGAGGGAGGGAGGAATGAGTGTCAGTGCTGGGGGGGGGGTGAGTGAGATTGCTGGGGGTGATGGGATGAGTGACAGTGGTGGGAGGGAGGGAGGAATGAGTGTCAGTGCTGGGGGGGGGATTAGTGAGATTGCTGGGGGTGATGGGATGAGTGACAGTGGTGGAGGGAGGGAGGGAGGAATGAGTGTCAGTGCTGGGGGGGGGGGGTGAGTGAGATTGCTGGGGGTGATGGGATGAGTGGCAGTGGTGGAGGGAGGAATGAGTGTCAGTGCTGGGGGGGGGGGTGAGTGAGATTGCTGGGGGTGATGGGATGAGTGGCAGTGGTGGAGGGAGGAATGAGTGTCAGTGCTGGGGGGGGGATGAGTGAGATTGCTGGGGGTGATGGGATGAGTGACAGTGGTGGAGGGAGGGAGGAATGAGTGTCAGTGCTGGGGGGGGGGATTAGTGAGATTGCTGGGGGTGATGGGATGAGTGACAGTGGTGGAGGGAGGGAGGAATGAGTGTCAGTGCTGGGGGGGGGGTGAGTGAGATTGCTGGGGGTGATGGGATGAGTGGCAGTGGTGGAGGGAGGAATGAGTGTCAGTGCTGGGGGGGGGGGGGTGAGTGAGATTGCTGGGGGTGATGGGATGAGTGGCAGTGGTGGAGGGAGGAATGAGTGTCAGTGCTGGGGGGGGGGTGAGTGAGATTGCTGGGGGTGATGGGATGAGTGGCAGTGGTGGAGGGAGGGAGGAATGAGTGTCAGTGCTGGGGGGGGTGAGTGAGATTGCTGGGGGTGATGGGATGAGTGGCAGTGGTGGAGGGAGGAATGAGTGTCAGTGCTGGGGGGGGGGATGAGTGAGATTGCTGGGGGTGATGGGATGAGTGGCAGTGGTGGAGGGAGGGAGGAATGAGTGTCAGTGCTGGGGGGGGTGAGTGAGATTGCTGGGGGTGATGGGATGAGTGGCAGTGGTGGAGGGAGGAATGAGTGTCAGTGCTGGGGGGGGGGGTGAGTGAGATTGCTGGGGGTGATGGGATGAGTGGCAGTGGTGGAGGGAGGGAGGAATGAGTGTCAGTGCTGGGGGGGGGGGGTGAGTGAGATTGCTGGGGGTGATGGGATGAGTGGCAGTGGATGGAGGGAGGAATGAGTGTCAGTGCTGGGGGGGGGGGTGAGTGAGATTGCTGGGGGTGATGGGATGAGTGACAGTGGTGGAGGGAGGAATGAGTGTCAGTGCTGGGGGGGGGATGAGTGAGATTGCTGGGGGTGATGGGATGAGTGGCAGTGGTGGAGGGAGGGAGGAATGAGTGTCAGTGCTGGGGGGGGTGAGTGAGATTGCTGGGGGTGATGGGATGAGTGGCAGTGGTGGAGGGAGGAATGAGTGTCAGTGCTGGGGGGGGGGGGTGAGTGAGATTGCTGGGGGTGATGGGATGAGTGGCAGTGGTGGAGGGAGGAATGAGTGTCAGTGCTGGGGGGGGGGGGTGAGTGAGATTGCTGGGGGTGATGGGATGAGTGGCAGTGGTGGAGGGAGGAATGAGTGTCAGTGCTGGGGGGGGGTGAGTGAGATTGCTGGGGGTGATGGGATGAGTGGCAGTGGTGGAGGGAGGAATGAGTGTCAGTGCTGGGGGGGGTGAGTGAGATTGCTGGGGGTGATGGGATGAGTGGCAGTGGTGGAGGGAGGAATGAGTGTCAGTGCTGGGGGGGGGGGGGTGAGTGAGATTGCTGGGGGTGATGGGATGAGTGGCAGTGGTGGAGGGAGGAATGAGTGTCAGTGCTGGGGGGGGGGGTGAGTGAGATTGCTGGGGGTGATGGGATGAGTGGCAGTGGTGGAGGGAGGAATGAGTGTCAGTGCTGGGGGGGGGGAGGGAGATTGCTGGGGGTGATGGGATGAGTGGCAGTGGTGGAGGGAGGAATGAGTGTCAGTGCTGGGGGGGGTGAGTGAGATTGCTGGGGGTGATGGGATGAGTGGCAGTGGTGGAGGGAGGAATGAGTGTCAGTGCTGGGGGGGGTGAGTGAGATTGCTGGGGGTGATGGGATGAGTGGCAGTGGTGGAGGGAGGAATGAGTGTCAGTGCTGGGGGGGGGTGAGTGAGATTGCTGGGGGTGATGGGATGAGTGGCAGTGGTGGAGGGAGGAATGAGTGTCAGTGCTGGGGGGGGGGGGGGGTGAGTGAGATTGCTGGGGGTGATGGGATGAGTGGCAGTGGTGGAGGGAGGAATGAGTGTCAGTGCTGGGGGGGGGGTGAGTGAGATTGCTGGGGGTGATGGGATGAGTGGCAGTGGTGGAGGGAGGAATGAGTGTCAGTGCTGGGGGGGGGGGGTGAGTGAGATTGCTGGGGGTGATGGGATGAGTGGCAGTGGTGGAGGGAGGAATGAGTGTCAGTGCTGGGGGGGGGGGGTGAGTGAGATTGCTGGGGGTGATGGGATGAGTGGCAGTGGTGGAGGGAGGAATGAGTGTCAGTGCTGGGGGGGGTGAGTGAGATTGCTGGGGGTGATGGGATGAGTGGCAGTGGTGGAGGGAGGAATGAGTGTCAGTGCTGGGGGGGGGGGGGTGAGTGAGATTGCTGGGGGTGATGGGATGAGTGGCAGTGGTGGGGTGGGATAGAATCAGCAGTGGTGGTGGAGACTGTCACTGACTGGGTGCCAGGATAAGAGACTTACTTGCTGGCAGTTTCCACTTGGTTTTCCCCTGCATTGCTCCGTGTCTCTTCTCTTTACACAGTGGCCGCGACCTCCTGCAGCTCCTCCCCCACCTTCTTTCAATTGGTGTAAGCAGTGTCCGCCCCGCCTCCCTACATTCTCTGTCTCTGGATAGGCAGGGGCGGGGGCGGGGCGGTCCACAGTCTCAGTGCTGCCTTCTCTCTCCCCTTAGCTGACGAAAGCCCCCCTCCCCACGTCGGAACGAACCGACAACACACAGTGACAGGACAGTTAGGTGGGCCCCTCACACGGGTGGCGGGCCCCCCTGAATTGGTGAAACTACAGGGCCCAGTCGCACATGCGACTGCTGCGACTACGATAATTCCGCCACTGGGTAGTAGGGAATATCCAATTGCCTCCTGCAGGATTAGGGAGGAGATTTTGTTCTGCTGGAGTAAATTGGACCATGCATCATAGATGGGTTGTGTTTTTTTTATTTTATTTTTTGCCATCCTCTGGATCAACTGTGGATATAGGATTGTGTATATAGAAGTTTTTATTTTTCCTTTTTTTCTATTCCTAGAAATAGATGGACTTTTGTGTACAGTGATATTGAAAATGTTAAAAAGATAAGCACACACACACACACACTCAGATAAAACTGGATGGACCAATGTCTTTATTCAACCTTACCAACTATGTGACTTTTTTTTCAACCTGACTAAAAATGTGACTGTAAGGCTTCATTTCCACTGGCGTTTTTACAGCCACTGTTGTTAGCCTTTTTTACAGCTTAAAAACGCCTGTCCATGTTTATTTTGTAAAAAAAAAAAAAAAAATTTTTTGTGAGCTGCAGCTTTAAAAATACCGCGGTAGCGTTTTTGAGCGTTTTCGCGCGTTTTTGAGCGTTTGAGCGTTTTTTAACGTCTGGCGTTTTTACAGCTCTTCTCTGGAGCTTCAGAACGCCCTGGTCCTGCGTTTTTTTTACAGCTCAAAAACGCCTATGCCATTTGCAGCTCAAAAACGCCTATGTGGGCATGATGCCATAGAATAACATGGACATGCGTTTTTAAGCTGTAAAAAACGCTCAGAAAAGTGGCTGTAAAAACGTCAGTGGAAATGAAGCCTAATTGTTTCCCCTCTACCCCTACCATATATGTATTGTTGTATGGTGCTTTTCACCTTTCAGGGGCACACTGTGGCGCCCATTTTGGCTTTGGGGTTTGGGGGACTGTTGTTACGGTTTGTCTTCCAGGGTACTTTGTGGTAATTGCTGCTACCTTTTTGGGAAACTGGGGAGGAGTCCTTAGCAGTGGTCTTGTGAGGACACAGCAGCCATGGGAAGCACTACTTCTCCTTGCTTGTATGTGCTTGGTCCATCTGAGGACCCCTTTCTGGAGCCCCTTTATTCAATGTGAAGCCCCCCTCTAGTGTGGAATATTTGCAGACAGCTGTAGTGGTTCTGCTGTAATTTCCATGTGGAAATCTTAGCCAGTTTTCTATCTATTTACAAACTTTTCTATAGAACTTTCTAAGCCTGTATACTTTAAATTATCCATTAGCAGTGTGTGGGAAAGACTTTGATTTTTTTTATAGGCATCACGTTGACGTTCTGCCAGTCCAGTGGTACTACTCCAGCTAATAGAGGTAATAGATCCTGATGTTGGTGACTCATGGTATGCTCACACCTTCACAATCCTTTTTGATCATCTCTCTCAAGTAAGTGGCAATTGAACAGAGCTCAGATCCACTACATCAGATCAAAAAGGTGCCACTCACACACCGCTGCAATACAGTTTTTAACAAGGTTTTGACGACATTGGTAAACGGTATCACCTCCCCAAATTAAACTGATTGTAAACGATCACTTTGTAAAACAAACCATTAAGTTGAAAATAGAATTAAAAGGCAAAACATTTTTTATAGATATAATAACAATTCTAAATACTTTTTTTTATATAAATCATCACATTCCTGCTGTTCTCAGCTGCATTAATGCTGGGGGGAGAGGAGAGAAGCAGCAGTACACTGAGCTTCCAAGTGACAGGCTGTGCAGTGGGGGTCAGGACAAGTCTGATCATTGGGGGAAAGTACACATAGTTCCCAGCATAGCTATAGAACTGTCCACAGTGTGTTCTCCTGCTTAGTGTGGTCAGTTTTAATAGGAAAGCAAGGGGACCAGCAGGAACACCAGGGATTTCACATAAAGGAGGCAATACAAAGAGAACAGGATACTTTCTTATCCAAGTATTTGGTAAAGCAGGCAATATGAAGTGTTGAGGTAACAAATGCTTTAATCTTGGTCCTGGAATATTCATCATCTTGGAAGAGGCAAGGCCTCTGAAGTGTGAACTTGGCTTTTTAGCAATCGGGGAGGAAATTCTTATTAAAGTAATTCTAAAAAAGTCATACTGTACCATAGTACAGAATGAATGTACCCATATGTTTTAAGCAAAGCCATGCTTTGGCTGCTTTATGTAGTCTTTACTGTGTCATAGATTTTTTTAATACTTTATTATATAGGGGTTTTGCAATAGCCAGTGCTTTCTCTTTTATGGATACAATGTATTAACCATCACTGAACAATCAGAGAAAAATGTTCAAAGTAAACATATGAAACAAGACTAGGTTGGGCAGTGGACTAGAACTAAAAAGAGTTGTGTGATATTGTTTCAGATCAAAGGGTATAGAAGCACAATTGGCTTTTCTGCGTTTACAGTACAAAGAAAAAACAATGAAACGTGTAAAACTTTATTAAACATTGACTTAAAAACAGAAACTGATTTTGGGTAGATTTGCCCTTCATACAGCCTGCTGCCGCTAAAAGCTAGGTACAGCACCCAAATACACAAATTAACATTAGTAGTGTCAAACACGTTGACCGTGTTTGCTTGATCCCACGGTGTCTACTGTTGCTATATATGGCGTTTTAATAATTATCAATAAAGTGGATGCCGTTTTCAAGTGTGCAGCCCTTTGGATCCTATTGCATTTATTCCACAGGCCTGTTTCCCCCTAGTTCTTCCCCAGCACCACAGCCATGGACCCTGAACTGAATGAAATGCAACTAAAATGAAATGCAGAAGCCAACCAGTGTCTACATGTGATATTTATTACACTGTATTGGGTGCTATATCCAGGCTTTAAATGACAGAAAATTTAGCTATGGGTTGCAACATTTTGACACGAGAGAAATGCTTGTTTTGCGCATGCTGTTGTCTGTGCTTGTAGGCATGTCATATTTCTACCGTTGATATGATTCTGTATCTCTGCCTTGTTCTGATGTATCTGTAAAGAAAAAATGTAGTGAGGCAGATTTTGCATAACTAGTATTTAAAGTATGTCAAGGGCCTTGCACATTACAATGGCAAATGCAATCGCTAGTTTAAGGTGGAATGGCATCTAACCACTAGAGGCCCGCACTATAGTCAAATGACGGCTACAGCGCGGACCTTAAAATACGGGAGGACATCAATAGACGTCCTCCCCTTTTCCTCGTTCCCCGCACGCGCTTCCGAGCGCACAGTGGGGAAATTCTGTGCTGGCCGTGTCCCTTGGACACAGCCAATCACAGATCGCTGTAAATGGCCAATCACAGCGGCCATTTACTATGCGATTTGCGTGGCCAATGAGAGATGATCTCAAATGTACACATATGAGAACGTCTCTCATTGCCAGCTCTCCCTTCTCACACAGAAACCGCGTGTGAGGAGCAAGAGCGACCTGTGTTACAGTGAGTGAAGTACAGTGCCCCAGTACCACAGTGCCTATTAGGGACCTGTGCCAATCTGACCACCTATGACGTCAGTGATCTGTGCACATCTTTGCAATCAGTGCCCACCTGTGCCACCTCATCAGTGCCCATCTGTGCCACCTCATCAGTGCACATCTGTGCAATCAGTCAGTGCACACCTGTGCCGCCTCATCTGTGCCACCAATCAGTGCCCATTTGTGCCATCAATCAGTGCCCATCTGTTCTGCCTCATCAGTGCCCATCTGCCACCTCATCAGTGCATATCTGTGCCATAAATCAGTGCTCATTTGTGCCACATCATTAGTGCACGTCAATCAGTGCCCATCTGTGGAGCTTCATCAGTGCCGCCTCAGTGTTCATCTGTGCCACCTCATCAGTGCCCATCTGTGCCGCCTCATCAGTGCACATCTGTGCCGCCTCATCAGTGCACATCTGTGCCACCTCATCAGTGCTCATCAGTGAAGGCTTAGCACACACCTGTGTAGTCACATCACCACCAGCAACCGTGTCCCAAAGCTACAGAATACTTTCCACGCCCGACGAGAGCAATGGGGAGCTCCCTTTCAAATTCAAATTCTGAGTCAGACGTAACTTATGAGTCAGTCCTCACTAGTGCAACACTGACAGACTCAGAGGAGGAACATAGTCTGCCAACCAAACAACGACATTCTGGTGAGGAGGCAGTGCCATCCACCAGCGCCTCCGTGCTATCCACCAGCGCCGCCGTGCCATCCAACAGCACTGAAGTGCTATCCACCAGCACTGCAGTACCTCTGCAAGAAAGACCAAGGACCCATGCCAGCCTTCCCTATGCCTTTCAGAACCCTTTTGTGGCTTCCTCCTAATTCAGGAGAAGCCAACATTCCGCCTTTCACTGCCCAGCCAGGAGTCCAGGTGGACACAGAGAATTTTTCCCCAATCAATTTTTTTTATCTCATTTTTACAGAGGACTTGCTATCCACAATTGTGACCCAGTGCAACCTATATGCACAGCAATTTATTTTGAACAATCCAACATCGTATTATGCCCGTTCCTATGAGTGGAGAGACCTAACGGTGGAGGAGTTGAAGTTTTTTTTTGTATGGGACACTTTGCATTCCTTTTGGTCAACACATCCATCTACCACATGCCAATCTTCTCCAAGGTAATGCCCAGAACCAGATACTTCACGATTATGAGATTCCTCCATTTCAATGTTAATACCCAGTGCCCTCCCCGAAATGACCCAAATTATGACAGACTTTTCAAAATTCGGCCCTTACTAAATTATTTTTCAGAAATATTCCCCCAGCTGTTTACCCCGGACCAACACATATGTGTGGATGAGTCCCTTGTTAAATTTAACAGCAGGCTTAAAATAAAGCAATTTATCCAGAGAAAAAAGGCCCGCTATGGGGTGAAGGTATACAAACTGTATGCCTTCAGAGTGTACGAAGGGAAGGACAGCCAGCTGCATCCCCCTAATTGCCCAGACTACTTGGGATCCAGCGGGAAAATTGTTTGCGACCTCATATACCCCCTACTGGAGAAAGGCTACCATTTATACGTAGACAACTTCTACACATCTCTGCCCCTGTTCCACAACCTTCACCGGAAGAAGACGCCAGCATGTGGCACCGTAAGAAAGAACCGGAAGGGCTTTCCTCAGTCTTGTCAATAAGAAGTTGAGAAGAGGAGAATTGGCATGTCTGCCAAACAAGGAGATTCTGGCAGTGAAGTTGAGGGACAAAAGGGATGTCTACATTACCTACATTATCTACATTACCTTAGTGGAAATCTCCCAGAAGGTATGGCCCCACCCAAAAGCCCATATGCATTCAGGAATACAATTTGTTCATGTGAGAGTCTACTTCAATGACCAAATTCTCAAACCCTACCTTGTCACAAGACGGACAAACCATTGGTATAAAAAAAGTCGCACTTTATTTTTTTCAATTGGACATATACAACTCCTATATCATTTACCGCAACTCCACCCAAAACCCCAAACTCTTCCTTGGCTACCAGAAGGACGTTTTCACTGCCCTTATATTCCCGAACGGCCTGCCAGAAAACATCCAATCAGATGTTCTTAGTCGACTCTCCTAACGCCACTTTCCCAATAAAATCCCTCCCAGACCAACAGGCCAACGACGTAAAAAAAGATGTAAGGTGTGTACCAGTGGAGGAGTCAGAAGAGACCCATGTTATTATTGTGCCCAATGTCCTTCCCAACCAGGCCTCTGTATAGGTGACTGTTTTCGCCGTTACCACACTTCACTAAATTATTAGTGAAGTATGGTAAACGCAGGGCTTTTTTTCAGGGGGAACTCAGTTCCACCACCTCTGACTCAGAGCGTTTGGTACCTGCTCACCACAATCACTTGTAAACACAGTGACAGCTCTGCACTCTGTGTGTAACCCCCTGAACTCTGCACTCTGTATGTAATGCAATCCTGGTATTTAATGCCCCTTTAAGACCCTTCTACTGTTTGTGAAATCTGAACGGGTCGTGGTTGAGTTCCTGCACCTATTTTCTGAGAAAAAAAGCTCTGGGTAAACGTAATCCTCAGTTCCTGCCTTCACACATCTTCACACCCCTTATGCCACTGCCTGCTCTGTAACTGACCCTGGCTTGTTATTCGACCACGCTTCTGTCTCCCGATTCTGTACATACCTCTGCCTGACCTGGAACTGACCCTGGACTGTTATTTGACCACGCTTCTGTCTACTGATTCTGTACATACTTCTGCCTGATCTGGAACTGACCCTGGACTGTTATTCAACCCTTTCTTCTGCCTAACGATTCTGTACATACCTCTGCCTGATCTGGAACTGACCTTGGACTGTTTGACCATGTTTTTTGCCTGCCTCGTGGACTGATCTTGTATCCTGCTACTGGACTAGTGGGATTCAACACAGGGGTCTCACATATGTGAGGGGCTCCAGAATTGTTTTTCTGGATGAAAAAAAACAATTTTGTTTTCTCATTCCTAGATTAGGGTCTTGAGACTCGGAGGCTTCAAAGAGATTTGGGTTGGAGAAGCCTCTACCCCTGTCCCCATTCTGTCATTAATGAGGCCCTACTTCTGCCTGCTGCCTGTAGGACTTACTTCCATTATGTATCTGCCTGTCGCATTGACCACACCACATGTTCCTGCCTACTACCAGGACCCATATTTTTGGCACTGCTGACAATATCTCTGCATGCACTGACCCTGGACTGTATATGGACAGTATCCCTGCCTGCTGCCTGGACAATTGTGTATGCCGTTGCTGACCAAGTCCCTGCCTGCTGCCTGGACCAGTGCTATCCTCCTGTGTACAACTGTGCTACTAAAACCACTGGTAATCTTTTGTTTACGCTTTGCACAGCATAATGTATTTTGGGGTGTAATTCTTGGTATGTGCATGCTATATGTCCCTGGAACACCTGACGGTGTTCCTTGCATGTTGGATCTCTGTATCTGGCCAGACTGTGTAGAAGTCTCACACATGTGGTATCGCCATACTCAGAAGGAGTGGCAGAATGTATTTTGGGGTGTAATTTTGCTATGTAAATGCTATGTGTTGGAGATATATTATAAACGGACAACTTTGTGTAAGAAAAAAAATGCTTCTGGAAAAAAATGAACTCATTATGCCTCATAGATTATACGTTGGGGTGTTAGCTTTCCAAAATGGGGTCATTTGGTTGGTGTTTCCATTGTCCTGGTGCTCCAGGGCCTTCAAAATTGTTGTAGGTGGTTGAGAAATGAGATGTGCAATTTATGCTCCTAGAACGCCTGAAGGTGTTATTTCAATGTAGGTCCTCTGTATGTGGCCAGGCTGTGTAAAAGTCTCACACATGTGGTTTTGTTGTACTCAGGAAGAGTAACAGAATGTATTTTGGGGGGGTGTCATTTTTTTATATCTAAATGCTATGCGTTGGAAATATCTTATAAACAGACAACTTTGTGTAAAAAAAAAAAAATGCGTTTTCATTTTTTTTTCACATTTTCCCAAAACTTCTGGAAAAAAATGAACCATTCAAAAGACTCATTATGCCTCGCAGATTGTACATGGGGTGTTGGCTTTCCAAAATGCTGTCATTTTGTGGGTGTTTCTATTGTCCTGGTACTCCAGGGCCTTCAAAAATGTAATCGGTAGTCAACTAGTTAGATGTGTAATTTATGCTCCTAGAACCCCTGATGGTGCTCCCTGCATGTTGGGCCTCTGTATGTGGCCAGGCAGTGAAAAAGTCCCACACATGTGGTATCGTAATACTCAGGAGGAGTAGCAGAATGTATTTTGGGGTGTCATTTGTGGTATGCACATGCCATGTGAGATAAAAAAGGTATTACAATGACAATTTTGAGAAAAAATAAAAATCTTAATTTTGCAAAGAATTGTGGGAAAAAAATACAACTTCAAATAACTCACTGTGCCTCTTACTAGATACCTTTTGAATGTCTACTTTCCAAAAAGGAGTTATTTGGGGGGCATATGTACTTGTTTTCTTCATCCAGAAAAACTTTTCTGGAGCCCCTCACATATGTGAGACCCTTGTGTTGAATCCCACTAGTCCAGTAGCAGGGTACAAGATCAGTCTTAGAGGCAGGCAAAAGGCTTGGTCAAACAGTCCAAGGTCAGTTCCAGATCAGGCAGAGGCATTACAGAATCGTTAGGCAGAAGAGTGGTCCAATAACAATCCGGGGTCAGTTACAAAGCAGGCAGTGGCATAAGGGGTATGAAGGTGTGTGAAGGCAGGAACGGAGGATTACGTTTACCATACTAAACTAATAATTTAGTTTCCCAGTGCACATGCTCGAAATTACGCCGCAAATCGTCAATGCTTTAGACGTGAACGTAACTTACGTACAGCCCTATTCGCGAACGACTTACGCAAACGACGTAAAATTTTAAAAACTCGACGTGGGAACGACGTCCATACTTAACATTAGCTACGCCTCATATAGCAGGGGTAACTTTATGCTGGAAAAAGCCAAACGTAAACGACGTAAAAAAATGCGCCGGCTGGACGTACGTTTCTGAATCGGCGTATCTAGCTCATTTGCATATTTCTCGCGTAAATATACGGAAGCGCCACCTATCGGCCAGCGTAAATATGCAGCCTAAGATACGACGGTGTAAGACACTTACGCCGGTCGGATCTTAGGGAAATCTATGCGTAACTGATTCTATGAATCAGTCGCATAGTTACGACCCCGCACACTCAGAGATACGCCGTCGTATCTCCTTTCTGAATCTGGCCCTATGATTTTGCCTGTGGGTACAGTGGTTCTGCTACATCTTATTAACTGCCCTTGTTCATCTATAGCAAAAATAATTTACTTCTAACTTCCAAGGCATCAATTGAAAAAAAATATTTGTGATGCCTGGATCTACTGCTATAGCTGTTACTTATGTAACTTACTTAAAGCCAAAAGTATTATATCTCAACCCTTAGGCTTGTAGTAATTACCACATGGCGCAGTCCATGTGATCAGATAATGCATATGCAAAAAGGAATGAAAGAACCCTCTGAAAAGGCCACAATTGCAGGACACTACAGTTGACGTAAATACATTTTATTGTAGAAAAAACTCACCATAATTTAAAAAAACAACAAAGGCAATCTAATGCCTTGTACACACGATCGGAATTTCCGATGGAAAAAGTCAGACGAAATTTTTTCATCGGATATTCCGACTGTGTGTGTGCCCCATCAGAAATTCTGACAGACTTAGAAAGAGAACATGTTCCGAAAATTTCTATCAGAAATTCCGTTCGTCTGTATGGAACTCCGACGGAAAAAAAAAACATGCATGCTCAGAAGCATTGAACTTAATTTTTCTCGGCTCGTCGTAGTGTTGTACGTCACCATGTTTTGGATGGTCAGAATTTGGTGTGACAGTGTGTATGCAAGACAGCTTGAACGGAATTCCGTCAGAAAAATCCATTGGAGTTTATCCCGACGGAAATTCTGATCGTGTGTATACCCTCCAAAACAATTATTAATAAGACAATGGCCCAGATTCAGGTAACACTTACGCTGACGTATCTAGAGATATGCCGCGTAAGTGCACAGATGCGCCGTCGTATCTATGCGCCTGATTCTAAAAGCAAGATACACCTGAAATGTGGCTTCGTCCGACCGACGTAAGTTCCCTACGCCGTCGTATCTTGGGCGCATATTTACGCTGGCCGCAAGGGGCACTTCCATTGATTTACGCGTCGAATATGTAAATGACCGAGATACGCAGATTCACAAACGTACTTGCGCCCGTCGCAGTAAGCTACGCCGTTTACGTAAGGCGTACGTCCGGCGTAAAGTTATTCCACATATAGGAGGCGCATCCCATGCAAAGGTATGGATGACGGAACACCCGTCGTATTTTACGTTGTTTACGTAGTAGTACTTGAATGGGGCTGGGCGTAGGTTCACGTCGTAGGCATTGAGCCGTCGTATCTTAGGTAGTATGTTCGAAGTGATTCTGAGCATGCGTGCGCGTGCGCGTGCGCCGTTCGTTCGGACCATCATTTGCATGGGGTCACGGTTCATTTAAATGGATCACACCCACCGTCCACCTACTTTGAATTAGGCGGGCTTACGCCGAATGATTTAGGTTACGCTGGCGCAACATAGGGAGCGAGTGCTTTGTGAATACTCTGCTTGCCTCTCTGGGATACGTCGGCGTAGCGCATATGAGATTACGCCGACACAAAGATGCGCCGATCTACCTGAATCCAGCCCAACGTTGTCATTAAGAGGAATCGCAGCTGCGCATGCATCCATTCAACCATTCACATTAACACACTACCAGCTCAAGGGTTTAGGGATTAACTATAGTATTAGTTGCAAAGAACTACACAAGTTACTATCATATTCCCAGTATAATCCCGGTTTGCAATTAACCCAGGGGGGGTATTATCATATGGCTGGTTGAGGTGTTGATGCAGTTAAGCAGGTAGGTTATCCAGGGCAGCCCAATAGTCATGTACTAAGTATTGCAGTCCAGTAATAATTGGAAGTCCTTATAATCAGGGGCTCGGTTCTGGTTTCCCTACAAGAGGCATTAGTGATTGGCTCTCTGAAGAAGTTAGCTGTCATTGGCTAACTAAACAATTGTTTTGGAAGGTATATACTTAGATTGCCTTTGTTGTTTTCTAATATTATGGTGTGTTTTTTCTACAATAAAATGTATTTACGTCAACCATAGTTTCCTGCAATTGTGGCCTTCTTGGAGGGTTCTTTCCTTCCCTTTTTGCATATTCCAAGGCATTAAGGCATCAAGGCATTGATTTTTACTGGTTACACTATAGCAATTATTTCCTGTAAACTGGGTCAGCTAAAAGTGGCCAAAAAAGGTACTAATGTAAGAGAATATTGCTATTGTAGCTTAAAAATATTAATGTCTGTGTTTATGATATTTTGATTCAACATTAGCCGTCCAATTTGAAGATTCGGATAGCCTTTCCACTGTATCTTTGATAATTATGATCAGACATAAAAAATGTAGGGGTTTCATTTATGGCTTCTATAAAACTGTCAGGGCTGGGCTCAGCCCTTTCTTCTCTGAGCTGGCCACTCAGCTGTCGGCTAATTGCCAGCTCCTTTCTCTCCACAGTGACTCACATGTTAATGATCTGCTCACCAGCCCTGCCTACTTAAAGCCTTCCAACTCACTTCATCTCTGCCTTCTGCCTGTCAACATCACAGAGACTTTCTCCTGCGTTCCTGTTGTGGACTTGCTCGGCTGGCGTTCCTTCTGGCTCCTGATCCTGCTTGTTGTACTACTACGTTTATCCCTGGCTCTCTGACATTGGCTTGGCCGACTACCCGATTTGGTTACTGAACTCTGGCTATGTTTTCACTACGCTTACTCTGGTTACCTTTTTATTATTATTAAACAAGTGTGATTTAACTGTACTTCTGTCTCGGTCTGATTCATGGTTTCTGACAGTAGGCGAAGGCCATGAATTCAGAAGATGCAGCTAATCTAATTGTTAGTAAAAAAATTTACAGATTGGATGACCTGGATCACCGCATGGATCAGTTTGACATGGCGTAACAGACGCTCCTGAGTCGCACAGCTCCTCTGGAATCTCCCACTGTGGCCACTCTGGTAGAACCTGTGTTGCAGCCCAACCCTGCTGTTGCCCCAGTCTCTGTGCAGGCACCCGCTTCGAGTATTACCTCTATTAGAGGTATGTCTGGTTCCCCTCCACTTCCCCAGCGATTTGGGGGCGATCCAGTTCAGTGCAGAGGGTTTCTCAACCAGGTTGAGATATACTTTGAAATGCTGCCCCAGACGTTTCCCACTGACAGAAGCAAAGTATGTTTCGTGATATCTTTGCTCTCTGACAGAGCCTTGGCCTGGGCCAACCCTTTATGGGAGACGCAAAAACCTGTGGTCCTGAGTTACCCAAAATTTGTGGCTTTTTTCAAAAGGGTATTTGATGTTCCCGCTCTGCTTCTGCTGCCAAGAGCCTCATGTCCATCCAACAGAGTACGAGGACTGTTGACGATTACGCCATTGAATTCTGTACTCTGGCAGCAGAGGTTGCTTGGAATAATGAGGCCCTCGTGGCTGCCTTTTCTCATGGTCTCTTGGATAACATCAAGGATGAGATAGCAGCCCGAGATATACCTACTGAGCTGAAGAGCTTGATCACATTTGCCATCCTCATTGACTCCAGACTCAGAGAGAGAGTCTCTCTCTTAGGGAGCACTTGCAGAAGCCTCCTGTACGTTTGTCTCCGAGCTTTGCAGTCCCACTCTTGCCTCCCTCACCTCCCATGCCTCCTGGTACCGAGTCGGTCTGTAAAGATGAATCCATACACTTGGGCTTCACGCGTCTCTCTGCGGATGAGAGAGCCCTTAGTAGGAGGGAGAGATTGTGCCTTTTATTGTGGCCAGCCTGGTCACTTTTTGAAGTCTTGTCCTACCCGTCCAGGGAATGCCCGAACCTTGAGGTCCTGTCACAGACAGACCTTAGGTGGTGGTGTTTTGTCTCCAGGTTCCCAGAAGGATAAGCCCCTGGTTTTGGTTACCCGTCCTATAGGCTCTAATCGACTCTGGGGCTGCAGGCCTGTTCCTTGATGCTACCTTTGTATCGAAGCACTCGATTCTGCTGCAGCTGCGTGACACTCCACATGCCATTGAGGCTCTTGATGGGAGACCTCTACAGCCTGCCCATGTGACTTATGAGACTGTTCCATTGTCCATGGCCATAGGGGCTCTTCACCATGGGATAATCCAATTCCAAGTTATTTCCTCACCTAAGTTTCTGCTGGTTATTGGTTATACTTGGTTACAGAGGCACAACCCCTTTTTTTATTGGCTCCGTACTGAGGTTCTGCCCTGGTCACCACAATGCAGTAAGAGATGCTTCCAGAAGGTAGCCAAGGTCCTGTGCACCTCTTCACTCTCCTCCCTGCCGGAGGAGTACCGCGATTTTAGCAATGTCTTTGACAAAGGTCTAGTCGGTACTTTACCTCCACACCAGTCGTATGATAGCGCCATTGACCTTTAACCTGGTGCCATACCCCCTCATGGCCAGGTTTACAGTTTGTCGGTCTTGGAGGATAAAGCCATGGAGTAGTAGTAGCCTCAACCCATTGGTTTACGTCCTCTGCAGCGTTTTCTTGGCTTTGCCGACTATTATCGGAAGTTTATTCATAACTTCTCGTCTGTGGTCAAGCCCCTGATTGATATGACCAGAAAGGACGGTAACCCACAGAGTTGGTCTCCAGAGTCCATTAAGCATTTTGAGAGTCTTAAGGATGCCTTTGTTTCTGCTCCTGTGTTGGCACATCCTGATCCTACGTTACATAGTTACATAGTCAGGTTGAAAAAAGTCCATCCAGTTCAACCACAAAAAAATAAACAAAATAAAAAAAATAAAAGTACAATCCCATACACCCAACTCCATACCCACAGTTGATCCAGAGGAAGGCAAAAAACCCTGGCAGAGCATGATCCAATTTGCTACAGCAGGGGAAAAAATTCCTTTCTGATCCCCCGAGAGGCAATCGGATTTACCCTGGATCAACTTTACCTACAAATCTTAGTACTCAGTTATACTGTATTATGTCCATTTAGGAAAGCCAGGCCTTTCTTAAAGCAATCTACTGAGCTGGCCAGAACCACGTCTGGAGGGAGTCTGTTCCACATTTTCACAGCTCTTACTGTGAAAAAACCTTTCCGTATTTGGAGATGAAATCTCTTTTCCTCTAGACGTAAAGAGTGCCCCCTTGTCCTCAGTGTTGACCGTAAAGTGAATAACTCAACACCAAGTTCACTATATGGACCCCTTATATATTTGTACATGTTGATCATATCCCCCCTTATTCTCCTCTTTTCAAGAGTGAATACATTTAGTTCTTCTAGTTTTTCCTCATAGCTGAGCGCCTCCATGCCTCTTATCAGTTTGGTTGCCATTCTCTGCACTTTCTCCAGTTCTCCGATATCCTTTTTGAGAACTGGTGCCCCAAAACTGAACTGCATATTCCAGATGAGGTCTTACCAATGATTTGTACAGGGGCAAAATTATATCTCTGTCTCTGGAGTCCACACCTCTCTTAATACAAGAAAAGACTTTGCTTGCTTTGGAAACCGCAGCTTGGCATTGCATGCCATTATTGAGCTTATGATCACCTAAAACCCCCAGATCCTTCACTACAGATCCCCCCAGTTGTACTACCCTAGCATGTATGATGCATGCATATTCTTAGCCCCCAAGTACATAACTTTGAATTTATCAACATTAAACCTTATCTGCCACATAGTTGCCCAATTAGACAGAGCATTGAGGTTGGCTTGTAAATTGGAGACATCCTGTAAGGACGTTATTCCACTGCATAGCTTGGTGTCATCTGCAAAGAGAGAAATGTTACTTTTGATCTCAGACCCATTATCATTTATACATATATTAAAAAATAAGGGTCCCAACACTGAACCTTGGGGTACACCACTGATAACCTTAGACCATTCAGAGTATGTATCAATAACCACGACTCTCTGAATTCTGTCTTTCATCCAGTTTTCTATCCATTTACAAACTGATATATCCAATCCTGTAGACCTTACCTTACACATGAGCCGTGTGTGCGGAACTGTATCGAACGCTTTTGCAAAATCCAAGTATACCACGTCCACAGCCACGCCTCTGTCCAAGGTTTTACTTACCTCTTCATAAAAGGAAATCAGGTTTGTCTGACAACTTCTGTCTTTCATGAATCCATGCTGTCTGTTGCTTAAATAGTTTTTTTCCAGCAAGAACTCATCCATGTGGTCTTTTATTAAACGTTCCAGTATCTTCCGAACTATAGAAGTTAAACTAACAGATCTATAGTTACTTGGTAAAGACTTTGTTCTCTTTTTAAATATGGGCACCACATTGGCCCTGCGCCAATCCAGTGGTACTATTCCTGTCATTAATGAGTCCCTAAATATTAGATACAGTGGCTTTGAAATTACAGAGCTCAATTCTTTTAGGATCCGTTGGTGGATGCCATCTGGTCCAGGTGCTTTATCTACCTTTATTCTGTCGAAATATTTCTGGACCATATCACTTTTGAGCCATTGTGTATCATTTGGGGCTTTGTCACTCCCACACCCATTATGGACATGAGCTCCCCCATGCTCCATTGTATACACAGAGCTAAAGAAAGCATTTAATAAATTTGCCTTCTCTTTGTCCTCAGTCACCCACTCTAGATTATTTTGTAAGGGGCCTACATGCTCAGACTTCACCTTTTTATGTTGCCTTTTAGCCTTGAAGTTAATGCTTCTGAGACTGGAGTTGGCGCCCTTCTGTCGAGCTGTTGGCGATCATTTTAGCCCTGAAAGAATGGAGACATCTCTTCGAAGGTACCACTGTGCCGGTTCTCATTCTTACTGACGTCTGAGGCAAAGCGCCTCTCTCCTAGAAGGACGCGATGGGCTCTTTTCTTGTCGAGTTTTAATCACATTGTCTCATTCTTACCCGGTACTAAGAATGTAAGGGCTGACAATGTTCCTCCACTTCCAAGGCGGAGTCGGTTCCGGTTCCTGTGATTCTTCCTGATTGAATTCTGGTTACGGTTCGCACCAGTCTCACTTCTCCTTTGGGAGACAAAATTCTTGCTGCTCAGGTCGATACCCCTTCTGAGAAACCTTGTGACTGCTGCTTTGTTCCCGAGAGTCTCCGTACTGCCGTGCTCTAGACTTGCCACTCTCCCAAGGCTGCTGGCCACCCTGGGAAGAATCAACTCTTTTGGGCCATTTCCCAACAATTCTGGTGGCCTAGTCTACGTGCTGATGTAACCGCCTTCGTAGATGCCTGTTCCGTGTGTGCTCAAAGTAAGACTCCACGACACCTTCCAGTGGGCCTCCTACAACCCATACCCAATGGAGAGAGGCCCTGGACCCACCTGTCTATGGATTTCATTGTGGAGTTTCCCAACTCCCAGGGCAATACAGTTATCCTTATGGTGGTTGACCGGTTCTCGAAAATGTCTCGCTGTATTCCACTTAAGAAGTTGCCTACTTCTAAGAAACTGGCTTCCATTTTTGCTCGGGAGATCTTTTGCTTACATGGCCTACCCAAGGTCATTGTCTCAGATAGGGGAAGTCAGTTTGTGTCCTTATTCTGGCTAGCCTTTTGTGCACAGTTGGGAATTCTGCTTGCTTTCTCCTCTGCATATCACCCGCAGTCTAATGGGGCCGCAGAATGAGCCAATCAGTCATTGGAGAAATTAGGCATGCGAACGATAGGTACAGACTCCATGCTGACCGCAGACGCCTGCCTGTGCATTCCTACCAGGTTGGGGACAGGGCCTGGCTGTCATCTCGCAACCTCCGACTTCGTGTTCCTTCTCTGAAGTTCGCACCTCGGTTTATTGGGCCTTTCCGTATCCTTCGCAGAATAAACTTAGTGGCTTGCGCATTGGACCTTCCTTCCAGTATACGTATCTCTAATATGTTTCATGTCTCCTTATTGAAACCTTTGGTCTGCAACCGTTTTACCACCTCTGTGCCACTTCCTCACCCTATACAGGTTGAGAACCATGAGGAGTATGAAGTACAGTCCATTGTTGACTCCTGCAGGTTCTGGGAGCGCATACAGCACCTGTTGCATTGGAGAGGGTACGGTCCGGAGGAACGCTCTTTGGTCTCATCCTCAGACATACATGCCCCTATCCTACTCCGTGATTTCCATAGACGTTTTTCCCTCAAACACAGTGGTCCTCTGATTACCTCGGTGCTTTTCTCAAGAGCCCTTGTTGGGGCCGTCCTTTTGCATGGGCACGCTGGGCAGGGCTTTTTTTTTTGCAGATGTGTACATTAGTGCTACGTAGCGCTACATTACCATCCACATTTGTCTGAGTTTTGTCACATTCCTGTGTAGCTGCTTCACTCCCGTTCAGGGTTCATTCTTTGTTACACTTATTTTTGTTTTTGGGTAGCGAACATATTTTTTCCCTTTACAGATGTGTACATTGTCTGACATTTATTCCTCTTTCTTGATCTTCCAACATCAAATTTATATATCTATAGTACTATGAGTGTACTGTACACTGAGACAAATGGTTTCTACTGTCCATCGTACTAATTTATACTCTTTTTTGCATATTTGAAATGACTCAGTGCACATTCTACTAGTGTGTAATATGCTTATATTTATGCTTGCTCATATGTGTGTTTCTATTATTATTTTTTGATTGATGTGATATTTTTCTTTGTAGATACTTATAACTCTAAAACTGTATGGCATGTCATCTTTGTAATGGATGAATTCTCTGATGGTTTGTAGACTCCACCCTTTAATAATTTTTTAACTATATTGATTATTTTTTAAATTGTCAGTAGGTTTTGGACTGTCTGGTAGTGTCAAGTCTCCCCAGCACATAGGAGCCTCTGTCTGCCTTTTTGTCGTTCAGGGGCCAGCACTCTTTTTTGAGTGTGTTCGGGCGGTTACGCTGCCTGGGAGTTAACTTCTCCCGTACACATACGCTCTGGCGATTTCCATCAGTCCAGATATTTCCACCCGCTATACGTGCTGGTGGTCATGTCGACGTGGGACGTTGCCGCGTTTTTTGACGCTGTGGCGCCGGACGCCACGAGGATTGGGGGATTGCACGGACACAGACCACGATGAAAATGTCTGATGTGCAGTTAATACTGGGGGGACCAAGTTCATTGGCCCCTTGCATATACCTGCAATTTTGTCTTTGCCTCTCACCTGGCACCAAATTTGGGCCAGTCTGATAGGCTGACAAGCATCAGCTGTTCTATTTAAACCTGGCTGTGTTATTTTCTTACTGCTGCACAGCCAGGATCCATGCATCTTGTTATAATCCACGAACTAAGGTATGAGAATCTGCTGTTTTGTTAAGCTTTGCACTAGCACACCAAGCTCTGCTTGGCTGGTCAGTATGTACTCACATCCGCCAGTTCTTTGGTTTGTGCTGTTGGCATTTTTACTTTAATTTTTATTTTTTTTCTCCCTTTTCTCTATACCATATATATACTTATACATAATAAGTTCTTATAATAGATTTCATCGCACTCTGCCTCCATCTATCTTCCTGAGATTTGACACACTGCATGGTCCCATCTCTCTGCTGATATTATGTCTGACCCTTTTTGTCTAATATTCCAAACTTCAATGGAATAATGACACTACTTCCACCTTTTTAAAGGGCCAGACTTTTTAAAGGGCAAGACCCTTTATACGTATATACTTTTTTTTTTTTTATCATTTATGGCTATACGCATTATACTTGGGCTGGGCCTCCCCAGAGATTCATCCAACCAGACATGCCCAGTTTATCCACATGTGTAAATATCATCATATGATGTAAGCACTATGGGCCAAATCCTCAGCCAGGCGGCGTAACTTAACTTTCAGCAGTTAAGTTACACTGACTTAAAGTTTTTACCTAAGTGCCTGATCCACAAAGCACTTACGTAAAAATTTCAAGCCGTGTAAGTTAAGTGCCGCCGTCGTAAGGCGTTCCTCCTCTCCGGGGGGCGTTTACAATTTAAATGAGGCGCGCTCCCGCGCCGGCCGTACTGCGCATGCGTGTGACGTAATTTTCCCGACGTGCATCGCGCGAACGTAATTGACGCCGGGCGGCTTTGTGGATTGCGACGGGACACTAAAGTTGCGACGGGTGAAAAAAAGACGCGCCGGGAAAACAAATAATTTAAAAAAAAAATGACAGCGTCGCACAGCATGCATTCCTGAGAGGGAGAACTCCATGCCAATTTTCAACGAAAAAACCGGCATGGGTTCCCCCCCCCAGGGGCATACCAGGCCCTTAGGTCTGTTATGGGTTGTAAGGAGACCCCCCTCCGCCGAAAAATCGACGTAGGGGGTCCCCCTACAATCCATACCAGACCCGTATCCAAAGCACGCTACCCGGCCGGTCAGGAATGGGAGTGGGGACGAGCGAGCGTCCCCCCCCCCCTCCTGAGCCGTGCCAGGCCGCATGCCCTCAACATGGGGGGGTTGGGTGCTCTGGGGCAGGGGGGCGCACTGCGGGCCCCCCCACCCCAGAGCACCCTGTCCCCATGTTGATGAGGACAGGACCTCTTCCCGACAACCCTTGCCGTTGGTTGTCGGGGTATGCGGGCGGGGGCTTATCGGAATCTGGGAGTCCCCTTTAATAAGGGGGCCCCCAGATACCGGCCCCCCCACCCTAAGTGAATGGATATGGGGTACATCGTACCCCTATCCATTCACCTGTAGGCAAAAAGTAAAAGTTAATAAACACACAACACAAGGGTTTTTAAAATAATTTATTATTCTGCTCCGGATGCCCCCCTGTCTTCGTTATTAGCTCAATTACCAGGGGGGGCTTCTTCTTCCACTCTCCGGGGGTCTTCTCCGCTCTCCGGGGGGGGGTTTCTTCTTCCGCTCTCCGGGGGGGGGGCTTCTCCGGACTCCGGGGGGCTTCTTCCATCTTCTCCCCTCTTCCGCTGTTGACTCGGCGAACCCCGGTTCTTCTGCAGCTCTCCGGTGCCTTCTTCTTCAGCGCTGGCTGCCTGCTATGTTTGTGTGTTAGCTCGATTTCAAACAGGCAGCCGGCGCGGTCTTCTGTGACGTCATCTTCTCTTCTGTTCTTCTCCCCTCTTCCGATGTTGCCTCGTCGCCTGTTGTCGCTGTAATGATGGAAGCGCGCCTTGCATCCCATTTATATAGGCATCACCGTCCCATCATGCTCCGGTAGGTACCCACGTGGTGGGTGCACGTGGGTAGGCACCCACCACGTGGGTACCTGCCGGAGCATGATGGGACGGTGATGCCTATATAAATGTGATGCAAGGCGCGCTTCCATCATTACAGCGACAACAGGCGACGAGGCAACATCGGAAGAGGGGAGAAGAACAGAAGAGAAGATGACGTCACAGAAGACCGCGCCGGCTGCCTGTTTGAAATCGAGAAAAAAGGAAATATTGTTGCGCAGACCCAACGTGTGATACAAACATATATTATCAGCCGCGTCTTAAGTGTGCCATACAGCACAAACAAACATAGTAAAAAAAGGGAAGTCGCGCTAATTAAATTAATAAAATAAAATAAAACACCAGTGATAGTGAAAATAAACAGTACGTGGAAATAGACAATTCTATATATAGTGATAATCACCCTCAATGGGGTAGGTGTATATTATAAATAACTCTAGAGAGGTGAGTCGGGAGGAAATAGTGAGGAGACATCTTTGGAATCGGCAGCAGAGGAGTCTGGATTTCAATGGTGATTACTGATGTATGGATATCGCTGGTTGAAGATAATCTTGTGGGCTGCTGTTGGATTTGTCTCTATGCCTATTGTATACTGAATTCTGGTAAGAGTCAGTATTATTTGTGGTGGAGGTCTTCCGTTTGTTCTGAACACAGAGTGGTCGTTATCACTGTTACCTAAGGATTTCTTTTCATCACTACACCTGTGGACTGCTTTATAAATCGCTTGGCCTGTCTGGACTGTCAATTTGCCCATACTAAACTGAAGAGACATTTATGCCATTTAGAGTTATTTATAATATACACCTACCCCATTGAGGGTGATTATCACTATATATAGAATTGTCTATTTCCACGTACTGTTTATTTTCACTATCACTGGTGTTTTATTTTATTTTATTAATTTAATTAGCGCGACTTCCCTTTTTTTTACTATGTTTGAAATCGAGCTAACACACAAACATAGCAGGCAGCCAGCGCTGAAGAAGAAGGCACCGGAGAGCTGCAGAAGAACCGGGGTTCGCCGAGTCAACAGCGGAAGAGGGGAGAAGATGGAAGAAGCCCCCCGGAGTCCGGAGAAGCCCCCCCCCGGAGAGCGGAAGAAGAAACCCCCCCCCGGAGAGCGGAGAAGACCCCCGGAGAGTGGAAGAAGAAGCCCCCCCCTGGTAATTGAGCTAATAACGAAGACAGGGGGGGCATCCGGAGCAGAATAATAAATTATTTTAAAAACCCTTGTGTTGTGTGTTTATTAACTTTTACTTTTTGCCTACAGGTGAATGGATAGGGGTACGATGTACCCCATATCCATTCACTTAGGGTGGGGGGCCGGTATCTGGGGGCCCCCTTATTAAAGGGGACTCCCAGATTCCGATAAGCCCCCGCCCGCATACCCCGACAACCAACGGCAAGGGTTGTCGGGAAGAGGTCCTGTCCTCATCAACATGGGGACAGGGTGCTCTGGGGTGGGGGGGCCCGCAGTGCGCCCCCCTGCCCCAGAGCACCCAACCCCCCCATGTTGAGGGCATGCGGCCTGGCACGGCTCAGGAGGGGGGGGACGCTCGCTCGTCCCCACTCCCATTCCTGACCGGCCGGGTAGCGTGCTTTGGATACGGGTCTGGTATGGATTGTAGGGGGACCCCCTACGTCGATTTTTCGGCGGAGGGGGGGTCTCCTTACAACCCATAACAGACCTAAGGGCCTGGTATGCTCCTGGGGGGGAACCCATGCCGGTTTGGAATTTACAAATTGCCGTGGAGTTCTCCCTCGGGAATGCATACCAAATGCTGTCGCTTGAATGGGCCTTTACAATGTGTGACTAACTTTACACTTTGTAAAAGCAGCCCTAGTTTTACACCAGGCAAACTAACACTTACGGCGAAAAAACTAGGCACAAAAGCTTTGAGGATCGCCCTAAGTGCTAATTTGCATACTAGAAGAGGCATTTCGACTCGAAATGCCCCCAGTGGCGGATGCGGTACTGCATCCTAAGATCCGGCAGTGTAAGTCCCTTACAGATGTCGGATCTTCTGCCTAACTTAGGAAAACTGCTTCTGAGGATCAGTTCCAAAGTTAGAACCAGAGATACGACGGCTTACGCCGGAGTATCTCTTTTGTGGATATGGCCCTATGTATTTTTTTTTTTTCTAGTCACTAAATAGACTGTATTTGATGTTGGACATAATGTCTGTAAATGATATGCAAAACAAAAAGCTCTAGAAGCAATCTAAGAAATGAACAATCCTATAAACTATGGGCCAGATTCACAAAGAGATACGACGGTGTATCTACAGATACACCATCGTATCTCTGACTTAGACAGGTCCTATCTATGCGCCTGATTCATAGAAGCAGTTACGCATAGATAGGGCGAAGATCTGACAGGTGTAACTGTGTTACACTGTCGGATCTTTTTTTTAATTAAAAATGGCGCCGGGGGCGTTCCTGCTGATTTACACTGAATAATATGTAAATCAGCGAGATACGCAAATTCACGAACGTACACGGACCCGACGCTGTGTTCTTACGTCGTTTCCCTAGCGCCATACCAGTCTTATACTTACCCTTTCTAAAAGCAGGCGCAGCCAATGTTAAGTATGGCCGTCGTTCCCGCGTCGAATTTGAATTTTTTTACGTAGTTTCCGTAAGTCGTTCTCGAATACGGAACTACGTAGTTTACGTACGCGTCGCAACCACTGACGTCCTAGCGACGTCAGTGGGAGCAATGCACGCCGGGAAATTTCGCGGACGGCGCCTGCGCATTTAAATCGGCGCGGGAACGCGCCTGATTTAAATATGACACTCCCCTAGCCGCGGAATTTGAATTCCGCTGGGGGATTTAGGATCCGCCGTCGCAAGTTTGGAGGTAAGTGGTTTGTGAATTAGCCACTTGCCTCCTAAACTTGCGGGAGCGGATCTTAATTCACGTAGATCGAGCGGATCTATAGATCCGCTGAGCTACGTGAATCTGGCCCATTATGTTTTTCTTTTCTCCTTACTAGGAAAAATTAAATATTATTGTTTACACCAATATTAAGAACCCCAGAAGAAGGAATTTGCATATGGTTTATGAATTAACCTAACCGTCTGCCTCCGAAACATGTCGGGTTTTATTCACCCTTGCTTGTCTTGATTTATTTGTCAGCATTCGGGTGTGGATTTCTGCATATTGGTGAATTCACTGTGTATGACAATTCCTTTGTTTTAAATGAATTTTTTTCTAATTTGTTGTATATATTGTGACTATCATGATTTATACCAAATAAACTTTTCTATTTTTATATACTTTTTGACAATTCCATCCTATTATTACAATCCGTACCATCCCATGGGCTTTTTTCTCCTACAAATTTCCAAATTTTGTCGGGGTGTGATTGTGATTCCTTGGAATTGCATAACAACTGATCTAGCTTCATTCTTTTTTCTTTGTCTACGGCGTATGCTCGCCGTAGACAACGGCGCAGGCGCACTGACATTTGTCAATGCCATTATTGCAGATAATGGCGTATTTCCACGCATGCACGGGGACCTACTGGTCCCGCGTGCATGCACAGGGACCTACCGGTCCCGCGTGCATGCGCTGGAGTGACGTCTTTGCCGCTCCGGGCCAATCACAGCGCTGGAGCGGCGAGACCAGGAAGAAGTGACGAGGGGACATGGCGGCGGCGGTGGATGGGACGGAGGAGGACTTTGGGGGCTTTGATTGCAGGTAAGTGACACATAATGCCTTTCTCTTGCAGGGTTTTTTTTTTTAATTAAGGGTTTACTTCCTCTTTAAGAGCAAAACTATGATTTTGTTTTAAGCCTATTCCAAATCGGCTTCCTATTCTAAAAGGAACATTGGGGTCATTACCTCTACAAAGCTGGTAGAAAACTGAGAAACAATGCACCAGGGCTGCTTTTAAGTAACAAAAACACATAAGTATGTTATAGGACCTCATGAGGGTAGGGAGTTTTTTTAAAAGGACATTTTAAGAATATATATATATTTTTTAAGTGGGTAAATATGAAACATTTCACATTAATGTTATATTTTTGTGCTAACAGGTAGAACTCTTCTTTTTTGTTTTACTTTTTTTTTTTTTTTTTTATAAAATTTCTTTATAACCTCTTGTGCAAAGCCTGTTGTTCACATACCTTAATAGCTCAAGGTGATCAACTCATCACAGCAACATTTGTTTGACGGTTTTAGTCAAACAGATCTTGCCTCGAAGCAGAAAGCTTCTCTATAGTGTACCTAAAATTTTTCTGTATTAAATGTTTGTTTATAAAAGTGACTAAATAAATTTTTCTGTATTAAATGTTTGTTTATAAAAGTGACTAAATAGGAACAACGATATGTCTCCTCTCCTAGTCAGTCCCGTCCCCCCACAATTAGAAACACACCTAGGGAACACAGTTAACCCGTTGATCGCCCCTAGTGTTAACCCCTTCCCTGCCAGTGACATTTATACAGTAATCAGTGGTTATTTTTAGCTTTGATCGCTGTATAAATGTCAATGGTCCCAAAAAAGTGTCCGATCTGTCAGCTGCAATGTCGCAGTCCCAATAAAAATCGCAGATCGCCGTCATTACTAGTAAAAAAAATAATAATAAAAATTACATAAATCTATCCCCCATTTTGTAGATGCTATAACTTTTGCACAAACTAATCAATATACGCTTATTGCTTTTTTTTTATATACATTTTTTTACCAAAAATATGTAATAAATGTAGAAAATATGTCGGTCTAAATTGATGAAGAAATTTCATTTTTTTTTTACTTTTTTTTTTTTATATTTATAATAGCAAAAAGTGCAAAATAGTATTTTTTTTCAAAATTTACGCTCTTTTTTTGTTTATAGCGCAAAATTTTTTATATTTGTGGGGAAATAAGTAAATCAATTTTGTTTGGGTACAACGTCACAATGTGTGCAATTGTCAGTTAAAGTGACGCAGTGCCGTATCGCAAACAATGGCCTGGTCAGGAAGGGGGAAATCCTTCTGGAGCTGAAGTGGTTAAAGCAATAACTGACCATTATAGTTTTCATTTAACAAAGTCTTCTTTCTTGACTTTGTGCTATAAAGAGGCCCTTAATGTTTTCATAATGGGCTTTCCATTGAGAATAATGGTAGTCTCCATCCTCAGCTTAGTTAATGCATCTGAAAGATGCTTGAATTCTCTAGCGCAGGTCCTGACTTCAACCCAGGCTCAGAAAAAAATAAAAAAAATAACGTACTTACTTGAAGTTTGGTCAGTTAAATGTTTCTTGTGAAACCCTTTAGTGAGGCAGAAGCCAGTGCAGTGGATTTAGATTTTTCTGTTGCAAGTGGACTATGACATTTTTACATGTTAAGTGCAAGAAAATGTAATTATTCTGCAAGTGTAACAATTACAGGTAGTAATTTACAGGTAGTAATACCAATGCCTTCGTGTTACTTTCTCCCCCTAAGAGCTGGTGCCATTTTTGGAATCAAAAAGGGTAAGCATCTATTTCTTAGATTATGATGTTAGTTCAAGGATGACACAATCATCTCAATCCTGTTGTCTGAGCAGATTTTGCCATGAATCAATCTACTTTGTATGTAAAAGCAATACAAAAAACTGCAGCACCTTATCAGTGCACAAACTGGTTCCCTTACCTTTTGATTCCCTTGGATGCATGTTATCAAGCACTAACAGTACAATGTATAGAGTAAAGGCCAATGTGGAGAGACTGATCCCACAAACTAGGAAACTGTAACTTCCCTGAGTTTCAATCACCTGTAATACATAATATGCAAACATTATTGAGATATAATTTATATTTAACATGAATGTACACCACCACAAATTGCCCCCCCCCCCCCCCACTGCTTACAGGTTACACAAACTACAAAGTGCTATAGACTGTTCCCTTACCCCATTTGTCAGCACTGCATGGATAAACTGGGTACTGTAAGATTGGGGGATCATACTCCAATGGTAGATGCGTTTTTCAGTGAGACGCCAACCTGGAACTGAGTTTTAAGGGCCTGGTAGCCCACTTTTATTTAAAAGAAAAGTTCAAAGTTCACAAGAAACAAAAGCAGCCCTCGCAGGGGGGTTTCATAATTTCTGTATCTTGCAAAAAAAATCAACAGTCGCACACAGCGTCTGATTCGCACGCAGCGACTTATCTGCACACAGCGTTTGATTCGCACACAGTGACTTGTCCTTTTGACGCACACAGCTTCTAGCTGCAAACCATGCAGCCTCTCTCTTCTCTCAGAGGTATGGGAGCTCTCCTGGCTCCTAGGAATAGACCTCCTGTCTGTAGGGTGGGGCCCTGAATGCTGTTTAGATCAGCCTTAAAAAGCCCAAACCACAGCTGACCAATTAACTTGTGTTTCTCTACAGATTTTGGAGTAAAGCAGCCATTTCTCCCACAGAACAGGGTCCCATCCTCACAGTACTAACTACTAACCTTTTATCGGTAAAGTTGATTCAGGGAAAATCAGATTGCCTCTTGGGGGGGGGGGGGGGGGATCAGGAACGATTTTTTCCCCTGCTGTAGCAAATTGGAGCATGCTCAGTTTGGCCTCTATTGCTGGAGAGAATATTTTTTTGTTGAGCTGTGCTTTTCAGGTCACATGATATTGACAACACACATGTAGGCATGTATACAGATTCTAAATGACAGCCCAGTGTCTCCCTTCTCCGTGGCCAATTCTTAAAAAAAGAACACAGTGGGTTGGATTATACCTCTTCATGGGTAATCCACCTCCCATAACAGCATAAGCACACATGCTGTAGTGGAAATCTCTTCTTACCTGAACAGTCAGCACTTGGGCAGACCCTGCAGTTTATCACGTGACCATGGCCAAAAAAAAAGGTATATAGTGGCAGTATTTTAATGTAAAAAGATTTATAAGCTGTTGGCACTGTGGTGGGGGGGATGAACTATTTTTCATATTACTGGGTTTAGTAGCACTTGAACATTTATTAGAGATTTTTTTTACTGTTCAGCAGTAGGAGTGGATTCTTGGCATACAGTGGGGATCGAAAGTTTGGGCACCCCCGGTAAAAATTTGTATTAATGTGCATAACGAAGCCAAGGAAAGATGGACAAATCTCCAAAAGGCATCAAATTACAGATTAGACATTCTTATAATATGTCAAAAAAAGTTAGATTTTATTTCCATCATTTTACACTTTCAAAATTACAGAAAACAAAAAAATGGCGTCTGCAAAAGTTTGAGCACCCTGCAGAATTAATATCTTGTACTGACACCTTTGCAAAGCTGAGACTTGCCAGTGTCATGGATTGTTCTCAATCATCGTCTGGGAAGACCAGGTGATGTCAATCTCAAAGGTTTTAAATGCCCAGACTCATCTGACCTTGCCCCAACAATCAGCACCATGGGTTCTTCTAAGCAGTTGTCTAGAAAACTGAAACTGAAAATAGTTGACGCTCACAAAGCTGGAGAAGGCTATAAGAAGATAGCAAAGCGTTTTCAGATGTCAACATCCTCTGTTCGAAATGTAATTAAGAAATGGCAGTCGTCAGGAACAGTGGAAGTTTAAGCAAGATCTGACAGAACAGCTCGCAGGATTGTGAGAAAAGCAGTTCAAAACCCACGTTTGACTGCACGATCTCTCCAGAAAAATCTGGCAGACACTGGAGTTGTGGTACACTATTCCACTATAAAGAGATACTTGTACAAATATGGTCTTCATGGAAGAGTCAAATAGAAAATGATATTCAGCGCTGGAAAAATAAAACTAACAACCTAATAAATGCAAGCCAGCACTAAGGACAAATTCATAAAAAATTCCCAAATATAGCTATATAATGTAAACAGTGCAGCGCAATTAGACAACATTAAAATAAATAAATAAAGTGAAAGAATACACAATAACTAGTGTATATAATAAAAGAAAATCA
This sequence comes from Rana temporaria, assembly GCF_905171775.1. Lineage (NCBI taxonomy): Eukaryota > Metazoa > Chordata > Amphibia > Anura > Ranidae > Rana > Rana temporaria. The sequence goes on from NC_053490.1 coordinate 342,735,403, forward strand.
GTGTCCATGTGAAAAAATCCATAAATGAATAAATAAATAAATAAATTCTCGGTCAATCCAACGAAAAGAAATTCCAGAGTGAAAGTGAAGAGATGACACCATATACTATCCACCACCAGTGAAAGATGGCCTCTCACCTCATAGCTTAGACCCTTGCAGATCACAAAGCATATCTGTTTAAATCAACAGCTGACAGCCTCCATAGGAAACGGATGGATGAGCTCAGCACCACGGATCCAGACCCAAAGACTTTCCAACAGGGATACCACCATATAATTGAAAAGAAAGGGAAAAATCTAGTGCTCTCCGATTGGATTTATTTTATTAAAAACGAGCAAATAAAAAGTTGCACTCACATGTAAGGACACTCAGTATGCCGAGTGTCAGCGTAATAGCATATAACAGCATGTAAAACCGTCTGTCTGTAATCTGCGGCGGTCATGGGTGACACTGTGCGTGGCTCCTCCCCTCTGTACGCGTTACATCCCGTGGGCAGGACTTCTTCAGCGTGGGTTAAGGGAACACACACTAAAATGTCTCCCATGACTAATATTTATATGTAACCCCAGCAACATGTCCACCAATCACATCCTAATGGAGAAGCTGCTTGTAACAGCAATTGCATCTCACATAAAGAGTTAATAAACTAGGAATGGCAGCACAACAGCTAGGGAAAATTATTAAAACGAACACATGGCTAAAATGATTAACTTGACTAAATCCGGCAAGCAAAAGGAAAAATTCAAAATATAAAATTCAACGGTAATGTCATATCATAAATTAGAACATAGTTCGTGCTAATAGAATTAAAATGAGTTTGCACCTATATAGGTGCAAAAACACTCAGATTTATATGCCAATATATTTGTAAAAAACAGAACGTCATCCACGATCGCCTAAATAAGTGAGTCAACATACACTATCACATTGTACATAATCAATATCCAATATTAAGATTAATATTAGAAAATATAAAAATAAATAACGGACTCATGAAAAAATATATGAAAATAAAAAATGAAAAATGTAAAAAATGATGAAAAAAAAAAAAAAAAAAGATATATATATACATACAAAATATATATATATATATATATATATATTTTTTTAAGATAAAAACCTTTTTAGACAAATTGAAATCCAGAGAATCCTGAACTAAAAATGACATCATATTCTAAAGTGTTCCAGAGCAGTACGCCTATAATCCACCTCATCTATCTGAGATGAAGCAGTTCAGGTCGAACTCTACGTTCAAACCAGCCGGGGAGGCAACTTTGAACTCAAAAATCCAAAAGGATTCACAAAGACTAAGGCCCCATACACACCATAGAATCTATCCGCAGATAAATCCCATCAAATGGGTTTCTGCGGATAGATCCTATGGTGTGTACATGCCAACGGATATTTATCCGCAGATAAATCTCCCCTGGGATGGATTTCCAGCAGATGGATATTTGCTGACATGCACAACAAATCCATCTGCTGGAATCCATTCCAACGGATGGATCCGCTCGTCTGTACAGACTTACCGGATCCATCCGTCTAAAGGGATTCCCCGCACGCGTCGTAATGATTTGACGCATGCGTGGAATTCCTTATATGACAGCGTCGCGCCCGTCGCCGCGTCATAATAGCGGCGACGGCGCGACACGTCATCGGCAGAGGATTTCAGCGCGGATTTCAATGCGATGGTGTGTACACGCCATCGCATAGAAATCCTCTGAAATCCACGAGAGGATTTATCCGCGGATACGGTCCGCTGGACCGTATCTGCGGATAAATCCTCTCGTGTGTATGGGGCCTTAGTTGTCTGATAAAGTGTCCACCCCTCCAATGTCTTGACACCTTCTCTATCCCCCAGAATTTTAACCCCTTTGGGTCACGATGATGATGCTGTCTAAAATGTCTCGATACACTGTGCGTTTTTATACCTCTTTTTATGCAGCTGATATGCTCCCCCACACGTACGTGGAGCGCGCGTGAGGTGCGCCCCACGTATTGTAATCCGCATCCGCACTCTAACATATACACCACCCCCTCAGTGGTGCAAGTGACCAGTTGTTTGATGGGGTACTCTACATGTGTAACAGAAGAGGTGAACGTTTTGCGTTTTTAACATTATTCTTTACGTGTTTGCAAGTCGCACATCTACCACAAGCGTAGAAACCAGATAAAAAGTTGAATAACCTAGGCTGGGCAATTATAGGTGGATCTATAATCCCCGGGGCAATACAATCCCTTAATGCCGGAGCTTTCCTATATATGAATTGAGGACGCTATGGGAGAACAGGCCCCAAAGTCAAATCCCTCTTTAAGATAGGCCAATGTTTGGCTACAATTCTTTCGAACTTTTTATGTTGGATATTGTAGTCCAAAATAAGTTTATAATTACTAGGGATCTCATTTGCTACCACACTCAAAGGTTTGTCAGCAATGATAGTTGTTCTAACCATAGATCTGACTTTCTCAATTTCCTCATCCATACTAGGTAAGGAGTATCCCTTTTGTGTGAACCTCTCGGCTAATATTTGGGCTTGTGAGAGGAAATCAAGCTCAGATGAGCAATTTCTCCGTAATCTCACAAATTGCCCTCTTGAGATGTTACATAACCAAAGTCTATGATGGCAACTAGACAGGGGTATAAAACCATTACGGTCCGTGACCTTGAAATGGTTCCTAGTTTGCAACTGATTATTCTTTTTAAAAAATTCAAGATCTAGGAAGGAGATCTGATCACAGGACACCGTCCAAGTCAACAAAATATTTTTGTCATTATGTCATTATGTCATTATGCCGCGTAAACATAACCTTTTTTCAGGATGTAAAAAATGACATTTTTAATGGTCTAGAAAAAACAAAGTTTTTTTCAACCCAATCGTTAAACCGGCCTTGCCTACACACGATCATGAAAAGAAAATGCTCTAGCAAAGCGCGGTGGCGTACAGCACGTACAACGGCACTATAAAGGGGAAGCTCCATTCGGATGGCGCCACCCTTGGGGCTGCTTTTGCTGATTTGGTGTTAGTAAAAGACGATTCGCGCTTTTCAGTCTGTTACAGCATGATGAATATGCCAGCCTCCAGCCTGGAGGAGAGATGTGGGGTCTTATTGACCCCGAATGTCTCCTTAAGGAGGACCTGTCACACACTATTCCTATTACAAGAGATGTTTACATTCCTTGTAATAGGAATAAAAACGATCGGAAAAAAAAGTAAAAAAAGTGTAAAAAAATTAATAAATACGTAAAATAAAAAATAAATAAATAAAATTAAAACGCCCCTGTCCCCAGTAGCTTGCGCTCAGAAGCGAACGCACATGTAAGTCCCACCCACGTATGTAAACGTCGTTCAAACCACACATGTGAGGTGTCGCCGCGTGCATTAGAGCGTGTGCAACAATTCTAGCACTAGACCTCCTCTGGTAACCTGTAAAAAATGTCAAATCATCGCCTATGGAGATTTTTAAGTAACGAAGTTTGGCGCCATTCCATGAGTGTGCGCAATTTTAAAGCATGAAATGTTAGGTATCTATTTACTCGGCATAACATCATCTTTCATATTTTACATAAAAATTGGGCTAACTTTACTGTTTTGTTATTTTTTAATTCATCAAACCATTTTTTCCCCCAAAAAAAGGTGTTTGAAAAATGATTGCGCAAATACCGTGCAAGATAAAAAGTTGCAATGACCACCATTTTATTCCCTAGGGTGTCTGCTAAAAAAACATATATAATGTTTGGGGGTTCTGAGTAATTTTCTAGCAAAAGAATGATGATTTGTACATGTAGGAGAGAAATGCCAGAATAGGCCCGGTATGGAGGTGGGTTTTAAAGTCCGGTATTGAAGTGGTTAATGACATTAAAAAAAAAACGTAATTTTTTACAACCCGAAAAACGGCCGTGTGTACGCGGCATAACTGTTTTATGGATTTATAGGAAATAATAAAAGGCTTTAACGTGCTAGTTTACAATTAATTAAAAACTGGTAAACTAGGTTTATAGGGCCAGATTCACAGAGGATCTCTGAGAGTATCTATGCGGCTGATTCATAGAATCAGTTACGCATAGATAGCCCTAAGATCCGACAGGTGTAATTGACTTAAACCGTCGGATCTTAGGATGCAATACTTCGGTCGCCGCTGGGTGGAGTTCGCGTGGTTTTCCAGCGTCGGGTATGCAAATTAGCTTTTACGGCGTTCCACGAAGGTACGCACGTTCGTTACGTCGTTGCAAGTTTTTTTTTCCCGTCGCAAAGTTAAGAGTGCTATTAACATGGTGTAAAATTACTCCACCATGTTAAAGAATGGCCGTCGTTCCCGCGTCGAATTTGAATTTTTTTTTTCGGCGTAAGTACGTTACGCACATCGCCATTCACAAACACATCGGGGCGCCGTAATTTCGCGCAAAGCACGGCGGGAAAATTGTGAACGGAGCATGCGCAGAACGTCCGGCGCGGGAGCGCGCCTAATTTAAATGGTACATGCTCCATTTGAATTGGGCGGGCTTGCGCCAGACGGGTTAACGTTACACCGCCGTAAGTTTACACGCAAGTGCTTGGTGAATCAGGCACTTGCGCTGAAAACTTGCGGCGGTGTAACGTAACGACGATACGTTACGCCGCCGGAGTTTTCTGTGAATCTGGCCCATAGTGTGTGTTCTAATCAATATTGCATTCAGTCACAAAATGCTTCCACTGGTGGCACTTTTTTCAGTGCTGTAATACAATGTAGTGGAGATGTATTGACAATATCACAGTTCTTATGCCGATAAGAGTCAATGGGGTTTGATTTACTAAAACTAGAGAGTGTAAAATCTGGTGCAGCTGTACATGGTAGCCAGTCGGCTTCTAACTTCAGCTTGTTCAATTAAGCTTTGACAAAAAACCTGGAAGAAAAACCTGGAAGCTGATTAGTTTCTATGCAGAGCTGCTCCAGATTTCGTACTCTCCAGTTTTAGTACATCAACCCCAATGTGTATACTTTAACCGCTTAAGGACCGCCGCACGACTATTTACATCGGCAAAATGGCACGGCTGGGCATATGGACGTACAGGTACGTCACCTTTAAGATGGCCAGCCCTGGGTAGTAAGCGCAGTCCTGTCCCCCGTGACTGCGCCCGTGGTACCCGCGGACCCGGTCGCCGCCGGTGTCCCACGACCGGGTCACAGAGAGGAAGAACGGGGGAAGAGGTAAGTGTAAATAAACCTCTCCCCGTGCTTCCTAGTGTGGCTGTCACTGATTGTCTGTTCCCTGTCTTAGGGAATGACGATCAGTGACGTCACACGCACAGCCACGCCTCCCCACAGTAAGAACACTCCCTTAGGGCACACTTAACCCCTACAGCGCCCCCTCCTGGTTAACCCCTACACTGCCAGTGTAATTTTTACAGTTATCAGTGCATTTTTATAGCACTTTTCACTGTGAAAATGGTCCCAAAAATGTGTCAAAAGTGTCCGATGTGTGTGCCATAATGTCGCAGTCACAAAAAAAATCACTGATCGCCGCCATTAGTAGTAAAAAAAAAAAATTATTATTAAAAATGCCATAAAACTATCCCCTATTTTGTAAACGCTATAACTTTTGGCAAACCAATCAAAAATATGTAGAAGAATACGTATCGGCCTTAACTGAGGAAATTTTTTTTTAGATATTTTTGGGGGATATTTATTATAGCAAAAAGTAAAAAAATATTGAATTTTTTTTTAAATTGTCGCTCTATTTTTTTTTATAGCGCAAAAACATAAAAACCGCAGAGATGATCAAATACCACCAAAAGAAAGCTCTATTTGTGGGAAAAAAAAGGACGACCACGCAATTGTCAGTGAAAGCGACGCAGTGCCAAATCGCAAAAAGGGACCTGGTCCTTTACCTGCATAATGGTCCGGGGCTTAAGTGGTTAAAAATGCAGATAATTCCCATCCCTTCTGTATTGAACTGTATTGTCATTGCACTGTCACCCCTCTACATTGTAAAGCACTGCACAAACTGTTGGCGCTATATAAATCCTGCAGAATAATAATAATTAAACTCTTAGGCCCCGTACACACGACCAAACATGTATGCTGAAACTGGTCCGCGGGCCAGTTTCAGCATACATGTTCGGTCGTGTGTAGGCGCGAGCGGGCCGAATTCCAGCAAACATTTGCCCGCCGGGCCTTTTCCCAGCGGGCAAATATTCCTGGACGTGTTTTAAAACCGTCCGCTGGAATCCTGCCCGCTCGGACATGTACGGTCGTCAGTACAGACCTACCGTACATGTCCGAGCGCCCGCCGTCCCTCGCATGCGTCGAATGACTTCGATGCATGCGTGGAAGCCTTTAAATGGCAGGCCCGCCCACGTCTCCGCGTCATCGCCGCGTCATCGTCGCGGCGACGACGCGGACACGCCCCGCGTATTGTTTACGCGCGGACTTCTGTACGATGGTTAGTACAACCATCGTACAGAAGCCCTCTGGCAGGCATGTACAGTGAAAACGGTCCGACGGACCGGTTTCATCGTACATGTTTGCTCGTGTGTACCGGGCCTTATAAAAACATTTTATTGTATGATAGAATTTTAATAGGTTGCAGTCATTATTTATAACAATTGTTTCCTATTCATAACATTTCGGCCATTATTACCAGTTAAATTAGTCCAAAAAGTGATATGAAGAATGTTGGTTGCTATACTGTATATCATTTTGTTGTTTCTTACCGTTCCTACTAGTATCTGAAGAACCATCTCGCCTATCCCAGCAGCGGTTACAAGAACTGTGGTGGCACAGCCTGCAGGTAAAAATAGAAATCTATATTTGGTTGTATGGCAGTAATATATATACATGTAAACAGTGGGCCGAAGGCATATCTAAATGCTTGAAAATGATATTAAAAGTGGTTTCTTGAGGGAGACCTCATGATCCATAATAGAGAATTTGTAGGGATGCATAGAACCAGAACAATATGACAGTGCGGCTCTTGTTCTGGGTGGACGTCATATGACGATGCGGCTCTTGTTCTGGGTGGACGTCATATGCCGGCGCACCAGAATGACCGTGGCCACGCCGTGTTGCTAGGAAATGGCGCGACCCTGATCTCTGTAAAGAGCCACTGACATGGCTCTTGAACGGCTGTGTCCGATCATAGCCAGTCACATGTATATGTGAAAGTGCCATGAATCAGCTATCCTCGCCTCACACAGACAGTATGTGGCAAGGAGAACCGATCAGGGGCATCTCTTTGCAGTTGAGAACAGGGAAGCTAATCGGGGCACTGATTACAGTAATGCTGCAGCATTGTCACCAATTAGTGCCCATCAGTGACACAAATCAGTACCCATTACTGGTGCCAGTCAGTGCTGCCTTTTAGTGCTGCCCAACAATTCCCATCAGTGCCCACCAGTGCCGCCTATCAGTGCCCACCAATGCCGCCTATCAGTGCCCATTAGTGTTTCATAATAGTGCCGCCTCATCAGTGCCCATAAGGGCCACCTCATCAGCGCACATCAGTGAAGGAGAAAAATTACTTATTTACAAAATTGACAAAACGAAAAAAAAACGTGGTTTTCTTTTTTTGTTAAAAAATAAAACACCCAGCAGTTATTCAATACCACCAAAAGAATGCTCTATTTGTGTGAAGAAAATCATTTAAAATTAATTTGTGTACAGTGTTGCATGATCGCGCAATTGTCATTCAAAGTGCGACAGCAGAAAGCTCTATTTGTATGAAGAAAATCATTAAAAATGTATTTGGGTACAGTGTTGCATGACTGCAATCGTCATTCAAAGTGCGACAGCACTGAACGCTGAAAATTGGCCTGAGCAGGAAGGGGGTGAAAGTGCCCTGTATTGAAGTGGTTAAGAACATTTGATTGTTCCCATGTGGCTGACAGAAACGAGCGGTAAATACAATACTTTAGAAAGACTTAAAGGGTCACTAAAGGAAATTTTAATTAATATTAACATGTTATACTTACCTCCACTGTGCAGTTCTTTTTGCACAGAGTGCCCCCAATCCATGTCTTCTGGGGTCCCTCGGCGGCTGTCTCTGGTCCTCCCCGCAATTAGTCACCACAGTCATGCGAGAGCTTGCATGGTGGTCACTAATTGCGGGCGCTCTCCCGTGATACAGCGAGCGGCCATAGCTGCTCACTGTATAACTCGTCCCCGCCCCTCGGCGCACCGCGTCACTGGATGTGATTGACAGCAGCGCCAGCCAATGGCTGCGCTGCTCTCAATCCATCCGCTCTAGCCAATCAGCGGCCAGGCTGAGCGTCGAAGAGTATATCGGGACCCCGCAGGACTTTTGAGGGGTCAGTATAACGGGGGCTCGGGGGGGGGGGGGTGGCAGTATCAGATGTTGTTTCACCTTAATGCATAGATTGCATTAAGGTGAAAAAACATTTTCCTTTACAACTCCTTTAATGTGAATACATCCTCAGGGTCAGATGGCTTATACCTGAGAGTTCTCAAATAACTTTTTCCATGTTCTAGCCAGTAATGTGTTAATTTTTAAGGACAGCTTACTGATTGGAATGCTATCAGCAGATTGGAGAAAATCAAACGTATCAATATTCAAAACAGGGCCAAGATATATACCTGGAAAGTACAAATCGGTCAGTCTAACATCAATAGTATGTAAACTATTGGATAGAATGATAAGGGACCATATCCAAGAATTTGCTTATGAAAATGGTATCATTAGTAGTAACCAACATGGATTTTTTATTCTTTAGGAAGGTAAGCTTTAATTTGTATAAAGGAAGACCTGTGAACATAGGGGCTGATTTACCAAGCCTTTACTCCATGACTCATGGAGTAAAAGCAGGAGTAGCAGCCGTTTTGACATTTACTATTGAAATACGCTGGTGCAGTGTATTTCATTAGTTACTAAAGTGCTCAGTGCGCCCAGGAGAGGGCGCATTGTGTGCCTGATAGACCTGGCGCACGGCACATTGAAATGTAAATATCGGGGATTCGGGCGGGAGTTTATTAGGGGGGGAGGTGGGGTGATGCAGGGGAAGTGAAGTGACATGTGTTTGAATGTGTTTGGCGGGCCGAATTGAAAGTGAAAGTGTTTTTTGGAAACCGATCCCCGTACGCTTACACAGTGCGCCTGAACCTCGAGAGGTTCATTTTCATACTGGGCATGCGTACAGGGAAATTTCAGGGATTCCCGTGCGCCTTGTCAGTACGCCGAGAAAATCTTGGTAAATACCAAGCGGCGTACCCGTGATTGCGCTGCGTGACGCGGCGCACGGGAATCTCCGAACGGTTTTCAGCCTGCGCTGACCATGAAGGGGAACTCCGCGCCAAATTTCAAACTTGAAATCGGCGCGGGTCCCCCTCCTTGGTCTGGAACGCGAGGGGTTAAACCCGCGCCGAAAATCGGCACGGGGTTCCCCCCCAGATCCAAACCAAGCCCTCATCCCAGGCACGCAGTCTGGCCCGGACAGGAATGGGGGTGGGGACGAGCGAGCGCCCCCCCCCTCCTGAGCCGTACCAGACCGCATGCCCTCAACATGGGGGAGTGTGTGCTGTGGAGGAGGGGGCACTGCCCCCCCACCACACAGCACTCTTGTCCCCATGTCGATAGGGACAAGAGCCTCTTCCCGACAACCCTTGCCATTGGTTGTCGTGGTATGCGGGCGGGGGCTAATTGGAATCTGCGAGTCCCCTTTAATAAGGGGGCCCCCAGATGCCGGCCCCCCACCCTATGTGAATGAGTATGGGGTACATTGTACCTCTACCCATTCACCTGGGGAAAATGTAAAGTTAAAAAACACACCACACAGAATAAAATAATTTATTAGTCAGCTTCGGGGCCCCCCCTTTCTTCTTTAGCTCTTTTTGAAGGGGGGGGTTTCTTCTCTCCCGATCTTCCGCCGGGACCCTGGGCTTCGGCGATTTCTGCCGGGGGAGGGCGCCATCCCTCGGTCCTCTCCGAAGCCTTCCGCCGGGGGCCCCCACCCCATTTAAGCTCTTTTACATTAGGGGGGGGGCATTCGGACTTCGGCGACTTCTGCCGGGGGATGGCGCCTATCCCCCGGTCTTTCCGGTGCCTTCCGCCAGGGCTCCGGTCTTGTTCCTCGTCTTCTGCAGGGGGTGCGCCAACTCCCCGGTCTTTTCTCTGCTGTCTTCCCTCTTCTGCCTGTCTCCTCCGGGGGACAGGGCTTTCTTTCCGCTTCTTTCTTCTCTGTTCCATCTTCTGCCTGTCTCCCCCGCGGAGCCAGGGCTTTCTTCTCTGTTCCCTCTTCTGCCTGTCTCCTCCGGGGGACAGGGCTTTCTTTCCGCTTCTTTCTTCTCTGTTCCATCTTCTGCCTGTCTCCCCCGCGGAGCCAGGCAGGGCTTTCTTCTCTGTTCCCTCTTCTGCCTGTCTCCCCTGCGGAGCCAGGGCTTTCTTTCCGCTTTCTTTCCTGTTCCCTCTTCTGCCTGGCTCCTCCGGGAGCTCAGGGCTTGTCTGCGCTGTGTTCTTCCTTCTCTTCCATTCGATGTTGACACGACGACGTTCCGCGCTGACATGCCGTGTGAGCGGCGGGCATCGACTTATATAGGGCAATGCCACCATGTGACCTCAACCCATGTGACATCACATTCCCTGGGCATGATGGGAATGTGATGTCACATGGGCTGAGGTCACATGGTGGCATTGCCCTATATAAGTCGATGCCCGCCGCTCAGACGGCATTCCAGCGCCGGACCTCGTCGTGTCAACATCGAATGGAAGAGAAGGAAGAACACAGCGGAGACAAGCCCTGAGCTCCCGGAAGAGACAGGCAGAAGCGGAAGGCACCGCAGAAGCCCGGAGGGTGGCGCCCTCCGGCGGAAAACAACGAAGCCCGGAGCCCTCCCCCATAGGCAAAGAGGAGCCTCCTGGTGAAGGGGGCTCCGGCAGAAAACAGCACAGGGGGGGCTACAGAACCCCCCCCCGCAGAAAACGACAAAGCACTGAGCCCTCCCCCATAGGCAAGGAGGAGCCTCCTGGTGAAGGGGGCTCCGGCAGAAAACAGCACAGGGGGGGCTACAGAACCCCCCCCCGCAGAAATTGACGAAGCCCGGAGCCCTCCCCCATAGGCAAGGAGCCTCATGGTGAAGGGGGCTCCGGCAGAAAACGGCGTAGAAGACGGGGGGAGGGTAGGTGCACCCCCCGCAGAAACCGACGAAGCCCGGGACCCTCCCCCATAAGCAAGGAGCTTCATGGTGAAGGGGGTCCCGGCGGAAGACGGCGCAGAAGAGGGGGGGTAGGTGCACCCCCCCAGAAACCGACGAAGCCCGGGACCCTCCCCCATAAGCAAGGAGCTTCATGGTGAAGGGGGTCCCGGCAGAAGACGGGGGGGTAGGTGCACCCCCTGCAAAAACCGACGAAGCCCGGGACCCTCCCCCATAAGCAAGGAGCTTCATGGTGAAGGGGGTCCCGGCGGAAGACGGCGAAGCCCGGGGCCTAATGGGGTGGTGGTGGGGGGCCCCGGCAGAAGACCCCCAGCTGACTAATAAATAAATTTTTAAATGTGTGTGGTGTATTATTTTTTTTACATTTTTTTCCCCAGGTGAATGGGTAGGGGTACAATGTACCCCATACTCATTCACATAGGGTGGGGGGCCGGAATCTGGGGGCCACCTTATTAAAGGGGGCTCTCAGATTCTGATAAGCCCCCCGCCCGCCCGCATACCCCGACAACCAACGGCCAGGGTTGTCGGGAAGAGGCTCTTGTCCCTATCGACATGGGGACAAGAGTGCTGTGTGGTGGGGGGGCAGTGCCCCCTCCCCCACAGCACACACTCCCCCATGTTGAGGGCATGCGGTCTGGTACGGCTCAGGAGGGGGGGCGCTCGCTCGTCCCCACCCCCATTCCTGTCCGGGCCAGACTGCTTGCCTGGGATGAGGGCTTGGTCTGGATCTGGAGGGGGACCCCACGCTGGTTTTCGGCATGGGTTTAACCCCTCACGTTCCGGACCAAGCCGAAGAGCCTAATGTACCCCTGGAGGGGGACCCACGCCGGTTTCTTGTTTGAAATTTGGTGCGGAGTTCCCCTTTATCCCGGTCCTGTCAGGGGGGGAAATGCCTGATCGTCTGTTCATACAATGTATGAACAGCGATCTGTCATTTCCCCTAGTCAGTCCCACCCCCCCTTACAGTTAGAACACACCCAGGGAACATAATTAACCCCTCTCTCGCCCCTAGTGTTAACCCCTTTCCTTGCCAGTGACATTTTCATAGTAAGAAATGCATTTTTAGAACATTGGTCGCTAGAAAAATGCCAATGGTCCCAAAAATGTGTCCGCCATAATGTCGCAGTACCGATAAAAATCGCTGATCGCCGCCATTACTAGTAAAAAAATATATAATAAAAAAGCCATAAAACTAAACACTATTTTGTAGACGCTATAACTTTTGCGCAAACCAATCAAACGCTTATTGTGTATTTTTGGAACCAAAAATATGTCGAAGAATACGTATCGGCCTAAACTGAGGGAAAAAAAATATTATTTTTAGATAATTTTGGGGATATTTATTATAGCAAACAGTAAAAATTATTTTTTTTGGTTAAAAAAAAATGTCGCTCTATTTTGGTTTATAGCAAAAAACATTTTTTAAAAAGGCAGAGGTGATCAAATACCACCAAACAAAATTATCTATTTGTGGTAAAAAAAAGGACGACAATTTTGATTGGGAACCACGTCGCACGACCGCGCAATTGTCAGTTAAAACGACGCAGTGCCGAATCACAAAAACTGGCCCGGTCATTGACCAGTAATATGGTCTGGGGCTCAAGTGGTTAAAAATTAACAAAACACTAAAGTTAGCCCAATTTTTGGTGATAATGTGAAAGATGATGTTACACCGAGTAAATAGATACCTAACATGTCACGCACGCATCAATACCTCACATGTGTGGTTTGAACAATGTATACATATGTGGGCGGGACTGATGCGTGTGTTAGAGCGAGAGCAATACTTTTAGCACTAGACCTTCTTTGCAGCTATAAACTGGTAACCTGAAAAAAAAAAAAAGTCGCCTATGGGGATTTTTAAGTACTGAAGTTTGGCGCCATTCCATGAGTGTTTGCAATATTAAAGCGTGACATGTTAGGTACCGTGTTTCCCCAAAAATAAGTCCGGGTCTTATATTAATTTTGGCAACAAATGACACAGTAGGGCTTATTTTCGGGGTAGGTCTTACCATGTAATGTGCTTACTTTTCTCTCCCTCTCTCTCCCTGCCTGACAGGAATCCCCAGTGTAAATGGAGTTAAAATGTTTGTAAAATCCTATAATCCATTCTATTACAGTAGTATATAATGTATAATGTGTGTGTTTCTGTAATAGAATTGTGCCAAATACCTTCGTTCAGCGCTTCTGTGACCCGCTCTCTTCCCCGCAATTATATTACAGAAACACACACATTGTACATTATATACTACTGTAATAGTATGGATTATAGAATGTTACAAACATTTCAAACTAAGGCCTTTTTTCGGGGTAGGGCTTATATTGCAGCCCTCCTGGAAAATAACGCTAGGTCTTATTTTCGGGGTAGGTCTTATTTTCGGGGAAACACGGTATCTACTGTATTTACTCGGTGTAACATCATCTTTCACATTATCACCAAAAATTGGGCTAACTTTAGTGTTTTGTTAATTTTTAACCACTTGAGCCCCAGACCATATTACTGGTCAATGACCGGGCCAGTTTTTGTGATTCGGCACTGCGTCGTTTTAACTGACAATTGCGCGGTCGTGCGACGTGGTTCCCAATCAAAATTGTCGTCCTTTTTTTTCCCACAAATAGATTATTTTTTTTGGTGGTATTTGATCACCTCTGCCTTTTTTTTATCTATCTTCTTTTTTTATAATAACATTTTTATTAATCATTTTTTAAACAAAGGCAAAGACTTTTCAACATAGAAAAACAAACACATTCTTACATTAACCCTCATACAACATCATACACATGGTCTCCTTATAATCCCTTATATATACTAATCTATGCTAATCTATGGTTGCTCTTTTCCAAAAGTGCATGGTGCTTCCTCCTAACCTCTTCTGCCCTTCTTTGGGGTATTCCCCCATATTCACTTTAATGACTCTCTGGGATAAGTGCCTGTAGATACAGAAAGGCTCCGGGTACAGAAACTAATAGAGATGAGAGTATGGAGGAAGGTGTGGAGAGAAAGAGAAGAAAGAGAAGGAAAAAAATAAATACAAAAAAAATAAAATAAAAAAGGGGGTGAAAAAATTATTATATTATAACCTTCCTATTTTTAAAACTGAAAGGTTCTGAAATATTGTGAGTAAAAGGGCATTCTACCACCCTCTCCGTCCTCTTAATGTAAGAGAACAGGGGGGAGAGGGGAAAAAATAAAAATAAGTAAATAAATAAATAAATAAAAAAAAATAAAAAAGAGGGACACCCGTGTGAGCTATCTTATGACCTTCATATTTCAAAGTTGAAGGATTCTAAAGTATTTAAAACTTTCAATTCTACCATCCCCATCCTTTTGAGATGAGAGAGAGAAGAAAAAAAAAAAAAAAAGGAACCCCCGTGATAGCTAAAAGTTTAATTTAAAAAATTATAATTATGACCTTCATATTTCAAAATTGAAGGATTCTAGTATTTGAAGGTTAAAGGGGATTCTACCATCCCCGTCCTCTTGAAGTGGAAAGAAAAAAAAAAAAAAAGGAGGGGGAGGGGAAAAAAATACCAAATATTAATATTTCTACCTCAAGTATTATCGGTCTAACTAAATCATTCCAGTAGTGAGGGGCACCCATGTGATATACTTATTAAGTTTAGGATTTCTATTCTAACCTAACTTTCTTCATTTCTAGATGAAGGATTCAAAATAATGTGGGGAAAAAAATAAATAAAAAATTACTCGTGTGTGAAAAGATTACACTCTAGCCTTCATATTCAAAGACTGAAGGATTTTAAGGTATTTCTGCCATCCCCGCCTCTCAAGGTGGGGGAGCGTGAGAGAAAAAAGAAAAAAGAAAGACAAAAAAAAAAGGGAAAAGAGAAAAAGGGGGCAGGGGGGGTGATCCGGCGAGACCTCACAGCTCCACCTCCTCCTCCCGCTCCCCCTCCGTCCCCCTCACTTCCCTAAACCTCCTCCATCTCTCCCACAACTCCTCGTGTCTCATCCTGGAGTTCCAATGGAACGACCATAGTTCCTCCATCCCTCTAACTCTATCCATCTCACGGAGCCATTCCTCTACGGTAGGTGCCTCTTTTTTCTTCCAATTCCTGGGGATAAGTGCCTTAGCTCCATTTAATAAATATGGGACCAATGAGCCTCTATATCTTTTCCTTGTCATCCCCGTATTATGAAATAGACATTCCCAGGGATCTTGTTTCACCTCATGTCCACATATCCTCTTTATCTGTGCCAGTACTTCCTTCCAATATTCTTGTATCCGGGGGCATTGCCACCATATGTGAGCATGGGATCCCTCCCTCCCGCACTCCCTCCAGCACAAGGGTGACATCCCGCTATCTATTCTGTGCATTTTCGTTGGGACATAGTACCATTTACAGAGAAGCTTATAATTCATTTCCTTGATCTTAACGTCCATTGACGTAGAGTGGACATATTCCAGTACCTTCCTTTTTTTTTCCATACCTATTGTTTGATTCAATTCTACTTCCCAACTTTCAACCATTTTTAATGCCTCTAGCTTTCCATTAGGTGTCAGTATCTTATAGATGTTAGAAAGTCCCTGCTTTCCTATTCCTCCCCGGAGTGTACATTTTTCCCATTGGTTTAAATCATTAGGGGCTCGTAATGGCTTTGGCAGGGTAGATATAAAATGTTTGACTTGTCTGTATCTCCAGGTATCTCCTGGAAATACTCCATATCTTTCTCGAAGTTCCGAAACAGAGCATAGAACCTCACCCTTCATCAAATCCATCAATTTTAATGTTTCTAAGGTTCCCCACCTGAGATATATGCCTCCCTCTCTCCCTGGCTTAAAGTAATCTGTACCCGTAAGAGGCATCAGTGGACTATTATATGGCCATTTTTCCCTTTTACATATTCTGTCATAAATTTTATACGTTTCTTTTGTAATTGTAGGGATATCGTGGGGTAGTCCTCTGCATTGCTTCGGGACCCATATTCTTCCTCCTAGGTTGTCAACACTCAGGCTTTCCTCTACTTCTACCCATTTCTTTTTTTCCCTTCCATCTCTCAGGAACCAATCCGTCATCCTCCTTAAAACTGAGGCCTCGTAGTACCTTTTGAAGTCGGGCAATTGGAGTCCTCCTTCCTGTCTAGGTCTAATTAGAGTTTTTACTGCTATACGTGATTTCCTTTCCCTCCATATAAATCCCACCATTATCTTTCCCAATATTCTAAAAAGGCTTCTGGAATTTTGGTCGGGAGGGTCTGGAAAACATATAGAACTTTAGGTAATATCATAATTTTTATTGTATTTATTCTTCCTACCCAGGATACTCTGCTTACGATATAACCTTTTAAGTCTGATTTTAATTTATTTAATAAAAGTATATAATTATCCTCATATAGGTACCTTTCTGTAGTGGATAGGAGGACGCCCAGATACCTCATTCTCCTTTGCTTCCATTTGAATGAATATAAAGCTTCAAGATCTCCGCGTTCTCTATGACCCACCGATATGCTCAGAATCTCTGTTTTCTCTTGATTAATTCTTAAATTTGAGATCTCGCCATATCTCTCATATTCGGCCATTATCCTCGGAAGCGTTTCCCTCGGATTAGATACATACAGCATCATGTCATCCGCAAACGCAGAGATCTTGTGCTCCCTACCTCCCACTTCTATCCCCTCTATCTCCTGATTCATCCTTATTGTCTCCATTAACGGCTCCAGTGTCAGGACAAACAGAAGGGGAGAAAGCGGGCATCCCTGGCGGGTCCCGTTGTAAAGTGGGAATCTATCTGACAAAGTGCCATTCACCCTCACCTGGGCCGAGGGACTGGAGTATAATGCCTCTATCCACCTAAGCATGTTTGGGCCTAGTCCGGCATGTGACAGGGTGGCTAGCAAAAATTCCCAGTCCACCCTGTCAAACGCCTTTTCGGCATCCAATGACATAAACAGTACTGACTCTTTGCTTTTTTTGGCCTTTTGTATCAAAAATAAAGTTCTCAGGATATTATCCCTCGTTTCCCTTCCCGGTACAAATCCCGCCTGGTCATTCTCTATCAATCCTGGTAAGAGAGGTCTTATTCTCTAAGCCAGGATTTTTGAGTAGATTTTAATATCCACATTGATCAGGGATATGGGCCTATAACTTGCACATAGTGAGGGATCCTTGTCTTCTTTCCCAATCAGGGTTATGTGGGCTCCTAAAGCCTCTTTGCGTATTCTCATGCCTCCCCCAATGGAATTCATATACTTCTGGAAGAAAGGCACCAGAATCTCTCCAAATCTTTTATAATAGGCTGATGTGTACCCGTCTGGACTTTTTCCCATCTTAATGTTCCTTATAGTTTGACTTATTTCGTCTTTTGTAATTTCCCTTTCCAAGTTACTCATTACTTCCTCCGATAGGCCCGGGGTCTTTACTTTTTCTAAATATTGTTTAATTTTCATTCTCTTATTCTGGGTTTCTATTATACCTTGTTTTGAATTAACCTTGTATAGATTTTGATAGTACTCCTGAAATATGTTAGTTATTTCCTTCGTAGAGTGTCTCAGTTCTCCCTTTTTATCTTTTATCTTTGAGATGAAATTTTGTGAGTTTCTTGGCTTGATAGTCCTTGCCAAGAATCTCCCTGGGTTCTTCCCCATAGCATAGAAATTATTGTTCATTTTATTGAATACCCATTTAGTTTCCTGTTGTAATAGATTACATAGGTCCTCTCTCTTCCTTGTTAATGATTTATATACCTCACCTTCCTGTGATCTTTTATGTCGCTGTTCTAGGCTCCAAATTTCTTCTAATAACCCTTGCTTCTGAGCCTGCCTAATTTTCTTTCTTTTTACTTTTTCAGCTATTAACCTCCCTCTCATGAATACCTTGTGTGTTTCCCATAGCGTTGAGGGGGCCACATTTTCTATGTCGTTCTCCTGAAAGAATAGGCACATATCCCTGTCTAGATTATCGGCTATCTTGATATTGTTTAGGAGAGATTCATCTATTCTCCATGCTTTCTGCTCCAGCGGGACTTCCCCCACATCTAGGGACATCACCACTGGGGCATGATCTGACAACGTTATAGATTTTATGTCCACACTTCTCAACCCTTCCAGTAGCCGATGATCTAGAATGATATGATCAATTCTTGAGTATGACCTGTGGACTGATGAAAAATATGTAAAATCTTTCTCTCTTGGGTGTAAAATTCTCCAGGCTTCTACTAATTGCATTTGGTGAAGTTTATGTTTAATTGCCCTTAGATATTTTCCCTCTGACCTCAATGAAACCGGTTGGGTATCCAGAGATGGATCGAAGACGAAATTAAAATCTCCTGTAAGGATCACCTTACCATCTCTGAATCTTTCTAATTTGTTTAGAATTTTCTTTAAGTATGCTGCCGATCTCACGTTAGGGCAGTACACATTTGCTAATGTATATTTCAGGTTAAACATAGAACCTTTAATGAATAGGTATCTTCCCTCTGGGTCAGTTTCTATAGCTTCTGGGATAAAGTGTGTGTTTCTATCAAATCCGATTGCGGAACCTTTTGACCTTTTATTCGGGGAGTAACTATGATACCAATTAGGGAACTCTTTTGATTTTAGTCTTGCCTTAGATGTTATTTTTAAATGAGTTTCTTGTAGGAACACTATATTAACTGAGAGTCTCCTCATATCCTGCAGTATCTGATATCGCTTATTTGGGTTGTTTAGACCCCGTACATTGTACGTAGCAATTTTTAATGCAGCCATTTTGTATCCTTCTTTGAATCAGACTCCTGCATGACAGAGGGGAGCTTCCCGGTCATTTCTGAGACCACCAATCTTAACCAGCATAGCCAAATCACAATCAAACTACTTAGAGACCACATATACCACATATACCCCCTCCCTCCCCCCACCCCCACTCACATTGTACCACAATGTTTAGACTCCCTCGATCTACGCCCATCCAGGCGACTTGCCGAGCGGGCCTTCCTTGGGGCCTTTAATATGTCCCCCCCTACTCCGGTTTCCATCCCTCAAATTAAGGACAGCTCCCGGATTTAAGGGGGGGGGCACATTTACTCCATGCCTCCTCTCCCCCTTAGACCTGACTAAGCCTGCTTACCACTTGATACTTCCCGCCTCTTCCCCCGCTATTCCCCTCCTCCCAGCCCCCTCTGGAGGCAAGAAGGAAGGGAAGAGCCGGAAAGAAGGAAAAAGAGAAAAAAAAAAAAGGAACCAAATCAGCAGAAAATGGCACCCTTCAAAAAAAAAAAAAAGAAAAGGGAGAGAGACAAAAAAGAAAATAGTCTCTCAGTTTCTTCAATTTCTTATAGCCCATTCCTTCATATAGCTCAAGTCCATTCTGGGCTCTAAGCTCTTTTCCAATCTTAGTCCTTCCACCTCTTCCAGACCGGAGGTCTCCTTTCCCAATTATCAACCTTTATACTTAATTTATTGCAAAATTCCTCTACATCTTCAGGGAACCGAATGTATGCCGACACCTGATTTTTGGCCGACAAACATGCAGGAAAACCCCATCTATAGATAATGTTTTTTTCCCGGAGATGGATTGTCAACGGGTTTAGTGCCCTTTTCCGGGCCAAAGTTTCTGGGGATAAACCTCTGCCTTTTTTAAAAAAAATTTTTGCTATAAACCAAAATAGAGTGACATTTTTTTTAACCAAAAAAAATCATTTTTACTGTTTGCTATAATAAATATCCCCAAAATTATCTAAAAATAATCTTTTTTTTCCCTTAATTATTATTATTTAGTTTTGTTACGTAATAATTCACTAAGACCTCCCCTTCAGGCTGGAAAGCATGAGTTCAGGGGGAAAAAAAAAAAAAGCTCTCATGCCATTGCAGCTTTGTTCCTACATGTGTGATGAACTGAGTCTGCTCAGACACTTAGAAAAAAATTTCCTTTCTTTTTAAAAGGTGAAAATCACTTGGATGCTCATAGAGCTTGGCTGGGTTATTACCAGGTGTAAGCACTGACAAGCTCACCCAAACTAGAGACTGAAATTTGTTCATGTGATTTCAATTGCTTCATTACTAGCACATGTTATAAAAAGCGTGGATCGATCAGTCCTCAGCTGCCCTCATAGGGGCAGGCAGGCATGCTGTTGCTAAACAGAAATGTGGTTTGGAACATGTTTATTTTTATTTTGCCAATGTTTTTTGTTTATTTTTAAATGATGTTCACTTTGATGTATTTGTCTCTGCTGCCTTTTGATAAAATTTTCTGAAGATGTTGGGACGGTTAACCTATGTTTATTTTGATTTTTGAAATGTATTTTTGTTTGTGTGTTTGTGTTTGTTTGTTTGTTTGTTTGTGTTTTTTTGCTTTCCTTGTTTTGTTGACCAATAAAAATTACTTTAAAATTTTGAAGTTTTGTTTTTTGTTACTTTTTCATGCTACATATTTTGACAGCTGCAGCTGAAATAGGTTTGGGCCTAACAAATTAGGTGTGATTTTTGTCTAAGCGTCTTTCCTGGTGTGTAATCATGAAATGTTTGCCATGTTTATTCTCCATGAATTTAAAGACAAAGTGGTAAGTATTTTCTTTTTACTGCAGTGGTCTTCAGCCCTCAAGTACCCCCGACAGGACATGTTTTGTGGATTTCTCTTATCAAGAATTGCTGTCCAGACTGTCTTTTAAAGCACATGTGCAAGATGAAGGAAAACCTGCAAACATGGCCTGTGGGGGGCTATTGGTGGACAGGCTTGAAGTGCTGATTTACAGCACTGTGTAGCGCAAGGCAATCCTATTCTAATTGTGGGTGTTTGAGGGAAGCCAAGTGAGTGTTAGAACCCCTGCTTGTGTTTTTTTTGGGTTGAGCTTTGTGTCCCTTTTCTTAAAATTGGCTTCACTTCCTGTCACACAGCTGAACAGGAAGTGAGGTTAAAACCCTACCAGTGTCTTTTCTTGGGGACACAGGTCAATCTAACTAGTGTCCCCATTAAGCAAATTACACTCCAGCACTGCTGTGTACACCCCAAATCATCTTCAAACTACGGCCCTCCAGTTGTTCAGGAACTACAATTCCCATCATGCCTAGTCATGTCTGTGAATGTCAGTGCATTACAAGGCCTCATGGGATGTGTAGTTCTACAACAGCTGGAGGGCCGTCGTTTGAGGATCCCTGCCCCAAATGATTATTTAGTTTGGGGTTTAGTAAAGGCAAAGCCACTCTGCAGTACAAGCGTAGTGGCTGAAAATCAGAGAGGAAGCACTGATGGTTTTAACATCCAATCCTGTAGAAGCAAAGTTGTTTTGTTTTCTTCCTTGCTTGTCCACTTGTAGTGCAAAGTGGATTTGCCTTTAGTAAATGGACCCCAAAGTCCAAGATCCCTAATAATTTGGGGTGTACACAGCAAAATGCTAGAGTGCAATTTACATAATGGGAAACTATTTAGATTGATCTCTGTGTCCCCAAGAAAAGATATTAGTAAGGATTTACCTCACTTCCTGTTTGGCTATGTGACAGGAAGTGAATGAATTTGAATTAGAAAGGGTGAAGACACCTCACAAATGTTGTCACTATCAGGGGTGCAGATAAATACAAAAATATTAATTTGCAAATAAGTATTAACATTGGGTGGTGTTTGTGGGGGGCCCTAACACACACATTCATACATATTAGCAACGCTGTATCCTGGCCTATTGGCATGGTTATATTTTCTTAGGCCTCTCAATAAAACTCTCTGAAATTTGTGCTTAAACTAGAACTATAATCAACACTTTTTATTTTCTTTACATTTGGATAGAGTGAGGGAGGGTTATAGGCCCTGTCAGTTTATTTTGTATTATCTGTGTCCAATTGGGGAGATTTGCCTTCACTTCCTGCCCCATAGCCAAACAGGAAGTGAGAGAAAAACTATGCAAATTAAGGGAATCCAGTAACCCCCCTCCCCCCAGAACTAGTATGTGGGTCCCCTGAAAATTCCTGGGCGGGTCATACAAAAACAGGGTGTGGCCCTGACAGGAAGGGGTGGATAATTTTTCTATTAGGAGGTGCAGAAATGTAGTCAGGCCTAGGGCAGCACAAAACCTAAATATACTACTGCATATTAGGGCTTATTTAGACAGGATCCGATTTACAGCATGTTTTTATAGTGTGGGGGGAAACCCACGCAGGCACAGGGAGAACATGCAAACTCCAGGCAGATGAAGTCACAGGCGGGATTCGAACCAGCGACCCTTTTGCTGCTAGGTCAAAGTGCTATACACTACATCACTGTGCTGAACGAACATGATTGCAGCTGAAAGCATGAGATCTTTTTTTTTTTCCCAATACCATGCTTTCCAGCCTTATTGACCCCGCCTCTCTACATAAAGAGGACCTGTCACACACTAGTCCTATTACAAGGGATGTTTACATTCCTTGTAATAGGAAGAAAAGTGATCCAAAATAAAAAAAAGTGACAAAAAAGTGCAAGAAGAAAAATATGAGGTAAAAAATAATAAATAAATAAATAAAACGTCCCTGTCCCTAGAAGCTCGCACTCAGAAGCGAATATGCATGTAAGTCCCGCCCACATATGTAAACACCATTCAAACCACACATGTGAGGTATTGACGCATGCGTTAGAGCGAGAGCAATAATTCTAGCCCTAGACCTCCTCTGTAACTCTGAACTGGTCACCTGTAAAAAAAATCAAGAATCGCCTATGGATATTTTTATGTCCCGAAGTTTGGCGCCATTCCCTGAGTGTGTACAATATTAAAGCGTGACAAGTTAGGTATCTATTTACTCGGTGTAACATCATCTTTCACATTATCCATAAAAATTGGGCTAACTTTACTGTTTTGTTATTTTTTAATTCATGAACCGTGTTTTTTTTTGGGACAAAAAAAAAGGCGTTAGAAAAATTATTGCGCAAATACCGTTGGAAATCAAATAAAAAATGACCGCCACTTTATTCCCTAGGGTGTCTGCTAAAAAATTATAGATAATGTTTGGGGGTCCTGAGTAATTTCCCAGGAACAAAATATAATTTTTACATGAAGAAGAGAAGTGCCAGAATAGGCGCGGTATGGAAGTGGTTAAAGTGAAATAATAAAAGTGAAATATTCCTTTAAATTTCATACAGGGGGGGAGGGGGTTTACACGCATGTTTCCCGTCCTTAGAACTGTCCCTGTACAAGATGTCATTTCTGAAGTGAAATAAAAAGTAATTTTAAAGTACTCATGGCTATAAAGAATACAGTCATTGCTCATTAAAACTAAAAAAAAAAAAAAAAAATGTATGGGGGTCCCCCCAAATTAAATTACCAGGCCCTTCAGGTCTGGAATGGATATTAAGGGGAACCCCGCCGTAAAAACAAAAAAAAAATGGCGTGGGGTCCCCCCAAATATCCATACCAGGCCCTTCAGGTCTGGTGTGGATTTTAAGGGGAACTCCACCCCAAATTTAAAAAAAAAATGGCGTGGAGTCCCCCTAAAAATCCACACCAGACCCTTATCCGAGCACGTTAACCTGGCCGGCCGCAGAAAAGAGGGGGGACAGAGTGCGCCCCCCTCTCATGAACCGCACCAGGCCACATGCCCTCAACATGGGGAGGATGTCCCCATGTTGATGGGGACAAGGGCCTCATCCCCACAACCCTTGCCCGGTGGTTGTGGGGGTCTGCGGGCGGGGGGCTTATCAGAATCTGGAAGACCCCTTTAACAAAGGGGACCCCCAGATCCCGGCCCCCCCTATGTGAAATGGTAATGGGGTACATTGTACCTCTACCATTTCACCCAAAAAAAATGTGACAAAAGTGTTAAAAATGACAGTAGCCGGTTTTTGACAAATCTTTTAATAAAATCTTCTTTCCGCGGTTTTTCTTCTTCTTTCATTCGGGTTTCTTCCTCTGCTTCTTTCTTGGGTCTTCTCGTCCACATCTTGCCCAACGTCTCCCATCTTCTTCTCTGTCCGTCGACCTTCTCGTCCTGCATCTTCTTGATCTTCTGGGCGCTGAGCTTGAAATTGAAGAGCCCGCTGTGTTCCCGCTCCTGGGACCCGCCCCCCTCTGATGCCACAGGTTAACTCATATGAAAGTCCGCGTGTGGCATATGTGCGTCAGAAGGGGGCGGGGTCACAGAGCGTCACACGGCGGGAACTTCAATTGGAAGCTCGTCCGCATAGTGCGGCGGCTTCTTCTCCGGACGGCGCGCTTGAAATTGAATTCCCCTGCCGTGTGAAGCTCTGTGACCCCGCCCCCCTCTGACGCACATGACCCTCTAAGGAGTTTACTTGTGGCGTCAGAGGGGGGCGGGTCCCAGGAGTGGCACACGGCGGCCAATTCAAATTCAAGCGCTGCGTCCGGGGAAGAAAAAGAGGTGGACGAGAAGGCTGGCGGAGCGAGAAGAAGACAGGAGAAGACACCGGGCAAGATGCGGACGAGAAGGCTGAAGGACAGAGAAGACAGGAGAAGACACCGGGCAAGATGTGGACGAGAAGGCTGAAGGACGGAGAAGACAGGAGAAGACACCGAGCAAGATGTGGACGAGAAGGCTGAAGGACGGACGGAGAAGATAGGAGGAGACGTCGGGCAAGATGTGGACGAGAAGACCCAAGAAAGAAGCAGAGGAAGAAACCCGAATGAAAGAAGAAAAGAAGATTTTATTAAACGATTTGTCAAAAACCGGCTACTGTCATTTTTAACACTTTGACATTTTTTTTGGGGTGAAATGGTAGAGGTACAATGTACCCCATTACCATTTCACATAGGGGGGGGCCAGGATCTGGGGGTCCCCTTTGTTAAAGGGGTCTTCCAGATTCTGATAATCCCCCCACCCGCAGACCCCCACAACCACTGGGCAAGGGTTGTGGGGATGAGGCCCTTGTCCCCATCAACATGTTGAGGGCATGTGGCCTGGTGCGGTTCAGGAGAGAGGGGGGGCCGCACTCTGTATCCCCCTCTTTTCTGCGGCCGGCCAGGTTAACGTGCTCGGATAAGGGTCTGGTGTGGATTTTTAGGGGGACTCCACACCATTATTTTTTTAAATTTGGGGTGGAGTTCCCCTTAAGAACCACACCAGACCTGAAGGGCCTGGTATGGATATTTGCGGGGAACCCACGACATTTTTTTTTTTTCACGGCGGGGTCCCCCTTAATATCCATTCCAGACCTGAAGGGCCTGGTAATTTAATTTGGGGGAACCCCTACACATTTTTTGTTTTTGTTTTATGAATGAATCATCTCTGAACCGCGTGTGAATTTTAAATGACTTTTTTCCTTCAGAATGTCATTTTGTGCACGGACAGTTCTAAGTGCGGGAAAAATGTGCTATTCCACATGCTGACATTACACCCCCCCTAGCACCGCATACTAGCTCATTATGAAATACTTACCTCGGAACGAGGTGAAGAAACCTTACCTGGTCCACGCCGAGCGAGATGTCATCTTGACTCGGCGTGTCTTCCGGGTATCGCCGCTCCATGCGCGCGGGAGACTTCAATCCGGCAAGGTCCGGCGGCCGCCGGCCCTTTAGCCGAGGATCCCCGCTGCGCATGCGCCGCTGCAATCAGCGGCGCATTGCGAGCGGAATATCTCCTAAACCATAGCGGTTTAGGAGATATTCTTTATACCTACAGGTAAGCCTTATTATAGGCTTACCTGTAGGTAAAAGTTTAAAAAAAGCCTATACAACCACTTTAAGAGATTTAACTATAATTCTATGACTATATGGAACTCTGGTTCAGCCATGTCTTAAAGAGGAACTGCAGTCTGCTCACATAATTTGTAATAAGCACATCTTTGCCATTCTGAAGCTTTCCTCCAACCACTTTGCATAATATTTTATTTATATATACTGTGATTCTGTACTTGCCAAATATGCTGCAGAAATCTCCCCCCACTGAGTCTGACTGCAACTATTTTAACTTTGGCAGCTGAAGCTGCTGCCTGTTCACTTCCTGGATTTACACAGACACACAGAGGCACACCTCCAGCTTTGCAGCTCTCATTGGCCCTCTTATGACTCACCCCCCTCCCGGCAAACTCTCAC
Source organism: Rana temporaria (assembly GCF_905171775.1). Taxonomy (NCBI): domain Eukaryota; kingdom Metazoa; phylum Chordata; class Amphibia; order Anura; family Ranidae; genus Rana; species Rana temporaria. The sequence continues at coordinate 342,761,488 of NC_053490.1, forward strand.
GAGAGTGACAGAGAGAGCTGTGCATGATGTCATAGCCTAGGCTTTTTACCAGACAAGAAACAGGAAGTGGGCTGTATAAGGTATTTACTAGCAAAAAAAAAGTTTCACTATCCTAAGTTAAAACAACAAGGGCAGAGGATTTAATAGATGGAAAGTTGAAAAAATGACTGAAGTTCCACTTTATGTATGCCCTTCAGATCTAGTTAACAATCATGAGGAAAGATGTCCTTGAACTCCTTGAACTGGAGTGAGTCCAGAGAAGGGCAACAAAGCTAATAAGAGGGATGGAGGACCGTTTTAATAAACCTATAGCTGGCTGTAAGAGGTTAAAAATCCAACCAAAATGATACTCCATTATACTCCACCTATTTGCACACTGCTGTTACACAGCTTTCTGCTGGCCTTTTTCGGGGATGTTCTGGTTTAGAAGAACTCACCATGGGTCTGGAATTAAAGACATCAAAAGAAAATGTCACATCTCCCATGTCAGAGAGTGGCAGCTGCAAGGGAGGGGAGGGAACGCCACCAACAGGGTGGGGGGAGTATTTTAATGGGAGCTCCAGCAGATCCTGGCTCCTATCCGCATCGAGTTGCCCCTCGGAGACGCGCATTCCCAAGGGAAACACCCGTGCAGGCGCGCTCCCGAGTCCTACTGCTGCGTATATTGATACAGACAGCAGGACTCGGCACCCCCCCCCCCCGTGTTACTGGATTTGATTTACAGCAGCGAGAGCCAATGGCTGCGCTGCTATAATCTATCCAGTGAGGACCCGAGACAGCTGCTGGAGCTGCTGTGCTTGTCCCCGTCGATGGAACAATCAGGTTCAGGTAAGTCAGTGATTCTCAACCGTTCTAGTGCCGTGACCCCTTGATAAAATTTCCCAAGTTGTGGGGACCCCTAACAGTAAAATTATTTTCGTAGTGTGGGTTGTTCGCACCCAAGGCAAGACAAGTAGTTTGCGCCCCTAACCCACGAGCATTTAGCGCTTCCCGAGACCCTTCCACTCGTACAGTGTTAAAACCATTATGGTAGATTTTAGGCTGTACCACTCTCTTTGTTCTCCTTTCTTTCCCTTTTATCTTTCTCTATCCTAAGTTCTTGTTTTTTTACCCCCCATCCCTCTCTAGCTGTCTTTCTTGCTCTTTCTCTCCCTTTTTATTTGTTCCTCCCCCTCTTTTCCTCTCCCTTTTATGTATTCTCTATTTTATTTCCTTCTCTTACTCCTTGGTGGGTAGGTGGGGGAGGTATGGGATGAGCAGCAGTGCTGGCGGGGGGGGGGGGGGGTGTTGGGATGAGTGGCAGTGCTGGTGGGGGGGGGGGGGTTGGGATGAGTGGCAGTGTTGCGGGGAGTTCTGATTGGCCAACTTAGAGGCTCCTGATCATGGTATATCTGCTGATCTGAGTACTGTAGTGGGGACTTTTAATGGCAACTATAATCACAGGTAGTGTTACTCACTGTCTCCGGCTTCATTGTGTCTCCGACTTTATGGTGTCTCGTAGCAGTGACACCTATGTCGAAATCAGGAGATAGGGTCTCCTCCGCCCCTCCCACTTCACATTCCTCACCAGTCAGCTGACCTCTAGTCTCTGCCCCCCAGCCATGCCGTGAACTGAATGGGCGGCTGCAAAAACAGTGAGTGGGCAGCCGCAAAAAGGCTGGGAGAGAGAGTGGTGCGGGCTTCGGTAACAGCCCAGGATCTGATAACCCCTGGCAGATCATCATTTGATCCCCGAGGGGGTCCCGACCCCCAGTTTGAGAACCACTGAGGTAAGTAAAAGTGGAGGTCTGGGGGGCTGCTGCACTACTGAGGGTTTACAACCCCTTTTAAGGGAGGATAGGATCAACATGTATAAATACATAAGTGGATCATATAGTGAACTTGCAGAAAGGTTTCTTTACAGTAAGAGCTGTAAAAATGTGGAATAGGCTCCCTTCAGAGGTGGTTCTGGTCAACTCAGTAGATTTCTTTAAAAAAGGCCTGGATTCTTTCCAAAATGTATATAATAAACTGGGTACTGACATTTTATAGGTAAAGTTGATCCAGGGAATACCTGATTGCCTCTCGGAGGATCAGGAAGGATTTTTTGTCCCCTGCTGGAGCAAATTGGATCATGCTTTGCTGTTTTCTCTTACCACCTTCCAGGACGGCACCCGAGAGATGATGGCTCCTCCTGCAGGAAACACAATCACATGACAGTTTAAAAGGCCCCGCCCTTCCCCTTGCTCCTCAGTATTGATTGTGTTTCTCCAACACAGCGACACGTTTGTTTTGTTTATGGAAACCTAGAGACCGGGGAGGGTCGAAGGTACCCCTGTGAGACAGGTTTTAAGGGAGGCCGGGGAGGGCTGAACTTACCTGTAGACTTCGGTCCAAACTCACAGGTCGCCCTATGGAAGCACCAGTGCTCTGAGCTGCGGGGAGGTGAGCCATCACTGCGTGCTATCGAATCCACCACCATTCGAATCGCCGTTTTCCCGGGTCTCCAGAAAACGCCGCGCTCCAGGCCTCATTCTGAGACAGGAACTGCATCACAGGAAGTGGGCGGTTCTGGACGGCGTAACCCGGAAGTTCCCAGTGGAGCGAGGAGACAGCGTGGGTGGTGGACGGGTCGGCTTGCGGTGACCAGTACAGGAGTACCGACAGCCAGGACCGAGTCACCCTCCTCATGGAAGAGGACGGAAAGACCGACACGACCGCTGGCAGATCCAGGTCGGGGGGCGGTAAGTACCAATCCCCCTGGAAAGGGAGGGGGGAAGTGGTGAGAGTTCCCAAACTTTTAGGGAACGACCGGAGCAGGATCTGGTCCCTTCTCGTCCACTTCCTCCCCTCCCCAGTACAGCCAGCAGTCTTGGGGGAAAAAAGACAATTTAAATGTATATTTCATGTCTTTCAGAAACCCCCAGCGGACCCCAGGAGGCCTCAGCTCAGTCTCCCTCCGCTACAGGGCATAGTTCCTCTAAAAAATGTGGGAATTGTAGAGAGAAGCTCCCCAAGTCCTACACAAAACCTTTCTGCTACAAATGTATTAATATACTGGCGGGAAAGGAGGCTGCTGCCATGATGAAGAGTTTTCTCTCATCCATGCAAACAGAAATGTTAGCAACAGTTAAAGCCTTTCGGGAGGCAGCCGGGCAGTCGGCACAGACTGAAACAGAGGAACTTACCCCTAAGGAAGGCACTTCTTCTCAGGAGACCCCCTTTTCTAAGGGCCCAAGTGTTTTCTTTACACCTTCACAAAATCCCCCTTTGGGGGAGGCAGATGGTGAAGAGAGTGAGGTAGCCAGTCTACCTAGGTCTAGGCACAGCTCAGGGGAGGTAGATGGAGACTCCATTAGTCAGTCTCAGGAGGACACACGTCCAAGAAAACACCTCTTTGCTGTAGAAGATCTAGAGAGTCTCCTCCAGGCTATCTACGCCACAGAGGAAATTCCTGAGACCCCTAAACCTACCTCAGCGCAGGATAAAGTTTATAGGGGCCTGAGTGACGCTCAATCTAAAGTATTCCCCCTGCACAAATCCCTCAAGGAGCTAGTCCTTCAGGAGTGGAGAGACCCTGAAAGGAGAATAATCAAACAAAAAACCTGGAAAAGAAGGTTCCCCTTCTCCCAGGAAGATGAGGAAGTCTTTTTTAAGCTTCCTAGACTTGATGCGGCTTTGTCGCAAGTCACTAAATTGTCTGATCTCTCCTTTGAGGATACAGGTAACATCAAGGATGTGATGGACCGTAGAGCAGAGTCTCTCCTTAGGAAAGCCTGGGAGGCCAATGCGGCAGCACTAAGCCCAGCCTTAGCAGCAGCATGTGTAGCTAGGAATACAGATGTTTGGGTAGAGACACTCACCGACCACCTCGCCCAGAATTCGGAGGCGGAGGAGGTAGTTGAGTCACTTACAGTGGTAAGGAAGGCGATTGCTTACCTAGCAGATGCAGCTACGGAATCTGCAAGGGCAGCAGCCAAGACAGCAGCCCTCATTAACTCTACTAGGAGGGCAGTTTGGATCAAGGCCTGGGAAGGAGATGCTACATCCAAGGGAAAACTCTGTGGCATCCCCTTTCAAGGTTCCCTGTTGTTTGGGAAAGACCTGGATGATGTCCTGGCTAGGTCATCAGAAAAAGGTAAAAAATTCCCAGTTAAACCCAAAAAAGAAGGTTTCAAGAAAACTTTTCGAGGCCCCCAGGGGCAGGGTAGACAGAAAGCCAAAAAGGAACCTTTTAGGCGTTGGAACTTTGGCAAAGGGAACAGGAAGAACAACCTCCTTTTCCCTCCTCCAAAACCCAGCGACAAACCGTCCAAGTGACGACGTAGTCAGAGTGGGGGGTCGACTATCTCAATTCCTCCCCCTATGGGAGAGAATTTCGAACAGTCATTACATCTGCCAAATGATTCAAAAAGGCTATCGCCTAGAATTTCTGGCTACACCCCCCACCATGATCACCATTACTCACCTTCCCAGGGATACCCTGAAAAGGTCTGCCCTCTTGGAGGGCATACAGGACTTAGCCAAACAACTAGTGGTAGTACCAGTACCAAAAGCTCAGCAGTACCAGGGATTTTATTCCCATATTTTCGTAGTACGAAAACCCTCCGGGAAATACCGTCTAATAGTAAACTTGAGAAACCTGAACAAGTTTCTGGAATACAAAAAGTTTACTATGGAAAGTATTTATTCGGTAAGAAAGAACCTCATGAAGGAGGCCTTCTTGGTGACCCTAGATCTCAAAGATGCCTATCTCCACGTGCCAATCCACGTGGATCACCAGGTATATCTGAGGTTTGCGGTCGTGGTGGAAGGAGAAACCTTCCACTGGCAGTTCAGAGCACTACCATTCGGGCTAACCTCCAGCCCAAGGATTTTTACAAAAATCCTAGCAGAAGCGGTGGCATACCTGCACCTTCAGGGCATATCCCTTATACCTTATTTAGACGACTTGCTGATTTCAGGAAAATCAGCCGCCCAAGTCACGCTGGATGCCAACAAAGCAATGGCACTCCTAGAGAGCCTAGGGTGGATAATCAACATAGAAAAATCCTCCCTCAAACCAGAACAGGTCAAGACCTTCCTGGGATATGTAGTGGACACCAGGCAGCAGAGACTCTTCTTACCAGAAGAAAAAGCTTTAAAACTAGCCTCAGCAGTTGGGAACCTTATCAAAAACCCCAAACTCTCCAGACGGAATGTTCTGAGAGTTTTAGGCCTGATGTCAGCAAGCATCCCAGCAGTGGTTTGGGCTCAGCTTCATGCCAGGACATTACACTTCTTCTTCCTGTCCTCATGGGACAAAAGGAAAGAGTCCTTAGATCAGGATATACTGCTCACCCCCCAGGTTCTGTCCTCCCTGGAGTGGTGGACATCTCCCCAAAACCTGAGGGGAGGGCGACCATGGGCTCAGTGGAACCCAGTGAAGGTTACCACGGATGCCAGTTCCTGGGGGTGGGGTGCCCACCTGGAGGGGAAAAAAGCGCAGGGGCAATGGGACAGCTCACTAGCTCGCAGGTCATCCAACTACAGAGAACTCAGAGCAGTGAGGGAAGCCTTAATAGCCTTCCAGGAAGACATCAGAGGCAGAGAAGTCCAAGTAAGCTCAGACAACTCTACAGTGGTAGCGTACCTAGGTCACCAGGGAGGGACCAGGTCCAGTCCCCTACTAGAACTTTCCAGGGAAATCCTAACCTGGGCAGAAGAAAGAGTACTCTCTATCTCAGCCATATACATAAAGGGGACGAGCAATATAGAAGCAGACTTCCTCAGCCGTCACAAGCTGAGGGAGGAGGAATGGGAACTGAACCCAGAGGTGTTTCAACACCTAGTCCAGTATTTCGGGGAACCGGAAATAGACTTGTTTGCCAACAGACTAAACAGGAAGGTAGAAAGGTATTTCTCGATTTCCTGGGAACTACAGTCGGAAGGTCTGGATGCGCTATCCCAGACCTGGCGCTTCGGGCTGGCCTATGCCTTCCCGCCGGTAGCGCTCATTCCGCGAGTTCTTCAGAAACTCAGCAGGTCTCCAGGCCAGATTCTTCTAATAGCACCATGGTGGCCAAAAAGAACTTGGTTCGCAAACCTAAGAGCCATGGCAATGGTGGAGCCTCTGAAGCTCCCGTACAGGGCAGATCTCCTCAGGCAGGGCCCAGTACTCCATCCAAAGCCGGAATTCTTCCAGCTAGCAGCCTGGTTAGTGAGCGCCAGATTCTAGAACGCAAAGGCTGCTCAGAGAGGGTCATAGATACCCTTCTCATGAGCAGAAAACCAGTAACTCAAAAGATTTACCAAAAAGTATGGAAGACCTTCTGTTCCTGGTGTAAGGAAAGACAGGTAGCTTTAACTTCTATCCCGGTTATCCTGGACTTCCTCCAGGATGGGGTAGATTTAGGATTAAAAGTTAGTACCCTTCGGGTCCAAATAACGGCTCTTTCAGTCTATCTGGATAAAAGATTGGCGAAAGAGGACCTTATAAAACGTTTTTTGTTAGCTAGAGAAAGAATTTCTCCAGTCCAAAAATATAATTGTCCGCCTTGGGACTTAACTAGGGTGTTAGAGGCGTTATCTATACACCCATTCGAACCTCTGGAAGAGGTTCCCCTTAAGTTTCTAACCTTAAAGTTGACTTTTTTGTTAGCCATTACTTCGGCCAGGAGGGTAGGGGATTTGCAGGCGCTATCCATGAAAGAGCCCTTCCTGAGGGTACAGCCAGATAGGATCACCCTCAGAGCAGACCCCCTGTACCTGCCGAAGGTGGCATCCCTATTTCATAGGACGCAAGACATAATATTGCCGTCCTTTTGTTCTGAACCAAAGAACGAAAAAGAAAAGAAATTTCATTTGTTAGACGTGAGAAGGTGTCTTCTCGTTTATCTAGAGAGAACTAAAAGTTTTAGAAGATCTAACCACCTACTAGTTCTACACGCTGGGCCCAGGAAGGGACTGCAGGCATCAAAAGCCTCAGTCTCAAGATGGATTAGAGAAGCAATATCCAAAGCCTATGCATGTACTGGAGCAACAGCTCCCAAAAAGATCAAGGCTCACTCTACCAGAGCCATAGCAACTTCCTGGGCTGAGAAAGCAGGGGCCTCCTGGGAACAAATCCGCAGTGCGGCCACCTGGTCCAGCCATCATACATTCCTGAAGCACTACCGTGTGGAAATGTTGTCACAGCAAGACTTAGCCTTTGGTCGAAAGGTGCTACAAGCTGTGGTCCCACCCTGAAGGTAGGCCTGTGTTTATTACTCTATTATCCTCTCGGGTGCCGTCCTGGAAGGTGGTAAGAGAAAACCAACGTTAGACCTACCGGTAACGGTATTTCTATGAACCTTCCAGGACGGCAGGCCTACTTCCCACCCTATGTGGAGGGAAAAAAGGTAAGTACCTATAAGGACTACGTCCCTTGTGAACCAGTTCAGGATTACTCTATTGCATACTGAGGAGCAAGGGGAAGGGCGGGGCCTTTTAAACTGTCATGTGATTGTGTTTCCTGCAGGAGGAGCCATCATCTCTCGGGTGCCGTCCTGGAAGGTTCATAGAAATACCGTTACCGGTAGGTCTAACGTTGGTTTTTTTTTCCTTCCTCTGGATCAACTGTGGGTATAGAATTGTGTATATGGGATTGTATGATTATTTTTTTTATTTTTTTGTTGAACTAAATTAACTTGTTTCTTTTTACAACCTGGCTAACTATGTTATGCCCTAAGTTACGGCGGCGTAGTGTAAATGTGTCGGCGTAGGCCCGCCTAATTCAAATTTGGCTGGTAGTGGGCGTGTTTTATGTTAAACTATCACGACCCCACGTAATTGACGCTGTTTTCGAACGGCGCATGCGCCGTCCGTGGACGTATCCCAGTGCGCATGCTCAAAATCACGTTGCAAATAGTCAATGCTTTCGACGTGAACGTAACTTACGTACAGCCCCATTCACGGACGACTTACGCAAACGACGTAAAATACGACGCTGTTCGTACGTTTCCGACGTCCATACCTAACATGACTTACCCCTGCTTTATGAGGGGTAACTTTACGCCGGAAAAAGCCTTACGTAAACGACGTAAAAAAATGCACTGGCCGGACGTACGTTTCTGAATCGGCGTATCTACCTAATTTACATATTCTATGCGTAAATATACGGAAGCGCCACCTGGCGTCCAGCGTAAATATGCAACTAAGATACGACGGCGTAAGAGACTTACGCCGGTCGGATCTTAGGGAAATCTATGCGTAACTGATTCTAAGAATCGGGCGCATAGATACGACCCCGCACACTCAGAGTTGTATCTGAATCCGGGCCCTTATGTAAACAGGCATATAGGCACATAAAGGTGCATAAGCATATAGACGAGTACAATTCTTCTTCATTGCCAGTATTGTAATATACTCATTTTATACACATGTAAACCTGCTTCTAGAGGCGTATACACGTACAGTATATGCACGTTACTTGCTGCACTCAAATGTAAAATTTTATATTTTTGTTTTACGTCTCTGTACTTATCACTGTATTACTGATCTTTACTCAGCTGTGTGCATTGTTCCATAGACAATAATGCATTTCATTTCAAATGAGTAAAAAACATGACATTTTTTACTCCTGTGTGCAAGAGGCCTTAGGAGTCTATTAAAAAATTTGCTGCACGAATGTCAGAAACATTTGTGCAAACTGAATGAAGCATCACTGTGAGGTTGATTTGCCAAAGGCAAATAGACTGTGCACTTTGCAAAGTACAGTTGCACTCTGCAAGTGCAGTTGCTCCAGAGCTTAGTAAATAAGGTAAAGATTCCCTTTGCAAAGAATACCCAATCATGTGTAAAGAAAATCACGTGATTGGATGATGGAAGTCAGCAGAGCTTCTGCTCACTTACTGAACTCTGGAGCAACTGCTCTTGCAGAGTGCACAGTCTATTTACCTTAAATCAACCCCTGTATGTTTACCAAGTGATTTAATATCTGTATTATCAGCTCCATTAGGTGGCCAAAATGCAGGACAGCCTGTTGTTATGTCACCACAGCACAGGTGCGTTCGTGTCCGTGCAGCCACTCTGTCCCAATTGACATCAATTGGACTGCCCGTATGTGGGTAAATACAATCTTCCATGGGGTTACATCTATGTACCAGGTCTTCGCACTTTTTTTTCTTGGGCTATAGAAGGCTTTATTAGGTATTTTTATTCAGTTGTGCACACTGCTCTTCACTTAAAGGGGAGTTCCAGGCTTTTTTAATGTTTATTAAAAGTCACCAGCTACAAAAAGTGTAGCTGCTGGCTTTTAATAAACAGACACTCACCTGCTCCACGTTCCAGCGACGCGCCGACCGGAGCTCCGCTCCTCTCCGCTCCTCTCCTCTCCTCTCCTCTCCTCTCCCCCCCTCTCCGGCCGGCATCTTCATTCTTATTGTGGGCACCCGGCTGTGACAGCTTTCGGCTTCACGGCCGGGCACTCACTGCGCATGCGCGAGCTGCGCACTCTGATTGGTCAGGCGATCGCCTACAGGGAGGGGCCGATGTAGACGATATGACGTATCGCCTAGGCAGTCCCTGAGCGGAAGGAGGAAGTGGGACAGGAAGTTCCACTCCTCCTGAAGCCCCCACCCCCCCCCCCACAAAATGTGGCATGTAAGGGGGCAAGGGGTGGATTAAGCAGAAGTTCCACTTTTGGGTGGAACTCCGCTTTAAAAGAACACTGAATACACCACTTAGGGTTGCCACCTCATTCCTTTTAACCCGAACACATTATAATTGTTATAATATATTTGATCAACTGTAACTCCATTTTGTCTGTTGTCTTCTAATTCATATTTCTTGTTTGGAACGTGTTCATTTTAAGTGTTGAACTTTAGATGACCTCTGCTTCATAGCAAGTGTACACAGGTGATTCTCGAAAATGTATTAAGATAGTTCATTGTAAGTTCACTAATTAGACGGGGAACATTCTGACAGTGGTTGAAATATAAATCACAAAAGATAAGATTTAGCAGTTTTGAGAAAGTTATGCACAGAACATTAATCAAGCTTGACCGGGTCTATTTTGTGCCCTATTAAAACTTAAAATACATTGTATAAGATATAGTAATAATTAGTCAATATTGAATAAAGTAATTAGCTTGTATGTATGTGTGTATATATGAAAATATATATATATGTGTATATATATATATATATATATGTATGTATGTATGTATATGTGTGTGTGTATATTATATATATATATATATATATATATAAATACAGTACCTTTTATGAAACCAATTTATATAAATACATACATATATAATTTAGTAAGACATAACAGATTAGGTGGGGTTGTTGAAAGTTCATTCTCTGAAAGTTATAAATTTGTCATCCTTGAAGTTGTGGCTAACTCAGCTGGGTGCCAGACTGTCTCTACACAGATGTCTTTAATTGGACACAACCAGTTATAAATCATGTTTAATGAACATATAGGAATTCTAGGAATAATTAAGTTTGTTTGGTTGTAGGACATTGACGTAGATCGTAGCAACCAATCACATCTAGGAGAGATGGCTCAGATAAAGCTTGTAAAGGGTATATAAATGCCAGTTTTACAATTGTTAGTCAGACAACTTAGATAGGAGCTCATAAGGCTGACCTCCATGTATGCTGCCCTATTGCACGGGCCATGGGGGTGAGAACCAATGGGCAATTATCTGTTCAGATAGGCTGACTGCTTGTCCATGCAACCCTATAGCACGGGTGGCAGGCGGTCAGAACCAGTAGGCAAATATCTGTCCTTTTGTTGTAACTTGTCTCCTCGTACGAGTCAATAAAGAATACTTCTTAACTTGTTCCTGTGTGTGGTCACGGTGCATTTACCAGGATGAGAGGGTGGTTGGATGTCCAGTAATCTAATCTCTTTCAATAATTACACAGGTTCTGTGGCTGATTAAGGTGGTAGTTAAACTCGGTGCCTTATGTGCATTAAATTAGCCTTTAGAATCTGTTTAACCACTTAAGGACCGCCTCCTGCACATATATGTCGGCAGAATGGCATGGCTGGGCACAAGCTCGTACCTGTGCGTCCTCTTCAAAGCGGGGCTTTACCCTAAAAAAATATTCTAACATTACATTGAGCTCAGTCTCGACATTGACAGTATTGCTGTTCATACCTCGTATAGCTATTTTCTTAGCCGGCTTCCGGGTAGTGAATCCCACGGGAGTGGGCGTTCCTATGCAGCAGTTAGTGATTGACGTGATGACAAAAACTACCCCCCGTCGCATAATGAGCGCCACGAGTTGCCGAAAGAAGCCGGCTAAGAAAATAGCTATACGAGGTATGTACAGCAAAAAAAAAAAAAAAATTGGCATACTGTCATTGTCGAGACTGAGCTCAATGTAATGTTAGAAAATTGTTTTCAGGGTGAACCTCCGCTTTAAGTGCCCAGCCGTGGGTCGCGGGCGCGCACCCGCAACGTGGTTCGAATCTCCGTGACTGCGGCACCCGATCGCCGCTGGAGTCCCGCGATCGGTCCCCGGAGCTGAAGAACGAGGAGAGCTGTGTGTAAACACAGCTTCCCCTTTCTTCACTGTGGCGCTGTCATTGATCGTGTGTTCCCTGATATAGGGAAGCACGATCAATGATGTCACACGTCCAGCCCCGCCCCCTACAGTTAGAAACACATATGAGGTCACACTTAACCCCTTCAGCGCCCCCCAAACTGCAATTGTCATTTTCACAGTAAACAATGCATTTTTATAGCATTTTTTGCTGTGAAAATGACAATTGTCCCAAAAATGTGTCAAAATTGTCCGATGTGTCCACCATAATGTCGCTTATCGCCGCCATTAGTAGTAAAAAATAAAATTATTAATAAAAATGCAATAAAACTATCCTCTATTTTGTAAACACTATGGGCCAGATTCTCAAAGGCGTTACGACGGCGCAACGCCATTTGCGCCGCTGTAAGTCCTAATCTGGCCCGGCGTATCTATGCGACTGATTCATAGAATCAGTTACGCATAGATATCCATTAGATCTGACAGGCGTAAGGCTCTTACGCTGTCAGATCTTAGATGTAATTTTGTTTCCCGCCGCTAGGTGTCGCCGACGTCGTTTTCCCCGTCGTCTATGCAAATGAGCTATTTACGCGAATTCCCGAACGTACGTACGGACGACAGTGATTTTACGACGTTTACGTAAGCGTAAACTTGCCCCTGCTATATGAGGGGCAAGTTTACGTAGGTCTGTCATATGCCATGTTAAGTATGGCGTCGGGTCAGCGTCGGCTTTTTCCATCGTTTACGTCGTTTTCGCAAGTCGTCCGCGAATACGTCAATGACGCTCACGTCGGCGTCATTGACCTTTTCCGTCGTTGCGCTGGAGCATGCGCACTGGGCTATTTTTCCGCCCGGCGCATGCGCAGTTCGATCGGCGCGGGGGCACGCTTAATTTAAATACAAGCCGCCCCCTTTGAATTACGCGGCCTTACGCCCGGCCAATTACACTACACCGACGCAAATTACGGAGCAAGTGCTTGGAGAATACGGCACTTGCTCCAGTAAGTTGCGGCGGCGTAGTGTAAATGGCTTACGCTACGCCGCCGCAGATTCTATAAGAATCTGGCCCTATAAATTTTGCGCAAACCAATCGATAAACGCGTATTGCGATTTTTTTTTTTTAACAAAAATAGGTAGAAGAATATGTATCGGCCTAAACTGAGGGAAAAAAACGTTTTTTTATATATTTTTGGGGGATATTTATTATAGCAAAAAGTAAAAAATATTGCATTTTTTTTAAATTGTCGCTCTATTTTTGTTTATAGCGCAAAAAATAAAAACCGCAGAGGTGATCAAATACCACCAAAAGAAAGCTCTATTTGTGGGGAAAAAAAGAAGCCAATTTTGTTTGGGAGCCACGTTGCACGACCGTGCAATTGTCCGTTAAATCGACTCAGTGCCGAATCGCAAAAACTGGCCAGGTCCTTTACCTTAAAGGGTCACTAAAGGAAACATTTTTTACAGGTTATAGAGACATAATAGTTAACTGATTCCTTTTAAAATTGATTAAAAATAGATAAAAATAAATCATAAAATGTACCTCTAGTTTCGTTTTTGCATCTAGTTTTGTTTTTGCATGTTATCCTGCCTCTGTACTATAGAGAGCCATAGAGCAGTGATGGTTTGGAAAACGAAACTAGAATCTCCCAGTACTGTGGTCATCAGGAAACAGACAACCAGGAAGTGTCCAGAACAGGGAAGAATTACAGCAAGTGACGTCACGCAGCAGCTCCGTTCTTTACACTGCCCGAGCAGAGCTGCCAAGGTAAGCAGAGCTGGCCATCATGCCTCGTGTAGTGTACTATGCAGTATCTGGAATTCTGGAGTGTCTGATCGACCCCAAATAACTTGTCAGTCATCAGCAGTGCACTGGAGTTAACCTGATCCCCTACCCATCCATCTCGGAAGCCTGTTATTGTAGTTACACTGCTGGGACTTGTTGTTCTCCATCTTCTCCTGGGGCTCAGGTGCATGCAATCCACCATCTTTGTCCAGTTTTTCTCTCACTGCTGGGACTTGTAGTCCCATAGATGATAGATTGCATGCACCTGAGCCCCAGGAGAAGATGCATAACTACAAGTCCCAGCAGGTTATACATACAATAAGGCTCTGAGGTGGAAGGGTGTGGATTGCATGCACCTGAGCCCCAGGAGAAGATGGGGAACTACATGTCCCAGCAGGTTATAATATAAGGCTCCGAGGTGGATGGGTGTCCAGACATCCATCCACCTCGGAGCCTTATATTGAAACCCGCTGGGACTTGTCATTCTCCATCTTCTCCTGGGGCTCAGGTGCATGCAATCCACCATCTATGGGACTACAAGTCCCAGCAGTGAGAAAGTGTTGTACTTGTAAGAAGAAGAGGCTGGAGCCTGGAGGAGTGTGTCTGTCTGCCCTGCCACCCTGTGTTAGTCTGGGAAGGGGGGGGGGGGGTGATTGCTGTGTCCACCACCCCCCTGCCATGTGTATAGTGTAGCACTGTAGCTGACCTGATTGGGGGGGGGGGGGGGGGTTTGCAGAATGCAGATACGTGCTATTTACAGGGTGCAGAATGCAGATATATGCTATTTACAGGTTGCAGAATGCAGATACGTGCTATTTACAGGGTGAAGAATGCAGATATGTGCTATTTACAGGTTGCAAAATGCAGATATGTGCTATTTACAGGTTGCAAGATGCAGATATGTGCTATTTACAGGTTGCAGAATGCAGATACGTGCTATTTACAGGGTGCAGAATGCAGATATGTGCGATATACAGGTTGCAGAACGCGATTTACAGGTGGGAACCCCTCATTATGGAGGGAACCCCTCATTACTAACAGTGTAATTTTTCAGTTTGTTTGCGCCGATCTGTAAGGCTGCGCTATATACCATGATCTGTGATGCTGGGGCTATATACTCTGTCCTGTGATGCTGGGGCTATATACTCTGTCCTGTGATGCTGAGCTGTATACTCCTGAAACTATGAGTGGAAGCAAGTGGAATACAGGGGACTGAGTAGGTGGATTTTATAAGGGGTGTTGCTTACAAGAAGTGGGAGGGGCCAACCATGGAGGGGCGGGGTCTTGCGCCCCTCCCATCCTCAAACTTCACCAGCCGCCACTGCTGGAGTCCTTTACACCAGTAGTTTTTACGTTTTTTATTTTTTGTTTTCTTGTCGGCTACAACAAAAATGTTTATGCAGTCATGGCAGCTTCTATTAGTTTGACTTCCAAAGTTGAGGTTGACATTTGTATAGCCTGTGTTTTATATCTAACAATATATGCTGGTACCTCTAAGGCCCCATACACACGAGAGGATCCATCCGCTGAAAAATCTCAGCGGATCGGTTTCAGCGGATAGATCCCCTGGTGTGTACGTTCCAGCGGATATTTATCCGCGGATATTTCCGATTTCCAGCAGATAAAAATTTGTAGACATGCTTACAAATCTATCCGCTGGAATCGGCACCAGCGGATCGATCCGGTGGTCTGTACAGACTCACCGGATCGATCCGTCCGAACCCATCCCTCGCATGCGTCGTAATGATTTGACGCATGCGCGGATATCCTTATATGACAGCGTCGCGCACGTCGCCGCTTCATCATCGCGGCGACGACGCGACACGTCACCGCGATGGGAATTCGGCGCGGATTTCGATCCGATGGTGTGTACACTCCATCGGATTAAAATCCACAGAGGATTTATCCGCAGATTTGGTCCGGCGGAACCGTATCCGCGGATCAATCCTATCGTGTGAACCAGGCCCTAGCTGTTTCACACTTCTGCTGCAAGGTTAGTAATTTTAAATGCTAAATGCTTCTGCCCTCCTAATAAAATCTGTGATTTATTTAACAATTATCTGCTGCAAGCTAAAAGACCTTTTTGGTTCCTGGGGCAGTTGACATATCAGTTTATCATAGCAGAAGAGGCACAGAAAAACAGAAGCACTGCTCCGTGCACTAAAAATCCTCCAGTCTACTTCATTAAAGGGGTTGTAAAGGTTTTTTTTTTTTTTTTTATAAATAGGTTCCTTTAACCCCCTGAGCGGTATTCCCGAGTCTAGCTTGGGGTGGAATTTCAGCACTGCGACGGATCTCGCATACCCCAAGTGGGCACATCTGCCAGACCTGTGTCTCCTGTCCTCCAAACACGCCTGCAGATTCGCCATAACCAGCCCTTAACCCCTCAATCACGAGACAATCCACACAGGTGTTGAGGGTTAAACATGCAGAGCATAAACTGTTTATTAAATATAAGACATACACTTTTACACACAGTTAGGGACACTCCCCTTAGCTTTGTCATAGAGGGGAGGGTGTAGGGGACAAGGAACAACCAATGGGAATGGAACTCGTACATTGAAACAGAAACTACTGATAAACATAAAGGGATTATGGAAAGCAGGCAGCCTCTCAATACACACCCCCTGCGGAGAGATGTCTCCAGTCCAGACCATTTTTTCAAGTGAGCCTTATCCGTCAACATTCTAGCGCTACGGATGGCACGTCTGGTTTAAAGGCCTGGGCGTTTAGGTTGCAGGATTGTTCTGTCGGAGTACAACCCGACAATGCCACACCAGTGATTTACTTAATTTAAGGAAGCACTAGAAGTCACGCAGCCAGGGGGAAGTGAGACATATTCTGGCTTGGGCAGAGGAGATTGTGCCTTGCCTATTATTACATGAAATGGATAATTGGCAGGCGGTTCTCTGGAGCTGTCAACAATTGTTCCCGGGAGAATGACCTCTACACCCTGACTTTTTCCTGACCAAATGCCAGAGAAAGGGTTACTGGACATAAAATGTATTGGCGTCCAGGTTCAACAAGAAATTAGACAGCTTTGTGTCGGGACAGATGCGTTAGTGACCTCGTGGGACCATTTGTCACTTGTTTATGCGTTCTCTTCCCCCAGTGCATCGACTACAGTGGCTTCTATGCAACATCTGAGGGAAACGGAAGCTAATAGCTCTGGTATGACCCAGACGACCTTACTGTGCAGGGATTGTAAGGGTGGTAGTAGAGGACCCAGGGTCCCTTACATCTTGTACAGACCTACTTGGCAAGGGGGTATTCCATCCTGTCTTGCAACATGGGAATTAATGGTCTGGCTGTTTGAGCCCGCATTCTTGAGGATCAGGGCTTTCAGAATCAGTGGCAAATTACCTTGATTCGTACAGGAGAGCTGGCCTCCAGGACCATGTATCATAGAATCTGGAAGGCCCATGTTCCTGGTGTGAAACCAATGGGTGGCATCCCTGGAAGTATGTCATAGGTAGAATTCTTGCCTTCCTACATAAGGAGATGGAGCTAGCCTTAAGTTCCATCAAGGATCCGATCTCGGCCTTGCCAGTATTTTCAAAGGCTGCTTGCTTCGCACTCTTTGATCCGGGCCTTTATACAAGGGGTAACGCGTATAAGTCCGTCAGTTAGGTCGCTTTTGTGCTCTGTGAATTCAGTCTAGTTTTGTTGACTTACAAGGTCATCACCTTGGGCCGATGCATCATCTTTCCCTTCATCCTTCTAACAAGGGAATTGGTGTTCTTGGTTGCGGTAGCCTCCGCAAGAGAGTTTCAGTATTGGCATCTTTCTTTGTATAGAGTCATACTTAATTATCCTCCCCTCAGTAGGCATTGCTGTGGGATGTCCCACTTAGTAATTGCTAGGCTCAGTGTCCCATGATGTACGATAAAGAAAATAGGATTTTTAAAACAGCTTACCTGTAAAATCCTTTTCTTGGAGTACATCACGGGACACAGAGTTCCCACCCCTCTTGTTTGGAGACACTTATTGCTTTGCTACAAAAACTGAGGTGCTCCCAGTATGGGAGGGGTTATATAGGGAGGAAATTTCCTGTCTGATTGATTACACCAGTGTCCGGCACCTGAATGTAGAATATAACCCACTTAGTAATTACTAGACTCTGTGTCCCGTGATGTACTCCAAGAAAAGGATTTTACAGGTAAGCTGTTATAAAAATCCTATTATTTCTCTAGTCTTCAGCTTCTTATTGCCAAACATTGGCTGCATGACGCCAGTTAGCCCTTATGGTTCCATGGGCATTCGTTTTGTTTTCAGAAGTTCGGGAGACATAAAAATTTGTCGGTTGTCACGCAATTTAGCAAAGGCTCAATGAGTGAAAGCACGAAAGATGTTGCCATTCCATAGTTGCTGTATTTTGGATTGAATTTTGTTCCTTTTTCTTGTGTATATGAATGAATTCCAAATTTAGCCAGTTGTCCATTCACATAGCATGTAGGATTTTATGCCAAAACGTGCTCTCTCTTGATGCAATGTATTGTACCCAGCTGAGCCTTCCCTTGTAGGCCATTGGACTTTCATCTATGCTGAGATCTCTTTCTGGCACATAGCTCAGTTGGAAATTCTTTAGAATAATTTAAGATACTTATGATATTTGAGGTTTCCCCACATCAAACTTGCATGGTAGATTGTTACCAGCTCTCTATGGAGCTGGTTCACATATCTCTGCTGCGGCTCCGGAGCAAATTGCACAGGGGTGTGTGCATCTTTTGGTCCGTTTCAGGTCCAAATTCAGCCCAAAAATTCAGGCTGAAATTCGGACCTGGAGCGGTGAATGGAGATGCACCAGACCCCTGCTGTGAGCTGCATGTGACATTAATGTGAACCCAGCCTTAAGCAGTCCTGTTTAAGAGAAGCTGATCTAATGATTGGCTTCTGTCATAAAGGGATACATTGAAATTTAGCCGGTTCCTGCTGAACTCGACAAATCTCAATCAGTGTGTACCCAGCTTTGCTTTCTCCAGCAGGCGACCTGCACTGCTGTGACTTGTCCGCTTCAGCTCCTATGTAAATTACTGGTTGTGGTCACACTCCAGTCTCCCCATCATACCATACAGGGTTAATGTCCCTGTATGGTATAAGATGAAGTCAAGGCTTTGGGTGAACGAAGAAAGCTTGGAATCAGGTAAGATCACTTTCACATTGAGACGCTTTACAGGTGTTTTAGCACTAAAAATAGTGCCTGTGAAGCGCCTCTCCTGTCACTCCAGTGTGAAAGCCCTAATGCTTTCACACTGGAGCGATGCGCTTGCAGAACATTAGAAAAAGTTCTGCATGCAGCATCTTTGGGGCAATTTAGGAGCAGTGAATAAAACGCTCCCAAAATGCCCCTGCCATGGAAATCAATAGCCAACGCTGCTGAAGTGCCTGAAAAGCGATTCAGCAGCAGCACTTTTAACCCTTTTTACCGCTTTACCACTAATGCGACCAGCGCCTCAATGTGTAAGTGCCCTGAGTGAAAAAGGATATCTCCTCCTCCCCCCACACTGCATGGATGAACATTCACTTTCCTGAAGTTGGCGCTGTATTATAAAATCACATTCCTTGCTGTCCTTCTGAGGTGCTACATGAATGTATTCCACATACAGTATATACTATATTTTATTAAAAAAGAATTGATTTTAATAAGATATAGTGTGAATGTTGAATACATCTATGCAACAAAAGTCCCAGTAATTCTGATCCTATTCAAGTTACTTTCCTTTCAGTAAATCGTCCCTGCAAGGTGCAGGGCAGGGGTACAGCACAGCATTGTATAGAAATGCAGAGAAGGTCAGGACTCACAAGTGGAGAAGATGCAGGCTGCCATCCATCCTCTGAGATCTTCACTTGGCCCCAGGGAGAGCTGTGCTGTGTACTTTGGCAGGAAGCAGTGCTGGGACTGCACTGTGATCATCTCTTCCTGCCCCGCCCACTTGTACTGGAGCTGTGAAAGCCCTGACTTGTCCAGAGACCGAGAGACGCTTTTTGTGGCATAAGGAAGCATAAGATATGGTGGGCTCTGGTAGCCCCTTACTCAGTAGTGTATTTAAGTTTTGTGCTTCCCTAGGCCTGACTAAACTTCTGCACCTCCTAATTTAAATATGACCCACCCCTTCCTGTCAAGGCCACAACCTGTTTTTTTAAGACCCCCTCTGAAATTTTCTGAGGGCCCTGGGGGTGGGCAATGGATTCCCTTAATTTGCATAGTTTTTCTCTCACTTCCTGTTTGGCTATGGGGCAGGAAGTGAAGGAAAATCTTCGCAATTGGACAGGGATGGTAAAAAATAAACTGACAGGGGCTATGTGATACATTTGCCTATATGCTTCAGTCTAATGCTCTCCCTGCTTGCCATTGTGATTACCATCCGGTTATTGAAGTGCTAATGTCCCCTCACTATTTCTAAAGGTTAATTGATCTATTGTGTTGTGTGAAGGAGATCTGTGTTTATGTGGCTTGTGTTAATTATTCTGATTGCTTCATTGTGGTAATTATCTCTCTATATGCGGGGTCGAGTTATCTAGTTAATGTATTTAGTACAACTAGTACTCAACTCCACTGATGTCATTATCTAAAGAAAATGTGTTTTCAGACTCGGCTCCGTCGTGTCTGCCTACTCATCTGTATGGAAGCCCCAGTGTGAGGGGGGGCGGAGATTTGTCATTGTAACAGTTTTGGAAATGACATATAAGCTGTGTGTTATAACATTAAACTCAGTCTTGGTTCCAGCATCCAGTCTTCACTCATGTGTGGGGGATCCTGTGATGTTCTTGTATGGAGAGGAGGGAATGCTTGACGGGGATATCATACCGATACCGTTACAGGCTATAACCCTCCATTACTCTATTAAAAATGAATACTACTACAAAAAAAAAAAATCTACTTTAAGCACAAATTTCTGATCATTTTATTGAGAGGACTAAGAAAATATAACCAAGCCAATGGTGCAACAGAAACATAGCATAGTGAGGAAGGTTTGTGGTCCAGGATGATAGGACAATCAAAATTAGAAGTGCCCCCCCCTACACACACACACACAGACACAGTTTCGGAATGGCGGGCAGAAGCAGGGCGGCTGCTTTATGGGAGCGCTAGACTAATTTGCCTAACAGTGTAGTGCAAGCCGGCGGGGACTCTTTTTGTGCTGCCCCCCTGCAAAGTGCTGCCCTAGGCCTGGGCCTTGTTGGCCTAGGCCAGGATATAGCGTTGCCCTTACTCCTGTCAGTACTGCAGCCACCAGCTGTGGAGTAAGCATTTGGGAATTATCCGATGCTGCCTCTAAAGTCACGGCTACAGCATCTCAGCATCTCAACTGAGAGCTGGCTGCGGAGTGATATGCAGCTGTCAGGAATGCTGTAGCCGGAACTATAGAGTCAGTATCGGAAAATGCGGCTGACTGACTGCTTACTCCACAGCTAGTGGCTGCAGTTCTCCCAGGAATTTGGCATCCAACTGAGAGATTAGTAGGGGATTAGGGGAGTAGGGGTGCCAAAATTGAGTTATCTCAAACACATTCTGACCCTGGGGTGTGCCTGGGCATTTGGGTGTTCCCAGGCATACCTGGCACACCCCATGCGCATGCCTATGGGTCAGAATTAATTGTAAGTATGCCAAGGGGTTATCGTGTTCAACATCTACTTTCATACCAGATGCTCCAGTAAATGGGAATCTTGGGGGCGCTTCGCGATCCGTACCACAGTCAATAGAGCACCAAGTTCGCACCTCACCGAGCTCAGTCGCAGAATCATCGCTGTCGTCCTATTCAGTGTCTGATGACAAATTTTCCCATGAATCACTATCGCTCAATTCTGCAAGTGATTTTAATTCACTATTGCCGTTTTCTAGCTGGTCTAAAACCCGCTTTTGACCTAAAGGGATGCTTTTTGGATGTCACGGCATCTCAAGTTTTCAAGCAAAAAAACTGTAAAAGTGCAGACAGAGCACTGGACAAAGCACTTGGAACAAAACTGAGGTGAAATAGTTTGATACGGTAATGTAATCCTAACAGATTACAATGTATTGTGTGTATGTCATGAACTTTTTTGAATTTCCCACCTGGCTCTGCCCCCTGTGGCGCTCGCAGGGAAGGGAACCTGGAAGAAGAATGACACGGAGGACATCGGGGGGGATCATAAGGACAAGGTTAGTAACAGTATAGGAATAATACAGGGTTACCGCTTTTGGTACTAAAAATGAACCCCAAGCCACACTTGAGATTACCGCCAAGGAGGTTAAGCTTAGGGAAAAACCAGGTGAAAAACAAAATGATTCAATCGGTCTGAGCTAACTACAGCCCAGCCAAAAATGTAATTGACATAGTAGCCCCTGTTTAGGACAAGGGGGACGCATACAAATAATAGGGTTAAACGGATTTAAAAATATGGATGGCCTGTTGCAATTTTGTCACAAAGGAGGAAAAATAATTACTTCCCAAGGATCTTTTCCCTGGATCAATATAGTGCTACCAGGGCAGGACTTAGGGTGGTGGGGGCCCCTGGGCTTGTCACTTTTGGGCCCTACCTTCTATACATTACTTTAAATAGAACAAAATGATACATACACAAGCTATGTATTAGAGCTACACAATTCTGGATAAACTGAGAATAAAAATAGAGATGACGATTCTGAAGTAAACCCCGGCCGATTTTTTACGTTTTTCAACAGCTCATCGCAATGCAATATATATATATTATATATATATATTATATATATATATATATATATATATATATATATATCCCCCAAAAACGAGGCCTGCAAATACCTTTTTTAGGATGGTTTCCTTCTCTGTATTTCCAGGTATCTCAAGCGCCATTTGTACTGCTGTTATGTGATTCAAATTATGACGTTGCTTCTGCCCTTACTGTGTCCCTGTGGGTAAATCTCGTGCATGCACCGTTGCACCGTAACCATTTGTTGCTGTGTCTGTTATGGGCTATTTTTAAGACAATGTTGTGTCCGAGGGTTTACATTACAACCACTTTAAATGACTGGCATATTATTAAAAAAACTTAAACGTAAGGGGCCCCCTATAGGGTGGGACCCATGGGTTTGAGCCCAGTCAAGCCCAATGGTAAGTCCGGCCCTGAGTGCTACATTAGCAATTAGTACATATAACTTTGGACATTGTTATGCAGGTCATTGTCTAAATCCTATTATAGTTTTTGCCATCACTGCAACCTGTGGTACAGCATTTCACAGGTTAACCATGCTGTAAAACTGATGGCTAAATCTCTCTGCTTTACATATCCAACTGTTGTCTTGTCCTCTTTACAGTGCTTGAGATAACTTTATGTGCCAAATATTTATGCTGTCTTTGAATAATTTTAAATATTAATTAGGTCACCTTTAGGTTCTTCCAAGCCAAGCATATGACAAAACCTTTACTGTAAAATTTTAAATCTGTTGAAAGTTACCCTGTCACTACAGAGTCACTTTTACTCAATAAAGACCTTGCGACTTTTCCTGCCAGCTCATATGTATGAGCAGATGGGGAAACTATAGCATGTCGCGTATTGAATTCATCCAACTGGTTTAATACGTGCTGCTCCCAAATCCCCACTCCTAGCACAACTCCCTCAAATCTCCTCCCCCTCCTCCTAGCACATCATCTCCCCCAATTCCTTCTAGCACAAACCCCCAACCCAAATCCCCCCTCCTAGCACAAACCTCCCTGCTCCCAAATCCCAACTTCTAGCACAAACCTCACTCAAACCCCCCCACAAATCCTCCCTCCTAGCACAAAGATGGGCTGTGCTCTCTACCTCCGCCCCCACCCACAATTTCTACTGCCTGTACAGATTAGAAGCAGTGTGGGGAGGACATAGGGGCAGTAGCCAAATCCTGCACATCAGGATGAGAGTGCTACCTTGTGTTAACTCCTGTGCACTGCGGCTCTGCAAGGAGAGAGCCCCATGTGAACAGCTATGTAAACTATTGCCGGCAAAGTAGAAAGCTGTAGTGCCGCCGGAACACGTCATTAACAACCGGTTACGTCATTGGTTGGTTGAACGTGGGTGGCCAGCACAGCTTTATGCTTTGCCTTAATAGTTCACTTAGCTGTTCACAAAGTTTACATAGCTGTTCACATAGCTAGAGGCGTATCTAGTGAAAATGTTGCCTATGGCAATCACTGAAACTGCACCCCTGTCAAAACATTTGAAACCCATCTTTCAGATAACCAGGGACAGTGAGGGATATGGGACAGGGAGGGACGCAGTGCGACAAGGACAGAGAGGGACACTGGGGGCAGAGAGGGAAGCCAGGGACAGGGAGGCACACAGTGCGACGAGGGACGCAGCCTCCGCTACCCTACCCTACGTAGACCCGGTCTGGCCAGTCATCGGCCGTCTTCGGGGCGCCTGTCACTCCCCTACCCAGGCCAATATTATTAATTGCTGTGCTGGTGCCGCGCTCCAGTAGGTGCGGTGGGCTATATTAGTGCAAGATGTGGCCGCAGGAGGACAAGTTGTTTTTGTTTGTTTTTTCGTGCAGGGGGTGGCTTTTTGCACTTGCCATGGCTGCCATACCCTAGATACGCCACTGCACATAGCTGCAGGGAAGAGGGGGAGGACAGAGGCATGCAGGCTGTTCTTTCTCTCTCCTCAGAGTTGCAATGCACAGGATTTAACACAAAGTAGCGCTCAGAACAGGATGTGGTCGCAGTATCCCTGAGGACTATGCAGCACCCCAGTTGAAAAACCCTAGTCTAAATCTAAACATCTAAAAAAGTTTTTTTTTTCAATGACTGTTGTTCTTACCATTGTAGTTTAACATATCCTCTGTGTAGGCCAACATACTGGGGAAAGCACTGCTGATAAAAAGACCAAGAAAAGCTGTTCCAATGAAGAGGCAAGGCGTGCTGTTCTGTGACAAAATCAGGAACAGAAATGCCCCTAAAACACCAATCTACAGAGAAAATAGACAGATGATATCAGGCACCAATAAATGTATTATTATTCAGGATTTATAAAGGGCCAACAGTTTATGTGGCACTTTACAATATAAAAGGAAACAGTACAATTACAGCACAGTTCAATAACAAAGGAATAGGACGGCCCTGCTCATACAAACTAAAGAGAGGTGGAGGATAACAATACTTTTATATAAATAATTCATTGTATAAATAAACATATTTAAATACCACATATGTTCATTCAAAGAAATTTGCTAGGCCGTGGCACAGTGGCACAGAAATATGCTGGACTGTGGCACAGTGGTGTAGTGGGTAGCACTCTCGCCTAGCAGAAAAAAGGGTTGCTGGTTCGAATCTCAACCATGACACTACCTGCCTGGAGTTTGCATGTTCTACCTGTGCCCTATACCTCCGGGTACTCCGGTTTTTTCTCACTCTCCAAAGACATGCTGGTGGGTTAATTGGTTTCTGTCTAAATTGGAACAAATAGAAAATAATATTCAGCGCTGGAAAAAAATGAATAAAATAAAACCTAAAACCTAATAAATGCAAGCCAGCACTAAGGACAAATTCATAAAAAATTCCCAAATAGAACTATATAATAAACAGTGCAGCGCAATAAAACAAAAATAAATATATAAGTGAAGTGAAAAGATACACAATGCTAGTGTATATAATAAGAAAAACAGTGTCCATGTGAGGAAAAACCATAAATAAATAAATCCACAGTCAGTCCAACGAAAAGAAATTCCAGAGTGAAAAGTGAAGGGATGACACCATATAATATCCACCACCAGTGAAAGATGGCCTCTCACCTCAGAGCTTAGACCCTTGTGGATCACAAAGCATATCTGTTTGTATTAACAGCTGACAGCCTCCATAGGAAACGGATGGATGGGATTTAGCACCACGGATCCAAACCCAATGACTTTCCAACAGGGATACCACCATATAATTGAAAAGAAAGGGGAAAATCTAGTGCTCTCCGATTGGATTTCTTTTATTAAAAACGAACAATAAAAAAGTTGCACTCACATGTAAGGACACTCAGTGTGCCGAGTGTCAGCATAACAGCATACAACAGTATGTAAAACCATCTGTCTGCAATCTGCGGCGCTCGTGGGTGACGTTCTGCGTAGCTCCTACCCTCTGTACGCGTTACATCCCATGAGCGGGACTTCCTCAGCGTGGGTTAAGGGAGCACACACTAAAACGTCCCCTGTGACTGGTATTTATATGTAACCCCAGCAGCATGTTCACCAATCACATCCTAATGGGGATGCAGCTGATAACAGCAATTGCATCTCACAAAAAGAGTTACTCAATTAGGAATGGCAATACAACAGCTGGGGAAACCATTTAAAAAGAAAAAAACAATGGCTAAAATGAATAAACTGACTAAATCCAGCGAACAAAAGGAAAAATTCAAAATATAAAATTCACTGGTATTGTCATATCATAAATTAGAACATAGTTCATACTAATAAGATTTAAAATGAGTTTGCACACATCGGTGCAAAAACACTCAAATTTAAATGCCAATATATATGTAAGAAACAGGACGTCATCCACGATCGCCTCAATTAGTGAGTCAACGTACAATATCACATTGTACATAATCAATATCCAATATTAATATAAATATTAGAAAAAGAAAATAAAAAATAATAAAATACAAATTACAATATACAAAAACATGAAAAAATATAAAAAATATTTTTAATTTTATACCAGTCACATGGGACGTTTTAGTGTGTGCTCCCTTAACCCACGCTGAGGAAGTCCCGCTCATGGGATGTAACGCATACAGAGGGTAGGAGCTACGCAGAACGTCACCCACGACCGCCGCAGATTGCAGACAGATGGTTTTACATACTGATGTATGCTGTTATGCTGACACTCGGCACACTGAGTGTCCTTACATGTGAGTGCAACTTTTTTATTGTTCGTTTTTAATAAAAGAAATCCAATCGGAGAGCACTAGATTTTCCCCTTTCTTTTCAATTATATGGTGGTATACCTGTTGGAAAGTCATTGGGTTTGGATCCGTGGTGCTAAATCCCATCCATCCGTTTCCTATGGAGGCTGTCAGCTGTTAATACAAACAGATATGCTTTGTGATCTGCAAGGGCCTAAGCTCTGAGGTGAGAGGCCATCTTTCACTGGTGGTGGATATTATATGGTGTCATCCCTTCACTTTTCACTCTGGAATTTCTTTTCGTTGGACTGACTGTGGATTTATTTATTTATGGTTTTTCCTCACATGGACACTGTTTTTCTTATTATATACACTAGCATTGTGTATCTTTTCACTTCATTTATATATTTATTTTTGTTTAATTTGCGCTGCACTGTTTATTATCGGTCTAAATTGGCCCTAGTATATGAATGCGAGTTAGGGACCGATGTGAATGTACAATGTATATGTAAAGCAATGCGTAAAAAATTAAATAGAAAACTGAATAATGTAAAATTAAATGTGCAATAAACACATTTTCAAAGTGCAATGTATTGTACATGTTGTAGCGCTGCGCTACAGAGCATTTTTTTTCTTTTTTTTCTTTTGGTTTAAAGGGGTTGTAAAGGTCCATGTTTTTTCACCTTAATGCATTCTATGCATTAAGGTGAAAAAACATCCGAGGATCAGCGCTGGCTTCTCAGCTCATTCATTGGTTGATTGATAGCAACGCAGCCATTGGCTCCCACTGATGTCAATCAAATCAATGGCGCGGGGGCCGGGTCCAGTGATACAGTCGGTGGCTAAGGCCGCAGGCTGTATCAGGGAAGCGCACCCGCAAGAACTAACCCCCATGGGAGAGAGCTCCCATCGAGGGGGTTAGTTCTTGTGGGCAGGAGCCGAGACAGCCACCGAGGGACTCAAGAAGACCAGGATCGGGGGCCACTCTGCAAAACGAGCAGCACAGTGGAGGTAAGTATAACATGTTTGTTATTTAAAAAAAAAAGGGAACCTTTAGTGTCCCTTTAATATTCCTTAAAAGGGTTGTTTTTTCACCTTAATGCATCCTATGGTTATTAAGGTGAAAAAACAAAGTCCTGCGTCGAGAACGTGCTGGACCTTTGCCCCGGGGTTCTCGACTCTTCATTGGATAGATTCATAGCAGTGCAGCCATTGGCTCCCGCTGCTGTCAATCAGATCCAATGACGCTGGGGTCGAGGCCGAGTCCTGCACTTGGCAGCTATGGACGCCGAATGCAGGACTCAGGAGCGCCCCCGCAAGGTAACCCCCTTGGGAGAGTGCTTCTCATAGGGGGTTATCTAAAGAGGTAAGGAGCCGAGAGAGTCGCAGAGGGACCCCATAAAACAGCGTTCGGGACCACTCTGTGCAAAACAAGCTGCAGTGTGGAGGTAAGTATGACATAGTTACATAGTTAGGTTGAAAAAAGACGCACAAGAAAAAGAAAGAAAGGGCGCACCAGCCTAGAGCAATATCCTTTAGATGAATTTTATTAAAAAAATAAAATAAAAACTACTCACAAGTGTAGCTGAAAGGTTCACAATATAAAAAGTTTCCACAGGTAGCAGCAATGAGTCGGAACCAAAAACACTCCAAATGGTCATAGAGAATGTAATGAGGGCCACTGCCGGCCTATGCATTTTGAAGGTAAACCTTCTTCCTTTAGAGCCCAGCAGTGTTACCTCCCTCTGCAGTCCCTATATATATATATATATATATATATATATATATATATATATACACACACATATGCACCACAAATCAAGCAGATGATGACCTCCCAGAGAAACTTGGGAGGTCCTCACACTTTCGTGGGCGGTCAAAGGACCAATAATGACACCCACGGGGAAAATAGTAGCAAGGCTTTTGCCAGAAAAAGGGAAAGACATCCAACACAGCTGTATACAATTGACTAGCAAGAGACCTTCACTACCAATAATAATATTATAATATTACAATCATAGTTATAATTATAACTATAGTTATATAAATGGCAATATAATAATAATAGTAGTAATAGTAATAATAATACTAGTGGTAATGTTCAGTATTTAGTATTTATCGATAAACAGATCAACACAGGGGAGCACATGTGAGATGGGTATCAGCCATAGAAATGGACTAATAGTATTGTAGCGCTACCCCCGAAGGAGCTGCTGGTTTGATTTGGGTGGCATGTTACCTCTAATTCTCCGCCGTCTAGGGTACTGGATGAGAGCTGTAAGAAAGTCAATGTCCACACTGTAGGTATCTTTTTCTGTGCTTTATTACCCAATGGGATAAAAATGGTAAAAGTAGTAGTGGGTGAGAAGATAGAAGAAGTGTTAGGTAATGGATTCAGGCGTATAACTGGGTTTCGGAAACAGTCCTGCTTCCAACGACAACTTTCGTCGCCACTCTAGCCAGAGTGAGTATAGCGCATCTGGATAGGCTGCCCTCAACGGTCTAGCAACCAGAGTGTCACTCGGGACTTTAGCAAAGTCTCTGCCACTGCCCTTCCAAAAGGTGGAGACATTCTCGGTCCAAAATCCTTCTCAACACTGGATTAAGCACCCGGATCTCACTTGAACAGCTTGTTTTATTTCAGAACTGATAGGCGACAATCGTCAAGCCTCCCAGAAACGATGTGTCCTTCGATGAAGCAGTAGGCCTCTCCTGAGATACTGAGATACCAGCCTCGTGCTTGGTATTACCTCAGACAGGTTCTTCATCGGTCGGCTTCCTCCCTCGGGATGGACAGCACAGGACAACTCTGCAACCGCAGACTCAGTCTACCGACTGAGCCCACAAGGCAGATTTGCTCCGGACCAATGTGGTCCCAGAGCCAAGAACACTGACTGCCCAGGTGGATGGCGGCAATGACGACACCGAACCAATGGCGTCTGCCCCCTAAATACCCCTCCCCAGCATGCAGAGCTCACAGACTGTACCACTGTAGCACATGCATATATAGAGAACAATTGCTTGTAAATGGCCACTAGATGTGACACTGTATGGACTTCCCCCCATAGCAAAGATAACACATGCTTCCGCACAAAATCTGCATCTGGAACGCAAGCTACCTTGCCTGCGCTCCACATGGCAGGAAGTGCAGTCCCTGCGTCACTTCCTGTGCGCCGGCCGTCACTTGCTAGTGACATACAAGGCTGAAGTGGATAACCACCATTTTAGAGTGGACCAAACTATAGAGAGCAAATAAAGACAATAATAATGTCATAATAAGAAATAGGCATACACCCACGTGTCACAGATGCCTTGAGTGAAAAGCGAAGATGTTCCCATTTAAAAAGAATCCTGTCAGTAACATGACAAACCGAGTCAGGATTTAAAATAAAAAAAATTATCGTCTTTCACAACGCTCGTTAACCACGTTACTCATAAACCAAGGTTCCACTGTATTTACATTTTACTTATGAAGGCAAGCAGAATTGTTTTCAAGGCCTAGTGCAGAAAGTAGCAATGCATTTGGTTGTAATTGAACATCTTACCAGATTAATAAGTAGCATGGTACGAGGAGCCATTTTATAAGATGCTGGAATGGAGATAAGTCTTCCTAAAGTGATGGAAGCCCAGAGGAGGCTCGGTAGATATCCTGCTGTTTTGTGAGCTAATGACAGTGGTTCCTTCACAGCATAACTATAGACGAAACCGGAGTATTCTCCCTATAAAATAAACAGTCCTGTTTAGAAATGTGCTTATGACCCTTATGTACAAATTGTTTTAATTTTATTTCATGCTGTCTTCAGACATGTCCTTGATTTTTTAGAAAACATAGATCTGCAGCACACTGGATAGGTCACTGGCATCCATGTTTATTGTATGAGACATATTTAATCATGGCAATGTCTGTGTCAGTGTCGATAATAATTTCCCATATCCCTGTATGTTGTGTTCACTTTAATGCACATCCAAGAGTCTTTTAAAAATATCAATAATAACAATAAATGTAGTGCTTGTAGTATTTCCTCATAATTTAAGTCCTCCAGTCGTCTCCTTATTAATTTTGTTGCCCTTCTCTGGACTCTCTCCAGCACATTCTTCCTGAGGATTGTTGACCAGAACTGGATGGAATACTCCAGATGTTGCCGAACTAGAGTTTTGTAACGTGTCAGAATTATAGTTTTTATCTCTGAAGTAAATAGTCTGCTGGCTTTGCTTGCTGCAGCTTGACATTCCATGCTGTTGCTGAGTCTGTCTTCTATCAGACCCTCCGATCTTTCTCCATTCTTTATTTCCCCCAGAGGTTCTCCCCCTAGTGAATAGTTTGCATTTATATTTTTATCCCCCCAAGTGCATCGCTTTACATTTTTCAACATTCAACCTCATTTGCCATGTTGTTGCCCACCCCATTATTTTATTCAAGTCTTCCTGTAAAATTTCTATATCCTGATGTGAACCTTATTTTATGTGTTATTGAACTTATTTTTGTGTTGCCTGAGACAACTATTTATAGCAACCCCTATGGTCCATGCCTACAGACCTCAGTCTGTAGATTAAACTTTTATGGGGAACGGTATCGAATGCAAAATCCAGACACCCCACATCCACAGGCCTTCCCCTATCTAGGTGGCAGCTCACTTCATCGTAGAATGCTAGCAGATTGGTCTGGTAGGACCTTTCGTAAACCCATGCTGATTACTGCTAATGAAATTGTTTTCATCAGCAAATCACATCCCCAAACTGTTCCCACAAAGTTGGGAGCATTAAGATGTCCAAAATGTCTTGGTATGCTGACACATTAAACTTTCTCTTAACTGGAACTAAGGGGCCAAGACCAACCCCTAAAAAACAACCCCACACCATAATCTCCCCTCCACCAAATGATTTGGAGGGGTGGCTCAATACTTTTGGCACTATAGTGTGGACGAGCGAGTTTGGGGTGGAGGAACTTCACTGGCCTAGTCCTAGTCCATAGAGTGTGTGTGTGTGTGTGTATATATATGTGTATATATATACACACACACACACACTATCTCACATCTCATATATACATCTCTATAACTTGAGATCTCGTAATCTAGTAAGAGACGTGTTGTGTGTGGTGGAGGTTTCATCTGAGAACCGTTGCTAAAGCTTTATTTTTTTTAAATAAGAAACATGTCATAATTACCTTCACTGTGCAGTTCGTTTTGCGCAGAGTGGCCCAGATCAGATTGTCCTCTTCTGGGGTCCCACGGGGGCTCTCCCGGCTCCTCCACGCAAGAGCTAACCCCCTCTGGGAAGCTCTCTCCCAAGGGGGTTAGCTTGCGGGTGTGCTCCCGTGCCATACAATCGCGTCCATAGCTGCCGATTGTATGACTCGGCCCCGCCCCCCCCGGGGGCCGCATCATTGTATTTAGGGTTGTCCCGATACCGATACTAGTATCGGTATCGGGACCGATGCTGAGCAATTGCGCGAGTACTTGTACTCGCGCAAATTCTCCCGATGCCTCTGTCGATACTTTTTTTTTTTTTTACCTCGAGCGGGCTGAGAGTGGGCAGAGAGGGGGCGGAGAGCGGCAGCTGAGAAGGGGAGGAGAGACGTGCAAAGATCATCCTCATTGGTATTTGCTTTCCTCACCTCGAGCGGGTGAAAAGAGGGGGCAGAGAGCGGTAGCTGAGAAGAGGTGGAGACTGAGCGGCAAAGATCATCCTAATTGCTGGTATTTGTTTTTCCTCACGTCGAGAGGGGGCGGAGAGCAGGGGCTGAGAAGGGGTGGAGTGAGCGGCGGAGATCGTGCTGCTAAATGATGAGAGGGGTGGAGAGTGGGCGGAGAGGCGCTGAGACTGACCTGAGAGTGTGCTAATAGTGGGCGGAGAGCGGGCGGAGAGTGGGAGGAGAGCAGGCGGATAGCAGAACGAGCAGGACGGACATCGTAGCAGGCAGCCCTGTAAGCAAGTAAGATTGTGTGAAGTGAAGTGAAGTGAAGTGATTCAAGCTGAATGAATAGTTGAATACTGTCTACAGTAGTGCACACTATCAGGCCCCGTACACACGGCCGAGGAACTCGACGTGCCAAACACATCGAGTTCCTCGGCCAGTTCAGCCCTGAAGCCGCCGAGGACCTCGGCGGGCCGAGAGCTCCCATAGAACAACGAGGAAATAGAGAACATGTTCTCTATTTCCTCGCCGAGGTCCTCGTCGGCTTCCTCGGCCGAAAGTGTACACACGGCCGGGTTTCTCGGCAGAATTCAGCCAGAAACTCGGTCGGAAGCTGAATTCTGCCGAGGAAACTGGTCGTGTGTACGGGGCTTCACAGTTGCAAGCTGTACTGTAGTTGCCAGAAGTAATTGCGTGCCGTGTGTCACTGACTGTCTAGCATTGCATGTTCTGTGTCAGTATGGAGTCACTTAAAAAATAGAGCATTATCAATTGTACTTTAGGAATGTATAGTTTTATTGTAAATAACATTATCCTTTTAAAAGAAATTGATCAATTTATGTAAATGTGTATTTTATTTTAAATACGATTTTTTTTTTTTAAGCAAAGTTCAGTTTTGATAAGCTCAGCAAGCATGGCCCAGGGGGAGGGGGGCTGCCTTTCTCTCATGAATAAGAAGATAAGAATTAAAGCGGGGGTTCATCACCCCCCAAAAAAAATGTAACATTACATTCAGCCGAGTTGTAAGAATGACATTAGGCTGTTTTTTTTTATTTCATTGCCGTACATACCGTATTTTCACCGCCGCTTCCGGGTATGTAATCTGCGGGACCGGGCGTTCCTAATTGATTGTCATCCTTCCGACCGGCGCATACAGCTCGTCACGAGTTGCCGAAAGAAGCCGGACTGCGAGTCGGCTCTATACGGCGCCTGCGCACCGACGTTCAGCTTCTTTCAGCAACTCGTGACGCGCTGTATGTGCCGGTCGGAAGGATGTCAATCAATTAGGAACGCCCAGTCCCGCAGATTACATACCCGGAAGCGGCAGGGAAAATACGGTATGTACGGCAATGAAATAAAAAAAAACAGCCTAATGTCATTCTGACAACTCGGCTGAATGTAATGTTAAAACATTTTTTTTGGGGTTAACCCCCGCTTTAATTGAAGTTTAAAATGTAATGTTAAAAATAATGTGAGTTTTTTACTACTGCGTGACAAGCAAATAAAACTGTTTTATTCTTTTATAATGTCTTGAGTTAGAGTTCTTCATAATTCTAAAGAAAATATACTTAGTCTGTATTGTGGTTTGAAAACTGTCACATGACATTTAAAAAAAGTATCGGTAATTGGTATCGGCGAGTACATGAAAAAAAGTATCGGTACTTGTACTCGGTCCTAAAAAAGTGGTATCGGGACAACCCTTGATTGACAGCAGCGGGAGCCAATGACCAATGGATCGCACCTACAGAAATTCGGGCTCAGGTAAGTAAAATCTGCACTCGGGGAGATCCAATGTGTTTTTACTTTGTTTGCAGTATGAGAAGAGTTAAAGGACCAATGCCCCGTACACACGATCGGATTTTCCTCTCAAGCTTGGCTTGCATACACATGGTCACACAAAAGTTCTCTGAACTTTCGTCCGTCAAGAATGCGGTGACGTACAACACTACGACGCGCCGAGAAAATGAAGTTCAATGCTTCCGAGCATGCGTCGGAATTTTGTGCGTTGGAATTGCTACAGACGATCAGATTTTCCAATAGGATTTTTTTCCGTCTGAAAAATCGAGAACCAGCTCTCCATCTTTTGTTGGTGGAAAGCTCACATCGGACTTTTGCTGTCGGAAAATCCGATTGCGTGTACAGGGTATAATTGTTTTTTTTTCTATGATATTTTCTAGGACTATGTTTATAATATAGTCACTTTTTGGTAACTACTTTCTGGTTACTGGGTTTATATTTGTGTTTTTTTGAGCAATGTTTAAATTGGCACAGTGAATATTTTTTACATACAGTATATATATATTTTTCATTTGCATGTATGATGATGATAATAATGAGAGAAACGCACTCGTTTTATGTATAATTTTTACACATAAAATATATATATCTTTTTTTTTTTTTTTTTTGCTAAATTACACATTTAGATTAGCACTTCTGACTACATTTTAACTTTGGTGATTTGTATGTGACTTTTTTGGTTCACTTACCACAAAAAAACTGACAACTTTAATCTTGATCATAAGTTACAAAAACTGATATCGATTACCAGTTGATCTAATCTAGCATCAGTGCAGTTGTGTAGCACATGATTATCTCTGCTGTTCTTTAGTCATATCTTCCATGTCAATCTTACATTACGCTGTGTATGCAATGTTCTTTTATAAATGACATGCCCAATATCCAAGTTTATTAAAGATGCATGTTATTATGTTTTATGTCTTACCACTATCCCATCGGTCATGAATAGGATCACCGCTGAACATATATGAATTGCTAAAAATGTGTATGGAGCATCCCGAAAGGTCTTACTCTGACAACAATGAAAATGACCTGAACAAAATAATAAAAAATATATAGTTGTAATTATACTGAAAAGTAAACACAATAGATTTGTATAGTTTCATCACTTCACCAGTAGACAACAATGAGGGGAAGCCTGAGTCATTGAGCTTACAACACGTTGGAGGGTTTTATTTAGTACAAATACTTCTGAAAATGATTAGCATTGATCACAGCTATATTTAAAACGTCGTTTTTCCTGACGAGATTCTTGGCAAGAATCTCTTGTCGCCCGAGTGTACAGAAGAAGTATTCAAAAGAACCGCTGTTCTTTTGAATGGCAAGAACGCGGTGACGTCATTGTGTACGACGAGCATGCGCTCGTCACATTCGATGCTGTCGCCACCATCTTGCTGCACCCTACCTATGCCTAGGAAGCTACCACGCATGCGTCAAAGTAATTTCGAGCATGCGTGGGTTTCCACGGCGACAGGTGAGTATACACACACTCGGGTTTCTCGGCAGGAAAACACTGCCGAGAATCACAACGAGAAAATAGAGAGCAGGTTCTCTATTTTTCTCATCGTGATTTTGGGTAGTTTTCTTGACGAGAAACTTGAAAGCCTCGTACACATGCACGGTTTACTCGGCAAGAAAGCTCTGCCGGCAGTTTTCTTGCTGGTTCTTGCCGAGTAAACCGTGCGTGTGTATGAGGCTTGACACACTTCTTACCGGAATTAATAACCTCCATATTCTAAAAGGTTAAGACAGCAAGAGAAAGGAACACTCCTCATCCTCAGAAGTAATCTCTTGGCTCCATAATTCAAGTAGCCTGTTTCTCCCCTTGATGGCATTCACAGTAGATTTACAATTTCACTGATTGCCGTCAAAAGGTGCATGTTACACTCAAAAAGTGTAAAGTGGAAGTGCAAAGCCAGTGTGAATGCCACCAATGGGAAAAACAGGCCACCTGGATTGTGCAGCCAAAAGATTACTTGCACACCTATTTTTGGAAGTTTTTTTTAAACAATGTACTTTAAATTGTGAATGCTAGCACTAGTTGTTACAAATTTAACCACATAACAACAGGGGCAATGTTTGTTTAAAAGGGCATTATTCAGGTGTTCCTAGAACAGTATTATGTCTACATGCAGGCCTCACTATAGTTACTAATTATCCCCCCTACCCCACACAGACATGCATTTTTTTCTTACTGCAGAATTATTTTATGTGAAGACTAATTACAAGGCCATATAAGATGACAATGCTATAAGCATAGGCACACTGGCTGTGCTCGATGTTAGTATTTTTTACCCTTACCACTTTGCACTTCCTGTGTTCCTGTTATTTGGTCATCACTCCTCTCATTCCCCTTCTGAGTTTCCATTGCTAGCTCATCTGCAGATAGTAAGGACCCTTTCCTGTGTCCACACCCAGGCAGCATGCCTTTGCTGTACATCAGAAGGAAAACTGCAAAAGGTACTGGAATCTAGAGAAAAACACAACAATATTTAGTTTGTCAGAAAAGTGGCTTTTTTTTAATTTAATTTATTGAAATAATCAATTAGGAAACACTTACAAACTAGTCTCACATTGGTACATGACTCCTGACCACAGATCTAAATTCATCATGCACCCCCAACATACTTTTGGAGAGCAGGGCACTCTTTCACATGTTGTGGTCCTGCCCCAAGGCTTCCCTATTTCATATACAGTGGAAACACAGGTTGCGAGTAACGCAGTTAACGAGCGTTTCGCAATACGAGCACTGTATTTTAAAAAATCATGACTCGGTTTGCGAGTGTTTTACAAATAGAGCACAATTCAGGCCAAAGCAGTGTACAGTATGGCCTTTGGCCTGAGGTGGGAGGGCACCAGAGCTGAGCAGAGCCGAACGTCACCGATCGCAAATGCATGGAAATGCCTGAGGACAGCATGGCTGACCTTGGCAAATCTCGGGTAGGAAGTCTTTCCGAGGTTTGCCGAGGTCAGTCGAAGTGTCCTCGGGCCTTTTTGGCCTTTTCAGAGGCTCTCCGGCGCCCCCCGCCTCTGGCCGCATGCGGTATTGCATCCCATTGAAGTCAATGCGGAACTAATTATTTTCGTTTCCATTGACTTCAATGGGGAAACTCGCTTTTATATGCGAATACATTGGATTATCAGCATACTCCTGGAACGGATTATGCTCGTAATCTGAAGTTCCACTGTATGTGTATATAATGTGATTTGATCAGTCATGAATTGTTAAGTGTTAACCAATGGGAAGCCCTATTACACAGGCCTATCTGAGTCCTAGGTAGAAATGAGAGAAAGTTGGTAGGCTTCATCTTCTTGATGTCCAGCAAACGTTAGCCTAGCCAAAGCTTGGAGACAACCATCAATCAGTTTAACTGAGGTTAAACAGAAGCTCATGGGGACTGATACATGAGAACCTTGACACCCATGCCAAATTTGGGATCCATGACTAAACTATAATGATCACTTAAATCTGGACCACTCCCTACTCTTGGCCTGATAGATGACATCGATTCCCCCCTTTTCTTTCCCTCCTCCCATATGTCCCAACTTCCTCTTATGTGCCTGTTCTTTTTTCCTTTTTCTTCTTCTTTTACATCTCTCTTTCTCTTTTTTTCTTCCCCCTCCCTTTAGCCTTTAGGAAGCGTTTAAGTCATTAACAAATCCATCCATCCTTTTCTTTCTTACAGGGCAATTTATGACTTTGCTATCAAGGAATCCCCACAGAATTGTTATCTGTACTGCTTATCTTATTTTTGCACATGACTGCTTAATCTTTGGAGATGAGATATAATTTGCTTCTGTATTTGTGTACTGGTACTGATGTTGGATACTCTTTATGTCACACTCTGTTCGGTGTATTTGTATACCCATGTCTTTTGCTACTGAGGTTTATTATTTGGAAAACTTAAAGTGGTTCTAAAGCTCAA
Source organism: Rana temporaria (assembly GCF_905171775.1). NCBI lineage: Eukaryota > Metazoa > Chordata > Amphibia > Anura > Ranidae > Rana > Rana temporaria. The sequence continues at coordinate 342,798,962 of NC_053490.1, forward strand.
ATGTTTTTTACCTTCATGCATTCCCATTACGGTAAAAAAAAAACCTTTGTAGTGATGTGATCATTTCTTTGCCCATTTACCAAGTGTATAATCTTGTTATGCAGTGTTTGTTTGCCCTTTTTCAGTATGGTTGCTATGCTGAGCATGTGAAGAGAGATAGAACAATGAATTCCTGCTAACAGAACACTGGGTGTGTAAGAGCTGCTTCTGCCGATTCATCTCACTGTAACATACATAGAGAATGTTAATGATTTCATGTCCCTGCTTGGAAAATACTTATGTTGGATGGTTCAGTGAATGTTATTTCTTCAATACATGGACTTTCAAATAGAATGCTGTGTGGATTACTGTCTATGTGAAGATATATTTCTCAATTGGGATTTCACTTGCTATTCACAAGCCCCAATTGAGTGGAGGCACTGTGCTTGTTAAAGATCCTGTCCTGATCACACAGGTTAAAGACTCTAATCCTAAATACTATACAGGTGGTGACATCATACCCCAGTAGCTGCAGAAATAGAGAAAAATAGTGCTTCATTTGGAGTCTACTCCTGAGATAAATATCTTTGATCAGGACTAGGGATGAGCTTCGCGTTCGATACGAACGTATGTTCGACTCGAACATCGGTCGCTCGATCGTTTGTCGAAATTTGAACAAAACGGGTCGTTCGCGCCAAATTAGAATGACGCAAAACGTCCCATAATTCACTGCGGCGTTGAGCGCTGATGATTGGCCAAGCATGCTGTATGTCCCGCATGCTTGGCCAATCACAGCGCTCAAAAAACTAAGAGCCATAATTGGCCAAAGCCAGGGTGGCTTTGGCCAATTATGGCTCAGGGGGTTTAGTACACTCCCCACACTAAAAAAGGCAGCCTCATGTAGTGTGTTCCGGCTTTGTGAAAGAGCAGAGCAGTCAGACAGTTAGAGATATATAGAGACACAGTGTCTTTTCTACCAGATAGATAGATAGATAGATAGATAGATAGATAGAGCAGGAAGGCTAGTAGTCAGTATAGTTATATTTACAGTTTGTAGAGAATATATTCACATCCCTAGGAGTTGTAAATATATTTATAATTTGTACAGCTTAGCTAGATCTGTTATTAGTATTTGTCAGGCAGGAGATTGTGCTTGATGCAGTACTCTAACGTGTTGTATTGCCTGCATTAGGGTTTAGCTTAAACATAGTACTCTGTGTTAGTCAACGTGTGCTATTTAATTGCACATACACGAATTACCTGTTACTGCACATGTGCTATTTATTTGCACAGAAACGCAGTCGCTGTTAATGCAAGTGGGCTATTGAATGGCACAGAAACACAGTCGCTCTTACTGCGCGTGTGCTGTTACATAGCACCTGAATGCAGTTGGTGTCACTGCGCGTGTGCTGTTACATAGCACCTGAACGCAGTTGGTGTCACTGCGCGTGTGCTGTTTCATAGCACCTGAACACAGTTGTTGTCACTACGCGTGTGCTGTTACATAGCACCTGAACGCAGTTGGTGTCACTGCACGTTTGCTGTTTCATAGCACCTGAACGCAGTTGTCACTGCGTGTGTGCTGTTTCATAGCACCTGAACGCAGTTGTTGTCACTGCGCGTGTGCTGTTACATAGCACCTGAACGCAGTTGGTGTCACTGCACGTTTGCTGTTACATAGCACCTGAACACAGTTGGTGTCACTACGCGTGTGCAGTTACATAGCACCTGAACGCAGTTGGTGTCACTGCACGTTTGCTGTTTCATAGCACCTGAATGCAGTTGTTGTCACTGCGCGTGTGCTGTTACATAGCACCTGAGCGCAGTTGGTGTCACTGCACGTTTGCTGTTTCATAGCACCTGAACGCAGTTGTTGTCACTGCGCGTGTGCTGTTTCATAGCACCTGAACGCAGTTGTTGTCACTGCGCGTGTGCTGTTACATAGCACCTGAATGCAGTTGGTGTCACTGCGCGTGTGCTGTTTCATAGCACCTGAACGCAGTTGTTGTCATTGCGCGTGTGCTGTTACATAGCAGCTGAACGCAGTTGGTGTCACTGCACGTTTGCTGTTACATAGCACCGGAACGCATTAATATGTCTGGAAGGACAACAAAGAGAGGCAGAAAGTCACGAGGGCAAGCAGGCTCTGCATCTAGAGGTAACGCTGGTGGTGGATGTGGTGCATCCTCTTCAGCACGTGGCCGTGGCCGCTCGTCCTTCTTTCGGGAGCTGGCCGTGTTGAGCCTCAACATGCAGAGAAATTAGTGGAGTGGATGACCAAGCCGTCCTCATCCTCTCTCACACAGACTGATCTTAGTTTGTCTGGCAAAGCAGCTGCCAAGGCATCCTCTTCCTTCTGCACGATGGCATCACACAATCCTTCCCTAGTCCCACCATGTCCTCCTGAGGAGTCCCTCGAACTGTTTCAGCACAGTATTGGGTACATGCTGCATGAAGATGCGCAGCGTTTTGAAGACTCCGATGACAGAACACAGATAGAGGAAGGCATTGATGTGAGCACAGGGAGAGGGGGTGGCCGAGAGGGACAGCAATCTGGCAGTGATGTTCCCCCAGCTGGAGCATACTGCCAGGTTTTCGACAGTGATGATGAGGAGGGAGGGGATGATGAGGTCACTGACTCTACCTGGGTGCCTGAGAGGAGAGAGGAGGAGGAAGAGGAGGAGGATGAGGAGGATGAGGAGGACAAGGCACATGCACATCACCAAAGAGGCAGGATTCCCTCCAGGGGTCAGCGTAAGGGCAGCACAACAACTGCATTACGTGGCACATCTTCGCTTGTGCATGGCGCTGCTGTGTCTCAACGGTACAGCAAAAGTTCTTTGGTGTGGGCCTTTTTTGAAACATGTCCATCAGATCGTACCTTTGCTGTTTGCAACATATGTCTCAAGCGTATCTCGCGTGGCCAAAACATCACCCGTTTGGGCACCACATGCTTGTCCAGACATATGTCGACCTGCCATGCAGCTCGTTGGCAAGCATACCAGAAAGACCCACACCAAACACCAAAGCGGACCTCCCCTTGCCCTTCTGTGACCTCCAACCCCACTAGACTCCCAGTTCTCTCTGAAGCCTGCACTGAAGTTGTAGAAATAGGTGTCATAACCTAGTAGTGGTAGTACATGCGGCCAATCTACTGATAGTACCAGACAAATTTCCCTGCCCCAGCTGCTGCAGCGCCGACAGAAGTACACTCCCAGCCATCCACATGCCCAGCGGTTGAATGCTAGCTTAGCAAAATTGCTAGCACTTCAACTGCTACCTTTTCAGTTGGTAGATTCTGCCCCCTTCCGTGAGTTTGTGGAATGTGCAGTACTTCAGTGGCAAGTACCCAAACGCCACTTTTTCTCACGGAAGGCGATTACGGCTCTCTACCGGCATGTGGAAGGCAATGTCCATGCCTCGCTGGACAGGGCGGTCAGTGGTAAGGTGCATCTTACCGCTGACTCATGGTCCAGCAGGCATGGACAGGGACGTTACCTGTCTTTTACGGCCCAATGGGTGACTCTGCTGGCAGCTGGGAAGGACGCAGGGCAAGGTACAGTAATTTTGGAGGTTGTTCCGCCATCACGCCTCCAAAACACTACTACTGCTTGTGGCACACCTCTCTCCTCCACCCTCTCCTCTTCTTCTTCCTCTGTGGCCTCTTCCTGTGGTGATGTTTCCTCAGAACCAGCCGTGCTCCGTAAGCGTACGAGGGGCTACGCAGGAATGTAGGCCAAGAGATGCCATGCGGTGCTAAAGTTGGTGTGCTTGGGAGACAGGAGCCACACTGGGGAAGAGGTTCTTTCAGCTCTGCAGGGGCAGGCTCAGAGGTGGTTGACGCCACGCCAGCTGAAGCCTGGAATGGTGGTCAGCGATAATGGCACCAACCTCCTCTCTGCCCTGCGACAGGGAAAACTCACCCATGTGCCTTGTTTTGCGCATGTTCTCAATTTGGTGGTGCAGCGGTTCTTGGGCAGGTACCCGGGCTTACAGGATGTCCTGAAGCAGGCAAGGAAAGTCTGTGTGCATTTCCAGAGGTCATATAATGCCACTGCTCGGCTGACAGACCTCCAGAGGGAATACAACCTGCCCAAGAACCGCCTAATCTGTGACATGCCCACCAGATGGAACTCTACGTTGGCCATGCTGCAGCGGCTGCACACGCAGCAGAGGGCCATCAATGAGTACCTGTGCCAATATGGCAGCAGAACTGGGTCAGGGGAGCTTGTTTTTTTTTCACCACAACAGTGGGCCTTGATCAGGGATGCATGCACTATCCTGTCACCATTTGAGGAGGCCATGAGGATGGTGAGCAGTGACAGTGCATGCATCAGTGAGACTGTCCCTCTTATTCACATGTTGGAGCACACGCTACTTGGAATAATGGACAGGGCCCTTGAGGCAGAACAGAGGAAGGAAGAGGAGGACTTCCTTACCTCTCAAGGCCCCCTTTATCCAAACACTGTTCCTGCTTGCCCACCTAGCACACAGGAAGAGGAGGAGGAGGATGATTGTATCAGCAGCATGGAGGTGGAGCCTAGCACTCAGCATCAGCAGCAGCAGTCTTCAAGGGATCATTTACAGTCCCAAGGAACACGTGGACTTTTACGTGGCTGGGATGAGGTGGCTGCAGATCCTGTCGTCCTCAGTGACCCAGAGGACTGTGCCCCGAATGCCTCTGCAAACCTACGCTGCATGGCCTCCCTGATCCTGCAAAGCCTGCGTAAGGATCCTCGTGTACGTGCTATCAAGGAGAGGGATCATTACTGGCTGGCATCTCTCCTTGATCCACGTTACAAGAGTAAGGTAGCGGACCTTATGTTGCCATCGCAGAGGGAGCAGAAGATGAAACTTCTGCGGGATTACCAAAACCTGGCCCTGGACAACGTCTTGCTGAGGCTTCGGTGAGTCAGAGAAGGAGCGGTGGAGAAGGTGGCCGTCTGAACGATGCATTCAGACAATTTTTTAGTCCGCAGCCCCAAGGTCTGACCGGTTCCAGCAACCATCGCCAGCGTCTGGTTTACATGGTCCGGGAATACCTAGGGGCAAGATCCGACTTGGACACCTTCCCCACCGAAAATCCTCTGGCTTACTGGGTCTTGAGGATGGATCACTGGCCAGAGCTTGCACAGTACGCAATTGAGCTACTGGCTTGCCCTGCATCCAGTGTTCTTTCAGAACGCACATTCAGTGCTGCTGGAGGCTTTGTGACCGATCACAGGGTGCGCCTCTCCACCGACTCTGTTGATCGACTGACCTTCATCAAAATGAATCGGGCTTGGATCAACACCAGCTACCAAGCACCTGATGCTGATGTTACTGAATAAGATTTTTTTGTTGAAATGTCAGATCCCTTTGAGACTGCATATGCTGATGCTGAGTGACTGTCCTGTTAGGCTGCTGATGGAATATCCTTCTCCTCACTTTTCTTGCTGATAGCTTGTTAAGAAATTTTGTTTTTCTGGTCTCCGCCACCAGTGCCTAAGGCCTAATTTTTCTGCCCCTGTTTAACAGGGGTGCCTAATAACAATTGTTGATGCAATACTTTGCACTAGACATGTTCACTGCCAAAAAATTTGTTGTTTTCGTTTGTTATTTTTTTTTTGTTTTTTTTATAATTCGTGAAATCCGAAAAATTCATTTTTTTTTTGTTTTTGTTTCGTTTTTTTTTTCGGAAATTCTGAAATTTCGAGAAAAAAAAATTCGGGATATTTTCGGATTTCCGAAAAAGCAAAAAACCGAAAAAAATCGAATTTTTCAGTTTTCGAAATTTCAAATTTTTTTTATTTTTCGAATTTTCGAAATTTCGTATTTTTGAAGTTTCGTATTTCGAATTTTTCAGTTTTCGAATTTTCGCATTTTTCGAATTTTCGCATTTTTGAATTTTTCAATTTTCGAAAGTTCGATTTTCAATTTTCAAAATACGAAAATTCGGAAATACGAAAATTCGGAAATCGAAAAAACCTGAAATTCGAATTTTCAAAAATTCATAAATACGAAAATACGTATTTTTTTAAAATTTTCGATTTTTTCAACTTTTGAATTTTTCCATTTTCGAAATTCGGAAATACGAAAATTCGAAAATTGAAAAATTCGAAAATTGAAAAATTCGAAAATTGAAAAATTCGAAATTTTAAAAATTCGAAATTGGAAAAGTGAAAAATTCGAAAATTCGAATTTTTCGATTTTCGAATTTTTTGATTTTCGAATTTTTCGATTTTCGAATTTTTCAATTTTCAAATTTCCTTATTTTCAAATTTCGAATTTTCGTATTTCCGATTTCGAAATTTCGAAAATTCGAAATGGAAAAATTCGAAAATTGAAGAAATCAAAGTTCGAAAATTGAAAAATGTTTCAAATTTGGCATTTTTCAATTTTCGAATTTTTCAATTTTCGAATTTTTCAATTTCGAATTTTCGAAATTCGTAAATACGAAAATTTGAAAATTCGAAATTCGGAAATTGAAAAATTCGAAATTTGAAACATTTTTCAATTTCGATTTTTTTCAATTTTCGAATTTCGAATTTTTCAATTTTTGAAATTTCGAATTTTCGAAATTCGGAAATTTGTCAAAATTCGAAATTTGAAAAATTCCAAATTTGAAAAATTCCAAATCTGAAAAATTAGAAATTGGAAAAATCGAAAATTAAAAAAATCGAAAATTAAAAAAATCGAAAATTCGAAAATTGGAAAATTCGGAATTTCAAAAATTAGAAAATCCGAATTTCCGAAATTCGTAAATACGAAAATTAAAAAAAAAACGAAAATTCGTAAATTCAAAATTTTCAGAAGCCTAATTTTTGTGCCCCTGTGTAACAGGGGCATCTAATAACATTTTTTGATGCAATACTTTGCACGTGGCTCTTTGTTGCGCTCCAAATACAGTATGTTTGAGGGGTGCCCTTTTTTCTACAATTTTTTTCTACAATTTTGCTTTCACAAAAAAATAATGGCCCCCCACCACCCCTAAAATAATCGAGATATTGTTGCCACACAGCACGTGCACAAGCAGTATTAAATTACTTTGGGCCAAATCCTCAAAAGAGATACGACAGAGTAACTGCTGTTACTCCGTCGTATCCCTGGTCCTAACTATGGAACTGATCCACAGAATCAGTTTTCCATAGTTAGGGAGAAGATCCGGCATGTGTAATTGAATTACACTGCCGGATCTTAGGATGCAGTACCGCATCCGCCGCTGGGGGCATTTTGTGTCGAAATGCCGCCTTGGGTATGCAAATTAGCACTTACGGAGATCCACAAAGCTTTTCTGCTTCATTTTTTTCTCCGTAAGTATTAAGTTGCATACGCAAAATTAGGGCTGCTTTTACATGGTGTACGGTCTGTTCGAACGTTCTGGTGCGAACCGAACCCGGGTATGTTCGGCTCTTCCCTAATCAGGACATTAAGGAACAACCATGTCACTGTTATCAACAGAAGCTGTGAGGCAGTGGGCCCTGGAAGAGAAACTTCTACCTAAAAGGACATTTGCTATTTTGTGTGTATCTGTCACTGTGCAAAACAGATTATAGCGCACACATGCAAAAATGACATTTATCCTGCAAGGCTAGTTAAAAACGCCTGAACATATTCAAAAATACGGGGGTTTGGTCACACTATATGGTCATTTTTTTGGGTGTGCCCCCCAAGTCTGTCTTTGTATCACTGTGAGCACCCATAGACTGCAGGAGGCGTTACAAGCTAATGAAACTTTGCAGTCTGTCTCTCTTGTGGATAAAATAAAGAAAGATGAGAGTTATGAACTCTATCCCCATTATCTCTGTCTCAGTGAGGTGGATTTAAATCAAGTTAAAGGGCCCTTTTGCATATTTCCAAAGGGGGCTGAAGTAATTGGTTGTGCTGTAGTATTTCCAGTAATCTCACCTCCAGTAAGGCGGAAGTTACCAGCTCTACCTGTAAAGTGTGAACCATTGAATACAATTGCTTTATCAGGAGAAACTTTGTTGACTATTACAGCCGCTAAGCAGGAAAAAAAATATTGAGCACCTGCTGTTAAAATTCACTGAAGTCATTGCTCAGAATTTACATGCTGATTCTTATTGCAAATTAAAGGCTTTTTCAGGGGTGCTCCCTGTTCCCGCTGGTGAAGAAAGCTTTGAGGTGTGGAAAGATTTTGCACAACAAGTGATAGAAAAATGGACCTGCTCAGAGGAAAAGAAAAAACAGCGCATCATGGAAAGTTTCAGACCACCAGTATCCATTATCATTAGAGCTTACAAGGACACTCATGTGAGTACCAGTGCTCAAGAATATACGTGAAACTCGAAAAATTTGAATATCATGCAAAAGTTCATTTATTTCACAAATGCGAGCACACACAATCGGAATATCCGACAAAAGTTCGATGTGAGCTTTTGGGTGGAAATTCCGACTGTGTGTAGTCTACATCGGACATTTTCTGTCGAAATTTCCAACAGCAAAACTTTGAGAGCTGCTTCTCCATTTTTCCGACAGGAAATGTTCTTGTCAGAAATTCGGATCGCCTGTATGCAATGGCGACGCACAAAAATCCTACGCATGCTCGGAAATTATTGAACTTAATTTTTCTCGGCTTGTCATAGTGTTGTACGTCACCGCGTTCTTGACGTTCAGAATTTCCGCGTGTGTTTGCAGCACAAGTTTGAGCCAACATTCCGTTGGAAAAAAATCCACGGTTTTATTGTCGGAAATTCCGATCGTGTGTACGTGGCAACAGGGTTTTCAATAATATAGTAGGGAGTTAGGAGACTCATTCACCAATATATATTTAGATAAAGTGAATAGAATGAGGGGAAGGGGAAAGGACCTATATGGGATTGTAATAGGGGGAGAGGGATGAGACTCTCTCTCCTCCTTACAAAAATAAAACGGATTGAGAGGGCCACTGATGGTAATAATATTCACACATTTTTTTATTTTTTTTCCCTTTTGAGGGTGGGTGATGGGGGAGTAGTCCCATTCTCAATTTTTTCAAAAAGCCCTGGAAAATTTAAGAGGAGTATATGCTATTTTTTTTCATTTTGTGTTTTTTTTTAATGATTTGTATATCTGCTTTTGTAAAAGTATGTAAGGTTTTATATTTGTATAAAAATTCTATAAAAATAATTTAAAGCACATTTTTCCATTATGTTGGGGGTGCATTATTGCATGCATGTTAATGTATGGTATTTCGTACGTTAACATGTAAAACATTAGGGCAAGTAATCCAGTAAGAATAAGCTGTAAACCAGGGGTGCCCAACCAGTGGCCCGAGGGCCACATGTGGCCCGCGAATCCCTCTGATGTGGCCCGCAACCTCCTGTTCTGGGATGGCTGGTTGGCAGGTTGGCAAGCCCAGATGGCAGGTTGCCGACCTGCCATCCCAGAGCTTCAGTGTTGTGATTGAAGCCTTTGGTAGAAGAAGCAAGTGGCTTTTCAGAAAGTGCACCACACCTGCAGGATATAATAGACGTCAATGGCAAAGTGAAGCTAACAGGCGGTAAAACCACAGGTACACTGCGCCCCAATCGGACCCCTCCATTCACCTCTATGGATCGGCAGATGCCTAACTCCAATCCGATCTGCTAAAATGAAAAACAGAAGTGGATCCATCCCCTTTCTATATAATTGGATCAGAGAGCCCATAGAGTAGATTGGCTGTGTCTGTGTCTGCTTTGCATATGCAGAGTGAACGCAGACTTGTCATCTGCCCACTCCGCTCATTGTGGCCCGTGGCCGGTTACTAAGTCGCTTAAGTGTCCCTCGACCTTCAAAAGGTTGGGCACCCCTGCTGTAAACAAATGGCAAAAAAATGAAACCTGGACTTGCACTTTTCTTTTGTAATTTTAAAACATTTTTACAACACTCAACATGTGCGTTATGGTCCCCTGTAGTGCAGGTTTATCAGCACCTACTGTATTGTGCATTGGAGTGTCACTTTACATGAATGTCGCCATATCACACTGCACAGAGTGCAGTATGTAACTGCACATTTTACAACATTACCACAATGAATGAGTATGAAGGGGGCCTAAAGATATTTGTGGGTGTGCATGCTTCTGGCTATATTATGTAGTGTATTATGCCTACATGAAGAGAGAATTATTCACTCACATTGATGACAGCCATAATCCAGAATGCATAGGCCACATTAGTTTGTGCTGGCCCATCCCGTGGAAGAACATAATGCGACACATTCCTTGGATGATGAGATACAATTGAGTTCCTAATGTGTTGCAGATTGCTGCTCCCATTCAGGGTCGAGTTGGACTGGATGCAGTTGGTGTCCGAAAGGAATGGATCTGCTATCAAAGGACTCAGAAGTGCTCCAAAACCAACAAAAAAATGTAGCACCTAAAAAAAACACATATGTTTACTAAGCAATGCTGATTCTATTTTTTTAAGCATTACATATTTATACTGTTGATGTTTAATAAGGAACGGAAATGGCAAGGAAAAGCCCTTATTGTACTCAATGGAACTGGTTTGATCTTTGTGTTTCTGTGGGTTGCAATTTAACAAAATGGGGCTTTTATTCTCCACTTTTTAGAGGATGAACACTTGTTTTCATTAGCCAAGCATACAAGCAGGAAGCAAAATGCATAAAGGACAGAAACAAAATGTATGTATTTTTAAAACTGCAGTCCATTAATGTTAGGGTTAAAGGATCAGTGTTCACCTACCATTTTTCACAAGAGACATAATTCATGACGTTACATGTAACTTCTGCAAGCTGTTACATTGTATCAATCGTTTGCATGATATTAGTATACAGTAGTCCGTGTTCTCTGTGTAATTATGGAATCATACGTAATTCAGTTTTACATACATGTTGGCAAGTTGATTCACATTCTGGCTTCTCTTAGCTCTTGAAAATGTTGTGTTACTAAACCCAGGACCCTGCATTCACTATATCTGGTCTCCCACAGTACACAGAACATGGAAATGCAATTATTTTAGTAAATATAAACTGCTAAATACTTTTATTCAGCAGTATAAAGCAGTCTTGTGACTTCTATAAGTTTCTGGCTAAAGCTTGTAGGAGGTGTTTTCATTCCCCCACAATTGTCCTATGAGAATGCAGGACACCTGACCCTCTGTTTGGACAGTGCTGATTGGCCCTGTGCTGATCACATGCACTCTCCCAATAAAAAGAAAAACTCTCTAGCAATACAGACCAAACTGAGCATGTACAGTCTGCCCCCTGGCTCTGTAAATATCAGGAAATATATTGGGAGTCAGTGGAAGAAACAGATGATCAGAGGAGATGGGAACGAACAGCCTTTTTACACAATGTGAGCATAACAAGCATGCTTTACTGCATATACCAGGCATGTCCAAAGTCTGACCCACGGGCCAATCGCGGCCCGCATTCCCGTTTTGAACGGCCCGCCTGGTTATTTGGATGTATATATCTTTTGTGGCCCCCAACGATCTCCTGGCGCCGGGGGCCACAAAAGATATATACTGTAATGATGGCTGCCTTGGAGGTGACAGGGAAAGGACGCGTGCCGTGCAATGCATACAGGGCGGGCTCTGTAATAGGAAGTGCCAGCTCCTGCGCTGTTCTGTCCCATCATAGGAGGCGGGACTTATATTTATTAAAGAGGTTGCCGTGTAAACAGGAGTTTCTCCTGTATGTAATCCTTTGGCATTCGTCCCAACCCTCCCTGTCCCATTCAAGGCTGCAGATGGATGGGCATTAATCAGGCTGCACTGAAGTCAATGGTGAGTCTGTATTCCTGGCAATGGTGGGTGCTGTGTTCCTGGCAATTGTGGGTGCTGTGTTTCTGGCAATTGTGGGTTCTGCGTTCCTGGCTGTGTTCGGTGCTGCATTCCTGGCTGTGTTTTTGGCAATGGTGGGTGCTGCGTTCCTGGCAATTGTGGGTGCTGTGTTCCTGGCTATGTCCTTGGCAATTGTGGGTGCTGCGTTCCTTGCTGTGTTCCTGACAATGGTGGGTGCTGCGTACCTGGCTGTGTTCCTGGCAATGGTGGGTGTTGCGTACCTGGCTGTGTTCCTGGCAATGGTGGGTGCTGCATTCCTGGCTGTGTTCCTGGCAAGGGTGCGTGCTGTGTTTCTGGCAATGGTGGGTGCTGCGTTCCTGGCTGTGTCCCTGGTAATTGTGGGGGCTGCTATCCTGGCAATGATGGGTCTGCAGATGGGCACTGACCCTTTTTGCTTTACAGTTCTTAATTTAAAATGTATTCATTTTTTCTGAAACTTCCCTCTTAGGCCGGGTACTCACGACCAAACATGTATGGTGAAAGCGGTCCGTCGGACCGTTTTCACCATACATGTCTGCCAGAGGGCTTCTGTACGATGGTTGTACACACCATCGTACAGAAGTCCGCGCGTAAACAATACGCGGGGCGTGTCCGCGGTGTCGCCGCGTCGATGACGCGGTGTCGCCGCGACAATGACGCAGCGACGTGGGCGGCCCGCCTTTAAAATGCTTCCACACATGCGTCGAAGTCATTCGACGCATGCGAGGGACGGCGGGCGCCTGGACATGTACGGTAGGTCTGTACTGACGACCGTACATGTCCGAGCGGGCAGGATTCCAGCGGACTGTTTTAAAACAAGTCCAGGAATATTTGTCCGCTGGGAAAAGGCCCGGCGGGCAAATTTTGCTGGAATTCGGCCCGCTCGCGCCCACATACGACCAAACATGTCTGCTGAAACTGGCCTGCGGACCAGTTTCAGCAGACATGTTTGGTCGTGAGTACGGGGCCTTAAAGTGAAGGTGCGTCTTATACGCCGATAAATACGGTATATCCAAATAACACACAAAGCTCATCTCTTCACCACACACAGCCACAAAGGGAAGAAAATTCTTGTTGGGCAGTGTATTACTGCTCAGACGAACACACTAATGCCACGTACACACGATCGGTTCATCCGATAAAAATGGACCGATTGATTTTTTCATCAGATATCCGATGAAGCTGACTTTCATCAGTCTTGCCTACACACCATCAGTTACAAATCTGATCATGTGAGAACGCGTGACGTAAAACACTACGATGTGCTGAGAAAATGAAGTTCAACGCTTCCGAGGATGCGTCGACTTGATTCTGAGAATGCGTGGATTTTTAACCGATGGACTTGCCCACAGACGATCGTTTTTTTCTATCGATTTTTTTTAACCATCAGATAATTTTAAAACGGGTTCTAAGTTTTTTCACCGATGGGGAAAAAAAAACCATAGGGCCCACACACGATCGGTTCGTCCGATAAAAACGGTCCATCGGACCGTTTTTATTAGACAAACCGATCGTGTGTACAGGTTCAATGGTTCAAAGAATGTCAGGCAAAATGGTCTGCCCTCGAGTATGTTCACTTCATCAAATCTGGCCCGCTTTGAAAAAAGTTTGGACACCCCTGGCATATACAGACTGATTTTCACTGTTGTGGGTTTAGTAACACTTTAAGTAATGAGATATCTGCCAAAATCATCATCTTTCCAACTGTTTGAGGTATTACAAAGCCAAATCACAGTGCCATACTCTACCCAAAGAATTCTCCATTGTTGGTTTGATGTCATAAGTAATAACATGATTTTTTGTTTGTTTTTTGGCAGTATAAGAAGGTGAATATAGTAGCAGACAATATGCAAACTCACAAAGCAAACTTTTCTACAGTCTTAAGCTGCTTATAAAATAGAATAGATTTTTAATTTCAAGAATGTTCAATCAATTTTCTAAACATTAGTGAGGACAAATCGATATTCGTTTTTAACTGCAGTGACGAGAAAATTTGAAGGGGAGGATGGAAATCTTTTCTTGAACAAATTTCTAACAGTGTATGTGGTTTTGGTTTGGAAAAATTAATTTGTTCCAAAACAAATGTTTAAATCAAATAATATATCAACTATTTTGGAATGACATTCATCAAGTCACCAAATGCACTGAGAATTTTTGTACAAATTTTGTTTGAAAATCTCTAAAATCGGGCTATAGCCAGCTTAAAGAGATTCATAAACTTAGGCTGGGTTCACACTATCTTCGTATGTGGCTCACAGCAGGGGTCCGGTGCATCCCCGTTCACTGTTTTCAGGTTACATAGTTACATAGTTACATAGTTAGTCAGGTTGAAAAAAGACACAAGTCCATCCAGTTCAACCACAAAAAAATAAACAAACAAAATAAAAAACACAATACAATCCCATACACCCAACTCCATACCCACAGTTGATCCAGAGGAAGGCAAAAAACCCCAGCAGAGCATGATCCAATTTGCTACAGCAAGGGAAAAAATTCCTTCCTGATCCCCCGAGAGGCAATCGGATTTACCCTATGTATATATATATATATGTTGCAGTTTGCAAGAGATTTACTGGGGCTATGACTAAAGCTATCTGCTATAACCCTGGTATTTTATTTATTTTTTCAGCCGCTGGAACACTTTAAGAAGCTCACCGGTGTTTCTCTGGCTTACAGTTTTTACAGAGATCCGATGGTGCAGCCGGCTGGTCACATTGGTGATAAAAGACTAGATCGTCTTTGATCGTCTCTATGGCCTTGGAGGACCAGAGTGATGTCTTGATGGCCTTTCTGGTCCAGGCTGAAAATAAACTTTTTTTTTTTTTTTTTTATAAAGCAAAAGATTTTTTAGATCTTTTACTTTTAAAGGTAAAGTCGAGATGTGGGGTCTTTTTGACCCCAGATCTCTCCATAAAGAGGACCTGTCATCCTTATTTATATTGCAAGGGATGTTTACATTCCTTGTAATAGGAATAAAAGTGATTACAAATAAATTAATTTAAAGGGACAGTGTAAAAATAGAACGTGTTGGAGTTATAAAGGTGATGATACAACCAGATGCATGATACAACGGTGATGATACAACCAGATGTATGATACAACGGAGAGAATACAACCAGGTTGACTTCTGTTGGCATAATGTTTCCTAATTATGTAATAATGTTCATTATATATTTTATATGTGGCTGTGAACTAAGGTGATTAACATATGTTTGTTTCCTTTCTAAAACATAAGTGCTACCTGCATCAAACAACATAAAAAAACAAAAAAACACATTCTTTGTTTTAATATTTTACTGTTTACAGATAGAATACACAACTCTTACCTGTAGGAAAACAGCGGAGTCCTGCTTGTATATTTTTACCAGTTGCATATTGGAGATTGTGTCAATGCACCCCATGGAAAGCCCAGCCACTGCCATTACCACTGCAAGCACACCAACATGTCGGCAAAATGGAATTATAACAAACACCATGGAGATGATCAAAGAAGATGTGAAAAGGACAGACAAACACAGCTTCAACCTGTGGATAGTAGAAGGGGTAAAAGTATTCAGAAGAAAGAAGAGTATCTACAGATGTATGTTTACTTTATAAGGGTATCCATGGGTTAGCACTATACCTATCCTTAAAGTATACATTTCAAATATTTGAACATTTCAAATTGAGCTTGTAACTTTAAAAAAACTCATACAAAAAAGTTGCCTTTACTGAACCACAAATGTTAAAATTATCAGTAGCTTTTTTTAATTGGATTGCTCATTATTATTAAAGTATATACAGTGGTTTGTACAATTGTTTTCTTTGTCATAGTCAGGACAAAAATACGATTTTTTTTTAGTCATGGCATATTGGAGAATTTTTATTATGTTTTTTTTTCCAATCCTGGAAACAGAGGGACTGCAGTTTGTTTGTCACATCTTTTGCACTGCATACATTTCAGATATGCTGAAAGCTCATCAGATGGTTTAGACCAAGGGTTTAATTAGACAAACACAGTGTCTCAGCTTTATTTGCTGCATTTTTTTTTAGCTAGGACAGTGCTCTGCAAATTCATTGTCATATATTAAATGTTATTTGTAGAACAAATTATAAATCGTATATGCTGAATTTAGAGTAAACACAGAAAAAAAAACAATTTACTAAGGAACAAAATCAATTCTGGAGCTGAAAATACATAGTCATGTGAAAAAGTAAGAAAAAAAAAAAGAAATTGTTGATTTTTTAACCACTTCGGGAAGGATTTACCCCCTTAATGACCAGGACATTTTTTGTGATATGGCACTGCATCGCTTTTACTGACAATTGCACGTTCTTGCAGAGTTGTTTACAAACAAAATGTGTCATTTTTTTCCTACAAATAGAGCTTGTTTTTGTGGTATTTGATAACCTCTTCGGTTTTAATTTTTTTTGCGCTAAAAACAAAAAAAGACCGTAAATTTTGAAAAAAACAAACAATATTTGTTACTTTTTGCCATAATAAATATCCCCCCAAAAAAATAATAATAATTTATTCATCAGTTTAGGCCAATGTGTATTCTTCTACATATTTTTGTTAAAAAATAAATAAATAAATATGCAATAAGTATATAGTGATTGGTTTGTGCAAAAGTTATAGGCCCAGATTCTGAAAGGGCTTACAACGGCGCAACGCCATGTGCGCCGTCGTAAGTCCTAATCTGGGCCGTCGTATCTATGCGACTGGTTCTTAGAATCAGTTGCGCATAGATAACTATTAGATCCGACAGGCGTAAGGCTATTACGCTGTCAGATCTTAAATGCAATTTATTTTTTCGCCGCTAGGTGTCGCCTCCGTCGTTTTCCCGATCGAGTATGCAAATTAGCAAAATACGCAAATTCCCGAACATACGCGCGGTCGACGCAGTGAAGATACGTTTACGTTAGATTTGCGACGTGTAAAGTTGCCCCTGCTATATGAGGGGCAACCAATGTTAAGTATGGCCGTCGTTCCCGCATCGAAATTTAAAAATTTACGTTGTTTGCTTAAGTCGTCCATGAATGGGACTTGGCCGCATTTACGTTCACGTCGAAACCAATGACGTCCCTGCGACGTCATTTCGCGCAATGCACGTCAGGAAATTTTAGGGACGGCGCATGCGCAGTACGTTCGGCGCGGGAACGCGCCTAATTTAAATGATCCATGCCCCCTACCCGGATCATTTGAATTAGGCAGGCTTGCGCTAGGGGATTTACGCTACGCCGCCGCAACTTTACAGGCAAGTGCTTTGTGAATCAAGCACTTGCCCGTAAAACTTGCGGCGGTGTAACATAAATGAGATACGTTACGCCGCCGTAGTTTTACTCCATTCTACGAGAATCTGGGCCATAGTGTCTACAAACTAGGGGATATATTTATAGCCTTTTTATTATATATTTTTTTACTAGTAATGATGGTAATCAGGGTTTTTATTTTGTGGCGGGACTGCGACATTGCGGCGGACAGATCGGACACCGCATAGACCATACATCGGTTTAACAGGACAGGTTCCACTCAGAACAGGCCTCGCCATGGTCACCCAAAGAAGTTGAGTGCACATGCTCCGCATCATATCCAGATATTGTTTTGGGGAAATAGACGTATGAGTGCTACCGGCATTGCTGCAGAGGTTGAAGGGGTGGGATGGGGGGGGTCAGCCTGTCAGTGCTCAGACCATACGCTGCACGCTGCATCAAATTGGTCTGCATGGCTGTCGTCCCAGAAGTAAGTCTCTTCTAAAGATTATGCACAAGAAAGCCCACAAACAGTTTGCTGAAGACAAGCAGACTAAGTACATGGATTACTGGAACCATGTCCTGTGGTCTGATGAGACCAAGATAAACTTATTTGGTTCAGATGGTGTGAAGCGTGTGTGGCAGCAACCAGGTGAGGAGTACAAAGACAAGTGTGTCTTGCCTACAGTCAAGCATGGTGGTGCGAGTGTCATGGGCTGGGGCTGCATGAGTGTTGCTGGCACTAGTGAGCTACAGTTCATTGAGGGAACCATGAATGCCTACATATACTGTGACATACTGAAGCAGAGCATAATCCCCCCCCCCCTTTGGAGACTGGGCCGCAGGGCAGTATTCCAACATAATAATGACCATCAACACCTCTAAGACAACCTCTGTCTTGCCAAAGAAGCGGAGGGTAAAGGTGATGGACTGGCCAAGCATGTCTCCAGACCTAAACCCTATTGAGCATCTGTGGGGCATCCTCAAACAGAAGGTGGAGGAGTGCAAGGTCTCTAACATCCACCAGCTCCGTGATGGAGGCGTGAAAGAGGACTCCAGTGGCAACCTGTGAAGCTCTGACGAACTTCATACCCAAGAGGGTTAAGGCGGTTCTGGAAAATAATGGTGTCCACACAAAATATTTTCACTTGGGGGTGTACTCACTTTTGTTGCCAGCTGTTTAGACATTAAGGGCTGTGTGTTGAGTTATTTTGAGGGGACAGCAAATGTACACTATATACAAGCTGTACACTCACTGCTTTACATTGTAGCAAAGTGTCATTTCTTCAGTGTTGTCACATGAAAACGTATAATCTATTTACAAAGATGTGAGGGGTGTACTCACTTTTGTGAGATACTGTATATACAGAGTATATATAAATAAATGGTCTCGAGAAATATAGCAGCGTGCTCAGCACACCAGACAAATTGTGTATTCATATCTGTCCACACATCCCAGCCCACGTGTCAAATGTATCAATGCAGTCATTTCATCCACTCTGCTGCCTGTGCGTAGCTCTGAGGTGGATGCAGACACAGCAAAAATCGGTAATGCACAGAGAACTCAGAGTGCCCATTTCAATGTGTCTATAGTGCGGGGGTTTAGGAGTATGTAATGCACAGGCTACTTTTCAAAGTATAACCAAAATGACCCCTTCTTTCCAGTACAACCCCCATCCCTCCCACCCCCATACCCCCCACAGTACATATCTTTCATAACATCTTTAAATCCCCCCTCCCAGCCTACCCCCTCAGTACAGACTCCACTTGACAGGCCATTCCCCATAACAGAACCCTTAGTATAGATGGACCCCCAGCACAGACTGACCTTGCCAACACCGACCCCCTGAGCACAAACCCCTCAGTACAGACTATCCCCGTCTATCCCCAGTGTAGACTCCTTAGCAAAGACCAAGCCACCAATCACAGATTCCTCAGTGCAGACAGACCCCATTCAGCACAGACCCCTTAGTACAGATGAACCCCCCAAAGAATAAAATTCTCAGTGCAGATCCTTTTGTACTGACCACTCCCCCTGGCATAGACCGCTTAATACAGACCGGTCTCCCCCAGCACAGACCCCTTATTACAGAGAAACTCTCCATTCCAGCACAGACCCCTTTATTAAGATTAAGATTCCCAGCACAGGCTGATTCCCTGTACAAACCCCTCAGTACAAAAACCCCCCCAGTACAGACCGACCCCCACAAATTCCCTGTGGTCTATGGTATCTTGGTATGCTGCTCAGGCTCTTTGTGGGGTGTATGTGGTCATTTTGCAGATTCTACGGGGAGTGACGTCAAAGGATGGAGCTTGTTCTGGCTCCTGCTGTAGCTCAAAGGAAAAGGGAGGAGCTAATCCCTAGTGTAGTGTCAGAGTGGCAACCTCAGCCTGGGCTCCAACCAGGCCCCACTCCCAACATGTTTTGCTCCGCCCCCCCCCCCCCCCCAGAGCTTAGTCATGGAGATCCCATGCGTATGGAGAGTATTTAAGCATCATCGGCAGACACACAGATATGTAAAGGGGTAACAGGTGTGTGCAAAAGTTTTCCAATTGCTATGTGATTGAAAGTGGATGAAGTGGAAAAATATAATGTGTAAAATAAAATAAAAAGTTAAAAAATGTAAAGTAATAAAATGGTGTGATGAAACTTTTTAAAATAAAAAAAGAATAAATGAAAAATAATAATAACAAATATAAAGACAAATAATAAAAAAAAATATGTAATATATGTACTGTATATATATGGTGAAGAAAATGATATGGAAAGATATGAAAAAGTGAGATGGAATGAACTAATTAAAAATAAAAATACCCAAACCATTTGCAATAAAAATTCCTAAATTCCTCCTTCCCAATACAAATTTCTCGGTGAAGACACCTTTACCCCTGGGATAGACACCCCTCCCCCAAGTACACACCCCACAGTACACATCTTTCCCCCAGTACAGACACCCTACCCAGGGTACCCTCAGTACAGCCACCGTACTCTCACTCAGAAGATGATATGCGGAAACTCAGTGTGAAAGGAAGTCTTCTCAGCTCTGTCACAGAAGCAGGGGAGAGGACTTCTTTCCACACTGAGCTCCGCTGTAGCTGTAAATTATAATTTCTGCTACACCTACAAAAGTACAGGGTGCGGATTCACTGGGGGGTTTCACAGCCGTCTGACATTTTCTTTCTTGTTTGTTGCATGGGCAGTAACTAGGGTTGCCACCTCATCCCTCTAAACCCTAGCACATATGAATTACACAGGTTCTGAGGCTAATTTTAATGCAGATAAGGCACCAAGTGAGTTTAATTACCATCTTAATCAGCCTTAGAACCTGTGTAGTTCATATGTGTTCTTTTTTTTTTTTTTAAGTTGTTTTTATTGTAATTTTCAAGGTAAAAAAACAATACAATACAGAGCCTATTGGGCATACCCATGCTCGGTCAAACACAAACTTAAATAATAATAAACAACTAAACTACTGTACACTCAACCACCTGTGCAGATTATCTAAAGTATTCTTCTATTTCCACAGATACTCCAATAGCTTATTTTAATTATTTACTAAACAAAATTAAGTACACGTTACATATACACATTCATATTCTCCCCCCTCCCCATAGCTATTGACCAAGCAACCCAAGGAAGCCTACAAGTTAGAGATGCAACTTGAGTCGTTACAGGTAATTAATTAATAGAGCGTTACTAATCATCCATCGAGTCTGCATTAGTGGACAGGGATTCCGTCCAGATGTCCCATATTTTATGGAATTTCTTAGCACAGCCATGCGACAGGTAAGTAGCCTTGTATAGTGGCAGAGCCAAGTTCACTAACCTCGTCCAAAAATGTATTGAGGGTGCAGACAAAGCTTTCCGTCAGAGTACTACAGATTTATGAGCATAATAAAGTAATAATCCTAGTAGGGTTCTGCTTGCCCGGCGAGGGGCCAGCTGTTCTACAAGTCCCAACAGACATATCTACACTGATAATGGCACAGGAATAGTGGTGACCGTCAAAATAAAAATAGTGACCTCAGCCCAAAAGACTTTAATTTGAGGACAGTTCCAAAAAATATGAATGAAGTCTGCTGAGGGTCGCATCTCCAGCAAGAAGCTTGGATGGATATATTTTGTGTAGGCGCATGGGCGTATAATACACTTGATGTAGAATTTTGAATTGCAGCCGATACTAGCTGTGAAAAGGGACACTCCCACATTTCCTCCCAATCTTCTGTATCTAATGTAGGGAAATTGACCACTCAATTCGCCTTAAGATTTTCAAGGCCCGTGTGAATGTTAAGAAGTAATGTTTTGTATGTGGTGGGTAAAGGTTTAGGTAGAGCTTCATCCCTGAGCAAAGGCTCCAGGTTTGAGGTGTAAAAGGCCACCTGTGCATTTTCAAACTGAGTGTTAAAGGCATGTCTAAGCTGAAAAAACCTAAACAAATGTGAATTAGGTAGGTTATATTGTTGTTTCAATCTATCAAATATCGGCCCTCAGTACAGATCTGACTCACATATTTGATGCCCTTGCATGCCCATACAATGGGATCGGGTATGGACCCAAGTTCTGACAGTTGCGGGTTAAACCAAAGATGGTTATGTGGGGAGATGTGTCCAGGAGGCATGGGGCGCATGGAATTTGCCACCAACCATGCCCTCAGGATCGTTCTCATTGCCGTTGTAATAGGGAAGGGAGCTCTAAGACCCCAGTAAAGAAGGTTCCGTAGCGCTTTAAAAGACCATAGACTTGCTGCTTCCAGGACCACCGCTGCGTTGGAGTCATCTGAGAC
The DNA here is from genome assembly GCF_905171775.1 of Rana temporaria. NCBI lineage: Eukaryota > Metazoa > Chordata > Amphibia > Anura > Ranidae > Rana > Rana temporaria. The sequence continues at coordinate 342,820,702 of NC_053490.1, forward strand.
CAGCCAGTTGTGGGCATAGGATAACAGCAGGGTTTGACAGATGTGCTTGGAATCTAGGAGCCAGCTAAAAAAGTTAGGAGCCAGAAAACGCGCCCGTCTCGCCAAGCTTGTGCGCAGAAGCGAACACATACGTGAGTAGCGCCCGCATATGTAAACAGTATTCAAACCACACATGTGAGGTATCGCCATGATAGTTAGAGCGAGAGCAATAATTCTAGCTCTAGACCTCCTCTGTAACTCAAAACATGCAACTTGTAGAATTTTTTAAACGTTGCCTATGGAGATTTTAAAGGGTAAAAGTTAGTCGGCATTCCACGAACGGACGCAATTTTGAAGCGTGACATGTTGGGTATCAATTTACTCGGCGTAACCATATCTTTCACAATATAAAAAAAAATTGGGATAACTTTACTGCTGTCTTATTTTTTAATTAAAAAAAGTGTATTTTTTCCCCAAAAAAGTGCGCTTGTAAGACTGCTGCGCAAATACGGTGTGACAGAAAGTATTGCAACGATCGCCATTTTATTCTCTAGGGTGTTAGAATAAAAAAATATACATAATGTTTGGGGGTTCTAATTAGAGGGAAGGAGATGGCAGTGAAAACAGTAAAAACACACACATTACAACTGCTGTTTTACATGTAATGCCAACGGCCACCACCAGATGGCGCCAGGTCATAGAAGGCAGCTTGGGCCTTCACAAGGCTGCAAATTACCAGCCGTTGCGGGCCCGCCACGATCGCGTGGCGGTGGGGGCGCATGGAGACACAGGATCCTGAACCTCCGTTGGCCCCCACCTCCCCGCGACAGCCGGTAAATGAGGCCGCGGCCTTCTAGGCCGCAAAGCCGTGGCCTCAATTAGCGGCGGGCGCCAGGTCACAATTTCTTGTCGCAATTGCGACCTGGCGCCCGAATTTTGTCGAGGCCTGGATAACAGGACAGCAACAAAATAGAAATGGAGGTCAGGACAAGCCAGACCTCCCTCTCCCCAAAACCTCTGTAGCACTGTCAGCCAAATCTCGGGTGACCGGTGCCTCAGAGAAATTACAGTAAAGTGGTGTTTATCAGGAGAAATACTTTTTTGGGTATCCAGACGGAGGCATGTCTGAGAACATATATAAAAGCAGGCAGAAGCTTCATCTTGAATAGATTAATTCTCCCGATTAGAGAGAGGGGGAGATGTGCCCACGCCTTCAGTTTTGCTCTCGTCAGTTGTATTAGTGGCTCTAAGTTAAGGGTATAGTAGTCAGAGGTAGATGTAGAGATGTAAATACCTAGGTATTTCATTTTGTCTGTCCATAGTAAAGGGAGGTTGGGATTTGTAAAATTTGGGATTTGCCCCAGTTTACTTTGAGTCCTGAGCAGCTAGTGAAATTGGAAAGAATTGGCAGCATCTCCTGAAGGGACTGGGCAGGGTCATTTAAGAAAGAATAAGGTCATCTGCATATAAGGCAACTTTCTCGTGTATGGAACCCACTTGTATGCCCCTTACCCTGTCTGCTTGTCTGAGGGCTGAGGCAAGTGGCTCCATCACCAGAGCAAAGAGAGCCGGTGACAGAGGGTAACCTTGCCTCGTACCTCTTCCAACACGAAAGGGTGCTGATAGAGCACCATTAAGTTTTATCTGTGCTTTCAGGTCTTTATATAAAATGTCGATCCACCTGCGGAATCCTTCTTCGAAACCCATGACTTCTAGAACCAGAGCCATAAAAGGCCACGCCACTGAATCAAACGCCTTTTCAATGTCTAGTGTAACCATTACCCTAGTGGAGGACTCAGTGGAAGGAAGCTGAAGATGTGTAAACACTCTATGTAAATTTATATCTGTTGATTTCCCTGGCATGAAACCAGTCTGGTCTATATTAACCAGAGATGGGAAAATTGTCCGCCTGGTTGCCAATATTTTTATCAAGACCTTCCCACCAGTGAATTTAGAACTAAATGGGTGGCCAAGGCAAGGTGTAGAGACAATGCTCTTCTTGCCTCAGCTAGCTGGCTGAAGTGATCCAAAGTCAGGGAGCCAGAAAAAGCCTCTGCATATGTATTCGGGTTTAAAGGGATGAGGTGGCAACCCTAGCAGTACACTGCAACGCAAGAAAATAAGGGCCAGCAGTAAGTCCTCACCCAGTGTGGACTGCACCCCACCTCATCCCCATTAGTACGCCACTGACATGTCCCATTTTTTTTATGATTTGGTACATTAGCAGCCGATTCATTTAAATGGGTTGCCCAAAAACAACACAAATTAATGTGTGTGCATTAACGCAAAACCAGTGTATGAATGGAATTAACGTTAAAAAATAAACAATTTTACCATTGAAAATAAAACAGAATTTGCCTTGCATCTGTAGAAGTATATATTTCCAGTAATACTGTTGTGGTTACTATACAAAGTTCCAATAATTGTGTAAATGTCATTAAAAAATTGTCATGTATACACACACAAGAACAACCCTTATAAGTGAGGACAATGGGCCAGATTCACAAAGGAGATTCGACGGAGTATCTCAGATACTCCGTCGTATCTCTCAGAGTATCTATGCGACTGATTCATAGAATCAGTTACGCATAGATTGCCCTACGATCCGACAGGTGTAATTGTTTTACACTGTCGGATCTTAGGATGCAGTACCGCGGCCGCCGCTGGGGGGAGTTTACGTCGTAAACCAGCGTCGGGTATGCAAATTAGCAGTTACGGCGATCCACAAAGGTTTTTTCCCGTCGTTACGCCGGCGCAAGTGTTAGATTCCCGTCGCAAAGATAGGGCTGCTATTAACATGGTGTAAAATTACTCCACCATGTTAAAGTATGCCCATCTTTCCCGCGTCGCTTTTGAATTTTTTTGTTTTCCCGGCGTAAGTACGTTACGCACGTCGCGATTCTCAACACGTCGGCGCGTCGTAATTGCGCGCAAAGCACGTCGGGAAATTTGCAAACTGAGCATGCGCAGTACGTCCGGCGCGGGAGCGCGCCTAATTTAAATGGTACCTGCCCCATTTGAATTGGGCCGCCTTGCGCCGGACGTCTTTACGATACACCGCCGCAAGTTTCCAGGTAAGTGCTTTGTGGATCGGGCACTAAAACTGAAAACTTGCGGCGGTGTAACGTAAACGGCTTACGTTACACGGGCGCAATTGTACCTGAATCTGGCCCAATGTATCTAAGGTAATAGAATCCAAGAAGCATACAGCAAAGGTTCACATACCCGCCGTACCAAAGTATTTTTCATCAAAATAAAGCATAGAGAAATGAATGGATGGACAAGTTTGCTTTGAATACTAAAAATAAATTAAATAGGATTTTCAGTTTGTGGTGATTAGATACAGTTCAGTTCTGCTTTATTATTATGTTCAATTTGAAGTGCCTAGGTTTTTGTTGTTTCCACAGAACTTAAGCGGTTCCCAACCGGCTCATGTCTATTTACGGGGGCAGAATGGCTCACCTGCGTGAAACCCCGTACGGGGGTTTCCTTTAACCACTTAAGGACCACCTCCTGCACATATACGTTGGCAGAATGGCACAGCTGGGCACAAGCACGTACAGGTACGTCCTCTTTAAGTGCCTAGCCGTGGGTGCGCGCGCGCGTGCCCACGGCGCGGGCCCGCGACTCGGTCCAAAGCTCTGTGAACATGACCGCGGGACCCACGGACCCGATCGCCGCTGGAGTCCCGCGATCGGTCCCCGGAGCTGAAGAACGGGGAGAGCTGTGGCGCCGTCATTGATCGCATGTTCCCTTTTATAGGGAAACACAATAAATGACATCACACCTACAGTCACACCCCCCTACAGTTAGAAACACAAATGAGGTCACACTTAACCCCTTCAGCGCCCCCTTGTGGTTAACTCCCAAACTGCAATTGTCATTTTCACAGTAAACAATGCATTTTTTGCTGTGAAAATGACAATGGTCCCAAAAATGTGTCAAAATTGTCCGAAGTGTCCGCCATAATGATCGCCGCCATTAGTAGTAAAATATTTTTTTATAAAAATGCAATAAAACTATCCCCTATTTTGTAAACGCATTGGGCCAGATTCACAAAGAGATACGACGGTGTATCTACAGATACACCATCGTATCTCTGACTTACACTGGTCCTATCTATGCGCCTGATTCATAGAATCAGTTACGCATAGATAGGGCTAGATCCGACAGTGTTACACTGTGTTACACTGTCGGATCTTTTTTTCAATTTAAAAATGGCGCCGGGGGCGTTCCCGCTGATTTACGATACATAATATGTAAATCAGCGAGATATGCAAATTCACGAACGTACGCGGACCCGTCGCAGTGTTCTTACGTCGTTTCCGTAGCGGTTTTCCCGTCGTATATGCAAAAAACAAAAGAACAAAAGCTGGACAGCCGCACTCCAAAATTTTCTTTAAAAGAGATGTCTTGGAGCCAGGAGGCGGGGTCTAGCTGCACAGTCATGCTGCACTAGAGCTCCGCTCTGTGGGGAAAGAAAACCGCAAATAATTGATTTTAATAGAGCTGCAAACGAACAGAAAACGACGGGTCGAGTTCCCAGGAGGTGAGGAGAACCATTTTATTGAAATATGGTGCTGGGGGGTGCCAGAAATAAGGGTAAATCCAACCCTAATAGCACGGCCCAGCAGATGAAGGGCTCTGTAAAAAAGGCGGCATTCTCCTCAGCCACCTCAGCTACCTCAGAGTCTAATACTGAGGGGAAAGGCAAGCAATGCTTGTTAAAGGGAATGAAATCCGCAGCTTCTCTGAGGAACATGGACACGGACAGTGAGGAGGAGGACTTGTCTAATACCCCACAAATAGCTACATTAAGTAAGACAGTCCCCTCAGAGCTCCTAAGTCAATTCGAGAAAATGCTGAATAAAGCGCTAAAGCGCACCTCAGAGCAAATCACCACTAGTCTAACTAAGGAAATAAGAGACTTGGGCTGCCGCACAGAGACTTTAGAGGCAAAAATGGACGAAATTGAAATTTATACTCAAGATTGCCAATCAGAACTAGATGCGCTTAAAGTGGAGAACTTGGTACTTCATAGCAAACTAGAAGATTTTGAGAACCGCGCCAGGAGATCGAATTTGAGATTCAGGGGAATTCCTGAGACGGTCCTGGACCTTTCAGGTACCATTCTAGCACTGTGTCAGGAGCTAATGCCGGGACTGCCTGTAGAACGCCTGGAATTTGATAGAATACATAGGGCATTAGCCCCCAAAAAATCTGAGGGACCCCCCAGGGATATCATTGCAAAATTCCACTACTACAGAACAAAAGAGCAGGTTCTGGAAGCAGCCAGAGAGAAGAGCAGTTTAACATTCCAGGGAAACAATTTCCAGATATTCGCCGATCTATCGCAACTGACAATTACCAAACGGCGTGCAATGAAACCCCTTTTAGTGGAATTACAACAGCGAAACATAAAGTACCAATGGGGATTTCCCTTCTCCCTCAGATTTACATTCCAGGGCTCAAAGATAGTGTGCAGATCACCTGATCAATTACACCAAGCTTTAATTGATCTGAAGCTCATTGATCACAGTATCACACACAACTCCTCCCGCAGAAGATCAGCATCAACATCTTCCCGCAATGGCATCATTCAACCTGAAAAGAACAATGGAACTCATCACACAAACAAGCGAGGAAGATTTGTGTCTCAACCCCAAGACCAAGAGGATACCATGGACTGACCACCTTCCAGAGGACCTCATGAATTTCTTCTTCCCCTGGTCACAAGAACACTTCACAAGAAAAGATGTACAGATTGCATGGATTGAGAACTTGATGTTTTTTATTTTTATTTTTATTTTTTTTATTCTTATTTTTTATTTCTACTTTAAAAAATTTCTCTTTTGACCCAATTTTATTCTCATTTTCACCGCTTATTGCGATTCTTATTTTTCATTTTTTACCTTGCACTCCTACCTTTATCACATTCTTACTTCTTTCCATTTTTTTTCCACTTTCCCCCCCACTTTTTATTTCCTCACCTCCTCCTCACCTTAGGGTGGGGAGGAGGGGGGGGGGAAACGACAAGGCCTGCCCCTTCATTCGCAGGGTCCCTCAGACTTATGACATCCCACACCATTTAATTACACCCCGGGGACCTAAGAGACACCTCTAAAACCCATTCTCTTATCCTCCTCTAGTTATAATATCCAAAGTTGCTTCACCACATTACACCACCTCGTGCACTAGTAGCCCAGTCAGCGTCCAGGCGCAAGGCGAGTTTTGGTGTGTAGAATCTGCATTGTTTTAATGGTCAATAGGTAGATACCCAATCTGACATATATCTGATCAATAGAAGCCTAATCTTACCCAAACTATTGGACCTACTTGAGGAATTTTTTCCTAAAATTCCAATGGAACACATGATCCAATTAAAACATCTTTGGTATAGGCTAATGAATTCTACAATCTCTTTATTTAATTAATTAAGGATAGTTAACCCCCTCTCATATCTCTCGCCTAAACAACAGAAGGCGAGTAGTTAGTGTTATCCTGTTCGAAATGTTATTAACAGCTTAGTTGAGAAAAAACACCTCAGACGGTGTTTACTTGAACATATTTACAGCGGTTTTCCACCGCACGGAACCAACCTGTGCTCCACCATGATCTCCTCAGTTCCCCGCAAGATTAAGCGGGGGATTGATGGGATCCCCTTTTCCCCTGGCGGGGGTAGTCCATCCCGCCACGGGTAAACCTAACAAACTTTATTGGTTTATTGTTGACTGTTTATTTACAAATTTTTTCTGTGTTTACCTTCCTTTTCAAGGTTGAATACCCCATAGACCCCTTTTCCTTTTCTTTCCCCAAGTCTGCAGGGATTGGGCTGGCCAGATGTCCTCCGGTTTATCACGGTAAGATGGACAGAGAAGTAAAGCTACCATGGCACCATTGAATATATTGTCGTTAAATGTACAGGGATTGAATGTGCCACAGAAAAGAACCAAGGCCTTCAGAACATTTCAGGCCAAAAAAGCCCATATTGTTTTCCTACAGGAAACTCACTTTACTACGAACACGACTCCTAGATTTTTTAACCCCTCCTATCCACAAGTCTATTCAGCCTCTGCTTCAGTCAAAAAAAGGGGAACCCTTATCGCTTTTCATCGCACCACACCATTCACTCTAAAAACGGAAATCAAACATCCAGAGGGCAGATACATACTATTAACAGGCCAAGTGTTAGATACGGAGATCACGATAGTATCTTATTATGCTCCTAATCTAAACCCGTTACCCTTCTTATCGCATCTTTTCCAAATAATTAATTCACATAAAATAGGGACTCTCCTCATCTGCGGAGACTCCAACCAAGTCCTTCTTCCATTCTTAGATAAAACCCCCTATGTCACACCTAAACACCAAGCTAAATGGACCCTTCCCAACTTTTTAGCCAAATACAATTTAGTAGACACGTGGAGAGAACACAATCCCACAAAACGTAACTACACATACTTTTCAAACCCACACCAATCCTTCAGCCGAATTGATCATATTTTTGTGACAATCGGTATGGTCCCTGAAATACTATATTCAAATATAATACCCATCCCTTGGTCAGATCACAATGCGGTGTACACCACAATGGCATCAACCATTCCGAAAAACCATGATCCCACTTGGTATCTTCCTGAAATTATACTCAAACACCCTGCCCATTGCCAATTGATTGAACAAGCTCTAAAAGACTATCTAGAACTCAATGCAAGCCCTGAAATATCCCCACTCACATTATGGGAAGCACATAAGCCAGTCCTCAGAGGAGCATTCCAGCGGCAAATAGGGATCTTAAAAAAGGAACGAGCACTGATGGCAAGACAATTGGAAACAGAATTCAACTTAGCATTTCTGGCCCTACAAAACTGCCAAACTCAAACTAATAGAACTTGGCTGGACAAAGCACGTCTGGAATACGACTTGTTCTTAACCGATTCGGCAAATAGAACACTTAATAGATCTAGACATGCTTTCTACAAGCAAGCTAATAAACCAGGGACATATTTAGCTAGAGCGCTAAACACACTCAATAAGACTTTTAAACCCATAAAGTTAAAAATTGCCAACAGGGTTCTCTCCAGCAACCCACTTAAAATAGTTCAAAAGTTTAGCTCACATCTAAAACAACTCTACTGTATTTGACGAATCTAAAGCTGACTCCTTTTTTGCACAAATTAATCTTCCACAAATAAGTCAATCACAGAAAGAACAGTTGGAAGAACCAATTACGCAAGAGGATGTAGCTTTAGCCATTCGGGAACTCAAAATTAACAAAAGACCGGGACCTGACGGGTTCTCGGCAAACTACCTCAAAACTTTTACTGAGTTACTTTCACCCAGACTGGCAGAGGCATTTAACAACTTACTAGAGCAAAAAACCTTCAGACCTGAAACGTTGCTAGCAACGGTTTGTATGATTCCCAAACCACATTCGGATGACACACTTTGTAGCAATTATCGTCCCATATCTATGCTTAACATAGATATAAAACTATTAGGTAAAATACTAGCTACCCGCCTTAACAATTTTATCGGTACTCTAATCAATCGAGATCAAGTAGGTTTCATGCCATCCAGACAAGCGGGCGATAATATACGCAGGGCATGCCTCTTGGCCAACATAGCAAAGAAAAGGGGTATACCGGCGTGTTTTCTCTCTCTGGACATCAAACAAGCTTTTGATTCTGTTTCCTGGGCGTATTTAAAATATACTCTACAGAAATGGGGCTTTGGCCCTAATTTCACTAATTGGATTATGGAACTTTATAATAACCCTAAAGCTTATGTTAAATACGCAGGATATAAGTCTGACACATTTGATATCAGAAGAGGAACACGTCAGGGCTGCCCGTTATCCCCGTTATTATTTGCCCTCCTTATCGAACCGCTTGCTCAGAAAATCAGATCAGACCCCACTATCCTAGGTATAGAATTAGGAGGTCATAAACATAAATTATGCCTATTTGCGGATGACATTCTTTTATTTCTTTCTTCCCCTCAAGTAACTGGCCCTAATCTCATCCCAATACTTGATAGATTCGCGACGTTCTCAGGTCTAGCCATTAATCCCAAGAAATGTGTAGCACTAAACATATCCCTCTCAAGACTAGAATTAAGTGCAGCCACAGTAGGTCTTCCATTTACATGGTCGGATAAGAGCATCCCGTACTTAGGAACACACGTAACGGCTGATACATCTGATTTATTCTCTTATAATTATCCCCCTCTTCTTAAACAGATAACAAACTTACTCAAATCCTGGTCCCAGCTCCCATTATCCTGGTTAGGTAGGATCAACGCAGTTAAGATGACAATATTACCAAAATTGTTGTATCTTTTTAGAGTGCTCCCGAGTCCAATACCGGCTTACTTTCTGAGGATAATACAAAACAGAATGACGACCTTTATATGGGGCACATCTAGGCCCAGAATAAAGGCGAAAATCTTGCATCTCCCCAAAACTCAAGGAGGGTTAGGATATCCGAATTTTACAAACTACTATAGGGCAGCGCAAATTTCAACCTTGGCCAAATATCATGCAAAAAAGGAAACACCTCTCTGGGTAGCGATTGAGGCAACCGAGTGTGATCCCATCCCTCCAGCTAACTTACTATGGATTCTTCCCAAGCTACGCGGGAAAATCTGCAATCCAATTATTAAACATTCTCTCTCACTATGGGATAGCTATAAATCCAAGTATTCACTGGTGTCCCCTCTCAACCCACTGCTTTCATTTTATAAAAACCCAACATTTTATCCGGCATGGATCTTCCCTAACACATTCAAGGAATGGGTAAGGAAAGACTGTATATATGTCTATACATTTTTGGATTCATCGGGTGTCATGCCCTTCCCGACAGTATGTAAAAAATACGGTATACCTCAATCAGAATTGTTTCGATACCTCCAAATAAAAAATTTCGTGGAAACACATCTGACCTCTTCGGCTCTGAAAAAACAGATGTCACCTTTTGAAAGTATATGTAAAGATAATCCACATGTAAGAGGTACAATTTCGGTTCTGTACTTGCAGTCACTATCCCACAATAACACAACAAAGCTTCCTTATGTTCAGAAATGGGAGAGTGACCTGGGTATAGAACTTAATACCTCGGATTGGAATCAAATATGGCGAAACACTAAATCGGCTTCCTCGAATATAATAGCATTGGAAGCGGGCTATAAGGTATTAATGAGATGGTACCTGGTGCCAAGCAGAATAGCTAAATATGCACCAAACTGCACCGGACATTGCTATAGGGGTTGCATCACCGAAGGTACATATTTTCATACTTGGTGGACGTGTCCAATAGTACAGAAATTCTGGGATAAGATTTTCAAGATGGTAAATGCGGTGACTAAATTGAGAATACTTCCAGACCCTAAATTGGCACTACTGAATTTAAAGCCCATCAATCTAACACACACGCACTTCAAGCTACTAACACAACTCTTTACGGCAGCCAAACAAACCATAGCAAAAGCTTGGAAAACTCCAATTTTATCAACGACGGAAACAAAAAATAGAATGAATATTGCTATGACGCACGCCAAAATGGAAGCGTTAGAAACGGACACGATCGCCAACTTTGAAAAAATATGGAACCCTTGGATACAATATGCTATACCAGAAAATTTTAATAAAGGTGTAATGATGCCATTATAGCTTTCCTATACAAAAATAACCGTTGTACATTTCATGCTTTGACGACGGATCCTAGCCCATCCCTGCAGACTTCCTTACCTGACCCCCCCCCCCCCCCCCATTTTCCTTCCTTTTCTTCCCTTCTTCCTTTTCCTGATCTGATACTGCATAAGGTAGTACCCTCGTGTATCTACCGTTAACTTTGAAAAGGTAGCACATTTTAGAAATTTAAAGTTGATAGGTAGTAAGGTTACATTAAATAAGGACGTATTATCTTTGATATATTATCCACTAGCCACTAGGACAAGTTGTAAGGATTACATATTTGGCTATGTTAACTACTTAAACTCTTCCTGCGATAGTACACAGAACATGGCTAAAATATTCCCGTTTATTGTTGTTTAAGAAAGATGATACTGTTAGTCAATCTTATGTTATAATAACCACCTGATTACTGTAACGAATGTATGCTTCATGTACAATTTATTCTTGCATTTAATAAAGATATTCTTGACAAGGAAAAGAGATGTCTTTATTTTCAACTGTGCATACAGTCACTGCAAGCCCACAAAAATCAGTATGGCCAACGTTTCGCACTGGCGTCAGTGCTTTCCCGTCGTATACTTACCCCTTCTTTTATCAGGCGCAGCCAATGTTAAGTATAGCCGGCGTTCCCGCGTCGAATTTGAATTTGCCTACGTCGTTTGCGTACGCCGATTCACGAACATGCGCGTCGCAAGTCCCGCTCACGTCGCAACCACTGACGTCCTAGTGACGTCAGTGGGAGCAATGCACGCCGGGAAATTCCCCGGACGGCGCATGCGCATTTAAATCGGCGCGGGAACGCGCCTGATTTAAATAGTACACTCCCCTAGTCGCGGAATTTGAATTCTGCCGGGGGATTTAGGATCCGCCGTCGCAAGTTTGGAGGTAAGTGGTTTGTGAATTAGCCACTTGCCTCCTAAACTTTCGGGAGCGGATCTTAATTCACGTAGATCGAGCGGATCTATAGATCCGCTGAGCTACGTGAATCTGGCCCTATAAATTTTGCACATACCAATCGATAAACGCTTATTGCGATTTCTTTTACCAAAAATAGGTAGAAGAATACGTATCGGCCTAAACTGAGGAAAAAAACGTTTTTATATATTTTTGGGGGATATTTATTATAGCAAAAAGTAAAAAATATTGAATTTTTTCAAAATTGTCGCAAAATAGCGCAAAAAATAAAAACCGCAGAGGTGATCAAATACCACCAAAAGAAAGCTCTACTTGTGGGAAATAAGGAAGCCAATTTTGTTTGGGAGCCACGTCGCACGACCGCGCAATTGTCAGTTAAAGCGATGCAGTGCCGAATCGCAAAAGCTGGCCAGGTCCTTTAGCTGCCTAAAGGTCCGGGTCTTAAGTGGTTAAGAGCCACCAGAGGGCGAATGCGCGTAGCCGAGGAGAGGAGACATGTTGTTTGTGCCTAGTACGTAGGAACAGCGATATGTCTCCTCTCCTACTCAGTCCAATCCATATACAATTAGAACACACATTTAGCCCCTTGATCGGCCCCTAGTGGTAACCCCTTCCCTACCAGTGACATTTACACAGTAATCAGTGCATTTTTATAGCCAATGGTCCCAAAAAATTGTCAAAAGAGTCCAATCTGTCTGTCGCAATGTCGCAATACCGCTATAAAAGGCAGATCATCGCCATTACTAGTAAAAAAAAAATGCCATAAATCTTTCCCATAGTTTGTAGACGTTATAACTTTTGAGCAAACCAATCAATATACGCTTATTGCGATATTTTTTTACCAAAAATATGTAGAAGAATATATATTGGCCTAAACTGATAAAGACATTTAAAAAAAAAAAAAATTTGGGGGATATTTATTATAACAAAATTTTAAAAATATTTTTTTTGTTTTGCGCTTTTTTTGTTTATATTTTGTTCAAATTTGAGGTGACCAAATAACACCAAAAGAAATCTCTATTTGTGGGGAAAACAGGACGCAAATTTCGTTTGGGTACAGCATTGCATGACGGCGCAATTACCAGTTAAAGCGATGCAGTGACAAATTGTAAAAAGTGCTCTGGTCAGGAAGGGGGTAAAACCTTCCCGGGGCTGAAGTGGTTAAAGTGTTACTAAACCCAGGACTCTGCATCCACTAAATCTGGTCTCCAACAGTACACAGAACATGGCAATGCAATTATATTATTGATATTAATATACAGGATTTATATATCGCCAACAGTTTGCGCAGCGCTTGGTAAATATAAACTGTTAAATACCTTTTCTCATCAGCAGTATGTAGCAGTCTTGTGACTTCTATTTGTGTGTAGTTAAAGCTTGTAGGAGGAGTTTTCATTCTCCTTTGACTGTCCTATAAGGCTGCAGGACCCCTGACCCTCTGTCTGGACAGTGCTGATTGACCCTGTGCTGATCACATGCACTCTCCCAAGAAAAGGAAAAACTCTCTAGCTATTACATGAAACTGAGCATGTGCAGAGTGCCCCTAAGGCCCCGTACACACCATCGGATCTGTCCGCTGAAAACGGTCCGCCGGACCGTTTTCAGCGGACAGATCCACTGCATCCGGCTGCCGGATTTCTGTCTGATGGTTGTACACACCATCAGACAGAAATCCGCGCTTAAACAATACGCGGGGCGTGGCCGCGTCGTCGCCGCGACGATGACGCGCGACGTGGGCGGCCTTGAAGTTTAAAGCTTTCACGCATGCATCGATTCAGTACGACGCATGCGGGGGATGGCGGTCGGTCGGACGTGTCCGGTGAGTCTGTACAGACGATCGAACACGTCCGACGGACAGGTTTCCAGCGGACAGATTGCTTAGCATGCTAAGCAATTTTTGTCCGCTGGAAACTGTCCGATCCGCCAGACAATTGTCCGGTCGGGCCTACACACGACCGGATCAATCCGCTGGAACTGTCCGTCGGACAAATATCAGCGGATAGATCCGGTCGTGTGTATGGGCCTTAGGCTCTGTACTATCAGGAGATGGATTGGGGACAGTAACAGAAGGGGAGGATCAGAGAAGACAAGATCAAACAACCTTTTTACACAATGCACAGGATTAACCCCTTAGGTTCCACAGTAAATATAACAAGAATGCTTTACATCATATACAGACTGATTTTACTGTTGTGGGTTTAGTAACACTTTAAAGGCACAAAATCCTTCCACAATAGCTACTAAGGAAAACCCCCAAAAAATTGATGTGCACCAAACACCCTTGTAAAAGTCGCGGTGACATCATTACCAGGGGTCAAGTCCTGGGGAAAAAAGTGTGGGAACTCCCACCCAAGATCCACTCCCCCACCAAAAAAAAAATTATACGCTCATATGCATAATTACTAAACCACATGTTTTTTTTTAAACAAGTTCTTTCTAAATCCCACGATAACTCGCGTAGACCTGCGCAATGTCTCCTGGGAACAATGACAAAGGCTCCCAGGAGACATTGCGGCATTGAGGAAGTGACAGAATACCCGCACACTACCCGATGAATCCATATACAGGAAGCTGCCAGTAACATAAAGGATTACTAAGGTTCGCCTGCCCCTGACAGTGACTCGAGCTGGGCATCTCCCCGCTTAGTGAAGGATTGGCTCGGGCGGCTCGGCTGCTCTAGTCCTGCAAAGGGAACTGCGTTCCTGCTGTGAAAAAAGTGCAGGAACTCCGTTCCCACGCGTTCCCGCAGGACTTGAGCCCTGATCATTACTATGCTGCTCATGGATCATTCTCAGAACAGACGGGTGGGAAGGGCCTAGCAGGTCCTGTGGGATACTACATGGGGTAGGTTTCATCCTGGATTACTGCACAAATTTTAAAGAAATACACATAGGATGCTACAATCCAAGTATGAATACTGAGTTATTGTATTTAGACAATATTTATTTAGGCTTACGTATGATTGATATACAATTTTTTCTCATTTTTTTCCATTTATAATATGACACTAGAATAAAATTTTAAAAATAAATAAACTCGAGATTTTCCAGCATGTCAGATCTCATGTCTCTGTATGCAGCAATTGAGACCATAAACGATAATAGTTTACCAAATGTTTATTGTATAGCATATTCTCTCTGTTTGCACACTGACTAGGCATGACATACTGAGTAAAGTCTAATGTGTGCAAATATACCTAAAACACAAAGACACCCATAACAAGTACACTTTCCCAAAAAGAGTTGCATTTGTCTGGTATATTGTGTTGCTATCCTAAAACAACCTCAAACTGGATAACAATTTGGCTTTTGCTTTCAGTTTTCTGACATTGTAGTAATTTCTGATTCAGTTTTTTTTTCCCTCTACCTGCTGTTTAAATAAGAGGTCACCTTGTGCTTAATGCTGAAGGCATTTATGATAACAAGTTCATTTACTATGAGCAGTAAGTCATTTACAGACTGGCGGAGACCCAGTCAATAGAGGTTAACTCTCTTACCGCCACAAGAAAAGCACGCCATGCCCTGAGCTGTAGCTGTAAACTAATGTTTCAAAACCTCTAAAATTGGAGGTCACCATGCAAGTCTTAAAGCTGAAGTTTAGCTAAAAAAAAACATTTTATTCTCTACAGCTTTAGTTAAAATACTTACCAGTAATAAAGTATTTCCCACAATGTGCAGGCTGTTGAAATCCAGAAGATCCCTTCCTGCTGCTGAACTTCTGGAGCTGTGGGGGCCAACAGATTTGTTTTTTTGGGGCTCAGCTGTGCTAAATCTGATGCAATGGGAACACGCCTGCACTATGAAGTTGGATGAAAAGCCATTAAATCTTAAACAGCGTAAGGGGTTCTTTACTGTAAAGCCTGGTACACACAATCGGATTTTCCATGGACATAGCGTAGGATTTCTGTCCGAAGGGTGTTGACCGTGAATTTGTATTGCATACGAACGGCAAAGAATTGTCGGCCAACAAACACATTTTTAGCGCCACCCTTTGGGCAACTTCTGCTAATCTTGTGTTATGGTGAGCATTGCTTCTGAGCATGCCTATGTGTACTTTGGATTTTTGTTCGACAGACTTGTGTAGACACGATCAAAAAATCGGACAAGACACATTTGTTGTCAGAAAATTTTAAAGCATGCTATCCAACATTTGTTGGCGGAAAATACGACAACAATTGTCCGATGGAGCATACAAACGGTTGGATTTTCCGACAACAGCCTGCCTTTACACTTTTCTCGTTGGAAAATCCGATCATGTGTACGGGCCTTAAGAGTGGTAAGAATGTGCCACTCCTTTCCACAGTTGGCGGTTTCAGCCGGGAGAGTAAATCAATTCAAAAAACTTTTAGATGTGTGTCTTAGTGAACACAATGTACAGAGATGTACAATAAATGCTGTCAGTGTGCCCATTAAATCCTGCCACTGTGCCATTGAATGTCGACAGTGTGACCCCCGTCCGCTCGCCATCTGCCCAGCACTTACCCTGTCTTGGTGGGGCCGTGTGACGGCAACGAGTGGGGTCCTTCAAGACAGCGTCTCCTCACGACTCCCGTCCTCTCCTCCTGATAGGCATCCAATAGCGGCGCCTGACGTTTCAGCCAATCAGGTGACAGGTAACAGACCCGAGCACCTGATTGTCAGAGAGGCGGTTCAGTGTTAGGAAATCTAATGAATATTCGTTTTACTAACACAGCTGAGTGAACTGCGAGCGCCAAGCATGGCGCTCGCAGGTCACCTTTTTTGACGCCTATTAGAGCCTGAATAGGGGGTGGCAGTAGCAGCCATTGATAGATTCATACAATGCATGAATCTATCCATAGTGCACAGAGGGGGTGACTGGAGAGAGGGAGCAGCGCCTGTACGCCCTTAATGCATGGGCCGCCACTGGTTGGGACCCTTTGCTTTATATTTATAAATGATATAGCGATTGGGATTAAAAGTACCATTACATTGTTTGCAGATGGTACCAAGCTATGTAGTGGCATAACGTCAACTTACAATCACACCTTAATGCACTGTTTGATTGGGAAACTATATGGAAAATGAGGTTTAATATTGATAAGTGTAAACTACATGTAAACATACATGCATCATACATTCAAGGAATAAAACAGCCAGGGGAGTCAATGGTCAAGAAGGATCTGACTGTTCTGGTAAAACATAGACTTAAAGTGTAACTCCACTTTTGTTGAGAAAAAAAAACATTCTCCTCTGGGTAATCTATGTGCATTGCAAACATTATAACAACCTTTTTTTGCAGATTCCTACCTTTTATTATTCTGAAGAAATCCATGTGTGTTTGTCGGTGTCTCTGGTGAGTCTAATGGGAGTGGTTTCAGAATTCTTGTACATTCAGAATTATCAGTCAGCTGTGGCAGCTGCAGAGCACTATTGAGGAAATCTGCTGGGCCTGCATCCCTTTAGATGTGTTCCTATTGGAAATATCTCACCAAAAACTATAATTTTGTTGCAGGGGATGCCTGAAATCAGACTTTGGGGAGGATTAGTGAGCCAATCACACAAAAGGGAAATTATGTTTATAGAGAGTGGTCAGTACACATTCTGTGTACAGAACAACTCCAGGTAGCCATATTGCTTTGCTGTTTTAGAAAATTACAGCGGCTGCAGATTGAAAAGGTAATTTTTAATAACATTCAATTACAATACGACTTGTATCGCAATTGTATACACTATATTATGTTTTCTTTATTTGCCTCAGAGTACATGTCTGCTGAATGAAAGAGGACTGTGATTCAAGAGTCAGCGTTTCAACTCCAAAGGGTTTGCTCCTGCAGTTCCAGCTTGTTCTGGAGTAAAGAAAAAATTGAAGAGAGAAAGAGTCCTCAACCAAGTAGTCAGCAAAGAGTTCCATTTCTGGAGGAGAGGTTGCTTGCTAGCCTTTTCAATATCTTGTCTTATGGTTACCTGGTTGCTCTTCTTTTGATATGAAGTACAGCTTTGGTTTCGGAAGGTTGGACCCTCAGGTCAAGCACAATCAGTCACCTTCAAGCCTCTGACTGTGCCAGGAGGAGTCCTTTGCTCCAGTAACAATAAGCAAGTTCTGCTAGCCAACGTGGTTCTTACCGTCTCTAGGGGTTCCTATTTCTAACTCTCAGAGCTGTCTTCTGACATACTCAGGTATAAACAGAGGTACACCTCTGTTTCTACATGGATTAAGACATCATGCAGTATATATGTCTGCTGGTTGGGTTCATGATTCACTCCTCCTCTAGACAGGGATTCCTGTCAAGTATACAGAGGAAGTTATGAGAACCCTACAAGAAATTGGCTGGCTAGCATTTCAAAAAGGGTCATGTGATGCCTATGCAAATCCTTGTGTAACTGAGAGCTTAATCCATCACGGTTAAGGATGCATAGTTTTTGCCACTAGAGCATACTAGTGGTAGGATGCTGGGTAATCCTAGCTTTCCTCTTTTCACCTGTCAGCGTCTCAATACCTGATGATCAGGACCATGGTCTCTCCCATCTCTATATTGAGGTGTGCTCAATGGAAATGGCCACCTGTCCTGAAAGGTTTTTTTTCTCCAATGTTGATCATGCAAAAAGCCCAGCAATTCATGTCTGGCAAAGAGGCAGGTGTAGCCTTGGGTAGAAGCACAGAAATAATGCTGAGTTATTGCCAGTGGAACTCCCCTGTTGGGAAGTTGTTTTGCCAGTAGAACTCCCTGATCCCCGGGAAGTTAGTTTGAACATTCTGGTATTCTGGCCAGCTCTTTCATGCTCCCTTTGTCTTTTGTCACCTGACAGCAGGCTTTTTAGTCTCCAGTGAGGCTGAACAATGTCACAGTGGTGTCCTACATCAGGGGGAAGGTCAGAAACTGCAGGGTCAGTCCACTGAGAAGAGGTAGAGAGGACTGTGATCTGGGTGGAGTAGAATCTTCATTATCATCTCTTTTGAGTCTACATAGAATTTCTGGGAAGAATCCATATTCTGTGGCCCAATTGGACAGTAATTGGTTCATACATATAGGTCCCTCCAAGTGGATTTTATCTCTGGGCAAGATTTCAGAGTTAGATCTGGTAGCATCTCCTTACTGTTAGAAGCTGGAAAGCTTTTCCCTAGAGGCCTGGGCCAAGCCCTGGGTATGGATCCTGTGTCAGATCAGGAAAAGTCTCACAAGCCATATGTTCCCAGGTTGATCCAAATACTTTTTTTTTGGTGCGGGGGGGGGGGGGGGGTCTGTTGCTCCATTGTGGAGTGTAGCTAACTTCATTATGCTGGAAATATCTATCCATAGGATTTCTGTTGGCTATGATTGAAACCCTACTTTTCTGGTATCCCATCCTTGCTTTTTGGGCTAGCTAGTTCACAAATGTATGCTGCAATGGAAGTCTGTCAGGGAAAATGAAATTTTACTATCAAATACTTCCGTAATTTTCCTTTCTTGATGGACTCCATGGCAGCAGTAGTTCCTGCCCAGAGTCATGAGTAAGCTAGTTATAAAACACAGCCTCTGGCTCAGCCTAAAAATTTATGGGAGTGGGGTCTATAGGGTAGGAGCAAGGGTGAGGCTACCCATACGTATGCTGCCATGGAGTCCATCAGGAAAGAAAAATTACGGTAAGTATTTGATAGTAAATTTTAATTTTCCCCATGTCACCCTCAAAGTTGGGTAAACAGAAGGACCCTCTCTCTGCGGTACAGTATTTTTTGAGATATTTGAATATGTGAATGTCCCTAATGCCAAAGCCCAGCTCATTGTGCTCTTTGTTTTATTGTTCTTTGCCCATTATCTTTGAAAGTTGCCATAATTTCAAAAATTGCTTCCTAAATATTTCAATGGGGTTCATATGTAAGTTTGCAATTTTTGGACATTTTACGATGGGTTTGATGAATGAATGAATCAAACCCAGACATATTCGCTCATCCCTATACTAATTACCCAAAAACTATTATAAATGGGAGAGCCAAAGCTTTTTATATACAGAATATTTTTTTCATATTTTTTTAATAAAAATTTATATTGATATTAAAATCATATTGAGGCCCCCTTGTAAATATTTAATTTTCAACTTATCATTTTTTACTATCTTAGAATCTGCAGTGTCAAGACCACACTACATGGAATCCTTTTTTACAAAAACACATTTTGAAAAAGCTGGAGAAATACCAGAAGTCTAGTTCAATGTATGGATTCTTTATACAGGCATACCCCACTTTTAAGTACACAATGGGGTTTATTTACTAAAGCTGGAAAGTGCAAAGTCAGGCTCACTTCTGCATAGAAACCAATGAGCTTCCAGGTTTTATACCAGGCTTAATTGAACAAGCTGGGGTTAGAAGCTCATTGGTTTCTATGCAGTGAGCCTGATTTTGCACTTTCCAGCATTAGTAAATAAACCCCATTGTCTACTTAAAAGTGGGGTATGCCTGTAATGCAGGACATTGCAGCATCCAAAATAAAAAAGCATTATGCATAGAATTGTAAATGTATAATCTGAAAAATGTGTTTCACACACCTTGGAATTTTGCTACAAAAATTATAAATAAAATTGTGTAAACTAATATTTTACAAGCTGTGTTTACAAGGAATGTGTTTTGAGACTTTAGATGAGGCATGAATATGTATATGATGTTATGTAGGATACCTAATTTTAAATAAATTAGATGTCACAGTCATCATAGGGAGATCTATGTACCCATAATAAAATGATAATTAATAAATCCAATAAATGTACCGTAATTAATATTTAATTTATTGGCTATAAAGGGTGCCAAGTCAAGCTTGCCTAAAATCATGAATTCTGCCAATAATATGCATTTGTTTACACCCATCATGGTTAGTTTTTTTTATTTGATTTGTATGTTTATTCAATTAATCAATTGCCATTGCTTGTATCATGTTTATCCATTATTAATGTTAAATATGTGTATATGACTATTATATTTATTATGCCTTGTTTTGCCTACCTGTGTATTGTATATTATATAATACCTTATATATTATATGTATTATTATATATATTAATTTAATTTATTGGATTTATTAATTATCAATTTATTATGGGTACATAGATCTCCCTATGATGATTGTGATATCTAATTTATTTAAAATTAGGTATCCTACATAACATCATATTACATATTCATGCCTCATCTAAAGTCCCAAAACCCATCCTTCTTCTTTATATATATCAGGGATGGAGGCATGTCTATGTTCTGTTTGGGTCAAAACAGGTCATCCTCTGTTTTTTACTTTACAAGGAATGTGTTTTCTGAAATTTCTTAAACACATGATTTATTTCATATCTTTAACCTTGAGCTGTACACCCAAGTCACATTAGCATTGTTATCTTGTGTTCCACCTCACTGGGTGCCATAATTAGCTTTCTCTTAACAAACTCTTGCATAAAAGAAAACCCAGCTAAAATGAACTGCTTGGTATATGTATCATGTTATTGTTATTTACCTACAGATATTCGTTGGTGGTTGGACATGTCGCTGACGGCTGACCTCAGGCAACGCTTTCTGCTGCTCAAGTAACAAACAGTTCAGCTTAGATGAGTAACTTGTTTGCTGCTACAAGAGAGAGAAGTTGGGAGGAGGAAAGTGGTACTAGGTGCTTCTGCTGGTACTGCTTATAACAGAAAGGGGAGGGATAGACAGTAGAATTCACAGCTTCTTATTTTGGACCAGCTATTATTTAGTTGAAACCGTTTTATAACGTTTATATGACATTTAACATGACTCTCTTTGAGAGAAAGGTCTTAACTTCTTAAAGTGGTTCTAAAGCCTCAATGTTTTTTGCATTCTATGCATTAAGGCAAAAAACCTTCTCTGCCGCAAGATCCCCCCATTCTTACCTGAGCCTGTTGCGATCCATCGACGTGCATGAGAGCAGCGTCACTTGCAGCTGTTTCCCTTTACATTGGGCAAATTAATAGCGGCGGGAGCCATTGCTTCCCACTGCTGTCATTCAAATTCTGTGACAAGAGAGTGAGGGGTGGGAGAAAGTTGCCTGGTCTGTTGCCTAGACACAGACAGGGCTGCTCGGGAGCAAACCCACATGAGGGGCCCCATGGAAAGTGGCTTTCCATGGGGGCACTTGCAGTAGAGGAGGGGCCTGGAACACCGGCGAGGGGCCCCAGAAAAGGAGGATCGGGGCAGGTAAGTATAACATGTTAGTTATTTTTATAAAAAAAACAAAAAAAACCTATAACCACTTTGGAAGGATTTGCCCCCTTAATGACCAGGCAATTTTTTTACCCACAAACAGTACTTTATTTGGTTGCATTTGATCACTTCTGTGGTATTTATTTTTTGCGCTATAAATGAAAAAAGACCAACAATTTAAAAACAATTTAAAAACAAATTTAAAAAAATGTACTGTCTGCTATAATACATATCCCAAAAAATCTAAAAAAATTTATTTATTCATCCATTTAGGCCGATATATATACTTCTACATATTTTTGGTAAAAAAAAATGCAATAGGCGTATATTCATTGATTTGCGCACATTATGACATTATTACATTGATCAGTGCTATAAAAATGCACTGATCAATGTAAAAATGACGCTGACAGGGAAGGAGTTAACAATAGGGGGTGATCAAGAGGTTAAGTGTGTTCCCTGGGTGTGTTCTAACTTCAGGGGGGATTGGCTCACTGGGAAATGACAGAGATCATGTCATTAGGCAGAATGGGAAATCGTCTTATTTACATTGGCAGTTCCCCATTCCGCCTCTGTACACAGCGATCGCGGATCTCCGGCGGACATCGCTATCCTCCTCCCACGGACCGACGTCCAGGTACTCGGTTCATGCAGAACAGCCGACCTGCCACAGTATATCTGCGTGAGCTGGTCGACAAGTGGTTAATGTCACTTTAAGTCTCTAAGCCCTTTTTTCCTATAACCCCTTTATTTTTTATTTTTATATTACCAATAGGGCTTTCGTTTGATACCAGATTTAGTAAGTATATTTATATTCCCTAGATTTTAATTAAGAAGGTACTGTATAGTAAGCACTTTAAACAAAAATGAGGCTTCTTGTAATTGTTTCCCCATGCAACATACAATGTAATTTGTGCAGCCTTAGATATTTACCTGAAAATTTAAACAACAAAGTCTTCTGGTTAAAAGGATATCTCATGTGATTTCCATTTTAATATTTTTTTTTTCAGATTTCGTGCTGTTTTTCAGATTTTATGGTAATCTTTTTCTCTCTCTCTCTGTTTCTCTCTCTCTTTTTTCAGCCACTGTGACCATCAAATGCATCCACTGTGCCAAATGCAGCCACTGTGCCCATCAAATGCAGCCACTGTGACTCTCCTAGTGGCATTTAACCAGCACCCCAGCCCACCTGTTCATTATCTGACTGTAATTCAGGTGCCCGGCGTTCTGAAAGGGGCCGGATGCCTGAATAGGGGGTGGCTGCGGTGGCTATGCATGAATCTATCCATTAGTCATATAGGGGGTGGCATGGATAGAGGGGGTGGCACCCATGCGCCCTCAATGGATGGGCCACCACTGGTATACACACACATGCACAGTATACATACACATAGATATACATACACACACATACACACACACACCAGCACTTTTCACCCAAAAGACAGCCTGATGGAACACACTGTTGCTGCCCCATCTCCTGACATGATGGTACTTGTAGTGCCCCAGCAGCTCACAGACAGACTGGTGATACAGGAGAGGAGAATGATGTGCCTTTGTACTGGTGAGCAGGTAATGAGTAGGGAGGTGTAAAAAAGATTGGGGGAGAAGTTCAGAACATCCTTCCCCCATAAGCAGGGCACTTCTCACACGCAGAAGATCGTTCCACTCAGCCCAGCTTACCTTGTATCAGACTGCAGTCCATTCCACACTGCAGGCTGTCCCCTCTTCCCTCTTCTATCCTCCAACTATCAGCATCTCCTGTTTTGAAGCTAAAGAAACCACACTGGAGAAGGGGGCATGTACACTGTGCTCCCATTGGCTGAGGAGGCAGTGGAGAGGCGGGTCAGCTATAATCTTGAGATTTGTACAGCAAAAGGATGTCGGTAGCGACCATTTCATGGAAGAGATATAAAAAAAATCAGATTTATACAAACTGTCCCTGCTTTTACTGAGGCTGGCAACCCTGATGGGGCCCCCTAGTGCCTGAGTGCCCGAATGGTCAGTCCGCCTCTGCTCAGAAGTAATATGTCACTCCACAAAGAACACCACCTCATCCACACTTTTTGGGTCTGCCTATTGTTCAACTGTATCTTGACAAACAAGGCTCTCATATAATTGTTGCGGACCACTCGCTTGACAATCTTAACAGGGTTGAACACCTCAGGATGCAATCACTTTGTTTGTAAGGTGGAACAAATCATAGAGTACATCTGAAGGGTTATATTCCCACGAGAACCCATGCTGCACTTAGACAGCCATGGCTAGCATTTCTCCTTTAAGCTTGGAAACACTCCTTGGCACCCTGAGGTATCAAAGTAAACCCTTTTGGGGTGGAATAGGATAAGTTGGTGGCCACAAACTCTGTGAGGACGTTTCCAAAACCTTTATTGTTTTATTCAAACATATAAAGTTGAAAAGCACAAGAGGTTGGGACAGTGGCTTGATAGCCAGTTCCAGCCTCTGGTTGTGTAGCTTCCCAGATATTTAAAAGACATGAACCATTTGTTGAAACTTTTGAATGAGTTAGGTTGGGCCGAACATTCTGTCTGGGTTACCTATGATGATGTCGCATGTCTTTTTTCTTCTATCCATCACCATCTGGCAGTGGAGGCAATTACTTTTTATTTGGAATTTCACACTGGTCTGTCGGTGGAATATTGTTTGTGCATTTTTAGAGGACCTGGAGTATTTACTTAACCATAATTTGGTGCCACTTCCAGAGCTGCGATTGGGGCTAAGTTTTTGCCCTCATTAGGCAACGTTTACTGTGATACACATGTAGATAAATAAACATTCAGTGAATAGCCACAATTCAATGTGAACTCAATAGTGAATGATACATAAACAATCAGTGAATCACCACAATGATACAAAAACAATCTATGAATCACCACAATTAAATATGAACTTACCGTAATTATAACTGATACATAACAAAGTCCATCAGCTGCAAGTGAGATGTATATATCTTAAATATTCAAACTGATTGAACAGCTTCTGAACACCACGACAGACTAGTAAACCTCCACCACAAATGCGTGCTTACCAGAGGCAAGCTTATTCGTGCTTGCAGCTATCAACCCAGCCAGGGCCTTTATCCAGGATTTGTTGAATTGTTAGCACACAATGGATTCTTGGTAAATATTAGGCAAATCACCCACATATCCAGACCAAGGCAAAATGGTGTTCAGTGGTCATAATCATGAACCAGGTAGGTACACCCAAAAAGGAAAGAATTTGCCATAGTATAAAATGTAACACACAGGTTTATTTATATTAAAGGTTGCACTTATATTGCACTGATGACATCAGCACGCCACTCCTCCCGACACAGTTTATGACGAAACGCGCGTCAGGAGGAGTTTCGCTGTCTAGCTTCGTCAAGACACATTTAGGGATTGTTGAAGAAAAACAGGTCTCACTATCTTGCAAAGGAATCCATGAAAGATAGTCTCACCCATAAGTCTTCAAGTATTCTCATCTATTCAAGTTTTTAGGTATTCAGAAAAGAAAGACCTGTTTTTCTCCAACAATGTGTGTGTGTTCTGACGAAGCAAGACAGCAAAACACGTTGAAGCACAGGGGCTCACTACTATGTATACTATGCATGTATACTATGCATGTTTATCTCTATTGTGTATATGTGTTTAATACTTCATCTTTTTTTGCTTTTTGTATCATGTATTGTTATAAATAAAAAATAGAAAATGTTATATCTCCTACTGTCCATTGTGCCTTTAAAGTCCGACCATTGGGCTATCTAATGCCCAATTTTTTCTTTTATATCAAATTCCCATATGGATGTGGCCATAGGAGTGTTTTCTCTACATTTTCGATGTTCAGAAGCTGTTTAGTCTGAATTTTCAAGACACAGTATATGTGTCTCACTTGCAGCTGATGAGGATTGTTATGTATTAGTTATAATTAAGTTCATATTTAATTGTGGCGATTCAAAAATTGTTTTTGAATCATTGTGGTGATTCACAAATTTTTAATGTTTTATTCACTATTGAGTTCACATTGCATTGTGGCTATTCACTTCAATGTTTATTTATCTACACTTGTTTAAATCAAATCAATTTATATTAGCGCAGTAATTTCCATATACTGTATATTTTTCTTTATATGGCTTGGTTGGAAAGCTCCCACACGGAGGTGGTTATCCCAGAGCATACATGAAAACATTTCCATTACATCAATGACCTTATTTTAGTTACAGACAATAGAATGGGTGATCTGAGTGGCTTTCTGGCTTATTTAAACAATAATAAGTGAAATCTTAGGGCCAGATCCACAGCCCCGCAGCGCAACATAACTTAACAGATTTAAGTTACACTGCCGCAAATTTCCTAAGTTAGGTATCGATCCACAACACACTTACCTGGAAATTTGCGGCGGTGTAACTCAAATCCGTCCGGCGCAAGGCGTTCCTAATCTAATGGGGCGAGTTCCATTTAAATTAGGCGCGCTCCCGCGTCAGACGTACTGCGCATGCTTGTGACGCAAATTTACCGACGTGCTTTGCGCGACGTGACGTAATTTTTTGATCGGCGCGGCGCGTAGCGTATTTCCGTATTCCCGTACGGCTTACGCAATCGACGTAAAATTAAAAAATTTGACGCGGGAAGGACGGCCATACTTTACACAGCAGTACGCCTGCTGTGTAAAAGTAGGGCTGGTTTACAAAAGTGTAACTAAGCGGCGGGAAACTAACGTAGCGGCGACATAGCGAACGCGAAAAAGCTTTGAGGATCGACGTAACTCCTCATTAGCATACCCGACGCTTTATATGCGGAGGCACAGGGCAACGATTTTGCCCTGCGCCCCCGCAAATATTTTGCGCTGCCCTCGATTCATGGAGCAGTAGCTCCGTAAATTGCAAGTGCGCGCCGGCAAAATTGCCCGGCGTAAGCGCGCGCAATGTAAATGATCCCGCCGGGGGCGGGAATCATTTGAATTAGGCGCGCTCCCGCGCCGAGCGTAGAGCGCATGCTCCGTCGGGAAACTTTCCCGACGTGCATTGCGGCAAATGACGTCGCAAGGACGTCATTTGCTTCAAAGTGAACATGAATGGCGTCCAGCGCCATTCACGATTCACTTACGCAAACTACGTAGATTTTAAATATCGAAACGCGGGAACGTGGGTATCCTATAGCATTGGCTGCGCCTGCTATTAGGATGTGTAACCTTACGCGAAACCCGACGTACGCAAACTACATAATTTGCGTACGCAGGGCTCGCGCAACGTTGTGAATCGGTGTTATTATGCAATTTGCATACTATACACAGATCACAATGGGAGCGCCCCCTAGCGGCCAACGCAAGAATGCAGCCTAAAATCTGCATGGCATAAGAGCCTTATGCCACACAGATTTTAGGCTGCAGTCGGCGTAGCGATGTTCCTGAATCAGGAGCATTCGCTACGCCGGAGCAAGTAAGCAATTGCGCTGTGTAACCTATGGTTACACAGGCGCAATTGCTTCTTGAATCTGGCTCAGGGATACGACGGCGTATCAGTAGATACGCCGGCGTATCTCTTTTGAGGATCTGGCCCTTAGTTTCACCAGCCATATGGACAAAAGGGAGGTGTGCTTTCTGGATTTTCTCCTGATGAAAAATGACATTTACACAGGTCTATATAGGCAACCTTTATCTTGTAAATTGAGATTTTCCTAGCTTGTGAAGGAAAATATTAGTTATATGAAGACAGGAGGCGAGTATCTTATGCAAATCTCTCTTTACTAAAGCTCATAGCAGAAATACATAAAAAACTTTATGGTAATCTAAAATAAAAAACTCAAAAGGACTACCAATCCCAGCAGTCCCTGGGCCAACGTAGCCCCTCCCAGGCCTCAGCCTATATAAGGGACTGTCTGAGGTAACCACATCCTCTTTCTTTGTATAGATCCGAACAATCAGGAAACATAAGTCCGATCCTCTCTCCTTGTGATGGTCAGGGACTTCCTTATTGGCACACGATATCCGCGTCTGAAGGGAGCGAAAAGGGAAGGACCAACTGGACCGCTTCAACCGAACTGACTTCATCCCAACGGGGATCAAGGGAAAAAACCGAAGCATTCTGGGTCGACCGGCCGTCGCCTTCAGGAGAAAACAGACCAACTTCAATCCAACAGGGATTGTGAGCCACTTAAAACCATCCGTATATCAGGATCAGGAACTGTAGTGTTCAATAACCTGCAAGGAGAAGAGAATAATCGTAATAGGGATGGGAAGGGAGGGAAGATACTCGCCTCCTGTCTTCATATAACTAATATTTTCCTTCACAAGCTAGGAAAATCTCAATTTATATATCAGACAGGAGGCTTCGTATCTTATGCAAGTTTAAAGCAAATAACAGAATTAACAACTTATACATGCAGATAAAACCTTATAAAATAGACATGGATACATGGGCCTCCGGTCTGAAATAGAAGTTTCGAAAGGTGGACTCTGAGGACCAATCAGCCGCCTTAAGTAGGTCAGAGAGAGAGCCTCCAGAGGAGATGATTTTCGTAGCCATAGCACCCCTAGTAGAATGCGCTCCAAATAGGGAGACGTCTATGCCCGCCATTTCCATGGCGGGACGTACCCAGCGTGCCAGAGTGGCGGAAGAGACTGGGTGGTGGGGCTTGACGTACGAGACCAAAAGTTGGGACAAATTCGGTGGTCGAAGCACCGACGTGCATGTTTCATAAGTTTGTAAACAGCGAACCACGCAAAGTCGCGGATGAGTGGGAAAGAAGGGATAGAAGACAGATTGAATACCCGTTTTGGTCCTGCGGGCCACTGAAAAACTGACTCCTTGGGGCGAGAATTGGCGCCTGGAGATGTCTAGCGCTCTTACGTCTGAGACGCGCTTGATTGAGATCAAGCAGAGTAGAACCGTGAGTTTGAAAGACAGCAGTCGTAGGGATAATCCATCGTTATCCTCCCATGAAGCAAACATGTCAAGTAACTTGGAGACGTCCCAAGTTGACTGATATCTGGGTCTAGGGGGACGTTGGAATTTAATGCCCCGCAGTAGTCTACAGACCAATGGGTGTTTTCCCACAGCTAAAGAGTTAACTGGACAGTGGTATGCTGATATAGCCGACCGGTATATGTTGATGGAGCTGTAGGATTTGCCAGAATCAAAGGATTCTGCCAAATAATTCACCACCGCAGACACAGGGGCGTGTATGGGATCAACCTGTCGTTGATCACACCAACGAACCCAGAGTC
This sequence comes from Rana temporaria, assembly GCF_905171775.1. Classification (NCBI taxonomy): domain Eukaryota; kingdom Metazoa; phylum Chordata; class Amphibia; order Anura; family Ranidae; genus Rana; species Rana temporaria. The sequence continues at coordinate 342,849,647 of NC_053490.1, forward strand.
GCCAGGCATACCGGTAGGTTGATCTGGTCCCGGGGGCCCAGGCCACGGCGAGGAGATCCCTAGCTGATCCTGAAAGGTTAATATCCGCTTCTGAGATCCTGAAATCAGCCATGCTAGGAGGTGGAGGTTGCCCTCCACCACTAGTGGATGGGGTTCCCCGGACGGGTTGGTCAACAGCAGAGGGAACAGGGGAATCAGTCTGGGAAAGTCCACGGCCATCCCCAAGAGGAGAGGGAACCAGGGTTGTGTCGGCCACCAGGGTGTGATCAGCACAATTGTTGCCTGTTGGTTCGAGGCGCGGAGGAGAACTCTGGGTATCATCTGGAATGGGGGAAACGCATAGTGAGTTCCTTCTGGCCTAATGTGACGGAACGCGTCCACCGCGGATGCTTCTGGGTCGGGCCTCCAGCTGAAGAAATGGGGCAGCTGGTGGTTGAGGCGAGAAGCGAACAGGTCTATGTTCAACGGGCCCCAAAGACGCTCCAGAAGGCGGAATACAGAGCGATCCAGCCGCCAGTCGCTGGAGTCGACCAGGTGTCGTGAGTACCAGTCGGCTACCGTGTTGGAGATTCCCGGAATATATTCCGCGATAGGGACAATGTTGCGGGCCAAGCAAAAATGCCAGAACTCCTTCGCCAGATCTGCAAGTATCCTGGATCTGGTGCCACCCAAGCGGTTGACGTACTGAACCGCGGCCACATTGTCCATGCGGAACAGTACGCAGCAATTGGAAGCTTGTGGGATGAAGCTCTTGACGGCAAAAAATGCCGCCAACAGTTCTAACGCATTGATGTGTAACTCCGACTCGGAGGTAGACCAAGTCCCCCCTGTGGAATCTGTCCCGCAGCGAGCGCCCCAGCCGTGGCGACTCGCATCCGACTCTATGATGATGTCGGGCCCGGAATTGAAAATGGACTTGCCGTTCCACTCGACGGCGTGGAGAAGCCACCACTGCAATTCTTCTATTGCCTCCGGGCAGAGAGGGATCTCGTCCGCATACCTGAGGCCCTGGCGAATGTGTAAAATCTTGAGCCTCTGAAGGGCCCTGTAATGAAGTGGGGCCGGGAAGATGGCCTGGATGGATGCAGCCAAGAGCCCCACTAAGCGGGCCAGAACCCGTAAGGACAAGGAGCCTTTGCGGAGCACTGCCCTGATTTCTTTGCGAATTAGGGCCAATTTTGCTTTTGGGAGGCGGAGGACAGCTTGTTTGGTGTCCACTAGGAAACCTAAGAATTCCATCACCTGGGCCGGAATTAGGACCGATTTTTCGCGGTTGATTAAGAAACCCAGTGTTTGTAGTAGGGAGACCGTCCAAGACATGTGGAGGGAAACTAGGGTCTTTGAGTGCGCCATTATCAGGATGTCGTCCAGATAAATAATTAGGCGTACTCCTCTGCTTCGTAGCAATGCCACCACTGGTTTCATCAACTTCGTGAAACACCATGGTGCTGACGATAGTCCGAACGGGAGGCAGGCAAACTGCCATATCTGACTCTTCCAGCGGAATCGGAGTAGGTGTTGTGACTCCGTGTGAATAGGGACGGTGAGATAGGCGTCCTTCAGGTCTATTTTCCCTAACCAGTCTCCTGGTCGTAGGAGGTCTCGGAGGCAGTGAATGCCCTCCATTTTGAAGTGTCTGTAGCAGACATGTTGGTTCAGGTTTCTTAAGTTTATTACGGGACGGAACCCGCCCCCTTTTTTCTTGACAAGGAAAAGATTGCTTATGAATCCCGGGGAACAATTTTCTACTTTTAAAATTGCCTGTTTGGACCAGAGGTCCTGAATTTCGCTCTCTATTAGAGCAACGCTGTGGCGCGTGAAATTGATAGGATGAGGGATCACATTTAACATTGGTGACGAAAGAAGTTCTACTTGGAAACCCCCGACCGTCTGCAATATCCATGGGTCTGCCGTAATCGCAGACCAGGCGTGGATAAAATATCTCAGGCGTCCCCCCACTGGTATGTGTGGTTGTGGAGTGTAGGGTATACTCACCGAATGGAGGTCGGGATCGGGTGTAACCACGTCCGCCGCGTCCGCGCCATGGTCTGCCACGGGGTGGAAAGAACGGTGCTGGTTGCGCCACTGGAACGGGGTAGGTGGGAGGAGCCTGCTGATACTGGTATTGGGGGTTTCTGTTTTGTGGCCTATAGGTGGAACCACGGCCGGCAGATCGGCCTCTACCTCTGCCGGCCCTGTTAAAAACTCTCACGGCCCCTGACTTCCTCAGTGATGTTTGGGCTTTATCAAGTCCTGAGAATAGTCCCACAAATTTATTGATGTCTTTGAGGAGGTTATCCCCAAAGAGCATACCGCCCGCTGAAGGGCCGGGTTCGGTTTCGGCCAGGTGGGAGAGTTGGGGGTCTAGCCGCATTAAAATAGAGCGGCGTCTCTCGATTGAGCAGGAGGTGTTAGCCGTGCCTGCTAGGCAAATAGCCCTCTGGGCCCAGCCGCGTAATTGTATCAGGTCCACTGGTTGATCAGAAGCGGCTGCTTGTTCTGACAAGTTCAGAATTTTAGTCAAGGGACCCATTAAGTCTAGGATGCGTTCCTGGATGGATTTAAAAGACCGCTCAATCCCTTTTTTGGGGAGTTTCCCCGATTTTGCCAGATATTTGGCCAGCATGGGGTCCACCTCTGGTGTGGCCACCACCTTGTTGGGGATGGCGGGTCTAGGGCATTCGGCCCGTAGCTTGTTGCGGGCGGGTCTGTCCAGGGATTTCCTGGCCCAATGTTCTACGTATTGAGATACGTGAGGTAAGGGGGACCAGTCGCCAGATCGCGGGTGAGCGATGGCGTCCGGGTGGAAAAATGGTTCCCCCAATGCATCTAAAATGACTTCTCCCTGTGTATCAGGGGTGGCATTGGAGTGAAATGCCGTATCCTCAGCATCCTGTCTGTCCTCATCAGACCCGTAATCGTCAGATTCGCTTTTCCCTGAAGCACCTGGTGAGTCCTCGTCCGAGGAATCGACATAGGAGTCAGGTTTTGTCCTTCTAGAGGACCGTTGCCTCTTAATGTCTAACTCCCTGAGGCCCAGGGGTCGGTCAGAGTCTGTTGGATGTTGAGGTTGGCAGGCCGGGGAGGGCACTGCCTGGAACACAATATTTACTTCCCCTGTCGGGGAGTCAGGTGCTGCTAAAGTGTGTTTCTGTTTGAAAGAAACCTTGCCTCTCTTATTTGGCGGTTCGCCAGTTTGAGGCGGATTGATCATAGCAGGCTTAGAGGTGCGTGGTCCCTTGGACGGGATGGCCGAGGCCAGAGCCGTCTGTACAGAAATGTTAATCAGATCCTGGATCTGAGCAGCTGTCATAAACTGCGTAGTGTCAAGGGTAAAAGCCTCCCCTGTAAGGGGGGCAGTATAATTGTCTTCAGACATGAGTATAATCACTGACCACCTCTCTATGTATATATAATGAAGAAAAGACAATTGTCAAACGATTTTTATATATATATATATATATATATACACTAAGTATATATATACATTAAGTTATATATACTGAAGTGAAGAAAAGTAAATGATTTCCCTTTAAAACTATTTATTCTATCCTTACAGGCTGCTGTAAGCATAGAGGTATGTGACAGGTGTATTAGGGCTAGAGATAGCAAGTATCTCCGGTGGGCAGAAGGGGAAAGGGTGGGAGCAGTACAGCAGGACTTCCTCACCTCTACACCGGACGATCTGCACTGGCAGCGGTGTGAGGGAGAAAGCCCGCGCTCTTCCGCGCTCTGGGGCGAAGTCTCGCGAGACTACGCTACCAGAGCGCTGATTGGATGTCGCCGAGTCCCGGACTTCCTCCGCGCGCGAACGTGAGGGAAGAAGGGGGGAAGATGGCGCCGCCTGATGTGCAGTATCGCTGATAGGCGAAACGGCGGAGGGACAGGCGGGGGGGGGGGGGAATCAATTTGTACAGCGGACGCGTGAGGGGAACGCGTCCGCACTTACATCCGGCGAGTGTGGGGAGAGACACAGGGGAGAAAAAAAAAAAAAAAAAAACCTGTACAATTACAGTAGATTTACATAATGCAGGGAAAAACTGCACAAAAAACAATAAAATTGACACAATGAAATAACGAATGGACAGCTGAGAGAAAAGGCAGGCAGGGGGGGGGGGGTTCCCCACAGCCCAATATATTGATAACAGCTGTATATAGAATATATATATATTATCTAGTACTTATCTGATATGCTGCGATGAGCAGAAAGAAAGAGGATGTGGTTACCTCAGACAGTCCCTTATATAGGCTGAGGCCTGGGAGGGGCTACGTTGGCCCAGGGACTGCTGGGATTGGTAGTCCTTTTGAGTTTTTTATTTTAGATTACCATAAAGTTTTTTATGTATTTCTGCTATGAGCTTTAGTAAAGAGAGATTTGCATAAGATACGAAGCCTCCTGTCTGATATATAATTGCCTGTTACAAGCCCTATCAGGCCTCCCTAAACATACTATAAAAAGTATTACCGTGATAAAATTCCTTTGCACCGATGACCAGCAATTTGAACATGAAATCCCTATATTATATCAACATTTCCTGACAGAGGCTATCCTAAGTGGATGTTCGACAGCTTATGATATGGCTAAGGCTAGGAATAGGTGGGCAATGGTAAATCACCAAATTGGACAAATACATTAACTCTTTAAACACCCTTTATTTTGGAGTTCAGGCCATGGTCTATGTTGGATAGGCAGAAATCCTAGCTTTTGTCCTAGCTTTATTATTGAGTGCTCTTATGGATTGAAATGTAGCAGGATCAGAAGCCATGGAGCAAGTTAGTTCAGCTCCCGGACTTAGCACTGGACCCTGGCTATCGCTGACAGCTGGCAGTTATAGCGCTATTTCCGCAAGAGCCATTGACCTACAAGAGCCATTGAGTTCCAATACCATTTGAAAACATCACTGGGACAAATATGCATGTCCATGTTCCATGTTCCATGGTCCATGTTCTCCATGCTGGGACAGGCTGCTGTGTCATCTGTGCATTGCAAATGTTTACAATAGAGATAAATAAAGGCTACATTCTTGTACTAACAATTGCTAAACAAATTAAGGAAAGTGGTTATAATGAAGTAGTTATAAGGTATCATTCACCTAATTACCTTTTTCAAATTGTATTTCTTTAAAACAAAATACCACATACCAGTACAACAAGAGGTCATGGTCAGGTTGCCTAAAAGGAACACAAAAAGCTCTCCACCAGGGCAAAACGGGCATCTGTATGTCTCACTTTCATCATAGATCTAAATTATTTCCGTCTCATTTTAGGATAGTGGGCAGAGCATGCAAATAATTTCCTATTTGTCCCTGGGGGTAACTGTACATCCAGAACTGCTGTATATTACAAAAATAGCCTAAAATATAAAGACATTTTTTTTTACAAACTATTTTGGGCTAGTTGATCATTAGTAGTGCCGTGTGATAGTTGACCACCATCAGTGTTGTACACACACACTGCACTGATGAAGGTCAACTAGCTGTATGCAGTCTGGAATAAATGGCTCTATTATATTGGGCTGCATCTATATTACTGTATACAGCAGTTCTGGGTACATAGGTGGCCCCAACAACCTATCATAAAATGAGGAGTACATACCTTATTTTCAAGATATGGATGTGAGATATTCAGAAACCTTTTGCTTTAAGAAGCCTGTACTGTATTAAAATATTTTTTTTTCTGTTCTTATTTAAACTGGCCTGAGAATGTTTTTTTCCAAAAGATGTCAAATAGCAAACATTAGCTGGCAACATAAGGTGAATACTTCAGTAATGTTTCTTTTGTACCACTTATTCTCAGAATAAGATGAAATTACATTTCAGCTCTAATGCCATCCTGATTATACAATAAACAGAAGCCAAAGCTAAAGTCTTAATTTCCAGCCAACTTCTCACACAAAGGTAATGTTGCAGAACAGGATATTGCATAGCAGAATGAAGCTTAAGATCCACCTATCTCCCAAGCAATATTTGCTCACAGGGAGGCTCCAGGATGTCATTTCCAAAGACAACTAGAAGCACTTCTAGATATGATAATTACTGAAATAACAAAATATACCAACATTCTGTACTTAATGTCAGAACAGAACATTCTAAGCATCAATTATAGCTTATTTAAAATATATTAAGACAGAGTCTGTTACGAAATATGGGAGATGTCATTCCTGATATTTTTAATGCAATAAATTCAAAAATAAAAGAAGACATTAAGTAGCATATTGACAAAAAAACAAAACAAAAGGAAAATCGCCATAAGCATTACTGATTAAAGCTTTTTGTTAACAGATTTCCACATGCATATACAAGTCACTAAAGACAGATCCACTAGGTTAAGGCTTGGTGATTTTAAAGATGAAAGCTATGTGGCTGTCATTTTGTATCACTACTTTTTAAGTCGCTGACCCGGGACAAGTGTGGGGGTGAATAGTCCTGAATTCAGTGGTTGCATATGTGTTAAAAGTACACAAAAATCCTGAGAAATAAAGTGAATTAAAGCTGGTTTACTAGAGAACTGTGTATCATAAATAAATGACATCTCAAATATATAATACTCATTTTAACATTTTTAAATTGCTGTTGCATCTCAATGCTGCTGATCTCCTGCATCCTTTTTGCAGCCACTTCCTGTCTATATGTATGCAATTGTCCGATGCATTTTTTCAGATAGTGACAACAGCAGACAATGCATGTTTAAGGCCCCGTACAGACGAGCTGACAGTCTGATGAAAACGGTCCGCTGAACCGTTTACATCGGACATGTCCGCTTGGAGATTTCGGTCTGATGGTTGTACACGCCATCAAACCGAAATCCGCGCGGACAGACAGCGCGGTGACGTGGCTGCACCGTCGCGGCGACGTGCGCGACCCTGGAAGGTCAATGCTTCCACGCATGCGTCGAATCACTTCGACGCATGCGAGGGATGGCGGCCGATCGGACATGTCCGGTGAGTCTGTACAGACGACCGAACATGTCCGACGGACAGGCTCCCAGCGGACATGTTTCTTAGCATGCTAAGAAACATTTGTCCGCTGGAAACCTGTTTGATCTGCCGGACATTTGTCCGATCGGCCGTACAGACGACCGAACATGTCTGCTGAAACTGGTCAGCGGACCAGTTTCAGCAGACATGTTCGGTCGTGTGTACGAGGCCTAAGGTGTATTGAAATGGGCGCGTGTAGTCTTCATCAGAATCCTTTGTGATAGAGTAGGGCATGAATAGGAGCACAATTGTGATATACCACCAGAGTGTCGTAGTTCTATAACAGGAAGCACCTGAGCATGTAAGGTTCATTGCAGGATCACCAGGAATTATTTTTATGAAAGATTGCAGAATTAAATATATTAAAATATCTTTTAAAATTACATTAGCATGATAATGGCAGACAAGAAAACCTCTACATCTCATTCAGTAAATGGCTTAAAGTATTTACACCACAACATATACCATAGCTAATTGCTTTTGCTGGGTGCTCTTACTAGCATCTCTGTTATTAACAAGAGTGTGTAGGTCAAATGTGTCTTAATTCCCAATGATTCTTTTCACTGAAAAAAATATAAAACACTAACAGCGCTAAAATCAAGCTCCAATCTGCTCAAAATATGTAATATGTTGCCATATCCTGCTATATAAGAGTCTCTAATGGGTGATGCATGAGTACTGCAATGCATGAAACAAAACCTCATCATGCAGTACTCATGCATCACCCATTAGAGACTCTTATATAGCAGGATATGGCAACATATTACATATTTTGAGCAGATTGGAGCTTGATTTTAGCGCTGTTAGTGTTTTAAAAAAATTTCAGTGAAAAGCATTATTGGGAATTAAGACACATTTGACCTACATGCATTTGTTTATATAATAGCTGCTAATACCCGTTTATTTGACTAGAGATTCACGCAGGTGATATATCGCATAGTCTATTCCCATCAGTGCGCTGGGTTCATTATTAGTCACCTGACCTCTTACCAGGTACTGATTTTCTTTTTAATATTAAGAGTGACTTCCACACCATGGATAGTCTTTTCCTTCTCATACCATAGTACCCCATTGCAGATACTGCAGCCTGAGGTCTCCATCTGATGTAAGATCCATACATGGATCAGATCTTAAAGAAGCAGGATAAGGAGCAGTAGAACACACAGACATTGACAACCTATTCCACGGCCGCTAGGTGGCGCTTCCGTATATTTCCGCAAGGAATATGCTAATTAGGTAGATACGGCGATTCAGAAACGTACGTTTCTGCCGACGCATTTTTTTTTACGTCGTTTACGTTCGGCTTTTTTCAGCGTATAGTTACCCCTGTTATATAAGCTAATGTTAAGTATGGCCGTCGTTCCCACGCAGAGTTTTGAAATTTTTACGTCGTTTGCGTAAGTCGATTCACAATTGAGCTGGGCGTAAGTTACGCTCACGACGCTTTCATTGACAATTAGCGACGTGATTTGGAGCATGCGCACTGGGATTCAGTCGCGGCCAGCGCATGCGCAGTTCGTTCGGCAAGGGGACGCGCTTGATTTAAATGATACACGCCCCCTACCCGTCGAATTTGAATTCCGCCGGGTGATTTACGCTACGCCGCCTCAACTTTACAGGCAAGTGCTTTGTGAATAAAGCACTTGCCTGAAAAACTTGCGGCGGCGTAACGTAAATGACATACGTTACGCCAATATAAAGATCGGCTCTCCTACCTGAATCTGGCACACTGTATTTAAGCATATAAGCTCCGCTTTGTGTTGAAAATAACTGTGAAATAGAAAACTCTGGTGGGTGTAACAAGATGTCCGCTTGCCCCTTCTCACTCTATCATTACTGTGCAGGAGTGTGGGGTGTAGCAAGATAGCGGCGAGGTTTCGCAATGACTCCTGGGAGCAATGAGAAAAGCTCCCAGGAAGGATATGACGCACTACCCGCAGAATACCCGCAGACGAGGGGACAGGAAGCCGAGTGACAGATGCTGTAATCAAAGGTACTGTCACAGAAAAAACGTCCGTTTTGTACTGCATTAGAGTATGCTATTTGATTAAACAAATGTTTAAAAATAGGGTGGAGCTCCGCTTTAATTACAAGTGGCATGCTACACTAAACCTTTCACACAAACCTTTTGTATTATTAGTTTTTTTAAAAAAAAGCCTGTGCCTTATAAACACAACAGCTGTCAAATGCCCCTTTTACAGTAGGGTGACCAGACGTCCCCGGACTGAGGACACTGTCCCCGGACCAAGACTGTCCCGGGATTCAGGGGCGGAGATATCCCTGTGTAGATTTCAATGAAGCAGCTGTCACCTGCTTCTCCTCCTCTCCGTCCCGTGGCTGTCAGCTGCTTCATTGAAAGCCACACAGGGAGATCTGTGCTTGTAACTGCCCCCACTGCTGCACCGATCACCCCGACTGTTCATCAAAATGGCCCTAATCTCTTGGCCCCACGCCCTCCTCCTGGCTCCCCCTCTGTGCTCCTCCAGGCGCCCCCTCTGTGCACCTCTGGTTTTCCCTCTCTGCACTCCCACCGGTCTTCCCCTTTGTGCTCCTCCAGTCACCCCTTTGCGCTCCCCCGGTCTCCCCCTCTGCGCTTCCCCGGTCTCCCCCTCTGTGCTACTCTGGTCTCTCCCTTTGCGCTCCTCCAGTCTCTCCCTTTATGCTCCTCCTGGCTCCCCCTCTGTGCTCCTCCGGTCTCTTCCTTTGTGCTCCTCCGGGCTCCCCCTCTGTGCTCCGCCGTGCTCCCCCTCTGCGTTCCTCCGGTCTCTTCCTTTGTGTTCCTCCGGGCTCCCCCTCTGTGTTCCTCCGAGCTCTCCCTCTGCACTCCTCCAGGCTCCCCCTTTGTGCTCCTCCGGTCCCCCCCCCCCTTTGTGCTCCTCCGGTCTCCCCCTCTGTGCTCCTCCGGTCTCCTCTTCTGCACTCCTCCAGGCTCCCACTCTGTGCTCCTCCGGTCTCCTCCTTCGCTCTCCTTAGGGGCTCCCCCTCTGTGCTGCTCTGGTCTCCCCCTCTGTGCTCCTCTTATCCTAGATCTGTCAGGATGGAGAACTGATGAGGGCGTCTGTAAATCTGTCATTTACCGGCTCTTTCTTTTTCTGAATGCACAGAGTCAGTGATCACTGACTGTCCATTCATAACTGAGTAAACTGTGTTTACGATGTTTCTGTTAATGAATGGAGAGGAGCCACATACACTGCATATATAATTTGAGGAAAATATGCTTATAAAATACTGTATTTGCTGGCGTATAAGACTACCTTTTACACTTAAATAAAAATGGGCAAAAAGCAGGGGTCGTCTTATACGCCAGGTCAGCTTCTCGGATGCCTGCTGGATGTGCAGTAATACTGTATGTAGCTTCGGCTACATACAGTATATACCGCTTAGCCAATCCTGGTGAGCGATGGAGTCAAATGAATACAGAGCCTGCTCGGATTGGAGTAACAACCTCTGCCAATCCGAGCAGGCTACATACAGTAGCCTGCTCAGATTGGCTTTGAGAGTCAGAGAGGCATGGGCTGATGTTACAGCCTCTGCCAATCCAAGCAGGCTTTGTATTCATTAATAGAATACATGGCTTGCCGTGATTGGCTCCAGCAAGGAATATGGCTCCAGCTCCAGCAAGAATAAAGAAGAACATGGCTCTAGAAGGAAGAAATATGAAGCGTAGGAAGCCTCGGAAGGGGGGACGTCTTATACGGTGAGTACAGGCAAAAAATCTTTAAAAAATGTCAAATTAGGGGGTCGTCTTATACGCCCGGTCGCCTTATACACCGGCAAATATGGTAGTTTACCCTTTGCCAAAAAAAATATTTCCCCGGGTTTTCATTAAAAAAATCTGGTCACATTATTTTACAGGCGTTTGCAGTTTTTTTTTCTGCCCCTAAATGCCCCTCTACGTTAGCCTATGTATCCATGCATGCATAGGCGTTTACACGCACTTAGAGGCAGGGGCATTTAGAGGGCAGAAATCTGAACATACCAAAATCGTGTTCAGAAGAGCATTTGGGCAGAAAAAATACCAACGCCTGTAAACATGTCTAAACGGTAGCCGCATTTAGCACTTCAGCATTCATTAATTTCAATGGCCAGAATAAATTATTTTTCTGATCAATGAAATTAATGAATGCCCAAATGCTTGACACACATGAACACATCTAAATGCGTCGAAATTTGTTAGAGAAATGTGACTTTAGGTGATTTTTTATGGCTGCTTTATTTCCTGTCAGCAGAAAGGCATTTAGAAGAGTCTGGTGTGCATTATGTTTAAGAGAAGCATAGTATTTGAAAAAAAAAACACTTTTGGGTTTAGCTATTAATTTTTCCTTATTAAATACTTCAGTACCGGGCACTTTCACCCCCTTTCTGCCCAGGCCAATTTTCAGCTATTGTGTGGTCATGTAATACTGTACCCATATACAATTTTTATCATTTAGTTCACACAAATAGAGCTTTCTTTTGATGGTATCTAATCAATACTAGGTTTTTAAATTTTTTGCTGTTTTTTTTTTTTTATCTTTGTTAAACTGCGATCTGTGAACCAATCTGGGGGTGTTATTAGCATTGTATTGACACCCGCAGCAGTTTACAGAGGGAGAGATGCGATGCGGGAACCAGCGCTAGAATCACGCTGGTTCCTGCATCGCATATACGTGAACCCAGGGTATTGGGTTATTATTATTGTATATATTGTTATACTATTATTGTACACAAACGCTAACTAACGTACTGTAGATCAGACTGCGTGAAAAGCAAAGAATATACTTTTTGTTTTATTTTGAATTATAGGCCAACTGTAGCAAAATTTATTGTCACAGAAGTTATAGAGCAGCCTCTATTGTGTTTGTTCAACCTTTTTACAGCCAACCAGGAAATAACACACCCTAGGTAGAATTTGCACTTGGTAACATTAACTTGTTATACGTGTAACCTTTTTTGGTGCAAATGCAATATTGAAAGTCTGATTTATACTGTAGAGAAGCTATAATTAAAAGAATTAAACAGGTTTCAGTAAGGCAAAAAGCTGTATAGGACAAAATACCTATAGCAAAATGGGACTTTAACACCATTTGCATTAGACAGAACACTTTAAGTAAAAGTAAAAACTTTATTTACATTCTATCAGGGCTGTGGAGTCGGTAGATAAATGTTCCGACTCCGACTCCTCAGTTTTATGTACCTCCGACTCCGACTCCGACTCCCCGACTCCGACTCCTCTGTATCTATATGCGAATGTATTTTATACATTCCTTGAGGGAAAGAAACGCAACCTACCACAGGACTACTGGCTGGGAAGCCAACAGTCTACTAGTCTATTGCACAGTTTAAGCAAAAGACAAACACAATGAAAACAAAGTTTTTTTATTCTAAAACATGATTTTCCTAGGAGAATCCCATAGTCATGTTTAAAGTTTAAGCTAACAATCGGAGTTTACAAGTTTTTATAGCCTTAGCTAAATGACAGCAGTTTTTCCAATGGTTTACAGCAGGGATATGCAATTAACGGACCTCCAGCTGTTGCAGAACTACAAGTCCCATGAGGCATAGCAAGACTCTGACAGCCACAAGCATGACACCCAAAGGCAGAGGCATGATGGGACTTGTAGTTTTGCAACAGCTGGAGGTCCGCTAACTGCATATCCCTGGTTTACAGCTTCAGTCTTGAACTATTGGCCCTCCATTCCCTTCACTTATACAAGTGTCTCACTCTCTAGTCCTGCAAAAAACATATTTATTTAATCCCTTATCAGTGAGGCTAGGTTACACATGGATGCTGCGTTCCCTGTAAAAGCAGAACACAGCACTATGGAAAGTATAAGTATTGCAGCTCCTAATTGTGCGTTGCGTGCCATATAGTGAAGCACTTGAAAAGCATGATTCTTCACGGTCACTTAACGTGTTCGTTTTGCGGTTACGTGAGGCACTGCTTGCATTGGTCTTTATTCTTACAGTAGAGAAGTCATTAATTATAACTTTTTGTGAATTGGGACATTTAAACTTGCTTTTTTTTTTTTTTATTCCAATCTAAATTTAGTAGGAGTCGGAGTCGTAGTCGGTGCATTGTTTGCCGACTCTGACTCCGACTCCAGGTACCCAAAATTTCCCCCGACTCCGACTCCTCGACTCCGACTCCACAGCCCTGCATTCTATGGTAAAATACATTTTATGCACATGCCATTGTAGGTTGTAGTTTCAAAAATGTAACACATGCTGGTAATAAATCGATACAATCCTGTTTTGCACTCATGCAAATTTCTAGAGCATGAATAAAATACTTATACAGTGCCTTGAAAGAGTATTCATACCCTTTGAAATTTTCCACATTTTGTCATGCTACAACCAAAAAGGTAAATACATTTTTTGGGATTTTATGTGATAGACCAAAATAGCACATAATTGTGAAGTGGAAGGAAAATGATAAATGGTTTTCAAAATGTTTTACAAATAAATATGTGAGAAGTGTGGTGTGCATTTGTATTCAGCCCCCCAAAGTCAATACTTTGTAGAATTACCTTTCACTGCAATTACAGCTGCAAGTCTTTTGGGGGATGTCTCTACCAGCTTTGAACATCTAGAGAGTGAAATGTTTGCCCATTCTTTGCAAAATAGCTCAAGCTCTGTCAGATTGGATGGAGAGCTCCTGGGAACATACATTTTCAAGTCTTGCCACCGGTTCTCAATTGGATTTAGGTCTGGACTTTGACTGAGCCATTCTAACACATGAATATGTTTTGATCTAAACCACTCCATTGTAGCTCTGGCTGTATGTTTAGGGTCGTTGTCCTGCTGAAAGATGAACCTCTGTCCCAGTCTCAAGTCTTTTGCAGACTCTAAGGTTTTCTTTTAAGATTGCCCTGTATTTAGCTCCATCTATCTTTCCATCAACTCTGACCAGTTTCCCTGTCCCTGCTGAAGGAAAGCATCCCCACAACATGATGCTGCCACCACCATGTTTCACAGTGGGGATGCTGTGTTCAGGGTGATGTGCAATTAGTTTTCTGCCACACATAGCATTTTGCTTTCTGGCCCAAAAAAATATTTTGGTCTCATCTGACCAGAGCACCTTCTTCCACATGTTTGCTGTGTCCCCCGTAAGGCTTCTCCCAAATTGCAAACGGGACTTCTTATCAGATATTTATTTGCATAACAATTTGAAAAAAACATTTACATTTCTCCTTCCACTTCACAATTATGTGCCACTTTGTGTTTGTCTATTACATAAAATCACAAATAAAATACATTTACATTTTTGGTTGAAACATGACAAAATGTGGAACATTTTAAGGGGTATGAATACTTTTTCAAGGCACTGTATTTTCTTTCTCTCTCTTTTGTGTCTTTATTGCATGCTAAACTGATTAAAAAGTTCCATTGATATTTCTGTGTTCGATTTGTGACCAGTTAATTTGGACAGATCACAAAAAAAATCAGGGACAAACACTCAGCCTGTCTCTAAATGCCAACTTACAGTTGGTTTTAATAACCTTCATTTTTGTTACTCTACGAATTGGAGGTAATTATGTTTGAATTTTGTAAACGTATTGCTATTAGTAACTACCTGAATCTGGTATAATTACTGGAATGGGCGACAAGGATTTTTGAATGTGACTCAGGTCATTTTAAAGGGCCATAGTGCTAGAAAAGTGTTGATTGGGATTTATTGAATTCCCACATATGTTTTAGGTAGGATAAAAAAGAAAGCAAAAAGCACACTTGTTTCACCTTACTACAGGTATAGACAACAAATATTTATACACATGTGTGGTAACTTCAGGAGTGGCAGAATGTGTTTTTGGCTTTTTTTTTGGAAATGGGGAATGGAAATGGCAAGTATTATGCAGCCCAACTATTTTGGGCATGTTTTCCTTTGATAATAAAAAAAAACAGGTGATGTCCAATAATATTTACCACCAAATAAAGACCCAATTTATATAAAAAAAAAAAAAAAACAACATACAATTCACCTGGATACAATTAAAGGGTCACTAAAGGAAAAAATGTTTTTGCCTAAAATGAATGTCTGCAAGGTAGACAGACAGAATAGTGTAATGATTCTGTTAAAAAACGAGTAAATACCTATTAAATTCCTTCATCTATATCACCTCCGGCATTCTAGTTTCTGTTCTCTCATTCACTTCCTGGTTTGCATCGCTCGTTCATGTAAGAACTACATTTCCCAGTATGAATTGTGGCACGCCCAGTAATTCACACCTCCTTGAAGTCTCTAACACGTAGAGAGTGTCCTGCCGCACAGCTGTAGTTCCCAGGAGGGGGTGAGCACGTTACTGACCACCGCAGTAAAGCCTGCCGTCACGGTGGTCAGTAAAATCAGACAAGCAGGAAGTGAACAGAACAGAGAAGAAATAGAGCGACTTCTGAGCAAAAACGAACAATGAGGAAGTGAAAAGAGGAATGTCTGCAGGTAAAGGATGCTTATTATGAAAAAAAATTTTTCCTTTACAACCACTTTAAGTAGTTTTAATGATATATACAAATTTACTAACCCTTGACGAAGTTGGAAAACTCTTTTTGCCTTCTGTCACAAAGGGGGTTAAAATGCCCTTTGTTAAACCTAAATTACAAACACACACTTTTTTGGTCTTTTTAATGACCTCAGAGGAGAATCCACATCAATCACAGCATCCAACAAGGTAATTTGCGTCAATCACGGTGAGCTGATCTGTACATGTAGCCGGTAAATGAAAGCTCTCAAAATGATCTATGAACTACTGATAAATCATGCTGATTTCTACTGACAGGGAAATGTGTGAAAAATCACCTTACGCTTGTCATTTCCATCACACTGCAAGCTAAATAAATAGCAAAGTACTCACTGTTCTGGGACGACAACTCAATGCATTTAAAACATCACTTTGATTTTTATTACTTCATATCTATTATAAACAAGTAACAAAATACAAAAACATATATACTGGGGCCTCAACCAATATTAGTGGAGGTCTACAAAATAGTTCCTGACTCTAAAAATATAACCTATCCTGGCATCTATATCAAATGGCTAGAGAACAGAAAGTGTTAACTGTTGCAAAAACATCAAAAAGTCATTTTAGAATAAAGCATATAGCATAAAAAACAGATTCATGCACATTAAATTGCCCAGTATGTATTGCAAATGCATGTGTAAAAATCTGATATAACTGGCTACAAACATCACCATATGTTTCTTGTCTTCATCCCACAGGGAGAGTAAGGATGGGTTCACACCAGTGTGAATTAGATGTGGGTTTACCGAATCCAATTGTCAGGAGGTCTCATCTCTGGAGCAGCTTTGGTGCGAATTGCACAGGATCCCTGTGTGTTTTCTGGTCTGTTTCAGGTTCGAATTCATCAAAATATTCTGGCTGAAATCGGGCCTGAAACAGTGAATGGAGACACACCGGACCCCTGTTGTGAACCAGCCTTAACGAGGAAAAAATTCCTACTTGGGGTCGCAGACAGAAATACCTGACCAAAATTTTAACTCTTCCCCATTCTACCCAAGACTAAAATTAAACAATTTGTCGGTAGTTAGGCTTTAAATCATGGCCTACTGGTATTTTGCTCCTCGACTGTAAGTGCAAAATTATGCAATTCAGTATTTTTAGAGTGAAATCTCTGGTTTACAAATTTGGTGATTTAAATCAAGGTGTCAAATACATTATACTAAATGGTTAAAAATTGCATGTATATTATACAGGAAAATGCATGTGCACATTTTTTATTTCTTTTTTGAAAGCTACAGATTCCATGCTTTTTAGGGGTTAGCTGTTGTCTTTTTTGAGCCATGGAATCACAGTATTGGAAAGCTCAAATGAAATTTCACACATCTGTCCAAAAACGTTTTTCCGGAACAGGCTAGTTTTCTTAACTACTTGTTAAATCAAAGTGTTAAGTATAGAACAAATTAAGCAGAGGATGCGGAATAAGCAGCTAGACGTGATTTACTAACATGAGAAGTAAGATGAAATGAAGAGAAACTGCAGTCTATTGTAGATGACTAGATGTCCATAGTGTTCATATATAACCATACATATTATTAATACATACACAGTCTATACATACACTGTATATTGAACATGTATATTGGGTTAGGAAGAATGGAGATGACAGAGTTGGGACAAAAATGCAAAATATGCACAATATATAATACCCAATATTTACATTTTATTACATTGCTACAAGCTGTCAGGCCTTATCCTTGTTGGACTATTCAGAGCCCAGAGATGGGTCTGCCACCTGTTGGGCACCTGTGCTCTTCGGTCTTGTGCTTTGGTCAGTGTTCAAGCTGTGCTGGTGGCTACCATGTGCATTCCAGGACCCGACACTGACACTAGTAGTACTGTTAGGCCCCATACTCACGAGCAAACATGTCTGCTGAAACTGGCCCGCAGGCCAGTTTCAGCAGACATGTTTGCTCGTGTGTGGGCGCGAGCGGGCCGAATTCCAGCAAACATTTGCCCGCCGGGCCTTTTCCCAGCAGACAAATATTCCTGGACTTGTTTTAAAACAGCCCGCTGGAATTCAGCCCGCTCGGACATGTACGGTCGTCAGTACAGACCTACCGTACATGTCCAGCCGCCCGCCGTGCCTCGCATGCGTCGAATGACTTCGACGCATGCGTGGAAGCATTTTAAAGGCGGGCCGCCCACGTCGCCGCGTCATTGTCGCGGCGACACCGCGTCATCGACGCGGCGACACCGCGAACACGCCCCGCGTATTGTTTACGCGCGGACTTCTGTACGATGGTGTGTACAACCATCGTACAGAAGCCCTCTGGCAGACATGTATGGTGAAAACGGTCCGACGGACCGCTTTCACCATACATGTTTGTCCGTGTGTACCCGGCCTTAGTGGGAGTGATCTCTGCCCGGGATAGAAGTAAAGTCCTGGTCTGATGATTGAGAGCAAACAGCACGAGTGATCAGGTAAGGAAGCAATGAAAACAAACACAAGTGGAGAAGGGGGGTTAACCTCCCTGGCGGTATGATTCTTTCAGAAAAAACATGCTGAAAGCGGTACCATTATTTGCAAGGAAATTTGGCGTTTTATATTGTAGGCCTGTAATTTTTAGGAATAACTCACTTAAATCTGACCAAACAAGATTCTAATAGGCATCCCGGGTATGACATTTTTTTAAAAACAAAATGATAAATTATAATATAATAAATAATTATAACAAATAATAATATAATTATAATAAAAAATATTCAATAATGTAATCAAATCAAAATCACTGAAATTTGCTCAGTTGCAGAATTGTCGCTGTCATTACTTTTATTTTTTTATGACGAATTTCCCCACAAATCGCTATCGCACAATTCTGCAAGTGATTATAATTTATTATCGCTGTTTTTTAGCTGATCTAAAACAATTTTTGACATAAAGGGACACTTTTGGTTGCTATGGACAATCTACAGTTTGCAGGGAGAAAGAAACGTTTTTATTATATAAAATGACATGCATGACACAGGACAGACCACTAGGGACAAGGGGTGTGTGTTTTTTTTACATACAGTACTGTAATCTATAAGATTACAGTATACTGTATGTAATGTGTTTGTTTACTTTTTTGAATTTGGCGCCGTTCTCCGTCCCCGTGCGTCGTAACGTCGCAGGGAACGGAGATCGGCGGCACAGGAGGACGCTGTGTGAATCGAGCGAGGTCCCGCTCGCTCACACAGCGCGGTGACATCGCTGGATCCAGGGACAAGGTAAGTAAACCAAGCCTGTGGATCTAGCGAGGCAAGCCCGAGTCTGACTCGGGGTTACCGCTTGCAGCAGGAAAATCTAACCCAAGTCAGACTCGGGAATACCGCCAGGCAGGTTAACTGAACTGCCGCTGTCTACCAATGTAGGGAAGAGGGGTAACAGCACTACCACCGACCACCGACGCAGGGGAGGGGGGTAACCAGCACTATCACTGGCCAGCAATGCAGGGGGAGGAGGCAGGATAACAGCACTGCTACTGACTACTAATACAAAGGGGATGGGGTTAACATCACTGCCAATGATCAGCAATCCAAGGTGGAGGGGGTGAAGTTAATTGCACAGCCACTGACCAGCAATACAAAGGAGAGGGGCTTAACAGCACTTCCATTGCTGATGCTGACCACCAGTGAAGGGTGGGGGGGGGTGATAGTACTTCTACTAACACCAATGCTGAGAGTTATTATTGCAGTTACTAAAACCAATACTGGGGGCTATTATTGTACCCACTGACACCAATGCTGGGGGTTATTATTGCATCCACTAACACCAGTGCTTGTGGTTATTATTATGGCCTTTGACACCAATAATGGTGGTTGTTATTGCAGCCACTTAGGCCCCTTTCAAATGGGCTTTCCGATCAGGTCCGCCTGTCAGTTCTTCAGGCGGACCTGATCAGAGCCTCCATTCACCTCTATGGAGCGACAGATGTCAGCGGTGACATGTCTGCTGACATCCGTTAATATCGGATCCTATCCTGTCCGTGAAATTCAGACGAAGGGTGACAGTTTTTTCCATCCGTCTGGAGGATCAGATTGGATGGAATTACATGAAAACGCACAGGCGGTCCTTTTTATCCAATCTTCCTTATAGAGAAGAGCAGGGCTCTAAGAGGTCTGTCTCAGCACAGAGAAAAAGGTTTTATTGAGTAAAAATCAACAATTACATCAAAAACAGTACATTGTTCCATATCAATGTGATCTATATGCAATATTAAGATGCCAACAGTAGGAGAATTCTACAGTGCACCATATCATATATCAGAAACCACAAACATAAAAAATTGAAAAAAAAAAAAAAACATAATTAAAGAAGAAAACAAAAGAAAAATAGTAGACTTGCCTCAGATATAGAAACACTGACTAATCTGCTGTGTTCCCCAATAAACCTCAGCCCTAAAGGAGTCATTACCAATTGATGAGGTGCAAGCTCTGGAATATCCAGCCAGGGTTGCCACAATTGAGTAGATTCAGGTACATTTGCGCAACTTTGCGGCGGCGTAGCTTAAGGAATTTAAGCTACGCCACCGTAAGTTAGCGAGGCAAGTACATGGGGCCAAATCCTCAAAAGGGATACGCAGGCGGAACTGCTGTTCAGCCTGCGTATCCCTGTGCCTATCTTTGGAACTGATCCTCAGAATCAGTTTTCCAAAGATAGGCAGAAGATCCGACATCTGTAAGACACTTACACTGTCAGATCTTAGGATGCAGTACCGCATCCGCCGCTGGGGGCATTTCGAGTCGAAATGCCGCTTTGCGTATGCAAATGAGGACTTACGGAGATCCACAAAGCTTTTCAGCTTTGTGTTTTCTGCGTAAGTTTACGTTTGCATACGTAAAATTAGTTCTGCTTTTACAAAGTGTAAACTAGTAACACCTTGTAAAAACAGATCTTTTTTTCGATCGCCGCGTTTTTTTTTTTTTTTTTAATTTTTTTCCCCGGCGCGTAACTTTTTTTTTACCCGACGCAACTTTATTGTCCCGTCGCAATCCACAAAGCCCGACGTAACGTAATTTTGCGCGCTGCCCGTCGGGAAAATGACGTCACGAGCATGCGCAGTACGGCCGGCGCGGGAGCGCGCCTCATTTAAATTGTCATCGCCCCCTGCAGAAGAGGACCGCCTTGCGCCGGAGACATTTAAGTTACACGGCCTGAAATTTCTAGGTAAGTGCTTTGTGGATCGGGCACTTAGGTAGAAATTTTAAGTCAGTGTAACTTAAATGGGAAAAGTTAAGTTAGGCAGGAAATTTGAGGATTTGGCCCAGGATTCACAATGTACTTGCCTGCTAAGTTACGGCGGCATAACCTAAATCGGCGGGCGTAAGGGCGCCTAATTCAAATGTGTTTGAGGGGGGCGTGTTTTATGTTAATGGTGCTTGACCTTACGTTTTTTTACGCTTTTTGCGAACTGCGCATGCGCCGGGCACCTACTTTTCCCAGTGTGCATTGCAGCTAAGTACGCCGCACGGGCCTATTGATTTTGACGTGGACATAAACGACGGAAATCCCTTTTCACGGACGACTTGCGCAAACGACGTAAACATTTCGAATTTTGACGCGGGAACGGCGGCCATACTTAACATTGGCTAGGCCAACTAGGGCCTAGCTCTAACTTTACGCGGCCTATCTCTTACGTAAAGGTCGGCGTAGATTCAGAGTTAGGTCGGCGTATCTACTGATATGCCGACGTAACTCTTTCTGAATCTACCTAAATGAGTATAATTTTTTAGAAACATTTCTGTGTTGGTACCTTCATTTCTCACAGATAAGCATAATGGGCCAGATTCACGTAGACACGTTACACTGCCGCAAGTTTTCATCGCAAGTGCCTGATTCACAAAGCACTTGCGATGAAAACTACGCCGGCGGCCTCGGGCGTAAGCCCGCGTAATTTAAATGGGCGTGTGCCATTTAAATTAGGCGCGCTCCCGCGCCGGACCTACTGCGCATGCTCCGTTTCGGAATTCCCGCCGTGCTTTGCGCGCAGTGACGTCATTTTTTCAAACGGCGACGCGCGTATCGTAATTCCGTATTCCCGGACGGCTTACGCAAACGATGTTAATTTTTAAATTTCCACGCGGGAACGACGGCCATACTTTATACAGCAATGCGATTGCTGTGTAAAGTTAAGGCACCCAAAACGTCGACTAACTTTGCGACGGGAAACTAGACTAGTGGCGACGTAGCGAACGCGAAAATCTGTCGTGGATCGCCGTAACTGCTAATTTGCATACCCGACGCTGGTTTACGACGCAAACTCCCCCCAGCGGTGGCCGCGGTACTGCATCCTAAGATCCGACAGTGTAAAACAATTACACCTGTCAGATCTTAGGGATATCTATGCGTAACTGATTCTATGAATCAGTCGCATACATACTCTGAGAGATACGACGGAGTATCTGAGATACTCCGTCGTATCTCCTTTGTGAATCTGGCCCATTGTTCACTTGTTCAATCCATTGTTTCCTAGTTGGGACCCGAGGAGACATCCAGTAACGAACAATCAGTTTACATGCGAGAAATAGTAAGCGCAAAATTGATACATGAGTCAAAGTCTCCTGTTCAAGGGCTCAGCAAACAAACAATATGGAAGTTAAATACCCTTGAAATGATTCCAATAACATCTGTCCAGTAACGGAATAGCTTTGGGCATCTTCACATCATGTGAAGGAGGTCCCCATGATCTCTCTCACATTTTGGACAGAGGAGTGTCCCTGCTCCCCCACTGAGGCAGTTGAATGGATCTAACGTCAAAAAGACAGACTTGTCCCAATTTATGAAGAACCCGGATAAGGCTTCAAAACCTTCAATAAGGACCATTACTGCACACATGGTACTCTGTGTGTTTCCCAGATACAGTAGTGTATTCTCGGCATAGATTGAAATTAGGTCACTGTGTGGACCCCTAATAAACCCAATAATGTCTGACGACCCATTGTGGGCCGGTTGAAGAGAAATTTATGACAGCAGCACTCAAAAATGAATGCCTTTGTTAAAAAAGAGGTAGCTGACGCTTGTATTTTTTGGATTATTACCTCTTTTTTAATAAAGGCATTAATTCTTGAGTGCGGCTGTCCAGAATTTTCTCCTTATCCAATCGCTTATGCTTAGCCTGCCCCTGTTGTTCCTATCCTGAGGAGATCTAAATTTCCAGGCACCCTTCCTAGAGTGGCATCCTTTTTCTCCTTGACCCATTGTGGGCCACCAGAGGTTTCAGAGCTAGAGCAAACAGCAGGGGTGACAAAGAGTACCCCTGCTGAGTACCTCTATGTAAGACAAAGGGGTCTGAAAGTTCGAGCAGTGGGAGCAGCATACAATAGTCTAACCCACTTAATGAACTTGCTGCTTACATCAAAGCATTTCAAGACTTCCCAGATAAAGGGCTACTCAACGCTATCAAATGCTTTAGCAGCGTCTAGTGCAGGGGTAGGCAACCTGGGGCCCTCCAGCTGTTGCAAAATTACAAGTCCCATCATGCCTTGGGAGTAACTGCCAGCTTGCAATGCCCCATGGCAAATGTAGTTCCAGCTGGAGGACCCCAGGTTGCTTACCCCTGGTCTAGTGAACAAATGGCCCTATTCCCTGGGTTATCCACAGGAAGCTGTAAATTTAGAAAGAGGCGTCTAAGGTTTTGCGCAGTGGAATTCGATGGGATAAACCTAGACTGATCTCTATTAATCAGCTTGTGTATAACCTTCGCTAATCTAGAAGATAGCTTTCTGGCCAACACCTTTACATCCACTGTGAGAAGGGAAATAGGTCAATATGAGTCAGGGAGCAAGGCATATTTCCCAGGCTTCAGCAGTAAAACAAATATCGCCTCATTCATTGAGACAGGCAGAGCCCCAAACTGGAAGGCATTGTTTATAACAACCTTCAACAACACTGTATCAGTTTTGCATACATCTCAGAGGGGAGACCATCCACCCCAGGAGACTTCCCATTAGGGATCTGTGTTAATGCTGTAAACATTTCATAGCGGGGTGGACAGGCGAAGCAGAGAGCAGCTATCCAAGAAAATAACAATGTCTAGCATGGAATTATGTATTTTAGCCTGAAAATAGATCAATATAAAAGGAACAAATTACACTAAGAATATCAGGAGTAGAACTTCTAAGGGAACCCTGTGAATCTTTCACCGCTGAAATATGAGCGGAGGCCTGCTGCATACGCAATAGCATCGCCAACATGCGCCCCGTAGTTTTACCTTTAAAGTGTTTTTGCTGTAAAAATTTCTGTTTGTTTTCAGCTGTTCCACCTGTCTAGACAGGGATTAAGCTGACAACCAGGCCTGTTTTAGCATGAGAACATTTTAGTATTGGGGTGGTGCAACCTCCACACATCTGTCAGCTGAAGTTTCTCCAATTAACAAGCAAAAGAAGTAGGTCCACCAATTAAGGAGGAATTTCGGTTTGGATGGGGCAATTTATCACAGGCGAGATCTGATGCCGCGTACACATGATCATTTTTTGGCATGAAAAAAACCTTGGCCCAGATTCAGGTAGCAATTGCGCCTGCGTAACCATAGTTACGCAGCGCAATTGCTGACTTGCGCCGGCGTAACGAGTTCTCCTGATTCAGAGAACTCGTTACGCCGACTGCAGCCTAAAATCTGCGTGGCATAAGGCTCTTATGCCACGCAGATTTTAGTCTGCATTCTTGCGTTGACCGCTAGGGGGCGCTCCCATTGTGGTCCGCGTATAGTATGCAAATTGCATACTTACGCCGATTCACAATGTTGCGCGCCCCCTGCGTACGCACGTTACGTCGGTTGCGTACGGCATCTTTAGCGTAAGGCTGCCCATGCTAAAAGCAGGGGCAGCCAATGCTAAAGGATACCCGGCGTTCCCGCGTCGCGACGTTCGAATTTTACGTTGTTTGCGTAAGTGAATCGTGAATGGCGCTGGACGCCATTTACGTTCACTTTGAAGCAAATGACGTCCTTGCGACGTCATTTGCCGCAATGCACGTCGGGAAAGTTTCCCGACGGAGCATGCACTGTACGCTCGGCGCGGAAGCGCGCCTAATTTTAATGATTCCCGCCCCCGGTGGGATCATTTACAATGCGCGCGCTTACGCCGGGCAATCTTGCCGGCGCACCCTCGCAATTTACGGAGCTACTGCTCCGTGAATCGAGGGCAGCGCAAATTATTTGCGGGGCGTAGGGCAAAATCGTTGCCCTGTGCCTCCGCAAATAATGCGCAAGTGGTACCTGAATCTGGGCCCTTGTTTTTCAAAAACGTCATTTAAAATGATCGTGTGTGGGCTTCACATCATTTTTCAGGTTCTGAAAAACGAAAAAAAATTTGTTTGAACATGCTGCATTTTTTAACGTTGTTTTAAACAATGCCGTTTTTCAGGTTGTAAGAAATGATCGTGTGTGGGCTAAAACAACGTAAATAACCCTCGCATGCTCGGAAGCCAGTTATGAGACGGGAGCGCTCGTTCTGGTAAAACTACCATTCATAATGGAGTAAGCACATTCATCACGCTGTAACAGACAAAAAATCGCGAATCGTCTTTACTAACACGGAATCAGCTAAAGCAGCCCAAAGGCGAATGGAACTTCCCCTTTATAGTGCCGTCGTACGTGTTGTACGTCACCGTGCTTTGCTCGTTCATTTTTTTTAAAACGATGATGTGTAGGCAATGTCGTTTTAATGATGAAGTTGGGAAAACGTTGTTTTTTCGACATGCTGAAAAACAACGTTTTTTTTTTCATGCTGAAAAATGATCGTGTGTACACGGCATAACAGATTATTGTAATCACCAACTTTAACAGCGGAGTATTATGCCCTGTACAGACGATCGTATTTCTGATGGAATCAAATCCGATGGATTTTTTTTCGGATATCCAATGAAGCTGACTTTGATCAGTCTTGCATACACACTATCAGACTAAATTCCGACCGTGCCAAAATGCGGTGACGTAAAACACTACAACAAGGCCGAAAAGAATGAAGTTCAATGCGTCTACTTGATTCTGAGCATGCATGGATTTTTCTCCGATGGAGTACCACACAGACGATCGGAATTTCCTATCGTTTTTTTATCCATAGGAAAAATTTAAAACATATTCTATTTTTTTACACCGATGGAAAAAAGACTGATGGGGCCCACACACGATCGGTTTGTCCGATGAAAACAGTCCATCGGTCTTTTTTCATTGGACAAACCGATCGTGTGTACACGGCTTTAGGGAATCGGGCCAAAATCCTGCCAGCTTTTTAAGAATCTCAGTTGAAAATGGTGGAGCTATATAAATACCTGCTATTAAACATGTTAACCCATAAATTGAACATAATAAAAAGATATAACGTCCATCGGGAACTTTTTGGATACATGAAAATTGAGTGCCCTGATGGACTAAGATGCTCACTCCCCTGGAATAGGACGAATAAGTGGAATGATATTGATAGCTAAACGGTCTAACAGGGAAATACATATCTGGTATAGGCAGCAAGTGAGTTCCTTGAAGACAGGTTATACTAGCTTGGATTCGCTTGATGTTCCTAAGTACTGCCAGACACTTCACCAGGTTATTACAGTAATATTTTAGGCAAAAGTCAGCATTGATTCATGAAGGACAGATGTTGTCAGACAAATATAATTTATTTTTATAAGGAGGTGAGCAAAACCTTGGACAGAGGCTAATATGAAAGGTAAAGTCTACAGGTTTGGAAAAAAATCTGTTTGTAAATGGATAGAAAACTGGCTAAAAGACCGTATTCCGAGAGCAGTGCTTAATGACTCATACTCTGAATGGTCTAAAGTTATCAGTGATGTACCCCAAGGTTAAGTGCTGGGACCCTTGCATGCATCATACATACTAGGGGGAGTACAATTCACAAATCAATGGTGGAGAAGGATCTGGGTGTTCTGGTAGATCATCAACTTAAAGTGATTGTAAAGTCTTGTTTTTTTCTCTAAAAATAACAAACATGTTATACTTACAGTACCTGTTGCCGAGAATGTGTTTCCAGCACGACAGCATCGCGCTGATTCTCGTGGACAGGGTGCCGACATCTCGCACTCGCTGGAATAGACAAAGCACATTCCAGCGAGCGCGTCATGGAAGCGACAGGAGATCCGACTTGGATTCCCGCCAATTCTAGCTGAGACGTTTGGTATGAATCGTAAGAGGAAGAACTCTACGCCAAATTTTAAATAAAAAACCGACATGGGTTTCCCCCCCAGAAGCATTCCAGGCCCTTAGGTCTGGTATGGGTTGTAAGGAGACCCCCCTATGCCAAAAAAACGATGTGGGGGTCCCCCCACAATCCATATCAGACCCGTATCCAAAGCACGCTACCTGGCTGGCCAGGAAAAGAGTGTGGACGAGCGAGCGCCCCCCCCCTCCTGAGCCGTACCAGGCCGCATGCCTTCAACATGGGGGGGTTGGGTGCTCTGGGGCAGGGGGGCGCACTGCGGGGCCCCCCCACCCCAGAGCACCCTGTCCCCATGTTGATAAGGACAGGGCCTCTTCCCGACAACCCTAGCCGTTGGTTGTCGAGGTCTGCGGGCGGGGGCTTATCGGAATCTGGGAGACCCCTTTAATAAGGGGGCCCCCAGATACCGGCCCCCCACCCTAGGTGAATGAATATGGGGTACATCGTACCCCTACCCATTCACCTGGAGGCAAAGTGTAAAAGAAAAAAAAACACACAACACAGGGTTTTTAAAGTAATTTATTAGTCAGCTCCGGGGGCCCTCCTGTCTTCTTTAGCTCTTTTAGCAGGGGGGCCTTCTTCTTCCGCTCTCCGGGGGTCTTCTTCCGCTCTCCGGGGGTCTTCTTCCGCTCATCGGGGGTCTTCTCCCATCTTCTCCGCTGTCATCTCGGCCCCGGTTCTTCTCCCGCTCGCTCTCCGGTGCCTTCTTCTTCAGGGCTGGCTGCCGCTATCTTCGTGTGTTAGCTCGATCACTAGCAGCGGCCAGCCCGCTCTTCTTCTGTCTTCTGGCTTTGTCTCCATCGCGGCAAGCCAGCTCGGCGCTGGCTCCCGCGATGGGGCTCGTAGGTGGTCAATCTCGCCGAGAAAGGGAGCGAGATTGACACAATATCGCGGTCACCTACTGTACCTGCCCTGTGCAGTGGTTTTGCACAGGGCAGCCCAGATCCTACTATTCTTGAGTCCCAGTTTTTCCCCACCACCTCTCTCTCCTGATTGGCTAACTGACTTTGATTGACAGCAGCGGAAGCCAATGGTACCGCTGCTGTGTCTCATGACAATCAGGAGGAGAGTCCTGGACAGCCAAGGCACTCGTGGACATCAGTGAAGAGAGATGGGGCTCAGGTATGTGTTAGGGGGGCCATACACATATGTAAACAGCGATAGCACCACACACGCCGTGAACATCAGCGCAAGAGCAATAATTCTAGCACCAGACCTAAACTGGTAACCAATTAAGGCTTATAAAGTGTTGCCTTTGGAGATTTTCAACGAAGTTTAATGCCATTTCACAATGTGTTTTTTTATATTTTACCATAAATGTGGGTATTATATTGTCTCTGTGTGCATTGAAATCCATTAAAATGTTTATATGTGTTAATGTGTAAAATTGAGTTAAAAAAACTGCTGCGCAAATACTGTGTGACATAAAAATTCGCAAAACTCACCATTTTATTCTCTAGAGCCTCTGCTACAAAATATATAATGTTTGGGGGTTCTAAGTCATTTTCTAGCAAAAATACAGATTTTTACTTGTAGTCAAAAAGTGTCAGAAGAAGGCCTGGTCTTAAAGTGGATAAAGCCTGAAGGTGCTATTTGGATGTTGTGCTTCTCTATGTGGCCAGGCTGTGAAAAATTCTCACACATGTGATATCGCCATACTCAGGATGAGTAGCAGAATGTGTTTTGGAGTGTAGTTGCAAGTATGCCTATGCTGTGTGTGAGAAATAACTTGTTAATATGACATTTTTGTGAAAAAATAGATAAATAATTTCTTAATATTCCAAAAAATTGTGGGAAAGAATTACAACTTCAAAAAACTTGTCATGCC
Organism: Rana temporaria; assembly: GCF_905171775.1. Classification (NCBI taxonomy): domain Eukaryota; kingdom Metazoa; phylum Chordata; class Amphibia; order Anura; family Ranidae; genus Rana; species Rana temporaria. The sequence continues at coordinate 342,878,103 of NC_053490.1, forward strand.
TCTTACCAAATACCCCGGACGGTCTCCTGTCCAAAAAGGGGTAATTTGGGGAATATTTGTACTTTCTTGACATATTAGAAATTAGATAGGCCATCAGTACATCCGGTGTAATCAATTATCAATGATTGGTACCATAGCTTGTGGACTTTTTCATACAGACCAAATAATATACACTGATTTGGGTTATTTTTACCAAAGAAATGTACCAGTATAAATTTTGGTAAAAATGTATAAAAATTAATTACTTATTTGCAAAATGTTTTAACAGAAACTAAGAAAAACTTTTTTTTTTCAAAATTCTCAGTATTTTTTTATTTGTAGCGCAAAAAATAAAAACAACAGTGGTAATTAACCACTTCCATACCAGGCACTTACGCACCTTCCTGCCCAAGCCAATTTTCAGCTTTCAGCGATGTCGCACTTTGAATGACAATTACGCGGTCATGCTACACTGTACCCAAACAATTTTTTTATAATTTTGTTCCCACAAATAGAGCTTTCTTTTGGTGGTATTTGATCACCTCTGCGATTTTTTTTTTGCTCAACAACTAAAAAAAGATAGAAAATTTGGGGGGGAAAAAAAAGTTTTTATTTTTTTCTGTAAATTTTTTTGTAAATAAGTAAGTTTTCTACTTTGATTATGGGCACTGATGAGGTGGCACTGATGGGCACCGATGAGGCGGCACTGATGGGCATCGGTGAAGCGGCACTGATGGGCACCGGTGAGGCGGCACTGATGGACACTGATAGGCGGTACTGATAGGCAGCTCTGGTATGCGGCAATGATGGGCACTCATAGGCGGCACTGATGGGCACTCATAGGCGGCACTGATGGGCACTCATAGGCGGCACTGGGCACTCATAGGCGACACTGATGGGCACTCATGGGCGGCACTTATGGGTGGCACTGATGGGTACTTATGGGTGGCACAGATAGGCACTGATAGGTGGGCACTGGGCATGGATGGGCACTGAGGGGTGGCACTGATGGACACTGAGGGGTGGCACTGATGGACACTGAGGGGGTGGCACTGATGGCATTGCTGGGCATCACTTTTTACTGCCCTTTTTTTTTTACTGCCCTTCCCTGGTGGTCCAGTGTGGGCTTCCCTGGTGGTCCAGTGTGGGCATCCGAGGGGGGCTGCGATGATAAACAATCAGTGTGAACCCCCCCTGTCAGGAGAGCAGCTCTCCTCTACTCGCGTCTGTCAACGTCCATCAACGGCTCTTCCTGTTTACATCGTGATCAGCCGTGATTGGACACGGCTGATCACGTGGTAAAGAGCATCCGCCGGCATGAAATCCTGCAGGACGTCAATGGACGTCCAGTCAGGATTTCACAACCACTTCCCGGACGTCAATTGTCTATTGACCAGGCGGGAAGTGGTTAAACCACGAGAAGAAAACTCTATTTGTGTAAAAAAAATGATAAGAATTTCATTTGGGTACAATGTAGCATGACTGAGTAATTCTCATTCAATGTGTGAGAGCACTGAAAGCTGAACATTGGCATGGGCAGGAAGGGGATGGAAGTGCCCAGTATTGAGGTGCTTAAAAGAGGTATAGACTCCAGAGAGAGGGAGAGAGAGATTGTTCCTGTACAAATCATTAGTAAGACCTCATCTGGAATATGCAGTACAGTTTTGGGCACCAGTTCTCAAAAAGGATATCGGAGAACTGGAGAAAGTGCAGAGAAGTGCAACCAAACTGATTGGATTTCAGTCCGTCTTCGGGGGCGACATGAAAGACATCTGAGCGGATTCATGCACATATTTCTATTTAAATTACCAAAGTCGCCAAAAGTAATGCAGGAACTACTTTTGGAAATCGATGCAGCGCCGCACGACGCTGCATCGACTGGAGTGCTCCTATTGCTGGAAATAGGCTAAGATTTGACATGCGATTTCACCTGTCAAATCGCATGCCAAATTGAGCTGATGTGAACGGGGGCTCAGGGGGGGAAACAATCAACATGTACAAATACATAAGTGGTCCATGTAGTAAACTCTGTGTAGAGTTATTCACCTTAAAATGTAGTTCCACCCAAAAATGGAATTTCCGCTTAAAGTGATGGTGACCCCCTGACATGCCACATTTGGCATGTCATTTTTTTGGGGGGGGCGGATACTCTCTTTTTAGAGGCATCCAGCTCCCACTTCCTCCTGGGGCTCTGCGGCACCGGAACGAAGTTCGCCTCTCCCCCTCACTCTCTGCAATCTTGTGGGACACGTCACAGGTCCCAGAAAATTGCCCGGCCATTCATAGCGCGCAGTGCGGCTCTCACATTACGCAGTGTGTGCCCACAGTAAGAATGCTGGTGTCGTGGAGAGGAGGGGGAAAGAATTGGGGTTTTGTACGGCCATATTGCTGGATCGTGGGACATGTGAGTGTCTGATTAATTAAAGTCAGCAGTTCTACTTTTTGTAGCTGCTGACTTTGATTTTTTTTTTGGCGGAACTTTACTTTAAGGTCACCAAAGGGGTCAAGGGGGCACTCTTTACGTCTGGAGGAAAAGAGATTTAATCTCCAAGTACAGAAAGGCTTCTTCACAGTAAGAGCTATGAAAATGTTCCATATATCCCTCAATAGATGGTTCTGGCCAGCTCAGTAGATTACCAAAAAAAAAAAAGGCCTGCATTCTTTCCTAAATGCACATATTATAACTTGTTACTATTATTTATAGGTAAAGTTGATCCAGGGATTATTGTGCCTTCTGGGGGGAATCAGGAAGGATTATTTTCCCCACTAGAGCAAATTGGATCATGCTTTATTGTTTTTTTTGCCTTCCTCTGGATCAACCGTGGGTATAGGATAGTGCATATGGAGGTTTTCTATTTACATAGTTAGGTTGAAAAAAAGACACCTAGTCCATCTAGTTCAACCCAAAAAAAAAAAAGAGTCCCTCGACGAATGCTCATGCAATTCTGGTTTCTCCCCTTTCTAACAGTTCTTATATAGCTATGGGGCGTAGCCATGCGATGAGATAACCCGGAGACCCCGCCCCTTGTGACGTCACTGACCCCGGGCTTGATGGGTCCATGACATCACACAGGGGTGGGAGCTGACAGAATGGCAGAAGCCAGTGTGGGAGGAGGAGTTATTTTTTTCAGCAGCCACAGAGAAAGACATTGTGATTGAGGTTGGCACTATCACAGGAGACATTAGTAATTTTTAATAAAGGTATTGTCAAAAATCGTCTCATGTACCCCATACTCATTCACATAGGCAGGCCCGTCGGAACAAGACAGGCAAAACAAGCAACTGTTTGGGGCCCCGAGCTGGCCTGGGGCTCCCAAGCAGGAGCCCGCACGCCCCTCCACTCTGGCTGCTGTTGCGAGGGTGGCATGTGTTGGTTTGTTACACCTTGGGGATTTGGGCTGTCGCTCACTGAGGGGAGAGAGAGAAGGCAGAGGCAGCCTGAGATTGTGGACTGCCCCGCCCTCGCCTATCCAGGGACAGAGAGAATGTAGGGAGGCCGGGCAGACACTGCTGACACCAAGTGAGAGAAGGTCATGGGGGAGGAGCTGCAGAGACACGTGGAGCAGAGGGAGCCCAGAGAGACATAGAGCCATGCAGGGAAAACCGAGAGGACACTCACAGGAAGTAAGTGTCTCTGATTCTGGCACCCAGTGCTGCCAATGTACCCAGTCAGTCCCCACCACCACCGCTGATTTCATCCCACCCACCCCCCACCACAGCCACTCATCCCACCCCCCACCAGAACAGCCACTTATCCCATCCCCCACCAGCACAGCCACTCATCCCTACCCCCCACCACTGACACTCATCCCTACCCCCCACCACTGACACTCATCCCTACCCCCCACCACTCACACTCATCCCTACCCCCCACCACTCACACTCATCCCTACCCCCCACCACTGACACTCATCCCTACCACCCACCACTGACACTCATCCCTACCTACCACCACTGACACTCATTCCCCCCACCACTGACACGCATCCCTACCCCCCACCACTGACACGCATCCCTACCCCCCACCACTGACACTCATTCCCCCCCACCACCTGCTGTGGGGGGGACTCTGATGGGGACACCTGCTGTGGGGGGGACTCTGATGGGGGCACCTGCTGTGGGGGGGATTCTGATGGAGACACCTGCTGTGGGGGGGACTCTGATGGGGACACCTGCTGTGGGGGGGACACCTGCTGTGGGGGGGGGCTCTGACGGGGACACCTGCTGTGGAGGGGACTCTGATGGGGACACCTGCTGTTGGGGGACACCTGCTGTGGGGGGGACTCTGATGGGGACACCTGCTGTGGGGGGGACTCTGATGGGGACACCTGCTGTGGGGGGACACCTGCTGTGGGGGGGTGGGCTCTGACGGGGACACCAGCTGTGGAGGGGACTCAGATGGGGACACCGGCTGTTGGGGGACACCTGCTGTGGGGGGGACTCTGATGGGGACACCTGCTGTGGGGGGGACTCTGATGGGGACACCTGCTGTGGGGGGGTTGGCTCTGATGGGGACACCTGCTGTGGGGGGAAACCTGCTGTGGGGGGGGCTCTGATGGGGACACCTGCTGTGGGGGGACACCTGCTGTGGGGGGGCTCTAATGGGTACACCTGCTGTGGGGGGGACTCTGATGGGGACACCTGCTGTGGGGGGGACTCTGACGGGGACACCTGCTGTGGGGGGGGGGGACTCTGATGGGGACACCCGCTGTGGGGGGGACTCTGATGGGGACACCTGCTGTGGGGGGGACACCTGCTGTGGGGGGGACACCTGCTGTGGGGGGGGGCTCTGATGGGGACACCTGCTGTGGGGGGGGACTCTGATGGGGAAACCTGCTGTGGGGGGGCTCTGATGGGGACACCTGCTGTGGGGGGCACACCTGCTGTGGGGGGGCTCTGATGGGGACACCTGCTGTGGGGGGGACACCTGCTGTGGGGGGCTTTGATGGGGACGCCTGCTGTGGGGGACTCTGATGGGGACACCACCTGATATGGGGGGGACTCTGATGGGGACACCACCTGATGTGGGGGGGGGACTCTGATGGGGACACCTGCTGTGAGGTGGGCTCTGATGGGGACACCTGCTTTTGGGTGGGAGGGGAGGGGGAGTAAGAAGTATGTTGGATTTAGTTATTGTGCACTTTTTAATGTATATTAATTGATTTTATGGTACAGTGGTGTTTTTTGCAAATGTTCAATTGTTGAAAATGTTCAAATTTTATGCACATTATATGCAACAGCAGTATTTGTACGGTAAACATTTTTTATTTATATAACGTACGGGTGAACTTAAACTGTATCGCTATGCTGTGGTTCCTGTAGGCTTTGCGTGCGTGCGGGGGGGGGGGGGGGGGATCTGGGTTTTAGGGGCCTCCATGTCCATTTTGCTTGGGGCCCCCAAATTCCTTCAAACGGCCCTGCACATAGGGGGGGCAGGATTTTAACAAGAGCCCAGGGTTGTGAGGAAGAGGCCCTTATCCCCATCAACATGGGGACATGGTGCTTTGGGGTAGGGGGCAAGGCTCCCCCTGCCCCAAAGCACCCACCCCCCATGTTGAGGGCATGTGGATTGGTATGCCGTTTTTTTATTTTATTTTGGTGTGGGGTTTCCCCTCAAAATCCATACAAGACTGAAGGGTTTAGTATGGTCTTAGGGGGGCCCCTACCCGTTTTTATTTTATTTATTTTTTTCTGATAAATTTGGCGCAAGGTTTCATCCATTCCAGAGCCAACGGTATTTTGATTGGTCAAAGGACAAGTTGCACTCATCAGTCAGATCAAAATTGGATCCTGTTCATTAAAGTCACATGGAAGTTAGATTTGAAGTCGCAGGGCAAAGTCGGATTGGAAGTCGTGCAACTTTCATGTCGGATCAGTGTGAACATGGCCTGAGGCAGCTATGACCACCACTGCTCCTCCTTTTATGGGTCAGAGGAACTTTGGTCAAGAGGAGACCCAACCACCATCAGGAAATGCAGAAAAGTGCAAAGACCTCCTCAAAGGGCTGCATTTTAGGCTTGGGATGGTGACAGTAGATTGCCCAATTTACCCAAGTATTGGTGTCCAATAGGATGGTGACCCAATAGCGGACCTTATGTTTCATGATCTTGGAGTCATTACCCAGACATTTGAGCATTAAAGAACCTATTTGTGAAAAGTCCCTGAAGCTGAGGACTTCCACGTCCTTGATATTGTCAAGAACAACACTGTCTTTAACAATCTCACCCCACCCACATACAACTTCTCAGGTTTGAAAGGAGTAAATTATCCGACCTCCTCCCATATATTGCTTGAAGGATAAATTTCAATAAGTATGTAGAATAGTTAGACACCAGAACCAGTTTAATTAAGCCAGCAAAATTAATAAATTATAGGTCGATAAGATCTTTATGTGTATGGGCACCATTAAATTTAACAACAAATACATATTACAAGATCTTACGTTTTAGGATATAAACTGAATGGATAACTTTGGTATGCCTTTACACTAAATAGTTGTTAAAACATACATACAACATGAATGAATGTATGAGGAATGTACAATCAAATTGTGCTCCGTTGTGGCCACCTTGATGATAAATCAATTAAGTTATCTGCATTTGTCAACTGTCTTTCTAAATTCATTTTTTCGACACTTTATTTTTACTTATTTATGCGTTCATTTTTTTTTTGCTTTACAGAAGTTATCTGCAACTTAAGCTACAAATTCTTAAAGTGGAGTTCCACCCTGAAAAAAATATTTCCTCCAAAAACCTAAAAAAAATAAAAAAAAAATAATAAAAAGGTTTTACTTACCATAAATAGCTGTTGCTATGCGGAAGTCCCAAATCTGCCTTTTCATCCTCCGCTGTGGATTCTCTTCCTCGGTTTCTTCTTGTGAATAGGGCGCGCTGCATTCTGGGAACTGTGTGTGTCCCAGAAAGCAGCCGACCCATTCACAAAGCACCGCGCTGCTCGCACATGCGCAGTAGGAAACGGGCATTGAAGCCGCACGGCTTCACTGCCTGTATCCTTTACTGGGGATGGAGGCGCCTGGAGCTGCCAGGATCGAGGATCGGACTCGGTGGGGGCCGACATCGCTGGCGACTAGGACAGGTAAGTGTCCTTATTAATAGTCAGCAGCTACAGTGTTAGCAGCTGCTGACTTTTAATTTTTTTTTTTTTTTACCGGACCTCCGCTTTAATGTTCTGAAATCCTTCTTGTAGGGCTCGTTCACAGTAAAATGTGTGCATGCTGGTGTGCGGTGCAAGAGTGCAGTGAGTGAGGAGATTTGATAAATTGTTACAACGCATCATACTGTTTTTAACTTTAGGTGCCAGAAAAGAACACTCCATTTCAAGTTACATTATGTCACACTGCGGTGCCATGAGCTGAACCTCAACACAACATCGTAGTGTTAACAGGGCCTATACAAAATAGTTAAATAATGAATTATAATAAATTATTTGAAAACAAATATTATTTTATTGAAAGAGTAGTTGATAATTTGTATAGACTTCCAGCAGAGGAAATGTGTCAGTCAACAGTAAGTGGATTCAAACATGCTTGGGACAAAGATAAATCTATACTAAGACAAAAAAGATTAAAACAGAAACAAACAAAAAAAAAACAAGATACACATATATATTTACATATATAAACACACATGTATTTATGTGTGCATATATACACACACACACTCACGTATAAAAAAAGGCAGACTCAATGGACCATTTGGTCTTTTTTTTCTCCATCACTCTTCTATATTTCATTTTTTTTTCTATGAGCGCCTTGTGTCGAGCCTACGTATATGTTGTGAACACATGCTTATTCTCACTCTAATGTCAACAGATCATCATGAATGTCACCGGTATTGTTGTTGCACAAGACAAACAGTAGTTGCTGCATCAATGATTACATTTGGTACACTGGTAGGAATTTAGTACTCACGACTTTTTAAAGGCTCCCCCCAAAGTACTCCCCACCAGGATGCAGAACTGCTGAGCGAAGAAGACCCAGGTGATCTCCTGCAGACTGCTATGTGTCAGGCATCTCAGGTCCAGTATAGTTGGTCCCAGAAATGCAAGGCATAATCCAAAGCTGAAGAAGACACTCCAATAGGTTATGGTAGTCCGCAAGTTCCTCCTAAATAGAGCAAGGAGGTTTTCATCCCACCACATGTTTCCGTGTCCCCAAACTGGGAAACTGATGGAGGCACCAGACAGCTCAGGCACACAGCACTTGTGGCTTGGCAGAGAAAAGCTCAGTGAGGGAGGAGAGCAACTACTGAGATCCTATGTTCTCTCCCAGTATGTAAATGTTATCAAACAATCCTGCCGCCTACTGAACTCTTCACACTTCTTATTTGTACTTCCCATGCAGTCTCTCTGCATTCTCTCTTTACTGCAGCCTTTATATAGTTTTCTTCCTTTAAGCTTTTATCAAGAGAAGCAAAAGAGCCACCCAGAGACTGCTAGGGAAGGGACACGGGCTGGAGGGCACGAAGACAGGGTACAGGATGTCTGCAACAATCACATATTCCCCTCCCTTCTAAGCCTATTCAGACTTGTGCTTCTAGAGGACACAGAGATTCCTATCTGAACCATGCAGTTTAATACTAGTCAAATGCTAGGTTCACACTAGTGCAGCTGCATTATCATGTGTTTTTCAGTGCATTTTTATAGTGCGTGTTTTTATATATACACGTGAGTTTTTCATGCTTCATGCGTTTTTTTTTGTGGGATGAGGAGACTGTATTTTAAAAACAAAACTACCAAAAATGCACTTTACATGCATTTTATATCAACTTTCTATGAGCGCCCATATTAAACAAAAAAGCCAAACTTAGCTCTGCCAGCAAGTGGTATGGAATCAGAAAATAACTACACCGTAAGCGTAGCTTCACATATGTCACATCATAGGTACATCTCTGTATAATCTCTTTAGATTTACCAAATTATATGAGTGCAAACTGTAAACAATGCTATCCTTTCAGGCAGACCCTTGTACTAAATAATTAATGGTAGAGTTCAAGGAGGCTGTCTTGTCTTCACAGGCATCCATTAAACTCCCTTTACTGTCCCTTCTCCCCAGGAACCTATCCCTGTCAATAGGGCTACCTCTCCCTTATGGGTCTTTGTCCCCACCTGTAACTTCCCACACTATGGGCTCCCCCAAGTTACACAGCAGGGGCTATATATAATCCTTCTTTTTCCAAGATGGCTGCTCAAATTTTAAGAGAACTCTGTGTCCAATCAGGCACCGACTGTCCCAAGGTGGCCCCTGAAGCCCTTGGCAGAGGACACATTGGTGCCAAGTGGGGGCATCTAGTGGTGAGGTGTTAAAACGACATGCCTAACAACCGATTACATGCACAGTAAGTAATTATGCATTGTTTTTCTCCTCCAGCGAGTCCTTCAGCCCGTCCTTGGCCCCCCTCTTCACCCCTCTCTCCCCCATCCTCATCCACCACCTTTAATTTTGTTTGTTCCCTATTCAGGTGCCACTGGTAGGCTTCACTATCCTGACGCCACCTTGGGATCCAATGCGGTCCCCCTCCCTCCTTGGTTCATCATCATGGACACTCCCTGGGGAGGTTACATGTGGCTCTATATACATGTCACAGTTTGGGCTCCCGTTCCCGGGCCCCCTACACGTAACACATTTTTTTGTATTCAAGGTACATATCCTTCACCCCCCTTCCCTTTCCCCATTTTCACCCCTCAGTCTTCCCTCTTACTCCTTATCCCCTTTTTTACCCCCCCCCCCTCTTCCTTGTCTCACACCCTCAAATCACCTCAATTAGATTCTTTATCACCGGTTTGACATCACATTTTTTGCACCCCCCCCCCCCCAGTCCAAGGTCTGGGCTTATTATATTAATTACTATCCTTACCTTATATATCCGGGAATACATATGCGTGCCCCCTGGTCGCTGTACGGGACTCTGTGTGGTGGCACCCGCCTCACTCGCCTGTGGGGTTTGCTAGGTGAGCAGCTGAGCCCTTGATCCCCAATTTACCTATTGTAGTTGTTGTTTAATGTATAACTGTTGACTGTCATTTTAATTTTAGACATGCTTCTGATGAAGCGGCTGAAGCCGCAAAACTAGTCAAGATGATTGTCATGACTCTCAACCCACTGTTCTTCTCCCCCTTTTGGGGATTACTATACTGGCGTTGTGTTAGTCGTTATTTTTTTATTTGTATTTGTACATTTTATATCTATGTTACCGGTACCGCGATAGTCCAACCATGGCCCCACCCCCTTTCCTTTGGCTCTTTGGTTTGGGGACCTCAGATCCAATTTCTCTATAATCAAATGAAATCATGTTATGGTCACTGCTACCCAGGTGTTCTTTTATCTGAACATTAGCAATACGCTCTGCATGGTTTGAGATTACCAGGTCCAACAGAGCATCATTCCTAGTTGGGGCCTCAATAAGCTGGACCATAAAATTGTCCTGTAATAGGTTTATAAATTGTTGCCCTTTAACTGTCCCAGCAGTGCCATTACTCCAGTTGATTTCTGGGTTGTTAAAATCCCCCATTATTATCACCGTCCCAGCCCTTGCAGCCCTTTCCATCTGTGCAAGGAGCCGAGTCTCCACCTCCTCATTAACATTGGGTGGTCTATAACAAACTCCAATGATTAACTTTGAACTACACACATCTGTATGCAGTTCCACCCATAATGCTTCAGACTCATCACACTCTCCATCCACCATGTCCTCTTTCACACTCGCTTTAAGATCACTTCTCACATAGGGACAGACCCCTCCACCTTTCCTTTTTACCCTGTCTTTCCGAAAGAGTGCATAGCCCAGTCCGCCCAGTCATGTGAGGAATGAAGCCAAGTTTCAGCAATACCGATTACATCATAGATCTCCTGATGCACCAGAGCTTCCAACTCGCCTATTTTGCTTGGCAGACTTCTGGCATTGGTGAACAAACACTTTAATGCATTAATATATTTTGACCAGTCACATACTATCCTCTTGGGTATTCCGAGATTGCAACTAGGACCTGCTACTCTACTTACTTTGGGTTTATGTGCTTTTGTTACCCTACCACTAATGCCCCTAATACTACCCTCTGGAATATGTTCCACATTGACTATCTCTATCTCTGGACCCTCCCCCCTGTCGCCTAGTTTAACAACTACTACCAACTTTTTGGCCATCCTTATTCCCAGCTGATCTGCACCCTCCTTATTTAGGTGCAGTCCGTCCCTTCTATAGTACTGGTTATCGACTGAGAAGTCGACCCAGTCCTCCAGGAACCCAAACCCCTCCTTACTACACCAGCTCTTCAGCCACTTGTTTACTTCCCTAATCTCGCTTTCTGGTGTGGCTCGATGTACCGGTAGTATTCCTGAGAATACTACCTTGGAGGTCCTTCTCCTCAGTTTAGCTCCCAAGTCCCTAAAATCGTTCTTTAGGACACTTTATCTGCCTCTGACTTTGTCATTGGTGCCAACGTGCACCATGACAGCTGGGTCTTCCCCAGCCCCTCAAGGTAATCTGTCCACCAGATCCGTGATGTGCTGAACCCGAGCACCCGGTAGACAACATACAGTTCGGCGCTTCAGGTCTTTGCTACAGATTGCCCTCTCTGTCCTTCTAAGAATTGAGTTCCCTACCACCAGAATCTGTCTTTCCTTTCCCTTCGCTTCCCCCCCACTCTCACTGGAAGAGTTCTTCCCCTGGCAGCTATGAGAGTCCCTCAGCTCCAGCAGTGCTGGTCCCTGACTGGTTTTACCAATGTCATTCAATGGAGAATACTTATTGGGATGCTCCAGCCCTGGATCGGCCTCCCTGGCACTTCCCCCTTCCTGACTGTCACCCATCTACTATTTTCTAGTGCCTGCACCTCTTTGTCTCCACCCACCTCTGTGCTGGCGCCTGCCATCACCTGCTGGGTAAATTTCCGGCTCTCCTTTTGTGTGGAGGGTCTTCCCAGTGCTGACCCGTCGTATCTATGCGCCTGATTCTTAGAATCAGTTATGCATAGATATACATTAGATCCGACAGGCATAAGTCTCTTACGCCGTCGGATCTAAACTGCAATTTTTTTTGACCGATAGGTGGCGCTTCCGTCGAATTACGCGTTGAGTATGCAAATTAGCTAGATACGCGAATTCCCGAACGTACGCGCGGCCGACGCAGTAAATGTGCACTCACAGACCAGCGTGCACTCGCAGACCAACAGACCTGCGTGCACTCGCAGACCAACGTGCACTCGCAGACCAGCGTGCACTCGAAGACCAACAGACCCGCATGCACTCGCAGACCAGCGTGCACCCACAATACACAATTACTAACGATCCACACACAATACTCAGACAGCACTCAGGTACTCACACTACCAGGTACTATGACCCCTGTTTTAAACCTCCTGTTTAAACTCTTGATTTTAACTCACCATTTAGTCCAGTTCCACTTGGACAGAGTTCCAGCAAACTCAATATGAGCAGGCTCAAAATGAGCTCTACAGAAATTGATATAGGCCTCAAGCACCTGTGACCAATTAACCACCAGGAAAAAAAAAGAAAAAAAAAGGCTGTTAAAAAAGTGCCAGAAAAAGGTGTTAAAAAGATGCAAGGAAAAGGACCCAACAAGAACCTAAAATGCAACCCAGCAGTCAAAAGCAAAAAACTTGTTTACTATCCACTCCAGGTCTCCACTGTCTAGCCTCCAACCAACAAGACTGGCCTTTTAGCCTGACTCATGGAATAGCCCTTTGAACGCTTAGGGGGTACCGGATGCTCATAGGAAAATTCTGCATAGGAGGGCATGGAGGTGGTGGAGGAGGAGGTAGAGCTCACAGGTCTGGCATCATCACCACCAGCTGTATGGAGACGTGCAGCACCGAGCCTTGCATCCTTTTGAGTTGCAAGCAGCGTTACCCAGTGTGCTGTGAATGAAACATATCGTCCCTGCCCATGCTCGCTTGACTACGTGTCAGCAGTAAGATGGATTTTACAGCTGACTGCCTTGCCCAACCATGCCAGAACATTCCCTTCCATGTGATGGTACAGAGATGGAACGGCCTTACGTGAAAAGTAGTAGCGACTGGGAACCTGCCATTGTGGTACAGCATATTTTGCAAATTCACGGAAGGGGGCAGAATCCACCAGGCTTAAAGGCAAAATTCGGAGAGCCAACAGCTTTGACAAGCTTGCATTTAGACGCTGGGTATGTGGGTGGCAGGGACTGCATTTTTTTTCCTGCTGCAGCAGATGGAGCAGAGAAATTTGCCGGCTACTGTCTACAGCTGATATGCTGCTGGCAGATGTGCTGCTAGGACCTGGGACACCCTGTGCTATACCCTGTCAATGGAGGCTGCAGAGAGGTAATGACTCGGTATAGCAGGGGCAGACTGAAGTGGGTAAGAAGGGGGAGGGACAGATTTGTGCCCCTTTTGTGTGTCTTTTAGGTGCACTTGCCAACGGGGTGAGTGGTTGGACGTTAAATGTCTTGTTAAGTATGTGGTACCTAAATGGCTGGTGTTTTTGCCACGTTTGATGTGCCTGAGACACAGTTTTCAGATAACGATCTGCTGCAGATGCTCTAAAAAAAGCCCAGACAGCTGAGCTTTGGGGAGTGGGCCGGGAGATAACAGCTGCAGAATGTGATGGAATAGGGTGGCTGCCCTCTACTCTTTCTTGATGTCAGCCCCCTTGGGGTTGTGCCGACTCACCTTCAGTTTCCTCCTCTGCTCTATCTGGCACCCAAGTCGCATCAGTGACCTCATCATCATCTCTATCTCCTCCATCTTAATCACCATTACCACTGAGATAACTTGGCAATACGCTGCGGCTGTGGGAACATGGCTGACGCTGTGGTCAAATAACTTGGCTGACTCCTCCTTGGCTACAGTACCAAGGGAACGTCTGCTTCTCCTTGTTGTCCTCCCAGACATTATTGGGAGGGAGGGGCCTTTGCTTATAAGCAAATTTAAAGAAGAAGCGGAAATCTGTACGTAGATGCACTTTAATCAATGAAAACTATAAATATATACATAAAACTATTTTTCAGAAATAAAAAAATGATAATTGGCATGTGCGTATGTATTCACCCCCTTTGTTATGAAGCCCATAAAAAGCTCTGGTGCAACCAATTACCTTCAGATGTCACATAATTAGTGAAATGATGTCCACCTGTGTGCAATCTAAGTGTCACACGATCTTTCATTACATATACAGACCTATTTGAAAGGCCCCAGAGGCTGCAACACCTAAGCAAGAGGCACCACTAACCAAACACTGCCAGGAAGACCAAGGAACTCTTCAAACAAGTAAGGTACAATGTTGTTGAGAAGTACAAGTCAGGGTTAGGTTATAAAAAATATCCAAATCTTTGATGATCCCTAGGAGCACCATCAAATCTATCATAACCAAATGGAAAGAACATGGCACAACAGAAAACCTGCCAAGAGATGGCCGCACACCAAAACTCACCGACCGGGCAAGGAGGGCATTAATCAGAGAGGCAGCACAGAGACCTAAGGTAACCCTGGAGGAGGTGGCGAATTCCACAGCAGAGACTGGAGTATCTGTACATTGGATGACAATAAGCCGTATGCTCCATAGAGTTGGGCTTTATGCCAGAAGAAAGCCAACACTTTCTGCAAAAAACATAATGGCAAGTTTTGAGTTTGTGTAAAGGCATGTGGCGCAAACCCAATACATCACATCACCTGTCACGAAAGGAGATTCCGCAGTCCTGTCAATGTCAGGGGAATTCAGCCCCAGCGCGTGCGCATTGGCGCGCGTTTGCGCGCGCATGCGCGCGTTAGTGTGCGTGGCGCGCGGCGCGGGAGTGCGCGTGCCCGCTGACGGCGTTTGGCGCCAAGGAAACGCTATTTAAACTGGTCAGTCCCTCACCATCTTGCTGACCAGTCTACAGCGTTTACCTGAGAACCTGCATCTGCTACCTATTGATTCACCTGTTTACCTGACCCGGCTTTCCTTGACCTTCCTTGTCTGCAACCCGCCTTTGACCCCGGCTTCTTCTGACCACGGCTCTGCTCAATCCCTGGCTTGTCGCTGCCCGCCTGTATTACTGACCCGGCTTGGACTACCACGATTCTCTGGACTTTCCTTGTTACCTGAACCACTTACCGGTGACCCGACCGGCTTACTTACCTGCCCGATCTCTGTACCTACAAGTGCCATACTACCATCTTGTCTGCTGCTTAAGTGCCCTGCCTGAACCAGCATACCTACCGGCTACCATTCCTGGACCACTACTCAGCTTTACCAACAGGCACTTGTGTCCCTCCGGACCCTTGACCCTCTGTCCATTCTACCAGTAGGTCTTGGGTCGGAGGCTTACGAGAGGCCGCTCCCTGCACGTTGGGCTCTATAACCAGGTACGTGACATCACCCAAAGAACACCACCATGCTGTGGGGATGTTTTTCAGCAGTTGGGACTGGGAAACTGGTCAGAGTTGAGGAAAAGATAGATGGTGCTAAATACAGGGATTTGAGGCTAGGGCCTTCCAGCAGGACAATGACCCCAAACACACTGCTAAAGCAACACTTAAGGGGTTTAAGGGGAAACATGTAAATGTGTTGGAATGGCCTAGTCAAAGCCCAGACCTCAATCCAATAGAAAATCTGTGGTCAGACTTAAATATTGCTGTTCACAAGCGCACTTGAGTAAGCCAAAATCCTTCTGGGAAAACGTCTTGTGGACAGATGAGACCAAGATAGAGCTTTTTGGTAAAGCACATCATTCTAGTGTTTACCGAAAACGGAATGAGGCCTACAAAGAAAAGAACAGTGAAATATGGTGGAGGTTCAATGATGTTTTGGGGTTGTTTTTGGTGCATTGAATGTGTGCAAGGCATCATGAAATCTGAGGTTTACCAAAGGATTTTGGGTAGCACTGTAGAGCCCAGTGTCAGAAAGCTGGATTTGCGTCCAAGATCTTGGGTCTTCCAGCAGGACAATGACCCCAAACATACGTCAAGCACCCAGAAATGGATGGCAACAAAGTGCTGGAGAGTTCTAAAGTGGCCAGCAATGAGTCCAGATGTAAATCCCATTGAACACCTGTGGAGAGATCATAAAATTGCTGTTGGGAAAAGGCACCCTTCCAATAAGAGAGACCTGGAGCAGTTTGCAAAGGAAGAGTGGTCCAAACTTACAGGTGAGAGGTGTAAGTAGCTTATTGATGGTTATAGGAAACAACTGATTTCGGTTATATTTTCCAAATTTTGTTCCAATACACACAAAGGGAATAAACGTGTGTACAGCAAAACATGTGTTTCTGCAATACATTTCTGTGAGAAATACTTGATTTTCTGGAGTAGCCAGAAAGATTTAAGGGCGTTGAAAAACTTCAGCTCTTCAGAATGAGGCAATTATGGCCTCTATAAGTAATCCAGAGGATTACTACTGATTGCTGCATCCTGAGGCTTTCTGAGTGAAGGAGTGCAGTGGGCTGAATTACTTCTGAATAGGTGAGGTGCTATTGATTTTTCTGTGTGATAAAAAAATCAAAAAGACTTTTGTTTTCTGCTGTATGATCAGCAGTGTCTACCCAGCAGTAGGCTGTGCTAGACTCCATAGATAGGTTCCTGTGTGGTGAAGGTAGACGCCCCAAGTGGCCAGGGTTTATTTTATGTTTGATTTTGTTTATGCTGTTTGGATGCTTGCACTTGTTTCCAGCAAGATGGAAGAATAAACCAAAATCTTTGTTTTCAACCGTCTTCGACTGCCTTTCTGTACAAATTCAGTGTGTAGTGAACCCATCCAGGGGGTCACACACCCCGCTACCGAGCAAACCCTGAATACATGGTGGAGTGTCGCGGGCAGTTAAAGTAAACCCAAAATGGAGGAGATACTGAAACAACTGGCTTTAGCAAATGCAAATCAACAGCAGACAAACGCAGGTTTGCAGCGGAGCATTGCAGGCTTAGAACAGAGACACCAGCAGCAAATGGAGGCCACCGTGAAACAGCATCAGAGACAGCAGACCGAGGCTGGGAGTCAGGCCAGTAACATACCGACTTTTCGGGTAAGACACTTATTGCCAAAGATGACTGCAGATGAGGACCCTGAGATGTTTCTGACCACGTTTGAGAGAGCAGCGGAAAGAGAGAGTTGGCCTAAAGAACAGTGGGCTGGACTAGTGGCCCCCCTATTATCTGGAGAAGCCCAAAAGGCATATTTTGATTTGGAGCTGGCAGACACGAAAAACTATGATCGGTTAAAAGAGGAAATATTGGCACGTTTTGGTGTAACCCTGGATGTCCGTGCTCAGCGTGTCCACAATTGGAGTTATCAGCTGAGGAAGCCACCTCGCTCGCAGATGTATGACCTCATCCATTTGGCTAAAAAATGGTTGCAGCAAGAAACTCTGTCCGGACCAAAAATGTTGGAACGAGTAGTCATGGACAAATTTCTTAGGTCTCCTCCTAACACCCTGCAGAAATGGGTGAACCATGGTGGTCCGGAAACCGCAGACAAACTTGTAGACCTGGTCGAAAGGTACTTAACAACAGAGAATTTGTCCTCTTCCACCAGAGACGCACAGACTTTTCACCCCAAGACCAGACCCTCCCCACCTATAGGTAAGACTGCATCAAGGGATGGGGGTGGAGAGAGAGACCAAAGAGCAACGAGAGGTACTATCGGGACTACTGCTAATGTTTGGCGAGAGCGGCCTGGAAGACCCATCCCACAGGAGAGGACCAGAAGGTTGATTTGTTACCGTTGCCAGGAAGAGGGACATGTAGCAGCGGTTTGCCCAGCGGGTGATGAACCCATGCAGTGTGACTTTCTGACAGAGAGACGACAGTCCCTTTTTGCAACCACATGCACTGCAGTAAAGGGAAATGAGAAACCTTTATATAAAATGTGCTTAGATGGAAAAGATGTTGTAGTATTGTTGGATTCAGGTAGCCTGGTCACCTTAGTGAAAAGTGATCTAGTGGTGGGAAAAACCTTACATCATAGGAAAATGGCTGTAGTTTGTGTACATGGGGACACGCAAGAATATCCGGTGACTACGGTTTCCTTTGAAACCTCCCTTGGTAACTTGTGTCACCAGGTGGGTTTAGTTCCCAAACTGCCACGACGCCATTGTGGGAAGGGATTTCCCAAAATTCTGGGAACTCTGGGATTGCCCAGATTCCCCAGTAGGTGGTTCTTCTAAACCTGAAACATCTACTCCAGAAACCTATAACTGTGAGGATTCTCCTGAGTTTCCATTCTCAGTCTTAGCAGGGGAAACACCAGTCCCTTGGGAGGAGCCTGCTACCTCAGAAGAAGAACAGCGGCCGATAGGGTTTGATGACCTCTAGGTGCACCGAGAAAATGTTGTCACGGAGCAATTGAGGGACCCCACATTGCTAAGAGCCCGGGATAATGTAGTGAAGATAGATGGGGAGTTAGTTAACCCTGACGAGAGGGTTGCCCTCCCTTACTTCATTATTGAAAGGGACCTGTTATATCGAGTGTCACAGAGGATAGAGGACACCATTGAGCAACTGGTAGTGCCTAAACCGTACCACAAGATGGTTTTGGAACTGGCCCATGGGCACATTCTTGGGGGACATTTGGGAGCAGAAAAAACCCGGGAGAGGATCATCCAGAGGTTTTATTGGCCTGGGATCACTAAGGAAGTGGAATTGTACTGCTCTTCCTGTCCAGTGTGTCAGATTACTGCACCCATGCCACATTTACGCAGTCCGTTGGTACCCCTGCCCATTATCGAGGTCCCTTTTGAGAGGATCGCCATGGACTTGGTTGGCCCCTTACTGAAGTCCACTAGAGGGCACCAGCACATCTTGGTAATAATGGACTATGCCACCCGTTACCCAGAAGCGATTCCTCTCCGAAACACCTCTGCTAAAACCATTGCCAAAGAGTTGTTTTAGGTTTTCAGCCATATGGGTCTTCCTAAGGAAGTCCTAACTGACCAGGGCACCCCGTTTATGTCTAGGGTGACCAAAGAACTTTGTTAGCTCCTGAAAGTGTCCTAATTACGTACATCAGTATATCACCCTTAAACAGACGGGTTAGTGGAAAGGTTTAATAAAACCTTAAAACAAATGTTGAGGAAGGTGGTGGATAAAGACGGAAAGAATTGGGATTATCTGCTCCCTTATCTGATGTTTGCAATAAGAGAGGTTCCCCAATCGTCCACAGGGTTCTCTCCGTTTGAGCTACTGTATGGCAGGCACCCCCGGGGCCTACTGGACATTGCCAGGGAAACATGGGAGAGTGAGAGTTCCCCTCATCGAAGTGTGACTGAACATGTGGCCCAAATGCAAGATAGAATTGCCCAAGTGATGCCGATTGTGAAGGAACATTTAGCCCAAGCCCAATTGGCTCAACAAAAGATTTACAATCGTGGGCCCAGGTCCGTTCCTTTGCACCTGGTGATAGGGTGTTGGTGCTGGTCCCCACGGTCGAAAGTAAATTCCTAGCCAAATAGCAGGGTCCCTATGAAGTGTTGGAGAAAATGGGAGTGGTGAATTATAAAATTAGCCAACCGGGAAGACGAAAACCTGAGCAGCTCTATCACGTGAACTTGCTGAAACCATGGAAGGATAGAGAGTCCTTGGTCGCTAAGACTACCCCAATTTTCTGCTCCATTTAACCTGGCTGTCTCTGAAGTTGGGATAGCGGAGACTCTATCCAAAACATAGCAACAGGAGGTTAAAGAATTTGTGCTCCGTAATAAGGAGACGTTTTCAGACCTGCCAGGTTGGGTCTCCGGAGTTGAACATGACATTATCACCACACCAGGGGATAAGGTCAAGTTGAAGCCTTATAGAATTCCAGAAGCCCGGCGAGAAGCAATTCGCCAGGAAGTAAAAAAAAAATACTTGAGTTGGGGGTGATAGAAGAGTCAAATAGTGATTGGTCCAGTCCCATTGTCTTAGTGCCCAAACCAGATGGAAGTTGGCGGTTTTGTAATGACTTTCACCGCCTGAATAAAATCACTAAGTTTGACACCTATCCTATGCCCCACATAGATTAACTATTTGATCGCCTAGGCACTGCCCGGTACATGACGACATTAGACCTGACCAAGGGTTATTGGCAAATTCCTCTCTCGGAGTCGGCCAGGGAAAAAACAGCATTTATAACTCCAGACGGATCTTTCCAATATCGGAGAATGCCTTTTGGGTTACAGAATGCTCCCGCCACATTTCAACCCACCATGGATAAGACCCTTCGGCCTCATCGAGCCTATGCTGCTGCATACCTCGATGACGTTGTCATCCACAGTGAGGATTGGGACTCACACTTACCAAAAGTTCAGGCTGTGTTGGATTCCATCTGGAAAGCCAGGTTTACAGCCAATCCAAAAAAATGTATCCTTGGGCTAGAAGAGGCAAAGTATCTGGGGTATACCATTGGAAGAGGTATAATCAAGCCCCAAATAAACAAAGTTGAGGCTATTCAGGATTGGCCACGTCCCACCAACAAGAAACAGGTTCGTGCATTTTTGGGGATCGCGGGTTATTATCGCCACTTTATCCCCCATTTTGCCTCACAGGCTGCTCCCCTGACCAATTTGACCAAAGGGAAGGAGTCTGTCATGCCCAAATGGACTCCCGAAGCAGAAACAGCTTTTCAGGCTTTAAAACAGGCCTTGTGTAGTCAGCCAGTTTTAATTTCGCCTGATTTTTCACGGGACTTTGTGGTTCAGACAGATGCGTCAAATGTGGGGTTAGGAGCTGTACTGTCCCAGATTATCAAGGGGGAGGAACACCCTGTTATGTACCTCAGCCGAAAGTTGAAGGCCCATGAGGAGAATTATGCCACCATTGAGAAAGAATGTTTGGCGGTGAAATGGGCTTTGGATTCTCTCCGGTACTACCTTGTGGGAAGACAGTTTGAACTGGTGACGGATCATGCCCCATTGAAGTGGATGGCACAGAACAAAGAGACCAATAGGAGAATAAATAGGTGGTTCCTGGGCCTCCAGGAATTTAGTTTTGTGGTAACGCATCGCCCCGGTGCTAAAATGGGGAATGCAGATGTGTTGTCCCAAGTGCATGCCTGCCTGGCAACCTGTGTCCCAACCTTAGGGTTGAAACAAGAGGGGGGGGTATGTGACAGGAAGTCAGGTAAATCTGTGGGTGTTGTCACAGACGGGAGATACATTTCTGCCTTGTTTAGACAATACACCAATTATTATTAGGTGTCGGCTGCAGAAGTAGCCAGAAAGATTTAAGGGCGTTGAAAAACGTCAGCTGTTCAGAATGAGGCAATTAAGGCCTCTATAAGTAATCCAGAGGATTACTACTGATTGCTGCATCCTAAAGGCTTTCTGAGTGAAGGAGTGCAGTGGGCTGAATTACTTCTGAAGAGGTGAGGGGCTATTGATTTTTCTGTGTGATAACAAAATCAAAAATACTTTTGTTTTCTGCTGTATGATCAGCAGTGTCTACCCAGCAGTAGGCTGTGCTAGACTCCATAGATAGGTTCCTGTGTGGTGAAGGTAGATGCCCCAAGTGGCCAAGGTTTATTTTATGTTTGATTTTGTTTATGCTGTTTGGATGCTTGCACTTGTTTCCAGCAAGATGGAAGAATAAACCAAAATCTTTGTTTTCAATCGTCTTCGACTGCCTTTCTGTACAAATTCAGTGTGTAGTAAACCCATCCAGGGGGTCACACACCCCGCTACCGAGCGAACCCCTTACAATATATATATATATACATACAAATAACCTGCCCAAGCTAATCTCTTCACCAGACACAGCCACAAAGGCAAGAGAATTCTTGCTGGGTAGTGTATTAGTGCTCGGACGAACACTCGTAGACCGAATTTAATCATTCAAAGAATGTCAGGCAAAATGGTCGGCCCTCACGCATGTTCACTTCATCAAATCTGGCCCTCTTTGAAAAAAAATTCGACACCCCTGCTTTAAGTTATTGTTTTCTTATGATATATATATATTTTTGGTATATTTAAGCACTGCCAATTTACACTTTACTACAATCTGATCTTGGTGTGTTTTGGAGGGGTACACCTTTTTAGGTAGCTGCTGGGAAGTTTTTTGAGATACATTTACCAGTTTAATTAGGCACACTTGTTTCTATTTAATAATCCATGAAATATACCGACTTTTGGCATTTGCAGTATATGTTACCCAGGGAAGGCTTCAGTTATCATAAGAGGTGTCCCTTTTGGGCTTAGGCAAGACTGTTTCTGCATTTTACAATGGCTCATTATCTCTGCACTGCTCACTTGAGTGTGTATAATGAAGAAGGAGCTTTCCCTGAGTTATTCTTCCTTGCCAGAAACCTAAACCTGAGTTAATAACTGTCCCAAACAGGCGAGCTCCTCTCCCTACCATTCACAGGCCAAAATTACATAATGGAACCTTTTACATTATTTAAAATGTTACCTCAGCGAAAACAGCTGCCGAAGGTCACCAGAGGTTGCAGCAGACCAATCAGATGTTCCATTAGGGGACTCCCGTAACAAACTCCACTCCATCTGTATGATAGCACAGTACCACCTACTGGACAGAGGAAAACATGTACCTGCCTGCAGTGTGACCTCTCATATAGTCCTTGAGCAGTATCTACACTTTTTTTGCACTGTAACAAGATGTTTAATTCAGGAAGGGAGCTGTGATTTTTTTTAGAAAGCATCTACTCAAGTCACATTGACCAAGAAAACCCCTAACTTGGCCACTTAGGTTCAGTTACAGCATTCATTTCTGGGAACGCCACCACTTCAGGATCACCAGACAAAAATTAATAGAAATGTTGTAACTGCTGGCAGAAGGTTGAGTCATTGGCCTCTACTGGCAACCAGCATCAGAACCCCAAGCAGACTAGACCCAACGTTTTTCACAGAATTTTCTAGATAATTTCTAAGAGACACAATGGGGGTTATTTACTAAACGCAAACCCACTTTGCACTACAAGTGCACTTGGAAGTGCAGTCACTGTAGATCTGAGGGGGACATGCAAGGAAAATAAAAGCATTTTTGCTTGAACATGATTGGATGATAAAATCAGCAGAGCTTCCCCTCGTTTTAGATCTTCCCCTTAGATCTACAGCGATCTACAGCAAGTGCACTTTCAAGTGCACTTGCTGTACACTTGTAGTGCAAAGTGGATTTCCCTTTAGTAAAAAAAAAAAAAAAAGAAGCTGGCAGCAGCAGCCACCTGGGGGTTAAAAAAAAACAGTTATAGTTTATGGAAATTATCGGTATGAAGACAGAATGGCAGGAGGCAGTGGCAGCAGCCCTGGGATAATTAGGCTCCCACAGGTTTAAAGTTATACATTTATTGCAGCCACTTCTTGGATTCCCAGCATGTTTTGCAGCTTCCACTCCGTTGCTTACTTTCAATTTATAAGGGCTACATATTCCCTGGTACCTCAATGCCTGCAAGCTGTGATTCTTGTACTGGATTATCTTCTGAAACGCCTCCTCTCAGCACCTCTGTGATTCAAAAGGCAGGCTCTGTAAAATGTGTGGCACAGCAGTGTCTACTCACAGTGAATATGTGTCACAGAATCCAAGGAATAAATGTGTGAGGAACTTCACAAAGCAATTTTACAAATGTAAAGATCATTCAGTAATAGAAGGCTAGAAATAATTTAAATACAATGTGTAAATGAGTATATGATATATACCTGATGACAGTGTCACTTATTGGGACAAACAATGGTTTCTTTTGATGATTTTGTTCTGCAAAAATGATTTTATTATTTAAAATTATTTTATTTTCTCTGCAATCTATAAACTAAAAAAAGTTATTTTTGCAACTTCAAAAAATGTATAAACTAAACCAAAGAAGATTAATCGAAAAAGTATAACTATTAAAGGGGTTTTATTGGCTGAAAGTTTTTTTTTTTACCTTAATGCATTTTCTGCTTTGAGGTAAAAAACCTTCAGTATGCAGCTTCACCTCCACCCCCTTTATACTTACCTGAGCCCAATCTTGATCCAGTTATGTGAACGAGAGCAGAGGCTTCCCCGCAGCTCTCTGCCTCCTAATTGGCTCAAACACAGCAGCAGGAGCAATTGGATCACACTGCTGACTACACTGCTGCTGCTAGTCAAATGCTGTGAAGAGGGAGCGGAGGGGGCAAGCCGTGCTGTGTATGTCAATGGACAGACACAACCCAGCTCAGGAGCGTGCCCACACAGCTTAACTTGGGGGCACTCGTAAAAATAAAGGTCCAGATTCATGTAGAATCGCGGCGGCGTAACTTATCCTAGATAAGTTACACCGCCGCAATTTTTTCATCGCAAGTGCCTGATTCACCAAGCACTTGCGATGAAAACCTACGCCCGCGGCCGTGAGGTCATTTTTTTGAACGGCGACGTGCGTAGCGTACTTCCGTATTCCCGGACGGCTTACACAAACGACGTTGATTTTTAAATTTTGACGCGGGAACGACGGCCATACAATGGCCAGCAATGACTAAAGTTAAGGCACCAAAAAAAAAAAAGTGTAACTTAGCGACGGGAAACTATACTAGCGGCGACGTAGCGAACGCGAAAAACCGTTGTGGATCGGCCGTAACTCCTAATTTGCATACCACCAGCGGCGGCCGCGGTACTGCATCCTAAGATCCGACAGTGTAAAACTATTACACCTGTCGGATCTTAGGGATATCTATGCGTAACTGATTCTATGAATCAGTCGCATAGATAGAAACAGGGATACGACGGCGTATCAGGAGAAACGCCGTCATATCCCTTTTGTGAATATGGCCCAAAATTCCCCCAATATAAATTATGGGGCAGATCCACAGAGCGAGTACGCCGGCATATCTATTGATACGCCGGCGTACTTTCGAATTTCCCGCGTTGTATCGTTGTTTTGAATCCTCAAAACAAAATACGGCGGCTTCTGGGTTAGATCTGACAGGTGTACGTCTTCGTACGCCTTTGGATCTAAGATGCAATTCTTCGGTGTCCGCTGGGTGGCGTTCACGTAGTTTTCCGCGTCGGGTATGCAAATTAGCTCTTTCCGACGATCCACGAACGTACGAGCGGCCGGCGCATTTTTTTTACGGCGTCCCTAGTCGGCTTTTTTCGGCGTATAGTTAAAGCTGCTATTTCGTCGCGTATAGTGAGACTTGCTATGTTAAGTATGGCCGTCGTGGAAGTTCCTTTTTTTTTTTTTTGGGTGGGTGGAAAAGGGGAGGGGGGACAAGGGGTAATAAAAATATAGAAAGATAGAGAGGAAAATGGAAAGTATTACGAAAATAGGATAAAAAGTGGGAGGAGGAAGAGGAGGTCTGTATCCATCGTAGAGGTCGACCGATATGTGTTTTTCTCTGGCCGATGCCGATATTTGGAAATCGGGGTGGCCGATGGCCGATATGTGTGGCCGATATTTTAGGCCGATATTTTAGGCCGATTTTCTTTTTTTTTCCTTCATCTCAAAAAACCTAGGGTGGAGAGGTGGGGAGGAGATAATTGTTTAGGGTGGAGAGGTGGGGTGCAGCCTGTCAGTGACCACTGGTGCAGTCCATCAGTGCAGCCTATCAGTATCCATTAGTGCCCACCAGTGCAACCTCATCAGTACCCACCAGTGGAGCCTATCAGTGTCCAGAAGTTCCACGTTAGTGCCCACCAGTACAGCCCATCAGTGCCACCTCATCAATGCCCACCAATGCACCAGTGCATCCCATCATTGCCCACCAGCGCATATCACCAGTGCCCACCACATCAGTGCCCACCAGTGCATTACCACATCAGTGCCCACCAGTGCATTACCACATCAGTGCCCACCAGTACATCACCACATCAGTGCCCACCAGTGCATCACCACATCAGTGCCCACCAGTGCATTACCACATCAGTGCCCACCAGTGCATCACCACATCAGTGCCTCACATCAGTGCCCACCAGTACAGCCCAATGTCATTCACTGCCACCTCATCAATGCCCACCAGCGGAGCGCTCCATGCTCCGTCGCATCTTCTAGCCTAGCACAAGAAAGCTCCATTCGTCAAAACAGACAGTAAAACAAAGTAGCAACTATTGAAAGTCCCAAAGTCCAATATAATACTGCAGCAGCGCCATTTCCAAACAAACGTTTGAAAAACGAAACAAACTTCTATATAATCAATATAGAAGTTTGTTTCGTTTTTCAAACGTTTGTTTGGAAATGGCGCTGCTGCAGTATTATATTGGACTTTGGGACTTTCAATAGTTGCTACTTTGTTTTGATGTTTACATTTTTTTTGCAGCTGCTGATCATTGTCTCATTTCTTGTGGCCAAATTTCTGTATTGCCTACTAATATCGCCCTTCCTTCTGTTTTAGCACTGCTCAGCGCTCAGGAGTCCTGAGCGCTGAGCAGTGCTAAAACAGAAGGAAGGGCGATATTAGCACTCTATCCACAAAGCTCCATTCGTCCCTGTTGTGCTGCCTACAATCACCAGAATGCAGAGCGGGCCGGTAACAACCAATCCGAGGCCGCCGCTGCCGTCATTCTCCACTCTGGAAAAAAACGTCCCCTGACGTGCTGCGCGCTCTGCCTACAAGCCCCAGAATGCAGCGCGGGCCGACAGTTACCGGCCCGTGCTGCATTCTGGAATTTGTAGGCAGGGCGCGCAGCACGTCAGGGGACATTTTTTTCCAGAGTGGAGAATGACGGCAGCGGCGGCCGCCGATTGGTTGTTACCGGCCCGTGCTGCATTCTGGAATTTGTAGGCAGAGGCAGGGCGCGCAGCACGTCAGGGGACATTTTTTTTACAGTGGAGGAAGTCTGCAGCGGCGGCCGCCGATTGGCTGTTACCGGTCCGCTGGTTGGCTGCAGACTTCCTAAACGGAAACAAATATAAAGTCAGCAGATAGCAGCGAGCGGGCGACGAGCGGGCGGGCAGGCAGGCAGAAGAATTCCACCCAGCACAGATCCTAGACAATCGGCCTAATTTACCAAATAATCGGCCGATGCCGATATCTTTAAAAACGCAAAATATCGGCCGATATATCGGCCGACCGATATATCGGTCGACCTCTAATCCATCGCACTCCCAATTTTCTGATAATATTAAAATGTAATATCCTGTAAACTTAACTTTTGAAATAAATAAAGAATTAAAAAAAAAAAAAAAAGTATAGCCGTCGTTCCCGCGTTTAATTTGATTTTTTTTTTGCGTAAGACGTCCGTGAATCGGAATGTACGTAAGTCACGTCTATGTTAAAAAAAATTACGTCCTTGCGATGTCATTTAGCGCAATGCATGGCAGGAAATTTAGGGACGGCGCATGCGCAGTTCATTGGGCGCGGGGACGCCCTTCATTTAAATGAAACACGCCCCCTAATCGCCGATTTGAATTCCGCGCCCTTACGCCGCTTGAGATACACTAGGTAAGTAAGTAACAAAAGTAAGTTACAGTGGCTTAGGGTATCTCACATACGCTGCACCGATCTATTTCTATGTGGATCTACCCCTATATCTGTACATTTACACATTATAAATGGCAATTATTTAATATATTTTTGTGCTGTAAAAAGGACAACAGACTATATAATTAGCAACATCAATCTTTAATTTTATCAACATTCACAGTCCACAAATAATTTGTCAACATCATCATACATATCATCACAATAGGTCACATCCCAAAAAATCTAAACATCTGTAAAAAACAAAAACAAAAAAACAAAACAAAACATTCAGAGCGGCATTTCCAAAATACAATCTCTGTCATTCTTTATCAGCAAAGCCTTTTCACTCAAATACAAAAACCTGCAATTATTAGTTAAAAATAATTAAAGACATTTCTTCATGATTCATTTGTCTTTGGAACTTATTTTTAGAAGTATCTTTGATAACACATTGGAAAATGCTGCAGAAAATAAGCTCTAGAGTAAATCAAACGCGCAATAAACTCCATTATCAGAAAGGTTGAATATCAGAAAAATAATAGGAGAAGGTCTGATGAGCAAATATTTAAGGTTGATGTCTGGTGTCACACAGTAAGCTTGGAGATGTGGCAAAATGGATCTAATGGCTTATGGCAGGAGTCTTTAAACTACAGCCTGCGGGCCACATCCAGCCTACTACAAGATTTTATCTGGCCTTTAGCTAGGGTCAGTGGCATATCCATAATGCCTATGGTCTCTGATTCAGATGTAAGGGGGATCTCTGATGATGGCCCGGTATATAAGGGGGACTCCTAAGGCAGACATTGATGTATGGGGGCTTTGATGGGGGAAGATGTAAGAGAGGACTCTGATGAAGACCCTGAAATAAGGGGGGGCTCCGATTGGAACCCTGATATATGGGAGGACTCTAATGAAGACCCTAATGTATGAGGGACTGTAATAGGGACCCTGATGGGGAATTTTTTGGGCCCACCACATTTTTTTGAATATATACAATGTAGTCCTCATATTGAAAAGCATGAAAACCCCTGGCGTGTATGAAAGGGAGGAATCATGATTGTAAGCATCACTGAGAAAAAGTAAAAATACGACTGTAAAGACAACTTTACTCTAAATAGTCTAATTTGATGCATTTATAGTAGTACTTTTCATCTTTTCATCTTCTGTTATGCTTTTTATAAAGGATCACAAACACCTGCATCTCCAGTCTATCTATCCTAATTATTAACTCATGGCAACCTTTTACTATTCCGAGAGCATGAATAAAAGATGAAATGTGGTTGCTATGAGCTACTGCACAATACTGCTCTTTGTGATAGGGCAGTGTACCGCTTGCTTGCAACTGCACCTGATCTATTTATGAAACTTTTACAGGGCAAAACGCTACAGAGTTGCAATTTTTCAGCCAAAATCCTGATGTTCCCTAAATAGATTAGCTGCATATTGGGTCTCAACAGTTTAAAAGAACATGCAGAGATGTGAGCATAGATGTTTAACAGTCCAAGTATCATTAAAAGGAACCTGCATTGATACAAATATGAGGGCTACCTTTCTGGCTTCTTTCCCAATCACCTGGAACTGGCATCTAAATTAGAAAGCGAAAGTGCAAAGTCAGATATCCTTTTTTGCAAACTTCCTCAGCCAGTGTCTTTCAAAAGTACTGAAGCCAATGGATCAGCGTGAGACTAAGATCACTAGAATTGTCAGAAGGAAAGGTAAGTAATAGCAGCCTCCATTTTCTGTCAATACAGATATTCATTAAAATCTGTGGCAAGCCTAATGCTACCAGTAGACACATCACAGTGCCAGCACCCCAGGAAAAGTACAAAGATCTTATATAAAGTGAGAATCTTTTCTATCTCATGGTTCAATTGCAAACGACACATATAATGTCAGATTTTATTGAAATGTTGCTTCCATGTACATAAAAAGTACATAATATAGTCTTGATATGTAAAAGTAGGCATGCGAAAAAATTGTTCACAAAAATATATTTTTTTGTTACCTACAAAAAGATCTTTGTATGAACAAACATTTGAGTTAAATTCACCTTAGGTAATTATCTTGTGTTTATGTGTAGCATTAGTGGCAAATCCATTTATATTGGCTAAAGCGGAGGTCGAGGAGTTAAAAAATTGTGCACAGGAGTTTCACATAAATAGTAATAAGCAAAATCAAATTGAAAACTAGGTGAATTGATGCTTTTTGGGAATTTCCTTATTCTCCTTAATATATGTATGGAAATATGTACAATCTGTACAGAATCATACAATTTGTGAATTATGATTGCCTGGTTTCCCAACTGGCATGATTCTTTGCAGATTAAACTAATCTACTTTCAGATATTTCACTATCTACAGTTCTTCTAGTGCAGTTGTCCATAAATCAAATAACTTTTTTGTTTGCAGTGTTATTTATATACACCAATGGAGTGTTTGGAAATCAATAAGTGAGGTCAATTTTAGAAGAAAATCTGTCAAATATATCTTATTTCAAGATTGCAATACCCGGCAATCCTGTAAATTCAAAGGAATCATAGTTGTCTCTTAGGCCGCGTACACGCGGTCAGTCCATCCGATGAGAACAGTCCGAAGGTTAACCGATGAAGCTGACTGATGGTCTGATGTGCCTACACACCATAGGTTAAAAAAACGATAGTTTCAGAACGCGGTGACGTAAAACACAACGATGTGCTGAAAAAAACGAAGTTTGATGCTTCCAAGCATGCGTCGACTTGACTCTGAGCATGCGTGGATTTGTAACCGATGCTTTTGCATACTAACCATCGGTTTTGATCTATCGGTTAGGCGTACATCGGTTCAATTTTAAAGCAAGTTCTACATTTTTGGACCGAAGGATAACAGACCGATGGGGCCCACACACGATCAGTTTGGACCGATGAAAAGGTCCTTCAGTCCGTTTTTATCGGTTTTGACTGACCGTGTGTACAGGGCTTTAGACACAGGGGCAGATCCACAAAGGTATTACGCCGGCGTATCTATTGATATGCCGGTGTAATTTTAAATTTCCTGCGTCGTATTTTTGTTTTGAGTCCTCAAAACAAGATACGACGGCATCTCGGCTATATCCGACAGGCGTACGTCTTAGTACGCCGTCAGCTCTAAGCTGCAATTTTTCGGCAGCCGCTAGGTGGCGTTTCCGTCGAATTCCGCGTTGAGTATGAAAATTAGCTAGTTACGGCAATCCAAGAACGTACGTCCGGCCAGCGCATTGTTTTTACGTCGTTTGCGTTCGGCTTTTTCCGGCGTATAGTTAAAGCTGCTATTCTGAGGCGTACTCAATGTTAAGTATGGGCATCGTTCCCGCGTCCAATTTTGAAATTTTTACGTCGTTTGCGTAAGTCGTTCGCGAATAGGAATTTGCGTAGAATGACGTCACCGTCGTAAGCATTGGCTGGTTCCGGTTTAATTTCGAGCATGCGCCCTGGGATAACCCCACGGACGGCGCATGCGCAGTTAAAAAAAAACTTTGTTTACGTTGGGTCACGACGTATTTACATAAAACACGCCCCCATTACATCCATTTGAATTCCGCGCCCTTACGCCGCCAGAGATACACTACGCTGCCGTAACTTACGGCGCAAATTCTTTGAGGATTCAAAATAAAATAAATAAGTTACGGCGGCATAGTGTATCTTACATACGCTGCGCCCGGCGCAAAGGTACGTGGATCTGGCCCTATGTATTTTTGTGGTGTATAGGTTTTTGCATATTTGTGTAATGCTGGCATATTATGTGGTACATTGCAAAGTATATAACTTATTCATATCTATCCCTGCTCTGGAGTAACTTACAATCTGTTGTCTATTACAGTCACAAAAGCACACACACACATTCACTCTGTTACTTTGGTTAGAAGTCAATTGATCTAAACTTTTTTATTTTTATTTATTTTCAGGTGAAAGCCAGAACCTAAAGAACACCAATACAAACATGGAGGAAATATACACTTTTCATACAGATAGAGTGGTCATTGTATTTAGTCCTGCAAGATTGCTAGACAGTTACCATGCTGTAGTATTTGTATGCTTTTTGCTACTTTTTGATGTCTGTGAAAAACTATAGGTTGGATGTTCTGTTTTCTGGTATGTTTTTTTTTCTTTTAGAAGGGAGAACGTATTTATAAGGTATTTAACACCCCTGATTAGCTCAAATTACTTCTGTTTAAAACACAATAATCACACAAAATATTAGATTATTACTAACAAAATACGTTGAGTTCTTTCAACGCAATTTTAAAAACTTACATTAAATTGGAGGCTTCTTTTTATAATAAAACATCAGTTATACATAAATCTTTTACGTCTTTATAGTCTAAAAATCTATTTACCCAGAGAGTCAAATCACCTGTAGCACACTTTTATATGTGTGTACATTTGTGTATACACACGTATATAAATATATAGTTAGATATATACAAACACGCATGCAGACAAGCACGCTCACATTTACACTTTGTTGCTAGGTGTCCATAAATATTATATTATATTAACAATAAACAAGATCTTATTGGTCAGGCACAAATATGGGGGTTTATTACTAAAATGTTTTTGGCCTACCTACACTGTACACTATAAAATTAGCAGTCTACAATACATACTTGCAGTTTCTGTCATTTTACATATGCTTTTTAGCCAGCAGTGGCAGAAAGGTTTAGTAACTTAATTGCTAAATGGTGAAGAATTTCCATTATTTTAAAAGGCATCTTCCATCTTAAAGCCCAACTGAACTGTCAGTTTCAATCATCTAAATATTTTGAAGGTGTGTCAAGCAAAAAGCATTCAAAGTCCTATGCCGCGTACACACGACCGTTTTTTATGACGTGAAAAATTAAATGTTTTAAATTGGTCGTGAAAAACGGTTGTGTGTATGCTCCAGAGCATTTTTCTTGATGAGAATTTAGAACCTGCTCTATTTTTTCACGTCGTGAAAAACGGTCGTGTGTACGCTTTTATGAGGGGGGAAAAAACGTGCACGCTCAGAAGCAAGTTATGAGACGGGGAAATTAGCAAAAGCAGCCCAAAGGGTGGCCCCATTCGAATGGAACTTCCCCTTTATAGTGCCGTCGTATGTGTTGTACGCCAGTGAGCTTTGCTCGAGCATTTTTTTTCACGAGCGTGTGTATGCAAGGCAGGCTTGAGAGGAATCACGACAAATCACTTTGAGAAAAACTTTTTTTTTTTTCCGTGACATGAATAACGGTCGTGTGTACGCGGCAATACAGTTTTCTTTAAAAAGCAGCCACAGCCTTAGTAGAACAGTCTGTAACCCTTTGTGTGGAAGCAGTGAACTCTGCAGAGTTGCTTTAACGCAGACAGCAATGATTCCAACTCTGCAGCTACTGGAATTTGGCAGGCTTTTCTACGCACTGTGGCTGCTTTCGAAAGAAAACAAACCATAAGACACTAAACACCTTTTCTTTCTTTGGATTCACCTAGAATGTATTTAGAACTAGAATTTAAAATTAAGTTTAATTGGGCTTTAAAATGTGTTCACAGGCTGGTACCATAATTATACAAGGCAGTGTATGTGATTTAAGCAGTAAAATGTATTATATAAATGGTCCCAACTCTGCTCACAGATGTATCAATGTTATGTCTATGTATTACCATGTTGATGGGATACAGGCCATCAACATTGTTAAAAAACATTGTTGTGAAAATGCTAAAAAAAGTTTTCATTATGATTAGGGAGCATTCATTTGTAGATAAAACTGAGCCGACTATCCCAAGTGGGTTCCCCTACACCTTAGTCCTTCAAGGATGTCTCCCCTATTCATTCTAACAGGGTGATCTTCCTGCCTATAGTCACCCACAGAAAGTCTGCGGCTAGATTTACACTGATACGGTGTGATTTAAGTTTTCTAGTGAAATTTCAAGGATCTAATCTAGGGCACGTTAATGCGCTTCAGCTGTGATTTTGCATGCAATTTGGATACAAGTGCGATTGGATTTATGCCCTGGCCTCTCTCTCCTGCATGCACTGGATTTCCCTTATCTTTGAACGGATAAGCATTTAAAATGTGATTTACATTCAAGTCTATGGCATCGTTCTAAAGACACCCAGGATCCTTTTTAAAAACGCATCACGTTCACACTTCATATGTGTGAACAGCCTCCATAGAAAATCATCTTATTTCACCTGTCATGCGATTCCATGCTTTCTGGAACGCATCTGAAATGATATCAGTGTGGACCAGGGTATGAGATCTCTGAGATTCTTTTTGGGATCTGACCACATTGACATTTGCAGCACCTGCAGCCTCATGG
This sequence comes from Rana temporaria, assembly GCF_905171775.1. NCBI lineage: Eukaryota > Metazoa > Chordata > Amphibia > Anura > Ranidae > Rana > Rana temporaria. The sequence goes on from NC_053490.1 coordinate 342,911,694, forward strand.
GATACACATGTCATGCACCCTAGGAGGCCACAGTGGATCTAGTGTACACGTGCAGCATCCTGTCATTAGGAGGCTGGCTAGCCACTGGTTTTTGCAGCCGGTGCCCAGATGATGCAGTGAAATACATTGGCATCATCAGGACTTTGTCTTCAAGAATCCAGAAGAGGTTACTAGCCTCCTGATTGACATCAACAAAGAAGGACCCTATCTACTGCAGTAGCACAATAGATTCCTACAGGACACCACTGAATTCCTGGGCATGTGAGTATATTTTTTGTGCCCGATCCAGCAAGAAAGTAAGGGGGGGACCCCTTTTTAACTTCAGTAAAATGGGTAAAAGACAAATATATTTTATTTCAGTTGGAATACTTTCTTTATTTAGTAAAAGGTAATATTGAGGTTCTATTCCTTCCACACCTCTATAAGATATTTGAAAATGTCCATTTGTTTTTCCCTTTAATAATATTTCTAAATATGCTAAGTAATGTAACATAACGTTTCATTATTGCATAATGAGCTTGCTTTCTTAGCAGATATTATTGCCACTGCTGTCTAAAAAAATTCAGATCTGAAGAAAATAGCAAATAACAAAGTTCACATTAGCATCTAAAATAGCAGTCTGCTCTTTTACCCGTTTACATCTCTTTGCTTAACATGGAGAATATTTGGACAAAGTCCATTCACAGCTACAAGTGCTTCTAAACAGTGCAGAATTCACACAGGAAGCATGAAAAAAGTGCTACATGATGAGGTCATTCCCTGAAAACAGACCGAAATTTAATGATAAAACTCTTATGACAGGGTCTTTTTTTGTACCCTGAAAGCATTTTTTTCCAACAGTTACTGTAAATATAGTAGTGCCAACTCAGACCCATAAAGGCAAGTGACATAATAAAATGTCATATATCCCTAAAGTGCGCAGACTATGAACATTAATGTATTTACAAATTCTTAACAAGCAATAAAAAGCTTTAAAATACTTCATTGCTGACCTCTGTAGCTGCTTGTACTGTGGAGAAATTCATCTAGTAAGCTAAAGATCACAAAAAAGAATCTGTAGTAGGGTTTCAGTTGGTTTCTAACAGCCTACATTTACATTATATTAGAATGCTGACTAGCTGCCAAGATTCTGCTTCCACAGAAAGTAAATGGGAAAGATGCTGTGATTTTTCTGTCCCTGTTGTAAATTTCGTAGATGAATGCATATAGCTACAGACATGAATGCAGGCTTCTTTGCTGCTTGTTGATAATATGTAAATACTTTAATGGGCATAGTGTGTGCACAAGTTCACTTTATACAGACACTGCTAAAATTGCTAGGCATTTTTTCAGCAATGGGGACATCATTTCTGTAAAAAAAAAAAGAAATTAAAGTGAAGGGATGTTACTTTTTGTCGCATTACTTATACATTCTGAAAGTATTTTATGGAATGGAATAAATGACAGCAAAGGGTGGGGTTCATCTCATACAAGAAGGCTGGTATTTAACAAAACTAAATACATCATACAAAATAATCTATTCATCTTCTGTAAAAATAGAGATTGCTTTATACAAGTATTCCATTACCTGTATAGACGTACTTAGGTTACAAATATTTGACCAGAATTTCTCATTGTCCCCAATACAAGGGTAAAGGTCAATCATTTTCAATGTTCCCAATTTATCACATATGGTATCCGCAGTCTCTATGCAGAGTTCTTTTTTTTGGGCTTATGCACACGGTTAATTAGGTCTGTACACCACCCACATCAGCGTTATTCTACTGAGGGTGGCGAGTAAGACTAGGTGTTTCCAGATATGCTAATTTGGGTGTTCTATGGCCTCAGCTGTGTGCATGAGCCTTTAAGGGTTCTTTAACAAATACATTGTTACTTGGAGCACCAACATGAAAAGCTGTATGGAGTTCATTATTGCCAGGATTCCAAGAATAGATACAATGAAATTAGAGAGTGAATTTTCCCATGGTGTAAGACCACCATGCGGTGTCACAAAGCCCCTATGGCGCCATATCGTATCATTTCACAATAAGTTTGTTAAACTCATTGTTAAAACATATCATGTTTTGTATCCTGATGAACAGCTAACTTTTTTTTTTTACCTAAACCTCAACAATTTGGCTCTGATAAAAGTGCATATACCACTTCGGAAGGCCAGAAATATTTTAAGCAAGATGAATGCAACCATCCAGTGTAATACCTAATATGAATGTATCACTAATGTCTTACGTTTATAAATATTTGGTAATTAAAAAACACATCAGTAAGAAATAGAAATCATCAAACTAATTTCTGAAGAAAGAAAGAACAAATGTATAAAAAGAGAAAATCGATCTAAACAAAAATCTGTGAATAGACAGTGAATGAGCTTATAGGTAGGTCTCTAGTTGGTGGGTCACCACTGGTTAGACAGTATGGGCTGCCCAGGTAGGGAAGGGTCAATTCTGGGTCTGCCGATTTCCTGGGCTTTTTGGGTTCTGCCCTCCACCCTGTATAGCATATAAATCAGGGGGAAGGCCAGGCTCAGAGAGAAAGCAGAACCTCATGGGAAGAGAAGATGGTCCAGATAAGATGAAGATGTAAACCGGAAACATCCTTGACTACCACCCTTAGGGAAACCACCTACAAAGAATTTGCCAATTGTGTACTACGACTGTAAATATACGCCTGGGCAGCTCAAGATTAGTTAGTTAGGAGAATGGTATTTATGAGACTGTGATTCTTGTACTACATATTTGTGATGCCACAAGAACTTCAGTAAAGCATCTTAAACAGTTTTAAGCCTGGTTTAAAGTTATTCAAAGGGGGGCATGGTGGTATGTGGCCTATCAGAATAACAGGGCTTGTTAAGCAGTTATAGGGTGTAAGAGGAAGGTCACCACAAAAGGTTAATTGAGCAGAAGTAATGTAGTTGCCACGGGTAACCATTAACTTGCGTGTTTTTTTTTAAAGCAGGCAAGCAGCGAGGAGCGGTACCAGGCTCAGGTGACAGGTCCTCTGATAGAGAGGGGGTTGGTTATCAGCCTCCCTCCCTAGCGGTCAGTTCTCCAAAAAATAACTGGGACCGAACCCATGGTACGGAGGCCCCATGCATCTAGCATGGAACGGGAGTGTGAAGGAGTTAATAAAGTGTACGCATGTTGTTCGCGCTTGGTGCACGGTGGGATCCCATTCTGTCCCTAGTAGTGAGGTGGAGAGGGCATAGGCTTAGCGGTGTCCCTCCTAAATGCAACATTCACAAGGGAAGGCGTGTAGTGACATGGGAACAGATACGTCTCAGAGGAGCTTTGTAAGTTTCCTTACGGGCACAGTGTACAGCTCCTTAATGATAACTTCCACAAGAACGTGGCCACACCTGGTCCTGGGCATTGATGAGAGGATGCATGAGACGAGAGGAGAGAAGAGGCGAGGCAAAGTGCACCCCACACAGCCCACAAGCTGTTAGAATCTAAATATAACATTGTATTCATTCTTTAAGGTTTCCTGGCTTTGGAAGATCAGTTTACATGTAAACAAGCAGTTCTCAAACTCCCAAACAAATTAGATGTATGTTCCCCACTATCTAGGTTTCAGGGTAACTGATAGCAGTTTAATGTTGTACAATAGACAGCAGTAAAGCCCAGACATTGACAAAAATTGCAAAAGCAGTACTGATGCATATGTCAGCTCAGTTTTCACCTTAACAAATGCTAGGTGTGCTGTATTCGATCAGCAGCAGAGTGGAGTTTTTATCTTTTATGGTATATCAAACACACAGAACAGCAAAGGACTACTGAGCAGACCTGTAATCATATGCATGTGTCGCTGACTGTTAGAATATTTTTATTCTTATAACAAAGAATTGAGAGTATTCCAAATTGACTATGTGCCGTGCTATGCCAATTTAGATAGCTATAGCATTAGGTGAACTTTTTCTTTAGGCTTAGTTTTAAATGCTTTCTTTGCCTCTGCAGCCTAAACATATGGAAAGAGCAGCATAATTGGTGCAAACCCATCTTCATGAACAAAGTAGTACTATCTCAGAGTGGGGAATCTCAGTGTATGCAGAAAGCAAACAAGGCACATAACGTTAACCCCATTCCCTATACTTTATATTACATGAACTTATGTTCAAATATTTTATTCCACTCTATTTGCACCAAATGAGGTTTCTCAGTATCACATTTTTCTGCAATAAAGTAAATTCATTTTGATTAAGGCTTGCATAACATTTTTTTGTAAAACATAAAAATTTAGTAGATGATCACCAATACAAAGCTATACCTGACCGATTATATTATGACACATCTAAGCCACTTTGACTATATTTCTAAAAATGTTCTCCACTAAACTGTAAATTGCTCATTATTTCAGCCAATACTTCATGACAGCAATTTTAATGGTGAAATTGACAGAATTCATTTTTGTCTCTTACTGGTCCGAATTTCCATACAGCAATAAAGATAAATATACTGTCATGTGCACTGAGCTGATGTCAAGGGTGGGGGGTGATACCGGTTTCAAGAGATATGACAGCTGGAATTAAGAGAAATCTGTCGTTTAGTAGAGAAACTGCAGCTGCAGTCGATAAAAGCATAGATGAGGTACCAATTGGCACCAAGTGAACCAAAATTTTCTTTATAGACTAGTAACATGAAAATAATAATTATCTTCCTGTAGATTTAATCACATCAAATACACTATGCTACAATATAGTTAGCTGGAAAGAGAGTGAACATACAGTATAGTGGCAGAGTAGCCAGGATGATATGTCTGCAAATCAGGGTACTCTAGAATCTTGCAATGAACTCTTCTCTGGTTGCGTAGGCAAGTAATATAATATGTTTCCCTGTGGTAAGACATCTGCAACCAGAGAACCCCACAGTAACCTCAACACTCTGAAGTCTACTAACTCATGTGCATAAATTATTTAAATTAAATACATTTTTTTAATTGTTTTCAGAAGGGGATAGTTGCCATAATACAAGCAGGCCCCTTGCTTTACTTTCCCTTGTTTCCTGTATTTAGTGTTGACACTGACAGTACAGTACATTTTGCACAAGACTCTGCAAACTAATAGGATTTTAATACTCAAACATTTTTTCATAATTGCAGGAGTCTCTGGCAGTGAAGGAGGAGAGTCATTGGGGCCATGTATTTGCTTTAGAATATACTCTGTCGTCTGTTTCTTCCACGTCCTGTTAAAAAAAAAAAAACGAGTTTTAGTTTATAAAGCCAAAATAGAAACAAAGAAGTACTGAAGAGCCATGGCAGAAAAAGATCAAAATGGTCCATCAAGTTTTTTTTCTTTTCAATTTTTTCCTTTTTGTCTGAGTATAGATACATAGCCGGATTCACGTAGAGCGGCGCATCTTTAGACCGGCGTAGCGCATCTCATAGGCGCTACACCGACATAAATCAGTGAGGCAAGAACAGTATTCACAAAGCACTCGCTCCCAAACTTGCGTCGGCGTAACGTAAATTGGCTGGCGTAAGCCCGCCTAATTCAAAGTAGGAAGGTAGTGGGCGTGATCTATTAAAATGAAGCGTGACCCCATGTAAATGAAGGGCCGAACGGCGCATGTGCGCGCATGCTCAGAATCATGTCGAATTTACGCCCTAGGATACGACGGCTCAATGCCTACGACGTGACGTAACCTACGCCCAGCCCCATTCACGTACGACTTACGTAAACAACGTAAAATACGACGGCTGTTCCGTCGTCCATACCTTTGCATGGGTTGCGCCTCCCTAGAGGTGTTTTATCTTTACGCCGGACGTACGCCTTACGTAAACGGCGTATACTCATGCGACGGGCGCAAGTACGTTCGTGAATCGGCGTATCTCGGTCATTTGCATATTCAACGCGTAAATCAATGGAAGTGCCCCTTGCGGCCAGTGTAAATATGCGCCCAAGATACGACGGCGTAGGAGACTTACGTCGGTCGGATGGAGCCAAAATTCAGGCGTATCTTATTTCAAGCATCAGGCGCATAGATACGACGGCGCATCAGTGCACTTACGCTGCGTATCAGAAGATACGTCTGCGTAAGTCTTGTTGATGTTGACTGACTCAATACCTGTGTTGGAAGCCTGTTCAAGCAGCAACTACTCTTTTGGTAAAAAAAATTGTTTGAGGTCATGTCCTGGTGTTGACCTTAGTCAAACCCTTAATATATAAATTTAAAGGTTTCAATCATGTCTTTCCTTTCCCTTCTTTCCTCCGGACTGTTGATATAAAGTTCCTGAAATCGGTCCTGATATGTTTTATTCCTCAGACCTTTCACAATTTTTGTTTTTGTTACCCGCCTTTGGACTCATTCTATATTACCAATACCTCTTTGTAAGAGTGGTCTCCAGAATGTGACACACTGGGGTTGATTTTACTAAAACTGGAGAATGCAAAATCTGCTCTGCATGGTAGCAAATCAACTTCTAACTCAGCATGTTCAATTTGACAAAAAAAAACAAAACAGTATTCTAAATGAGATCTAAATAACTCCTTCTGCTGGTGATCCCTCTAATGGGTCATCCCAGAATTCTATTTGCTTTCCCCACTGCCAGGCAACACAGTTTTCTCATTTGCGATCATCAAAGCAAATCCTTAGTGGTTCTAGTTCTGTTCCCCCATTATTGTTTTGTTTCACATTTTGTAATGTTTTCCTGCTGTTTCCACTTCATTGACCAATCTACCAGCAATGCCAAAATATAGTTCATGTCACAAACACCTCCAGGAATATCAACCCTATTGTGGCGTCAGCACAATAGCGACCTTTGTGGCGTAAGCAAAACAAACAAACCTTGCCCTATAACAAGTCTTCAGTTATATCACTTGCAAACAGCTAAGAGAAAATAGGACCTAGTACAACGCTTTGTGATATACTAGTAGTGACTGGTCTTGGTTTCCAAAAGAATTTGGAACCACACTCTGATATCTATCCTAGCCAACTGCATATCCACTGAACACCTCAAGGAATAAAAGAGAAATATGGGTTTGGCTCTTTTTTCCCCCATCATACTTACCTACGTAGATGCAGCATCGCTCCAATGCTGCATCTGTCCCCCAGCGTCTCTGCACTGAGAACCGAGCCACAGAACACTGCCAATGGCTCGGTTCTCACTCCTCCCGCTTGTCAATCAGCAGCTCTCCTGCTCTGCTCCTCCACGCTCACTGGAGCGCTGAGCTGTGGAGGGGCGGGGAGCAGCTGTCTCAACCTCTCAGCAGCGGCTGAAACAGCCATCAGTCCAGGCACCTGTCGGATCCAGACTTCCAGAGTCAGGATGACGCGGTGCCAGGACTGATCTGTGTGATGTCAGCAGAGAGCGGACTTCAGACCGCTCTCTGCTAAAAAAGTGTCACAGGAGTGCAAAATGAATTGCACCCCTGGGACCCATAGGAGAAGCCCAGCCAAACGAGCTGAGGCTGGACTTCTCCTTTAAGCCCTAACTTTTGTGAATATGTATACAATGCTTTGCTTAAATCAAGATAGGCTGAGCCCACAGCACCACCCTGTGTATGCAGAAAGGCAAATACTATATTGTGTGCTGTCAAATCGGAAGGCAAGTGGCACTTGTGTGTGACCGGGGGGGGGGGGGGGGTTAGTGTAGAATATATAAATCTGAGGTTTAGGGGCCCATTAATACCAGAGCTAGATGAAGTAGAACTTGTTTGGTATTACTAGCTGTGTTAACAAAAAAATAACAGTTCACGACATATAAGGTTCAGTTTACTAAGCTGTAGCATACATTTCGTTATTTTCAGACACTTAACCTATCTGCAGCTGTCTGGGATGGAAATTACAATTGCTATGTTTAGGTAGTATTAACCCCAAAAACAAACATTCATTATATTGCAGCTTACCAATTCTTAGGCCTCGTACACACGGCCGAGGAACTCGACGTGCCAAACACATCGAGTTCCTCGGCCAGTTCAGCACTGAAGCCGCCGAGGAGCTCGGCGGGGCGAGAGCTCCCATAGAACAACGAGGAAATAGAGAACATGTTCTCTATTTCCTCGCCGAGCTCCTCGTCGGCTTCCTCGGCCGAAAGTGTACACACGGCCGGGTTTCTCGGCAGAATTCAGCCAGAAACTCGGTCGGAAGCTGAATTCTGCCGAGGAAACTGGTCGTGTGTACGGGGCCATAGAAGTGATGGCTGCATTAGCTTTCTCTTTTGGGCTTTCTTTCTTTTATTTTCACCTGGTGGTCTGGTCAGTAAGTCTGTTCTTTCAAAAGAACAAGCTTTTCTGCAGATGTATCAGTTAATGGGATGAGACAAACCATTCAACACTGTCAGGGAGCGTTTATAATGATCAGTTTTATGTACAGCCTTTATCCCAAAAGGAAAATAACGGTTTGCTGTAACTGCTTATAAAGTGTTAGCTGGAGTTTGGCTTTGATTTGACAATCAAAAATGCTGCTGTCCAAAGGTGCTCCCTCTTCTCATTCATACAGAGTAGGACACTCTAATACAGAAGTTGTGTTAATGGCAGGATCACCAGGTGAAAACAGAGGTAAAAAAAAAAAAAGCTAATGCAGCCACCGCATCTAATGTTTGGTAGGCGTCAATACATTCCATTTTTGGTTTTGGGTTTAATACCACTTTAAATAATGATTCCAATAGCTTAGTGACTTAAGTCATTAGTAGGAACACCAAAATAAATCCACTGGAAATTAAAAAATGATACCTGTCTGGTTGAAGATGGAGCCACGATAGCCAGGGTCTTTCTGAAGCTGGATTTCTTTAAGAGTGAAGATTGAGACATCTACACAGAGACAGCATAATATAACAATTTTAAGTCGTGTCAGAACAAAAGCTATAGACAGCAATATGAACTTTTCTTTTCTCTCTAATGATGTTCTGGGAAACTTATGGATAATGTAATTGCTTACTCTCTTGCAGTGTGTGAATTCTTTCACCAAGGCTTTTGAAATAAGGATGCCTTAGACCTTCATCTGCAGATATCCTTGTCTTGTCTTCATACTGGAAGAGGAGAACATATATAGGTGTTGACACAAGACATGCTTAGCAGTGAGATAGTTTGCTTCAAGAGAAATGTAATATTTTTTTGCATACACATTACTAAAGCAAAAAGGTATGTTCCCTTTGCAGGAGAATGGCATAAAAGGGCACAATTCATTTGGGCCCATGCACATGGGTCCTGCGGCCACCCCCTCCCCCCCCCCCCTTCATGCTTAGCCTTCTACTGACAAAATATGTGGTCATTTAAATTAAAACACCTGTATGTCATTTAAAACACCTGTGCATGTTCCTTGCCTTTTAAGTATATTTCAGGTACCTGGAAAGGTGGGCTCTGACTGGTCCAGGTGGAGCAGGTGACCGGCTGGAAGGTTCTGGATCTGGATGGACCCTATATAAGGCTGCAGCTGCGTTCATTCAGGGCTGTTGGCTGGGTACTGGACTTTGCTCCTGCGGGCCCGCCATGAATTCACTCCTGAGGGAACTCCTTGTGAGAGCAGAAAGCTCTGGGGGAGAAGATTGGATCCGCCGCTGCCTGGCCATGGAAGATTCGGCTGAAGAACGGATCGCGGATGCAGAAGAAGGGACGTCGGCGATACACGCGGCAACCGAGGCCCAAGAAGAACAGCGCCATGATGCCAGCCCACCCACCACCAGACCCAGACGCGGCCGGGCGGCGGAACGGCCTAAATTGGCGACGCCTGAAGAGGAGGAGTCCCGGCGTCAGCAAGAAGATGGAGTCGCCACTCCTACAGTGAGGAGGTCTGGCCGAGGAAAGCGGGCCCCCTCCTCCTCCCCATGCAGACCTGGTGGAAAAGGGAGCCGTGGGAGGCGCACAGCCGCGCCTTCAGCTCCTATCCCAGCTACTAGCAGCACAGTTCAGTCATCAGGACGCCACCTGCAGGACGGAGGCCAGAATGCTCCAGAGGCTCAGCTGCAAGGTAAATTAACCCCTGCTCACCCAGTACATTTGCCTCAGGCTGCTTATAGTGGCACTGTCCCCCTTCTGGACTCTCTCTTATCTTCTTTTTCTAAAATTGCAGAGGCAGTGGTGTCCCAACAAAACTCTCCTGCTTTATCTTCTTTATCTGTAAATAATTCTCCTGTTAAAGTGTGGTCTGCTAATGTTCCCATGTCTGCCCCTACAAATATGCATACACCTGTTCTGACTGACAATTATCCTACAATAGATTTATTTAGGCATCCTGTTCCTGAAACATCTGTCCGTGAGGTCATGCCCTGTGCATTATCACCCCTTGGTTTTCATTTAACTACCTCAGTGAAAGCGAAAATTTGGAAAGGGGAATTCATTGACATGCTGTCATTACTTCCCTCAGCCAAAGAATTTTTGCGCACAGATAGAAGGGTGGATGATAGGTCAGAAGATGACAGGAGGAGGCCGGTAGCGAGGTCCTTTTTTAATTGGCTACAGGCCTTTTGTATCTTTTCTAGCGTAATGGGAGAAAAATTCCCTGCAGCGGTCTTTTCCAACACGTGGAAATCATACTAGAGGCGTACAAAAGCTTTGGTGGTTTTGGATGGTTTGCATATGACGAATCCTTCCGCCAGAAGTTGGCTGTTTATCCCAGCTTACAATGGGGCATGAAGGATGTAGGCCTCTGGCTAAACCTTATTGTTCCCCAGAGATCCGTCCCTCCAAAACCATCGCCTCAAGCCAGTAGCACTAGCCAATCTCCATACAAGAAAGGTTACTGCTATTCTTTCAACGAAAGTCAGTGCACGTGGGGTAATTCTTGCCGCTTTAAGCATGAATGTTCCTTCTGTTCGGGTCCACACCCTGTGGCAAAGTGTTTTAAAAAGAACAGCCCTACCAGCTCTCAAAGGGATATTTTTTCCAAAAGCCTGCACGCCAGTGAGGCTGGAAAACATGCTTCATTGGTTGGCAATCTATCCAGACAAGGTGAAGGCCAGCCTCTTAACTGAAGGTTTTAGGGATGGTTTTCCTTTACCAACTTTTACAGGTATAGGTTGGCAACCAGTTAAAAATTTAAAATCAGTAGACAGGTTTTCTGAGGTTGTCCGGGAAAAAATCTTAAAAGAAGTCAAGGAGGGTCGAGTAGCGGGCCCTTTTACCTCGCCACCTTTTGTTAATTTCCGCGTTTCTCCCCTGGGTATTGTACCAAAACAGGAACCCAATTCTTATCGTTTAATACACCATCTATCATTACTGGCAGGGAGCTCATTGAATGACGATATAGACACTTCCCTTTCTTCAGTTTCCTATTCAACTTTTGAGGATGCTATACAAGTGATCCGGCGCCTTGGTCAGGGCGCGCTGCTGGCCAAGGCGGACATTAAAGCTGCCTTTAGGCTGCTGCCAATTGCCCCATTTTCTTTCAATTCGTTAGGTTTTTGTTTCGAAGACATGTATTTTTTCGATATGTGTCTACCAATGGGGTGTTCACTATCATGCGCCTATTTTGAGTCGTTTGCGTCCTTTTTGCAATGGGTTGTATCCTTTGAGTCAGGTTTGGACTACATAGTCCATTACCTGGACGATTTTCTATTCGTCGGGCCGGCTGGTTCCCCGTCATGTTTACAGCTGTTGCAGCTTTTTTCAAAAATATCGGCCTATTTTGGTATCCCCCTGGCAGTGGAGAAGACTATCCTCCCGTCGGTGTCCCTCAAATTCTTGGGTATCACAATTGACACCCTTGCCATGGAGTTTCGGTTGCCGGAAAACAAAATCGATCGTTTGAAATTGGTCATATTGGGTATGTTTCGGAAGAAGAAGGTGTTATTGAAGGAGCTCCAATCCTTGTTCGGCCTTTTGGCGTTCGCGTCCAGAATCATGCCGGTTGGCAGAATATTTTCCCGTTGTTTATCATTGGCAACATCAGGGCTCAAGTCCCCGTTTTCGCATGTCCGATTATCCACAGAACTAAAAGATGACTTGTCGGTCTGGTTTAAATTTTTTGATCAGTATAACGGGAGGTCCTTTTTCCAAGAGGATTTTGTTTTGGCTACTGAGTTGGAGCTTCACACCGAGGCAGCGAGCTCTTTGGGTTTTGCGGCCATATGGCAAACACACTGGCTTTGCGGCGCCTGGCCTGCTTCTTGGGTGACCCGTAAACTTACCAAGAATATTGTTTTGCTGGAATTTTTTCCCATTGTGGCAGCTTTTGAACTATGGAGCGTTCACTTCGCGAATAAGCGTATAACGGTGCAGACTGACAATAAAGGGGTGATGTTTGCCATAAACTGTCTCTCTTCCAAGTCCATGTCAGTAGTCAGGTTGATTCGGCATTTTGTTTTGCTTTGTTTAAAGCATAATATTTGGGTTAAGGCTCAGCATATTCCCGGTAAGTCTAACATGATTGCGGATGCTTTATCCCGTTTTTAGATGTCACGATTCCGGCAATTGTTCCCGCAAGCGGATCCCGAGGGATGTGTATGTCCAGCTCATCTGTGGGACCTGATATAGCAAGCATTTCTGCAGTAATCCAGAACTCCGTATCCCCGCATACTTGGTCTGACTATTCGGCCGCTTGGAATCGGTGGTTAGTTTTCTGTAGGTCGCTGGATTTTGATTGCTACCAACACTCGGAGGGAGTAGTGCTATCCTTTTTGTGTACTTTGATGCATGATAATCTCTCACACGGGCACATATCTAAGATTTTGGCTGGTGTATCCTTCTTTTTTAAGTTACATAACCTACCCTCGTTGAACATGTTCTTTTTGGTCAAGCAAGCCCTGAAGGGTTATAGGAAAAGCACGTTAGTACAGGATAAGCGTAGGCCGGTTTCAATTGAACTGCTCAAAAGAATTTGCGTATCCACGAATTACGCTTGTCTTGATCAATTCGAGGCTGGTCTGTTTACAGCAGCTTTCTGTGTAGCCTTTTTTGCAGCACTAAGAGTATCTGAGTTGGTACCAGCAAATAAATCTGGAACTTCGGGTCTGTTGTTCCAGGATGTCGTTGTCTCCAATGAGGGAATCAGTTTGTTTACACGTCATTCAAAGACGGATCAGCTGGGAAAAGGGTGCTGTATACAACTCTATCCTTGTGGGGATCAAATTATATGCCCGGTGTTGGTTTTACAAAGATACTTGGCCATCAGGCCCCCTTGCACAGGTAATTTTTTCTGCCACAATGACGGCTCACCACTGACCAAATATCAGTTTAGTTCAGTTTTTAAGAAGTGTTTACGGGCTATTGGAATGTCGGATGCTTTCTTCTCAACCCATTCTTTCCGCATCGGTGCTGCCACGGAGGCGGCGAGGTTGGGGCTCGATGAGGCAATCATCCGCAGGTTGGGGAGATGGGAATCTGGTAGATTCAAATTGTATGTCCGGCCTAACCTTCTTCCTTGATTTTCAGGTTTTCACAACACCATATGGATTTTAGGGCACTCGTTTGTTTTCTGGGCACGTAGGAGAGCATCTCAGCGTTGCTATACGGAGAACTTAACACTACCAACTGACGCCTTCTCATTATTGTGGAAAGGTATTCGGGGTTTGCGCTGGTGTCAAGTGTCTTTCCAACTAGCCCAGCTCAGCGCACAATGGCCCCCTCCCTCAGTAATCATTATACATGCAGGTGGTAATGACATCGGAAAAATTAAATCCATTGAGTTACTGTTTAATATATCAAAGGTTTAAGCTTGCTTTCCCATCTTGTAAATTAGTTTTTTCCGCAATAATTCCCCGGCTTTCCTGGTCCACTTCTCCCCAGCTTAAACCACTTGAGAAGGTAAGAAGGCGGGTGAACAGATCTATGGGAAAATTTATGCCATCCGTTGAAGGTTTTTCCTACCGCCATGCTGATTTGGAAGGGGGTATCCCGGGGGTTTTATCGACCAGATCTTATCCATCTATCTGAAGTGGGAGTGGATCTATTTAATTTGGGATTGCAAACCTGTGTAGAAATGGCCGTGGCTGTTGGATAGGCCAATCCTGTTTGCAACAGGTCTGGCCGGTGGGGGACTTTACAGTTTGTTCAAGTTTAGCTGCTCGAGTCTAAGACTGAGCAGGGAATTTTTGGATTATTAAAGGTTTATTATTCAATACGATAATTTGATTAAATAAAGATGGTTATGAGATATATTAATTTGTTTAAACCAATAAAAGTGCCACGGCCATTAAAATGCCAAGAAGTTGTTGGGTCTTTTGTTCACTGGGAGTGTTGGGTTTTGAAGGGGTGGGTGGTGTGGCCTGCGGTCCCATGGCATAAAAGGGCACAATTAATTTGGGCCCATGCACATGGGTCCTGCGGCCAACCCACCCCCCCTTTCATGCTTAGCCTTCTACTGACAAAATATGTGGTCATTTAAATTAAAACACCTGTATGTCATTTAAAACACCTGTGCATGTTCCTTGCCTTTTAAGTATATTTCAGGTACCTGGAAAGGTGGGCTCTGACTGGTCCAGGTGGAGCAGGTGACCGGCTGGAAGGTTCTGGATCTGGATGGACCCTATATAGGGCTGCAGCTGCGTTCATTCAGGGCTGTTGGCTGGGTACTGGACTTTGCTCCCCACCCCCCCGCCCTGTCGTTGGCACAATTATGTGGTTTGTCACCCCCGAATCGGGGGGGGACTTTACAGTTTGTTCAAGTTTAGCTGCTCGAGTCCTAAGACTGAGCAGGGAATTTTTGGATTATTAAAGGTTTATTATTCAATACGATAATTTGATTAAATAAAGATGGTTATGAGATATATTAATTTGTTTAAACCAATAAAGGTGCCACGGCCATTAAAATGCCAAGAAGTTGTTGGGTCTTTTGTTCACTGGGAGTGTTGGGTTTTAAAGGGGTGGGTGGTGTGGCCTGCGGTCCCATGTTCACTTAGTTCAGGTCAAGCTATGCTGACTTTTATCATGTGCAAGTAAAAATATTTTTTTTTTTTATATGTTTCTTTCGTGTAATTGGGTATTCTTTGCAAAAGGAATTTTCACTGCATTTGCTAAGCTAAAGGAAGTTCCCTTGCAAGGTGAAAATTCTCTTGCAAAGTGAACAGCTTATTTGCCCTTTGTAAATCGACCCCATTGGTGTTTTAAATGGCCAAAAAATAGCACTGTGAAAGATCTAGTTTATATTATCTACATGTATGTTGTATTCAGCTGTCAATGAACTATTTCAGGATGAATGCTATTTCATATTTACAGAAAGATATTCCAATGCAAAATATCAAAATTTGAACAGCTACTGAAAAGGTAAAATTAACCATTGCTAAATAAAAAATTTAAGTTAGTATCTTGGCGGCAGTCATACTGATTCGCCGACTTCAAGATTTTCCGATTTAATGACTTATAGGTTGGACTTTATGGACTTGTGTCTTTTTTCAACCTCGCCTACTATGTAACTATGTAACTTGGAGCAAGTAAGTAGCCACCAAAGTCAGCACTTGATCTGCTGTACATACTTAGTTCCTTTTAGTAACTTAGGAAGTATTTAAAACAATTGGATTAGCATGAAAGCCAGACACCTAGCCTGGTTAATAGTGATCTACACATATCTCGCAGCCCATTATTAAGTCTTACTTAAAAAACAAACAAAAAACATCATAATTACCCTTTGCCCCATCAGCAGGATAGTGATGGTGTATGTCTCCAGCTTGGTACATGTAGCAAGGACAATTATTCTTTATTCCCAACCCCGGTAAATGCGTGCCACTTTAGAGGTCTAAACTGCTGCTGCATGCAAGTGTAAATGCTCATTTAGGTCTAGAGGGTGCCGCAAAACAGCGTTTTAAATCTACCCAATCCGCCTTTCCCCTGGCAGTCAGCGCTCTCCTTTACTCCCTTAGGACTGTCCCTTGACATCCTCTCAGTCAATGCAGGGTGATGGACAGTTGGAGCATTGAAGGAAGAGTCTGCAGGACCAGTCTTACAGATGTGGAGGGAGCGTGCTGGAAAACTATCCCTAAACCAGCATTTAACCCTTGCAGTGCAGTGGCAGCCTAATTGAATGGGAAGATTACTCATTGGAGTTCAGCTGTAAGCTATACGTTTTACAATTACTGTATTTATTGGCGTATAACACTCACTTTTTTACCCTGAAAATAGAGGGTAAACTGTGCCTGCGTGTTATACGCAGGGGGCTGTGGAACGTTTTTTCCCTGAAACGTCCCTCTAAAAGTTAGGGTGCGTATTATACGCCAATAAATACGGTATATTAAAGTGAATCTTAAGCAAAATCGTTTGTTTAGGTTATTTTTTGCTGCCTGTGTACCACTGGGAAAATTTCCTTAGGGGCAAAAGGCAACATGAAATGAGAGGAAATCATTGTAAATGGTATAGAAATGCCCCATACACACAATCCAAAAATTGGACGACAGATCGTTTGACTTTTTTTTGCTTGGTAGTCGCAGGTAGAAATTGAATAGGTTACTAAAGTTACGAAAATTCTCGTATGACACAATACAAATTCAGGAGTGTCATGTGTTGTAGTGTATTTGTTGTATTTTCGGACGACAACTGTACTGATTAAATGAAAATCTTACAATCTGGTATTGTATGAGAACATTTTTCTTGCTTGTCTGATTGGATAATAATCGGATAATCGGACGAACTGTCATGAACAAAAGCTGTGTACTAACAATCAGATAATCGTATGATCGCTTTGAAAACTGTATTTTTAGTCCGATTTTCAGATTTTCGGATCATGTGTACAGGCCGCTAGAGAGCTGTCATAGAAAAAGGTGTCTTCAATGGAGGATTTTCCTTCACCTCTTCCTCTAGTGAAAACTCAAAATGTTTTAATTTTCTCTCATTTTCTATCGCTGTGACAAGGGTCAGCAGGAAAAATAAATAAAAGAGTGACTCTCCCTAGTAGGGACACAAACAGCAACATAAAATTAACAAAGGTGGGCATTTTCTTGAAACCACAGAGTGTAAAGCACTGCATAGAAACCAATCATCGGAGTGCTCTAGTTCTAGTAAGAGCTGGTTCACACAGGGGCGAATTGGGATCCGACTTGAAGTCGCCCCAAGTCGCGCTGTTGAGAAAAGCAATTAAAGTGAATGGAGCCGTCTTAATGTACAAAAGGTTCCTGTACTACTTCAATCCGACTTGTACCCATTGATTTCAATGGAAGTCACCTCAGAAGTTGGATTACTGTCTTAACTGAAGCAACAATACAGGAAGAGAATATACATTTCTCAGGCAAACCTCTCCCTCTCTCCCACAGAGCTGATTCTTGTTTGATTGGAAACTGGAAAGCCTCCTGTCCTGGAGGCGACTTGAAGTCGCCTTGTAAGTCGCCCCATGTCGCGCTGTGGTCAAGTCATTTTCAGGTCGCCTCGCAAGGTCACGGCCAGAGTCGTGTTGCCCCTGTGTGAACCGGCTCTCAATCTCCCCCAAAGTGTCTAATCCTTCCCTCCTCTATCCAAAAGTAAAAAAAATGCCTTTACAGTGTATACACATTAAAATAAATAATATGTATAGCAATACAGCTCCTAGTACTATATAAAATACATACCAGCAATAGGCTGCTTAGAAGATCGATCCCCTCAGAATCAAGTCTGAAACAGACATAAAGTTCTACTGTTATTGTCATAAGAACAAAGACACAACAGGTTTAATTTACTAAAGGCAAATAGACTGTGCACTCTGAAAATGCAGTTTCACTCTGCAAGTGCAATTGCTCAAGAGCTTGGTAAACAAGGGGAAGCACTGCTCACTTCCATCATCCAATCATGTGCAAGCAAAAATGCATTTTTTGTTTCCCTTATTTGTGATTGGGTTTTCTTTTCAAAGTGAAGCATTGCTTTATTTACTAAGCTCTGGAGCAAGTGCACTTGCAGAGTACACAGTCTAATTTGCCTTTTGTAAATCAACCCCAGTGACTGCTGTTGTCAAAATTCACAGCAAGTAAAAATAATAAAATGCAAGAGAACCAAAATATCACAGTATACAAACAAGTAAACGTCTTGATTTATAAGGGTTAGTTCAACTTTACAGAATAACTATAACTTTATGATCTAGCACTGAATTGCAAACCTAAATGTTGTCCTTGGAGCAAAGCACAGATATCCAAAGTAAAGGCAAGCTTTTGTTTCTACTACATACTACTCAAAATTGGTGAACCAATAGTGCTAGTCAAAACTTGTAAAATTAATAAACGTGTTATTTTTTTGTGAATGTGAATTTTGATGCGAATGTAAAGCTCTGGGAAAATTGGCGGCGATATACAAGTACCTGAAATAAATAAATAAATACATTTGTTGTTTTATTATTTCTTATGATGATACTGTTGATAAACTGTTCTGTTGAACATTCCTGTACAGATGACTTCAGAGGGTTAAACTACATTCATGGAAAGAAAATGACCGATATATGATAAGAAGTTTTAAGAACAAACATATACAACACTGATTAATGTGGAAAATGTTCAATAGGAAAAAATATGGCTATATTTTCTTCTGTAATTAACTTATTTGTTTATCATACTGACGGATAGCGGCGTGACACAACTATTTGGTACAATGGAGCGATAAGCATTGTGGAGAACTTTATTTTCAAAGTTTACAACAGAAGTACTGAAATCTCAGCTTCTTTTCTATTACTTTCTGGCCCCGTACACACGTCCGAGGAACTCGACGTGCCGAACACATCGAGTTCCTCGGCGAGTTCAGTGTGGAAGCCGCCGAGGAGCTCAGCGGGACGACTTTCCTCATTGAACAACGAGGAAAAAGAGAACATGTTCTCTTTTCGGCCCGACGAGTTCCTCGTCGGCTTCCTCGCTGAAAAGTGTACACACGACCGAGTTTCTCGGCAGAATCCGGCTCCGACCGAGTTTCTGGCTGAATTCTGCCGAGAAACTCGGTCGTGTGTACGGGGCCTCTATTGCAGCAGAATCTTGTCAGACTTCAAACTCTCCAAGCAGCAGTAGCTTGTTAGTTATAAAGGCTCATTCACTTGTGCAGCTATACTGCTGCCTTCTGTAAAGCAATCTCTTGTGGATCGCTTTTCAGAGAGGGTTTGACAGGTGGTGAGGCAGTGATATCTCACCACCTGCTTTAATCCTCAAAATGCCAAACCAATGCATTGCATATGGGTTGCAGGGAATTTGCGGAGTGGCTCCATTCACTTGAATGGGTTGACTTTGGCAACGGTACTGCCCATCGAATGTGACATGCTGTTTAACTTTAGAAGTTGGCATACTTTACCTGGCTTCTTCCGAATTCTGTTTTTTTTCCTTGATTGACCCTACTTCCAATGCTAACTATACACACGTGTTTTTGGGGTAGTTTAGTTCTCTGCTCAACCAGTATGGACATAGGGGGGTAGATTCTGATAGATTAGCGGATCTTTAGATCCACGTAATCTATCTGATTTACGATCCGCCGGCGCAAGTTTTTGAGGCTAGTGCTGTATTCAGAAAGCACTTACCTCAAAACTTGCGGCGGCGTATCTTAAATCCCCCAGCGGAATTCAAATTCCGCGGCTAGGGGGAGTGTACTATTTAAATCAGGCGCGTCCCCTCGCCGATCGAACTGCGCATGCGCCGCCGGCAAAATTTCCCAGCGTGCATTGCTCCAAATGACATCGCTAGGACGTCATTGGTTTCGGCGTGAGCGTAACTTGCGTCCGGCCGTATTCTGAATCGACTTACGCAAACGACGTAAAAATTCAAAACTCGGCGCGGGAACGACGGCCATACTTAACATAGGATACCCCTCACATAGCAGGGGTAACTATACGCTGGAAAAAGCCGAACGCAAGCGACGTAAAAAAAAAAAACGACGGGCGGGCGTTTGTTTCTGAATCGGCGGAACTCCTCATTTGCATATTCGTCGCGTACAAAAAACGCCACCTAGCGGCCAGCGGGAGATTGCAGCCTAAGATCCGACGGTGTAAGTCACTTACACCTGGCGGATCTTAGGGAGATCTATGCGGAACCTGATTCTATGAATCAGTCGCACAGATCCAACCGTCGGAACTCAGAGATACGACGGCGTATCAGGAGATACGCCGTCGTATCTCTATCTGAATCCGGGCCAGGGTACTGAATATTTGCAGCCTATCCTCCACTAATCTTGATAACAAAAATCTGCCCACCTGCAGACCTTTTCATTAGAGCCTATTGAAAAGAGGTCACGTAATACAGTGCAGCTTTGGTAGGTAAGAACTAGACTGCGGTGCTGACAATCATAGTATAGAATATGACACCAGGACCATTTCTCCCTCTGATCCAAGGCAAGTATAAGAAAAGCTGAATTAAATTACCTCTACAGGCACTGTTGGGACACCCAGTGGAGGGGACATCAAAACATATGAGGAGACTAATAGCCTTCTTATTCGTAGCAGCGAGAATATCTATAGCCGAATCTTGAAAGTCCCCTACGATCCCTTTTCACCTGCTGAAATTTAAACTATCATGGATAATGGTAAATGAACGCCTTTCGGCAATTTTGAACAATAAAGTTGCTTTTTTTGACAAAATATGGGACCCCTGGATCAACTAACTTTCAGATGCATAATGAGATGGAATTGTCTCTAGAGTGTTCTTCTCTGGGGCTAGAGTGCACCCCCTTCACTACCCTCTACTCATCTTTCTGTCATCTCTTTTCTTTCTCTCCTCTAGACATGTGCAATTCGTTTTGTTTATAATTCGTTTTTTTTCCGAAAAATTCGTATTTCCGAATTTTTTATTTTCGAATTTTCGGACTTCCGAAAATTCGAATTTACGAATTTTTGAATTTACGAATTTTCGTATTTCTGAAAATTCGTATTTCCGAATTTCCGAATTTTCGTATTTCCGAAAATTCGTATTTCTGAATTTTCGTATTCCCGATTTTTTTAATTTACGAATTTTAGATTTTAGAAATTCCGAATTTTTCAATTTTTAAATTTTCAAATTTTTCAATTTTCAAATTTTTCAATTTTCAAATTTTTCAAATTTCTGATTTTCAAATGTTTCGAATTTTCGTATTTCAGAATATTTTCGTATTTTGAAATTTCGAAAATTGAAAAATTCGAAAATCGAAATTTCGAAAATTGAAAAATTCGAAAATCGAAATTTCGAAAATTTAAAAATTTGAAAGTCGAAAATTTAAAAATTTGAAAACTGAAAAATTCGAAATACGAAATTTCGAAAATACGAAATTTCGAAAATACGACATTTCGAAAATTTAAAAATTCAACATTTTGAAAATTCGAAAATTTAAAAATTCAAAATTTCAAAAATTTTAAAATTCAAAATTTCGAAAATTGAAAAATTCAAAATTTCGAAAATTTAAAAATTCGTAAATTTCCGAAAATCCTAAAATCCGAAAAGCCTCCCAGGGGCACGATGGGACGTGTAGCATACGACTCCCAGGGGCACGATGGGGCGTGTAGCATAAGACTCCCAGAGGCATGCTGGGGCGTGTAGCATAATGTCTACTCTCCTCCCTCAATCAGAATTTGCCTTTTTTTTTTTTTTTTTTGATAGAAAATAATATTTATTCTGTAATACAAAATCAAGTGGAAGTGACAGTGCTGGCTTATATTTATTGTCTTTACCATGGCCTTGTACCACGCATTTCCTGTTTCCGTCTGACCCACTGTGCATTTGTTACCGTGCCCAGGACTGTCCAAGATGGTTGCTCCAACTGAGTTCTGGAACCATCATGAACACTAGTATTGTTATGGTCCTCTGCTTTTTCAAGGCTCTTTTTTTCTTCTGGAGGCTCTTGCTTGGAATGGGATGTAGCCTGTTGTTGAGGCTTCTGTTTAACAAATTTGCCTTTTGATGGGCCCAAAGACCAATTACGGTCCCTGGGACTATGTGGGAGTTAAGTTAGTAGGTTACTTCAAGTAGCTGTAGCAGAGGGGGATAGGGGTTAACCCCTCACTGCTCCCCATGCTACACATTGGAATATGCCTGTGCAATACTTAGAGCGAGAAGAGGGGCTCTAGAAATTTGCACTATATATAAATCCCCCCCAAGCATTGTATACTTTCAGTGAGATGAGTGGGGTAGACACAGAACATTTTGAAACCTTGTCACTTAAGGTTATTCCTACATTTCATAAGTTCTACAGTGTATATTTACGGATTCTGACTTTTTCATATAAAACTAATATATGGATGATGAAACATCACATCAATTTATGCTCTTCTGTGCTGTAATCAAATCATCACCTTCTATTATTGTATAATTACTTTCTATTACAATGGCAAATGCAGACTTTGTACTTGTTTAAAAAAATTCTGAAAAAAAAAAAGTTGAGTTAGACCCCTTTCACACTGAGGAGTTTTTCAGGCGGTACAGCGCTAAAAATAGCGCTGCTATACCGCCTGAAAAACTCCTGCCCAGCAACCTCAATGTGAAAGCCGAATGGCTTTCACACTGAGGCGATGCGCTGGCAGGAGAGAAAAAAATCTCCTGCTAGCAGCATCTTTGGAGCGGCGAGAGGATCGGTATGGAGCGGTAGAAGGTATGTATACCGCTCCTTCCCATTTAAAACAATGGGAAACCTGCAGAGGCGCATTGCGGGCGCTTTTAACCCTTTATCGGCCGCTAGCGGGGGTTAATACTGCACCGCTATCGGCCGAATCCGATGGTATAGCGCCGCTATTTTTAACGGCGCTATACCGCCACCGCGGCTCTTGCCCCAGTGTGAAAGGAGCCTTAGACTTAACAGTAACTCCCTTACTCTTCCAGAACAGCCTATGAGACCTAGGGCTCCACCTACCAGGACAGGAAACACGTTAACCCCCACCGGATAAAAGGGCGGTCCTCCAGGCCCCATGTCAGTATTATAGAGAACCATAGCCCTACTTGCAAAACATATGCTTAATACACATAATTCAAGGCATAACCGGGTGGGAATCTGGCTGTTCTGGAAGACTCCAAGGCGATAATGTTTAACGAAGGTCGAAAAACTGGACCAGGTGGCAGCTTTGCATATTTGTTTCGGTGAGGCTCCAGCTCTTTCAGCCCAAGATGCGTACAAAGCTCTTGTTGAATGTACGTTGACAAAAGGTGGAGAAATCTTCATAACCCTATAGGATTGAGCAATAGCCTGCTTTATCCATCTGGCTAAGGTAGCCCTCTCCTTTGTGTGTTCCCAAGAAGGGATTAAACAAGGCATATGTCTTCCTAAAGGTTTTGGTAACTTCTAAGGCCTTGTACACACGGGCAAACATGTACGATGAAAACGGTCCGCCGGACCGTTTTCAGCGTACATGTCTGCCCGGGGATTTCTGTATGATGGCTGTACTCACCATCATACAGAAATCCGCGCGTACTCGATACGCGGCGACGAGGCCGTGCCGTCGCCGCGACGATGACGCGGCGACGAGCGCGGCCCTGCCAGTTCAATGCTTCCACGCATGCGTCAAAGTCATTCGACGCATGCGAGGGATGACGGGCGCTCGGACATGTACGGTAGGTCTGTACAGACGACCGAACATGTCCGAGCGGACAGGATTCCAGCGGGCTGTTTCTAAACAAGTTTGGAAATATTTGCCCGCTGGAAAAAGGCCCGGCGGGCAAATGTACGCTGGAATCCTGTCCGCTCGGGCCTACACACGACCGAACATGTCTGCTGAAACTGGTCCGCGGACCAGTTTCAGCAGACATGTTCGGTCGTGTACGGGGCCTAAGAAGAAGAGAAGAATTCTCCTGACGTCTAGGAAACTAAAAAAAAATTCACGCCCTTCGGCATACTGCAAAAGGTTGGTAGCACAATATCCTGGGATCTGTGGAAGGTAGTGGATACCTTAGGCAAAAACCACGGATCCGTTTTCAACACAACCTGATCATCAAAGATTATGAGGAAAGGCTCCCTGACTGAAAGGGCCTGCAATTCACTGACCCTACGAGCTGAGGTAATTGCCACTAGAAAAATTGTCTTTAGAGTAAGTAATTTAACTGAAGCATCCTTCAGGGGCTCAAGTGGAAACTCTACCAGAGCCTGTAGAACTAAAGACAGGTCCCAGGTAGGACATGTTCCAACCACCACCGGCTTAGATCTAGCGATTGATTTAAAGATTCTAGCTATAACAGGATTTTCCAAGAGAGAATACTGGAGGAAAATACTATTAGCCGACACCTGTACTTTTAACATACTAACGGATAGACCCTTGTCGACACCCTCCTTAAAAAATTCCAAAATTGACTGAATGTCGTGAGCCAATCTTTGATTTTCACGTAACCAAGAGTTACATTTCTTCCAAACGTTGGAGTATATAGCTCTTGTAACCGGCTTCCTGCAGTTAACCGGGATTTGACCACTTTGTCTGAAAATCCCTGGGAGCTTAATATCTTCTCTTCAGATATCAAGCCAACAATCCTCATACACGCGCTAAACACGCTAGACAAAACACACCCTTCATAGTACTATGCACAAGAACAGAACTGCAGAGACACCTAATTTCAGACATGTATTCTCTTCTGTTCTCGGACCACAGTCCCAATTCCAACATAGCGAGTCAAAGATGGGAAAGGGATCTTTCTATAATCCTTTAAGAAGAGGAATGGGAAAATATCTATTCTTACATCCATAAGGGTTTGACCAATGTATCTGCACAAGAAAACAGATTTAAGATTTTCTCCAGATGGTACAAAACACCTCTTAGGCCCCGTACACACGAGAGGATCTATCCGCTGGAATTTATCCGCGGACCGGTTTCAGCGGATCGATCCGCAGGTGTGTACGATCCAGCGGATATTTATCCGCGGATATTTTTCCGGGCGATGGATTTCCAGCGGATCAAAATTTCTTAGCATGCTAAGAAATCTATCCGCTGGAATCCAGTCCAGCGGATTGATCCGCCACCGCGGAGGGAATTCCGCGGGGATTTTGATCTGATGGTTAGTACAACTAACTAACTAACTCCGGACCGTTTCCGCGGATAAATCCTCTCGTGTGTACTAGGCATTACACTACATACAATCTCCCCCACCGTGCCCTCAACTGCTGGAGGTGCGCAGACAAAAGATGGTTCACTCCTACATATATGGTGGTCCTGCCCCGAATTCGGCCCTTTTGGACAGAAGTCCATTATCTCACTACTCTAATAACCACATATCCAATAGACTTTTCCCCAGCCCAAATGCTTCTGCATCACTCATCCATTCCTAAACAGCAATACCACAGATCCCTATCTCTACACCTGAAGCCTCGTACACACGGCCGAGGAACTCGACGTGCCAAACACATCGAGTTCCTCGGCCAGTTCAGCACTGAAGCCGCCGAGGAGCTCGGCGGGGCGAGAGCTCCCATAGAACAACGAGGAAATAGAGAACATGTTCTCTATTTCCTCGCCGAGCTCCTTGTCGGCTTCCTCGGCCGAAAGTGTACACACGGCCGGGTTTCTCGGCAGAATTCAGCCAGAAACTCGGTCGGAAGCTGAATTCTGCCGAGGAAACTGGTCGTGTGTACGGGGCCTAATAAACACAGCAAAAATGTGTATTCCAGCACAATGGAAAGCAACAAACCCCCCAACCATCATGGATTGGTTTAAAGGCATTAACAAAGTTGCAGACATGGAAGAATTGGTTCATCAAGCCAGAGACACACCTACCAAACCTGGACATGTTGGCGCCACTTCCAGACATCTACTGAATAGTCTCAATTAAAAATTGGTTGAAACATATTGTCAGGTCGGAGGAGGAAGGATTCGCCCTTGCATATCCCTTTCCATCCATATCCCTGGATATCCCCCCCCCCAACCCATTTACCCACCATAGTTGATAAGGACACACATAACCGTCCACGGGCGACAAATTTATGCCCCTCTCCTTACACATCCATCTCTCCCACGATCCCTAGTAGATAGCCCCATCCACCCCTAGTCAGAGATCCCCCTGTGTCCCCCCATATTCCCACTATCTACACCAGATCTTCCCTATAGCTGTGACAGATTATCCTAAACACAGAAAAGGCCTAATTGAACCACCTTACTACCGTAGGGATTGCTAGTGGTCCAGAGACCACAACCCTAGAAACCATCACCTAGAGATACACTTTGGCCAATAATCGTGGAAGATGCAACAAAACGAAGATTTATTAAGCGCTATCACACATAAATACCTTGAACATCCTACAAAAAACATACACTCTCACAGACACTATAACCGACAAGCTCCCAAATACAT
The DNA here is from genome assembly GCF_905171775.1 of Rana temporaria. Classification (NCBI taxonomy): domain Eukaryota; kingdom Metazoa; phylum Chordata; class Amphibia; order Anura; family Ranidae; genus Rana; species Rana temporaria. The sequence goes on from NC_053490.1 coordinate 342,937,701, forward strand.
ACATTAGAATCACTTCACCCGCATCATGCAGGTAACGGTTTTATTATACTTCTATTTATCCACATGTATTGTTTAAACATTGTTTTTGACAAACCTTGATTACATATATGTTATACATGCGACAATGAATACTGTCATCTATCTTCTCGACAATGCATTTGAAATGGTATAACTTATGACTCTGTATACCCATATATTTCATATTCTGTATACAATAAAAACGTATTGGGAAAAAAAAATTATGAAATATACACATTCTTCATTCTTTTATTACATTAACTGCTATATTTAGAGAAAAGCACATAGCTAAAGAATGCCCTTTAAGAAATAAATATGAAAATATATTGATCATTTTGAAATACAGTGGAACCTTGGATTACAAGCATAATCGGCTGATCTCGGAAACCCTCGGAAAGGTTCGAAAACACTTGGGAACGGAGTATTTCTGAGTAATTCCAAACGGCTCCGAACCATTCAGAGTGTCACCGGGGCCGTCGCGCCTCTGGCCAAATGCAGTACTGCACACCCCATTAGCTTGAATTTTGCTTGTTTTGCAAGACGACACTCGCAAACCGAGTCAGGATTTTAAAAAAAAAGTGTCTCGGCTTTCAAAACACTCCTTACCCGCGCTACTCGTAAACCAAGGTTCCACTGTACTTCAATTGATACTAAACACACAGGGGTAGATTCACAGAGGAGATACGACGGGGTATCTCCAGATACGCCGTCGTATCTCTGAGTCTGGCCGGTCGTATCTATGCGCCTGATTCATAGAATCAGTTACGCATAGATTTCTATTAGATCCGACCGGCCTAAGTCTCTTACGCCGTCGGATCTTAACTGCATATTTACGCTGGCCGCTAGGGGTGTGTACGCTGATTTACGACTAGAATATGTAAATCAGCTAGATACGCGAATTCACGAACGTCCGTCCGTCCGACGCAGTACATTTACGCCGTTTACGTTAGGCTTTTCCCGGCGTAAAGTTACCCCTCCTATATGAGGCGTATATGCGGCGCACCAATGTTAAGTATGGCCGTCGTTCCCGCAATGAAATTTGAAAAATTTACGCCGTTTGCGTAAGTCATCCGTGAATGGGGCTGGACGTCATTTACGTTCACGTCGAAACCAATGACGTCCTTGTGGCGTACTTTGGAGCAATGCACACTGGGAAATTCCATTGACGGCGCATGCGCTGTTCGTGTAAAACGTCAATCACCTCGGGTCAGGGTTAATTTACATAACACACGCCCACCTCTTCACAATTTGAATTAGGCGGGCTTACGCCGGCCTATTTACGCTACGCCACCGCAACTTTCTTTTAAGAATACGGCACTTGCCTGTAAAAATTGCGGAGGCGTAACGTAAATAGGATATGTTACGCCCGCACAAAGAAACGCCATTGTACGTGAATCTACCCCACACTGTTTAATATACATTATATCTTCTCTTTCTGTATATGGATGATGGCACTGTAACTATTTTAATAATAAAAAAAATCTAAGTACCCTTGTTCCTAATTGATATACAGCTGTCATGACCCAGCTCTTTCCCAGCCTGTCTGTAAGAAAACAGTATCAGGAGGAGCTTCTAGTAATCTGCTACTGGTCACGTGTAATAAAAAACAGCTTTTGGAATACAGAGTAAATAATTAATGTCGATAAACCTTTTTAAATTGTCATACAAATAAATAGCGCCTTGGAAAAGTATTCATACCTCTTGAAATTTTGCAAAATTTCTCATGTTACAACCAAAAACGTAGATTGCATTTTATTGGGATTTTATGTAATAGACCAACACAAAGTTGTATATAATTGTGAAGTGGAAGGAAAATGATAAATGGTTTTCAAAATGTTTTACAAATAAATATCTGAAAAGTGTGGTGTGGATTTGTATTGAGCCCTGTTTACTCTGACACCCCTAACTAAAATCTAGTGGAACCAATTGTCTTCAGAAGTCACCTAATTAGTAAATAGTCCATCTGTGTGTAATTTTATCTCAGTATAAATAAAGCTGTTCTGTGAAGCCCGCAGAGGTCTGTTGGAGAACCTTAGTTAACCCCTTAACGCCCGCCGCACGACTATTTACGTCTGCAAAATGGCACGGACAGGCAGATGGGCGTATATATACGTCCTTGCCTTCTAGCGGGTGGGGGGTCCGATCGAGGCCCCCTCCGCTGCGTGCGGCGGGCGGATTCCCTCGGGGAGCGATCCGGGACGACGGCGCGGCTATTCGTTTATAGCCGCTCCGTCGCGATCGCTCCCCGGAGCTGAAGAACGGGGAGAGCCGTATGTAAACACGGCTTCCCCGTGCTTCACTGTGGCGGCGTATCGATCGAGTGATCCTTTTTATAAAGGAGACTCGATCGATGACGTCAGTCCTACAGCCACACCCCCCTACAGTTGTAAACACACACTAGGTGAACACTAACTACTACAGCGCCCCCTGTGGTTAACTTCCAAACTGCAACTGTCATTTTCACAATAAACAATGCAATTTAAATGTCCAATAGTCCCAAAAATGTGTAAAAATTGTCCGAAGTGTCCGCCATAATGTCGCAGTCACGAAAAAAACACTGATCGCCGCCAATAGTAGTAAAAAAAATGTAACTGATATTTCAAAAGTCTGTATTACTGTATAGGAACAAGTCAGCTAATAAATTCTAATTACATTGTTGATTAATTTGCTGCCTTGCTCACATGATTACATTTTATGACAAAGTCTTAAATACAAGTAGATTATTTTTCGGGTGAACATGTGTGGTCATCAACAATAATATACACCGATAAAGACTCCTAAATAACCCGTGATCATAGCAATCAGAAAAGTTGATGTGGCAGGCAAATTAATATGTCTGATAATAAATATGTACAGCTATTGCTTCTGCATCTTAATTTAATCCAGTGCTGTTTACATAATCCATGAAATGCACATACCTCTTCCGCTTGTACAGAATTCCCCCAGATCTTTAGGCTAGGTGAGATTGGCTAATAGGCTCAAAAAAAGCCACAAAATCTGTATCAAAATATCTCTAAGAAGAAAATAATTATATTTATAAGTGTCATTTACCTTGGTATTTGGCTTTTCAAGGGTTGTGCTCTGTACTGTGTGAACCCATATGCTTTGAACTCGTTGTTAGAAATAATTCCAGGCCACGTCTCCTCTGTGGGTGTTCCTAATAAGAAGAAGATGTGGGTTATTTATGGAAAAAGTTGGATGAAAGATGTTTGTTTTATTTCAAAGTAGGTTATTGAAAAAACCTATGTTGTGCATACAGTATATAGAAACACAGATTCTAAAAGCGGGAGTTCACCCTAAAAAAATTTTTTAAGATAAGATTCATGCTCATTTTGTCTAGGGGAATCGGGTAGTTTTTTTAAAAACGAAGCAATACTTACCGTTTTAGAGAGCGATCTTCACCGCCACTTCCGGGTATGGTCTTCGGGACTGGGAGTTCCTTCTTGAGTGACAGTCTTTCGACAGTCGCATCTATCGCGTCACGAGTAGCCGAAAGAAGCCGAACGTTGGTGCGGCTCTATACGGCGTCTGCGCACCGACGTTCGGCTACTTTCGGAAAATCGTGACGCGATAGATGCGACCGTCGGAAGCCTGTCAATCAAGAAGGAACGCCCAGTCCCGCAGCCCATACCCGGAAGCGGCGGAGATGATGTATCTCTAAAACGGTAAGTACGGCTTCGATTTAAAAAAAACTACCCGATTCCCCTTGACAAAACGAGCATGAATCTAATCTTAAAAATTGTCATTTCCGGGTGAACCTCCACATTAAGAGAAGACTATTATGATATTATGAATATTTTAATCTACAGCTAACCATAGGCTGGTGACACATGAGTGAATAACCAAAATTCATTCTACTTCTGCAGTCTTTTTAATAGGGTTCACATTTGAGAGTATTTTGAAATTCAGAATTTTTGGTGTATCCCCCAACATGTGGATATAAGAGCTTGTGCCCTTTTGAATTGAGCAGGCAGTTAATAGCCTATGGTCTTAGATAGATTTTAGGGGCAATCTGTGTTTTACATGAAACCCAAAGCAGTCTTACATCATAGGTCATTAGCAGAAACAGGCACATAAATCCAACCCCTCCCCCCCCCCCCCCCCCAAATATTAACAAGTATTTCCAGATATAAGACAGCCAGATGTACAATTTTCTATATATGGTAATCTATTATGTACCGCCTGGCCCATCAAGCTTCGAATAGCACATAAAATCCATAATATAATCTACAACATTGTAGAACATAATATAACCCAAAGATGAAAAACTCCCACCATGCCACATCCAAAACGCAAAAGAAAAACCAGAACTCAATATTCCAAAAAATAGCAGACTTTTAAAGCACAACAGAGGGTAGACAAATGTTAAAAATATATATATATATATGTTTTTAATAGAGACACTAAAGGGTAAATTCAAGAACCCTCTAAGGGGAACCACATATTGCAACGAAAAAACACCCAACTCTGAACTGGGCTTGGACTACCCATATATTTACATAGAAACAAAAGGTGAATAGGGTGCTTCCGCATGTCAGACCTCCACTATGCTTAGGGCATCATCCGAGGGAGGTGTAGAGTGGAGCTGGAGTGGCACCTAAGCAGTACTTCAAGTAGTAGAAGCAGACGCTTACACAACAAAAATACAGAGAAGGTGCTTTCAAGTGCAGTACACCAACAGTTTATTGTGACACATGGTTAAAAATGCTTACAGAAAATGGAACGTAAAGCAGATTCATCAGAATAGCAATCCAGGCTGGGCTCCTGTCACTGTTCTCTCCATAATGCTATGCCGACCAGCAGCTGCAGAGGAGGGTTGGAGTGCAAGGTAAGATGGCACTTCCAGGACGACTGTGGAACATACGTGGAATGCATGCACTGGAAGTGGCTTCACTTCCTATGTGTGTGTTCCACTGTAGTTCTGGAAGTGAGGCGGCCATCTTGACCCTGCACTCCAACCCTCCTCTGCAGCTGCTGGTTGGCATAGCATTATGGAGAGTACAAAGACAGCAGCCCAGCCTGGATTGCTATTCTAATGAACCTGCTTTACATTCACTTTTTGTAAGTGTTTTTAAGTATACGACACAAAAAACTGTTGGTATACTGCACTTAGAGGCGCCTTCTCTGTAAGTTTGTCATAAATTTACATATAATCTCTAGGAACCCACACAAAATATTGCTTGAAAGAGGTGCCTAACTGTCGCTCCAAATCCAAGCTGTCAACACGTTTCCCTCTTGATATAGCTTTATCAGGACAAATTGGGTTGTATATTGCACCAAATACAATAAATGCTATGTCTTACATAAATCGATAGTGTAGACCTGTCTGACTTGTTCTTCTTCTCGCTCCTATGTCTGCCCGCAAGACCTATGTTTGCAAACGGTCAATGACGTGATGGTGTTTTATGTAAGCAGCCAGTGCAGTGTTGTGATATGTACAGTACAGACCAAAAGTTTGGACACACCTTTTCATTCAAAGAGTTTTCTTTTTTTTCATGACTATGAAAATTGTAGATTCACACTGAAGGCATCAAAACTAAATATAAAAATAAATAAAATATATTTCATATTCTAGGTTCTTCAAAGTAGCCACCTTTTGCTTTGATTGCTGATTGGCACACTCTTGGCATTCTCTTGATGAGTTTCAAGAGGTAGTCACCTGGCGCAGCACCCCATCACTCTCCTTCTTGGTCAAATAGCCCTTACACAGACTGGAGGTGTGTTTGGGGTCATTGTCCTGTTGAAAAATAAATGATGGTCCAACTAAATGCAAACCGGATGGAATAGCATGCCGCTGCAAGATGCTGTGGTAGCCATGCTGGTTCAGTATGCCTTCAATTTTGAATAAATCCCCAACAGTGTCACCAGCAAAGCACCCCCACACCATCACACCTTCTCCTCCATGCTTCACGGTGGGAACCAGGCATGTAGAGTCCATCCGTTCACCGTTTCTGCGTCGCACAAAGACACGGGGGTTGGAACCAAAGATCTCAAGTTTGGACTCTCAAAGCAGATTTCCACTGGTCTAATGTGCATTCTGTGTGTTCTTTAGCCCAAACAAGTCTCTTCTGCTTGTTGCCTTTCTTTAGCAGTGGTTTCCTAGCAGATATTCTACCATGAAGGCCTGATTCACACAGTCTCCTCTTAACAGTTCTAGAGATGTGTCTGCTGCAAAAGGTGGCTACTTTGAAGAACCTAGAATATGAAATATATTTTCAGTTGTTTCACACTTTTTTGTTATGTATAATTCCACATGTGTTAATTCATAGTTTTGATGCCTTCAGTGTGAATCTACAATTTTCATAGTCATGAAAATAAAGAAAACTCTTTGAATGAGAAGGTGTGTCCAAACTTTTGGTCTGTACTGTATATGTCCTATATAATATATTTATTTGCTCTATTCTGAATAATATTTGTATCATAAATATTATCAAATACATATTGTTTATTGTATTTATTGCGCACCTCTTTCAAGCAATATTTTGTGTATATTCCTAAATATTATATGTAAAAGGCCATTCCAGAGTTGTGTCTTTTTCCACTTAGCATAATATAACCCCTTGATACTAGAGCTTATTGCAGACAATTTTTTCTTATAAAAGGTGAACATAAAAATAATTTTATTATTGCCATGGCTAAAATCAACAATAAATTACTATATACAATAAAATAAAAATAATCAATATCCAAGTGCATTAACAAAAATTCCCTCACAAAATGGAAATATGGAAAAAATGTAAAAACTCATAACAGACAAATGTAAAATCTATAAATATCTGTATTGTTTTGTATGCAGTATGAAGTGTGTGACGAGATCCTTTCTCGCCCAGTTCTGCTCTCCCGACACTCCTCTGCTACCAGTGAGTCAGCTTGCAGATTGCAACGTCTGATGGTCCAGTCATCCAAGGTTCCGGGGTCTGAACTACAGCTATGTGCCGTTCAGACCCATTAAGAACAAACACCAGGCAGGCTGTATGTAAGTTCAAACAGGACTCTTTATTTTCAAGTACACAGCACACTTTTATACAGAATTTTGGAACATCCCACTCCCAACAACCGCTTTCCTATTGGTCAATTGTAAAGTATGCAGTCTTCACTCAGGTCCTCCTTGACCATGCAAATGAGGACTTGAAATAGTCAACAGGGATTGGTCCAATAGCTTGAATAGAAAGACTTGTGTATTGAGACAGAAGCCCCAGGGGGTAATCAATGTACACAATAACCCGGTCTACTTAATTACTACCTCTGAGAGGTTACATTCCTTTTAGACAATAGAATGCTAATTCAATACAGCTGACAGGCTTCTGACCTTTAGAACAATACAAAGTCCCTTAGCGTAAACACATACATCTTCAGACATACATAATAGATTCAATTAACCTTCAATCCCCAATTCTAGCCAGATGGACTGCCTCCGACACCCGCTCTTAACCTGCAGAACACAATAAAAGGTATTTCACAAGCTGCTTCCACTTAGCATTGTTAAAGCCGGTGTCCTTGCATTGAATGTCCCTCTCCTGTGTAACAGATGTCAAGTAGAAACACTTTAATATCTCAAGATCCATGACAAAGTGTTTGAGCGAATTTGGCGGAGCAGTTTTGTTTTCTTTGCGCTCTATAATTTAGTTTTTTAGTTTGAATTAATAGTCCCCTGCAGCTACATTTGGGCTGGTGTCTTTGTTTGTCGCCCTTGGATGCCTCATCTCGCCTGGTCTCTGGCTTGGGGGTAGATGCAGGTATCTTTTGTGCACTGAGTTTGTCTTTGAGGCTTCCATATTTGGACCCTTTATGTTCAGACATCTTTTGACTTTCAGCCTTATTTTGAAAATGATTGTATGTAACTTTACCAATACCGGGCTAGATTCAGAGAGAAGAGACGCCGGCCTATCTCTGAGTCCGGCCGGTCGTATCAATGCGCCTGATTCATAGAATCAGTTACGCATAGATTTCCTTAATATACGACCAGCGTAAGTGTTTTACACCGTCGTATCTTAGGCTGCATATTTACGATGGCCGCTAGGTGGCGCTTCCATATAGTTAAGCAAGGAATATGCAAATGAGCTAGATACATTGATTTAGAAACGTACGTCCGGCCGGCGCATTTTTTTACGTTGATAACGTAGGCTTTTTTCGGCGTATAGTTACCCCTGCTATATGAGGCGTATCCTATGTTAAGTATGGCCATCGTCCCCGCGTCGAGTTTTGAAAATTTTACGTCGTTTGCGTAAGTCGTTCGCGAACAGGGATGTACATGGACATGTTGAAAGCAATGACGTTTTGCGGCGGATTTTCGAGCATGCGCACTGGGATTTTATCACGAACGGCACATGCGCCGTCCGTAAAAAACGTCAAATACGTGGGGTCACAGTTAATATACATAAAACACGCCCATATCATCCACATTTGAATTATGCGGGCTTACGCAGACACAGATACGTTACGCCGCCGTAACTAAGGGCGCAAGTTCTTTCTGAATACAGAACTTGCACCCTAAATTACGGCGGCGTAACGTATCTGAGATACGTTACGCCGGGCATAAAGATAGACGATTCTATCTGAATCTACCCCACTGTGTTATTTCTTATAGACTATATTTGCTACACTGAATGAATTCCACACCCCTGAAGAAGCCAATGATTTGGTGAAACATGTTGGAACACTGTGTTATACTTAATACAATTCAGTGTATATTTTCATAAATTTAGGGCCAGATTCTCAGAGCAAGTACGCCGGAGTATCTACTGATACTCCAGTGTACTTTCAAATTTGCCGCGTCGTATCTTTAGTTTGAATCCTCAAACCAAGATACGACGGCTTCTGGCTTCGATCCGACAGGCGTACGGCTTCGTACGCCTTCGGATCTTAGGTGCAATACTTTGGCGCCCGCTGGGTGGAGTTTGCGCCGTTTTCCGCGTCGGGTATGCTAATAGCTTTTTCCGTCGATCCACGAACGTACACGCGGCCGTCGCATTCTCTTACGTCGTCGCTAGTCGGCTTTTCCCGGCGTATAGTTAAAGCTGCTATTTTGTGGCGTAAAGATAGACTTGCCATGTTAAAGTATGGCCGTCGTTTCCACGTTGAATTGAATTTTTTTTTGCGTAAGTCGTCTGTGAATAGGAAAGGACGTAACTCACGTCGAAGTTCAAAAAATGACGTCGGTGCGACGTCATTTCGCGCAAAGCACGGCGGGAAATTTCAAAACCGAGCATGCGCAGTTCATTCGGCGCGGGGACGTGCTTCATTTAAATGAAGCACGCCCCCAACCCGCCCAATTTCAAATACGCCGCCAGAAAAACACTACACGGCGCGATTTCGCTGTGGATTCGAAATTCCGCCAGGTAAGATATGGCGGCGTAGCGTATCAATGATACGCGGCGCAAGTGCAAATGTTTGTGAATCTGACCCTTAGTGTCTTCATTTTTACTCAATTGAATCGAATAAAATTTGGTCTTCATTTAATTCTGTTTTCAATGTTCATGTGACTTGTTTAGGCACCGCTATAATCCCTTCATCCCCTCCTCTACTTTTTACCTATTGTACAGGGATGAGGTGCCGAATCTATTAGAGGATACACCAACCACTTCCTCTCCTTTTTTTTTTTTTTATAAAAAATAATCGAAAACAAAAATGGTAAAAACTAATCCCCCAAAAATATTGTAAGAAATAATAAAAAAAAATATTGTAAAAAAATTATAAAAAAATAATAAAATAAAAAAAAACTACTGACGCCGTCCCCTGCCCTATTGACACCAATCTTTGCTTTACTGACATCATCCACTGCTCTGCTAATTATATACACGCATTTGTGTTTGTGCTCTGGGGTGCACACCCTAATGCAATAGGCTGCGCACACCAACGACTCAGAGAGAAGTATATTGCAAGTCAGTTTAAAAAGAGAGGTATTGCCAAACCTTTTTTATGGCTATACATTTTTTGGGGGTCACGTTTACTTTTGTTCTCCTGTTACCCTGCACTGGTGAGGCTGCATTGATGGGCGCTGTTGAGGCTACATTTGATGGACGTTACTGGGCTTCATTTGATGGGCGCTTCATTAAAAAGGTGGGGGTATACATGGGCAGGGGAAGGGGTTGGAGTCAGGTGTGGGGCAAAATTAGGTTTCGCCTAGGGTGTCAAAAATCCTTGTACCAACCCTGGTCAAGTATGAAAAAACTGTTGCAAAAGCATTTATAGGGTAATAAATATGCAATTAAGTTTTGGGGGCCAGTTCTCAAAAAGGATAATGGGAGAACTGTAGAAAGTGCAGGGAAGGGCAACCAAACTGATAAGAGGGCATGTAGGAGCTCAGCTATGAGGAAAGATTAGAGGAACTGAATGTATTTTCACTTAAGAAGATAATAAGGGGGAATATGGTAAGCATGTACAAATATATAAGGGGTCCATATAGTGAACTTGGAGTTGAAGCATTCACTTTAAGGTCAACACTGAGGACAAGGGGGCACTCTTTAAGTCTAGAGAAAAAGAGATTTCACTTCCAAATATGGAAAGTATGATCTGTGAAAATGTGGAACAGACTCCCTGCAGAGGTGGTTCTGGCCAGCTCAGTAGAGTGCTTTAAAAAAGACCTGGATACTTTCCTGAATGTACATAATATAATATAACATTTATAGGTAAAGTTGATTCAGGGAAAATCTGATTGCCTCTCGAAGGATCAGGAAAGAATTCTTTGCCCTGCTGTAGCAAATTGGATCGTGCTCTGCTGGGGTTTTTCGCCTTCCTCTGAATCAACTGTGGGTGTAGAATTGTGTATATGGATTGTATGATTTTTTTTTTTTTTTTTGTAGAACTAGATGGACTTGTGTCTTTTTTCAACCTGACTATCTATGTAACTATGTAACAAAAGCAGAGTTCAGTGAAATAGCTGGAGTTAGGTAATCATACAATATGTACAGAAAGATTCGGATTTAAAAAACAAATATTTACAACTTTTTTTTAACAAATCAAGGCTAAATTTTAAATTCATGCATACAAATTTTAGAGTAAAAAGTCTAACTAGACTGCCACCCTGTGGACAAAAGGCAAATGGTGCACTTAGTGGAAATTACATCTTATAATCTTTTTTGGAGTTCTTCAAACTCTGATAGTGAAACTTGCTTGTTTGTACTGTCCATAGTGTTTGTGTGTATTGTTTTGTCTACTTTGAGGCAATTCTGTAAATGCTGAAGCTTAGAGATTGTTAAGACATGCCATCTCTTCATGTGCAGCTTCAAGTGTCAAGTTGGGATGTCCTTATTACATTTTGCATATTTGCTGAATAAGGTTCTAATTTCAGGGGCTAAATTACCAAAACCATTTTCAGTTGCCGTTTGGGCTCTTCAGAGGGTGCCACAAAATACTAAAAACTGTACCAACAAAGGCAAGTAGCTTAAAGGAAAACATTTTTTTGCCTAAAATTAATGTCTGCAAGGTAGACAGACAGAATAGTGTAATGATTCTGTTAAAAAAACGAGTAAATACCTATTCAATTCCTTCATCTATATCACCTCCGGCATTCTAGTTTCTGTTCTCTCATTCACTTCCTGGTTTGCATCGTTCGTTCATGTAAGAACTACATTTCCCAGTATGCATTGCGGCACGCCCAGTAATTCACACCTCCTTGAAGTCTCTAACACGTAGAGAGCGCCCTCCCACACAGATGTAGTTCCCAGGAGGGGGTGAGCACGTCGCTGACCACCGCAGTAAAGCCTCCCTTCACGGTGGTCAGTAAAATCAGACAAGCAGGAAGTGAACAGAACAGAGAAGAAATAGAGCAACTTTTGAGCAAAAACAAACAATGAGGAAGTGAAAAGAGGAATGTCTGCAGGTAAAGGATGCTTATTATGAAAAAAAAAACATTTCCTTTACAACCCCTTTAATCCAAGCCTGCCTTATTTACAGAGAGCTACAGTTTTCAATTCAAATACAAGCCCAAGCCCTGTACAGCAGGGATATGCAATTAGCGGACCTCCAGCTGTTGCAGAACTACAATTCCCATGAGGCATACCAAGACTCTGACAGCCACAAGCATGACACCCATAGGCAGAGGCATGATGGGACTTGTAGTTTAGCAACAGCTGGAGGTTCGCTAATTGCATATCCCTGCTGTACAGGGTTGCCTGCCTGTGCCCTAATGTCATCAGTTACTAAGGAGCATGTCGAGTGCTTGCACAGTATCCTCAATTTGCCCTCATCTCCTTCCAAGGCCATCAAGTGAGGTAAAGGTCAGCAGGGGTGGGGGTGGATGGGCAGTTGGAATGTCTGTGGCTCTCTTGCCAGAGTTAAGCTTAGATTTCTCCTTCACTGTCCTTGGTGCATTGTATCATGGGACCAGCAGCTTTTCCTTGGACCATCAGAGGTATTAGATGGGACCATGGGTTTGACCACTTTCTTCCCACCTCACAAATGGCCTCTACCTGGTCCAGTAGCCTTAAATGGGGAGCAGAAATGGCAGCACTGCAAATCTTCCATCTCCAGCCCTGAGGTGAATATCTGCACACTGACTTCCCTGACACTAATTCTGCTCACCAACTGCCCTGCCACCTTGTACTGTTTAGTGACCAACCTGCCACTACATACTGCTCACTGACTGCCCTGTCACTATGTACTGCTCATTGACCACACTGCCACTATGTACTGCTCACTGACTGCCCTGACACTTAATACTGCTCACTTATTGCCCTGCCACTACATACTGCTCACTGACCACCCTGCCACCTTGTTACTGTTCAATGTCTGCCCTGCCACTACATACTACTCACTGACCGCCCTGTCACTACATACTGCTCACTGACTGCCCTACCACAACATACTGCTCATTGACCACCCTGCCAGTGTGTACTGCCCACTGATCGCCATGCCACTATGTACTGCTCACTGACTGCCCTACCAATACATATCGCTCACTGACTGTCGTGCTACTTTGTACTGCTCAATATCTGTATAGTCACTACATACTGCTCCCTGATCCCCCTGCAACTACGTACTGCTCCCTTACTGCCCTACGCCTATGAACTGACTGTACTGCCAGTGCATAGTGCTCACTGACTATCCTGTTACTGCGTACTGCTCACTGACTGTCCTGTCACTACATACTGCTCACTGAGTGTCCTGCCACTAAAAACTGATCACTGACCACCCTACCAATATGTACTAATTCCTGAGCACCCAACTACATTGTGCTCACTGATTTTAATATTGTACAGGTAAACTCTGCATCACAAACTACTGACCACTAAATTCCAGATGTCGACTGAATCTCTAGGGGGAGGAGCTTGGACATGTAGGAGCCCATGCTGAGCACTGGAGCCCATCTCCGCCCATCCACGTGAATCTTCCGCCAAACGCCGAATGTGAGACGAGGGAGAGAGAGCGTGAGCCGTCCGAAGCGTGGGACATATGAATTGTAGCGGGGCCACCCACGGCTTCCTCCCTGGCGCTTCGGCTCTCTGTCACTCGCCGCGGGGCTAGAGCGGCTGTCTATCAGCTTTGCCTTCTGCCTCCCCTACCCCCCTGGCTCTGTGTATGCCCCGCTCCACTCACCCACTCTGACTTAAGGGGGACTGAGGATCCCTAAGTTTTTCAGAGTGCCCGGGAGCATCGAATAAATCTGGCTGCTGGAGTCGGGCTCTCCCTGCTGGTGGCTGCGATAAAGGTCCGAAAGAATACGGGCTGTGGCTCAATAGGACACAGTATCTTCATGAAGACAGCCACTGAATTTGAAGGGGTTGTCTCCCCCCAGCTGAGAGGAAAGAACCCCAGGAGAATGTGGTAGGACACAATAACTAACATGATTAATAAGGTAAAGTGACTTGTGTGAGTGGAACCGCCTAAAGTATACCAAACAGCAGTGAGAGCAAATATTTTATTTATTTTTTCTTAAAGGAGAACTGGCTTTTAACTGCTGATAATTATTATTGAGCATAGAGGAGTGCAGATGGTTGGAGCAAACCCTTGGGAACTGTGGAAAACTGCTACTATTTGTTCCCAATCATTGAGAAGTTCTCAAAGAGGATGTCTGCCATTAAGGACTGATAAATGTTGATAAATGCAGAGGAAGGAGGATAAGGACTGTTTAAAACTGCTATTATGTGCTGCTAAATATACTCGATCTGCATAAATGGAATTGTTTGCGGCAGGAGAAAAGCATGCAAAGCAGCAGAAAGCCTCCCTTTAATTGATAGTTCTTAAAAATGGTTGCCAAAATGTTGATAACTGATACCAATCTGTGAGGACTGTGGAAGGCTGGGAAGGGTTATTTCTGCTTTGTTCTGCTGCTCCCCAGCACGGGACACATGTGACTATCTATCCTCTTTTTTTTTTTTTTTTCAATGCTATCATTTGCTGATTACTGTTACTGTCCCCTGATAACCGATACTCCTGCTGATAATTGCTGCCGATAATCTCAATTTACCTAAGGGTGGGGCTCCCACTATGCAATCTATGTAAAGAGATATATGTAAGGTATGTGAGTTATAGGTTAATGGGCGAGCAAGTGACTACTTAATAAAACACAGTAGAAACACCAAAAGATGTGGCTCTACCTCCTAAAGAGGGGCAGAGAGAGATTCCATGGATAATATCTACTTAAATACAAATGTGTATAAGGTAACCCATAATCCACATAAACCCAAATCAGCCACGTGCTGGCAAAATAATAAATGTTCTCAGTCCTCCACAACGTGCTTCGCAAAGGAAAAATGAAAAACAGCCAAAAATATATACAGTATATAAAAAATAATAAAAATGCCAAAAATTACACAGAAAGTGTTGTTCATTTACATAAAGTTCATTCAAGGTGATGTGCTCTAAAGTGACTTGTGTGAGCTGTTTGCATAGATTAATCAGATGACTTTCATGCTCCCCTTATGGGTCCCCAATCACCAGCTACCAGCTACCAGCTACCTGCAGGGGTAAATGGCATGGAATATGTAAAGCAGCTGAAGTCCTGATGACTCTCCAAAACAGATTTCCTCCAGCCTAACCGCTAGGATAACCTGCGTTTAGCCGAATGCTAGATGACTGCTGTGGATAATTGTTGCAGTACCTTGATAACTGCTACTTAAGCTAAAGCTGATAACCACATATATCTGTGGATAGGGGTCACCATCTGCAGATGATTGTTGCTATTCTATAAGAACTGCTCCTGTTACTTGATGATTGCTGTTACTCCTTGTCATTTGCTGATAACTACCGCCATTGATTGATAAATTGCCGCTACTGTTGCTAACTCTTGAGAACGGATTCTGATAAACTGTCTTAACATCTGGATAATTTACTAATTAACTTTTACTACCTCCTGTCAACTGCCGCTGCATGGCAAGAAATATTGTTTTCTACTGATAAATCGTTGATTGAAGGTCGCTACCTTTCACTAAGGACTTTCGTTAAAAACAATCCCTCTATCAGTTGATATCAGTGATAGCTGGAGATCAACTTTTTCTTTTTTTTATTCCCCCACCTAGGAATATTTGAAGGAACACAGGGCCAGATTCAACAAAGAGATACAACGGCGTATCTCCTTATACGACGGCGTATCTCCTGATACGCCGTCGTATCTCTGTTTCTATCTATGCGACTGATTCATAGAATCAGTTACGCATAGATATCCATAAGATCCGACAGGTGTAATTGTTTTACACTGTCGGATCTTAGGATGCAGTACCGCGGCCGCCGCTGGGGGGAGTTTGCGTCGTAAACCAGCGTCGGGTATGCAAATTAGGAGTTATGGCGATCCACAACGGATTTTCGCGTTCGCTACGTTGCCGCTAGTCTAGTTTCCTGTCGCAAAGTTAGTCATTATTTGACCTGCCCTAACTTTACACAGCAATCGTATTGCTGTATAAAGTATGGCCGTCGTTCCCGCGTCTAAATTTAACGTCGTTTGTGTAACACGTCCGGGATTACGGAAGTACGCTACGCGCGTCGCCATTCGAAAAAATGACGTCACGGCGCGCAAAGCACGACGGGAATTGCGCAACTGAGCATGCGCAGTAGCACACCTAATTTAAATGGCACACGCCCATTTGAATTGGCCCGCCTTGCGCCGGCGTAATTTTCATCGCAAGTGCTTGGTGAATCAGGCACTTGCGATGAAAACTTGCAACAGTGTATCGTATCGAAGATACGTTACGCCGTCGCTCACCTACGTGAATCTGGCCCACAGTCTTTAAGCCAATATGAGAGGAAAGCCAGCCAAAACGGGGAAAGGGGCACCACCCGTGGTGAGCCCAGGGGGTATTCAGCGTTATATGTCAGCTGAAACAAGTATGACAGAGAATGGGCATGGCAGCTCTAAGCAGGTAGTTGCAGCACGTATGAGTACAGGTACACCTGTAACGCGGCCAAAGAATGTAGGGAGTAATTCCCAAGGAAGCTATTAGGCACAAAATGGAGAGCAGAAGAAGAAAGGAGGTGTGGAAGTAGAAACTGAGGAGAATTTGAGACTAGAGGGAGTCCAAGCAAGCCTATCTCAAATTAAAGAGATGCTGACTGAGATGTTGGCGAAGGTGGAAGCATCATTGAAAACAGATATAGCAGCACTCAGAGCAGACATTGGACAGGTCTTGGGACGAGTAGAAGTAATAGAGGAAATAATGGACAAATATGAACAAAGGCTGGAGGAAATGACTGAACAGATGAAATCCCTGTACCCTCCCCCAAGGAGATATGGGAACCGAACAACGTCTAAATAAATGTCAACAGACCCACACATGGATCAATATGGAGTTAGTCCACCCTCCTGGGAGGAGGAGGACTCTGGGGAAGGGGGTGAGGGAGGGGGCTGAGGGAGGCAAATTTTTGTGGTAGGGGTGGAGGGTGCGGGGTGGGTTTTTTTTTTGAAGGGAGGGAAAAAGAAAGGGAGGGAAAAAATATTTCCACCCCCCTTTTTTTGTTTCTTTCTCTGTATTCTCTTTTTTTTCTCCTCCTTTCTGGATTTGTCGCAGTCTGCCAGGTCTTCTCCATGACAAACCATGGCCACAATAAATGTAATTACCTATAACGTAAGGGGGATGAATACTCCAAGCAAAAGGTATAAAGTAAACAAGGAGCTCCTTTTTTTTGGGGACGAATGTGGTCTGTCTTCAAGAAAAACATATTGCTCACGCATCGGGGCATAGACTCGCTTCACATTTGTTCCCTATGTGGTTCTATGGTGACTCAACATCTAGCCACTCAAGGGGTGTGGCCATAGGCTTTGATAAGACCACGGTTTTTACAGTAAGAGAGCAACTGGCAGATCCCGAGGGGAGATTTTCCCCGTAAAAGGGACTCTGTTTAATATAAAATGTACACTGGCAAATATATACTCACCAAATAGGAAACCAGACTTATTTTTGAAGAAAGTTTAAAAAAAACTCAAAGTATTTAAAGAAGGTAAACTTATAATGGTGGGGTTTAAATTTGAGCATAGATCCGTAGATAGATACAACAGGGGGCCGCTCTTGCTATACACCTAAAAGACAGAAGGTCGTGAAAAAACTTGTACTGGAACATCAGCTCGTAGATAATCTACATGGAGGGTTAGGCACCCAGGAAATAGAGACTACACTTTCTACTCCACAGTTCACGGGTCATTTTCAAGGATTGATTATATCTTCATAGAACATCAATTGTTACTGTCGCTTAAAAGTGCGGAGGTTAAAGCAATTACTTTATCTGTATATGCTCCAGTAGTGATTAAGTTAGAAATATTAAATAATAGGACGGAAGGAACTGGGGACTAAACAACTCGCTCATTCAGGACCCAGTGATAATTAAGAAGATTGAGCAGGAACTTGAAAACTTATTTTCGGTAAATGACACACCAGAAATCCCCCGCTCAGCCTTGTGGGAAGCGCACAAGTCTGTTACAAGGGGGATACTGATCGGGACAGGCAAAGTGGAAAGGAGAGAAAGCGGAGGGAAACCGCATATTCTATATAGAGAGATTCAGGACTTAGAACAAATGACAAGAACCCAAGGTATTCTCAAGAGACAGGAATTAGTGGTAAAAAGGGCGCAATTAGCAGACCTTGTAGAACACAAGAAAAAACACGCCTTCCATATGGTAAACAAGTAGAGGTATCAATGGAGAAATAAATCCATGAAGTGGTTGCCTAGAGCAATAAGGGAAGAAAAATCGTTCCTTTTTCACCAAAATTAAGAACGATCAGGGAGAGATGGTTCACTCGTCCCCGGAAATAGCGGTCAATAGAGGTCTTTCATGAATACTATAGCTTATTATACAATGTGAATCAGAGAGAGGAATTGCATATGCAACATTGGCGAACGCTAAAAGATCAGGAGGATTAGTAAGTAGCCCTGGATTTTGAGAAATATTATCTGGCGATTTGTATTTCGCGGATAGCAGAATGGATTCATAATAAAGAGGGGAGAAGCTGGGTAAACATGGAGATTTCACAAAGTAAGGTAGATTTGGGGAAGATGGTTTGGATACCAAGGCAGCACAGAGAATTAGCTAACAGTACACATCAACTAACTAGAAACACCTTTAAAATTTTTGATGGTTTAGGAAGAATGCACCATTGGGACCATAATTCACCACTATTATCGATATTGGGCACAAACTATTTCAAGCTAGGCAAAGAGGAACACATATAATTCACTAGATAAGAAAAATAGAAAAAAATAAGAAATATTACTACAAGACGTAATGAAAGGAAATAGAATTTGCACGTATGAGGAAATCACACAAAAATGGGGAAATATGCCACTAGATAAATCCTCTACGGGGGAAAAGGACACATGAGGACAAGAGAAATGTTTTCGCTCCCCCTTAGTTTAAATCAAAGTATATACAAAATTTATAGGATACTAATTAAAGAAACAGAACCGGAATTCCCTCCATACTTGGGGAAATGGGAAGAGGAGGTAGGCCCGCTCAGAGATGAGGAACATAGAAGGAAAATTCTGAGAATGGCATGCTATTCCCCAGGAGATACAAAGACAGTTACAATGTGTTACAAACTCCTGGCGAGATGGTATGTGACCCCCCCCAGAGGGTGCACAGGATCGGGGCAGAGGGACCCCCAACTTGTTGGAGGGCATGTGAATGCCCCGGGGACCTTTGCGCACCTCTGGTGGGAATGCACCAAGATCCAACCCTATTGGGAGGGAATCTTGGCAGCAACCTACCAAATCACAGGAGAACAGATTCAGAAGAATCCTTGGGATTGCCTATTTCATGATACAAGGAAAAACGGCCCCTCAATATAAGAATACTTTAGTACCATTCCTATTACATGTAGTCAAAAGCCTGATTCTGAGTCTCTGGAGGTCCCAGGAATTTCTGAGTATGAAAGACTGGGTTTCAAGGGTTGAAACGATAAGAGTCATAGAAGAAACTATCCACATAGAAGAAGACTCATTGGAGAGATTCCAGAATATATGGGGGAAATGGCGGGAGATCAGGTATTTGGGAACCTGGAGGAATTGATGAAGGTGTAGGGAATCGAGGAGGGAAGGAGGAGGGGGGTGGGATGGGTGTTTTTTTCTTTTTTTTTCTTCTTTCTTTGCAGGAGGGTTTAAAGGGGCAGGGGGAATAAATGGCTAGTGCATAGATAAAGGAATAGGATGTTTTTAACATGTGATTGTAATCATTTATGTCTAAACAATAAAATAAAAGGTGAATAAAAAAAATACTGACCACTGAACTACAAACATTTTATGCTTAAGCATACACCCATGCGAGGGCAGAGTTCACCTGCATGGAAATGCACAGGTGTATCATGCATAGGCTTGCAGGCAATCCCATTCGTATCAATTGGGACGCAGCGGCTGCACAGATACAGTTGCTGCTCCCAATCTGACATTCATATCGTTGTGGGTGTGTGTCCCTAAACGTGTCCAAGCCAATACATTTAGGGCTAGATTCAGGTACATTTGCGGCGGCGTAACGTATCGCATTTACGTTACACCGCCGCAAGTTTGACGGGCAAGTGCTTGATTCACAAAGCACTTGCCTGTAAAGTTGCGGCGGCGTAGCGTAAATCCCTCCGGCGCAAGCCCGCCTAATTCAAATGATCCGGGTAGGGGTGTGGATCATTTAAATTAGGCGCGTTCCTGCGCCGAACGTACTGCGCATGCTCCGTTTTGAAATTTCCCGCCATGCTTTGCGCGAAATGACGTCGCACCGACGTGATTTTTTGAACGCCGACGTGAGTTACGTCCTTTCCTATTCACGGACGACTTACGCAAAAAAAAATTCAAAATTCGACGCGGGAACGACGGCCATACTTTAACATGGCAGGTCTATCTATACGCCACTAAATAGCAGCTTTAACTATACGCCGGGAAAAGCCGACTAGTGACGACGTAAGAGAATGCGACGGCCGTGCGTACCTTCGTGGATCGCCGGAAAAAGCTAATTAGCATACCCGACGCGGAAAACGACGCAAACTCCACCCAGAGGGCGCCAAAGTATTGCACCTACGATCCGAAGGCGTACGAAGCCGTACGCCTGTCGGATCGAAGCCAGAAGCCGTCGTATCGCACGAGGTACGGGCAGACAGCTAAGCTTAGAGTCTGCAGGAGCTGGGGATTGCAAATCTCTGCAAGCTCCTTAGAAAAAGAAAACAATAAATGCATTTCAAGGCAGCCTATTCTTTAACACTTTTGGCCTTTTGGTGCTTAAAGGAACACTAAAGGTTCGTTTTTATTAGATCAATTGATTGCTGTAAGCTAAAGCATTTAAATATCACTTACTTTGTTTTTCCTTTTGACCTCCAAAATACAGTAATCCAGGTTTGAAAATGCCATTTCCTGTCACTCCTCTTCTTGCTTTCCACCAGCATCTGAGCTGTTTTGCATGGTGGAAAGCAGAATGTGCTCACCCCCTCCCTATGACTACAGCCCTGCTTGAAGATGCTCTCTTATCCCTCACAGGCATGGAGGCTAAGCCTAATGGGAACTGTAGTTCCCATTAGGTCGTGATGTAGCAAGAATGAATGCGCACCGCAAACCAGGAAGTCAGTGAGAATGATTAAGGAGTGACGAAGGTGAATAAAACAGCTTGATTTCAACAGGTATCAAACTAGTTATAATGCAAAACATTACTTTTTACTTTATCAGCTACTGTCAGACTTTAATTTAAGAGGAAAATATTTTTGTCTTTACAACCCCTTTAACTTGCTCTTTTTCCGATTCATTTTATATTTTCAGATTATGTAGTTTGCATTTAGGTGGCCTGTGTTTTAGGCACTAGGAGGCCCTAGTAGAATTTTCACTTTCAGTTTTGTCAGTACTTTCTGTTGCTCCTCCCAGGTTTATTTTTTTGTTTCACACGTGTGCACTATTTAATCATCATTTATGCTCAGTCATATACAGTTGCAATAAAAAGTTTGTGAATCCTTTTGGAATGATATAAATTTCTGCACAAATTGGTCATAAAATGTGATCTGATCTTCATCTAAGTCACAACAATAGACAATCATAGTCTTGAATGGAAGTATGGAATTATTCTTAATATTTTTTTTTACTAGTAATGGTGGCGATCAGCGATTTTTTTCGGTACTGCCACATTATGGCGGACACTTCAGACACTTTTGACACATTTTTGGGACCATTGCCATTTTTATAGCGATCAGTGCTATAAAAATGCATTGATTACTATAAAAATGCCACTGGCAGTGAAGGGGTTAACACTAGGGGGCGAGGAAGGGGTTAATCATGTTCCCTGGGTGTGTTCTAACTGAAGGGGGGGTGGACTGACATGGGGAAATTACAAATCGCTGTTCATACATTGTATGAACATACGATCGGTAATTTCCCCCCCTGACAGGCCCCTATTGGCTGCTGGGAGAGATGACGTATAGCTACGTGCTCTTGCCCAGCAGAGCCGACCTGCCGCCGTATAACTGCAGCGGCTGGTCAGCAAGCAGTTTAACTAATAACACACAAAAAAATGTAATGTTACCATGTTTTTATTGAACACACCACAGTGCAGGTGCAGGTGTAAAAAGTATATGAACCCCTAGACTAATGACATCTCCAAGAGCTAATTGGATTCCTGTTGGCTGACACCTCACTCCAATCAATGACATGACATGGGAGGTGTTGGTTACAGCTGCTCTGCCCTATAAAAAACACACACCAGTTCTGGGTTTGCTTTTCACAAGAAGCATTGCCTGATGTGAATGATGCCTCGCACAAAAGAGCTCTCAGAAGACCTACTATTAAGAATTTTTTACTTGCATAAAGCTGGAAAGGGTTATAAAAGTATCTCCAAAAGCCTTGCTGTTCATCAGTCCACGGTAAGACAAATTGTCTTATAAATGGAGAAAGTTCAGCACTGCTGCTACTCTCCCTAGGAGTGGCCGTCCTGTAAAGATGACTGCAAGAGCACAGCGCATACTGCTCAATGAGGTGAAAAAGAATCCTAGAGTGTCAGCTAAAGACTTACACAAGTCTCTGGCATATACTAACATCCCTGTTAGCGAATCTACGATATGTAAAACACTAAACAAGAATGGATTTCATGGGAGGATACCACAAGAGGAAGCCACTGCTGTCCAAAAAAAATATTGCTGCACGTTTACAGTTTGCACAAGAGCACCTGGATGTTCCACAGCAGTACTGGCAAAATATTCTGTGGACAGATGAAACCAAAGTTGAGTTGTTTGGAAGAAACACACAACACTATGTGTGGAGAAAAAGAAGCACAGCACACCAACATCAAAACCTCATCCCAACTGTGAAGTATGATGGTGGGGGCATAATGGTTTGGGGCTGCTTTGCTGCGTCAGGGCCTGGACGGATTGCTATCATCAAAAGGAAAAATGAAATCCCAAGTTTATAAAGACATTTTGCAGGAGAACTTAAGGCCATCTGTCCACCAGCTGAAGCTCAACAGAAGATGGGTGTTGCAACAGGACAATGCCCCAAAGAATAGAAGTAAATCAACAACAGAATGGCTTACAGAAGAAAATATGCCTTCTGGAGTGGCCCAGTCAGAGTCCTGACCTCAACCCGATTGAGATGCTGTGGCATGATCTCAAGAAAGCGATTCACACCAGACATCCCAAGAATATTGCTGAACTGAAACAGTTCTGTAAAAAGGAATGGTCAAGAATTACTCCTGACCGTTGTGCACTTCTGATCTGCAACTACAGGAAACGTTGAAGTTATGCTGCCAAAGGACGTTCAACCAGTTATTAAATCCAAGGGTTCACATACTTTTTACACCTGCACTGTGAATGTTTACATGGTGTGTTTAATAAAAGCATGGTAACATTTAATTATGTGTGTGTTATTAGTTTAGGCAGACTGTGATTGTCTATTGTTGTGACTTAGATGAAGATCAGATCACATTTTATGACCAATTTGTGCAGAAATCCATATAATTCAAAAGGGGTTCACATACTTTTTATTGCAACTGTAGTATTCTGAGCTATTTGAGCTTTCTTTGTCCAGTCACCTATAGGTTGGTTGGATATGGGCATCATCCATTTTTAATTTTCACAACTGGTAGTTATGGTTTGTCAGAATAGCAACTGAGAAATTTGTTTAAACACTGCTAGTAGCCATCATAATTGCTTGACCTTTTTCTTTTGCAGAGAGTGTTTTGCTAGGCTATACCTGTAGCAGAATTTAGTACTTTGGCTGTGGCTGGGCCCATACCTGTTGGAATGCTTTTGCAGAGACGAATCTTACCCGTCAAGATGGTGTTGGACACATGACTGAGCCCTCTTGTGTTATTGAAAACAAGAAGAAATGGCATCATAACCATGTTTTCCCACTTGAAAAAACAATACCTTAAACATAATACTACCACCTAGTGACAGAACTACTAATCACAGTATATAAGGTGAGAATACTTGTATTGCACCTGCATCTGTATAAACAGTGTGCTAACACTATATATATATTAAATAATAAGAAATAAAAAACTTTAGACTCACCAAGAAGTCTGAAGACTAAATGCAGTTCCTCCTTCACTGTGGAACCAGGAAACATTGGCCGTCCAGTGGACATTTCATACATAATACAGCCAACTCCCCTGTAAAGAAAGGTGAGATTGTGTAAACCTGGGTAAAACTATTTATTCTTTACTACACAGTTATAAAATTTTTATAATAATATTCAATCTGGACATCAAGGAAAGAAAAAAAAAAAATAACCAAAGATAGCAGAACTGATATTGAAAGCATATTTTGGATTTTACAATCATAATTTTGCAGATATGTGGTTTTATTATAGACATGGAAAATAATCAGTTGTCACACTGCATTGATTTAGAGCTAATGGCCCAGATTCTCAAAGACTTACGACGGCGTATCTCCAGATACGCCGTCGTAAAGTCCGAATATGCGCCGTCGTATCTATGCGCCTGATTCATAGAATCAGTTACGCATAAATTCGGCCAAGATACGAGCGGCGTAAGTCTCCTACGCCGTCGTATCTTGGGTGCATATTTACGCTGGCCGCTAGGTGGCGCTTCCGTTGATTTCCGCGTTGAATATGTAAATGAGCAAGATATGCCGATTCACGAACGTACATACGCCCGTCGAAATTAGTTACGCCGTTTACGTAAGACATACGCCGGCGTAAAGATAAAGCTGCTCTCTAGGTGGCGCAGCCCATGCAAGGTATGGACGTTGGAACAAGCGTATCTTTTTACGTCGTTTATGTAAGTCGTGAATGGGGCTGTGCGTAGGTTACGTTCACGTCACAGGCATTGAGCCGGCGTATCTTAGGGCGTAAAGTCGATGTGATACTGAGCATGCGCACACATGCGCCATTCGTTCGGCCATGCATCTACATGGGGTCACGCTGAATTTAAATACAACACGCCCACGACCTACCTACTTTGAAATACGCGCGCTTACGCCGGCCCATTTACGCTACACCGCCTTAACTTAGGACGCATGTGCTTTGTGAATACTGCACTTGCCTCTCTAAGTTGCGGCGGCGTAGCGTAAATAATATACGCTACACCCGCACAAAGTTACGCCGCCATACGTGAATCTGGGCCAATATTTCTGTCACCTCATGTAAATTAAATGGAGTGATTTAAACAAAAAAGTTAGAATTGTGTTACCATGTTGGCTAAGCTAATAAGTGAGTTTGCGGTATCTAGTGTGTTAACCCTTTCACTACCACAGACATAACGAGTACAGTGGAGCAGAGCTGCTTGCCCTGACAGTGGCTGTCGTTTCTTAGGCCCCGTACACACGACCGAGTTTCTCGGCAGAATTCAGCCAGAAACTCGGTTCAGAGCTGAATTCTGCCGAGAAACCCGGCCGTGTGTACACTTTCGGCCGAGGAAGCCGACGAGGACCTCAGCGAGGAAATAGAGAACATGTTCTCTATTTCCTCGTTGTTCAATGGCAAAAGTCGGCCCACCTCGGCGGCTTCCACACTGAACTCAACGAGGAACTCGATGTGTTTGGCACGTCGAGTTCCTCGGTCGTGTGTACGGGGCCTGAGGCACTTCATGAGTGATCAAGAACTTCTGGCAATGGGGTCCCCTAGGTTCTGCTGAATAATGAATAGTAGGGATGAGCCGACGGTTCGACTCGAACATCGGGTGTTTGTTTGTTCTAAAACGAAACAAACATATGGGGCGTTCGTGGGAAATTTGAGCGCCACAGACAGCCCCATAATACACGCAAAATTACAGCTCATTGCTGTGTGATGATTAGCCAAAGCATGCACCTCACCTGCATGCCTTGGCCAATCGCAGCGCTTTCTGCTGAGAGAGTCATAATTGACCAAAAGTGCCCCAGATGACGTCATTTTATGACGAAACGCGCGTCGGGAAGGTAGCGTGCTGACGCAGGACGTGTTGTGTAGAGTGGACGGGCGTTTGTTCCGAGCCGGCCGGCTTCTCTCTGTTTTATTTCCATTGTGACTCTGTAAGTGCAATATTCAACTATTAAACGCATGGTTTAAAACAAACTTCACTATGTGGGCTTTATCACTCCCTCTATGTACCCATTGAATACGGAGGATACGTAGGACTATCATACAGCCCAGCAATTAAAGGCCCAGGCTAGGGTTTTAGCCACTTGCTGATGTTCATACATGCTCTGGTAAGCCTCCTACTTATAGGGTGCTGGTGATGGTGGTACATAAAGTCACTTTTTACCTTTTATGTGTGCTGACCAAACATACTTCACTATTGAATGCTTTCTTCCTATGATACGGTCCAATAATTTTGGTTTTCGGTGGAGACTTCAAGAATCCTCTTCCTTTTACCTGCAAGGATCAGTTTAAAGGCCCTGGCTGGGGTTTGCAGCCGCAAGCTCACATTGCTTGCCATTCGGTAAGCCTCCAATTATCACTGGTTCAAGGTGTTTTTCCTAATTTTTGCTCCTCAACATTGCTACTCCTATTGAACTTTATTTCTGTGGATGTATTAGGATTCAGCTTATCCTCTTTCCAATCCCGTATTGACTTGGGTTGCTGGTTTTATAACAACATTTTTTCTTCAATTTTATTGTTTAGATTTTTTATTTTTTAGCGCAACAACTTTTTTCCTTCATAATTGACCAAAGGCAGGGTGCCTTTGGCCAATCATGGCTCAGGGGGACCAAGTCTAGTAAAAGCAGTCTAGTATATATATATATACTGTATATATATATATATATATATATATATATATATATATATATATATATATATATATATACTCTGCATTTAGCGTAGACTAGATATTCAGTGTAGACTCTATATTCAGTCCGTGCAGGCAGTGTATTTGATATATATGTCTAATATATATATATATACATATATACTCTGCAATCAGTGTAGCCTATATATTCAGTGTATACTCCATACTCCATATTCAGTCAATGCAGGCAGTGTATTTTATATGACACAGTGTATTGAAGTGGTTAAGGGACCCTGTGCCAAAATGTAAAAAAAAATGGCATGGGGACCCCCCCCCCCCCCAAAAAAAAAAAAAAAAACAGACCGTTATCCGAGCATGCAACCTGGCAGGCAACAGAAAAAGGGGGGGTGAGAGAGTGCCCCCCTCCTGAACCGTACCAGACCACATGCCCTCAACATGGGGAGGGTGCTTTGGGGCCCGCCCCAAAGCACAGGGATTGAAGGAGGAAGGGCAATTTTAGCAGAAATGGTGGAAACATGTAGCAGGAAGAAAGCTTGGTCATCAGGAATCTTGTATTCTGTGAATTTCTGAGTCATTTTCAGACACTTGGCACCCCAGATGTTTTTGAACTACATTTCCCATAATGCTCAACTACTCTGCAGTGTAGTTGAGCATCATGGGAAATGTAGTTCCAAAACATCTGGGGTGCTAAGGTTCGCCATCACTGACCAAGGGCATGACCGCAATATGTAGAGCAGCGTCCCTCTGCTCTCCTGGCATCTCCACCAAGAGTCCGCTGTATTGGAAAAGTATTTGTGTAACATATGAGGAGTAAGGTACCACCTCGTCAAAAGTTTATAGTTAGTCTATTGGATTATCGTACAGATTGACGATTTTAGGGAGAATCTGAGGATGTGTTGTTGTTTTGACGTAAATGTACGATTCAAATCTTTGTCCCCAGCCACATCTACCATTTTTTTGTCCCATTTTCTCATACATGGTAGATGTGGCTGCTCAGCAGGGGTGTTTAGGAGATTGTAAAAAAGAGAAGGATGAGACAGGGGTCTCAAATAATGTCTTTGAGGGAGAATCAGCAACAGGGTCAAATGGAATGGTAACAAAAACTTTATTGATGAATACACATACAGTTTAATAAATAAAGGTCCAACTGGGGTGGTGCAGAGACCTCCCGAGTGGGACCCGTTCCTCCAATGTACAGTTATCTATAAAAATGCAAAAAATGACAACGTTGTATAATAATAAAAGTTTGCTAAAAGACTGACCAACCGCTACTGACTGGGGAGATAAACACAATCCTCCAAAATGCAA
This sequence comes from Rana temporaria, assembly GCF_905171775.1. Taxonomy (NCBI): domain Eukaryota; kingdom Metazoa; phylum Chordata; class Amphibia; order Anura; family Ranidae; genus Rana; species Rana temporaria. Next base: position 342,965,596 of record NC_053490.1, read on the forward strand.
ACTGATCGCTGGCAAAAAAATATATATATGGATATATGTGTGGCTGACCCCACTGATCTGGGTCAAAGAAAAGGGGGAAGCGGATGCAGGTTCAAACACACATGTTGAGTATGTGCAGCCGATCAGTTCAAGGAAGGTATCCAGGAAGTGCTCAATGGATTGCTGGATGTCTCCAAATGTAATGGAACAAAATTGATCGATCTCAGATTAATGAAAATCAAACAAAAATAGCCCTTAAGCGCATCCTGTGCAAAGTAAGCTCAAACAGGTCAATTCATAAAGGCATATGGCTGCCATGAACATACAGGGAATAGAAATCACTGTCTCTGCCAAACGTGAAGCACTTATCAAACCTCAATATGGAAATATTATGAAGTGATTTTGCTGCTTGGAAGGTGATAGATTTCCCTTGGACTTGTTAAACTGCAGGTTCAGCTTGGAACAGCATAAACACAGTGGGTAGTCTCAGTGTTAAATGCAGGTTGGAGAGGAGGGGGGGTACAATCAACTGGTGATAAGTTCAAAAGGAATATATCTCCTATGTAATGTCACAGGATTGTTCCCACATGTAGATCCTGAGATCCAATGATGTATAGAGGGTTCTTACCCTTGCTGAGGTCTGCCACAGTTCTCTCCATAGGATGTCTGGAAGCCGTGCAGTGCAATTGTCTGTTTGTTTTCAGACAGTCCTGGCAAACACAGACAGCGTTGGTAAAGCACGTGTGGAAATGTAAGGAATCCTCTCTGGTTCAAAACTGGAACAAGTGTTTAGAAGATTGTATGTTTTAGATAGAACCTATGAAAAGGTTCCGCCATCAGAGCAGTATTCTTCAAATGTCATCAATTGATGACCAAAACACTGTGGGCTGGTAAAGAATTCAGAAAGTGATGTAATTGGAGGGTGTGCCAAAAGGGAAGTTTAAAGTGGCATGTGTCACTCATCAACAATGCTATGGATGGCCATTGCTGGTCTGTCATAATAAAATATTTACAAAAATGTGAGGTACTGTATGATCGAAATATACAAATCTTTTAATGGGGACCCTAGAATTGGGAGGAAACTATTTAACTTAAGGTCGCTAAAGAAGACACAGAGCCAATGGAGCTGGACAAAAAACAGTTCAGTCATAAACTGTATGGTTTGGGGGCCTGTTACAAACTGAAAGGTTTAAATGAAAAATTATAAAAAAAGTAAAACATTAAAAATCATTTGAAAAATATGGGGAGCAGGGCCCAGCAGTAAAAGTGTTAAAGTGAGTGTAAAGACTTGTTTCTTTAAAAAAAAAAACATGTTATACTTACCTGCTCTGTGCAGCCCGGATCCTCCTCTTCTCGGGTTCCTCCTTGGTGCTCCTGGCCCCTACCTCCTGACGAATGGCCCCACAGCAAGCAGCTTGCTATGGGGGCACCTTTGTGTCCATTCTAACACCGAGCTGGGGCCCCTTTCTCTCCTTATTGGCTGACCGACTTTTATTGAGAGCAGCGGGAGCCAATGGCACGGTACTGCTGTCCAGGGATGGACTGGCCATCGGGAGGACCGGGAGATTCCGGGTGGGCCGATCCCTCTGTGGGCCGATCCCTCAGTGACAGCTCCGAGTCTCTGCGCTCTGCTGACCGCTGCTTATCAGACTCAGAGTACTGTATAAGCGAGGGCTTGCTGAGCAGCAGCTTGTGCGGGCTATTTTCGTTCCCACACGCTGCTACGAGCTACACTTTTTACTGCAGAGAGAGCCGAGTCAGCCGACATCTCTCCCTGCAGTCCCCGGCTGTCTGGCCCCCCTGATACACACACATAGCTGACTGCAGTGGAGAGAACAGAGCCCGCCCCCTCCTTCTCCTGTTGTGTGATATTTCCTGTGTACACAGAGGAGGAGGAGGAGGCTCACCATGCTGCCGAGTCAAAGCTGCTCGTCTGAGACTGCCTGAACAACTGCAAAGTAAGTTTTCCAGAGGTGGGGAGAACAAGCCTACAGTTCACTATGAGTGGTTTGGGGGGAGAGGATATGTTTAAGGGGGCACTTTAGGACTTGTGCTACAAGGGGGCTTGTATATGAAATCCACCCCCCTTAGCACATATCCTCTCCTTCCCCCCTCAAATCAAAGAGATACTGTCTGCCACAAGTCACAAGTGATGTGCACAAATGCTCCAGGTGCCCAAACTAATGCCCCCCTTCCAGCCAAGTTAATGCAGCAAAGTGAAAAACACAGGAACACGTTGTGCAATCTGTGCAATGCACATGCCACCCAGGTCCAATTTCAGCCCAATTATGTCCGCACACTCTCTGACCCTCTCCTGTAGTATGTTTGCAGTCTCTGACCCTCTCCTGTAGTATGTTTTGCAGTCTCTGACCCTCGCCTGTACTATGTCTGCAGTCTCTGACCCTTGCCTGTAGTACGTTTTGCAGTCTCTGACCCTCGCCTGTACTATGTCTGCAGTCTCTGACCCTTGCCTGTAGTACGTTTTGCAGTCTCTGACCCTCGCCTGTAGTACGTTTTGCAGTCTCTGACCCTCGCCTGTAGTATGTTTTGCAGTCTCTGACCCTCGCCTGTAGTACGTTTTGCAGTCTCTGACCCTCGCCTGTAGTATGTCTGCAGTCTCTGACCCTCTCCTGTAGTATGTTTGCAGTCTCTGACCCTCTCCTGTAGTATGTTTGCAGTCTCTGACCTTCTCCTGTACTGTGTCTGCAGTCTCTAACCCTTGCCTGTAGTATGTTTTGCAGTCTCTGACCCTCGCCTGTACTATGTCTGCAGTCTCTGACCCTCGCCTGTAGTACGTTTTGCAGTCTCTGACCCTCGCCTGTACTATGTCTGCAGTCTCTGACCCTTGCCTGTAGTACGTTTTGCAGTCTCTGACCCTCGCCTGTAGTACGTTTTGCAGTCTCTGACCCTCGCCTGTAGTATGTTTTGCAGTCTCTGACCCTCGCCTGTAGTACGTTTTGCAGTCTCTGACCCTCGCCTGTAGTATGTTTTGCAGTCTCTGACCCTCGCCTGTAGTACGTTTTGCAGTCTCTGACCCTCGCCTGTAGTATGTTTTGCAGTCTCTGACCCTCGCCTGTAGTACGTTTTGCAGTCTCTGACCCTCGCCTGTAGTATGTTTTGCAGTCTCTGACCCTCGCCTGTAGTACGTTTTGCAGTCTCTGACCCTCGCCTGTAGTATGTTTTGCAGTCTCTGACCCTCGCCTGTAGTACGTTTTGCAGTCTCTGACCCTCGCCTGTAGTATGTTTTGCAGTCTCTGACCCTCGCCTGTAGTACGTTTTGCAGTCTCTGACCCTCTCCTGTAGTATTTCTGCAATAAAGGAGGGCACAAGCATGAATTAATTTATGTACTGCCACTGCTGGTCATGGTCACTGATGAAATAATGTTTTTGTGCGTGTTTGCAAAATTAAAGTGGGCCGGTCTGGATGAAGTCCAGGGCCAAATTTTTGTCCCAGTCCAACCCTGCTGCTGTCTCAGCAAATGAGGAGGCGAGTCCTTGGCAGACAACACACTCCTGGAACATCGCTGGATCTAGATGGGCTGAGGTAAGCATTAGAATGCATTACGATAAAAAACCTTCTGCCTTTACAATCCCTTTAATCTTATTTCTAGCAATTTATTCCATAACAGATTATATAATCAAAATGAAAAGTTTTTTTTAAATAAGGGGGAACATTCACATATTAGCAAATAAAAAATTATGGTTTATAATAGGTATATGTAGTTTTTTTGCTAGGAGCAAAACTGAGGCACTCATTTGCACTCACCACATATCGATAGGTGTGCCATATTCTGTTGATCCCAGGAGGACATCTGGTGGTCGGTACCATAATGTTACCACTTCATTGGAATAGGTTTTGGTGGGTACAGACTTAGCTCTTGCAAGACCTATACATGAACATAACAAAATAAAATTACATTGTAACAACATATTGCTTAATAACTAATAGTAGATTAAAGATATAACCAATTTTAGGCTTCGTATACACTATCCTACACTGGCAGCTCCTAAACTTGTTAAGCAGCCATTGGCATTTTATTTTTGCCAAAGCTCCTAAACTCCTTAAAAGCCTCTGTAAATCTACACATCGGCTTTTAGCAGAGTTTTGGAGCGGCTGTGTTTGGCCTCCTTCTCCTAAACACAAAAGAATCGTATTCAGGATAGGAAAACTTGGCAAAATTGCAGCATGTTTTGTGTTTTCCCGTGGCTACAGTAAAAGTAGGCCAGTGTACATGAAGCCTAAATGTATAAACGTAACTAACTCAGAGGGCAGAGGCCACTTGTTAGGCCTCGTACACACGACAGAGTTTCTCGGCAGAATTCGGCGAGAAACTCGGTCAGAGCCGGATTCTGCCGAGAAACTCTGTCGTGTGTACACTTTCGGCCCGATGGAGCCGCCGAGGAACTCGTCGAGAAAATAGAGAACATGTTCTCTATTTTCTCGTTGTTCTATGGGAGCTCTCGGCCCGCCGAGCTCCTCGGCGGCTTCAGGGCTGAACTGGCCGAGGAACTCGATGTGTTTGGCACGTCGAGTTCCTCGGCCGTGTGTACGAGGCCTCAAATGGCTTTAACTTGGAATCTGTATATTCTGAATACAACACTGCCCACTGCTTCCTCACTAAAAAGGAAGTTGGTCAGAATAGAAATATGTTATGTGAGGCATTACCAAGAAGCCCTGTAACTCACAAAATTAGCATCTTGGGTGAGAGTTCCCACACTTTTTCCCCAGGACTTGACCCCACTAAGCAGGGCAGGGTATACCTAATTTCTCACCTAAAAAGGGCCTTTGCATAGACAGTACAGGGATTCTGCACCTTAAAGAGAGTTCCAGCATTTAACAGGAAAGGTACATACTGATATCTTTCAGTTGAAGACTTGGTTTAGGAATGATACCGCTAGAATCCCACAGAAAAGCAGACTGTGGATTCCTGCACATTCCCCTGCAGTGCGATTTTACAGCCCTTTCATTTGAATAGCCTGCAAATCATACTAAAATACACAAAAAAAAGTAGAGCATGCACTGCTTTTAAAAGTGGGCCAAACCAAATGTAAGGTACATCACATTACTGAAGGTTCAGTTTACATTTGTTCTTGCAAGGATTTGTTCCCGTGTCTGCATTTGTTTTCTTTGGGTGGGGATGCGTTGTGGAGAGGGGTGGGTGGGGATGCGTTGTGGAGAGGGGTGGGTGGGGATGCATTGTGGAGTGGGATGGATGGTGCTTGGCGTGGGTGGTGATGCGTTGTGGTGATGCGTTGTGGAGAGGGGTGGGTGGTACCCGCCTCCTCCACAGCCACCTCTCTCTGTACCCGCCTCCTCCACAGCCATGTGTTGTGGAGAGGGTGGATGGTGCTAGGCGTGGGTGGGGATGCGTTGTGGAGAGGGGTGGGTGGGGATGCATTGTGGAGTGGGATGGATGGTGCTTGGCGTGGGTGGTGATGCGTTGTGGTGATGTGTTTTGGAGAGGGATGGATGGTGCTGGGTGTGGGTGGGGATGTGTTGTGGAAAGGGATAGATCGTGCAGGGGATGCGTTAGAGAGGGATGGATGGTGCTGGGTGGGGATGAAGATGATTGTGTTGCATTGTGAAGATGGATGAGGATGACTCTGTGGGGATGAGAGTTACATTGTGAAGAGGATCTCCACAATGTAACTCTCATATCCACCCAGTCATCCTCATCCATTTTCTCAATGCCAGCCTGTCAACCTCAGCCAGGTTTCCCTTTAAACAGGAGTTTAAATAAAGTCTGCAGGGGGGGGGGGCACAGTAACACACACAATTTCTGTGACATCCATGCTGCTTCCTGGTATTTATACAATAACATCATTAGCATGTGACAAACCCGAGTCTCTGCTGCCTGACTAGTAACTCGACCCAGCAGGAGATCGTGGCCAGCACTAGCTAAGCTTCTCTTCCTTCCCTGCTGAAGGGAGCATGCTGGCTGCTTGTAAAAAAAAATTGTGATGGACGCTGATGAGCTGACCAGCCAATCTGCATGCACATGATAGGGCTAGGTGCATGCAGATTGGCTGGTCAGCTCATCAGCGTCCATCACAAAAAAAAATTACAAGCAGCCAGCATGCTCCCTTCAGCAGGGAAGGAAGAGAAGCTTAGCTAGTGCTGGCCACGATCTCCTGCTGGGGGGAGTTACTAGTCAGGCAGCAGAGACTCGGGTTTGTCACATGCTAATGATGTTATTGTTCTTCTGCAACAGCTCGCCGGGGGAGGGGGCAGGGCAGTGAGGTGCCAGTGAAACTTTTTCTCCCTCCCTTCTCCTCTACAGACGCCGTTCCCGCAGGACTCGAGCCCTGGAGCGGGACACCGGGCGCCGGAGGGCGGCGGCAACTCCGGACAATAAAAAAAAAAAAGTAATCTTTCCGCCCCATCCCAGGCTGCGGACCTGCCCGCCCCAAGCGGCCGCTTGGTCCGCCTGGTGGTTGCGCTGGCCCTGAATACACCTATGATAAAAATTATAGACCCTCCATTTCTATGTATGTGAAGAAACTTATGAAATCTGCAGGGAATCAAATATTTTTTTTCCGCCACTGTATATACCATAGTTTGTGGACTCAACTTTCCTACAAACTAAACAACATACACAGATTTTGGTTATTTTCACCAAAGAAGTGTAGCAGTATACATTTTAGCCTAAATGTATGAATAAAGGTTATTTATTTGCAAAATGTTATACACAGAAACAAAGAAAAATTTGTTTTTTTATTTTACATTTTCAGTCTTTTTTTGTTTATTTAGTAAACTATAAAAAAAACAGCGATGGTTAAATACCACCAAAAGAAAGCTCTATTTGTGTGAAAAAAATTATAAAAATTTCATAGGGTTACAGTGTTGCATGACTGCCCAATTGTAATTCAAAGTGTAACAGTGCTGAAAGCTGTAAATTTGCTTGGGCAGAAAGGGGGTGAAAAGGCCTGGTATTGAAGGGGTTAGGACTCATAAAGCACACATAAAACATCTGTCTATATTAAAGGGCCATTTTCTTACCAAAAAAGGTGCCAAACTCACACATTACTTAATCAAAGCATTTATAAGATTAAACAATTTATTTAGCCAGATTCCCAAGCATACATGGCATGGCAAACCTTAAAGACACTCATCATTACAACAGTATGCACACACCAAAGTCTGCTAGCTTCAGTTCTCCTTTTTCATTAATTAATAAATTCTGTGGCTTGAGATCCCGATGTAGGACTTTTCTGTGGTGGCAGTATGACAACCCCCGAAGAAGTTGAAACATAAATATCTGTAAAGATAGAAAACTTTGTTACAGGTGATGCAAACATTCTATAAACCTCTACAGATTCAAAAAAATTGGTCCAGTAGGTATAATTTAGTTGTTGATAGATTCGGGAGAAGTGAATCACCAAACCAACTTAGAACCTCCAGTGGCAATTATCTTTTAAATCTCTTTAATTTATGTAAAGAAGAGAAAGTCTCCCCTTTCTCCTTGAGGAGAAAGATTAAAAAGTGTAGGAATTAGAGATTGCATCTGCAGTTAGAAGACTCAAAACCAAAGCCTCTAAAGATAATGGAAAGGGGGCAGGGGGGGGGCTGAGCGCCGGAAAGCCTCGGAAACGGCCGAAAAGGCCCGGGGACACTTCGGCTGACCTCGGGAAACCTCAGAAGGACACATAAGATTTGCCGAAATCAGCCATGCTGTCCTCGGGCCTTTCACAGTATAAGGCCAGGTTCACACTAGTCCGACAAACGCTCCGACATCGGGATCTCATGTCACATGACGTGTGAAAATCAATGTTTCCCTATGGGAGCCGTCTTAACTGGTCCGACACATGTCGGAGCGACTTTGCAAATGCTCCCTGTACTACTTTGTTCCGACTTTGATCCTACTTCACTCCATTGAATATCATTGAAGTCGGATCAAAGTTGGAACGCAGTCTTGCACGCTCCGACTTTGGCATGTGACTTGTACTCTGCTGATCTTGAGGGGGAACTCCACGCCAAATTTTAACAAAAAAAACAGCATGGGTTTCCCTCCAGGAGCATACCAGGCTCATGGGTCTGGTGCGGATTTAAAGGGGAACCCCTACGCCGAAAAAATGGAGTGGGGGTCCCCCCCAAAATCCATATCAGACCCCTTACCACCTGGAGCATGACGTCACCACCCGGAGCATTCTGGGACTGTGACGTCATAAGAGGCCTATATAAATCGCCACGCACCGCGCACCCGGCATTACAGCGGGAGGGAGCGCCAAGTCAACACAGGAAGAAAAGAAGAGGGAAGAAGAAGGCGACGGAAGAAGACGACAGAGGAAGCCCGGGCTGGCCGCCGCTAGTAAGAGAGCTACAAAGAAGATAGCAGCGGCGCAGCCTGGCAGAAGGCACCGGAGAGCGGGAGCGCGGAGACCGAAGAAGAATGGTCTGATGGACCGTTTTCATCGGTCAAAACCGATCGTGTGTGGGCGCCATCGGTTAGTTAACCATCGGTTAAAAAAAAGGCAACTTGTTTTAAAATTATTTGAAAGAAAGAATGTGTTGGGACTTTAAACGGGGCAGTGGCTAAACTTAGACCACTGTCCCCATCCATAATAGTTGTATACGATTGGGAGGAGGAGGGGGAAAAAAGGAAAAGGGGTTCAATGCTTCCAAGCATGCGTTGACTTGATTCTGAGCATGCGTGGATTTTTACCAAGTGTGTCATGCCTACCGTCAAGCATGGTGGTGGAAGTGTCATGGTCTGGGGCTGCATGAGTGCTGGCGGCACTGGGGAGCTACAGTTAATTAAGGGCACCATGAATGCCAACATGTACCATGACAAGTGCTTACCTAATAGTTTTTTAAAACTATTGATGCTCCCCACTGAGTCCTCCGCCTGTGAAAGGGAATTCCACATCCTTGCTGCTCTCAGGCCCCATACACACGATAGAATCCATCCGCTAAAAAATCCCAGTGAATGAGTTTCAGAGGATAGATCCTATGGTGTGTACACTCCAGCGGATCTGTTTCCGCGGATATTTATCCCCTGGGATGGATTTCCAGCGGATAAATATTTGATGACATGCTATCAAATCTATCCGCTGGAATCCATCCCAACGGATGGATCCGCTGGTCTGTACAGACTCACCGGATCCATCCGTCCGAAGGGATCCCCCGCATGCGTCGTAATGATTCGATGCATGCGTGGAATCCCTTATATGACAGCGTCGCGCACGTCGCCGCGTCATAATCGCGGCGACGGCGCGACACGTCATCGCCAAAGGATTTCGGCGCGGATTTCGATTCGATGGTGAGTACACTCCATCGGATGGAAATCCGCGGAAATCCTCGAGAGGATTTATCCGTGGAAACGGTCCGCTGGACCGTATCCGCGGATAAATCCTCCCGTGTGTATGGGGACTTACAGTAAAGAACCCTCTACGTAGTTTAAGGTTAAACCTCTTTTCTTCAAATTTTAATGAGTGGTCACGTGTCTTGTTAAACTCCCTTCCACGAAAAAGTTTTACACCTATTGTGGGGTCACCAGTATGGTCTTTGTAAATTGAAATCATATACCCTCTCAAGCGTCTCTTCTCCAGAGAGAATAACCTTTCCTCATAACTAATAACCTCCTCCCTTTATTAGCTTTGTTGCCCTTCTTTGTACTTGCTCCATTTTCAGTACATCCTTCCTGAGGACTGGTGCCCAGAACTGGACAGCATACTCTAGGTGCGGCCAGACCAGAGTCTTGTAGAGCTGGAGAATTATCGTTTTATCTCTGGAGTTGATCCCCTTTTTAATGCATGCAAATATTCTGTTTGCTTTGTTAGCAGCAGCTTGGTATTGCATGCCATTGCTGAGACATTGCTCTGCAGAAGCAGAGCATGATCCCCTCCCTTCAGAGACTGGGCCGCAGGGCAGTATTCCAACATGATAACGACCCCAAACACACATCCAAGACTACTACTGCCTAGCTAAAGAAGCTGAGGGTAAAGGTTATGGACTGGCCAAGCACGTCTCCAGATCTAAACCTTATTAAACATCTGTGGGGCATCCTCAAACGGAAGGTGGAGAAGCGCAAGGTCTCTAACATCCACTAGCAACGTGATGAAGCTCTGGTGAACTCCTTGCCCAAGAGGGTTAAGGCAGTGCTGGAAAATAATGGTGGCCACACAAAATATTGACACTTTGGGCCCAATTTGGACACTTTCATCTAGGAATGCACTTACTTTTGTTGCCAGTGGTTTAGACATTAATGGCGGTGTATCGAGTTATTTTGAGGGGACAGAAAATTTACACTGTTATACAAGCTGTACACTCGCTACTTTACGTTGTAGCAAATAGTCATTTCTTCAGTGTTGTCACATGAAAAGATATAATAAAATATTTACAAAAATGTGAGGGGTGTACTCACGTTTGTGAGATACTGCAAATAAGATAGCAACTGTTTCTGACAGAAGATTTATGGAGTCTTTTTTTCTGTTTAACTTGAGATCCAACATTTAAATTCAGTGCTGTCCGCTATCTAGGGTTAGGGTTATAAGTATATCCACTAAATACAATTTTGACACCCTAATTAAAACTTTTTTCATTGGATGGCTACAAGTTTCATTAGAAGCCTAGATTCAAGCTGTCATATTTTGGATATATTGTGAAAATAACCAACTCACTAGAAATTACAATTATGCTTGGAGATGTTGAAGAAAAAAAAAGAGAAAAGAGCGAACAATAAGGTTGAAGATACAGTCACATGACACTGCAAATACTTAAAGTGGAAGAAAATCTGAAATCTTTTAAAACAGATTTACGGTATAAGAGACCCTCTATGTTTCTTGTAATATAAAATAGTTTTTTATTATTCGTACACTGACAGCAGCACATGCACAGCTCAGTGTACAATCATGGCTTATTACAGATGCCAGGAGTAAGTGCCGGGAGCCGAGATGAATGAATTATCAAGCACATATGCAGGAGCTACATTTTTCCAGCCCCACCAATGAAAGCAACTAAAAACTCAAGGTTCTGGAGTTAGGCAGAGAAATTGCAGCACTAGAAACAGAGGGCCAGATCCAGAGAGAGAGTACGCCGGCGTATCTACTGATACGCCGGCGTACTTTCAAATTACCCGCGTCGTATCTTTAGTTTGAATCCTCAAACCAAGATATGACGGCATCTGGGTTCGTACGCCTTCGGATCGTAGATGCAATACTTCGGTGTCCGCTGGGTGGAGTTCACGTCGTTTTCCGCGTCGGGTATGCAAATGAGCTTTTTCCGACGATCCACGAACGTACGCGCGGCCGTCGCATTCTCTTACTTCATCTCTAGTCGGCTTTTTCCGGCATATAGTTAAAGCTGCTATTTTGCGGCGTATAGATAGACTTGCCATGTTAAAGTATGGCCGTTGTTCCCACGTCGAAATTTGAATTGTTTTTATTTTTTGCGTAAGTTGTCCGTGAATAGGGATGGACGTAAGTCACATCTAAGTTCAAATAATGACGTCGTTGCGACGTCATTTCGTGCAAAGCACGGCAGGAAATTTCAAAACGGAGCATGCGCAGTTCAATCGGCGCCGGGACGCGCTTCATTTAAATGAATCACGCCCCCTAATCGCCGATTTGAATTCCGCCGCCAGAAATACACTACGCCGTCGTAACTTACGGCGCAAAATCTTCCTGGATTTGACTTAAAGCCAGGTAAGATATGGCGGCGTAGCGTATCTCTGATACGCTGCGCCTATCCAATTCTATGTGGATCTGGCCCAGAGTGACAAGAGACAGACATCACAGCACTGGGTGGGGGAATTACAAGGTAAGAGTGTCATAATGTGCAAATACATTGTACATACTTGCACTTGGCTGCTGCCAGAAAGATTTAAGTCTGCTTTTAGACAGAAGACATCATTCTGGAGCAACATTATCCATGTGGAAACCAGGAGTTACCATCAACCCGAGAAAACATAATAATAAAAGAAACAATTGAAGCTTTTTTTCGTCTATGCCTCTCACCTTAACGTTGTACATTGACATCAAGCTACCACAGTTATCCAGATATTGTTTAAGATCACTATCCTGGAAAGAAGCATAACAAAAAAATATTAGGGAAACAATTAATCTTTTTCTCATAATATATTTTATTTAGGAAAAACAACAGTGTACAGTCAGCAGAAACAATCAAATAGGATTTTCAAGGTTTCTGTAAAACCTCTTTCTTATGCCTTGTACACACAATCTTTTTTTCTCAGATGAAAAAAGTCTGATGGACTTTTTTCATCTGAGAAAACGATCGTGTGTGGGCCCCATCAGACTTTTTTCCATCGGTATAAAAAAATAGAACATGTTTTAAATTTTTCCGATGAAAAAAAACAATAATAAATTCCGACCGTCTGTGTGGAACTCCATCGGAGAAAAATCCACGCATGCTCAGAATCAAGTCGACGCATGCTCGGAAGCATTGAACTTCATTTTTTTCAGCTCGTCGTATTTTTGTATGTCACCGCATTTTGGCACGGTCGGAATTTAGTCTGATAGTGTGTATGCAAGACTGATGAACGTCAGCTTCATCAGAATTCCGGCGAAAAATTTCATCGGATTTTATTATTTAATCAGAAATCCGATCGTGTGTACGCGGCATTATAGTACAGCACAGGAGACACGATCCTTATTCATAACCATAGGTTATAGGAAGCTACAAAAATTTAGGTGACTGGACACTGATAAATCAGCTACAGGGACATCCCTTTTATAACCCCTCCCTCTGCCAACAAGCCTAATGCCCTTTACACACGATAGGAATTTCCTATGGGCTAAAATCTGATGGAATTTTCTGTCAAAATTACGTTCAAGCTGTCTTCCATCAGTCTTGCATACACACTGTCAGACTAAATTCCGACTGTCCAAACCGCAGTGACGTAAAACACTACGATGAGTCGAGAAAAATTAAGTTCAATGCTTCCGAGCATGCGTCGACTTGATTCTGAGCATGCATGTTTTTTTCTCCGTCGGAGTTCCACACAGACGATTTGAATTTCCCATAGGATTTTTTTTCATCAGAAAAAAATAAAACATGTTCTATTTCCAAACTCTGACGGAAAAAAATCCTATGGGGCACACACGATAGGAATTTTTGATGAGACTTTTTTCATCAGAAATTCCTATCGTGTGTACAAGGCATAAGTTTTGCAGTAAGCAATAGGGAGATCATAAAGAACAGAGGAGTGGGACCTGTATCTTGTCAAAGTCTATAAAGAACTAATGGATCTGATAGTGTGTGCCTTAACAGGCAAAGGTGGAACCTTATCTCTTATCCCTTATCTCCAAACTGCAGCCCATTGCTTGCCTTTAACCAGCCCTTGGAACACTATTCCTCCCACGGACATCAACAATAGGGCACCAGCGTGGTGCACTATCCCTCCCGCTACTACTAAAGATGCACTGTTTACTCACATTGCCTCTGGGAAAATTTGTAATCCCAATGACCATAGTCCAGCCCCCCTAAAGCCTGAAGGACAGTAAACCAGCCCCTTGTTTACAAAATGTTTGGAGACCTCTGCCTTAAGCCCTGTACACACGATCGGTTTGTCTGATGAAAACAGATCGATGGACTGTTTTCATCAGACAAATCGATCGTGTGTGGGCCCCATCGGTTTAATTTCCATTGGTGAAAAAAAATAGAAAATGTTTTAAATTTTTCCTATGGATAAAAAAACGATAGAAAAATCCAATCTTCTGTATGGAACTCCATCGGTCAAAAATCCACGCATTCTCAGAATCAAGTCGACGCCTCCTTGGAAGCATTGAACTTCATTTTTTTCGGCTCGTCGTAGTGTTGTACGTCAGCGCGATCGGATTTTTGACTGATGGTGTGTAGGCAAGACTGATTAAAGTCAGCTTCATCGGACATCCGATGAAAAAATCCATTGGATTAGACTCCATCAGATATCTGATCGTGTGTATGGAGCTTTAGACCATAGACTTATAGTTACATAGTTAGTCTGGTTGAAAAAAGACACATGTCCATCTAGTTCAATCAATAAACAGAGGCAAAAAAAAACAAACAGCAAAGCTTGATTCAATTTGCTCCAGCAGGGGAAAGAAATTCCTTCCTGATCCCTCAAGAGGCAATCGGATATTCCCGGATTCAAATATGCCTAAATATCAGTATCTAGTACATTTAGGAAATAATCCAGCCCTTTTTAAAGCAATCTACTGAGCTGGACAGAACCAGCTCTTGTGGGAGTCTATTCCACATTTTCACAGCTCTTTACTGTAAAGAAGCATTTTCAGAGATGAAATCTCTTTTCCTCCAGACATAAAGAGTGCCCCTGTGTCCTCTGTGATGACTCAACACCATGTTCACTATATGCACCATGTATGCATTTATACATGTTGATTATATCCTCCCTTAATCTCCTCTTCTAAAGAGGGAATACATTCAGTTCCTCTAATCTTTCCTCATAGCTGAGCTCCTCCATGCCTCTTATCAGTCTGGTTGCCCTTCTCTGTGCTTTCTCCAGTTTCCCAATATCCTTGTATTTTGTGAACTGGTGCCCAAAACTGAACTGCATGGTCCAGATGAGGTCTTACTAATGATATATACAGGGGTAAAATGATATCTCTCTCTCTGAAGTCTATAACTCTCTTAATACAAGAAACGCTTATGATCTAGCACAATGGTTCTCAACCTTGCTAGTGCCGTGACCCCTTGATAAAATTTCCCAAGTCGTGGGGACCCCTAATAGTAAAATTATTTTCGTAGTGTGGGTTCAGCACCCATTGCAAGACAAGTATTTTGCGCCCCTAACCCACAGACATTTCCCTGAGTCCCTTGCACTCGTACAGTAAAACCCTTATGGTACATTTTAGGATGTACCACACTTTCTCTTTGTTCTCCCTTTCTTTCCCTTTTATATCTCTCTATCCTAATTTCTTGTTTTTATCCCCCATCCCTCTCTAGCCCTCTTTCTTGTTTTTTCTCCTATTCTTTCCCTAACTTTTTCTTTGTTCCTCCCCCTCTTTTCCTCTCCCTTTCATGTATTCTCTATTTGTATTCCTTCTCTTACTCCTTGGGGGGGAATGGGATGTGCGGCAGTTCTGGCTGGGGGTTTGGGATGAGTGGCAGTGCTGGTGGGGGGAATGGGATGAGTGGCAGTGCTGGTGGGGGGAGTTGAAATGAGTGGCAATGCTGGGGGGAGTTCTGATTGGCCAACTTAGGTGCTCTTGATCAAGGTCATCTGTTGATCTGAGAACTGTAGTGGGGACTTTTAATGGCAACTATAATCACATGTAGTGTTACTAATTGTGTCTCCGACTTTGTGGTGTCTCGTAGAAGTGACACCTATGCCGAAATCAGAAGATGGGGTCTCCTCCAGCCCCTCCCACTTCCCATTCCTCACCAGTTTGCTGACCTCTAGTCTCTGTCCCCAGCCATGCTGTGAACTGAATGGGCGACTGCAAAAAAGCTGAGTGGGTGGCCGCGGGCTCTAGGAACAGCCCAGCAGGGTGGCCACAGGCTCCAGGAACAGCCCTGCTGGGCGGCTGCAAAAAGGCTGGGAGAGTGGTGCGGGCTTCAGTAACAGCCCAGGATTTAGTGACCCCTGGCAAATCATTATTCGACCCCCGAGGGTGTCCCGACCCCCAGGTTGAGAACCACTGATCTAGGTGAACCTCAGGTAAGTATTAGGGGGGCTGCTGCTCACTGAAGGATTTTTATATTAATGCATAGAATACATTAAGATCAAAAACCTTCTGCCTTTACAACCACTTTAAGCCCTGACCTACATCTTTGCCTATCCATGCCTGCTCAGTGTCTATTTTACATCTAGAGGACAGCCCCCGGGGCCCCTCCCCTCCACGCCCTCTCTCCCTCCTTCCCCTTCCTTACTTCTACATATGTTCTGTTTTTGTAAGGGTAGTTAATAGTGTTTCCAAGCACTTTTGCATTTATTGTTTCATATGTACATTTTTTGTACACAACATAGCTATAAGATTACTGCTGTAACGCTGACTGCTATGTTCTTTGCATTGTAATAAAAAAATTAAAATGTTTGAACAAAAAAAGGGCTTTTGAAGCTCTCCTGGCTTCAATCATCCAATCATTTTAAAGGGGAAAAAAGTTATTTTTAGTTATCCTTGCATGAGTGGTGAATTCTTTGCAAAGTGGGTATTCACCAGAATGTGTTAGATAGTTATAGATGTAGACTTATGGGACATAAAACCAGTTTGGTCCTTATGAATAATAGATGATGTTGCTTTTTCTAATCAGGTAGCCAAGAGCTTTTTTCTCACACCCAGTTTAAACTACTACTTTGCCCAGCAAAATTTTACTAAATTGCATTGATATAATCGTTTTTATATACAGTGGCTATGGGAAAAGCATATGGCATACTAGCCTCTCTTCGCACGGAATATTGATTCCATAGAAAGGAAATAAATGTACATACAGTATAGCACATATTAAACAACTGAATAACTCAGTCACAGTTAACCAAGTGGCACAATTTGCCTTGTATATGGTGTTTCATATGGAGAATAACTATTGCACTCATTTCTAATTAACTGTGCAGGTTTAAAGCCGAACTTCAATAATTTTTTAACTTTCCTTCTATTAAATCTTTTGCCCTTGTTTTAACTTTGGATAGTAAAACATTGTTTTTCTGCCAGTAAATACCTCATAAAGCCCACTTCCTGTTTCTTGTCTGGTAAAAGCCTAGGCTTATGACATCATGCACAGCTAGCTTTCTCTCTCGTGAGGGTTTGCCAGGAAGGGAGGGGGGGTGAGTCATAAGCGGGCCAATAAGATCTGCAAAGCTGGAGGTGTGCCTCTGCGTGTCTGTGTAAAACCAGGCAGCAGCTTCATTTGCACACAGTTAAAATGGATGCAGCAAGACGTAGTGAAGGGAGATTTTTGCCGCATATTTGACAAGTACAGAATCACAGTATATATAAAATAATATGGAAAGTGGTTGGAGGGAAGCTTCAGAATGACAAAGATGTTTTTATTACAAATTATGGAAGCAGACTGCAGTTCCTCCTTAGGTTATAAGCGGCAACATCCAATACATGCAGTGCCCTATGTAGGTATTATGGATCTGGCCATTTACTTTACAAGATGACAATTATTACGATAATTTATTCTGACAATCCGTGTGATAGACATAAAAAAAACATTTGACTTTTAAACTTTGCTCAGATGTGATGTAGGCTACACCTGTTCTAGCCATTACTAAGCAATTTGTTACAGACTAAACATAACACATAAGCTGGGATCATTTAATTCCCATTTTTTTCTTCCCCTTTATTGTTTCCCTGTAAGGTTGCTACAATAGGTGGCTTTGATTTCTAATATTTAGCAAAAACAGAAACAAGAAGTAGACAAAAAGGCTCAAGAAAGATATCAATAACAATTTTGCCAAACTGAGAAAACTTTATGAAATAAAATAAAGCAAAGGGTGTATGTAATATTGCGTATTTGGATACAAGTATTATAGTACATCCAAACTATTCCCACAAGGGCTAAAAATTTACATAAATACTATATTATTTCCAAATACAAAACAGCCATACACATAATAGCAGACTCTAAAACCAGATGGGAAACACGTTTAACATTTGCAATAAAGAATACAAAGATCAAGGTGATAAAATTGTATCATATGAGGATTGAGGAGAATGATTTTTCTTTCATAGAAAAATGAAAGAATTGATTGAATCAATAGAAAAAGTCATTTAAATATTGATTATACAAGCACAAACTTTGGAAAGGCGACAGGTAGAGCAATAAAAGACATTACTTTCAATCACAAACCACTGTACTCACCATACACAAAAGTTGTAGAATTAAATTGAATACAAAAAGTTCAGTCTCAATTTATTTGGGGTCTAGAGGGTGTCGATTTGCTTGGCATACACTTTACACTCCGAAAGAGGTCTGGAAATCATTGATCTTCATAAATATTATCAGGACATTCAATTTTCGCAACTATATCAGATTTATTCTGATTTGTATAGACATGACTGGCTGGGATTTGAAGCACAAGCCTGTGGTTCTCTCCTTATCAACTTTTTGATGTGGATGCCTTCTAAAAACTGTTCGGCCATTTTGTGCCACTTTCTCTGCCATTCCTTTCTTCCCCTCTGGGATGCTTCCCAGGCTTTATATCCTTTTCCAATAAACTCAAGTATAGGCTGACTTGGGAAGGAGACCTAGAGATGGAGATTACTGAGGAGAACTGGAATGCCTGGACTTCTAGAATGCATAAGGGTATTTTGAATATTCAGCTGATTGAGGCCAAATATAACGTGGACTCCCAATAGTATCTAGTCCCAACCAAACTATCTAAATTGTATTCTGAGGTCTCTTCTCGATGCTGTCAAGGCTGCAGTCAAGAGGGTTCAATGCTACACACACAGTGGAACTGTTTTAAGGTTGGGAGATTCTGGATGCAGGTACATACCTTGATATTTTCTGTGACTATGGTTAACATCCCTAAGACAGTTTAGGAAGCTCTTTTAAATGAACCAGTGGAGGGTATTGCCCAGCATACACAATCATTCATTTTCTGAATATTTTTGGCAGCAAAGATAGCTATAGTCACTGCATGAAAATCCCCAGTAGTTGATATTTTTCGTATAAAAAGGAAACTCACGTGGATCATGTTAAATGAGAAGTTAGTTAGTATACTCCAAGACACACAGGCTAAATTTGAGAAGGGTTGGGATCCATGGCTTCACTACCTACAAGCTCTATCTGAATAGGTGCTAGCCAGTGGCGTGGGGGAGAGGGGGGGCTGTTGCCAGACTTTCTATCTTACCTTTATTTACTTTATCCCTTGATTCTTTTCTTTAGCTCTATGCTTCTCTTGTTGCCTACCTGGCATACACCTACACTGCCTTAAGGGCAATAATTCTCTGTATAGACAGGTTTGGAGCCTGAGGACAAGTTGAGGCCTGTGTTGAGATCACTGACATTTTGATAACTGTGGACAGCGTATGTTGCCTCATTTGGAAATTATGATATATTTGTGTCTCCCCACTCATTACCCTCTCCTCTTGTTTTCCCTGGCCCTAACCCTTTCCCCGATGTGTGAATCACGTTGTGCTTATTTGACTGACATGATAGGTGGACTTTCGCAATATACCTATAAGCATATGGTTCTATTGTCCAGTTCAGGACATGTTTTCATGACAGGTTTTCAAATTTTCTTGCTCTGAAACTGTTATGTATGCTTTGATTGTAAGCTTATTGACTATACTAACATCACCTCTTGTAAAACCTTGGAAAGCTCAAAACAAATCTATTGAAACCAGGGACACACAAATGACAAGTTAAAGGAGCAAATTATAACACAGTGTTGCCAACCTCCCGCAACATTTTTACTGACAAAACATGAAAAATGTACAGATGGAGCAAATTTTTTACTGATAACCTAAAACATGACAGAACTCCTATTAAAAACGAAGAAAATCAATATTTAAACAGTATAAACACAATATGAAAATAATGACAATACCCATAACATGTCATTTGCCTGGTTTATACTGAAAAAGTCAACACAGCGTGACAGCATGATTTTTTTTTTTTTACGAACTGTCAGTAAATTTACACCTGAACATTTGAATACATTAAAACACATTAACAACACTAACAGAGATAGCAAAACATGGGGGCAAAAATTTGGACACATTCTCTTTTGAGACATTTTGACCCTTCACTAGTGTTGGGGGATCACATATCACCACACTTTTCCAAACATTTGTAGCCTCATTCTGCAGCACTGCCAGGAATGTAGATGCATGGAACTGAATGCCATGGTTGTGTACATAGCTGCCCACACACAACCATCCCAGCTGCAGCAGATGCCATCTCTCCCTCCCTAGCTGTGGATATGCAGAGTGGCATCACAGGGAGAGGAAAGAGAGGCAGACAAGACACTGATTGGCTGCAGTTTAGCCTGGGAATGGAGAGAACTTGCCCAGGGAGCTTCATAACTCCCCACAAGTACCCTGCCATCTAAAAGCAATTTCAGTGTTCACTGTCAGTCTGTCTACTTAGGCTTAGGGTATTAACTAAAGTAAACAATGTAGTATGACTTCCAACACAATTAAGAAAATCTAGATTAATTGGTTGTGCAAAACAATGCAGGCCCCAGAGAGTTAAGTAATTATAAGGGATAGGATTAGGCAGAACATTCTTATTGGAAATAACATTAAGGCAATAACTGATGGATCCCCTGGACAGGAAGTACTAGACCCCACACGCTCTGACGGCTGGGATACGAGCTTGCTGCTCGTTTTTGTTTGGAACTTCTTGCTTATTGGAAATGTGAGTTTTTTTTATGTCTTTTATACATTTTATATGCGGAGCTGTACTATGTGCTTTCTTCTCCCTTCATCCATCCATACCCTCTGAGCATTCCATGTGCCAGTATCCAGCGGATGTAAAGGTGGAAGTAATGGGAGAGGATAACTGAACACCAAGATTACAGACTGGACCTTGTGAACTCGTGCTGTCATGCTGTTGGGGTACACTACCCCTGTGTTATTTACACACATACTGAATTTTTTTTTTTACTTTTCTTTTCAATTTTGTTCCACTAAGCATGCATCCCTTTCGGGTCCCACTCTTTCCAGCCGTTTTAGGGCTAATCACATGCTATATGGGCCTGTGGGGCGCACCCGATTCGTGGTCTTTGATCGGTAAGTCCACGTGGGTGATCCCCCCTTTTCTCTAGGGTGCCTTTGCCATTTGGTTGCTGATGGCCTGGGTGACTCTATGCCACCCTGGTCCTTTGTTGGAGACTCAGGTTAGTCATCCCGCCCCTTTAAGAGTCTAAACCATTTAGGTTATTCCTATTTTGTTTGTTCCGACCCCTCGTTTAATCTGGGCGGAACTGACCACCTAGGGGCGGCCACCTTGGATCTCCCTGCCCAGCCCATTCTGTCATTGGACACACTTTTGATTCAGGCCCACCCCCAGCAGTTTTGCATCACAGCTGGGGGGTATTTAAAGGTCAATTATGTTTGCTCTTGCCGTGGCTCTAAAATGTCAGAGCTTCAGGCTGTCTCTGCCTTATGATTTCTCAGGCATGTGATTTCAACCTCTTCAAACAGGTTTGTTTCTCTCTCTTTCCTTGTTTTATTCTACAGCTTTTTTTGATATCCTAATATTACAGCATTGGGTGTTTATATTGACACCATTAGTGATTATATGTCTTCTTATATGTTTTTTTATTAGCAACCAGCATTGTTAGAGGTTTCTCTCCAACTGATCAATGCTAACTGGCTGTTTAACTCTTCCTGTGCTGGACGCAATTTTGCTAGTCCCTTCTTTTGATCCGATCCAACTGCCTATCCAAGGTATTTACATATGCTTATATATGGATACAGCTGTATATAGAAACTTTTATTATTCACCTTATTGCTTGAGATTTTACCCCCCCAGAATTCTTTGGTGGGTCTACTCTCCCATTATTTATTATTGTTTACCTTTTTTACTATAGCATTGTGTAAACCCCACTTGGACTGACTGGCTGGTGTGGCTCTCCTTTGGGATGCTTGCTAGATTCGGCACATATACTGTGGAATCCTTTTTCACAGTTTGATTTAATGGCATACAGCTGATTTTAATTGTGATTGGATGTTCTTGGACCTGGACGGGTAAGTGTGCTTCTGGTCTCTTTCACTGTACAACTAGTTTATGTGACCTTTGTATTTTCATGAACTACTCTATTACAAATGTTTATCCCCCAAATATCATTTATGTATAAATATAGATCATTTTGTACTGCAACACCAGCGGTCTGTACTTTTCAGACTGTTGTTGTTGTTTTTGGCAATATTCACAATGCCTTATTTTGTTTTTCTCTCTTTTTTCTATTTTGTAGCTTGTTGCACTGCCCTTGATAAAGCTCAATCGAGCAAAACATGTCGGGCCTCCTCCAACAGGTTCCTCTGCTACTGTTTTAGTCGCTAACATCACCTATGAGACCATCCATGTCTTGTTTGATATTTTGTGTTATTTAGAAAACCAATTTATATGTCTGAATAAATTATTATTTTTATATTTATTTCATTGTTTTGGATTGAATTTTCCAATATTAACACCTTTAAAATCCCAGGGTTTGTCACCCTTTCCCGCATTTCTTGTTTTCTGTTTATATCGGGATGTGGTGTTCAGTGATTTGAGTATCTGTGCTTCATTTACATATTTGTCCATTTCAGGGTGTTATCCACCCATCACTCCCAGGAAGCACATTTACTTATCAAATCCTATCGTACATATTTTGAATAATGACAATTATTGTATATGCATGATGTATTCTATTCATGTAATGGTCAAGAATTCTCTTCTATTGTTTATTTTCTTTTCTTTTCTCCTTTCAAAACCTTTTTCTTTTGGTGCTGTGTTTCTGACAGGAATTTGGCTGTGAAACCAGTTTGGGTAACCGCGGAGTTTCTGTTGGTATAAGGTAGTACATTATTCATTTAGTGGCTGAGACATTGTGGGGTCATTGCCACGTACTGATTCAGGGTGGGCAGTGTCCTCTCCCGGTTATTCAGCTATACCATTCAAAATGGCTGATTATTGTGGCAATGCCTTTGAAGGATTGATGAATAAAATTAAAAAAACTCAAAATCAAGCTGACGGTGGTCTCTCGCTGAACGGTTTCTTCACGAGACTCCAGCGCATGCTTGAACGTAAAGCGAGACTTTTTTGGAATAGATGGTATTTCCTCAAATACATAGAGAATAAGATCACCCCTTGGGGGTTAAGGATACAAATTTTCCCCACCCTTTTCAATGTGAGCTCTGAATTCAGGGCTGACTGGGAAATGAACCTTCAGGGCTGTTCAGAAAAAATGATGAACTTATTATGTGATCAATATTCAGCAGATCTTGCTATGCTTGATTTGGAGATTGGGGGCCTCTATAGTGACAACAGTCTCATCATTACTGATGATGCTTTTTCCACTAGGGAACTGACTCTGAATAGTGATTTAGAGCTGTATGTATCCTCCCTACTTAAAAATAAAGACAAAAAATTCATACGGGACAAAGTGGCTTTTGATAACGGCCAAGCCTATAATTGGGCATCCGTAAGCAGAAGTCGCAGACGTCCCACCAATCCTAACAACAAAAATAGAAACAAAAGTAGCCAATTCAACCCTAGTAAGGCCAACCCAGTTGAATCCTCTACTGAATATACAGACTCTGATTCATCTCTCCCCTCTATCCCGCCGGTTCAGGCGGTCGATACATCTGGGGGTCCCAGGATCCATGGGATTTTTCAGATGAAGTCCACAAGGGGCTCTGCCCCTACCAAATCAAATAAATCCAACACAGGCCCTAGGGGCCAAATCAACACTCGAGCAGCTGCGGCCAAGAGCTCGCGCATTAATCAAATCAACTCGAGTGGAGCATCTCAGAGCAACACTGCTCCCATTGTATCATCAGCAACATGGGATCCCCAGTTGAATGACCCAGTTTTGGGTGCTTCACAGGGGGATTTTCGGCCAGTTCCCACGTTCAGTCAGCCAGTCTTGGATCCCAGAAAATTGGCCAATCAGAATCCTTCAAACCCAGTGGTGCCCAGGGTAACTTCCAAGTAGTTAATCTATCCTCATATGAGCTATTAAGGGATCAGATTTCCGTCTTGGAATTGGGTTTATCGTTTTGCCCCACCCAAAACATTGACGCATTTGAATTGATCAAGGACATCAATCTTTTTTCGAGGAAATTGATGTTAAAAATTCTTTTTGACAAGCCTAAACCAGCCATTGAATCAACAAATTTTGGTAATCCCCTTTGGCAGCAAATGTCATTGGAAGATATTAAAGCTGTGGAGGAACTGATGAAGCTTTGGGAAGAGGGACACATTGATGATGATGATCTACTCATGGCTGAATTGCTTGAGGGTGATTCACCATCATCTATTTCCATCGCTGGGGGTCTCCGGCCCAGCGTTGTCCCCCCCATTACTTCCCTCAAAAGAGACTACAAACCAAAGTCTCAGATGTTTCCCACTCTCCAAGGCAACCCCAATGTATGGGCATTCACCAATCAGGTTGCTCAGGAGATTGCCCAAAGTGGCGCAATCTACCTGAGACTAACCTGACGCCCTCTCAGAAACTAGCTCTTTCCTCCTTACAACAACACACTGACATCATAATTAAACCTTCGGATAAGGGTGGTAATCTAGTCATCATGGATGTCCCTCAATATGAACTTATGGTTTACAATATCTTAAACAACAAGGAGTGGTATAGAAAGGTATCGGTGGATCATTTGAAACTGACTACCTCCCTCTACCAGAGACTAATAGGCTCAGCTTACCACAATGGTTTAATCACTAAACCGACTTGGGAATTCCTAAACGTCACATGCCCACGCACCCCCACCCTTTATGCCCTGCCCAAGATCCACAAAAATATCCGTCTACCTCCGGGACGCCCCATTGTTTCGGGCAACGGCTCATTGACGGAAAGGGCAAGTGAATTAATTGATGATTACTTAAGACCCCATGTGGAGGGTCTGTCATCATACTTGCAGGACACGGGCGATCTTCTCAGATCATAAAGGAAAATTTTGGGAACAACTGCGCTAAGATGATAGGTTGAGATTGATAAGCGGCAATTAAATTGTGTATAAACAAATTATGAACGAGTGAAAAAAGGGGGGGATAATTGCGCTAAACTCAATTGTGCACTTGTGTCAAATGTGTGACCAAATATGTGCGTTAACAGGTGAATCTAAACTGGAGGTATAGATTCGTCCGTGGAATCAGGGGGACGTAGCCGCCTGTTCCCACTGAGCATTGGTGTGTGTAAACCCAGTAGTCAGATGACACTGGGATGTGTCAATCGTGACTGCAATATTTGCAAATAGCAGAGTCAGGAAGCCGTGGCTGCCAGTCCCTCCTAAATGGTGGTTGGTGTGAGCCCAAAAACTACGGTGACTTAAACAATATAACACAAATAATAACACAAATGATAAAAACCGTGATAGCAGTATTTGCTAAAATTGATAATCACAAAACTAATATTTTGTAAAAAAGTCCATAGAATCCAAAGTTGGAAAAATAGATGATAAGTCCATATGGCTATGAAGACACCCGTGAAATTCCAGAAATGCTGTAACTGAACACCAGATGTGAATCCACCACCAATTATGCAGCTGCTTACCAGAAATTCAGGTCCTGCCGGACCACTATCAACATATCTCTTAACCAAAGATTTTAAGGCAGTAGTAGATCCTCCACTCGCACTAGAACCCAGCCGTATCCAGCGATGGATATAGAAAACAACAAGACAGAGCTCCACATGGCATAAAATCCGGGTGATTTATTTAAAATAACATTAAACGAATATACAACTCACATTTGTAGATAAAAAAAACAGCAATTGGCCTGTAACGCCGGCCGGACGTATCCAGGAACAACAGCCACTCGTTTGGAGAAATGAAGGGGATGGCGTCCACACGTCACTCACTCCACCCGACGCGTTTCGTGACAAGATCACTTCTTCTCGGGGTACGAGTGGCGTGGGACGCCACCCCTTTTTATAGACAAGACAATAATGATCAAACAATTCACTAACCAGGCCTCGCTCCGGGACCCACACGCGCACCGGAAGTGCATCGATCTACATCCGGATCACTAGGTTCACCGGAAATCGATGTCCATAGGTTTGTCCAAATGACTTTACCCAAAGGGGCGGACACCTATGACGCTCGTGACTTCCAACACAGCGAGGCGTGGCAGGAACACCCCTTAAGGCAGGACTTTGATGTCACTGCTCAAGGTTGCATTTTTATAAAATTTACATTAAAGTAAAATAATCCGAGTGCTGAAATAACAATTGCCGCGCGTGATCACGTGTGTGTGTCACCGTTCAGCATTGAAATCGTCACTCGGTCAGAAATTATGGTTTCTTAAAAGGAATGAAACAAATCTTAAACTAAGTCATGACGCTGTAAACCAAGCCTCGTCATGAGTTATGGCGCATGCGCCCATACACCGCCTCAGACCGCTTGCGTTCCACCCAAGGCAGATCTTGATTGGTTGGTAGGGCGGGCTTACCAATATCCTTATAGGTTAACAGTGACATGACCCAGCAGGATTGAAAATAAGGCCGCTGATAGACGAACTTAACAATAATATATATAAACCCCGCATGTTGATAAATATCATTGGGCTGATATATAAGCTAAACATACCAGTACTGTCTGAGTGGCATTAACATAAGATGACTGTACCCAATCTTATTCGGATTGTGTACTTTTATAGATACAAATAAGAATGAATCAAATAGTGAAATTAGACCATTACTATTGTGTAAGTGACCGCGCTGAGCGGTGTCTCATATATTAAAGACACAATTGGTGATTGAATCTCAATAAATCCACACTCAAACCCTAAATTAGGGGTAAATTAAATAGTGTACCAAAATTTAAAATTTAAAATTTAAAAAAAGGATTGAAAATTTATATAATTGTGAAATAATGATTAATATTCTAGGTGACACTAAAAATAAAATTGCTCAAATTTATGTGAATTATATCTCCAAATAACACATCCGTGATTAATTGTTGTTTCATCTATACTGCCAGCATTATTTTCTTCAAAAAGTTAGATGCTCAAATTTAATGGATAAATGAGGAATGGCACAAAGTGACATTAAGCGTTGTTTATAAAAGCATTAATATCGATGGGACAGAATGAATAATGCTATTAAATTGTTTATATATATATATATATAAATAGGTGGGCTACGGATGGAGAGTCCGCTCTGACTCAGCTGCTCTCTACCCTAACCCCTCAATAGGCCAACACTCAATTATAGGTTGGGAATTGAGTGTATAAAGCAAGAAGCTTTACTGACTTGTGCGGCCAAGTAGGGGTTGGTTGTCGAGTTATTAGGGGAATTTTTTTTCTAGGGTTTTTTTTTTTTTTTTTTTTTGGGTTTTTTTTTTTTTTTTTTTTTTCTTTGGGGGGGGAGGGGTTGGTATTTTTTATTTTATTTTTTGGGGGGTTTCTCTCCCCCTTTTTTTTTTTCTTATTTCTCTCTCATTCTTCGTTTCCACTTTCTCTCCCTTCCCCTCAACGTCGGAGATGGAGGGATTAAAAATAACCTCCCTGAACGCAAAGGGACTTAATGTCCCAGAAAAACGCAGGATGTTGCTAAACGATTTGCGACATTCAGAGACAGATATTGCCTACATACAGGAGACTCACTTTAGGACGGGGGGGCTCCCACTATTGCAAAATAGGTTCTTCCCTTCTGCCTACCACGCAGGGAACCAGGAAGCAAAATCCAAGGGGGTCTCTATTTTGATTTCTAATAGGATCCCATGGACATTAGAAAATTGCTATCGAGACCCAAAAGGGAGATACCTTTTTTTAAAAGGGAAGATAGGAGAAACAAAAGTGACTTTAGCTACAGTGTATGTGCCTAATGTACATCAAGATACCTTTATGAGGAAGACTCTCAAAGAATTGATGGAGTTTTCAGAAGGCAAATTGATTTTGGGGGGGGATTTTAATATCCCCCTGAATCCAAAGATAGATACCTCAAGGGGAACTTCGTCTATCACAGAGGGGGTCAGACGGGAGGTCCTACGTAGACTGTACGAAATCCAGCTGATGGATGCATGGAGGATGTTACATGGGGAAGAGAGGGACTACACCTTTTTCTCCAATCCCCACCAGGTGTACTCCAGGATAGATCTCTTCATGATACCTCACTATCTGATCTCCTCTGTGAAGGAGGTGTCCATTGGTAATATTACATGGTCGGATCATGCCCCAGTTAGTCTGCGTATCTCACTATCTGGCATAGGGCTTGCACAGGAGAGAAGGTGGCGTCTAAATGAAAGCCTCTTGCAGAATAGGGAAGTGAGAGAAGATGTTGCTCGGGAAATCACAGAATATTTCCAAATGAATGCTACCCCCGGGAGTAATCTAGGGATGGTGTGGGAAGCGCACAAAGCGGTGATCAGGGGGGTTATCAGACATGGATCGATTCTAAAAAGGAAGCGAGAACAGCAGGTTAAAAATTTACTAACAGAGATCCAGGAATTAGAACTACAACATAAAAAGACACATACCCCTCAAACAGGCAGAGAATTGAGCCACCTGAGAAGGCAGTTGACAGAGATCCTACGCTATAAGGCCAAAGCAATAATACAAAGGGGAAGGAAAATAAATTACGAATTTGGAGACAAGTGTAGTAAACTACTAGCTGGGAAATTGAAAGAGAAGAGTCAACAAACGTATGTCCCGCAAATCAAAGGGACAATTAAAACGTACGCCAAAGGAGATAGTGGAGGAGTTTGGGAGATATTACTCCTCTCTATATAATTTGGCACAGCTACCAGTAGCCCCACCCAAAATAGAAGAATATCTTTCAGCAATGGACTTAGCTAGGTTATCATCAATAGCTCAGGCCAGTTTAGACACCCCCATCTCGATAGAAGAAATAGAGGCAACGTTAAAAACTATGAAGGAAGGGAAAGCCCCGGGACCGGATGGCTATACGATAAGATACTATAAAGAATTTGTAACACTACTGGGAGGGCAGTTAGCAGAGTTTCTCAATGCAGTAGGCCAGACGGCTGGGTTCCCGCCGGACGCATTACTAGCTCAAATTATAGTCATTCCCAAAGATGGGAAAGATCCGGCGGAGTGCGGCAGCTATAGGCCGATTTCATTGTTAAACTCCGATTTAAAACTCTTTACGAAGTTACTAGCAAGACGGATCCAAGTATGGTTACCCGAGCTAGTCGATATGGATCAAGTCGGATTCGTACCTACACGGGAGGCAAGAGATGGTACAATAAGGGTTCTTAATCTGGTGCAGGAGGCCACTGACGGGGACATCCCTTGCGTGTTCCTAAATACTGATGCCGAGAAGGCTTTTGATAGAGTGAGCTGGAATTTCCTGTTCTCAGTACTGAGACACGTGGGCCTGGGGGAGAATATGTTAAGGTGGATAGGAAGTGTTTATACAGACCCACGTGCCTCATTGAGAGTTAACGGGATGTTCTCTAAAACTTTCCAAATCACAAACGGAACGCGCCAGGGATGTCCCCTGTCACCGCTACTATTTGTGCTATCTTTGGAGCCCTTATTAAATAAAATACGCCAAAATCCGGATATACGGGGTATACAGATAGGGGGGAGAAGGCATAAAATAACTGCATTTGCAGATGACTTGCTGTTTACTATATCAAACCCTCACGTATCTCTTCCCAATCTCGTCAAAGAAATCGCTAAATTCGGAGAGCTCTCCAACCTAAAAATAAACCAAGCAAAATCTGAAGCAATGAGTGTGTCAATGACACCCCAGAAACAGTCAATTATACAACAAAACTTTGGTTTTAAGTGGAAGACTGCGCTAAAATACTTGGGTACCCTGATTCCAGCAAACATAAAAGAAGTTTTTAAAATACATTTTCCACCTCTTCTTACTTCAATAAGAATGCTACTAGAGAAATGGCAACATGGACTACATTCATGGTTCGGCAGAAATAATATAGTCAAGATGAGCATCTTGCCAAAGATTACGTATTTGTTTCAAACACTGCCGATATTGATACCATCGGCCTTCCTACGGCAAATTAGTGCCCTCCTGATGAAATTCATCTGGGCAGGGAAAAAGGCAAGAATTAAGAAAGAGGTGATGAGGTTACCCAAGTGTTTTGGGGGGATGGCAGTCCCGGATATTGCCAAATATTATCAAGCGGCACATTTGACGAGATTGATAGACTGGTGTAGAAACGGACACTATAAAAGGTGGGTTGAGGTAGAACAGCAGACCTGTCCAATAACACTAAGTAGAGCCCCTTGGTGTTATAAGTTATTGCCAAGTAAGATGAAGAAACATCCCATAATTGGCCCAACGTTGTCAATCGCAGCTAAAATATGTAAAAATCCAAAATTCTCATCGAAGTGTTCTCCCCTGTTCCCTATATTAGGGAACCCAGGCTTCATGCCAGGTACAGCAGGAGCAGTTTTTAATAAATTAAAACAAAGGGGTAAAGTACAGGTATCACATTTTCTGCAAACTGGTATGTGGCCATCATTGGAGGCCCTAACAAAGAGAGGAGGGAATTATGAGTTATCCTTTTGGCAAGCATTTCAAATAAGCAACTTTTTAAGATCCCTGGGACAACCATCTAATTTTCGGCGACAACTAACAACATTTGAACAATACTGCGACGAGGAGGAACCAATACAAAGAGTGAGTTCAAAGATGTATAGACTATTGAATTCCCCTCAGGAGGATTTTGAGTTGCCGGGACTGGGGAAATGGGAAAGAGATCTGGGGAGAAATTTCTCACAGACTCAACGTAAACACATAATTCACTTAGCACTAAACTCCTCAATATCTACGCGAATACAGGAATCCAATTATAAACTATTGTTCCAATGGTATTATACACCAGTAAGGTTACATAAATTTTCTAAAGGCTACTCAGAGTACTGTTGGAGATGTGGTGTGGAGCAGGGAACCTTGCTGCACATATTTTGGTCCTGTGCAAAAGTAAGAGATTACTGGAAGGAAGTCCAGAGAATTGTTCAAAAATTTACGGAGCACCAGATTCAGGAGGATCCAGCTTTTTTTCTGCTCCATTGCTCACAAATCCCAGTGCGAGAGTACAAAAAGATGGTGATATGTCACATGATAAATACTGCCAGAAATGGAATAACATTACAATGGAGAGACAGTAGATCACCCTCCATTGCGAGATGGCTCAATAGAGTGAGAGAGACTGGAGCTATAGAAGACCTGATCCTCTCAGCCCGGAACAAAAGGGAACAGTATGTAGAAACTTGGACAGGTTGGAATCAGTTTATGAGTACGGAAGAGGGGAAGAGATTACTGGAGGAATAGATAGGGGAGAGAAGATTCCTTTTTGGGTAGAAGTGAAAAGGGAGAGGCCGAAGGGTTGAAGTAAGGGAGGATCCGTCCGTCTCCGGCGAGGTAGGGGAGGGAGAGGAGGGGAGGGGGTTGGCGGGGTTTTCTCCCTTTTTTTTTTTTTTTTTTTTTTTTTTTGGTTGTTGTTTTGTTGAGGATTATGCTGATTCTAGGTTTAAGGGGGGGTTAGGTGGGGTATAGGAATGGACAAGGGAACAGAGGGGAGGAAGAAGTGTGAGGTCAATACAGTGGTATTAGGAAACGGGAAAAGAAGTTACTGATAAAAGGCAGGCGGGCTTGGGAATAGAGCAAGAGGACCGGGGAGGTACTGCTTTTGGTTTATTCTTCTTAAGTTTCTGAATCCCAACCTGTTTATTTGCTAGCCCATCATAAGTGTGTAGTGATAAGAACTATATGATTATGTATCCATTGTATAAGATATGTTAACCTTCTGTGAACCTTACCATAAAAGAAAAAAAAAAATAAAAGATTTAAATATGAAAAAAAAAAAAAAAAAAAAGCATTAATATCAGTATCCACGTTGAGGCCATAAGGGAGATATGTCCTCAATCTATGGATCCATGCCATTTCAGTTTTAGAGATTTCTCTGATTAAAGAACTCCCCCTCCAGTTCGGCTTGTATTTATCGATACCCACAAACAGGGTTCCCTCGGGGTTTCTGTGGTGAACCAGGTCATAGTGCCTTGAAACCGAATGGTTCGGAAAACCACTTCTTATCTTAGCTATATGCTCGTTCAATCTAATTTTTAGTTCTCTTTTAGTCCTCCCCACGTACTGTAACCCGCATGGACATTGAAGTAAATAAATCACCCCTTTACTCGAGCAGGTGATAAATGGTTTCACTTCATGCGTTCTCCCAGTACTGGTGGAGGAGAAATGAGAAATCTTCCGATCTTGACATTTGTTTAGAAGGCACACTTGGCAATTTTTACACCTGTGATAACCCGTGAGGTTTTGCCAGAAAACTCTTGTTTCACTGGGAGGGTCTTGAACGCTTGGGGCCACACTAGCTCCCAAGGATGAGGCACCTCGAAACACCACAGACGGTCTTGTTGGTAACACAGGTGCGAGTAAAAGGTCGCTTTGCAATATATGCCAATGCCTTCTAATTAAGCGTTTGATGTTCTGATGTTGTACTGAGAAAGTAGTTATGAACGGCAAAGAAAAGGCGTTCCTCTCTTGTTTGGTTTGAACCTTTAACAGAGATTCCCTGTTCATGTCCCGGGCAGATGATGCCTTGGGTGGAACGCAAGCGGTCTGAGGCGGTGTATGGGCGCATGCGCCATAACTCATGACGTTTTATTCCTTTTAAGAAACCATAATTTCTGACCGAGTGACGATTTCAATGCTGAACGGTGACACACACACGTGATCACACGCGGCAATTGTTATTTCAGCACTCGGATTATTTTACTTTAATGTAAATTTTATAAAAATGCAACCTTGAGCAGTGACATCAAAGTCCTGCCTTAAGGGGTGTTCCTGCCACGCCTCGCTGTGTTGGAAGTCACGAGCGTCATAGGTGTCCGCCCCTTTGGGTAAAGTCATTTGGACAAACCTATGGACATCGATTTCCGGTGAACCTAGTGATCCGGATGTAGATCGATGCACTTCCGGTGCGCGTGTGGGTCCCGGAGCGAGGCCTGGTTAGTGAATTGTTTGATCATTATTGTCTTGTCTATAAAAAGGGGTGGCGTCCCACGCCACTCGTACCCCGAGAAGAAGTGATCTTGTCACGAAACGCGTCGGGTGGAGTGAGTGACGTGTGGACGCCATCCCCTTCATTTCTCCAAACGAGTGGCTGTTGTTCCTGGATACGTCCGGCCGGCGTTACAGGCCAATTGCTGTTTTTTTTATCTACAAATGTGAGTTGTATATTCGTTTAATGTTATTTTAAATAAATCACCCGGATTTTATGCCATGTGGAGCTCTGTCTTGTTGTTTTCTATATCCATCGCTGGATACGGCTGGGTTCTAGTGCGAGTGGAGGATCTACTACTGCCTTAAAATCTTTGGTTAAGAGATATGTTGATAGTGGTCCGGCAGGACCTGAATTTCTGGTAAGCAGCTGCATAATTGGTGGTGGATTCACATCTGGTGTTCAGTTACAGCATTTCTGGAATTTCACGGGTGTCTTCATAGCCATATGGACTTATCATCTATTTTTCCAACTTTGGATTCTATGGACTTTTTTACAAAATATTAGTTTTGTGATTATCAATTTTAGCAAATACTGCTATCACGGTTTTTATCATTTGTGTTATTATTTGTGTTATATTGTTTAAGTCACCGTAGTTTTTGGGCTCACACCAACCACCATTTAGGAGGGACTGGCAGCCACGGCTTCCTGACTCTGCTATTTGCAAATATTGCAGTCACGATTGACACATCCCAGTGTCATTTGACTACTGGGTTTACACACACCAATGCTCAGTGGGAACAGGCGGCTACGTCCCCCTGATTCCACGGACGAATCTATACCTCCAGTTTAGATTCACCTGTTAACGCACATATTTGGTCACACATTTGACACAAGTGCACAATTGAGTTTAGCGCAATTATCCCCCCCCTTTTTTCGATCTTCTCAGATCCCTTGATGGCATTACTGTGCCACATGGTTCTTGGTTGGTCTCTCTGGATGTGGAGGCCCTCTATAACTCCATCCCCCATGATCGGGGGGTGAGAGTTGTGGAGGAGTTCATTTCAGAGAGCACTGAGGCCCTACCTCACTACAACCACTTCATCTTGGAATTATTGAGTTTCATTCTAAACGACAACATCTTTTTGTTTGGCGGCTCCCACTTCCTCCAAGTACAGGGTGTTGCTATGGGGACCAAGTGTGCCCCCTCCTATGCAAACCTGTACCTGGGGGGGTGGGAGCGTAGCCTTTTTCACCGGGAGGATATTCAACACCATCTTGAAAAGATCCCTATGTGGCGACGTTTCATAGATGACGTTTTTTTCATCTGGACCGGGCCACACTGTGAGTTGACCTCTTTCATCGATAGTCTCAAGATGAACGAGTTCAACCTCAAATTCACCTTTGAGACTAGCCAAGAGAAAATCTCCTTTTTGGACGTTGAAATTTTGATCCATCAGGATGATACCATTGGCACCTCCCTGTTTAGAAAGCCCTCGGCAGGGAATGCCCTTCTCCATGCTACCAGCTCTCATCCTGAGCCTCTTAAGTCCAGTATCCCCTATGGGCAGTATTTAAGATTGAGGAGGAACTGTAGCTCGGACCATGATTTCCTTCATGAGGCAAATTTGCTCCAGAGACGGTTTCTCGATAGAGGATACAGCAAAAAGTGCCTAAAAAAGGCATTTGCAAGGGCCAAAGCCAAGAGCAGGGGTTCGTTGCTTCATGATCCCAAACTTCCTAAACAGAATCCAGGTACTAGGATCATTACTCGCTTCTCTGGGCATCACCATCAAATTAAGGTCATCCTCCAGAAGTACTGGTACCTACTAATGGGTGATGAAACCGTATCGAAACATCTATGCTCTTTTCCCCAGATCACTTATCGAAGATCCCTATCTCTGCGGGACAAACTGGTCCGGAGCCATCATGCCAGCCGGAAACCCATTTCGGCTGACATGCTTGGCACACGACCATGTCACAACTGCTTGTTCTGCAGATATATCCACGCAGCAACGACTCTCACTCTCCCCAATGGACGGAGATTTAAACCTCGCTTCTCTGCCAACTGCCAATCCATAGGGATTGTATACATCATGTTGTGCGCATGTAATGCGTTCTATGTTGGGAAAACGAAGCGACCATTCTTTCATCGTATCAGGGACCATGTTGCCCTGGTACTGAAAAAAAGAATGGAAACACCTATCAGTAGACACATGGGGCTCTTTCATGACTTCGAAAGTTCCTGCATGCATTTTTTTGCATTAGAGCACATTCCCCCCGGTGACCGAGGAGGAGACTATGACAAACTGTTTCTTCAGAAAGAAGCCAAATGGATCCATCAGCTGTCTGCATTAAAGTCCCCCGGTCTTAATGATGGGTTTAGTTTCAAGCCCTTTCTTTAGGTTAGCGGGCAATACAGTATTATTTACATATGTATTTTGCCTCTTGTGTTTGTTTATTCTTAACACGCATATGTTCTGATGCATGTTCTATTTGTACATGAACTGACGGTCTGCTTGATCTATCTCCATGTTCATGTTCTTTCTTTTCCCTTTTTTTTTTTTGTGTTTAATTTTTTTTTTTTTTGTGTTTACTTTTTTTTACTTTTTTTTTTTGTGTTTATTTTATTTTAATTTTTTTTATTTTTTTGTTGTGTTTATTTATTTATTTATTTATTTTTTCTTTCTCTTTTTCTTTTACTGACCGTTTTTGAATTGAAATGTATTCGATGCTATTTGTGTCATTTTTGTGTACTTATTGTTTAATAATGCATGTTTATACTGAGCATATTTTCTATTTGTCCAGGTCCGGACCATCCTTTTACTATGATGTTTTTCATCGATATGTTTTAGGGAGATATTGTTAATTTTTTCTCCTCTGTTGGATGTTAATTTTTTTGATCCAACATTTGTCATGCTGTTGGGGTACACTACCCCTGTGTTATTTACACACATACTGAAATTTTTTTTTTACTTTTCTTTTCAATTTTGTTCCACTAAGCATGCATCCCTTTCGGGTCCCACTCTTTCCAGCCGTTTTAGGGCTAATCACATGCTATATGGGCCTTTGGGGCGCACCCGATTCGTGGTCTTTGATCGGTAAGTCCACGTGGGTGATCCCCCCTTTTCTCTAGGGTGCCTTTGCCATTTGGTTGCTGATGGCCTGGGTGACTCTATGCCACCCTGGTCCTTTGTTGGAGACTCAGGTTAGTCATCTCGCCCCTTTAAGAGTCTAAACCATTTTGGTTATTCCTATTTTGTTTGTTCCGACCCCTCGTTTAATCTGGGCGGAACTGACCACCTAGGGGCGGCCACCTTGGATCTCCCTGCCCAGCCCATTCTGTCATTGGACACACTTTTGATTCAGGCCCACCCCCAGCAGTTTTGCATCACAGCTGGGGGGTATTTAAAGGTCAATTATGTTTGCTCTTGCCATGGCTCTGAAATGTCAGAGCTTCAGGCTGTCTCTGCCTTATGATTTCTCAGGCATGTGATTTCAACCTCTTCAAACAGGTTTGTTTCTCTCTCTTTCCTTGTTTTATTCTACAGCTTTTTTTGATATCCTAATATTACAGCATTGGGTGTTTATATTGACACCATTAGTGATTATATGTCTTCTTATATGTTTTTTATTAGCAACCAGTGTTGTTAGAGGTTTCTCTCCAACTGATCAATGCTAACTGGCTGTTTAACTCTTCCTGTGCTGGACGCAATTTTGCTAGTCCCTTCTTTTGATCCGATCCAACTGCCTATCCAAAGTATTTACATATGCTTATATATGGATACAGCTGTATATAGAAACTTTTATTATTCACCTTATTGCTTGAGATTTTACCCCCCCAGAATTCTTTGGTGGGTCTACTCTCCCATTATTTATTATTGTTTACCTTTTTTACTATAGCATTGTGTAAACCCCACTTGGACTGACTGGCTGGTGTGGCTCTCCTTTGGGATGCTTGCTAGATTCGGCACATATACTGTGGAATCCTTTTTCACAGTTTGATTTAATGGCATACAGCTGATTTTAATTGTGATTGGATGTTCTTGGACCTGGACGGGTAAGTGTGCTCCTGGTCTCTTTCACTGTACAACTAGTTTATGTGACCTTTGTATTTTCATGAACTACTCTATTACAAATGTTTATCCCCCAAATATCATTTATGTATAAATATAGATCATTTTGTACTGCAACACCAGCGGTCTGTACTTTTCAGACTGTTGTTGTTGTTTTTGGCAATATTCACAATGCCTTATTTTGTTTTTCCCTCTTTTTTCTATTTTGTAGCTTGTTGCACTGCCCTTGATAAAGCTCAATCGAGCGAAACATGTCGGGCCTCCTCCAACAGGTTCCTCTGCTACTGTTTTAGTCGCTAACATCACCTATGAGACCATCCATGTCTTGTTTGATATTTTGTGTTATTTAGAAAACCAATTTATATGTCTGAATAAATTATTATTTTTATATTTATTTCATTGTTTTGGATTGAATTTTCCAATATTAACACCTTTAAAATCCCAGGGTTTGTCACCCTTTCCCGCATTTCTTGTTTTCTGTTTATATCGGGATGTGGTGTTCAGTGATTTGAGTATCTGTGCTTCATTTACATACTTGCGAACTCGCTGTTCGTTGGAGATAGGCCCACTGTTCACGGCCTCCATGTGAGTGCATGTGCATGTGATCCATTATTTCCCAGGTTATCCCCACAGTATTATGCCATTTTGCCTCCTTCTTTAATTTTTTATCATATCCATCTGATGCAGAGCCTACACTCAGCCACAAGCCCCGCTGGGCTCTTGAACATATCTAAAGTGTTTTTCAGGCTGTCCATGCTTTGGCGAGGTGAGCATTCTGAGCCACTAGAGGTGTTTGTACCGAAGTTTGTCTTTTCCTAAACACTGGAGTGTGGTTCTTCACTGTATCACCGTCTACTGTTCACCAAAGACTGTACATTTTTTCTGCATGTTAGACTTTCACTTGAACTGTGATTTACCGGATTTTGCACCTCACATTTTTTGTGGTACCCAAATTTTGTTTTTGTGGTACAGACTTTGGACTTGTATGTATTTATAATATTATGTATTTATAATACTTCGTTATTATATCTGTTTTTGAGTGTTGTTATTTTTGCACATTGCTATTTTTGGGTTACTACACTCACTTTCACTGCCCAGATTGGGTATTGCTTTTAGTGGCCATCCCACCCAGGTGGTGGGCCTTTCTTTGTTTTTACCCTTCCCCAGTCACACAGCGCAGTCACTATCACCTATTTTCATTCACTTTCTTTTTCTGGCTAGGACAGACTTCAGGTGACCGCAGCAGTGCCCCCTTAGGTTTATAGCACCGATAGCGCGAGAGCTTCTCCATTTAACTGATGAGTCTCAGATAAAGGTTGTAATTTCTTAACATAATACCCTATCTGCATCTTGTTTTTGACCATATGTTAGGTATATTAAGCTTACCAGATATTCAAAGACTAAAGTTAAGGAATAATTTGTGTGGATGATGTCATGAAGTGTTACAATGTTAGCATGCTTCAGATTCTTCAAAAGGGACACTGAAAAAGAGAAAATACATATAAACAATATTAATTACAGTAATTCAAGATGTTACCATACATCATTTTAAATGACTGAATTGGGTCTTAACTCATAACTGATCAGAAAGTGTAATAGACTGGTTACTTACTAGAATGTGCATGTATTTTTTTTTGAGAACAATGGACAGGGTATATACCTACCTGCCCTTAAACAAGTCACCAGAGTGCCAAAACTCACCAAGACATTAGCTTGATGGAAGTTTGGGGTTTGTACACCAAAGCAACATATTCAGGCTGCCTGGCAGTTAGAAAAATCTATAAGACAGTTTTTAAGTGTATGCGCAATCCTTTATCCTGCAATCCTGAGCAGGAAACAGAAATTGATTTTTATAGGTCTGCGGCAGAACTACGATTGAAGGTGAAACATATGCATCAAGATGATACATATTTTCTCTACTAACATTTGCACAATTAGGAATTAGTAAGAGGTAGAGATTTTATTCCAGAAGAAAGCTGCATAATTAGAATAAATCAGTTTAATTGCACCTGTTTACCCTTGTCTCGATGTGCCACAGAAAATATTAATGTCACTCACAGCAATTTAAACTTTGCTTCTGCTGTATAGCAAAGAATGGGGCTATTAAAAGGGAAATTTTGAATATCTCATTCTAAGAAAAAGTGCTAAAACTTATTTTTATTGCCTGTTAGAAAATAAAAAATGCCCCATTAGTCATAAATAATGCTTGAAATAATAGGCAATCTGTTTTGATAATTGAGTCATCTATGGCCACTCCAAGCCAACAAGATCTACCAGAAACTATCATTTTCACTATAGCATAATAAAAGAATGATGATCACATATGAAAAAAAATGCAGATCTGTTGGATAGTGTGTCCCCTGCTAGGTGCTGGGTTTATTGCCACCACCCCCAACATCACTACTGTAGTTATGTAGGGGCTTGCAGGAGGAACCACAGCCCCTTCTGGGGAACACACTATCTGACACAACTGGAAATGTTGGATAGCAGTAGTGCACACAAGTCTACAAGAAAGTGAAGAATTAATTTGCAGCCTGCTGAACAAAAAAATATACAACCTATTTTACAGGGAACAGCTTGGGAGTTTTTTTTATAGGGTCAATTTAAAGCTCAAATCTAAAACTTTTTTTTAGTGGGGGAAAATCAGAACCTGTGTTAACTCTACGACTTTCTTTGTTCCTTTTTGGAAGCATTTTCTTTACTTCCTTACTTTATAAGTGCAGTCGGAACAGTCAGTAAGGAATTTCACCAATTCCGGTCTACTGGAAATTAAGTCACAAGAAAGCCCCAACTGGATTCAGATACCAATAAAGACTTTCCAGTATACTGTGTCCACATTAAGCACATTTCCCCTTTGGTCTGGTTCACAGGTGTCAGGCAGAACAGGAAATAAGGGAAAATGTACTCAATGGGGGACACATACAGTATTTAAATGTGGCAAAACAATAATTGCCAGTTAAATTTTCTTATAGCATGGCACTGTGCTCTTTTACAGAAGTATTTTTAATTAATCTCCTGTCATGTATATGCAGTAATGTTTGTCTGTCAGCTTACCTCCTCCTTAGTTCACCTTAGAGGCCAGCCACTCTCACCTGGCTGCTTAAGTAATCTCTCCTCTAGCATGGCTCCACCCCAGGCCCTATCAGGGAACTCTATATTAACCTGTGCACTGCAAGCCAGCCATGCTGATCAACAGTGTTTGTTAAGCTATTATGTGTTTGAGTTCCTGCTTGCCGTGTGCTACGTCTGTCTCTGTTTTACTGATCTTGGCTTGTTCTCGACTATCCATGTCTGCTTGTGACCTTGCCCTTTGTTTATCCTTGTCTGCTAGTTGCCCCGACCTTTGGCTTATCCCCTCACTATCTCTTGTATCCTGAGCTGCTGCTTCCCCTCTATCCTTTATAGCCTACTGTGAGCGTGAGCTGGGGGAATCTGGGGGCCACCACCTGGATCCAGTTGCAGCCCTGGGGAATCTTAGGCTCTAGCTCCCTGTGGGATCCCTGTTAGTGCTCCAGTGGACCTGCCTTCCTTAGCCTCCCAGTGTTCTGTCCGCAGCAGTCAGTCGTAGGGTCCACTACCTTAGCAGTGCAATCCTGACCCCGACAGTGTGCATCTGTCACCTGACCGCAGGTGACCTGACATCTCCCCACACTTGTCCACACCTAATGCTCAATTAACACTATGCATAGCGGGAACGAGTGTTCCTGCTTGCAAATTTTAAAGCGCAATTTTGTGTGTCGCGCACAGGGCAGGCCATTCACAGAAAAGGCCCTGTGGCCTTTTTTTTTTATTGCAGAAGAGCCATGCAATATCCATCTACCTGCTTGGTCACTGTCTTCTCCAGTGATGAAAACTGAGCCCAGCTCAGCTTACATAGCCACCACGGTCCCCACGTAATGGGACAATGGCCTCCTGCACATGTGCAGGAGTGACTTTATCCCACGGCGATCAACGAAGATACCCAGGAGAAGATGCTGGCACCGGCAAGGAACAGGGACCGTTGAACTAAAGGTGAGTGTAACTTAAGGCAGCATATTAATAACACAAATAAGTGAAAACCACAAACATGTTAATTGTTCAGGAAAAAGCTTTTACCTGTAGTGCCAATTAAAATTATCTGTGACAATTTACCTGCTTCCTCTCTCATACCTTCTCTGATAGCTGTGCATGGTGCTCCTTCCTCGTGCTCTAGTCTGATCTCTTTAAGAGCCACCAGGTTCCCTGTCAGCTTGCTGCGTCCTTTAAATACAGTGGCATATGTACCCTGCAAAACAGTTTACAAACACATTTTAAAACAAGGAACCACATATGTCACCACTGTGTATGGCCACATAACTCCTCCTACTACAACTACTGTAGGAAAAAATCACCACAACATTTATATAAATATTAAGGGGTCTAACACAGCTTTCCAAAAATAAAAACAAATCATCTAGCCCATTAATAAAGCACAGCTGTTTGCTTTACAAATGTGCTTTCCACTTCATTTGCTTCAAGGTTCTAAAGCAAGCACAGTCCTATTCATTTTAATGAATGATAAATAAAAAAAATGCTGAAAGAAAGAAACATGTCTTGACCTTGCTCTCCTCCTACACTGTGTTATGCAGATGACCAGCCGTAGGACATAACATTACATTCTGCATGTTATGAATTAAATGTAAAATGCAGGAGAAATGAGGAATAATCACTACACCATTCTGCAGAGAGAGTGGATACTACTGTACTTTATAAATGGACTCATTCACTTTTTGTAAAGAATAGGTGGTTTTGTTCTGGTATACCATTTTTTTTTTTTTTTTTTTTAAGATATATTTATTGAAAATGTTCCAATTGTTATACAGAAAGTACAACAAACAATAAGCAGGTTACATACAGAACCAAACTATGCCTCCCGTGTCTCAATAAGATATAATATGGTATTAAATAAAAAAAAAGGGACAGTATGTATTAAATCACAATATACATAGAGATGGAAGGGTATATGCAAATCAAAGGACACCAATACAGTACCAAAGGCAGTGGAAAAATAAAGAGATTATACTAACATCCAGGATCCAAGAACGTCGGGGTAACGGGACTAGATACCCATTTATGCCACAGTTGTCAAGAAGATTTTTTTTTTTTTCCTAAGTTTAAAGGTAAGTTTATACAGAGGTAAATTATTGTTTACCAATTTAAGCTAAATGGTCAGGTTTAGTGGTGGCCCATCCTAATTCATGCGTCCAGCCATTAATCTACATGCCAGACGCATTGGATTAAATATATATTTTTTTAAGCACATGATTACAGCCTGAGGCTCTAATTGACTTTAAAAAAGGTGAGCACTGCGCCCTGAGCCCACCCAGTTTTGTAACAATACCGAAATAATATTTGCTATTGTCTTCCTGATTCTTCTCCCCGCCAATCCAGAAGCTGGACCTGAGACCCAATTAGCAATGGAGTCTTAGGACTCCCTGGCCAATCAGGTCTTAGGACACACGTCCTGCTCGGCCGGGAGGAGAAGCAACGGCCTGGCTTTTTCTTCCCCCTGCCTCCTAAGGCAAGGCCTCTGATGGCAGCCTTTCCGTCCAGCTCTTCTTAGCAAAGAAATACAGTATACTTAATAGACTATTACATATGCAGGAACCACCAAAGATACCTAGTAAAAAAATTGTTAGGGTGCAATATATTAGGTAAACCCAATAAAGTAAATACAAATTTGTTAAAGTGGATGTAAACCCTAAATTTTTTTGAATTAAGACTTATATGTGTTACAGCAGAGAATGTCATTTCATCTGTACCCAGTCTTGCCACGAAGAGTTAATCCAGCTCTGAGCAATTCTCTTATCTTTTTTCAGTAAGATAAAAACAGACACACAGATAAATAGGTGTCTGTTTCTTCCCCCTTACTGTGACTGACAGGTGATTTCCTTATCTTATGCACCAGCGTGAGAGAGGCATTCTGTGTTCTTCACGACCCCCCTCCTTTCTTCTCCAGCTCTCTTACGATTGGCTGCTTCACGCCTCAGCATGATTGCGCATTCTGAAGTCATATGGTGACTTTCCTGGGTTTTGACTGGATTTTAGTTATCATGGGGCATAATTCACAAGACCAGCAGAAGAGTTCAGTGTAAGAAATATCGATGCCTGGCCAAGGTGAGTGTAGAGGTTGCGGGGAGTCTACTGACCTCACGACTCCAACCACAAAGCCCTGGACAACAGACCTGCCCACAGAATCTGGAGTATTGCAGGGGAGACATTTGACAGGTAAGGATACATGCAGGAGGCATGTATATCCTTATAGATCAGCACTATAGAAGTAATTTAGAAATGATGAGAGTGGGTTTACATCTACTTTAACTTATGACCAAAACGTATGAACTATTGGGCAGGACCAAAAACAATGTATGAAGTCAGCAGAGTCTCCACAGTCTCTAAAACATTCAGATATGGGGCTTAGGCCCATCTTATACATCCAAGAAGGGGTAAGGTGAAAAATTGTATTTGTATAATTTTATCTCTGGAGGATATTACTGAACTCTTCTATGTATCAATGAATTCAGTCCAGTACTCACCAGTAAGATTAATATTTAACCCAGCCCATCGAGTTTGTGCAGCAACTAACCTAGGATTAAAATCCGCCATTAGGTTAAAGTAATATTCTGACATCAATTTAGTGGTGTCTGACCTCCTTAGTATTTTCTGCAATTTGGCCACAGATAACGGGAGCAAGTGAGAGCCAAATTGTGCTTCGAGAGACTAATAAAAAAACTAATAAATAAAAAGGAGGAAGGAAAGTTAAATTTGTCTTTTAACTGGGCAAAGGACTTAAGGCCCTTCTCAGTGTATAGGTGAAAAAGGTATTTAATGCCCCTGGAAATGCAGCGTTGTGGATCTGGGATCCTAAGGAGTTCATGCAGTGTGGGTTAATACCAAAGTGAGATATTG
The DNA here is from genome assembly GCF_905171775.1 of Rana temporaria. Classification (NCBI taxonomy): domain Eukaryota; kingdom Metazoa; phylum Chordata; class Amphibia; order Anura; family Ranidae; genus Rana; species Rana temporaria. Next base: position 343,009,101 of record NC_053490.1, read on the forward strand.
GAGGAAGCAGTACACACAGCCTTAGAGAAACAAGTATAGTAATAAAAAGAGATAATGTGGTACGTAACATAGTTGTCCCAGGACAGGGGGGAACCTGCCCTCGATACACATGCTACTTGTAACACATGTTATGCAGAGATTCAAAGGAGGAAACTATAGCGACTTCAGTAGTAGTACAGGCATTGGATAAGGAAGGATGCAACCAGTCATAGATCACCACCAACTGGGAGGCTATATTGTACAAATAAAAATAATGAAAAAAATAGACCTAACAAATAAGAAGGTAATTTCAAAAATTCTATGGCCTTTTTTAGGGGCGTAGCGATTCAAAAAGAATTAAAAAAGTAATATTTCTATACACTGAGTAACGACCGATCAAACACCGCCGATCGCTCAGTTCTCACAGCTCCGTGAGCAGAAAGCTGCTGACTGTCAGTCAGTGGCTCTCTGCTCTTCCCCCCACACTCATTGGAGTGCTGGGCTGTGGAGGGGGCTGGAGTGGCTGGCTCAGGCTCTCAGCAGCTTGAGGGGGGAGGGGGCAAGCAGGAGAGTCAGGACGCTCTCTCTACGTTGCAGATAGAGAAAGGACTTGTGTGTTAAGGAAATTTAAAAGCAAAATCAAAGGATGAGGTAAGTGAAGGAGGACTGCACTAAAGTAAAGGAAGCTATTTAGGGAAAATATTTTTTACCTTTACAACCCCTTTAAAATTCATGTGCGTGTAAAGGCAGGCGCCCCAATACTTTTGGTGATATAATGTATATATACAGAGAATATAGTATAACAACAGGGTATTTAAAAATAGTGAATATGACATTTACTGTTTTTTTTGTGCAAATTCTTTACACATTTATTGCTTTATAAATATCCTTCAAAGTTACGTGTTATGTTACGTCACTTTGCCCTGTGGCCACTAGGAGCGTGCACACGCCACCGAAGGCACGCGCGTGCGCCCGCTGCTCGCCCCCCAAGCCCATGCAAGTGCCCGGCGGGCATTTTGCGATCGCTTGTGACACAGCGAGAACCGGGATCTGTGTGTGTAAACACACAGGGGCAGATCCACAAAGCACTTACGCCGGCGTATCTCGAGATGCGCGGCGTAAGTGTAAATGTGCGCCAACGTATCTATGCGCCATATCCCCAAAACTAGATACACCTGAAAACTAGATTTTTCCGACCGAAGTAATTTTTCTACACCGGCGCATCGTGGGCGCAAAAATACGCTAGACGCACCGTTGTTTTGCTATGCAAATATGCAAATGAGGGAGATACGGCGATCCACAAAAGTACGTTTGTCCGGCGCAGGCTAGGCGCGGTGCGCATCAGCTGTTTGTCTGGTCTAAAGTTACCCCTCATAAAAGCAGCTTTAACTTTGCACCAGACGTGTGCAGGTCAGCTAAAGCAACACCGTTAGGGACGAGCTGAGCAGCCACACTAAGGCCGAGTACTCACGGCAGGACATGTCCGATGAAAACGGTCTGCAGACCGTTTCCATCGGACATGTCTGGCCGGGGACTGCCCGGGGACTTCTGTTCGATGGCTATACACACCATCGAACAGAAGCCCGCGCGTAAACATTACGCGGGGCGTGTCCGCGGTGTCGCCGCGTCGATGACGCGGTGTCGCCGCGACAATGACGCGGCGACGTGGGCGGGCCGCCTTAAAAATGCTTCCACGCATGCGTCGAAGTCATTCGACGCATGCGAGGGATGCGGGCGGCAGGACATGTACGGTAGGTCTGTACAGACGACCGTACATGTCCGGGCGGACAGGTTTCCAGCGGACTGTTTTAAAACAAGTCCGGGAAACAGTTGTCCGCTGGAAACCTGTCTGATCCGTCCCAAAATGGTCCGCTCGGGCCAACACACGGCCAAACATGTCTGCTGAAACTGGTCTGCGGACCAGTTTCAGCAGACATGTTTGGTCGTGAGTACGGGGCCTTACAGGACAACAATCTGTATGCCAACATGCCAGGGGCATCCATGGTCATAGTCAAAGCCATTACTACTGGCTTTAGATGCGCGCAGAAGGAGGAGGTAACAGAGGAGGAGGAGGGCACGGGAGAGGATATACCGACCGCGCATAAACGTCTTTGGCATGGGTGATTCTGAGGTGTATCGCATCTTCAGATTCACCCCTACTAAAAAACAAGCATAAATCTGCGCTATCTGTGTAAAAAGCTGCCACAAACAATCTAGTGAAACAAGAAAGTGATAAATATACGAAAACAATAAAAGTGGCGCTAGAACGTGATAATGATAGAAATATTAAAGTGAACTGAATCATAAAACTGTGTAAACAAAAATAAAAAGTCCATATATGATAAATCCAACAGTGAATCGCTGGAAAGGAACACCGTCTGTGAATGGTCTCCTGTGACGAACAATTAGAAACACCACGGTGGGATGAATGAATAAATGTGAAGGGATGACCACCACCAGGAGGGGAGGCTTACCAGAGATATTGAACCCTGTTAAGAATACGCCTAGAGGGTCAATATAGGCTGTTATATGAGTTGATGGAACCACATCAATCGGATCCGGATACACTAAGAAAACGATGGCTTGAACACATCACTTTAAATCAGAGCGGAGGGGGGTGGCAACGTCTTGATAGTAACTCCCAAGAGGCCAAACCGTATCCAAAGCACATAAAAGAAAACGAAGTCTCATAGTGTAATACCGTAATACTGGTGAAATTTATTAACGGTTAAAAACACTTACAGTTCTGAAGAAGACAAAGGGCATCAATAAAAGGTGGCGCATGGCAGCAGCAGAGTCCCTGCTGCCATGCGCCACCTTTTATTGATGCACTGTTTTGGATACGGTTTGGCCTCTTGGGAGTTACTATCAAGACGTTGCCACCCCCCTCCGCTCTGATTTAAAGTGATGTGTTCAAGCCATCGTTTTCTTAGTGTATCCGGATCCGATTGATGTGGTTCCATCAACTCATATAACAGCCTATATTGACCCTCTAGGCGTATGCTTAACAGGGTTCAATATCTCTGGTAAGCCTCCCCTCCTGGTGGTGGTCATCCCTTCACATTTATTCATTCATCCCACCGTGGTGTTTCTAATTGTTCGTCACAGGAGACCATTCACAGACGGTGTTCCTTTCCAGCGATTCACTGTTTTTGGATTTATCATATATGGACTTTTTATTTTTGTTCACACAGTTTTATGATTCAGTTCACTTTAATATTTCTATCATTATCACTTTCTAGCGCCACTTTTATTGTTTTCGTAGATTCACCCCTACTGCCATCCTGGAATTAACCACAACCCTGAAAGATGACATCACCAGCCAGACAAAACGCTCACATGCAGTGGAGCCACTGGTCAAGGTACTGGCAACACTCCATTTCCTTGCCAGTGGCTCTTTTCAGCGTACAAGTGGAGTGGTGGCTGGGATGGCACAATCCTCCATTAGCAGATGTGTGCACCAGGTTATCCCTGCAATCCTCAGACGCATGGCCAACCAAATCATCAGACCCACCCAGGAGGACCTGCGGGTGAAGGTAATGCGTGATTTCTACAGAATTGCCAGATTCCCACGCACTGTGGGGGCCATTGATTGCACACATGTGGCACTACGGCCCCCCCATGAGACAGAGCACCTATACCGCAATCGGAAGCACTGGCATTCCATCAACGTACAGGTGATAGCCGATGCCCAATGCCTCATATGGCACGTCCGTGCCAAACACCCAGGATCCAGCCATGACAGCTACATATACCGTCAAAGCCCCATCCCAATGGAATTCGAACAGAACATGTATGGGGACAGCTGGCTGGTTGGTGAGTGACATGGGTGTCAGGCATGACTGTCCCACCCCATGATGCAGACATCACGAGGGGCACATGCACGACTAACATCCTCCTGTCTTTTCCCTTCCAGGTGATGAGGCATATGCACTTGGACCCCATCTCATGACTCCATTCCGGAATCCCCAAACCCCAGGAGAGCAAAGATACAATGAAGCACATGCACGTACCCGTGGAGTGGTGGAACGCACCTTTGGCCTCCTGAAGTCCCGTTTCCGATGCCTGGATAAGTCTGGGGGTACCCTGTTGTATTCTACAAACTTTGTGTGCCAGATCATCGGTGCATGTTGCATGCTGCACAACTTAGCCGTGAGAAGGGGCCTGGAGATTGACATACGTGATGACCTGACCCCCAAACCAGACAATCCCCCCATAACCAAGGCTACCCCATCTTCTTAGGGAAGAGCAGTCAGGAGATGCCTCGCAGTAGGCACCTTTGCACATTAAACACACACATTAATCATGGCACAAGGAGAATGCACGCATGCACACCACTGTGGTCCCTAGCACACACACCCCACATCCTCATCAAATTGGATTAGCACAAGCCCACCATGCAGGACTTGGGAGCAGCAACGCCACGCCAAGGCTCCAATTATGTCACTGTACATTCATACACCATTCACATGGACCTGGGGATCACTTCTCCCTGGTGCTGGGGATCCCTTCTCCACCACAACCGATGGTGACACCCCTTTTCCGGCAGGAATGTCACCCCCACAATCAAACATCATTCACAAAAATAAAACAAATCATAATCACAGTAAAAACTAACAAATAAACATAAAACACTGAATAAAAAAAAGACAAAAACCTAACGCCGCTGGCGTGACCCACGCCTGGGGCGGCCATGGCCACGGCCCCGGCTCCTCAGGGGAGACTCATGGGGGGGGGTAATCAGGGGAAGGAGGAGCATCCCCTGGTCTCTGCCCACCTGGCGGCCTGCCTTCCAAGGCCACGGCGATGCACGTGAGGCCCACATTGAGGGCTGCCGTGTTGGCCTTGACAGCCTGGGTCAGGGCACACAACTCCTGACCCACGCCTGCAGGTCGCTGAAGCAGGTAATCACAGCCAGGGAGTTGCAACTCATGTCCTGCATGGAATCCTTGATGGAGGCCAGGCTCTCCATCCAGTCCAAAGTCTGGGTGACCTGACCCAGATGGCGGGTCTGACAGGCCTGGTCCCTCCGGAGATTTTCCGGCAGAACCTCTGCCACCCCCCTTGTCTTGCGGGTCGCCTTCCTGCCTCCTGATGAGGCTTGTGGCCTGGGAGTAGGGGAGACCCCTGGGGGGAAAGCCCTGTTGGGGGAGGAGTGGGAGGGGCTACCCCTGATGGAGGCCTGACTGCTGCCAGCCCTAGGGGGAGCCTCCTCCAAATGGAGAAGTACCTCATTCCCCGACATCACCTCCTCCTCCTTAACCTCCTCATGAGGTGAGCTGGGGCCACTCCCCTACACAGAGGACTCCTGGCTTGCCTGGGGGTCTTCCTCAGACTCCGATGTCCGGGGGAGGCTGCGGACTGGCCAGATGGCCCAGCACCCTCCTGCACATCTGTGGATGACACAAAACATTCACATGTTGGAGGATCCACACACTTGTCAGATATTCCCTCCCCCCCCCCCCATGCTACACACCAGATAGAAAAAAAAAAACACTTACCTGTCCTCAAGACCTCCTCAATGGAGTCAAAGCCAGGCAGCCCCTCCACTTGCTGCCTGTGGAAGCACTGGGCCACCGCACGCTTCTCAGCAGTGAGCCTGATAGTGCACACAGGTCCCCCTCCAGTGCCCCTGGCATGAGCTGAAATCTTTGCCAGCTTCCCACGGACCACGCGCCTGAGATCATTGATCTTTTTTTGGATCTCACTGCGGGTCCTGGTCTCACCCCCCAACGCATTGACATCGTCTGCGATGTCTTGCATGATCTGCCTCCTCCTGGCCGGGGTGGTGTTGGCACTTTCAGGCCCATGCAGAAAACGACCAAATTGGGTAATGGTCCTCACAATGATCTCCTTCTCCCGCAGGGAGTAGTTCAACTTCCTCTTCCTCTCTGTCATCTTTCAAAAACACTCTCCAAAAAACACACCGACACGACAAAAACCAACAAACAGCAACAGACAACGGAACAAAAGCACCTTGCTTCAGGGGGGGAAACAAATAGATGTACTTTTGCAATGGAAGGGCGTATGTCTGGGCCTATTTATGCCCTGGGCATATCTCACTAAGTACGCCGGGCCTAGTTCCTATCTCACTGATTACGCCGGGCCGAGTTCTGAGCATGCGCAGAGAGGCGCTGACCATAGTCAGCGTCATGCGCAGTCCGGCCAGCCCTTTATTTGCATGGGGTCACGGCTCATTTCAATGGAACACGCCGGCGCAAATTTGGGCGCAAATACTATGAGGATACGGTACTTGCCTCTCTAAGTTGAGCCGGCGTAACGGAAAGGAGATGCGCTACGCCGGTGTATATATACGCCGATGTACGTGGATCTGCCCCACAGATCCTGGTTCTCTCAGGGGAGAAATGGCTGATCATTGTTCATACAAAGTATGAACAGCGATCTGTCATTTCCCCTAGTCAGTCCCATCCCCCTTCAGTTAGAACACAGAGAGGGAACACAATTAACCCCTTCATCGCCCCCTAGTGTTAACCCCTAATTTTAATAGCACTGATCGCTGTAAAATTATCAATGGTCCCAAAAATGTGTCAAAAGTGTCTGATCTGTCCGCCATAATGTTGCAGTCCCGATAAAAATCGCAGATCGCCACCATTGCTAGTAAAAAATTTAATAATAATAAAAATGCCATAATTCCAGAGCTTTTTTTCTCAGAAAATAGGTGCAGGAACTCAAATACGATCCGTTCAGATTTCACAAACAGTAGAAGGTTCTTAAAGGGGCATTAAATACCAGGATTGTATTACATACAGAGTGCAGAGTTCAGGGGGTTACACACAGAGTGCAGAGCTGTCACTTGTAAACACAGAAACCAGACTTCTGTGTTTACAAGTGATTGTGGTAATCCAGAGGTGGTGGAACTGAGTTCCCCCAAGTCCCCCCTGAAAAAAAAGCCCTGCATAATTCTATCCCTTATTTTGTAGACACTATAACCTTTGCGCAAACCAATCAATATACGATTAATAGAAGAATACATATAATCCTAAATTTTTTTGAAAAAAAAAAAATTGGGATATTTATTATAGCAAAAAGTTAAAAGATATTGTTTTTTTTCAAAATTGTCGCTGTGCTTTTGTTTATAGCTCAAAAAATAAAAAACAGGTGAGCAAATACCACCAAAAGAAATCTCTATTTGTGAGAAAAAAAAGACGCACATTTTGTTTGGGTACAGCGTTGCACGACCGTGCAGTTGTCAGTTAAAGCAACGCAGTGGCAAATTGTAAAAAGTGCTCTGGTCAGGAAAGGGGTCAAATCTTCCGGGACATAAGCGGTTAAGGGAAAGGGGGCTGCTATAAGTGAAGCGCACAGTAGCCAGCTATAGTGTCTGACCACCTGCGTTGGGGTAGACGTGACATTTGTGACAATAGGTAATAAAAAGTGGTTCTTGGATTACCAAACTATCAACACAAACAATAAAATGGCTGGGAACACTACACCAATGCGTGGATAAATAAAGTATAGAACAGGTGTGTTATGTTCCTTGTATATCTATGCATTAAGGTAAAAAAACATTCAAAAGTTCCCCGCAGCAACCTTAAAACACTTACCTGAGCCTGATCTGCAGCAGCCCTTCTCTCTCTCTTCCCACAGGAGACTCTAAAGCAGCGGGAGCCATTGACTCCTGCTGCTGTCAGTCAAATCCTGTGAGTGAGGAATGGGGGGGCCGAGTAGCACTATGTGTGTCTATGGTTGCACACAGCCTGGCTCGCGATTGATTCTGTACTTCTGCCCCCATAGCAAGCAGTTTGCCATGGGGGCAGACAGTAAGGGATAGACTCTTTGTACAGGTAAGAGATACAGTAAGTAAGAGATAGACCTTCTGTCAGGTTTTTATTGCTGTTAGTGCCCCAGCTGTGGAGATTCATTCCTCTATTTGTCCTGGTGACCACTGAGACAAAAAGGGAAATCTGGAAATTTTGAGTTGTCACCAAAGCATAAGGGAAATCTTCCAAACAGGACCGATATACGTTGACAACTATTTAAGGCAGTTTTTTCACTAGTTTGGTAAGATTTACTATGATTTCCTGTTAGACAAGCTGATTTGTCTTGTGGTGTAGCTGGATGCTGAAGCCCAGGTGTGTGTCTCAGCTCCTATACTGCACACTGATTAGGAAAGAACATGGCTGCACACCAACAACATAAACATCCAGTGAGTTTAATGAGCAAGCAGTAAGTACAAGGACACACAGGCATAGTTGCCAACATTGTCCAAAAATGTATAGGGACACTTTTTTGTCTGTATGCGGGGTCTTATTATAATTAGGGGGGGGGGGGGCATTCGTTTGTAAGTGTGACATAGCGGGAAGGAGAAAACTGCGGGAAAATGGGCGTAGTTTAAATTAAATGGTGGGCGTTGCTTAAAGGATGTGGCTCGAAGGGGTGTGGTCTGAGTCTGAGATGAATGAGGGATGGAGAAAGGAAGAAAGAAAAATAGGGAGGGAAGGAGAGAGAAGAAAAGATAGGGATGGAGGGACAGCAGGCCCAGATCCTACACCACAATAGCAATATGTGTATTCCAGAAAGTTTAACAATCAGCAGATAAATATACTCCAAACATCTGGTGTTAGCGCTTCAATTATCACGGCATCATGGTTGGTATGGTGGCATGATGATTAAAGCGCATTATTTTTTTATATTACATTGCAATATCAAATGAAATCGGTTCAACTTGCCGTAATGCGGAATCAGTGGGACCCCCGAGTGTGTCACTTGCCACATTGCCTACCACCAGATGCCATTAGGTGTCCCCATCGTCCCTCCCAGAGTCAGGTGCCCCCAGTAGAGTCCCTCCTTATATCAGGTGCCAACAGTAGAGTCCCTCCTTACATCAGGTACCCCCAGTAGAGTCCCTCCTTGCATAAGGTGCCCCCAGCAGAGCCCCTCCTTACATCAGCTGTCCCCAGTAGAGTCCCTCCTTACATCAGCTGTCCCCAGTAGAGTCCCTCCTTACATCAGGCATTCCCAGCAGAATCCCTCCTTACATCAGGTGCCCCCAGTAGAGTCCCTCCTTACATCAGTCTTCCCTAGCAGAGTCCCTCCTTACATCAGCAGCCCCCCCTAGGGCAATTCACCCCTCTCCATCTGTACAGACTCCCCCCCAAGAGCACAGACCCCCCCAGGACAATTCACCCCCTGCATCTGTACAGACCCCCCAGGACAATTCTCCCCCCTCCATCTGTACAGACCCCCCAGGAGAACAGACCCCCCAGGACAATTCACTCCCCTCCATCTGTACAGACCCCCCAGGACAATTCACCCCCCAGGAATACAGACCCCCCCGGACAATTTACCCCCCTACATCTGTACAGACCCCCCCAGGACAATTCACCCCCCTTCATCTGTACAGACACCCCCCGAACAATTCACCCCTCCATCTGTACAGACCCCCCAGGACAATTCACCCCCCAGGAGTACAGACTCCCCCATTCATGCACCTGGGCGTGCAGCCGCATGGAGAGTTACTTGCTCAGACTGTCACTGACTCTCGGGGCGGCACAATGTAATAGGAGGCAGCCAGTGAGAGTGAGACAGCAGAGTCTCACTCAGACAGGGATAGTGCACTGGAACCCAGGACACACAGGGCCTCAGCGCCGCTCAGGATGGTCACTGTGCTAGTCTCTGTGCCATTTACAGATCCAAGAGGCGGAGCCTGGGTGGCAAGAAAACGGCCAATAGAAATGGAGCTCCATTTCTATTGCAGCCGCTTCCATTGCCACCCAGGCTCCGCCTCTTGTTTCTTTCTTACGAGCTGGTCTTCTGTAAAATGGTGACAGAGACAGAATTGGACCTCTAGCGGCGTCGAAACAAAAAAAAAAAAAACGGGAAAAAAATGATTTCCCAGGATATTCCACAGGAATAAGGTCTAAATCCCGAATGTCCCGAGAAATTCGGGACAGTTGGCAAGTATGCACAGGCAACCTCCCACTTGAGGTCATGCCCTAATGCATCACACCCCCTACAGGACTTAATCATAGGGACTGATTATAAGACTGTGTAGGGGGTGAAATGTGTTAGGAGGTTGGGAGGTTGCCTGTGTGTGCTGCTTGTCCTTACTTACTGCTTTTTAAACTCACTGGCCCGGATTCAGGTAGATTTGCCCCTTATTTGCGGAGGCGCAGGGCAGCGTTTTTGCCCTGCGCCCCCGCAAATTTACTGCGCTACCCGCGATTCACGGAGCAGTAGCTCCGTAAATTGCGTGTGCGCTGTGTAAACTTGCCCTGCGTAAGGGCGCCTAATGTAAATAATCCCGTAGGGGGCGGGAATCATTTAAATTAGGCGCGCTCCCGCGCCGAGCGTAGAGCGCATGCTCCATCGGGAAACTTTCCTGACGTGCATTGCGGCAAATGACGTCGCAAGGACGTCATTTGCTTCCAAGTGAACGTGAATGGCATCCAGCGCCATTCACGAATCACTTACGCAAACGACGTGAAATTCAAATTTCGCGACGCGGGAACGACGGGTATACTTTAGCATTGGCTGCCCCTACTATTACAAGGGGCAGCCTTACGCTAAACACGCCTTACGGAAACGACGTAACTTGCGTACGCAGGGCTCGCGCAACATTGTGAATCGGTGTTAGTATGCAATTTGCATACTATACACTGAGCACAATGGGAGCGCCCTCTAGCGGTCATCGCAAGAATGCAGCCTAAAATATGCGTGGCATAAGAGCCTTATGCCACGCAGATTTTAGGCTGCAGTCGGCGTTACGATGTTCCTGAATCAGGAGCATTCGTAACGCCGGAGCAAGTAAGCAATTGCGCTGTGTAACCTATGGTTACACAGGCGCAATTGCTTCTTGAATCTGGGCCACTGGATTTTTCTACATCACTGGTGTGCAGCCCAGTTCTCTCTTAGGTCCAGTTCACATTACATGCAGCACAGTGTGGTTTTTTTTCTGCATAAAAAATTCATGGAAAGTAGGTTATTTGGTTTGCAATGGAATAGTTCTAATCAGTGCAATCAGTTCTACTGGACTGTACTGAAACGCAATAAAACACATCAACAATGCACCAGAATGCACCAAAAATGCACCGGACCCCAGTACATTAAAAACAGAAAAAAGAAGAAAAAAGCATCTGAAATGCATCCGGAAATGCATCAAAATTGCACTGAAACACGTCAAAAACGTGTTAAAAACATGCACGCTGAAAGATAACCGAAACGGATCTGGAGTGCATTTTTGTGGTGTGAACCAGCACTATCAGTGTACTATAATTCCCTGTTGCATATCTAGAACAAGAAGTGAAGAAAATTATAGTGGGGCACGGGTAAAATAATAATAATAATAACCTGATATGGGATTTAACCTTGCCCTACTATTGTTTTGTGTATACTTGTTTATATCGAACCACAGTACCAATTACATTTAGTAAAAAATGTGTCAAAATAATAAGGGCTGTTCAGAGAAAGAATTATAAAGAGAAAAAGACAAATGTTAGTCCAATAGATTCTGTCTTACCTCTCCCAGTTTACCCAGCTTTACATATGTCTCAAGTTTTCCAAATCCAATATCTGACTGCAAGAAAAGGGCAAATTAGTAATTATTAAATGTATTTATACATAGAGGTGGTATAAGTACATAAATATGACTTTATAATATTTCCCTGTAACCACAGAATTTGAAGTAGAAAATGGGGGGACAATAATGTAGCCAAAATGGCAAATCAGTAATTGTCTTATTTTTTTTCCATGGAAGGAATGTTCAAAACTAAGGAAGGCAAGAGATGGGAATATAATCAGAATATTACTGGCCATGTGTGTCCAATCCTAGAGCTAGTCAAACACAGAGAGCTGCTAAACTTTCCTCTATATATACATATATGTGTGTGTGTGTAGACATTGTACTGACTGCCTTTCCAGTACAAGATGGAGGGACAACAGTTGCATTAGATGTAAACAATTCTTAATGTATATCTAAACCCAAAAACAAAAATGTAATCCATTGTAGATACTATTTCTTATATTAGATGCCTGCATTAGTTTATTTTTTTATTATTTTCACTTGGTAACCCCATGAATAACGTACTCCCTGTGCCTAGGTGGCTATGCACACTTACTCTACTCGTCTCCATTGGGGCTGATGGGATTAGTATTTAAAAAAATAAGATAAAAATAAAATAGTTTTATGCTTCCAGGTCAGCTTATAGGAAGTGACAAAGACTACATTACTACATTTCAGGCAAAATCAACAAGTATTTTCCCTATTTTTTTTAAATGTTAAGCATAAAAAAAAAAAAAATAATTCAACCACCACAAGTAAGGACTAGTAAATTGCAATATATTATATTTTTTGGGTTTAGTTATGTTTTAATGCAATTTTATTTTGCCATCCCTAGATCCTCATTTCACAATTTATTAAGGTGCTAATTAAGTTTTTAAATGCATACGTTCTTTTAGACCAACTGTCTACCCGTGCTTCAGTATGCAATGCATTTAGATCATGGCTGGTGGGAAGAGCTGTCAGGATACTGTCAGTGTTATCCCTCAGTACGAGAAGGAGAGAGAGCGGCGCCACTCTGAGTGTAGCACTCAGAGTGGCACCGCTCTCTCGCCTTCTCTCATTTGCATACAGAGTCTCTTTCCACTCTAACAGCCAGCTGCTGAGACTCATATATACTGATACTAGCCAGAACCTTTTGACAGGTCTAGCTTTAGTAGCATATTGACTTTGTTCCTTAGGATTTCTTTGGCCTATTGGAACTGTTTTAATTATCACTCTACTAGCTACCTACCCAGCGCTCCATATTTTACCTAATCCTTATCACTTAGTACTCCTCTCAAGAGCTCTCAGCCCAGATATAAGCAATTGGCTGGGGAGGAGTTATGCAATATCAATATTCGTTGACAGGCAGATATCAGTATGATGGAGGAGTGGGTCTTCCTAAACCGGTTGAATTATCATGCTGACTTCCCTAATTAATGACTACCTGTGATACTGGCCCACCATACTTGAATTATTGCAACTACTAACGTCCTCTATGTCAAAAAGTTATGTGCAAAATTTCAGACAGCCTCGTTCAGACACATGCTAGCACTCATACTGTGTGCAGGAGGCATTTGTTTTGGCATCTGCATCCACCCCATGCTACGTGCAAGCTGCGCGCAGCAGCCTACAGCAGTGAATGCAGACAGTGTATGTTTGGGGCCATGCAGCTGGTCCTGCAAAGCTGTCAAATGTTGACATGTGGCTGTGTTTGTGCAGTCACTGCATCTCTTCCACTTCCATAGGCTACCTGCACAGATGAAAAAACAAATGTCTCTTGCACACATGTACAGGTGTCAGCACTTGTCTCATTGAGGCCCAAGAACTGTCTTAGGGCCCTTTCACACGTACGGACAAACGGTCCGTTTTTTACAAGTCCGTTTACTTGTAATGCTTCCCTATGGGATTGCAGACGTTAGCGGATTATGCATCCGCTAACGTCCGCAAACATCCGCCTCCGCAAAGATCCGCTTTTTCAGACGGAAGAAAACCCTACTTTTCTTCCGTCTGGTGGAACGGATCGGATGAATACCGACACACGGTCCGTATTTATCCGATACCCCATAGGGGAGAGTGGAGGAAAGACAGAGCGGTCTCTGCACAGTGTGCGGGGACCGCCCTATCCGCCGACAGCTCAGCGAGGATTTACGGATGATCCCCGCTGAGCAGACGGACACACACGGGGCGGATCAATATGGATCCGCTCCGTGTGAAAGGGCCCTAACCCACTTTATTTCAGTTCAATTACAGGCTGCCTGCAGGCTTTGGAAGGCAATCTGACGCACATGTACAATTTGACTGCCCTTGTGGCAGAATACCTTAAAGGGGTTGTAAAGGTTTGTTTTTTATTTTCTAAATAGGTTCCTTTAACCACTTCCCGACCTCCGCATGTAAATGTACGTCCACAATATGGCACGTACAGGCACATGGGCGTCATTGTACGTAATGGCTATTAGCGGGTGGGGGGTCCGATCGGGACCCCCCCCCCCCCGCTACATGCGGAGGTCGGGTCCGCTCGGGGAGCGATCCGGGACCACGGCGCGGCTATTTGTTTATAGCCGCTCCGTCGCGATCGCTCCCCGGAGCTGAAGAACGGGGAGAGCCGTATGTAAACACGGCTTCCCCGTGCTTCACTATGGCGGCGCATCGATCGTGTCATCCCCTTTATAGGGGAGACACAATCGATGACGTCATTCCTACAGCCACACCCCCCTACAGTTGTAAACACACACTAGGTGCACCCTAACTCCTACAGCGCCACCTGTGGTTAACTCCCAAACTGCAACTGTCATTTTCACAATAAAGAATGCAATTTAAATGCATTTTTTGCTGTGAAAATGACAATGGTCCCAAAAATGTGTCAAAATTGTCCGAAGTATCCGCCATAATGTCGCAGTCACGAAAAAAATTGCTGATCGCCGCCATTAGTAGTAAAAAAAAAAAATTAATAAAAATGCAATAAAACTATCCCCTATTTTGTAAACGCTATAAATTTTGCGCAAACCAATCGATAAACGCTTATTGCGATTTTTTTTACTAAAAATAGGTAGAAGAATACGTATCGGCCTAAACTGAGGAAAAAAAATGTTTTTTTATATGTTTTTGGGGGATATTTATTACAGCAAAAAGTAAAAAATATTGCATTTTTTTCAAAATTGTCGCTCTATTTTTGTTTATAGCGCAAAAACTAAAAACCGCAGATGTGATCAAATACCACCAAAAGAAAGCTCTATTTGTGGGGGGAAAAAGGACGCCAATTTTGTTTGGGAGCCACGTCGCACGACTGCGCAATTGTCTGTTAAAGCGACGCAGTCCCGAACTGTAAAAACACCTTGGGTCTTTAGGCTGCATATTGGTCCGGGGCTTAACTGGTTAAGCTAGCGCATTGTTGGTTCACTTACCTTTTCCTTCGATTTCCGTTTCTTTGTCTGTATTTCTCACTTCCTGTTTCTGTTCAGTAAGCTTTCCACCATCATGTGAGCGTTGGATAGTCAACCAGAACAGCTTACTGAACAGCTTACTGAGGAGGATTAGGAAGTGAGAAATTCGAAGAAAACAAAGAAAAAAAAACATTTAGAAGGGAAATTGAAGGAAAAGGTAAGTGAACCAACAATGCACTAGCTTAAAGGAACATATTTAGAAAATAAAAAACTAACCTTTACAACCCCTTTAACTTTTGTTAAAGGGACATGTTTTTAAAATATTTCATCATTCAGCCACTGCAACCGCTGATTAGTGTATTCTGAAAGCAGCCAATGGTGATTCCAATATTTCCCTGTGTGTGGGAAATCCACACAAAGTGTATGGAGGAATCTGTTTGAGGCTGTACGAGAAAACAATGTGTTTTGCCACCTTAAAGGGGTTGTAAAGGTTCATTTTTTTATTTTCTAAATAGGTTCCTTTAAGCTGGTGCATTGTTGGTTCACTTTCCTTTTCCTTCAATTTCCCTTCTAAAAAAATGTTTTCTTTGTTTTCTTTGTCTGAATTTCTCACTTCCTGTTCCTCCTCAGTAAGCTGTTCTGGCTGACTTTCCACCACTCGGATGATGGGAGCAAGCTTACTGAGGAGAAACAGGAAGTGAGAAATTCAGACAACGGAAAAAAAACATTTAGAAGGGAAATCGAAGGAAAGGGTAAGTGAACCAACAATGCACTAGCTTTTCATTCACTTCAGGAAATACAGATGCTAAACTTACTTACTCTAAAGCTGATTTGAAATTCCTGCTAGTGTATGGAATCAACAAATCCATGAATAAACTTACTAACCAAAGAAGCTCTTCTTGATATCCTTGTCAAAGGTTTTGGATCATCTTCTGTATTATCCATCTGCAGTTTTGCAAGAACTTCTGGAGGTAAACGAATGTCCATGGGTAAAGACAGCTTTTTACTGACATCCTGGACAAATAACAGACATATGATATATTACTTCTTCACACACTCTCCATAATAAATGAAAGAATAATAGAAAGAGATGTAAATCAATCATTGTTTGATATGGTATAAGCAACAACCCTTTTCTCTTTGCCCAAGCATCGGGTACAATTCTATGCAGCATGTGACCAAATATCAATACAAAATAAATGGAAATTTTCTGGAAACAGAACCCAGGGCTAGTAGTGCTTATAACAGGGAAAGGAAAACATTAAAGGGTTGCTTTGCTGTTCGCTTTGCAAGAAAAGATGCATTTTGCAAGGGAATTATCCCCAGAGTTTAGCAAATGTGCTAAAGTTTTATTTAGCAAAGAATGTCCAATCACAATAAGAAAACCCACATGTTCCCTCCGGCACAGTGGTGTAGTGTATAGCACTTTCGCCTAGCAGTAAAAAGGGTCACTGGTTCAAATCCCAACTGGAGTTTGAATGTTCTCCCAGTGCCTGCATGGTACTCTGGTTTCCTTCCACACTACAAAGACATGCTGATAGGTTATTTGGATCCTGTCTAAATTGTTCCTACTATGTGTATGTATGAATGTGATTTAGGGAACTTAGAGTGTAAGCTCCCTGAGGGTAGGGACTGATGTGAATGTACAATGTATATGTAAAGTGGTGTGTAAAAATGAAGGCACTATAAAAATGTTTAGGCATCAGTACCCCCCCCCCCCCTTACCCCTGCCCCATCAAAGGTCAACTAAAAAGGTCCCAGACCTCCACTTGGTCTGGACATGCGTTAGTCAGGCAGCGTGAACTCACATAGTCAGTCTGCATGATCTCCATTTTTGGCTGCAAGGAATAGTTGACATCAGTAGGTGTGGGACAGAGGTCACTGACTCTCTGTCTGGCTGCCAGCGCTTCAGCTGGGTGGTTTTTAACATTCTGGGGCTCGGTCTGCTGCTGGGTGGAGGGGCCGATTGCCTCAGCTTCCTGAAGCTTTAGAGACAATGTAGGTGCTAGGTAGAGGCCAGCGGTGCTCTGCCCTGTTGCCAGTGATTCAGCTGGGAATAGAAGCTTTACTACATCAGCTTTTTAATGGAGAGAGGGGCCGACTGCCCCGACTCCCTGGAACTCCACAGTTGTTGCTGGTGCTGGGCAGAGGTTGGTAAAACTATTGCCATTACTTTTGCTGGGAACTCCACATCCTCCATTCCAGCTAACCGTTGGGATAGGAGGCTGGCTTCCTCCACTCCAAAACTGTGTAGCTGCCATTGGGGAGGTGAGACAGCTGCTTCCTCTTCCATTCCCTCATCTGGCTGCTGGGACGACATGTCTGTGGTACTGTCTCCTAGGTGCATGGATCTTTTCTGGGGAGGATCTGAAGGAGATGCAATCACTACTGGGGCAACTGGCGTTTGCATCCAGAGTATTGCCTATGGGAAGGGTCTTTTCTAGAAGGCTTTACTCAGCTATGTCAGGTTTAAAGAACCCAGCCATGCATATTAGGCTAACCGCTGATATCAAACAGGATTTGGTAGTTTGGTTGAAGTTCTTGGAGTATTTCAATGGTAAAAATATGTGGCAGCAAGACTTTATCTTGGACAGTGATTTTCTGATAGAAACCGATGCAGCAGGTTCAGTAGGTATACACCAATTCTCATCTGTCTTGAAAAGGTGCGTTTCACACTGCCGTCTTAGCCAGGTTAAGATAACATCTCATTCATTTTAAATCGGAGCAGCCACGGAGGACGCTAGGATTGGTCTTGAAGAGAGTGCCATAAAAAAAAATGGAAGATGGAAATCTAATACTTTTAAATTATACATTCGCCCTTATTAATGTTTTAAATTGTTTCAGGTTTTCAACGGTCAGTGTGGATTGTAGGCCATTCTTTTGTTTTCTGGGCACAGAAGAGAGCAGCAAATAGGACTTATTCCGAAAATTTGGGTTTGGATCCCTCAACTTTCAGCATTAACTGGTATAGTCACAGAGGAATGGTATGGGAGGATCTGATTTTTGAACTGGGCAGGTTATATGCAATCTTTTCCCCTCCAGACAAACTGATTGTACATATTGGGGGCAATGATATAGGGAAGTTAACGACATATGATTTGATTAACAATATGAAAGATACTTTTAATTTCCCCTAATACAGTTCTGATATTTTCGGAAGTGATTCCGCGTTTGCGATGGTTGGATTCCTTTATTTTCAGACCATTGGAGAAAGTCCGTAAACGTATTAATAAAGCTATGGAGAAATTCTTATCCCCCGGCTTGGGTTTTTCATTCAGGCATCTTGAGTTGGAGGGTGGGTTTCAGGGCCTTTATAGGGCAGATGGGGTACATCTGTCAGATATAGGCCTTGATATCTTCAATATGAATTTGCAAACATGCATAGAGGCGGCCGTGGTCTGGGGTGGTTGGGACAGAAGGGAGGCTGTGGGCCCCTCCCCTTCTGTCGTTTGGGAGAGTTAAGAAGGTTTCAAGCGTGGTTTCAGGTCAGAAGGGCATGAAAGTTCAGAAGTCAGAAGATTGGTCAGGCAGAACAGCTGTGTTAGAGGGTTCTGGAAGGCAGTAAGGTTAGGGCAGTGATTGGTCAGAGGAAGTCATGTGACCTGGTGGAATGTTCTGGTAGCCGGTCCAGGCCTATATAAGGCCCGGTTCCGTGAGGGCCTGTGGCCGTTTCACCAGAAAATTCCAGCCGGAGGAGCTCCCCCGTCGCGGCCGATTCATGTGGTGGCTCCCGCAGGTAAGTCATCTGAGGGGAGAGTTAAGAAGGTTTCAAGCGTGTTGGTAAATCAGCTTGAGTCTCAGTGGCTGGGTTGAGGATGGTAATGAAAAGTTAATCGGTTGAATTATTTACATTTATGAGCTATGAGTTTGATATATATTTTTTCTGAGATATTATCTGATTTAAATTATTACACCAATAAATCAGGCCGTGGCCAAAGTTAAATTCCAAACAGAATATTATTGTTATATAAGATGTTTGTGTTAATAAATATTTGCTGTGTTATTCCTCTTTGCATGTTTGGGTTTTGCATAATGCCTGTGGTCCCATATATTTTCAGTTGTTTCACACTTTTTTGTTATGTATAATTCCACATGTGTTAATTCTTAGTTTTGATGCCTTCAGTGTGAATCTACAATTTTCATAGTCATGAAAATAAAGAAAACTCTTTGAATGAGAAGGTGTGTCCAAACTTTTGGTCTGTACTGTATATATATATATATATACACTATATATATGCACACACATACAAAGCCTGGATATATATATATATATATATATATATATATATATATATATATATATATATAACACCCTTACCTGATGTCTCCAACCTACAAGCAAGCAGACCATAATGCACTGTTTAATTGGGCAACTATGTGGTAAGTGAGGTTTATTATTGATTAATTTAAAAGTTATGCACTTGGGGGCTAAAACTATGCATACACCATACATTCCAGGAGAACAGCTGGGGAAGTCAATGATCAAAAAGGACCTGGTAGATCACAGACTTAAAAAAGAAGTATGGGAATATAAAACAAAAAACACATACTCGCCTAGATGGCTGCAGCACTGATCCAAGCTGCAGCTCTCCCTTGTCACCTCTAAGACGGAGAACTGAGTGATCAAACACTGCTGATCATTCAGCTCTCGGTCATCAGCCTGAAGATGGTGACTGTCAGTCACTGGCTTTCTGCTCTGCCCCTCCAGCTCTCACTGGAGCACTGGACAGTGGAGGGGGTGGGAACGGCTGTCAGCCTCTCGGCGGCTTGCTAACATGTATAGGTAATAAATTAACTGGAGGCTTCTATAAATGCACAAAATGTAACTGGATACTAACATGCATAGGTAATAACACCAGAGTTTGTTAATCAAGGGAATATCCTATTGTCTCCTGGTGACCGGGAAGGAATATTTGTTTCTCCCACTGAAACAAAATGGACTATGCTTTTTTTTTTTCCTTTCTCTGGAAAGACCTTGCATATAGGGTTCTGAAAAGGGTGGTTTTCTATTTATTTATTTTGTTTCTATCGGTTGAACTAGATGAATTTGTGTCTGCTTTTAACCTATATAACTATGTAACTCGTCTATAAACCTTGCTAAGTAGAACTCCTAGCTCAGTGCTGATGAGTGTGGGAAAATTAACCTATCCTCTTCACTGATGGTTTCTGTGAAAGAAAGGTATACGTTATGTAACCCCAGATTTATCTGCTGCAAATTCTCCTACTTCTCTTGAACATAAAGATTCACACCATTTTTCAATGTGCTTTGATGCACCTTTTGCAAATGTGTTGACACACATTTTTAGTGCGTTTTTCATTATGGCCAATAAAAGAATATTTTGGCTTGTTACTAGGGGCTGAAAACCCATGAAAATAAATGCCAAACACATCAAATATTTGTTTTTAGGTGTTACTATTGACTTCTATGGGCCCATAAAACACATTAAAACAGACAAAAATAGCAGGCCTGATTTATCTAAAAAAACACAGCGCACAGATGTTAATAGGTAACATTGTCTTTGATAACATGCATTTTAGTCCAGTCACAATGAGTAGCACAATGTAGTACAGCCCTAATGCACAAAAGTGCATATTTACCTCCATGGAGAGACGACGATGGGTGGCATTCCTATAAGTCAGTGCTGTGGGCGATAAACCTTCTACATCTGTGGGAGTTAGTGCTGCACTTCCTGGACTCAAGTGAGCCATCTGCAGGTTGGAGTGACCCAGTCCTTGGGAGAAACAAAAGAGAAAATAAACTAAAGATTGTTGTTTTATATTTTCCAGTTTATGGGGAACGTGCAGAAAGTCATTAATGTGAATCTATCAACTTGGAAAATATACCAACTGTCAAGTACAAGCACAAATATATGTGTTTAACCTAAGCTCAGTTTCTGTTAGACCCCTTGGATCCTGGACATATGCTAGATCCATAGCTTAAAGGGGTTGTAAAGACAATTTTTTTTTTTCCTTTTAAATGAAAGTCTGTAAGTAGTTGATAAATTAAAATGTAATGATTGTCATTAAAAATATTGCTATACCTCTTAAAATCGTGCTGAATCTACACCTCCGTCACTCCAGACTCATCATTATAACTTACTTCCTTGTTTGCGGTGCGCGTTCATTCTTGAAACGTCACTGCCTAATGGGAACTACAGTTCCCATTAGGCTTAGCGGCGTCGCACATGCGCAGAACCTTTTTTTTTTTTCAAAACGGTGGATGAGAACGAGCAAAGTTCCTCTGTACAATAACAGCCACACTCCGCCCCTACCGCCCCAGTATACACCCCTTCTCGCCCCCTGCCTATACCCATTCATTTCTCCACCCACACACATTCCCGCCTCCGTCAGCTGACAAAGCCTAGTTATTTATAGAGAGAATGGTAAAGTTATTCTATGCTAATTCATTAAATGTAAATCCATGACCAATTACAAAGATCAGTTTCACTTTCATACCGAGCTATGGGGGCGGAGTGAAGGCGGGGTTGTAAAGACTTCTGCAAAGGAAAATGAATGCAAGGGAGGCGGAGCTACAACGTCCTAGAGACACCCACTTATGTCCTGCCTCCTTGCCTGTGAATGAGAGACAATGTCTTCACGCAGGGCTGTAGTCAAAGGGAGGGGGCGAGCACGTTTTGCTTTCCGCCATGCAAAATAGCTCAGATGCTGGTGGAAAGCAAGAAGAGGAGACACAGGAAATGGCAATTTAAAACCTAGATTACTATATTTTGGAGCTTAAAAGGAAAAACGAGATAAGGAAGATTTAAATGCTCTAGCTTAGAGCTATCAATTTATTGAATAAAAAACAAACCTTTAGTGTTCCTTTAACTTATGTTCTGAATGTTACCCAACAGTAGAGATTCTTACATTGTTGTGGCTGGGCTTAGTGTCAGAGGGTTAAGAAAGGTGCTTTCAGTCACTGTATATACAGTTGTACAAAGATACAATATAACATACTGCTATATTAATGAAAATATCAAAGAAAATAGGGGTACATATGCAAATACAATTGTGATTGCTGTTGGAAAGAAAAACAAAGGAAACATGACACCATGTAAAAAAGATATTTCCTGACAGATTCATGTCAGCCTACCACTGCCCAATGCCCTGCCCAAACCCCCACCTGCAGGACCTAATTTATAAATTTGACTCCCTCTCCCAGGGCGGTGTTCCCTTCTTTTCCTCTCACCTAGTAGGACCAAGCAGCACCCCTTACCTGGCTGCAATAAACTTGTAGCCATTCACCTGTTGCTCCCCAAAGTGCAGACCCTGCTGTACGGACTCTTAAATAGGATTCTTGCATTGGTGTTGTGGCTGGCATTTGGGATTGATGCTCTCAAGGGTGACACCAATGGCTGTCTAGAATGTAATTCTGCCTAATTTTATTGCTTTTTTTTTGTCTCTGTGATGCATGCTGCATCTTACTTCATTTATTCTCGATTGAATGAACCGCGTATGGCAGCTGGGATGTTTTTTGAGTTCCACAGCAGCTTGGAACCGAAGGCACCTGCCTGGACGCATATTGGCTATTTGAAGTGTAACTTTTATTTTGTTAAACATGTGTGCAATCAGGGCCATTTAAAGGAATTTGGGGGCCCCAAGCAAAATGGACACGGAGGCCCCCGCCCCGCACGCACACAAAGCCTCTCTGGAACAACCAAAATAGCAGGGTTACGTACACACCAACATGGAAGCATTGTGGTAGTAAACAATGAGGTCTTAAAGCACCCATATGGCTGGGCATATAATGGATAAGGGATAAACATCTTGTACAGTGGACACAGTATATCTAACAATATCTAATGAGGAGAGCAAAAAAGAAAGATTTACCATAGCTTTACCATACCATAGAAACAATTACCATAGCTTTCTTTCCATTTTCTTGCTTTACCATCCCATTTCTATCGTATTGCTTCTTTTTTGAATGAGGTAATATTTATTAAAGCTTTTTGTAAAAATGTACAAAGCAAAGAAAAGACTCTACAGTAGAGTCTACTGTAGAGTCTTTTCTCTGCTTTGTAAATTTTTGTTTATGATACATATCATATAGGTAGGGTTATGGTCAGCAAGCTACCATATTTTTCATACAAAATGGGTCTTGATGACTGCCTCCCCCCCCTTACTCCCCAAGTCCCCCTCCATGTTCTTTTTACCCCCCTCCCTACCGCGTACCGTGCCACGAGAGATTCAGTTTGCTGTTCCCGGCCGGACTGAAAGGAAGTGAGCACTCAGTGTGTGCACTTCCTGTCAGTGCCGAACTGCAGGAGGAAGGAAGAGGAGCTCGGCCACGCTACAGGCTGCAGCATTTATAGGAAGCAGCGGCGTGGCAAGGGCCCGCCCTGCTGGGGCCCCAGGCCAGCTCGGGGGCCCCAAGCAATTGCTTGGTTTGCCTGCCTTGTCGCGAAAGGCCTGTGTGCAATGATATTTATAATTCCCTTGGGTGATCATTGCAAAATATTATTGTAATCTGTTGCAGTCTTATATTTTGCTTCTGTCCTGAACAAACTTTTCATCATATCCTGCTTTTTGGCATGGCTGGGTTCTAATTCATTAACCACCTGGTGAAATGTCAGAGCTCTGGTCTGGGAAGGTGAAGTATCAGCCTCCCTTTAGCAGTAGTTAACCCTGTGGTTATTACCAAACATGCTAATTCCTACTGCACTGAATTTGTTTTTTATATTCTTATATTAGTTTGCAGGGCTGCAATTTGAAGTAGATGGGTAACTTTTATTATCTTAAGTTACCAGATGACTTGAGTAGCATTGCACATGTTATATTATTATTCTTAATGTTGAGTTCTTCTTTAGACTTGTTCAGTATCCCCTTTTTTCAGGGATTCGATTCTTACTGCGACAGGTCATTGTGCAGCAAGCAGTAAAATGGTGCGCTGTTACCTCCTTGTATTTCTTACTGCCATTTGCTTATATTCCTAAGCCATAGGTGTCACCTCATTCTGGTAGCCAGTCCTTGCAAAGAAGGTAAGGGGCAACCTTCAGGCAAGAGTTTTTCTTTCAGATGTATTTGAAGTGAACTATGGGCTCTTGCACATAATCCCTCCGGATTGGCCAGCATCATGCACTGCTTAAACTGGGCCTTTGCTGCTCATGCCTTGGCAGGCAAAGCCCTTTAGCAATCATGACGACACATAAAAGCTTGTCACATTCATTAAATATATGGGAAATACACTCTAAAAGGAGTTGTTTCCAATCAGCCCTCTTCAGACAAGAAGATACGAATGAACATGACTGTAAAAATACTGCTTTGTTCAATCAACCCCTTGGCTGTGGTTGTGGAGATCTGCAAGCAGGAGGCTTATTGGAATCTGGAAGCCCCCTTTGAGAAATGAATAATGTCCCCTGATGTAGGTCCAACGTCAATCACAATGTCTTTCTCCGCTGCCAACCCGATAAAAAAAAAAACACTCCTTCCCCACCAATGCTCCAGCCGTTTTGGCAGTCCTTATGATAATTCCAATCCCAGCAAATGAGGTTTTAAAACAGGTTTTCGGCTCAGGTTTAGAAGCCCAACGAATCATGGTTAAAAATATGCATTGCTGCTAGAGAACAAACAGTGGTGAGATGCTGAATTGTTCTGGCGTTCCTCTCTTCACCTGCATGCCTTAAGATTATTAGGACCATTGTCTCTCCTGTCCTTGTATTGAGTGGCTCAGTGGAGAAGGCACCCTTTCCAGGTTTTTCTTCAACAGTGGACATGCACAAAACTATTCATATCTCACAAGTCACATGGCACAAAATCTTCTCATTAGCCAGACCATGGCACAAGGTCCAGTTCTCCAAACGGCTCAGGGGGGGGAGAGGAAGGTTTGCAGATTTAGGTTGCTCTTCAAGAGTGGTAGAGGAGAGCACGGAAGAACAGCATGAACACAACAAAGTCTGGCTAATTTTCCTAGACTATGCTATGACAGACGTATTCTCCAAGGAAGCCCAATTTTCTCATGGCCTTGGTTTTCTTCAAGAGGTCTCGACATAGGCCTGAGCGTAAGCATGCTAAAAGGGCACGTCTCTGCCATCTCAGCCTTCACCAAGACTCAAAGGGCCTCTGATAGATAGATTCTTCATTTTTTTAAGGCCGTAGTATAGCGAAGGCCTCCCAGAGCCCCCACGTTTCTACATGGGGCCGCACAATTGTACTCAACACGCTGTCTGCTCCAAAAGTCTACAACGGAGTTGTAAATTGTCGTTAAAGATGGTTTTCCTGGTAGAAGTAGCCTTAGCCAGGAGGGCTTCTGAGCTGGTGGTTTTAAAGTAAAAATAACCCCATACATCCTTCCTGGCAGACAGAGTCTTTTCCACTCCCGATGCTGGATTCTAAAAGTGACCTCAAGATTCCACTTAAGTCAAGAAATCATGTTGCTACTTTTTGTTTGGCTGATGGACAAGCAGTTAGTCCTTTGACCTTATATCAAAGCTACCACAAGCTTCAGGTAATCAGGTTGCCTGTTTGAGTTGAGTGATTGCTTCTTGGCTTGTAAAGTGATCTCCCTGGCATATAAGGATAGGGGGTTTGCCCTTCTGCAAAGAATAACAGCGCACTCCACAAGAAGCATCTCAACCTCCTGGGCAGCCGCCTGTAGAGTCTCACTGTAGTCAATGTGCAAGGCAGCAACATGGTCATCCATACACACCTTTATTTCTCATTATCACATCGTTATTTTTGACACCTGTTAATTCTGGCAAAATGGATACCTCTTCAGCCGGAGGCCATAATTGACACGATTTTGTTTCCACATTATCTCACCCTGGTTAGCTAGTTAATTCCCTGTGGTAGGTTGACATGGAGCTGTGAGGAAAATGGAAAATGAAATACTTACCGCTTTTTTTCTTTTCCTGACGTGCTCCACATCAGCAAAAACTCCCACCCAGGTGTGGAAATCTATCTACATAACGCAGGCCTGGGAGAGGGAGTAACATTTATGAGTTAGGTCCTGCAGGTGGGGGAATAGGCAGGGCATACCCAGCGGTAGGCTGACATGGAGCATGTTAGGAAAGGAAAATTGCGGTAAGTATTTGATGTTCAATTTTCAGTTTTTTGGCAAGTAGACACTGGTTGCTAAATAAAACAGTGAAATATACAAGGGAAAGAGCTATAGTTTACCAAAGGGGAGTTAGCTAGATAAATAAATACTTTGGGTTCCTTATTGCAAAATACCAGCTGTATTTGGATTTATTCATAAAAAAGGAGAGGATATGGTAACTTTTGATGTTAAAGCGGAGTTCCAACCAAAATGGAATTTCCGCTTCTCGGAAACCTCCGTCTAAGACAGGTATTTGCACCCACTTCCGGGAATACTCTTGTGCAGCAGCCCCGCCCCTACCCGTACCCCCCGCTGTCTTCTGGGAAACACACTGTTCCAAGGAGAGAGCGGGGACCAGTGACAGTGCGCCACGCTACTCACGCAGTAGGGAATCGGGCAGTGAAGCCGCAACGATTCACTTCCCGATTTCCTCACCGAGGATGGCGGCGGGTGGCAGTAGAATATGCAAATGACTAGTTATGGCGATTCACGAACGTACGCTTTACCCGTCGCTCTAACTTTACGCTGTTTCCGTCGAGATACGCCGCGTAAAACTAAGGCTGCCCTCTAGGTGGACTAGCCAATGTTAAGTATGGCCGTCGTTCCCGCGTCGAAATTTGAAAAATCACGTTGTTTGCGTAAGTCGTCCGTGAATGGCGCTGGACGTCATTTACGTTAACGTCGCAACCAATGACGTCCTTGCGACGTCATTTAGCGCAATGCACGTCGGGTAATTTGACGGACGGAGCATGCGCAGTACGTTCAGCGCGGGAACGCGCCTAATTTAAATGGTGCCCGCCCCATTTGAATTAGGCGGGCTTGCGCCGAGCGGATTTACGTTACACCGCCGCAAGTTTACAGGTAAGTGCTTTGTGAATCAGGCACTTACGCTGTAAACTTGCGGCGGTGTAACGTAAATGGGATACGTTACGCTGCCGCTGCGCAACGTAAATGTACCTGAATCTGCCCCTTAATTTTTAACATTAGATTGAGGCTCATTTTGTCAAGGGGAATCGGGTGTTTTTTTTTAAATCAAAGCCGTACTTACCGTTTTAGAGATAGATCTCCTCCGCCGCTTCCGGGTATGGGCTGCAGGACTGGGCGTTCCTATTTGATTGACAGGCACCCGACAGGCTTCCGACGGTCGCATACATCGCGTCACGATTTTCCGAAAGTAGCCGAACGTCGGTGCGCAGGCGCCGTATAGAGCCGCACCGACGTTCGGCTTCTTTCGGCTACTCGTGACGCGATGTATGCGACCGTCGGAAGCCTGTCAATCAAATAGGAACGCCCAGTCCCGAAGACCATACCCGGAAGCAGCGGAGAAGATCTATCTCTAAAACGGTACAAACGGTAAAAAGTACTGCTTCGATTTTTTAAAAAAACATCCGATTCCCCTTGACAAAATGAGCCTCAATCTAATGTTAAAAATTGTTTTTCGGGTGAACTCCCGCTTTAATGCTTTGGAGAGAGGTAAATAAACACAACAGAAATTCCTGCTTTATTCAGGTTTCATGTCGGAGGTTTACAACCACTTTAAACCTGTACTCCAAGTCATGGTAGATAGGCCCAGACCCAGTCATAGAGAATATTTGTCCACCTATACCATGGCTGGGCACACATGCAAACAATGGGATTACTGACTATTGTACTAGAAATATCAGGGAAAATAATATATAAATATTAAAAAGATAATGTAAAACAATGCATTCTAAAAGAAAAGAGCAAGAAGTGATGCAACTATGAAAAATACTGTCACGGATATTGTTTATTTTTTAATGTTCCATTTTATGACTTTATACCTACAAAATGAAGAGGCTTTTCAAGATGCAAGGTTTTGCAAACCAAGCACCAGGAACTGCAGAAATGTATAATTTTCATACTTCCAGTGAGACATATTAACCACATTATTCTTAAAAAATAATCCATACACATCTACTACTTAATGGCCTCAGAATCCATTTTATTTCCAATAGTTTTTATTGAAAGAAAAATGAGCATTACAACAACACAGAAGCATCGCCACAAAAGTGTTAACAAACGCCTAAGGTCTCCATCTCAATACATAACACCATATATTATTCGGCATCATCATCGTAACAAAAAGCATAATAAAATACTCCAGGGTAAAACACTAAGTGTGGTTCTCCCCAATTAATCGATGACCAAACCTTAGTAGGCCCAAGACCTGCCGGTCAAGAGACCTGGATCTGGAAACCCCAAATCCATTCTGTTGCCTCTATTACTATTCAAACGGGAGGACCCGCTTTGTAAGGCTTCTGTTGGAAAGATGGAGGTGTAAAAAATAAACATAAATAAGCAGTATCGTATATGGAAAAGAAAAGAAGAAAAGGAAAAGAAGAAAAAGAAAAAAGAAAGGAAAAGAAAAGATAAAGGGGGGAGGGAACAGATAGGAGAGCAACCGACCAGCCCCTAGAAATCAATCAAATGGATCCATGACCGTAGCTCACACCTCCAGCGATCTTAGATCGCTAGCCAGGTAAGCCAGCCACGGGTCCCAAACCTTATGGAAAAACTCCAGCTTGTCCTGAATCAGTGCCGTCAATCTCTCATTTAGCATTAACCATGACAGTTTCCGTTTAAGCTGTTCGAGCGGCAAGGAGGCGACGCGCCAATTTCTGGCTATCGTGATCTTAGCTGATATAAAGATAAACTTAAGCAGTCGCCTTTGGGCTTTAGATGCCTCCACCACCCTGTCGCCCAAAAGAGCCTGCTTTGCAGATTTAGTCATGTTCAACTGGGTCAATGAGTAGATAAAATTATATACCCTAATCCAAAATCTTCTGACCTTTGGACAAGACCACCAGATGTGATAGGCAGTTCCCACCTGGCCACATCCCCGGAAGCAGTTGGGGGTGGCCCCATGAACAAAGGTAGCGAGTCTGGCCGGCACCATATACCATCTAAGCAGCACTTTATAATTGGCTTCTATAATGGACGTGTTTATAAGTGACTTAGAAGCAGTCTCTGCCAGCTCACACCACTTATTTAGATCAAAGGTTTCCTGCAGGTCCTCCTCCCACCGGAGCATGTAATTCAGCTTAGTGGAAGACGACATCAGCATCGCATATAACTCAGAGATATGTCCCCGTAAACTGTCATAGCGAACGCAAAGATACTCCATGGGGGTATGAACCTCCAAGTCTCCCTGGCGGGCCAACATTTGTATAAAGTGACATATCTGAACATATCTGTAACATTCTATCAATGGCATTTGATACTTCTCCCGCAAAACCTGCTCAGAGAGAACCTTCCCTTTGTCGCAAAGGTCCGCTATGCGCAGTAGTCCCTTATTCGTCCACCATTGGAAAGCAACTGGGTCGAGACCTGGGGTGAAAGCACGATTTCTCAACAGGGGGGCCAATGGGGAATGAGGCGATTTAAAAGCCTGTGTTCTAGAGTCAGAATCCATTTTAAATTAAATAGTTTCTTACTGTGTTTTTTGTCTCTAATGTCCTCCATGAGCTCCCGAACCTCTCTCTCTCTACTTCACATCCATTTGTTTGGAGCGAGCAGTGCATGTTATTTGCAGTCATGTGCACTGCTCTATGCATACTACAAATCCCATAGTCCATCTCAGAAGCAAGCAAGGGAGGAAGGATGGCTACATTTCTACATATAGTGGGACCACAGTAGCAAAAAAAAATAAAAAAATTTGGAGGTTACAAAGTGATTGTAACTTGGGTTAATTTTTTTTTTAGGTAATGTCATATTAACCTATCCTGTGCAATGGTTTTTGCATAGAGCAGCCCCACTCCTCCCCTTCCCAGGGCCCCCTGCTTGAACTCGTGGTTCTTCTCCCTTGTCAAATGTCCTCACTGGCTGTGTTTGACAGCAGCAGGAGTCAATTGCTCCTGCTGCTGTGTCTGAGCCAATGATCAGACAGAGAGTTGAGAGGGCCTCCGCTCTCGTGCATGCTGGATCGAGACTGGGCTTGGGTAATTATTTGGGGGGGGGGGGGGGCTGCATGCAGACGTTTTTTTACTTTAATGCAGAGAATATATTAAAGGTTAAAAAAAATCTTCCGCCTTTAAAATACATACAATACATACAAATAGATTTTCTTTCTTTTAAAACCAGAGTTCAGTGTCACTTTATTATCACTATAAAAACTGGAATAAAACTTAAAGCGTAGTTCCACCCAAAAGTGGAACTTCCGAATTTAAGCACTCCTCGCCCCCTTACATGCCACATTTGGCATGTCATTTTTTTGGGGGGGAGTGGGGGCTTCGGTAGGAGTAGAACTTCCTGTCCCCTTCCTACTTCCACCCAGGGACTGCCTAAGCAACTCCTCCTCTCGCCTTAGGCGGTCCCTCCCTTTAGGTGATCTCCTGGGACATGTGACAGGTCCCAGGAGATCGCCTGTCCACTTATAGAGCACAGCGCGACTCGCGCATACGCAGTGAGTGCCCGGCCGTTAATAAACAGTAAAAGGCTGAAACTCCGGTTTAAAGAGCCAATCAGATAGCACCAAAACAGCACCATATCATTTGTCCAAGGGCTAGTTTTGGAACCAAAAAAAAAAGCCTAGCATTCATTCATGTGCTTGACATATTACTTCATGAAAGGAATAGCAAAACATTTCCCACTTGCAAGAAAAACATGGCAGCAAAAATGTTTGTCTAAAGCCAGTGCTCACAAACTCTGTATGAAAAGCACTACCCTGTTTACTAAGATCAATTTCTCCAAACAGAAGGATATTAGAATCGAACTAAATGTAAAAATATGGGTTGCACAGCTCTATTTTTAGCAGTACCTCTACAGAATGTCTGGATTGCTTTAGAGAAATGAAGGAGGTTACATCAGCTATGCAGCCTGTGGTGCTTTAGAACTGATGCTGAGGCAATGTCATTCTCTCTTCTCACACACTATTTTCTAGTGCTTTGTCTCTAAAATATCATGGATTATTGCAACAAATACAGAGCAGTCGCTGCATACATCTAAGAGGGTTAGTGTGTCTTCCACTAACCAATGACAAACACCTAGCTGGAAAACGACACACACATACATTCAGCTGTTCTGCGTTTGGTAACAGTCTTTACAGAATGATATAAAGAAAATGAAAATGAAACAGCACTAGGTGGCATTACACCAAGTGAAAAAGTAGAAAATAAAGATAATGGTGTGTGCATTCTAGTGAATCCCTGATTGAAAAGGTTAGGCTTTTTGGGATCCTTTATCCTGTACCGCTTGCAGATAATGAGCATCTTTGAAAGAACTGCTGGATTTAGGCACCCCGTGTGTTTGATGCTCCCTTGCTCTTATTATGCCTGTGCCCACACACTCTGTTCTGTCCCCTGCAAATTCCCTTTCTAATTAAGATCTGTCTATGTGGCTTCTCCCTCCGCTACATGGTGAAAATCAATTTATCATGCACGGCACTGTGAGCTTCTGCAACTGTGACCTCTACATCTTATTTGATGAAAGACTGAGGGACAGGATAAAATTGTCTGCAGGTGGAAGCAACAGGATCAAGCCCCGAACTGTAAAGTTTAACAGATCAGTAAAGTGATGGAATGTGGACCAAGGGCCTTTTTAAATATAATTCAGATATACACATGATATAAATTACTGTAGAACAATCTAATCGCAGTGTGTTAATGATTTAAAACCCCTTTTTTAGTTCTAGAATCTGCTCATTACATGATTTGCGTTTTCTTACTGCAGATCCTCTTAGCTCCCTGATAAGGTCTGCTAACGCCAATGTAACAAAAAAACTCTACAATTCTGAATGATGTCAAAGACTCACAATGCAATTAGTAGCCAAAGAGACATGATGGAGCTTTTGAGATGTCATGGCTAGAAGAAGGGGCTTATTAAAATATATATTTATTTAGTGATGTTCCTGCACCACCATTTGGTGTGTGTGTGGGGGGAGGGGGGGTTGCTGCAGCATCATCACAAAAGTAGGTGTGGAGTTCAGTAGGGTGTCGGCACTGAAATAGCTCAAAACTGTGTCGTCTCCCTAACATTAGAGGTATAGTCCCAGCCCGACATGATGGAAAAAGCGTCAGCAGCCCAGAATTATGTGATCGGATAAGTAAACTACTAAACATCAATGGTGGGGGTTTTACTATTACTACACGCCATTTACCACAAATAAAATGTGGAGGCTTTACATTGACACTGTACATATGCAGAAAAATAGGATTTTTTGTACTCACCGTGAAATCCCTTTCTCTAAAGTCCATGGACGGACACAGCTCCTTAAATCTTGACAAGTGGGTTATGTTCCCTGTTTACAGGAGAGGACTAGGCAGAAACATGTTAAATAGTTAAATACATGTTACATTAACAGAGTTGAACAGCCCCGCCCAGGGGGCGGTCCCTCCAGACATAACCCTCCTCACTGTAGCATGCAGCCTCAGTTCGTTAAACAAGCAGTACAAACCTAAAAAGGAGGGGGTGGGAGCTGTGTCCGTCCATGGACTTCAGAGAAAAGGATTTTACAGTGAGTACAAAAAATCCTATTTTCAATTATCGTCCATGGACGGACACAGCTCCTTAAATCTTGACAAGTGGGACGTCCCCAAGCAGAGTAAAAAAACGAGGGGTGGGAAATATATCAGTAAAACCAATTTTAACGTCACCCCAAAACAAGCAGAGCTCCTCAACGGAGGAGGTGCAACTTTAAACAGCCGCCGGCAAAAACTAGCGGCTGAAAAAAACATCATAAGATGCACTCACAGCAACCATGTAAATTCTGGAAAAGCGTGAACGGACGAGAAAGTCACCGCCTCGCACACCTGTGAGACCGATGCATGATGTCGGAAAAATAACCCAGGAAGCACCAATTTCCCTGGTCAAAAGTGCCGTGACCGGAAAGGGGGGCCCACCCCTTAGGAGCATAGGCCTGTATGACGGCCTGCCTGATCCACCGAGAAATGGTGGTCGACGAGCTTGCCAGGCCCTTTTGTGGACCATACACCGACACAAAAGAGTCAGAAGCTCCGAAACGGAGCCGTAGTAGGCTGGTATACCCGCAAAGCGCGTACCACGCCTAAAGTATGAAAGGCCGTAACCTCTTTCGGAAGAAGGGAAGCTCGCGGGCACACCATCACCTAATCCTTATGGAGGATCAAGCATGGCAGCTTGCAAGACAAGACCGCCAACTCAGAAACCCCTCTAACAGAGGTAAAGGCCACTAAAGGGGCCACCTTCTGAGATAGTGTCAAGAGAAAATCTCTCTGATGTTTCCAAAAGGAAGGTTCCTGAAGAGCCGAGAGCACCAGAGTCAAAACTCATGGGGGAAGAGATGGGCCAAGAGGGGAAAGTATATGACAAACCCCCTGCACACAAAAAAAGGGGACCCACCAGGGAACGGGCCGCAAAAAGGCCACTGAAAGAACACAGCCAAGGCTGAAATCTGCCCCCAAACGGTGCTTTAAGCAATTTTTAGATCCACTCCAAGCTTTGAAAACAGCAGGACCCTGGACACTGAGTACGTCCAAGAGAGGTGCGACGGTAGATCCTCCGGAAGAAGACTACGGTGCCCTCAGCATTGTTGAGATGACCGAGTCAGACAGACCCCGGTCACCTAAAGTCTGGCTTCCAATAACCATGTTGAGCAAGTCAGTGACTGTACAACAGGAGGAAGTATGGGACCTCGAGACAGGGGAACCTCCTGCCCTGGCAACCGCCAGGGTACCTCCGCTACCAGGTGCCCAATATCGGCGTACCAGTAGTCCGCCTGCCGGTATACCTGATGGTAGACCAAAGCCACGGCCGTGGCGTTTAGGCATGTGCAAAAGGAAAAAATTTGTTTTGTTTCGTTTTAATTCGTTATTTAATTAATTTTGTTAAGTTAGATTTGTTACATGTGTTAAATTAGTTTTCGTAATTCGTTCGTTTTCGACCGAATTTAGAAAAATCCGGTCGGATTCGAAAATATTTCGACCGGATTCGATAATATTTCAATCGGATTGGAAAACAAATTCTATTCGAATCGAATTCGAAAACAATTCGATTCGAAAACAAATTCGAATGAAAATTGAAAGCAAATTTGAATCAAGAATCGATTTCTAAAAAAGAATACTATAAAATAGAATATAAAATAATAAAACAATAGAATGAAAATCAAAGAATAGTAAAGAACAGAATGGAATTTAATAGAATGTAATCAAATACAATAGAATATGACCTGGCTTCTTCTATCTATCTTCTATCTAGCTTCCATTTTCTGAAATTCGAAATTCATATAGAATGAACTCAAATTCGAATAGAAAAATATTAGAAGAGTAGAATAATAAAATATATATATGTATATATATATATATATATATATATATATATATATATATATATATATATATATAAATATATATATGTATATATATATATATATATATATATATATATATATATATATATATATATATATATATTATTCTACTCTATTCTAATATTTTTCTATTCGAATTTGAGTTAATTCTATATGTATTTCGAATTTCAGAAGATGGTTACTGTATATATATATATATATATAAATGTAATTTATATTGAAGGAAACATATATAGAAACTAGCAAAAACATTTCCTTAGCAGAGCCAAGGAAAAGGCATCCCTCACCCTAGGGCTCAAGTAAAAAAATTAAACACAACAGTTAGTGGGAGAGTTGTACAGGGGCTGAGCCTTCAATTGAAATAAAGCAAATTATAGGTGATACTCGAAAAATTTTAATATCATGCAAAAGTTCATTTATTTCACTAATGCAACTTAAAAGGTGAAACTAATATATGAGATAGACTCATTACATGCAAAGCAAGATAGTTCAAGCCATGATTTGTCATAATTGTGATGATTATGGCTTACAGGTCATGAAAACCCCAAATCCACAATCTCAGAAAATTTGAATATTATATGCAATCAATAAAACAAGGATTGTACATAGAACAATATCGGATCTCTGAAAAGTATAAGCATGCATATGTACTCAGTACTTGGTTTGGGCCCCTTTTGCAGCAATTACTGCCTCAATGCGGCGTGGCATGGAAGCTATCAGCCTGTGGCACTGCTGAGGTGTTATGGAAGACCAGGATGCTTCAATAGCGGCATTCAGCTCTTCTGCATTGTTCGGTCTCATGTCTCTCATCTTTCTCTTAGCAATGCCCCATAGATTCTCTATGGGGTTCAGTTCAGGCGAGTTTGCTGGCCAAACAAGCACAGTAATCCTATGGTCATTGAACCAGGTTTAGTCCTGCTGGAAAATTCAGTCAGCATCCCCATAGAGCTCATCTGTGGAAGGAAGCATGAAGTGCTCCAAAATCTTCTGGAAGACGGCTGTGTTGACCCTGGACTTAATGAAGCACAGTGGACCAACACCAGCAGATGACATGGCTCCCCAAATCAACACAGACCGTAGAAACTTCACACTGGACTTCAAGCTTCTTGAAGTGTGTTCCTCTTCATTCTTCCTCCATACTCTGGGTCCTTGGTTTCCAAATGAGATGCAAAATTTGCTCTAATCAGAAAATAGGACTTTGGACCACTTAGCAACAGACCAGGTCTGTTTTTCTTTAGCCCAGGTAAGGTGCTCCTGACATTGTTTGTTGTTCAGGAGTGGCTTGACAAGAGGAATACGACATTTGAAGCCCATTTCCAGGATCCATCTGTGTGTGGTGGCTCTTGATGCACTGACTACAGCCTCAGTCCACTCCCCCAGACGATGTACTATGCTATGAAATGCGTTGGGAGGACTCCACTGTTGCCATAAGTACTTTGACAAGCGCTGATTGACTTTCGTAATGTAAGTGTTCCTTAAGTTCATTGAAACAATGCTTTGTTACTCCTGAAAAGTGATAGAAATAAAAGCAATAATTTCATGTATACAGTACCTCAATGCCTTTGTTATGTCATAGATTAAGCCTAGGTTCACACTGACAGCGGGATTGAAATCGTGCAAGTTCAGCTGAACTTGTACGATTTCATACCCGCGTGTCAGTCCGACTTTGAGCGCGATTTCAGAGACATCTGTGCGGGTTCCTGCACATATGTCTACACAAATCGCACCCCAAAGTTGCCAAAAGAAGTACAGGAACTACTTTTGGGAATCAGTGTGGTGCAGACTTTGCGGCACCAATTCAGACGGTGCCAATGCCGGCTATACCTGCCGATTTGGCATGTGATTTGACATGTCAAATCGCATGCCAAATGGCATCAATGTGAACCCAGGCTTAAGCAAAGAATGTGTGAAAATAAATAAGTTACTTCTCATTCTACAAAGAGTTTCCAGAAATGGCCTACACAGATTTTTGGTACCCCTGGAAGAAATATAAATAAGTGATATTTAAAACTAAATGTTTTATGTAATTCATGTCACTCATGTTCAATCTTATAATCAGTCAGTCTACTTAAATAGAGAAAATGAATCACTGTACTGTTTGGTTTCATTGTGTACACTACACACTAAGGGCCAGATACACGTAGGTGAGCGGCGGCGTAACGTATCGTAGATACATTACACCGCTGCAATTTTTCATCGCAAGTGCCTGATTCACCAAGCACTTGCGATGAAAACCTACGCCGTCGGCCTCCGGCGCAAGGCGGGCCAATTCAAATGGGCGTGTGCCATTTAAATTAGGCGGACCTACTGCGCATGCTCAGTTGCGCAATTCCCGTTGTGCTTTGCGCGCCATGAAGTCAGTTTTTCGAACAGCGACGCGCGTAGCGTAATTCCGTATTCCCGGACGGCTTACGCAAACGACGCGGGAACGACGGCCATACTTTAGACAGCAATACGTTTGCTGACTAAAGTTAGGGCACCCAAAAAAAAGACTAACTTTGCGACGGGAAACTTTGCGACTTAACTTTGCGACGTAGCGAAACTTTGCGACTTAACTTAACGTAGCGAACGCGAAAAACCGTTGTGGAACGCCGTAACTCCTAATTTGCATACCCGACGCTGGTTTACGCCGCAAACTCCCCCCAGCGGCGGCCGCGGTACTGCATCCTAAGATCCGACAGTGTAAAACAATTACAACTGTCGGATCTTAGGGATATCTATGTGTTACGGATTCTATGAATCAGTCGCATAGATAGAAACAGAGATACGACGGCGTATCAGGAGATACGCCGTTGTATCTCTTTTGTGAATCTGGCCCTAAATACAGATCAGAAAGAAAATAAAGGAGTTTCTGAGAAGATCAGAAAAAATATTTTGGACCAGAATGTCAAAGGTGAAGGCTATAAGACCATCACCAAGCAGTTTAATGTTCCTTTGACTACAGTTGCAAATATTATTAAAACGGTTAAGATCTGTGGTAGTTAAAACCAACCTCCCTGGACACGGCAGAAAGAGAACAATTTACCTCAAAATAAACACAAGGATAGTGCGAATGAAAGACAAAAGGCCAAGGAAAACTTCCAAAGAGACACAAGCTGAACTCCAAGGTCAAGGTACATTAGTATCTGATTACACCATTTGTAATTTTTGGGTGACAGTTGGCTCAAAGTAAAAAGACCCAAGAGGACCCCAATGAAAGAAAAACATAAAAATGCCAGACTGGAATTTGCTATGTATAAACAGAAAAAAGAAGGAAAGAAAAGCGCCAGTACCAAAGTGTAGCATTTAATAAAATATTGGTAAAATGAAAAACAATGAGGCCCGGATTCGCAAAGCACTTACGCCGACGTATCTCGAGATACGCCACGTAAGTCTATCTATACGCCGTTGTATCTGTGCGCCGTGCCCACACTCTGAGATACTCCTAAAAATAGGCTTCCTATGACCGACGTAACTTGCCTATGCCGTCGTATCGTGGGCGCATATTTACGCTGGGCGCATTTTCCGCTCCCATTGATTTTCTATGCACATATGCAAATGAGGGAGATACGTCGATTCACAAACGTAGTTGTGCCCGGCGCATAATATACGCGGTTTGCGTAAGTCGTACGCCCGGCGTAAAGTTATTCCCCATATAGGAGGCGCAAGTCATGCAAAAGGTATGGACCAGGGAACACAGCCGTCGTATTTTACGTAGTTTATGTAGCACGTGAATAGGGCTAGGCGTAGGTTACATTCACGTCGTAGGCAGTGATTCGACGTATCTTAGGCAGTTGTTTCAACGTGATACTGAGCATGCGCACTGGGATGCGTCCACGGGACGGCGCATGCGCCGTACGTTATTCGTAACTTTATGACGCTCAGTCCTTCATTTACATGGGGTCACGCCTCATTAGCATGGCTCATGCCCACTTCCACCTACGCTGGCTTGCGCTGAGGAAACCCAGCGTAGATTTGAGAGCGACTGGGGGTGAGTGCTTTGTGAATACTGTGCTTGCATCTGTGCGCTGTGCCGGCGTAGCGTAAAAGATACGCTACGGCGGCATAAATATGCGCCGATGTATGTGGATCCGGGCCTAAATATGCACTCACGTTTAAAAGACATTAAAAAACGTATCAGTAGGTCTCCAGCAGGTGGCAACCTTTCAGTTGGTCAATGGTGAGCAAGCCCCTCCGTGTGGATGTAATGTAAGTGGACCAAGGGAACAACAGGAAGTGACAGCAGGAGTGCTAGACAGAGTGTGTATAACACATGGATAAGAACCACTGTGGACAGCATGGAAGTGTGACAGGCCCACAAAGTGGCCGTGATAAGGCATGTGTGCTAATGACGGGTGTGGTTATGCATTTTGGGGTGTGGCCCCGACAAAGGGGGGCACCTTACATTACATCCACATGGGGGGGCTTGCTCACCATTGACCACCTGGAAGGTTGCCACTGGCTGAAGACCTATTGATATGCTTTTTAATGTCTTTTAAACATGAGTTTATATAGGTTTTAATAAATGCTACACTTAGGTAATGGTGCTTTTCTTTCCTTTTTTCTTTCCATGGATAGCTGATGGAAGCCTCCCCATATCCTGCTTGGAAGAGAGACTGTGGACGATGCCGTAATGTGAACTTCATGCCACAGTGACTTTTATGGACTTTTCTTAAGGACTAAAACAATACTCCCTTGATTTATTTATCACTCCTTGCCCCTTAAAAAAAAATTGTCAGTTGCACCAGTGCCCCCTTTTTTGCACCTGGGAACATTTAGGGTGTTAATGCCCTTTACAAATCTCTTTCTAGTTACTGTGGAATTTGCTAAAATGCATACAGATAATCCAAAATGCTTCTGGAAGAATGTCCTTTAGACAGATGAAACAAAATTAGAGCTTTTTGGCCAGTCACATTAGCTCTATGCTCACAGATGAAAAAATTAAGCTTTAAAGAAAAGACTGGGCCTACCTTAAAACATGGAGGAGACTCGGTTATGTTTTGGGGATGCTTTGCTTCATGCAGCATGGGGGACCTTGTATCTGTGCAGGGCACAATTTCAGAACTATTAAGGAATTCTGGAGTAAAATATACTGCCCAGTGTCAAAAAGCTCTATCTCTGTCGCAAATTGTAGGTCCTTCAATGGGAGAATGACTCAAAACACACAGCTAGAATCACCAAAGAATGGCTAAGGACAAAACATTGGACCAAAGAGGTCTTCTATGGGCCCTGATCTTAGTCCAATCAACAGGGCTGAAACATGCTCTCTGGAGAAAGCACCCTTGAAACCTCAGACAGCTGGAGCAGTTGGCTCAAAAAGAGTGGGCCAAACTACCTGTTGGCAGGTGCAGAAATATCACTGAGTGCTACCAAAATTGCTTGTTTGCAGTGGTTGCCTCTAAAGGTTGTGCAATAAAATATGAGATTGGGGTAATAACCTTTTTCAACCATGCTATTTTCATTTGATTTAGTAAATAAAATATTCAGTTGAATCAAAAATCAAAAGCATTTTTGATTGAATATGGAATGAACAATGATAGATGGAAATTACTCTGGTCACTTTCAAGTTATTTCAGATAAAACTGAGGGTTCTTTTTTTTATTTGATGAAAGGTACCAATACATTTGTTCACAATTGTATGTCACAGCTGGTCCACTTTCTTTATTAATATTTATACAATGCCTTCACAATGATTTTCCCTACCAGATTTCCTGTATTATTCACAGTTTAATTGCAGGTATAGCAAGTTAAAAAACAGAAGTATAATTTAAAGTGTAATTGTATAATAGGTAATATAATTGCCATAATTTAGAGCCGTTCTAACTATGAAATGTAATAATGGCATAACAATTTTAGGATCTACTGTACATGATTGATGTAGAATTTTCTTTTACAATGTATTATCTGCTGAAAAATACAATAGGATTCCATGGCTTCCATATATTTCGCATAACCCAGCTAAAACATGAGTCAGATCTGCATGTTAGTATAAAATATTATAGTAGTCTAGTAAGAGTGGTAGCAAAGACGAAGTAGACAGAGCAGGCTTTAGGCCAGGGGGGATGGAATGGCTTCAGGGAAAGCAAGGTCCAAGAAGGAAGGGAGTAATAGCATTAGAAAAAGCTAGTGAAAAGTTACGTATGGGAAAGGAGAAAGATGGGAAAATGTAGTCTGTAAGGTCATGTACTGGCTAGTTCTGTTGTGAATGTACTGTCTACGTTTCCAGTAAAACCACTTCTGATGAAAGACTTCTTTAATAGACACACATACCTCACTGATGCAAGCTGCTCACTGTGATATGCTAGGAAGTTCCTGCTTGCGCCAAAGAGCTGGAACACATGTCCTGGTGGTATTAACCAAGATGCTTATAATAGTCCTTATGCCACGTACACACGATTGGTTCATCCGATGAAAACGGACCGATGGATTTTTTCATCAGATATCCGATTAATCTGATTTTCATCAGTCTTGCCTACACACCATCAGTTAAAAATCCGATCGTGTCCAACGAGGTGACTTAAAACACAACGACGTGCAGAGAAAAATGAAGTTCGATGCTTCCGAGCATGTGTCGACTTGATTCTGAGCATGCATGGATTTTTGACCGATGGATTTCCCCACAGACGATCGTTTTTTTCTATCGGTTTTTTAACCATCAGAGAATTTTAAAACAGGTTCTATTTTTTTTCACCAATGGAAAAAAAAAACGATGGTGCCCTGTACACACAATCGGTTCGTCCGATGAAAAGGTCCATTGGACCGTTTTCATCAGACAAACCGATTGTGTGTACAGGGCATTATACATTTGTGTACCGATTGTGTGTACAGGGCATTATACAGGGCGATAGTGTGTTGTGGTGAAGTAAAAAGAAGGCAGGGTCGTTTGGAACATGAAAGTCTCTAAACTTTGGGTTGATAGTTTTGACATTATTTCATACATTCTGAAACTTTGGAGCAGGTCCAAAAAATATGTACTGAGGACTTTGTACCACCTAGTTAAAAATGTAATGCTTGTTTCCTGGGTATTGGCATTAACCTGCCTAGCGGTATTCCCGAGTCTGACTCGGGGTTAGATTTTCCTGCTGCGATCGGTAACCCCGAGTCAGACTCGGGCTTGCCTCGCTAGATCCACAGGCACTGTTTACTTACCTTGTCCCTGGATCCAGCGATGCCACCGCGCTGTGTGAGCGAATGGGACCTCGCTCGATTCACACAGCGTCCTCCTGTGCCGCCGATCTCCGTTCCCTGCGACGTTACGACGCACGGGGACGGAGAACGGCACCAAATTCAAAAAAGTAAACAAACACTTTACATACAGTATACTGTAATCTTATAGATTACAGTACTGTATGTAAAAAAAACACACACCCCTTGTCCCTAGTGATCTGCCCAGTGCCCTACATGTCATTTTATATAATAAAAACGTTTCTTTCTCCCTGCAAACTGTAGATTGTCCATAGCAACCAAAAGTGTCCCTTTATGTCAAAAATTGTTTAAGATCAGCTAAAAAACAGCGATAATAAATTATAATCACTTGCAGAATTGTGCGATAGCGATTTGTGGGGAAATTCGTCATTAAAAAAAAAAAAATAATGACAGCGACAATTCTGTAACTGAGCAAATTTCAGTGATTTTGATTTGATTACATTATTGAATAATTTTTATTATAATTATATTATTATTTGTTATAATTATTTATAATTATTTATTATATTATAATTTATAATTTTGTTTTTAAAAAAATGTCATACCCAGGATGCCTATTAGAATCTTGTTTGGTCAGATTTAAGTGAGTTATTTCTAAAAATTACAGGCCTACAATCTAAAACGCCAAATTTCCTTGCAAATAATGGTACCGCTTTCAGCACCTTTTTTCTGAAAGAATCATACCGCCAGGGAGGTTAATGAATGAATTATGTAAAGCATATGGTTACTGTTCCCACTCCTATAGGAATGGCAAAGGTTGTGTTTCATTCTTACTAACTAGCATTGTGGATAATATAGTAAGGTTATTGTCTAATCGGTCCCTGGTCTCCACACAGTAGTTCAAAAGGCATAATCAAGGAACATGAATAGCATTCTGAGGATTAGAAGAGTGTAGGAAATGGTAAAGTTGGAGTGTCCTCCAGAATCCTTGCACAGGGTATAAATAACTGTATCTCAGTCAAAGTAGGCAATTTTGTTTTAGCGTCATTATAATGTCCAGAGGACGCAACGAGTCAGAGTGTCGGGACTATGTAATTGGACGATGTAATGTAAGTACATTTTCTTCATAAAAAGAAGGTATACACTTTCTTTTTTATCCTTATGAGCTTACCTGAGGATTTGTGGCATCACTGTTTATGAAAAGAACTATTGGAGCTAGCTAGAAAGAGGGCTGAGACCCCGCTCAAGGCTTATAAAGTTGAGCTGATAATTTAAGGTCCACCCTAAAAGGTGAGTGTAACGGAATTAGCCGTGACAAACAGAGACTTTGTAAGGATGAGGGGTACTCCTGTGCCAGCGTCTTATGTCTAGGGTCACCTTATGTCCGATAGGGCCATAGGGTGACTGAGAAATGATATCCTAAATTACAGGACAGGGGACATATGTTGAATTGTTTTAACATGGACAGTAATCTACAAGATATTCTTTAATGTCTGCAAAGAATATTCTATGACTCATCTCTCTGTGAAGACTGTTGACATGTTAAGTGAGGCCGGCTCTTGGAAGGCCTTTCATTGTGTGGGTGTGAATACCTTTCTGTCGGAGACGGACCGTCTGTCTAAAGATGTGGATTGAGAAGAAATCATTGTGTGATGGTGTTTTGTTTGAATTCTGTTAATGAAGGAATGTGACTTCTCAGGTGCAGGTGAATGACTTATTGTCGGAGACGTAACGTCTGGGGGATAATTAACTCCTCTATGTAATTATCTAAAATAATGTGATTAAAGCTCATCGTGTGATGTATGGGTGGGGTGTGGTTTTGTTCCTGTGATTACTGTAACTTGTTGTACTGTATATAAGACTGAAAGTAACCATTTAAAGTGTTCAAAAATTTGAAACCAGTAACAGAGCAAGTCTTGTTATTAGGGGAAAAGGGATGTCTGATGTCTGTTGGGTGGTTGGAGTGTCAGATGAGCTGTCGTGGGTCGAGGGAAGGTCGTAGACGGTGGTGACCGTTACAAGTGGTGGCACAGCAGTGGGATGTTTCCATCGTCAGAAGGACGGCTACAAGGACACAGGACAATGGAGACG
Organism: Rana temporaria; assembly: GCF_905171775.1. Lineage (NCBI taxonomy): Eukaryota > Metazoa > Chordata > Amphibia > Anura > Ranidae > Rana > Rana temporaria. Next base: position 343,052,516 of record NC_053490.1, read on the forward strand.
CTGTATGAATGGCTGAAGCTCTCTTCCCTCATGGACTTACTGGAGAGCCGGGGCAGATCGGCCTGCAATCGTAAGAGAAGGGACATTATTGCAGAGCTTGTCCAAATGGATAGAGCTGAAAGGCCCAGTGTAACAGAAAGGCCCAGTATAACAGACAGGACACCCGAGGAAGAGTTTTTTGAACGGGCTGTTAGACGTGGACTGGCACAGTATGGACCTAATCCTCCACCGGAGATCATAGACCGGGTTATAGCGGCTGTGGATGCCACTTGGCTACAGCAAAGAGGTGCTGCAGCAGCAGAAGTCACAGCAGCACCAACTGAAGAGAGGGGAGAGGTACAGATGCCAGTCACCATGGAAGTGGAGTTCCAGGGAGCCGGGGCAGTTGGCCCCTCTCTCCAGCAACAAGCTGTGGTGGTAAAGCTTGTACTCCCAGCTGAATCACTGGCGGCAGGGCAGGATGCTACAGGCTGCTGCACACAACTTCACCTAGCAGGAGAGGGAGTTCCTGTGGGAGTGGATGGGACTGTGGTCTCCACTCAAAGCGACCCAGCAGAAGAGCTGGCAACAGAGCAGAGTGCCACAAGCCTCTGCTCTCAACTAGCAGGAGAGGGAGTTCCTGTGGGAGTAGATGGGACTGTGGTCTCCACTCGAAGCAACCCAGCGGAAGAGCTGGCAACAGAGCAGAGTGCCACAAGCCTCTGCTCTCAACTAACGGAAGAGGGAGTTCCTGGGGCAGTGGATGGGACTTCAGTTTTCAATGACACAACCCCAGAAAATGGTGCGTCACCGAGACAGGAGGATGTCTGCTTTGCTTTGCAAGCATCGGGGGATTTTCTACCACCAGTGGATGGGACTTCAGTCTCCACTGGTATACCCCAGGGATGGGGGCCAGTTGGCCCAGATCCCCAACAGCATGATGGACTGAGCCCAGTCACCCTGTCTTCTCTCCAGCGGCTGAAAGGACTCCAGGGAGAAGGGCCAGTCCAGGCCTCTCCCCAGCGGCAGGCAGGTTCTCTGAGAGAGGCAGAGGTTGGCGGGGTGAGTAATGCTCTGTTTGGAGCAATTTATTTGGGGTACGGTATGGATACCAGCATTGGAGGACTGGAACTACTGACTGACTTCGGAGTCAACCCGTTTGGGGTTCCCTCCTGTGTCAGTCTCCCACCGAAAGGGGAGAGATGTAACGGAATTACCCGTGACAGAGACTTTGGAAGGATGAGGGGGTACTTCTGTGCCAGCGTCACCAAGGAGTCTTATGTCTAGGGTCACCTTATGTCCGATAGGGCCAAAGGGTGACTGAGAAATTATATCCTAAATTACAGGACAGGGGACATATGTTGGATTATTTTAACATGGACAGTAATCTACAATATATTCTTTAATGTCTGCAAAGAATATTCTATGACTCATCTCTCTGTGAAGACTGTTGACATGTTAAGTGAGGCTGGCTCTTGGAAGGCCTTTCATTGTGTGATAACACTGTTTAAAGCCTATTGAAGCTCACAGGTGTGAATACCTTTCTGTCGGAGACGGACCGTCTGTCTAAAGATGTGGATTAAGAAGAAATCATTGTGTGATGGTGTTTTGTTTGAATTCTGTTAATGAAGGCATGTGACTTCTCAGGTGCAGGTGAATGACTTATTGTCGGAGACGTAACGTCTGGGGGATAATTAACTCCTCTATGTAATTATCTAAAAGAATGTGATTGAAGCTCATCGTGTGATGTATGGGTGGGGTGTGGTTTTGTTCCTGTGATTACTGTAACCTTTTGTACTGTATATAAGACTGAAAGTAACCATTAAAAGTGTTCATACATTTGAAAACAGTAACAGAGCAAGTCTCGTTATTAGGGGAAAAGGGATGTCTGATGTCTGTTGGATGGTTGGAGTGTCAGATGAGCTGTCGTGGGTCGATGGAGGGTCGTAGACGGTGGTGATCGTTACAGTGAGAATCCACCGAAGTATGGTCAGTGAGGTGTTTACAGCACAGTAGGAAAACTGGAAAAGTTACACTCATGTACACGGTCTGAATTAAGATTGCTGGAGTATGACAGCGCAAAACCAAAAACTGGAGTACTTCTAATGGTTGTGGAAGTTTAAAAGATTGAGACACTTTCGAACACAGCGACACTTTATTTTTTAGCACCAAGACACTCTGGTGAACAGTTAGTAGCACTGGGACACTTTATTTTTGTTATGTACTACACATGCTTAAAAATGGTTGGATTTTAGGATTTTTCAAAACACAGATGCTTTTTTATTTCATGAATTGTGCACTTTTTTGTCATTACTTATGTATGTTTTTATTTGTTGAAATCCAAAAATGTACACATGTTGCCAAAACAGGAAGGGAAGAGCAATCTTGTAACCCTTTCACTGCCAGGTCTGTACACCATATGAACCCACAGGTGTCCAGGTGCGTATGGCGTACAGACCTCATTTCTCCGTCTCCTATAAGCTCATGGTGACTTTAATGACCATAAACCTATAGCAGAATTGTTCAACAGACTCTGCTGAACAATTCTTTAACACTGATCAGCAGATTACAATCCGCTGATCAGAGTTATTAACCTCAAATGTGACCTCCACACGCCTCTCTACCTTTCCTATACCCTTTCACCTAGAAATACTCGCCCCACTTTCCTTTCCTATACCCTTCACTCCCTTTCTATCCGCCGAGCACTGAATACCCCCCCCCCCCCCCCCGCAAACCGGATCCCCTCAGCTAACTTTAGAAGCCAGCATCCCTCCTCTGCTGCTCCCGCTTGCTTCTGGTGCTGCATGGTGATTGAGGGGATCCAAATGTGTTCCATACCAGCCTACTGGGCTGTCTAAATAATAGACCTAATAGCTCAACGGTCAAATGAGGGAGAGCACATGACTACTCAGGGAGTGAGAGAGCTGCTAATTAGAGCAATGCGCATGGGGCTGTTTTGGGATTGACTGAGAAACAGGTTGCTGCTTGTGTGATATGACAGAAATGGTTCTATGAGGATTTTTTTTATCCATCTAGTTGCTTCTGAAAAGCTGGTTGAAAGTAGTTAAATTGCCACATATTTGTGCAGATATGTGGGGGGGGGGGGGGGGGTGAAAGCATAGTCAGTAATTAAATTGGTTGAATAGGAGTCATCCTTACATCTCTGTCCGTAGGTAGAGATGAGCTTTATCTTCGGGACTCGAAGATTGGCTGTTCGCCCAATAGCGGACAATTTGGGGTGTTCACAGCAAATTCGAAAGCCGTAATACACCCTTTAAAAGTCTATGGGAGAAATCAAAAGTGCTAATTTTAAAGGTTAGTATGCAAGTCTAGGGGACATGTATCAATGCAAAAAAAAGTTTGAAAACTGACGTTTTTTCGGGAGCAGTGATTTTAATAATGCTTAAAGTGAAACAATAAAAGTGAAATATTCCTTTAAATTTCGTACCTGGGGGGTGTCTATAATATGCCTGTAAAGTAGCGCACGATTCCCATGTTTATAACAGTCTCTGCACAAAATGACATTTCTAAAGGAAAAAAGGTAATTTAAAACTACTTGCAGCTATAATGAATTGTCGGGTCCCGTCATTACAGATAAAAGTAATTGAAAAAAAAACAACATGGTTTCCCCTTAGTCCATTACCAGGGCCTTTGCGTCTGGTATGAATATTAAGGTGAATCCCGAACCAAAATAAAAAAAAATGCATGGGGTACCCCCCAAATTCCATATCAGGCCCTTCAGGTCTGGTAGGGATATTAAGCGGAACCCTGCGCTAATTAAAAAAAAACTGGTGTAGCGGTCCCCCTTAAAATCCATACCAGACCTTTCAGGTCTGGTATGGATTTTAAGGGGAACCCAGCGCCAAAAAAAAAAAAAAATGTTGTGTAGTATCCCTCCGTTTTGCATTGATACATGTCCCCTGGGGCAAGACCCAGGTCCCCAAACACTTTATATGACAATAACTTGCATATTAACCTTTAAAATTAGCACTTTTGATTTTTCGTGTCCCATTGACTTTAACGGTGTTCGAACTAATTTTTTTGCCTGTTCTGCTGCGAACAGAAATGGGGGTGATCGGCTCATCCCTATTCGTAGGCAGTGACTGCTAGTTGACAATGGGGTATGAGATTACTGTTAGGGGGAAATGCTGACATATAGATATTGTAGTGTTTCAGTAGTTGGTAGTTTATTTTCATTTTGGAGGTTTTGAAATGTTTTGGAGTCATTAGGGTGACTAGGTTGCCAAGGCAAAGGAGGTACAATGTTTTAAACGTTTAGGGGTAGTAAATCTAGAAGGAAATTATAGATTTTAAGGATTGAATGAAATGGGAAGTGTAGTGAAAGTAATCCAAGTATTTGACTCCATCTCAGACTTTTGGGGAGTGTATAATGATTGGACTGGTTAACTGGATTTTTCTTTTGGAAGTTTCCAAAGGAGACTGCATATATCCAGGTGATTGCAGCCAGCTGGCTTCTAATCCTACCCGCAAAGGGACTTGAGTAGTAATGTGATATTTGTTTAATTGGATGAGTTGTGCCACCTGGTAATGAGAAAATGTAAAGACAATACTTTTTTTGGATTGGGTTGGATTTTTTGTCAAATTTTTGCTTTTGTCTTTGTCCCAGCTGAGGAGTATCATCCCCATATTTGACCAGTCACCAAGGTAGAAAATGAGGGGAAACCAAAAGTTGTCAGCAGAGAAAATACAAAGGGTAAAATAACAAAGAAAAGAGAGACCTCTTTTTATGAACATTTCCTCTCCTCCCTTGTTGCCTCTTAAGCACAGGAAGTGAAAAAAATGCAGCAGTGCATAGACAACAAGGAATAACCTGAAAGGGGTTTAAACCATTTTCTACTCTACCCCCCCCCCCCCCCAAAAAAAGGTTTTGCCCATACAAACACTTCAATATGTTAGGAATACCATTCTAATGATAATACAGCTATACTAGACAAGATAGGGGCTGCACTTTAAAGTCTTCTTATACAGAGGACTCCCTTGACATAATCAAAACAGTAGAAGATTCTCATTGGGAAGAAGAAATGTTGTTTTTTACCATTGACATAGGATCCTTAGTGGTTAAGTGGTTAGTCTGCAAAATAAAAGTAGAAAGTTGGTTGAATGAGATAAAATTGGAGCTGTAGGGGGGTTCCCTCCAGTTTCTAAGTAGAGACAGACTAGCAGAAACAAGCAGCAGCAGAAAAAGCCATTAAATGGCTTTAGGACTTTCCCCAAATTGACTCAGGCAGAGCCCTCCTCACTCCAGAAATAGCACAAACACTGCCTCAGATGCTGGTAAATCTGTAAGGGTGACAGAAATACCCCAGAAGCATACCCTAGAAAACGTAAACAAGTCCTGCCAGGATTTGCAGGATGTATTATATCTGTGACATAGAAAATATAGAAAATGTTAACGTTGATACAGGCCTCATCTGTCATGAACAAAAAGGTGGAAGGTGACAGAGACAAAAAATAGACATACCTCCCTGGAAGATTGTCAGCAACTAAGAAGAAAAAATGTAATATTTGCTGCCAAAGAGTTGATGATCTGCAATATGGTCTGCAGAATATTACCTGTATTATTGAACTCAGGGACAAAATTCTGACACCTTATTGAAAAATGGTTGCAAAATCCATTCCCTGAAACTCATGCCTCTATGGCATTTTCTGTTAAAAGGGCACTAAGAGTACCAGCTTAACCCCCCTCCCCCAGGTGTTTCACCACAGCCACTTCTAGTTAGAATACTCAAGGCCGTAACCTGATTTTACAAATGCCAGACAGAAAAGCACTATAACCTATGAGAAACAAAGAGCCGCATTTATCAAAGCTAAATGCAAATTATGTGGAAAAAATGTTACCGTATTTTCCGGCGTATAAGACGACTTTATGGATGCAAAAAAATGCATCCAAAGTCGGGGGTCGTCTTATACGCCGGGTACGGTCTCTGCCATCACTCACTTTTTTCCTGAATAGGCGGTGCGGTGCGGTAACAGTCTCCGTGCTGCGAGCGTCAATGATTTAAAAGACGCTCCTTCTTCTCAGCGTGTTCTGTGATAGGTGGAACACAAATCTTCCCAGCAGCGCCTCTGTTCTGTGTTCCTCCTATCACAGATGCCTTCTCATCCTCGGACGAGATGAGAAGACGTCCCTGATAGGCGGAACACAGAACAGAGGCCCTGCTGGGAAGATTTGTGTTCCGCCTAACACAGGACAGTCTGAGGAGAAGGCGCGTCTTTTAAATCATTGACGCGCGCAGCACGGAGACTGTCACCGCACCGCACCGCCTGAAAAAAAAGTGAGTGATGGCACTGGGGGGCAAGTTCAGGCACAGTGGGGGCAAGCTCAGGCACAGTGGGGGCAATCTCAGGCACAGTGGGGGCAAGCTCAGGCACAGAGAGGGGGCAAGCTCAGGCACAGTGGGGGCAAGCTCAGGCACAGTGGGGGCAAGCTCAGGCACAGTGGGGGCAAGCTCAGGCACAGTGGGGGCAAGCTCAGGCACAGAGAGGGGGCAAACTCAGGCACGGTGGGGGCAAGCTCAGGCACAGTGGGGGCAAGCTCAGGCACAGTGGGGGCAAGCTCAGGCACAGAGGGGGCAAGCTCGGGCACAGAGAGGGGGCAAGTGATGTAATGGCACAGTGAGGGGGCAAGTGATGTAATGGCACAGTGAGGGGGCAAGTAATGTAATGGCACAGTGAGGGGGCAAGTGATGTAATGGCACAGTGAAGGGGCAAGTGATGTAAAGGCACAGTGAGGGGGCAAGTAATGTAATGGCACAGTGAGGAATGTAATGTAATGGCACAGTGAGATTTGAAAAAGCCTGTCTCTGTCAGCGGTTCTGGCTACCCCTCAGCTTCCAGAAAGACTAGTAAGAAGGGGGTAGTCTTATACAGTGAGTATATCCCAAAACCAACATTTTTCCTGGAAAATTAGGGGGTCGTCTTATACGCCCAGTCGTCTTATACGCCGGAAAATACGGTATTTATTCTTTGACCTGTGTTATTGATAATAGGAAACTACATTTCATTATTGCTCCTAAACATTTTATGGACTGGCTTTTCACTAAACAAAATCCTATCTGGGGACTCCTTGCTTGTCTGCTGGGCAATGCTGTATCTTGGCCTAGGCCAACAAGGCACAGGCCTAGGGCAGCACTTTGCAGGGGGCAGCATGAAAAGAGTCCCTGTAGCTTGCGCTACACTTTTGTGTAGCGCCACTCTTGGGGCGGACTGGGCCTGGAGGCAAATCAGTCTAGTGCCCCCATAAAGCGGCCGCACTACTGCCAGTATAATAATACTGGCAGGGCCACCATCAGGAGGGAGGGACAGCCCATACACATGAAGGAGGCTGGGAGGGCAGACCCCAACCAATGGGTTGTTGTGTGGGCGGGCGGCATTCCGCAACTGGGAGGGAGGACTTTGCGTCGCTTCTAGTTTTGACTATCCTATCATAACAGTGGACCTCCCACCTGAGTTCTCAGCTAGAGAGAGTCAGATGTTGTCGGGTGTGACGAGACCCTTTCTCGCCCAGGTCCTGCTCTCCCGACACTCCTCTGCTACCAGTGAGTCAGCTTGCAGATTGCAACGTCTGATGGTCCAGTCATCCAAGGTTCCGGGGTCCGAACTACAGCTATGTGCCGTTCAGACCCATTAAGAACAAACACCAGGCAGGCTGTATGTAAGTTCAAACAGGACTCTTTTATTTTCAAGTACACAGCACACTTTTATACAGAATTTGGAACATCCCACTCCCAACAACCGCTTTCCTATTGGTCAATTGTAAAGTATATGCAGTCTTCACTCAGGTCCTCCTTGACCATGCAAATGAGGACTTGAAATAGTCAACAGGGATTGGTCCAATAGCTTGGATAAAAAGACTTGTGTATTGAGACAGAAGCCCCAGGGGGTAATCAATGTACACAATAACCCGGTCTACTTAATTACTACCTCTGAGAGGTTACATTCCTTTTGACAATAGAATGCTAATTCAATACAGCTGACAGGAGGCTTCTGACCTTTAGAACAATACAAAGTCCCTTAGCGTAAACACATACATCTTCAAACACACATAATAGATTCAATTAACCTTCAATCCATAATTCTAGCCAGACGGACTGTCTCTGACACCCGCTCTTAACCTGCAGAACACAATAAAAGGTATTTTACAAGCTGGTTCCACTTAGCATTTCAAAAGCCGGTGTCCTTGCATTGAATGTCCCTCTCCTGTGTAACAGATGTCAAGTAGAAACACTTTAATATCTCAAGATCCATGACATTACTTCCCCTGGGAAACAGTCCAACAGCCGCAGTGGGACCCAAACGGGTCAACTCGAGGATGTTGGAAAAGTAGTCTTAAGGTTCCAGGACTGTCTGCTGGGATGACCCATCTGCCTTCCTGTTTTGAGGTCCTGGCCCATAATCGGACGGCAAGAGGCTCGCATTCAGTCCTCTCCAAAAGCCCCTGTCCCGGCTAGGTCTGTCACACATCTCCCCCTTTGGCAGGAGACTAACACTGGGAGAGACCCCAATTCCGGTACCCACCCAGTACCCCAGATAACTCGTCCCAAACAGAGCATTACTCACCCAGCCAATCTCTGCCTCTCTCAGAGAACACGCCTGCCACTGGGGAGAGGCCTGGACTGGCCCTTCTCCCTGGAGTCCTTTCAGCCGCTGGAGAGAAGACAGGGTGGCTGGGCTCAGTTCATCATGCCGTTGGGAATCTGGGCCAACTGGCCACCATTCCTGGGGTATACCAGTGGAGACTGCAGTCCCATCCACTGATGCTTGGTAAAAATCCCCCGGTGTTTGCAAAGCAAAGCCGACATCCTCCTGTCTCAGTGCCGCACCATTTTCTGGGGTTGTGTCCGTGGAGATCGGAGTCCCATCCACTACCACAGGAACCCCCTCTTCTGTTAGTTGAGAGCAGAGGCCCGGGGCACTCTGCTCTGTTGCCAGCTCTTCCGCTGGGTTGCTGTGAGTGGGGACCACAGTCCCATCCACCGATATCCGCTCAAGCTGTAGTTGTGTGCAGCAGCCAGTAGCATCCTGTCCTGCTGCCAGTGATTCAGCTGGGAGTACAAGCTTTACCACCTCAGCTTGTTGCTGGGGAGGGGGGCCAACCGCCCCGGCTCCCTGGAACTCCACAGTTGGTCCCGGTGCTGGGCAGAGATGGCTAGCACTCTGCCCTGTTGCCAGCACTTCTGCTGGGGGTGCATAATCCATAACATCCTCTGAACAGTCCATAGATTCTGTAATCTGTGGCTGGGGAGTGATCACCATCTTCTCACCCTGAGCCTCCGGAACTGCCACGGGGGTGGGGCAGAGGTCATGATCCCTCTGTCTGGTGACCAGCACTTCAGCTGGGGAAGTTCCTTGTAACTCCACAAATACTGCCCTTGGTGCTGAGCAGAGCACAGTGAAGTTTGGCCCTGATACCAGCTCTTCTGCTGGAGGCTCCTCAGGTTGTTCTTCCTCAGCAGAAAAGTCTATCAAATCCCCTGTCTCTGCAACTGGTATCTGGGGATAGAGGTTCACCATCTCCTGTGCATGAAACCCAGAAGATGCTATAGGTACTGAGCAGAGGTTAGCAGAGCTCAGCCCTGCAGTCATTACTTCAGCTTTGGGAATGACAAGCTCCCGATTTTCCACTGCTGATTCATCAGCCAGGATTTCATCACTGTCAGCTGACATTTCCTCATAGTCCCAGGTAAAGGGAGCCCCACCCTGCTGCTGAGCGGAGTCTAGCAGCTGTTTGTAGGCGATTTCCAGCTCATGTTGCCGCTCTCGTTCTCTCTGTTGCCGCTCTCGTGCTCTCTGTTGCCACTCTCGTTCTCTCTGTTCCTGCAGCTGGAGGTCTCTAATGGTATTCAGTATGGCGGTCTCTGATGGGTTAGCACCATATAATGCCAACCGCTGTTGAACTCGCTGCTGGAACAAGTCTTCAACTTACCGGGGTCCTGCATCACCATCCCTCTGATCCATCTCGGCTAGCATAATGATCAGGGTGGCCTTGTTCTTCCCACCGGTCCCTCCACGGCTCTCAAGCAAGTCTTTTAGCATGGTTCTCCTCCAGGCTGCATAGCTGGTCATTCATGGTGGTGGTTTGGAGTTGTCCCAGTAACTGGAGAGCAAATCCCACCGCTGCCAACCAATGTGACGAGACCCTTTCTCGCCCAGGTCCTGCTCTCCCGACACTCCTCTGCTACCAGTGAGTCAGCTTGCAGATTGCAACGTCTGATGGTCCAGTCATCCAAGGTTCCGGGGTCCGAACTACAGCTATGTGCCGTTCAGACCCATTAAGAACAAACACCAGGCAGGCTGTATGTAAGTTCAAACAGGACTCTTTTATTTTCAAGTACACAGCACACTTTTATACAGAATTTAGAACATCCCACTCCCAACAACCGCTTTCCTATTGGTCAATTGTAAAGTATATGCAGTCTTCACTCAGGTCCTCCTTGACCATGCAAATGAGAACTTGAAATAGTCAACAGGGATTGGTCCAATAGCTTGGATAAAAAGACTTGTGTATTGAGACAGAAGTCCCAGGGGGTAATCAATGTACACAATAACCCGGTCTACTTAATTACTACCTCTGAGAGGTTACATTCCTTTTGACAATAGAATGCTAATTCAATACAGCTGACAGGAGGCTTCTGACCTTTAGAACAATACAAAGTCCCTTAGCGTAAACACATACATCTTCAAACACACATAATAGATTCAATTAACCTTCAATCCATAATTCTAGCCAGACGGACTGTCTCCGACACCCGCTCTTAACCTGCAGAACACAATAAAAGGTATTTCACAAGCTGGTTCCACTTAGCATTTCAATAGTCTGAGCTAAGCATTGAAGGGTCATTGTCTATTGACCTAGTCAGGACAACTAAACCACTTGTAATGTCTCCAGTATCTCCTGCCATGAACTGTCAGTAATGTCCCATCTTCTGATATACATGAATTAGGATTTCAAGTAGAAATATTCCAGCACTGCAAGGCAAGGTCCATGACAGTTTTTTATCCTAATGCATTCTATGCATTAAGACAAGGGTGTCAAACTTAATTTCATTGTGGGCCACAGCAGCAATTTGATTGCCCTCAAAACGTCCGGTTGTATCTGTAAAGGTTAGATGTCCAGCGCATCCCCTCCCCTTACATTAGATGTCAAGAGCCACCCCACCATCAGAAGTTGAGTCCCCCACTCTCCCTTAAATCACAGTGCACCCCCCTTACCTTATGCTGCTGCTGGGAAGAAGCTGGATGCATTGCTTGAAAGCAGAAAGTAAGGGTCTGGAGGAGGACCAGAGGAGGGCTGGAGCTCTCCTGCAGCTGCAGGAGAGGTGCGAGGGTCACAAACAATAAGCTGGAGGGCTGGATTCGGCCTGTGGGCCTTGTGTTTAACACCTGTGCATTAAGATAAAAAGCCTTCTGTGTCCAGCAGCCCCCCTCAGTACCCCTAATACTTACCTGAGCCCCCTCTCGATCCAGCAATGTCCACGAGTGCTTTGGACATGGGACTCTCCCTCCTGATTGGCTGAGACATAGCAGCTGTGCCATTTGCTCCTGCTGCTGTCAATCACAGTCAGTTAGCCAATGAGGAGAAAGAAGGGGCGAGGCAGAACCGTGGCTCCGTGTCTAAATGGATACACAAATCTGTGGCTCGGGTGCCAACATAGCAAGCTGCTTGCTTTGGGGGCACTCGACAGAAGGGAGGGTCCATGAGCGCTGGCGGGGGACCCGAGAAGAGGAGGATCCAGGCTGTTCTGTGCAAAACCACTCCACAGAGCAGGTAAGTATTACATGTTTGTTATTTTTTTTAGAGAAGAAAACAAGACTTTAATATCACTTTAAATTGAGGAAATGCATGCAAATATAAAGTAGGTGTGCATAATTTATTTTTAGTTGTACATTTTGCATTCCACACTATTGTAAATGGCGCTCCTGTCGCCGTATTCACTGTCGTGAAGCCCCTCACTCAACTTACCAGTTCCTCGGTAAAATGTACCTGGTCAAATGAAGCCCAGACGGCCTTCCAACAATTAAAACATGGTTTTACTACTGCTCCAATTCTCCAACTTCCTAATTCTAATTATCATTTTGTCTTGGAATTTGATGCTTCACAAACTGCCTTAGGCGCTATACTCTCTCAACACCCTGCTTCCAATTCACCACTTCATCCTGTTGCATTTTTTTCAAATACCTTAAATCTAGCTGAATGTAACTACCCTATTGGTGAAAAAGAATTGCTTGCAATTAAATGCGCCTTAGAGAACTGGCGGTACTTACTAGAAGAATCAACAAACCTAATAATGATTTATACTGATCATCGTAATTTACAATACCTCAAGTCCAATAAAACCCTTTCCTCTAGACAAGTACGCTGGAATCTCTTTTTTGATAGATTCGATTTTTTGATCACCTACAGACCAGGTGCAAAAAATGGTAAAGCAGATTCTCTCTCTAGACTTTCAGAACCTATTGAAGAACTTCCCTCTCCTTCTCTTCTCATTCCTTCTCATAAGTTTATGCTTGCTAATCTCAATTTAAAACAGTTACTTAAACAAAGTTTGAATACGCAAGATACTACCATTCCTCCGAGTTTAACGCAAGATGAAGAAGGCTTTTTTTACAAGCATACTCAACTTTATATTCCTCCTTCTATGGTTATCAACATATTAAAAGTTCTACATAATGCTCCCCTAGCTGGTCATCCTGGAATAGAAAAAAACACTAATCTCATCCAATGTTATTTCTGGTGGCCCAATATGACAACCACCATAAAAGATTACGTATCGACCTGTGAGGTCTGTATAAGATCTAAGCATGAGAGAAGACCACCTTATGGTTTGCTGATGTCTTTACCCATTCCTACTAAACCTTGGGAAGCATTGTCTCTGGATTTTATTGTCAAATTACCCCCTTCCAATGGTTATAACACCATCACCATTCAGTGGTGTACCCCAAGGTTCAGTGCTGGGACCAGCACTGAATATCTTTATAAATGATATTGGGTCTGAGATCAAAAGTAACATTTCTGTCTTTGCAGAATACACCAAGCTATGCAGTGGAATAACGTCTTTACAGGATGTCTCCAATTTACAAGCCGACCTCAATGCTCTGTCTAATTGGGCGACTAAGTGGCAGATGAGGTTTTATGTTGATAAATGTAAAGTTATGCACTTGGGGGCTAAGAATATGCATGCATCATACATACTAGGGGGAGTACAACTGGGGGGATCTGTAGTGGAGAAGGATCATAAGCTCAATAATGGCATGCAATGCCAAGCTGCGCTTTCCAAACTGTGGGTTTGGAGTTGGGTGTATGGGATTGTACTATGTTTTTTATTTTGTTTGTTTATTTTTTTTATTACCTTCTTCCAAAGAAACAGTGCAAACTCTACTTGATCATGTCATTAAATTACATGGTGTTCCTTCACGTCTGGTTTCTGATAGAGGCTCCTAATTTGTTTCAAAATTCTGGAAAGCTCTATGTCATATCCTCCAAATAGATCATAGATACTCCAGTGCATACCATCCACAAACAAATGGACAGACAGAATGTGTAAACCAATGTCTTGAACAATATCTCAGACGTTTTTGCACGCATCTTCAGGATAACTGGTCTACCCTTCTTCCTCTCGCTGAATTTTCCTATAATGATTCAACTAGTTCATCTACTTGCTATTCTCCTTTTTATGCAAATTATGGATTTCATCCCAATATTCTGCCTGAGTCTCCACTACTTACGAATGTACCCTCAACAAATGATTATTAGTCTACCCTTGCACAAGATCGCCAAAAAAACTATTACGATCTTAGACATAGACCTTCACCATCTTATAAAGTTGGGGATCAAGTATGGCTCTCTACAAAAAACTTACGTTTACATATACCCGCTAGGAAATTGGCCAAACAATTTTTTGGTCCATTTCCTATTTCGAAGGTCATTAATCAAAATACCATGCAACTTTCCCTCCCTCCGGAACTGAGGATTAATTCGCCATTTCAAGTTTCTCTCCTCAAACCCTACCTACCCAACTGATTTTCTGGTAGGAATCCTCCTCCCGCACCCCCTATCCTAGTTCAGGGTGAAGAACATTATGAGGTTGAATGTATTCTAGACACTAGAAGAAGAGGACGTCTACAATACTTGATTAGATGGAAGGGTTATGGTATACAAGATGACTCTTGGGAAGATTCAGCTGAAGTACATGCACCCACTTTATGTAATCAATTCCATTCTAGATGCCCTGATAAGCCTTCATCTATTGAGATCCCCAGGAGGGTATCCCTTAAGAGGGGGGTACTGTAAACGGCGCTCCTGCCGCCGTATTGCATTCCACGCTGAAGCGCATATGGCGACCGCATAATGGCGTCATCGCCCGGCGCCGCGTGCGTTCCAGCTTGGAACACGGAAGTGCCAATCGTAATCACGCTCTATTCGGCACACATGCCTCTCCACTATAAACAGAACGGCGTGTAGTATACACGCTGTTCTATTATTGTCAACCGTAGCCGGCCACGCTACAGTAATACTGTTACCATCATTTCCTATGCTGGAAACCATGCCACGCTGGATCCCTACCACCATCAAGCTAATCCATTAGCTGGATCCATCCTGCCTTATACACTGTCATTGCTGGGACATGCTAAGATAATTTCCTTCAGGAGACCCTGCACTACAGAATCCTAAGCCTGCTAAAGGCTTACTGAAAAACACGCATCCCTGCAAACGGATAAGTACTACTATTGCTCTAGCATAACTCAATTCTAATATAGGGCCATATTCTGAGTAAAGTTACGATGGAGTATCTCAGGATACTCCATCGTATCTCTCTTTTTTGGCCAGTGTATCTATGCGAGTGATTCTTAGAATCATTTTCGCATAGATACACTGAAGATCCGACATGTGTAAGTCACTTACACTGTCGGATCTTAAATGTAATTACTCTGCCGGCCGCTAGCTGGCGTTTACGTTCAGGTCTCATTTGTTTATGCAAATGAGCCTGATACGCCGATTCCCGAACGAATTTGCGTAGTGTAACCGTCGCTTACGTCGTTTGCGTAGGCGTAAGGTTACCCCTGCTATATGAGGGGTAACCTTACGCCAGTCACACGTAGGCCATGTTAAGTATGGCGTCGGGTCCGCGTCGTGTTTTCCCGTCGGGTACTTCGTTTTACTAAGTCGTTCTTGAATACGACTTTACGTCAATGACGCACACGTCGGCGTCATTGACGTTTTACGCCGAGAACTGGAGCATGCACACTGGGCTATTTTAAGCCCGGCGCATGCGCAGTTTGTTAGAATCGGGGGCGCGCTTAATTTAAATAGAAGCCACCCCCTTGGAGATACGCGGGGATACGCCGGGCCAAATAAACTCCGCCGCCCCAAACTACGGAGCAAGTGTTTGGGCAATACAGCACTTGCTCCTGTAGGTTGGGGTGGCGGAGTGTAAATGGCTTATGCGCCGCCCGCCGGAAATCTACGAGAATATGGCCCAGTGTCTTTACAAGCTGTTGTATAGACATGTGCACTGCCAAAAAAATTGTTTTTTTGGTTTGTTATTTTAGTTTTTTTTTTTTTTTTTTCGTAAATTCGGGAAATTAAAAAAAAATGTTTTCGTTTTTGTTTCATTCGTTTTTTTCGTAAATTCGGGAAAATCGAAAACATTTTTTTTTTCCGTTTTATTCTTTTTTTTTCGTAAATTCGGGAAATTCGAAAATTCCGAAAAAGCATAAAACGAAAAAAAATTTAAAAACAAAATTTCCATAAAAAAACGAATGAAACGAAAATGAAAAAAAAAAAAAACGGAAATTCTAAAAATTCGGAAATTTCCCATTTTCGAATTTTCGATATTAGAATTTTCGCATTTTCAAATTTTTTTTTTTTCAAATTTTCGAATTTTTCTTTTTCGAAAATTCGAATATTCGAAATTTCGAAAATGAAAAATTCGAAATTTCGAAAATGAAAAATTTGAAAATTCGAAATTTCGAAAATGAAAAATTTGAAACCGAAAATAGAAAATTTCGAAATTCGAAAGTTAAAAATTCGAAAATGAAAAATTCGAAAATTCGTAAATTCGAAAAATAAAAAATTCGAAAAATCGAAAATGAAAAATGTGAAAATTTAACATTTCGAAAATTGAACAAAAATTTGAAAATGAAAAATTCGAAAATGAAAAATTGAAAAATTCGAAAATTCGAAATTGAAAAATTTGAATATTCGAAATTGAAAAATTCAAAAAATAAAAAATTCGAATATTCAAGATTTGAAAATGCGAAAAATAAAAATTTGAAAATTCGAAAAACAAAAAAATCGAAAATTCAGAAATACGAAAATTCGGAAAATAAAAATTCAGAAGTTCGGAAATGAACAAATTTGTAAATTCGGAATTTTCGGAAGTCCGAAAATTGAAAAATTCGGAAATACGAAAATTTCGAAAATACGAAAATTGGAATTCTCGGAAATCCGAAAAATCGGATATTCGAAATTTTCGGAAGTCCTAAAAAATTTGTTAATACGAAAATTCGGAATTAACGAATTTCCGAATTTCCGTAAAAAAAGTAATTAGAAACTAAACGAATTGCACATGTCTACTGTTGTATGGATCTCGTATAATTAATAGTTTCCTGCTGCTTGAACCTACTTAGTGGGCCTTTACTTGACAGCTCTGTAATATCTTAAAAGGACATACACTCCCAAACCAGCTGAGCTATATTTGCCTCTCTTATGCAAATGCTAGTTGCAAACGTTTTTTTTTTTCATATGCTACGTGCTTGACATGTGTTGTTAAATGTATATGGGCTTGCGCCCTAAATTACTGAACATGTTCGCTCTAGTTTTTTCATGCTAAGGGTTGAAGGTATTTTATACCTGTTCCCTTAGTAGCCCAATGCATTCCTTTATGTTAAGTGATATGATGTAGAGAACCCCCAAACTCCTGTTCTCTGATTGGAGTGACGCCTGGGGTCCCGTACTGATAATCACTTGCATAGAGAAGTGCATTGGAATCTTTAATGCAGTTGTGCTCGTTCACCTTCATTGTAATCTTTCTACGCTAGGGGTTGGAGGCATGTTGTAATACCTCCTCCCTTAGTAGCTCAACGCATTCCTATATGTGAGAGAGATGATGTAGAGAACCCCCAAACTCCTTTTCTCTGATTGGAGTGACGCCTGGGGTCCAGTACTGAAATTTCACATAACATAGGGAGGTGCATTGAAATCTTTCCTTAACCGCAGTTGTGGTTCACTCCCGTTCACAGTAGTCTGTGACAACTATCCAACTATGTACTATATGTTTTATACTCTACATCAGTGATGGTGAAACTTGGCACCCTAGATATTTTGGAACTACATTTCCCATGATGCTCATGCACTCTGCAATGTAGTTGAGCATCATGGGAAATGTAGTTCCAAAACATCTGGGGTCATCACTGCTCTACATTTTCATGGTACTGTACATTCTGCATTCCATGCTGTGTTTTATATTTTACACAATACCATTCTGTACATTGTGCTTAGCATTTCCTATTCCACACCAACGTACTTTATACCTGTTATATTCCATATCTTTTCACTCTTTGTTGTGCTGTATACTTAATATTTCATAGTAATCAGTACTTTTAGGTGGCTTTGGCATGTTTGCACATAGGAAAAGCCCAGATATAGGTCGGAACTTCTGCGAAAGGGCCATTTGGATGTGTTGGCACCCCAGGCTAAAAGATACCATTTCCCCTTACGATTAATGTAAGACATTGCTGCAGCATAACACTGTGGCATAGTCTTATAGTCTTATAGGTGGGAAAATGTCCATGTAAAAGAGAAACCTGTCCCCAGGCTCAAACTGCTGAACTTTTAGTTGAAAGTGTCATTTTGCTGGTAATCATTTTGATCCTCTGACTTCCTTACTTTCTGAGTCACTGACCAGGAACATAGCCAATGAAGTTGAAATCCTAATTTGCATACTTGTTTTTGGTCAGTAAACCAGATAGTACTGAAGCTATTAATCTGCACGGCAGGCAACTGGCATTTTCAGAATCAGACACAATGGCAGCCTAAATATTGCTCTCAGTACACGTGTCCATTCAATACAGTGTATATAGCATGACTGTTACTGATGCCTTCCTTGTCCTCCCTGTTATAGTTATAGATGAAGAGGGGAGGGGCGTTTTTTATAGTCTGCACAGTGCAGACCAGTGTTGTTGCACTGCAGGAAAGGCTATCTGACAGGTTCTTTTTACCCACATCTGTCAAAAGACAACAGATATAGGACCCTAATCACTCATACAATAACAAATTATGTTTATTGCTAAGTGATAAAGAGGCAGCAGATAAGAAATGCTTTACCTATTTACGGCACATTCTTTTTAAAAAGCACCCTGCACAACTAAAGCTGACATACAGTTCATAGAGTACAAACTGGTCATATATCTGCTATGACCTAATCAATCATGTGAATGTCCATCTGTAACATGTGTACTCACGTCCATTATGTTGGCTGTTTATCTGATTGTACTGCTCTGTAAACTCTGCTAAAGACTCTTCAATAGTTTCAGTTCGTGGAACGGAGAGCGAAAATCGCCGCTTGAAGTTCTTCACCTTGTTCATGGTGACAGAGGAAACCTACAAGTGCAGAAGAGTAAAAAGTGTGAGAGAGACCAAAGAAAAGGAAAAAAAGAGGAATGAATACAGTATGTGAAACAGATGGATGAAAAGTAAAGGCATAGGGAAAAGATAAAGAAGAAAAAAGAAAGTACATCCCATAAAAAATGAGCACAAGGGATAATTCTGAAAAGCACGAATAATGGAGGAGTAGAGTTTCCAAGAAGGAATATGTTGCCATAACTAGAGACAGGTTGTATGTATAAAGACAGATTACATACATTAAACAAATTTGTGCAGAACGACAGGTGACAATGAATCAATATTTCAGAGAAGGATATCTGCAAGTAGAAGACTGAAATACAGGCTGGCTAAGAAAGGAGCAGAGTGAGAGAATGTGGGTGGACTACATCTGCTGCATCTCTTATCACCGTCTTATAGATGTGAAGAAAGTGCTAAGATTCTTTCTTCTGTTAAACAGTGCAGTATACCTGATCTCAAATTCTTACCATCCTATTCATTTACAGCAGGGTCGGTTTAAAAATACACTTTTCCATCCTACAGAGCCATGGCAAGTGTTAATGTTCCCTTTGCCTTCCCTTGAAGGTGCAGCTACTTCTGCTTTTTTTTAAATGCAATTTGTTCCCAGGGATATCTCGCCCAATCTGAGCAAACAAAACCCATCCTTCTGTTAAGATTGAAAGCACTCATATGCTGCCCTTCCCTATAAATAGTGCATTACCAGCTTACATGCAGTTTTCTCTGCCGGGCCAACACAATTAATATTATAGACAGGAAGACTAATCTAAAAAAAACAAGGTAACTTGTATCCAAGCACGATCGCCGGTGATTGCATTGTGATTAGTGTTATCCAAACCTGTCTAACTATAATCTGTTTTGTATGTGATTTTAATAACTGGTATTCTTGTTATTAGAAACCATTAGAATAGAACCACAAAAACTGCAGAGAACTGTAGAGAAGCTGTGGAGAAAAACAGAGCTTTCTGAAGAAAAGCATTACTTTTCATTTTGTATTTATTTTGAAGCTGTAAGGTCTACGGTATATTTAAACCTACAGAAATACATAGCACGCCAAGGGAAATTATCTTTTTCTAGGAACAGTGGCTTAAAATAAATGAACAACTGCCAGTCTGAATAAATAATCCCAATAGCACGTGGATGTAAACCCTATTTTTGCATACATTAAGTGACACACCTGCCTCAGGTCGTTCCACACCTTACTAGCCATGTGGAACACAAGGTGGGGTGGGGTCACAATCCCTGCAATATCCATGTCATGCCTCGTACACATGACCAGTTTTCCTGTCGGGAAAACTGCCGTGACAGCTTTTGGCCAGGAAAACTGGCTGTGTGTATGCTCCATGGCAGTTGTCCTGTCAGGAAAACGTGCTATTTTTTCCTGCCGCGATTACCGGCTTTCTTTTTCCCAGCAGTTTTCCTATGGCAAACACTGTGGTGGAGCATACACACGGCCGTGATTCCCGGCGGCCTTTTTCCTGGCAGTTTTTCATATGGGAAACACTGCAGTGGAGCATACACACGGCGGGGTTTCCCGGCCAAAGCTCTCACGGCAGTTTTCCTGCCAGAAAAACTGGCCGTGTGGAGGGGGAAAAAGCTGCCGTGCCGGTTCTCGGCTTTCCAGGCGGGAAAAAGTCCTCTGGGAAACCCGATCGTGTGTATGAGGCATAAACCAAACCCTAACCAAACTACATTTTCATGTACTAAAGAGCTGCATATCAAAAAACTACTATTTTTTTATTAATACTATAAGTGCTTATTTAGTAAAACATGTGTTTTTATTCTTTTTTGTTTTAACAACCCAGTACTTTTGATCCCCCACAGGCTATTGACAGCCACTACATGCATGCACTCCAAGTATGGCTGTATTGCATTTCCCAGGCAAGTTTCCTGATGGTGATAACAGGACCATGACTGGGTAATGTGTGTGGTAACATGCACCTGCAATCTCCATTGGAAAAACATATGTCAAGTTTACATTGCAGAAGCAAAACTAGGAGAAGGGGACACAAAGTTGTTCTCTTATAAAAGGAAGTGGCAGAATGAGGACCTTAATGGCAGGACCGCCAGGTATTATTTTAATAAAAAATACATATGGTTACATAATTGGTAAGGTTGAATAAAGACACTGGTCCATCCAGTTAAGTCTGTGTGTGTGTGTGTGTGTGTGTGTGTGTGTGTATTTATGTCAATACCATTACCCATATTCCTGTATATTGCGTTTGCTAAGATGCCATCTTATGCCCCGTACACACGATCGGAATTTCCGATGGACAAAGTCCAACTGACTTTTTCCATCGGAAATTCCGACCGTGTGTATGCCCCATCGGAGTAATTCCATCTGAAATTCCGATGAATTCCATCTGAGTTTACATAGAGAACATGTTCTCTTTTCCTCCGATGGAATTCCGTCGCAATTCCCAATGTGAATTTGGTCGGACAAAGGTCTGATCGTGTGTACAGGGCATAAGAGTTTTTTTTATTTATCGACACTCCTTGCTGACACCACGAAAAAGGGAGTTTCACATCCTTTCAGCTCTGAAAGTAAAGAACCCCTTTCCGCAGTTTAAGGCCAAACTGTTTCTTGTCCAACTTCATTGAGTGGCCATGTGTCTTTTTATTTCTCTTATATCATATAGCCTATTGGGCGTTTCTTCTCATGGTAGAATACCGGTATGTTTAATGCTTGTATTCATTTCTCATAAGTGAGGTCCTCCAGTCCCTTTATCAGCTTTGTTCCCTTCTCTGGACTTTCTCCAGTTCCAGCAAATCCTTCCTGAGAACTGGTGACTAGAACGGGACAGAATACCCAAAATGTAGCCGTACCAGAGTAAAGTGACAGAATTTATAGTCTTATTTCCTGAGAAAATAAGCTTTGCTTGCTGTAGCTTGGCATTGCTAGCTATTGCTGAGCCTGTTATCTACTAGAACACCCAGATCTTTTTCCATCCAAGGTTGCCGCAATCGTTCTCCCCCTAGCGATTAACTTGCATTGCTAATTTTAGCCCCCCCACCAAGTTCTTTACAGTTTTCAACATTTAACCTCATTTGCCATGTGGTTGACAGTTTAGCTGTAGTTCATTTTATTGTGGCCTTCTTGTACAGTTTCCATATTCTGCTGCAAAGTTACTGCCCTTCTTAGCTTTGTATCATCAGCCAACAATGAGATTGAACTATTTATACCAACCTTTATTTCATTTATGAATAAATTAAACAGAATTGGTCCCAGAACAGAGCCTCAGGGTACCATGCTCACAACAGAATATTCTGACTATACGCTATCTATCATCACCACTCTTTGAGCACACCTGCATAACCAGTTTTATATCATCTAGTTTTATATAGTTCATATATACCACATCCAGGGACATTTCTCTATTTATATGGCAGCTCACTTCCTCATAGAATGTTAGCAGATTTGGCTGGCAAGAAGAAACTTTCATAAATCCAGGCTGATTACTACTAATGATACTATTTTTATAAGCAAATTCTTTGATATAGTCCCTTATTGTCCCCTCCAATAGGTCACATAATATTGACGTTAGACTGACTGGTCTGTAGGTTCCAGGTATATATCTTGGCCCTTTTTTAAAAATATTGGAACCGCGTTGGCGGTTTCATCAATCAGCTAGTATCATTCTAGTCACTAAGCTGTCCTTAAAATTTAATACTGGCCTGGCTATAACCTGGCTAAGTTTTTTGAGGACTTTTGGGTGTAAGCCATGATTTATTTATGTTAGATTTTCAAAGCTTTTTTAGACACTGGCTTCTGTTGGCCACATTGGTATATTCCGTATTGTGTTATTAACAATACAGTCTTGATTATTATACTCCTGCTTTTCCTTTGTAAAAACTGAGAAGAATGCATTTAGTATAGTCAACTTCTCCTTGTCATTTGTTACCAAGTCCCCCTGATTATCCTTTATGGGACCAATATGCTATGATCGCGCTTTCTTACTATTAATATATTTTCAAAATTTGGAGGGATATTTTTTCCACTGTTTTCCGCTATGTGTTTCTTGTGATCTAATTTAGCTGCCCTGATTGCAGTCTTACATTTCTTATTGCATTCCTTGTAGGGTTGGAATGCAGATGATTATCCATCGGCCTTATATATTTTAAGTTTTTCTCTTTTATATGCCTTTGTACTCTACAGTTTAGTCACTCAGATTTACCCTTAGATATTGTATATTTTTATATTTGTTACCCATTGGAATACACTGGCTAACGTCATTATTTAATATGTTCCTAAATTTTTCCTCAGTGTTTGTAGAATTTGATCCCATTTAATATCTTGTAAGGAGCACAGTTCAGAAAAGTTGCCTCTTTTGAAATTGAGTGTTCTTGCATTACCCTTGTGCCTCATTTTCCTTAGGTTTACACTGTAATCAATGTAATCACACTGTGATCGCCTTTTCCTACTTTATCTCTATTTTCCACATCTGCAATCAGATCTGTGTTATACTGTATGTAATAAGTAGAAATCACAGAAACAATGTCAGGATATTGGGTATGCCTGAACAGAGTGAGGGAGCCAATGCAATAGCATTTTTGGAGGGATGGTTCAGGGAGGTTTTTGGGGCCACATCCTTTTCACTATTTTTTGGTATTGAGCCAGCCCACCGAACCCCCTTTAAGCCTCAATCGACAAATAAATATCCCAGGCCATTACTTATTAAAATGTTTAATTACATTGATAAAGTGACTTTGCTTCGGGAGGCCAGAGAAAAGGCAGATGTTTTTTTTAATGTGACAAGAATTTCATTCTATCAAGATTTCTCCCCAGACCTGCAGAGACAAAGAGGAGAATTTATCCCTGTCAAACGAATCCTTCAGCAAAACAAATTAGAATATGCGTTACTTTATCCCGCACGTCTGCGAGTAATAGCGAAGGACAGTACTACATTTTTTGATACCCCAAAAAGTGTGGAAAGGTGGCTCGAGGAAAACAAGAAAGATCTTTAAACCCTTTCTCAATCACAAGACAAATCACAAGTAAACAGTAATCTTCAAACACAATCACAAACAGTAAGGTGGCGATTACTGTATGTGTATTAATAGAGAAACATGTCTACAGTCAGATTTATTGTTTTTACACTTAAGAGCATTTTACTAAACACCATAGCAGAGGGAAATTTTGCAAGCTTTTCTTTCTTTGTTGTTTTAGTAGTTTTAAGCATAATTTGTTTTGATAAGTCTCAATGAATAAGATAACAAAGAAGGGAGTACTACTTATGACATGGAATATCAGGGGTTTAGGGGACAGAGATAAAAGGAATGCAATGTTTAGATACTTTGAAAGGCTGCAGCCTCAGATAATATGCTTACAGGAAACGCATCTGCGGCCTGATTCTATACACCTGCTGAGTTCACGCAAATATTCGAGGCAGTACTGTGAAGGATATGCTTCAGTGTAATTCTCCCTGCTAGTAATTGTGTGTGTGTTAGAGGGAAGGTGATTTCAGGTGGGACTCACTCCTCTGCTAACAGGCTGTTGAGATGTTAATGACCCTTCTTCAGCCAGCTCCCTAGTTCAAAGGGTAATTGATCTATTGTGTGTGTGAAGGAGACCTGCGTTTACTGTTTACTGTGATTAGAAGTGGCTCATGTTAATTATTCTGATTGCTTCATTGTGGTAATTATCTCTTCTATATGCGGGGCCAGGCTGTCTAGATAATGTATTCTGTTACAACTAGTAATTACCTTCACTGATGTCATTATCTAAAGAAATGTTTTCAGGGTCGACTCCGAAGTGTCTGCCTATCATCTGTATGGGAGCCCCACTGTGTGAGGGGGCGGAGATTGTCATTGTAACAGTTTTGTAAATTACATATAAGCTGTGTGTTGTACCATTAAAGTCTGTCTTGTTCCAGCAGTAAGCTCTGACTCATGTGTGGCTTATTGGGCGATTCCAGGAATATTCCTCCTCATGGAATATTGGGTGATTTTCTTTATGGGAAGAAGGGAATCTTTGACAGGGATATCATTCTAATACCGTCACAAGTACCATTCCACATATTCCTCCCACTCTAGGGGGGTTAGTGTAATGGTATCTGCAAATGTTTTGTTCGAATGTATTCAACAACAGGTGGACGAAGAAGGCAGATATGTTTTCCTGTTATGCAAACTTAATAAGCTAATATGTATCATTGCTGCAATCTATATTCCCCCCCGTTTCTGTGGTACCCCTTAGAAATCTGGCACAATTCATGGCTTTATACCCAGATACCCCTGTGCTAGCATTGGGGGATTTTAATAACATCTTGGATCGGGGATTAGATAGAATGTCTTTGATACCTAAGGCGACAGGACAGATGGTTGGCAAAACTACGTTTGCTTTGTTGCTTTCAGAAGTGGGACTCCGCGATGTGTGGAGGGAGAGACAATGGCGACGAGAGCTGTTACTCGTGTCACACATGGCAGACTCTCTCGAATAGACCTGGGCCTGGGAAACTAAGCATTAATGCAAAGGGTAAGGGACTCGGCCTATGAGCCAAGATTATTGTTGGATCACTCTACATTCTGGGTTAGACTGGATGCCACGGTTGCAACGGGCTGCCCATTGTGGAAAGTGAACCCATTCTGGCTGACCTTACTCCCATCTCTTAACAGGGGTACTGCTAGCACAGGGGTGGTATGGGATACATTAAAAGCATTTTTGAGGGGGTGCCTAATTAGGGAAATATCGGGCATTAAGACCCGTTCTAGGGAATGGGAGGATAAAGTCCGGGATGAAATGAAAACCAGAGAACAAGCGCTGGTAACAGACCCCTCTCAGAGTAATCAGGATTCCTGGGTTGAGGCGCAATCCTTGTACAACTCGGTACTGTTGACGGCAGTGGAGAAGAGGAGATGCTTTCACCAACAGAGCCACTTCGAGGAAGGGGAAAATACGGGACACATTCTAGCACTGGTAGCCAGGGAGCAAAGGGATTCCTCGAATATTTTGGCTATAAGGGTGGAGTCCGGGGAGACGCACACTAGTAACTCTGACATCCTAAATGATTTCTATGAGTTTTATAGGGAGTTATATTCCTCCAGAACCAAGACTGTAGATTCGGAGATGGTCTCGTTTCTCCAAGGCTGCCCCATCCCCCAACTGGCTGAAGAGGACAGGGAGATGCTAAATCTCCCTATCACACTGGCAGAACTGAAGGAAGCTCTGGAAGGGGCCGCGCAACACAAATCCCCAGGTCCAGATGGACTACCAGTGGAGGTATACTCTCAATATGGAAAGGTTATATTGCAGCCCTTGCTGGAAGCACTATCTGAGGCAGTGGATACGGGAACTTTACCTGACAGTATGCAGGAGGCTATAATTATACTACTTCCTAAACCAGGTAAAGATAAGTTGTCACAAGACTCATACCGTCCAATTTCTTTACTAAATACGGATGTCAAACTTCTAGCAAAAATTCTGGCCAAAAGGTTATTGCAGGTTTATAGACAGGCTGGTGCATCAAGATCAGTCTGGCTTTATACCTAACCGTTCAACGGACGATAATATAAGAAGACTATATATAAACTTGCAGGTGCCGGTGGATAATCCAGGGGGTAGCGCTATTCTGTCACTGGATGCTACCAAAGTGTTCGATAGTGTGGAGTGGCCCTACCTCCTGGAAATATTAACTAGGTTTGGATTGGGAGGCAGGTTTAAAACATGGGTAAAGGTGCTTTACTCCAAACCTAGAGCTAGACTCAGTGTCAACAATAACCTCTCCCTCCCATTTGAGCTACATAGAGGCACCCGGCAGGGAAGCCCGTTATCCCCATTGCTGTTCGTGTTCTCCGAACTACATCGGAGGTGTTCGGGTTCTGCAGGGGCCAGAGGGAAGAAAAGATCTCCTTATATGCAGATGATATACTTATATATTTAGGTGATACGGCACGAACAGTAATGGGGATAATAGGAGAATTTGGAGGCTTCTCTGGGTTTACTATAAATTGGTCCAAATCAATATTAATGCCTATAGATCCGTTGAGGGAGCAGTTACCGGTAGGAGCAGAGCAGATTAGTATATCAAGTAGTTTTTGCTATCTGGGTGTGATGGTTTCCCCGGATACGGCTGAATATCTTCAGCTGAACCTGGGTCCACTACTGGTTAAACAAAGAGAGAAATGTAACAGCTGGTGCAAACTCCCCCTATCAGTGGTAGCTAGGGCCAACCTAATTAAAATGGTCTGGGCTCCACAACTCCTATACATCTTCCATAATTCACAGATATGGATATCGAACAAATGGTTCAAAATAATTGATACCCAGATGCGGGAGTTGATATGGAAGAAAAAGGTAGCCAGGATTAGTTAAAACACTCTACAATATGAAAAGGATAGGGGGGGATTGGCGGTACCTCATCCTAAAACTTATTTTTTAGCCTCTCAGATACAACAGCTGGCGGGATGGGACGGGAAGAAAGAGAGGATCCGAATAGAAACTTGGTGATTGGTACTGCTCCCTCATTAAAGGCAGCCTCTCATCTTGAGATGGGCTTGCCCAGTATGCCACAGTCAGCACCCACAGGAACCCTCCTCAGAAAGGTATGGGGGGAGCTACGGAAAACTTTGGGGACAGAGGGTGTGCTACCATTCACTCCAATATGGAACAATCCTAGATATGCAGAGCTACAGGATCTAGCAGGCTTCACTTCCTGAAAAAAAGGGGAATCTGGTTCTTTTCACAGCTGTACGAGGGTGAGGTACTGAAAACTTACAAGCAGCTGTGTAGTGAATACCAATTAGCCCCGCGGGGCTTCTATCAGTATCTCCAGCTCCGGCATTCCCTACAGAAACAACAACAAACACGATCGCTGGTGGTAACATCACCGTCGCCTTTGATGTCGGCGGTTCTGCAAGCAGAAGCTCGGAGAGGAATAACAAAAATATATGAGGGACTGCTAGCAACAATTCAGAACCATGCTTCCTTTAGAAGTCGTAGGAAGTGGGTGGAAGACATTGGAGAGATAGACGGAGACCAGTGGGAGAGGGCGCTTGAATCTGTCCCGGTGGTGTCCGTTTCTGCGTCGCACAAATTGTCGCAACTCTTTATCCTACACAGGGCGTTCAAAACAGCGCCACAATTACATAGATGGGGAAGAAGGGACACTCCTATGTGCCCAAAGTGTAGGGTTCAGCAAGGGGACTTCATACATTTGATTTGGAGATGCCCGAAGCTTCACAGGTACTGGGGAGGAAGTATCCCAGTGTATTACTAGAGTAGCACAGGTACCAGTTCCATTGGATCCACAGGTATACTTGTTAGGGGCCATTGACCCTGGAGAGTGTACAAAAGGAAAGTATTATATGGTAACTAGATTGCTGTATTTGGCAAGAAAACTCATTGCACGTTATTGGATGGCCTTGGGGGTCCCCACAGGGAAGCAATGGATTGTGTATGTCAACTCCCTGTTGGGTAGAGAACATCTGGCCTATAAAAGAAGAAAAGCAGAGGGTAAATTTGAGGAAATTTGGCATTCCTGGTTGAGAGATACGAGTGTCGCACCACCAAAACTGGTGATGGATAGATTTTCTATGTAGAGTGCAGAGGACAGGGGGGGAGGGGGGGGGATATAATAAATAAAGAGACGTACATGGGAATATTATAGGAATGTAAAAATGTTGTATAATGCATGCTAATTGAATTGCAATGGATGCCGAATAGGCATATCTATGTATGAAATAAGAAAAGGAAAATAAAAATAAAGTGGATTTAAAAAAAAAAAAAAGTAGATTTAGTGGTGCATTATTTATAGTTGGGCATCCATCATTAGACACATTGGCACCTTAAGTGTGGGCACCTGGCTGTAACAACTTGCAGCTTTACAGCCAGCTGCCCACTGCATATGGGCAAGCCACGCTGTGCTTTGTAAATGGTCCCGCAGTCTTCGGGGACCTGTGACGTGTCCCAAAATACAGCGGGGAGGGAGAGGGAGATGAGAACAAAGTGGGAGTGGGTACCTGTCAAGCCACTCCCACTGGCTTCTGTTGACCACATAAAAAAAAAAAAAATGACATGTCAAATTAGATAGAGAAAGGGGTGGAGGAGGATTTAAAGCGGAACTTACCCTTTTGGGTGACGCTCCGCTTTAACCATTGACTCCCCAGCCATTCTTCTCCTAGAATGTATGATTCACACATGTTTTTAGCCCCCAAATGCATAACTTTACATTTATCAACATTAAAACTCATTTACCACATAGCTGCCCAATTAAAAAAGTGCATTGAGGTTGGCTTGTAAGTTGGACACATCCTGTAAGGATGTTATTCCACTACATAGCTTGGTGTCATCTGTAAACTCTGAAATGGTACATTTACCAAACTTTATATCATATTTACATATGTAACAAAGTCCCACCACTGGGGTACACAACTAATAACTTTAGACCATTCAGAGTATGAATCATTAAAGTAGATCTAAAGGCAACACTTTTTTTTTTCATTTTGGATCGAGTAAAGGAAGGATAAAACCTCTGTAAGGTTATTTTTGCTATCTGTATCCCGTTAGGTCTAATGTACACTGCTGCTGGTAAATGGACGTTTAGGAGCAGTTGGGCGTTTTTTTTCAGCTGCCCCTGAACTCTCCTTTATGTTATCTTATGAGTACATGTACACAGGGTCGTTTATAGTAGTTTCTAGGCAGTTGAGTTTAGAAGCATTTTGTGGAACGCAAAAAAATGTGTTCAGGATGAATGTTCAGAGTCATTTGAAATGCCTAATGCCTGTTACAGCTTGTAAGCGTGGTAACTGACGATTAGCCGCGTTTTGTTTACAGGCGTTTTTAATTTTTTACTATTTAATGTTAAAAGCGCTTCTAAAACGCAAATGCAGCTAAATGCGGCAAAGCAGACGTTTTTAAACGTCGGTTACCATCTGTCAAGTTAGATTAAATCGTTCAGGAGAGGTTGTAAAATGTCCCATGTACATTAAGCTTTAGGGAGATTTAACTTCACTTCCTGTCCCGTAACCGGAACAGGGAGGGGAGAGAAAATCCATGCAAATTAAGGAAAAGTCCCCATTGGAAGAGTTTCCCTGAAAGACTTTTCCTGAAACAGCCCAAAATTTAGACTATTTTGCTTGATACTTTCAATGATAATGGTAAACAGAACAAATAGAGGGTAAATCTCCCAAACGGGTGCACAGACAGGCATAAAAACTGACATATGTTCTAATCTCTTTACACTCTTATGTTATGCGCAGCAGTCTTTCAAACAAATTTTTGGGGGAAAAAGACACGTTATTGAATTAATGAAAAACGAAACAGTAAAGTTAGCGCAATTCTTTTGTATAATGTGAAAGACGATGTTACGCCGCAAGAATCATCTTTATACTGAAGAAAAAAAATTGTGATTCTCATTTGGGCCAGAATCAAGTATCTTCCTGACTATAGAAGTTAAACAAACCAGTATGTAGTAACTTGGTAAAGACATTGATAGCTTTTAGGATAAAACTATAGAAATTGCTATTATTGACAATTTTCATAATTTTTTCAAGGTTTGTGGCTGTCATCTTCATCCTGACCTCAGTATCTGATAAGTAACTAATTTGAAACAAGTATGAAGGATCAGTGTTCAGAGTTTTAAGACTTCTTTGACTGAATGCTTCTTCAAAATACAGTAAAACATTGGCCTGCGAGCATAATTTGTTCAAAAAGAAATAATGGAAACTCAAATGATTTGTCCGACAACCATTTATTCATAAGTCCTTCGGTTTATAGTCAATATAAAAAGATTATAGCAATGTGATAGATTGTGTAACCATAAAATTTCCATCCACCAATGGAAGCCTCCACAAGGGGATTAGAAGCAAAATCCAGCAGGAGCTACAGAGTATAAAAGAGAAGAGAGGAGCCTCTGAGTGTAGCAATATGGTTACATTTAATAAAGGTACAACATTTAGCATTTCACATGGTTGATGATTAACCACTTCCATACCTGGCCTATTTTGGCACTTCTCTCCTACATGCAAAAATCACAATTGTTTTGCTAGAAAATTACTCAGAACCCCCAAACACACTGGGATAGATTCAGGTAGATTGGCGCATCTTTATACCGGCGTATCGCATCTCATTTGCGATACGCCGACGTAACTCAGAGAGGAAAGTACAGTTTTCACAATGCACTTGCTCCTAACGTTGCGCCGGCGTAACTTAATTTCGTCGGCGTAAGCCAGCATAAGTGTAAGTGGGTGTGACCTTATGCAAATGATGGTCGAAAGGGGGAGTAGTGATATACGCCCGGCGTATCCTGGACGGAGCATGCTCACAACTATGCCGGCTTTTTCCCTTAGGGAAAGTACTTTTGCAAAGCAATGGCGGCTGCTGCAAATCCAGAGAAGAAGGATCGGAGGAAGAGAAACTTTTGCCCGGAGGAGAGGGCAATTATTGTTGCGGGCATAGTGGCACATGATAAGTACCTCCATGGTGCCCTCAGTAACCAGACCAGCAAGGCCAGAAAAAAGCAGATCCTGATGGAGCTCAGCTTGCAGGTCAGTGCCGTGGGCAATGCCACCAGGACCCCCGAGGATATCCAAAAAAAGATCAATGATCTTAAAAGGAAGGTCCGTGACAAGCTGGGTGCGATAAAGAGGCATGCCAGGGGCGAGGAGGAGGACCAGCCTGTGCTGTGCGGTTGACCCTACGTGAGCAGGTGGAGGGCATGGAGGGGTTTGACTCCGGAGACCAGGCCTTGAGGATAGGTAAGTGTGTTTTATCTCCTATACGGTGTGTAGCATGTGAGGGGGTGGAAGGGAACATGTGACAAGTGTGTGGGTCCACCAACATGTGAATGCTTTGTGTCATCCACAGATGTGCTGGAGGGAGCGGGGCCGTCGTCGGCTGCAGGGCGACCCACGCCATCCCAGGAGGAGAGTGCCCACACCTCTCCCCTGGAGGAAGTAGAGGAGGAGCATGGGGACCTGGAGGACGTGTTCTATATTCTGGATAAAAATCCCAGCAACCCTGGATCCTCCCAACCCTCCTCCCCCATCATGGGACCCTCACAACCCTCCTTCCCCATCATGGGACCCTCACAACCCTACTCCCCCATCAGGGGACCCTCCTCCTCCATCAGGGGAAGCTCCTCACGTGCCTCCACATATGCACGGCCCCAAGCCTCTCCTGCCCCCAGGCAGGCCACCAGAAAGACCAGGGGTGTTCCTGAGGCCATTCAGGAAACCCTTGCGAGGGATCAGGCCCGCCAGACCCAGCATGTGGGTGCTGTTGCCCGGGATATGAAGCGTTTCGCAGACAGCCTGGCCTCCTCGGCACAGATACCAGACTGTTTGGCGGATATCAGTGCCAATTGTGCAGCAGTTGTCACATGTGTTGGGGAGCTGCAGGCCACGACCTCCCGCCTGGTGACTGAGGTCAAGAGCCTCACAGTGGCTCTTAAGGCCAATACGGCGGAGGTGAGGCACATGAGGCGCCAGCAACATCAGAACACCACCCTCCAGCTGCGGATGCACGCCGAGACCACCGCGGTTCTCACCCGCATAGCGGTGGCGTTGGAAGGCAGGCAGCCAGAACCTGCCAGGAGTGCCAGTCTTGAGGAGTCTCATGATGATGCCCCAGCCCCACCTGAAGTTGCCCCCAGGCAAGTGAGGAGCCAAAGATGTGGCACCAGGCAGAGCCCACGACGGGGCAATTGAGTTGTTTATTTTTGTTTTGTAAGCTCCGGTGAGGAGTTTTATTTTTATTTCATCTCCGGTGAGGAGTTTTATTTTTATTTCATCTCCGGTTAGGAGTTTTATTTTAGCTCCGGTGAGGAGTTTTATTTTTATTTCAGGTCCGGTGAGGTGCGTTTTTTTTTTAATACTGCACACGATCAGTAGTGCAGGCTACAGTGTGACTGGCTTAGATGAGTCACCAATGCCTATATTTTCGTGTATTATTTTGGTTACAGTGTGACTGGTGTGTGAATGTGGGGGTGACACTCCTGCCAGTAAGGGGTGTCACCCTCGGTCGTTGGGGAGAAGTTATCCCCACGACCCGTGTGAATGTGGTATGAATGGACAGCGACATCATTGGGGCCTTGGCGCGGCGTTGCTGCTCCCAAGTCCTGCATGGTGGACTTGGGCTAATCCAATGTGAAGTGGATGTGGTGTGTGTGAGCTAGGGACCACAGTGGTGTGCATGCGTGCATTCTCCTTGTGCCATGATGAATGTGTGTGTTTAAGGTGCAAACATGCCTACCACGAGGCATCTCCTGACTGCTCTTCCCTCAGCAGACGGGGTAGCCTCGATTAGGGGGGGACTGTCTGGTTCGGGGGTCAGGTCATCACGTATGTCAATCTCCAGGCCCTTTCTCATGGCGTAGTTGTGCAGCACGCAACATGCACCGATGATCTGGCACACAAAGTTTGGGGACTACAACAGAGTCCCCCCCGGAATTATCCAGGCATCGGAAACAAGACTTCAGGAGGCCAAATGTGCGCTCCACCACTGCACGGGTATGTATGTGTGCATCATTGTATTTTCTCTCTTCTTTGGTTTCTGGATCCCGGAATGGAGTCATGAGATGGGGCCCAAGTGCATATGCAGAGTCACCTGGAAGGGAAAAGACAGGAGGATGTTAGTCGTGCATGTGCCCCTCGTGATGTCTGCATCATGGGGTCGGACAGTCATGCTATCCCCCCTTCCTCACTTCCCATCCCCCTTTTCCCATTGTGTTGGGGCCTTTATGTGGATGTTTATATCCTATTAGATGATTGACAGGTATATTTACGACCATTTGTCGTGACATATCCACCCACATAGACATTCCTGGCGTCCGGACGATTGTTCATTTGTTTGTTAGTGTTGCTTGTTTTTGTCTTATGCCGTTTGTAATTTTTGTTAGTGACTACCCCTGGTTACATGTTGATACTCATGTTCCCAAGTGTTTTATGTCCAATTACCAGTATCATTATTGTTTTCTCCCATTTGGGAAGTTTTAAGATATTATCTAGATTACCAATAAATGTATTATCTTTTTCTACCATGTCATCCATTGTACTCTGTATTACTCATTTGGTCTTTCGGTCCCTTGCTGGCAACTAAGTGTACCAATTTTTTGTTTATATGCAGTATTCTTTGACTACAGTGACACTACCCACATTGGGTACACAATGCTAATGAGTAATTACTATTGTGCTTAGGCACATTTATTTGCCCTTTCTTTTCTTTCTTTTCTTTTTATAACATTAAAGTAAACTTGTCATGAGAAAAATACACAGGCTAGCATTGTCAATCCTCTCTTGAAAACCCTACCAACCTCGTGCCAACACACTGCACGACACAATTTAATAGTTTATTAGCCTGAAACAAGTATGCGGATTGTAAAAGGCAGAAAAAAATCCCTACTGTATCTGCATGCTTGTTCCCAGTCAGTAAGAATTTTCGGGAAGAAATATTGGCAATATCAGTCTGGTTTACTAAAAGGTAATTTCCAGGTATAAACAAATTACAAGCAAAAATAAATATAAAAGAAAACACCTGTAAAATGTTGGATTTCCCATTACTTGCTGTACCAATGAAAATGGTCACCAGGACAAAAAGACAGCAATGCAAACCTGACAGAGGGTTCTAGCCCTTCACCAATCTATCCAAAACGAACAAAAACCTTTTGTCTGTATGTATAGTACACTTATAAAAATTTAAACAGTGCACTGTTTTCAATCAAATAACAAAATATTTGTGCCATCAATAAACAAAACTTTGCATACCGTGGTAAATTATACGATCAAACATGCAATTATCCAAATCCGTTATAATACTGCATATGCACCACTTAAATCTAATAAACATACAATCAGGTGTATAGCGTGAAAACTTTAGTGTCCATCCATCTCCTTTATGCAAAGTGTCTTTGTGCAAAATCAATTAAAAGTGCCATTGCTTCACCACGTTTTATAAGTATAAAGCCTCGTGCACACGTACTGGATTCCCGGCGGTAAAAAGTCCACCGGGAAACACGAGGGGAAAACCGTGAACCTGCTCTGTAACTTTTCCCCCTACACACGACCGGGTTTCCCGGCAGGAAAACTGCCATGACAGCTTTGGTCGGGAATCCCAGGCCGTGTGTATGCTCCATCGCAGTGTTTCCCATAGGAAAACTAATCCCAGTGGGAAAAAAGAGAGCTGGTTCTCTTTTTTTTCCGTCAGTTTTCCTGTCGGGAAAACTGCGATGGAGCATGCACACGGCCAGTTTTCCTGGCCAAAAGCTCTCATGGCAGTTATCCCGACGGGAAAACCGGTCGTGTGTACAAGGCTTTATGGATGGCAACTTACCAGAGCCTTAGATCCACAAGGGATCTTATACGCATATCAAATCAAACTGGTGGAAATGACTCTGCTCCTTATGGACCTCTCATTTGGGCTTGGAATGAACGCAGGCTCTCGATACGTAGGTGTTAGGCGTTAAGATAAGTGCGAAAAACTAAGAGTGCCGTATACTTAAAAACAGATATGTTTAATAAAAAATGTACTTACAAAGTTTCGCTTAGGTAAAAGAAAACAAATGTCATATCAGCATGGCTGCCTGCAGCACAGTCCGTGTCCTGCAACGTCACAATGCAAGCTCCTGTCTGCTGCGTTTCCCCTCAGAAGGCGTCAACTGGGATCGGGGGCTATACACTGTTTAAAGGTCTACTTTAGTGAAAAATACTGTGTTTGGGTAACAGTATTGGGTTACACCTGTAATGATATTCATTATATAGATTTGTCATAGGACTTTATTTACTTTTTTCAACTTATACACAAAAGCCAGACTGTGTAGCTATGCTGTACTCCAAAAAAAAATATTTTATATTAAAAACAAAAAACTTATTTTCTTTTCCATCCATGGGGACACATGAACCTGGAGACTGTTAATATGTGCAAAAACAGTTCAACTGAGGGGTGGGAATCAGCAATAAAATACAAACATGCTCACAAAAAAAAAACTGAACTGGGACAGCTTATGCCCTGTACACACAAGAGGAATTTCCGACTGAAAAAGTCAGACGGATATTCTGTCCGTATGTATGCCCCATCGGACTTTTTCCATCAGAAATTCAGATGCAATTAGATAGAGAACATGTTCTCAATTTTTCAGATTTTTTGTCTGGATGCAATTCCGATGGAATAAAAACCCCACACATGCTTAGGATTAAGTCGACGCATGCTCGGAAGCATTGAACTTTTCTCGGCTCGTCATGGTGTTGTACGTCACCGCAGTTCTTGGCGGTCAGAATTTGGTGTGCCCGTAAGAATGCAAGACAGCTTGAGCGGAATTGCGTCGTAAATCTGTCGAAAAAACCATCAGAGTTTATTCCGTCGAGGAAAACCGGTCGTGTATACAGGGCATTACAGATCAAAGCCGCTTGAAGGACAACATAAGATGCCTGAATATTCACATGGTAACACTCTAAAGCTGGCCATACATGGATTGAAATTCATCTAAAGCAGGGACCAGTCGCATTTTGATCCATATATGGGTACCAATCACCTTCTGTACAACTACCCTTTCGGATTTTCCCTGCTTGATCAGTGCTGCAGGCTATAGCCTGTAATGCGGATCAGTGTATTCCCCCATTGACAGAATACAATATCTCAGCGGGAAGGATTTCCACATCCACCTCAAATGTCGAAATTGGGTCAGTTTTTCCATTCAACCCACTGGTTGAATAAGAAAAACGGTATCATCCATGGGCTGCTTTAGATAACAGATGTGAACAGAAGACCAAGGAATTCTGGGAAACAGTTGTTGGATGCCAAAAAGACCAAGAAGTGTTTACAGATCTAGTAGTGCTTCTTGTCAGAGGCGTCCCTAGGGGGGGGCCAGAGGGGGCCCTGACCCCCCCAACATCATGCTGTGCCCCACCATGTGCCCCCCAAAAAAAAAAAAAAAATAATAATATTTTTTATTTTTTTTTTGCAATTTTTGTATTTTGCTCCCCGAGAGGGAGAGCGTCCCCAGTAAGCTCTGCAGGGAATTCCTCCCCCTCCCTGTGCTCGCCGACACTGCATAATGCGAGCGCTCACACAACCAAATATTCTAGCTTGGGCCGTGTTTAAGTGTGTGCACTGCAGACTGCAGTACACTGTAATCACTGAACTACATTATCTCCATCCCTTCTGTCCCCCCCGATCTGTCTCCCTCCCCCTCTCCTGTTCTTTCAAAACATTCACAATTTACTTTCACTTTCAGTTAGGCAGCTAATATACGGTGCAAATTTCTTTCCTGCATCCACAGATTGCAGGAAAGAAACTTGCATGATTCCCCCATCAACAGACAGTGGTGACAGGGGAATATCCCTCCTGCCCAGCAATTATATTCTCCCGACAAACAGTGATTATCACCAGTGGCTATACAGCAACCACTAGTGATAATTATAAGAGAATCTGCTCATTAATGGTTCAAATCTCAGCCAGTTTCTGCTGAACCAGCTGAGATTTAAACTGTCTATGGCTGGTCTTAGCTCTTAGGCAGCCCATACATTGATTAGCACTGTGGAGTGTCGGCTTCCTGGTGGGATTGGGCATGTGGCATTTCAAACACACCCGAGCCCATCTCTATTGGTTGTAGACAGTTGAGCTCCCTGCAGGTTGCTTAGCAGCAGTGGACCCTTCTCTGACATGCTGATCGGGATGCAATCCAGGTGATGCTCTTAGTCAAATCCTAGTCATAAATATCAGTGATTTTATTGATAAAAGCCCACACTTTACAGGCATAGAGCCCACATGGCTGCTGATCATACGGTTGATTATATTTGTGTGGTTGTACTCTTGATGCTAATAAATACTGTGTTTATTAGATCTGACTGGGAGCATCACCTGGATCACGTGCCGATCAGCATGTCAACAGAGAAGGTTATACAGCATTACTGCTGCTAGGTGACCAGCTGGGGGCTCAGGTCTCTATAACCAATAGTGCCTGCCTTCCCCTGCATGCACCCATAATGTCACCAGCACTAGGTCCTAATAGACTTGCGCCGCTGCCAAGGAGACAGATGCCAGACCAGCGCTGTAAATAGCAGGGACAGGACAGCTGGGGATCCCCACTGTGGCAGAACACCAGGGCCCGGTGGCAAGACAACCTTTGCAACCCTGATAGTTCTCCCACTGCTTTGGACCCTTATATTTTCTTGGGGTTGCATTTTATAGTTGGCCCCCTTTTATAGTTGGCCCCCCTACTTTTGTCCCTGTCCCCCCATGTGCCCCCCCTAAATATGAAAGCTGGAGACGCCACTGCTTCTTGTCAGGAAAGGTTGGTGTTAGCAACTGTAAATTCTTTCATTTCAAAAATGTCATATTGGCCCTAGCTCCATTTTGTTTACTTTGAAGGACATGTCCTCACCTGGATATTAGGCTTCTAGACCATAAGAAGATAAGAGGAGATCTAGTTCAGTTTAAACCTCTGGGTGTTAACCATAGAGGGCATTCTGGAATGTTTCTCAATATAAGCGCCTATAAATGTATAAATGTGTGTTTATTCTGTCAACATATAGAGAAAATTCCAACCACCACACAGTCTACAAGATTAAAAGGTGCTGATTTGCTGCAGATACTTATACCCTCAAACTCTAGACTTAGTGCTGGTTCCCCAGTGACCCATTGTCCACCTCCACACACTCCAAATTAAAAGATGTGATTAAACATTATTGTCATTATTCCACTCTTAAGCCATGTACTGTGATGGAAGTTACTAAAATTAATATTTTGTGTTATGCTATTTTTTACTAGAACCACTGAAGTGTTGCCTTTCTTTCCTTATATTGTTTATTTGTTTTATTTCCTTTTATTTATTGATCTATATAAGATATGTATACATATGTATGTGTGAAAATATACTACAGTATTATTGTCCTTAAAGTGAAATGGCAGATTATGAAGTTACAAGTATATCTCAGCTTGAAGTGAAGACAAAGAGAACTATTAATATCAAACAGCTGTCACCTCTCCTCCCCTCCTCCACTAAGGGAACATATATGGCTCTAAATGAAGCCCCTGTGAGCTTCAATGGGGGGCCCTGTGTGACACGAGGACATTTGTGCCAATAAAAGACTTTTACAAGAAGGAACCACCATAAATGGACTGACCTATCAGTTGTGCTCATGTGTATGATGTCATTTTGTCTATAAAAAGCCAATAAAGGTCCTGCCTATCTCTCTCTGACGCTGGAACACCGAAAGAAGCAGATCTCCCTCTCAGTTTTCTGCATGTTTTCATAATTTGGGTCAACGGCAGTTTAGGTTGCCCTGGTGTTGTGCCAGGGGCTATCTATTTCAGTACACACGATTGTTATTCATGTCATTAGAAAAAAACAAAACGTTTTCT
This sequence comes from Rana temporaria, assembly GCF_905171775.1. Taxonomy (NCBI): domain Eukaryota; kingdom Metazoa; phylum Chordata; class Amphibia; order Anura; family Ranidae; genus Rana; species Rana temporaria. The sequence goes on from NC_053490.1 coordinate 343,091,425, forward strand.
TGACGTGATTCCTCTCAAGCCTGCCTTTCATACACACGATCGTGAAAAAAAAAATGCTTGAGCAAAGCGCGGTGACGTACAACACGGACATGGGCACTATAAAGGGGAAGTTCTATTCGAATGGCGCCACCCTTTGGGCTGCTTATGCTAATTTCCTTGTTTCATAACTTGCTTCTGAGCATGCTCTTTTTTCCCCTCTCGTTAAAGCCTACACACGACCGTTTTTCATGACATGAAAAAGAACGAGAAAAAATAGAGCAGGTTCTAAATTTTTAACGGCCATTTTTCTCGTATAGAAAAATGCTCTGGAGCCTACGCACAACCATTTTCATGACCATTTAAAACATTTTTATTTTTCTCGTCATGAAAAACGGTCGTGTGTACGCGGCATTAGGGCTCGTGTACAGTACACTGCTGCTGGTAAACAGACGTTTAGGAGCAGTTGGGCATTTTTCTCAGCTGCCCCTGAACTCTCCTCTATGTTATCTTATCAGCACATGTACACTGAGTTGTTTATAGTCTTTTCCAGACAGTTGAGGAAAGAAGCATTTTTTGGAAAGCAGCAAAATGTGTTCAGGACGGATGTTCAGAGGCATTTGAAATGCCAAATGCCTGTAACAGCATGTAAACGCTATAACGTTTATAGGCGTTTTTAATGGAGATACATTTTTGACTATTTTCAATGCAAAAAATGCTTCTAAAACACAAACGTGCCATGTAAACGCGGCACAACGGACGTTTTTAAAAGTCAGTTACTATATGTCAAGTTACATAGTTCAGAAGAGAAGGTTGTAAAACATCCCGTGTACATGAAGCCTTAGTCACTTTACTTCCTATAGTGTATGTTTACCTACATTCTGAAAGTTGCTGACTAGTTTCCTTTGTCCTTCACATTACATACATTTCTTCTTTATTTAGGTAAGAACAATAACACACAGTGAATGCCTGTTTATTCTGCCAGTCACCTTCTTATAGACCTCCTTCCTGTATGTTACTGGAAATGCTGAGCACTGAAGCAAACTCAAAAAATGTTCAGTTTGCATCTCTGCTTCCTTCTTTGGACAGCTAAAGAAGATATTACCTGCTATTTACAGGGCTGGCCCAAGACATTGTGTAGCCTAGGCCCAAGAATAAAATGCTGCCCCCCCCCCCAAAAAAAAATCACACCCACCAAATGGTCCCCACATTCATAATTTTATATCATCATACCGTAACTAAAATTTCATTAATCAGAAAATCAGATTAAAAATGCCATAAATCTATTCCCTATTTTGTAGAAACTATGGCCCGGATTCAGAAAGAACTTACGACGGCGTATCTCCAGATACGCCGTCGTAAGTCCAAATGAGCGCCGTCGTATCAATGTGCTGATTCATAAAGGCAGTTACGCCTGAATTTGGCCAAGATACGACCGACGTAAGTCTCTTACGTTGTCGTATTTTGGGTGCATATTTACGCTGGCCGCTAGGGGCGCTTCCGTAGATTTACGCGTCGAATATGCAAATGACCTAGATACGCCGATTCACAAACGTACTTACGCCCGTCGGATTTAGCTACGCCGTTTACGGAAGGCTTACGTCCGGCGTAACGTTACCCCTGCTATAAGAGGCGCAGCCAATGCTAAGGTATGGACGTCGGAACAGCTGTCGTTTTTTACGTTGTTTACTTAAGTCGTATGTGAATGGGGCTGGGCGTAGATTACGTTTACGTCACAGGCATTGAGCCAGCGTATGTTAGGGAGTAAATCCGATGGGATACTGAGCATGCGCGCGAATGCGCCGTACGTTCGGCGCTTCATTTTCATGGGGTCACGATTCATTTAAATACATCACGCCCACCTTCCACCTACTTTAAATTACGCGGGCTTACGCCGGCCTATTTATGTTACGCCGGCGCAACGTTGTCGGCGAGTGCTTTCTGAATACTGATCTTTCCTCACTATCTTACGGCGGCGTAGCGCATATCAGATGCGCTACGCCGCACTAAGATACTCCAATGTATCTGAATCGCGGCCTATAACTTTTGCGCAAACCAATCAATATACGCTTATTGAGATTTATTTAATTCTAACCAAAATTTATGTAGCAGAATACATATTAGCCAAAACTGATGAAGACATTTTTTTGGGGGCGGGGGATGTTTATTATATCAAAAAGAAAAAATGTGTGTTTTTCCAAAATTGTCGCCTTTTTTTGTTTATAGCTCAAAAAATTAAAAATGTAATCGCAGAGGTGATCAAATACCACCATAAGAACACTCTATTTGTGGGACAAAAAGGACATCAATTTTGTTTGGGTACAGTGTCGCACAACCGCACAATTGTCAGTTAAATTAGCAGTGCCGTATCGCAAAAAATGGTCTGGTCATTAAGGGGACAAATCTTAGGGGCTGAAGTGGTCAGGCTCTCATGTCTCATACAACTTGTGATGTGTGACAGTGTACTTACAGTACTCGGATTCGGACTCCTGCAGACAATTCACTGGTGGCAGTATGAACAGTGTGAGGGTCAGTGCCAAGCCTTCAGAACATGGACACATTGACAGGCGGGCTGAAACACCTCAGACAGCAGCAGGTGCTGTGCAGGTGGACTGTGGACAGATGCTCAGCTCACACTCAGGCACAGGCAGCTCTCTTCAGATTTTCTCCCTTCCCTCAGGCTCTGAGCCACACTGAAGAAGATGGAAGAGGTGGGTAAAGACAGAGCTAATTGACTAGGCGCAGAGGCGAAATGCTCTGAATGCTGGGGCGGTCGTGGCCTCTGACGTCACTGGTTGCTAGATGCCAGACAGCAGGCGATTCTAGCAACCAGTGCAGAGCACAGCTGACCAGGATCGACCCTGCTCCTGCTGACTGATCTGACCTCCTCCTGACAGGTAGGGTATGGCTGGGCGGCTACTAAAGTATGGGCAGAGGCGTAGCTTGCAGCTTGTGGGCCCTGGTCCCCCCCCCCCGAATACTACCCAACACTTCCACTGCGCACCAAGTAACACCCAACACTTGCCAAGATATTCCAAGTGGCTAAAGAATAATTTCAGATCTTTATTTACATGCTGAGAAAGTAATTTAAATGATTTTGGAGAAATTGTACACATTTTGTCATACCGCTCCAATTTTTTAATACCCTGAAACAGGGGTAGGCACCCTTTGAGAGGTGGAAATTTAACTGAACAATATGAAAGAGATCAAAGATCACTGAGGTTAAGCACCTTTTTTTAAGTAAATTAACTAGCAAGGCTAAGTAAATAGTAAGGAAAACCTGGGAAAATATAATAAAACAAATGTCACTACAAAAGTTTGAACTTAGCCTATCTGAACAGTGGACAGTGTCAGTCAGGGCAGAGGAAGGCAGCAGTAGGGTAGAGGACGGCGTCAGTAGGGCAGTGGACGTCATCAGTAGGGCAATGGACAGTGTCAGTAGGGCAGTGGACAGCATCAGTAGGGCATTGGATGACATCAGTAGGGCATTGGATGGCATCAGTAGGGCAGTGGATGTGTCAGTAGGGCAGAGGATGGTGTCAGTAGGGCAGAGGATGGCGTCAGTAGGGCAGAGAATGGCTTCAGTAGGGCAGAGGATGGCGTCAGAGTAGTGGATGGCGTCAGTAGAGAAGAGGGGGCATCAGTAAAGAAGAGGGCGGCGTCAGTAGAGAAGAGGGCGGCGTCAGTAGAGAAGAGGGCGGCGTCAGTAGGGCAGTGGACGGCATCAATAGGGCAGTGGACGGCATCAATAGGGCAGTGGACAGCATCAGTAGGGCATTGGATGGCATCAGTAGGGCAGTGGATGGCATCAGTAGGGTAGTGGATGGCATCAGTAGGGTAGTGGATGGTGTCAGTAGGGCAGTGGACAGTGTCAGAAGGGCAGTGGACAGTGTCAGAAGGGCAGTGGATGGTGTCAGTTGGATAGTGGATGTTGTCAGTAGGACAGAGGATGGTGTCAGTAGGGCAGAGGATGGTGTCAGTAGGGCAGAGGATGGCATCAGCAGTTTATTACCATTTTGTTTATTAGCCCTGTTTTTAAACCCCAGCTTTGGTTTGAGGTCTAAACAGACCCCTGATGTCTCACTTAAAAGGCAGAGATAGGAGACTGAGGACTGTGTCCCTCTACTGCCTATACACAACAAGACCCAGCATGTCCAGGACTCACCCCTACAGTACCATGCTGGATCCTGACAGACTTTGGCGAGGTGGTCACTATATTCGCCAGTTAAGTCGCAGAGAATACTTCTGGATCTATGTGACTAAGGTGATGGTGTCGGCTGGCTTGAATGTGGACTTTGAATGTTAACTGCTTATTTCAAATAGAAAATGTATTATTTATTTATTTGGTTCGTATGTGCTGTTAAATTAAAGTGGATTTGTGCATTGGATTATATGTATTTTATTCATTTTTTTTTTTTGCATTTTATGTTTCGCTGAAAGATGGTCGTGAACTGACGTCATTTTTATCTTACGTGTATAATATGACTTTATCTTAATCATTAGTCCCTTTTTGGGATTTTTCTTGCTCCTGGGTGAGTACTACTTTAGAAAAGGTTTATTCCGCCTTTAAAACTTCAGATTCGGGTATCTTTTATAATTTTAAGAAAGTGTGTGGATGATTTTTCTTTCCTTTTTTTCCCTCACACTTTACGAATGACACAATCAGTTTAGTCTTTTTCTAATTATGTATCATTTTCCCCATTGCGATCTGTCTCCCAATGAACGGCTCTCCTCATATTGAATGTATACTCATAAGATCAGGTGGATGATAGGTCCAACCTGTCTGAGAGCGCAATTCGTTGCTTGATGGTGGCTATGGCAATAAAAGAGGCTATCGCGGGCCGTCTAGGTTTATCCATCCCTACGCTGAAGAAGTCTCCGCCTACAGGACATAACGCGTATGGGGGGGAAACAACATTACATGCCTGTACAACTGGCACCCGTTTGTGAGTGCAACTTTTGTAAGTACATTTTAATATTTTATCTGGATATTAAACAAATTTATACAGAGAGCACTGGTTTGTCCCCTTCCTCTCTTTCATTTCCATTATATGCTGTGGGAGTTCAATGGCTTATCCATCCATGATCATCACCCCAAGAGTGGGTTTAAGACTCAGTGACCTGTTTCAGGTCGAATGTATGAGGTGAGAGGCTAGAGTATCTGGGGTGGAGGGACCTCGATCACCGCTACATTGTTTTGTCTGCCAGTTCACTTGGGGGAAACTGCTGTGCTTTGATCTATCCATGTGCATGAAGTGACATTCGTGAATGATTTTTATGGATTATTAATTACCATTAAGTGACATTTCTGGATGATTACATATGGACTATTGTTTATACAGTTATCATTGAGTTTTATTGCGCTGCACTATTTTTTTATTCTCGGTTTCCCTCAGTGTGTAAAAGACCAACCAGCCATGTGCCCCGCACTGTAGAATGTTCTAACATACCCGCTGCCGTCCGCCCCTGCTCCACTCCAACCAAGTCCCACTTCTTCGGCTCCAGTTATAGAGCGTGTTTATCCCCCAGCAGGCCCCGCCATGACTGAGGACAGGTGGTGGGAGGGGTGGTTGTAAGCGAAGAGAGACACCAGTGGCGGCTGACTTGGATGAAGAGAAAAGGGGAGGAGACAGGGGAGGAGACAAGGGAGGAGGGGGTGGGACCAACTCACAGAGGCACAGAAACCAGGAGGACACAGAGTTTGGAAGCAGTGGGTCTGCACCAGGAAGGGAGAAAGTTCATCGCAGTGCTGCCTATCATTCCACGCAGTACATGACCCGCCTCCTTCACTCAGCAACCCTGTCTCGCCGGTGTAAATGGGAGTGGTCTGTCTTGTCACATACTGGTATCCGAGGTGCTCCCCGCTGCCCACACAGAGACGCATTGATATCCGATCTACACCACCCCCCACTCCACGGCTGCACCCCTTCACACTATGCCCATGGGTACAGGTACAACTTTTACTGCCGGCGCTCTTAAAATGCCGCCTGGGACCATGGGACCCAGTGGGCTGGCCCTGGCTATACACAATGGGATTAATTTACTAAAGGCAAATCCACTGTGCACTACAAGTCCACTGCAAGTGCATTCGCTGTAGATCTGAGGGGGACATGCAAGGAAAATTAAAAACAGCATTTTTACTTGCACATGATTGGATGATAGAAAGCTCTAACGAGCTTCTAGATTGTAAGCTCTAACGAGCAGGGCCCTCTGATCCCTTCTGTATTGATTTGTATTGTGACTGTACTGTCTCCCCTGATTTATACTGCTGCGCAAACTGTTGGCGCTATATAAATCCTGTATAATAATAATAATAATAATAATAATAATAATAAATCCTTTCAGATCTTCCCCTCAGATCTAGAGCAACTGCATTTAAAGTCCACTTGTAGTGCAATGCCAATTTGCCTTTAGTAAAATCAACCTCCATGCCATACTGAGGCTTAAGAAAAAAAAGTTTTGTTGGAAGAGTATCAAGGGATGTACAGTAGAGTTTCATATATATGTTTTTGTGATTCAGCACTTACTAGCGATGATTATATACATGCCACGGGGGAATGCCATGGTTTTTATTTATGCTGCACTGCAGCAACTGATGAAACTGCATGGACCTCAGAAAAAGGGTTGTTCTCCCATCCAATCTTGACAACCTACGCCCCATCTCCTTGCTCCCCTTTTTATCCAAACTCCTTGAACGTCTAGTCTTCAACCAACTGAGCGTCCACCTTGCTCATAATAACCTCCATGATCCCCTCCAGTCTGGATTTTGTCCTCAACATTCCACAGAAACTGCTCTCCTAAAACTAACAAACGATATACTAACGGCCAAAACTAAGGGACACTATTCTGTGCTTTTACTCCTGGACCTCTCTGCCGCCTTCGATACGGTTGACCACCCTCTCCTCCTCAAAACTCCACAATTTTGGTCTCCGTGACTGTACTCTTCGCTGGTTCTCTACCTACTTATCCAACCGCACCTTCAGCGTTGCTTACAACTCTACTTCCTCCTCTCCTCTTCCATTCTCTGTTGGGGTCCCCCAAGGTTCTGTTCTTGCACCTCTCCTATTTTCTATCTACACCTCCTCCCTGGGTCAGCTGATAGCCTCCCACGGCTTCCAATACCATCTTTACGCTGATGACACTCAATCTATTTCTCTACCCCTCAACTCACTCCTTCATTCTCCTCACGTATCACCAATTTACTATCAGATATATCAGTTTGGATGTCGCACCACTTCCTCAAACTCAATCTATCCAAAACGGAACTTATAATTTTTCCTCCCCCACGTGCCTCTTCCCCTGATCTCTCTGTCAAAATTAATGGCACAACTATCAGCCCATCCCCACATGTCAAGGTCCTAGGAGTAGTCCTGGACTCTAAACTCTCCTTTAAGCCTCACGTTCAATCACTGTCCAAATCTTGCCGCCTCAACCTTCGCAACATCTCCAAAATACGCCCCTTTCTAACCAATGACACCACAAAACTCTTAATTCACTCCCTGGCCATCTCTCGCCTCGATTACTGCAACTCCCTCCTCATTGGCTTACCTCTGCATACTCTATCCCCCCTTCAGTCCATAATGAATGCTGCTGCCAGACTCATCCACCTAACCAACCGCTCTGTCTCTGCTACTCCCCTCTGTCAATCCCTCCACTGGTTTCCGCTCGCCCAACAAATTAAATTCAAAATACTAACAATTACCTACAAAGCCATCCACCGCTCTGCCCCCAGCTACATCAATGACCTAGTTTCTAAATACCAACCTGTACGTTCTCTTCGTTCTTCTCAAGACCTCCTACTCTCTAGCTCTCTCATCACCTGCTCCCATGCTCGTCTCCAGGACTTTTCTAGAGCCTCTCCAAGCCTATGGAACTCCTTACCCCAATCTATCCATCTATCCCCTTCTCTATCAGCTTTTAGAGGATCCCTGAAAACCCTCCTCTTCAGAGAAGCCTACCCTTCCCACACCTAACTGTATTTTCATTTGAGTCCATCTGATCATCCCCCACAGCTAAGTACCCTTTGTTCCACTTGACCCTCCCTTCTAGATTGTAAGCTCTAACGAGCAGGGCCCTCTGATCCCTCCTGTATTGATTTGTATTGTGACTGTACTGTCTTCCCTGATGTAAAGCGCTGCGCAAACTGTTGGCGCTATATAAATCCTTAATAATAATAATAATAATAATGTTTCTGTGATTCAACACTTGCTAGCGATGATTATATACATGCCACGGGGGAATGCCATGGTTTTTATTTATGCTGCACTGCAGCAACTGATGAAACTGCATGGACCTCAGAAAAAGGGTTGTTGTATCATTAAAACCTACATTAGGATAACAGGGTCATATTTAATACAAATAACTTTTTAAATGAAGCGTATACACAGGCAACCTCAGGCACCAAAGAGATGTTATCTTTACAATGACCCACTTTGCCACACATGCTCCCACGCTAACATCAAGAGAATGCATCTGCACTCTGGCACAAAGGACAATCACTACACGTTTCCAATGTGTACAATCATTGTGTTCTCACATCAGACCTGGGTTTGAGGCAAAACATTTATTTATTAAATTTTTCGGGTGACTTGATTTACAAAAGCTGGTATTCAGATGTGAGTATACAATTCAACTTCTGCACAGTTTCTAAAAGTGTCTAATATTTTTTCCATTCCCACAGTGGAAGATATAACCAAAACTACTCCCCATCACATGAATTGTACATGCATACATACAGTATACATAGTATGCATACAGTTGTGCTCATAAGTTTACATACCCTGGCAGAATTTATGATTTCTTGGCTATTTTTCAGAGAATATGAATGATAACACAAAAACATTTCTTTCACTATGACTAAGCACCATGTCTGGTGTGAAGCATGTGCAGTTAGTCTGTACCTATTTTTGATGCCTTGATTTAAAATTTTCAATAAAGATGAATATTTGGAATGTTATTCGTGGCAGTTGTGGCTGAAATTTTAGTTGGTCTACCTACTACACTACATTTTCCACTTCTTGACTAAAGTTTGAGAATAAAATGCCTTTTTTTTTTATTTACTTATTAACTAAATTGTATTTAAGAATAAAATGCCTTTTTTTTATTTACTTATTAACTAAATTGTATTTAAGAATAAAATGCCTTTTTTTTATTTACTTATTAACTAAATTGTTTGACTAATATTTGAACACTGCTGATTGCCCTTCTCAATTACTAGGGTATCTTTTTATTTCCCTTTTCTGTTTTATACAGTTTAAAGCGGGGGTTCACCCTTAAAGGGCACTTTTTCCCCTTAGATTCCTGCTCGTTTTCTCTAGGGGAATCGGCAATTTGTTTTAAAATATGTGCAGTACTTACCCGTTTACGAGATGCATCCTCTCCGTCGCTTCCGGGTATGGGCTGCGGGAATGGGCGTTCCTTCTTGATTGACAGTCTTCCGAGAGGCTTCCGACGGTCGCATCCATCGCGTCACGATTTTCCGAAAGAAGCCGAACGTCGGTGCACAGGCGCAGTATACAGCCGCACCGACGTTCGGCTTCTTTCGGCTACGAGTGACGCGATGGATGCGACCGTCGGAAGCCTGTCAATCAAGAAGGAACGCCCGCTCCCGAAGACCCATACCCGGAAGCGACGGAAGAAGATGCAGCTCGAAAACGGGTAAGTACTGCTCATATTTTAATACAAATAGCCGATTCCCCTAGACCGAACGAGCAGGAATCTAAGGGGAGAAATTTTTTTTTTTTTAGAAATGGGTGAACTCCCGCTTTAACTACCTTTTCCCACAGAGTCCATATACTCATTGGTCTTTTATACACACACACTAATTACAAGCAAATCACAGGTGAGGATGGTTACCATTAATAGCCATTAAACCCCCTTTGTGTCAAATTGTGTGCATGTTATCAGGCCAAAATCACCAGGGTATGTAAACTTTTGATCAGGGTCATTTGGGTAGTTTCTGTTGCCATTATGATTTAAAAAGAGTAAACACAGTTGATTGATAATAAATGGCTTCAGCCAAACACTAACCATGAGTGAAAGAAAAGTTTTTGTGTTATCATTCATATTCTATGAAAACTGGCCAAGAAATCATAAATTCTGCCTGTAAACTTATGAGCACAACTGTATGTGTGCAACTGCCTGCTACCTTTATAGACTGAAAACCCAAATCAGCTGTTTGAGCATAAAATATGTCCTTCATCTGACCCATCTACCTCTAGGTCATCTAGGTTTGTTTACTGATACTTGAGGCTTGTAGGACACATTCTATATCTGTTATTTTCAGCATAGAAGCGAATCAGTTGGTGGAGAGTTGTAGCTTAATTGCACCATCTGCCAACAGTAAGTAGTAAATGTGAACTATTCATATGTGATATTTCAGTTTCTCCTAACTTAGGACATAAAAAATAACATATGGATGGATGAAGATATATGAAGATATATAAGAATCATATTTAATAAGATAATAATAGATTTTTGAGTATTCTCACCATGAATTGCACAGGAACCCTATTTGAATAGGCTGAAGTTGCACTAGACCGCCCCAAGAAGTAGCACATGCAATTTTTTTTACAAAAACGCACAGCATCCAGATTGCATGGTGCTACTGTACTATGCTAACCGGTGCAGACAAATGCACTGTGTTTGGGACTTGCATTCCAGGTGTCATTAGGTTGACACATACACCCCCTGCGATCTGCTGCTGCAAGTGCTGTGTGTTTTGAATGCTATGTGGGAAAAGCACAGTTTCCTGCATCAAGTTCTGGTGTGAACGGTCTCTAAATTCTAGTAAGTCTGAGTAAGAATGTGATATATCACATTTACCACTCACAGACAGCTATGCACTCAAGGCTACTCTGCAGCTCCTTATTACGATCTCCAGCAGGTGTCTGTGTCAACTTAAAGGGTTTGTAAAGGATATTTTTTTTTTTATCTTAATAGCTTCCTTCATCTTAATGCAGTGCTGTTTTCATGTCCTCATTGTTAGTTTTTGCTCTCAAGTTGCTGTAATTCTTCTCTGATCTCCACACTTCCTGGTTGTCTGTTTCCTGATAACCACAGTACTGGGAGCTTTCTCTCTGTGGTCACTAATCAAGGAGGTGCGATTACTGTGTGTCTAAAACCCCTCAGCACCAATCAGTTTCGTTTTCCAAACCATCATTGCCCTGTATTGGCTCTGTGGCTCTGTACATCACAGAAGCAGTAAACAACATGCAAAAACGAAACTAGAAACTGCAGGTACATTATATGTTTGGTTTTTATCTATTTTTAATCATTTTTAAAAGGAATCAGGTAACTATTATGTCTCTATACCCTGTAAACAGTAATTTCAGCAAAAAAAATATGTTCCCTTACAACTCCTTTAATGACACCGCAAACACAGAACCTTTGCCTGCATCAGATCGCATAATACGCTAGTACCATGCGATCCATATCCAGGTTGTGGTTGCTTTGCACTTTGTAAAGTAGAACATGCACTACTTGAATGGGCTGAAATTGTACTGCCCCCAGATCCCATTTGAATCGCACAGGAACACACAGCAGGTTTATGTGCAGTTAATGGTGTCAACCAGTCCTAATTGATATGGTGTTATGTTGAAAATAACAGGACTAGACTTTTGCAAAGAAGCCTGAGAGGCAGTAGATAACATATCACCCAGTTAAATGGGTCAGATGAAGGACAAATCTCTTGCTAAGTCTGCTATAGCTTAAACAGCTCATTTGGATTTTCAGTTTCTCAAGTTAGCAGGCAGTTTTGGCCATTTGTATTAGAAAACCCTGCATGCTCTGCAAAAAGTGTTACAGAGTTAGAAAATATTGAAAAAAAATAAATATTAAGATTTAGGATATAAAATACAAATTATGGGATCTTGTAAAGAATCTAAAATAAATTAAACAAACATTATAGTTTTTCTTTAAAGAGGAGGTCCGCCACCCTGCAAAAATTAAAAGCCAGCAGCAACACATACTGCAGCTGCTGACACTTACCTGTCCTGGAGTCCAGCGATGTCGGCACTGTAGCTGATGTTTCCATGAGCTGTTGGGTGCTGCCGTCGCCATTGCTGACAAATGAGCGGAGGTTCCACTTTTGGGTGGAACAAGGCTTTAAGCATTATTATTACAGGTTTTTACAACCAAGATTCATATACAAAATTCAACTTGTTCATGCAAGTGTCTCAAATCATGTAGGAACACTTCACACGAGCAAGAAGTTTCAAACCACAATAGGATTCCAAAGAAAGAACAAAGCTAGGTTCACACTGCGTGTGATGCGGCCCGTGTTTGGGCAGATTAATTTGCTGTACCTGTGGGAAACACAGGAAAAAAGGTCCTTGCATCTTTTTAAAACCGCAGTCACATGTAAACTACATGGTTTAGCCCACGCGGTTTCCCACACCCAAAAATATGTTGTGTTTTGAATGCATTAGGGTGCAATTTAAGAATGAATGGCACCCCACACATTTGTTAAAGATTAGTGGGATTTGTCTGCGAGTGCAGGACTGCATGCGATTTACATGCACTGCCACACCCACATGAGTGTAACCCTAGTCTAAGAAAATCTACTGTTAGACTAATAAGGAATATAACACAGGTGCATCTAGATAACAAAATACAGAAATAGTTAAAGTGGTTGTAAAGGCTAAAGGTTTTTTACCTTCATGCATTCTATGGTAAAAATTCTTCTGTGTGCAGCAACCCCGCTAAAACTTACCCGAGCACCATCTTAAACCAACGATGGGCACAAGAACAACTGCCCTCCCAAGTCTCTTCCTCCTTATTGGCTGAGACAGCAGCGGGAGCCATTGTCCCACGCTACTGTCAATCACAGACAGCAAGCCAATGACGAGGGTGAGGCTGAATGGACACAGAGAGCTTGCTATGGGGGCACTCAGCAGGAGGGACAGAGCAGGTAAGTATGACATGTTTGTTATAAAATATATATATATATATATATATATATATATATATATATATATATATATATATATATATATATGCCTTTGTGTAGGGGTTGGGGTGAGAGTGGAATAACAAATACACATACAGAGGCACCAACCCCTAAAAGTATGCAACTATGTTTACAAAAAATAGAACGGGGGTGGGACTTTGGTTGTGCCTCTGAGGAGTGTAAGAAATGAAATACAAATACATTGATTTATGAAAAAAAATTGTTATTTATCTGCCATAGGGCAGTACAATCTAAAGATAATAATCAAGTATAAAAGAGTTACAGTCTTGAAATTTGAGTTCAGGGTGTGCAAATCCCATGCGGTTGTAGCAATATGGCCTACGCGTTTCACGAAAAAAAAACATTCGTCGGGGCCATGGGAAATAGCACAGTAAGATATCACATAGATTCTAAGGATAAAATATTAATAAACAGTACATGAGTAAAGTGGTTTTGCATGGGGAAATAAAGTCCAGATAACGCGAAGATAGAGAAGTTGATGCATTTGTTTGATATGCATTTATATACGTATTTTATCATATCAAACAAAAGTCAATACAAGCTATATATTATGTCATGAAACATCTAAAACATAGACACAATTACATTAAATTCCTATTGATGTGCAGCGATGCCTTGCATGTAGAGTGCCCTGAATCAAAGGGAGAAGGGGAGTTGTTCCCTGAGTGTATACCTGTGTTTGAATAAACAGTTTGATGTTTTTCAACCTACATTGAGTTAGGGCTAATGACTGGGTGAGCTAAGGGGTCTTGGATAGTGCTGGTTCTGGACAAAGGAAGCATTTATGGCAGACATAGTCCTGTTGAGGACAGGGGTCCGTCACAGGCAATAAATATAGAGGAGCGACAGTTAAAGGGTCTGTAAAGGATTTTTTTTTATCTTAATAGCTTCCTTTACCTTAATGCAGTGCTGTTTTCATGTCCTCATTGTTCGTTTTTGCTCTCTGTTTCCTGATAACCACAGTACTGGGAGCTTTCTCTCTGTGGTCACTAATCAAGGAGGTGTGATTACTGTGTGTCTAAAACCCCACAGCACCAATCAGTTTTGTTTTCCAAACCATCACTGCCCTGTATTGGCTCTGTGGCTCAGTACATCACAGAAGCAGGAAACAACATGCAAAAACGAAACTAGAAACTGCAGGTACATTATATGATTGATTTTTATCTATTTTTAATCATTTTTAAAAGGAATCAGTTAACTATTATGTCTCTATATCCTGTAAACAGTCATTTCAGCAAAAAAAAAAACATTCCTTTACAACTCCTTTAAACCTGGGTGGGAAAACCGTAATGTAAAAAGTCTTATTAAAGAGAAAAAAATGGGCATTAAAAAATATAAAGGGGAAGGGTCATTGTCAGCATTTCAACACTCAAAGAAATACAATAAGAAGTGTTATGCCGTGTACACACGATCATTTTTCAGCATGAAAAAAAACATAGTTTTCCCAACTTCATCATTAAAACGACATTGCCCACACACCATCGTTTTTAAAAAATGATCTAGCAAAGCGCGGTGACGTACAACACGTACGACGGCACTATAAAGGGGAAGTTCCATTCGCCTTTGGGCTGCTTTAGCTGATTCCGTGTTAGTAAAAGACGATTTGCGCTTTTCTGTCTGTTACAGAGTGATGAATGTGCTTACTCCATTATGAACAGTAGTTTGACCAGAACGAGCGCTCCCATCTCATAACTTGCTTCTGAGCATGCGCAGGTTTTTTACGTAGTTTTAGCCCACACACGATCATTTTTTACAACCCGAAAAACTACATAGTTTAAAACGACGTTAAAAAATGCAGATGTTCGAAAAAAAATGTTGTTGTTTTTCAGAACCTGAAAAATGATGTGTAGCCCACACACGATCATTTTAAATGACTTTTTTGAAAAATGATCGTGTGTACGCGGCATAGGAATGCAATCAAGGTGGCTGAAAAAAAAAAATCTGAGAGACACATAGCAGAGGAAAGTAAAAAAAAAATCCCAAATGTTCTTTTAGATACAGTGCCTTGAAAAAGTATTTATACCCCTCGAAATTTTCTAGAAAAGTAAATGTATTTTATTGGGATTATATGTGATAGACCAACACAAAGTGTCACATAATTGTCAAGTGGAAGGAAAATGATGAATGGTTTTCCAAATATTTTTCAAATTAATTGTATCTGAAAAGTGTGGTGTGCATTTGTATTCAGCCCCCTTTACTCTGATACCATTAACTAAAATCTAGTGGAACCAATTGCCTTCAAAAATCACCTAATTAGTAAATAGAGTTCACCTGTGTGTAATTTATTCTCAGTATAAATACAACTGTTCTGTGAAGCCCTCAGAGGATTATTAGAGAACCTTAATGAACAAACAGCATCATGAAGACCAAAGAACACACCAGACAGGTCAGGGATAAAGTTGTGGAGAGTTGTGGAGAGCTCTGGAGGAGCTGCAGAGATCCACAGCTCAGGTGGGAGAATCTGTCCACAGGACAACTATTATGCCCTGTACACACGGTCCGACTTTTGACCGGCCAAAATCACATCGGAATTTTCGACGGAATTCCATCGGAGTAAAAGAGAACATGTTCTCTATCTAAACTCAGACGGAATTCCTCTGAATTTCAGATGAAAAAAGTCCGTTGGGGCATATACACGGTCGGAATTTCTGATGGAATCTGGCCTTTATGGAAGAGTGACAAGAAGAAAACTATTGCTGAACGAAAGCCATAAGAAATCCCGTTTGCAGTTTGCGAGAAGCCACGTGGGAGACACAGCAAACATGTGGAAGAAGGTGCTCTGGTCGAATGAGACCAAAATGTTACTTTTTGGCTTAAAAGCAAAATTCTACTTGTGGCAGAAAATGAACACTGCACATCACCCTGAACACACCATTTTTTTCAGCAGGAAGCTGGTCAGAGTAAATGGAAAGATTGATGGAGCCAAATACAGGAGCAAATTTTGAAGAAAAGAGTCTGCTAAAGACTTGAGACTGGGGCAGAGGTTCACCTTCCAGCATGAAAACAACCCCAAACATACAGCCAGCACTACAATGGAATGTTTTACAGGGAGTCCCTGAGTTACGAACATCCGACTTGCAAACGACTCCTACTTACGAACTGGAGACTGCGTGGCCACTTCAAAGGCGGGCACATTCGACGGAACATTTTCGACGGGACCTTTCTGAGGGCGGGCACATTCAACAGGACCTTTCGACGCGGCACAATCGATGGGACCTTCCCCTGCATGCACCCATAATGTCACCAGCACTAGGTCCTAATAGACTGCTGCCGCTGCCATGGAGTCAGATGCCAGAACAGCGCTGTCAATAGCAGGGACAGGACAGCTGAGGTACCCCACAGTGGCAGAACTTCAGGGCCCGGTGGCAAGACAACCTTTGCAACCCTGATAGTTCTCCCACTGCTTTGGACCCTTATATTTTCTTGGTGTGCTGGTGACATATATCTCTTGTTTTATGCCACCCTGGGGGGGGCCCAGTATAGTAGGAAGGGAGCTCACTGCAGAACAGTGAGGGCCCATTGTGGGATCGTAGTAAAGGGGCCCAGGATATATATTTAATTGCATTTTATAGTTGGCCCCCCTACTTTTGTCCCTGTCCCCCCATGTGCCCCCCCTAAATATGAAAGCTGGAGACGCCACTGGCTGTGGTGAAACTACAAGTCCCATGCGACATTGCAAGACCCTGACAATCAATCACAGGCATGACTCCTAGAGGCAGAGGCATGATGGGATTTGTAGTTTCACCACAGCTGGAGTGCCGAGGTTGCCTACTGTACCCCTGGTCTATCACATAAAAAAAACAATAAAATACATTTAAGTTTTTGGTTGTAACATGACAACATGTTGACAATTTCAAGGGGTATGAATACTTTTTCAAAGCACTGTATATTAACAGTTAAAAGCGAGGTCAGAGCACTTTGGTCACATAAAAGACGTTGAAGTGAAGGGAGGATGGTTACAGATGGCAGGGAGAAGACAACTGTACTAAATGCTTTCTTCTCCTCAGTTTTTACACAGGAAAAAGAGGGGTATACCGACAATGACTGTATTGTTAGTATCACATTGCAGGATGTACCCATATGGCTAACAGAAGCCTGTGTCCAGAAAAGACTTGAAAAGCTTAACACAAATCACCAGGACTGGGTGGCTTACACCCGGGTGTCCTCAAAGAGCTCAGTCAGGTTATAGCCAGACCATTAATCCTAATATTTATAGACAGCAGATTGACAGGAATGGTACCAGCAGATTGGAGAATAGCCCATGTGGTACCAATACCAAAAAAGGGCAGAGACATATACCTAGAAGCTACAGGCCAGTCAGCCTAACATAAATAGTTTGTAAACTATTGGAGGGGATGATAAGAGGCTATATCCAAGAATTTTCTGATGAAAAAGTGTCATTAGCAGTAATCAGCATGGGTTTACGAAGGTTGTTCTTGCCAGACCAAGTGAGCTGCCATCTAGATAGGAAAGGCCTGTGGATGTGGTCTATCTTGATATTACAAAAGCATTGATATAGTTCCCCATAAACGCTTTATCTACAAACTGAGGTCTGTAGGCATGGACTATAGGTCTGATCTTGGATAGAGAACTGGTTACAAAGGGTGGTGATAAAGAGTGTGTAACTCAGACTGGTCTGGAGTGTAAGTGGGGTACCCACAAGGCTCGTTCTTGGATCAATTCTGTTTAAAATTATTCATAAATGGTATAGAGGGTCGGTATAACTACTGTAGCTCAAGAACATCTGGGGGAATCAATGCTGGAGAAAGAAATAAAAGTGTGGCACGCATTTGTATTCAGCCCCCTTTACTCTGACACCCCTAACTAAAGTTAGTTAGTGGAACCAATTGCCTTCAGAAGTCACGTTATTAGTAAATAGAGTCCACCTTGTTGTATTTAATCTCAGTATAATACAGCTGTTCTGTGAAGCCCTCAGAGGTTTGTTAGAGAACCTTAGTGAGCAAACAGTATCACAAAGGCCAAAGAACACACCAGACAGGTTATTGAGAAGTTTAAAGCAGGGTTAGGCTCAGTGCCGGCCCAAGACATTGTGCTGCCTGGGACCAAGAATGAAATGCTGCCCCCCCCCCCCAGAAAAAAATCACGCCAACCAAAAGGCCCCCACATTCATTATTTTATATCATGATAACTAAAGGGGACCCGTCATGGCTCTATACATGTATAAAGGAGTATAAAGAGGGCCTGTCATTGCTCTATACATGTATAGGAGTATAAAGAGGACCTGTCAGGGCTCTATACATGTATATAGAGGACCTGTCATTACTCTTTACATGTAAAGGAATATCAAGAGGACCTGTCATGGCTCTATAAATGTATATAGGACTATAAAGAGTACTTGACATGGCTCTATACATGTATAAAGGAGTATAACAAGGGCCTGTCATGGCTCTATAGATGTATAAAGAGGACCTGTCATGGCTCTATACATTCATATAGGCATATAAATGGACCTGCCATGGGCTCTATACATGTATCCAGGAGTATAAAGGGACCTGTGAATTGCCGGCGGCCACAATGTCTTTTGCGCAAACTAATCAATGTACGCTAATTGTGGGGGGTTTTTTTGGTACCAAAAATATGTAGAAGAATACATATTGGCCTAAACTGAAGAAAATTGTTTATTTTTCTAAATTTTGGGGATATTTATTATAGCAAAAAGTTAAAAAATATATATATTTATAGCACAAAAAATAAAAACCGCAGAGGTGATCAAATATCACCAAAAGAAAGCTCTATTTGTGGGAAAAAAAGGACATCAATTTTATTTGGGTAGCGGAGCTGGCGGAATGGGCTGGCGGGCATCAGTATGCTGCCCC
This sequence comes from Rana temporaria, assembly GCF_905171775.1. Taxonomy (NCBI): domain Eukaryota; kingdom Metazoa; phylum Chordata; class Amphibia; order Anura; family Ranidae; genus Rana; species Rana temporaria. The sequence goes on from NC_053490.1 coordinate 343,110,208, forward strand.
CCTAAAAGTGCTGCCTGGTACCCATGGTACCACCCGGTCCCATCATAGGGCCGGCCCTGGTTAGGCTTTACAACAGTATCTCAAGCTTTGAACATCTCACAGAGCACTGTTCAATCCATCATCTAAAATTGGAAAGAGTATGGCACAACTGCAAACCTACCAAGACATGGGCGTCCACCTAAACTGACAGGCCAGGCAAGGAGAGCATTAATTAGAGAAGCAGCCAAGAGGCCCGTGGTAAACTCTGGAGGAGCTGCAGAGATCCACAGCTCAGGTAGGAGAATCTGTCCACAGGACAACCATTAGTCGTGCATGCCAAAAATCTGGCCTTTATGGAAGAGTGCCAAGAAGAAAAAAGTCCCATTTGCAGTTTGCGAGAAGCCACGTGGGGGACAAAGCAAACTTGTGGAAGAAGGTGGGGGACAAAGCAAACTTGTGGAAGAAGGTGCTGTGGTGTCAGGGCTGGCTGCCCAGCTGTCGGCCAATTGCCAGCTCCTAGCTCCTATCTCTCCACAGTGACTCAACTGTTGATGATCAGGCTCTCCAGTTCTGCCTACTTAAGCCTTCCAGTTCACTTGCTCTCTGCCTTCGCCTTGGTCAACATCACAGAGACTATCTCCTGCGTTCCTGTTGAAGACTTGCTTGGTTGACACATCCCTTCTGGCTCCTGATCACGCTTGCTGTTCTACTACATTCTTCTCTGGCTCTATGACATTTGGCTCGGCTGACTATCTGATCTGGTTCCTGAACTCTGGCTATGTTTTGACTACGCTTACTCTATTTATCTTTTTAATATTATTATTATTAAACAAGTGTGATTTAACCGTACTTCTGTCTTGGTCTGATTCATGGTTTCTGACATGTGGTCAGACACTTTGCGGCCTAAAAACAAAACGCTATGTGTGGCGGAAAACTAAGGCCTCATGTACACTGCTGCTGGTAAACGGACGTTTGGGAGCAGTTGGGCATTTATTTCAACTGCTCCTGAACTCTCCTCTATGTTATCTTATCTGTCCATGTATACAGGGTCGTTTAGTCGTTTCTAGGCAATTGAGTTTAGAGGCATTTTCTGTAACCCCAAAAAATGCATTCTCGCGTTTAGCAGCTTTTCGTTTACAGACATTTTTTATTTTAACCCCAAAAAAATATATATTTTCAACCGCTTTCAGACGCAAACGCGGCATGTAAACGCAACTAAACGCCCGGTTTCTAGCTGTCAGGTTAAATCATTCAGGAGAGGTTGAACAACATCCCGTGTACATGAAGCCTAACAGTATACATCACCCTGAACTAACCTTTTCTTTCAGCAGGAACAGGGAAGCTGGTCAGAGTTGATGGGAAAATGAATAGAGCCAAATACACGGCAATCTTAGAAGAAAACCTGTTATGCCTTGTACAGACGAGCAAACATGTACGATGAAAGCGGTCCGCCGGACCGTTTTCACCGTACATGTCTGCCCGGGGATTTCTGTATGGTGGCTGTACTCACCATCATACAGAAATCCGCGCGTAAACAATACGCGGGGCGTGGCCGCGCTTTCCCCGCGACGATGACGCGGCGACGTGGGCGGCCCTGCCTGTTCAATGCTTCCACGCATTCGTCAAAGTCATTTGACGCATGCGAGGGATGGCGGGTGCTCGGACATGTACGGTAGGTCTGTACAGACGACCACACATGTCCGAGCGGACAGGATTCCAGCAGGCTGTTTTAAAACAAGTTCAGAAATATTTGCCCGCTGGAAAAAGGCCCGGCGGGTAAATCCTGTCCTCTCGGGCCTACACACGACCGAACATGTCTGCTGAAACTGGTCCGCGGACCAGTTTCAGCAGACATGTTCGGTCATGTGTACGGGGCCTTAGAGTCTGCAAAAGACTTGAGACTGGGGCAGAGTCACCTCCCAGCAGGACAATGGCCCTAAACATACAGCCAGAGCTACCATGAAATGGTTTAGATCAAAGCATATGCATGAGTTAGAATGGCCCAGTCAAAGTCCAGACCTAAATCCAATTGAGAATCAATGGCAAGACTTGAAAATTGCTGTTCACAGATGCTCTCCATCCAATATGACAGAGCTTGGGCCATTTTGTAAAGAAGAATGGGCAAAAATTTCACTCTCTAGATGTGCAAAGTCAAGAGGTATACCCAAAAATACTTGCAGCTGTAAATGCAGCGGAAGGTGGTTCTACAAACTATTGACTCAGGGGGGCTGAATACAAATGCATGCAACACTTTTTACATATTTATTTGTAAAACATTTTGAAAACCATTTATCATTTTACTTCCACTTCACAATTATGTGCCACTTTGTATTGCCCTACCACATAAAATCCCAATAAAATATATTTACGTTTTTGGTTGTAACATGCCAAAATGTGGAAAATGTCAAGGGGTATGAATACCTTTTCAAGGCACTGTAAGCATTATCCCCTTAGCGCCAAGCTCCTGTTCAGGTGCATTAAGCACTCAATGCCCATTCCTCTGTGCATATGTTTTAACCCCTTGTAATATGGGGTTGTTAGCTTTTGTGGTAGACACATTTGTACAGTGAATCCATGTCAGACAGAAATATAGTAAAGGGTTTGGCAACCCATTTTTATGAAACAAAAATTAAAGGTACACCCAAGATACCAACGCAGGGTTTTGCGTTTTAGTCAGCAACATAGTTAACATTAAATGCAGAGTCAAAGAGAAAGATGCCGCAAAGGGGTGTGGAAATCTTCAAAATAATTACTTCTCCCAGAACCACGGATGCAGTCAATGCATAAGAGATTGCAAAACATAAGAACAGATTCTTCTGGACAGCCGCACTCCGAATAAAAATTGCCTTTATTGTAAAATCCAAATAGAAAAACAGCACTACATGTCACAGCACACCGGCAGAGCTGACGCGTTTCACACTATACTTTGGGCCAGATTCACAGAAGAGATACGACAGTGTATCTCCTGATACACCGTCGTATCTCTGAGAGTATCTATGCGGCTGATTCATAGAATCAGTTACGCATAGATAGCCCTAAGATCCGACAGGTGTAATTGACTTACACCGTCGGATCTTAGGCTGCAATACTTTGGCCGCCGCTGGGTGGAGTTACACTAAGGGCCAGATTTAGCAAAAACTGCGGCGGCGTAACGTATCGTCTTTACATTACACCGCCATAAGTTTTCAGCGCAAGTGCCTGATTCACCAAGCACTTGCGTGTAAACTTACGGCGGTGTATCGTAAAGACGTCCGGCGCAAGCCCGCCTAATTCAAATGGGGCGTGTACCATTTAAATTAGGCGCGCACCCGCGCCGAACGTTCTGCGCATGCTCCGTTTGGAAATTTCCCGGCACGCTTTGCGCGAAATTACGGCGCCCCGACGTGTTTGTGAATGGCGATGTGCGTAACGTACTTACGCCGAATTTGTTTTTTTAAAATTCAACGCGGGAACGACGCCCATACTTTAACATGGCTGGTCTAAAGTTAAGGCATGAAAAAGCAGCCTTAACTTTGCGACGGGAAAAAACGACTTGCGACGACGTAACGCACGCGAGTACCTTTGTGGATCGCCGTAAAAGCTAATTTGCATACCCGACGCTGGAAAACGACGTGAATTCCACCCAGCGGCGGCCGAAGTATTGCAGCCTAAGATCCGACGGTGTAAGTCAATTACACCTGTCGGATCTTAGGGCTATCTATGCGTAACTGATATCAGCCGCATAGATACTCTTAGAGATACGACGGTGTATCAGGAGATACACCGTCGTATCTCTTCTGTGAATCTGGCCCAAAATGTGCATCAATATATATATATATAAAATATCCAGTGAAGTAAAAATAGTGAAACATATAATGTGTGTAAAAACATATATGTATATATGGCATATATATGTGATATATAAAGTAAATGGGATAAAAATGGAAAGAAAAAATTGTGACTATGTGTAATAAGTGAATGATAAATAAATAGTCACAATGGTAGGCTAAAGGATACATACGCACATAGCCATAGCCTCCATCCAAAAAAATCAGAAAGTCTAGAACTCTAGACTCATCGTGCATAATGTATGAATTGAGATAAATAATGTAAATGTATCTAAATATAAATAATTAAGTGCCAAAATGAGATATGTATACTAATAAAATCATGAAAACTTGATGATGATTGAATGCAGAGTCACCTGGCTCTCTGGCCAGCGGTACCTAACGGCACCCAAATAGGGTTTTCCAGTCCCACCCTCTTTGGGTTTTCTAGCTCCAGATTTCCAGATTTCCTCCAACCCCCCTGGACTCGCTAGCTGCCTCAGGTTTCTCAACCTCTCAGACCCTTTCTTGGTTTTCCAGGCCAGCGTAGCTGTCCTGACTTTTCCAGTCCTTTGGGCAAGAAGTCCCCCTAACAAGCCTTTCAGTCTCTGATAGGAACAACCAGATCTCCTGACAGGGGTAGGTCTCCACACAGAAGAAACCCTGAGCTCTCACCAGACCATCATTATAAGGGCTGTGTGCAACTGAACATTTCTTCCCTTCCAAGGCACTTTGAAATTTACAAACTACGGAACCCAATCCAAGACTACCAATATCCGGAGAAAGTTGTAAAAACTGTTTTCTCCACTCGTGATTCCACATGCTGCATACGTGTCCTTTTTCCAACAATTTTCTTGTCTCACACAGTGGCAGGGCCTCCCACTATCACACCCTCATCCACACTCCTCAGCCTGAGTGCATTGTCGCCCCTGTGTTAATTTCCGAGGTATGTACTGTATGTTAACTTCTCAGCTTCCAGTGCCCAGCTCATGCAGGTTATTTCTTCAGCGCTCAATAGCCAAGGTATATGCTTTAACCTCTCAATACATATACTTCTGCTCGGCACATGTGCATTTGCCCCACAGCATACAGTCCTTACCACGTGTGATAATCCCTAATTTATTTAGTGCACCACACCATATATCATACTCTCCATACTCCTTCCTTGCACACATAGACTGGGACAAAAATTTGGCCCTGGACTTCATCCAGACTGGCCCACTTTGACAGGTCTCTCCCATGGTGGCCGGACAACTCCAGCACCCCCCCCCCCTGGCCACCCAAGCCCCCTCTCCCCCTTCACTAGCCGTTCTACTTTATTAGAGTAGAACAGCTGGTACTGGTACTCTTATAGGCAGGACCAGTGGGGAAGCTAGACATTATTTCACCCGGGGCAAAGAATCAGTTCGGTGCCCCCCCTTATGGGACAAGATTAGGCAGAAGTGAGAAACTCCCAGGCCATAGCTGTTGAGTCAGCTGTCTGTCCCCTCCCCCATGCTCCTCTGTCATCCCCCCTGCTCCTCTGGTCCTCCCCCTGCTTCTTTGTTCCCCCCAGGTGTGCGCTGCAGGGTGGGAGAAGAGGTGAGAGCTGCGGGAAGGGAGTGACAGAGGAGCAGAGGGGGCGGCGGTCCGCTGTCACTGAATTCGGCCCACTGAGCCATCGGCCCACCGGGAAACTCCCTGTAGTCCCAATGGCCAGTCCATCCCTGGCCTCCAGTAATTGACACAACCCTCATCTGTGCATACTCTCCACTATTATACCAGCTGTACCTGTATCCCGCACACACTGTACTTACATAGTTAAATGTAATCAAGGGGTGTATATACCGTGCAAATGTTATAAATATGAAAAATGAAATATCTGAAAAACGAAATATCTGAAAAACAAAATATCCCATCTTCTACTACACATACTGCCCGCTGTTATATCTTGCATACAAGTACTCTTTTACAAAAACTGCCCACTGTTATATTCTCTACAGTCCTCGCCTGCATACACTGCTTGCTGTCATACCCTGTGTAGTACTATCCTGTACAAACTGCCCACTGTCATACCTTCTGAACTCCTCTCCTGCATATACGGTCTACTAAGGCACTTCTTTGGCATTGTTTGTTATATCCCCAACCTTTACCATTCTGGAACAGGCACAATGTTGCCAGTATTGTTTTCATCACAGTTAAGTCCACCATTGTACTTTGTAGATGTCTCCAACTGTCACAGTTTCCAGAAATAATCTTCTCAGCTAAATGACATGATGCTATTCTATGCAACAAGGCTCTAGTTCAGTCCCCTTGCCAAAAAAAAAAGCAACAAACAGTTTCTCTCTGATAAAAAATAATATAAAGCAAAATTCCGGGCAAGTAGCTAAGTACACAGGTGAGATTTATATCAGGAACCGGTTTTACTTTCAAAAGGATTTTTTTTTTTTTTAATTCTTTATACAAAAGGATATTTATTTCTGTCCATCCAGTCCTAAGATTTACACAGCAAAAGCCCTGTAAGGCAGGGCGAGAAACCTGAGTTTTCTGCAGTTTAAGTGATATTAACCACTTGACCTCCAGAAGATTTACCCCCTTTCTGACCAGGCCATTTCTGCGATACGTCACTGCGTTACTTTATCTGCCAATTGGGAAGTCATGAGACACTGTACCCAAATAAAATGTATGTTCTTTTTTTTCCACAAATAGAGCTTTCTTTTGGTGGTATTTGGATCACCTTCTGCAGTTTTACTTAATTTTATATATATTTACTCTGCTATAAAACTTAGGCCAATATGTATTCTGCTACATATTTTTGGTAAAAAAAACAACAATAAGCATATATTGATTGGTTTGCGTAAAAGGTATAGTGTCTACAAACTGGGATATTTTTATTTATTTTTCAATTAATAATTTCTTTACTAGTAACGGCGACGATCAGACTTATAGCAGGACTGCGATATTGCAGCGGAGAAATCAGACACTAACTGACGCTTTTTGGAGACCAGTGACACTAATACAGTGACCAATGCTAAAAATATGCACTGTCACTGTACTGACACTGGCTGGGAAGGGGTTATCAGGGGCAATGAAAGGGTTAACTGTGTACCTAGCCTGTGCTTTCTCACTGTGGGGGAGGTGCTTATACTATGGGAAGGCATTAATCCATGTTCCTGCTTTACAGGAACACAGGATCAATACCTTCCCTACTTACAGAACGGCAATCGACCTTATTTACAGAGGGTGTACTGTACAATCCGCGGGTGCTGGCGGACATAGAGACATAGAATCTGCGGTACCCAGAACCGGAAGTGTCAGATCATGTTCTTGGTACCTGATCTGGCACAGAGGGCCGCCTTGCCAGAGTATATCTTCGGTAGGTGGTCAGGAAGCTGTTAAAGGCAGATTTAAAAAAAGAAAAAAAAACGCACTAACATGTTATATTTACCTGAAATGTGCAGTGGTTTTGCACAGAGCAGACCCGATTTTCCTCTTCTCAGGTTGCCTGCCGACACTCCTGGCCTCTCCGTCCTGTCAACTGCTCTCATATAAAAGAAAACCAGTCACTTCTATGACAAATCCAACCAACGGTCACCTCTAATAGGTGAACCCAAAATGTAATTCTACAGTAAGTGGCAAGTGATATTTTTGCAGTCTTCAGGATTTCTGGGTGCTCCTGCTCTGTGTTGAAGGTAGTGGTTTTCCCCTGTAGGTTGCTGTGGTTCCTCCTGCAACCTCACTACAGAACACAGTAGTGATAATACGTGGCATGCAGGAGGAACCTCGGGGCCTACAGGAGGTCATGTTATCTGTCATACCCTGGACAAAAGTATATAGTTGTCTTTTTGTTTTGTTTTTTCCTAATTATACTGTTAGGGTATGTAGCAAAGCAATAAGTCTGTGGTTACTAACATGCGTAAATGTGGTCAAGTCACCCTTGTAAAACCATGGCAGCAAGCAGTTTAAGCTGACACAGAGACAGTGGAATCCTCTTTTGTCAGTAGGCCTGGGGACACAGTTGTCAGCAGAGCCTGCAGATTAAACACAGTAGTTCGACAGCTAGCCTGCTCTTTGTATCAGAAACACAGTTAATGGCTTCCAAAACACAGAGCATTTTTTAGTTGTTCATACAGCTAATGCCGCGTACACACGATCGGGCTTTTGCCCGGCCAAATTTAATAGGAACATGTTCTATATCTAAACTCCGATGGAATTCATCGGAATTTCCAATGAAAATACTCTGATGGGGCTACACACTATCGGAAAATCCGATGGAAAAAGTCCATCGGACTGTTTCCATCAGAAATTCCAATTGTGTGTACGGGACATAAGTCTCACAATGTTCTGGAGACACATCGGGACCCAGCTGTCAAAATAGTAGGAGTAATCTGCAGGGACTGGGCTGTCAGTTTGGCAGCCAAGTCCTGATCTATGTCTCGGGAGCCATTACAGCAGCTCCTGTATAAATTAAGGCTGCAAAACAGAGTTTCAGCCTTTAAGTATTGTGATTTAATCTGCCCATTAGACCAGTTCCAGCAAATCTGCAATTGTAATAAAAAATAAAATAAAGGTTTTATTTCCCATAAAATTTTACCTCTATATTTTTTTATTATTCTCATATATGTTTTTAAATTTGTGTCCACTTTTATAGTTTTGTATTACAAAAACTAACGTTTAATATCTTAAAAAAGGAGGGATAATATTTCGCAAACCCCCTCTTCCTACACCTGGAGAATTAACGAGGCTCTTCTTTCTGATCATATGGTGGAGTCTGAGATGTCACGGGCCATTGATGGGTATTTTGCCCTTAATGCTCTTCCTGAAACCTCCGTGGCCACGGTTTGGGTTGCACACAAAGCTGTGCTGAGGGGCAAATTTATTAGTCTTGCAGCAGCTCGTAACAAGCAAAATAAGGGTGACATTCTCAGACTCACTAATGAGCTTGATCGGTTATATAAGAACCCCACTGCTCTAACATTAGAGTCCACTAGATGTACAATTGAACAGAAACGCTTGGAGTTGGATGCTCTGCTCTCAACAAAGGTGGAGAAAGCACTGAGATGGTCCAGAGCCAGGTTCCTTTTACATAGCAATGCAGCCTCCACAATGTTCGCTAGGAAGCTTAATCAATCCCTCCGTCCTCCTCATGTATATAAAATTAGGTCCCCCTTGGGGCATTTGACTTCACATCCCCAGGAGGTGTTAGGTATTTTTAGAGACTATTATTCCTCCTTATTGGGGGCCCCTCAATCACAACCCTCTCGGGCTTCCTGGGACAGATTTGGGGAGGTCCACCTCCCAGCCCTTTCTAGGTCACAATCAGATAAACTAAATGTTCCTATCTCAATCTCTGAGGTCCTGGCTGTTATTAAGAGTCTGAAGAATGGCTCCTCCCCTGGCCCTGATGGCTTTTCGGCCATTTATTACAAAAAGTTTGCCTCCCAATTGGCCCCTAGATTGGTTAGTTTATTTAATTCTGTTCTTCAGGGGGGGTTCATTTCCAGAGGAGATGCTTCTGGCCAACATGTCCCTTATCCCCAAGCCCAATAAGGATCATTCCCAACCACAAAACTTTAGACCGATTTCGGTGATTAATAACGATTTAAAAATATTTAGTAGAATCTTGGCCGATAGACTCGGTGGTGTAATCTCCTCCCTGATCTCCCCTTTTCAATCGGGTTTTATCCCTCATAGATTTATCACAGATAATATCCGCTTAGCAGCTGATGTGATACAGGATGCAAACTTATTTTCCCGAAAATTATTCCTATTGGGTTTAGATATAAATAAGGCATTCGATAGTGTGTCTTGGAGCTATGTGTCTCTCTTATTGCAACGGTATGGTATCGGGGGAGAGTTTTTGCACTCATTTCATGCTCTTTATCTGAATCCTAGTACACGTATCAAAATCCCGGGTTGTAGTTCTAGCTTTTTCCAGCTCGGCAGGGGAACAAGGCAGGGCTGCCCCCTGTCTCCACTTATTTTTGCATTAGCAATTGAGCCACTTGCTATAGCTATCCTTAGGCACCCTGATATTATGGGCTATAGTAAATCAGAATCTGTGTACAAACTATGTATGTATGCGGATGATGTACTTCTATTTCTCACCAACCCCTTAGTTTCCTTACCCAATCTTTTGGACACCCTTTCCTTTTTCGCTGAGGTTTCTGGCCTTGCGGTAAATGTTAGTAAATCTGTGGCCCTTCCTGTGGGCTTTCCCCCTGCGGAGCTGGAAAATCTCAAACGGACATTTAAATTTCACTGGGCGGGGTCAGATATCTCCTATCTGGGTATTAAGTTGCCGGGTGATTTTACACAGCTCTTCTCCCTTAATTACCTTCCATTGGTTGCTCAACTGAAACAGCTTCTTAAGTCTTGGTCCCAATATAGGATCTCGTTTTTAGGGAGGATTACAGCTAGTAAGATGACATTTTTGCCCAAGCTTCTGTACCTTTTTAGGGCCCTTCCTGTGGTAGTATCAAAGACTTTTCTCCTGAAATTACAGTCTCATTTGAATAAATTCATCTGGAATAACAAGCCTTCTAGATTTTCCAGACAAGTGCTCTACAGACCATACAGGATGGGGGGGTTGGGAGTTCCTCAGCTTTGGTTTTACTTTTTAGCTAGTCGACTTTCTCAGGTGGCTCAGTGGAACATTAGACATCCTAGAGTCCCCTGGGTGTGTTTTGAGGGGGATTCGGTTAAGCCCTTTCACTTACCTGGCCTTTTATGGTCTTCAAAATCTTGCTCCACATCTTTAAAAAGTAAGAACCTAATAGTCTCTCAGGAGCTGGGGATGTGGGAAAGATTTGGCTCCCGTCTGGCCCTTAAGTCTAGGTTCCCTCCGGGAGCCTCTTTTTTGGGTGACCCTAGGTTTCCAACGGCCTTTCACACGCCCTCTTGTTTTGGATGGTGGACTAGCTGTGGTCTTACTACTCTGGCGGACTTGCAACATGAAGGTGGTTTTATTTCCTTCTCTCGTCTCCGCGAGGTGAGGGACATTCCCCTGAGGGAATACTACAGATATTTGCAGGTCCGTCATTTCTTTCAAACGCACTATGCAGCTGTGCCCTCTGATACTAATACGGCGTTTGAGACACTGTGTTCTACCTCCCCTAGACAGAAGGGTCTCATCTCAATATTGTACAGCTCTATGGGGTGTAGGGGAGGTGATTTGGTTTTGAAACATATGACCCAGTGGGATCAGGAGATGGGCCTTGATTACGATTATAAAAACTGGGATGCTTGCTGGCAGAACATGAGAAAGTGTTCGGTCTCCCTTTCAGTTAGAGAAACAGCGGTGAAACTGTTCACTCGTTGGTACCTCACCCCTCTCCGCTTGAGTAGAATTTTCCCTCAGAGTTCCCCTTTATGTTTCCGTGGTTGCCCCCAACAGGGTTCCTTCTTACATTTGTTTTGGGAATGCGAAAAGCTGCGCTCTACGTGGGGGGAGGTCTTAGCTTTGATCGATAAGTTGGCTGGGAGTAGCATGGCTCTGACACGCACTCAATGTTTGCTGTTCGAGAGTATCCCTGATACTCCTAAACCCCTGATGCGACTGATACACACGATTTGTGTGGCTGTCCAGTGGACAATTGCGCTCCATTGGAAGTCCAATGTGGTTCCTCTGGCACAGATAGTGTCTAGAGTAGACCAGATTATGCTCACGGAGAAGATTCACCACACTCTTAGGGATACCCTGAAACTTCATGATGCTAAATGGAACCCTTGGTTTTTGCATCGTATCTTGGAACAATCATAGTTTGGTATCAGTGTGTGATAAAACAGAGAAGAACTTGTTTGATTTTATTTTTTATTTACTGATCTCTTTTATGTTACTGTGATCTCTGCATTTTATTTTTGTTGGTTTTCTTTTGTTTTTTTGTTTTTTTCTTTTCGTTTATCTGGTTAATCCAATGATAAATGCTACCCCTGTGGTATTCATGACGGGTGTTTATTACGGAATTACATGAGCAGGCTTTGTTGTCAGGATATCACTGCTCTAATTGATGCTTGCAGAAATCTGTTTTTTCGACTGTATGTTTTTCATTTTTAGATGTACCTCATTATGCTGGTCATGTTTTCTACCTGCATTATTGGATGTATTTTGTATTTTGCTTACTTTACTAATAAAAAAAAAAATCTTTCAGGCAAAAAAAAAAAAAAAAAGGAGGGATAAAGCACAAAAATTGCACCTGGCATTACAGCGAGAGAGATTGTCAAGTCAACATCGAAGAAGAGAAGAGGGAAGAAGGCGATGCAGAAAACCGGGCTGCCGATAGTAAAAGAGCTGGAAGAAGATAGCAGAGGTGCCCAGCAGAAGGAAGAAAGGATCGGAGAGCAGGAGAAGAGAGCGGAGAAGTCGGAAGAATACCCTTTGAAGTCGGAAGAAGACCCCCGAAGTCGGAAGAAGGGAGAAGACCGGGTCACCGCTAGAAAAAGAGCTGGAAGAAGATGGCAGAGGAGCCCTGCAGAAGGCAGAAAGAAGCAGAGAGCGGAGAAGTCGGATGAAGACCCCCGAAGTCGGAAGAAGGGAGAAGACCGGGCCACCGCTAGAAAAAGAGCTGGAAGAAGATAGCAGAGGAGCCCGGCAGAAGGCAGAAAGAAGCAGAGAGCGGAGAAGTCGGAAGAAGACCCCCGAAGTCGGAAAAAGACCCCCGAAGTCTAAAAAGACCCTCGGAGCTGCCTAATAAATTAATTTAAAAAAACGGTCTAGTAGGGTTGTCCCGATACCACTTTTTTGAGACCGAGTACTCGCCGATACCGATTACTGATACTTTTTTTTAATGTCATGTATGTGACAGTGGCAGTATTTTTTTTTACAATTTTTTTGGAGCTCCTCTCCATTCATAAACTGAAGCATCGTAAACACAGGTTACAATGCTCAGTTATATGAATGGACAGAGTTAGTGATCACTGTCCATTCGGAAAAGGTAGGAGCCAGATTTAGCGGCTCCTACCTCCGCTCTCCATCCTGACAAATTTAGGGGGGAGAGCGGCACGAACGGGGGAAGAGGACTGCACGGACGGGGGGAGAGGACTGCACGGACGGGGAGAGAGCTGCACGGACGGGAGAAAAGACAACATGGGGAAGAGACAACACAGGGAAAAGACAACATGGGGGAAAAGACAGCACGGGGGAAAAGACAGCACGGAGCACGGGGGAAAAGACAGCACGGAGCACGGGGGAAAAGACAGCACGGAGCATGGGGGAAAAGACAGCACGGAGCACGGGGGAAAAGACAGCATGGAGCACGGGGGAAAAGACAGCACGGAGCACGGGGGGAAAAGACAGCACGGAGCACGGGGGAAAGACAGCACGGAGCACGGGGGAAAGACAGCACGGGGGGGAAAAGGCTTGCAACGCCCCTGCCTGCCCAGGTATCGGGTGAGGCATCGGAGCATTTCCCCCCTAGTACAAGTACTCGGGGAAATGCTCGGTATAGGTACCGATACTAGTATCGGTATCGGGACATCCCTACTGTCTAGTGTTTTTTTTCTTGACGCTTTTTCCCCCCAGGTGAAATGTAAGATGTACCCCATACTCATTCACATAGGGTGGCTCCCGGATTCAGATAAGCCCCCCGCTCGCAGACCCCGTCAACCCACGGCCAGGGTTGTCGGGAAGAGGCCCTTGTCCCCATCAACATGGGGACAAGGTGATTTGGGGTGTGGGGGCGCCCCCCTGCCCCAAAGCACTTACCCCCCATGTTAAGGGCTTGCGGCCTGGTACGGTTCAGGAGGGGGGCGCTTGCTCATCCCCACCCCCTTTTCTGACCGGCCGGGTCAGAAAAGGGTCAGTTTTTTCAGCGTAGGGGGTTCCCCTTGAGGGCCTGGTATGTTCTTGGAGGGTGAACCCATGCCGAATCTTTATTTAAAAAAGTCGCGCTGTGATTCACGCTCAAGTTGTGTCTAAGTCGCCTCACAAAGTCGCGCTAAAAGTCATGTTGACCCTGTGTGAACCGGCTCTAAAAGGGAAACTCAGAAGTTAGAGCTACTTTAGAATATTTGGCTGGCTGGCCCTCTCTCAATCTCCCACTATTCCTACTATTCTGTCACTAAAATGGAGGGGCTTATTTGCCAACAGGAATAGATGGGAAGTGTTAACCTTCATCCCTACTAGGAAGTGTGGAAACTACTCTGTACCGCTTAGTGTAAGGACTTCATTACCACACTCAGGTCAGTAACTCAAATGGCACTGATACAGTAGGTTCAATTTAAACTTTTTATGATTGTTTTGTGCTGACATCTAGTACTTCTAAAAACATTTTAATCTACGAACAACAGTTTCATAAGTTTCATAAGTTTTCCATTGCAAACAGGTAATTCTATCCTGACTAAAAGGAAAAAATATATATCAGTGACTTTGTAGCTGGAGGTCAGTTAATAATACTAAATAAACAGTTTCATAAGGTTATGTGATACACATCAAAGATCTTCTACAAATGGTACAATATGTGAACAAGCAGTTTAAAAAGATATCAACTTGCTAGTTTACTTTCATGTTCTGAAATGTTATAGCTTGAGAAACATTGGTTATGAATTAAACTGGAAATACACAGGCCAAAATTTGAGCCATGGGTGGTACAATTAGGACCCTCTTGTCGAACATCCTTCTATTTAAAAATTTGAGGAGATGGGTGGAAAATTGTCAGCTGCAGTGGCTGCATCTATTCAAATGCAGCACGGTTTGGTTTTTCTGACAGCCATGGGTGTTGGCTGTGAAAATACAATAACAGACAGGAAGAATCCTCCATTGATGCTGTTTAGCCTGGATTGGGAATCAATAGATCTTGTTTAGCCCTTGGTACTGAATGATAGAAATCTCATGATGTATGGCCAGCTTTATATTACATATAGAAATTAATGTTTAGTTAATATTTTTTTATTCTCTACGAGTTCAGTAGAAAAAAAATCACTAATCATTTATTGACCTTTTATAGGGAATATACACACTGAAGGACTTCATGACCATGGGACTAACTGTCACTTTGAAATACAAAGTGCCAATCTGTAAATAAAAGCTGAACTTTGCAGCTCCTGTTTCAATGATCACTGTACCAGCTCGTTATTGTATTTTGATGGAGGTAATGTATTTAACAATAGTACTGTGAATATGATTTTTTTATCATCTTTTTCTTCTTCTTCTTTTTTTGTGCATTTACATGCAACAAAAGTTGGGACAAACTGGAACACTACAAGGGATGCATGAGCATTTATATCTAAAGTAGTAAAAAATAAATAAAAATACATCAAAAAGGCAGCTATTGTAATCATCGTTGACAGTGTTATGGTTTGTGTCAACCCATTACTGTTGCTGGACAGCTGGATGATAAAGTAAATGTGGAGAACAATATAAATAAAGGCATGTAAAATTGAATATACTTTATGAATATTAATATATTTCCTGGCCCTACCTCACGTCAGCACACAATGGGTTAACGCTTCCTCTGGAACCCACAGGACCACCTTTTACTAGCTAAATAAAAGACAACCCCTCACCACTGAACCTCCAGGTTCAGCTTCTCCTGAAGTTGGAAGACCCAGAATGCTGAATGTAAACCTTAATAAAACTGTATGCCCTGTGTGCCGGGCCACAGGCAATGTTGTATAAACAGTACAAATATTCTACAGGTGTGGTATTACTAAACTCTGCAATGTCACCATTTGCCTCTCCCTTGGGGATTTTCCTGTCTTGTATAGGCAGCACACCGCACCACTCTCCTGGCTTTGTTTTCAGTCTAAGAGCGGTGGTGACGGGGCAGCATGGAATAGTGCCCGCTAGTCACCAAGAGACAGCATAAATAGTCTTAGAAGCCGACAGAGGTACTGGCTTCTCTCTCTCTCTCTCTGCAGTCCTGCCAGTTTTTCTCCTGTGCTGCATGCTCCTGGAGGGTGGACAGTCTGACTGGTTTTGTCTCAGGTTGTGTGTCTCCTGTCTGCCTCTGGATGGGCTGCCTGACCTCAGCTACTACTGCTTCTGAAGGAAGTGAATGAAAGCAGTTGGGTCTTAAAAGGGACAGTGTACCTGTTTTTCTTGGTGAAAGAATTATGACTTTCTCCATATTTTTTTGTGCAGATATGAGCCACCTGTCGGTGGCACAGGAGACTAGGAGAGGGTGTGAGGGGGCAACGTGGGACATGTTTTTAAAAGAGTGCTCAAGGAATGCAAAGTATGGTGTGTTGCATTATTTTAGGAGCAGAAGCCCTAAACGCAACATAAAAACAGAAAACATAGGACCCGCCACTGGTCTTCTCCTGACCAGGACAAGCTGCATTCCTCAGATTCCCGCACGGCTTTCATGCTCCTCAAGGAGCTCACGTGGCAATGGCTCACATGCGTTTAGATCAGCGCAATAGGAAATGCCTTGCCCGGCCCAGGGTGCATGTTGAACCTGCATTCAGTCTGCAGTGACAGGAAATTCATTTGCGTGACACAAGCAAGAGAAAGAAAAAAAAGAGACCATACTTTTCAATCTCATTGTTCCCTTTAGTACCCAGGTCCAACCTTTGCAAAAAGCACACAGATATTTCCAAATTTTCCCTTAATGACAAGGTTGAAAGCTGATTGATAAAAAAAATTGGGATCTGATAAGAAGATCAGTTTACAGTAAAAGTTCTCTAAGCTTTACCAATGAAGCTAGCTGATGCATGTATAAGCAACACTCTTCCAGAATTGAATGGGGCCCTACAGCATCTGGTAAGCAAGTGTCTTTGCCTTTTAACACCTTTACGGATCCTATGGACTGAAAAGTGGACTTAAGGCAAAAATGCATGAACAGTGTTTACCATGGATTCCAATGGCCTACTTCACACCAGTGCAGTGCGTTCCAGTACAGTTGACTAAAGTAGAACATGTTTTTTTTTTTTGTGTATGGAACGCATCTGTAACATGATAAAACGCATTAAAAAAGCACCAGAACACTTCAAAACGTGCATGCAAAAAGACCTTGTGGTGAATTGGCCCTCAGACTTGTAGAGAATATATACTGTGGCAGGTTTGCGACATTTGAAGGATTAAAATGGAGTTCCACCCATAAATATAACATTACATCAGTAGTTTTAAAAAAATGTTATTAGTCCTTTAATAATTTTTTTTTTTTTTTTTTAGATGCCTTCAAAGTGTTGTTGCTAGGCAGAATAGTTAATCTTCCCACTTCCTGCACCTAGGTGCTTAAGCTTCCTAACCTACACCGCACAGACTCCTGGGAATGTAGTGGGTGTAACTTTCCAGGAGTCTGTGCACTCCCCAGTCTCGAAGAATCATGTGACTTGGACAGTACAGGTGCTGAAACTTGATCTGACACTGCTTGTGCAGCACTGAGCATTTGCGAGATTTGCAAGGCTGAAATCCAGGAAGTCATACAGTCTGGCTTCATGATGCCCACACTTAAGATGGCCCCAGTCAATTTCTATTTTATAAAGTGTCTAAATGCTGTAACAACCTAACAAAACGAACCTTAGTTTACAGACTAACTTTACTAGAATACATTAAGCTTGTGTATTACAGGGGTATTTATATTTAAAAAGTGAAATTGTGGCCGGAACTCCGATATTTAAATTCAAAGTGGAACCTGCAGGAGTTGGCCTGGTTCTGGAGGACTTGAACCTGGCAGCTGCCTTTTGGCAGAGGCTTTAATAGACCTAGTACGAGGACTGATGCATTTAGTCACAGGGAGAGCTGTGTGTTTGCACCACTGGAGGGTGGATGAAGCTTCCACACGAGTCCTTTGAAACATTCCCCATAATGGGAGGTTGTTGTTTGGCAAAACGCTGGATGAAGCGAGTGACAGGAGAATTGTCCAGACTGTGGCCACAGTCTAATAAGAGGAAGCAGACATCTTTTCGCTCAAGTCAGTCAAACTTCAGAAGGCCAAATTGTATAGGCCAGGCTGCAAATTTACCAGATCATAGTGAAGGGGTTCAAAATTCCTTTTTACATGGAATCAAATTCAGAGCAGGTTGCTAGACATCTGAAAAGATTTTTAAAGGTGTGCCCAAGCAGTCTCTTCCAGTGGGAGCCAGCATAGCCTTCTTTTGGATGCTTTGGGTGACACACATCAAATGCAGTTAGGGGAGAGTACAACAGAGAATTCAACCATTAAATCCTTTCATTCATGAACAACATATCTCAATAAGAAAGAATTATTGCAAGATTACGTATAAGAATTATACTGCAACAGGTCCATAGTGCTGGAGGATGTGCAGACAGTAATGGCGATAGCTCAGCATGATGATCAGTTGGTGTCAATTGACCTGGCTGGCTTATACTTTCATGTACCAATCAGTGCGTGACACCAGAGACATCAGAGATTTGCAGTGACCGGCTGTCACTTCCAGTTCAGGTGTTTGTAATTTTTAGAATGGCACAGCACCAAGAATCTTTTTGAACATTTTGTTGTCAGTTGTGGCAGTAATACGTCTTTGGGGATAAGGCTCTACCACTACATGGAAGACGTTTTGATTGTCGCACATGTAAGCCAGGACCTGGAAAAGCATCATAACCTTGTCCTAGAAGTCCAAGTTCAGTCAACTACTAAAAAAACACGGAAAGCAGTTAACAGTTTCTCAATCTATGAAGGGGTAGTATTTCATACCCTAATAAGTCAAGTGTTTTTTTAAAACTGCAAAATTTACAAAATGAAAATCTGCGTACGAAGAGGTATGTATGTCAGTGAGGGATTGCATTGTCCCCATTGGGACCTTTTACAGCAGCCATTCCAGTGGTGCCTTGGACCAGGTGGTACATGGGGGCGTTTCAATTGGCCTTCCTCAGTCAATGGGATGGGCTATCGATGGATCAGAGGATTGTTGTGTCTGCACGATATAGCAAAAACAGGAGATTTGGACATCACCAGTGTGCCTCTTTTGGGGTGTGCCACTCAGCCCAGGAGATGGAAAAATTCTGATGTCGGATGCCAGTCTGTCTCCAGTCTGAGGAGACTAGTGCAAGGATATAGGAGCCTGGTGGAATGCAGATGCTCTGTCTTAAATGGAAGGCAGTTTTTTCTAGCATTGCAAGCCTTTAAGGATCTTCCTTCATGGGGCCCGGTTGAAGTAGATGATTGAAAGCAAGACGGCAGTAGCCTACATTGCCCGCCAAGGGAGCACCAAGAGTCGTTTCCTGTTATTTTCGCAAGACAAACTTTACGATGGGCAGAGAGGCGCTTCCCAGTCTACTTGCTGGGAAAGCAGGATCCACTAACAGATCAGTTAGGCAGATTGTTTTCCAACAATGAGTACCTCAGCTAGTATTGGCGCTATGGGGCATTCCAACTTCTTGTATTTGTAACAAGGTACAAAGGTGAAGTGATAGAAGATGGGTTCACAGTGCCATGCGTTTTTCCATTGGCCTTTGCCTTCCTTCAGTGTCCTTAATTATGAAGATTCTTCAGAAAATTTGGACAGAACATGTTTATGCCATACAGGTGTTTTCCATCTGCTGAGCAGGCCTTGGTTTTCATTGCTCCTCCAGATGTAATCAGCACCACCAATCCCATTACTGGTCACACAAGATCTTTATCCCAACGTCAATGGCAGCACCCCGATCTAGTGAGACTCTTTTAATAGCCTGGCTATTGAATCAGCTGGACTAGAGGTGCAGGGATTCTCATCCGAGGTGGTTCAGACCTTGGTGAAGACCACAAAATCATCCATGAACGCTACATATGACAGGATATGAACAAAGCTTGTTCTATTTGCTCAGCAAAAGATTTCTTGCCTTTGTCTCCAGCTCTAGCCAATATCCTGGATATTTTTACAATTAGCGCTAGAGGTTGGTCTGGCATACAACTCCATTAAAGTACAGGTCTCTGCCTTTATCGTCTTTGTAAGGCTGCAGATGGGTGGACGAGCTATTGATCAGATGCTTCATGTAGGCAGTAATCCATATACGACCACCAAGGAAATCTGTGTTCCCTTCATGGGACTTAGTATTAGTTCTGAAAGTACTAGTACAGGCACCATTGCTCCAATAGTTTAATTTCTAGTGTGGTTTCTAATGGTAAAGCTAGTTCCTCAATTCCGCAATTGCTTTAGACAGAAGGATGATGGACATTGCAGCACTTTCCTGCAAAGATCCCTTTTATGTCTTTTTACCAGAAATAGTGATACTACACATCTCCAAAGCTCAATTCTAAAGTGGTATCCAGTTTCCAGGAAAAGTGAGGGCAGTCCCTCCGAGCATTCGCAAGAGAGTCACTGAGTAACACAGCAGGAAGACTTTAGTTCCTTACACATGGACAAGTTGCTAACAGTGTACATGTAAAAGTCAAAAGATGTGAGGAAAGTGGACAATTTTTTCATTTTACCATCAGGTTCTCAAGTCATCTTTTATTGGTTTAACAGGGTGATTAGATTGGCATGCAGGAAGTAGTAGGCATTTCTGCTCAGGGACAGGTGCAAGTTCCTTCGACCTGAAGGGTGGCAGCCTTTGGGGCAGTTATACCAGGATTTTGGTGGAAGATATATGTGAGACATCTAGCCTTTCATTTGACTTTACAAGCTAGGTGTGCGGTCAGCAAGTTCTGCAAAGTTTGGCATGAGACAAATTATTTTTGTATTTAGCAGCTTTTTTCGATTGTCAATGTTTCTTTTCATGTGATCTCTCCCGCCCATTTATTTAACTAGTTATATCCCATTGTGTGCTGACGCGAGGAAGGACCAGGATAATGAAAAATTGTTATCAGGTAGTTACCGTCATTTTCCTTTCCTGCCCTATCCTCAGGTAAGTACAGGACTCCCTCCCTAGTAGCCTGTCGCAGGCTAATGGCCAGTATTTTCGATATGATTATCATAGGAAAACTGTCATCCGAGGAAGAATCGTATGATAATCGGATCGTTAGTACAAAGCTTTCGAGAGCCGATCACGACAATTAAGCTGATATTAGATCGGACAAGCACGAAAATTTTCCTTGTACGATACCAGAACGTACGATTTTTGTTTAGTTAGTACAGTTGTCTTCCGAAAATACAATACAAATACATTACAAGACATGACATCACTTCCGATTTTTTTTTCTGTTGTACGAACATTTTGGGAATTTTAGTAACCTATTTAATTTCTTGCGACTATTAATTAAGCGGAAAAAGTCGGAAGATCTGTCGTCCGATTTTCAGATTGTGTGCACGGGCCATAAGTTATTGAACACTTTATTTGGGGAGAGGTTGTCTTTTTTCTAGGTAGGAAGAGGTGGTCCTGTGGGTTTCAGGGGAGGCGTTAACCCATTGTGTGTTGACGTGAGATTTGGCCAGGAAAGGAAAATTACGGTAAGTATCTGATAATATTCACTATAATATATCATGGAAAATTGTTATTAGTGCATGTATTAATTGTATACAGCTATTTAGACACAATTTTTCACAATAGAAGTCCTTTAAAATCTGCACAAGGGTCCTGATGGTTTTATTTACATATTTGCTCAGTATACATTTACTATGATCATTATTTACAAACTGTGTGTTCTACACTTTAAATAATTGATTCAACATTTGTACGAAATGGGTTAACAGGGCAAAAAGGCTGTGATTATCTTTCATTTGTCATACTGTTTTGAGATTGCACCTCAAGCCGGGATGTGAAACTTCCTCTGTCAGATTTTTCTCCCTGCCGCTGCTTCTATAAATAAACCTATTCTCCCTCCTCTGTCCTCCTACACGCCTGTGGGGAGGACTAAAGTAAACTGGTTGCTGTGGATGTGAGAACCATTTAGAATTTCTCTTTGTATGTAAACACTGCTATATTTTAAAAAAAAAATCTGTATTATGTTTACAGCCAGCAAATCAGTGAGAACTATACTTGCCTTCTCTCCAGCACTGCAGCGTCCAGGAGCTCCCTATCGGCTGATACGGGTCCTTCTAGATACCTATCTTTGGCCATTGTCATTGGCCAGGCCGAGAAGATGTCACTCCTGTGCATGCTCGGAAGTTCATTCACTTCGGCAATGCTGAAAATGTACACTGAGCTACTCATGCACAGCTTAGTGTACAGGCAGGTAAGGAACTGAAATGCAGACAAAACATAGGGTGATTCATAAAGGGTATCATAGACAACCTTTAGAACTCCATCAGGGCGCAGCACCGAAAGAGTCAGTGCTTCTGCTCAATTCATGTACCTACATAGTTACAGTATACAAAAACAATAAAGTGGCGCTAGAAAATGATGGTATAAAAAATGTTATAACAAACTGAAACATATAACAGTGTGAACAAATAAAAAGTCCATATATAATAAATCCAAAAGCAGTGGGTCGCTGGAAAGATGCACCGCCAGTGAATAGTCTCCTATGATGGACAATTGTAAACACCACGGTGGAATAAAATTGAATAAATGTGTGAAGAGATGACCACCACCAGGAGGGGAGGCTTACCAGAGATATTGAACCCTGTTAAGCATACGCCTAGAGGGTCAATATAGGCTGTTATGTGAGTTGGTGGAACCACATCAATCGGATTCGGATACACAGAGAAAACGATGACTTGAACACATCACTTTAAACCGGAGCGGAGGGGGGTAACAACGTCTTGATAGTGACTCCCAAGAGGTCAAACCGTATCCAAAGCACATAAAATGCTTTATGTGGTTTGATGTGGTTCCACCAACTCACATAACAGCCTATATTGACCCTCTAGGCGTATGCTTAACAGGGTTCAATATCTCTAGTAAGCCTCCCCTCCTGGTGGTGGTCATCCCTTCACACATTTATTCAATTTTATTCCACCGTGGTGTTTACAATTGTCCATCATAGGAGACTATTCACTGGCGGTGCATCTTTCCAGCGACCCACTGCTTTTGGATTTATTATATATGGACTTTTTATTTGTTCACACTGTTATATGATTCAGTTTGTTATAACATTTTTTATACCATCATTTTCTAGCGCCACTTTATTGTTTTTGTATATTTTATCACTTTCTTGTTTCACTAGATTGTTTGTGGCAGCTTTTCACACAGATAGCGCAGATTTATGCTTGTTTTTTTACATAGTTACAGTAGGTGAGGTTGAAAAAAGACACAAGTCTAACCTATGTGTGTAATTGATTATATAGCTTTAACAGATAGGTTCATGAATTTGTCCATGTCTACACTCCTTCTCTCCCACCCTGGGTACTGTTCTTGTCACACTGATAGGAATATGGGTCAGCTGCAAACCCAGTGTGAAAGCCCGAGAGCTTTCACACTGGGGCGCTGCGCTGGCAGGGCGTCAGGAAAAGTCCTGCCAGCAGCTTCTTTGCAGCGCTTTAGGAGCGAGGAACTCACCACTCCTAAAGCGCCCCTGCCCACTGAAATCAATGGGCAATGCCGCCGAACTGCCGGCAATGTGCCGCTACAGGCAAAATGCTTCACTGAGAGAAGCTGGGTGGATATAAATCAATGATTAAAAAAAAAGAAAACGGATTTGATGTATTCACACAATTTCACAGTATCCATGAGATACATCAAAGTTTAGGAATATTCCTTTGTGGCCCGCGGTGCCTTCTGATGTGGCCCGCGGAGCCTTCTGATGTGGCCCGCAACCTCCAGCTTTGGGATAGCAGGTTCTCAAGCCATCCCAGAGCATCAGTGTTTTGAATGAAGTCAGCGGTAGAGCAAGCAAGGGGCTGCGAAGGTAGCAGAGCACACCCACCTACCTCCAATCCACAAAAAAAAAAACAGAATGGGATCCATCCCCTTCCATCTTGTTGGATCGGATGGGAGGGCCCACAGAGTTGAGTGGGTTGTGTCCGTGTCCACTCTGCATGTACAGAGCAGACGCGGATCTGTCTTCTGTCCGCTATACTTATTGTGGCCCACGACCAGTTACCAAGTCTCTTAAGTGGCCCTCGCTCTTCAAAAGGTTGGGCACCCCTGCTTTATCCCATTGTTTTGCAAATCTATGTACACTTCAAACTGTATGATTTAATCAGTTTTACATTTCACTGTTTTCCTAACCTGAGAGCGTATTATTCTAAATAGGAAACCTCCATTTGTTTGCAAATATTAAAAATTCTAACTACCAGCAAGAATAAGTCCTTACATTTAAAGTGCACCTGTCATTTCAGATCCATCATGGCAGCGCCTGTTAGCGGGCATTCACTCACCTGCTGCCGTCACATCCCTCACCTTGTTGTGTCATTGCCGAATTACCAGCCATCTCATTAAAGTGAATGGGACCAGTGGCGCAATTACCAGGGTCGCAGTAGTCACACTTGCGACTGGGCCCTTGATTTCCGCCACTGTAGGGAGGCCCGCCGCCGCTGCCCAGGAGATAGCACACTGATCAAGTAGTCTCCGCCCGCACTCACGGGCACACTGCACAGGCTCCGCCCATCATCGCCGCCCTCACGCATGGGCACAGTCCCCTCACGCTCCGTCCATCCTCCCCGCCTGCACTGACACTGACGGGCACACTACAGAGTCCCCGCTCCACCTGCTCATCCTCCCCACCCTCACTCACGGGCACACTGCAAAGTCTCCGCCCGCTCCGCTCATCCTCCCCGCCCTCACGGGCACACTGCAAAGTCTCCACCCGCTCTGCTCATCCTCCCCTCCCTCACAGGCACACTGCAAAGTCTCTGCCCTCTTCGCTCATCCTCCCCGCCCTCACTCACGGGCACACTGCACAGTCCCCACCAATCCTCTCCGCCCGCACTCGCGGGTACTCACAGAGCCCACCCATCCTCTCTGCCTGGCCAAACAAAACCTAGCATGGAGGGGGAAGCAAGTGATCTGTGAGCGATCTGCAAGTAAGTGGCACTGATATCAATATCAACACTGCTACTGATTCCCCCCACACCACCACTGTGTCCCCCCACACCACCACTGCTGCCACTGATACCCCCACCACCACTGGTGCCACTGATACCCCCACCACCACTACTGCCACTGATACCCCCACCACCACTACTGCCACTGATACCCCCCACCACCACTACTGCCACTGATACCCCCCACCATCATTACTGCCACTGATACCCCCACCACCACTACTGATACCCCTCCACTGCCACTTATACCCCACCACCACTGCCACCGATCCCCACACCACCACCATCACCACTAGTGCGACTGATACACCACCCCACACCACCACTAGTGCCACTGATAACCCCCTCACACTGTCACTAGTACCACTGATAACACCCCCACACCACTAATACCATCCACACCACCACCACTGATACCCCCCACACCACCACTGATACCCCCACACCACCACCACTGCTGCCACTAATCCACCCCTCCCCCACACCACCATGACTACTACTGCCACTGATCCACCCCCCCACACCACTACGACCACTGCTGCCACTGATCCCATCCAGCATCCCTGCCACTGATCCCACCCCCCCCAGCATTCATTCCATCCGATCCCCCCCTTCCACTACCACTCATCCCACCCCATCTTCCCCAACCACCACCCTCACCACTGATCCCCACCTCCCACCACTAATTTCATCCAATGCCCCCCAACCACCACCCTTGCCACTGATCCCATTCCCCCCACCACCTCTGCCACTCATCCCATTCAATCCCCCCTACCACTAATGTTCTCACATTTAAACCCTAGTACACTGATCAGAAAATCGTACAAAAAAATACATATTTGGAAGCGATCGTACGATAATCTGATCGCTAGTACACAGCTTTCCAGAGCCGTTTATGACAGTTCATACGACAGAAAAACATGAAAAAATACGTACAATACCAGATCGTGTGATTCAGAAGAGCAAGACCATGCATGTTTGGAAACGCAATAATACATTACAATACAGTACATCACTTCCAAATTTGCATTCTGTCATACAAGAGTTTTTCTAAGTTGAGTAACCTTTTCATATGAGACTAGCATACAAAAAAAAAAGACGATCATTCGTTCTTTATTCTCATCATGTGTATGGGGCTTAAAAGAGGTATGCATTAAGTTGAAAAAACACCTGGCAATCACCGGCCCCCCAGCCCACCCATTTTACTTACCTGAGCCAGTTCACCTGCTCAGCCCGTCCCCGGAGTCCTCTTCTCCATGGAGTCCTGGCGTTGATTGGACAGATTGATAGCAGCGCAGCCATTGTCTGCCGCTGCTGTCAATCAAATCCAATGACACGGGCGCCAGGGTGCGGGGCCGAGTCATACACACGGTGTCTATGGACGCCGAGTGTATGGCTCAGGAGCAAGCCTGCAAGGTAACCCCCTCGGGAGAGCTCTTCTCCAAGGGGGTTATCGAATGCGGGGAGGAGCCGCGAGAGACGCCAAGGGACCCCAGAAGAGGATGTTTGGGGCCACTCTGTGCAAAACAAGCTGCAAAGTGGAGGTAGGTATGACATGTTTGTTATTTAAAGATAAATAAATAAATAAACCTTTAGTATCCCTTTAAGAGATATAATACATAATAATGTTTCTGCAAGGAGATAAATAGAATGTCTTTCACTGTAATTAGCCTGAAGCCAGACACACTTTAATTGTTTTAATACACAAACAGAACAGGAATTTCCTTACACACTCACACAACATATACTGTCACCAAATCTTTTCGCCTGTCATCTTCTATTTCTTTTACAAAAAATGCCTAACATTTCTTTTAATTGTCTGCATAACACTACAAGTGGATGTAGGGGAGCGTTCTTGAGTAAGGAAGACTGAGATATTGTTAGTACATGGAAGCAGAGTGCCCATTTACACACCATGCTCGAATGCAGGCACAAGCCCCTTTAAAGGGGGTTCAGTTTTGTTTTTTAAACAAACATGTTATACTTACCTCCACTGTGCAGTTCGTTTGCACAGAGTGGCCCCGAACATCCTCTTCTGGGGTCCCTTGGCTATAGCCGCCGAGTCATACATACATGTATGACTCGGCCCCGCCCCCCAGCGCATCGCTTCATTGATTTGATTGAGAGCAGTGGGAGCCAATGGCTGCGCAGCTATCAATCTAACCAATGAAGAGCCGACAAGCCGTTTGGAAAGCGACGTGGGAACGAGCCCTCGGAAGTTCGGGGCTCAGGTAAGTAAAACAGGGGGCACGGAGGGCAGGAGAGTGCAAGGTGTTTTTTCACCTTAATGCATAGGATGCATTAAGGCAGTGTTTCTCAATTCCAGTCCTCAGGCCCCCCCAACAGGTCAGGTTTTCAGGATTTCCCTCAGATGAAAAGTCTGTGGTGATTACTAAGGCAGTGAAACTGATCAAATCACCTGTGCAAAATAATGGAAATCCTGAAAACCTGACCTGTTGGGGGGGCCTGAGGACTGGAATTGAGAAACACTGCATTAAGGTGAATTTTTGGTTTATAACCACTTTAACTCCATTTCCAACAACACCCTTGGTTCATTGACACACCCTGGGGTGAATTCCCTAGCTTCTCAGAAAGCAGAAGCTCAGAGAGGCAGACATAGCTGGGCAAGTGATCTGCAGCCAAATGAGAGGCTCTTCACTATCAAATCGTTGTGTGAGCAGCCATCCATAGCCTAAAACCATGCAGTTTTTCCAAACGATCCAGCTACTGTGGAGAGTGCATCCCTGATCACTACGAGAGTACTCCAGTTCCAGTGGCTAGTATTAGTAGGTACCCTCTTCCACTACAAAAGCCTAAGCAAGACTGCAAGTCCATTAAGAAAGTGCAGCGCAACTTGTACATGCACAGTGGGAAGTAGGCAGTGAAGCCACAAGAGTCACAGGCGGCTTTTCTGAGTAAACAATGCCAGTGCCGGGACACAAAGGCCAGCGAAGAATCAGCCCAGGTGAGGGTGGTGCTGCATCCTTGGACAGGGAAGAGTCTTTTTTATATAAAAGCTACAGTATTTGTATTTTTGTTAAGACTGAATAACCGCTTTAAATTTAATTATTCCAGATCTGAAATTCAAAATCTCCCTCTCTCTTTCATCCCAAAAAGGATATTCTTCACCAGACAGAAATCTTCCATTAAAAAAAATGTCATTCATTATAATACCTGGGGATTCAACAGCTTGCTGATCAAATCATTCAAATTAATTGACGCTGAGTGTATGACTCGGGAGCGCGCCCGCAAGGTAACCCCTCTCGGGAGAGCTCTTCTCCAAGGGGGTTATCTAATGCAGGGAGGAGCCGTGAGAGCCGCCGAGGGACCAAACCAAAACAAGCTGCACAGTGGAGGTAGGTATGTTTGTTATTTAAAAAATAAATTAAAAGCAACCTTTAGTATCCCTTTAAGAGATAATACATAATAATGTTTCTGCAAGGAGATAAATAGAATGTATTTCACTGTAAATAGCCTGAAGCCAGACACATTTTAATACACAAACAGATCAGGAATTTCCTTACACACTCACACAACATATACTGTCACTAAATCTTTTCGCCTGTCATCTTCTATTTCTTTTAAAAAAAATGCTTCAAATTTCTTTTAATTGTCTGCATAACACTACAAGTGGATGTGGGGGAGCCTTCTTGAGTAAAGGAGACTGAGATATTGTAAGTACATTGAAGCAGAGTGCCCATTTACACACCGTGCTCGAATGCAGGCACAAGCCCTTTTAACTCTATTTCCAACAAATTCCTATGGGGTGAATTCCTTAGCTTCTCAGAGAGCAGAAGCTCAGAGAGGCAGACATAGCTGGGCAAGTGATCTGCAGCCAGATGAGAGGCCCTTCACTGTCAAAATCGTTGTGTGAGCAGTCGTCTATAGAGGTACCCGCTCCCGCTCCAAAAGCCTAAGCAAGACTGCAAGTCCATTAACAAAGCACAGCGCAACTTGTACATGCACAGCGGGAAGTAGGCAGTGAAGCCGCAAGAGCCACTGATGGCTTTTCTTAGTAAACATGCCAGTGCCGGGACCCAAAGGCCAGCGAAGAACAACCCCAGGTGAGGATGGTGCTGCAACTTTGGACAGGGAAGAGTCTTTTTTTTATATATATATATATATATATATATATATATATAAAAGCTACAACATTTGAATTTTTGTTAAGACTGAATAACCGCTTTCAGGTCAATTATTCCACATCTGAAATTCGAAAATTCTCTCTCTCTCTCTCTCTCTCATCTCAAAACAGGATGTTCTTCACCAGAATTCTTTCATTAAAAAAATCTCATTCATTATAATACCTGGGGATTCAACAGCTTGCTGATCAAATCATTCAAATTCATTGACACTGAGATTGTTTTAATAACCCTGCCATGCTCCTCTATTGTGGCTCTATGTAAACCAAAAACACACCAAAAAGCCGCGCTCATGGTTATCTACAGTTCATAATAAACCAAAAATATTTTGGAAGAAGACAAAAGTTTTAGATAAAATGTATTAGAAAAAAATCCATTTATTAAAGATGAACTCCAAATATGTAGTAAAAAAATCCGCATGGAAATGGCAAAGCTATATAAGCTGTATAAACAAATGTAGAATCCTAGATTTTTTTACTACATATTTGGAGTTCATCTTTAATAAATGGATTTTTTTCTAATACATTTTATCTAAAACTTTTGTCTTCTTCCAAAATATTTTTGGTTTATCATGAAGATAACCATGAGCGCGGCTTTTTGGTGTGTTTTCTGTTTCTTTGGTACTTCCGGGTACCGTGATTCTCGCAGCCCTGGACTATCTTCTCCACACCCTACATATCAGTAACGACTTTTACATTAGGAATTCTACTATCCTTGTTTAGCGCCAGTGGATCTTTTTTTGTGTTTCTATGTAAACCAAACCTGTCTTTTGACCCTTTACATCTCTTATCTTGTGCATCTACATGTTAACAACTTCAACAGTATTCTCCCAGATTGTATGTGATTTGTACATTCACCCGCAACAGCTACTAGTCCATTCATTCAAACTTCACTGACACTATAATATACCCTTTTGTATCCCTCTCCTCTGTATACATCTGAACCCCATTATGCCTCTATGTAAACCTGTATAGACGGTGGCACTGATTGGGTGAAAATATTCCAACAGGCCAGCTGTACAGAAGTCAATTAAGAGATCAATTGACATCCCCCCCATCCTCCCACATTGCACATTGTAAAACGTGACCAAAGATTAACCTCTTTACCTTCTATTTCATTACATGCACCTATATTACATGCAGTATAAAGTACGGCCACGATTCAGATACATTGTCATATCTTTGAGCGGGCGTAGCGCATCTCATATGCGCTACACTGACGTAACATTGAGAGGCAAGTACTGTATTCAGAAAGCACTTGCTCCCAAAGTTACGTTGGCGTAGCGTGAATGGGCCGGCGTAAGCCCGCGTAATTCAAAGTAGCAAGGCAGTGGGCGTATTGTATTGTAATGAAGCGTAACCCCATGTAAATGTATGGCCGATCGAACGGCGCACGTGCGCGCATGCTCAGAATCACGTCGCAAATACCCCCTAAGATACGTCGGCTCAATGCTTTCAACGTCAACGTAACTTACGCCCAGCCCCATTCACGTACGACTTACGCAAACAACGTAAAATACGACGCTCTTCCAACGTCCATACCTTAACATGACTTACCCCTGCTTTATGAGGGGTAAACTTACGCCGGACGTAAGCCTTACGTAAACGGCGTAGCTAAATCCGACGGGCGCAAGTACGTTCGTGAATCGGCGTATCTAGGTCATTTGCATATTCGACGCGTACATTTACGGAAGCACCCCTTGCGGCCAGCGTAAATATGCGAGGAACTGGGCAGGAAATTCAAAACATAACATTCACACAATACATTGTAATCTGTTAGTATTACTGCATCAAACCATTTCACCTCAGTTTTGTCCCTAGTGCTTTGTCCAGTGCTCTGCCTGCACTTTTAACATTCTTTCTGCCTAGAAACATGAGAACGTATATGGCATCCAAAAAGCATCCCTTTAGGTCAAAAGCGGTTTTAGGCCAGCTAGAAAACAGCTATAGTGAATTAGAATCACTTGCAGAATTGAGCGATAGTGATTCGTGGGGAAATTCGTCATCAGACACTGAAAGTAACAACAGCTACGATTCTGCAACTGACCTCAGTGATGTGCGAACTTGGTGCTCTATTGACTGTTGTACAGATCAGTCAGCGCCCCCAAGATTCCCATTTATTAGAGCATCTGGTATAAAAGTAGATGTTGAACACGACAACCCATTGGCATACATTTCTGAACGATGACGTTATTGAAAAAATTGCTACTAAGACAAATCAGTACAAATAGCAACAATTAGCTCCTACGCATCAGAAGTTTCCAAGATGCAGAAAGTGGGAACCAGTGACCAAAGATGGTGGTATTGGACAACTAATAGATTACTTGCCACTCCATTCTTTGCCACGGTACACATTTTCCTGATTATGAAATATTTACACTTGAAAACAACAAAGAATTTGATGAAACTACTCCATCCCGCACCAAAACGTAAAGAAAATTTGGGAAGTATCTCAAATGATTAAAAAAAGAAAATCCAACAGAGCTATGTGCCAGAAAGAGGAATCAGCATAGATGAAAGTCTAATGGCCTACAATGGAAGGCTCAGCTGGGTACAATACATTGTATCAAAGAGAGCACAATTTGGTGTAAAATGGTACATGCTATGGGAAACGTCAACTGGCTACATTTGGGATTCAGCACTATACACTGGAAAAGGAACAACATTCAATCCAAAATACAGCAACTATGGAATGGCAACATCTTCCATTCTTTCACTCATTGAGCCGTTGCTAAATCAGGGCTATTGCGTGACAACCGACAACTTTTATAGATGTCTCCTGAACGTTATGAGTTTCTTCTGTAAAACAAAACAGATGCCTATGGAACCATTAGGGCTAACCAACATGTTGTCAATGTTTGGCAATAAGGAGCTGAAGACTGGGAAAATGGTTGCCTGGCAAAAAGGCAAA
The DNA here is from genome assembly GCF_905171775.1 of Rana temporaria. Taxonomy (NCBI): domain Eukaryota; kingdom Metazoa; phylum Chordata; class Amphibia; order Anura; family Ranidae; genus Rana; species Rana temporaria. Next base: position 343,141,769 of record NC_053490.1, read on the forward strand.
ATGATGGCACTGCGATGGCGTGACAAGAAAGATGTGTGCCTAAGGCCGAGTACTCACGACCAAACATGTTCGCTCGAAATGTCCGACGGGCTGTTTCCGGCGTACAAGGCTGTTTTTTCATTTGGCCCGCTGGCTTGTACACACCAGCGGACGATATTTCCCTGCGGACCTGAACGCGTGCACGTAATCCACGTTTGACGTCACTATAAAGGGAAAGGCCAAAGTCAATGGCGACGCCCTCTGTTCCGCTTTTGCTAGTTACGGCTTTGCTCGTGTTAGTGAAGGTTTGGTTAGAGCTGATTCGCGCTTCTCGGTCTCCAGGCTTTAGTAGGTAGTATTTTCTCGTTCAGTGCGTGTGCTTGTGGGTACGTAGTTGGCATTCGGGTACAGGCGTGCAGTTCGTTCTGCTTAGCAGATTCGTACTGTGCGTTCGTATCTGTGTGTCGTGCGTTCTTTGCAGGTACCGCTGGATTTGATTGTGCTTTCTGTTGGAGTGTGTTCTTGACTGACCAGCCGGCCGGTTTGAAGCCATGATGGAGCAGCAGCGTCAATTTTCGCGAGTTGGTGCTGTTTATGGGATGGCTGCTGGATATGTTCATTATTCCAGTACTTTGGCCAGAAACAGGGGGCGGAGGCGTTTCTGGACCAAGAATTGGTTGCGCCAGCGTGACCAGTTCTCACATATGCCTCTGCTTAGGGAACTCCAGGAGAATAATCCTAATGACTATAGGAATTTTCTCCGCATGACGGACCCCGTATTCAACAGTCTGCTGGAACTTCTGTCCCCCTATATCACGAGGCAGGACACTGTGATGCGCCAATCCATCACGGCCGAGCAGAGGCTTATTGCCACGTTGCGGTACCTGGCGACTGGGAGGAGCCTGCAGGACCTCAAGTTCTCGACAGGCATCTCTCCGCAGGCGCTTGGGGTCATCATACCGGACACGTGTGCTGCCATCATTAAAGTTATGCACGAGGAGTATATGAAGGTAAGTTTCCTCATTTTAACCTCACAATGTGTCTTTAATAATGTGGCAAACTAACTTTTTATTTTATTTCCCAGATATGCTGTGTGTTTAACTAACGTTCCCTTTTCTCACTATGCATGTTGATATCAGCTTTTACATGTTCTTTTTATTTTGGCCTACCTGCATATTTTGATCTTACCCAATATTAACCTGTCCAGCATGCTATCTTCGGGCCAACCCCCACCTTGCCACTTTTTTTTTTTTTTTCTAAAAACAGTTTAAACACCCCCCACCCCCCCTTCAAAGTGTTTTTGTCCCCATCAGAGGGCTGTGGAGTCTCTTATTAATTAAGTGTGCCTATCTATTTGTGCCCCGAAATTCTCCCTTCATAATTAGCAAATGCTATTTTAAAAATGTAAAGTTGCACAAGGATGCTTGTAGGATTATGTTTGCAATGTTTATGTGCCAAAGTACTAAATCTCTTTTTTTGTTTGTCCCCACAGCTACCCTCCACACCACAGGAATGGCAGTCTGTGGCTTCCCAATTTGCCGAGCGGTGGGATTTTCCTAACTGCGGTGGAGCAATAGATGGGAAACACGTCCGCATTGTGCCCCCACCCCGCTCGGGGTCCTTCTATTATAACTACAAGGGTTATCATAGTATCGTGTTGATGGCGGTGGTGTCGGCACAGTATGAGTTTCTATATGTGGACGTGGGGAAGAACGGCCGGATGTCAGATGGGGGAGTGTTCGCACGGACTGATTTCTATGATCGTCTCCAAACTGGTGGTCTGGCATTGCCACCAGATGAAGATAATGTGGAAGGACTTCCGTTTGTGTTCCTAGCGGACGAGGCTTTCGGCCTTGGACCTCACCTAATGCGGCCTTTTCCCCAGAGGACCCTCACCTCAGAGAGGAGTGTGTTCAATTTTCGGTTGTCCAGGGCTCGGAGGGTAGTCGAGAATGCCTTTGGGATCCTCAGCAACCGGTTCCGCCTGTTCCTGACATCGATACATTTGGCGGAATATAAATTGAACACCGTTGTATTTGCCTGCTGCATTTTGCACAATTTTCTACGCAGGCACTCCCAGACGTACCTAGCCTCCATGGGCTCTGAGGCAGGACTACCCTCAGAGAACATTCCTGGCCTGGACACTGGTCGCGCTGGCTTGGCCCCCCAATCTGCTCGTGAGGTACGCGACAAATATGTTGAGTACTTCATGGGTCGGGGGGCCATTGCTATGCCAGATCATATTTCTTTCTAATTCGGCCCCCAAAGAAAGGAATATTCTCACAACTAATAAATAATTAGACCATTGGACTTTATACAGTTGTTTGTCATTACTGCTTTTTCTCTATTTTTCTGTCTTCCAGGTTATCTCCAAAAATAGTGCACTTCTAGTGCCAGATTTACTTACTCAGATGTATTAACTAACCACATTTGCACATTATTCACTCATCTACAAACTGGGTATTCAGTCTAGAAATAAGAAGCCACTCATTTTTCTGCTTTTGATGTCACATTTCTTTTTTTTTATTTTACTCATTTTTTAACAAGAAATGTGTATTTTTAGGCAGAAAACATTTCCTGCAAATTTTAGCAACAAAATATTGGCTTTTAATTATTTATTTTTTTGTCTTTATTGACAGTGATTAGCAATAATAATGATCGAAACACAATATAAGAATAATTTCACTGAAACTATACGCAAGAATTTTTGGGCTTGTCTCCTATATATCTATCTCTAGAGATATATATAGATATATATATATATATATATATATATATATATATATATATATATATATACACACACTTCTAAACACAATTTTTTTAGACTTTGGTTAAAAATTTTAGTTCTTATTTAGTTTGGTTTCCAATAACCCAGACTAATTTATGTAGAAATTTTTTGGGTAATTTTTTTTTTTCTAATTTTTTTTTGGGTATTTGTTTCGAAGACATTTATTTACATTTAGAAATTTTTGTGTATTGTTTTTATACAAAACATTTTTTGGCTTTGTATTTGTTTGTGTGTAATTTTTTCAACAAGATTTTAACACAACACAAATTTTTTATTTTTTTTTACAAAAATTCGTTAACTTCTTTCTTTAGGTGAGATTTCTTGTTCGTTTTGTGATCTGAAACTGTAAACATTTACAAACCCAAAAAGATCAACACCAAACAAAAATTTAAAAAAAGAACAGCAGTCAGTCATATGGATGGTGTGCTTTCACACTGGAACACGCCAAAATTTCTAAATGCACACATTCAGTGAAAACTCGCCAAATGTCATTGGTTAAACAGATAAATGGCCACATGTGCTATCTGACATCATGGGTGATCAATGTCTGTGTTTTGTGGGAGCAAACCCTTCCTCTCAACTACTTGAGGATCGAGGAGGGGTTTGTACCCACAAAGCACAGACAATAGATAGTCTGTGATGGCAGATAGCACATATTGGCACACTGTGTGTGCATTTAGAAATTTTGGCGTATTATAAAGTACAAAAATTAAAAAGGGTTTTGTGGGCGGGGGATGGGCGGGGGATGGGCTTCTGTGGTTCAGTCTTTGACACGGCCCATCATGTCAATGATATTTTTGTAATTTTGTTCGATGACTAGCATCCTTTGTCGCATGTTCTCCATTTCCGTGCTACACTCTGAAATGACATTTCGCACATTCTGCTCCATGACTAGCATCCTTTCCCGCATAATGTCCATTTCCGTGCTGCACTCCATTAGTTGCTGTACAATTATAGAAGCACTTGCACGTGAAAAATGTGCTACACCATCTTCATCCCCTAAAAAGAAACAAATTGGCATTCAAAATATGTAAATAATTTCCAGCCTATCTGCATATGTTTGGCCCTATTAATATAGGGGTGACACTGACCTGATGGCCTGATAATTTCCACATCCCCAATTTCTTCATCTTCTATCACTCCTCCTTCTTCCACCACCTCCCCATCATCTTCTATCACTCCTCCTTCTTCCACCACCTCCCCATCATCTTCGACTCCTCCTTCATCCATCAATCCACCTTCTTGCAATTCGCCAAATTGTTCTTCCGCCACTTGCCCTTCATCTGCTATAAATTCTAAGTCCAAAATAACTTCTTCCTCCTCTCTTCCTTCCTCCTTTCTTCCTTCCTCTTCTCCTTCCACATCCTCTTCTCCTTCCACATCCTCTTCTCCTTCCACATCCTCTTCTCCTTCCACATCCTCTTCTCCTTCCACATCCTCCTCTCTTCCTTCCACAGCCTCCTCCTCCTCAACATGTGGAGGTGTTTGATTTTGTGGGTGTCTGGCCCTCTCTGCCTCCTCCAATTGCTGGCGTCTTCTTTCCCCTATAAGAAATAATAAAAAACAAAAGGTATACTCATCAGCACACAGATATTGGATATCACAAATCGCACACATTGCATAGACGATACATTTATGATGATTTTTGGTTGTTTATTCTTTCAGCAATCCTCCATTTTTGGCGTAGTTCTAGGCCAAGCTCAGATCCTGCCCCTTTTTTGCAAAGAAGTGACACACATGGATGTCCCCCCAAAACATTAATTCTCGTCGACCCTCCAAATAAATATACTTTGATTTTTGAGACACAGGTGCTTTGCATTTCCAGATGTTAAAACATCATCTTTATTTGCATTTTGGAGAATGAATCTTGTTTGCCTGTCACATTCACTCAATTTAATTTCTGTGATTTTGCTATTCAACAATGTTGGAAAACCAAGTTTGGGGCCAGTCAGCCATGTCCAGGTGTGTTGTTCCTGGAGTAACGTCACATTTTTGCAAAACAATGTCATATTACGCGTGTTTACTATTTCACAAAATTTGGTAAGGGTTGTTATTTGACATAAACACAATACAGTATCTACACGTGTTCAAAAGTACAAGCAGGCCAAGGAGGCAGATGTGAAAAAATACATGTCAACACATTATTGCAGACATTCCCCCCCCCCTTAAATAATATGGACTTACTTTTACGCAGAATTTTGAGGATCTTCTTCATGTGATGTGGCTCCCTCAATTTTAAATCGGACCAACGCTTCCGTAGTTGCTCCTTTGACCTGTTCACACCAAACATTCTACTCATTCTCCTTGCCACCTTGTCCATTATGTGTGACTTTCTACGGTTCGGTGTTTTGTAGGGCCCACATTCACCATCATAATCCTTCCTCCTCATGATGTAAACCAACTCCACCATTTCTTCGAACGCCATATTAGTGGCTTTATATCTTTTAGGCCTGGATCGGGACGGTCCTGCCTCTGTCCCTTCACTTGCGCCATGAGAACTCCGTGCCCGCTCGTGTGACATCGCCATCTTTCCTTCCCACAGAGATTAGGGGCGTGGAAACGAGGAAATGTCCCGTCAGGGGCGGAGATGAGGGCGGGGATTCTTGCATATGCGGAGTGTCGCGAATGCCAACAACGTATTGACGTAGGTTACGCGGAGAATATTCGCGCGATTCCAGAACCTACACAGTTAACGCCATATTTACTTTTTCAATTGATTAGGGGCATGGCAAAGGTGACGAGGGCGGCGTTTCATACATACGCGGAGTGGATAAAAGGCGCTTGACGTGATTACGTAGGTTACGTGTTAATTCAGCGAGCGTAAGAAACGAGGATTTTGAGAGAGGCAGGTAAGAAATTTAAACATGGGATCAGCAGCGGGCTCTAAAATGTAGAGCAATGGGATGGGGGTTTGGTCTGTTGGTTGCACAGTTTTATTAAGCTATTATGTCTCTTGGATACCAGAATGTGATTTTCGTACCCAAATGCTTTTGTAGACATCACAAAATAGAGAGGTCAAAAATGCTGTGACTCATTATCAATTATGTAGGGTGTATTCAGATCAGGCCAAGTATTGTTCTGTGTTGGTTGGACAGAGGTCATTAGGAAGTTTCTTTCATGTAATCAATGCTGAGGGGCAGGATATCTACACATGCAATAGTGCCTTGATGAATGCTGTCATTTGTAATAATTGTGTATGGTTGTACATTTCTATTATTTCCTGCAATGTAACCAAAGGGGCGGCATGTATAAAAAAAATGTTAGCTAAAACCAACCAATGGGGCAGAGCTGGCCAGCATTTTCTAAACAAGAGACACTGTGTTTGTATTTCTATATAGGTACTACTTTTTAAACAACATATTCTATCAATGTAAATGCTGATGCTTTTTTTAATTGTGTTTTTGGTTTCTTTTTATTTTTTCAATCTAGAATAAAAAACAGTAAATCATAATTTCACAATGGATCTCCTGCAGACCCAAGAGATTATCCAGCATTTGCTGGATAAATTTAGGGAAATTCCCATCCTGTGGGATTCAAAGCAGCCCACCTACCACAATAAGGACGTACGAGCGGCAGCACTTGAACAGCTAGCAGCATACATGAGGACATGGGTGCCAGAATGCAGTGCCAACATGGTGAAGGATAAACTTGCCAACCTCAGGGGCACATATAGGAGAGCGTACAAAGCTCACCAAAAGCAGCTAAGATCTGGAGCAGCAGCAAGACCACCAAAGGAACCCAAGCTGTGGTATTACAGCCAGATGTCATTTTTGCGGGATCAACTGGAAGGCAGGGCATCAATGTCAAGTCTGAATCCCAACCTTTCCTCCACGCTACCTCCCAGCGGGACTTCCCCAGATCACCACAGCCCTGCAGAGTCAGATGAAGAGGGCCTGGCTGACAGAGAGGCAGATCTGCGCCTCTACGATGATGAGGTATAGTAGTTTCATAACTAGTTATGTAATAATATTAATTATTGTTTGATTCTTGACTTGATATTGGTTAATAAAATACAAGCTGGGAAGTAAAAATCTAAAATCGTGGGCAAACAAATAGGTGTCAGGGATGACAACTGCAGGGGTCAGAGGGTGAGTCTGTTTTCAAGTTTAAATTCAAGGCAAAAAATAAGATTCAAGCATGAAAATGTGAGTGAGTATATTCCTAAATATATTACAACATGTCCCTTTTTTTTACACAGGAAGAAGAGACCAGCCAGGAGGTGGCAGATCCTCTCCTCACTGTCAGCCAGGACGAAGGGGTCAGTGGCAGCCAGGAGGAGGCCGGGCCCAGTGGCGTTCAGCAGCTCCCCAGGACAAGCACCACCAGCCAGGCTCCTCCCCTTTATATTAGGCCACCAGGCCGTAAGAAGAAATTGGGGGCAGTGGAGGAAGCCAGCCTCAAAATGATTCAGGAGGCGAGTGCCATCATGAGGGCCCCCCTCAACCCCACTGAGGCCTACAGTGCCTCCGTGGCACATGACCTCAATAAAGGCATGGAGGAGCAGAGGCAATTGGCCAAGGGCATCATCAACCAGGCCCTTTGGTGGATGCAGAGGGAGCTGCTGACCCCAGACACTGGGCTATGTGACCCGGCCCGGCTTGCTGAACATCATACTCCTGCTGCCACATCATCCCCACCTGCAAGGGCCCAGGGAAGACCCGCTGGAAGGCAGCCTGGAAGGAAGGTTGCAAGGAAGAGGAGACGTTGATGCCCTGCCTTCCATTTGATCCCCCACAAATGGCATCTTGTTTGGACTACCACAGCTTGGGTTCCTTTGGTTATGTGCTGCTGCTTCAGATTTTATTTTGTGTGCTTCCTGAGGTTGGCTAGTTTATCCTTCACCATGTTTCAAATGCAAGTTTGCATGTATTTTGCTAGCTGTTCAAGTGCTGCCATTCTGTTTTTGATCCTTTTTATAATTTGCTCAAATAAAAGCCTTTTTGTTGATTTGAAAAACGTGCCTATTGTTTGTAATACTGTGGGTATTATTTTAGGCATCAAACATTACAAACAAATAAAATGTTTAATCTAAAATATTCACTAACTCATGGGGGGGGGGGGCATTTGGTGTGCCAACATGGTAGACAATTTAAACAACATTCAAAATAATCCAGTTAAATATACAAACAAAAGCAAAATCAAAACTATTTCCTATTAAAATATTCTAAATGGTGACATAACTATAAACACCTAAAGAAAGTGGGAAAGATAACCATTAAACATTAAAAGCAAAAAATTTGAAATGTGGAGGACCACTAAAAATATGATACGTCGGGCCAATAAAAGTTTGCAAAAATCTTACTACATCACAGCTAACAAATGTCACTTTTCAGTATGGAACAACTCAGTTGAAATAACATGAGCTAAATAACTGATTAGTTATAGCAAGAGAAGAATGAATAAAACGACGGCATCAAGCGTTGGTTATTGTGTGGTTTGCTTCAGTGTTCTATTGCTAGAATTAATCTTTCTATTGACGAATGTGCCATATCCCAAACAAACGTGAGTTTTACCTGAACGAGCGCTCCCGTGGCCTCATTTAGTCTGAGCATGCGCGGGGTTTTTGTACGTTGGTTTTGTGTACTCACCACCAAACATGTCCGTTCGGACAGGATTTGAGCGGACGGTTTTAAAACAAGTTTGGAAATAAATGTCTGCTGAAAAACGGCCCGGCGGGCAAATGTACGGTGAAATTCTGTACGCTCGTAACTACACACGACCAAACATGTCTGCTGAAACTGGTCCGCGGGCCAGTTTCAGCAAACATGTTTGGTCGTGAGTATGGGGCCTTAGGAGTACGGTTTATAATACCTCCACTGTTATGGTACGCACAAAAGGTGGGAAAGAAATCATGAAGCCACAAGTAGTGATAGACTACAATAACACCATGGAAGGTGTCAACAAAGCCAACCAAGCAATGACATTCTACCGAGCAATGAGGAAACGGCAAAATAAGTACTACAAGAAGATCTTCAGGCATCTTCTTGAGCATTGATTGTGGAATGCCTACATTCTGCTCAAAAAAGAGTGACAAGACTGTGATTCATTCTGACTTAATTTGGAAAGTTGGTGAACGTATCTTTGTGAACCATCAAACACCATCAATGGCTGTGTGTAGAGCTGGATGTTGTGCTGTTGGCATTGTCAACCCGAAAAACCTGAGTGGTCATCACTTCATGGACTACATCCCACCAACCGAGAAAAAGTCAGCACCTACAAGGATGTGCGTGGTTTGTTGCTCAAAGCAAGATGACAGTGGAAAGAGATTTAGAAAGAAAACCAGGTTCTTTTGTCCTGATTGTGATGTCGGACCTTTTGCAGTCCCATGTTTCAAAAATGTTCATTTTGTTTACTAAACCAGTATGCAGTGTCCAATATTACAGTGACTAGTAATATTGCACCCTTAATTGCATTATTGAATACATTTTGTTATTATTATATTATTATTATATTATTATTTTTTAGAATTATTTAATATATTATAAATTATGATTTTTTGTTATAAACTTTATCATACACGGGATGTCTACTAGACTCTTGTTTGGACAGATTTAACTAAGTTATTTGGTTATTGGTATTTTTTGCACTTAAAGGAACACTAAAGGTTTGTTTTTATTAGATCAATTGATTGCTGTAAGCTAAAGCATTTAAATATCACTTACCTCGTTTTTCCTTTTGACCTCCAAAATACAGTAATCCAGGTTTGAAAATGCCGTTTCCTGTCTCTCCTCTTCATGCTTTCCACCAGCATCTGAGCTGTTTTGCATGGTGGAAAGGAGAATGTGCTCACCCCCTCCCTATGACTACAGCCCTGCGTGAAGATGCTCTCTTATCCCTCACAGGCATGGAGGCTAAGCCTAATGGGAACTGTAGTTCCCATTAGGCCGTGATGTAGCAAGAATGAAAGCGCACCGCAAACCAGGAAGTCAGTGAGAATAACGATTCAGGAATGCTGGAGGTGAATAAAACAGCTCGATTTCAACAGGTATCAAACTAGTTATAATTAGGGTTGTCCAGATACCGATACCAGTATCGGTATCGGGACCGATACCGAGTATTTGCAGGAGTACTCGTACTCGCGCAAATACCCCCGATACCTAAATAGAATACTTTCCCCCCCCTTTCCCCCCCGCCGCCGCATCAAGGGACATGGCTAGAGGGACATTGCTGCATATGTGAGGGACATGGCTAGAGGGACATTGCTGCATATGTGAGGGACATGGCTGCATATGTGAGGGACATGGCTAGAGGGACATGGCTGCATATGTGAGGGACATGGCTAGAGGGACATGGCTGCATATGTGGGGGACATGGCTGCATATGGGGGGGACATGGCTGCATTTGGGGACAAAAGTATCGGTATTCGGTATCGGCGACTACTTGAAAAAAAGTATCGGTACTTGTACTCGGTCCTAAAAAAGTGGTATCGGGACAACCCTAGTTATAATCCAAAACATTACTTTTTACTTTATCAGCTACTGTCAGACTTTAATTTAAGAGGAAAATATTTTTGTCTTTACAACCCCTTTAACTTTTCCAGGTGCAGTGGAACTGCATTATGTAGCTATTTCAGCACAGTTGCATACAACATGTTTCCAGTGAAACATGATGCAAAGTAATTAACCACCTTGCACTGCTCTGCAAACAATAAAACTTGAAGTTCTTACAAAAAAGAAAAAGGGGAGCGAGATAGGCACATCGGCCCTGTTGTCATCCTCCCTTAGGACAGTGACTGCGTTAGCTGCTGCCTGCTGGTGTTCATGGACCTTGTTTCCACTCTATATTCTAGTCCACAATTTCACTTTACATGTCAATTTAAGCTCCAAAATGTATATTTTAGAAACAATAACTGAAAGTTACATTTTACAAAGACAGGATATGTATGCTGTGGCTACAGCTTAGGAAGCTGAAAACATGACTAAATTCCTGCAAGTCCTTGTTTTTCTTCCAGTAGAGTAGCTGCCACACTATACTATCATGAAAAACTGGGTAGAAATTTGCCTTTTAGACTAACATGAAACCATAGGGGGCAATTCAAATGAAGCAATTATTATTTGATCTGGATTACATTGTTTCTGCCACTCACTTTAGAGAATTATTTGCTCTTTGCAGTACACATATTACTTCAGGTCACTTTGATCTGTTTCTACAGTTCTCTTTTCATCTGGTGCTTAGATGTATAACTTTAACTAGGTTCACATCTAGCTGTCTCCTGAGAGCTGCATTTACCTGGGCACAGCAGCCCATTCATTTGAACTGGCTTCTGTACTTGAGGGAAATGCAGGAAAAAGGTCCATGAATCTTTTTAAAATCACAGCCACAATGAAATTGCATGGTGCTTTTGCACATTGCAGTTTTATGCTCCCAAAACTGCACTGCATTTTCAAATGCGTAGGGGTGCCATTAAGAATTAATGGTACCCCCACCCATCTGCTAAAAAGCAGTGCAATTTGCCTGCGGTTGTGGGAACATGGGTGATTTTCACACATGCCTAAACCCACATAAATGTGAACCTATACAGGGGGAAAGCTCAGGTAAGTAGCAAAAGCCTGATTCACACTAGTGCGTTTTCAGATGCGACTTAAGTCAAGCAGGATTGCCCGTTCACATCAATGCAGCACAACACAATGCAATTTGAGACGGTCCTGTGCTACTTTGATGCTACTCCAGTGCGATTTTGGCCCCATAGATCATGCAAACCAAATCCAAATCCACAAGCACCCAAGTTTAATTACATAATTGTAAAGAAAATCAAATCACAGCCACAGTGGCGTGAACCTAGCCTTAATACTAAAGTGATTGTAAAGTCTTGCTTTTCTTTCTATAAAAAAAACAAACATGTCATACTGCCCTGTGCAGTGGATTTGCACAGACCAGCCCATATGCTCCTCTCATCGGGTCCCTTTTCGGAGCTCCTGACCTCTTACTCCTGTTGAGTGCCCCCACAGCAAGCAGCTTGCTATGGGGGCACCCGAGCCAAGCTGCAGCTCTGTGTGTCCATTTAGACACGGAGCTGTGGTTGGACCTCACCCCCTCTCTCTCCCGATTGGATATTGTCAGTTGACTTTGATTGACAAAGGCGGTTGCCAATAGCAGCCAATCAGGATTGAGAGTCCCAGACAGCCAAGACACTCATGGACATTGTTGCACAGAGATGGTGCTCAGGTAAGTAATAGGGGGGCACACAGAATGCATTAAGATAAAAACCTTCTGACTTTACAACCACTTTAAGTGTCAGTCCATCCAAACTCATGCTTAACCACTGACATACCGCATGCAGTCATATGACGTCGCTGATTTTTGGGGGCATATGTGAATGGTGTCTGCAGCTACAGGCATCATTCAGACATCATTATTTCCAGCCGGCGATTCTGTGCACATTAAGAATTTTGATGGATTGTGAGACTGGCTTTGACTGCGTTTTTGTGCACATCGGTGTGTATTGTTTTTGTGTTTTAATGTTTGGGAGTTTCCCAGAGGGCAATTCATTGTTTTTGAAGCTGGTATTGTGTGGCCTGCAGGGGGGGATGTTTGGGTCAGGGGGGGATCAACTCCCATTTCGCACTATGGGGGGGATTATTTTTCCTTCCTGAACTAAAGGTGTTTTGTTTTTAACAATATTTATAATATTTAGGTCTCAAAACTTGTGGTTTGACTTCCCAGGGGAAATATATATGATGATTAGCCATGGATTTTTTTCATGTGTTGATGAGACAAGGCAATGAAGCTTCCCCCTCCCCCTCCCTGTTATGTAAATAAACCAATTTTGGGGTTTTGAGAGCTGAGCATACAACAGGAAGTTCTTTTCAGCATTTCTGTATCAACAGGAAGTTGGTGGGAGGAGTTTGGGGTCTTTTGAAAGGTGAGCAATAAGATTTGGGTTTTGAAAGGACAATGAAAAAAAATGTTGGCGCTTAAAAGAGTGTAGTTTAATTTCAGTTGTTCAGAGGGCATCACCGTTATTGTTGTAACATCTAGATTCAGAGAGAAGCCACACTGTTCTGCAGGTGGTAAAGGGGCGTAAGTGTTCTGTGAAGTTTAGTCTGGCGACGCAGTGCATGGGATGCATACACTGTGAGGGGTAGAGGCCTAATTTGGGGGTTGATCTGTGGTTGTTGACGAATCATTTGGCATAGTTACTCTGTAGTTCTGTGCCAAGAGAGTTGGGACAACAAGCCATAGAGTTGATGCCTCGGTTAGGGTTTCTATTTGGGGCACTGGACCAGATAGTGGTTGTAGTCCGTCAATCCACCGTAGAAGAAGGCCCCGAGCGGTGCTCCCCGAAATGAGTGCAACGGTTTCCCCTGGACGTGGGGGTAAGACGATAAGCCGATTTGAATCGCCATGGACACAACAAGGTCTATGCAAGGGAAGAAATGGAGGCTTCCCACAGTCAGACGGTTACACGGTGCATGAAGCCTAGTTTTGGGGGCAAAGGAGCCTCTCCTTTTCCTTTAGACCCCTTAAAAGATTGACATGGGTGGTCCAAGGATACTATTTGGGTATCCCTCTGGAGTGGATGTAGTTCAGCTGCGGCTTCAGAAATCTGTAATGATGAGTGTGTTGATGGAGGTGTAGTACACACTTTGGTGATCCTCAGAGGAAGAACTATAGTTAAAATTCTCATGCCCGTTTGTTTGAACTTTGTATGGCTGGTCCATGCAAGGTTCTCGAGCTGCTCTCACATTTTTCCCATTGTATTCTCTTCTATTGCTGGAAGAGTGAAGGTAGAATTACGGCTGTTTTTTGTCTTTTCATTTTTGTTTTGGAAACTATGAATATGTACCCCACATTTGTATCTGAATGTTTGTATGTAGTAACGTGAATATGTTCAAACTTACCACGGCGATCCTCCGACGCATCGCGGCTGTTGTATTTTTGTAGGAACGGGAAAAGTAAGGGTTACAGAGAGTTTTGTTTGAATCGGTTTTGAAAGAATGTCATTGACAATTTACCAATGTACAGGAATGTCATTTTTGTTTGCCATTCTTTGCAGGTTAAATATGAAGGATAGAGTAATGATTTTTGCTTATAAGTATTTTTCAGGTCCAAGGAGTTTACGAGTCTAATGAGGTAAAAGTATCATAGACTATTTCATTGTTTCTATTTTCCTGCACCACGTATTTCTTCCTTCAGTCTGTAATGAGGAAGAAAATGGGGGGGGGGGGGGTGATAATGTAAAAATATCACAGTTTTTCTAACTAATAACACTAACCTTTCTGATTCTAACCAAGTTTGTGCCAAGACTGTCTTTCTTTGATAGAATTTGAATCGGCAAGCAGCAGTCTGGTGAAGTAGGTTCCCATCCCAGATGCTAAGAACCTGTCAATTGTTCCATGTATTACAGGTGATGGTAAGCGATTACAGGCAATGGTAAGCCACACACAGATTACGCAGTGACCACAGTCCCGATGTCTGGGTTATTGTCATGAGGTTTGTTTGGAGGTCAACCAAAACCTGGGTCGTACTCTCCTCACCACTTGTCACTTCCCTTCTCAGGTGATGGGGTGGGTGTGATCACTGTAACATGAACTTCACAGGGTTCAGGAGTCCCTCCTGGATCCTGACATGGTAATCGGTTTTCATTCTTCCCAACCAGGTGACTGGGTCATTTGTAAAGAAGCTTGAGGGATGAGACCACGCCAGCCACTGCAAGAAGTGGCTCAACCACATCAAAGAAATTATTTTTTTGTTTAGTAAATTTTAGCAAGGGTAACGATGAAAAGCATCCCAAGTTATTATTTAAAGTGTATTCTCTAACTAACTAAGAAAGTGAACAGGACCGATTGCGGGGTCTGTTCTGAGTCTCCACCGAGCTTTAGTGCCCAGCGATGACAGCGGTACATGCTTATTTATGATGTTATTATTGGTACGGTTCTGACAAACTAGTGAAGACTCCAGACAGACATTTGTCAATAGAATTTAATGATACATTTCTAGAGGGTAAAATTGGTTATAGTTTTTATAGCTCTGCCTCTTGTCGGTTTTGTTATCAGGACAACTAGGTAGCCCACAAGTGTGCACGCAAGAAGTCCATGCGTGCTGGTGAAACTGTCCCAGCATCCTATGTCGCGGCCGATCGCAAGTATCTGATGGCGCAAGAGAAATTAAGAATGGCAGGGACAGCTAGAAGGGAATTGTTCACCAACACCGACCAAGTCTGGGCATGGTTTCCTACATGTATAAGGTGGAGGGGGGGCTTGAGCTTATGATACGATTGAAGAATTCTCATCCATTGAGGATGGGATGTTTTCATGTAACTGTTGAAGCTACAAGGAAGTTCCCACAGTCCAAGGGGGGTTTCTGAAAATTCATAAGTAAAGATTGTTATACCTGGATCAGGGATACTGGTGACAGAGTTCAGGTTTAGATCCCTGCAAGGCAAAGCCAGAGTTATAGCTAAGTGAAGGTCGGGAGTCCTTTGAAGGGTCTGGGAATCTGAGGGGATTTAATTTTTATTTTACAGCAGGTCATGGTTAACGGAAGTAGGAATATATATATATACTCATGTTGTTTTTATTTAAATTATTTCTATGTCGTGATGAGTGCTCCTGTTGCCTGATTGGACGCGTGACCAGAGCCCGAGCAGATGACCACATCTTCCTTGATGAGACGCCCCAAAGTCAGACCCACGTGCAAGACACAGAGGACCCCAGCCCCATCTGCAATTACTACAGCTGACCAAGTTGTGTCCTCCTTATAAGTCATGCTCCTGAAGAACAGAGTCTACAAGCCGTGTTTTCCTTTTTTTGGACTGTAAGGACTGATTCATTTCCAGGTGTAAGAAGACTATCAGGATTCGAAGGACAATTGGGACAATATGACAAAAAGGGAGGAGCTGTTGTGGAAATTTCAAGATGTATTTAATATGTATTGTCATAGTGTCACCCAGTGTTTAGTACTTCCGCAACCCGCTCTAAAAGAGCTGACTGGGGAAGTCTGAGACTGGTTGGATCTCGTCTGGTAGTAGAAAATGTCTTGAGTGTGATGTTTGCGGTGTGGGCATATGTCCGCCAGCGAGGGGCCCTCTGTGCATTAGCGTGGACGATCGTTGAGGAGGGGATATGCTCACTCCGCAAGGACATTAGTGGTTATAGGTGGATGTGCGCTCTTGTCTCTGCTGTGTCTGATCAGCATTGTCGGGATTTGTAGCGCACGCCTGTAGATAGCCTCCATTCCACCTACAATAATGGTATAATCTGAATATGCGTTATTCTATGGAATGGTGCAAAATAAGGATTCTATCAGCGATAATATGGGAGCTTGTGAGCGTTTTTGGATTGGTGGAAGGTGTCTATGTTTTAAAAGCAATACGGCTTTGCCTGCTACAAGGCATACATGCATTCCCTGCCCAGACATGCCCATAAGACTTTAGCCAGCATTGTATTCATTGTATGCATTCTATTCATGTATTGTATAGGACATCCTGTTAGAGGGATGTCCTTAAATGGTGCTTGCTGTGTTGAGGGGACATCCTGTGATGACCATTCCCATGGGGGAGGTGATTAGCTGCCACAGTGAGCACTTCCTGTTTGTGGGAATAAAAGGAGCTGTGATTAGCTGGGAAGGGAGATGATGGCGGTGATGGCGAACTGAGAACAAGATGGTGGTGTTTTGTTATTAAATGAATGGCAGACCGAATGCATGATGAGTGAACCTTTTAGCTTAAAGATGGATTATTTCACTGAGATGAAATGTGTTACTATTAGAGACACGATATCTGGCTGTGTGCTCTGCATACAGCCTGATTTCGCTAACAGCAGAGAGGTGTTTTTCCTACAAGACAGAAGGACTCCCACACTTGTGGACACTGGTGTTAAAATTGCCCTTATATACACCTCTTATATTTCTGATCAGTATAAAAATAGTTCATTGTTGGTTCACTTACCTTTTACTTCGATTTCCCTTCTAAATGTTTTTTTCATTGTCTGAATTTCTCAATTCCTGTTTCTCCTCAGTAAGTTTGCCCCCATCAATCAAGCTGTTCTAGCTGGGGGTTAGTCAGCGTGCTCATCCCCTCCCTTGGGACAGTGTCTCCCCGCAGGGATGTAGTCGAAGGAAAAGGAAAGTGAACCAACAATGCACTAGCTTAAAGGAACCTATTTAGAAAATAAAAAAACAAACCTTTACAACCCCTTTAAAGACAGCTAAAAATATTAGCCCAAGTTTACCTGTAAAAAAAAAAAACACACAAGGCAAAAGGCACATTACTTGCCTTCAATGTGATGTGTCCCTTGTACTTCTGCTGTATAGTTCAAAAATATCTTTCATTTCCCTTTGCACCCCCACCCCTGCAATCTTCCGGCGCAGCAGGATTTAAAAGTATGAGGCCTCGTACACACGGCCAGTTTCCTCGGCAGAATCCATCAAGAAACTTGGTGGGAGATTTTTTTTGCCGAGGAAATTGGTCGTGTGTACATTTTTCTTTCGAGGAAACTGTCGAGGAACTCGTCGAGCCAAAAAGAGAGCAAGTTCTCTTTTTCCTCGACGGGAGTCAAATTGGCTCGTCGAGTTCCTCGTCGGCCTTGTTTCGGACGAGAAACTTGAGCGTGTGTATGCTAAGGAACCCGCGCTTGCTCATAATAAAGTATGAGACGGGAGTAAAAGTAGCATTTGTAATGGAGAGAACACATTTTTAAAGCTGTAACAGACTGAAAAGTGCAAATAGTCTCTTACCAAACTTTTACTTAAAGCGGATGTGCCACGGGAACAAAATATTAAAAGTCAGCAGCTACAAATACTGCAGCTGCTGACTTTTAATATTAGGACACTTACCTGTCCTGGAGTCCAGCGCCGATCGCAGCAGAGCACGAGCGATCGCTCGTCACTCTGCTGCTCCCCCCGCCATCCACGCTGAGGGAACCAGGAAGTGAAGCGCTGCGGCTTCACTGCCCGGTTCCCTACGGCGCATGCGCGAGTCGCGCTGCGCCCGCCGATTGGCTCACACGCTGTGTGCTGGGAGCCGAGTGTTCCCAGCACACAACGGGCGACAGACGGGATGTGACGGAATGCCCGTCTTTCGCCCGTATCGTGTGGCCGGAAGTGGGTGCAAATACCTGTCTTTAGACAGGTGTCTGCACCCCCCTCCCCCCTGAAAGGTGTCAAAAGTGACACCGGAGGGGGGGAGGGTTCCGATCAGCGGGACTCCACTTTAGGGTGGAGGACCGCTTTAAAGCGGTTGTAAACCTGCATCAAATTTTTTATTTTTTTTCTCCTGTAAGGCAAAAGTCATAATGAGCTAATATGCACCGTATATTAGCTCATTATGAAATACTTACCTCGGAACGAGGTGTGTAGCACTTACCTGGTCCACGCCGAGTGAGATTTCATCTTGCCTCGGCGTGTCTTCCGGGTATCGCCGATCCAGCGATGTGATTGGCTGGAGCGGCGATGACGTCACTCCCGCGCGTGCGCGCGGGAGATTTAAAACTCGGCAAGGTCCGGCGGCTGCCGATCCTTTCGCCGTAGATCCCCCCTGCGCATGCGCCGCGGCGCATTGCGAGGGGAATATCTCCTTAACCTTGCAGGTTTAGGAGATATTCTCCTTACCTACAGGTAAGCCTTGTTATAGGCTTACCTGTAGGTAAAAGTAAAAAAAGTGGGTTTACAACCACTTTAACACGCAAAAGATTAGCAAAAGCAGCCCCAAGAGTTGTGCAAGTGGAATCGAACTTCCCCTGCCGTCCTATGTGTTGTACGTCACCGCGTTTGAGAACAAGGAGATTTTGTCTTGACTGTGTGTACGCAAAGCAAGCTTGTGGAGTTCCTCGACAAGCCTAACAAGGAACTCGATGAGGAAAATTATGTGTTTCGTCCGACGAGTAACTCGGTCGTGTGTACGAGGCCTGAGTGATTTTTTTCGTAAAAAAAATAATAACTGTGCATTTATTATAATTATATATATATATATATTTATTTTTTTGAGCCTGTAAAGCATTGCACCAGCGATCAGCAGATCTGCCAGTGTGTTTGTACAACCGGTATGGGCAAGCCGACAGCCGCAAAAGCTGTCATATCTTGTCGTTTTCCATTTACAGGACACTGTGAATGAATGATGCGGCCGGGCAGGTGGAGCCCAACTCTGCATGCTTTTTTTAAATTGGGGAGAAGATTCCTGCTAGCTGTCAGATCGGGGAATCGGGGGGATACGGTGGCTGGTGCGTTCGTACCATGTTACATGTTACACCCTTGTTACTTATCCTTTAATAGAACTGAGGAGCTGTCACAGGCTCTCATAAACTATACCCACCCCTTGCACCCAGCATTCATAGAATGAAGGCCAGATGGCCATTTTTGCTTTTCCATTAAACGTCTTCCTCTGTGAAACTTCTCTGAAACTTAAACTTTGTTAGTTAGTGCTTGACTTTATGTTGAAACTGCCATAACCTTATATTTAAAGGCATGGTCTATTTGTTAGGCTCCATTCACACCTATGCGACAAAAACGCCCGACGCCGGACGCTTCTGCCACTAGAGGGGAGAATTCCCATTGCTGTCTATAGAGATGGTTCACATCTCATAGACGCCGAACGCCTGTCGCCTGAAAAAAAGTCCCGGACCCTTTTTTTCAGGCGACATTGGCGTTCGCCCATTGACAGCAATGGGAAGAATCTATAAAAAAAAAAAAAAAAAGATACACACTCGCGGCAAAATACGCCGCGTACCCCGTACGCCGCTGTCGCATAGGTGTGAATGCAGCCTAATAGTACTTTATCCTATTGCAGTGATTGCAGTACAAATATTTGTTTTGACTTTTTTAATGTTTCTTTTGGTGTGTTAAAACAATCGTTTCTTGGTTAGCACCTTCCCTTATATTGGAATGATTGCGCTTAGGTCGTATTAATTATTTATCTGTATTCACCACTAAATATTTTATAAACATGTGCCAAAGTTTTCTTAGAAGTAAATATGTGAGGAAAATACATTCAAAAGTTAGTGCTACCCCCAGAGTAGCCCCGCTGGTTAATTGGGTCCTTCTGCTTTTGGAGAAAATGGTCCACTTGGGTAGTACCTGAACTCACTGGCACATCTGGAGTTTTGCATGGGTGTTATTGGGCAAGCAGGCCCGGAAAAAAGTTACGGGAAGGCAACAGGCAAAGATATGGGGGTAGATTTACTAAAGGCAAATATGCAGTGCACTTTACAAATTGCAGTTGCACCAGTGGCGGCCGCCCCCCTCCTGTAGTCACACAAAAAAAAAAAACGGGCCCTTTAAGAACTTTTATTTAAATGTCATTTTTACATTTTAACTGCAGTTCTGGCGCCACCCCCCTCTCGCAAATAACATACATTCATGCATTGTATTGCACGAATGTATGTTATTGTTGGTTGCCAGCTGCCTGGTCTATTCAGATAACCGGACATAGGGCGCCAATTACCTGAATAACGGCAGCTGGTTGGCTGAGCGGAACTGCCTATCAGAGCAAGCTGCTCTGATAGGCTTTCCGAGTACAGCCCTCCGGCTCTCGGATGTCTATCCTCGGACCACAGCCCCCCTGCATTCCTTGGATAAGACTGACAGCCGTTTCAGTCAATCAGGTTCCCGGATTCTGGTTATCAGAAACCTGATTGGCTGAAGCGTCACCAAGGTGGAAGAAGACATTGAGGGAGGACATGAAAGCTTCAGGTAAGTGCATTTTACAGGGAACAGTTGTGAAAATTGATGGGCATTTTACAGGGCACAGTGGCTGCAATTGATGGGCACAGTGGCTGCAATTGATGGGCACAGTGGCGACAATTGATGGCATGGCACAGTGGGGACAAGTGATGGCACAGTGGGGACAATTGATGGCACAGTGGGGACAATTGATGGCATGGCACAGTGGGGACAAGTGATGGCACAGTGGGGACAATTGATGGCATGGCACAGTAGGGACAAGTGATGGCACAGTGGGGACAATTGATGGCACAGTGGGGACAATTGATGGCATGGCACAGTGGGGACAATTGATGGCATGGCACAGTGGGGACAATTGATGGCACAGTGGCTGCATTTGATGGCACAGTGGTTGCATTTGATGGGCACAGTGGCTGCGTTTGATGGGCACAGTGGCTGCATTTGATGGGCACAGTGGCGACAATTGATGGGCACAGTTGTGACAATTGATGGGCACAGTGGTGACAATTGATGGGCACAGTGGTGACAATTGATGGGCACAGTGGTGACAATTGATGGCACAGTGGCTGCATTTGATGACATGACACAGTGGCTGCGTTTGGCATGCACAGTGGCTGCGTTTGGCATGGCACAGTGATGACAATTGATTGGCACAGTGGTGACAATTGATGGCACAGTGGCGACAATTGATGGCACAGTGGTGACAATGGACACAGTGGTGATAAATGATGGCACAGTGGCTGCGTTTGATGGCATGGCACAGTGGCTGCATTTGATGGCATTGCACAGTGGCGACAATTGATGGCACAGTGGCTGCCTCTGATGGGCACAGTGGCTGCGTTTGATGAGCACAGTGAGGCTGCAATTGTTTTGTTTTGTTTTTTTCGTTTTTCTGCGCCCCCCCCCAAAAAAAAATTGAGCACCAGCCGCCACTGAGTTGCACTCTGCAAATGCAGTTGCTCCAGAGCTTAGTAAATAAGCAGAAGCTCTGCTGACTTAGATCATCCAATTATGTGCAAGAAAAAATCTTGTTTTTGTATTTTCCTTGAATGTGATTGGTATTATTGGCAAAGTGGAGCTTTATCTCATTTACTAAGCTCTGGAGCAACTGCATTTGCCTTTAGTAAATCCACATTAAGATCCACTTCTGATGACGTCCGATGTGACAATATGCGGTTGATTTACTAAAGACAACTAGACTGTGCAGTTGCTCCAGAGCTTAGAAAATGAGCAGAAGCTCTGTTGACTTACATCATCCAATCATGTGCAAGCAAAAATGCTATTAATTTTATTTTCCTTGCACGTGATTGGGTATTCTTTGCAAAGTGAAGCCTTACCTCATTTACTAAGCTCAGGAGCAACCACACTTGCAGAGAGCAACTGCACTTTGAAAAGTGCACACTCTATTTGCCTTTAGTAAATCAACACCATAGTGTTATCCCGGGCTTGGCCATGTAATGCTGATACACATTTGAAAGGGATCTGCAAACACTAGATTTGGGATATAGGAGTGTGGCGCTTAAAGTGATACTAAAGTCTTTTTTTTTTATTTGAAACATAACAAACATGTCATACTTACCTGATCCTCCTTTTCTTGGCTCCTTCACCGACGCCCCTGGCCTCTTCCTCCTGCCAAGTGCCCCCACAGCAAGTAGCTTGCTATGGGGGCACCGGAAGCCGAGCCGTTGCTCTGTGTGTCCATTCAGACATGGAGCCATGGTTTAGCCCCGCTTTTTCACTCTCCTCATTGGATCACTGACGTTGATTGACAGCAGCAGGAGCCAATGGCACTCCGCTGCGGTCTCAGCCAAAGAGGAGGGCAGCCAAGACTCTTATGCAACATCGCTGGATCGAGATGGGCTCAGGTAAGTATTAGGGGGCTGAGGGGGGCTGCCTCACACAGGTCTGACTTTACAACCACTTTAAGGCTGGGTTCACACTAGCTGCTGCCGTGGCTCGCAGCAGGGGGTCCGGTGCAGCCCTGTTCTCCATTTTAGGGGCAAATCTGATCCAAATGTTTGCCTGTATATAGACCTGAAACTAAGCCAAAGACACACAGGACCCTTTTCCTAACCCAAGCCTAAGAAACATTTGCTGCAGGCTGTTTATCCTGAGTCCTGGGTTAAGTAGCGGTTTTGTAAATATGATTTTTTACTTCACAGTGCTGTGCTATTAGCCTTTTTCTATTTAAATTATTAATGAGGGAATAATAAAGCAACCAGAAAGCCATCCATCTTCTAGCCTATGTAGCATCATTACACAGCCTTGTTTGACCATCTTGTAATGAGAGGTCAAGTAAATCTGGAGAGGGATTCTGAGAGAATAGTGGAATTATTTTCACATGTCTTCTTCAAAAAGACATTAAAAGGAGTTGTAAAGGCAGAAGTTTTTTTTTAACTTAATGCATTCTATGCATTGAGAAAGCTAAAAAACCTTCTGTGTGTAGCAGCCTCCTCAGCACCCCCCAATCACCTGAGCCCCATCTCTCTCTAGTGATGTCCCCGAGTGCCTAAGACACAGCAGTGGCGCCATTGGCTTCCGCGGCTGTCAATCAAAGTTAGTCAGCCAATCATGGGAGAGAGGGGACGGGTCCAGGTCAGAGCTCCATGTCTGAATCGAAACACAGAGCTCTGACTCAGCTTGGGTGCCCCCATAGAGAGTTGCTGGCTGTGAGGACACTCAATAGGAGGGAAGGGCCAGGAGCAGTGAAGAGGGACCCGAGAAGGGGAGGATGCAGGCTGCTCTGTGCAGAACCAACTGCACAGAGGAGGTAAGTATAACATGTTCGTTATTGATTTTTTTTTTTTTTTTTAACAAGACTTTACAACAGCTTTATTATTGCTATGGATTTTTCTTGATTTGTATGAATTTTGTTTAGCACCAGCACTGTATATCAATGAGAGACGTTATACAGATATGACTTTGCACTATTTTTTTTTAATGGTCACCTTGTGCTTTTATCAATGTGATATATGTATTGTTATTATTGATATGATATGCATTTTATTTACTAACATGTAGTGAGTGGGCTATACATTTTATTGAATCTTGCTCTAAGTATTGTATTTTTTGAGTCTTAAAGGAACACTAAAGGCAAACTTTATTTTTTTTTAAATAACAAACATGTTATACTTACCTCCACTGTGCAGCTCGTTTTGCACAGAGTGTTCCCTTAACCCTGTCTTCTGTGGTCCCTCAGCAGCTGTCTATGCTCCTCCTCGCAAAAGCTTTCCACCTTCATGCGAGCGAGCTCGCATGGTGAAAAGCTTTTGCGAGCACGCTCCCGTGATACAGCGGCGGGCATAGCCGCCGACTGTATCACTCGGCCTCGCCCCCGGCGCGCCGTGTCATCCGCTGCGATTGACAGCAGCGCCAGCCAATGGCTGCGCTGCTATCAATCCGTCCAGCCTAGCCAATCAACGGCCAGGCTGGGAACCGAAGAGGATCACGTGGATGCGCGCGAGACTTTCGAGGGGTCAGTTAAGTAAAACGGGGGTTCGGGGGCGGTACCGTTGGATGTTTGTTCACCTTAAAGTGGAGTTCCACCCATAAATATAACATTACATCAGTAGTTTTAAAAAAATGTCATTAGTCCTTTACGAAATTTTTTTTTTTTTTTTAGATGCCTTCAAAGTGTTGTTGCTAGGCAGAATAGTTAATCTTCCCACTTCCTGCACCTAGGTGCTTAATGCTTCCTAACCTACACCGCACAGACTCCTGGGAATGTAGTGGGTGTAACTTTCCAGGAGTCTGTGCACTCCCCAGTCTCAAAGAATCATGTGACTTGGACAGCACAGGTGCTGAAACCTGATCTGACACTGCTTGTGCAGCACTGAGCATGTGCGAGATCTGCAAGGCTGAAATCCAGGAAGTCATACAGTCTGGCTTCATGATGCCCACACTTAAGATGGCCCCAGTCAATTTCTATTTTATAAAGTGTCTAAATGCTGTAACAACCTAACAAAACGGACCTTAGTTTACAGACTAACTTTACTAGAATACATTAAGCTTGTGTATTACAGGGGTATTTATATTTAAAAAGTGAAATTGTGGCCGGAACTCCGCTTTAATGCATAGGATGCATTACGCTGAAAAAACATTTACCTTTACAACCCCTTTAACATGCAAACAATGATTCACTGTAGTTTAATACAATTATGCTACACACAATAATACAACAGATAAAACCCACAGAGGCAACTGTACTGTAAGTAAACATAATCATTAAATAGAGGTAGCACTACTGAGGGGGGTCTAACTTATATCAAGGACTACATCACTAATCCACTGGCCAGTGAATTCTGAAGAAATTTAGCTGGCACTGGGGTCCTTGGTTGGAGTACTCTCTCCCAACTGGGAGTTTTTCCAAGGGTAAAGAGAACAGGAACAAATGGCAGAGACCTCTCATCTCCAAGGGATGGCAGCATCCTCAGCAAGAGTTCTTTCCTCATGGATTCTTCTCTGTAGTGACACCACACTGTGCCAATTGTATCTCAGTGCCTGATAGGCACAACCAGAGCCGCCATCAGGAGGGTACAGGCAGTACACCTGTAAGGGGCCCGGAGGTTCCCAGGAGCCCGGAGGCCCACAGGGCCCCAGATGGCAACCCCCCTTTTTTTTATAAATTTTTTATTAAAAAAATATATATTTTTTTTAATATATTTTTTATTAAAGGGACAATTCTTTTTTTTTTTTAGGGGTCCGGAGGTTCCCAGGGCCCGAAGGCCCCCAGGGCCCCGGATGGGAATCCCCCCTTTTTTATTTATTTTTTTTATATATATATATATATATATATATATATATATATATATATATATATATATATATATATATATATATATATATATATATTTATTTTTTATATATATATCTAAATTTTAAAGGGACAATTTTTTTTTTTTTTTTAGGGGTCCAGAGGTCCCCAGGGGCCCGGAGATCCCAAGGGCCCCGGATGACAACCCCCCTTTTGTTAATAAAAAATATCTCTTTTTTATATATTTTATTATTTTTTTTAATTATTTTTATATATATTTTTTTATAAATGTTTTTTTTTTTTTTTTTATATATATATTGTTTTTATTTTATTTTTATCAAAGGGCCCAGAGGTTTCTTTTTTTTTATTATTAATATTAAAGGGCCCAGAGGTCCCCAGGGCCCCAGATGGCAACCCCCCTTTTTAAAAAAA
This sequence comes from Rana temporaria, assembly GCF_905171775.1. NCBI lineage: Eukaryota > Metazoa > Chordata > Amphibia > Anura > Ranidae > Rana > Rana temporaria. The sequence goes on from NC_053490.1 coordinate 343,167,340, forward strand.
AAAGATATATATATTTTTTTTTAATTTCTTTTTTTATTAAAGGTCCCAGAGGTCTCCAGGGCCCCCGGATGGCTACCCCCCTTTTTTTATATATATTTTTCTTTATTTCTTCTTTTTTTTTGTAAAGGCCCTCCCCCCCCCCGCATCTCAATTTCAGGCGGCAGCAGCCCCCCCCCATGCCCCTGAAGCTGTGTAAGGGGCCCCATAATTCCTGATGGGGGCCCTGGGTACAACACAACCCTTCCCTGGTAGTAACATAGTTCCTTGCCAATGCAAGTGGTAGCCACAGCAACTCTTGTACTCACCTCACAGTTGCCAACATCACAACATTTCAGGCACACTCCTGGAACAGCAAGTCTCTGGAAAAGCATAGTACAGTCTTTACAGCCAGCACTGTACAGCAGTTCCCCTCACTATCTAAAGCTCCTCTGCAAACAGTCACTCTGCACAGCTCAGGTAGCTCCAGTTGTCCACATTCTCTCTCCTCAGCATGGGTACTCTCTCTCCCCATCCCCTTTGCCCAGTGGGTGGCCCCAGTCCCCAGCTTTCTGCCAACACGGGTCTTTTTCAGCATTCGGTCTCCTACACAAGGGCCACCACCAGGGCCGTATTTAATATTGATTGGACCCTGGGCAAAAAAATGTCTTGGGGCTCCCTTGCTCTCCACCTGCTCTGAGACATACAATAAATATCAATAAATATCAGCTAGACTTAAAATCAGTTTACTGTATCAGATCAGGCAGTGATTGCGATTAGTTGCCACCAGAGGTTACAGTATATCATTACCACTTACTGACTGGTTGCTAGAGGTTACAGCTAACATTATGGATCACTGATTAGTTGCTAGAGATTACAGCACATGATTTCTTCTTGTTGATTGGTTGCTAGAGTTTACTGTACAGTAATACTGCTCACTGATTGGTTGCTAAAGGTTGCACATCATCTCTTTACTGCAGAGGGGCATGGATATGAATGCTGGCGGCCTCAGCTATTTACATATGAATGCTGCTGATATTTACATATGAATGCTCCAGTTTTACATATGAATGGCGGTTATTTACATGTAAACACAGGGTCTGCATGTGAGTCATCTGTACACAACAATAGGGCAGAGTTGGGCAGCATTAGTAGCAGCACTTCACATTGAGATATCAGGACACAGCACAGGACTAAAACTTCAAGGGACAAGGGAATTTAAAAAGGCATAGCTGGCAAGTATGAGGCAGCTGCTTTGGGCCCCACAACAATGACAGGGCCAGGGCAGCTGCCCCTTTTTCCCTGCCTTAAAGACGGCCCTGACCACCACTCCTGTACTGGGGACAACTTCCAGTTCAGCTCTGTCCGCAGTGCAGAAAGAAAATCAACAAAGTGCAACAATGGGGAAACATTTTTGTGGTAAGCTAAAAGGAGCCACAGACCAGGCTACACAAGTATTAAATATTCATAAATACTATGTATAAATAAGCAAATTCCACCAAATTGAGACAAAAGACCTAGTCATGAGACATTATGAGTTTTACCATTAAAGCAAACTCTACAAAGAGATTATCTTCAGCCAGCAGAGTACAGAGACAAATTGCATGTATGCTGTATTTAAGAGAAATGCAGATTACATTTTTCACGTATGGCTAAGACATTTACACATCCTCATACAATTTAAGAATACCAATAGCTATTTAACAAATTTACAGTAATTTGTATTTTATATACAGTACTCATTTATGGGTGACAACGCATTTGCTTGGCAACTACATTTGAACACATAGAGCAGCTTTAGAATTGAGAATGTCATTCCTACAAAGTAATTTTCAAGGCCATGAAATAGAGAATTGGACTCAATTAACCTTATTTTCTGTTCCCTGGCAGAATGGAAATGATTTGCAGTTTTCAGTAAACGATTTAAGATAATTAAAACATTACAGTGGCAATGGATCATCTACATGCATAACAATTTAATATGTCAGTATTAGAAAAAATAAGGATACAGAATACAATATCACTGTAGCTGGTGGATAAGGACATCCACTTAAAAAATGCCTCTTTCATCAGGTTGCACTCAGTTTTACAGTGTGCAATGCAAAGGATCTCTATAGGATGTGATCTTATAAACATGTTTCATTTTGCACTCAGCATAAATGCAAAGCGTCAATGCACACATTGGGCCCACTGTATGGCTGCAGGAAGACGATGGGTTTGTTTGTGCCCCCACAAAAATTTTGAGCACCAGCCACCACTGATGGACTGGTGTCTTTATTCAACCTTACCAACTATGTAACTATATATCATTTATTATAATTTATTGATCAGGTCACGGTGTAAGCTATCTAGTCCTGCTGACTTATTTGTGCTAAGTTTTTCAAATCTATTTCTGATACTGGCTTCTGTTAGCCACGAGCAGGGCCGCCATCAGGGGGGTACAGGCAGTACACCTGTAAGGGGCCCGAAGGTCCCCAGGGGCCCAGATGGCAACCCCTTTTAAAAAAAACTAAAAAAAAAATGTTTTTTTTTTTTTTTTTAGGGGTCCGGAGGTCCCCAGGGGCCCGGAGGCCCACAGGGCCCCATATGGCAACTGCTCTTTTTTTTATAAGTTTTTTATAAAAAAAATATATATATTTTTAAATATATTTTTATTTTATTTTTTATTAAAGGGCCAATTTTTTTTATTTTTTTTTAGAGGTCCCCAGGGCCCCGGATGGCAACCCCCCCCCCTTTTTTTTATTTATTTTTTATAAAAAAAAATAAAAAAAAATTCTAATATATTTGTATTTTATTTTTTATTAAAGGGCCATTTTTTTAGGGGTACGGGGGGCCCGGAGATCCCCAGGGCCCCAGATGACAACCCCCCTTTTTTTTTAATAAAAAACATACGTATTTTTTATATATTTTTTCATTTTATATATATATATATATATATATATATATATATATATATATATATTATGATTATTATGATTATTATTATTATGATTATAGGGCACAGAGGTCCCCAGGGCCCCCGGATGGCAACCCCCCTTTTTTTTCTTTTATATATATATATATATATATATATATATATATTTATATATATTTTTTATTAACCACTTAAGGACCGGACCAATATGCTGCTAAATGACCCAAGGGTTTTTTACAATTCGGCACTGCGTCGCTTTAACAGACAATTGCGCGGTCGTGCGACGTGGCTCCCAAACAAAATCGGCGTCCTCTTTTCCCCCACAAATATAGCTTTCTTTTGGTGGTATTTGATCACCTCTGCGGTTTTTATTTTTTGCGCTATAAACAAAAATAGAGCGACAATTTTGAAAAAAATGCTATATTTTTTACTTTTTGCTATAATAAATATCCCCCAAAAACATATATAAAAAAAGTTTTTTTCCTCAGTTTAGGCCGATACGTATTCTTCTACCTATTTTTGGTAAAAAAAATCGCAATAAGCGTTTATTGATTGGTTTGCGCAAAATTTATAGCGTTTACAAAATAGGGGATAGTTTTATTGCATTTTTATTAATTTTATTTTTTTTACTACTAATGGCGGCGATCAGCGATTTTTTTCGTGACTGCGACATTATGGCGGACACTTCGGACAATTCTGACACATTTTTGGGACCATTGTCATTTTCACAGCAAAAAATGCTTTCAAATTAGAGTTAGGGTTCACCTAGTGTGTGTTTACAACTGTAGGGGGTTGTGGCTGTAGGACTGACGTCATCGATCGAGTCTCCCTATAAAAGGGATCACTCGATCGATGCGCCGCCAAAGTGAAGCACAGGGAAGCCGAGTTTACATACGGCTCTCCCCGTTCTTCAGCTCCGGGGAGCGATCGCGACGGAGCGGCTATAAACGAAAAGCCGCGCCGTCGTCCCGGATCGCTCCCCACGGGAATCCGACCGCCGCATGTATCGGGGGGGTCCCGATCGGACCCCCAACCCACGTCTAGGCAGGGACGTTCAGGTACGCCAATGTGCCTGTATGTGCCATTCTGCCGACGTATATGTACATGCGGCAGTCTGGAAGCGGTTAAAGGGCTCAGAGGTCCCCAGGGCCCCATGTGGAAAACCCCCTTTTTTTTTTATATAAATGTTTATTTTATTATTAAAGGGCCCAGAGGTCCCCAGGGCCCTGGATGGCAACCCCCTTTTTTTTTTTTTATAAATGTTTATTTTATTTTTTTATATATATATATTTATTTTTTTATTAAAGGGCCCAGGGCCCCGGATGGCTACCCCCCTTTTTTATATATATTTTTCTTTATTTCTTCTTTTTTTTGTAAAGGGCCCCCCACGCTTCTCAATTCGCACCAGCCCCCCCGCTTCTCAATTTCAGGCAGCAGCACGCCACCCCCCCCCCCCCGGTTCTCCTGGCCACGAGGGTACATTGGGTGATGTTCTGATTACAGTCTTGGTTACTATATCCCCCTTTTTCCTTTGAGAAACTTAAAGCGGGGGTTCACCCTATTAAAAAAAAAAAAATAAATTTTATTATACCATTACATTCGGCATCGTAGCGCGAGCTACAGTATGGCGGTCTTACATTTTTTATCCCCGTACTCACTGTGCTATGGATCATTGAAGATTCCGGGGAATGGGCGTTCCTATGGTGAGAGAAGGTGATTGACGGCCGGCCCTGGCACGTCACGCTTCTCCGGAAATAGCCGAAATAGGCTTGGCTCTTCACGGCGCCTGCGCCTGCCGGCCGTCAATCATCCTCCCTCTCCATAGGCACGCCCATTCCCCGCGGGAGTCGGAATCTTCAATGATCGATAGCACAGTGAGTACGGGGATTAAAAATTTAAGACCGGCATACCGTAGCTCGCGCTACGATGCCGAATGTAATGGTATAATGATGTTAAGGAGGGTGAACCACCGCTTTAAGAAGAATGCATTTAAAATCTTTGCCTTCTCCTTGTGTTTAGTAACCAAATTCCCTTTGTCATCCATTATTGGGCCAATATGCTCTGGCCTCACTTTCTTACGGTTAATGTATTTAAAACATTTCTTGCAATTTTTTTTACTCTCAGGTTAGGGGGCCTGAAGCATTTACCCACTATTCATTTCCCATTATTTTCATTCCTTTGGAGCTCCACCCACAAGGAATCCACCTCCTCCCGTCTTCTATTAGTAATGTCATCCCTTGCATTGTTCACTTGCAAATTATACATGATTTACAAGCATACCCCTCTTCCTTTCCTACCCTCCCTGTCCCTATAATGTAGGGAATACCCCTGAATGGGTGCCAGCCAGTCATGTGAGCTCTCAAACCAAGTTTTTGAAATTCCCTCAAAATCAAAATCATCCTTGTGCTGTACATTAGCAGCTCCAGTTTTCCCATTTTATTATGTAGACTTCTAGCATTGGTGTACAAGTTTTGTAATTGTGTCCTGTTGCATAATATTTCCTTGCTAGTTGTTATGAGACTGCAATTTGGATTTGCCAACTTACTTACCTTTTTGGTATTCTAGTCACCTTACCACTAATGCCCCCAATATAACCCACTCTACATCTGGACCCTCCCCTCAATACCTAGTTATAAAGCCCCTCTAACAGCAGAGCTGCACCCTACCCATTTAGGTGCAGTTCGTTCCTGCTAAAGATTCGGTAACCGACTGAGGCTTCTACCCCAGCTCCTCAGTCACTTGTTATTTTTCCTAATCTACTGCTGCCTCTTTAGTGTGGCTTGAGGTACCAGTAATATTTCTGAGAATAATACCTTTGAGGTTCTTTTCTTCAATTTACCCCAGTAACTCACAGGACTCACCAGTTACTCACAGTGCTCAATACACAGTTACTCACAGTACTCAGTACACAGTTACTCACAGTACTCAGTACACAGTAACTCACAGTACTCAGTACACAGTAACTCACAGTACTCAGTACACAGTTACTCACAGTACTCACCACACAGTTACTCACAGTACTCACCACACAGTTACTCACAGTACTCATGGAAAGAAAAATAAATCGCGCCGACCCCCTAACCATGTGATACAGATAATAAATTGGAAAAATAAATTGCCCCAAAAAATGTATATATATATATATATATATATATATATATATATATATATAAAACCAGGCTAGTGATAAACAATAATTAACTTGTGTCAGTACACATAAATAAACAATTCCCTTAATTCAAAAGTGATGAACGTAAAAAATGAATTAATATATTAATAATGACCAATAAATATGATTCAAAAAGATTCCTAACAAAATAAATATATATAGTCCATAAATAATTATTAATAATGAACACCAAATAATGAACACCAGTGCTTAGTGCAAAAAGTCCATAAGCTGATATCTATCGTGTCCAAAAACGTGATGAATCCTCCACCAATCAGCAGAAATTACTTCTTACCATCTTGCTATGATCCCCTATAACAGAGGATCACTATGGGGCTGATTTACCAAGCCTTTACTCCATGACTCATGGAGTAAAAGCAGGAGTAGCAGCCGTTTTGACATTTACTAAAGAAATACGCTGCTAGTGCAGTGTATTTCCCTAGTTACTAATGTGCTCAGTGCGCCCAGGAGAGGGTGCATTGTGCACCACTATAGACCTGGCGCACGGCACATTGAAATGTAAATTGCGGGGGTTCGGGCGGGAGTTTATTAGGGGAGGGAGGGGGGTGATGCAGGGGAAGTGTAGTGACATGTGTTTGAATGTGTTTGGCGGGCCGAATTGAAAGTAAAAGTGTTTTTGTAAACCGATCCCCGTACGCTTGCACAGTGCGCCTGAACCTCGGGAGGTTCATTTGCATACTGGGCATGCATAGAGAGAAATTTCGGAGCTTCCCGTGCGCCGTGTCAGTACGCCGAGAAAATCTTGGTAAATACCAAGCGGCGTACCCGTGATTGCGCTGCGTGACGCGGCGCACGGGAATCTCCGACCTGTTTTCAGCCGGCGCTGACCATGAAGGGGAACTCCGCGCCAAATTTCAAACTTGAAACCAGCGCGGGTCTCCCTCCAGGGGTACATTAGGCTCTTAGGCTTGGTCTGGAACGTGAGGGGTTCCCCCCAGATCCAAGCGAGCGCCCCCCCCCCCCCTCCTGAGCCGTACCAGACCGCATGCCCTCAACATGGGGGAGTGTGTGCTGTGGGGGAGGGGGGCACTGCCAGCTGCCGACCACTGTTTCCATCCCTGGTACTATAAGAAAAAAGGGGGGGAACAGTGATCGGCAGCTGGCAGTGTTCCCCTGCCAGCCCTATATGGGGCTGTCCGTGCAAAGTGTGCATAATCTGTCCACACAAACGGCATACTTTAATTATGGTTTAATTTGCCATTCAGTTGCTGAACACACCACTTAGCTGCTTGCAAACATCACGCACTGTTTAGACCTTCTTTTTGTCTGCATCCCGGGATTGCAATGCACTCACTGTGCTTCCCTTCCTCCCCTTTGGGGGTACGGGCGGTTACCATCAGTGCATCGGCGTTACGTGCCATCCGAGTGATGTCCTTATTGGGCGTCGCCCTGTTGTATGGCTAGTATCCATCACAGCTGATCAAGTGGGTGTGTAGCATCTCTTCAGTACAGGTAATTGTGCTGTCTGATTGATGGTCCCGCCCCCACACTGTTCAGCTGACGTGACGTTGGGGGCAGTCTGGTGCATTTGCTGGACGTATTTAAGCACCTTCCCAGCTATTCAGCCAGTGGCCATTTTCTATGCAGGCCTTACAGCCGTCACTAGCTGTGGCCATCCTACTCGCATTCCAGGTATCCTTTGTTAATTTCTATGTATTTGTTATGCCCTTATCCCCTTACCATGTGGGTCACTGTTTGATGGACCTATTCATTCATTCATTACAGATACCTACCTGTACTATGAGGATACACTATAATTTTATTTTACCCATGGTCGCTGTGCTGTCTGGGAAGGATGCTTTATGCGCTCTGCTGTTTGCCTGCTGGTCTGCCACCTCTGTCCCGGGACGGGCATATGTTTGGTCTTAACTGTATTTACATTACCACTTTGACATACTATGTAAGTAACCAGAATTTACTTACTACCTCTTTTTTGGTGGATCCAATTTTAATACCTTGATCACTAATCAAATCTGTATACCAGATATCCCACTACATCCGCCCCTGATGAGTGTTTTTCATATACACGAAACGCCGCGTCGGCCTTCTAAAGATGGAGCTATACGCGTTTATGGGACCCATTCTGATCAACCAGTACTTCTATGATCTATTTACATTTTATACTTCACCTATTGCGTGGTTATGCCCAACCTCTATGTGGCTATATATGTTGTCATCGACTGTTATTTATTCAATGTATTTTTATATTAACTATTGTATTATGTATGAAATGTATGTTCTGTACTTTTGTACAAGCTATTTGTTTCTACCAAATATTTTATTTTCTCAATACATGAACATTTCATCTATGGTTTGTTTCATTACTTTGTCCCCATTTAGCCCACTGTTTCATTTAAAGTCCCAAATTCCCTTTGTTGCAATTTGCCTCTAAAACTAGAAGCTCCCAGTACTGTGGTCCTCAGGAAACAGACAACCAGTAGGTGTCCAGAACAGAGCAGAATTACAGCAACATCAGAGCAAAAACGAACAATGAATGTTTTCCTTTAGTGACCCTTTAACTTCCAGATTGTGCAAACATATATCTGATGCGTGAATGGAGAAATGTGATGTCAGAGCGAAAAGCATGCATTACAGCAGAACACTGATGTGAATGGACCCTGACTTAATGCAGTCTGAAGTTTTACTCAGACAAATTACTGTTCAAAGAAATCTGTGCTGTCTTATTGATAACCCATAGTGCTCTGGGAATCCTATGCCATGTATTCAAGGTTTATTTCTAAAACAATTGTATACACAGCAAAAAAATTTAATAATAACAGGACAGTTAAAAAAAGAGTACACTGAAAAAAGCTAACATTAAACTGACCCCAAATCATTCTACTTTCCCTTTAATCTATAATGTTCTCTGGGTTCTTGGAAGAAACCGTTATTAGTTAACCCACCTCTTTGTGCTTAGTATCTAGTACACAAATCCTATGTAAATCCCTGTGTTGATTAAATCAGCCTTACATGAGTGTAGCCAGCTGCTTTGATTCCCACTTACTTATACAGCTGCTCTAGTTAATTAGTAATGAAATACGTAGGGGCATAAAGTATATACCAGATTGCACAAGGCTTTGAGTATCAAAAGAGTTCATCGTAACTACTGCACCAGGTGTATTGCGTTTCATCTCTAAATATGCTTTCTGCAACACCACACAGAAATAAACCCTGATGGAAATCAAAAGGTGTTAAATCAACCACATAGTCCTATTTTTATAGTGTGAAAAGGAAAATGACCCGATTTTTATTATTTGCCTACAGCCCGTGTTTTACGATAATAAGTTCACATTTAGAGACATGTTGTTTGTGATGATGAAGCAAGCAAGTGCTGTTTTAATTTTACACTTTTTACTGACTGTCTTTTGCTACATGCCCTAAGGTGGATGTTTGCTGTATGCCCTTTATGGTTCAGGTCCCTGGAGCCCCTACTTCCTCCTTATCAACCCAATTTAAAAGAACATTAGAGTACGGTTGTCAGCTGAGAAAGTGTTAATGTCCTACTGTACTGCAGAAGCACACAGCAGGGAAGGGGTTTTCACTGAGAGCGAAGCCAGCTTCTGCCACACACATAACAGCCAGTCTCCTGGTTAGCTGCTGACATGAGCGATTGATCTACCACAGAGCTGACACAAAAACACAACAGGCTGTAATGAATACAAGGGATAATTATAACCACGTTGCTATTGCCTCGATCAGAAAGTACAGCAACATTTTCCTCATTTTCCTAATGCCGATCAAAACCCCAAAATTTAAAATATCGCATCTTACCAATCATTAGATGTGGTGGCTGATTTGGCTGTTTTTAGGCCTTTTTCCTTCATTGTCATCTGGTGATCTGAACGGTAACATAATTCCTGTCTAAGGCTAATTTCCCACTGGGGCGGTGAGGGCGTCGGCGGTAAAGCTCTGCTAGTTTAAGCTGCGCTTTACCGTCGTTTTAGCAGCGCTTTTCGGCCTCTAGTGGTCGCTTTTAACCCCCGCTAGAGCCGGAAGTGATGCCCATGCATTCCAATGGGCAGGGGCGGTGGAGGAGCGGTGTATACACCAGTCCTCAAAATTTCCACTCGCCTGCTAGCATTTGGCGAGTGGATTTAAGCTGGAGGCGAGTGATGACAGGGCTGCATGACCAATGTCCCTTCAATCTGTGCCTACACTTAGAGTCCAGATGAGATTGGCGGCCGAAGAGGAAAGGTGCATGCTCGGGAAAAGTAGTCTGGTGAGCCGCGCACAGGCAGAGCAGTACACAGGTGCTCTCCTTACAATTCTCATTAAGCCATGGGACCTAACAGTATGACCTCTCTGAGCCTGCCCCCCTCCCCCCGACCAATGTAGCTGGAGAGCAGAGAGCAGGGAGCAGGAAGTAATGAGTCAGGTGGAGGATTGCGAAAATTACCACTTCGGGTGTCCCAGGTAGGCAGTGCAGCGCTCACTGAAAGTTGCCCTTACATGAGAGTGGCAGCCTTCCAGTTTGTGCAGTTTTCTTCTCCTTGTGCTCTATGTAGGTGTCCAGCAGTTCAGCCTGAGCACTGTGAGCAGACTGGTCTCAATGTGTGCTGTCAATGTGCGCTGTGCTATGGTGTCAACGGCTGTGCAGTTGTGTGGATCTCGGCGCTGGATTGTACTCCCTCCCGCTGTGCTGCAGCTCCTCTCCTCTCTGCCAGCCTAAATAAAAGGGGGAAGTGGGGACATGCAAGAGTGGAGCCGCACACACAGGCTCCTGATGATGAGATGAATAGGAGAGGGAGAGAGGAAGATGGATGGATGGGAGTTGCAGAGGAGACAGCAAGAGAATGGGGAAGAGATCCAGTTCTAGTGCCATGTCCCTCTGGTCTGACCCCAGTGCCCTGTCCCTCTGGTCTGCCCCCAGTGCCCTGTCCCATTTTGTTAAAGTTGTTTTTGGTAATATTTAATTGTGTAACTTGATTCTGCATAAAACATTTAACAGTGTCATTCCATTAGATAATCTACGAGGGCGTGTTTAGGGGCGCAATTAGGCGTGGAGCAGTGTATGAATTAGGTGGGGCAACTGGTGGCGAGTAACTCTTGAGGCCAGTGAGGCCCGGAGCAACTGAAAGTCAGTGTAGGGCCGGCCATGACAGGGTTAACAGAAACCCTGGTAGCTGGGGGGGGAGGAGTAAGAGCGGTGGGAGGGGAGATTATATATATCTCCTACCCTCCGTTTTCCCGGGCAGTGGCAGCGTGGGGGAGCGAAGTTCCTGTGTGGTCTCCACAGCCAGCAGTGATTTCCTTTTCTTTGGCCCAGGTAGGAGCGGCGGCGGGGATGGCGGCGATCGAGGCCTTATTTGCTCAGCTTAGAGCTGAGGCGGCGGTTCGTGGGGAGGATTGGCTGCAGCAGCAGCTGGGGCCGCTTCTCCCGCAGGGCGGGCGCTGGGCAAGCGGCATCGGGGCCTAATCGCACGGGCCGGGGGGCCACGCGGGGCGTGCTCGTCCCGGCCCCCCCGCCGTTATTCCCCTAGTCAATCTACTGGCCAGCAGAGGAGGAATGGCAGCCACAGCAGGGCCCCATCGGGCCCCCCCGCAAAACGCGCGGCGGCGGCGGTTTCGGAGGGCCCAGCCAGGGGCACCAGGAGCAGCCAGGGAGCGAGGGGGGGGACGGCCAGGGGGCTCAGATGCGGCGGCCTTACCCGCCCGGCGTGTGGAGCAAGAGGTGGCGGGCCCGGTCGTGGTGCCTTGGCGGGAGGGATCGCAGGCAACGGTGGCTAGCCCCCCAGCTTCCACGGCTAGCCACTTGCAGGAGGCCCCAGGGGTGAGGGGTCGGGAGGAAGACCGCGCCGGCAGCAGCAGAGGTCCGGCTGGCAAAAAAGCGACAGGGAAATCGGTGCACGGGTCCAGAGCCCGCAGTGGGAGTGTGTCCGGCGCTGGGCCCTCGGCCTCCGTGACCAAGCCTCCTGGTGGGTCATCATCGGGAGACGAAAATCTGTTCGAGGACCGGTCGGAAGGTGAGCTGTCGGGCTCAGAGGAAGAGGTCTTGCCCAGGACGGTGTCTGCAGCGAGGGATCCGAGGCGATCGGCTGATGGGATTGCTTCCACGCAGCCCGGTAAGTCCATTTACACTATTGTGTCTCCTGTGCAGTGTGCTGATGTGGTTGAGAGGGGTCAGGGGGGTGGGCCCCGGGATAGGTTGGGGGTGCCCGCAGGGGCTGGGGGGGGCAGTGCAACATCTGCCCTGGTTACAGATGCACAGGTGGGGAATGTCGGGGTGGATGCAGGATTGCAGAGATTTTTGTCAGGTCTGGAGGCTCTGGTTAGCCAGCTTAAAGGGGGCGACAGACCCCCCGCGAGCCCGGTGGCAGCATGGGGGCCGGTCGGGGGGGTGCCGGGGGTGGCCGCGGCGGCTGCGGTGGCTGCCCCAGGGGCGGCGGTGTCGGCGGAGAAGGAGGCAGGTGTGGTTGGCTCGGGGGCTGGGGCAGCGTTGCAGCCGGGGGAAAAGGCAGAGACGGTGGGGACCCCAGTTAAAAAACGGGACTTGGTACGCTTGGCGGACAAAGCAAAGGGGCAGGTTTACACTTGCTATGATGCGCCTCTGGGTGCGCATTTGAAGCAGGAGGTCCGTGAGAAGATTTGGAAGAGCGAGTACGTGGAGATATTCGCGCTGTTACCGTTGGAGAAATTCAACTTGGACAGGGTTAAGCCGGAGGATTCCAAAAAGGAGGATGAGGAAAAAAGGAGGTACAGGCTCATACCTCGCACGTTTGCGAATTGGTCGCAGGCGTATTCTATTTTGGCTAGCGTGATAGGCGAAAAGAACCCCGAGCACTGCTCGGCGCTCTTCAGCTACCAGGAGGCGATCAGTGAGGCCTACAGGTGTTATGGGGGCACGGGTTGGCTTCGTTATGACGAACAATTTAGACAACGCCGGGCGATAAGGCAAGACATTCGGTGGGATGCAAAAGACATTAGCCTTTGGATGCGGCTTATGACGGCTCCGAGGACGTCTGCGCCGTTTTTTCAGGGGGGGGGCGGCGGGGCCTCTTCCCTGGGACAGTCGGCCGGAAAGAAAAAGGGGGTTTGTTGGCAGTTTAATGAGGGCAACTGCAAGTTTGGAGGGTCATGCCGATACAAGCATGAGTGCTCCGGGTGTGGGGGTAATCACCCCTCTTCCCGCTGCTTCAAGCAGGGCAAGGGCCGTTCCAGGGATTCTTTAGGCAAGAGGGAGCACCCCGGTGATGGTGAAAAGGATGCTGCCGTTTCTCGGTAGGTATCCGGACAGGGCGGCGGCTCAGCTCCTGGAGGAGGGTTTTACAGTTGGTTTCCGTATCCCTTGTAATTTGCCGGTGGTTCCACCATTGTCCAAAAACTTACGTTCTGCGCTTCAGCACCCGGAAGTGGTTTCTGAGAAACTACGGAGGGAGGTCGGGCTGGGCCGTATGGGGGGCCCGTTTGATGCCCCCCCGTTGGAGGGCCTGGTGGTGTCCCCGTTGGGGGTGGTACCGAAGAAGGAACCGAACAAGTTCAGGCTCATTCATCACCTCTCCTTCCCAAAGGGGGGGTCGGTGAATGACGCGATTGATGCAGGGGATTGTTCAGTGTGTTACACATCGTTTGACGCGGCAGTGGGTTGGGTCCGGAGGTACGGCCGGGGGGCATTGATGGTCAAGTCGGACATCGAGGCGGCCTTCCGGCTGTTGCCGGTGCACCCGGACAGCTTCAGGTTGTTGGGGTGTCACTGGGAGGGTGAATTCTATGTGGACAAGTGCCTGCCCATGGGTTGCTCGGTATCCTGTGCGTTATTCGAACAATTCAGTTCCTTTTTGGAATGGGTGGTGCGAGATGTGGCTGGAGTAAATTCAGTTATCCATTATCTGGATGACTTTCTCTGCATTGGCCCGGCGGGGTCACGGATTTGCGCGGTTTTGTTATCCACGCTGGAACACATAGCGGAACGTTTTGGGGTACCACTGGCGCCCGAAAAAACGGAAGGGCCTAGGTCAGTCATTCAGTTTTTGGGCATAGTCATCGATTCCGATGCGATGGAATGCAGGTTGCCGGAGGACAAGTTGGAAGGCCTCAAGGCGGAGGTTAAGGGTATGATTGGCGTGCATAAGGTGCAACTGCGAGCTCTGCAGTCGCTTTTGGGTAAGCTAAATTTTGCCTGCAGGATCCTCCCGATGGGGAGAATTTTTTGTCGACGGCTGTCGGCAAGCACGGCGGGGGTTAGGTTGCCCAATCATTATGTGCGGCTGGTGAGGGAGCATAGGGAGGACCTGCTGGTGTGGCACTCTTTTCTAGAGGCTTTTAACGGCAGGGCCTTGTGGATGTCCGGCCCGGTCAGCAACTTTAATCTGGAGCTGTATACAGATGCGGCCGGGGGATCGGGATTTGGAGCCTTCTTTCAAGGAAAGTGGACTGCTGGCCCTTGGCCTCAGTCCTGGTTGTCTGCGGGTTTCACTAAGAATTTGGTGCTGCTGGAGCTGTTTCCAGTGGTGCTGGCGGTCGAGTTGTGGGGCACGTCTTTCCGGGATCGGAAGGTGCGCTTCCATGGGGATAACCTGGGGGTGGTGCAAGTGATCAATCGCGTGACGGCGTCCTCTCCCCCAGTCATTCGTCTCCTGAGACACTTGGTACTTCGTTGTCTACAGTTGAATGTGTTTGTGTATGCGGTGCACTTACCGGGTGTGGACAATGTCGTGGCTGACGCTTTGTCTCGGTTTCAGTGGGACAGGTTCCGGGAGTTGGTGCCGGAGGCGGAGGAACAAGGGGTCCCCTGTCCGGAGTGGCTGTGGCAGATTCCGTTGGAATCATCTCCAATTGGATTAGGAGGTTGGTGAGTGAGGGTACTTGGGCGGCCTACGAAAAGGTATGGTTGGAGTGGCAGAATCTGGTGAGGGAGTCGGAGGTGCACCTTTCGGGACCGGAGGTGAGGACACTGGTATTGTATTTTTTGTCCAGGAACATGGAGGCGGGAGTGTCTCAGTCGGTACTAGATAAGAAAATGGCTGGGTTGGCATTTTTGTTCAAGTGGCAAGGGTGGCCGGATTTCACGAAGGATTTCTGGGTGCGCCAAGCTCTCAAGGGGTACAGAAAGCAGGGGCGGCGGCCGGACGCACGCCACCCGGTGTCTTTCGACATTTTGAGAGGGCTTATGGAAAAAGTGGGTACAGTATGTTCGTCCAGGTTTGAGGTTGCATTGTTCCGCGCAGCATTCGCGCTGGCGTTTTTTGGGGCCTTTAGGGTGGGCGAGCTGGTTAGCCCGTCGAAATTGGTACAGGGGGGCATGAGGGCCTCGGATGTTAGTTGGGCCCCGGAGGGGGTCACGTTGTGGCTCAGAAGGTCCAAAACATACCAGAGTGGCAAGGGCAAGGCGGTCCATGTGTTCCCAATTGAAGGATCGGACATGTGCCCAGTTGGGCTGGTTCGGGACTACCTGGATATCCGTCCGGGGGTGGGGGTCACCTTTTTGGTACACGAAAATGGGTCCCCGCTGTCACGATATCAATTTGTGGCGGTGTTTAGGAAGTGTCTGGGAGCGTTGGGCCTCGTTGCAAAGGAATTCTCGGCTCATTCGTTTAGGATCGGGGCGGCTACAGAGGCAGCAAGGAATGGACTGGGTGAGGAAGCAATAAAGCGGATAGGACGGTGGGAATCGAGGAGGTTTCGTTTATATGTCAGGCCTCAGCTGGTGGCGAGTTTGTGTTGAGGGACTGGGTAGCTGGTTTTGTTAAGGGGTGAATATGGGTCAGTGACTGTTCACAAAGGTTGGTTATCTCTGTTTGGGGGGTATGTTAGTGATATATACTTTGCTTACTGTCTTTCAGGTGCTGGACCGCTTTTGGTCTGGATAATGGGCCATTCCTATGTGGTTTGGGGGGTCAAACGGGCGGATGAGCGACCGAACGGTCGCCAGCTGGGGATATCGAGACAGGAGGCGAGTGTACGTTGATTGGGGGTCCCCGGGATGTTATGGAGCAGAGTGGTGCCGGAGGTGCACAAATTTGCGCGTTGGGACAGGCCACCGGATGTGCTTGTTATTCATGCCGGGGGGAATGATCTCGGAGTTAGATCAATGTTGGATGTCGCACGTGACATCAAATTTGATTTTCAGCGGATCCGGATGTCCTTCCCGGATGCGGTCGTGGTGTGGTCAGACATGGTGGCTAGGACATCATGGAGGATGGCTAGGTCAGTGGAAGGGGTGAATCGTGCGCGCAGGAAGATCAACAGGAATGTGGGGTGGTTTGTGCTCAGGAACGGGGGGCTAGTGATTCGGCACCCGGAATTGGAAGTGGACACGTGGCGGTACCTCAGGAGTGATGGTGTTCACCTCACGGACGTGGGGATTGACATGTGGGTGTTGGGCTTGGAGGATGGGGTACAGCAAGCAATGAGGGTGTGGAGGTGCGCCCAAAGGTAAGGTGTTAACTTTGGGTGCTGGTGGCGGGTGTTTTGGACTTTGCAGGAGAAGATATTACCCCAAAGATGGACGCCAGTACCCAGCGGTGGGATGGGTTCTGAAGGGGTTTCTAGTTGCCAGTCTACTAATGTAACTGGAAGGTTGGTGAATGGGGGCACTGCGGTCAATGGTCGTCTTTGAGCCAGCTCATCGGCTTGAGGCCTATGACCAGAGGTTAGGACACCGCAGTGCCAAAAAAGTGTTACAAGGTTACAAAGTTAAAATGTTAACAAGTTTAGTGGTTAATGGGTCCTGCAAAGTCCAGCACCATTTTAGGAGAGGTTATTATATCAGGAAGTATGTGTTTTTTCCATGTGTTATTGGTTATTTATTATTTAAAGAGTATTTAAAATAAAGGAGGCTGCTACGGCCAGTTTTTACTCCAAAATTAAAGTAGTGGTCTCATTATTTATTAAGGGTTAATGTGGGGGTATTAACTGTAAAGGGGTCTTAGCGGTCAGGGTATATTCTGGTATACCATAGTCAAGTGAGGCCCGGAGCAACTGAAAGTCAGTGTAGGGCCGGCCATGACAGGGTTAACAGAAACCCTGGTAGCTGGGGGGGGAGGAGTAAGAGCGGTTGGAGGGGAGATTATATATATCTCCTACCCTCCGTTTTCCCGGGCAGTGGCAGCGTGGGGGAGCGAAGTTCCCACCCACCCTCCCTTCTTGTTGGTTTATTGATTACGGTACTGATGGTATATTGATAAATTGGTATGTGTTTTTGGTGCTGTTTTTGTGTTTGTTTCATTGCAGGTTTAAGGATCACGTCGTCGTGGCAGTGGCGGGTGTTTTGGACTTTGCAGGAGAAGATATTACCCCAAAGATGGACGCCAGTACCCAGCGGTGGGATGGGTTCTGAAGGGGTTTCTAGTTGCCAGTCTACTAATGTAACTGGAAGGTTGGTGAATGGGGGCACTGCGGTCAATGGTCGTCTTTGAGCCAGCTCATCGGCTTGAGGCCTATGACCAGAGGTTAGGACACCGCAGTGCCAAAAAAGTGTCACAAGGTTACAAAGTTAAAATGTTAACAAGTTTAGTGGTTAATGGGTCCTGCAAAGTCCAGCACCATTTTAGGAGAGGTTATTATATCAGGAAGTATGTGTTTTTTCCATGTGTTATTGGTTATTTATTATTTAAAGAGTATTTAAAATAAAGGAGGCTGCTACGGCCAGTTTTTACTCCAAAATTAAAGTAGTGGTCTCATTATTTATTAAGGGTTAATGTGGGGGTATTAACTGTAAAGGGGTCTTAGCGGTCAGGGTATATTCTGGTATACCATAGTCAAGTGAGGCCCGGAGCAACTGAAAGTCAGTGTAGGGCCGGCCATGACAGGGTTAACAGAAACCCTGGTAGCTGGGGGGGGAGGAGTAAGAGCGGTGGGAGGGGAGATTATATATATCTCCTACCCTCCGTTTTCCCGGGCAGTGGCAGCGTGGGGGAGCGAAGTTAACACCCACCCGCCCTTCTTGTTGGTTTATTGATTACGGTACTGATGGTATATTGATAAATTGGTATGTGTTTTTGGTGCTGTTTTTGTGTTTGTTTCATTGCAGGTTTAAGGATCACGTCGTCGTGGCAGTGGCGGGTGTTTTGGACTTTGCAGGAGAAGATATTACCCCAAAGATGGTAGCCAGTACCCAGCGGTGGGATGGGTTCTGAAGGGGTTTCTAGTTGCCAGTCTACTAATGTAACTGGAAGGTTGGTGAATGGGGGCACTGCGGTCAATGGTCGTCTTTGAGCCAGCTCATCGGCTTGAGGCCTATGACCAGAGGTTAGGACACCGCAGTGCCAAAAAAGTGTCACAAGGTTACAAAGTTAAAATGTTAACAAGTTTAGTGGTTAATGGGTCCTGCAAAGTCCAGCACCATTTTAGGAGAGGTTATTATCTCAGGAAGTATGTGTTTTTTCCATGTGTTATTGGTTATTTATTATTTAAAGAGTATTTAAAATAAAGGAGGCTGCTACGGCCAGTTTTTACTCCAAAATTAAAGTAGTGGTCTCATTATTTATTAAGGGTTAATGTGGGGGTATTAACTGTAAAGGGGTCTTAGCGGTCAGGGTATATTCTGGTATACCATAGTCATGGCTAGTAGCTCAGGGCTTGAAATTTTGAGCCCTGTATACACCACTTATAAACCGCCCCAAAGATGCTGCTTGCAGGACTTTTTTTAACGTCCCACAAGTGCACCGCTCCAGTGTGATAGCACTCAGGCTTTCACACTGGAGTGACAGGAGAGGCACATTACAGGCGCTTTGCAGGCAATACTTTTAGTGCTAAAACGTCTGTAAAGCGCCTCAGTGTGAAAGTTGTCTTATTTATCTATGAAGGAGCAACGAAGGCACGCTTGGACAGTAGCTTTTTTTGGATAGAATAGTGTAACATAGACTAGCAGATTTAGATTTACAAATGTGACTAAGACCGTATGTCCACTTTTTCATCCATCTGTTTGCGGATGAAAAAGGGACATACATTGGTCCCTATGAGATTGCGGGTGAAGGCGGATGAACATCCGCTGACACCCGATCTCGTCTGCCTCTGCAATGATCCGATTCTGCAGATGGAAGAAAACTCTATTTTTTCTTCCGTCTGCCGAACACAGACATACGGTGCAGTGTGCGGGGACCACCCTGTCATCCGCCGGCTCAGCGGGGATCAACAGAGCGATCCCCGCTGAGCATACAGGGGCGGATCCTTACTGATCCGCCCCGTGTGAAAGGGGCCTAACAAATTAAAGTGTAACAAAACACGTTTAAAAAAAGTGTAACAAGTATAAAGAAAAAGTATAACTAAAGGCAAAACATTATTTTATGTTTTGGATAGGAGTGGAGAGGGATTAGAACCCCTGTCAGGTTTTTACTTGGGGTCGCACATCCGGCTGTTGGAACGCACACCGCTTCCGGGAGTACATGGCAAGCTCACATTGAGGCTGTATTTGTTGGTGCTGACTTATAGCACCATTAAGTGTGCATTTTATATCCTTTATGATTTGCTTAAGTTTTAAATAAACGTTCTGCACAATGATGTTTTATTATACCTTTCCCAGGCCTGCTCTTTGAATGATGTATGAGAGAGAGATATCAGGAGAAACTTCTGTGCTCGAGAGCTGATATTACTACAGGATCTCACTGATGGCTGGTGATCAATGAGCTGGATTATAAGGCAAATTTTATTATAGATGGTTGGTGCATTTTTATACTTTATGTGGTGGAGCAAGGTGTAAGGGAAGTTAAAAACAACACATGTCTTTTCATCACAGTGATTGGATTGTTTTGTGAAGATTATTACATTTTATGGGACTTTCACGAGATTGGACTGTTCATGTTTTTTATTATGATATATGATTTATGCATAGGTGTGCGCAGCCTTTTGTATAAGGGTGTTCACCCCAAAGATCAAACACATAGTACCGATCACTCACTATGAAAGGGAAGGGGCGGGTAAGTTACATATTTAATGGCCCCTTCCCCCACTCATCCTAAAACATCCCTGCAGCAACAGCTGGAGGGAGAGCAGAGTATGGAAACTGGAAGCGCTGTGGGGGGAAGGAGGGGGAACCAAGGCAGTAGGGAAAATCTGTGCTGCACAGGGTGATTAGGGTGTGCCTGGGCACACCTGGCACACCCTGTGCGCACGCCTATGGATTTATGTTTTTTATTGAGTAGTGCCATACCTTTCTTTTCTTTTTAGTAGGTTTTTACTGCTGTCTATGCCTGCTTTAGGGAAATTCACCCTCTCTATTTGTCCTGTTTACCGTTATTATCCAAAGGGAAAATAAAAGAAAAATCACAGATTTTAGTTTCACACCAGAACACTTAGGGCTCTTTCACACGGGCGGACCGTATGTCCGCTTTTTCATCCATCTGTGTACGGATGAAAAAGGGACATACATTGGTCCCTATGAGATTGTGAGTGTCAGCAGATGAACATCCACTGACACCCGATCTCATCCGGTTCCGCAATCCTCCGATTCTGCAGACGGAGGAAAACCCTATTTTTCCATCCGCCTGCGGATCTAATCAGATGAATACGGACAGGCGGTCCGTGTTCATCTGATCCTCCCCATAGGGGAGAGCGGAGATCTGACAGGGCAGTCCCTGCACAGTGTGCGGGGACCGCCCTGTCATCCGGCGGCTCAGCGGGGATCAGCAGAGTGATCCCTGCTGAGCAAGCGGAGGTTCACGAGGCGGATCATCATGGATCCGTCCCGTGTGAAAGAGGCCTAAGGCTCCATGCACACTGGACGCAAAAATAATGAGGAAGAGGCAGATTAGGACGATCTGCCTAGTAACAGCCTTTTCTGGCAAGTATAATTTTTCTTTTTGCCTTTTTGGCTATGTTTTTTTTTTTTAGGGTGGACCTCCACTTTAAGTTGCAGTTCAGTGAGTAAAATAACTAAACCCGTACCAACCAACAATAATTCTGGCTCCCAGAGACTACAGTATGTTGCTCATGTGGTGCACAGATTAATCTGGTCAATTTAAGAAGGTGCTCCTAATGACAACTTGATATGTGTATAAAAGACCCCTGTCCACAGAATTTCTCTTTCTTCCATTCAGCCCTGGTTCACATTTTGACATGCAATTTGACATGTCAAATCGGTGGCAATTGGCAGCAATGGCACCGTCCTGCATTTGCCGCTCTGTACCGATTTAAAAAAGTAGTACTACTTTTTGCGATTTCGGGGTGCGATTTCCAGTAGTACTACTTTTTGGGCAGAAACCCGCACAGATGCCCGAAGATCGCAGCCGAAATCGGGACTGACATGCAGGCTGAACTCACACGCTTTTATTTCCGCAGCTCAGTGTGAACCTGGGCTCAAACATCAGCATCATGGACAAGACCAAAGAGCTTTCAAAGGACATCAGGGACAAGATTGTAAACCTGCACAAGGCTCGAATGGGCTACAGGACCATCAGCAAGAAGCTTGGTGAGAAAGAGACAACGGTTGGAGGGATTATTTGCAAATGGAAGGAATACAGAATAACCATCAATCGCCCTCGGTTTGGAGCTCCATGCAAGATTTTGCCTCATGGGGTAAGGATGATCATGAGAAAAGTGAGGGATCAGCCCAGAACTACACAGGAGGAGCTTGTGAACGATCTCAAGGCAGATGGCACCAGTCACCAAACAAACCATTGGTAACACAATATGCCACCATAAATCGAAACCCTACAGTGCCCGCAAGGTACCCCTCCTCAAGAAGGCACATGTACAGGTCCATCTGGAGTTTGCCAATGGACATCTAAATGATTCAGAGAAAGATTGGGAGAAAGTGCTGTGGTCAAATGAGACCAAAATTGAGCTCTTTGGCATTAACGTGACTCGCCGTGTTTGGAGGAAGAAAAATGCTAACTTTGACCCAAAGAACACCATCCCTACAGTCAAGCACAGAGGTGGAAACATTATGCTTTATGGCTGTTTCTCTGCTAAAGGTTAAGGGCTGATTTTGCCGCATTGAGGAGCCAATGGACTTGTATTGTAAAATCTTGGATGAGATGGGTCTTCCAGCATGACAATGACCCAAAACATACTGCCAAGGCAACAAAGGAGTGGCTCAAGAAGAAGCACATTAAGACCCTTTTCACGCTAAAAATAGCAACTGCAAAGCACCCTTTAAAGTGCCTCTCCTGTCACACTGGAGTGGTGAGCTGGCAGGATGTGAAAAAAGTCCTGCAAGCAGCTTCTTTCAGGTGCTTTAGGAGCGGTGTATACACCGCTCCTAAAGCGCCCCTGTCCATTGAAGAGCAGCGCTTTTAACCCTTTTTTGGCCGCTAGCGGGGGTTAAAAGAGCCCCGCTAGCAGCCGAAAAGCGCCGCTAAAACGCTTTACCGCCAATGCCCCTGTGTGAAAGGGCTCAAAGGTCGTGGAGTGGCCTAGCCAGTCCCCAGACCTTAATCCTAGAGAACATTTATGGAGGAGGCTGAAACTTGTAAGTGGGAAACTTGTAAAATCTGCAGGGATCAAATAATTATTTTGCCCAGTCAATATCATATTTTTACTTTTGGGTTTAGTCAGGCTCGGTTCACATGTATACGCACCGCATGGAAATCATTCATGCGCGCCACAGCATCAATGTTAAATGATAAATTTACCTTTAGTTATATATTACACCCATATTCATCCCCCCGCCCCCATTCAACCAACCTGACAGCTAGCGGGGGATCAAATCCCCCCCCCTCCCCCAGCTATCACAATTAAAAAAAAAAACGTGGGCAAGCAGGGCTCCCCCCCCCCCTCCCCCCTCGGCTGCTTCACTCATTTACAGTGTTCTGTGAATGGAATACAGCAAGGTCCGGCAGCCTTTGCGGCCATCGGCTTATACAGTTGTTTTCAATGAACTACCACAGCACTGTGGTACTTCATTCTCTCTTCCTGTAAGATTGTATATGCTTGCCCATATTTGATGTACGGGCACACAGATACTCTTCTGATCGCTGGTGCAATCCATTGGAGGCTCCAGAAACCAAAAAATAATAAATGCTCTTTTTTTTACCTGCAAAAAAAAAAATGTGCATTTTATTATTTTTTGTTAAAACATGAATTATCTTTAACCACTTCATCCCTGGAAAGATTTACCCCCTTAAGGACCAGGCAATTTTTTGCCATTTGGCACTGCGTAATTTTAACTGACAATTGCGCGGGCGTGCGGCGCTGTACCCAAACAAAATGAATGTCCTTTTTTTCCCCCACAAATAGAGCTTTCTTCTGCGGTTTTTATTTTTTGCGCTATAAACAAAAAAGACTGACAGTTTTGAAAACGATATATATTTTTTACTTTCTGCTATAATACATATCCAAGAAAAATATATAAAAAACACAAATTTATTCATCAGTTTAGGCCAATTTGTCTTTTTCTACATATATTTTTGGTTAAAAAAACTTTTTTTTAAATAAGTATATATTGATTGGTTTGTACAAAAGTTATAGCATCTACAAAATAGGGTATAGATTTATGGACTTTTATTTTGTATTTTGAGACATCGGTGGACAAATCTGACTCTTTTTGGGGACCAGTGACACCAATACAGCTAAAACAAATACTGATCAATGTAAAAATGACACTGGCAGGGAAGGAGTTAACCCTAAGTGGCGATCAAGGGGTTAACTGTGTTCCCTAAGTGTGTGCAGGATGGGCTCACTGGGAGAACACAGAGATTGCTGTTCCTGATCACTAGGAACAGCAGATCTCCATGTTGCCTCTGCCTTGTTTACATAGGCAGATCTCTGTTCTGCCTCTCTGTATCACGATCACACGCTATCCTGGCCCACAGTATTTCACGTGCGAAACGACGTACAGGTACGTTGCTTCGGGCAGCTGGCTCGCATTGCCACAGTATATGTGCAGTGGGTGGTCCAGAAGTGGTTAAAGTGATAGTAAAGTCTTATGTTTTTTTGTTTTTTTTTTTAAATAACAAACAGGTTATACTTACCTGCTCTATGTAGTGGTTTTACATAGAGTAGCCCAGATACTCCTCTACTCCGGTCCCTCTTCGTTGCTCCTGGCTCCTTCCTCCTGTTGAGTGCCCCCACGGCAAGCAGCTTGTTATGGGGGCACCCGAACCGAGCCACAGCTCCCTGTGTCCATTCAGATACGGAGCCGTGGCCAGGCCTCGCCCTCCTTCTCTCCTCATTGGCTGACTGACCTTGATTGACAGCAGCGGGAGCCAATGGCTACGTGCTGCCGTCTCACCCAATGAGGAAAGGAGTCCCGGGCAGCCCAGACACTCCTGCACCATCGCTGGATCTAGAGGGACCTCAGGTAAGTATTAGGGGGGCTGCTGCACACAGGAGTTTTTTTTTATCTTCTTAATGCATAAAATGCATTAAGATAAAAAAAAAACTTCTGCCTTTACAACCCCTTTACGTTAACGACAGTGTGATTTACAGAATTGAATTGCATAGGTGTTCACACCTATACGATCCGATTCCAGGGTGGGGAAAAAATGGTCCTGCACCTTTTTTGTGCAGATGCAGTGTTATTCCTGTGCGGATCACATCCGATGTGCCGCATCGCATATATGTGAACCGAGCCTTACGATTTAAGCATATGTTCCCTTAGACAGTTGCTAGTTATTTCTGAAAAATTAGAACATAATCAAGGAAGTCAATTCAGTTTCATCGGGAAACAGATTTTATCAGCAAATTAACATTTTCCTTTTCTAGACTAAAGGTCGCAAATGGTGCAGGGAGTTTGACTACTGTATTTTCCAGAGTATTACTTCTACCAGACTCCTGTGATTGTTCAACAATCTTCTCCTGTACATACAAACAGTAGACAAGTGATCCTATTTCTAGGGCAGCAGTCACCTTTACAGATCTCCAAGCAATTGCCAAAACCATTTTTCCAGTACTTCATACTAAGCACAAATTAACCTTAACATTTACACAGATTACTGTATTTAATCGGCGTATAACACGCACCCTAACTTCAACCACTTGACCACTGGGCACTAAAAACACCTTAATAACCAGACGAATTTTCTGCTTTCGGTGCTCTCACATTTTGAATGACAATAACTCAGTCATACAACACTGTACCCAAATTAAGCTTTCTTTTAGTGGTATTTAATCACCGTTGGGTTTTTTATTTTTTGCGCTATAAAAGAAAAAAAGACTGAAAATTCTGTAAAAAAAAATGAATTTTCTTTGTTTCTGTTATAAAATTGAGCAAATTTGTCATTTTTCTTTATAAATTTTGGCCAAAATTTATACTGCTATATTTCTTTGGTAAAAATAAGTACAAATTAGTGAATATTATTTGGTCTTTGTGAAAAATATAGCGTCCACAAGCTATGGTGCCAATATCTGAAAATTGTTGGGGGGTATTGCAGAGTATTGTGCGGGGGTATTACAGAGTATTGTGCGGGGGTATCGCAGAGTATTGTGCGGGGGGTATCGCACAGTATTGCGCGGGGGGTATTGCAGAGTACTGCGCAGGGGGTATTGCAGAGTATTGCACGGGGGTATAGCAGAGCATTGCGCAGGGGGTATTGCACAGGGGGTATTGCAGAGTATTGCGCAGGGGGTATTGCAGAGTATTGCGCAGGGGGTATTGCGCAGTGGTATTGCAGAGTATTGCACAGGGTATTGCAGGGATGGCTGGATTTGTGACTGCAATAGTCACAGATCCAGCCCACAGTGCTGCTGACACCCGCTCTCTCCTCTCACACTGTACCGATCGGTACAGAGAGAGGAGGGAGGAACCGGCGTCATCAAATGACGCCGGTTTGTTTACATGTGATCGCTCCGTCATTGGACGGAGCGATCATGTGGTAAACGGCCGCTACCAGCGGCAATTTACCGCGATTCGTGATGCGCCGGGTCCTCTGGAGGCGGTGATTAAGTGGTTAAGAGGGAAGTTTCAGGAAAAAAAACTTTCCACAGCCCCTGCGTATTACACACAGGCACAGTTTACCCTCCATTTTCAGGGTAAAAAAGTGAGTGTTATACGCCAATAAATACAGTACTTATGGTTATAAATAAGGACAGCTGCTATGTGATTCGAAAAAATGCTCTGCCTCATTACATGTGATAACAATGTAGCGTTGCTGCTTCTTGAAACCTACAGCAAATGAAGAGTTGTTGGCCACAAATTATCAAGTAGATGTAAGAGAATAATAAATGACATTGAATGGTTACTATGGGGTATATTTATTAAACAATCTGCACAGCAATTCACCAAGTGAAAATGCATGTACAGGCATACCCCACTTTTAAGTACACAATGGGGTTTATTTACTAAAGCTGGAAAGCGCAAAATCAGCCTCACTTCTGCATATAAACCAATGAGCTTCTAACCCCAGCTTGTTCAATTAAGCTTCGGTAATAAAACATGGAAGCTGATTGTTTTTTATGCAGAAGTGAGCCTGATTTTGCACTTTTCAGCTTTAGTAAATAAACCCCATTGTGTACTTAAAAGTGGGGTATGCCTGGGTACATTAGTTCTGTGTGAATAGAGTAAAAAATAATGTATTAGGCTATTTTCTGTGAGGGTCATTATTTGTATCGATTTAAAATGAAAATTATAGCATTTGGCCACTGGATGGCGATAAGTGTCACAGAATTGTATTATGATACTTGGCACCATCTAATGGCCAAATGCAATATTTACTGTTTTAAATTAATGAAAAACATTTGACTGTACCTTTTTTCTTTGTTTGAAGCTACTAGCTACACAATTTAAGAGACCTACTTGTCTGTGGTATGTATGTTATCCTCCTCAAATTACTGTTCACCACTGGCTTTGGCGTCTGTTTTTATTAAAGAAAAATATTGTGAAAGAAAAACATTTGACTGGAGCAGGAAACAGCCTAATAATGTTCTTTTACCCCATCCACACAGAAAGAAATCAGATGCCTTTTCACTAGGTGAATTACTATGCAAATGTTTATCAATACACCCCTAAGCATATCTTCTACAGTTTGCGAGCATAATTCGTTCCAGAAACATGCTTGTAATCCAAAGCACTTGTATATCAAAGCATTTTTTTTTTACAGGGTAAAACAGAGAAGAGAGGCACCTCTTATGCCCCGTACACACGATCCGAATATTGTACGAAAAATGTCGTCCGAGGAAGAATCGTACAATAATCGGATCTTTAGTACAGAGCTTTCGAGAGCCGATCATGACAGTTCATCCAATATTATTTTATCGGACATGCACGAAAAATGTTCTTGTCTGCTACCAGATTGTACGATTTTCGTTTAGTCAGTACAGTTGTCATCTGAAAATACAATACAAATACATTACAACACATGACATCACTTCCGATTTTTTTTTCTGTCGTACGAGAATTTTTGTGACTTTATTAACCTACTTTACTTCTACTTTATTTCGTACGATATTCGGATCGTGTGTACGGGGCATTAGTGTAGCAATAAGTTGCTAAATGTTGCACCTCCATTAAATGTAACCATATTGCTACACTTAGAGGCTCCTCTCTTCTTGTTTATTCTCAGTTGTGACATGGCGCTACTCTTATATCAAGACATCGCTTGTATATCAAGGCAAAAATTATTAAAACATTTTGCTTGTCTTGCAAAACGCTCTCAAATCAAGTCACTCTCAAACCAAGGTTTTACTGTATAGGTTTTCTTTTATTCTTTTTTTCTGCTATCATTTTATGAATCCTGTTGTGACATGACCAGGGGTGGACTGACAACTTATGGGGCCCCTGGGCAATAGAAGATTATGGGGCCCCTGGGCTTACAGATGGCCACCACTCCAGAAGGCATTGCATAGGCAGGGCAGCTAAAATCTCAGGATTATAACCATCAAAAGCATGTCGGTTTTGGACATATCAGGGACAGATGTAAAAAAAAAAAACACAGATTTTTACATACTGTCCCTGTTTTTTTTTTAGCCTGGCAACCCTGATGGGCCCCCTAGTGGCATGGGGCCCTCGGACAGTGCCCGAGAGTCCCAATGGTCAGTCCGCTCCTGGACAAGACCCACAATAAGATGAGCAGTTAGGTAAAAACTATGAAGGAGGAGGAAGGCAAAAAAATCCCAATGATGCATGGGCTAGTTTACTTCAGTGGGGAAAAAATACATTCCTTCCTAAACCCCCAGAGGGCGATTGTATATTCCCTGGAATATCTCTGATGCCACTTCCTAAATTCTCACTTAGGCCTAGGATGATCTTGTCTCAGCCCACCACCCTTACCTGCAGCCCCCTAGGATAACATCACACATCCCAGGAAGCTACATGACCAATATCCTAGTACCCCTCAACCTCGCAAATGCGCAGGGAGTCATCAGAAAAAAACAGCCAGATCCCGAAGCCAAGATGGAGGCACCAAAGATGTGAAGCCCTGAGAAGAACTGGCTGCAGGGAAGATAGCACTGGACTTCTAGGTCCGGTAAGTATCCACTTCCTAAAAATCTGCAGCTACTTGTAGTTGCTGACTTTTAATTTTCACACGCCTGGGTGAAGTTCCTCTTAAAGTCATGCAGCATTCAACTTTAACATATGCAGTTCCTTTTATTGCAGTGTAATCCACCAGCAGGCAGTCATAAATAGGTTGATGGATCACCCCAAAAAAATGCTTCATACCGTGTGACTTAGCAGAGCTTTCTGTCATTTTTCTTGTGATGTGAATGAACTTCACTGACAGTAGTCCTGTCACATGCGACTGTACATGTGGCCATGGAGCTCACGCTCACAAAACACTGTGAAAAGCTATCAGCTGCAGTGCTGATAACTCCTATCTGAAAGCAACCTTGGGGCCCACTCACACCACTTGCGTTGTAATAATGCATGGCAACATTATGGCACAGCACAATGCATTGAGGGGGATTTATTCAAACTGGTGCACTCAGAATCTGGTGCAGCTGTGAATGGTAGCCGATCAGCTTCTAACTGTGTTAGTTTGTTCAAATAAGCTTTGACAATAAAACCTGCCTATGCAGAGGTGCACCAGATTTTAAACTCTCCAGTTTTAGTAAATCTCCCCCGTGGTGTCTGATGCATTGCACAGACAGCACACATTTTTGAAAGGCTGCAGCCCATTCTTTTTCAAACAAACACAATAGAAGTAAATAAATACTCAAACAAAATGTATGTGATAGGTATGATCATAGACGTGCGCACAGGGTGTGCCAGATGTGCCTGGGCACACTCTAAAACCTGTGGTGGTGCATATTTCCCATTTAGACGCCTGATATTTCACCACCAAAAAAATAAATCTCCTTTATGCTAAAATAATTGTAAAACATTGTATAAATAAAAAACACTGACACTATTCACTGCACTACTGACACCAATCTCTGCCCTTATGACACCATCCACTGCTCAACTGACACCATAATTATATATACACATGCATACAGTATCTCACAAAAGTGAGTACACCCCTAACATTTTTGTAATTATTTTATTATATCTTTCCATGTGACAACACTGAAGAAATTAAACTTTTCTACAATGTAAAGTAGTGAGTGTACAGCTTGTATAACAGTGTCAATTTCTGTCCCCTCAAAATAACTCAACACACAGCCATTAATGTATAAACCGCTGGCAACAAAAGTGAGTACACCCCTAAGTGAAAATGTCCAAATTGGGCCCAATTAGCCATTTTCCCTCCTGAGTGTGATGTGACTCGTTAGTGCTACAAGGTGTTCAGATTACACACTGCATCAAATTGGTCTGCATGGCTGTTGACCCAGAAGGAAGCCTCTTCTAAAGATGATGCACAAGAAAGCCTGCAAACCGTTTGCTGAAGACAAGAACCATGTCCTTTGGTCTGATGAGACCAAGATAAACTTATTTGGTTCAGATGGTGTCAAGCATGTGTGGCAGCAACCAGGCGAGGAGTACAAAGACTTGTCTGGCCTACAGTCAAGCATGGTGGTGGGAGTGTCATGGTCTGGGGCTGCATGATCTGATGGCATTGGGGAGCTACAGTTCATTGAGGGAACCATGAATGCCAAGATATACTGTGACATACTGAAGCAGAGCATGATCCCCTGCCACAGGGCAATATTCCAACAGATTAATGACCCCAAACACACCACCAAGACGACCACTGTCTTGCTAAAGAAGCTGAGGGTAAAGGTGATGGACTGGCCAAGCATGTCTCCAGACCTAAACCCTATTGAGCATCTGTGGGGCATCCTCAAACAGAAGGTGGAGGAGAGCAAGGTCTCTAACATCCACCAGCTCCGTGATGTTGTCATGGAGTAGTGGAAGAGGACTCCAGTGGTAACCTGTGAAGCTCTGGTGAACTCAATGCCTAAGAGGGTTAAGGTAGTGCTGGAAAATAATGGTGGCCTCACAAAATATTGACACCAATTTTGACATTTTCACTTAGGGGTGTACTCACTTTTGTAACCAGCGGTTTAGACATTAATGGCTGTGTGTTGAGTTATTTTGAGGGGACAGCAAATTTACACTGTTATACAAGCTGTACTCTCACTACTTTACATTGTAGCAAAGTGTCATTTCTTCAGTGTTGTCACATGAAAAGATAAAATAAAATATTGACAAAAATGTGAGGGGTGTACTCACTTTTGCTAGATACTGTATGTTTGAGCTTAGGAGTGCACACCCTAATGCAATAGGCTGTGCATACCTATGGGTATGATTTATAGAAGGGATACGCCTCACTATAGTAAATAAGTGGTGTCCAGCCTCTCATTCATAGCCCTGGTTCACACTGGTGCAGTTTGACATGCGATTTGGCCGCAAATTGCCGGTAATGGCACCGTCCTAATCGGTGTGACGGCTGAACTCGCACAGCTTCACTCCGGCAGCCCAGTGTGGGCTCATGCATGGTTTATGTTCAGTAGCCTGCACTGGCTGTATGTTAGGCTCTGTTCATGCCTATGCAAGTGTGGTTGTGCATGTGCGTTTAGTTGCCTTGCTTTTAGAGCAGCCGATTAATTTCAATTGGGCTACCCAATGTGCAACAATCTCATAAAAGAAGCATGGGCACCTGTTACTGAACCTGCATCAGACTGCAACGCACTGCAATAAGTTACCTTGAAGTACAGATGGCTGGTACGTTTTGGGTGCTATTAGGGCCCATTCACACTAAGAACTTCATGTGAATCACAAAAGATCGCACTGTGTGCTCCTGTGAAATCCACATGAACTTCTGTGCAGTTTCAGCTCATTGATAACTTTTGGAAACGCACTGCAGCTGAATTTGTACCATGCGATTCAGTGTGGGCAAATGCACTGTGTCTGCAACCTGCTTTTGGGGTGTCATTAACTTTGCACTGATACCCACTGCAGATCGCAAGGGCAGTACCTTCCTGCATGGAATGTGGTTTCCACCATGGCATTCTAGCGTGAACAATCCCTTAAAAATGATTGGCACTGCAGTGCAACTGGCACATTTTCATATGCTGCAGGAACACATACAATACCACACACTGCATCGCAAGTCTAAACAGGACCAAGAGCAATTTCACATATGTGCGGGTCATGGGTGTACGTTTGTGTGGGCACATCGTGGGTACAGCAGCCCATTTTTTTAAATAGGTTGCTGCTACCATGAGAAACATGGGGAAAGAAGCCCCCAACCCTTCCATAAAGTGGTTTTAAAGGCTCAAGGAGCGAGCATGCACCAGTGCCCACAGAGCAAGTGGCTTGCTATTGGGGGGGGGGGGGCACTGGCTGAAGAGGGGGACCCAAATCGGGAAGGATTGGGGCTTCTCTGTGCAAAACCTCTGCCCAGAGCAGGTAAGTATGACATGTTTGCAACAAAATAAATAAAAAATAAATGAACCTTTAAATTTCACTTTCAAAACAAGCTACATGGAACCGCATTGGGGGAAACCCACCCAAGAATTAACAGCGCCCCCGCATGTCTGCTAAAGAGTGCGCATTCCCAACCCGCATATATGTGAACTTAGGCGACAGTCCCATTCTTGACAGTGGGAGTTTGGCTGTCTACAAATAATATGCTGCCCATTCATAATATAAAATCAAACAAAAAACTGTGTTTACGCATAAACACATTCTCAAGGGTCATCTTCAGCTACTGCAAAATAATAAACAATCCATTAAAATCCCCTATGGCAGTTAGAAATGTAAACGACACATATATGAATGTATCACAGAATATACAGCTGTTGGGGTATATAGGTAACCAATGGCACCAGCCTTTCTGACTGCGTTCCTCCAAGTACCATTTCCCAACAGCGCACATACAAAAACGCAACGCCAACTTTCCATTTTTAGGGGGAGCCAGTCACATGGTCCAGATTTCTACCTGTGGACACTAGGAAAAGGGGGGTGCAAAAAAGAAGCAAGCATGCCACAGGTGAACACAGCAATTCTACATTGGCAGGATTCTTCTTTTATGAATCTCATGCTGGGGTCATTCAGACCAATGTACATGTGTACAGATAGCAAACTATCCCTCAGATTGGCACGCATACAAAATCAATAGGAATTGGGTACCTCAGTGCTGTCCCTTTAAAAAGCATTTCAGTCTTACCTTTGCTCTGTGTACACAGCACGGAGAGGAGGCTGCCAGCGGCTGTGCAGAGGATCTGTGCCCCCCTGTGCCCCCTTCCCTTTCCACCTCTGCCCAGCGCCTCACTTACACACAACCAGCAGCTGCCCTGTGACTGAGAGCCAGGAATCCAGCCTTCTGCCTTCTGCTTTCCAAGCCCTTGATGTGTCGCCTCGGCTCCGCCCACATAACCCTTTCGCTGCTGGACCACATCTTCATTTGCATCATAAACTGCACATTCTAGTCTTTAATAATCCCTGAGCCCCATAAATGGTGGGCTTTCTGAAAGTAGAGGACCTAGAGTGCTAAACAATGGAATTCATGGTTTTATAAAACTTTGTATTCAATTTTAAATATATACACATATAGATCTATATATAGATATCTATATCTATCTATATATATAAATAGATATAGATAGATCTATCTATCTAGATAGATATAGATATCTAGATATAGATAGATAGATAGATAGATAGATAGATAGATAGATAGATAGATAGATAGAGATATATACATAGATAAATCTAATATATATATATATATATATATATATATATATATATATATATATATATATATATATATATATATATATACAGTAAAACCTTGGTTTGAGAGTAACTTGGTTTGAGAGCGTTTTGCAAGACAAGGAAAACGTTTTAATACATTTTTCCTTGATATACAAGCAATGTCTCGATATAAGAGTAGCGTCATGTCACAACTGAGTATAAAATAGAAGAGAGGCGCCTCATAGGCCGGGTACTCACGACCAAACATGTATGGTGAAAGCGGTCCGTCGGACCGTTTTCACCATACATGTCTGCCAGAGGGCTTCTGTACGATGGTTGTACACACCATCGTACAGAAGTCCGCGCGTAAACAATACGCGGGGCGTGTCCGCGGTGTCGCCGCGTCGATGACGCGGTGTCGCCGCGACAATGACGCAGCGACGTGGGCGGCCCGCCTTTAAAATGCTTCCACGCATGCGTCGAAGTCATTCGACGCATGCGAGGGACGGCGGGCGCCTGGACATGTACGGTAGGTCTGTACTGACGACCGTACATGTCCGAGCGGGCAGAATTCCAGCGGACTGTTTTAAAACAAGTCCAGGAATATTTGTCTGCTGGGAAAAGGCCCGGCGGGCAAATGTTTGCTGGAATTCGGCCCGCTCGCGCCCACACACGACCAAACATGTCTGCTGAAACTGGCCTGCGGACCAGTTTCAGCAGACATGTTTGGTCGTGAGTACGGGGCCTAAGTGTAGCAATATGGTTACATTTAATGAAGGTACAAAATTTAGCAACTTTATTGCTACACTTAGGCCCCGTACAGACGACCGAACATGTCTGCTGAAACTGGTCCGCGGACCAGTTTCAGCAGACATGTTCGGTCGTGTGTAGGCCCGAGCGGGCAGGATTCCAGCAAACATTTGCCCGCCGGGAATATTTCTGGACTTGTTTTAAAACAGCTCGCTGAAATCCTGCCCGCTCGGACATGTTCGGTCGTCTGTACAGACCTACCGTACATGTCCGAGCGCCCGCCATCCCTCGCATGCGTCGAATGACTTCGACGCATGCGTGGAAGCATTTAACTGGCAGGGCCGCCCACGTCGCCACGTCATCGGCGCGGACACGCCCCGCGTATTGTTTACGCGCGGATTTCTGTATGATGGTGAGTACAGCCACCATACAGAAATCCCCGGGCATACATGTACGGTGAAAACGGTCCAGCGGACCGGTTTCATCGTACATGTATGCTCGTCTGTACGCGGCCTTAGAGGTGCCTCTCTTCTCTTTTATACCCTGTAAAAAAAAAAATGCTTTGATATACAAGTGCTTTGGATTACAAGCATGTTTCTGGAACGAATTATGCTCGCAAACCAAGGTTTTACTGTATAAAACAAAGATTGACTGCGCTAAATAGCTTTAGACCTTATATGAAATGACCCCTTTCATGATTTTATAAAACTTTGTATTCAATTTTAAATATATACATATATAGACCTATAGATATGGATATCTAGATAGATATATCTATCTAAATAGATATAGATAGATAGATAGATAGATAGATAGATAGATAGATAGATAGATAGATAGATAGATAGATAGATAGATAGATAGATAGATAGATAGATAGATAGATAGATAAAACAAAGATTGACTGCGCTACATAACTTTAGACCATATATGAAATAACCCCTTGTGCTAAATATATAAATACATGAAATAATTTTGACAATTATTCTTATTTATTATTATTATTACAATTATTTTATTTATTTTTTCATCTTGATTGGCTCTTTTGCACTTTATTTTAAGATAGTGTTATGAATGATGCACACCTCCCAACTTTTTGAGATGGGAATGAGAGACACCTATCAGCAAATGTATATAGGCATAGGGCTAGATCCACAAAGAAATTACGCCGGCGTATCTATTAATACGCCGCGTAATTTCAAAATTCCCGCGTCGTATCTTTGTTTTGAATCCTCAAACCAAGATACGACGGCTTCTGGGTTAGATCCGACAGGTGTACGTCTTTGTACGCCTTCGGATCTAAGATGCAATACTTCGGCGTCCGCTGGGTGGCGTTTTCCGTGTCGGGTATGCAAATTAGCGATTTACGACGATCCACGAACGTACGCGCAGCCGTCGCATTTTCTAACGTCATCTGTAGTCGTCTTTTTCCGGCGTATAGTTAAAGCTGGTATTTTGCGGCGTATAGATAGAATTGCCACGTTCCCGCGTCTAAATTAATTTTTTTTTTTCGTTGCGTAAGTCGTCCGTGAATAGGGATGGACGTAACTCACGTCTAAGTTCAAAAAATGACATCGTTGCGACGTCATTTCACGCAAAGCACGGCGGGAAATTTCTGGATGACGCATGCACATTTCATTCGGCACGGGGACGCACTTCATTTAAATGAAACCCGCCCCCAACCCGCCCAATTTGAAATCCGCCGCCAGAAATACACTATGCCGCCGTAACTTACGGCGCAAAATCGCCGAGGATTCGAAAATGCGCCAGGTAAGGTACGGCGGCGTACTGTATCTCTGATACGCTGCGCCGATCTACATGTATGTGGATCTGGCCCATAGAACGCACCCCTATTTAGAAGAGTGTTATGAATGATATATATGTGATTAGAATTTGATTTATTTATACTTTGTATCGGCCCATTTGAAAATCCATACTATAGCACTTTGGTATATACAGTATATATATATATATATATATATATATATATATATATATATACACATATGAAAATATATATATATATATATATATATATATATATATATATATATATATATATATATATATATATACACATACACTACTTATTTCCAAAAGTATTGTGACACCTGCCTTTATACACACATGAACTTTAATGGCATCCCAGTCTAATGCTGGCCATACACTATACGAAAATTCGGCCGAAATTCGGTCATTCTGACAGATCTTTCGTTTTTCAGCCAGTTAATGGGCACAAAATCGATAATCGTTGGGACGTTTTTGAGCCGAAAAAACTAAGGACACATTTGGAACGTGGTGCTCACATTTTTTTGGGGGGGCGCAAACAAATGAAAAAAAAAAAAACAATTTCAGCCTCACTGTGCCCATCAAACGCAGCTGCTGTGCCCATCAAACACAGCCACTGTGCCCATTAAAGGCAGCCACTGTGCCCATCAAAGGCAGCCACTGTGCCCATCAAATGCAGCAACTGTGCCATCAAATGCAGCAACTGTGCAGCCATGAATTGTCGCCACTGTGCCCATTAATTGTCACCACTGTGCCATGCCATCAAACGCAGCCACTGTGCCATCAATTGTCACCACTGTGCAATCAATTGTCGCCACTGTGCCATCAATTGTCACCACTGTGCCATGCCAAACGCAACCACTGTGCCATCAAACGCAGCCACTGTGCCATCAAATGCAGCCACTGTGCCATCAATTATCGCCACTGTGCCATCAATTATCGCCACTGTGCCATCAATTGTCACCACTGTGCCCATCAATTGTCACCACTGTGCCCATCAATTGTCACCACTGTGCCCACCTAATTGTAGCCACTGTGCCCATCAATTGTCACCACTGTGCCCTGTAAAATGCTGCCAGATTGCCCCCCCCCGCCCGGGACTTACCTTTCTGGGGTCAGCCATCCTGCTTCCACGGTCCCTCGATGTCTTCTCCCGCCCTCGATGACTCTTCAGCCAATCACCAGAACCGGTGAACCTGATTGGCTGAGACACCTGTCATTGTTAGCCAGGGAATGCACCTCTGGTGCGTCCCCTGGTTAACTATTTGGAAGCCGATTACAGCCCTCAGGCTATAATCGGAAAGTCTATCAGAGCCGCTGGCTAATAGGCACTTCCAAAGCCAACCAGCTGCTGTTAATCAGATGGCCGGCGCTCATCAGGGGGCCGGCCATCTGAATAGTGGGCGGCAGCAACAATACATGGATTAATGCAATGCATGAATCTATATATTGTATTCAGTGGCGGTGCAGGAGAGAGAAAGGGCGGCGCTCCTGCGCCCTCTATATATTTACAGTGGGGATCGAAAGTTTGGGCACCCCAGGTAAAAATTTCTATTAATTTGCATAATGAAGCCAAGGAAAGATGGAAAAATCTCCAAAAGGCATCAAATTACAGATTAGACATTCTTATAATATGTCAAAAAAAGTTAGATTTTATTTCCATCATTTACACTTTCAAAATTACAGAAAACAAAAAAATGACGTATGCAAAAGTTTGGGCACCCTGCAGAATTTATAGCATGCACTGCACCCTTTGCAAAGCTGAGAACTGCCAGTGTCATGGATTGTTCTCAATCATTGTCTGGGAAGACCAGGTGATGTCAATCTCAAAGGTTTTAAATGCCCAGACTCATCTGACCTTGCCCCAACAATCAGCACCATGGGTTCTTCTAAGCAGTTGTCTAGAAAACTGAAACTGAAAATAGTTGACGCTCACAAAGCTGGAGAAGGCTATAAGAAGATAGCAAAGCGTTTTCAGACGTCAACATCCTCTGTTCGAAATGTAATTAAGAAATGGCAGTCATCAGGAACAGTGGAAGTTAAAGCAAAAAAAATATCAGACAGAACAGCTCGCAGGATTGTGAGAAAAGCAATTCAAAACCCACGTTTGACTGCACGATCCCTCCAAAAAGATCTGGCAGACACTGGAGTTGTGGTACACTATTCCACTATAAAGAGATACTTGTACAAATATGGTCTTCATGGAAGAGTCATCAGAGGAAAACCTCTTCTACGTCCTCACCACAAAAATCAGCGTTTGAAAGCCTTTGCAAATGAACATATAGACAAGCCTGATTTTGGAAACAAGTTCTGTGGACCGATGAGGTTAAAATAGAACTTTTTGGCCGGAATGAGCAAAGGTACATTTGGAGAAGAAAGGGCACAGAATTTAATGAAAAGAACCTCTGTCCAACTGTTAAGCATGGGGGTGGATCAATCATGCTTTGGGGTTGTATTGCAGCCAGTGGCACAGGGAACATTTCACGAGTAGAAGGAAAAATGGATTCAATAACATTTCAGCAAACTTTGGATGGTAACTTGATACCATCTGTGAAAAAGCTGAAGTTAAAGAAAGGATGGTTTCTACAAATGGATAATGATCCTAAACACACCTCAAAATCCACGGGGGATTACATCAAGAGGTGTAAACTGAAGGTTTTGCCATGGCCTTCACAATCTCCTGACCTCAACATAATTGAAAATCCATGGATAGACCTTAAAAGAGCAGTGCGTGACAGACAGCCCAGAAATCTCAAAGAACTGGAAGACTTTTGTAAGGAAGAATGGGCAAAGATACCTCAAACAAGAATTGAAAAACTCTTGGCTGGCTACAAAAAGCATTTACAAGCTGTGATACTTGCCAAAGGGGGCAGTACAAGATAACTTTTGCAGACGCCATTTTTTTTTTTCTGTAATTTTGAAAGTGTAAATGATGGAAATAAAATCTAACTTTTTTTGACATATTATAAGAATGTCTAATCTGTAATTTGATGCCTTTTGGAGATTTGTCCATCTTTCCTTGGCTTCGTTATGCACATTAATACAAATTTTTACCTGGGGTGCCCAAACTTTCGATCCCCACTGTATATGGCAGATAGAGTACAGGCTGGATTTATGTGAGCTGAACCTTGGTTCAAGGCTGTTGGCTCAGAACACCATTCACCTTCATGTTCTTTTCGGCATTGTGGTCTGTCAGGATAAAATAAAACCTGGAAAACAAAGCCCGGCAGGTTTAACATGAGATAATCCATGAGCAGACTATAATGAAAGATTTTCTGTCCCATATTATTGCTGATGGACACCCCCTTGTTACTACCCAACCTGAACCATAAACCTGATTATGCTGGAGACTGCTCACTGCATGTTCTAGACTGCAGGAAATAGGTGTGTTTTTCACACCTGTCTTTATTTACTCTGAGATTTACCTTCAGCTCATTGCTCGATTATGATTACTTTGTGACTAGCATTTGTATCCTGAACTAAACTTTGTCTAAGTACCTGGATACCTGACCCAGCTTGTATTTGGATCCGTTCTGTGTGCTGCCTGCCCTCTGATTTGTAGCTTACCACACTGACACTGCATCTTGCCTTCTGATTCTGTTATCACTTTTCAATACACATGATGTTGTCCTAAAAGAGACAACCTAATGTCCTGCATCCCAGCTCATGTTTGCTCCTGCCTCTCCAGGCTATTTCCCAGCTCTTACTGGCTCTGCAGTAATCAGATGAATGATCACATAGGAAATAACAGTAACTTGCAGTTTACTAAACAGGTACAAAGTTAAGCCTAGTACACACACCACTAGTTTTTTTTTTTGATCATCTCAGCAGGTTGAAAGAAAAAAAAAATTATAGCTCAGTCGGAATCACTGTACTAACAATCCAATGTCAGTACAGCGATATTCCCATCTGTTCTATTGTGTTCTGACAGGGTGACCAAGCCTCGTTCCCAACTTAACACAACTGTGGCATTAAGTGAAGGACAGACCTCGATTTGAAACACAGGAAAAAACCAAGCTTAGGGCCAGATCCACAGAAGAATTATGCCGGCGTATCTATTGATACGCCGCGTAATTTCAAAGTTCCCGCGTCGTATCTTTGTTTTGTACCTACAAAACAAGATACTACTGCATCTGGGCTCGATCCGACTGGCGTTCGTCTTAGTACGCCGTCGGATCGTAGGTGCATTTTTTCGCCGGCTGCTAGGTGGCGTTGCCGTCGAATTCCGCGTCGAGTATGCAAATTAGCTAGATGCGGCGATCCACGAACGTAGTCCGGCCGGCACATTTTTTTACGTTGTTTCCGTAAGGCTTTTTTCGGCGTATAGTTACCCCTGCTATATGAGGCGTATCCTATGTTAAGTATGGCCGTCTTTCCCGCGTCAAATTTTGAATTTTTTACGTCGTTTGCGTAAGTCGTTCGCGAATATGGATTTGCGTAGAATGACGTCATCGTCGTAAACATTGGCTTGTTCCTTTTTATTTTCGAGCATGCGCGCTGGGATACCCCCACGGACAGCGCATGCGCCGTTCTAAAAAAAAAATTAATTTACGTTGGGTCTTGATGTATTAACATAAAACACGCCCCCATCACATACATTTGAATTGCGCACCCTTACCCTGCCAAAGTTACACTACGCCGCCGTAACTGACGGCGCAAATTCTTTGAGGATAAGGAAAATGCGCTGTAAGTTACAGCGGCGTAGTGTATCAGAGATACGCTACGCCGGACGTAGGAATGCGCTGCGCTATGAGAATCTGGCCCTTAGTTTCCAAAAAGAGATCCAGTCACCTCCGAAACCAACATATCTGGAAATTGCGCCGGATAAAAATTAAATGTCCAGCGCAAACCGCAAATGCAGGTAACAAGTAACGAGGGTGGTGAACTGTCCAGATCCCACTAAAAATAGCAAGGGACCACCATGATGAATTGTATCCATTTTTATAATACAACAATCAATTTACATAAAATGAATAATAAATAATAAAGGACAAATGACAGAGAACCATAATTTTTTTAATAGAAACAGAATGTTCTTTTATTGAGAAAAATATAAAAGACATACAGGCATACCCCACTTTTAAGTACACAATGGGACCAGAGCATGTATGTAAAACGAAAATGTACTTAAAGTGAAACAATACCTTTTTTGCACTTATAGGGTGTAGTGGGGGGGGGTCAGGGGGTGTAGTGGGGGTGTTAGGAGCTGTAGTTAAGGTCTCAGGGGCTGTAGTGGGGGTGTCAGGGGCACACTGGAACAGGGTGGGCTATGCTCTCTCCTTCTACTGCGGCTGCAAAATGTCTGTACAGTGCTTGTAATGCACTTTACATACACTCACGGGTATGTCCTTACTCGCGAGGGTATGTAAAGTGAGTGTACTTAAAGCGGGGTATGCCTGTACAGCATATAAAGCGTAACATGAAAGTCATGGAGATCACATGCAGGAGGCCTGGTAACACTGAATAAGCCAAACATGTAGTACAAAGGTGTGTAAAACAGAGTCATGTCCATTAACCACTTTAGCCCCGGACCATTTGTCAGCCTAAAGACCAGAGGTGTTTTTACAATTTGGCACTGCGCTGCTTTAACTGGTAATTGCGCGGTCATACAATGTTGTACGCAAACAAAATTTGCGTCCTTTTTTCCCCCACAAATAGAGCTTTCCTTTGATGGTATTTGATTGCCTCTGCGATTTCGGAAAAAGACCGAACATTTAGAAAAAATATATATATTTTCTAATTTTTGTTATAAGAAAAACCGAACAAACTAAATTTTAGTCATACATTTAGGCCAAAATGTATTCAGCCACATGTCTTTAGTAAAAAAAATGTCAATAAGCGTATTTTTATTGGTTTGCACAAAAGTTATAGGCCCAGATTCTGAAAGGACTTACGACGGCGCAGCGCCATGTACCCCGTCGTAAGTCCTAATCCAAGCCGTCGTATCTATGCGTCTGATTCTTAGAATCAGTTACGCATAGATATCCATTAGATCCGACAGGCGTAAGTCTCTTACGCCGTCGGATCGTAACTGCATTTTTCCGCTGGCCGCTAGGGGCGTGTAAGCGGATTTACGCATCGAAATATGTAAATCAGCTAGATACGCTAATTCACGAACGTACGCCCGGCGCAGTAAAGTTACGATGTTTACGTTAGGCTTTTCCCGGCGTATAGTTGCCCCTGCTATATGAGGCATAAGTGCGGCGTACCAATGTTAAGTATGGCCGTCATTCCCGCGTCGAAATTTGAAAGTTACGTCGTTTGCGTAAGTCGTCCGTGAATGAAGCTGGACGTCATTTACGTTCACGTCGAAACCAATGACGTCCTTGCGGTGTACTTTGGAGCAATGCACACTGGGAAATTCCACGGACGGTGCATGCGCTGTTTGGGAAAAACGTCAATCACGTCGGGTCACAGTAGATTTACATAAAACACGCCCCCCTGATCCAAATTAGAATTAGGCGGGCTTACGCTGGCCGATTTACGCTGCGCCGCCGCAACTTACGGAGCAAGTGCTTTGAGAATACAGCACTTGCCCGTCTAAGTTGCGGAGGGTAACGTAAATCGGATAGGTTACGCCGCCGCAAAGATACAGCATTCTACGAGAATCTGGGCCATAGCGTCTACAAACTAGGGTACATTTTCTGGAATTTACACAGCTTTTAGTTTAAGACTGCCTATCATTTCTTGAGGTGCTAAAATGGCAGGGCAGTACAAAACCCCCCCAAATGACCCCATTTTGGAAAGTAGACACCCCAAGCTATTTGCTGAGAGGCATGTTGACTCCATGGAATATTTTATAAATTACGGGAATATGACAATTGTTTTTTTTGCACAAAATTGTCACTAAATGATATATTGCTCAAACATGCCATGGGCATATGTGGAATTGCACCCCAAAATACATTCTGTTGCTTCTCCTGAGTACGAGGATACCACATGTGTGAGACTTTTTGGGAGCCTAGTCGCATGCGGGACCCCGAAAACCAATCACCGCCTTCAGGCTTTCTAAGGGTGTAAATTTTTGATTTCACTCCTCACTGCCTATCACAGTTTCGGAGGCCATGAAATGCCCAGATGGCACAAAACCCCCCCAAATGACCCCATTTTGGAAAGTAGACACCCCAGGCTATTTGCTGAGAGGCATGGTGAGTATTTTACAGCGCTCATTTATTTTTGAAAATTAAGAAAGACATTTTTTTTCTTTTTTTTTCTTTTTTCAATTTTCAAATCTTTGTGACAAAAAAGCAAGATCTGCAAAATACTCACCATACCTCTCAGCAAATAGGTTGGGTGTCTGCTTTGCACAATGGGGTCATTTGGGGGTGCTTTGTGCCATCTGGGCATTCCATGGCCTCCGAAACTGTAATAGGCAGTGAGGAGTGAAATCAAAAATTTACACCCTTAGAAAGCCTGAAGGCGGTGCTTGGATTTTGGGGTCCCGTACGTGGCTAGGCTCCCAAAAAGTCTCACACATGTGGTATCCTTGTACTCAGGAGAAGTAACAGAATGAATTATGGGGTGTAATTCCACATATGCCCATGGCATGTTTGAGCAATATATCATTTAGTGACAACTTTGTGCAAAAAAAAAATATATATATATTTCCCGCAACTTGTGTCAAAATTAGGGCTGTTACTGATCAAAATTTTTCTGTTCGATTAATCGTTTTTTTAAATCGATTAAATCGACTAATTTCGATTAATTATAACGCACATACAGATCCAACTACTTTTAGCTGATCTCCTTGCAGGCTGATTCCCAGTGCAGCTACCAACCACTGGAAAAATGGATAGCAGGATACAAAAAACACACAAAGGCAGCGCTCAATGGGAATAGCATTAAAACTTTTATAGTCTTCAAGTAAATATTGCACTGGAGATAAAATCGATGTAGCTACATAAACTGTAAAAATGGTGCGAGTAATACCAAATGGTACCAAAAGCAGTCATAAAAACATGTAGCTAAGTATGATACTGGTATAAAAATGTGTACAATGATACCACTGCTGAATCCAGATGAGGAGAGGTTAACATCAGTCCGTCGGCATGTAGATGTCCCATGAAGGGAACTATCACAACTCCCAGTGGATGGTTGTAGAATCCCAGGTTGACAGAGGGAAGTGATAGAGGGAAGTGTAACAGCCCTTGCGTGTGGCAGATAGTAAGGTCCCGCCAGCATGCAGATATGAAGGCACAGCAAAGGAGCCCTTCAGATGGACACGGCAAGCATGGGTGTCCGTGACGTTACTGGATCTCCGACGGAACTCCCTGAAGGCCCAGAAGCC
This sequence comes from Rana temporaria, assembly GCF_905171775.1. Taxonomy (NCBI): domain Eukaryota; kingdom Metazoa; phylum Chordata; class Amphibia; order Anura; family Ranidae; genus Rana; species Rana temporaria. The sequence continues at coordinate 343,211,138 of NC_053490.1, forward strand.
GGCGGAGAGGTGAGTACCAATCAAAAGAATTTTAATCGATCAAAAAGATTTTAATCAATCAAAAAAATTAAAGATTAATCGATTAATTAAAAGTTAATTTGCACAGCCCTAGTCAAAATATAAAATATTCCATGGACTCGACATGCCTCAGCAAATAGCTTGGGGTGTCTACTTTCCAAAATGGGGTCATTTGGGGGGGGTTTTGAATTGTCCTGGCATTTTATGCACAACATTTAGAAGCTTATATCACACATCACCCACTCTTCTAACCACTTGAAGACAAAGCCCTTTCTGACACTTTTTGTTTACAAGAAGAAATTTTTTTTTTTTGCAAGAAAATTGCGTTGAACCCCCAAACATTATATATTATTTTAAAGCAAAGGCCCTACAGATTAAAATGGTGGGTGTTGCATTTTTTTTTCCACGCAGTATTTACGCAGCGATTTTTCAAACGCATTTTTTTTGGCAAAAATACAATTTTTTTTTTATTTTAATGCACTAAAACACACAATATTGCCCAAATGTTTGATGAAATAAAAAAGATGATCTTAGGCCGAGTACATAGATACCAAACACGACATGCTTTAAAATTGCGCACAAAAGCGCAGTGGCAACAAACCACATACATTTTTAAAAGCCTCTACAGGTTATCACATTAGATTTACAGAGTAGGTCTACTGCTAAAATTACTGCCCTCGATCTGACCTTCGCGGTGATACCTCACATGCATGGTACAATTCTTATTTACATATGACGCCAGACTGACGCTTGCGTTTGCCTTTGCGTGAGAGCAAGGGGGGACAGGGGTGTTTTTTTTTTATTATTATTTATTTTGCTTTTTTAATTTTATTTTAAACTGTTCCTTCCTTTTTTTTCTTTTTTTTATAATTTTTATTGTTATCTTAGGGCATGTAAATATCCCCTATGATAGTAATAGTTAGTGACAGGTACTCTTTTTTGAAAAAATTGGGGTCTATCAGACCCTAGATCCCTCCTCTGCCCTCAAAGCATCTGATCACACCAAGATTGGTGTGATAAAATGTTTTCCCACTTTCCCAATGGCGCGGTTTATATCCGGGGAGGGGGACATTCCCTCCAACTGCTTGTAAAAAGGATTGCTTTTACATGAAAGCCGACCGCTGGCTGAAAAGAATGATACCAAGATGATGCCTAAACCCACAGGCATCATTCTGGTATAACCATTCAAAGTCCAGCAAGATACCATACGTTGATGGTTCTTGTTGGACATGTATTGTAATTTTTTTTTTTTCATGCAGCCTGTTGGCTGAACGAAAAAAAGAGATTAATCGGTGGGTATGCCCACCATTAGAATACCTCCCTTCATCCACCCACTTCTAACGATGGGCATACATGCACCATTTATATATGCCGAAGCATGGGGGGATTGTCCCGCAAAAAAGTTATGCCACTCACACACGTTCGGACTTTTCCACTAGCAAGCCGGAATTTCGACCGTATGTACGCGGCATAAAACGTTATGACGCATACACACGGTCTGACTTTTCCACGGGCAAGTTTTCGTCGGAATTTCGACCGTATGTATGCGGCATTAGGAGCAAAATCGCTCCTCCGCCACTAATGCCCCCATGCTTCGGCATATATGCTCTATATGCTTTTTTTTAACTGTGGTGGTGAAATCACCTCCTACAGCGTTGGAGTCGCGGCTTTATGTATCGTGGGAGCAAACGCTGTTGCTGTCACGCTAAATAAATCCATGCTGCAACTGAATGGCGTACAGTACCTGCTAAGAAAATGATGGTTAACAATAAAACAAACATTACAGTATAACATACCATACCTGCAAAGCAAATACAATAAAACATAGTAAAAATAGAGAGAACAACAAATATAGAACAATAGTGAGTGGACAGTAGAGAGTGAACATAACAATAAAGAGAGGAGAAAAATACAACCACAACTATTTTTGGATTTTTTTTTTATATTTTATTTGTGTTTTTGTGTGAGTTTTTTTTTTAAAAATCCACTTTTTTCACTTTTATAAAAACTGTAAAAAAAAACACTGTAAACTGAACGTTGCAGATTATGGTCTCAAAATGTGATGGCCATCACATCTTCCGAGACCCTGTGTTAGGACTGTGTGGTGCTGTACCCTATGCTAAACTAAAACATTCACCAATGCAGGCACCAGGTTGGTCAGGACAGGAGGGACAATAAAAGCGTGTTTCACGCCTAAATCCGCATTTGCTGCAGACACGACATCTTCTTTGGGGGTTCTTTGGGTAGAGGTACCAGGGAGGACAAAGGGAAAATGCCTCTCATACAGCCGGCTCACTGCATTTGCGTTAGGAAGGTGGGGCACAGCACCGTCTGGAAACAGAAGGCCTGCGACGATCTCTTCCTGGAATTTTAGGAAGGATCCAGTCCGTCCTAAAGCTCTGTATAGCACATGAGCGTTCAGCAAAGCCAATTGAAACAGACATTTTTTTGTACCAGCGTCTTGCCTTACAGGCAATTAGGTACGGCGCCAACAACTGGTCATTGAGGTCCACCCCTCCCATGTTAAGGTTGTACTCGTGGATACAGAGGGGTTTCTCCACAAGACCAGTCGCCATAGGAATTTGGACTGCCGTGTCTGCGTGAAGCGAGGACAGAAAGAAAACATTCCGTGAATCCCTCCACTTCACTGCTAACAAATTATTACACTGTAAGAATGGTCTCTCCCCCCGACTAAGATGGAATTCTACAAGCCGTTGGGGGAAGCCCCGGCGATTAGGTCGCACGGTGCAACATGCGCCAATTCCATAATTAAAAAGGTGACTAAAAAGTGGCACACTTGTGTAATAATTGTCCACGTACAAGTGGTACCCCTTTCTGAATAAGGGTGACACCAATTCCCACACTATCTTACCAGCTCCCTATGTAATCTGGGCAGTTCTCCGGCTCTACGTGGCTATCTTTTCCCTCGTAAACCATAAAGCTAGATGTATAGCCTGTTGCCCTGTCACAGAGCTTATACATCTTGACCCCGTATCTGGCACGCTTGCTGGGAAGGTACTGCTTGAAAGACAAGCGGCCAGAAAACGTAATCAGGGACTCATCAACGCAGACAACTTGCTGGGGATTATACAAGACTGCAAAACGTTCGTTGAAGTGGTTTACGAGGGGGCCGAATTTTGTAGAGCCGATCTAATCCAGGGTCTCCGAGGACGACAGAGTTCATTGTCACTGAAATGCATGAACCGCAAGATCTGCTCGTATCGTGTCCTGGCCATGGAGGCAGAGAAAATTGGCATATAGTGAATTGGGTGAGTGGACCAATATAAACGCAGCTCACTCTTTTTAGTAATGCCCATGAGGAGGGATAGGCCCAGAAAGATCTTAAATTCGGAAACCGTAATTGGTTTCTAATCTCTGGCAAGGGACAGCTGGGGATTAGCGGCGATGTATTGACCAGCATACAAATTGCTTTGGTCCACAATAGATCTATAGAGATCTTCGGTGAAAAGCAGCGATTAAAAATCAAGTGACGTAAAATGAACTGTTTCCACCTGAATTCCGGGTTGGCCAGTGAATGGGGGAAGTACGGGTGCTGCAGAAGTGGTGGGTACCCAATCAGGATTGGCGAATGCAGCAGGAAGGGCACTATGGGCACGACGGGCCTGTCTTTGTCTTCTTCTTGGTGGCAGTGGGACACTACTTGTGCTTGCCACCTCGCCAGCTTGAACTGCACTTATGGGACTCGCCACGTCACCACGTGATACTGCAGTGCTGGATGTGCGACCAGGATGTACTAGGCCGCTGGTGCTTGCCAGTTCACCAGAAAGAATAGTGGTGCTAGTACTTCTCTGCTCCATACGAGAGCCCTGCGGTTCTTTCACCTCAGCGACAGCAGAAGATCGGGGTCTGGTACGCCTGACCTTGGCAGGGACCACAACTCCGTCGTCAGAGCTGTCTGTCAGGGAGCCGCTGTTGTCTACAGGATCGTATTCTGAGACAGAATCTGACAGATGCGTGACCTCCTCCTCACTATCTGTCATGCTCAGAAACAAGTAGGCCTCTTCACTACTGTACCTTTAATTTGCCATTTTGGGCTCTAAATTTAGGGGTACAGTAGGAAGATTCACAGGTAAAAAAAGCACCTGACCTGTCAGCGACTTAGTCAAACGCTACCAAAAAACTGTTAGCGATCGCAGAGATCAGGCCTGACTCTGCGAACGCTGCAGTTATGTGTTTTTGTGTTTTGTGACAGTGATCGATCGATACTGCACTTGGGTGGGCTGGGCTGGGCGAAGGGGCTAAACGCAGGTGCTAGCAGGTATTTGGGCTGATCCCGCTAACAATGCGTTTTTGGGAACCCTAAACTGCAGGGGACGCTAGTATAGATCTGATCAGATCAGGTATCGATCCGTTCAGATACTATACCACTAAGGGAGGCGTATGGTGCGTGCGTGGGTGCTAGCGCTACTGGCACTAATCTGACGCTGCCTGGGGTGACGCAGACCCTATCTGGCGCTAAAACCAAACTTTGATCACCCGCCGGGCGATCAGGGGGTTAAACCTTTATTGGGAAAAATATGGCGGGTGCCTTGACGCTATAAAAAATAAAGGGCCAGATTCACAGAGCAGATACGACGGCGTATCTCCTGATACGCCGTCGTATCTGTTGTTCTATCTATGCGACTGATTCATAGAATCATTTACGCATAGATAGCCAGAAGATCCGACAGGTGTAATTGTTTTACACTGTCGGATCTTAGGATACAATACCGCAGCCGCCGCTGGGGGGAGTTCGCGTCGTAATACAGCGTCGGGTATGCAAATTAGGATTTACGGCGATCCACAAAGATTTTTCCCGTCGTTGCGAGTGTTAGATTTCCATTGCAAAGATAGGGCACCTTTAAAGCGGGAGTTCACCGATAAATGCTGTTTTTTACTCTTTTACCCTAAGGCCCCATACACACGGGAGGATTTATCCGCGGATACGGTCCAGCGGACCGTTTCCGCGGATAAATCCTCTTGAGGATTTCAGCAGATTTTAATGCGATGGAGTGTACTCACCATCGCATTGAAATCCGCGCCGAAATCCTCTGGCGATGACGTGTCGCGCCGTCGCCGCGATTATGACGCGGCGACGTGCGCGACGCTGTCATATAAGGAATTCCACGCATGCGTCGAATCATTACGACGCATGCGGGGGATCCCTTCGGACGGATGGATCCGGTGAGTCTATACAGACCAGCGGATCCATCCGTTGGGATGGATTCCAGCAGATGGATTTGTTTGGCATGTCAGCAAATATTCGATCTGCTGGAATCCATCCCAGGGGAGAAATATCCGCGGAAATAGATCCGCTGGAGTGTACACACCATAGGATCTATCCGCTGAAACCCATTTGCTGGGATTTTTCAGCGGATGGATTTTATCGTGTGTACGGGGCCTTAGTCTGATGCTCATTTAGTCTAGGGGAATCGGCTAGTTGTTTTAAAATCCGAGCATTACTTACCGTTGTAGAGGGCGATCTTCTCCGCCACTTCCGGGTATGGGTCTTCGGGAGTGGGCGTTCCTTCTTGATTGACAGTCTTCCGAAAGGCTTCCGACAGTCGCATCCATCGCGTCACGAGAAGCCGAAAGAAGCCGAACGTCGGTGCGGCTCTATACTGCGCCTGCGCACCGACGTTCGGCTACTTTCGGAAAACCGTGACGCGATGGATGCGACCGTTGGAAGCCTGTCGGAAAACTGTCAATCAAGAAGGAACGCCCAGTCCCGAAGACCCATACCCGGAAGTGGCAGAGAAGATCGCCCTCTACAACGGTAAGTACTGCTCGGATTTTAAAACAACTAGCCGATTCCCCTAGACTAAATGAGCATCAGACTAAGGGTAAAAACAGGATTTTACCGGTGAACCTCCGCTTTAACATTGTGTAAAAGTACTCCACCATGTTAAAGTATGCCCGTCTTTCCCGCGTCGCTTTTGAATTTTTTTTTATTTTTTATTTTTCCCGGCGCAAGTCTTTTTTTCACGTCGCGAATAACAAAACGTCGTAATTTCGCGCAAAGCACGTCGGGAAATTTGCGATGGGAGCATGCGCAGTACGTCCGGCGCGGGAGTGCGCCTAATTTAAATGGTACCCGCCCTATTTGAATTGGGCCGCCTTGCGCCGGACCTGTTTACTATACACCGCTGCAAATTTCCAGGTAAGTGCTTTGTGGATCGGGCACTAAATCGGGAAATTTGCGGCGGTGTAACGTAAACGGGTTACGTTACGCTGTGAATCTGGCCCAAACTAGCTAAACTGTGTCACCCATGACAGTTATACTGTTATCACTGGTGACAGGGGGTAATCAAGGGGTTAAACCTTTATTTGGGGGTTAGGGGGGTCCCTAGACTTATTAGGGCCTAAGACTAATTACCCTAACAATTATTTTAGTCACTAATGACACTAGTACAGCGATAAAAAAAAAATCTGATTGCTGTACTGGGTGACACAGTGACAGGCAGTGAAGGGGTTAATTTGGGGGGGTGATCGGGGGTGAATTGTGTGCCTACGTGACCTGGTGTCAGTGTAGTGTTGTGCAACTCACTTTTAGATGTTCTCTCCCTCTCGGTCTGGAACGAAAAGACCGACACAAGGGGGAGAACATCACTTCCCATGTCAATGTTTACAGTTACAGAGACAGGGGAAGACAACCATTGGCTAAGATTGATCACCAGGTCCAGGCCAGATTTTATTGGCCTGGGCCTGGAGATTGATCAGTTCTGAAACTAATCTGATCATCGGGAACGACGGGGAGGCGCGCGTGCCCCCTCGCCGTTCACGCGCCCGACGTATAGCTACGGGCTCTCGCGCAGGAGAGCCGACCTGCCGTCGTAAAACTGCGACGGGTGGTCGGCAACTAGTTAAGCAGTACAGGGCATCCAAACTATCATATTTCTCGGGACAATTACGATTCACATAAGTCAGTTTATACATAGAAAGAGCTGAAGTAATAGACTTTTCTCACGAACCCACAGAGGGGGGGGGGGGGGGGAATCGGGAATTCCATTTAAGTATAATTCCTCTTCTAGCATAAAATAACAAAAAACAAATGAGTAATTTGGTGTACATGGGCCTTTGGTCATCATCATGGATGCTGAGGAGAAATAATGTAGGGGTGACTGGCAAATCTAGGTGTAGGCAAAAGTTTATTAGCTGGATTCAGGTATCCGTGCCTAACGTTACGCCGCCGTAAGTTAGAGAGGCAAGTGCTGTATTCACAAATCACTTGCGTCCTAAGTTACGGCGGCGTAGCGTAAATGTGCCGGCGTAAGCGCACCTAATTCAAATTGTGAAGAGGTGGGCGTGTTTTATGTAAATAAAGCATGACCCCACGTAAATGACGTTTTGAACGAACGGCGCATCCGCCGTCCGTGGACGTATCCCAGTGCGCATGCTCCAAATTACGCCGCAAAGACTCATTGGTTTCGATGTGAATGTAAATTACACCCAGCCCCATTCACGGACGACTTACGCAAACGACATAAAAATTAAAAAATTCAACGCGGGTCCGACGTTGTCATGGTCTTACCTCTTTGCAGGTTCCTCATCACTGACATGTGCTGGCAGCCATCTTGCTTCATGGGGTTCTTGTAACCTGCCACACCCTGCGGCTCCTCCTTTCCACTGGGAGGAGCTGGCTGCTCAGCATATATATAGGACGGCAGCTGCAGCATTTCCTTGCTTGGGCCTCTTCGTCTGACATCCCTTCTGTGCTCGTGCTGCCTGCTCCTGGTTTCCTACCCGGTCTTGGACATTCCTCCTGGTTCCTGATTCCCGGCTTCGTTTCATCCGTCTTTGGCTACAGACTCCGGCTTGGCTGACTCTCTTCCCTGGCTATCGACCCTGGCACCGTAGGACGACTCTCCTGGCTGTTTCGATCATCTGTGTGGACTTTGACCTTGTTGTTTGTTTTATCAATAAATCTTCTTATTCATTTATCTGGTTTGTACGTCTGATTCATGCTTCCATGACAGACGTCCATACTTAACATTGGCTGCGCCATCTTTTTGGTGGAATATCTTTACGCCTGAAAACGCCTTACGTAAACAGCATATGTTTACTGCGATGGGCAAGCGTACGTTCGTGAATAGGCGTATCTCGCTGATTTACACATTCTAGGCGTAAATCAGCGTACACGCCCCTAGCGGCCGGCGTAAATAGACAGCTAAGATACGCCGGCGCCGGCCGTCGTATCTTAGCTACATTTAAGTGTATCTCAATTTGAGAATACACTTAAATATACGACGGCGCAGATTCGGAGTTACGACGGTGTATCTACTGATACGCCGGCGTAACTCTACCTGAACTGGGCCACTTTATGACAGCTCCAGAACATATGCATAAAAGAAACCTTCCGCTCCACCACACCGAGTGCAGTCCGCAGATCTCTCCGGGTAGATGCTATGTAGCTTCTGGGGTGTAAAATAGACTGTGTAGGTATTTAACTTGAATCAACCTATCCTTAGATAAATCAGCGCCTGTGCACTTTCTACAAGACAATCGTCCCAGTCCTCCCTGTCTAAATCTGGTATGTCCTCCCTCCATTTCTCCCAAAGCCATTCCATCCGAGGGGAATGACAGCCGAGTAGGTCAAAATATAGGGTAGATAGGGGCTTAGACAACTGTTCAAGTGTGAGTCTACCTTCTATCGGGTCCATATCTAGCGTCAGGATAGTAGAGAACTAGGCTTGTATGGCATGACGCAGCTGGAAGTACCGGAATGTCATCAACCCTGGTAAATGGAATCGGGCCCAGAGTTCTGTCAGTGAGAGCAGTCTGTCAGCTGTCAGATTTTCCCCTAAAGTCTTAACTCCATACCTGACCCACACCTGCGGATCTGGAATAGTACAAAGATGCAGAAGATTTGGGTTGCCCCACAGCGAAGTAAACGGTGACCATCAGGAGGGGCGGGAAAATCTTTTCCTTGCCGCCACCCACACTCTGAGTGCGGTTCTAGTGAAATATGGCAGCACATCATATTCCCGGGGGCCCCCGGTAAATCAGATTTGCCAGTTCCTGAAGAGAACCAACAATGGCTGCCTCAAGACAAAATGCAGCATTCGCCCTTGACCACATACACCACCAGCGGACAGTCACCAGGACTGCCGCCCAAAAGTACACCCGCAGATCTGGGAATGCCAGGCCTCCACACCGCACCGGAAGGATCAGGGTAGCATTAGCTATTCCAGAGAACCATAAATAAGGACATCAAGAATTGTTTATGTAGCGCCTGTGTACTTTTCAGTACAGGTGCTATGTCAAATTTAGTTGGGGAATGAGAGAGTTACTTGCTCTCATTCATATTGATCTGTTAAATTAGGCTGTTGCCAGCCTTGGGCTGTCCTGTGGTGTCATTATGTGTTCCAAGGATGCTTTTCCATCTTTGGATAGCAGGTGGCGCCAGAGGGGTCCAGACGGAGCCACTTTTCTCCAGCAGCCAATGAGAGGAGTTTTTCCCTCGCGGGGTATGCTGGGGGAGGGTATTTCTGTGGCAGATGCCATTTTGTGGGGTCTTCTCCAGTTCATGGCTCCAGGTGCGGCACCCACCTTCAGGTTGTGCGCACATCACGGGCCCCGGCGATTTGGCCTACCAGGCCGGGGCGCACGTGCTACGCGGAGTTCCTGACTCTGGGCCCTCATGGCCCGGAGCAACTGATGATGGAAAGGGGCCCCAGTGACTTACTGGGTTCCCAATCTCCTATTAAGAAGATCCCAAGCGAGTTGTGCTGTTCGATGGGGAGTCGATCTGAGGTGAACCCCGGAGGCAGGTGATCCAACAGGGCTTAGACGAACCATTGGGGATCTGGGTGGCCGGACACTGACAGGTTGTATGCTGCAAACTGTCAGTCGGTGACCCCAAAGATACAAAGTCTACCTGAGGGAGATTCAGGCAAATTATTGAGTATTAGGCCTGTGGCAGAGGTCTCATTACTAATCCTAATTCCAACAGAGCCAAGTCGGTGGCAGAGACTTGTTCCTTCCCAGAAGTTCTAAGTGACGCTCTGGCTGCCAGGCCTGTGAGAGGGACCTGTACAGGTGCACTTTACCCACTTTGGCTGAAGTGGCGACGAAGTAAGAGTTGCTATTGGAAGCAGGACTGCTTCTGTTTATCCATAAGGCCTGAATCTGCAAGTTCTCCTTTTCACCAACCTACTTCTATCTATCTCAGTTTGACTGTTGGTCATGTTGAACCAGTAATAAAGCATAGAAAACGTCACCCTGCTATCTGGACATTCCGTTATTGCTCTTCACCAGCATCATCATCCCTAGACACATCACAGAGGTAACATAATTATGCCAATCCCAAATCTAACCAGCGGCTCCTGAGGGGGTAGTGCTCCATTTATAAAGGCATTGATATCTAGACATGTGCACTGCCAAAAATTTCGTTTTTTCCGTTTGTTATTTTCGTATTTTTTATTTTTTCGGAAATTCGAAAATTCGGGAATTTAAAAAAAAAAAAATATTTTCGTTTTTGTTTCATTCGTTTTTTTTTTATTTTTCGTAAATTCGGGAAAAAAAAAAAAATCGAAAAATATTTGTCCGTTTTATTCGTTTTTTTGCTTTTTCCGTAAATTCGTAAATTCGGGAAATTCGAAAATTCGAAAATTCGGAATTCGGAATACGAAAAACGAATAAAACGGGAAAAACGAAAATTTCCGAAAAAAACAAATGAAACAAAAAAAATTTTTTTTTTCGGAAATTCAAAAAATTCTGAAAATTTCGAAAAATTCGGAAATGAAAAAATTCTGAAGTATCAAAAAAATGTTATACATTTCGGGATTTCGGAATTTCTAAAATTCGAAAATTAAAAAAATCGAAAATTCCACAATTTCGAAGATTCCACAATTTCGAAAATTCAGATTTTTTTTTTTTTATTTTCGATTTTTTTTTATTTTCGAATTTTCAAATTTTTCGAATTTTCGAAAATTCGAAATTTCGAAAATTCAAAAATGAAAAACGTGTAAATTCGAAAAATAAAAAAAATTGAAAATTCGTATATTCGAAATGTCGAAAGTGAAAAATGCAAAAATTCGAAATTTCGAAAATTCGATATTAAAAGTAAAAGAAAGTAGAAAGTAAAAAATTCGAAAATTTAAAATTCGGAAATTCGAAAATTCGAAATTTCGAAATTTCGAAAATTGAAAATTTCGAAATTCGAAAGTAAAAACTTCGAAAATTCGAAAAAAAAAATAAAAAAAAACGAATGAAACAAAAACGAAAATATTTTTTTTTTTAATTCCCGAATTTTCGAATTTCCGAAAAAATAAAAAAAACGAAATTAACATAAACGAAAAAAACGACATTTTTGGCAGTGCACATGTCTAGATATCAATGCCTTTATAAATGGAGCGCTACCCCCTCAGGAGCCGCTGGTTAGATTTGGGATCGGCATAATTATGTTACCTCTGTGATGTGTCTAGGGAAAATCCAGAAGTAAAAAATTCTAAAGTAAAAAATTCGAAAATTCAAAAATTCGAAAATGAAAAATTCGAAAATTCTAAATTTCGAAAATTTCGAAATTCGAAAGTAAAAAAATCGAAAATTCGAAATTTGAAAATTCGAAAATGAAAAATTCGAAAATGAAAAATTCGAAAATTCAAAAATGAAAAATTCAAAAATGAAAAAATTCGAAAATTCAAAAATTCGAAAGTGAACTATTCGAAAATTCTAAAGTTCGAAAATAGAAAAATTCGAAATTCGAAAGTAAAAAATTTGCAATTTCGAAAATTCGAAAATTCGATATTTCGAAAATTGAAAATTTCGAAATTATAAAGTAAAAATTTTGAAAATAAAAAATTCGGAAATTCAAAAATTCGAAAATGAAAAATTCGAATATTCGAAATTTCGAAAATTCAAAAATGTGAAAAATAAAAAATTTGAATATTCGAATTTTGAAAAATTCGAAAATAAAAAATGAAAAAATTCGAAAATTAAAAAAAAAAACGAAAATTTCGTATTTCCGAAAATCTGAATCTCCGAAATTCGGAAATACGAAAATTCGGAAATTTAAAAATCGGAAATACGAAAATTCGGAAATAAACAATTAAAAAATTCGGAAATTCGAATTTTCGTAAATCCGAAATTTCGGAAATTTGAAATTTTAGAAAGTCCGAAAATTCGGAAATAAAAAATTTGTTAATACGAAAATTCGGAATTAACGAATTTCCGAGTTTTCGTTCAAAAACGAATTAGAAACTAAACGAATTGCACATGTCTATTGATATCACAATCAATGTTCATACCAAAGGGAGCATTTGAATGTGTTAAGTTGAGAATGAGGTTTGGTTCTCTCTCTTTGGTTTTAAACCGAAACATTGCATCAGCAATCTGGAGCTCTCCTTTACCATCAAACAAAGATCATCAGCCAAGGTTTATTTTATGAGAGCCAGCATTGATCCATCTTATTGCCATTGACTGGACATTGCTGGAACTAACAGAACCCAGGACTTTGTATTTTCACTCTTAAAGTGATATTAAAGGCTCATGTTTTTTTTTAAAAAAATACTTACCTGCTCTGTGCAATGGTTTTGCACAGAGCATCCCCTATCCTCCTGTAGAAGTACCCCCGTAGGGGCTTCTGGTAATTGTAGTCCATCTGTCACCCTGCCCAGGGATTAAACTAGGATGAGGATAGGGTAGTTATGAGATGCCCAGTTGATTGCAGAACTTTTTATGGACTGAGAAATTATATACACCTTCTGTATATATACACAACTTCCTCCAGCACAACTCGACTCTTGATCTCACTCTCCAGCACTTGACTTGACTCTTGAACTCACTATCCAGCCCTTTACTTAGCTCTTGAACTCCCTCCCCAGGGCCAGCTAGCACTGATGTGCAGGCCTGACACTGACTCAGTCTTTGCAGGAATGGCCCCTATAGTGTAACAAAAATATAGGTAGCTGTACACGTGGCTACTGCTCCCAGTACTACCTCTTCAGGACCAGCCAGACCTCCTGGCTTCAGCTGCCTTTCTCCACTGCCTGTTCCACCACAGTCCACTCTACTGGCTCTGCACCCATCCCAACTGCGTAGTTAACCAAACCCAGTGTTCACTCCCTCTCAGTCTGCTGGCACCTAGGTTGTGGTCCCGCAAGCTGGAGGATCTTTGTGCCAGGTGAGGCTGAGCGTGTTATTGTCACATATTCGTGACAGCATGGTGTGAGTTTCATTAGCCATTCATCACATGTTGGTGAAGGTCTACCATAGCTGGGTTTGGAGCACCTTATATTGGATCGCAGAGTTAATCATTGAATGTGATTCCCTTAAATATTCAAATCACATGTGGAACATGTGGATGTATTTGCATTTTAAAGGACTTTATTTAACACTACCCACTGCATGTTATTATATCCAGCATTCAAATTCCTCCCCTACCCAACACATCAGGTCCAACACCACACTCAGCACTCTCCTCCTTTTGCCCAGTTACCACCGATGAAGTTGATAAACTCCTCTTCATGGCCCACCTCACTACCTGTGATAGACAGGGGGATGTAGTGGCACTTGCAAATACTAAAAACCGACAATAATTTAAAACAATAAAATATTCTAAACAATGATTCCTAAAGTATGAGAGTGAGTCCGTCCTCTACTGGGGTAAAAATGTGTAACACTCGAGGTCTATGCCCAAAGAATACCATCCAACATCAATAATTAGATGTGGAAGGAACTGCGAGTGAATAAATAATGAAATCCAATGGATAAAAGTGCCTGACTGGCCGCACAGTGTACATGGGATAATAATCCTTTTTTTTAAAAATATGTGTCATAAATCCTTAAAGTGCTTGATGAAAAACAAGTGCAAAGTGCTAATAAATAAAACAATAATAGCAGTGAATGAAAGCTCCAGCTCTCCTGGAAAGTGGTTAATTACTAATTAGCAAACACATGCAGGAAAAAGCAACAACTGAAAAGAAGTCCAAAAATGCAAGTGTCCTAAAAACCTAAACGGTTCAATTATAAAACTGTTGTTTTTCTGTGCAATGAAAAAAATATAATAATATAATAATAAAATAAAAAATAAAAAAATAAAAAAATCATAAATAATAGTCCAAAAACAGATAGTGAATAAAACTATATCCAGTGCACAATCAAGTGATAATGATAATATTAAAAATAAAGTCCAAAGTGCAAAGTGCATCTGTGCTCCATTCAACAATTCAGATGATCAGTGGTTAATTCAGTGAAGACTTGTTACATTGTGCTCATTCAATGAAGACTTGTTACATTGTGCTCATATGTCTGTGAATCAAACCAGCCCGATTTTCCGCAGTGTGGGGATTATTTTTACCAGCCTCTTACCTTCCTGAGGCTTTTACCAAGCCTGTAACAGGAGCTGCTCTGCAGTCACATAAATAAAATCCAGGATCCAAAGACGGCTCACACTCCTCCCCATTGAGGCTCTCAAAAAGAAACACAGGAATGCCTCCATAGCATAAAACCACAGGATAACAGTTTAATAAAGAAAAACGAATACACTCACAAACATTGCTGTGTTAAACAGCGTGTGTACAATCGAGTGTCACCGCTCTGCGGCCGCAAAGCAGGTGGCTTCACCAGCAAGCCCTCTGTGGAGGACACAGAGGGCTTGCTGTGTCCTTTTAATATTATCATTATCACTTGATTGTGCACTGGATATAGTTTTATTCACTATCACTAATCCTGCAGTGATATTGTACTATCTGTTTTTGGACTATTATTTATGATTTTTTTATTTTTTATTATATTATTATATTTTTTTCATTGCACAGAAAAACAACAGTTTTATGATTGAACCGTTTAGGTTTTTAGGACACTTGCATTTTTGGACTTCTTTTCAGTTGTTGCTTTTTCCTGCATGTGTTTGCTAATTAGTAATTAACCACTTTCCAGGAGAGCTGGAGCTTTCATTCACTGCTATTATTGTTTTATTTATTAGCACTTTGCACTTGTTTTTCATCAAGCACTTTAAGGATTTATGACACATATTTTTTAAAAAAAGGATTATTATCCCATGTACACTGTGCGGCCAGTCAGGCACTTTTATCCATTGGATTTCATTATTTATTCACTCGCAGTTCCTTCCACATCTATTTATTGATGTTGGATGGTATTCTTTGGGCATAGACCTCGAGTGTTACACATTTTTACCCCAGTAGAGGACGGACTCACTCTCATACTTTAGGAATCATTGTTTAGAATATTTTATTGTTTTAAATTATTGTCGGTTTTTAGTATTTGCAAGCGCCACTACATCCCCCTGTCTATCATATGCTGTCAGTGCGTGAGCACTATTAGTTGTGGCTGCTGCTTGATTGTAACTTTTAATTTATTTGTACCACTATATATATTTTTTCCCGGGTTAGGCTGGTTTGTGCATTAGTTCCCCCCTTGTTTTATACCTCACTACCTGTGCCCTGGACCCTCTCCCCTCTCAAATACTGCGACCACCTTCCCGCTCTATCCTCAACTCCCTAACCCACATCTTCAAACTCTCCTCCGGCATCTTTCCTTTCCCGCTCAAACATGCACTGGTTACCCCCTTACTTAGAAAACCCTCACTAGACCCCACCTGTTTGAAAAACTTAAGACCCATCTCCTCGTTTGCCTCCTAGCTCATCAAACGCCTTGTCAATGGCCAAATGAGTCGCTACCTCACGGACAGCAATCTTCTCGACCCCCTACAGTCCGGCTTCCACCCACAACATTCTACTGAAACTGCCCTACTAAAACTCACCAATGACATACTTACTGCTAAAACCAATGGCCATTACTCCAAAAGTGAGAGATAGTTCACCCAATACAAGGCAACACTCAGATCACCTGAACCCCTCCCCACGGCAGGTAAGGGAGCAGCAAAAGACTAATCTAGTGCAGCTAAAGACTCTAAATCAAAAAGCGAACACACAAAAGGGAGTCCCAATTAATCAGTTTAGCCACTTGCCGACCTGCTCAGGCAGATATACTGTGGTATGTCGGCTCTCCTGCACAAACTATGTATCTCTCTATCTAACCCACCCATTCTCCGGAGGCTTGATAGAAGATCCAACTGTATCTGAAAAAAAAAAAGACATAGGCAACAATATAACACCTTCCTGTACAAGGAGAAGCAGAGCCTCACTTCCGAGAAAATTAGCCTCTCTTTCTCTTTTCAAGATTCCACAATCTGATGGCAGGAATACAATATGTCCTTAAACTGCTGCATCACTTTCAGGAGGCAATGTGTCCCCACTTGCGATTCTCCAGTCACCAGCAGGTCCAGGCAGACAAAGTCCTGAACCCGGGTAGGGGGATCTTGACTCCGACGTCTTCGGGTACCCTAGTACAGTGTTTCCCAACTCCAGTCCTCAAGGCACACCAACAGGTCATGTTTTCAGGATTTCCCTCAGATGAAATGGCTGTGGTAATTACTAAGGCAGTGAAACTAATCAAATCACCTGTGCAAAATAATGGAAAGCCTGAAAACATGACCTGTTGGTGTGCCTTGAGGACTGGAGCTGGGAAACACTGCCCTAGTACTAGTTAGCTATATACCCCACAGTCTTTTCCGAAAAGAGGAAAAAAAAATGAAAAATTATTCCTCAACTGGCAAAGTGGGAAAAAACAAAAACAAACAAACTCCGGACAGTCACCATAACTCATTACCAGTTAAATCGGGGGGGGGGGGGGGGGGGGGGGCTGGTAAAGTCAGGCTTTTCCATTGTTTGTCCAGAGTGGTGATAAAGTATACCACATTGTCTTTTCCTGGTTGGCAAATGACCACTTTATCCGCATGAATATGCCTGCCATAACTCCAGTGTAGCAGACATCCCTTAAACCGATCATCTATGACACAGGAATGGCATATTTTTCGGAACGGCTTAGGTACTGAAAGATAGTCCCAAACAGCCTTGTTGTACCACTGCTCCCTGCGAGACTCAATCTCTTGCATAATTTCCCTGGGAACATAGGGGAACTCCAGTCCATATTCTGTGGCCACCTGCTTATTCAATAATCTCTGTGACCGAGCAAGCCTTGGCAGTGACCTGGTACTCCCAGATCCAGGGGGTACACATGAGTTTTCAGATTTGTGCACCATAGCATTGGCGGAAAACTTTCCTGAGCCCAGCAAACTGGTACCGCGGGCCAGGACCTCATCAGCAACAAGTGGGGCTTTTCCTCCCTGGGCGTTGTCTCCCCCGAGTCCATAGCTGTGTACTCGGAGAAAGTAAAAGCCGAGGCGACATCATCGCTGTTTGCCCATAACAGTTCTTGCGATAAAGTTTCAAATAAATTGTCATCCCGGAGATGTCTGACAAAGATTCTATCTCCGAATCTCATAATTCCTCTGCCGGTAAAAAGTTATATACAGTCCCAGACATATCCCCCTTGGCACTCTCACTTGTTCCTGTCGTGGACCTCTCGGAGATCTGACTTTTCTTTTGGTCCGGTTCGGGCAGTCCTCGACCACGGCCACAGGAGGCCTTCACGTATCCCACCTTCTTTTGAGCAGGTGCCGCAGAAACAGGTGCAGCGAAGGTAGCTATGGTGGAAGTAACAGCAGTGGCGGTGTCCGCTGGTGACCTACTCACAACAGTAACATCCCCCTCTGGATTACTCACAGCAGATGTGGCGGGCATGTTCCCGGCGATTTGGTTAAAGGCAGCAGCTTCTTCTGTTACGTTGCCCGTGGACCAGTCCACCCTGTAGGCACGAGGCGGCATGGTGAGTTGCTCCACAGCAAACAGGTACTCCCTGCAGCGTAGGCATCGAACAAATGGACGGGGATGCATGACCAGTCCTTCGCACCTGTTGCACAGTATACCCAGCGCCTCCACATCACCGATCGTATAGAGCATGAACCGCCCATGCGGTTTCAGCCGAATGCCTGTGTCTGTCAGCACGATCCCCGGCATCATGGTATTTGTAGCGTTACCCACACGCGTGACGTCTCACGTGGCAAGCAGGCGGGAACTTCTCCCACTTGCTCACTTTAGCACGTAGCTTGCAGGCTTTTCTTTTCCTGGCTTTGCCCACAGTCCACGCGGCTAAGAGTGACCACAAAATTCCCCCCCCCCCCCTCTGTAATATAGGTCCCCCAGGAACAGTTAGTTTTGAGTTGCGAGAGGTTCACTTTCAATGATATCAGTTGTGCCCAGTGTTGCAATTTGCTCCTCCAGATCTCTAATGCAAGCTTCCAAAAGGGAAACCTGCTCAAATCTGTTGCAGCGCTATCCATTCTGGAGCTGTTGCTTGAAGCAGGTCTCAAACTGGAAATCCCCCGGTATTCAGCCTGTGAAAATTTAGCTCTCTTTCGATATACTCAGCTCACATTAGGAATGGAAGAACAATAACCCATTAACCACCTCAAAACACTTTCATCCCCTTCCTGCCCAGGCCAATTTTCATGCCGTGTACACACGATCATTTTTAATGTCATGGAAAAAAACTACGTTTTTCTCGACATGATTCTTGTTATGTCTACCTTGCATACACACGATCGTGAAAAAAGCTCGAGCAAAGTGCGGTGACGTACAACACGTATGAGGGCACTATAAAAGGGAAAGTTTCATTCGATTGGCGAGACCCTTTGGGCTGATTATGCAAATTTTCCTTCTCATAACCTGCTTCTGAGCATGCAAGTTTTTTTCCCCGCTGTTAAAGCCTACACACGACCGTTTTTCACGTTGTGAAAAACGACGAGAAAAAATAGAGCATGTTCCAAATTTTTAATGCCCATTTTTCACATCGAGAAAAATGCTCTGGAGCCTACACACGGTCGTTTTTAATGACCAATTTAAAAAATTGCATTTTTCTCGTAATGAAAAAGGGCCGTGTGTAGGCGGCATCAGTTCTGCACTGTTACACTTTGAATGACAATTAGTTAGTCATGCAACTCTGTACCCAAATTACGTTTTTATAATTTTGAGACAGATAAAGATTTATTTTGGTGGTATTTAGTCACTACTGGGTTTTTATTTTTTTGCTATATAAATAAAAGAATACAAATTTATACCACGCTATCAATGGAGACGATAACAGAAAAGCAAACAACTGCTGCAAACACCAATGGGTGAATCCAGTTTCAGTTATAAATGTTGCAAATAAACCTCAGTCATAAATGTAGGAAAAAATGTATTCCGCTACAATTCTTTGGTACAATAACCCAAAACCAATGAATATTATTTAGTCTGCGTGAAAGTTATAGAGTCTACAAATTATAGTATAAAAACAGTTTACTTGAAAATTGATTAATCCTGATGTACTGACTGTCTATCACATCTCTCATGAGGCCCTATAGTGCAATGACAGTACAAATACCCCCAAATACCCTTCTGATGCAAACCGAACCAGGGGGTGCTCGGCTCTTGGTATGAAGTGGCCAAAGTCTTTTTGGGCTTGGGAGAATGTTGTTGGCAGTTAGATTTTTTTTTATTTTGATAGAAATTTTGGATCCTACCAATGCTTTTCTGTGATAAGTGTAGAATATAGTAGAGACAAATGTCACATAGGAGTTTGGTATAGGCATACTAGTGCTAGGGTATGAAGGGCTAGGGTGGATTCTTGAGATCCCTTGGTTTGGGAATTGAGGTTTATATGTCTCATGAAATCCCAATGTAGCCTCTAACAGAATATATATATATATATATATATATATATATATATATATATATATATATATATATATATATATATATATATATATATATATTGTGACAGGAAGTCACATAAATCTGTGGGTGTTGTCACAGACGGGACATACATTTCTGCCTTGTTTAGACAATACACCAGATGTTATTAGGCATCGGCTGCAAAAATAGCCAGAAAAGGTCTAAGGGCGTTGGAATACTTCAGCTGTTCAGAATGAGGCAATTAAGGCCTCTATAAGAAATCCAGAGGATTACCACTGATTTGCTGCATCCTGTGAGGCTTTCTGAGTGAAAGAGAGCAGTAGCTGAAAGTCTTCTGAGGAGGTGAGGAGGAGATTGATTTTTCTGTGTGATAAAAATCAAAAGACTATTGTTTTTCTGCTGTATGACCAGCAGTGTCCGCCCAGCACTAGGCTGTGCCAGGCTCCATAGATAGGTTCCTGTGTGGTGAAGATAGACGCCCCAAGTGGCCAGGGTTTTTTTATGTTTGATTTTGTATATGCTGTTTGGATGCTTTCACTTGTTTCCAGCAAGATGGAATAATAAACCAAAATCTTTGTTTTCAACCGTCTTTGAATGCCTGTCTGTGTAAATTCAGTGTGTAGTGAACCCATCCAGGGGGTCACACACCCCGCTACCGAGCTAACCCCTTACACATGGTGGAGTGCCGCGGGCAGTTAAAGTAAACCCAAAATGGAGGAGATACTGAAACAGCTGGCTATAGCAAATGCAAATCAACAGAAAACGAATGCAGGTTTGCAGCGGAGCCTTGCAGCTCAACAACAGGCTCACGCAGCTCAACAACAGGCTCACCAAGGGAGCATGGCAGCTCAACAACAGGTTTACCAAGAGAGCATGGCAGCTCAACAACAGGCTCACACAGCTCAACAACAGGCTCACCAAGAGAGCATGGCAGCTCAACAACAGGTTCACCAAGAGAGCCTTGCAGCTCACCGAGAGAGCATTGCAGGCTTGGAACAGAGACACCAGCAGCAAATGGAGGCCATCGTGAAACAGCTTCAGAGACAGCAGACCGAGGTTCGGAGTCAGGCCAGTAACATACCGACTTTTCGGGTAAGACACTTATTGCCAAAGATGACTGCAGATGAGGACCCTGAGATGTTTCTGACCACGTTTGAGAGAGCAGCAGAAAGAGAGTTGGCCTAAAGAACAGGGGGCTGAACTAGAGACCCCCCTATTATCTGGAGAAGCCCAAAAGGCATATTTTGATTTGGAGCTTGCAGACGCAAAAAAACTATGATTGATGAAAAGAGGACATATTGGCACGTTTCGGTGTAACCCTGGATGTCCGTGCTCAGCGGGTCCACAATTGGAGTTATCAGCAGAGGAGAAAGCCACCTCGGTCGCAGATGTATGACCTCATCCATTTGGCTAGGAAATGGCTGCAGCCAGAAACTCTGTCCGGACCAAAAATTTTGGAGCGAGTAGTCGTGGACAAATTTCTTAGGTCTCTTCCTAACACCCTGCAGAAATAGGTGAACCATGGTGGTCCGGAAACCGCAGACAAACTTGTAGACCTGGTCGAAAGGTACCTAACAACAGAGAATTTGTCCTCTTCCACCAGAGACGCACAGACTTTCCACCCCAAAACCAGACCCTCCCCACCTATAGGTAAGACTGCATCAAGGGATGGGGGTGGAGAGAGGTACCAAGGAGCAACTAGAGGAATTATCGGGACTACTGCTAATGTTTGGCGAGAGCGGCCTGGAAGACCCATCCCACAGGAGAGGACCAGAAGGTTGATTTGTTACCGTTGCCGGGAAGAGGGACATGTAGCAGCATTTTGCCCAGCGGGTGATGAACCCCATGCAGTGTGAATTTCTGACAGAGAGACGACAGTCCCTTTTTTCAACCACATGCACTGCAGTAAAGAGAAATGAGAAACCTTTATATAGAATGTGCTTAGATGGTAAAAATGTTGTGGTATTGTTGGATTCAGGTAGCCTGGCCACCTTAGTGAAAAGTGATCTAGTGGTGGGAAAAACCTTACATCCGAGGAAAATGGCTGTAGTTTGTGTACATGGGGACACTCGAGAATATCCGGTGACTACGGTTTCCTTTGAAACCTCCCTCAGTAACTTGTGTCACCAGGTGGGTTTAGCTCCCAAACTGCCACGTGACGCCATTGTGGGAAGGGATTTCCCAAAATTCTGGGAACTCTGGGACTGCCCAGATTCCCCAGTAGATGGTTCTTCTGAGTCTGAACCATCTACTCCAGAAACCTATAACTGTGAGGATTCTCCTGAGTTTCCATTCTCAGTATTAGCAGGGGAAACACCAGTCCCTAGGGAGGAGCCTGCTACCTCAGAAGAGGAACAGCAGCCGATAGGGTTTGATGACCTCGAGGTGCACAGAGAAAATGTTGTCACTGAGCAATTGAGGGACCCCACATTGCTAAGAGCCTGGGAGAATGTAGTGAAGATAGATGGGGAGTTAGTTAACCCTGACGAGAGTGTTGCCCTCCCTTACTTGATTATTGAAAGGGACCTGTTATATCGAGTGTCACAGAGGATAGAGGACACCATTGAGCAACTGGTAGTACCTAAACCGTACCCGATTTTCTGCGCCATTTAACCTGGCTGTCCCTGAAGTTAGGATAGCGGAGACTCTATCCAAAACTCAGAAACAGGAGGTTAAAGAATTTGTGCTCCGTAATAAGGAGAAGTTTTCAGACCTGCCAGGTTGGGTCTCCGGAGTTGAACATGACATTATCCTCACACCAGGGGATAAGGTCAAGTTGAAGCCTTATAGAATTCCAGAAGCCCGGCGAGAGGCAATTCGCCAGGAAGTAAAAGAAATGCTTGAGCTGGGGGTGAAAGAAGAGTCAAATAGTGATTGGTCCAGTCCCATTGTCTTAGTGCTCAAACCAGATGGAAGTTGGCGGTTTTGTAATGACTTTCGCCGCCTGAATCAAATCACTAAGTTTGACACCTATCCTATGCCCCGCATAGATTAACTGATTGATCGCCTAGGCACTGCCCGGTACATGACAACGTTAGACCTGACCAAGGGTTATTGGCAAATTCCTCTCTCGGAGTCGGCCAGGGAAAAAACAGCATTTGTAACTCCAGACGGATCTTTCCAATATCGGAGGATGCCTTTTGGATTACAAAATGCTCCTGCCATATTCCAACGCAGCATGGATAAGACCCTTCGACTTTATCGAGCCTATGCTGCTGCATACCTCGATGACGTTGTCATCCACAGTGAGGATTGGGAATCACACTTGCCAAAAGTTCAGGCTGTGTTGGATTCCATCTGGAAAGCCGGGTTTACAGCCAATCCAAAAAAATGTACCCTTGGGCTAGAAGAGGCGAAGTATCTGGGGTATACCATTGGAAGAGGTCTAATCAAGCCCCAAATAAACAAAGTTGAGGCAATTCAGGATTGGCCACGTCCCACCAACAAGAAACAGGTTTGTGCATTTTTGGGGATCGCGGGCTATTATCGCCGCTTTATCCCCCATTTTGCCTTACAGGCTGCTCCCCTGACCAAAGGGAAGGAGTCTGTAATGACCAAATGGACTCCTGAAGCAGAAACAGCTTTTCAGGCTTTAAAACAGGCCTTATGTAGTCAGCCAGTTTTAAATTCGCCTGATTTTTCATGGGACTTTGTGGTGCAGACAGATGCGTCAAATGTGGGCTTAGGAGCTGTACTGTCTCAGATTATCAAGTGGGAGGAACACCCTGTTATGTACCTCAGCCAAAAGTTGAAGGCCCATGAAGAGAATTATGCCACCATTGAGAAAGAATGTTTAGCGGTGAAATGGGCTTTGGATTCTCTCTGGGACTACCTTGTGGGTAGACAGTTTGAACTGGTGACGGATCATGCCCCATTGAAGTGGATGGCACAGAACAAAGAGACCAATAGGAGAATAAATAGGTGGTTCCTGGCCCTCCAGGAATTTAGTTTTGTGGTAACGCATCGCCCCGGTGCTAAAATGGGGAATGCAGATGGGTTGTCCCTAGGGTTGAAACAAGAGGGGGGGGGGTATGTGACAGGAAGTCAGGTAAATCTGTGGGTGTTGTCACAGACGGGACCTACATTTCTGCCTTGTTTAGACAATACACCAATTGTTATTAGGCATCGGCTGCAAAAATAGCCAGAAAAGGTCTAAGGGCGTTGGAATACTTCAGCTGTTCAAAATGAGGCAATTAAGGCCTCTATAAGAAATCCAGAGGATTACCGCTGATTTGCTGCATCCTGAGGCTTTCTGAGTGAAAGAGAGCAGTAGCTGAAAGTCTTCTGAGGAGGTGAGAAGGAGATTGATTTTTCTGTGTGATAAAAATCAAAAGACTATTGTTTTTCTGTTGTATGACCAGCAGTGTCTGCCCAGCACTAGGCTGTGCCAGGCTCCATAGATAGGTTCCTGTGTGGTGAAGATAGACGCCCCAAGTGGCCAGGGTTTTTTTTAAGTTTGATTTTGTATATGCTGTTTGGATGCTTTCACTTGTTTCCAGCGAGATGGAAGAATAAACCAAAATCTTTGTTTTCAACCGTCTTCGACTGCCTGTCTGTATAAATTCAGTGTGTAGTGAACCCATCCAGGGGGTCACACACCCTGCTACCGAGCTAACCCCTTACAATATATATATAAATTGTAAAAAATAGTACCATCATCCAAGAAATTTAGAGATATAGAAATCATAATAGTTTGGTCCCCAAACCAAAGTTTTAAAGGGCAGGGGCAATTGGACTATCTCTGTACAGGTTTGAAAAATAGAATCAAGTGTGAAAACACATGTATAGAAAAATATGAGATTTTTATTAATACAAGATTGATAAAGGACAACACAAAATCATGTACAGATTAAAAGCATGGTGACAATCCATACACATCACCAGTATAATTGTTCACAAAGGGGAGAATCACAGTGGAATTGTGGATCATAAAATGGATCTCAACTAGTTTTGCGGTCTATTGCCGCTTTGTCAGGAGAATATCTGTAATTTAATTGACAATTAATCAAAAACTATACAATTAACAAGATCAATAGTACAGTCTCATCCACGAAAGACAAAATTATTATGTACATGGGGATAAAAAGAGCAAAACTGCTTACCTAAAACCCTTGCCAATGGTGGTCAATGGGCATCACCATACAGGGTCCCCCGCTGCGACTAGGGGGGGGGGGGAGTGCAGAAAAATGGACTTACTATCTAAGTAAACAATTGATACACATGACCAATAGAATAAAGGGAATGGGGGTGTGGTGGCATGAGATATCATAGTGAGGAAGGAAATTCAAAGACTGGGAGGATTGTGTGAAGTCTGAGTGAACACTAGGGAAAAAAAGGGGGGGCGGGAAGGGTGGAAAAAGGGGGAGGGAGGGAGGGGAGGGGTAGAAAAAAAAGGGGAGAGGGTCGGGAGGGGTAAGGGAACAAGGGAAGGGGGGAAGTGAAGGGAAGAGAGAAGTAGGAAGGAGGGGAAACAAGAGGCTAAAGAGTACCTGATATGCAGATTGCACAATAAATTTCCCGGGACATAAGATACAACTGTGGACTGATGGTTCCAAAGTTCAGCAGGTGTTAGGGGGCACTACAGGAACAGTAATGTGGCTGTGTGGGAATACACACTAGGTCCCAAAAGAACAAACCTGATTGGAGAAAACAAGGATCTGCAAATTAATGGGTAAAGGGAATATATGAAAATTAGGGGAAACTAATGCGCAAACCAACAAGTGGGTGGGTGGGGGGTTTGATAAGGAAAAAAACAAAAACAAATGTGTAGCAGCCACCTAGTAAGTGATAGCAAAATGAATATAAGAAGGAGGTATAGGGGCGCTCACTCTAAAATTACTATTAAATTTAAATATCTTATATGTTCTTCAATACTAAATAAATATGACTTCCTCTACAATGCAAATAAATACCAAGTGCAGCAATCCAAATGTGAAAAAAACGAATCCTGTGTAAAATATCCGTGTAAACCAATGAGGAGAAAAAAAAAAAACTTGATAAAAACTAATATTCAGTGATATATAGTATAAAGTGCATCAAACAACAATATTATCTGCAAAGTAGGCAAATCCTAAAAAACAGCAACATGTGCAGATGCAGTTTCTTGTGCTGGAAAATTTCTGTAAGTGATCCACAGCAATGTGCATAAAAGTCCAGGAAAACTAAGCAAATGTGTAGCAGGCACCTATTGAGTGTTCACACACTGAATACTACATGATCGCCTCTACAGAAGACACACTGAATGGCATTAATCGCTGCATAATTAGCCGAATACACACAGCTGTACACACCATCGAACAGAGGTCCGAGCGTAAACAATACGTGGGGCGTGTCCGCGGTGTCGCCGTGTCGATGACGCGGTGTCGCCGCGACAATGACGCGGCGACGTGGGCGGCCTGCCTTTAAAATGCTTCCACGCATGCGTCAAAGTCATTCGACGCATGCGAGGGATGGCGGGCGGCCAGACATGTACGGTAGGTCTGTACAGACGACCGTACATGTCGGGGGGACAGGTTTCCAGCGGACTGTTTTAAAGCAAGTCCAGGAAACAGTTGTCCGCTGGAAACCTGTCCGATCCGCCCGAAAATGGTCCGCTCGGGCCTACACACGGCCAAACATGTCTGCTGAAACTGGTCCGCGGACCAGTTTCAGCAGACATGTTTGGTCGTGAGTACGGGGCCTAATACTGCCCACCACATTCAATATGCAGCCCTCTACACAGACATACACTGTTAATACCAATAAGTATAGAATTGATAATGCTGCCATCGTTGTGATAGGGCAATGGTTCAACACCATCTATTTCTGTTGGGACCTGTGATTTGAGTAGAATAGACATTATTCTCCAGCCCAACTACAGGCAGGGTTGCTATGAACTCCCAAACCATTCCCTTTCCGCCATCCGTTGCTGTCATACAAGTATAAGCCATTTCAATTGGACAAAAGGATTCGTCCTAAGGAATAATGAAATAATCCAAGGGTAGATTCAATACTGGGGTTCTCCTAAAAGGAGCAGGATAACTTGTAGCACTATCTTTTGTCCACATCCTGGACATAAGGACTTCCATAGTGGGGTTAGCGGGGTATTCGGGTTCAGCTGGGTTTTAATGACAATGTTGTCTATTACTGCAGTAATTATTTGTTAGTCACTGTGTACTTTGTAGGAACGAGGTCCACCAGTATGGTCATTGTACCAAATTGGTTGGACTTTTTTCATTAGTTTGTGTAATTCATCAATAAAGCCTTATTTTTTTGTACAACTATACCATTGTTGACCTACCCCTTACGTTATTCAAAAATGGGGGACAAAGAAATGTATCTAATTGCTAATGGGGTTGTATCCCGCCCTTGGGGCTAATTGGTCATTGTTCAAATCAGTTTTATACTACTCCTGCAGGGTGCATTCCAAGATGTTTTATATTTAAGTTCTATTTCATAGTTGACATAGTGAACACCAGATTGGGAACCACTCTGATTAGTTTCTGCTCATTAGTGGGGAATGAAGCTGTCAGTTACAACTGGGTTGACAGGCAGTAGCTATGCTTTCTTTCTGATAAAAAGGAAAACAATGAGGCTAATATGAAGCCATGTTTTGGCACAAGAATAGGTTCAGGATAGTTAAAAGGACCTCAGGAGTCAATTTGAATTCCACTTAAAGCCCATCTTCGGGCATCTAAAAAATGATCCCTTGCAGTTGGGCTGTGCCTATACTGCAAGAGTTAATTGCTTGTTTAGGTCTATGGCAACAATAAAAGGAGATCTACTTACCCGATCCACTGACCAGTCCTCTGCACCTCCACACTCTGTGCAGGCACAGCCCCACTGCAAGTGATAAGTTAACCTTTAGAATGCCTGATGGTGTTACTTGAATGTGGCCAGGCTTTGGAAAAGTCTCACACATGTGGTATTGCCATACTCAGAAGGAGTAGCAGAATGTATTTTGTGGTGTATGCTATGTTTTAGAAATATCTTGTAATTTGACAACTCTGTGTAAAAAAATAAAAATAAAACCAGTTTCCACATTTTCCATAAACTTGTGGAAAAATTACATGTTCAAAAGACTCAATATGCCTCATAGAATACACGTTGGGGTGTTTGCTTTCCAAAATGGTGTAGTTTTGTGGGTAATTCCATTGTCCTGGTGCTCCAGAGTCTTCAAACCTGCTCCCTGCATGTTGGACCTCTGTATGTGGCCAGGCTATGGAAAAGTCTCACACATGTGGTATCGCCATACTCAGGAGTAGTAGCAGAATATATTTAGGGGTGTAATTGCAAGTTTACATGTGCCATGTGTGAGAAATAACTTGTTAAAAGGACAATTTTGTGGAGAAAAAAAAGGATCTTAATTTTCCAAACAACTGTGGACTAAAAACTGCAACTTCAAAAAAACTCACTATGCCTCTTACTAAATACATTGGACAGTAACCTTTACAGAAATGGGACATTTGGGAGGCATTTGTACTGTCCTGACATTTTAGGGCCTCAAGAAATTAGATCAGGCAATACATTACGATTGATCAATTTTAAGTGATACGTAGCATAACTTGTAGACACTATAACTTTCACACAAACCAATTATCATACACTTATCAGGACTAGAGTTGAGTGGACACCTGGATGTTCGGGTTCGAACCCGGACTTTGAAAAAAAAGTTCGGGTTCGGGACCGAACCCGAACCCAGACTTTGACCCGGACCCGAACCCCATTGAAGTCAATGGGGACCCGCACTTTTGACTACAAAAATGTCTCTAAAAAACTAAGGGAAAGGGCTGGAGGGCTGCAAATGGCAGCAAAATGTCGGGAAGATCATGGCAAGTACTCTGGAAATAAATGTGGATAGGGAAATAACTCAAAATGGCATAAAAAAAATAAAAATTTGCAAAATGTTGGGAAGAGCATGGCAAGTACTCTTAAAATAAATGTGTGTAGCCCTGTTGTGATTTTCAGCCATTTAAGAGGATGTAGATATATATATATATATATATATATATATATATATATATATATTGCAGCAGGTGGAGCCAGAGAGCACAGATTTGGAGAACTGCATTTCCCAGGAGGCTGTGAGACAGGAAGTTCCGGGAGAGAGGGGAGTCAGGAGGAAGTAGTGAGGAGAGGGAGTCTGGAACAGTGATCCAGGGAATACAGATCTGCATTGCAGGGTGATTTAAGACGGCTTGTGTCAGAGCTGTGTGTTTGCCACTGAGACACAGGCTCTATGCAGTAGTGCTTGGAGAGACTGATGTTCGTCTACTGAAACAGGAAGAGACTGTGTTTTGAGCGATCGAACTGAGGCCTGGTCGCAGGGCCGATCCAGCCACCGGAGTAACCCAGCCTGCCCAACTGAGTGAGGGGAGCTGACGGAGGTTATTGCCAGATTCCTCAGACGGCCCCTAGACGATCTGAGATGTCCTGCCGGAGGCTTTAAAAGACTGCATCCATTTCACAGACGTCGGTCTGAGGAGAGAGGGACACTCGCTTCCGCAGACAATCATCCTCCTTTCCCAAAGAGACACTGGAAGTGGTGAGCGGCCTTTGGCCATTGCAACAAGTGTATTTCCTACATCTGTCATACATCCAGGGCCCCAACGTTGGCTAGCCTAGGACAGTACTACTGGCCAGTAGTTTAGGGTGGGGTCGATACTGCTAAGTATATAGATATATTACTGTTCATCGCATTCAATCTAAACGTATTATCTCATCCTGTTATTAGTTGTATTATATTAGAGTGGGGAGACGTTAAGGGCTTTTGCTCTATCCCACAGTCATTAAATCTGTTATAAAACTTCACAAGGTGTGCTGGTGTGCTGTGGATTCATTGTTTGTGGTGTGTCACAGAGGTGAGACAGAAGACCCGATAATTCAGCGGCTCCTTCGGGGGTGAGCGCTACACGTGGGGGCCTCGTCCGGGATTTCTTCTGATACCTCTCGCAAAGTGATAACCGCACAAACGAGCCAGCAATGGATCCAAACACCGCAGCAGAGTGGTGCAAAAAACAAAATGGCCAATTAGGGCTGAGTATAGTAATGGACATTCCTACTAGAATGGAAGAAAGGAGTCCCAACCTGCTTCCAGGGTGATAGCATCCAGCTAGCCGGAGAAGTTAAAGCACGGTTATTCCCTCTACTCACCTCAGCAAGTTGTCTGGAGGGACCAAGCCAGACCATGTCAGACACAGTGGAAGTAACTACCACTTCTGTACCAACCACTAACTACCCCCCAGCTTCCTTCTTCATGGACATAGGAAAACTGGTAGAGAGCGTTAGAAAAATGTCCTCGCCATCTGTGAACTATGGCTACAGGAAGTTGAGAATTTTTTCTGGAGTGCAGCCTGTACCTACTGGAGAAGAAGAGTATGAAACCTGGATGGAACAGGCTATGCAAGCACTGGAAGAATGGGATGTTCTAGAGGCTCAAAAGAAACAACGCATTACTGAAAGTCTGAAAGGCGTTGCAGCAGAAGCCATCCGAAATTTGAAATTCAGTCAGGAGTCTTGTACAGCATATGACTATCTTCGCATGCTACAAGATGAGTTTGGGCGCACAGAGAAAGCTACAGATCTAATCTTCCTATTTGAACACATGTTTCAACTGGAAAATTAGCGGCTTTCCAAGTATATTCGACGACTAAACAAAATGCTATACCAGATTGTACTAAAGAAAGGAATAGAAGCCAGGGATATGGATCAAGTTAGAATGAAACAGATCCTGAGAGGCGCTCTGAGTTCCGATCCTATCTGGATCCAGTTGAAGACCTTACAAGGGGGTACCTCTTTGCGATACTCTGATCTCATTAAGATGGTAAGGGAGGAAGAGGCTATCCTAGAGGAGAAAAAGAAGGGCTCAGGATTTTCATTTCCTGCTGAGGTTCGAACGCTCAATGTGTCGAATGGGAATTCAGAAGTGGAGCAATTAAAAGGCACAAGTTTCCCAGCTGACGCAAATGCTAACCCTATTGTCTGCAGGTGTCAAGTCGCCCCTTGAAAAAGTCACTTCAGAACCAGTTCCTGAATCTACTACTCAGGTGGTGCCTATCAAGAAACCGTCAAACATCTGCTATAATTGAGGAGGAGTGGGTCATTACCGAAATACCTGTCCGAGCCCATCGAATTCAAGAGGAAAACTACAGAGGGCCCCAGTGAGGGAGCAAACTGGGTGCCCAACTACTGAAGACTGCTCTGATTCCCAGGATACCAATAAGAGGCCCAAGTCTTTACCCAGAGCCTCACCTGCTACGACAAAAAGATCCCCTCCCCTGGCGTCTGGTCCTGTGTCAGAGGGAGGCAAGGCATACCCACAACCTAAACACCCGGAAGGGCGAAGAAAACAACCACCACAAGCGAGGAAGAGGGCTAGAGTGCAGCCGACTGGGTCTATGCCTTCTACTACTCCGAAGAAGTTCCCTGACCAGTTGATAGGCCCTTCACCCATTATCCCAGTTCAAGTAGAAGGGGTTTACACGAAGGCTCTCCTCGATTCAGGTGCTCAAGTAACACTGATTTACCGGGACTTCTACCAGAAGCATTTGAAGCATCTACCCCTGATGGAGTTAGAGGATCTCGAAATCTGGGGTATTGGGACTCAGAAGCTTCCATATGATGGGTGTCTACAAGTGAAACTGGAGTTCAGTTCGGCAACTGTTGGACAACCAGGGGTCTGTGACGCCTTAGCCATTGTATGTCCCCGCCCACCAGGAGCTAATCGAAGTTCTATGATTGTGGGAACAAATACTCCATCTATCTGCTAGACGGGGTGGTCTACCGAAGGGGCCCCTCGGATGACTTAGAAGAAAAGCAGCAGTTGTTCCTCCCAGAGAAGCATAGAGAAAATGTGCTGAAAGCTTTGCATGATGACCATGGTCACTTAGGAGCAGAGAGAACTTTTAAACTGGTCCGAGACAGATTCTATTGGCCCTGCATGAGATCCGAAGTTGAAAGCTACTGCCATTCCTGTCTAAGATGTATCCAGAGGAAAACTTTACCTTCTAGGACTGCTCCAATGAGCCATCTGCAGAGTCAAGGGCCTATGGACCTGGTGTGTATTGACTTCCTGTGCTTAGAGCCTGACACTAGTGGACAGGGAAATATCCTAGTGGTGACAGACCACTTTACCCGTTATGCTCAAGCTTTTCCAACCAAAGATCAACGTGCTCCTACTGTAGCCAAAGTCCTAGTAGAAAAGTTCTTTGTTCATTATGGTCTACCTCAGAGGATCCATTCTGATCAAGGCAGAGACTTTGAAAGTCGACTCATCAGGCAGCTCTTGGATCTATTGGGGATTCAGACGTCAAGAACCTCCCCCTATCACCCCCAGGGTGATGCACAACCGGAGAGATTCAATCGGACTCTACTCAATATGTTGGGAACACTGTTGATCAGGGAGAAACAGCACTGGAGTCGGCATATCTCTATCATTGTGCATGCTTACAATAGCACAGAAAGTGATGTTACAGGATACTCACCGTACCGCCTCATGTTTGGAAGAGAAGCCTGATTACCAGTAGATTTAGCTTTTGGCCTCTCCCTTGACCAGACGTCTATTGCCTCTCACCAGGGTTATGTGGATAGACTGAGGAGAAACCTGGCTTCTGCATTTGAGAAGGCCCGTTTGACATCCGGGAGTAGAGAACAAAGAAACAAACGGAACTATGACTTGAGGGTTCGGGTACAGGATTTACAGCCAGGTGATCGAGTTCTATTAAGAAATTTGGGTGCTTCGTCCAGGCACAAACTAGCTGATAGATGGAGTTCTCAGATCTACATCGTCTGTAAACAATTGCCTGGCCTGCCAGTGTACCAGATTCAACCAGAGGGAAAGACCGGGCCACTGAAGAATTGGCATCGGAATCATCTCCTACCTCTGAGTGAAGCTGTGCGGGTACCAGATAGAGATGAGTCTCCTTCACCCATTCCATCCACTTCCCGTCAAGCACCTGTTACTCGGTCCCAACAGCCACCTTCTACAAGAGAAAGTGAGGACGACAGCGATGAGGAAGATGTGTGTCCGAGTTGGATGTGGCCATCTGAACCTATGGATGTTCATCCAACTATTATGACTCCTGAGCCGGATTTGAGCAATTTGAGACCAGATGCCCCTGAATTTGTGCCTCAAGCAAACGAGGATAATTCTGTACCCTCTCAAGTGGAAAGTCTCTTGCCGGAAACCTCAGTGCTAGAAGATGCCCCTGTTCAGCCAGTTGAAAAGGAAACTGAATTCCCTCAGTTAACACAGCAAGTAGAAGAGGACTCAGCAGATGAAGGCCCATCCGGGTTTTTAGAATCAAGGTCCAAACGACTGGTGCGACCTCCTCAGAGACTCACTTATGACTCACCAGGGGACAGCACAGAGGAAGCTATCACTACTGTACGCAGATCACCCAAAGTGTCCACCCTAACCACAGAGGTATCAAAGGACTTGTGTCCAATCCCGACCATCAGCACACCTTGGTGGAGTGTTCCTCTGCCCCCTCCACTTGCTAGACGTTGTCATAGACTGCATCTATCTATGCGCAGTAAAGGTATTCAGATGGTCTAGTATAAATTTTATATGTGCCTTTCATACTGTATATATTGTCTGTAGAACTTACAAATACAGTTTACCCTTTGGGGGGGACCCCAAAGACTTTAAGTAGGGGAGAATGTAGCCCTGTTGCGATTTTCAGCCATTTAAGAGGATGTAGATATATATATATATATATATATATATATATTGCAGCAGGTGGAGCCAGAGAGCACAGATTTGGAGAACTGCATTTCCCAGGAGGCTGTGAGACAGGAAGTTCCGGGAGAGAGGGGAGTCAGGAGGAAGTAGTGAGGAGAGGGAGTCTGGAACAGTGATCCAGGGAATACAGATCTGCATTGCAGGGTGATTTAAGACGGCTTGTGTCAGAGCTGTGTGTTTGCCACTGAGACACAGGCTCTATGCAGTAGTGCTTGGAGAGACTGATGTTCGTCTACTGAAACAGGGAGAGACTGTGTTTTGAGCGATCGAACTGAGGCCTGGTCGCAGGGCCGATCCAGCCACCGGAGTAACCCAGCCTGCCCAACTGAGTGAGGGGAGCTGACGGAGGTTATTGCCAGATTCCCCAGACGGCCCCTAGACGATCTGAGATGTCCTGCCGGAGGCTTTAAAAGACTGCATCCATTTCACAGACGTCGGTCTGAGGAGAGAGGGACACTCGCTTCCGCAGACAATCATCCTCCTTTCCCAAAGAGACACTGGAAGTGGTGAGCGGCCTTTGGCCATTGCAACAAGTGTATTTCCTACATCTGTCATACATCCAGGGCCCCAACGTTGGCTAGCCTAGGACAGTACTACTGGCCAGTAGTTTAGGGTGGGGTCGATACTGCTAAGTATATAGATATATTACTGTTCATCGCATTCAATCTAAACGTATTATCTCATCCTGTTATTAGTTGTATTATATTAGAGTGGGGAGACGTTAAGGGCTTTTGCTCTATCCCACAGTCATTAAATCTGTTATAAAACTTCACAAGGTGTGCTGGTGTGCTGTGGATTCATTGTTTGTGGTGTGTCACAGAGGTGAGACAGAAGACCCGATAATTCAGCGGCTGCTTCGGGGGTGAGCGCTACATGTGGATAGGGAAATAACTCAAAATAACATAAAATAAAACATAAAAAAAAATAAAAATAAAAAATAAAATAATTTTGACCTAGGAGGACGAGGTCCATATGTATTAGGAGGTTGAGGTGGATGTGGTGGTGTAGGTGGAAGCGGCGGTGGAGGAGGAGGAGGTAGCCAACACAGCAGGTTTTGGTTTTTAATATATGTATTTTTTAAATTAGGGTAAACCCCAAAAGAGTGAGAAAGATCTAGGGTTGCTACCTCATCCCTTTAAACCAGAACACAGAGTAATTACACAGGTTCTGGGGCTAATTTACTGTCGATAAGGCACCAAGTGAGTTTAATTAGCAGCAACTTAAATCAGCCAGAGAACCTGTGTAATTAATATGTTTTTGCTTTTAAAGGGATGAGATGGCAACCCTAGAAAGATCAGAAAAAAAACAATGGCTGGGTAAGGCTGGCCCGGTGTCTATTCTGCACAAGGTACGGACAAGTCCTGTGGGGTCCATGCCTGGTTCATTTTAATGAACGTGAGCTTGTCCACATTGGCTCTGGACAGGCGGCTGCGCTTGTCTGTGATAACGCCCCCTGCCGTGCTAAATACACGTTCAGACAATACACTGGCCGCAGGGCAGGCCAGCACCTCCAAGGCGTAAAGGGCAAGCTCAGGCCATGTGCCCAATTTGGAGACCCAGAAGTTTAAGGGGGCATAGCCGTCATTCAGTACGTTTAGGCGTGTGCACACATACTGCTCCACCATGTTGCTGAAATGCTGCCTCCTGCTAAAACGTTCCATATCAGCTGGTGGTGCTGTTTGTTGTGGCGTGCTGACAAAGCTTTTCCACATTTCGGCCATGCTAAACCTGCCTTCTGAGGTGCTGGCGGTGCCCCTTCTGCGTTGGCGACCTCTTTCTCCTCCTCTGCCTTCGCCTTCTGCTTCTACTGTGCCCCCGCTGCCAGGTGGGAATTGCACCATCAGCGCGTCTACCAGCGTGCGCTTGTACTCGCGCATCTTGCGTTCACGCTCCAGTGAGGGGATTAAGGACGGTACATTGTCCTTGTAACGGGGATCCAGCAGCGTGGCCACCCAGTAATCAGCACCTGTCATAATGTGCGAAACACGCCAGTCATTGCAGAGACACTGCAGCATGTAATTGCTCATGTGTGCCAGGCTGCCCAGAGTCAACGAACAGCTGTCCTCTGTGGGAGGTGTATCATCTGTGTCCTCTGTATCCCCCCAGCCACGCACCAGTAATGGCCATGAGCTGGTCTGGATGCCATCCTGCTGTGAACATGGTTGCTCCTCCTCCTCCATGTCTTCCTCCTCCTCATCCTCCACCGCGTCATCCTCCAGAACTGTGCCCTTGCTGGACAATTGTGTACCTGGCCTTTGTTGGTGCACAAACCCACCCTCGGAGCCACTTGTGAATGACTGCCCTGAAAGCCTTGCAAATGATCCCGATGATTCCTCCTCCTCCTCCTGTGCCACATCCTTTTCCATCATCGCATGTAGCGTTTTTTCAAGGAGGCATAGAACTGGGATAGTCACGCTGAGAGTGGCGTCATTAGCACTGGCCATGTTGGTGGAGTACTCAAAACAGCGCAACAAGGCACACAGGTCGCACATGGAGGCCCAGTTATTGGTGGTAAAGTGGTTCTGTTCCGCAGAGCGACTCACGCATGCGTTCTGCAGCTGGAACTCCACTATCGCCTGCTGCTGCTCGCACAGTCTGGCCAGCATGTGCAAGGTGGAGTTCCACCTTGTGGGCACATCACATATGAGGCGGTGAGCGGGAAGGCCGAAGTTACGCTGCAGCGCTGCCAGGCGAGCAGCAGCAGGGTGAGAACGCCGAAAGTGCGCACAGAAGGCCCGCACTTTCTGCAGCAGCTGTGGCATATCGGGGTAAGTTTTCAGGAAACTCTGCACCAACAAATTCAGCACATGCGCCAGGCAAGCGATGTGCGTCAAACCGGCTAGGCCCATAGCTGCTACGAGATTTTGCCCGTTATCGCACACCACCAGGCCCGGCTTGAGGCTCACTGACGCCAACCACTCATCGGTCTGTTGTTCCATGTCCCTCCACAACTCCTGCGCGGTGTGTGGTTTTCCCCCCAAACAGGAAAGTTTTAAAACTGCCTGCTGGCGTTTACCCATGGCTGTGCTGAAGTTGGTGGTGAATTTGTTACGCTGACTGGATGAGGAGGTGGTAGAGGATGAGGAAGCGGAGTAGAAGGAGTTAGGAACAGGAGGCAAACTGAAGCGCCCTGCAATCCTCACATTGTGGAGATGTTTGGTGACCCAGGTGGTAGTGTTGCTTGCCGGTCCTCTAATTGAGGGGTGGCAGGTGGCACTGTCACTACGGAGGTGGATGAAGAGGCAGAGAGGCCCGAGACTGATGCAGAAGAGGAAGCAGGAGGAGCCAGAGACCTTTCTTGGTTTTTGAGGTGTCTACTCCACTGCAGCTCGTGCTTTGCACTTAGATGCCTGGTCATGCATGTTGTGCTCAGGTTTATGCCTCGCTTCAGGCTCTGATTGCACAACGTGCAAACCATGCGTGTCTTGTCATCAGCACATTGTGTGAAGAACTGCCACGCTAGGGAACACCTTGGACCTGGCTTTGGTGTGCTCGGTCCCTTGCTGCGTTGGGCAGTAGCAGGCGTACTGTCTAGGGGACGGACGCTCTGCTTTGGCACCCTGCTCCCTCTTCTGCTGTGCTGGTGGCTCTGTGCGACCACCGCCTCTTCCTCCGAACTACACGGGTCACCTGCATGAGGTTGATTCCATGTCGGGTCGCGGACCTCATCGTCCTGCACATCATCTTCCACCCAGTCTTCACCACTGCCCTCCTTGTCGGTCTGCACAATTGCAAAAGCACCAGCAGTTGGCAACTGTGTTTCATCATCATCCAAGACGTGCTGTGATGGTCCCCCCATGTACTCATCTTGAAATATAAGTGGTTGGGCATCGGTGCACTCAATCTCTTCCCCTTCTGGGGCTGGGCTAGGTGGATGGCCCTGGGAACACATGCTAACAGACTCATCAAAAAGAAGAAGAGACTGCTGCATGCTTTGGGGCTCAGACTGCTTGGCTGATTTGCAAGGGGGTGAGGTGAAAGACTGATGGTGGACATCGGCCGCAGGTGCCAACTCTGAACTTTCAGCACAAGACTGGTTGGAAAACAATGTGAAGGAACTGGAGGCACTGTCAGCAACCCAATCTACTACCGCCTGTTCTGCTCCTGGCCTCAACATTCGTAGAGCTGGATTAGGCCCAACCAAATACCGCTGCAGGCTCTGTCGGCTACTCGCACCTGAGAAAGGTGTTTCACTTGTGCGTGTAGCTGGCACAGATCGACCACGTCCTCTCCCTGTAACAGGAGCTCCTCCAGCAGCACCACGATCGCGGCCACGTCCCTTATTTGACGTTTTCCTCATATTTCTCAAATTTAGGGTCTTGCCCTAATTTTGAGAAATGTTAAATACAAAAATAGTGTAATATGGTGAAATAGGCAGAGATTCACCTATATATTTCTCTACCTATAGCAAGAAGCAGGAACCCAGCCCTTAACAATGTACTGGTGGAGTGCTGGTGAAATGGGCAGAGATTCACCTATATATTTCTCAAATTTAGGGTCTTGCCCTAATTTTGAGAAATTTTAAATCCAAAAATAGTGTAAGCTGGTGAAATAGGTAGAGATTCACCTATATATTTCTCTACCTATAGCAAGAAGCAGGTAACCCAGCCAACAATTGTACTGCACAGACAGAATATGACAGGGGACAGGTAGAGTGTGCTGGTGAAATGGGCAGAGATTCACCTATATATTTCTCTACCTAGAGCAAGAAGCAGGTAACCCAGCCCTAAACAATTGTACTGCACAGACAGTATTTGACAGGGGACAGGTAGAGTGTGCTGGTGAAATGGGCAGAGATTCACCTATATATTTCTCTACCTAGAGCAAGAAGCAGGTAACCCAGCGCTAAAAAATTGTACTGCACAGACAGTATATGACAGGGGACAGGTAGAGTGTGCTGGTGAAATGGGCAGAGATTCACCTATATATTTCTCTACCTATACCAAGAAGCAGGTAACCCAGCCCTAAACAATTGTACTGCACAGACAGTATATGACAGGGGACAGGTAGAGTGTGCTGGTGAAATGGGCAGAGATTCACCTATATATTTCTCTACCTAGAGCAAGAAGCAGGTAACCCAGCCCTAAACAATGTACTATATGAAGCAGATGTCACAGAAAACGGAAAATTGTATACTCACCTTTCCGTAATTTTCCTTTCCTGACGCATCTTAATGGCAGCACACACTGGGTTGTGACTCCGTCCCCACAACCTGACAGGATTGGTTAGCTATAAATTTGAAGGGGAGACACCCGGCATTATTCTCCGTAAATATCATCATTGAACAGTAGGGTGGGCAGCTGTGTGCTGCCATGAAGATGCGTCAGGAAAGGAAAATTACGGAAAGGTGAGTATACAATTTTCCGTTTTCCTGACGCATTCATGGCAGCACACACTGGGAAATAACTCACCAGTCGGGAGGGTTCAATGCAAAAGTATTTTATTCCCTAGAGAGCAGAAGAATTGGCCCTGATGACAGATCTGCCAAATTCGGCTGTAGCCAAGAGAGCGGCGTCCACCCTGTAGTGGGATATAAAGGTATGCCTGGAAGACCAGGTTGCTGCTCTGCAGATAGTTTCCGAAGAAACACCACAATATGCTGCCCAAGAGGTTGCTACTGCCCTGGTTGAGTGTGCCCTGATGCCTTCCGGGATCTCCAGTTGTTGAGTGGAATACGCTTTTTTAATAGCCTTGACTAGCCAAGAGGCGATGGTGCGGGAAGTGGCCGCCTGGCCTCGCCTGGCCCCGTGAGGTATAATCAAGAGGGCGTCTGTTGATCGAAGATGGGTAGTAGCCGACAGATATTTGGAAATTGTAGACTTAATGTCCAAGGCATGAGGTTCGCCACTCTCGTTAGAAAGGCATGGCAAGACGATGTCCTGGCTGTAGTGGAAGGCCGAAGTAACTTTGGGAAGGAAACGATCTGAAGGCCTCAGTATCACCCTGTCGGGTCGAAAAAACAGGTATGGCTCCTTAGACATGAGAGCTTGCAGCTCCGACACTCTCCTTGCCGAGGCAATGGCAAAGAGGAAGGATAACTTCAAGGTCAGATCCCATAGAGAAATCGAGTTAAGTGGGAAGAAAGGTGGATTGGAAAGCGCCTCGAGGACCACCGAAAGATCCCAGGCCGGAAAGGACGGTTTTCTGGGCGGTCTGATTTTTATGCATGCCTTTATGAACTGGATGATCAAAGGATGCAAGGCCCATCTGGTGCCAGTTTTGGCAGACAGAGCGGAGATCTGTACCTTTAGGGTGCTTGAATTTAGGCTTTTGTCAACTCCCGTTTGCAGGAATTCCAGGATCTGGTAAGGATCGGGCGAGATGGGATTCCAACCTTTAAGTTGCGCCAACTGGGCGAATCTTTCCCAAACCCTGGTGTAAATGGTGTTTGTGGAGGTTTTCCTGGCTTGCATTAAAGTTGTTATAACCGCCTGGGAACATCCCTGTTCTCTTAGTCTAGCCCTCTCAACCTCCAGGCTGTCAGGTGGAGCCTGTCTGGGGCTGGATGGAGAAACCGACCTTGGTGTAGGAGATCCGCTGCAACTGGTAGGTGGATTGGAGGTCGGGTATTGAGCTATAGGAGCGTCGTAAACCACGGCCTCCTTGGCTAGAATGGTACTACTGTGATTACTGTGGCCGATGACCTTTGGAGTCGACATAGAAACCTCGCTATTAAAGGAGTTGGGGGAAACATGTATCCCAGATTGAAGTTCCATGGGTGAAGAAGGCCATCTGTCCCCTCTGCTGTCGGGAAGGGTACTCTGGAAAGGAACCTTGAGCATTTGGCATTTGCTGGTGTTGCTGCCAGGTCTATCTCCGGAACCCCCCATGCTTCCGTCAGAACGGAGAACTCCCAGAGATTCAGAGACGACTCGTTGTTGGACAGAAGTTCCCTGCTCAGGAAGTTGGCTAGCGTGTTCTGCGCCACTGGAACGTAAACTGCTCTCAGGTCCAGAAGATGCACCTGGGACCATTCCATTATGGGGTGAACTTCCTCTAGAAGAGTGTGGCTTCGGGTACCGCCCTGCCTCTGGATGTTGGGACCATTGTACCATGGGTATGGTTGATGACAGAGCCCAGCATACTGAGGCAGGTTCTGGAAGACGTGAGACTGGAGGACAATAGATTCTGCACTTTCCGCACTAAGGGTTCAACCTTCTCTAAGGGCAGTTGTACTCTGTTCTGTTTTGTATCCAATTCTGCGCCCAGGAATACCATAGACTTTGATGGCTGAAGGCTGCTCTTCCGCCAGTTGATTAACCAGCCGAACTTTTGGAGGGTCGAGATTAGGATCTCCCGCTGGAGGAGTAGAGTCTCCAGATTTGCTGCTAAGAGCAGGATATCGTCCAGGTAATGATGTACCGGCAACCCCTTCTCCCTGAGGTATGCTATGAGGGGGAGAAGGACCTTTGTGAATGTCCTGGGAGCTGAAGAGATCCCGAATGGTAGGCAACGGAACTGGTAGTGATGTTGGCCGATGGAGAAGCGCAGAAACTTCTGGAATGCGGGATGAATTGGCACATAAAGGTAGGCGTCTGATAAGTCTATCGACAGCATCCAATCTCCGAGATTCACTGCCAGGAGAATGGACTGGAGACTCTCCATCTTGAAAGCCTCTATTTGAATCCTTCTGTTGAGCCACTTGAGGTCCAGCACGGGCCGTAGATCCCCCTGATTTCTTTCGCACTAAAAAGAGAGGGGAATAAAATCCCCTGCCCCTTTGGTGCGAAGGAACCTCCACGATAGCTCCCTTCTGAACTAGTTCTAAGATGTATTGAGTGAGTAGTTTCCTTTTGTCTAGGGAAGACGGTATTTTGGTGGGTTGGAAGGTAGCGTGAGGCAATGCCCCCATAAAGTTCCATTTGTGGCCATGCTTTATTGTAGAAAGAGTCCATGGGTCCTTTATGTGTTCCGACCATATTTGTGCCAAACTCCTGAGCCTGGCGCCCACCTGAGTTGGGTGGGCAGGCAAGACTTCAAAGGACTTTTGCTGGTCCCCTGCAGTAATGGCCTTGGACTTCTGACCCCTCGCAAAGGGAGGGCGAGTAGGTCTCCAATCTCTTCTGAACTCCTTGCCGGGGCGATAGGATCTGGCTTCCCTGTACCTCTCAGGCAGATTACGCCTGAAGGTAGGACCTTTCTGAGGCTTGGGCCTCCTGTCGGAGGGAAAAAGCCCTGACTTTCCCCCAGTGACCTTGGAGATTGCCGAGTCCAATTTTGTGCCGAACAGGTTCGTGCCATCATATGGTATCTTGCACCAGTTGGATTTCGAAGCCGTGTCAGCGACCCAAGGCTTCAGCCATAAGGCTCTACGGGCCATAACTGAGGCTAACATGGACCTGGCCGAAGAGCGAATGACATCCACCGAAGCCCCTGCCACAAAGTCACCGGCTAGCCTGATCTCCTGCAAGGAGGATATTACGTCCCCCCGGTCAGTACCTTTTAGGAGAGCTTTCTCAGCGCTGGCTGCCCATGCGGAAATGGCCTTGGCGGCAGCCGCTGTGGCAATAGCTGGTCTACATGCTCCCCCCGCCGTGGAGTATGCTTTCTTCAACTCTAGGTCGATCTTACGGTCGAGAACGTCCCGGAACGAGACTACGTCCTCTATTGGCAGAGTGACGTGCCTGGCGAGCCGCATAAGAGATGAATCCACAACGGGAGCGTTAATGAGGGAAGCGACTTTAGATTCTTTCAGAGGGTACAATTTAGCGAGTTTGTTGGACAGACCGGGCCGCTTGTCCGGTTTTTCCCACTCTTCCTTAATGAGGTCCTCCAACTCTTCAATAAAGGGAAACAGTTCGGGATCCCTCCTTAACTCGGGGAAGTATTTCCCAACCTTCAGTGGTTCCATCACGGGTTCTTCCCAACCTATTGTCTCCTTAACCGAGCGGGCAAAAGGTTCGACCAGGCCAAAGTCAAATCCAGACACCAGCTCACGATCTTCATGATCGGAATGAGCCTCTGTTAGCTGGGAATATGGGCCGGAAGCAGAAGAAGTGCCTGGGGTGGGCTCATCACAGGCCAGAGGAGCTGCGGTCCAGATTGATTCATGCGCTGACTCCTCTATGTGCTGTCGGGAAGAGAGATCTGTAGCCATCCTGGCGTCCGTCTCCTTTTCTCTAGTTGCTTCATTAAAGCAGGTACGACATGCTAGCTTTCCTGGCAAGGCAGTAGCACCGCACACCCAGCAAGCGTTTGCTGCAGGACGGGTATGGTAATGCTCGCGGTGAAATGAGGGAGACCGTCTGCGATGAGACCGGCTGTGACGGGAGCGGCTGCGGCGTGATCGGCTATGCCTTGATCGATGGTAGCAGGAGGAAGATCTTGACCGACTTTTACGAGACCTCCTGCTTGATGCATGCCTGGACCTCTCCCTGCGCCGTGGGCTTGCGTCTCTTGGCCTGATGGGACTGCAACAAAAAGGCAGTGTTTAGCGGCCGGCTCTCTTTTTTGTCTCTTCTCTACTTACCTAATAATCATGACGGTCTCCATACCTTGTTTGCTGGTAGTGGTCTGCGAGGGCAGTGGGCTCCATGAGAAGTACAGGGAAGCAGCAGATGTGGATAGCTGGAAGGAAGCAAACAGGTGGTTAAAAAAAAACAAAGCATAATGCCAAAGGGAAGGGAAGCCTAGAAGGGGAAAGGCACCTGTATACCTTTGAGAGAAATCCCTGTGGAATTCAGGCAAAGCAGCAGCCTTAGGGAGGAAAATAATTTTTCTGCCTTTTGAATTCGGCGCCGCCGTCGCAGCGCTGATGACACGTGCGCGCATGCGCAGTAGCGTCCCACACATCCAGGCACCATTTTGGATGAGGGCGAGGGAGACCACCGGCGTCATCATTCCGCTGCGCGCATGCGCAGTACGCCCGGGGGACGCGGCGGCTACGAGGAACTACATGGCTCAGAGAGCCTGCTGCTGGAAGGTACTGGCGTTAAGTAAAACGAATGAATATGCCAGAATGGTACTACTGTGCAATAGGATGCAGGAAAGCAAATGTAAAAAACAAAACGAGGAAGGATAC
Organism: Rana temporaria; assembly: GCF_905171775.1. Taxonomy (NCBI): domain Eukaryota; kingdom Metazoa; phylum Chordata; class Amphibia; order Anura; family Ranidae; genus Rana; species Rana temporaria. The sequence goes on from NC_053490.1 coordinate 343,254,495, forward strand.
TCAGAAAAGAGAGAGGGAGCCACACTGCCTGTCTAAGCTTATTTAAAGCTTGTATATATGCCAGGAATTTTGCCGGGATTAACCCCTGAGACCACCAGAGTGGGGTTCCCCCTATAAAGCTCTATTAGAGACTGTACAAGGGGGACTTCCAAACAGGAGAGGCTGAACCTGCTGGGGCGATAGCGGTAGGAGACAAGCTGTAACGTCCACGTCCTGTCAGGTGAGGATAAAAAAAGAGAATAATGCCGGGTGTCTCCCCTTCAAATTTATAGCTAACCAATCCTGTCAGGTTGTGGGGGCGGAGTCACAACCCAGTGTGTGCTGCCATGAATGCGTCAGGAAATCAAGATTGCTGGTTTAGATTTCTGAAGCAGCATACACCTCACTGACGCTGTCCCTCAAAATCCGGAGCCTGTCCCTGCCATAGCTACACCAGACTGACGAGCGGCCCATAAACCATAAGATGATAATGATGTCAAAGAAATAAATAGTGCTTTTTTAGATGTATGAAGCAGGATCAAACCTGACTGACACTGTCCCTAAGCAGCAGAATCAGCAGCCTTTCCCTATAATAACTGAAGCAGAGTGACGATCTGTGCTGTGTGCCTCGATCTAATATAGAGGCTGGTCACATGCTGGGTCACATGCTGCACTGGCCAATCACAGCCATGCCATAAGTAGGCATGGCTGTGATCAGTACCCAGTCACAGTAGTAAAACGAATGGCGATTGGCTGCCGTGCAGCGCGCCAAAACATAACCCAAACTCTGAACCCGAACCCGGACTTTTTCCAATTATTCGGGTTCGGGAGCAAAAAAAAACCAAAGTCCGTACCGAACCCGAACTTTACAGTTCGGTTTCGCTCAACCCTAATCAGGACATGTAAAGACATGTAGCAGAATACATTCTGGCCTAAATTTGATTTCATTGGATTCCCTTTAACCACTTAACGCCCGCCGCACGACTATTTACGTCCGCAAAATGGCACGGACAGGCAGATGGGCGTATATATACGTCCTTGCCTTTCCGCGGGTCAGGAGTCTGATCGGGACCCCCCCCCCCCCGCTGTGTGTGGTGGGCGGCTTACCTCGGGGAGCGATCCGAGACGACGGCGTGGCTATTCGTTTATAGCCGCTCCGTCGCGATCGCTCCCCGGAGCTGAAGAACGGGGAGAGCCGTATGTAAACACGGCTTCCCCGTGCTTCACTGTGGCGGCGCATCGATCGTGTCATCCCCTTTATAGGGGAGACACAATCCATGACATCAGACCTACAGCCACACCCCCCTACTGTTGTAAACACACACTATGTGAAGCCTAACACGTTCAGCGCCCTTTGTGGTTAACTCCCAAACTGCAACTGTCATTTTCACAATAAAGAATGCAATTTAAATGCAATTTAAATGCATTTAAATGCATTTTTTGCTGTGAAAATGACAATGATCCCAAAAATGTGTCAAAATTGTCCGAAGTGTCCGCCATAATGTCGCAGTCACAAAAAAAAAAAAACGCTGATCGCCGCCATTAGTAGTAAAAAAATTTTTTTTATAAAAATGCAATAAAAATATCCCCTACTTTGTAAACGCTATAAATTAAGCGCAAACCAATGCGATTTTTTTTTACCAAAAATAGGTAGAAGAATACGTATCGGCCTAAACTGAGGAAAAAAAATGTTTTATATATGTTTTTGGGGGATATTTATTACAGCAAAAAGTAAAAAATATTGAATTTTTTTCAAAATTGTCGCTCTATTTTTGTTTATAGCGCAAAAAATAAAAACCGCAGAGGTAATCAAATACCACCAAAAGAAAGCTCTATTTGTGGGAAAAAAAAGGACGCCAATTTTGTTTGGGAGCCACGTCGCACGACCGCGCAATTGTCTGTTAAAGCGACACAGTGCCGAATCGCAAAACCTGGCCTGGGCATTTAGCTGCCTAAAGGTCCTGGGCTTAAGTGGTTAAAACAGAAAGTACAGAAAATATTTTTTTTTATCACACTTTTTTCACTTATATCGCAAAAAAAAAAAAAAAAAGCCCTGTGGTGAATAAATACGAGGAAAAGAAAACTCTATTTGTGTTAACAAAATAACAATTTCATTTGGGTACAGTGTAGCATGACTGAGTAATTGTCATTCAAAGTGCGAGAGCATGGAAAGCTGAAAATTGGTCTGGGAAAAAAGGGGATAAAAGTGCCCAGTATTGAGGTGGTTAAACAAGGTTTAAACAACGCCGCAGTTTGATTGGCTGGTTTGCGCTCCCATTGGACTTCTTATGGCTGTCCTACCAGTTTCACATGCCTTAGGTCCTTGATGGACACTGAATTGGTCAGCTTAATATTCTTGTCTTATGCCTAAGTAATGTGGCCCCTTTATTACTTCTTATAACTCACCTACTTCCCACTGAAGTGTTATTGCTGAGACATTAGGAATAAGAGAATTATATTAGTATTATTGTTGTTATGATTATTATTGCCTCTGTTAAAAAAATCCAAACCCATAAAAATGCAGAATTTAGAATGACAATATTTTATAAATAATCAAGTAATAGCAAGGTGAGAGAAAGGTTGATGCATACTAGAATTTAAGGTGACTGTTCACACTTGTTAAGTGTTTTCAGAATGTTAGTACAGACACCTAGATTTATCAGCTACATTCCAGGAGCCCAGACTCAAAGCACTTTAATAAGCAAACATCAGAACCAAGCATCCCCTTCTTGGTAGGAAGTTAGTATTTACAGTACATATAAAGGCACCTTGGATTTGTAGACTCCCAGGGCACTCTGGAAAGTAATTAAGAGTATGTATAGGCATCACTGATTGCCTGCTTGAAAGTGGACCTTGTACTAAGAAAACAAGGCCCGCTGAACTTTTAGACCCCACCTTCATGTAAAAATGTAATTAAAAAAAAGTTGAAAGAAAAAAAACGCATTTTAAAAGTTAAAAGAAAACACAAAAAGTTAAAAGAAATCACATATCAAGAGAAAAAGCAAAAAGTAATTTACAAAGAATGAAGTGACTGCATAGTAATGTTATAGCTGAATTCCAGGAGCTTCTTACCTCCACAAGATATGTTCTCAGTACTGCCAGCACACCAAGGCTGATAATTTTGTCAGTTCTTTGCTTCCATCGCTGTATACAGCTCTTCAAACTAACCGTGATATCATAGCCTTTTTCCACCACACTATTTCATGGCACTGAAAGTTCCCATTAGCTGCCTGCATAATCTTCTTATGCCGCGTACACAAGATCATTTTTCGGGTTGTAAAAAACAAAGTTTTTCAGGCTCTAGAAAAAACAATGGGCCAGATCCACAAAGAAGTTATGGCGGCGTATATATTGATACGCCGTGTAACTTCTAGGCTGCTCCGGCGTATCTTTGTTTTGTATCCACAAAACAAGATACGCCTAAATGGGGGCTAGATCCGACTGACGTCTTAGTACGCCGTCGGATCTTAGGTGCATATTAACGCTGGCCGCTAGGTGGCGCTTCCATTGATTTTCGTGTAGAGTACGTCCGGCCGGCGCATTTTTTATGTCGTTTACGTAAGGCTTTTCTCGGCATAACGTTACCCCTGCTCTATGAGGCGTACGCAATGTTAAGTATGGACGTCGGGCCAGCGTCAAATTTTCCGTTGTGTACGTCGTTTGCGTAAAACGTTCTTGAATAGGGCTTTGCGTAAATTACATTCACGTTGAAAGCATTGACTATTTGCGATGTGATTTTGAGCATGCGCACTGGGATACCCCCACAGACGGCGCATGCGCAGTTCCAAAAAAACGTCATTTACGTGTGGTCAAGTTGAATTGACATAAAACACGCCCACATCTTTGTCATTTAAATTCCGCGCCCTTACGCCGACACATTTACGCTACGTAACTTTAGACGCAAGTGCTTTGTGAATACAACACTTGCCTCTCAAAAAAGTGGCGGCGTAGCGTAACTACGATACGCTACGCCTGCTCAAAATTACGCCGAGCTACGTGGATCTGGCCCAAGGTTTTTTTCAACTTCATCATTAAAACGGCCTCGCCTACACACAATCGTAAAAAAAAAAAATGCTCTAGCAAAGCGCTGTGACGTACAACACGTACGACTTCACTATAAAGGGGAAGTTCCATTCGGATGACGCCACCCTTTGGGCTGCTTTAGCTGATTTCATGTTAGTAAAAGACGATTCATGCTTTTCTGTCTGTTACAGCGTGATGAATGAGCTTACTCCATTACCAACGGTAGTTTTACCAGAACGAGCGCTCCCGTCTCATAACTTGCTTCTGAGCCCACACACGATCATTTTTTACAACCCGAAAAACAACAACGTTGTGAAAAAAATATAGCATGTTCGAAAACAAAATTGGCAATTTTTCAGAACCCGAAAAATGCTCTGAAGCCCACACACGATCGTTTTAAATGAGATTTTTAAAAAACTTCGTTTTTTACAACCTGAAAAATGACGGCATTAGACTATACCCGATGTCAATGAATCTTTGGGACTAGTGTAGTTTTAGGGCAGTACTGGGCATCAGAAAGGTAGGCATTTTCTGCATTCAAAATGTATAGTCCCCTGAAGAAGTCACGTGGACTGTGACGTAACGCCGTAGGGAAAATCGAGGCCGACAGCGCAGACCAGGAGCAGCGGAGGTCACAGTAAGACAGTGTGAATACACTGCAAACATACCCTGCTAGCTTTGTTTATTTTAATTGCAAGGCCCCGTACACACGAGAAGACATGTCCGATGAAAACGGTCCGCGGACCGTTTTCAACGGACATGTCTCCTGGGAGCTTTTGGTCTGATGTGTGTACACACCATCAGACCAAAATCCCCGCGGACAGAGAACGCGGTAACGTAGAAGACACCGACGTTCTCAAACACGGAAGTGCAATGCTTCCACGCATACGTCGAATCAATTCGACGTATGCGCGGGATTTTGGGACGCTGGTTACACGTCATAACCAGCGGACATGTCCGATTAGGTGTACTAACCATCGGACATGTCCGACGGACATGTTTCCAGCGGACAAGTTTTTTAGCGGACCAGTTTCAGCGGACATGTTCGACCGTGTGTACGCGGCCTAAGAGTCCGATTTTTTTGTATTGTATCATTAAAACTTTACCGAGAATACTACACTATAGTGGCCTTCCTTCTCTTGCTGGGCTTGGGCGGGAGCGATCCCCCGCCGCCCCCCTCCCCCCTATTCCAGCTACCTATTTCAGGATACCGGATCGTGGATTACAGTGGACCATTCATTTGGACACTCCACAGATACAAGGAGGCGGTCATTAAACCTATGAGCCTAATAAAAAGATCCGGGAGGTGAGAGTTTTGGGAGACAGGTGGAGGAGCACCAGCATGGTTCAATATTACAACTAAACCAGGGGAGGATCTGAAATTTGGACTGTCAGGAGGTTTTTTGAGCCTCTCATCCATGGGAATAATTATATTACCTATGTATTTGACTTTTTTGCATTATTGAACCATCTTTATCACGGACATTTATGGTTTATGAAGCACGGACTGCACTTTATTATAGAGGTGTTGCATCCAGCAACAGATCACGTTTTGCACTTTATTATAGAGTCGTTGCATGTAGCAACAGTTCACATTAATGTTTTAAGTCACGGTTTGATACAGGAGTACTTCTGCATATGTCATTTATATATATATATATATTGTAATGTTTGGGGGACCAGCTTGATCGCAGGACACAGGCTTCTTAAATCAAAACTGAGGTTTATTAAACTTAAATGGCTTAGCAGCAGCAAAAACAAAAGAAATAACAGTCTTACCGACTTGTACAGCTCAGAACTGCTATCGCAGTTAAACAGTCCTTCCAGGTAAGTCCTTCAGTAGCAGGTTTTTAGGCAGGACACTGCCAAGTCCTTTCACAGCTTTTCACAGCTTTTCATAGCTTCCCCAGCTTTCCTTGTCCACCATTCACCATGTATTGGACTCTCCTACACCACTCCACTCTCACCTGCACTTCCTGTCTGCTTTAAACTACTTCCTTAGACAGGTGCATTAACCCTTTCCATTCCCTTAAAGGCACCACAGTCCAAACAGAGGGGAAATATAACGTCCTTCCAGGACCCAGCCATGGCGTCCTGTACATACCCCCCCCCCCCTGTGCCCCAACGCCAAGGAGGTGGAGGCAACAGTGGAGCTCAAACAATGGACTCGGAAGAGGGCATCTGCATTTTGATGCAGTCTCCCGGGCCTATGCTCCACTACAAACTTAAACTCTTGGAGCGCCAGGAACCACCTGGTAATCCTGGCATTAGTCCCTTTACCTTGCCTCAGCCACGTTAAAGGGGCATGATCAGAAATTAACCTAAATTTCCTCCCCAAGAGGTAATATCTGAGGGACTCCAGAGCCCACTTAATGGCCAGACACTCTCTTTCAATAATAGCGTAGTTTTTCTCCGCTGGTGTCAACTTCCTACTGAGGAAGACTACTGGGTGCTCCTCACCATGAACAACCTGTGATAATACAGCTCCCAATCCTACATCGGAAGCATCAGTTTGGACAATGAACTCTTCAGAAAAATTGGGCGCTATCAAGACAGGGTGTTGGCACAGTGCTGACTTAAGCTCCAAAAAAGCCTTCTCAGCGTCTGCCTTCCACTCCACCATGACCGATTTCCGGCCCTTAGTCAGATCGGTCAATGGAGCCGCCAATGTGGCAAAGTTGGGTACGAACCTCCTGTAGTATCCTACCATGCCCAGGAATGTACGTACCTGCTTTTTTGTGAGGGGGCGGGGCCAACTCTTTATAGCGTCTACCTTGCTGACTTGAGGTTTCACCACCCCTCTACCCACGATATAGCCCAGGTATTTCACCTCCTCCATTCCCAAAGCACATTTTTCAGGGTTTATTGTAAACCCCTCCTTCCAGAGAGAGTCCAGTACTGCCTGGACTTTGGGCAAGTGTGACTCCCAGTCTCTGCTAAAAATGACTATGTCGTCCAAGTACACTGAGGCATACTCCCGATGAGGTCGTAAAATCCTATCCATTGCTTGCTGGAAAGTGGCTGGAGCAGTTTGCAGTCCAAAAGGCATTCGTCTGTACTGAAAACTCCCCTCTGGGGTAGAAAAAGCAGTTTTCTCTTTAAGAAGAAAAATGTTACTGCGCTGATCTAATTATCCAGAGGTATTTAATCTCTGGGAATATGGACATAAGTGAAATATCAGGGCCACAATGTACCCAATCTTAAAGGTGAATAACCTGAATACAAACAATAAAAAATATAAGAAATATATGAGTCATACAAATGTGACACAGTGATTTCAAACTTAAATCATATATCTAGATCAGTGTGTCAGCATACAATCCATATGCCACAGTGCTTCTATGAGAAAAATGGCTGTTGTTGCTGCTACTGACCAACCAAATAGTGAAAACAATACGAAAGATATTACAAAAAAAATATTATATATATATGTGCGTGTAAAAACACAATATGCAGTATGCCAACTGCACCGTGAGTTGTCCAATAACCGATATTGGAACAAAATAAAATAAATATCAATAAAAGTGAAATAATTATCAAACAACCATACAAATGTGCAATGTGCTGGCTGCACTTAAAAATAGTCCAAATGACAGGCAATCTTGCTCTTATACAATAGGTTCCAGCAAACACAAGGTTCAATGTTGGTAATGCTGTGTACAGGAAAGTGCCGCTATCTCTTCCACCCGACAAAGATGTGCCACCATCACCAATGGTTAAAATCAACACTCACCAGACCCCAGATATTATTAGGCTCCAAAGTTGTGTCTTTTCTTTGTCGGTCAGTGGGTGTTGCCTCCTTTTCCCTTTTACAAGGTGTCATCAATTCCTCAAAAACAAGGGGCTCATCATGGTGTATTTATTTAAAAAAGGTAAAAAAATATAACACTTACAATATAAAGTGCCTCTGACCGGCACTGAGTGTCTTTGGCAGTGTCAACCGTTAAAAGCCGCTGACCAGCATTTAAGTGGCATCCTAAGAGGTGTGCTTGCCCCGCTGTGCTCCGCATGTATTGCTACAAGGGGTCCGTGCGCGCTGGTGTGCTGCACCCTCAATGTGTGTGTCCAAACAGCCTCTACGCATTTCGCTAGTTGCGTCGTCAGGAGAGCTGTGGACACTACTGTTTAGGCTGTATTTATACCCCTGTGGATTCCCTGAAATGCTGCAAGGTAGTCACAGGAAACAGGAAGTCTTCCGGCCGCCATCTTAGCTGGTGGTGCCGGAAGTTCCTGTTCCACCATTTTGGTTCCTGGATACCTGGCTGTTTGCCAGTCCTGGCCATTCACAGGAAACAGGAAGTCTTCCGGCCGCCATCTTAGTTGATGGTGTCGGAAGTTCCTGTTCCACCATTTTGGTTACTGGATACCTGGCTATTTGCCAGTCCTGGCTGTTGTTACTGGGTGTCAGCAATAAAAATATAAATATAAATATGCCCAGCAGCCAGGGTGGCTGTATGTGTAGGGCGCTATGTGCGCTGCTACCTCCGTTCGTTTGTGCACCTCTCCCCACCCCCGTGTGCGGGCGCTTGTCGCCCTGTGTGTTATTCCCTGTATTATCGCCGCAACCGGAAGTGCTTGTGCGGCCATCTTTCCTCCGTTACCGGAAGTGTCCGTTCCGCCATTTTGGTTACTGGCATCCTGTGTTAGTCTATGCCTATTTTAGGTAATGGCTAATTCCCCACACAGGATGTAATATTGGTCATTTTAGCTACTGGCAATAGTCCCTGTGTAGCAGTCACCGTCTCCTTAGCAGCCTTAGTTAATGGGATTTGCCAATACCCCTTGGTAAGGTCTAATGTTGTGATATACCTGGCTGGACCTAGTCTCTCGATAAGTTCATCTACCCGGGGCATAGGGTAGGCATCAAACCGTGAAACCTCATTAAGTTTCCGGAAATCATTGCAGAATCGCAGAGTCCCGTTGGGCTTTGGTACCAACACAATCGGGCTCGACCACTCACTCTGCGACTCCTCAATGATCTCCAGGTCTAGCATCTTCTTTACTTCCTCTGAAACGGCCTTCCTTTGAGCCTCTGGGATGCGATAGGGCCTGACAAAAACTTTGACTCCAGGTTCTGTGATAATATCATGCTTTATGATACTAGTTAGCCCCGGCAAGTCTGAAAACTTCTCTTTATTTCTCTGCAAGAACTCCTTTGCCTGCTGACTTTGGTATTCAGATAGGGTATTTGCTACTTGGACACTCTCCACCCCAACCTGAGGCTCAAGTCTTGCACTAGCCAGGGAGGTCACTGGTTCCCTGTCTGTCCAGGGCTTTAACAAGTTGACATGATATATCTGATACGGTTTCCTCTTGCCTGGCTGGTGGACTCTATAATTGACCTCTCCCACTTTTTCCACAACTTCAAAGGGTCCTTGCCACCTGGCTAAGAACTTACTTTCCACAGTGGGAATTAGCACCGCTACTCGATCCCCCACTTGGAAATGCCTTATTTTAGCAGCCCTGTTATAGACCCGTCGTTGAGCCTCCTGGGCCTTTTGCAAATGCTCTTTGACTAGCGGCATCACGGTTTGGATCCTTTCCTGCATTTGGGAGACATATTCCAGGACACTCTTATGCTGAACAGGTTCACTTTCCCACTCCTCTTTAACCACGTCAAGAAGTCCGCGAGGTCTCCGCCCATATACCAACTCAAAGGGCGAAAACCCCGTGGAGGCCTGGGCACTTCCCGGATAGCAAACAGGAGAGCTGGTAACAGGCAGTCCCAATCTTTCCCATCCCTTTGTACCACTTTCTTGAGTATAGACTTAAGGGTCTTATTAAAGCGTTCCACCAACCCGTCCGTTTGGGGATGGTAGACCGATGTGCGTAGCTGTTTAATCCGGAACAGCTTGCACACATCGGCCATAACCCTTGACATAAACGGGGTACCCTGGTCTGTGAGTATTTCCTTGGGGAAACCAGTCCGTCTAAACATCTGGAATAATTCCCGGGCAATGGCCTTTGAGGAGGTATTCCGCAGGGGTAGCGCCTCAGGATACCGGGTGGCATAGTCAAGAATCACCAATATGTAGGAGTGACCTCAAGCTGACTTTACCAAGGGACCCACTATATCCATGGCTATCCTCTCGAATGGGACCTCAATTATGGGCAGAGGGACCAAAGGGCTCCGAAAATGAGTCACTGGCGCGGTCAACTGACAGGTGGGACAAGAGGTACAGTATCTCTTTACCTCTGCTTTCAGACCTGGCCAGTAAAACCGGTCGGTGATCCGTGCCTCCGTTTTTTCAACTCCCAGGTGTCCCCCTAACACATCGTCATGGGCCAGGTCCAGAACCTTTCGTCGGGAAAGGCTCCTCCCCCTTAGTGTTTTGGTAGGTCTGTGGACCACATATCTTGACATCCTCAATAGTATCAACACTACTTTCATCACCATTAACCCAATCATTAGCATTTTCCTCATCTGGGTCCACATTAACGTTTGGCAGTTCAGGGTTATCCCTCTCAGCAGCAGGAACAGGGGGGCTAGTTTCTCCCCAGTCTCTGAACTGTTCTCCTTGTTCCCACAGTTTTGTAAACAATGGACAGTCTCGTCCTATTATAACATCATGCACCAAGTTCTTTACCACCCCCACCTCTTGAGTAACAGTGCCACATGCTGAGGAGATAGACAACGTGATGAGCGGGTACTCTCTAGTGTCCCAGTGAATGCATACCACCCGTAAAGTTTTTCTTACCGGACCGATCTTCCCAATCACTCTAGGATGAACCAGGGTTACCATGCTTCCAAAGTCCAACAAAGCCCGGGCAGGGAGGTGGTTCACTTGGACTTCACACTCAAACTTTTCCTCATCCAGGTCGAGGTGTGTGGTGCACACTTTATGGGCACAAAAAGACCCCCTCCGAAGAACCCCCGCATTCCATGGCCTCCTCTTGCAGTGGGCAGTGTGTCCGGGTATGACCCCAGGAATGACATCGCCAACATTGTACATCCCCTCCTCTCCGAACAGGAACAGAACGCTGAGGAGGTACTGGGAGTGACTCTTGGCCTTCCAGGGTGTTTGTCCCAGGGCTCCTTGGAACATCCTTTCGAAGGGCAGCAGTTGGTCGAACAGGCCGTGGCAGACTAGGCCCTATGCGCTTGGTAGGTCTGAGCAGGTCCTCCACCATGGCATATCGTTCCACCATCTCAACAAGGAGGTTTGCGGTTTTGGGGTCTCCATGGCTGACCCACCATTGAAGGTCATCTGGAAGGGACCTCAGGTATCGGTCCAGCACGACCCGCTCCACGATTTGGGGGCCGGACAACACCTCAGGCTGCAGCCATTTTTTTACTAGTTGCACCAGGTCATGCATTTGAGACCGAGGTGGCCGATCTGGACGATATTTCCATAGGTGTACACGTTGGGCCCGAACGGCCGTAGTCACCCCCAGACGAGCCAGAATTTCTGCCTTTAGCTTTTGATAGTCTTTAGCATCATCTGGTGGCAGGTCAAAGTAGGCTTTTTGAGGATCTCCAGTGAGAAAAGGAGCAATGAGGCCGGCCCACTGGTCCTGAGACCATCCTTCTCTCTCCGCTGTCCTCTCAAACGTAGCAAGAAATGCCTCTACATCATCGCTCAGGGACAATTTCTGTAAAAAATGGCTTGCCCTCACAGTCACCTGGTTGCCAGGGGCAACAGCCGCTGGCTCCTGAACCTGAGACAGCCGCTGCACCGCTTCCTTTAAGGCAGTAACCTGAGCCTGCATAGCCCCTTGCTGGGCTGCTTGCTGGGCCACCAACAGGCGAGTATTTTCTTGCTGTAGAGCCAGCGCCTCTTTGTGGTGTTGATTAGCTTCCTCATGGCGAGTCTGCGCTTGCATGTTAGCCAAGGTCAGCTGTTTAATTAGCTCCTCCATTGATTCAGCTTTCAACGTTTGTGCAGCTTTAACCCAGGACATAAATCCAATGTACTGTCCCTTTAAATGTCAGTTCAACATAAAGTCCAATGCAAAAAGAAAAAAACTTTTTTTTTTTTTTTTCTCTTCTTATGCCTGTTATTCAGTCCTGCCCGCATTCGAGCACCAGTGTAATGTTTGGGGGACCAGCTTGATCCCAGGACACAGGCTTCTTAAATCAAAACTGAGGTTTATTAAACTTAAATGGCTTAGCAGCAGCAAAAACAAAAGAAATAACAGTCTCACCGACTTGTACAGCTCAGAACTGCTATCGCAGTTAAACAGTCCTTCCAGGTAAGTCCTTCAGTAGCAGGTTTTTAGGCAGGACACTGCCAAGTCCTTTCACAGCTTTTCACAGCTTTTCATAGCTTCCCCAGCTTTCCTTGTCCACCATTCACCATGTATTGGACTCTCCTACACCACTCCACTCTCACCTGCACTTCCTGTCTGCTTTAAACTACTTCCTTAGACAGGTGCATTAACCCTTTCCATTCCCTTAAAGGCACCACAGTCCAAACAGAGGGGAAATATAACGTCCTTCCAGGACCCAGCCATGGCGTCCTGTACAATATATATATATATATATATATATATATATATATATATATATATATATATATATATATATGATTTTACACGTTTGTATTATACTGTTTGCTAGATTTATCAGCAACACCACACTTGGTGTCAGCATTATTTATATGCATTTACTTTAGCGCTAATCATTTATTTACACATTTCTATTTTATGTTCGGTGAACGTTACGAGATTCAGCAGCTTTAGTTACTTATTGTACCTCTACACATTTATCCACATACTATTCATTTTATACATATATTTCAAATGAGGCTTGCGAGGTAGGCATGGTGATTATTTTAGTTATAAATTTGGAGTTCCACTTTAAAGTTAAATAGCAGTACCAATGTTGTAGTAACAAGTCACTACTATGCCAGTTTCTATATGTAGCAATACCCCCGAAGGAGCTGATGGTTTAGATTTGGGCCTGCCGTTACTTTAATGTTCACCATGCTTGTCCTAGGGGTCCTTCTTGAAGAGTTACAAATGTCCACACCAACACTTGGTTTCCTTTGCTTCAAACGTTTTATTAAACAAGTTCCTTTAGAACAGGGGTGCCCAACCAGTGGCCCGGGGGCCACATGTGGCCCGCGGAGCCCTCTGAAGTGGCCCGCGACCTCCTGCTCTGGGATGGAATAAAATAGAATAGAATACTGTTATTAAAGGTAAGTTTATTACTAAAATCCCAGTGTATATATGGGCATATCTGTTCTGCAATGGTTACTGGGCTGCTTTCAACTGATCCGCAGGTGCAGAAAAGTGCACTTGTGGGTTACCTGCACTGAGCCATAGACTTCTATTACCTGTGAATTTGGTATGCTGAGAGTCGAGTGGGCTGCCATCCACCCGCTCCGCTCATTGTAGCCCGTGACCGGTTACCAATTCGCTTAAGTGGCCCTTGCTCTAGCCCGCGACCGGTTACCAATTCGCTTAAGTGGCCCTTGCTCTTCAAAAGGTTGGGCACCCCTGCTTTAGAAGGACAGAGGGTTAGGGAAGATTCAGGTACCTTGCTTTGTGGATTGTGGGTATGATCTTGGATCCAGAGGACAAACTGTTCCCACACTGGATCCAGTGACCACCGGATAGGCCTCTCACACTGACCTAGCAGTCGATGCGTTCAAAAGTCTCTGCCACAGACTTGGATGCTGTTGAGTCGTTACACGGTCCTCTGCCACAGGACCATGCAACCACATATGCACTTTGCAAAGTCCCAAAGATATTACACAGCTCACGATGCCAGGATCTTTCAACCAAACCGGACGCACTGTGAGGTAAAATGGCCAGGATGCGTCCTCTAATTGAATCCTCAATTGTTCGGCTTCTTCCTGCAGAGAAGACAGCACAGGACTATCCCTGGACTAGTAGGCCTCAAAACCTCTGGGTCCAGAAAACTGCTAAAAACAGGGATCTGAGGCCAGAAGGGTCATTAGGTCAGGATCGGAAGACCACCACAATGCAGCTGAGCTGGAACAGAGACCAATAATTTGGCATAAAATTCTGAGCTAAACTACAGTTTAGATAACTAAATTTACAAATAGCGCCTACTCAACAGGAGCAGGGCGCACATATAGCTGATATGAAATCATATTGCATTCATTAGTAAACATTTTTGCTTTTACTTACAATTACTTTTTTTCCACTTGCTAGTTGAGTGAGACATTCTAGCATTCTAGGCACTGTTCGCTGTACCGAGTGGCCCTACGTGTTCAGGGATGTATGCACGGACTACACAGGTATTATGTTTTTAAAGCGGATTTCCACCTAAAAACCCTCTAACAGAACACATTTAGCATGTAATTTTTTTCTTGGGGGGGGGGGGGGAGCGGGTTCCTAATTTTCACAGGTACCCAGTTCCCACTTCCTCTCCTGGCGTGAGCGGAAGTTCTTCTCCCTCCTTGCAAACTTCGGAGATATGTCACAGGCCCCTGCCATTCACAACGCGTAGCGTGGCTTGTGCATGAGCAGTGCGCATCCGGATGTGAAGCCACAGCTGTGCGCCCACACTTTCAATGCCAGTGTCGCAGAGAGGAGGGGGATAGAAGCAAAGCTTTGGGCGGCCACATTGCTAGACCATTGGACAAGTGAGTGTCTGTTTATTAAAAGTCAGCAGCTCCACATTTTTGTAGCTGTTGACTTTTAAATGGGTGGAACTCCGCTTAAGGGAAACATCCCTGAATGCATAAGGCCGCAAAGTTGAGTACTACTCAGTACAGAATCCACCTGTGCCCAGGCCAGCATACAGTGATGTGAAAAAGTATTTGCCCCCTTCCTGATTTTTTATTTTTTTTGCATATTTCTTACACTTAAATTATTCAAATCAAACACATTTTTATATTACACAAAGATAAACAAAGTAAATACAAAATGCAGTTTTTAAATGATTTAATTTATCATGGGAAAAAAGCTGTCCAAACCTGCCTGGCCCTCTGTGAAAGAAGTAATTGCCCCCTAAACCTAATAACTGCAATCAAGTGTTTGCAATAACTGGCAATGAGTCTTTCGCATCAATGTGGAGGAATTTTGGCTCTGCTTGTGGCAGAATTGTTTTAATTCAACCACATTAGAGGGTTTTGGAGCATGAGCAGCCTGTTTAATGTCATGCAACAGCATCTTAATCTGATTTAAAGTGGTTGTAAAGGCCGAAGGCTTTTTACCCTAATTCATTTATGCATTAAGGTAAAAAACCTTCAGTGTGCAGCTCGCCCCTAATACTTATCTAAGCCTGGCTGCTGGTTTCTTAAATATCTCTTGCCAGGACCACTACTTATTTACTGCATTTTTATTTTTATTTTTTCGAATTGACCTTTACTTCTATTCTATTGCCAAGAATTTTTGCTTTATGGGGTAAAAAACATTAGTGAATTAACATTTTCAGGATTGCATGACCACAATACCGCATGCAGTCTGGTTCTGTGAATGGAGCCCACTGTGGCATTTTTTATTAAAGTTAAAATTTAAAAAAGATAAACAGTACCCCACGCTTTTAAAGTACAAGGCATCACTGGCCAGAATGTCGGCCAGGACTGATATTTTCTGCACTGAAAAGCAAAGCATTTTACCATGCAGGCAGTGCAAACTATTCTGAAATGCATATAAATGCATGTTTGACAGAGCCATTATTAAATAGGCCGTATGCAGCGTACACACGATTGGGCTTTTGCCTGGCCAAATCACATTGGAATTCAATCGGAAAAATATAGAACATGTTCTATATCTAAAGTCCGATAGGAATCATAAGAATTTCCGATGAAAAAACTCTGATGGGGATACACGATCGTAAAATCCGATGGAAAAAGTCCATCGGACTTTTTTCATTGGAAATTCCAATCGTGTGTACGGGGCATTAGTAGATGGTCAATAATAGGTAAGACAGAAGATAATACACTATATATTTTTTTAAATTTTCATGTGAATGGAAATTATGAAGTGTAACGCGTTTTAAATTAATATTATTAAAAACAATGGTGTGTGGGCTCCAGAGCATTTTTCACAATGTAAAAAATGGGCATTAAAAATTTAGAAAATGCTCTAAATTTTCGATTTGTTTAAAACGTTGTATAAAATGGACGCGCATGCTCAGAAGCAAGTTATGAGATGGGACCGATCGTTCTGGTAAAACTAGTGTTCGTAATGGAGATTCATCACGCTATAACAGACTGAAAAGCGCAAATCGTCTTTTACTAACATGAAATCAGCAAAAGGAACTTCTCCTTTATAGTGCTGTCATACGTGTTGTACGTCACCGCGCTTTGCTAGAGCATTTTTTTTTCACGATCGTGTGTAGGCAAGGCGGTTTAACAATAATCTGGTTGAAAGAAAAAAAGTTTTTTCTAGACCATTAAAAATGGTCGTGTGTACGCGGCATAACAGTGTGTTGATAAGAAGCAAGCTTGTTTTCATTGTATCCTC
Source organism: Rana temporaria (assembly GCF_905171775.1). Taxonomy (NCBI): domain Eukaryota; kingdom Metazoa; phylum Chordata; class Amphibia; order Anura; family Ranidae; genus Rana; species Rana temporaria. The sequence continues at coordinate 343,270,881 of NC_053490.1, forward strand.
TAAAACTTTTTACCACAGAGGAATTAGGGGTGTTGAATATAATCGATGCATCGATGCATCGCGATTCGGGGGCCCCCGATTCGGCATCGATGCATGTGGCCCCAATAATCGATGTCGGGTGACGTCATCCCGACTTGCCCCGCCCCTCCCGGGAGATCGCTCCGAGCGCGTCTAATAAAATACCCATTTTGCATTAAATGCCGCTATAATACACTATATGGCCACTGCTGCATGTACTTTTTAAAATACACAGTGTTTCATACTTATATTGCTGTCTGTATATTCCGGAATCCTCTCATGTTAGCTCCGGCCCGCCTCTCACCTCCTACGTCTCAGCCCCGCCCGCCTCTCTTCTCATCTGATAGCTATAGTGCAGTCGGTGGGCGGGGCTGAGAACTCCCACTGAAGTCGGGAAAGAGGAGAACGAGTGGTGAGAGGCGGGCCAGACAGGACAGAGTCACATGTGCGGAAATACAGAGAGCAGCATACACACAGAAACGAAGGTATGAGAAGCTGACTGTATATATTTTAAACAGCACATGCAGCAGTGGCCATTAAATGGTTTAGAACGGCATGTATTGCAAATAGGGGATTCTTAATTACAGCAGTATTCTTTCTCCTCCTCCATGTGCTCTATGTTGACATTTCTCTGGTGTCCTAAGTTTGCACATTCCATTGTGTTAACTCCTAGTGTGCTGGAATGTGCGAACTTGGGAAGTCAGGGAAATTTCAACACAGGAAAAACTTTTTCTAGTAGAAAAAAACACTGCGCAGAATACAGAAAAAGTGCTGCCAGGTACCAAAAATTATAGATACAAATTTAAAGCTAAGTGAAAAAAAGGGGAGGTACAGCGCAAAAAACTAATGTAAAAATTGAAAACCTGCACATGAGGCGCAGGTTGATATGTTAGTGGTAATGAATTGATGACACTAGAAAAAACAAATATATATAATCAATGGTTATTGGATGTAACATATGAAGGATAAACCCAATAATTATGACATATAGCTGGGAAATCTTCAGATAGTGCAAGAAAAAATTCTCTCAACAATACGTGCCAAAAGATGAAATCAATCAAAGAAATCCAATTAAATATGGTGACGTATGAGTGGGTGAAAAAAATCCACAAATAGTGATCAAGTAAAAAGCTGTTGAATTATGGGTTTATCTTTCATATGTTACATCCAATAACTATTGATTATATATATGATTATACCATTGATTATATACTGGCAACATAATTCAACAGCTTTTCACTTGATCATTATTTGTGGATTTTTTTCACCCACTCATACGTCACCATATTTATTTGGATTTCTTTGATTGATTTCATCTTTTGGCACGTATTGTTGAGAGAATTTTTTCTTGCACTATCTGAAGATTTCCCAGCTATATGTCATAATTATTGGGTTTATCCTTCATATGTTACATCCAATAACCATTGATTATATATATTTGTTTTTTCTAGTGTCATCAATTCATTACCACTAACATATCAACCTGCGCCTCATGTGCAGGTTTTCAATTTTTACATTAGTTTTTTGCGCTGTACCTCCCCTTTTTTTCACATTCAAATTTCAACACAGACAGTACAGGGAACTTGCTGTGAATTATAATCCCTCCAGACCTCCCAGCAGCCACATTTGTATATTCCTGTACCCTGTAGTGCACTAATCACTTTTTATAGTGGAGTTCCACCGCTTTTTAGTTTAGTAAAAGTCAGCAGCTACCAAAAGTGTAGCTGGTGACTTTTATTAAACCGACACTTACTTGTCCCACGGTCCAGCGATGCGACCGCACAGAGCCCCATACCTTTCCCCGCTCCTCTCCTCAATGCCATCATATCTACTGTGGGCACCCGGCCATGATAGCTTACGGCTTCATGGCCAGGCGCGCACTGTGATCTGCCATTGGCCAGCCAAACTTCTGGGACCTGTGTCCCAGAAGATCGCTGGCATGGAGGGGCCACCTAGGGCGACAGAAGGAGTCACCTAGGCAGCCAGGACAGGAAGTCCCACTAAAAAGAGGACCCCCCCCCCCAAAAAAAATGATATGCCAAATATGGCATGTCAGGGGGCGAGGAGTGCTTAAAGGAGAAGTTCCACTTTTGGGTGGAACTCCACTTTAAGGGAGTGAGGTTATTTTTATTTAAAAGCAGAGTTCAGTAAAAAAAAATATTAAAAGTCAGCAGCTACAAAAAAAAGTATCTTCTGACTTTTAATAAAAAGACACTCACCTGTCCCACAATCCAGCGATGTTGCCACCCGAACACTCCATTCTGTCCACAGCGCTGGCAATACTTCTGTGGGCATCCGGCTGTGACAGCTTGCAGCTTCACAGCCAGGTGTACATGTCTCACTGCGCTGTCCTGCATAGCTGGGCAATCTTCTGGAACCTGTGATGTGTCTCAGAAGATTGCGGGGAGGAAGGGCCACCTAGGCGGCCCAAGCGGAAGTGAGAGCTCGTCGGTAATCGTGATGCATCGTGATGCATCGCCGAATCGAATCGAATCGAATCGTGGACTTGATAATCGTAATCGCATCGAATCGTGAGACGAGTGAAGATGCGCAGCCCTAAGAGGAATTGTTGACATCATTTTCAGTTCTTGAGGAACCCCTAGCAACTTCTAGAAGAACACCAGGGCTCCACGGAACCCTGGTTGAGAATGGCTGTCCTACAAGAAGGAGACATACTTATTCAAAGTGAGACAAATAATGCTATAGCTAAAGATAGAAATATATTTAGGGTCCATTTACATTTTTGTAGTGTGTTAATGCATCTGCAAATTATTGTGCGTATTGTAATTAATGGGCTGTCAATGCACCCTACTATGTCAAAATTGAACATGATCCTTTTTTTTGCAATGAAATGCATTATAATGCATTGTGGAACTTTGCAATGCAGGTTAATTGCCTTAGTTTGTCAGGGTGTCATTCTAATTGAATGGCTCTGTAACGCATGTTACATATTTTACCATAACATGCATGTTAGTTTAAATGGGCCCTTAGGGATTTATTAAAATAGGATGACTCGCTAATAACCTACCTTATGAAAACACATTACTTTTATCAGTGTTAACATCTCTTCTATTTATATTCTGACTTTTTCATTCTTATTTTCCTAGCAACCACATAAAGAGGTATTCTAGCCATTAAACAGGAACTAAGGGAACATTACCATGGTAACCAAGTAACCGGTCCACCTTGGAACCCTTTGATGTATCAGCAGATTTCAGTAAAATGAAGAAGTCATTTTAATATACTGTAGGTATATATACTGTACAGACATCATTTGTAAAGAAAATGTTAAATATACCCATATACTGCTAAAGTGAAAATACAAACATCAATGTAAAAGTAATTACATGATTTTGACATTATAGAGGTTAATTTGCTTTAATTTGAAAGGTACTATTTTTTCTAACAAAAAAGTATGATAGAGCTTTTTCTTGCTGAGCTGACTCGTCGCATGAGCTTAGTGAAGAAAAATAAGATTTTTTTTTAACAGCTTACCTGTAAAATCCTTTTCTTGGAGTACATCACGGCACACAGAGCAGCCATAGTAACTACTACGCTACATATAGGTGAATGGACACTGGTACACTCAAAAAACAGGAAGTCCCCCCTATATAACCCCTCCCATACATGGAGTACCTCAGTTTTTGTAGCAAAGCAAAAAGAGGGAAGGGACCTCTGTTTCCTGTGTCATGCATTTGGCCTACAAGGAAATATGTACTCAAATATTGTCCACTGGATGTCTCTTAACAAAGGACTGTTGATGGGCAGTGTTCTATGGTAATGTACATTTCCTGTTGTATTACTGAAAACTGTCTTCACTTCCTATCACCACTCTTCCATCTCTTTTCCACTGGACAGTTCACATGGAGTCAGCTAAGCCTGCACCACATGTTTCCTAAGTCTTGATCCTCCTGGGTCAGCATCGCTGGTATGATAAAGACTGTTTATCTAAAGTATATGCCTAGTAGACATTTGTTTGTGTTCATATAATTCTTATATGTTCCATCTGAAAAAAATCCACGGTTTTGTTGTCGGAATTTCCGATCTTGTGTATGCGGCATAAGAACCCAAGCTATTCCTATATGAAAACCATCTTGGCTCTCCCAAATTCCAATTGTTTTATACCAACTGGGCATCCTTCTATATAGAAAAGTTTAATTTGGCCTGAGCCAAGTAATATAAATCAAAAAATAGAACACCAAACGTGGCACCATGACAGCCACGCATTTCAATGGAGATTTTGAAACAGAAGACAAGTAATTCCTTTATGAAAACCATCTTGGCTCACCAAAATTCCACTTGCTTTACACTCATTTGGGCATCCTGTTATATAGAAAAATTCAATTTGGCCTGAGCCAAGTGATGTAAACCATGAAATATGGCACCAAACTTGGCACCCTGGCATCCATGCATTTTAATGTGAAATTCCGAATAAGAAACCAAGCTATTCCTATATGAAAACCATCTTGGCTCATCCGAATTCCACTTGATTTATACTCATTGGGCATCCTACTATATAGAAAAATTATATTTGGCTCCCTGACAGCCATGCATTTAAATGGGAAATTTTGAATAAGAAGCCAAGCTATTCCTATATGAAAACCCTCTTGGGTCTCTCAAATTTCACTTGTTTTATACTAACTGGGCATCCTACTATATAGAAATGATCAATTTGGCCTGAGCCAAGTGATATAAATCAAAGAATATGGCACCGAACGTGGCACAATGACAGCCATGCATTAAGATGGGAAATTTTGAATAAGAAGCCAAGTTATTCCTATATGAAAACTATCTTGGCTCACCCAAGTTCCACTTGTTTTCTACTAATTAGGCATTCTTCTATATAGAAAAGTTCAATTTGGCCCAAGCCAAGTGATCTAAATCACCAAACTTGGCACCCTGACTGCCATGCATTTCAATGGGAAATTCTGAATAAGAAGCCAGGCTATTCCTATATGAAAACCAGCTTGGTTCTCCCAAATTCCACTTGTTTTATACTCATTGGGTATCCTATTATATATAAAAGTTTAATTTGGCCTGAGCCAAGTGATATAAATCATAAAATATGGCACCAAACCTAGCACCATGACAGCCATGCATTTCAATTTGAAATTCCCAATAAGAAGCCAAGCTATTCCTATATGAAAACCATCTTGGCTCACCCGAATTCCACTTTTTTGTATACTAATTGGGCATTTTTCTATATAGAAAAGTTCAATTTGGCCTGAGCCAAGTGATATAAACCATGAAATATGGCACCAAACTTGGCACCCTGGCTTTCATGCATTTGAAATTCTGAATAAGAAACCAAGCTATTCCTATATGAAAACTGTAACATAAATGTAAGCGTTTGCCTTAACGAGATGTGATGTGATCTGTAGAAGTAGTGTAGTTGTAGATGTAGTTTAATTCTGGGTTATTAAAAATATAGTATTCAGTATCAGTCATGCACATACAGGGGTGGACTGACAACTCATGGGGCCCCCGGGCAATAGAAGATTATGGGGCCCCCAGGCTTACAGATGGCCACCAAGCCAGGAGGCAGTGCAGAGGTGGGGCAGCTAAAATCTCAGGATTTTCACATGAAAAGCATGCCAATTTCGGACATATCAGGGACAGATGTAAAAAAAAACACAGATTTTTACATACTGTCCCTGGTTTTATTGAGCTTGGCAACCCTGATGGGGCCCCCTAGAGGCATGGGGCCCTCGGGCAGTGCCCGGGAGTCCCAATGGTCAGTCCGCCCCTGTGCACATATGTTCTTTCATTAGCATTTGAAAAGGACAGAGCCAGTTTCTAGTCGAAGTGACACCTGACCTAGATGCCAATAAAAGTTCCCATTAGAAAAAACATACAGTAGATTGCCACCTTCCTGAGGCCTCAAAGAAAACTGCTAGTCTTCTTGGCTACACGGATCCACAGGGGTCATTCGCAAGGCCCCCCGGCCGGTCTGCAAACTTTGATTAATATCAATAGATCTAAGGAACCTATTTTATCTCTCATAAAAGCTAAAATATTAGCGGCAGATAGATGAAAATAATTCCTTTTGATCGAACGTGTGATGGGTTACGTGTACATGTAACTATATTTTTCACGTGTGCGGAATCCTAGAGAACCACACAAAACCGTTATATGGCATCTAATTGCGGCAGGCAGGCAGTGATTGGTCAAACTGATGCGTTGGTATCTGAATGACCCAGCAATCAGCGCCATTCTGGTCCAATTCGACTCTGGTAATTTCAGAACACAAAACATCCTGTGGGCTGAGACAGGAACACCCCCCCAGGATTGATTGGCCAAGGGCTAAAGTCCAGCCCACATCAATACATTGGGTAGCCTGAGATCTGGACATCGTTCTTCCACAAAGCCAGTTCGAAACTGGGGAGAAACTGGGGAGTTCCCACTTGTTGCAGTATGCTTCTACTAATGGATAGACTTCGCTAAAGTTTTATTTCAGTTTTTATCCCTTTTTATTTTCATAGCAAAATTGCCAATGTGTCTTTGTGTATTTGCTGTATCCTTTCACGTCTTTCAATTCCCTTCATGCCCTTTCACTCCCCCCTTTCCACCTCTTCTTTTTCCCATGTTTCTGTTAAATTCATACTTCACACTCACATTTCCACATCCATCTCATACATCTCACAAGATCAACTTATTTTCACACATCACATAAGGTTCACTTTTTTCATCCACCTCCCTTTGTTTTTATTATTTTCTTCACTTCTCGTTTTGGCACTTCACTATGGGTTTACCTCTCTTATATATCACATTTAACAATGAAGATATTAATGTATACATTTTTATACCTTCCCTATCATTACATATTTCCTCATATCTTCACAGCCTGGGGTGCCTGCTTTGGTTCAAGTTTCTTGCCTCGGTCCCTTGGGCCTCCTCCTCTGGAACCCCCCCTTTTCCCTCATGTGTGGGGTATTAGTGCGACCTCTCGTGGGCCTGTGGTTTTGGTCCCCTCACCTACAGCCTGGGTTTTTCCTCCTTGCCCTTCCCGCCTTCACGTGGGTCGTGGGGGGGCATTGGCCATGGCCACATGGTTCTCGGTCGGTCCACAGACTCAGCCGTTAAGGGGCAAATATACCTATCATTTACAATATTACAAATATGGTAGATGTTCTTTTTGAGAGTGTTTGTTGTTTCTTAACAATTTCACCCACACAATGTATTTTATTTTTAGAGCAGCTCCATTTTACCCCCTGAAAATGACCGCCAGTGAAAAGGTCGAAACGCGGCTCGCTGAGACTGCCATCAATCAGGGAAGCTGGTGGATCCTGACTTGGAAGTCATGATAAAGCGCTGCCCCGACTGATGGCAGTGACGTCAGCGGAGAGCGGACTTCAGATCTCTCTCTGCTGAAAACGGGTCACAGGAGTGCAAAACAAATTGCACTCATGTGACCCAGAGGAGAAGCCCAGCCTAAAAAGCTCAGGCAGGACTTCTCCTTTCAGGGATGGATTTCTGTACAGAAGGGGTCCCTCAGAGGACTCAGAGGAGAGAAACTTTTCCTCCCAGAGAAGCACTGGCCAACTCTGTTGACAGCCTCACATGAGGAACACGGCATTTAGGCTCAGAAAGTACATTCTGCTTAATCAGAGATAGGTTCTATTGGCCTAACATGAGGGGGGGGGGGAGTGGAGAGTTATTGCCATTCCTGCCTGCCATGTATTTAAAGGAAGACTTTACCGGTTAAGGCTGCACCCATGGGGCATCTGCAAAGTCTAGGGCCTATGGAGCTGGTTTGCATTGACTTTCTGTGCCTGGAACCCGACACAGGTGGAAGAGCGAACATCTTAGTGGAAAATTACCATTTAATTCGGTATGCCCAGGCCTATCCTACCAAAGATCACCAGGCTACCACCGTGACGAACATCCTGGTGAAAACGTTTTTTGTCCATTTTGGCCTACCTACCCTGATACACTCCGATCAAGGCTGAGGTTTTGAGAGTCGACTGATACATCAACTGTGCCAGTTACAGGGAATAAAAAAATCTATCACTTCTCTGTACCACCTGCAGGGAGACCCTCAGCCAGAAACATTAACGCAAAATTTCATAAACAATTTGGGAACTTTACCTGCCAAGAAGAAACAACATTGTGAAAACAACACTGTTGTGCATGCTTACAATAGCACTGTGACTGACGCTACTGGATGCCCGTCTTACAGCCTTATGTTTGGGAGAGAAACTCGTCTCCCAATTGATCTGGTTTTTGCAAAGTCTTTGCTTTCTCACAAGGGATATGTAGACAGACTAAGAAACGTGAGCTGAACCAGTGAGCTAAGAAACAAGAAAAGTTTTGACCTAAAAGTAAGGATACAAGAGCTTTAATCTGGAGATTGTGTGCTGTTGAGGAATCTGGTAGTACCTGGGAAGCATAAGTTGGTGTATCGATGGGAGCCCCGACCTTATGTCATCTGCAAGCAGCTTCCCGAATTACCGGTATACCAGATTAGACCTGAAGGGAAAGCAGGATCCTTGAAGATGTAACACCAATATCATCTGTTCCCTCTGTCAAATGCCTTTCCTGTACCTCAGACATCCACTCCACCCCATCAAGAACTGACACCCCCCAAGACTCCCACTCCACCTGTGATAAGGGAGGATGAAGACAGCAAAAGTGAGGAAATAGTGCCGCACTGGTTGTGACCTTTAGCCTCAATGGTTGATGCGGGGACCAGTGTTCCAAGGAGGCAAAAAGAACAAGAGAGAGCCCTTCCAGTTCAGGAGTTGAGATCCTTGCACAGCCTGGAAAGGTTGACGAAATCAATGTGGAAAGCACCTGCCCATCTCCTGAAAGGGGTGTAGAAAGCTTGATCAGTTTTGGGGATGAAGACTTACTCCTACCCAAGCTAGATTGTTCTCCAGAGGCCAAAATATCATTGCCAGATGAATAAGTTAATGAAAATCAGGTGCCTATTCTTAGCCCCATCGAAGCAGCTGACCCTTCTGTCCCAGGGTTTAACTCTGTGGCCTTGCCTACAGATTCCCTATTGGAGCTTTATGACCCTACTGAAGTTGAAAAAAGATGGACAATGTACCCGTGCCTGAAAATCATTCGCCCATCAAACAGAGACGGGATATAAATCCCCCAAAGAGACTTACCTATGACACCTTATGAGAGAACTCTGATGAATTAATCCCAACCATCCGAAGACAAACCTCTTTGCCTTATCTCACTGGCATCAATTGGGTAGGGGGTGATCTTGATTCGACCTTTGACACTGCTGGGTAAGCCACCGTGATTGTTCTGGCCTGTCAGAAAACTGATTATGAGTTGACTGAGAATGTATATAAACGGTTCCAGCAAAATCCAGAAGTGTGTCACTATTTGTTAAGTTTTGAATTGTGGTTAATGTTGCTATAAGATGTATAGCCATTTTCCATTAAGCTGATTAATTAGTTCTTTAGAGCATTCCTGCCTCTTTGGAGGACCAAAGCTTTTAAGTGGGGGGGGGGAGAATATAGCCAGGAGCTGGCTAATATTGCCTGCATGTTCAGGAGACACTCTGCACCATTGCTACAGTAGGACTCTTCTCTCCTAGTGTTCAGCCCGCACTCTATGTCATAATCTCCTGAATGCAGAGTAAATAAGACCTAGGAGTGGCGCAAAGCATCTTGGGACATGTACTACAAATCCAAGCTGTCTGGTGAACAGAAGGGAATGCTGGGAGAGGTAATAAAAAGCCTTTTGTAGGATGGAATCGCTCTCTTGGGACTACAGCCTGGATCTGCAAGCAGGGACTCAGTGTTATGCCGCGTACACACCATCACTTTATGTGATGAAAAAAAATGACGTTTTTAAAAACGTCACTTTAATTGACTGTGTGTGGGGAAAAACGTCGTTTTATGTCTGGTTATGCTTCAATTTTATGTGTCGTTTTTCAAAAGTGCACTTTTTACTTCACAGAAATTGACCGTGTGTAGCAAAAAACGTCGTTTTGTAAGACGTTTTTTCATCCACGCATGCCCAGAAGCTACTTCAATGGTAAAACGTGGTGGAACGTAACCTCACTTTGCAAGAACATTGTGAGAAAAACGATGGTGTGTAGGCAACTTCGTCTTTGAAAATTGAAGTTTCAAAAACGTCATTTTTTACTTCACAGAAAGTGTCGTTTTTTTTCATCACATAAAGTGATGGTGTGTATGCGGCATTAGTCTGTGCCGCATCTCAGTCATCGCGAGCCAGCCACTGCCAGCCACTACTGGCCGCTATCATCACATCCATGCCAAATGCAGCTGGACGGTAGCACTGTGCAACGCGGCGTCGAGTGTTGTCCCTTGAGCCAGATTCTGTAGAGACCTGCTGTGGAGCCCTCACACTCCCTTCAACCATAAAGGTCGCTGGGATTGGTGAGCAAACACTTTGTACACCAAAGAACAGTGCATGCAGACACCATTGCCTTTTTCTTTTCACCAAGCTTGCAAGGTGACCCTTGTTACACCTTAACCCACACAGACAAAGAATCTAGTGAACATTTGCATATAGCAGAAATGTCAGAACCACATGTCAGAGGTGTCAGAGGACTTGCAAGGCCAAGGCAACCTTTTGGGGTATGGCATCTTTAAGCAGCCCTCACGGGGGTAGAGCTACATTTGGCAGCCGATGCGCATGCCCGGCGGCCGCGATGTCCACCGGGCACCCGCGATTGCTGGTAAAAGAGCCAGGGACGTGGATCTGTATGTGTAAACACACAGATCAATGTCCTTTCAGGTGAGAGGAGACCGATGTTGTGTTCCCAGTACAGAGGAACACCCATCGGTCTCCTACCCTTGTGAGTCCCCTCCCCCTACAGTTAGAATCACTCCCTAGGTAACACATTTAACCCCTTGATCGCCCCCAGTGTTAACCCCTTCCCTGCCAGTGACATTTACACAGTAATCAGTGCATTTTTATAGCACTGATCGCTGTATAAATGTGAATGGTCCCAAAATAGTGTCAAAAGTGTCCGATATGTCCGCCAAAACGTCACGATAAAAATTGCAGATCGCCGGCATTACTAGTAAAAAAATAAATGACATAAATCTATCCCCTATTTTGCCCTATTTTTCGTAAACCAATCAATATACACTTATTGTGATTTTTTTAACAAAAATATGTAGAAGAATACATATCGGCCTAAACTGAGAAAAAAACATAAAAAATTTTTTTGGGATATTTATTATAACAAAAAGTAAAAAATATTGTGTTTTTTTCCCCAAACGTATCACTCTTCTTTTGTTTATAGCGCAAAAAATAAGAACCACAGAGGTAATCAAATACCACCAAAAGAAAGCTCTTCATTTGAGTACAATGTTGCATGACTGTGCAATTGACATTTAAAGTGCAACAGTGCTGAAAACGAAAAATTGGCCTGGGCAGGAAGGGGGTGAAAATGCCCTGCACTCAAGTGATTAAGTCAGTGATCACTGTGAATCTATCTACAGTTGTGTTTTACACTGGACGAATTGTCTGCTATTTGTGTACAGTCTATTGAATCAGTTGCTTTGCCATATTATTCAATATTTTGTGCATGCAATTACACACCTAAAGCTAGGCTGAAGAATAACTGGATTGCCATGCAGCAACACAGGACTACTTTCACCTCCCTCCCCACTTAAGGGATTTGTTTTCACTAAAGCTGCAGTTCGCCAAGACTTTACTATCATCTTATTGAGTAAACAGTTTTTTTGTGACCCAATCAATTCTGGTCTATTTATTTTCTCTTGCTGTTATCAAAAAAAGGAAAACATTTTTTTGAACCCAGGGTTTCAGAGGACACTCAGGGTCAGGGCAACCAGATGGGTATTGATTTATCTTGAGACCCTCGAGGGCAGCGCTACAAGCATATAATTACTTCTGGTTGGTTTCAAGTGGTTACTCCAAAAAATTTTAAACATTAAGGCCCGGATTCACAAAGCACTTGCGCCGACGTATATCGAGATATGCCGCTTAAGTGCAAATATGCGCAGTCGTATCTGTGCGCCGTGCCCACAAACTAAGATACGCCAGAAAATAGGCTTCATCCGACCGACGTAACTTGCCTACGCCGGCGTAGAGTGGGCGCATATTTACGCTGGACGTATTTGGCGCACCCATAGATTTTTTATTCACATATGCAAATGATGGAGATACGCCGATTCACGAACGTACTTGCGCCCGGCGCATAATATACGCGGTTTGCGTAAGTCGTACGTCTGGCGTAAAGTTATTCCCCATATATGAGGCGCAACCCATGCAAAGGTATGGACCAGGGAACATAAGCCATCGTATTTTATGTGGTTTACGTTGGACGTGAATATGGCTGGGCGTAGGTTACGTTCACGCCGTAGGCATTGATCCGGTGTATCTTAGGCAGTTGTTCCGACATGATTGTGAGCATGCGCACTGGGATGCGCCCACGGGACGGCGCATGCGCCGTTCGTTAGATGTATCTGTCTGTCACTCAGCCCATCATTTGCATGGGGTCACGCCTCATTTGCATGTCTCACGCCCACTTCCACCTACGCCGGCTTACGCCTTAGAAACCCAGCGCAGATTTGAGAGCAAGTGCTTTGTGAATTCGGTGCTTGCCTCTCTGCGCTGCGTCGGCGTAGCGTACAAAAGATACGCTATGGCGGCATAAATATGCGCCGATGTCTGTGAATCCGGGCCACTAATTTTCGTTTTCTGCACACAAAATGTAAAATTTTCCAATAAAGTGTATATATACAAACATAATTAGGCTCAAAACCTTGCTCACAACAGGCCTAATATAATAAAGTATCCAAGAGCTGTAGTTATATCTTCACCAATTAGATGCAACAGTTTTTTCCAGGGCATATTTGAAACGCCTTTGAGTCAGTTGGGAAATAGTAACAGTTCTTCGCACTGATACATGAGCCCTAATAAAGTAAGCTGAATATCCACAATGAATTATGACCACAAGAGGGCAGCCTCTGATAACTTGCAATTAAATGTTATTGTTATGTTATAATGTTTTGTTACACGATTATTTTAAGTTTGATTATAAACTATAACTACAAAATGTTTTCAGCATTTGCAAGCTTTTTTTTGGGAAAGGGATAGCAAAGCGAAAACACAATATATAATAAGAATCTGCTCGGGTTTTGATTATTTTAAATCACAAAGACAGTACAATTCAAATTTATTTGCAGTTAATTATATGTACATGCATAATTCAAATTATTACCCATTTTAAGTTTGTACTGTATATATTCAAATAGTTATTGAAATTTGTTATGTATTTGTTTAGCTACTGTAGCTAGAACTTTTAATATAGTCTATCCAACAGCTCTTAAAAAAGAACACAGTTATAAACACCAATTACACTTGAAACACATTTGGCATAAAATATTTAGTAAAAATGTCCTTTTTGCTGATTACTGCATCACCTGTAGGCCTACCCACTGTATAAACAGCACACATACAGTATGTGGCTTCATTATGTTATCCTCATGGTATCCTTCAGATATGACAGTAGTATTGACTCTGCCTTGCTTACATGGTCCAGTAGGACTAGGGGCATTGAGCGCCTCAAGAGGATCATGTGCAGGATGCTCAAAGGCTTGTGCTGTGAGTTGTTCTGACACTTGTAGGTCTACTTGATTGCGATGGTAGAGACTCCCTTCCACATCCACAAGATATACTGCATACAGTATACAGGAAGGAATCAAACAATTTTGTTAAGAAAGGAAACATTTGTTTCTACTGTGATAGCATTTAAAATAGCTTTAAACAAAAAATTAAAGCTTGAGTTATAAAAGTATCGGGGTTACCGTCAGTCCAAGCCGAAGTGTTTTTCAATGTATATTTTGCCTGCAAAGGCTAATTTTGCTTTGGTTTGCTTTAGTTGTTGGAAGCTGGAGGTTCACCCTTTTCTGTTTTAAATATTGTCACAAGGTAATAATTTTTTTTTTTAATTGTCAGTGGAAAAGGCAGGGCCATCTTAATGCAAAGGCACTCCTGGGCACTGCCCAGGGGCCCCAGGTATATGGGGGGGCCCCACAATAATCTTGCATTACGTCATTCTTGCCAACTGTCCCAGATTTGCTGGGACAGTCGTGCTTTTTACTAAACTGTCCCCATATGGTCATGTCCCGGGGAGTGTCACAGAACCTATACCGTGCCCTCCTGATCCCAGTATTGTGCCCTCCAGCCCCCCCCCCCCCCGATGTACTGTGCACTTCCACATTCCCCCCTGTACTGTGCTTTTTGTTGACTAGTCTTTGATTTATAGAATGTTTTCATTTTGTAAAATTGATTTTATTGAAAGTACTAATGTTTAATTCTATCAACTATTTATACTTTATTTCTTAAAATTAGGTGTGTAAATTGGGGCAAGCTGGTAGGGGCCCCAGTGCATTACTTTGCCCAGGAGCCCATGATGCAAGACGGCCCTGGGAACAGGTGGTACCTTCTTGTTGTCCCCAGTTGGGGAGATTCACCTTCTATTTGGCCTGTTTACCATTATCACCAAAGTAAGATCAATTCCAGAATAGCATCTTTATTCTGGTGATCCTGGAGGCTAGCTAACTGGGATTTCCCCTCACTTTCTGTGGTGGCTATGAAACTCAAATTGAAGGGGAATATCTGCAATTGGACACAGGCGACAAAACTGCTGGATTTTATTAAAAACTGACCTTCATGTAAATAGAGGACTATGTTTTTTGCCTTTTGTTATACATTGCTAATGGCACCAGCCGACCAAGCCTTTTCTGGCACTTTTTGAAAAATCTTTATTTTTTGCTAGAAAATGCCTTAGTACCCTCAAACATTATAAATATATATATATATATATATATATATATATATATATATATATATATATATATATATATACAAAATATAAGGTATAATCAGCGCAATATAAACACATAAAACAACAAGCAGCTGAACACTAGGATTCAATTGATAAAATTCCTGAGCATAAATATAAAGTAGATAGTGCAGCGCTAAAAATCCAATAATAGAAAGTCCATAGTAGAATCTTTTCTAAAAGTGACTGGTGATGGGTAAAAATCATGCAGGTGCTGTAGAGTGGTAATGAGTAGAAACACCTCCACCAATGGTAGTAATGGCCGCTCACCTCACCAATATGACCCTCTGTTAGATAAGGTCATAAACAGCATTCCAATAAGGGTATCTCCAAAGGGGGTAAATCCAGCAGTGATATGTGATAATCTCCAAAGGAAGGTCAGCAATCAAGCATCAGATCAAATATAAAAGAAAAAACAGCACATAGTGTTTCTCCGTGGAGGCAATATAATGAATTTTAATGAATAAAAACGCACTTACAGAGTATAGGCACTCAATCCAGTGCCAGGGATAACAGACATGTGTGTAGCTATGATCGCGGGTGACGTCACGCTCTCCCTACCGAACGTTGCGTCCCTGGGGCGGGACTTCTTCAGCGGATGTAGGTGAGAGAGGAACAGTCACCCAGTTAAATATGCGTCTGTTGCCGTGGCAACCACGACGCCAAATCCAGCTACGGTGTGGCAGCAGGAACAAAAACAAAATGGGAAAACGAATGCTCGTCCAATCAGCATGGACAGGGGGGTGTGTCATGACGCGCCGACATCTCATGGTCATTACCATTGAGAGATGCGCAGCGTCTGACGTGGAATACAGAGGTCACATGGTGGTTACCTTGGAGAGGAGCGCAGCGTCTGTTACGGTGCAGCAAGAGGGACAAAAAGAACCGCAATGCTGCAGGCGCTGAAAAACACAAACAGCTGCGTATCTGCACTGACAAAAATCAAACACACCGGGGATCTCTGATGTCCCAAATATCCACCCACCATGAGAGGATCCTAAAATGGGTAAAGATAAGGTGTATTTAAAAAACTTTAAAAACCCCTCATAAGAATCGAATATATTATATAAACAAACGTGAAGTCAGCCGCGATCATTACACAAATACTTGATGACAATCAATATACAGACAGGGACATTCAGATGTCTGTATTGTAATATATTACATGAAATAAAATCTCTGTGTATAAAAATAACATTATATCAATATGTATTAATAAAAATTATATATAAATATATTTACTTAAAATATTTAATAAAAGTCATCGGTCAGAAATAAAACAATTAATGTCGAAATCAACGTTAAGGCCGTCTGGAATTAAAACATGTGTCTCATGGATCCAATACGATTCCTTCTTACTTAATTGCCGGATAAAATTACCCCCCCTCCAATGACGGTTAACTTTCTCTATCCCCCAAAAACGCAGACCCTTCGGGTTCTTATGGTGGAATTGTTTAAAATGACGTGATACATTATGTGTGGACTTTCCTTGCTTAATGTTATTGACATGCTCAGCCAGGCGGACATGGAGGGGTCTAGAGGTCCTCCCTATGTACTGCAGGCCGCAGTCACATTCAAGCATATATACCACGCCTATAGTGTCACACGTAATGAGCTGCTTGATGTCATACTCTCTATTGGTGGCGGATGCCATAAATTTTTTCCTCTTTTTAAGATTGACCTTGGAATTCTTACATGGCACACATCGTCCGCAGGCATAAAACCCCCCCAGAAATTTAAACAATCTATTGTCGAAAACTACCGGGGGGTTGAGCACACTAGGTGCTAGCCTATCTAGGAGAGAGGGAGCTTTCTTGTATATAAATTGGGGTTTTTCCGGCAAGACTGGGCCCAAAACTTTATCCTGTTTTAGAATAGACCAATTCTTGGCAATGATTCTTTCGAATTTTTTGTGTTGTACATTATAATCAAGGATCATTTTAAAATTCTGCGTAACATTAATGGACTCACCAGTGGGGTTAACCTTATCAGCCACCAAAGTGGTTCTGTCTAATTTCTGGACTTGTCCCATTTCAACTTCCAAAGTCTCACTTTTATATCCTTTTTGGACAAACCTATCGGCCAAGACCTTAGACTGGATAACATAATCCGTCTCTAAAGTGCAGTTCCGACGTAGTCGGATGAATTGGCCCTTTGGGATATTACAAAGCCAGGATTTATGGTGACAGCTCCCCAACGGAATAAAAGCATTGCGGTCGGTCGGTTTAAAATAATTGGTGAGTTTAAAAAAATTTTCATCCTTCATAATGTTAAGATCCAAAAACACAATTTTCTCGTAATCAATGGTCCAAGTAAAACTAATGTTCTTATTATTGTCATTAAGGCCATTAATGAACGTATCCAATGAGGCCCTCTCACCGTTCCAGATAATTATCACATCATCTATATAACGGCGGTAGCAAACCAGTTCGGAGGGGCGGTTATGAAAAACTGCTTCTTCTTCCCAATGAGCCATGAAGATATTGGCTACACTGGGAGCGAAACGTGCGCCCATAGCGACTCCTCTGGTTTGCAAAAGAAAATCACCGTTATACCAAAAATAGTTTCGGGATAGACAAAAATCTAAACTACTCAGGAGAAATTCTTGGTGTCTACCAGATAGCTGGGATGTCGCAAGTGCCCATTCTACAGACTCCATGGCATCACTATGTCCAATAATGGTGTAGAGAGAGCTAACATCTCCCGTGACTAATATAGTGTTAGAAAGGCAATCAAGCGACTCTAAGATTTGGATGATATGCTTAGTGTCTTTCAAGAAAGCTGGCAACTTCACCACCAGGGGCTGTAAAAAGGAATCTATATATTGGCCCAATCTTGCCGATACCGAATCGATCCCATTGACTATGGGTCTCCCTGGGGGGTGAGTGCTGTTCTTGTGGATTTTTGGCAAAAAATAAATGATGGGGGTCCTACAAAACAAGGGGTCAAGATAGGAGGCTTCCTTTTTATTCAGAATTTTTTGGTCTCTACCATCTTCAATGATCCGATGAAGTTCATCTTTGAAAACGAACATCGGGTCCTTTGACAGGACTTTATATGTTTCACTGTCAGAAAGGAGGTTGCTCATTTCAGATTGGTAATATTCCTTGCTTAGGATGACCAAACCTCCGCCCTTATCTGCAGGGCGGATGACTATGTCCTTTCTATTTACCAATGATTCGATCCCCCTTTTAATGTACTGGGGATCCTGTACTTTCTTGACCTTCAACACATCCAGATCGTTGGCAACCAAGTTCTTAAAGACCTCTAAATATTTTGTATCCTTATTAAGAGGATTAAAGGTAGACTTGTTTCTCAACCCTGAATAATAATTAGTGGTGACAGGTGTCACTGTGCTTGAGGTTTTGGACAAAAAATATTTTTTCATATTGAGAGTTCTGATAAACTTCTGAAGGCTAATATAAGTTTGAAATTTATTCAAATTTTTCGTTGGAGCGAATTTAAGGCCTCTGTCCAGAACTTTCAATTCATCATCATTAAGAGGTATGCCACTGAGGTTGTATATACCTGCCCCTAATGGGGTCGGGGCCTTTTGAAATCTCCTACCCCCTCTCCTTCCTCTCTTTGTTTTCGCTTTCTTGGTGTCCCAGCGTTTAGAGGGATAGGAGGGGGCGGGTGTCTCCACCATTCCCCTGGAGGAGGGTATAGGTACTGTGGATCCGGCTGGTGATTCTGACGCGATCCTAAAAAATCCCCTTCCACATATGTATGCTGATTGGCCAATGGGGCAAATCTGTTAGAAATGGGAATGGTGGATGGTCTTCCAACGTAGGAGGGATCTCTATATTCCCCATGTTGGGGTGCATTTTTGGTATAACGGTGATTTTCTTTTGCAAACCAGAGGAGTCGCTATGGGCGCACGTTTCGCTCCCAGTGTAGCCAATATCTTCATGGCTCATTGGGAAGAAGAAGCAGTTTTTCATAACCGCCCCTCCGAACTGGTTTGCTACCGCCGTTATATAGATGATGTGATAATTATCTGGAACGGTGAGAGGGCCTCATTGGATACGTTCATTAATGGCCTTAATGACAATAATAAGAACATTAGTTTTACTTGGACCATTGATTACGA
Source organism: Rana temporaria (assembly GCF_905171775.1). Taxonomy (NCBI): domain Eukaryota; kingdom Metazoa; phylum Chordata; class Amphibia; order Anura; family Ranidae; genus Rana; species Rana temporaria. The sequence goes on from NC_053490.1 coordinate 343,289,801, forward strand.
GAAAATTGTGTTTTTGGATCTTAACATTATGAAGGATGAAATTTTTTTTAAACTCACCAATTATTTTAAACCGACCGACCGCAATGCTTTTATTCCGTTGGGGAGCTGTCACCATAAATCCTGGCTTTGTAATATCCCAAAGGGCCAATTCATCCGACTACGTCGGAACTGCACTTTAGAGACGGATTATGTTATCCAGTCTAAGGTCTTGGCCGATAGGTTTGTCCAAAAAGGATATAAAAGTGAGACTTTGGAAGTTGAAATGGGACAAGTCCAGAAATTAGACAGAACCACTTTGGTGGCTGATAAGGTTAACCCCACTGGTGAGTCCATTAATGTTACGCAGAATTTTAAAATGATCCTTGATTATAATGTACAACACAAAAAATTCGAAAGAATCATTGCCAAGAATTGGTCTATTCTAAAACAGGATAAAGTTTTGGGCCCAGTCTTGCCGGAAAAACCCCAATTTATATACAAGAAAGCTCCCTCTCTCCGAGATAGGCTAGCACCTAATGTGCTCAACCCCCCGATAGTTTTCGACAATAGATTGTTTAAATTTCTGGGGGGGTTTTATGCCTGCGGACGATGTGTGCCATGTAAGAATTCCAAGGTCAATCTTAAAAAGAGGAAAAAATTTATGGCATCCGCCACCAATAGAGAGTATGACATCAAGCAGCTCATTACGTGTGACACTATAGGCGTGGTATATATGCTTGAATGTGACTGCGGCCTGCAGTACATAGGGAGGACCTCTAGACCCCTCCATGTCCGCCTGGCTGAGCATGTCAATAACATTAAGCAAGGAAAGACCACACATAATGTATCACGTCATTTTAAACAATTCCACCATAAGAACCCGAAGGGTCTGCGTTTTTGGGGGATAGAGAAAGTTAACCGTCATTGGAGGGGGGGTAATTTTATCCGGCAATTAAGTAAGAAGGAATCGTATTGGATCCATGAGACACATGTTTTAATTCCAGACGGCCTTAACGTTGATTTCGACATTAATTGTTTTATTTCTGACCGATGACTTTTATTAAATATTTTAAGTATATATATTTATATATAATTTTTATTAATACATATTGATATAATGTTATTTTTATACACAGAGATTTTATTTCATGTAATATATTACAATACAGACATCTGAATGTCCCTGTCTGTATATTGATTGTCATCAAGTATTTGTGTAATGATCGCGGCTGACTTCACGTTTGTTTATATAATATATTCGATTTTTATGAGGGGTTTTTAAAGTTTTTTAAATACACCTTATCTTTACCCATTTTAGGATCCTCTCATGGTGGGTGGATATTTGGGACATCAGAGATCCCCGGTGTGTTTGATTTTTGTCAGTGCAGATACGCAGCTGTTTGTGTTTTTCAGCGCCTGCAGCATTGCGGTTCTTTTTGTCCCTCTTGCTGCACCGTAACAGACGCTGCGCTCCTCTCCAAGGTAACCACCATGTGACCTCTGTATTCCACGTCAGACGCTGCGCATCTCTCAATGGTAATGACCATGAGATGTCGGCGCGTCATGACACACCCCCCTGTCCATGCTGATTGGACGAGCATTCGTTTTCCCATTTTGTTTTTGTTCCTGCTGCCACACCGTAGCTGGATTTGGCGTCGTGGTTGCCACGGCAACGGACGCATATTTAACTGGGTGACTGTTCCTCTCTCACCTACATCCGCTGAAGAAGTCCCGCCCCAGGGACGCAACGTTCGGTAGGGAGAGCGTGACGTCACCCGCGATCATAGCTACACACATGTCTGTTATCCCTGGCACTGGATTGAGTGCCTATACTCTGTAAGTGCGTTTTTATTCATTAAAATTCATTATATTGCCTCCACGGAGAAACACTATGTGCTGTTTTTTCTTTTATATTTGGATCTGATCCTTGATTGCTGACCTTCCTTTGGAGATTATCACATATCACTGCTGGATTTACCCCCTTTGGAGATACCCTTATGGGAATGCTGTTTATGACCTTATCTAACAGAGGGTCATATTGGTGAGGTGAGCGGCCATTACTACCATTGGTGGAGGTGTTTCTACTCATTACCACTCTACAGCACCTGCATGATTTTTACCCATCACCAGTCACTTTTAGAAAAGATTCTACTATGGACTTTCTATTATTGGATTTTTAGCGCTGCACTATCTACTTTATATATACAGGCATACCCCACTTTTAAGTACACAATTGGGTTTATTTACTATAGCTGGAAAGCGCGAAATCAGGTTCATTTCTGCATAGAAACCAATGAGCTTCTAACCCCAGCTTGTTCAATTAAGCCTGGTAATAAAACCTGGAAACTCATTGGTTTCTATGCAGAAGTGAGCCTGATTTTGCGCTTTCCAGCTTTAGTAAATAAACCCCATTGTGTACTTAAAAGTGGGGTATGCCTGTATATATATATATATATATATATATATATATATATATATATTTACATATATATATATCAGTGATTCTAAAGAATAAAATGGCGATCGTTGCAATTTTTTATGTCACTCTGTATTTTCAGAGTGGTTTTTAAATTTTTGGGGAAAAAATACACTTTAGTGAATAAATATATACCTACCATGTCACTCTTTAAAATTGTGCATGCTCGTGGAATGGCTGCAAACTACGATACTTAAAATTCTCTATAGGCGGCGCTTTAAAAATGTTTACAGGTTACCTGTTCAGAGTTACAGAGGAGGTCTTGCGCTAAAATTATTGCTCACATGAACACCATTTACATATGCATGCATGACTTATGTATGCATTTGCTTTGTATTTATTTATTTATTTTTTTGTTTTATTTTTAGACTGTCCCTTTATTTTTAATTTTTTTATCACTTTTTTTCCCATTACAAGGGAATGTTAACATCCCTTGTAATAGAAATAAGGGATGACAGGTCATCTATATGGAGAGATCTGGAGTCTTTAAGACCCCAAATCTCTCCTCAACCATTAAAAGCAAAAGTTTAAAAACTATTTTATTCCTTACTTTACAAAAAAAGTTTACGTCTCCCTAGACTGGAAGTGACATCATGATGTTTCTCCGGTCCTTCCAGATCAAAGAGGTGATCAGAGACAATCTGTTCACCTCTATGGCCAGCCACATTGGATCGTTTCCCACACATGGTGGTAAAAACAGTAACCCTGAGGAACACTGGCAAGCGCCGGGGGGGGGGGGGGGGGACAACCCTCTCACTGCTTCTGAAAGCGATCCAGGGACTAATTAGCCACTCTGACCACTTTCATGAGAAAGCTAATGGCTGAATAAAAAATATCGGGGATATGGTATGGTGACCAGACAAATCCCTGTTTTCTGGGGACAGTCCCTGGAATGAGGACACTGTCCTCGGACCAAGTCTGTCCCTGGTTTTGTCCCCGGATTGGATTTGAACAGGGGCTGGGGCAGTCAGTGCAAAATAAAAATAAAAATCTGAATTACACCCCCCCCGCTCCACCACTCCTACTAGCTTAGGGGGGTGTATTTTTTCCATTATCTCTGCCCCTTTATGAGGATCATGTGCTGATTGGAGCGGAGGGAATACTTCTTCCATTTTGGGCGCATGCCCCTTCTGCTCGCATGTTCTTCTGCCTTGGCACAAGTCCTGGCCATTCGCCTGCCTGCTTATCTCCTTGCCTTCCCTGGTGGAGTGATCTTCCTCCATTCCCCACCCAGTAGTAGCCGGGCCCCAGAGAGTGAGACTTGACAGGCTGTGAGGCGGGTGGCGGCGGCGTCGGGCAGAGAGTCGCTGATTGTCGCCATTACTAGTAAAAAAAAATATGTCCCCGGATTTCATTTTAAAAACCTGGTCACCTTAGACTATGGTTAACTTTAGCCAAAAACCCTGTAAACCACTTGCAAGCCACAATGTATATTTATGTATTGTGGTCAGCAAGTGGTTAAAGCGGTAGTAAACTGCATACTAGCACATTATAAAAGACTTACCTTGAAACAAAGCTCTCCAGTGGTGTGCTGTCACCGCTAACAAGGCTTCCATCTTCACCCGGTTTTCATTCTAGGTTTGTAGATTCCAAACGCTTGAATGGCAGAGCAGCGTTGCGTCGGTGACGTCACCAGCTGCCAAACAAGCAAGTAGGAGACATCCATTTTACCTACAGATGAGCTTTGTTATAAGCTTACCCGTAGATAAAAATCACAGACGAGAGTTTACTACCACTTTAAATATTAATATATATTGTTTTTCCATAACTTTTATTGTTTTCTGGATAATTTTTACAAACAAGAGGTTATCATACAGAATGTGTCAAATAACGCTTATATTGGAAGAATGGTATAAATATTACACTGAAGACAGTCATTTTAGCTACGTTTTCAAACTGTCAGTAAAACATTTTGCTCTGTCACAATTTGTTTTGTGTCGTCTCAGAAAAGAATGGACTCTCTCAGTACATTGTTGGTGTTGTGTCAGTAAAATTAAAACAGGGGGCACTTTTTATCCAGGGACAGCTGAGCTCCAGGAAAAATTGATCAGTGTCTAAAATGTATAATTTTTTGTTAATACATTTTTCTGAAATCAACAGTCAGTATTTACAGGTAAGATTTATTTTTGTTTGTAGGCATATAGGCACAACATTGAGAACACACGGTTTTAAAAACATCAATTACATAGAGATTAGAAATCCTCCTGCTGTAGCAATTATTATTATGAAACTGTAGATAGGTCTCAGATGCTCATGAAGCTTTGTGAAATTGCAGCGATGCCTGCAAACAACTTGTTCATAATAATGACACTGTGTCAGCCACAAAATGATTTTTATTCCATAATGACATTATAATTGCTGGTTTTAAGCCAGAAGCACCAAACCAAAACATTTCTATAATTTCCTGCAGAAAATGGCTAAATCTTAAAGAAAGGAATCAGAAACACAATTGTGATAAAAGTCTAAGAGCCTCTGAGGATCAGTAAGCATACCTGTAGTGCTATCCCTGCAGGAGCTGCTTGGTAGATTGTGTTCTCTCTTCATTTGTCTCGACTCAGAGAACAATCTCAGCCCCACTAACACACCAGGTTAAGCAAATGGATACTGCACTGCTACTGGGAGCACAAATCTTCATACCCTGAACATAACCAAGGTTCAGAATCAAAAAAGTAAACATCAGACTAGTTAGTGGTAAATAGAGATGGCCTGCCGGTTCGCCAGGCAGTCGTTTTGTGGCGAACTTTGGTCGTTCACGGTCCGCCAAACCATCGGACATCGAGCGATGTTCGCGGCAAGAACATGGGCAAGAACTTTGACCTATGACACATCCATCAGGTGGTGCAGGACAGCCAATTGAGACATTTCAGCACATGGACATACCCCCTACCTTATAAATAGACCTGATCTGGAGGCCATCTTACATTCTGCTTTTTGTCAGTGTAGGGAGAGGTTGGTGTTTGGAGCAGGGACAGTCAGGCTGTTTTCATTCAAATAGCTATCTAAAAGGTCCACAAAAGTCCTTTTAAGGACTGGTATAGAAGTGCTACTTGCTCTAGTATATAGGTGTCTAATACATTCATATACTTTTTATCAGTGTAGGGAGAGGGTGCTGTTTGGAGCAGGGACAGGCTGTATTCTATCAAATAGCTATCTAAAAGGTCCACAAAAGTCCTTTCAAGCACTGGTATAGGTGTGCTACCTGCTCTGCAGTGCATGATAGTGTGTAATACATTCATATACTTTTTGTCAGTGTAGGGAGAGGTTGGCGTTTTCAGCAGGGACAGAGTTTAGCGACACAAATCGCTACCTAACAGGTCCACAAAAGTCCTTTCAAGCACTGATATAGGTGTGCAACGTTCGCTCTGCAGTAAATAGGTGTAATATACACTTATAATATACTTTCGAATATAGAAAGCATATTATAGTGGATTTGTATTGTGCAGCATTTTGACTGGTGGTGTATTTGGTTACTGCTGGATTTTTGCCTATTTCGCTGCATTACCTCTGCTACACACATTAAAAAAATTCCTGAAAAAAAGTTTCATAACTGGTGCGATAAACCAGTGGCCCCCCAAAACGACAGATTGAAGCCGGGTGTTATATACCTTCTTCCACATATACTGCACTTCTCTAGAGACTTTTGTTGTCACAGGGTCATTTAAAAAATGACAGGCCAAGAAAGAGGCAGGCCCTTCCGCAGGGGTGGTAGGGGTAGGGCAGGAGCACCAGGCCGGAGCCAAAGTGGGAAGTGGCACAAGATGGGTGCCCACAAGAGAGGAAGAGGAGGGGAGTTCAGAGGGAGAGATGGACCAGCAGATGGGGAGGAGAAGCAGGCCGAACTTGCATTGCACAGGAGGGACAAACCAGACTCCTAATGTTTTAGGAGCGAGCCAACCATGTACGGTCACACCTGGTGCTGCCAGGACGGCGGCCCATGGCTCCGCAGTGTGGGCTTTTTTTAACGTGTCTGCTGCAGACAATAGTGTTGCCATCTGCAGCCTTTGCAGTCAATGCATAAGTCGCGGTAAGCCCAACACTCACCTAGGAACGACCGCCTTAAGAAGGCACCTGGCCTCCCATCACCGAGCCCAGTGGGAGCAATGCCATCAGAACCCAGAAAGCCACCCTCCAGGATCTCACCGTCCAGCCTCTTCTCATTCTCATTCTCCTTCTCCTTCCCCTCTATGCTCACAATTGTCCTCCACTCCACCTTCCATCATGCCTTCCTCACGTTTTTCTGCAAAAAGGCAGGCTTCTGTGGCCCAAATGTTCGATCGTAAAAAAAACGATGACGCCGGATAACCCTCTTGCCCAACGGTTGACCACTGGCTTGTCGGAACTTATAGCCCGCCAACTACTGCCATATAAACTGGTGGAGTCGGAGGCCTTTCGAAAATTTGTGGCCATTGGAACACCACAATGGAAGGTCCCAGGAAGGACATTTTTTCACAGAAGGGCATCCCAGAGCTATATGGCCATGTTCAGCGGCAAGTTTATGTATCTCTGGCACACAGTGTCGGTGCCACGATACATCTGACCACAGACACGTGGTCTAGCAAAAACAGGCAGGGAAGGTATATAACTTTCACTGCCTACTGGGTGAACCTTCTGACGGCCGTCAAGCATGTAACCCGTGGCACCCATGTAGATTTGGTTTTACCGCCACGGATTACATGTAGGCCTGCCTCTTCTTCTCCTCCTCCTCCTACTCCATCCTCCCTCTCCTCCTCGGCTGACTCCTACTTTTCCGATGCTACCATCTCTTCCACTGCGCCGCCCAAGATCCCCAGAACCTATTCAACATGCCAGGTGAGACATTGCCATGCTGTGATGCATCTGTTGTGCCTGGAAGACAAGAGCCACACTGGTCCTGCACTCCTTTCATCTTTGCGTTTACAGGCAGATCAGTGGCTAACACCGCTCAATTTGACAGTTGGTAAAGTGTGCGACAATGGTGCCAGTCTGCTGAGCACGCTGAAACAGGGCAAAATTACACACGTGCCATGCATGGCACATGTCCTGAACTTGGTCGTGCAGCGATTCGTTGCCAAATACCCTGGGCTCCAGGATGTCTTACGGCAGGCCAGGAAAATCTTGGCCCATTTCAGAAGATCTTACACGGCCATGGCTCACCTTTCTGACATTCAGCGGCGACACAACCTGCCCGTCAGACGTCTTATTTGTGACTGCCCGACGCGATGGAGCTCAACATTGTATATGCTTGTGTGACAGGAAGTCAGGTAAATCTGTGGGTGTTGTCACAGTCGGGACATACATTTCTGCCTTGTTAGACAATACACCAATCATTATTAGGCGTCGGCTGCCAGAAATAGCCAGGAAGGCTAAGGGCCGTTGGAAGACTCCAGCTGTTCAGAGTGAGGCAATTAAAGGCCTCTATAAAGTAGCCCAGAGGGTAACCACTAATTGGCTGCGTCACTCCTAAGGCTGTGTGAACAGGAGAGCAGTGCCAGAGAGCTGCATGCTGAGGCTTTCTGTGTGAAAAAGCCCAGTGCTGAAGGTCTCCTGGAGAGGTGAGGAGACCATTGACTTTTCTGTGTGATAAAAAGTCCAAAGACTATTGTTTGTGCTGTATGAGCAGCACTGTCTATCCAGCGGTAGGCTGTGTTAGACTTCATAGATAGGTTCCTGTGTGGAAGGTAGACGCCCAGAGTGGCTAGAGTTTATTTTATGTTTTGATTTTGTTTATGCTGTTTGGATACTTGCAATTGTTTTCCAGCAAGATGGAAAAATAAACCAGAAACTTTGTTTTCAACCGTCTTTGACTGCCAGTCTGTATAAATTCAGTGTGTGGTGAACCCAACCAAGGGGTCCCACACCCCGCTACCAAGCTAACCCCTCACACTTGATAGGCTGCTCCAGCAGAAACGTGCAGTTAACGACTACCTGTACGAACTCTGTGGCAGAACAGGTTCTGGGGAGCTTGTTTTTTTTGCACCGTGCCAGTGGCTGCTCATGTGTGACTCATGCAGACTTCTGCGGCCATTTGATGAGATCACCAAACTGGTCAGTCGCAGCCAGGGAGCCATCAGTGACATCATACCTTACGCCTTCTTTCTGGAGCGTGCATTGCGTCGTGTCATTGATCAAGCCGTCGAGGAGCAGGAAGATGAGGAAGTCGCAATGCTGGATGAATTCCCAGGGGGGGCTACTCCACCTGAGAAAAGTCAACAACGGGAGTCTGAAGAGGAGTCAGAGGAGGATGGTGTCGGGGCGGAGGAGGAGGAGCAAGGAGAGCATGCTTTAAACCTTTCTGGGATCCCTGGTGTTGTCCGTGAATGGGGGGAGGAGATCGAGGACGACATTATCCTGGATGATGTGCAGGAGCCAGACCGGTACAGCGCTTCCAGTTTAGTGCAAATGGGGGCCTTCATGCTCAAGTGTTTTAAGAGGAACCCCCGTATAAAAAGTATAAAGGGCAAGGACCAGTACTGGGTGGCAACGTACTTGGACCCCCGGTACAAACAAATGATGGCGGAAATGTTACCACCATCACAGAGGGCTATCAGAATGCAGCACTTCCAGGCCTTGCTTCGAGAAATGCTGCATTCTGCTTTTGCGTCCGCTCGCAGAGGAATTTCCACTCACAGAGAAACAGTTTCGGGTACCAATTCAACAGCGCCTGCAAGAAGAGGGCGGTTTGAAGATGTCTTAGTCACTAATGATATGAGATCATTCTTTCAGCCAACTCATCGACAGCTGTCCTCTGGATCCAGCATCAGGGAACGCCTAGACCGACAGGTGTCTGACTACATCTGGTTAACGGCCAATGTGGACGCACTGAGAAGTGATGAACCCCTGGACTACTGGGTGGGCAGGCTTGACCTCTGGCCAGAGCTTGCACAATTTGCAATGGAACTGTTGGCTTGCCCCTCGTCCAGTGTCCTGTCCGAAAGGACGTTCAGCGCAGCAGGGGGGGTCGTGACCGATAAGCGCACTCGCCTAGCTCACAACAGTGTTGACTACCTCACATTTATAAAAATGAATGAAGCATGGATCTCGGAGGAATTCAACACATCTGAGCAGTAGACCATGTTTGATTCAAATTCAGGTGAACCCCTGTGGGCTAATTTTTTGGGCCTGTACTGGCCGACACTTTTCTCTGTATCCGGTGAATGCCTAATGTACCACCAGCCACAGAATACCAAGCAGTGGCGGCTGGTGACGTTTTTGGATGGGGGAGCGCAAGACTCCGCCCCTCCACGTTGGTCCCTCCCACTTCTAATAAGCCACACCCCTTATAGAATCCACCCACTCCGTCCCCTGTATTCCACTCATAGTGTCAGGAGTATACAGCTCAGCATCACAGGACAGAGTATATAGCCCCAGCATCACAAATCATGGTATATAGCGCAGCCTTACAGATCGGCGCAAACAAACTAAAAAATTACACTGTTAGTAATGAAGGACTCTAAATAGGCAGGAGATTACCAGAGACTGCGGACATACTGCATTAGATTACCAGAGACTGCGGACATACTGCATTAGATTACCAGAGACTGCGGACATACTGCAGGAGATTACCAGAGACTGCGGACATACTGCAGGAGATTACCAGAGACTGCGACATACTGCAGGAGATTACCAGAGACTGCGACATACTGCATTAGATTACCAGAAACTGCAGACATACTGCAGGAGATTACCAGGGACTGTGGATATACTGCACAAGATTACCAGATACTGCGGATATACTGCACAAGATTACCAGAGACTGCGGATATACTGCACAAGATTACCAGAGACTGCGGATATACTGCACAAGATTACCAGATACTGCGGAGATAATGCACAAGATTACCAGAGACTGTGGACATACTGCATTAGATTACCAGAGACTGCGAACATACTGCACTAGATTACCAGAGACTGCAGAGATACTGCACAATATTACCAGAGACTGCAGAGATACTGCATTAGATTACCAGAGACTGCGGACATACTGCATTAGATTACCAGAGACTGCGGACATACTGCATTAGATTACCAGATACTGCGGACATACTGCACACGATTATCAGAGACTGTAGACATACTGCATTAGAGAACCCATAATTCTGTGAATTGTGGCCCTAATGAAAGACTTTGTGTAGGGGGTGAAGGTTGGTATTTTTGCAGAAATGTACATGTAAAATAAATTTTGTAAATAAGTGGGCATGGGGGGGGGGGACTGAAGACTGCTATTTTGGCAGAAATGTAAATAAAATCCGGTAAATAAGCGTGGGGGGTTGGGGGGGGTGGGTGGAGATGGCCGCTATTTTGGCAGAAATGTACATTTAAAATAAATGACATTTGGTTAATAAGCGCGGGGGGGGGGGGTTTGGGGGGATGGTAGTGATGGCTATAATTTTGGCAGAAATGTACATTTAAAATAAATGACATTTGGTTAATAAGGGGGGGGGGGGGGGGTGGTAATTTTGGAAGACATGTACATTTAAAATAAAAGACATTTAGTTAATAAGGGGGGGGGGTAGGTGGGGGAGGGGGTGACAGACGCTATTTCGGCGGCACATTAGAATAATGAGCAAAAGAGCAGAGGGGAATGTACATGTTACATGTACATGCTCCTCTGCTCATTAATCGTATGTGCTGCCGAAATAGCATCCGTCACCTACCTACCCCCCCCCCCCCCTTATTAACTAAATGTCTTTTACAGTAAAAGACAGTGGGGGGGGGGGTGACGGATGCTATTTCGGCAGCACATCTGCTTCTCCTCCTCGTTATTGCCTGTTTGTTTTTCAGTACATTCCTCTCTGCTCCTCTGCTCACTAATCCTATGTGATGCCGAAATAGCGTCCGTCACCCCCCTCACCCCCCCCCCCCGCTTATTAACTAAATGTATTTTACTGTAAAAGACATTTAGTTAATAAGCGGGGGGGGTGAGGGGGGTGACAGACGCTATTTCGGCATCACATAGGATTAGTGAGCAGAGGAGCAGAGAGGAATGTACTGAAAAACAAACAGGCAATAACGAGGAAGGGGGTGGGGGGGCCAGGGGGATCGTGGCACTGGCAGCTACTTTTTCGGGACTCAGTAATGTAATTAGTCCCGAGGGGGGAGTAAAGATAAGAGGTGATGGGGGATGCTGCTGCATACCTTAATGTCCCGGGAGTCGGGACCACACGGGCGCTGAGCTGCAGAGTGTGCCGACGTCACTTCCTGTACCTCGAGTGACGTCGGATCAATAGCGCGTGCACCCGCTCGGCGATAATAATAAAGTCCATCGCGCCGGAAATTGTGGCGCGATGGAGAACGCCACAAAGGCATTTTTTGCCTTCCAATGTAGCGCCTCGCCTGAAATCTTGTGGTTGCACAGACGTGGCGCTACCACATTTTACTGTGCCCGGCGCCGGGCACAGTGCACATAAGGACCATATTTTTTTTCGTTTTTTTCTTAAAGGGACATGTTTAAAAAAAAAAAACTTTTTTTTTTTTTAAATAATTTTTTTTCTTTTACTGACTGGGGGAGGGGGGGGGCGGCGCCCGGGCGCCCTCTATGGACGGACCGCCACTGATACCAAGTTGTTTGCTGTCCGGTGAACGCCTGTGGCCACGGGCTAATTCTTGGGGCCTGTAATGGCCGACACTCACTTCTGTATCCGTTGAATGCCTAATGTACCACCAGCCACAGTATACAAGGTTGTTTGCTGTCAGGTGAACGCCTGTCGCCGTGGGCTAATTTTTGGGGCCTGTAATGGCCGACACTTACTTCTGTATCCGATAAATGCCTAATGTACCACCAGCCACAGAATACAAAGTTGTTTGCTGTCCGGTGAACGCCTGTGGCAGTGGGCTAATTTGTGGGGCCTGTAATGGCCGAAACTTACTTCTGTATTCGTTGAATGCGTAATGTACCACCAGTCACAGAATACAAGGTTGTTTGTTGTCAGGTGAACGCCTGTCGCCGTGGGCTAATTTTTGGGGCCTGTAATGGGCGTCACTTACTTCTGTATCCGGTGAATGCCTAATGTACCACCAGCCACAGAATACAAGGTTGTTTGTTGTCAGGTGAACGCCTGTCGCCGTGGGCTAATTTTTGGGGCCTGTAATGGGCGTCACTTACTTCTGTATCCGGTGAATGCCTAATGTACCACCAGCCACAGAATACAAGGTTGTTTGCTGTCCGGTGAACGCCTGTGGCCATGGGCTAATTTTTGGGGCCTGTAATGGCCGACACTTACTTCTGTATCCATTGAATGCCTAATGTACCACCAGCCACAGAATACAAGGTTGTTTGCTGTCCGGTGAACTCCTGTGGCATTGGGCTAATTTGTGGGGCCTGTAATAGCCGACACTTACTTCTGTATCCGTTGAATGCCTAATGTACCACCAGCCACAGAATACAAGGTTGTTTGCTGTCAGGTGAACGCATGTGGCCGTGGGCTAATTTTTGGGGCCTGTAATGGCCGACACTTACTTTTGTATCCGTTGAATGCATAATGTACCACCAGCCACAGAATACAAGGTTGTTTTCTGTCCGGTAAACGCCTGTGGCCGTGGGCTAATTTCTGGGGCCTGTAATGGCCGACACTTACTTCTGTATCCGTTGAATGCCTAATGTAACACCAGCCACAGAATACAAAGTTGTTTGCTGTCCGGTGAACGCCTGTGGCCGTGGGCTAATTTTTGTGGCCTGTAATGGCCGACACTTACTTCTGTATCCGGTGAATAGCTTAATGTACCTCCTGACACAGAATACAAAGTTGTTTTCTGTCAGGTGAACGCCTGTCGGCTAATTTTTGGGGCTTGTAATGGCCGGCACTTACTTATGTATCCGGTTTTTCACTTAATACTTCTGATAGGTCAGTGTCTATGTTGTGGGACTATTTGTGCACAGCTAGTAAGTATTTTGTGGCTGCAAATATGACCTGAAGGTTTTTAATATTCACCTGCCATTAAAGTCAATGGGGCCCGCCGCGAACTTGCGGTTCGCGGACATTTCCGATCGTTCGCGGTTGGCGTTCGCGAACCGTCCCGTCGGATGTTCGTCCATCACTAGTGGTAAATTAACCCAATATATTGTCACGGATTGCAGTAAATAGCACATAAATGAGTAGGTAAAGGATTAGATTAATCACATTTCGCTAGACAAGATGTTTACTAGGCTATAGTAGCATAGAATGGAATTCTATACAGCTAAATTAGAGTAAACCTGGTAATTCACAAAATCAGTAATAAGTAATGGCATTAGAAAACAGTAACAGCAATTATAATCAATACCTGTAATAACTCCTCTGTAAACAGTTGGCTATATCCACTTTACTAGAGTGCAGCAAATACATTTAAAACTCCCTAAAGTGCTATCTCTTACTACAGACAATGGGGAAAGTTCTTGTGAACCAGTAGTCTTTAGCCCTAGTCCTTCAGTCCCTATGTGCTCAGTCTCTGCTAGCAGCAACAAAGTTAATGGCAGCAGTGTACTCTCATTATCCCAGCGATACAGCAACAGGGGGTCTCACTTTTAAGATGTCAGCTCACTTCTGGATCTGCCTGGAGTGACTTTGGTCCTCAGCACAGTTAGGTTGATATGCATACAAGAGCAGGGATGTGCACACATCGGTCTCCTCACAGCCAGAAGAGAGTTCCTTAGTATTCAACCTGAGAAAATACAACTCTCTCTCTCCATAATCTCGGCTCGCTTTGGAAATTGTATTCTAATGGTCTATAGACTACCATAGCAAACTTTCTTTCCCAAACTTCATCTCCCATGATTCAATGCTGCCAACTATCAAGTCTCTTCAGCTCCTTGTGCTTGTCAGCTCCCCTGGTGGATGAAAGAAATTAGCGTAAACCCATTCAGCTGAAGTCCAATCGGAGTGCAGGGAGCACTGCAGCATAGGGTCCTAAATTGTTCTCTAGCCAAGCACCAGGCTACACACTTTCTACAAGTCAGTGATCCTAAGCTGACTGGATTATATTAGATGTGGCAGTGATCAGAAGAAATATACCGACACTGCACTTGTTGGGGGTGGGAGACTGAACGCAAGTGCTGGCAGTGCTCAGGGCTGATCCTGCAAACACTGACTTTTTGGGGACACTATAATATTGGGAACACTAGTGTGGTTCTGATCGTGATCAAAATACTGATCCGTAGAAACACTATACTCATTATACCGGCGATCCATGCATTTGTGCCACCAAACCAGGAAGTACACAGTGACATATAGGAATGTCATGGTGCCCGGCTGGTTTTAACGAAATAAGTTCAAGTTTTTCCATGACTACAGGTCATAACTTTCTGTATGTTTATCAAGGCTGGAATATAGCAGAGTATACGCGGAATGGACAAATGGATATTTGGAAACCCTTCCCAGCTCCCCCCTGTCTTTTTCTTTTTTTTTTTCTTTTTTCACTTGGTTTGTTTGTCCCTTTTTTCTAAAAATGACCCACCTCCCTCTTCGTCTGCCATTTCAATAAGTTGTTTCATCTATGCAAGAGAAAACCTGGTCCCTTTACTCAGCTGAACCTTAGACATGCCCAAGTTGGTGGAGTTTTGATCTATGTATGGTTGTTTTGTGATCTCTACCATATGTGTAAACTGGTCAATACTGGAATCATGCCTATCTGTTTTTTTACTGTGAGGGCAGGCACACTGTCTAATGATGTGATGTAATGTAATGATGTCCAATGATGTACTTGTTTTCTTCGTTGTATGTGTATTGTTCTACTTTGTTAAAGAAATTATTAAAAGATAAAAAAAAAAAAAAAGGATGCGTCCCTTCTAAAAGTACGACAATTTAATCAGTTAGGGGTGCGCTGCTGTTTGTTAGCCAAGCCGTTGTACAAGACAAAATTAATTCCACAGCCCAATATGCACTGCCAGAGAGTATTCTGTCTCTGAGGCTCTCTGTGGAAAATGTTGTAACGTCACCTACTTCTTCTGTGTGCAGTAGCCCACCTCAGCCCCTCTAATACTTACCGGAGGTCCCTCTAGCTCCAGCGATGTTGTAGAAATGTCTCAGCCGTCCGGGACTCCCTTCCCAATTGGCTGAAACAGCAGCGTGGCACCATTGGCACCAAATGCTGTCAAAGTCAGTCAGCCAATGAGAATAGAAAGGGGGCTGAGGGGCCAGGCGTGCCAAAGAGGGACCAGAGAAGAGGAGGATCCCGGTTGCTCTGTGCAAATCAACTACAACAGAGGAAGTAAGTATAATATGTTTGTTATTTAAATATTTTGTTTAAAACAAGACTTTACAATTACTTTAATGCATGCCACCATGATTTAAAGGATTTGTGTATATTCAGTACTCTCCAAGCTGTATGGGCCTTCTGCGGCAGGCGCAGCACTATAAAGTGCCTTTATGCACTGTGGCATTACAAGAATTTTGATTTCTCTGATCTTTTAGTCCAAACAAGACTATCTGTTACTCTACAATTCCTCCAGCACCGTTCTATGGAAGCAGTAGGTTTAAAGAGCACACCAAACTCTTGAGATAACTTCTTTATTAACTTCAGCTTTTCTTCATATATAACACTGACATTTTCGCAGCAGGCAGTCCATGTACAAACACGTGTTGAATAAAGTATAACAAATGGCGGTTCAACTGTTCAATCTTGTCATTCTACATAAAATGGTAGATATATTTCTTTCTTCAGTATCTGTACTCTCACTTTTAGTTATTTAAACACTTTATGATCTCTCTGAGGCTTAATCAATAGTTTTACTCGCTCTATATTGTTGTTTGCAGTTTGATAGCCAGTTTGGTGGAACTACAAGTAAACACATAACTAGTTCAGTTCTAATCACATTATTAACAATAGGAACATATATAACTGTATTAAATACCTATTTTGGCCACTTGCTTCCATAAAACAGAACTCTGAATGGATGTATGTCTGTTCAGTTCTTCTCTCTCTGGTGTAATGAGTTCTAGCAGCTCTGCTAGGGAACTTTCCAGACAGAATGAGTGTAAGGCTGGCTGTGATTGGCCAAGACTCCTGCTCAATGTGAGATTGGCTGTGATTGGCCAACACTCCTGCTGAATAACAAAAGATTAACTCTATGCTTTCTGGTTTCAATTATGCTGTGTCATTGAGCTTACCTTACAGTCACACAACAAATCTTAAAGTGGATGTAAACCCAAACATTTTTTTTTATGTCACAATGTAGAGTGTAAGATTTCCTATCATCTGTGCCCAGTCTTGCCACGCAGAGTTAATCCAGCTCTGAGCAATCCTCCTTTATTGTTCAGTGGAAATTAACAGACTTCCAGATAAAACCCTGTCTAAATAAAAAGTCCTTTCCTCTCTCCTTGCTTTGAGTGACAGGTTATTTACATATCTAGCTTGGACATGTTTATCATATGTTATGTTATGTTTATCATAATATGAGGTGATCCACAGTTCATTGTATATGACCAGGATGTGTTATGTGGGGGAGGGGTGGATTTCTCACTTTTTATACTGTGGATCACCTCATATTATGATAAACATAACATAACATATGATAAATATGTCCAAGCTAGATATGTAAATAACCTGTCACTCAAAGCAAGGATAGAGGAAAGGACTTTTTATTTAGACAGGGTTTTATCTGGAAGTCTGTTAATTTTCACTGAACAATAAAAGAGGATTGCTCAGAGCTGGATTAACCACTTACCCCCCGGACCATATTGCTGCCCAAAGACCAGAGTACTTTTTGCGATTCGGGACTGCGTCGATTTAACAGACAATTGCGCGGTCGTGCGACGTGGCTCCCAAACAAAATTGGCGTCCTTTTTTTCCCACAAATAGAGCTTACTTTTGGTGGTATTTGATCACCTCTGCGGTTTTTAGTTTTTGCGCTATAAACAAAAATAGAGAGCCAATTTTGAAAAAAATGAATATTTTTTACATTTTGCTATAATAAATATCCCCCAAAAATATATAAAAAAACATATTTTTTCCTCAGTTTAGGCCGATACGTTTTCTTCTACATATTTTTCGTAAAAAAAAATCGCAATAAGCGTTTATTGATTGGTTTGCGCAAAAGTTATAGCGTTTACAAAATAGGGGGTATTTTTATGTCATTTTTATTATATTTTTTTTACTAGTAATGGCGGTGATCAGCGATTTTTTTTTCGGTATTGCGACATTATGGCGGACACTTCGGACACTTTTGACACATTTTTGGGACCATTGGCATTTTTATAGCGATCAGTGCTATAAAAATGCATTGGATTACTATAAAAATGCCACTGGCAGTGAAGGGGATAACACCAGGGGGCGGGGAAGGGGTTAAATATGCCTGGGTGTGTTCTTACTGTGGGGGGGGGGTGGCCTCACTAGGGGAAACACTGATCCTCGGTTCATACATTGTATGAACCGAAGATCAGCATTTCCCCTGCTGACAGGACCGGGAGCTGTGTGTTTACACACACAGCTCCCGGTCCCCGCTCTGTAACGAGCGATCGCGTGTGCCCGGCGGCGATCGCGCCCGCCGGGCACACGCACAGGAGTCGGGGGCGAGCAGGGGGGCGCGCGCGCGCCTCCGGCGGCGCACGCGCGCCCCTAGTGGCGGCTGGGAGAGAGGACGTCATATTACGTGCTCTCGCCCAGCAGAGCCACCTTGTGGACGTATAACGACGGTGCGCGGTCGGCAAGTGGTTAACTCTGTGTGGCAAGACTGGGCACAGATGATAGGAAATATTATACTCTATATTGTGACATAAAACAAATGGGGGTTTACATCCACTTTAAAAGGCATATTCTCTCTTTTTTCTTCTGTGAACACAATATACAACTTAACATAACATTCATATATAAAGTCAAAGTAAATAACTCTACTTTTATCTCTCACATATGAGCATATGAACTGTATAAAGGTTATTAGCAGGTCTACCTGTATATACATGTAAGTCACATTAGCAACCTAGGACAGGTCTTATCTGGCCAGCTACACCCTTCCCTTGTATTTTTTCATTTTGTTTATAATTTTGCTATTTGTACATGTCTCCCATGGCAGTGTCCAGATTCCTATGCATTTTGTTTAACAGTAGGTTGCTTTTTAGCACTACAAACAACCACAATTGAGTAACAAGATTTACCCCCTACAGATCTAAATAGAGTTCACTGCAACGTATGCAAATTTCTGAGCAAAATTGCTTGTGAACCAAACCTGGGGGGTATTGGCTCATCCCTACTTGTTATCTCATGGATTATAGACTGGACCAGTGGTTGGAACTGACACTCTTCTGCCCCCACCCCTATAAAAAAAAAAAATATATAATACTTTAAAGGTAGCACACAATAGCACAAATCACAAGCAGGTCCTATCTATTTATCTATCTATCTATCTATCTATCTATCTATCTATCTATCTATCTATCTATCTATCTATCTATCTATCTATCTATCTATCTATCTATCTATCTAACACACAAGATTTTAACTTAAAGCGGAGCTCCACCCTAAAGTGGAACTTCCGCTCATCGGATTCCTCCACCCCCCTCTGGTGCCACAATTGGCACCTTTCAGTGGTGAGGGGGTGCAGATACCTGCAGGGCCGCCATCAGGGGGGTACAGGCAGTACACCTTTAAGGGGCCCGAAGGTCCCCAGGGGCCCAGATGGCAACCCCCTTTAAAAAAAAATAAAAAAAAAATGTTTTTTTTTTTTATTTTATTTTTTTAGGGGTCCGGAGGTCCCCAGGGGCCCAGAGGCCCACAGGGCCCCATATGACAACTCCTCTTTTTTTTATAAATTTTTTATAAAAAAAATATATATATTTTTAAATATATTTTTATTTTATTTTTTATTAAAGGGCCAATTTTTTTTAATTTTTTTTAGAGGTCCCCAAGGCCCCCGGATGGCAACCCCCCCTTTTTTTTATTTATTTTTTATAAAAAAAATAAAAATAAATTCTAATATATTTGTATTTTATTTTTTATTAAAGGGCCATTTTTTTAGGGGTACGGGGGGCCCGGAGATCCCAAGGGCCCCAGATGACAACCCCCCTTTTTTTTTTATAAAAAAATACGTATTTTTTATATATTTTTTCATTTTATATATATATATATATATATATATATATATATATATATATATATATATATATATATATATATATATATATTTATTATGATTATTATGATTATTATTATTATTATTATTATAGGGCACAGAGGTCCCCAGGGCCCCCGGATGGCAACCCCCCTTTTTTTTCTTTTATATATATATATATATATATATATTTATATATTTTTTTTATTAACCACTTAAGGACCGGACCAATATGCTGCTAAATGACCCAAGGGTTTTTTACAATTCGGCACTGCGTCGCTTTAACAGACAATTGCGCGGTCGTGCGACGTGGCTCCCAAACAAAATCGGCGTCCTTTTTCCCCCCACAAATATAGCTTTCTTTTGGTGGTATTTGATCACCTCTGCGGTTTTTATTTTTTGCGCTATAAACAAAAATAGAGCGACAATTTTGAAAAAAATGCTATATTTTTTACTTTTTGCTATAATAAATATCCCCCAAAAACATATATAAAAAAAGTTTTTTTCCTCAGTTTAGGCCGATACGTATTCTTCTACCTATTTTTGGTAAAAAAAAATCGCAATAAGCGTTTATTGATTGGTTTGCGCAAAATTTATAGCGTTTACAAAATAGGGGATAGTTTTATTGCATTTTTATTAATTTTATTTTTTTTACTACTAATGGCGGCGATCAGCGATTTTTTTCGTGACTTACTACATTATGGCGGACACTTCGGACAATTTTGACACATTTTTGGGACCATTGTCATTTTCACAGCAAAAAATGCATTTAAATTAGAGTTAGGGTTCACCTAGTGTGTGTTTACAACTGTAGGGGGTTGTGGCTGTAGGACTGACGTCATCGATCGAGTCTCCCTATACCTTTTATAGGTATCGATCGATGCGCCGCCACAGTGAAGCACAGGGAAGCCGAGTTTACATACGGCTCTCCCCGTTCTTCAGCTCCGGGGAGCGATCGCGACGGAGCGGCTATAAACGAATAGCCGCGCCGTCGTCCCGGATCGCTCCCCACGGGAATCCGACCGCCGCATGTAGCGGGGGGGGTCCCGATCGGACCCCCGACCCACGTCTAGGCAGGGACGTTCAGGTACGCCAATGTGCCTGTACGTGCCATTCTGCCGACGTATATGTACATGCGGCAGTCTGGAAGCGGTTAAAGGGCTCAGAGGTCCCCAGGGCCCCATGTGGAAAACCCCCTTTTTTTTTTTTTTTTTTTTATAAATGTTTATTTTATTATTAAAGGGCCCAGAGGTCCCCAGGGCCCTGGATGGCAACCCCCCTTTTTTTTATTTTTATAAATGTTTATTTTATTTTTTTAAATATATATTTATTTTTTTATTAAAGGGCCCAGGGCCCCGGATGGCTACCCCTCTTTTTTATATATATTTTTCTTTATTTCTTCTTTTTTTTGTAAAGGGCCCCCCACGCTTCTCAATTCGCACCAGCCCCCCCCCGCTTCTCAATTTCAGGCGGCAGCACCCCCCCCCCCGGTTCTCTGCTCCAGGGGGCCCATGCCTGAAGCTGTGTAAGGGGCCCCATAATTCCTGATGGCTGCCCTGGATACCTGTATAATACAGGTATTTGCACCCACTTCCGGGGAGAGATATCTGCAGAATATCCACAGAATCCCGCCCCTGGTAAACGCACAGTTCCTTGAACACAGCGGGGATCAGTGAAAATGTGCGGCGCGGTAGGGAACCGGGCAGTGAAGCCTCAATGCTTCACTTCCTGGTTCCCTCACCGAGGATGGCGGTGGGGGCAGCCGAGAGACGAGCAATTGCTCGTCTTCGGCTGCCGACATCACGGGCACCCTGGACAGGTAAGTGTCCATTTATTAAAAGTCAGCAGCTGCAGTATTTGTAGCTGCTGGCTTTAAATATTTATTTTGTAGGTGGATCTCCACTTTAATATATTTTAATTTAGTATATAATGGAAAAGCAGAGGCTTACAATTGGGGTATTAATGTGTTTTAAACCAAATTGCATTCTCATCCATGTTTTGTGTTAGAAAACTTTGTTTAATAAAACACTTGTCTGTCAGCTATGGCTAGTATACAAAACAATGTTTAATTGCAGTGCTTAAAATAGATTTAACAAAAGAAGGAATGAAATGCATTGCTGTCCTTCTTATTTCCCTGGGGAGAAGAGAGAAGAGCAGGAGGTCCTGAATATGTTGTGATTTTGAGCAGGAAATGTGATGTGACATTTAAAACCAGTGACATGTAGAGAATGTGTGGGAGTGAGTCTCCCCTGATACTTCATACTCATCTCTGTCTCTATGACACCTCTTTCATTTCTTTCTAACATCCACTATTCTCCCTTCCTGTCTCATTCACTAGCTTTGCATGTATAACACAGTGAAAACAGAGTTCAGTCTAGTTAAAAATGTGTTAAAATTATCTGAGTAGGGAACTTAGATCACACTTGAATTTTTAATGCAAAATGTTTCCCATATTGTTCAAAGAATAGCCCTAAGTAAAATACTGACTGCGCAATGTTTTCTTTAAATAATTCAACCGTGCAGTATTTGTTTATTGGTAAATCTACCGTCTTAGGCCCCTTTCACACGGATGGACCGCTCCATGCAGTCCTACGGAGCGTCGGATGTCAGCAGAGACATGTCTGCTGACCCGATCCGATCAAAATCAGACGTATGGCGATACGGCCATATCCGTCCATGGCGGATCGGATCTGACGAAAACGGACAGCATGTGAGATCGCTCCAAAGGAATCAGCGGCGCTGCACAAGCCAGCTTAAACTACAATCCTGTGTTTTCTTTCAAATATTTTGACAGAACTGTCTGGTCACTGGGAATGCTGTAACAGACTGTAATACCTTGTGCTACATAACGTAAGGTCTGTTTATTTCATGTACGGGAACAAGGAACGTCTCCTATGCTTCTGGAGAGAAGACATTTCTACAATTCAGGAACAGTCTTGCATTTTTTCCAAGGAATATCTCTGATTGGCCGGGTGGAGAGGCAGGCAGGTAACATCACAATTTTCACCTTGGACAATCAGAGAATGCTTTATAATATGCTGAAACAAATTCTGAGCCTTGTTGTAATAATGCAGCCTAACTCTGGGCCCATTATGTCTGAAAATCTTTTCCATCACTGTCTTTCAGCTGTACTGGATCAATTGCTACTGGCCTTCTCTCTTGCAGATGTAGCCCTCTTTGGGGTGAAGATTATGAGAAATTCCCAAATAGGATATTGCACAAACCTGAAGGCTTAGGCCCCGTACAGACGAGCGGACAGTCCGATGAAAACGGTCCGCCGGACCGTTTTCATCGGACATGTCCGCTGTGAGATTTCGGTCTGATGGCTGTACACACCATCAAACCGAAATCCGCTCGGACAGAGAACGCGGTGACGTAGACGACACCGACGTTCTCTATCGCGCGAGTTCAATGCTTCCACGCATGCGTCGAATCAGCGGACATGTCCGCCGGACAGCTTCCCAGCGGACATGCTTCTTAGCATGCTAAGAAACATTTGTCTGCTGGAAATCTGTCCGCTAGCCTGTACACACGATCGGATCTGTCCGCTGACACTGGTCGGCGGACCAGTTTCAGCGGACATGTCCGGTCGTGTGTACGAGGCCTAAAAGGAACACTAAAGGTTCGTTTTTTATTAGATCAATTGATTGCTGTAAGCTAAAGCATTTAAATATCACTTACTTTGTTTTTCCTTTTGACCTCCAAAATACAGTAATCCAGGTTTGAAAATGCTATTTCCTGTCTCTCCTCTTCTTGCTTTCCACCAGCACCTGAGCTGTTTTGCATGGTGGAAAGCAGAATATGCTCACCCCCTCCCTATGACTACAGCCCTGCGTGAAGATGCTCTCTTATCCCTCACAGGCACGGAGGCTAAGTCTAATGGGAACTGTAGTTCCCATTAAGCCGTGATGTACTGTAGCAAGAATGAATGCGCACCGCAAACCAGGAAGTCAGTGAGAATAATGATTCACTAGTGCTGGAGGTGAATAAAACAGCTCGATTTCAACAGGTATCAAACTAGTTATAATGCAAAACATTACTTTTTACTTTATCAGCTACTGTCAGACTTTAATTTAAGAGGAAAATATTTTTGTCTTTACAACCCCTTTAAGTGGAAGAGTGGGTTTTAAAAAAAAATTGACTCCACCCAGGTCAGGGCCGCTATGAACAGAGGGGATTTCCTTCTTGGGAAAGTAATCTAAACAAAGTAATTGGGAGCAGAAGAACTACTGTAACTAGCATTTAACATTAACCATAAGTCTATAGATGCACACCAGTCTAGAATAATACAAGCATTATATAAGAAGAGATTAATAACAGTACATACATCCAAAGTACAATCAGGTATTATCAGCAAAAGGGCTTGATAGGAGTCCTGGTGAAACTGTGCACATATACTTGGGTATATTTTGTTAATAATATAGATATACCTTCAGATACCTATTGTGCTGTCACGCAGCTTTTACTGTCTAGCAGTTATTACATGTTATGTTATTATGTTATTTGGTATGATCCTTACCCCCCTGCTGTTCTAGCTAGTTTGGTTGCTCCCACCCACCATTTCCTGCTCTAAACCCCATCTTTGCTTAGTTGCTTGAAAAGTCTGCAGAGTGTGGGAGCTGTGTATCTTCATTGGAAATTTACCTATGGAAAAGCCTCTATGTTCATATCTTTGTTATCTTGAAGCATAAAGAAGCATTGGAAAACACCTCTGGAGTCTTTATTCATTGAGTAAGCTGTCTGTTAAAGTCACCATTCAACCTGCTGCATACATCCTTACAGACTGGGTCTACAAGAAGCTTGTCACAGGTACAACCGGTGCTGATACAGAACAGTAAATTTCCAGTAAATTTCCAGAAGAATCCATCACACAGCTATCTCTGCAGCTTCAGAAACGTGAGTAACCACATGTGTGTGTGAAGAACAAACATCCTAACACAGGATACCATCTGCAGGCTGTGCACTGAGAGTTAGGCCTGTGTGCCACTGCTGCAGCCACCGGAAGCATTACTCTGTGTATGAAGCCAGCCTTCTACTGAATGCTCCATAACTGTTCACTGCCAGGGACTTTTGCCTTTATTGGAGAGCAATAAGTACCGTTTGAACTGCTCAAAGACTGTATCATAGCTTCATCAAGTCCCTAGGATTTATCACTGTCAAGCTGTTTTTGGTTGTGAATCCAATACCTGAATCTACTGAAATAACTGTGTATTCCTGCCTGTATAAAGTGATAGTGAGCTAAGCCATTCAGTCTGAAACAGTTGCAGCACTAGATGTCACAAATATCCAGCTCCTCAGTTCAATCTGCCTAATATCAGAAGTCACTACAGAGCTCAGCTCTGGCAGATTTGTAACAAGACACCAAAACTACAGTACTTGTCATTATGTCTGACAGAGATCCCACAGAATCACCTGCATTTAACCAAGATAAAGCAGACTCCTTACTTCATTCTGCTCGTCCCGCTAGAGGCCCTCATCCATCCTTGAAGGCAAAAGAGGTTTATGAAGCAAGTAAGGAAGAAACATCTAGTAACCTGACTGCATTATGGCAAAAGACTTTAAGTTGTATAAAAACCGCTAATGAAACTAGCAACAATCCTGAGCAATTGAACACTGCTCTCTCAAGGGTTAAGAAGGCATTTGAGAATTATAAAAGACTTTCTGAAAAGTTCTATTCCCTATTGTCACATTCCAGCATGGAGGAAGCCGCAGTGGAATTAAAGGACTTTACTTCTACTGACCAGCAGAGGCATAGCACATATCTTGAAGCAAAGGCACAGATAGAAGGTAGATTAGCACAGCTACATGAAACTACATCCTGTAAATCTGCTTCTTCCAGACACTCAGGAAAATCTTCTAGATCTGCCCGCTCCTATCATAAATCCTCTTCTAAGTCACTGCGGTCCTGCTCTGTAAGGTCAACACTGAGCGACCAAATAGTCAAAGCTCGCCAGAAGGTCGCAGCAGCCCAGGTTCAAGCCGCCTGCTCTGAAAGAGAAGCAGCCATCAAAGCAGAAGCTAAACGCATTCAAGCAGAAACAGAGGCTCAGCTAGAGGCTCAGCTAGAAATCCTTCAGAAGAGTAAAGAAAAGGAAGTAGCATTGGCGGAATTATTCGTCTTGGAACAAGCCCTATTGGAAGAAGAAGGAGCAGCTTGTCCCAGCTTGGCTGCTTGTCAAGACCCCATTGAAAGGACCCTACAGTTCGTCTTAAGCCAGAACCACGACATCACAGTCCCACCTACAGTTGGAGATTTTTCTCATAATCATCCAGCATGTGGACCAGAAGGCAACGTGTCACAAAATCAAGCTGGTCAACTAGACACACCTGATAACAGAGACACTCCGCAACTACCGCATGTCACAAAATCAAGTCAGTCAACCTACGCAGCTCACGTGCCACCGCAACCCTATGCGAATAGAGATTACAAGGGTACAGCAAAAGACTACAGGATGAACTCTATGACCCCTGTGATACAGTTCTCTTCAAATGCTCAGAGACCTTCAGACATCAGACCCTTACCTAGATTGAACCCATCTGCAACACCTTTCGCTCCACCAACCAGCCAACTTCAGATACCAACCATGGCTCAAGTCGGCGCACCATCAGTATCCCCGGTGGCTATAAAAACTGAAAGCATCAATGCTACGGAGCTCAGCAAAAGTATGGCTTTACAAGAATTGATCACAACTGGACTGTATAAATTTGATGACCGCCCAGAGAACTACAGGAGTTGGAGATCTACATTTAAGGCGGTAATCAAGAGCTTGCCCGTTGAACCTCAAGCAGAACTCGATTTACTAATAAGGTATTCGGGGCGACAATCTTCAGAACAAGTAAAGAGACTTAAATCTGTTTACATCTATAACTTTAACGCAGGCCTTGATGCTGCCTGGGAACGTCTAGAACAAGACTATGGGAGTCCCGAAGTCATAGAATCTGCCTTATTCCAGAGACTAAACGACTTTCCTAAGATCTCTGTTAAGGACAATCATAAGCTTAGAGAGTTAGGCGACCTCCTTCATGAACTTGAAATTGCTAAGTTAGATCCTAGTTTACCAGGTCTTAGCTATTTAGACACTGCTCAGGGCGTGAATCCTATTGTAGCAAGGTTGCCTAGTTATCTTCAGGGAAAGTGGACTAGTGTAGGATCAAAATATAAGTATGAACATCATGTTTCCTTCCCTCCCTTTTCTTATTTTGCAGAGTTCGTGCGGAAGGTTGCAAAATCCAAGAATGACCCAAGCTTCTTCTATCCAGATACAACCACCACTCCTTTAACCACCTCAAGGGGTATTGCCACCAACAGTAAGTTCAAGGATTTAAAGTATCCTATTGCCGTGAGGAAGACAGAGGTAGCATCCAACGTCTTGGCTACAGGCATTAAGGCAAGCAATCTCAATCAACAGTGTCCTATCCATAATGCGCCACATTCTCTCTCCAAATGCCGTGCATTTAAGGATAAGCCTATTGAAGAACGCAAGTCATTTCTCAAAGAGCATAATATCTGTTTCAAGTGTTGTGCATCCTCCGATCATTTAGCAAGAGACTGTAAGATCACCATCAGATGTTCTCTGTGTAACAGTGCCAAACATGTAGACGCTCTTCATGCAGACCTGTTCAAAAGGAAACCTTCACCCGGCAGCAACCCCAAGCCTACATCAGATGATGGCGGGGAGAGAACTGAGCAACATGCCAACCCCGTAACCACAAGGTGTACAGAGGTATGTGGAGAAGGGCTTCATAGCAAGTCTTGTAGCAAGATATGTCTTGTAAGGGTTTTTCCTGAAGGATGCCCACAAAATTCCATAAAAATGTATGCCATACTCGACGATCAGAGCAATCGCTCATTGGCCAGTCCAGAATTCTTTGACCTATTCAACATTCATGGAGAGGCCTGGTCCTATACCTTGCAGACATGTGCAGGAAAGATCAATACTTCTGGAAGAAGAGCCCATGGCTTCATAGTGGCATCAGAATATGAGGACATAGAGTTTCCTCTTCCAACTCTAATCGAATGTGATCAGCTACCGAACAACAGAGAAGAAATCCCCACACCAGAGGCTGCACGTCATCACCCCCATTTAAGCCACATTGCTGACTACATTCCACCACTTAACAAGGATGTTAAGATCTTGATTCTACTAGGGAGAGACGTTCCTAGAGTCCATAAAATAAGAGAGTTATGTAACGGTCCAGACGATGCTCCTCAGGCCCAGAAACTTGATCTTGGATGGGTGATAATAGGAGAAGTCTGTTTAGACCAATCTCACAAGCTCTTGGATGTAGCTTCCTACAAAACCAATGTTGCCTATCGGTCGATGAAATGTCCATTGCATTATTATGTGAAGGAAAGACTTGATTTTAAAAACGAAGTTCCATATCAAGCACTCCAAGGTATAAACTTTAATCTCACTTCTCAGAAGGACCTTGGCGATTCAGTGTACCAGACTACTTGCGATGACAACAAGATTGCCCCTTCAGTCGAAGATAAGGAGTTCATCAAGATTATGGATGAAGAGTTCTTCAAGGACAATTCCAACAGTTGGGTAGCTCCATTACCCTTCCGAGTACCAAGGCTTACTATGCCTAACAATCGAGGACAAGCTTTAACCAGATTTGCTGCACTTAAGAAAACTCTCTGTAACAAACCAGAGATGCAAGAGCACTTTCTAGCATTTATGCAGAAGATTTTAGATAACCTTCACGCTGAACCAGCACCAGACCTGTTGCCTAAATGGGAGAAATGGAGAAACTCCATGAAAGTGCTGAAAGAACTTAATATCCCACGCTGCTATTCACCCACTTCAACTTCAAGAAGTCTGAGGAAAGAGATTCACGTCTTTTGCGATGCATCTTCCAAGGCTATAGCGGCTGTGGCTTATCTCAAGATCATAGATCCCTCCAGGACATCCTATGTCGGTTTTCTACTAGGAAGAGCCAAGTTAGCTCCAAAACCTGCTCACACTATTCCAAGATTAGAATTGTGTGGCGCAACCCTAGCTGTCGAAGTCGCAGAATTCCTGCAAAATGAAATGGACTCTGAAATTGATCAGGTTAAGTACTACACCGACAGCAAGGTCGTACTTGGCTACATATGCAACAGCGTAAGGAGGTTCTACGTGTATGTGGGTAACAGGGTAGAGCGAATAAGAAAAGTCAGTAGACCTGAACAATGGAACTATGTCCCAACTGGTTTGAATCCCGCAGACATTGCAACGAGGTCAGTGTCAGCAGTTGTCCTCACACAAACCATTTGGGTTTCAGGACCCAAGTTTTTATTGGACCAGTCTTCTACAAACTCAAAAGAAGATATCGATTTCCACCTGGTGGATCCAGATACTGATCCAGAAATCCGCCCTGAAGTGATAACATTGAGTTCCAACATCTGCTCAAGAAGAAACTTGGAAGCGAGACGCTTTAAACGTTTCTCTTCTTGGAAAAGATTGGTCAAGACTATAACAAGATTGAGACATATTGCCCAGACTTTCCGCAAGCCCAATCAGACATCATCTTGTCATGGATGGCACACTTGCAAGGAGTCACCCAATGCGTTAGAGTATGAGAACGCAGAATTATTCATCATACGTCTTGTGCAAGAAGAAGTCTTTGCAGAAAAGATTAAATGCTTGAGAGGCAATAGACCAGTCTCAAAGAGTAGCCCACTACTCAAACTGAATCCAATAATCGACCATGAAGGCATGCTTCGAGTCGGTGGACGACTAAATAAGTCAAACCTGCTAAAAGACCAGCAAGTTCACCGAATTCAGTGGCCGGTTGGACTTATTACAAAGGCCATCACCAGTGATGATGGAAGAGATTCCGAAGTGTGGAAGTCAGGATCGTTAAGGATGGGGCTTCAAAAACCTTCCTGAGACCAGTCACAGAGACAGTCCTAATAATGCCTGCTTCCAAAAATTCTGATTCAGTGTTATGTGAAGGAGTCACTTAAGACCTTTAATATAGCTAGCTTATAGACTTGAGAAGGCTAGATAGCATGTTACTGTATGCAATGTTAATAATATGTAAAATAAAACAGAGTATAGTGGTATCTCACGATACCAGGCGGGGAGTGTGCTGTCACGCAGCTTTTACTGTCTAGCAGTTATTACATGTTATGTTATTATGTTATTTGGTATGATCCTTACCCCCCTGCTGTTCTAGCTAGTTTGGTTGCTCCCACCCACCATTTCCTGCTCTAAACCCCATCTTTGCTTAGTTGCTTGAAAAGTCTGCAGAGTGTGGGAGCTGTGTATCTTCATTGGAAATTTACCTATGGAAAAGCCTCTATGTTCATATCTTTGTTATCTTGAAGCATAAAGAAGCATTGGAAAACACCTCTGGAGTCTTTATTCATTGAGTAAGCTGTCTGTTAAAGTCACCATTCAACCTGCTGCATACATCCTTACAGACTGGGTCTACAAGAAGCTTGTCACAGGTACAACCGGTGCTGATACAGAACACCTATAGACAGTGTCCTCCAGCAAAAGTCCATTAGCAATCTCCTCCAGGCTCCCGCTGTGACCCAAAATGCAATCTCTTGTCTCTCTCCTAGGAGCAGCAAACACAGAATTGAAACCCTTCCCGAAGAGAAAAAACACTATGGAAAGGGTTCCTCAAATTAGTTTTTTCCCCTCACCATCCATCTTCTGGATGCCTCCTTTCAGGGATTAATAAATATTCATGCTGGTCATTTAATTATCCTTTCCCCTGACCCTTCTACAAAGTACTAACAGTCCCTGGTCCTCACTGACCCCTCTACATGGTTCAAACAATATCCAGTCTACACTGACCCTATTTACAAGATGTAAACAGTTTCCAATCCTCAGTGACTTCTCTACAAGGTGTAAACAGTCCCCAGTTTTAACTGATCCCTCTACTAAATGAAAAACAGTCCTCAGTCCCCACTGACCCCTCTACAAGGGGTAAACCTCATCGGCGGTGGTGTGAGTGAGGGGGGGTTTGTTTGGCACCCCCCAAAATATTGAGCACAAGCCGCCACTGCTGGTGGGTGTGGTATCTAACACCTGATGTTTAGGTTTTAGAGGAGAGAATGGAGTAGCAGATAGGTTCAGTTCAGGTGAAAGCTTGACATCTGGAGGTCTTGGAGAATGTGTCTCGAGAACCGTATGGCCCGTACCAGGAGGTTGTGAGGTGATTTGGTGAGCTGGTCTGTAAATGCAAATGTAGCGCTACCCACTCAGGAGCCGCTGGTTGATTTGGGATCTACTCTCTTTTGTTTAGCTCACCCCTATTTAACTGTCTCGAACCCTCCCTTGACACATCAGAAACCTGGTGGGTGTATTGTGACCTCTGTTTGGCTGGGGTCACAATGGCAGGCACACAACATAAAATTACAGTATATCAACAGTATTATCTGCCTTAATGGATGGTCCCTCCAGGTGAGAAAAATACACTCCACACAGTTGATATATTTAAACCAAAGAAGATAAGTTTACTTCATATGGGTTAGGGGAAGCAAATATGGGTTTGAAACACAAGTAAACAATTATTATGTAATAACACAATATGATTCTGCAAGGGCCCTTGCGGGTATCAGTAAATAACAATAATGAAATCACTGAGATAAGAATGGTACCATTAAATTAAGCTAGGCTAGTGTAAGCAATCTATGCCCGAGAGCTCCCTCTAGCGAGCAGTCCTGCAAAACAGTCAGGGAACGCCTCGAGGCTAAAGACCACGTTGCGGCCGGTTGGTGCACGTTAGTTTGTAATCCGCAAATGGTGAACGATGAAAAGAAGTTAGTCAAATAAGCGATCAAGGATCCTAAACAGCAACGTTGGTGAACCGATCGCTCGTCAGCGTCAGTCATTTCTGTATAATAACTATAAAGTTAGAGGGCCTCTAAGTCTCAGCTAGAGGCCTAGCATGTGTCTCCGGCTTGTAGGGTGGTACTAAGTTAACTGTCTGGAAAAGGAGGATTGGAAGTTGAGCATGTGCTCTCTCACCCGACAGGCTCGATCTGCCTGAGTTCTTCTCAAAAAGGCGCGTTGGTAGATCACTGCTCCACAGCACAAGGATCCCGGCTTCAGGCTCTTCACTGTTTCAATTGTTAGCTGGGCGGCCTCTCCGATCTCCTGGAACACAAGCGTGGTATAGTGGTCTTGCTTCCTTCTGGATGGTTGGTCCCCTGGGAAAGTTAGGCCCAGGCTTCAGGCCTAACAGCACGGCTGTGCTATCGTCAGCAGCTCCGCAGAGGAGAAGATGCAGGTCCCAAGAGAGAGATCAGCCACTCCCTTTCCTTAAGTAACCTCCCCATAAGTCTGTGCGAAGGTTTCACATGTACCAATAACACAGGGCATTGTGGGAAGTGTAGTCTGTTTCTCCTGAGAGTCAATGGAGTCCATATCTCCCGCTACTCGCAGTCCCACAATGCATAACTTCTTAAAGGTATCGTACATATTTACAGGCGTGGGTAAAGTTCCAGCGGAGTTTAGGCCTGCCAGTAGACTCTGACAGGATGACCCTGCTACACACTCCCCCCACTTGAAATCTTTGGTCCCCAAAGAGGGTGAAAGTATGTATCCTGATACATGCTTCTCAAAATACAAGCGGAGAAAAAAATTGGTTAGATCATGCAAGGTAACAAACACTGGTCCAGATTCAAGAAGCAATTGCGCCCGTGTAACCATAGGTTACACGGCGCAATTGCTTACTTGCTCCGGCGTAGCAAATGCTCCTGATTCAGGAACATCGCTACGCCGACTGCAGCCTAAAATTTGCGTGGCATAAGGCTCTTATGCCACGCAGATTTTAGGCTGCATTCTTGCGTTGACCGCTAGGGGGCACTCCCATTGTGATCAGCGTATAGTATGCAAATTGCATACTAACACCGATTCACAAAGTTGCGCAGGCCCTGCGTACGCAAGGTACGGAGTTTCCGTACGGCATCTTTAGCGTAAGGCTGCTCCTGCTAATAGCAGGCGCAGCCAATGCTAAAGTATAGCCGCCCTTCCCGCGACATGAAATTTGAATTTCACGTCGTTTGCGTAAGTGATTCGTGAATGGCGCTGGACGCCATTCACGTTCACTTTGAAGCAAATGACGTCCTTGCGACGTCATTTGCCGCAATGCATGTCGGGAAAGTTTCCCGACGGAGCATGCGCTCTACGCTCGGCGCGGGAGCGCGCCTAATTTAAATGATTCCCGCCCCCGGCGGGATCATTTACATTGCGCGCGCTTACGCCCGGCAATTTTGCCGGCGCGCCCTCGCAATTTACGGAGCTACTGCTCCGTGAATCGAGGGCAGCGCAAAATATTTGCGGGGGCGCAGGGCAAAATCGTTGCCCTGCGCCTCCGCAAATATAGCGCAAATGTACCTGAATCTGGGCCCCTGTGCATTATTTCTAACTTCGCTTAAAGCTAAACAACTCATTGTCCGACACAGGGTGGACAGGGGGTCCTCCCACCAATCGTTGGGTATGGGCAAGCTACCCTGTCCACTGTTAACTACTGCTAAGGTATTAGATTCAGATGTGTCAGGGGTGAGCAGGGGTTAACCTCCACTAAATTTGCAGTTGGAGGATCACACAAAACATTGGACCTCTTTGAAGTGAGGATAGCTTCTTCAGAGCACTCTCCCAATTGGCTATAGGTCAGTCTCTTTGGGGGATGAATGACTCTTCTTTCCTTTGGTTCTTCCGGCATTGAGAAGCCAGGAGGAACAGGGTCTATTTCACTAGTCTGAAGAGCAGGATCATCCTCTGTTTCTGACACAACCGATTCCACATCTCCTGAATCATTTAAGTCTCTATTAGGCGGGCTTGAGGCCTCCAGGAAACCTTCTGTAGAGTACAAATCAACATCATCCTCCAATTCTTCATTAAAGCGGGGGTTCGCCCTGTTAAAAAAAAAAAAAAAGTTTTTTTTTATTAGACAATTAAATTCGGCATCGTAGCGCGAGCTACGGTATGCCGGTCTTACATTTTTTATGCCCGTACTCACCGTGCTATCGTTGATTGAAGAATCCGGGGAATGGGCGTTCCTATGGTGAGAGAAGGTGATTGACGGCCGGCCCTGGCACGTCACGCTTCTCCGGAAATAGCCGAAATAGGCTTGGCTATTCACGGCGCCTGCGCATAGCCTGTGCGCAGGCGCTGTGAATAGCCGAGACCTACTCCGGCTGTCTTCGGGGAGCGTGACGTGCCAGAGCCGGCCGTCAATCATCCTCCCTCTCCATAGGCACGCCCATTCCCCGCGGGAGTCGGATTCTTCAATCAACAATAGCACAGTGAGTACGGGGATTAAAAATTTAAGACCGGCATACCGTAGCTCGCGCTACGATGCCGAAAGTAATGGAATAATGGGGTGAAGGAGGGTGAACTACCGCTTTAAGCACATTTTGAGGTATGAATTCAGGGGCTTCTGGCCGAAGTGTCCCACTACTTGTCACTTCAGATGAGGGCAGGAACTAAGTACCAGGCTCTGGTTGCTGAGAGGACCATAACCACTCTTCAGGTCCATAACACTGAACCACTTAGCTCCTGACAGACTCTGTAGTGCATCCTCAATCCGAGGGGTGGTGTACTGGTCAGGAATAGTTCACTTGTTGAGGGTTCTGTAGTCGATGCACAGCCTTAAAGAGCCATTTTTCTTTCTTACTACTACTATGGGGGAAGCGTAAGGGCTCCTGGATTCTCGGATAGTTACGGTCCTTTTCAATTCTGCAAGCTGCTCCCTGAGATCTTCCAAATCCGTCAGTGGGACTCTTTGGACCCGTTCTCTGAAAGGCTTGTCCTCTCTCAGTCAAATCCTGTGAGTGGCACTTTTTGCACATCCGACATCAAACTCGGTCTTCGAGAATATCTTCTGCCACCTACCAAGTTGAGCTTCCATTCTCTCCTTTCACTCTGGTGGAAGTTCGGCGCCATCAGGTGGAAGGCTCTTCGTTGAGTCTTCCATCTTCTTGCCATCCCCCAGATCGGAAGGACTAACAGGGGTGGCTTGATGCACCCGGCCTAGTAGTACTCTGGCTGGCACTTTCCCAGGGTTGGTGGTGGTATTCAGGATGTTGATGGATACCCATCAACGATTTTTCTCCAGTACCGTCAATGGTATCACTTCAGGTATCACCTCCAACCCCTCTGAGGGTCCACCCGGGTCGGGTTCAAGAACAAGAAACGGGCCTGGCTGAGACCAGGTCAGTTTGACCGAGGCCCTGAGGCAGGTCACCTCTCCAGGCTGCAGGATCTTCATGGTCCTTCCTAACCGCCAGATCCTTCCCACTCCCTCTTCAGGGGCATTTCTCTCCATCACCAGCTGGTGGAACACCCTCCTTAACATTGGATGGACCCTTTGAGCTGAGGCCTCTGCTGCTTCGGTTAAGGGGGCCAGGAGTCTTCGAACCAAAGCCGTGTTTGTCCCTATGATGAGGGAGCTCTTATGGGCCCCTGGGGGCCGAGGACAGACGATCGCCAGGGTGTCAAAGGTCTCTGCGACTCCAGCTATCGAAGGGTCAAAGGTCAAACATATTGGTAGATACCCATCATAAGGGAAACTCTGAGTTCCAATGCCCCATATTTCCAGCTCTTTTAACTTCTGCAGAGGCAAGTGGGAGAGATACTTGTCGTAAAAGTCTCTGTACAGAAGAGTCACTTGAGCTCCGGTATCCAGGAGGGCCTTGGTGTAGATTCCTTCTACTTGAATAGGCACTAATGGGGAAGGCCCCACTAAATTCTCAGGGAACTT
This sequence comes from Rana temporaria, assembly GCF_905171775.1. NCBI lineage: Eukaryota > Metazoa > Chordata > Amphibia > Anura > Ranidae > Rana > Rana temporaria. The sequence continues at coordinate 343,324,960 of NC_053490.1, forward strand.
CCGAGGTGTAGCTTTCCCTCTCTATTTCCCTGCAACTTGTATTCTCACTCCTCTCTGGCGAGGGCTTCTTTTGGCCCCTATCCAATCACGTGGGCGGGGATTGGGGGGTGTTCTTGAAAGGGTTCTTTCCTTCTCTTGTTTCACTTTGGAGCCATCTACAAGAGGTGGGCTCCCGGTTGACTCCTTCACCGGGGCCCTCTGAAGTTTTCTGCCGGCTGGCACACCGGTTGGTAGGCATTGACCGGGCTGGGGCAAATGTCTCTGGCGTGTCCTACCCCTCCACAGTTGAAGCAGAAAGTAAACCTTCTTGATTTATTTTGCTGGTTGTAAGGCCCATGAACGGGCTTTTCAGTTTTATCCCTTCTGGGTTGGTACAGGGAAAATCCCGCTTGACTGGATAGAGCAGCTACCATTTCCGTCAACTGAGATACTTGTGTCTTTAAGAGCTCAACTTGGGGGTTACTGTCTTCAGTGGCCACGACACGCACTCGTGCAGGGGCTTCTGTGGCTTGGTACTTGTTCTTTTGTTCTAGGAGGTCCTCTTCCTGTCAAATGATCCGGATCGGATACTTAAACACCCCGCTTCCCTTTTGGGTTCTCAACTGAAAGACGATGGGGTCCATGGGCTGGGCTCCCCTCACCACTTGTTGGAAGCGTGTTTTGTCCACATCTTTTGGATCTATCCCTTTTTTTAACAACATCCGATGTAGGATCTTATCCAAGCGGCTGACGAATTCGGATAGTTTTTCTCCCTTCTTTTGGAAGCAGTGCTCCAATTGGCAGCGGAGCTCACTGATGTCTTCAATCCTCCCGAACACATTCTGTAGACAGTCTAGATAATCTTGGGCAGTACAATTGTCTTTACTAAGCTTGAGGTTGCGTATAGCCTCTAGAGCTGGTCCTCTAAGGCTTTCCATGATCCTCTGCTTCTTATTCTTTTCCGGGATTCCCCACTCTTCCAGAGCTTGGGCGGCCTGATCCATCCATTTCTCAAAACCATCTTCTGAAGATGGCACAGGGCATCTCCCGGAGAAGACTCTGAGTTTTCTATATCCTGTGATCAGACAGTCTGTAGAATCCTTCTTGCACTGGGCTACAATTTCCTCCAGGACAGCACATAACTCTGGGTTGAAATCCTTAAGCGGTACTTTGGCAGACCCCTTCACAGTTTTCCCTGGGGCCCCCTTGGGTGCTGGAATACTAGGAGAAGTAAGAGGAACTGCACTAGAGGAGGAAGGAACAGCTGACTCTTGTTCAGGTTGTATCAGAAAAAGTTCCGTGCCATCGGTGATCTTCACACTAGGTTTCTTTAAACAGTCTTGAACTCCATTTGCCCATTCACATAGGGCATAGGTGTGAGGGTTGGTTTAATCCACCCTTAAGTTCATCACCCAGAGCCTCTGGTCCGGGGACAAAGTTTTCAGGACTGAGAGTACTTCCTCTTCATTCCAAGCTTCTCCCCGCACTTCAATCACTAAGCCTTTCTTCACAGGAACACCTTCATCTATGCACCACTTGGTTGCAGCGGCTGCATCCATGGCTGATTTTGGCAAGGGTGAGGTTCAGTATGAGGGGATATTTGATAGTTTGAGAAGTAGAATCCTGGACGAGCCCCCACATGTAGCGCTACCCCCTCAAGAGCCGCTGGTTGATTTGGGATCTACTCTCTTTTGCTTTGCTCACCCCTATTTAACTGTCTCGAACCCTCCCTTGACACATCAGAAACCTGGTGGGTGTATTGTGACCTCTGTTTGGCTGGGGTCACAATGGCAGGCACACAACATAAAATTACAGTATATCAACAGTATTATCTGCCTTAATGGATGGTCCCTCCAGGTGAGAAAAATACACTCCACACAGTTGATATATTTAAACCATATGGGTTAGGGGAAGCAAATATGGGTTTGAAACACAAGTAAACAATTATTATGCAATAACACAATATGATTCTACAAGGGCCCTTGCGGGGATCAGTAAATAACAATAATGAAATAACTGAGCTAAGAATGGTACCATTCAATTAAGCTAGGCTAGTGTAAGCAATCTATGCCCGAGAGCTCCCTCTAGCAAGCAGTCCTGCAAAACAGTCAGGGAACGCCTCGAGGCTAAAGACCACATTGCGGCCGGTTGGTGCACGTTAGTTTGTAATCCGCAAATGGTAAACGATGAATTTCTATAGTCAAATAAGCGATCAAGGATCCTAAACAGCAACGTTGGTGAACCGATCGCTTGTCAGCGTCAGTCACTTCTGTATAATAACTATAAAGTTAGAGGGCCTCTAAGTCTCAGCTAGAGGTCTAGCATGTGTCTCCGGCTTGTAGGGTGGTACTAAGTTAACTGTCTGGAAAAGGAGGATTGGAAGTTGAGCATGTGCTCTCTCACTCGACAGGCTCGATCCGCCTGAGTTCTTCTCAAAAAGGCGCGTTGGTAGATCACTGCTCCACAGCACAAGGATCCCGGCTTCAGGCTCTCCACCCCAAATTAAAAAAAAAATGGCATGGAGTTCCCCCCAAAAATCCACACTGAACCCCTTATCCGAGCACGCAACCTGTCAGGCCACAGGAGAAGAGGGGGGGACGAGAGAGCGGCACCCCCCTCCTGAACCGTACCAGGCCACATGCCCTCAACATGGGGAGGGAGCTTTGGGGGCGAGTCCGCAGTTATAAAAGAACTGTCAGAAGAACAGAAGCGTCACACAGCGGGAACTTCACATGGAAGCGGGTCTTCCGGAGAACCAAGTGGGGAAGAAGAAGCCAGAGCAAGATGTGGACGAGAAGACCGAAGGAAGAAGCAGAGGAAGAACAAGATGGAGGAAGAAACCCGAATGCAGGAAAGAAGAAGGTGGAAGAAGAAGAAGCAGGAAAGAAGACATTAATAAAGGAATTGTAAAAAACCGGCTATTGTCTTTTTTTACATTTTTGACACATTTTTTGTGAATTGGTAGAGGTACAATGTACCCCATTACCATTTCACACAGGGGGGGGGCAGAATCTGTGAGTCCCCTTTGTTAAAGGGGTCTTCCAGATTCCAATAAGCCCCCTGCTCGCAGACCCCCACAGCCACCGGGCAAGGGTTGTGGGGATGAGGCCCATGGTGCTTTGAGGGGTCACAGACCCCCAAAGCATCCTCCCCATGTTGAGGGCATGTGGCCTGGTACGGTCCAGGAGGGGGGGCACTCTCTCATCCCCCCCCCCTCTTTTCCTGCGGCCTGCCAGGTTGCGTGCTCGGATCAAGGGTCTGGTGTGGATTTTTGGGGGGGAACTCCACGCCATTTTTTTTTAAATTGGACGCGGGGTTCCCCTTCATATCCATACCAGACCTGAAGGACCTGGTAATTGAATTTGGAGGGACCCCCACGTTTTTTTTTTAAAATCAATGACTTTTCTCTGTATTTTTTATAGCCACGAGAACTTTTAAATAACTTTTTTTTCCCATCAGAAATGACATCTTGTACAGGGACAGTTCTAAGCACGGTAAACATGCACTACTTCACAGGCATACTATACACCCCCCCCCCCGGTCCGAAATTTAAAGGAATATTTCACTTTTATTGTTTCACTTTTAACCACTTCCATGTGGCACTTCTCTCCTTCATGTAAAAATTATATTTTGTTTCTGGAAAATTACTCAGAACCTCCAAACATTATATATATATATTTTTTTAGCGAACACCCTAGGGAATAAAGTGGCGGTCATTGCAACTTTTTATCTCCAATGGTATTTGCGCAATAATTTTTCAAACGCCTTTTTTTGGGAAAAAAAACGGTTTCAGGAATTAAAAAAAAAAAAAACAGTAAAGTTAGCCCAATTTTTTGGGATAATGTGAAAGATTATGTTACACTGAGTAAATACATACCTAACTTGTCATGCTTTAATATTGCACACACACATGGAATGGCGCCAAACTTCGGGACTTAAAAATCTCCATAGGCAACGCTTGAATTTTTTTACAGGTTACCATTTTAGAGTAACAGAGAAGGTCTAGTGCTAGAATTATTGCTCTCACTCTAACGCACGCAGCAAGACCTCACATGCGTGGTTTGAACGGCATTTACATATGTGGGCGGGACTTACGTGCGCGTTAGCTTCTGAGCGCGAGCTACTAGGGACAGGGGTGTTTTAATATATATATATATTTTTTACATAATTTTTTTGTAGTTTTGCACTTTTAAAAAAATAAATTGATCACTTTTATTGCTATTACAAGGAACTTAAACATCCCTTGTAATAGGATTAGTGTGTGACAGGTACTCTTTATGGAGAGAGGCAGGGTCAATAAGACCCCACATCTGTCCTCCAGGCTGGAAAGCATGAGATCGGGAAAAAAAATTCACTGATCTCATGCTTTCAGCCGCGATTGCGGCTTTGTTTATGTTTTTAAATCTCTATGCTCTTCATTCGGCGGCGGTTATGGTGCGAACAATCGCCGCCTGTAAAAAATGAATGATGCCTGTAGCTGCAGGCATCATTCAGATATCCCCCACTGAAGTCCAGGGCGTCATATGACGCCCTACGGTACGGAAGTGGTTAAGCACTGCTCCTGAAAAAAATGCAGTTTTTCAAACCTTTTTTTAGCATTGATACATGTCCCCTGGGGCAGGACCCGTGTCACCAAACAATAACTTGCATATTAAAGCGGGGGTTCACCCTAAAAAAAAATTCTACCATTACATCCAGCATACTAAGCATACTAAGGACATTTACTGTATGCAGGTCTTTTTTTTTTTTCTCCATACATACCGTTATATTGTCATTTTGTCCAGGGCTTGCGGGTTCTGATTACTGCGGGACTGGGCGTTCCTATACTTGGGTTAGATGATTGACGTCTGTTGAAACAGTTTCCCTGTCGCACAACGCGCGTCACCAGATTTCTGGAAATAGCCGAGCTGCGAGTCGGCACTATACGACGCCTGCGCAGTCAGCTCTACACGGCAGGCGCAGGCGCCGTCTGGTGCCGACTCGCAACTCGGCTATTTCCGGAAATCTGGTGACGCGTGTTGTGCGACAGGGGAACCGCTTCAACAGACGTCAATCATCTAACCCAAGTATAGGAACGCCCAGTCCCGCAGTAATCGGAACCCTGAGGCAGGGATAGGAACACCCAGTCCCGCAGTCATCAGAACCCGGAAACCCTGGACAAAATCAGAATATAACGGTATGTACGGAGAAAAAAAAAAAGACCTGCATACAGTAAATGTCCTTAGTATGCTGGCTGTAATGTTAGAAATTTGTTTTTAGGGTGAACCCCCGCTTTAACCGTTAAAATTAACATTCTACCATTCTCTCCCATAGACTTTTAAAGGGTGTTCCGCTGCTTTTCGAATTTTCCGCGAACACCCCAAATTGTTTGCTCTTTGCCGAACGGGCGAACAGCCAATGTTTGAGTCGAACTTCACGCTCCACTCGAACATAAAGCTCATCCCTACCGGGGGAGGGGGAGTTCGGCTCATCCCTAGCCATGACCCACTTGTATTTTCACAAGAGGACACAAGAACCTACATCTCTAGATACATGTTTGTTCAGCACAGTAGTGTAGTGGATAGCACTTTCACCTAGCAGCAAACAGGGTCGCTGGTTCAAATCCGGCCCGTGACACCATCAGCCTGAAGTTTGCATGTTCTCCCTGTGCCTGTGTGGGTTTCCTCCCACAATCTAAAAAAACATGCTGTAAATCGGATCCTGTCTAAATAAGCCCTAATATGCAGTAGTATATTTAGGTTTTGTGCTGCCCTAGGTAAACTTCTGCACCTCCTAATTGAAATATGACCCACCCCTTCCTGTCAAGGCCACACCCTGCTTTTTTAAGACCCGCCCAGAAATTTTCGGGTGGGGGGGACACTAGTTCAGAGGGCCCCGGGGGCGGGGGGTTGGATGCATTGGATTTCCTTAATTTGCATAGTTTTTATCTCACTTCCTGTTTGGCTATGGGGCAGGAAGTGAAGGGAAATCTCTGCAATTGGACAGGGATGGTAAAAAATAAACTGACAGGGGCTATAACCCTCCCTTACTCTATCCAAAATAAAATAAAAAAGTGTTGATTATAGTTCTACTTTAAGCACAAATTTCTGATAATTTTATTGAGAGGACTAAGAAAATATAACCATGCCAATAGGCCAGGATACAGCATTGCTAATATGTATGAATGTGTGTTAGGGACCCCCACAAACACCACCCAATGTTAAATAAACAGTTTTCTTCATTTGCAAATAAGTATCATCCCTTCCTCAGAGACCTTAGCAGCAGTACAAGCAACTTCCTGTAGGAGCGTGATGGCCACCGCTTTCCGAGAACCACATATGCGCATATCCAATACACGGTGGTCACGCATCTACGTGCAGGAACCCAATTTTTAAGGAAAGTGATAGTGAAGCAGATGCGGATTTCCAGGATTGGACTAACAAATGTTTCCAGTGAAAGGCAACTGGTGTTTTCTATTAAACAAGGGCTAAATGCCATTGACATGCATCACAGTTGATCTGAGGAATGTGTCTTTGCAAATTTTAAATAAATGAAATCCTGTCTTCTTTTTGCTTGGGGCTAGAGTGCAGAGGGATTAAAAGTCTGCTCATTTTTCGGGGATGTCTGCACCCCTGATAGGGTGAAGACACCTCCCAAATGTTTTCACTTTCTACTTCAAATTCATTCACTTCCTGTCACATAGCCAAACAGGAAGTGAGGGTAAAACCCTACTAATGTCATTTCTTGGGGACACACAGATCAATCTAAATAGTTTCCCATTATGTAAAGTGCACTCTAGCATTTTGCTGTGTACACCCCAAATGATTAGGGATCTTGGACGTTGGGGTCCATTTACTAAAGGCAAATCCACTTTGCACTACAAGTGCAATTGCTGGAGGTAGAGGTGGACAAGTAAGGAAGAAAAGAAAAAAAAATCTTTGCTTCTACATGAGTGGATGTTAAAATCATTAGTGATGTGTGGGAATGAATTCCTCACACTGGGACCCCACTCTGTCTCTACCAACTCCAGTTGGAATGCCTCCCCCTCCCATCTCTATCTCGGGCTGCACAGAGCGATAATGAGGAGAGTCACAGTGTTCAGTGTGCTGTGTGCTGGAGGATGGCAACCCCAGCTTCCCTTTACATGCGCTTTGGGCTGCCCCTGCTCTAGGAGATGGTTTATGGCATGATAGATTACATCGTGTAGCGCTTACCCCCGAAGGAGCCGCTGGTTAGTTTAGGACCGGCTTTCCGAGTTACCTTCTTGACTTGATCTAGGGGTGACTTTTGTGAGTGTGAATAAAGAGCAAGTGTCCAGACACAAATTCAGTTTCAATGCTTTAATCCAAGGGCCCAAACTGGCCAACATCAACATGACACATGATAGAGAAAGGTTGATGAGCGTAGAAGAACTTTAGTATCAGGCCTTGGATTTCAGGAGAGAGCAAGCCTGCTCTCAGCAATAGTCAAACTCAATTCTTCGCCACCCAATCAGGGTGGGTAAAGTGCCCCCGGACAGGCAACTATCTCAGGCCTGGCAGCCGGAGCGCCACTTGTAGATCACTGGGAGGAAACAGACCTCTGCCACAGGCCTGGCTCAGGGCCTCTGCCACAGGCTAGACAATTTAGGATTTGTAAAATCAGTTGGAGCAAATCCTCCCAGTTAGTTCAATCAATGTCACCCACTGACAGCTTGAGCATACCTGTCATACGGTGTGGTGACCGGATCCCCGATGGTTCCTCTAGGTCTCCAGGACAACCTCTAGTTCTAGGTGCTCCCGAGCCAATCCCCCACCGTACAGCTCCCGGCTTAGGATCCTCTCAGCAGAAGGTTGGGACCCAGCAAGTCGCTGGAGCCCCTTTCAATGTTAGGGTGAGGCTCTGCGTGATGCCCGAACTCAGCCTGGCAGGACGCGGTGGTGGGGCCCATGGATGCGCGTACCCTGAAGGTGGGTACCGCACCTGGAACTCGGGCCCTGCAAGAACAACCCGCCAAAAGCGGCTGCCACAGATATATCCCCCCCCCCTCCCAGCATGCCCAACAAGGGAGAAACTCCTCTGATTGGCTGCTGGAAGAAGGTGGGTCCCCCAGAATCCCTCTAGCGCCAACTGCCGCCCAGGGGTGATAACGCACCCCTGGAGCGCAGACTGACCTACAGTACAAATTCTGGAAATGGCAGCAGCCTAAATTTCCATAATTAGTGAATGGGAGTAAATTAACCCTCCCATTCCCCACACATTTTAGTATAGCGCCCGTACTGAAAGTAGGGGGGCGCTACAATAGGATACACAGCCCCTGTCCCTTCCTGCACCTCAGTAGCCCATGGTTTGATGTATAATGAGATGTACTAAGAGTCCTTTCACGCTCACATTGCGGGGGCGTCGGTGGTAAAGTGCTGCTAGTTTTAGCGCTCTTTACCATCGTTTTAGAGGTACTTTTAACCCCTGCTAGCAGCCGAATAAAGGGTTCAATGCGCCACTGCCAAGGTGCTTTGCAGTCACTGCCCATTGATTTCAATGGGCAGGGGCGCTTGAGGAGCGGTGTATACACCACTCCTTAAGAGCCTCAAAGAAGCTACTTGCAGGATTTTTTTTTTGACGACCTGCCAGCACAGCTCTCCAGTGTGAAAGCATTCGGGCTCTCACACTGGGATTGCAGATGAGGCTTTTTTCAGGCACTATTTTTAACGCCAAAATGCTTGAAAAATACCTCCAGTGTGTAAGTGGTCTAATGGACCATCTCCTGTAATGTGTCTGCAGTCTCTGACCACCTCCTGTACTATGTCTGCGGTCTCTGATCATCTCCTGTACTATGTCTGCGGTCTCTGATCATCTCCTGTACTATGTCTGCAGTTTTTGATCATCTTCTGTACTATGTCTGCAGTCTCTGACTATCCCCTGTACTATGTCTGCAGTCTCTGATTATCACCTGTACTATGTCTGCAGTCTCTGACCATCCCCTGTACTATGTCTGCGGTCTCTGATTATCTCCTGTACTATGTCTGCAGTCTCTGACCATCTCCTGTACTATGTCTGCGGACTCTGATCATCTCCTGTACTATGTCTGCGGTTTTTGATCATCTTCTGTACTATGTCTGCAGTCTCTGACTATCCCCTGTACTATGTCTGCAGTCTCTGATTATCACCTGTACTATGTCTGCAGTCTCTGACCATCCCCTGTACTATGTCTGCGGTCTCTGATTATCTCCTGTACTGTGTCTGCAGTCTCTGACCATCTCCTGTACTATGTCTGCGGACTCTGATCATCTCCTGTATCATGTCTGCGGTCTCTGATCATCTCCTGATCATCCACTGACGAGGGGGGGTTTGTGTGAAACGCCGCGCGGCGACACCTCCATGAAATGTGTTTGCCACCTCCCTGAAATGAGTTTTTGCAGGCTGGGATGTCTGCCAGCAGGCCTAAGGCTGGGTACTCACGAACAAACATGTACGGTGAAAGCGGTCCGTCGGACCGTTTTCACCGTACATGTCTGCCAGAGGGCTTCTGTACGATGGTTGTACACACCATCGTACAGAAGTCGCCGACGATGACGCGGCGATGACGCGGAGACGTGGGCGGGCCTGCCATTTTAAGGCTTCCACGCATGCGTCAAAGTCATTCGACGCATGCGAGGGACGGCGGGCGCCTGGACATGTACGGTAGGTCTGTACTGACGACCGTACATGTCCGAGCGGGCAGGATTCCAGCGGACGGTTTTAAAACACGTCCAGGAATATTTGCCCGCTGGGAAAAGGCCCGGCGGGCAAATGTTTGCTGGAATTCGGCCCGCTCGCACCTACACACGACCAAACATGTATGCTGAAACTGGCCCGCGGACCAGTTTCAGCATACATGTTTGGTCGTGTGTACGGGGCCTTAGAATGCACTGTGACATCCCGCCAAGTGCCCTGCAAATTCGAGTGTTGGAGCAAACAGGCACTGTTCGGGCCAAACTTTTACTTGGCCCGGACTGACCAACTCTAAGGCTTCATTTCCACTGGCGTTTTTACAGCCACTTTTCTGAACGTTTTTTACAGCTTAAAAACGCATGTCCATGTTATTCTATGGCATCATGCCCACATAGGCATTTTTGAGCTGCAAATGGCATAGGCGTTTTTGAGCTGTAAAAAAAACGCGGGACCAGGGCGATCTGTGGCTCCAGCAATAGAGCTGTAAAAATGGCAGACATTAAAAAATGCTCAAAAACGCGCAAAAACGCTCAAAAACGCTACCGCGGCGTTTCTTGAGCTCCAGCTCACCCAAAAAAAATAAAAAAAAATAAACATGGACAGGCGTTTTTAAGCTGTAAAAAAGGCTAACAAAAGTGGCTGTAAAAACGCCAGTGGAAATGAAGCCTTATGGTGACATAAACACTATCCTAAGCTGCTGTATATCCAGTGTCCATATCATATCTCACAGTATATTCCAGGGTTATGGATCTTTTTTTTTTTTAAATGGAGCTAAATAATTTGACTTGAGCTAAATAAATTTTTAAATGGAGCTTTACAACATTTTTATTACTGGAGCTCGAATGGAGGCTGAGAAATATTTGTTTTCCATGTTTTTCTGATTAACCCCTGCAAGCATAAAGCCTTGTATTGCTTCTTTCTTGTGAATAAAAGTGGGCAGGTTACAGGTAGCCTTAAACACACCTTGGTGAGTGGTCCTTGGTCCTTAAATTTAGTGCAACGGTCAGCCGTATGTAACGTACAACGTGCAAGGTCAGAAATACATCATGCAGAGTCCAGCATACAAAGTCATACAGCCCAGTGTGCAGAGTTCAATGGTTAAGAGTATATGACGTACAACATACAGTGCAGAGTGCAGTGGTCAGTAGTATAGGGTGACCAGACATCCCCAGTTTCAGGGGACAGTGCCCGGATTGAGGACACTGTCCCCGGACCAAGTCTGTCCCTAGTTTTGTCCCCGGATTGGAGTTGAACAGGGGCTGGGGCAATTTCAAAGACAGTCATTGCAGAATTTAAAAAAAAATCTGAAATACCATTATCTGTGCCCCTTTCTGATGATCATGTGCTGGTCGGAGCGGAAGGAATATTTCTTCAGTTTCGGGTGCATGCCCATTCAGTTCCGCTTGCATGTTCTTCTGCCTTGGCTCAAGTCCCGGCCAGCCGCGTGCCACCTTAACTCCTTGCCTCCCCTGGCAGAGTGATCTTCTTCCGCTCCCCAGTAGTAGCCGGGGCCCGGAGACAGTCTGTGAGGAGGGCGGCGACGGGCAGAGAGTCGCTGATTGCCACCATTAATAGTAAAAAAAAAATGTCCCCGGATTTAATTTAAAAAATCTGGTCACCTTACAGTAGTAGGTAATATATACAATGTGTAGGTTAGGAGTATGCACAGTACAGAACCTAGTGGACAGGTTCCAGAAAAGTGAAGCCCAGAGTGAAGTGGTCATAAATATGTAACACACAGCACAGTGTACAGAGCATGGTGGCCAGGATTAAAGCGGAGTTCCACCCAAAAATGGAATTTCCGCTTTAAGGGAAGGTGACTCCCTGACATGCCACATTTGGCATGTCATTTTTTTGGGGGAGGGGACCTCTTTTTAGAGGGTTCCAGCTCCCACTTCCTCCCGGGGCACCGCGGCGCTGGAAGGAAGTTCACCTCTCCCCCCTCCCTCTCGGCAATCATCTGGGACACGTCACAGGTTTATTGCTGAACATATGAGTTACAGCTATTACCTCCTGTTGTGTTGCCAAGCCTGAGTATCCAATCACACTGATCATGAGTCATATTATGTTTGTGTCTTACAGGAGTATCACCAATATGCCTCTCACTTTGCAATGGAATTTTCCCCAGAGTTTAGTGAATATGGAGAAATTTCACTTTGTAAATATTATCAAATTATGTGAAAACAAAATAAAAAATAAACATTCCTGACAGACTCCATGGCAGCATATGTGTGGGTTTAGCCCCTTCTCTACTACTACCCTATAGGATTCCACTCCCATAAATCTTTGCTCTGAGCCAGCGGCCGTGTTCTATTTTTGTTCTCCTCCGAAGGACCTAATTGATGGTCCTAACCGAAGATTCTCCTCTTACGACCAGGACCGGCCGAGCTGCGACCCTGGGGAAGAAGAGTCACAATACTCTAATAAACCCTAGCTACTAGCAGGGTATGAAGTGGGCATATGGAAGAGGTGCTGGAAGATGCTACATTCCTAGCCACTGGCAGACAAGCAGCGCATTGGCGAGATAACCTAGCTACTAGTGGGTGGCCCTATCGCCCTACAAGTCTGGCTTGCTCATTTTACCTCGGCCTGGAGACAATCGTGGCAGGAGAGGTAACATTGTTCCCTTTATGGCAGTAGTATTTGTAATTTTTGTATTGTCTCTTGCTTGCTTTGTGTTCCCCCACACATCTGCCGGGTGCAGCGTGGCTAGCTGGAATGACGGCTGGTTCTTTCTGCGTTCCAGCCGCCGTTTACTTCCTGCTTCATTTCCGCGGCCATTATGCGCATGTTCAGCTGAATGTGTCTGCTGGGGGTGTAGGTCCCAAATATCTGTGGGAAAATCCCTATGTGACCTCTGTTATGCCAAGGCAGCAGGCAAAACAGGTGATACAGACCAGCAGCTAAAGTTCCTGGTCAAAAGGGTCATTAAGGAGTCTCTGAGAGGGGTTGAGGCCAGCCAGTCCCACAAACCTCCTACAGAGCCTCTATGCTCACCATTGAGGGAGATACAAGCCCAGGACATATGGGAGTCCTCTTTGCCAAGCCACCCATCTGCTGTTCCCTCATATAGTGACTCAGAGGGGGAAGATCCCTGCACTGGGTTTAACTTCGCTCGGCTGTCTCCCTTGGTTAAAACCATCAGAGAAGCTTTAAACTGGGAAGAACCAGTGGCACCCCCTGCCAAATAGAGGAAGTATTTCAAGCAATTGAAGAAGGAACATGTCAGCTTCCCATTTCTTACTAAGCTGAGTGAAGTCATCTTGGACAAGTGGGGCAAGGTGGAGAAAAATAACTCAATGCTCTCAAAGGTACTGAGGCTTTATCCCTTCAAAGAGGAAGAGGTCAAACAACTGGAATTAGCTCCTCTGGTGGATGCAGCAGTGATGGGGCTGGTCAGACATGTGACCCTTCTCCTGGAAGATACGGTCTCTTTCAGGGATGCCTTGGATAGGCGGATTTGGCCTGCAAGCAAACTTTAGCTCTGGCTGCAATGTCAAAAGCCATGGAAATTTGGACGGATAATGTGGACGAGACGCTTAGGAACATCTCGTAAAAACTGGCCAAGAGCTCGCCCATCCAGTAGCTGAAGTTGGCATTGGCATTTCTGGGGGAGGCTTCTATTGATATCATCCACCTGGTGGCTCAGATGATGCTTTCAGCTTTCACCGCCAAGCGTGCTTTGTAGCTCTGCCCTTGGCTGGCCGTCCCGGCATCTAAACAAGTGTGGTGCCGAATTCCTTTTAATGGGTCCTCCCTTTTTGGCAACAAATTGGATAACGCCATAACCCGGGCCTCCCTCAGGATCGGCGTTTGCAAGGCCAGAGAAGAACGTTTCCAAGTAAGCAGAACATAGAATGTGCCAGGGAAGCACAAAGATACAGGCCAGGCTGTGATTTCTCTAGGTCTTGGAAGTCAAGACAGTCGTCTTTCAAGAAAACCGCCAAGAACGGTTCCACATGTGAGAGGGAACTGACCAAGTCCTTTTGAGATTGTGCCCGCTCAGACAGGCCAAGTGGGGGTTCACCATCTCTACTTTCAGCATGTCTGGGTGGCCTTGATCCAAGACTTCTGGACCATCGGAACAGTCTCTTCAGGCCATGCCTGGACTTTCAGCAGCGCTCCCAGGCTCAAATGTCTTCTTACGTCTCTTTCAGCCTCAGAAGAAAAAGGTCAGATCCTATTAGCCTATGTAGAATCTTCGTTGGAACAAGGCACTGCTATTCTTATCCTAGACAACGAGAGAGGCATGGGAATTTACTCCCCTCTCAAGAAGAACGGTGCATGCGGACCAGTCATAGATCTGACCCATCTAAACCATTTCATCAGAAAAGAAAGGTTCAAAATGGAGACACTGTCCACAATCCAGCAGTCGGTCCAACCAGAAGACTGTCTGGTTTCTATAGACCTCAAGGACACTTATTTCCACGTTCCAGCGGCAGCAGATTTCCAACAATTTCTCTGGTTCTCCATAGGCCAGCTTCATTTACAATTCAACTGCCTTCCCTTTGGGCTTTCGACATCTCCATGTGTCTTTTCAAAGGTCTTGTTGGTTATTGTGGCTCTATTGAGAACCAGAGGGATCCGTCTCCATCACTACCTAGACGATCTCTTCCTGTTGGTTCAAGACAGAAATCGTCTCCTAGAACACAGGGGTCAAGTCATCTCCCCTCTCCAGGAAATCAGGTGGCTCCTGAACCTAGAGAAGACTTAGTTGGAACCTTCACAGTCTCTTGTATTCCTCGGGGCTGACTTCAACACAGTGGGGCTGATTTACTATGCTCTGTGCGCTGCGCTGGTTCATGCCTTAATTAGTGCGCCGGGTGAAGCCTTAATTAGGCGCATGAACCAGCGTAGCAGCCGGCGCATTGAAAGTAATATGTAAAGCCGCGCCGATCTCCCTATAGAAGTCTATGGGAGAAATCAAAAGTGTTCATATTAAAGGCTAATCTGCAAGTTTTGTCCTAAAAAGTGTTTGGGGACCTCAGTCCTGCCCCAGGGGACATGTATCAATGTTTTTTTGTTTTTTTTCGGGAGCAGTGAAATTAATAATTCTTAAAGTGAAACAATAAAAGTGAAATATTCCTTTAAATTTCGTACCTAGGGGGGGTGTAATGTCAGCATGTGAAATAGCGCATTTTTACCGCACTTAGAACTGCCCCTGCACAAAGTGACATTCAGAAGGAAAAAAAGCCATTTAAAATTCACACGCGGCTATAATGAATTGTCGGCTCTGACAATTCTGACAGGATTAATTCATAAAACAAAACAAAAAATGTGTAGGGGTTCCCCCAAATTAAATTACCAGGCCCTTCAGGTCTGATATGGATATTAAGGGGAACCCCGCCATAAAAAAAAAAAAAAAAAGACGTGCGGTTCCCGGCAAATATCCATACCAGGCCCTTCAGGTCTGGTGTGGATTTTAAGGGGAACTCCACCCCAAATTTAAAAAAAAATGGCGTGGAGTCCCCCTAAAAATCCACACCAGACCCTTATCCGAGCACGTTAACCTGGCCGCCGCAGAAAAGAGGGGGGGGGGGCAGAGTGCGGCCGCACCAGGCCACATGCCCTCAACATGGGGAGGATGTCCCCATGTTGATGGGGACAAGGGCCTCATCCCCACAACCCTTGCCCGGTGGTTGTGGGGGTCTGCGGGTGGGGGGCAAAGGGGACCCCCAGATCCTGCCCCCCCCCATGTGAAATGGTAATGGGGTACATTGTACCCCTACCATTTCACCCCAAAAAAATGTCAAAAGTGTTAAAAATGACAGTAGCCGGTTTTTGACAAATCTTTTATTAAAATCTTCTTTTCTTCTTCCATTCAGGTTTCTTCCGCTGCTTCTTTCTTGGGTATTCTCGTCCACATCTTGCCCGACGTCTTCTTCTATCTTCTCCGTCCGTCCTTCAGCCTTCTCGTCTGCCCGGTGTCTTCTCCTGTCTTCTCCGTCCTTCAGCCTTGTCGTCTGCCCGGTGTCTTCTCCTATCTTCTTCTCCTTCCGTCGGCCTCCTCGTCCGCATCTTGTGTCTTCTCCGGTCTTCTTCTCGGTCCGCCAGCCTTCTCGTCCACATCTTTTTCTTCCCTGGACGGCGCGCTTGAATTTGAATTGGCCGCCGTGTTCCGCTCCTGGGACCCGCCCCCCTCTGACGCCACAAGTAAACTCCTTAGAAGGTTATGTGCGTCATAGGGGGGCGGGGTCACAGAGCGTCACACGGCGGGGGAATTCGATTTCAAGCGCGCCGTCCGGAGAAGAAGCCGCTGCAGCTTCCAATTGAAGTTCCCGCCGTGTCACACTCATGTGACCCCGCCCCCCTCTGATGCACATATGCCACACGCGGACTTGCAGATGAGTTAACCTGTGGCGTCAGAGGGGGGCGGGTCCCAGGAGCGGGAACACGGCGGGATCTTCAATTTTAAGCGCAGCACCCAGAAGATCAAGAAGATGTGGACGAGAAGGTCGACGGACAGAGAAGAAGATGGGAGAAGACGGCAAGACGGCAAGATGTGGACGAGAAGACCCAAGAAAGAAGCAGAGGAAGAAACCCGAATGAAAGAAGAAGAAGGAACCGCGGAAAGAAGATTTTATTAAAGGAATTGTCAAAAACTGGCTACTGTCATTTTTCACACTTTTGTCACTTTTTTTTTGTAAAATGGTAGGGGTACAATGTACCCCATTACCATTTCACACAGGGGGGGGCCAGGATCTGGGGGTCCCCTTTGTTAAAGGGGTCTTCCAGATTCTGATAAGCCCCCCGCCCGCAGACCCCCACAACCACCGGCCAGGGTTGTGGGGATGAGGCCCTTGTCCCCATCAACATGGGGACATCCTCCCCATGTTGAGGGCATGTGGCCTGGTGCGGTTCAGGAGAGGGGGGGGCCGCACTCTGTCCCCCCTCTTTTCTGCGGCCGGCCAGGTTAACGTGCTCGGATAAGGGTCTGGTGTGGATTTTTAGGGGGACTCCACGCCATTTTTTTTTTTATTTGGGGTGGAGTTCTCCTTAAAATCCACACCAGACCTGAAGGGCCTGGTATGGATATTTGGGGGGACCCCACGCCATTTTTTTTTTGTTTTTTTCGGCGGGGTTCCCCTTAATATCCATTCCAGACCTGAAGGGCCTGGTAATTTAATTTGGGGGGACCCCCATACATTTTTTTTTTTTTTTTTAGTTTTAATGAGCAACGCCTGTATTCTTTATAGCCATGAGTACTTTAAACTTACTTTTTTTTCACTTCAGAAATGACATCTTGTACAGGGACAGTTCTAAGCACGGGAAACATGCGTGTAACCCCTCTCCCCCCCTGTATGAAATTTAAAGGAATATTTCACTTTTATTATTTCACTTTAACCACTTCCATACCGCGCCTATTCTGGCACTTCTCTCCTTCATGTAAAAATTATATTTTGTTCCTGGGAAATTACTCAGGACCCCCATACATTATATATAATTTTTTAGCAGACACCCTAGGGAATAAAGTGGCGGACATTTTTTATTTGATTTCCAACGGCATTTGCGCAATAATTATTCTAACGCCATTTTTTTTTTGCCCAAAAAAAACCCACGGTCCATGAATTTAAAAATAACCAAACAGTAAAGTTAGCCCAATTTTTATGGATAATGTGAAAGATGATGTTACACCGAGTAAATAGATACCGACTTGTCACACAATCATGGAATGACGCCAAACTTCGGGACATAAAAATATCCATAGGCGATGCTTGTTTTTTTTTTTTACAGGTGACCAGTTCAGAGTTACAGAGGAGGTCTAGGGCTAGAATTATTGCTCTCGCTCTAACGCATGCGTCAATACCTCACATGTGTGGTTTGAATGGTGTTTGACTTACATGCATATTCGCTTCTGAGTGCGAGCTTCTAGGGACATGGCCGTTTATTTTTTTGTGTTTTTTAGCTCATATTTTTCTTCTTTCACTTTTTTGTCACTTTTTTTGATTTCGGATCACTTTTCTTCCTATTACAAGGAATGTAAACATCCTTTGTAATAGGACTAGTGTGTGACAGGTCCTCTTTATGGAGAGAGGCGGGGTCAATAAGGCTGGAAAGCATGGTATTGGAAAAAAAAAAGATCTCATGCTTTCAGCTGCAATCATGTTCGTTCAGCACAGTGGTGTAGTGTATAGCACTTTGACCTAGCAGCAAAAGGGTCGCTGGTTCGAATCCTGCCCGTGACAGCATCTGCATGGAGTTTGCATGTTCTCCCTGTGCCTGCGTGGGTTTCCTCCCACAATATAAAAACATGCTGTAAATCGGATCCGGTCTAAATAAGCCCTAATATGCAGTAGTATATTTAGGTTTTGTGCTGCCCTAGGCCTGACTACATTTCTGCACCTCCTAATAGAAAAATGACCCACCCCTTCCTGTCAAAGCCACACCCTGTTTTTGTATCACCCGCCCAGGAATTTTCAGGGCACACACACACACTAGTTCTGGGGGGGGGGGGGGGTTACTGGACTCCCTTAATTTGCATAGTTTTTCTCTCACTTCCTGTTTGGCTATGGGGCAGGAAGTGAAGGCAAATCTCCCCAATTGGACACAGATAATACAAAATAAACTGACAGGGCCTATAACCCTCCCTCACTCTATCCAAAATTAAAGAAAATAAAAAGTGTTGATTATAGTCCATTGGCATTTTTCTAGCGATCCGTGCTGTAAAAATGCATTGCTTACTATAAAAATGCCACTGGCAGGGAAGGGGTTAACACTAGGTGCGAGGGAGGGGTTAAATATGTTCCCTGGGTGTGTTCTAACTGAAGGGGGGGTGGGACTGACATGGGTAAATTACAGATCGCTGTTCATGAAGGGGAACTCCAGACCAAAACAAAAAATGTGGGTTCCCCTTCAGGTGCATACCAGGCTCTTAGGCTTGGTCTGGAACATAAGGGGTTAAACCCACGCCGAAAACCAGCGTGGGGTCCCCCCCAAGTTGCAGACCAAGCCCTTATCCCAGGCACGCAGTCTGGCCGGACAGGAATGGGGGCGGGGATGAGCGAGCGCCCCCCCCCTCCTGAGCCATACCAGACCCTGGCCGTGGTTGTCGGGGTATGCGGGCGGGGGGCTTATCAGAATCTGAGAGACCCCTTTAATAAGGTGGCCCCCAGATTCCGGCCCCCCACCCTATGTGAAGGAGTATGGGGTACATTGTACCCCTACCCATTCACCTGGGGAAAAAAATGTAAAGAAATAAAACACAACACACATTAATAAATTAATTTATTAGTCTGCCGGGGGTATTCTGCCGGGGCCCCCCCACCACCACCCCATTAGGCCCCGGGCTTCGCCGTCTTCTGCCGGAGCCCCCTTCACCATGAGGCTCCTGCCTATGGGGGAGGGCTCCGTCGCTTTCTGCGGGGGGGGTTCACCTACCGCCCCCCCGTCATCAGCGCCGTCTTTCACCGGGACCCCCTTCACCAGTGAGGCTCCTTGCCTTTGGGGGAGGGTCCCGGGCTTCTGCGGGGGTCTTCAGCGCCGTCTTTCACCGGGACCCCCTTCACCAGTGAGGCTCCTTGCCTTTGGGGGAGGGTCCCGGGCTTCTGCGGGGGGTCTTCAGCGCCGTCTTTCACCGGGACCCCCTTCACCAGTGAGGCTCCTTGCCTTTGGGGGAGGGTCCCGGGCTTCTGCGGGGGTCTTCAGCGCCGTCTTTCACCGGGACCCCCTTCACCAGTGAGGCTCCTTGCCTTTGAGGGAAGGTCCCGGGCTTCTGCGGGGGGTCTTCAGCGCCATCTTTCACCGGGACCCCCTTCACCAGTGAGGCTCCTTGCCTTTGGGGGAGGGTCCCGGGCTTCGTCGGTTTCTGCGGGGGTCTTCAGCGCCGTCTTTCACCGGGACCCCCTTCACCAGTGAGGCTCCTTGCCTTTGGGGGAGGGTCCCGGGCTTCTGCGGGGGGTCTTCAGCGCCGTCTTTCACCGGGACCCCCTTCACCAGTGAGGCTCCTTGCCTTTGGGGGAGGGTCCCGGGCTTCTGCGGGGGTCTTCAGCGCCGTCTTTCACCGGGACCCCCTTCACCAGTGAGGCTCCTTGCCTTTGGGGAAAGGTCCCGGGCTTCTGCGGGGGGTCTTCAGCGCCATCTTTCACCGGGACCCCCTTCACCAGTGAGGCTCCTTGCCTTTGGGGGAGGGTCCCGGGCTTCGCCGGTTTCTGCGGGGGTCTTCAGCGCCGTCTTTCACCGGGACCCCCTTCACCAGTGAGGCTCCTTGCCTTTGGGGGAGGGTCCCGGGCTTCTGCGGGGGTCTTCAGCGCCGTCTTTCACCGGGACCCCCTTCACCAGTGAGGCTCCTTGCCTTTGGGGGAGGGTCCCGGGCTTCTACGGTGTTTTCCGCCGGGGGGCGACACCCGCAGGCTTCTGCGATGCCTTCCACTTCTGCCTGTCTTCTCCGCGGAGCACAGGGCTTTCTTCCGCCGGACGGCGCCACCCTCCGGGCTTCTGCGGTGCCTTCCGCTTCTGCCTGGCTCCTCCGGGAGCACAGGGCTTGTCTGCGCTGTCCTCTCCCTTCTCTTCCATTCGATGTTGACACGACGAGGTTCCGCGCTGGAATGCCGTCTGAGCAGCGGGCATGGACTTATATAGGGCAATGCCACCATGTGACCTCAACCCATGTGACATCACATTCCCATCATGCCCAGGGAATGTGATGTCACATGGGTTGAGGTCACATGGTGGCATTGCCCTATATAAGTCCATGCCCGCCGCTGACACGGCATGTCAGCGCGGAACCTCGTCGTGTCAACATCCAATGGAAGAGAAGAGAGAGGACAGCGCAGACAAGCCCTGTGCTCCCGGAGGAGACAGGCAGAAGAAGGAAGAGAGAAGAAAGAAGACGGAAGAAAGCCCTGGCTCCGCGGGGGAGCCAGGCAGAAGAGGGAGCAGAGAAAAGACCGGGGAGTTGGTGCACCCCCGGCAGAAGACCAGGAAGACCGGAACCCTGGCGGAAGGCACCGGAAAGACCGGGGGATAGGGGCCATCCCCCGGCAGAAGTCGCCGAAGTCCGGATGGCCCCCGCCTAATGTAAAAGAGCTTAAATGGGGTGGGGGCCCCCGGCGGAAGGCTCCGGAGAGGACCGAGGGATGGCGCCCTCCCCCGGCAGAAATCACCGAAGCCCAGGGTCCCGGCAGAAGATCGGGAGAGAAGAAACCCCCCCTTGTGACAGAGCTAAAGAAGAAAGGGGGGGCTCCGGAGCAGATTAATAAAATATTTTATTGTGTGGTGTTTTATTTTACTTTACATTTTCCCCCAGGTGAATGGGTAGAGGTACGATGTACCCCATACTCATTCACATAGGGTGGGGGGCCGGCATCTGGGGGCCCCCTTATTAAAGGGAGCTTGCAGATTCCGATTAGCCCCGCCCGCATACCCCGACATCCAATGGCAAGGGTTGTCGGGAAGAGGCTCTTGTCCCTATCGACATGGGGGCAAGAGTGCTGTGGGGTGGGGGGGCAGTGCCCCCCTCCCCCACAGCACACACTCCCCCATGTTGAGGGCATGCGGTCTGGTACGGCTCAGGAGGGGGGGGGCGCTCGCTCGTCCCCACCCCCATTCCTGTCCGGGCCAGACTTAGTGCTTGGGATGAGGGCTTGGTTTGGATCTGGGGGGGGAACCCCGCGCCGAATCGGCGCGGGTTTAACCCCTCACGTTCTGGACCAGGCCTAAGAGCCTAATGTAGCCCTGGAGGGGGACCCGCGCCGATTTCAAGTTTGAAATTTGGCGCAGAGTTCCCCTTCATGGCTGAAAACAGCTCGGAGATTCCCGTGCGCTGCGTCCCCGATATTTACATTTCAATGTGCCGTGCGCCAGGTCTGTACTGGTGCACAATGCACCCTCTCCTGGGCGCACGGAGCACATTAGTAACTAGGGAAATACACTGCACTAGCAGCGTATTTCTTTAGTAAATGACCAAACGGCTGCTACTCCTGCTTTTACTCCATGAGTCATGGAGTAAAGGCTTGGTAAATCAGCCCCAGTGAGAGGCACCATCTCACTACCCGAGGAGAAGGTCACAATAGTTTGAGACATGATTCATCTGGCTCTCTCCTCTTCTCATCTCCAGTGTCTGTGGATCATCAGCACCATGGTGGCCACAATACCGATGGTGAAGTGGGCACAGTGGAGGATGACAAGTCCCATTAGGCATTGCAAGGCTGACAGTTACAAGCATGACTCCCACAGGCAGAGGCATGATGGGACTTGTAGTTCAAAAAACGCTGGAGGGTCGCCAGTTTGACACCCCTGTCCTAGAGCTGCAAGCAGCATTCCAGGCACTTCTGGCATTTTGCCTCAGGGGTCTCTGTATTACTCAGATTAGACAACTCAACGGCAGTGGCCTACATATAGAAACAAGGGGGTACCCGAAGCCTATCCCTGCTATAAGAGCTGGAACCAATTATGACCTGGGCACAGAAGAACCTGGTCAACATATCGGCAACATCTGTACCTGGGATCCAGAATGTCCAGGCAGACTTCCTCTCTCGAGTATGTTTAGACAACGCGTGGTCTCTCCATGTAACAGTCGCCGTCGCGCCTCCTGTTCTATGTAAGAACAGGCGCTATCAGTGCCGTAATGCCTTCCTGCTTGAACGCATACGGCGCTCGCGCGATGACCTCATCGCCCGGCGCCGTGGTGCGTTCCAGCGGAAGTGCGCCATGAACCGGCGGTTTTCTCAAATCAGTGCTTATGCACTGCACCTGGTCACTTGCCTATAAAGGCATTCCCATTCAATACAAAAATTGTTCTATTATTGTCGACCATAGCCGGCTTGGCTGCTATAGGACTACTGGTACCAGCCATCCCCAAGCTGCAGACCAAGCCATCCTGGATGCCTGCTCTATACTACGGAATCCCAGCCTTGCTGCTCACATATTACACTACAGGATCCCATGGCCTGAAGCCCTACACCACGGAATCCCTATTTCCTACACTGAAGACTGAAAATGGATAAGTATCTATTGTGTCACATGTAGTGCTATAGGAAGATCTGCTGCTTATGTTCCATCTAAAACAATTGCTGTTATTTATTATTCCTTGTCGCTATCAACATACTATTTGGGATATACTGTTGTGCCTATGGCTCTTTGCTAAGGAATATCTTAAAGGGACATTTACACTATTATTACCTCAGCAATAAATGCTTCTCATATGCAACTATTATTACCTGAGCTATATTTGCCTCTTTTGCTATTTTTGGTTCTCATATACAACTATTAGTTGTCTCAACAACGCCTATTTACTATGTGCTTGACATAAGTACTACTTTTTTAAGGGCCTATGCCTTAAGTTGTGGAACATGTTCGCCTAAACTTTTCTATGCTAAGGGTTGACGTATTTCATACCTTCTCCCTTAGTGGCCTAATACACAACGTTATGTAATACTAATAATTACTTGCATACAGTTGTGCATTCGTATCTTTTAGTGCATACTATAATTTTAAACGCTAAGCTCTGGTCGCATGTTGTAATGCGTCCAAGCTCAGTAGTTCAACGCCTATCTTTATGTGAGAGAGAGATGATGTAGAGAACCCCCAAACTCCTGTTTGTGTGGAGTGACGCCTGGGGCCTAATACTGAATTCTCACATAACGAAGAGCATTGAAATCCTTGCTACCGCAGTTGTTATTCACTCTCGCTCACCAGTGCCGTTACACTCCACAAGGAAGTGTTCAGATGGATCCTAACTTTGGGTATCTCCCCAAAAGCAGAGGTCCAACAGGCCCAACAGGCCTTGGTTTCCTCTTCTAATCCTTCTCAGTTTTCGGGAACCTACACCCCTGCCCGGCTTATCTGCAACTAAAGGCCTGGTTCTTGAAAGGGGAGGGCAGGAGACACTAGGGTGCCCCGAAGAGGCCATTCCCACACATTCCCGAGTGCAAGAAGAAGGAGCATCAACCATGTGTACAAATGGATATGGCCTAAATTCACGATCAACATGTCCTCCAGAGCTAATTCATGTAGTGCACCGGCAGTTCAGGACATCTTAAGCTTCCTGCAGTCAGGCCTGGATGTGGCCTTATCTGTCAGTTCCCTACGTGTACAGGTGTCAGCAATCTCAGGCTTCACTTGGGTGTCGTGGGCCAGGCACACCCTTGTTCGTCAATTCTTCAAGGGAGCAGTTAGGCTCAGGCCTCAAAGGAAACCCAGGTTCCCCAAATGGGATCTCCCACTAGTCCTTGAGTTTTTCTCACAGCTCGACAAACCACTCTTGATCAGAGAGCTTGCCCTCAAAACTATCTTTTTGGAAGCTATCACAAAATCTTTGTTCGTCATTTTGCCACCCGGGTGTGTACGGCGAGTTATTTCCCACACGTAGGCTGTCATGGAGTCTGTCAGGAAAGCGGAAAATTCCTATGAAATACTTACCATAATTTTCCTTTCCCAATGGACTCCATGGCAAAAGGAGTTCCCTCCCAATGGCTGGAGTAGGCTAGTTATCGAACTCGGCCGCTATAGGGTAGTCGTAGAGGCAGGACTAAACCCACACTAGGGCTGCCATGGAGTCCATCAGGAAAGGAAAAATATGGCAAGTAATTGATAGGAATTTTCTGTATTTATACTTGCACATGATTGGTTGATGGGGGTCAGTAGAGTTTCACCTTATTATCTTGCAAAGTGAGCATTGTATTTGCCATTAGCAAATCAACTCCTATATGTCAACTTATGTATCATAAACAACATGAGTAATTTTCAAATCTACATACATTTTACTGTGCGAGAAACATATAGGATAACATAATAATTAGGGTTGTCCCGATACCACTTTTTTAGGACTGAGTACAAGTACCGATACTTTTTTTCAAGTAGTCGCCGATACCGAATACCGATACTTTTTTTTAATGTGTCCCCAAATGCAGCCATGTCTCCCCACAAATGCAGCCATGTCCCCCCACAGATGCAGCCATGTCCCCCCCCATATCCAGCCATGTCCCCCCCCATCCAGCCATCTGTCTCCCCCCATCCAGCCATGTGTCTCCCCCCCATCCAGCCATGTGTCTCCCCCCTATCCAGCCTTGTGTCTCCCCCCCATCCAGCCATCTGTCTCCCCCCCATCCAGCCATCTGTCTCCCCCCCATCCAGCCATCTGTCTCGCCCCCATCCAGCCATCTGTCTCCCCCCCATCCAGCCATCTGTCTCCCCCCCATCCAGCCATCTGTCTCCCCCCCATCCAGCCATGTGTCTCCCCCCATCCAGCCATCTGTCTCCCCCCCATCCAGCCATCTGTCTCCCCCCCATCCAGCCATGTGTCTCCCCCCCATCCAGCCATCTGTCTCCCCCCCATCCAGCCATCTGTCTCCCCCCCATCCAGCCATCTGTCTCCCCCCCATCCAGCCATCTGTCTCCCCCCCATCCAGCCATGTGTCTCCCCCCCATCCAGCCATGTGTCTCCCCCCCATCCAGCCTTGTGTCTCCCCCCCATCCAGCCTTGTGTCTCCCCCCCATCCAGCCATCTGTCTCCCCCCCATCCAGCCATCTGTCTCCCCCCCATCCAGCCATCTGTCTCCCCCCCATCCAGCCATCTGTCTCCCCCCCATCCAGCCATCTGTCTCCCCCATCCAGCCATCTGTCTCCCCCCATCCAGCCATGTGTCTCCCCCCATCCAGCCATGTGTCTCCCCCCATCCAGCCATGTGTC
Organism: Rana temporaria; assembly: GCF_905171775.1. NCBI lineage: Eukaryota > Metazoa > Chordata > Amphibia > Anura > Ranidae > Rana > Rana temporaria. Next base: position 343,350,235 of record NC_053490.1, read on the forward strand.
TCCCCCCCATCCAGCCATGTGTCTCCCCCCCATCCAGCCATGTGTCTCCCCCCCCATCCAGCCATGTGTCTCCCCCCCATCCAGCCATGTGTCTCCCCCCCATCCAGCCATGTTTCACCCCCATATGCAGCCATGGCCCGCTTACCTGCTACCGCCGACTGTGTACAGTACTACGGCCAGGAACATTACAGCTTTGAATAGCTTTGTAATGATTGGAGCCGCGCTGCGTGTATAGACACTCCCCCTCGCTCGGGATTGGACAGTTCACCCAAGCAAGGGGGAGTGTCTATGCGCGGCGCCAATCATTACAGCTGTTCAAAGCTGTAATGTTCCCGCCCGTATTACACAGTCGGCGGTAGCGGGGATGCGGCGTAACGGCGGCGGCTCGCGGCGGTGGTTTGCGGCTCCGGTGGCGGCGGCGGTCGGCGGCGGCGGCGGCGGTGGGGGGGGGGGGAGGGGTTAAGTATTCTATTTGTGTATCGGGGCGGGGTATCGGCGTCTGAGTACCGCCGAAAAAACTCGGAATCGGTCCCGATACCGATACTAGTATCGGTATTGGGACAACCCTAATAATAATGTTTAAAAATCTGTGGTACCAAATTTAAACACACTACATTCTCTCTCCCGGCTCTCCAGCCAGTGGCAACGACATTTTCAGCCAGCCACAAATGCTAAAGGAGACCAGGCCCAGAAGAACAAGAAACCGTGGGGTCCAAAAGCTAACAAGCAAAACCCCAAAGCCTCTTTATGAAAAGTCGCCCACGCTTGGCCGAGTGGGGGGACAGCTTCGGCAGTTTTCAGCAGAGATCCAGGACAGATGGGTAGTATCCACAGTATCCCTAGGGTACAAGCTGGAATTTTCGAGAGATCCCATCTTCTCAGTTCCGAAGCTCAAGGCTCTCCAAGGGGTGATCACAGAAGTACCCCTAAAAGAGCAAGGTTCAGGTTTTTATTCAAACCTCTTTGTGATTCCAAAACCAAACGGAGACGTCAGACCCATCCTAGATCTAAGATTTCTAAATCAGTTTCTGAACATTCGCCATTTTCGAATGTAAACTATTCGATCAGTGGTCGCCATTTTGGCATGGGCAGAAGAACATGTTCCGTGTCTCTCTGCAATCTTCATTCCGGGGGTAGAAAACTGGCAAGCGGACTATCTGAGTCAATAGCAGCTGTCACCAGGAGAGTGGTCTCTCCACCCCAATGTCTTTCAGGCCATATGCCAGAGATGGGGGACCCCAGATGTAGACCTGCTAGCTTCCAGGTTCAACAGGAAGTTGGACAACTTTGTATCCAGGACGAGAGATCCTCTAGCCTGCAGATCGGATGCTCTAATAATTCCCGGGAATCAGTTCTCACTGATCTATGCATTTCCTCTGATCGCTCTCCTACAGAGGCTACTTTGCAGGATCAAGAAGGCACAAATTCCTGTAATCCTAGTGGCCCCAGAAGGTCCTGGTACGCCAAAATCATAAAGATGGCGGTAGGAAAACCTGTCGCAGGGTCCAGTGTTCCATCCTTCCTTCCTGCATTCATTAATGCTAGAAAGCCAGCCTCCAGGCTTATGTAAAATAGAGTCTGGAAGACATATGTTTCCTGGTGTGAAACCAAGAAATACTCTGTTCCCCTTATGCTGGTGCACAGGTTCTCAGACTTGTATTTATTATGACAAACATACGATGCCTATCTTTAAATGTCAATGGGTTGAATATACCAGAGAAGCGTACAACGGTTCTACGTGAACTTTGGCGCATGCAGACACAAGTTGCATTTATACAAGAAACCTACTTCCAATTAAGGAAGATACCAAAATTACAGAATGACCATTATCCATTTGTATGTTATAGTACAGCTTCAGACTCTAAGACGAGAGGGGTGAGTATCCTGCTTTCAGGGACAGTTCCATGGTCCCTGGTGGATCAGAGGTGTGATTCGGAAAGGGCGCTATCTGTTCCTTAAGGGAGATCTGGCCGGACGTCCTTTTACCTTAGCTTCTATATACAGTTGTGTTCAAAATTATTCAACCCCCAATGCTGTAAAGGGTTTTAGGGAATTTAGTGTACATTTGTAATTGTATTCAGAATGAAATCCTACAAGGACTTCTTAAAGAACCATATGCTACTAAAATGACATCAATTGGTTTTGTAATATAGTAGTCAATGTTTCTTTTGTTAATTCTTCATTTACACAATTATTCAACCCCTTAAAGACTACCACTCTGAAGAACAGAGGTTCATTGAAGTGTTTTCAATCAGGTATTGAAAACACCTGTGGATGTCAGGGAGCAGCAATAAAGCCTAATAAGCACCAATTAGGCAGCTATAAATGACTGTGATACTCAGCTCCTTCTAGACATTTACTGGTGTGGTTACAAACATGGTGAAGTCAAGAGAATGGTCCAGGAAGACAAGAGAAGAGGTGATTACTCTTCACAGGAAGGGCAATGGCTATAAGAAGATTGCAAAGATGTTAAACATACCAAGAGACACCATAGGAAGCATCATTCGCAAATTCAAGCCAAAGGGCACTGTTGAAACTCTACCTGGTCGTGGCAGAAAGAAGATGCTGACTTTGACTGCTGTGCGCTACCTGAAGCGTAGAGTGGAGAAAAGTCCCTGTGTGACTGCTGAGGAACTGAGAAAAGATTTGTCAGATGTGGGTACTGAAGTTTCTGCTCAGACAATACGGCGCACACTGCGTAATGAAGGCCTCCATGCCAGAACTCCCAGGCGCACCCCCTTGCTGTCTCCAAAGAATAAGAAGAGTCGACTGCAGTATGCCAAAAGTCATGTGGACAAAGCACAGAAGTTTTGGGATTGTGTTCTGTGGACTGATGAAACAAAATTAGAACTGTTTGGGCCCATGGATCAACGCTATGTTTGGAGGAGGAAGAACAAAGTCTATGATGAAAAGAACACCTTGCCTACTGTGAAGCATGGCGGGGGGTCAATCATGCTTTGGGGCTGTTTTGCTTCTGCAGGTACAGGGAAGCTTCAGCGTGTGCAAGGTACCATGCATTCTCTTCAGTACCAGGAGATATTGGATGACAATGTGATGCAGTCCGTCACAAACCTGAGGCTTGGGAGACGTTGGACCTTTCAACAGGACAATGATCCCAAGCATACCTCCAAGTCCACTAGAGCATGGTTGCAGATTAAAGGCTGGAACATTTTGGAGTGGCCATCGCAGTCACCAGACTTAAATCCGATTGAGAACCTCTGGTGGGACTTAAAGAAAGCAGTTGCAGTGCGCAAGCCTAAGAATGTGACTGAACTGGAGGCTTTTGCCCATGACGAATGGGCGAAGATACCCGTAGACACTTGTGTCAAGCTATGCTTCACATTTAAAAGGTTATAACTGTAAAAGGATGTTGTACTAAGTACTAAGATTGAATGTCACTTGGGGGTTGAATAAAACTGATAATGATGTGAGCACAGAAAAGACATTTGTGGTTATTTCATTATAAATGTTATGTTATATTTGTCTGACCTACACGTGCCTCTTTGATTTAATTGTAAGCAGGATGACTGAATGATCAAAATCAATGTCAAACTGGCCAAAACAATCAATTTCAGTGGGGGTTGAATAATTTTGAATACAACTGTATTTGCCTAATCGGGCACAACTGAGCTGTTTGGATGATCAATATCTGAAGACGCTGCTGAATTAATGAACGCTCCAATTTCGTCAGAGGTATATATATGAGGGCGATTAAGATGCTTAAACCTCATAAAGCCCCAGGCCTAGATTGCTATACAACTGCATATTACAGGGCATGTGCTTCATGTTTAGCTCCTAGATATATTAAGGCATTTAATTTTATTTTGGAAGAATGGCCTATACCAATAGACACCCTAAGGGCACACATTATTGTGATTCCCAAGGAAGGCAAGGACCATGCTCATTGTATGAACTCCCTACTCAGGGCCGTCTTACTGAGCGGGCACGACTGGGCACAGCCCGGGGGCCCCACGTGACCTGGGGCCCCAGAGCCGGACAAATGGCCACCCCATAATGCAGGTGAGAGATGGGGTTGCGGTGCGGTGCCGCGGCGGACGGCGATTGCCACCTGTACAAGCTGTGTCCTCCAGCCAGCGTGGGAAGTGACTGCCGTCCGCCATCCCCCCGCTGGATGCGGTTCCGAGTACCGCGGCCGCCCAGCAGCGCTAACTCTCCATCCCCTCCTGTGGTGTCAGTGATGACAGCTTCCTCCCTCCCCATCACTCGCCCCCTCCTGTGGCTGGATTGCACTGATGTGCTCTCTCCCGCCACCAGCAGCGTCCCAATGCCTTCAGTGGTGAGCGATCCCCCTCCCCTTAATGTGCAGATTGACGATCAGCAAAGCAGCACGCTCCCCCTTCTTCCCCCTCTCCAGAAGGGCCATGAGACCCCCCCTCTCCACTGTCAGCTCCTCATCTTCTCTGCCAGACCCCCCTTCCTCTCTGACACACCCCCCTTCTCTCTGACAGACCCCCCGTCTCTCTGACAGACCCCCTTCTCTCTGACACACCCCCTTCTCTCTGACACCCCCCCTTCTCTCTGACACACCCCCTTCTCTCTGACACACCCCCCTTCTCTCTGACATACCCCCCTTCTCTCTGACACACACCCCTTCTCTCTGACACACCCCCTTCTCTCTGACAGACCCCCCTCCTCTCTGACAGACTCCCCCTCCTCTCTGCCAGCTCCCCCTTCTCTCTGCCAGACCCCCCCTCCTCTCTGCCAGACCCCCCTTCTCTCTGCCAGACCCCCCCTTCTCTCTGCCAGACCCCCCTCCTCTCTGCCAGACCCCCTTCTCTGCCAGACCCCCTTCTCTCTGCCCCCCTTCTCTCTGCCAGACCCCTGCTCCTTTCTGCCAGACCCCTGCTCCTCTCTGCCAGACCCCCCTTCTCTCTGCCAGACCCCCCCTTCTCTCTGCCAGACCCCCCTCCTCTCTGCCAGACCCCCCTCCTCTCTACCAGACCCCCCTCCTCTCTGCCAGACCCCCTTCTCTCTGCCAGATCCCCTTTCTCTCTGACAGACCCCCCCTCCTCTCTGCCAGACCCCCCCTCCTCTCTGCCAGACCCCCCTTCTCTCTGCCAGACCCCCCCTTCTCTCTGCCAGACCCCCCTTCTCTCTGCCAGACCCCCTCCTCTCTGCCAGACCCCTGCTCCTCTCTGCCAGACCCCTGCTCCTCTCTGCCTACCCCCCTTCTCTCTGCCAGACCCCCCTTCTCTCTGCCAGACCCCCCTCTCTCTGCCAGACCCCCTTTCTCTCTGCCAGACCCCCTCCTCTCTGTCAGACCCCCTTCTCTCTGCCAAACCCCCTTTCTCTCTGCCAGACCCCCCTTCTCTCTGCCAGATCCCCTCCTCTCTGTCAGACCCCCCCTTCTCTCTGCCAGACCCCCCTCCTCTCTGCCTGACCCCCTCTCTCTCTGCCAGACTCCCCCTTCTCTCTGCCAGACCCCCCTCCTCTCTGCCAGACCCCCCTCCTCTCTGCCAGATCCCATCCTCTCTGCCAGATCCCCTTCTCTCTGCCAGACCCCCCCTTCTCTCTGCCAGACCCCCCTTCTCTCTGCCAGACCCCCCTTCTCTCTGCCAGACCCCCTCTTCTCTGCCAGACCCTCCCTCTTCTCTGCCAGACCCTCTTCCCTCTGCCAGACCCCCCGCCTCTCTGCCAGACCCCCCTCCTCTCTGCCAGACCCCCATCTTCTCTGCCAGCTCCCCATCTTCTCTGCCAGACCCCCCATCTTCTCTGCCAGACCCCCCATCTTCTTTGTCAGCTCCCTATCTTCTCTGCCAGACCCCCCTCCTCTCTGCCAAACCCCCATCTTCTCTGTCAGACCCCCATCTTCTCTGTCAGCTCCCCATGTGGCAACATGTGGCAAGTGACAATCTGCAATGTGTGGCAGGTGACTTGGCAAGTGAAAATCTGCATCTGGTGACAGGTGACGTGGCAAGTGATATGCTGAATCTGGTGACGGGATGGATGGTAAGTGACACTCTGAATTTAATGACAGGTGACGGTGGCAAGTGGCACGCTGAATTTGGTGGCAGGGGACAGTAGAAAGTGACACGCTGAATCTGGTGGGAGGTGACGATGGCAAGTGACACGCTGAATCTGGTGGCAGGTGATGATGGCAAGTGACATGCTGAATCTGGGGGCAAGTGACACGCTGAATCTGGTGGCAGGTGATGGTGGCAAATGACACGCTGAATCTAGTGGCAGGTGACGGTGGCAAGTGACACGCTAAATCTGGTGGCAGGTGACAGTGGCAAGTGACGCGCTGAATCTGGTGGCAGGTGACGGTGGCAAGTGACACGCTGAATCTGGTGGCAGGGGACAGTAGCAAGTAACACGCTATAAAGTAGAAATATTGTACTTTCATTCATGAGAGTAGGTGTGTAAATTGGGGCAGGCTTGTAGGGGCCCCAAAGCATTACTTTGCCCAGGGGCCCATGATGCTATTAAGATGGCCCTGTCCCTACTAAATGTAGACTTAAAATTCACGTATATTAGCATCAAGATTACAACCTCACCTTCAGGATATCATCCACCCTGATCAGGCCGGGTTTTTACCAATGAAGGAGGCAAAGGATAACACTACTAGAGCCTTAAATATCATTAATTTAGCTCATCTGCATAAAATACCATTGTGTTAGTTATCCTCTGATGCAGAAAAGGCCTTTGACAGGGAGACATTAATCCATATTAGGGTGGGGGAGAGGTTTAGTAAATGGTTAAGAGGCTATATACTCGGCTCAATCTGCAACTCTTAGAATCAATGAGGTAACCTCCTCATACTTCAATTTGAGGAATGGTACAAGCCAAGGGTGTCCGCTATCTCGGTTGATTTTTATATTAACTTTAGAACCATTTCTGTGATACGTCCGAGGAAGCACGGATATTCAGGGTTTTTGAATAGGCAAGACGGATCATAAAGCTGCGGCTTTTGCAGATGATATACTGTTTTTTATTACATCCCCAGAAACCACGTTGCCAAACTTATTAAAAGAGTTTAATCGATACTCTGCCTTGTCAAATTTCAAAATGAATATTCAAAATTTGGAACTGCTCAATATTACGTTGTCTCCTGCGCGCATTAAAGCTCTTCAAGCCTAATTTTCTTTTGCCTGGGCTTCATATTTTTTGACATATCTAGGGGTCAAATTGACTCCCTCAGTAGACAAAATATTCGCAGCTAATTTTCCACAGATAATGCGGGATTTGTGGGCTGACCTGGAAAGATGGAATAAAGGTCCCTATACATGGATGGGTAGAAATGCGATTCTTAAAATGAACATTTTGCCCAGGTTATTGTATCTGTTTCAGACTTTACCGATGGCTATTCCAGGGCCATTTCTGAAATCACTGCGTAGTATTTTTATCAGATTTATTTGGGCAAAAAAGCAACCACGTCTATCTTACAATCTCCTGGCCAGGCCTAAAACCCAGGGTGGTATGGCATTCCCAGACCCAAACCGATACTATCAGGCAGTACACCTTGCCATGGCTATGTGATGGTGCAGAGATGGGGGATATAAAACATGGGTAGCAATTGAACAATCATGCACCAAGATTCCACTTCAATGTGTGCCATGGTTAAGGCCAAATGTACTTCGCATATTGAGGAACCATCCTTTGATAGGGGCAACTCTGCGAGTAGTACAAAAAAGCAATTTTTTTTCCAAGGAAGAAGGAGAAATATCCCGCATGTATCCAATATTGGGAAACCTGGCATTTCCCCCTGGATACACAGATAGTCGTTTCAGACAAACAGTGAGACAGGATAGTTGATTATCTTGAAGAGTATAGGCTGAAGACTAGGGCGGAAATACAATTGATGTTTAATCCACCACTGGATCCATGGCGGATGCAGCAACTTACTCACTTTCTCAGTTCCCTTCTTCGTAAGGAGTGGTCAGATCGTCCGAATACGCCCGTGGAAAATGTATGCTTGGTAAAAGCTCCTTCAGGACATGGGATATCTGGGATGTATAAACTGTTAGTACAATCGTCAGAGGGTTTTGCCCCGGGATTCTTTCAGAAATGGGAAAGAGACTTATAGGTAGATTCAGGTAGAGTTAGGCCGGCTTATCAGTAGATAAGCCGGCCTAACTCAGAATAGACGCCGACGTATGTTTAAGCGTATGCTCAAACAGAGATACGCTTAAACATATCTAAGATACGACGGCTTGCGCCGTCCTATCTTAGATTGCAATTTTTCGGATGGCCGCTAGGTGGCGCTTCCATTGCGGTCGGCGTAGATTATGTAAATGAGTTTGTACGCCGATTCACGAACGTACGCCCGGCCGCCGCAGTCAATTTACGCCGTTTCCGTAAGGCCTTTACAGGCCTAAAGTTATTCCACCTATTAGGTGGAATAACAATGTTAAAGTATGGCCGCCGTTCCCGCCGCGAGATTCAAATTTTTTACGTCATTTGTGTAAGTCGTACGCGAATCGGGAGTTACGTCGTTTGCGTCCACGTCGAAATCAATAGGCCCGTACGGCGTACTTAGCCGCAATGCGCACTGGGAAATGTAGGCGCCCGGCGCATGCGCAGTAGCCCAAAAAACGTAAAAAACGTGAGGTCAAGCCTCATTACCATTAAACACGCCCCCCTCCAACCCATTTGAATTAGGTGCCCTTACACCCGCCGCATTTACACTACGCCGCCCTAAGTAAGGAGGCAAGTACTTTGAGAATACAGTACTTGCCTCTCTTACTTAAGGCGGCGTAGTGTAAACACGCTAGGCTACGCCACCGCAAATTTGCGCGCCCCTACCTGAATCTACCTATTAGACATTACATTGTCTGAAGAGCAGAGGAGATATATTCTACATTTTACTCATCACTCCTCAACGGCTAGTAAGTATCAAGAGCTGTGTTATAAAATCCTCACACGTTGGTATAGAGTCCCATCATTGTTGCATAAAATTTATCCGAAAAGGACGAATATGTGCTGGCGTTGTGGTGCGGCAGAGGGCAATATGCTCCATATTTTTTGGTCGTGTCAGAAACTCCAGGCATTCTGGGCTAAGGTCCGAGATATGATAAGACAGCTGACAAATCAGGACCTGGGTTCTGAACCAGCTAGATACTTACTTATTTTCAGAGCTTTCTAGGCGTAAATATAGTAATTCGATGACCGTTCACCTTCTGAATGCAGCCAAGTCATGTGTATCAGCCCTCCGTCTCGCAGTGGCTTTAAAAAATAGCTGAAATATATAGTATGGAAAGAGATAGTGCCATTATTCAAGGCAGAAGAAGAGAAGTTTAATAAAAAAATGGTCAGCGTATGTTTGCTCTAGAGCAGGGGTCTCAAAGTACCGGCCCGCGGGCCAGTTGCGGCCCGCGGAACGGTTTTAAATGGCCCGCAGGCAGAACGGGTGCTGCGGAAGTGTAGATCGAGGTGCATGAAGAGTAGCGCAGGAAGCGTCTGTCATAAGTTCACTTGTCTCTCATGTCACACTTCTACTTCCCGGCGGCCCCTCCTCTCTTCTCGTCCATCCCCATTTGCTTGTAACATCATCTGAGATGGACGAGAAGAGAGGGGGTGCTGCCAGGGAGTAGCAGTGTGACATGAGAGACAAGTGAACCTATGACAGATGCTTCCTGCGCTACTCTGCCTTTGAAGAAAACAACAAGTAAATGCTGACCTGTGCCCTGGTGTGCTCTCATGTGCCCTGATGTGCTCTCATGTGCCCTGATTGTGCCCTAATGTGCTCTCATGTGCCCTGGTGTGCTTTCATGTGCCCTGATTGTGCCCTGATGTGCTCTCATGTGCTCTGATGTGCTCTCATGTGCCCTGATGTGCTCTCATGTGACCTGATGTGCCCTCATGTGCTCTGATGTGCCCTGATGTGCTCTCATGTGCCCTGATGTGCTCTCATGTGCCCTAAATGTGCCCTCATGTGCCCTGGTTGTGCCCTGATGTGCTCTCATGTGCCCTGATGTGCTCTCATGTGCCCTGATGTGCCCCATGTACCCTCATGTGCCCCAATGTGCCATGTGCCCTCATGTGCCCCATGTACCCTCATGTGCCTCATGTACCCTGGGCTCTGTACATCAGGGTACCCTGTGCCCTGTACCCTGATGTGCCATGTGCCCTGTCCTGATGTGCTGTGCCCCATGTGCCCTGATGTGCTCTCATGTGCCCCATGTGCCCTGATTGTGCCCAGGTGTGCTCGTATGTGCCCCATGTGCCCTGATATGCTCTATGTGTTCTGATTTTGCCCTGATGTGGCCCATGTACCCAGATGTGCCATGGGGCACATGAGAGCACAATCAGGGAACATGGGGCACACCAGGGAACATGGGGCACACCAGGGAATATGGGGCACATGAGAGCACATCAGGACAGGGCACATGGCACATCAGGGTACAGGACATGGCACATCAGGGCACAGCACATCAGGACAGGGCACATGGCACATCAGGGTACAGGGCACATGAAACAGCACATCAGGGTACAAAGCCCAGCACATCAGGGCACATGGCACATCAGGGTACAGGGCACAGGAAACAGCACATCAGGGTACAAAGCCCAGCACATCAGGGTACATGGGGTACCCTGATGTGCTGGGCTTTGTACCCTGATGTGCTGTTTCATGTGCCCTGTACCCTGATGTGCCATGTGCCCTGTCCTGATGTGCTGTGCCCTGATGTGCCGTGTCTGGTACCCTAATGTGCCATGTGCCCTGTCCTGATGTGCTGTGCCCTGATGTGCTCTCATGTGCCCCATGTTCCCTGGTGTGCCCCATGTTCCCTGATTGTGCCCTGATATGCTCTCATGTGCCCCATGTGCCCTGGTGTGCTCGTATGTGCCCCATGTGCCCTGATATGCCCCATGTGCCCTGATGTGCTCTGATTGTGCCCCATGTACCCTGATGTGGCCCATGTACCCTGATGTGCCATGTGCCCCATGTACCCTGATGTTCTGGGCTTTGTACCCTGATGTGCTGTTTCATGTGCCCTGTACCCTGATGTGCCATGTGCCCTGTCCTGATGTGCTGTGCCCTGATGTGCCATGTGCCCTGTCCTGATATGCCCTGCCCTGATGTGCCGTGCACCCTGATGTGGCCTGTTGTGCTGTACCCCTATGTGCTGTGCTCTGATGTGCCCTGTACCCTGATGTGCTGAGCTTTGTACCCTGATGTGCTGAGCTTTGTACCCTGATGTGCTGGGCTTTGTACCTGACGTGCGCTGTGCACTCATGTGTGCTGTGCCCTGTACCCTGATGGTGAGTAGTCAGTGTGTAGTGTAGTGGTCAGTGTGCAGTGTAGTGGTCAGGGTTAATAATGCGTTCGCTGACACCAGTACTGTTTTTGAAGTTTGAAAGTTTGCATGCGGCCCCCCATGGGATATGGAAACTTGTCTTGTGGCCCTCAGGTGATTTGAGTTTGAGACCCCTGCTCTAGAGATGTCTGTGCACTATGTCTGTGCACTGGCGGAGGCGGAATAGAGGAATATATATTTTTTCTTTGTTTCGATTTGATTTGTTTTTGGTTTGTTTGTTTTTGTTTTGTTTTTTGTTTTTTTGCTGTGCTGGCCTGATAAATAGGAAGGACGATGAAGATTATATACACCGTCAGTATATTTAGAAAATAAAACATTTTGGAACTGAAATGTTTTGTAAATTCCTTTATTGTAGAATCGAATTGTGATATGTTATATATGTGATACGTATGCAATTGAAGTATGTTTGTATGAAATGGATTAAAAAACAATAAAATATAGATTAAAAAAAAGAAAGAAGTGGAATCCTCAGAAGTATGACATACGTAGGATTCTCGCCTTTTGCCAGCTAGGAGTGCATATGAAATTAGCCCTTAACCCATTAAGGGTCAAATATTGGCTCTATCAGTCTTTTTTCAAAGACCGCTGGCATCTCATTCCCTACTGAATAAATGACACTTTGCTACAATGTAAAGTAGTGCGTGTGCAGCTTGTATAACAGTGTAAATTTGCTGTCCCCTCAAAATAACTCAACACACAGCCATTAATGTCTAAACCGCTGGCTCACTGCTTTCCCGGCTCCTCATACCGTTCACATTGGACTCAGAGCCATCTCCGGCTTGGTTCTTGGGGTGCAGCCGGCAGAGTGGGTGCTGACAGGTGCAGAGAGGGGGTGAAGGTAACTGGCACAGCACGCCTCCTTCTTTCTGCATCAAGACCTGCACCAAGACCTGCGCCATGCCCCCTTCCCCCCGTGCCAGGACATGTATCTGCTGGACCCTGACCCCCCCGAGAGGAAGATGGTGTACTGGAGCTCCCTGACCCTGGAGAAGATGGAGCTGGTGTTGGGGAAAGCCAGCTTGAACGATGAGGAGGAGAGGAGACTGACACCTTCCTCCCGCATCACGGACTACAGAAAACTAGGCACTCTAAAGCTCCGATCCTCCCAGCAGAGACTAGGGAAACCATCGGTCTTGGTAGCGCCCTAGGAGGCCGAGTGACAGGTACACAGACTCGAGAATAAGCCGAGGGGGGAATTTTTAGCAGAAAATAATGTGCTGAAAAACTCAGCTTATACTCGAGTATATACGATACCTTTACATGGAAAGTGCTGCTGACACAGCATATGGAATGCTCCCAAGTTACTATGGCACCATTTTCCTAAAAACTCAGTATAAATGATTTACTAAGACAGGATTTTTTAAACATACTTCAACAACTATAATGCTTTGTTTTCTCTTCAGATGTTGCGTTTCATCTTATATGGATTCCAATTTGGGCTTATGTGTATTGTTTGCCTGAACAATCTAGAGTTTCATATTTATTCCACGTAGTTGCTGAGGGGCTGAGTCAACATGGCACTTGAAGTTCAGTAATCTATTCATATACACTGAGCAAAATTATAAACGCAACATTTTGTGTTTGCCCCTATTTATCATGAGCTGAACGCAAAGATCTACGACTTTTTCTATGTACACAAAAGGCCTATTTCTTTCAAATATTGTTCACAAATCTGTCTAAGGCCCCTTTCACACTACTGTGACTTCAAAGTTGCGCGAATTTACCGCAATGTTGTGGCCGCGATTTTGCTGCAATTTCAGGGTATGGCATCAAAATCGGACCAAAGTAGTGCAGGGACTACTTCGAAGTGGGCATGACTTAAAGTCATGCCAATATGAATGGTAGTCATTGAAAATCACTGGGGGATGACTTGTCATGCGATTTTGCAGTCCAAAATCGTGGGACAAGTCGTATAAGTGTGAAAGTGGGCTAAATCTGTGTTAGTGAGCACTTCTTCTTTGCCGAGATAATCCATCCACCTCACAGGTGTGGCATATCAAGATGCTGATTAGACAGCATGAGTATTTCACAGGTGTGTCTTAGGCTGGCCACAATAAAAAGCCACTTTAAAACGTGCAGTTTTACTGTATTGGGTGGTCCGAAAACCAGTCAGTATGTGGTGTGACCACCATTTGCCTCACGCAGCACTTCTCCTTTGCATAAAGTTAAACAGGTTGTTGATTATGTCCTGTCCTGTGGAAAGTTGGTCCATTCCTCTTCAATGACTGTGCAAAGTTGTTGGATATTGGCAGGAACTAGAACGCGCTGTCATTATACGCTGATCCAGAGCATCCCAAACATGCTCAATGGGTGACATGTCCTTGCAACATGGGGCCATGTATTATCATGCTGCAACATGACGTTATAGTCGTGGATGAATGGCACAACAATGGGCCTCAGGATCTCGTCACGGTATCTCTGTACATTCAAAATGCCATCAATAAAATGCACCTGTGTTCATTGTCAATAACATTCGCCTGCCCATGTCATAACCCCACCGCCACCATTGACCACTCGATTCACAATGTTGACATCAGCAAACCGCTCACCCACACAACACCATACACAATGTTTGCCATCTGCCATGTACAGTGAAAACCGTGATTCATCCGTAAAGAGAACACCTCTCCAAAGTGCCATAGGCCATAGAATGTAAGCAGAGATGGAACTAGGATAGGAAAAATTACTCCACAAGAGACATAAAGATAGTATAGTACAGAAAAACCTTGGTTCGAGAGTAACTTGGTTTGAGAGCGTTTTACAAGACGAGCTACATTTTTTAATACATTTTGACTTGATATACAAGCGATGTCTTGATATACAAGTAGCGTCATGTCACAACTGAGTATAAAAGAGAAGAGAGGCGCCTCTAATGCCCTGTACACACGATCGGTTCATCCGATGAAAATGGTCTGATGGATTTTTTCATCAAATATCCGATGAAGCTGCTTTCATCAGTCGTGCCTACACACCATCAGTTAAAAAAACGATCGTGTCAGAATGCGGAGATGTAAAACACAACGACGTGCTGAGAAAAATGAAGTTCAATGCTTTCCGAGCATGCGTCCACTTGATTCTGAGCATGCGTTGATTTTTAACCGATGGATTTCCCCACAGACGATCGGTTCGTCTGATGAAAACGGTCCATCAGAGCATTTTCATCAGACGAACCGATCGTGTGTACGCGGCATTAGTGTTGCAATATGGTTACATTTAGTGAAGGTACAACATTTAGCTACACTTAGAGGTGCCTCTCTTCTCTTTATACTCTGTAGCTTCTGATGGATTTTGCTTCTGATCCCCTTGTGGAGGCTTCCATTTGTGGATGGACATTTTATGGGTACATAACCTGGAACCTATGAATAAATGGTTGTGGAACAAATCATTTGAGTTTTCATTAATTCTTATGGGGACATTTGCTTTGATATAAGAGTGCTTTGGATTACAAGCATGTTTCTGTAACGAATTATGCTTGCAATCCAAGGTTTTACTGTAATTTAAGTGAGCGTGACAGTCCACTATATATAATACAAAAGTCCCAATAATCAACAACTGAATGTGTGAGTCCAGGAAATTCTTCTTAAACATAGACTGTGTAGTAAAGCCAGAAAACACACTCCTTCCACCAAAGGGAACACCAAAGTGCTAGTGATGCAGTCTCCTTACCAGAGGCTGTGGCCACAATCACAGCGGTCAGTATGCGCCTGGGGTGTTTAAAGTCTCCCTGAAGACTCGTGGTTAAAACTGGGTGTATATGGTAGATCGAACACTCAAAAGTATCTCAGAAAATTGAGAAAAGAGAAATCCATAGTGTATACTGCGATAAAATGGGTTTAATGAAAAAAATAGTATTGCACTTACAAGAGCAAGTAGGGAATGCGCGGTGTATACAAATAGACACAACATTTCTCGGCATCTCCTCCAGGTCTCCTCCGCTAAGCTGGTCTGCCGTTTCACTGGATCGTAATGTCGTTGGTGACGCAGGCCACAACCCACAAATTTCGTCACAAACGGACATTGTCTGGGATTGGCTGATCAGCCAAGATCAGAGTGTCCCACCAAAGTATACCAAACAAAAGTCCAAAATGTGATTTCATTCCAAACATATAATGAGTAAACAGCCAACGTGTGTTGGGGAACACACATCACTCCCTTCTTTAAGGCTTAAAAATATATAGAATTTGCTGGTATGGACTGTAATTTAAATTCTGTATTAGAAGAACTTGTTAACATTCAGCAGCTGGTTTAAGTTACTACTTTAAAAATGGACTGGGTGACAAATAGCCGTTACTCCAGTGCCATTTTAAAACAGCACTGGGGACTTGAATGTTTAAATACTTTGTAAAGAGTCAGTACAACATTTGTCTCACTTGTGTCTGTGAAATATACAGTACATGCTCTAATGTTGATTTTTAGATTAAAATCTATCTAGTCCCTGTCCTTTCTCAAAATTTAGCTTATGAAAATTGCTTGAATTATGTGTATGGATCAGCTTGGAGTCTCCCTTGCTGTAGTCTCCTCACTGATTTATATAGATGACCACATAAGATGAACTTTGTCCGCATACCAAACTCTTCTGGCCACCCTGGGTCTTCTCCTGATCCCGGTATTTCTTTTTACATATTATATTTGACCCCACAGGGTTGCACTACTGCAGGGGTGTCCAAACTTTTTTCAAAGATTTGATGAAGTGAACATGTGTGTGGGCCGACCATTTTGCTGACATTCTTTTGAACCATTACAATTTGGTCTAAGTGTGTTTGCCCGAGCACTAATACACTGAGCAACAAGAATTATCTTGCCTTTGTGGCTGTGTGTGGTGAAGAGATGAGCTTGGGTGTATTATTTGGATATACCATATTTATTGGTGTATAACACGCCTCTTCACATTAGGAGGGAAGTTTCAGGAAAAAAAATGTAAATAAAGAACTGTGAAGCAAAACAAGGGTCGTTGCCCATCCATGCAGCCCAATCAGTGCCATGAATGCAGCTTCGCCATTGCCTTAAATGCAGCCTCTCCATTGCCCATCTGCAGCATCGGAGGGGAGGGGGGGGCCGGACGAGCGCCAACAGATTACATACAGGAGAATCTCCTGTTTACACAGCAGCCTCTTTAATACAATGTCCTGCCTCCTATGATAGACAGAGGAGTCGTCCAATGGCAGCCACGAGACTTCCTATTACAGATGCCGCAGAGTAAACAGAAGATTCTCCTGTATGTAATTTGACAGCACTCGTTCTCCCTCTCCCTGTCCCCTCTGAGGCAGCGCAGATAAAACCAGTATATATCCAAATTACCAGGGGGGGCACATTAAACTGGAACAGGGGCCGCAATTGGCCCCCCGGGCCGGATTTTGGACATGCCTGCACTACTGGGTTAGGGCTTTCTATATAGGCCTGGACAAGTAGAGATGCTTATCATTATGCCCTCCCAGTTAAGAGAATTGTTCATGCGTTAAATGTGTTACTCTAAATATGCCTTGAATCTATTAACCGGTTCCCGACCGACTCCTGTGAATTTACATTGGCAGAATAGCACGGCTGGGCAAAGTAACGTATATTTACGTCACCTGCCGCTAAAACCATGACCGCGCCCACGGGACTTGCGGACTCGATGTCCGCCAGTGTCCCGTGATCGGGTCACAGAGCTGCAGAACGGAGAGAGGCAAGTGTAAACATGCATTTACCCATTCTGCCTAGTGACACTGAGATCGGGAACAGCGATCAGTGACATGTCACATGTAGCCACGCCCCCTAACAGTAAGGGGTTGATTTACTAAAGGAAAATCCACTTTGCACTACAAGTGCACTTGTAAGTGCAGTTGCTGTAGATCGCTGTAGATCTGAGGGGAAGCTCTGAAATGAGGAGAAGCTCTGCTGATTTTATCATCAAATCATGTGCAAGCTAAAATGCTGTTTTTTATTTTCCTTGCATATCCCCTTCAGATCTACAGCGACTGCACTTAAAAGTGCACTTTCAAGTGCACTTGTATTGCAAAGTGGATTTTGTAAATAACCCTCTAGGGCCCCGTACACACGGTCGGACAAAACCGATGAGAATGGACCAAGGTTCAGTTTCATTGGTCCAAACCGATGGTGTGTATAGCCCACCGGTCTGTTTTCCTTCGGTCCAAAATTTTAAAACATGCTTCAAAACCGAACTGATGGACCGCTGCCCGATCAGTCCAAACCGATGGTTAGTACAAAAAAGCATCGGTTCAAAACCCGCGCATGCTCAGAATCAAGTCGACACATGCTTGGAAGCATTGAAATTAGTTTTATTCAGCACGTCGTGTGTTTGACGTCACCGCGTTCTGATCCGATCGGTTTTTGGAACGATGGTGTGTACGCACATCGGGCCACTTCAGCGGTGAACCGATGAAAGCGGTCCGTCGGACCATTCTCATCAGTTTTGTCCGACTGTGTGTACGGGGCCTGAGAATCACTCCAAAAAATTGTCAAAAGTGTCTGATGTGTCATAATGTCGCAGTGACGATAAAAATCGCTGATCACAACTTCCGGTTCCGGCGCCGCATGGACTAGCTGCTCTCCTCTGCAGCTCCCGCCGCACGGCCCTGAAATCAGCCTGTAAAACCGGCCCAAGCAGCCATCCGAGCCCCCCTCCACCTCTGGGCACGTTCCTGCACCCTTATGGATCGCTTTGTGGAAAAATCGGGCGCTCGCGTCCACACGGACCAGACGGCGCCACCGGCGGCGGCCCAGCCGCAAATCGAGGCCCCGGCTTTGGCCTACTCCGCTCCGCGGACTTCCACAGCGCCGGCCGACATGGAGGTAAGCGGTGACAGCTCCCACCCACCTTCTCCACACACCTCCCCACCCCAGGCTTCAGGGGACAGCACCACCGATCGCATAGCTCAGGCAGTAGCAGCCCTGCTGACCCCCATGATAGCGGCTTCGGTGGAGAAGGCCGTAAACGCCGGGATGGCACAAATAAAGGCCCAGCTAGGAGAGCATGGCACCAGACTTACTGAACTGGAACGGCGCCTCTCTAGCGCAGAAGAAGAGCTCTATCAGGCACAGGCCTTGGAACACTCCCAAGACAAAACGAACCAATTTATCCTCCAGAAATTAGACGATTTGGAGAACAGAGCTAGGAGGAGCAACCTGCGATTCGTCGGTGTCCCGGAATCGCTCCAGGCCTCTGCACTCTCAGATTTCTGTGCTCAGCGTATCCCAGAAGCGCTAGGGCTCCCAGGCCCATGCACGGTAGAACGGGCACATCGCATGGGGGCATTCAACTCGGACCGTAAATCACCGCGTCCGATCATCGCCAAATATCTTAATTATGCCGACAAGACTCTCATACTACACACCTTCAGGCAAGCACGCCAGCTTCAAATCGATGGCATAAAAGTGCTAGTGTTCGCCGACTACTCCATTGAGGTGTCGAAAAAGAGAAAGGCGTTTCAACAGGTCTGCACAGAACTCTTTAAGCAACAGATCAAATTCACCTTGGCCTTCCCCGCCATCCTACGCCTCAAGGCCCCTAATGGCGATCAGCTGACTTTCCAGGATCCCACGGAAGCCGAAGCTTTTCTGCGGTCGCGACATGCACACTCCAGCCCCCAGACGCCCTCCAAGACCACCCCACTCAACCGTCCCCTGGACCAAAGAAGCCCGAGGAAAGAATCACCCAAGCGCTTCAGGCCCTCTGCTCATGAACCGACTTGGTTCACCGCAAAATGATTTCCCTGCAGCCAAAAATACTCCCTGGCTCAATCCTTATTATTGAACGCTCTTGACGCCCCGTCAAGGACCTTGCTGAGTAGGCCCTACTATGGTACTGCCTGACCCCTACCTACTGGCGGCCGACTCGTCCTCAACGTCCGGTCAGGTAGACTTCGATGCAAATGTATTTATCTAATCCATGCTGTGTCTATGCTATGCACATTTATCTTCTGCAATTATATCTGGTTTAGTTTACAATGCTTCCAGCTTTCATGCAACCGACTGCATTCAGTTTGGTCATGCTCTCCCTATACCCCCCTCTCCCTAACGAAAATCTCATGCATTCAGTTTTGTTGCTATAGATGTTGCATGTATGTGCCCCTCCTGGTCTCACTGTACGCTTTTAAATGCTTGCTCCCCACATTTCGTGTGCTGCCAGCTCAACCGCTAGGAGCCCTGTCACTAGATTATGGGCTCTTGGGCACTTGCCGCCTGGGTCGTGACAAGGGGGCCTGCTCGTACAGTGACTCCATGCGGAAAAAAGCGAAGTTCTCACTATTGGTTTGGTTATTTCTGTTATTTTCTTTTCAGTTCTCCCTTCTGCAACCCCACTCCCCCCCTCCTCCCCCCCTTCCCTTTGGCACCCGCGTACATACGCCACGCACCCTCCTTCCCTCCCATGATGCACAGGACCAACTATCCCTCTCCACGGTGACCTCCCCTGGCCACACGCCAAGCGGTGCTACACTTAAAAATACATCTCAGACCCCCTTTCCAAAGCCCATCACATGAAAATTCTTTCATGGAATATAAAAGGCCTCAGATCCCCAAACAAGAGAATGAAGGTCCTCAGGCACCTAAAAAGACTTAAGGCGGACATAGCGCTGTTGCAGGAGACCCATCTAGCCGCATCTGACTTCCCACGCATGAAAAAGCTGTGGGTGGGCACGGTCTTGGGCTCAGAAGCGGAGGGCCGCAAGGCAGGTGTCCTCCTTCTGATTTATAAGAACCTTCCATGCACAGTTTTAGCGGTGAATTCCGATTCAAAGGGCCGGCTAGTCTCTGCCCACCTCAAAATTGGTTCCAAGGAACTGGTCATATCTAACGTTTATGCTCCTAACAGCCCAGGAAAAGCTTTCTACTGCGAGCTATCTTCCTGGCTACTGCAAAACACCAACCTCCCCCATCTGGTCGGGGGGGACTTTAATGACACTCTCCACCAGGTAGATGACAGATCGTCCCCAAAACGCTCCAGCTCAGGCCCTGACACATCGCAACCCTCACTTTTTGCCTCCACCATGGACTCCCTCCACCTGCGAGACCTATGGCGTTTGTCCCACCCTGCGGATAGGGAATTTACATTCTATTCGAACCCCCATGCTTTATTCACCAGAATAGATTACTTTTTCGGATCGGACGATTTAATCCCTCTGCTGTCAGCCTCCGACATCCTTGACATCGCGGTGTCCGACCACGCCCCGATCTCGGTCTCCCTGGACCTTCCCCCTCACCCGAAGCTATGGCGTTTTCCCTCCTACCTCCACAACCACACTGACTTTCGACTCTTTATGGAGAAAGCCTGGACAGAATACTCCTCGGCAAATGCTCCCCATCTTGATGACCCAAACCTCTTCTGGGACGCCGGCAAGGCTTTCCTCAGGGGTCAAATCATCTCCTATGCCACCTCTTTCAAGAGGAACGCCCTGTCTAAGTACAAATTGGCGAGTTCCCGACTACATGCTGCGCAAAGGACCCTTTATCTAGCTGACTCCCCCGATAACAGAGACGAGTGGCACGCAGCCAAGAGATCATTTGACACCTGGGCAGAGACTCTAGAGACAGTCAAAAAAGCGAAATTAGATGCCACCCTCCACAAATTCGGTAATAAGTCAGGCAAACTGCTCGCCAGACTGTGTAAAGGCTCCTTCACCCCCACCCACATCACCTCCCTAAGAGACCCCAGCGGCTCCGTTAAGACCACCCCCCCGGCGATTAACAAGGCGATGCTCCAATATTACTCGGCCCTATACGCCCCGGACCCCATTGACAAAACGTCGGCGACCGCCTTCCTAGAAAACCTGGACATTCCTAAACTTACTCCCTCCCAACGAGAAAGCCTAAACGCCCCCATTTCTATCTCCGAGATATCAGGCACCATCCGCAAGCTTACACCCTCGAAAGCCCCAGGCCCTGATGGTTTCACAGGCAAATTTTACAAGACCCTGCAATCCATAGTTGAACCAACATTGCACAAAGTATATAGCGGCGTATGGTCCGGCGGCCCCTACCTCCCCTCGGGAAATCAGGCAATTATCAAATTACTATCTAAAAAGGAAAGGACCCCCTCGAGCCAGGGTCTTACAGACCTATATCCCTCTTAAACCTCGATGTGAAAATTCTCTCTAAGATCGTTGCAAATAGGCTCTCGGACATCACCCCCTCCCTAATACACCCGGCACAATCGGGTTTCGTGAAGGGTAGGACGGCCACCTTAAACATCCGCAAGGTGATGCTGGCCCTGGAACACGCCAAACAACACCCAGAAGGTGACTTTGCCATTATTACACTAGACGCGGAGAAAGCCTTCGATAATGTCAGCTTCGAATGGCTTTCTCTGTCCATGGCAAAAATGGGCTTCTCCGGTCCCTTCTGTCATCTTATAGATGCTATGTATAGATCCCCCTCAGCGAAACTGGTGGCTGCTGGAATTCTCTCAGAGGACTTCCGCCTTCATAAGGGGACGCGGCAGGGCTGTCCCCTTTCCCCGCTACTTTTTAACATAGCACTAGAACCCCTGTCCAGACACCTTTCCCAAATAGCCCCCCTTCATGGCATACAATCGGGTTCCCATGACCTGCGCTCGTCTCTTTTCGCCGACGACGTCCTCATTTTTTCGGCGGACCCCTCGTCGGATATGCTCACCATTAAAACGGTCTTCGATACGTTTCGTCTCTGCTCCGGTCTCCGGATAAACTACTCCAAAAGTGAAATCCTGCCCCTGGGCACTCACCCTGACCCCCCATGGACACGTCACTCCATCTTCACAGTGGCTACCTCTCACATTACTTATCTCGGTATAAAAATCGGCAAACTCCCCTCTTCTCTGTATCACTTGAATTACCCCCCCTTGATCTCAAAACTGTCTCAGGAATTGTTGAACTGGTCGGATCTGCCGCTCTCGCTCCTGGGAAGATGCCACTTGGTCAAAATGGTCAGTTTCGCCAGATTGCTGTACCCTATGCAGACCATACCCCTACTCCTGCGCCATACAGACATTAAACTTATTGAATCGGCAATCTCCAAATTCATATGGCATGGCAGAAGACCCCGAATAGCTATGAAAAAACTTTTTCTTCCCAGGCGCGAGGGCGGTGTTAGTCTCCCCAATGTTAGACTATATAACTTAGCATGCCTACTGAGGACAGGTCTAGATTGGATCTCGCATTCATCCAGGTACTCAAACTACTCTCTAGAATCAGCTATGGTACACCCCTTCTCCCTAGTGGCCCTCCTCCACTGCAAATGGAAATCGATCACCCCCATACTACAGCATAATCTGCTACTCAGGGACACAGTCATCGCATGGAGGGAAACCCGGAAACTCCTTGGTCTACCCCCCTTTATGTCTCGTCATCTTCCCATACAGGGCAACCCCAGCTTCCCCGCAGGCCTGGATCACAAACCCTTTCAAGTATGGCAGGAAAGGGGACTTACACTTTTTTCCTCTCTGTGTGACAACTCAACGGGCCTCCCCTTGTCCTTTCCGAAAACGGCCGAGACGTTTGATTTACCCAAGTCGCATGTTTTCCATTACTGGCAATGTCTCAATTACCTTCGTTTCTCTTGCACTGAGGCCTCGAAGCGCTTCTCCCCTACCTTCACTGACCGTCTGCTCCTGGAAGGCTCTTACAAGATCTCGGACATCTACAAGCCTCTACTCCTTAAAGCCCTACCCTCGCTGTCGTCCTCATCCGCTGCAAACTGGGGCAAGGACTTCCCTGACGAAAACTTGATACCCAAACTGTTGCATGGCTATAACAAAGTCCTACAGTTAACACCGAACGAAATTTGGAGGGAAACCCAGTTAAAGATAATACACAGTGCTCACATCCCTTTTCTTCGCTCATCGCAGGATGCAAAGGACGCCTCTTGCCCCATGTGCCAACATCCGAAACCTTCTCTGACTCACCGGTTCTGGTCATGTTCTTTTATTTCCACATTCTGGGACCAAGTCCTGGCCTACGTTTTTCAAATCACCCTGCTGAAGTTACCCAAGGACCCTTTCCTCCTCATATTTGGCTACTGGGATCCCTTGCTACTCCAAAGATCTCAAGGGACAACCCCCCCGTCCAATGCCGGTCCGCCTCCCTCACAGGTGCCCAAGAATTGGCCACTACTCTGCCTCCTGGTCGCACGAAGGGCTATCCTGAGAAACTGGATCTCTTCTCAACCCCCCTCTATCAATATGATCGCACGAGATCTTCTTCTCCTCCTCTACAAGGAACGAGCCACAACGGATTTCAAACGTGCTACATCAAAGTCCCGTTTTCTTGCAACTTGGCAACTTTTTATGTCCATAACACTCTCTCAAGAGGAATACAACACCTTCAATCAATACTCTTTCTCGTACTTTCCACCGCTCTCAGCTGGATTGGACCACACTATTGACTTCGGCCTAGAGGCCACCACCTCCCCCCCCCCCCGCTCTTTTCCGCGCACCTGTACACTACTCCCACCACGGTGCCTCCCCCCCTTCCCTTTTACTCCTCCCTTCTACCTTAGTTCTCCTTTTGTATAGTTAGATTGATGCACTGTTACTTATAGTTATTGTACTTTAAGGACCTTCCTTCAGGTCCACCCTGGTCACGTATCTGATGTATAGATCCCTCCAGTTCATACCAGCGTAGTGGTGGTGTCCTCCTTTGCATCCCCCCCTGTTCTGGGGGATGTGGACGAGGATATTGCCTCTCCTGAAACTCGTACCTACCTATGGATCCTTTATTGATCTGTTTTTCTGACCCGTAGATGACATTTTCTGTACACATATAGTATTGACGCACCAGGGCTGCGCCCCTCTTCCCATGTGTAACACCTTGCATCTTTCATCCTACTGTTGATGCTATTTATGTTTGTATTTCTTGAAAATTCAATAAATACTTTTTGGAAAAAAAAAATAAAAAAAAATCGCTGATCACCGCCATTGCTAGTAAAAAAAAAAAAATTATTAATAAAAATGCCATAAAACTATCCCCTATTGTGTAGACGCTATAACTTTTGCACAAACCAATCAATAAAAGCTTATTGTGATTTTTTTAATCAAAAATATGTAGAAGAATACGTATCGGCCAAAACTGAGCAAAAAACATTTTTTTATATATATTTCTGGGGGATATTTATTATAGCAAAAATTTAACAGTATGGAATTTCTTTCAAAATTGTCGCTCTATTTTTTTTATAGCGCAAAAAATTAAAACCGCAGAGGTGATCAAATACCACCAAAAGAAAGCTCTATTTGGCAGTTTTCCTGTCGGGAAACCCAGCCGTGTGTAGGGGGAAAAAGCTACCAAGCAGGTTCTTGGTTTTCCCCTCGGTTTTCCCGGCGGACTTTTTACCGGCGAGAAAACCGATCGTGTGTACGAGGCATTATGCTTCGTACACACGATGCAAAAAATCAAAAGGAAAAATTCATAAAACAAGCTGTCTGGGGATTTTCAGATCGTTAGTACGGTTCTTTTGACAGCCAATTTGACTTTTTTTGTCAGGCAAAAGTTGGATGTGCAGGCTATAAATATTTTGTTGGATGTGAACTCAACGTCTGATTTTCAGATGGTCAGTACAGAAATCGTCACACAAATATCGAAAGTACAAACACACATGCTCGGAATCAAGGAACAACTGGGAAGAGTTTGCTCTTGTACACTACTATTCGTAATCTAGAATTAACATTCGTGATACGGAAATTGATGAAATGACAAAATGCAGTGCACATTCTCATCTTCTTTAACCACTTCAATACTGGACACTTTCGCCCCTTTCCTTCCCAGGCCAATTTTCCGCTTTCAGCGCTCTTGCACTTTCAATGACAATTGCATGGTAATGCAACACTGTACCCAAATGAAATTTTATCATTTTGTTCACACAAATAGAGCTTTCTTTTGGTGGTATTTATTCACAACTCTCTTTAAAAAATATTGCGATATAAGTGAAAAAACGCGGAAATGAAAAAAAAAAAAATTTCTTCTTTCTTTTTGAAAGTAAATCCAATAAAATCTAATTTTGTCATAATTTTAAGCCAAAATGTAGTCTGCTACATGTCTTTGGTAAAAAAAAATCCTGTTTAGTGTATATTGGTTTGTGTGATCACAGACAGATGTGCGCAGATGATCACGTACAGATGTGCGCAGGTGATCACGGACATATGTGTGCAGATGATCATTGGGGCATATGATTTTACTGTTACATATGTGGGGGACAGGTGTTTTTACTATGTGGGGACAGTGTTTTGAGGACACTATTTTGGGGACTTTGTGTGTTTACATTGTGTGGAGACAGTATGTAAAAAGCTGTAAAAAATATACTCATACTCACTGATCACTGGCCGGCTGCAGAGATCCGCTCTCCTCTCCTCACTGACAACTTCCGTGTGAGGAGAGGAGAACCGATCACCTAGCAGCCAGCTCTCTATTTACATTACATGACGGCTGTGATTGGACACAGCCGTCATGTGATCAGGAGGGCAAATAACAGAGCCTTCCTGCCAATCGTAGATGCGCTGTGTCCAGGTGACACGAGCGCATCGGGATCACGCCGATGCACGGGCACAAATTTGCGCGCGGGTACGAGCGTGCGTGATCCCCCTCGTTCTGAGGGACGTTCCTGAACGTTCACTTAGAAGGAGTGTCAGGGATGGCATAGCCGTGCAGCAGGAATTGTTTGCAGCAGGAGAGGTTTATGGGAATGCTGGAGGAGTATTTAAACTAGACTTGAGGGGGAGGGTGAACTAGAATTACATCGGGCACACAGGTCAGTTAGGGGTCAGACATTAATGGAGAGTGGAATGGGGATAGATGGGGGGAGGGTTATGGCAGGTGACAAAAAAGTTCCCATGTTGCAAACAGCCATTGGAAATTATAGTGCCATTTGTACTACTAAAAATTATATGAAAAACACCATGGTGAACAAACATTTAAGTGTTTGTTCACCAATGCCAGAAGTCTGCCAAGCAAAACAGGTGAGTTGGAAGCTCTGGTGCATGAGGAGAGCTATGATGTAATCGGTATTGCTGAAACTTGGCTTCAATCCTCACATGACTGGGCTATTAATATTCCTGGCTATGCTCTCTTTCGGAAAGACAGGGTAAAAAGGAAAGGTGGAGGGGTCTGTCTCTATGTGATAAGTGACCTCAAAGCAAGCGTGAAAGAGGACCTGGAGAGTGTGATGAGTCTGAAGCATTATGGGTGGAACTGCATACAGATGTGCGTAGTTCAAAGTTAATCATTGGAGTTTGTTAAAGGCCACCCAATGTTAATGAGGAGGTGGAGACTCAGCTCCTTGCACAGATAGAAAGGGCTGCAAGGGCTGGGACGGTGATAATAATGGGGGATTTAAACTACCCAGAAATTGACTGGAATAATGGCACTGCTGGGACAGTTAAAGGCCAAAAATTTAAAAACCTATTGCAGGACAATTTTATGGTCCAGTTTATTGAGGCTCCAACTAGGAATGATGCTCTGTTGGACCTGGCAATCTCAAACCATGCAGAGATTATTACTAATGTTCAGATAAAGGAACACCTGGGTAGCAGTGATCAAAACATGATTTCATTTAATGTTAACTATAAGCAAGAAATACATACAGGAAAGATAAAAACACTCAATTTCAAGAGAGCAAGTTTTCCAAGGATGAGGGCTGCTCTCCAGGACTTAATGCCGTGTACACACGATTATTTTTCAGCATGAAAAAAACGTTGTTTTTCAAAAACGTCATTTAAAATGATCGTGTGTGGGCTTCACATCATTTTTCAGGTTCTGAAAAACGACCAAATTTTTTTCGAACATTCTGCATTTTTTAACGTCATTTTAAACAATGTCGTTTTTTGGGTTGTAAAAAATTATCGTATGTGGGCTACGAACGACGGAAAAAACCCGCGCATGCTCAGAAGCAAGTTATGAGACGGGAGCGCTCGTTCATAATGGAGTAAGCACATTCATCACGCTGTAACAGACAAAAAAGCGCCAATCGTCTTTTACTAACACGGAATCAGCTAAAGCAGCCCGAAGGCGAATGGAACTTCCCCTTAAAAGTGCCGTCGTACGTGTTGTACGTCACCGCGCTTTGCTAGATCATTTTTTAAAAACAATGGTGTGTAGGCAACATCGTTTTAATGATGAAGTTGGGAAAACTTTGTTTTTTAGACATGCTGAAAAACAACGTTTTTTTTCATGCTGAAAAATGATCGTGTGTACGCGGCATTAGACTGGGAGGGAATATTGGCACCGATGAACACAGAACAGAAATGGGAATTCTTCAAAAAGACTGTTTGAAACCTCACTGCAAAGTATATTCCCATTGGCAATAGGTTTAAAAGGCTAAAAATAAAACCTATGTGGCTCACGGTCAAAGTTAAAAAAGCTATAAACAATAAGAAAATAGCTTTTAAAAAATATAAAAATGAAGGAAAACTAGTGTTGTTTAAATGTTACAAAGAATATAACCAGGGCTCGAGTCCTGCGGGAACGACGTCCCTGCACTTATTTTACAGCAGGAACGTCGTTCCCTTTGCAGGACTCGAGCAGCCTCTGCAGCGGCAATTCACTCAGGTGTCACACGCTGGGGGGGTGTCGGGCGGCCGCGGCACCCCCCTCCTCCAAGTCCCCTGTATAACACAGTGATAGCGCGGCGTGTCTGTCGGCGGCCGCGGCGTGTAAAAAAGTGCAGGGAGAGAGCTGTGACAGGGTGTGGGGGCGAGTCGGGTGCAGACTGTACTGCTACCCGGGTGACATACTGACCGGCCGCGCGAGCAGGAGTAAAAAAAAAAAACACCGGCTCTCGCTCTCTTGTACAGCAGGGAGAGCGAGAGATGGTAAGGCAGCGACAGAGGACAGGAAATGCCGGAGATGTAGCAGGTGATTGGTTGCTAGGTGGTTCCTAAGGTAGGAACTAACCCAGAGCACATAGGGGGTACAGAGGTGGGCATGGGGGGGTTCCAGAGGTTGATGTGGAGGGGGTACAGAGATAGACATGGGGGGTATAGAGATGGACATGGGGGGTACAAAGGTGAACACAGGTGGACGGAGGTACAGAGGTGGACGTGGGGGGGGTACAGAGGTGGAAATGGGAGGGGGGGTACAGAGGTGAACACAGAGGTGGACGGGGGTAGAGGTGGACATGAGGGGGTAGAGAGGTGGACATGGGGGGGGGAACAGGGGTGGAGGGGGTACAGAGGTGGACATGGGGGGTACAGAGGTGAACGGGGTTAGAGGTGGACATGAGGGGGTACAGAGGTAGACATGGGGGGGGTGCAGAGGTGGACGGGGGGAACAGAGGTGGAGGGGGTACAGAGGTGGACATGGGAGGGGGGGGTACAGAGGTGGACGGGGTAGAGGTGAACATGAGGGGGTACAGAGGTGGACATGGGGTGGAACAGGGGTGGAGGGGGTACAGAGGTGGAGGGGGTACAGAGGTGGATATGGGGGGGTACAGAGGTGAACACAGAGGTGGACGGGGGTAGAGGTGGACATGAGGGGGTACAGAGGTGGACATGGGGGGGGTACAGAGGTGGACATGGGGGGGGGTACAGAGGTGGACACAGAGGTAGACCGGGTAGAGGTAGACATGGGGGGGGACATGGGTGGAGGGGGTAAAGAGGTGAACACAAAGGTGGACATGGGGGGGGGACAGAGGTTTACATGGGGGGTACAAAGGTGGACATGAGGGGGTACAGAGGTGGACATGGGGGGGAACAGGGGTGGAGGGGGTACAGAGGTGAACACAGAGGTGGACATGGGGGGTACAGAGGTGGACATGAAGGGGTACAGAGATAAACCCAGATGTGGACATGGGGATGTACAGAGGTGGACATGGGGGGGAACAGGGGTGGAGGGGGTACAGAGGTGAACACAGAGGTGGACATGGGGGGTACAGAGGTGGACATGAAGGGGTACAGAGATGAACCCAGAGGTGGACATGGGGATGTACTGAGGTGGACATGGAGGGGGGACAGGGGTGGAGGGGGTACAGAGGTGAACACAGAGGTGGACATGGGGGGTACAGAGGTGGACATGAAGGTGTACAGAGATGAACACAGAGGTGGACATGGGGGATGTACAGAGGTGGACATGGGGGGGGGTACAGCACCCTGAGACCAGTCAGGCCAGTACCGAGTACCCCAAGGTATGTGTGATTATTCTGTTAGTTTGACAAGTTAACTTATTTTGTTTTTGTAAACTGGCACTTTAAATAAATCTTGCACTGTATTTTCTGTAAAATATATATGCATATGAGCGTATACTTTTTTTTTTTTTTGGTGGGGGAGTGGATCTTGGGTGGGAGTTCCCACACTTTTTTTTCCCCAGGACTTGACCCCTGAATATAACAGGATATGTAAAAAGGAAATCAATGATGCAAAAATTCAAAATGAACGACAGATTGCAAAAGATAGTAGGGACAAACCCCAAAAAAATCTTTAACCACTTCCATACCAGGCACTTACGCACCTTCCCACCCAAGCCAATTTTCAGCTTTCAGCACTGTCGCAATTTGAATGACAATTGCGCGGTCATGCTACACTGTACCCAAATGAAATTTTTATCATTTTGTTCCCACAAATATAGCTTTCTTTTGGTGGTACTTGATCACCTCTGCAATTTTTATTTTTTGCGCAACAACTAAAAAAAGATTTGTAGGCGTGACCTCTGTCGCTGAGACAAAAGTGAGGATAAATCCAAAATATTAGGGTTCGTTTACCCCATGTTCAGTTGATCCAATGTGGAAAAATGCAGGTCACTACAAGGGCACATAAGAAACAATGTTTTTCAATGTGTCTAGTTTACACCAACAACCTGCCTGCATTTTAACACTACTCCATGTACAGAAATGCATGTAAATGCAACTCAACTGAAAGTAAAGGTATATATAATAAATTGTTTAGTATTCTGACACTTCCAGGGGCCTGTCACTTCACATCGAATGATATATGCCAAGGTGCTTAAAAATGCAAAGTGACACAGCGCCACAGCGCAATGCACATGAAAATGCGTGTTAAATGCACATCAACTTCCATACATTTTCAATGCATTATGTACATTTTATGTGCAGCATGGTGTAAAAAGGACAATTAGTTGTCACAAGAACAAGGTCAGAGTAAATCATCTTATGGGGACATTTGTTTCATTGACAACTGTCTAAGGCCTCATTCACTATCCTTAGCTTTTATAAATACAGGAGAATAATTTGCATATTTTTTTGCTTCCAAGATAACCTTTTTCTTCATTTAGAGGTTTCTACCTCAAAGCAAGGTTTGTCACGTTTACGTGCCTTTACATGCATTTAGAGCTTCTAATTGGATCCTGGAGGCCCAGAATGGTATTTTCTCTAACAACAGCTAAACTAACTGCACCAGAATGAGATAAATAATAGTTTGAATTGTACCATTTTAAAGTCATTACCTGCATTAAAATACATTTAAGAATGGCCTCTACATGCATATTAACATAGATTTGACAATGATAGTGTGAATGAGGAAATTTTCTTATGTGTAGCCAGGGCTTGATATTATGCCTAAAATCCAAAGACATGTTCTGTGTTGTTGATGTGGGGTTAGCTCCCTCTAGTGTTTGCTGGAACTCTATGTGTGAATTTCCTTTTCCTTGTGATAGGGTTTAGAGCAAAGCATCATGGGATGTGTAGTTCAGAATTCTGAAGTGACCATGCAAGCAGGACTGATCTGAACTACAATAAACAGAATGCTGAGTGGACAGAATGGATTGCTGGGAAAGGATATAAAATGGGCTGGCCAGCCTATATCAGCCTCTCGGGATGCCGTTTGACTCTGCCAGCAGGAGGTCTGTGTGACTGAGAGTTGCTGATGATTTGCGGCCTACACAGCGGGGAGCCGAACAGCTATATCCAGAGGGATCTCTGCGGACAGCATCACTTCTTCCTTGCAGGGAAAAGGTGTTTCCAGCCATCCAGAGATGCCTGTAATTCAGATCCCAAAGGGCTGCAGCGTGGTGCGGCGGGCTCCATTCCCCAGAGCCAGGATACAGAGAGAGAATTCCTGTTAAAGTCTTCTCATCATCTGCATCATTGCCAACTTCATCTGAGTTCCAGAGTGGTGAGCGGGCATAGCCCATGTTATAGTGAAAGACACTGGCCCAGATTCAAGAAGCACTTGCGCGGGAGCAAGTGTGATTTGCGCCGCGCAAGTACTGATTTGCTCCCAGGCAAATTTGCGGCTGATTCTGTAAACCAGTTAAGCCTGAAATGCGGCCATTTTCCCGCGCACGCAGCCTCGCTGCTCCGGCGCAATTATAGTGCAATTTTGCGCGGGGTGTAAGTTGCGCCTTCATGGAATTCCCTCAGCGAATATGCAAATTAGGTACTGCCGATGATTCAGAAACATGCGCGTGTGATGCGCATCTTGCACTGGAAGCGCGCAAGCTTTTTTCCCCGGGCAAACTTGCTCCTGCTAAAAGCAGGGGCAAGTTAGCAAAAGATGGCCAAATGTCATCTGCAGGAGCGCGCAACTTCAGCAGCACCTAGACAGACGAGCTGAACAAGCAGAGCACCCACATTTTCGGGACCTCACATCTGTGCACCAACATGCCAGGGGCAGCTATGGTTCTTGATATTCTATTGACTGAGCCGACACGTAGGAGGGCACGGGAGAGGATTTACAGAGGGCGCTACAACCTTTTTGAGATGAGTGATAATGAGGTGTATCGCATGTTTCGCTTCAGCCCTGAAGTCATCCTTGAGTTGGTAACAATCCTGCAGGATGACATCAGCAGCCCGACCCATCGGGGACAGGCAGTGCAGCCACTGGTGAAGGTAGTGGCAACCCTTCATTTTTTGGCAAGTGGCTCATTTCAGCGCACAGGTGGAATGGTGGCGGGGATGTCCCAATCCAGCATGAGCAGGTGTGTGCACCAAGTGATCCCTGCAATACTCAGACGCATGGGCACACAATTTATCAAACCAACCACGGCTGACCTGCGGCAGAAGGCAATCAGTGATTTTTATGAAATAGCCAGATTCCCACGCACTGTGGGTGCAATAGATTGTACCCATGTGGCACTACGCCCCCCCCCCCGGCTCCTCGAGCATATCTACTGCAACAGGAAGCATTGGCATTCGATAAATGTGCAGGTGATTGTGGATGCACATGGCCTCATATGGCATGTCCGTGCCAAACACCCAGGGTCAAGCCATGACAGTTTTATTTACCGACACAGCCCCATCCCAACCGAGTTTGACCAGAACATGTATGGAGACAGCTGGCTGATTGGTGAGTGACATGGGTGTCAGGTATGACTGCCCCCCCCCATGATGCAGACATCACAAGGGGCACATGCACGACTAACATCCTCCTGTCTTTTCCCTTCCAGGTGACTCTGCATATGCCCTGGGACCTCACATGATGACCCCATTTCGTAACCCTCAAACACCAGGAGAGGAAAGATTTAACGAAGCCCATGCACGTACCCGTGCGGTGGTGGAGCGCACATTTGGCATCCTTAAATCTCGATTCAGATGTCTGGATAAATCAGGGGGGACCCTGTTGTATTCACCCAACTTTGTGTGCCAAATCGTCGGGGCATGTTGTATTCTCCACAATTTTGCGGAGAGAAGGGGCATGCACATTGAGCTACGCAATGACCTTACCCCCGAACCACGCAACCCCCCCCCCCAATAAACACTACCTGTCAGGGACTTACCTCCCAGCCTCATCCATCCTCGTTTCTGAGGAAACAACAGGGTTCCTCCATGTTGACACACCGCAGCACTTCCCGCACGCCTGCGCATGCGCAACGGTGGCGCGCACGTGCACAACGGGCGCGCGCGCGTGCACGATAGCGGGAGCGCGCGTGTGCACGTTTTTGGCGCCAAAGCACACTTTAAAAGCCATTGCTGGACTCAAACACATTGCTGCCTGATCTGCAGTTTTGGAGTGAACTTACACTTGAAACCTGATCCTGAAACCTGATCCTGAAACCTGATCCTGAATTACTGACTGAACCTTGACCCGGCTTGTTGACTATCCGTATCTCTCTAATCCCTGACTCCGGCTTGTTTGACTACCCTTCTGATTGGACCCACCGTTGCCAGACCCACCTGCTTGCACCACGACTACGCTTCAGTTACCTGCATCTGAACCATCTGATTATCCGTTGTGACCCGGCTTGCCTGACCCTGCTGTTTCTTGCTTCCTATTTATCTGATTTCTTCATCAGCTTGTTGCCATTGCAGTCGTATCACCTGTCAGGGTCGCTGACCCCCTCTTCTGCCTCAGTGCCGTCTGCACCTTCCCGCCAGAGAGACTCAGCCACCTACATCTATTCATCACTGCATCGGCACTCCTACCCCGCTGTGCTCCGAGTCCACTGTTCCCACTTCAGTGGCTCGTGAACCAGAGCTGTAAGAGAGGCCTCCTACAACCAGACTCTAAACATACCAGGTACGTAACAGTATCAGGCAGCCATGACAGAGTCTGCAGGAGTTGCCCCAGCGATGGAGGAGATATGCAAGCATCTATCATCCCTCACTCAAGCGGTTAAAAACTTGCAAGATGGCTACCTGAGATTGGAAGGACAGGTCCAGAACCTAGCCGTTCCTGGAGATGCCCCAGCACCTTCCACTAGGTCTTCATCAGCCGCTGCTGCTCCGTCTGTGGTAATGTTACCACCTGAATCCAGGGTTCCTATGCCCGAACGATTCACAGGGGATCGCTCTAAATTCCGGGACTTTCGGAACGCATGTCAGTTATATTTTGCCCTGCAAACCCGAACATTCTCACTAGAGGCCACGAAAGTGGGGTTTGTCGTTTCCCTGCTTCAAGGGGAACCCCAAAAATGGGCACATCGGTTGCTAGAGGATAATGGCCCTCAGACAGAGACTTTGCTGAACTTCTTCCAGACCATGGCCCAACTTTACGACGATCCCCAGAGGACTGCCACGGCTGAAACCGCTTTACTTGCACTTCAACAAGGCCGCCGAGCGGTCGAGGATTATGTAACCGATTTTCGTCGTTGGAGTGCAGATACTCAATGGAACAGCGCAGCTCTGTGCCACCAATTTCGCTTAGGCTTGTCAGAACCCCTGAAGGATGAACTAGCCCGCATTGGGGTACCTGAAACCCTAGACGAACTTATCACTAACGCCGTGCAAATTGATCGGCGACTAAGGGAACGCCGGGCAGAGCGTTCTTCCCAACAAGGTCGCCCAGTATGGGTCACTGCTCGGGCCCCCTTACCCGCTTCTCGTTACCGACCACCTACTCCTCCGAATTCTACTGATCCGTCTATGGACACTTCCGAACCAATGCAATTAGGTGTGATGCGACCTACTCTCACTCCGGAAGAACGCACACGTCGTCGCCAGTTGAACCTGTGTCTCTACTGCGGCGAGGCCGGCCATTACGTGTATAACTGCCCCGTCAAGATACGTAAGTTCAAGTCTTCAGCTCCTATTAATATTTCAGCCATTTCTGCCAACACCACCCACCTTGCTCTCTCCCTTTCGTTACAGCTTCCGGAAAAGACAGTGTTGGTCAACGCTATCGTTGATTCAGGCGCATGCAGCTGTTTTATTGATTCCACTTTTGCTGATCTCCATAATATACCTTTACGTAAAAAGGACTTTAGACTTTCTGTCTTTTTGGCCGATGGCTCACACATCAAGTCTGGTCAGGTAACACAAGAAACGCTTCCCCTACCTGCTACTACTTCTCTCCAACACAAGGAACTGTTAATTTTGGATGTCATTTCATCTCCTTTGTTCCCAGTAATTTTAGGCATACCTTGGCTCCGGGCACACAACCCCCAAGTTGACTGGATATCTGGAAGAATCACCTTCCCTTCTTACTACTGTCAGGAACATTGCCTGCCCAGACCGTCCAACCCATCTCCTACCCTGATGTGTTTAAATGCCGATCCCAGTCTGCTTCAGTCCGTTCCAAAACCATATCATGGATTCCTTGATGTGTTTAGCAAGAAAGGAGCTGATTCTCTTCCGCCTCATCGGCCATATGACTGTCTGGTTGAGCTCCTTCCTGGGGCTGAGATCCCCTTTGGGCGGATTTTTCCACTTTCCGAGAAGGAACAGGATGCCTTAAAAATTTATCTTGATGAAAATTTGGATAAAGGATTCATCCGTCCGTCCACTTCGCCAGCAGGCGCCGGAATATTTTTTGTCACAAAAAAAGACCAAACTCTTCGTCCCTGTGTTGATTATCGGGAACTAAACAACATCACTGTAAAGAATCGCTATCCCCTGCCCCTAATACCTGAACTTTTTCAAAAATTACGATCTGCCGTTATTTTCACTAAACTGGACCTGAGGGGAGCATATAACTTGATACGCATCAGGGACGGCGATGAATGGAAGACAGCGTTCCGCACAAGATATGGACACTATGAGTACTTGGTAATGCCCTTTGGCCTATGTAATGCCCCTGCTACATTTCAACACTTTGTTAACGATGTATTTAGAGACTTCTTAGACATCTTTGTTATTGTTTATTTGGACGATATCCTGGTTTTTTCCTGTTCCCTGGAAGAGCACCGAGTGCACGTCTGCAAGGTCCTGAATCGTCTCCGCCTGCACAGCTTGTATGCAAAAGTAGAGAAATGCGAGTTCGAGCGACTAACTATCCAATTCCTAGGTCTAGTGATTTCTCCAACCGGAATTGAAATGGATCCGAAAAAAGTATCCGCCATCCTAGACTGGCCAACACCCTTGGATAAAAAAGGGGTACAACGTTTTATTGGGTTCGCAAATTTTTATAGGAAATTTATTAAAAACTTCTCTACGATAGTGGCTCCCATTACTCAACTCACTAAGCAGAATCTTCGTTTCCGATGGAATCCTGAAGCTCAAAAGGCCTTTGATACCCTGAAGGGACTCTTTACATCCGCTCCAATCCTCAGTCATCCCAATCCAGCGTTGCCTTTCCTCCTTGAGGTAGATGCCTCTGAAGTGGCGGTAGGGGCTGTCATCTCACAACGCTCAGGGGACAAGGATTTAATGCATCCAGTAGGATTCTATTCCCGAAAGCTCTCCCCCGCAGAGAGGAATTACGACGTGGGGGATCGAGAACTGTTGGCCATCAAAACCGCCTTAGAGGAGTGGAGATACTTACTTGAAGGCGCTGCTCATCCTGTATTGATCTACACAGATCACAAAAATTTGGAGTATCTAAGGACAGCTAAACGGCTAAAACCTCGACAAGCCTGTTGGGCTCTCTTCTTTTCTCGCTTTTGTTTTCATATTACTTATCGACCTGGATCCAAGAATGTTAAACCAGACGCATTATCCCGAATGCATGACAACCCGAAGGACACATCCATTCCAGACACCATCCTTCCGGATGGCAACTTTCTACTTTTGCATACCGATCTGCTTTCCACGATCAGAGAAGCATCTTCCGAATCTTCCAAACCCCCCAATATCTCGTTAACTTCCAGAGACGGTTTATTTTGGAGAGGGAGTCAAGTTTTTGTACCGGAGAATACCCGAGTGGAAGTTCTAAAACTTCTCCATGACCACCCGTTAGCGGGGCACTTCGGAGTTCGTAAAACCCTCGAATTAGTGCGACGCACTTTCTGGTGGCCTGACTTAGAGGACTTTTGTAAGAAATATATCAACTCTTGCCCCATCTGCAATCGGAACATGACATCCAGAAAACAAGCCTGGGGTCTATTAAAACCTCTACCTGTGCCCAATAGACCTTGGGAAATGATTGCAATGGACTTTATTGTGGAACTTCCCTGTTCCGAAGGATGTACAGCAACCTTTGTGATTGTAGATCGTTTTACCAAGATGGCTCACTTCCTTCCTTTGAAAAATACACCTTCTGCTGCTGAAACTGCTCGCGTTTTTATCAAAGAAATCGTCAGGCTACATGGAGTACCTTCCAATATTGTCTCCGACAGAGGGGGTCCAGTTTACCTCTCGGTTCTGGAAAGCCCTTTGTGAGAAGTTACAAATTAAGCTTTCTCTGTCTTCAGCCTACCATCCCCAAACCAATGGGCAAACCGAAAGAACAAACCAAACCTTAGAACAATATATCAGATGCTTTACAACTTTTTCTCAAGATGATTGGGTCTCGCTGCTACCTCTAGCAGAATTTGCATACAACAATGCCAAACACTCAGCTACCGGGCAATCCCCTTTTTTCTCTAATTATGGTTTTAATTTAACATTTTTGCCAGATTTCTTTTCAGAATCAGCAGTTCCAGCGGTTCAAGATATCTTGGAATTTTTTAAACGTAACAACCAGGTATTACGCGAAGCAATAACCAAGGCTCAAGCTGACGGCAAGAGATTCTTCGACAAGGGAAGAAGGGGAGAGTTGGATCTCAAACCGGATGATCAGGTATGGCTGTCCACGAATAACCTAAGATTACCTTGCCCGTCTAAGAAGTTGGCACCTAAGTTCATGGGACCCTTCCCGGTTAAGAGGAAAATTAATTTAGCCTCATATGAACTGTCTCTACCTAATTCCCTGAAAATACATCCTGTATTTCATGTTTCTCTACTCAAACCTGCAGCCCCTGATCCCTTCCCTAACAGAGGATCCAAGCCTCCTGAACCTGTCCAGATCGATGGTTGTGAAGAGTACGTAGTGGAAACTATATTGGACTGCAGAAAGCGACAAGGACAAAACCAGTTTCTGGTCAAGTGGAAGGGGTATGGCCCAGAAGATAACTCTTGGGAACCTGAAGGTAATCTACACGCCAAGAAGTTATTACGTGCCTTTTTTCTTGCTCACCCAGACAAAAAGGCCCGACTGGGCATCCGGAGGCTGCCCCTTGGGGGGGGCAATGTCAGGGACTTACCTCCCAGCCTCATCCATCCTCGTTTCTGAGGAAACAACAGGGTTCCTCCATGTTGACACACCGCAGCACTTCCCGCACGCCTGCGCGTGCGCAACGGTGGCGCGCACGTGCACAACGGGTGCGCGCGCGTGCACGATAGCGGGAGCGCGCGTGTGCACGTTTTTGGTGCCAAAGCACACTTTAAAAGCCATTGCTGGACTCAAACACATTGCTGCCTGATCTGCAGTTTTGGAGTGAACTTACACTTGAAACCTGATCCTGAAACCTGATCCTGAAACCTGATCCTGAATTACTGACTGAACCTTGACCCGGCTTGTTGACTATCCGTATCTCTCTAATCCCTGACTCCGGCTTGTTTGACTACCCTTCTGATTGGACCCACCGTTGCCAGACCCACCTGCTTGCACCACGACTACGCTTCAGTTACCTGCATCTGAACCATCTGATTATCCGTTGTGACCCGGCTTGCCTGACCCTGCTGTTTCTTGCTTCCTATTTATCTGATTTCTTCATCAGCTTGTTGCCATTGCAGTCGTATCACCTGTCAGGGTCGCTGACCCCCTCTTCTGCCTCAGTGCCGTCTGCACCTTCCCGCCAGAGAGACTCAGCCACCTACATCTATTCATCACTGCATCGGCACTCCTACCCCGCTGTGCTCCGAGTCCGCTGTTCCCACTTCAGTGGCTCGTGAACCAGAGCTGTAAGAGAGGCCTCCTACAACCAGACTCTAAACATACCAGGTACGTAACACTACCGGATCTTCTGAGGGAAGAGCAATCCGGAATGGTCTTGTGGAACGTCTCTTTGCACATTAAACACACCCTGATCTTGTCACAAGTATAATGCATGTATGCACACCACTGTAGTCCCTAGCACACACACGACACATGCACCCCAAATTGGATTAGACCCAACAATACCCCATGGTATTAGGGAGCAGCAACGCCGCGTCAAGGCTCCAATTATGTTGCTGTCCATTCATACACCTTTCACATGGCAGAGGGTGACACCCCTTTTCCAGCAGGAGTGCCACCCCCCCCCCCCATTCACACACCAGTCACACTGTAGTATACACTCCTCACCGTGTGTAGGGACTACAAATAAATATAAAAGCTCATATTCTGAGCATATATAAAAAAATAAAACTCATATTCTGAGCATATATAAAAAAAATAAAACTCATATTCTGAGCATATAATAATTGTTCAAATTATATCATTTTTTTTTATTTCTTCTTTGGGCCAAGGGTGCCCCGGCTCTGGCTCCTCAATCTCCGTGGTGCGGAGGAGGCATGGGGTGGGGATGGAGGGGGGGAGGAGCATCAACCCCTACTTCCAGACTCCTCGCAGGTGGTGGCTGCATGCCCTCCATGGCGTTGGCCAGGCGGGCGAGGATGGTGTTGGTCTGGGTCAACATCCGCATTTGGCGGGTGGTGGTGTCCCGCTGATGACGGCGGGTAACTCTCCCCTCCTCCCGCACTGCAGCGGTGTTGGCCTGCCCAGCAGCGGTGTTGGCCTCCACGGCAGCTGCCATCCTGCTTAATAAAGCGGGGGCGTTCTCCTGAGCCACCAAGCAGGTGACTATGGCCTTGGAGTTGCCACTTATTTCAGCCAGGCTCTGTGAGGCCTTGTACTCACGACCGGATCTGTGCGCTGGAAACTGTCTGCCCGACAGTTTCCGGCGTACAAGGCTGATTTGTGTTTTGTTCCGCTGGCGTGTACACACCAGCGGACCAAATTCCCGTCGTACCGGAACGCGTGCACGTAAACTACGTACGACGTCACTATAAAGGGGAAGACCAAAGTTAATGGCGCCGCCCTCTGTTCCTCTTTTGCTAGTTACGGGTTTGCTCGTGTTAGTGAAGGTTTGGTTAGAGCTGATTCGCGCTTCTCGGTCTCCAGGCTTTGACAGCGTGTATTCACGGGTTCAGTGCGTGTGCTTGCGGTAACGTAGTTGTCATTCGGCTATAGGCAAGCAGGTTGTTTCTGCTTTAGCAGTTGCATCCTGTGCGCTCGTATCTGTTTGTCACGCGTTTGTCGCAGGTAGTGCTGGATTTGCGAGTGCTTTCTGTTTCAGTGTGTTCTTGACTGACCAGCCGGCCGGTTTGAAGCCATGATGGAGCAGCAGCGTCAATTTTCGCGAGTTGGTGCTGTTTATGGGATGGCTGCTGGATATGTTCATTTGTCCAGTACTTTGGCCAGAAACAGGGGGCGGAGGCGTTTCTGGACCAAGAATTGGTTGCGCCAGCGTGACCAGTTCTCACATATGCCTCTGCTTAGGGAACTCCAGGAGAATAATCCTAATGACTTTAGGAATTTTCTCCGCATGACGGACACCGTATTCAACCGTCTGCTGGATCTTCTGTCCCCCTATATCACGAGGCAGGACACTGTGATGCGCCAAGCCATCACGGCCGAGCAGAGGCTTATTGCCACGTTGCGGTACCTGGCGACTGGGAGGAGCCTGCAGGACCTCAAGTTCTCGACAGGCATCTCTCCGCAGGCGCTTGGGGTCATCATACCGGACACGTGTGCTGCCATCATCAAAGTTCTGCATGAGGAGTATATTAAGGTAAGTTTCCTGGCTGTAATAATGTTGCCAACTAACTTTATTTTTATTTTCCCAGATATGCTGTGTGTTTAACTAACGTTACCTTTTCTCCCTATGCATGTTGATATCAGCTTTACATGTTTTATTCTTGGCCTACCTGCATATTTGTCCCTTACCCAATATTAACCTGTCCAGCATGCTATCCTAGGGACAAACCCACCTTGCCATTTTTTCAAACTGGACTTTTTGGTTTTTGTGTCCCCCCCCCCCTTCAAACTTTTATTGTCCCCATCAGAGGGCTGTGGAGTCTCTTAATGAAGTGGCCCTATATATTTCATTTCCCAAATTCTCCATGCACATTTTTCTAATGCAATTTTAATACTGTGAACTGTCACAAGGATGCTTGTAGGATGTATTTGTTACAAAGTACTAAATCTCTAATTTTGTTTGTCCCCACAGCTACCCTCCACACCACAGGAATGGCAGTCTGTGGCTTCCCAATTTGCCCAGCGGTGTGATTTTCCAAACTGCGGTGGAGCAATAGATGGGAAACACGTCCGCATTGTGCCCCCACCCCGCTCGGGGTCGTACTATTATAATTACAAGGGTTATCATAGTATTGTGTTGATGGCGGTGGTGTCGGCACAGTATGAGTTTCTATATGTGGACGTGGGGAAGAACGGCCGGATGTCTGATGGGGGAGTGTTCGCACGGACTGATTTCTATGATCGTCTCCAAGCTGGTGGTCTGGCATTGCCACCAGATGAAGATAATGTGGAAGGACTTCCGTTTGTGTTCCTAGCGGACGAGGCTTTCGGGCTTGGTCCTCACCTCATGCGGCCTTTTCCCCAGAGGACCCTCACCTCAGAGAGGAGTGTGTTTAATTTTCGGTTGGCCAGGGCTCGGAGGGTAGTCGAGAATGCCTTTGGGATACTCACCAACCGGTTCCGCCTGTTCAGGACATCGATACATCTGGCGGAATATAAATTGGACACCGTTGTATTTGCCTGCTGCATTTTGCACAACTTTTTACGCAGGCACTCCCAGACGTACCTACCCGACATCGGTTCTGAGGCAAGACTACCCTCAGATCCCCTTCCCGGGCTGGACACTGGTCGCGCTGGCTTGGCCCCCCAATCAGCTCGTGAGGTACGCGACAAATATGTTGAGTACTTCATGGGTCGGGGGGCCATTGCTATGCCAGATCATATTTCTTTCTAATTCGGCCCCCAAAGAAAGGAATATTCTAAAAAATATTAAATAATTAGACCATTGGACTTTATACAGTTGTTTGTCATTAATGCTTTTTCTCTTTTTCTGTCTTCCTGGTTCTCTAACTAACTTCTTCAATTGTAATGCATAATTGATTTCTCCACTTTTAGTAACTAACCACATTTTGCACAGTATTCACTCATCTACAAACAGGGTATTGAGTCTAGAAATAAGAAGCAACTCCATTTGTAAATGTTGAGGTCAAGTTTTTTAATTTGTGCTTGTTCATGACCCCAAAAATCATTTTATATTTTTTTCATTACTCCCTGCTTTTGTACTTAGGAGTCTACAAAATTTTTTAAAACTTTTTTTTTTTTTTTCAGGTAATTCAACCAAAAATATTATGCAGATTATACATTTATTAACAAGTTCACTTTTTTTTTTCTCAAATATAGTTAGATTTATTGTTTACATATATATATATATATATATAGATTATATTTGGTGGGGTGTTTACCGCCTTAATATTTTTTTTGGGCATATTTTTTATGCACAAAAAACAATAATTTTTTTACCATTTTTTTTGTTTTTGG
Organism: Rana temporaria; assembly: GCF_905171775.1. Lineage (NCBI taxonomy): Eukaryota > Metazoa > Chordata > Amphibia > Anura > Ranidae > Rana > Rana temporaria. The sequence goes on from NC_053490.1 coordinate 343,392,616, forward strand.
TGTGTTTTTCTAAAAGTAAATTTTTAGGTGAGAATTTGGAGTCAAATCTCTACTTCACTAAATTCAGTGATTAGAGAGATTTATAATTCTATATATATATTTTTGAAATTTTTTGACGTTGTTTATTCTTTATGGTCTAAACTTTATAGTATCCCAAAATGTTCAACATGGTCAAAAAGTAACAAAATCCAATTCCAAAAATATAAAAACTCACAACAGCAGTCAGTCATGGTGTGCTTTCACACTGGAACACGCCAAAATTGGAAGATACACACATTCAGTGCAAACTCGCCAAATGTCATTGGTTCAACAGACAAATGGCCACATGTGCTATCTGACATCATGGGTGATCAATGTCTGTGTTTTGTGGGAGCAAACCCTTCCTCTCAACTACTTGAGGATGGAGGAGGGGGTTGGACCCACAAAGCACAGACATTAGATATTCTGTGATGGCAGATAGCACATGTTGGCACACTGTGTGTGTATCTTCAAATTTTGGCGTATTCATTATTCAAACTGTAAAAATGTTTGTGGGGGCGGGGGATGGGCGGGGGGTGTTTCAGTCTTTGACACGGCCCATCATGTCAATAATGTTCTTAAAATTAGATTCGATGACCATCATTCTTTGCCGCATATTGTCCATTTCCGTGCTGCATTCCAAAAGGACATTTGTTACATTCTGTTCCATGAGAAACATCCTTTCACGCATATTGTGCATTTCAGTGCTGCACTCCATTACCTGCTGAATAATTATAGCAGCACTTGCACGTGAAAATATTGGCACACCATCCTCCTCCCCTAAAACAAAAAAAAAAATGGCATTTACAACATTATTTTTCGATGAGGCCTATCTACATATGGTTTTTTGAATCAAGCTAGGGTGACACTGACCTGATGGGCTTCTCCTTTCCACCTCTTCGACATCTTCTATCACTCCTCCTTCTTCCACCACCTCCCCATCATCTTCAATCACTCCTCCTTCTTCCACCACTTCCCCATCATCTTGGACTCCTCCTTCATCCATCAATCCACCTTCTTTCAATTCGCCAAATTGTTCTTCCGCCACTTGCCCTTCATCTGCTATGACTTCTAAGTCCAAAATTACTTCTTCCTCCTCTCTTCCTTCCTCCTTTCTTCCTTCCTCCTCTCCTTCCACATCCTCCTCTCCTTCCACATCCTCTTCTCCTTCCACATCCTCCTCTCCTTCCACATCCTCCTCTCCTTCCACATCCTCTTCTCCTTCCACATCCTCCTCCTCCTCCACATGTTGAGATGGCAGATTTTGGCCTTGTCTGGCCCTCTCTGCCTCCTCCAAATGCTGGCGACTTCTTTCCCCTGAAATAAACCAAAAAAAATGTAGACTCATCAGCACACAGATATTGGAGAGCATAAATCGCACACATTGCTTAGAAGATGCTTTCATTTAGTTACTTTTATCTTTCACCAAACCTACATTTTGCAATTACTTCTATATGGCAAGCTCTGATCCTGCCCCTTTTTAGCAAAGTGACACACATGGATGTCCCCCCTAAACTGTATTTCTGGGAGACCCTACCAAAACCCATTTTTGATTTGGGGAGACACAGGTGCTCTGCATTGCAGATGTGAAAACATCTGCTTTATTACCACTGTTTTTAGAATGAATCCTGTTTGCCTTTCCCATTCTCATACTTTTTTTTTCTAGAACTAGCTTTTACACAATGTTTACAAACAAAGTTTTTGGCCAGTGAGCCATGTCCAGGTGTGTTGTTCCTGGAATAACCGAGCCTTTCTGATAAACTATGTGATGTTACGTTGTTTACTAAGAACACTGTTTGTAAATATGTAGTTATTTATGTCCTAAAAAATAAATGACAACATGTCTTTAAAATTACAAGCAGGCCAAGGAGGCAGATGGTGAAATATACATGGCAACACATTATTGCAGACAATCACCCCCCCCCCCCAACCCCAATATATATTTACTTACTTTTACGCAGAATTTTAAGTATTTTCTTCATCTGATGTGGCTCCCTCAATTTTAAGTCTGACCATCGTTTCCTCAGCTGTTCCTTGGACCTGGTGATCCCAAACATCCTCTGCATTCTCCTCGCCACCTTGTCCATAATATGTGCCTTTCGGCGGTTAGGGGTCTTGTATGGCCCTAATTCACCATCATAGTCCTTCTTTCGCATGATGTAAACTAACTCCACCATTTCCTGGAACCGCATATTAGTGGCTTTATATCTTCTTTTCCTTGATCGGGACGTCCCTGCCTCTGTCCCTTCACTTGTGGCATGAGAGCATCGTGCCCGCTCGTGTGACATCGCCATCTTTCCTTTCCCACAGAGATTATGGGCGTGGAAAAGATGAATTCTTACGCCATGGGCGGAGAAGAGGGCGGCGTTTAATACATACGCGGAGTGTAGAGAATGCAAACAACGTGTTTACGTCCGTTACGCGGAGAATCTTCGAGCGCATCCAGAACATACACAGTTAACGCCATATTTCCTAAACTCATTGATTAGGGGCCTCGCAAAGGTGACGAGGGCGGGGTTTCATAAATACGCGGAGTGTTTAAAAGGTTTACGCCGTGATTACGCATCTTACGCGGTAATTAGGCGAGCGTGAGAAACGAGGAGCGAGAGACAGGAAGGTAAGGAAATTAAAAATGTGATCAGCAGAGGCCTTGAAAATGTAGACACATGGGATGGGGGTTTGGGCTGTTGGTTGCACCCTTTTTAAGCTATATGCAAACTTGGGTGCCAGGATGCACTGCCAACATGGTGAAGGATAAACTTGCCAACCTCAGAAGCACATACAGGAGAGCATACAAAGCTAATAAAAGCCAAAAATCGGGAGCAGCAGCAAGACAAGCAAAGGAACCCAAACTGTGGTATTATAAACAGATGGCTTTTTTGCGGGACGAAATGGAAGGCAGGAAAACGATGTCCAGTCTTTCTTCCAACCTTTCCTCCATGCTACCTTCCAGCGGACATTCCCCAGATGACCACAGCCCTGCAGAGTCGGAGGAAGAGGGCCTGGCTGACAGAGATGCAGATCTGCCACCCTTCGATGAGGAGGTATAGTAGTTTCCTCTATATTTATGGCGTAAATAATTCTTGGTGGATTAATGATTAGATATTGTAAAAAAAAAAACAAGCTGGGAAAAAGCAAACAAAAAGGTGTACAGACAAATAGGTGTCAGGGATGACAACTGCAGGGGTCAGAAGTAGAGTGTATTCAAGTAATAATGAACAGAAAATACTAAACGAAAAACATGAAAATGAGTGTGGTTTTATTTAGCGAAATTGTAAAAAAATTCCTTTTTTTTACACACAGGAAGAAGAGATCAGCCAGGAGGTGGGAGATCCTCAGGTGTCTGTCAGCCAGGAGGAGGCCGGGGTCAGTGGCAGCCAGGAGGAGGCCGGGGTCAGTGGCAGCCAGGAGGAGGCCAGGCCCAGTGGCAGCCAGGAGGAGGCTGGGCCCAGTGGCCTGCAGCAGGTCCACCCGGCCAGGAGAACCACCACCAGCCAGTCTTCTCCCCCCCAGGTGAGGCCATCAGGCCGAAGGAGGCAGTTGAGGCCTGTGGAGGAGGCAAGCCTCCGCATGATCCAGGAGGCAAGCGCCATCATGAGGGCCCCCCTCAACCCCACAGAGGCCTTCAGTGCCTCATTGGCCCATGATTTAAATGAAGGGGAGGAGGACCAGAGAAGACTGGCAAAGGCCCTGATGAACCAGGTCCTTTGGTGGATGCAGAGGGGCCTGCTGACCCCAGACACTGGGCTATGTGACCCGGCCCGGCTTGCGGAACACCATCCTCCTGCTGCCACATCAACCCCACCTGCAAGACCCCGTGTTCGATCCGCTGGAAGGCTGCCTGGAGGGAAGGCTGGAAAGAGGAGGAAACGTTGATTTTCTGCCTTCCATTTCCTTCCACATAAAGGACATCTTGTTTGTACTACCACAGTTTGGGTTCCTTTGTTTGTGTGCTGCTGCTTCATATTTTTGTGTTTGGCTCCTGAGGCTTGGAAGTTTATCCTTCACCATGTTGGAAATGCAAGTTTGCATATAGTTTGCTATCTATTCTAGTGCTGCCGTTCTTTTTATTTTTTGTGATGACATTTGCCTGAATAAAAGGCTTTTTGCTTTCATTTGAAAACATGTCTATTGTTTGATATACTGTGGGGATTATTAGGCAGCAAACCTTTAATAAATATACAATGGGTAATTTACAAAGGACACACTCCTTGGGGGGGGGGGGGGGACATTTGGTGTGCCAACATGGTTTAATATTCTCTAATGAAACACCAAAAAAAAAAAAAAAAAAAAAAATGAAAAAAACATGTAAAAAAAAAATTGTTTAAATGGTGACATAACTAGAAACAAAAAAAAAAATTAAAAAAATGCACATTCCTTTACAAAAATGACTACTCTAAATTATGGAGGACCACCAACCAAAACACACGTCTGGCATAGAAAACATTATTAAAGGATTACATCACAAGCAAGAAATGTGACATTTCAGTATGGGACAACTCTATTGAAATTGCATCAGCAAGAGAACGGGGTTATTCTAGCAAGAGAAGAATTAAGAAAACGAGGCTTTAAAATGTGGTTTAGTGCGCCTTTTTAAGACATTGTTCTCTTGCTAGAATAAAAGGTTTCTAATGACGAATGTGCCATATCCCAAACAAACGCGAGTTTTACCTGAACGAGCGCTCCCGTCTCCTCATTTGGACTGAGCATGCGCGGGGTTTTTGTACGCTGCTTTTGTGTACAGACGACCGAACATGTCTGACGGACACGATTCCAGCAGACTGTTTTAAAGCAAGACCAGGAAACAGTTGTTCGTTGGAAAACGGTCTGGCCGACGATTGTTTGCTGGAATTCTGTCCGTTACTGCCTACACACGAACGAACATGTCCGCTGAAACTGGTCCGCGGACCAGTTTCAGCAGACATGTTTGGTCGTGAGTACGAGGCCTGAGACATGTTTGTCCCGGTCTGCATGCAGGGTGAGGGCATGCTGCACAGAGGTGGAGGTGGATGCCATGCTGTCCGCCAGACGTCTAACATCTCCCACCATGGCCCCTATATGGCGGGTCTGCAGGGCCTGCTTCTCCAGCAGACCGTCACGGAGACTGGAGGATATATGCCTCGTTTTGGACAGAGCCTTCCTGGGAGGAGAGGCTCGGGCACGGACAGAGGGAGAAGGGGAGGGGTCCACAATGGAGGGGCTTGCCCTGGAGGGGGATGACGTGCTGGCCGGGGGGGTGGTGGGTTGATCAGGGATGGTGGTATCCTCCTGGAGGGAGCCAGAGTCCTCCTGGATGAGGAAAAAGGAATCCTCCTCCAAAACAACTTCCTCCACCATACTTGGCCCCGGTAGGATCTCCTCCTGGACCAGCATTGCCATAATGTCCATGGGGCCTGACTGGACCCCTGGCTCAGGTATGGATGGCGTGGGTCGCCCCGCAGCCGAAGACGGCCCAGCTTCATCATCCTCATCACCACCTGTGAATGACACCAAAACGAAAGATTTTGCTGGTGCAACACACTGCTCACATGTTCACTTCTACCCCCTCCCATGATGCACAGCAGATATGAAACAAAAATAATAGTTCCATCTTCACTTCTACCCACAAATATGTTCACTTCTACCCCCTCCCATGATGCACAGCAGATATGAAACAAAAATAACTTACCAGTCCCCAAGTTCCCAACAGTGGAGTCATACCCTGCAAGTCCCTCCACCTGCTCCTGCACAAAAGTTTGGGCAATAAGCTCCTCCTCATGATTTAGGCGGATCTTACATCGCGGTCCACCTCCCGTGCCACCGGTATGATTTCGGATAAGAGCCAGTTTATCCCGGACCCTGCGCCTCATATCATTCAGTTTTTTCTGGATGTCATCCCAGGAACGATCTTCATTACCCAGGGCATTGATGTCCAGGGCTATGGCTTCAAAGATAGCCCTCCTTTGGGCAACGGTGGTTTTTGCCCGCTGGGCACCATATAGAAGTTCTTTATGTTGCTGGAGTGCAGCAATTAGGATGTCCATCTCCGCAGCCACGAAGTTTGCCTTTCTTTTTTTAGTTCCTTTGGGAGGTGCCATCTCTTCAAAATGGGCTGAATTTCCTTGCTCAGGGGGGGTTGGAAAAAGCAGGATGAAATTCAGCAAAGAACCTGCGCAAGTCTGCTCCTATTTATTTGCTCAGTGCAAGCAGCTGAGCAGGATTTGCCCTGAAAGTATGTTAGGCGCAGTTTGACGCATGCGCAGACGGCAGCGCTCTAACTGCGCATGCGCGCGCCCGGCGCAAACCTCTGCTGAGCCGAAAAATCCTCATTTACATAGGGGCACACCCACTTTGACTTGCACGGCCTTGCGCCCTCAGCTTTGCCTTAAACAGGAGCAAATTAAATGAACAAACGATTCCTGAATCAGGTGGCAATTTGGCAAAATTGCCCCAGCGCAGAGAAATTCAGCTGAGCAGCTCATGTGTAAGTAATGGGCAAATCTACCTGAATCTGGGCCACTGCATTCAGACATCATTGACAAAAGTTCAGCTGGTGTACTTGTAATCCCACGGAAGTTAGGTTTTATGTAATAACAAACACTGAAAGCAGACATCTATGCCCAGTTTATTGATTCTAGCAGCTATATTGGATAACATCATTAGGATCATAAAATAAGGAAGTTACTATACAACAAGGATAAACAAAAGTTCAGCCAAATTTGCTTCACCCTGTCATCAAGGATTACTTTAGTTACAACACAAAGAGGCTAGCTGAAGATATCTGGATTTCAAGGAAAACCCTTTTCTCTTTTATTATCCTCTTTTTTTCGTCATCTGCCTTAATTGCATTGGAATCCGTCTAGAGGGAGCCAGCCTATTTGAATACTATAGTCTATATATATTGTTCTTTACATTGTGCAGGATTTTATGGCCTGTGAGTTCAGAAGGGAGAAACCTGACACAGAAAATATAGTGCCAGTTGTCTACGCTCCTGTTAACCTGTTCACATCGGTTTTTGTGATTGGGTTAATGTTTGTGTTTATTCTCAACTGAAGGAACCTTGCATCATTTTATTGCCTTTTTGATAAGATAGATAGGATAACTGTGTGTAGGAAGTGTTTTCTTGCTCACTAACAAAGCTGATATTTTGTGTTATCATTAATACAGTGAACATAATACAGTTGGTAAGATGACTGAACCTAGAGTGTCAGAGGCAATGGAGGATTTGCAGAGTCAAAGTAATCAGTGGGGTACAGAGTCTATTAGCAGCCCTCATGGGGGTACCACTAAATATGCATCACAGGGACAGAAAGTGAATAGAAATCTCCCCAGTGATACACAGACAGCAAACAAATAACCTGACATAAATTTTAACCCTTCCCTAGTACATCTAAAACTAAAGGAAAATCCCTCAGCAACCTCACATATGCAGTTTTGCAATTCCTTCCCCCATACACGTCCCACATTAGATTCAGTGATATTTATAGGTATGGGATTCCCCTGATATGAGAAAACATGGGAAAGGGGGCGCAGTTATACTTCACAGTATCAGCAGGAGTGCAACATCACTCTGAAAACGTATTACATTTAATACAATAACCATGCCATTGGGAATATATGATTAACCTCTATGAAGTAGAAAAAATATGGAGTGGAAGCTCTCAGATTTTCTTTAATGTGTTAGTCTGCAGTAGTCTAGCAGCACTTAGTTAATGCTCTGCATCAAATTTCCCAGCTGTGAGTGAAATGAGATTGGCAAATGCTGTAAGCAGAAATGAATGGAGTAAAAACAAAAAGATAAATGCACTAAAGATTACATCTACACGTGCTGCTAGTTATAAATTGCACAAAAGTACTGACAAAAGAGAGGGATTAAAACCAAACCTCCTAAAAAGGGCCAAGAGCAACATAACATTTAATTCATTACACAAAAACAGATGAGTTGATGGTGTTCTCCTTGATCTGCAATCAGTATGTGTCAATTAGTGCAAAACTCACTTAGTAGAAGAATAGATAAAAAAAAACACACTTCTGTTTTACCCCACTAGCCACAAAAAATGAAGAATGAATAAAGACTCACCTGCATCTTAGGTGTCAGGGTACTTTTATGACCAAGCATAACTGCTGTGCTTTGTTATGTCTGTAGACTGAGGCACAAAGCACTATGCTGAAGCCAATAAAACAGCTAAAGTGGTGGCTGGTATGACAGAAAACAACAGATAGGTTTATCTTGTTTTATTAAATCATAGGCCAATGCATCTCGAGGCAAATAAATGTTCTCCATAAAAGCAAAAAGCAGCAAAGGATGCAAGGGCTGCAATTTAAAGGGTACCTAAAAGCAGATTGTTTATTTTTAATTTTTATTTTAGATGGAGGTGAGAGGGATTAGAACACCTGTGAGGTTGAGATTGATGTCCTGTTGGGGCTCTTTCACACTGGCAGACAGAGAGTAGAATTTAGTTGGATTTTACCATCCCCCAACTGCCCCTGCTTTGCTTCGTGGCAATTTTAGCTTGGCTTGCAGAGTTTGACAGTTGGCACCACCTGTCAAAACACGCCCAGTAAGGTTAAAGGTGGAGTACTAAAGCCTGCTGTCGGCTGACGTCACAGAGCCAGTCCAGGCTCGGGCAGGATCGTGAGGCATCAGAGAGCCTGAGCTAGCCACTCCCACCCCCTCCACACCATTGTGCTCCAGTGAGCACGGGGGAGGCAGGGCAGACAGCGGTGACAGACAGTCACCAGCTCTCTGCTCAGGTAGACCTAAGAACCAAGGGATCGTTGATGTTGGATTGCTCGGTTTAATCACCGGCGGGGACAGTTGCAGCATGGGACCGATGCGAAATCCACCTGGCATTCAGAAAGAAGCTTAATTGCCTCATTAACATCTGGAAGGCACTACTCTACTGCCTTTTGAAAAGCGGTCCACCACAGATCACTTTTCAGAGGGGGGAGGTTGACACTGCTGTCCATCTGAAAGCGCCGTAAAGGAGGGAGATTCATCCTCTCCATTTGTCCTGTTTACTGTTATCACCATGTGGTAAAGTAAAGGAGAATCCCAAATTATGTGAGGCCACCAGAACAGGAATAGAAGGGAAATCCTCCAGTGGGGACACAGTTCTGGTGACAACCAGGGATTCCCACATAGCCTCTCACTTCCTGTTTTGGCTATGGGACAAGAAGTGAAGGTAAAGCTTACAGATGGCAAACAAAATAAAAAAACTGACAGGGATTATAACCCTTCTACTCCAAAATGAAAAATAAAAGTTTAGCCTTTAGTAAGGATGAGCTTGGTGTTCGACTCGAACGTATGTTCGACTCGAACATCGTCTGTTCGTACGTTCGATGAATTTCAAACAAAACGGGTCGTTCGCGCCAAATTCGAGTGACGCGCGTCGGCCCATAATTCACTGCGGCATTGCGCGCTGATGATTGGTCAAGCATGCACCATGACCCTGCATGCTTGGCCAATCACAGCGCGCAAAAAACGAAGAACCATAATTGGCCAAAGCCAGGGTGGCTTTGGCCAATTATGGTTTAGGGGGTTTAGTACATGCCCCACAATATATAAGGCCACCTGTAAGGCGGCCGCGTGTAGTGTGTTCCGGCTTTGTTAAAGAGAAGTCAGTCAGACAGTTAGAGAGAGAGAGAGATAGAGACACAGGGCCAGATCCTCGTAGCGCGGCGCATTGTTGCGGCCGGCGTAGCCTATCTCTGATACACTACGTCGCCGTAACTTACAGCGTATTTTCCTTATCCTCAGAGAAGTTGCGCCATAAGTTACGGCGGCGTAGTGTAATTTTGGCGGCGTAAGGGCGCGCAATTCAAATCGATGTGATGGGGGCGTGTTTTATGTAAATACGTCGTGACCCGACGTAAATGACGTTTTTTTTTAACGGCGCTTGCGCCATACGTGGGGGTATCCCAGTGCGCATGCTCGAAATTAAACCGGAACAAGCCAATGCTTACGACGGTGACGTCATTCTACGCAAATCCCTATTCGCGAACAACTTACGCAAACGACGTAAAAAATTCAAAATTCGAGGCGGGAACGACGGCCATACTTAACATTAAGTACGCCTTATATAGCAGGGGTAACTATACGCCGGAAAAAGCCGAACGCAAACGATGTAAAAAAATGCGCCGGCCGGACGTACGTTCGTGGATCGCCGTATCTAGCTAATTTGCATACTCGACGCGGAAATCGACGGAAACGCCACCTAGCGGCCGGCGGAAAAATGCACCTACGATCCGACGGCGTACTAAGACGTACGCCAGTCGGATCGAGCCCAGATGCAGTCGTATCTTGTTTTGTAGATACAAAACAAAGATACGACGCGGGAACTTTGAAATTACGCGGCGTATCAATAGATACGCCGGCGTAATTCTTCTGTGGATATCCTAGCGTTGTACATATATTTATACACTGTATAGCTTAGCTAGATCAGCTATTCCTATTGTTAGGCAGTAAATTGTGCTAGATGCAGTGCTCTAACGTGTTGTATTGCCTGCATAGTGTTTAGTTTACACCTAAACATAGTACTCAGTGTTAGTGGACGTGTGCTATTTAATTGCACATACACGCAGTTGCTGTTACTGCACGTGTGCTATATAATTGCACATAAATGCATTAGCTGTTACTGCACGTGTGCTATTTATTTGCACATAAACGCAGTCACTGTTACTGCACGTGGGCTATTTAATTGCACATAAACGCAGTCGCTCTTACTGCACATGTGCTGTTTTTTAGCCCATAAACGCAGTTGCTCTTACTGCACGTTTGCTGTGTTTTTGGCCATAAACGCAGTCGCTCTTACTGCACGTGTGCTGTTTTTTAGCCCATAAACGCAGTCGCTCTTACTGCACGTTTGCTGTGTTTTTGACCATAAACACAGTCGCTCTTACTGCATGTTTGCTGTGTTTTTGCCCATAAACACAGTCGCTCTTACTGCACGTTTGCTGTGTTTTTGCCCATAAGCGCAGTCGCTCTTACTGCACGTGTGCTGTTTTTTAGCCCATAAACGCAGTCGCTCTTACTGCACGTTTGCTGTGTTTTTGCCCATAAATGCAGTCGCTCTTACTGCACGTTTGCTGTGTTTTTGCCCATAAACGCAGTCGCTCTTACTGCATGTTTGCTGTGTTTTTGGCCATAAACGCAGTCGCTCTTACTGCACGTTTGCTGTGTTTTTGGCCATAAATGCAGTCGCTCTTACTGCACGTGTGCTGTTTTTTAGCCCATAAACGCAGTCACTCTAACTGCACGTTTGCTGTGTTTTTGCCCATAAACGCAGTCGCTCTTACTGCACGTTTGCTGTGTTTTTGCCCATAAACGCAGTCGCTCTTACTGCACGTTTGCTGTGTTTTTGCCCATAAACGCAGTCGCTCTTACTGCACGTTTGCTGTGTTTTTGCCCATAAACGCAGTCGCTCTTACTGCACGTTTGCTGTGTTTTTGCCCATAAACTCAGTCGCTCTTACTGCACGTTTGCTGTGTTTTTGCCCATAAACGCAGTCGCTCTTACTGCACGTTTGCTGTGTTTTTGCCCATAAACGCAGTCGCTCTCATTACACGTTTGCTGTGTTTTTGCCCATAAACGCAGTCGCTCTTACTGCACGTTTGCTGTGTTTTTGCCCATAAACGCAGTCGCTCTTACTGCACGTTTGCTGTGTTTTTGCCCATAAGCGCAGTCGCTCTTACTGCACGTTTGCTGTGTTTTTGCCCATAAGCGCAGTCGCTCTTACTGCACGTTTGCTGTGTTTTTGGCCATAAACGCAGTCGCTCTTACTGCATGTTTGCTGTGTTTTTGGCCATAAACGCAGTTGCTCTTACTGCACGTTTGCTGTGTTTTTGCCCATAAACGCAGTCGCTCTTACTGCACGTTTGCTGTGTTTTTGCCCATAATTGCATTAGCTGTTACTGCACGTGGGCTGTTTTTTTGCCCATAAACGCAGTTGCTGTTAGTGCACGTGTGCTATTTAATTGCACATAAACACATTAGCTGTTACTGCACGTGTGCTATTTATTTGCACATAAACGCAGTTGCTGTTACTGCACGTGAGCTATTTAATTGCACATAAACGCAGTCGCTCTTACTGCACGTGTGCTGTTTATTTCTGATTTTGTCCTGTGCAGGCTATTAAAATGTCTGGAAGGACAACAAAGAGAGGCAGAGAGTCACAAGGGCAAGCAGGCTCTGCATCTAGAGGCAACTCTGGTGGTGGACACGGTGCATCCACGTGGCCGTCTGACACACTCGTCCTTCTTTTTGGGAGCTGGCCGTGTTGAGCCTCAACATGCAGAGAAATTAGTAGAGTGGATGACCAAGCCGTCCTCATCCTCCTCATCCTCTCTCACCCAGGCTGAGCTTAGTTTGTCTGGCAAAGCAGCTGCCAAGGCATCCTCTTCCCTCTGCACAATGGCATCACACAATCCTTCCCTAGTCCCACCATGTCCTCCTGAGGAGTCCCCCGAACTGTTTCAACACAGTGTTGGGTACATGCTACATGAAGATGCACAGCGTTTTGAAGGCTCAGATGATGGAACACAGATAGAGGAAGGCATTGATGTGAGCCCAGAGAGAGCGGGTGCCCGAGAGGGACAGCAATCTGGCAGTCATGTTCCCCCAGCTGCAGCATACTGCCAGGTTTTCGACAGTGATGAGGAGGGAGGGGATGATGAGGTCACTGACTCTACGTGGGTGCCTGATAGGAGAGAGGAGGAGGAAGAGGAGGAGGAGGAGGAGGAAGAGGCACAGGCACATCTCCAAAGAGGCAGGATGCCCTCCAGGGGCCAACTTAAGGGCAGCACACCAACTGCATTACATCGCAGAGCTACGCCTTTGCAGGGCGCTGCTGTGTCTCAACGGTACTGCAAAAGTTCTTTGGTGTGGGTCTTTTTTGAGACATGTGCATCAGATCGCACCGTTGCTATTTGCAACATATGTCTCAAGCGTATCTCGTGTGGCCAAAACATCATCCGCTTGGGCACCACATGCTTGACCAGACATATGTCGACCTGCCATGCAGTTCGTTGGCAAGCATACCTGAAAGACCCACACCAAAGAACAAAGCGGACCTCCCCTTGCCCATCATCAGCTGGGAGCTCCAACCCCACTAGACCCTCAGTCCTCTCTGAAGCCTGCACTGATAGGACTGAAGGTGTAGAAATAGGTGTGTCACAACCTAGTAGTACATGCGGGAAATCTACTGATGGTAGCAGACAAATTTCCCTGCCCCAGCTGCTGCAGCGCCGAAAGAAGTACTCTCCCAGCCATCCACATGCCCAGCGGTTGAATGCTAGCTTAGCGAAATTGCTAGCACTTCAACTGCTACCTTTTCAGTTGGTAGATTCTGCCCCCTTCCGTGAGTTTGTGGAATGTGCGTTACCTCAGTTGCAAGTACCCAAACGCCACTTTTTCTCACGGAAAAAGATTCCCGCTCTCTACCTGCATGTGGAAGGCAATGTCCATGCCTCGCTGGACAGGGCGGTCAGTGGTAAGGTGCATCTTACCGCTGACTCATGGTCCAGCAGGCATGGACAGGGACGTTACCTCTCTTTCACGGCGCATTGGGTGACTCTGCTGGCAGCTGGGAAGGACGCAGGGCAAGGTACAGTAGTGTTGGAGGTTGTTCCGCCACCACACCTCCAAAACACTACTACTGGTTGTGACACACCTCTCTCCTCCTCCCCCTCCTCTTCTTCTTCCTCTGAGGCCTCTTCCTGTGCTGATGTTTTCTCTGAACCAGCCGTGCTCAGTAGGAGTACGAGGGGCTACGCAGGAATGCAGGCCAAGAGATGCCATGCGGTGCTAGAGCTAGTGTGCTTGGGAGACAGGAGCCACACTGGGGCAGAGGTTCTGTCAGCTCTACAGGGGCAGGCTCGGAGGTGGTTGACGCCACGCCAGCTTAAGCCAGGAATGGTGGTTAGCGACAATGGCACCAACCTCCTCTCTGCCCTGCGACAGGGAAAACTGACCCATGTGCCCTGTTTTGCTCATGTTCTCAATTTGGTGGTGCAGCGGTTCTTGGGCAGGTACCCGGGCTTACAGGATGTCCTGAAGCAGGCCAGGAAAGTCTGTGTGCATTTCCAAACGTCATACAATGCCACTGCTCAGCTGACAGACCTCCAAAGGGAATACAACCTGCCCAAGAACTGCCTGAGACATGCCCACCAGATGGAACTCTACATTGGCCATGCTACAGCGGCTGCACATGCAGCAGAGGGCCATTAATGAGTACCTGTGCCAATATGGCAGCAGAACTGGGCCAGGGGAGCTTGTTTTTTTTTCCCCACACCAGTGGGCCTTGATCAGGGATGCATGCACTGTCCTGTCACCATTTGAGGAGGCCACGAGGATGGTGAGCAGTGACAGTGCATGCATCAGTGAGACTGTCCCTCTTATTCACCTGTTGGAGCACACGCTACATGGAATAATGGACAGTTCCCTTGAGGCAGAACAGAGAGAGGAAGAGGAGGACTTCCTTACCTCTCAAGGCCCCCTTTATCCAGACAGTGGTCCTGCATGCCCGCCTAGCACACAGGAAGAGGACAAGGAGGACAAGGTGGAGGAGGAGGAGGAGGATGATTCTATCAGAAGCATGGAGGTGGAGCCTAGAACTCAGCAGCAGCAGTCTTCAAGGGATCACTTACAGTCCCAAGGAACCCGTGGACTTTTACGTGGCTGGGATGAGGTGGCTGCAGATCCTGTCATCCTCAGTGACCCAGAGGACTATGCCTCGAATGCCTCAGCAAACCTACGCTGCATGGCCTCCCTGATCCTGCAAAGCCTGCGTAAGGATCCTCGTGTTCGTGGTATCAAGGAGAGGGATCATTACTGGCTGGCAACTCTCCTTGATCCACGTTACAAGAGTAAGGTTGCGGAGCTTATCTTGCCGTCGCAGAGGGAGCTAAAGATGAAACATCTTCGGGAGGCCTTGCAGAAGGGTCTGTGCAATGCGTTCCCAGAACCTGGGGGATTACCAAATCCTGTTCCTGGACAACGTGTTGCTGAGGCTTCGGTGAGTCACAGAAGGAGCGGTGGAGAAGGTAGCCATCTGACCGATGCGTTCAGACAATTTTTTAGTCTGCAGCCCCAAGGTATGACCGGTTTCCAGCAACCATCGCCAGCGTTTGGTTTACATGGTGCGTGAATACCTAGGGGCAAGATCAGACTTGGACACCTTCCCCACTGAAAATCCTCTGGCTTACTGGGTCTTGAGGATGGATCACTGGCCAGAGCTTGCACAGTACACAATTGAGCTACTGGCTTGCCCTGCATCCAGCGTTCTTTCAGAACGCACATTCAGTGCTGCTGGAGGCTTTGTGACCGATCGCAGGGTGCGCCTCTCCACCGACTCCGTCGATCTACTGACCTTCATAAAAATGAATCAGGCTTGGATCAACACCAGCTACCAAGCACCTGATGCTGATGTAACTGAATAATTGTTTGGAAATGACAGATGCCTTGGAGACTGCCTATGCTGATGCTGAGTGACTGTCGTGTTATGCTGCTGACTGAATATCCTTTTCCTCCTCACTGATCTTGCTGATAGCTAATAAGAACATTTTTGTTTCTGGGCTCCGCCACCAGTGCCTAAGGCCCAATTTTTCTGCCCCTGTTTAACAGGGGCGTCTTAAATAACAATTTTTGATGCAATACTTTGCATGTGGCTCTTTGCTGCACTCCAATTACAGTATCTGTGAGGGGTTGCAGTGTTGTGACACTGCCACCAGTGCCTAAGGCCCAATTTTTCTGCCCCTGTTCTAGTACTTTTCTTTGTTTGATTATTTTCTAATTTGAGTTCACTCTAGCTTTCTCCTACGTTATCATAGTGTCATGTTTATTTTCCTGTACTAAATACTCATCATTGTCAATGTAAACACCACAAATCTAGATTTGTTCTTTTAGGCAGCATTGATATAATAAGAAGCCACACATTGTTGAGTATCCAAAAATATTTATTGTATCACACTTAAAATGTGTCATTTTCATTTTTTCAAAAAATATCTTAATAGAAATTGTTTAATTTTTTTTTGTCAATAAATATATTTTTGCTTTTAAATACTTGTCTACATTTTTTTTTTAAACCCTCCCCAGTACATCAATCAGATTCTTCAGGTTTTGGTCCACCTTTCGGTTGTTCTTTATGATCTTCTCGAGGGCGAGGTTTGTGTCCTCTATTTCTGCCCTGCAGGACATGTTCTCCCCAATTAGCACCTGGGCACTATAGGTGTCTAATCCGTCCCCAACAGCTCGAACACCTCCTGAAATTTGGAAAAAAAACATGTATTAAAATGATGCAGGCCTACATGTATAACCTGAAGCTGTGCTGTATGACACTGACCTGATGTGGTGGCATTTTGCACTTCCTGCACATCCGGCGAGGGTGGGGCTTGGCTCTGTGTGGGGTTGGTCGGCTCCACTGCTGCAGCTTGGTTGCGGCCTATAAGATTGTAAAAAAAGGGATAGATGAATCAAAAAGATTAGAGGCCTGAAAGAGGAATATCAATCATTCTTTTTAAAAAGTGTGGTACAATTGTCTGTTTTTACAATCCTTCTAAGCTTAAAGCGGTGGTTCCCCTAAAAATAAAATTTTGACATCGCATTTAGCAAATAAATTACAATTAGAATCGGCTTGTTTTATTTAAAAAATACCTCCGTACGTATCGTTTCCTATATTCGGTCCCACCGCCACTTCCGGGTACGATGCAGGCGGTGGGCGTTCCTAATTGATTGACAGGCATCCGACCGACGCATCCATCGCGTCACGAGATGCCGAAAAAAGCCGAACGTCGGTGCGGCTCTATACGGCGCATGCGCACCGACGTTCGGCTTTTTTCGGCATCTCGTGACGCGATGGATGCGTCGGTCGGATGCCTGTCAATCAATTAGGAACGCCCACCGCCTGCATCGTACCCGGAAGTGGCGGTGGGACCAAATATAGGAAACGATACGTACGGAGGTATTTTTTAAATAAAACAAGCCGATTCTAATTGTAATTTATTTGCTAAATGCGATGTCAAAATTTTATTTTTAGGGGAACCACCGCTTTAACACAGGATTTTATCCATTACCAAAGCTGCTGCATTTCTCTATCTTTGGCCAAGTTTCCTACATGGAAAAACAACAAGTATACACTGGATCACCTCTGTGTGACACCCTAACTAGGTTGTTCTTGTGACCAACACTCAGTGCCGATCCTGTCCTCCCTGGGGCCTGAAGAAAAATGACATGGCACATTAAAAATGAGAAGCAGGGGGCGCTGACGACAGTGACATGTCACATTAAAGAAAGTTGAGAAATGGGGGGAGGGGGTGTTCTGCTGTCGGAAATGACATCTTACATTAAAGTGAGAAGCAAGGGGTTCTGACTTCTTGCCTCTTCTCCCATGCAGCCAGCGAGTTGAGAAGAGGGGTGAGGGGGCGAAAATGACTTCTTACCAGGCGGGGCCTCTAGTTATTTGGGGGGCCCTTCGCAGCTTTGCGGGGCCCTAAGTGGCTTGCATAGTGAGCCTATAGGGTGGATCGGCCGTGCCAACCATTGTGCTACTGAGTCCATATGCGTAATCAACTGCTGTGCTGAGCATACTATCCTTTTACTGTATATTGACTTAAGTTGGATTATTGAAATCTAATTAATAACACATCTACATTAAATAAAAAATTGGTCTCACATAAAAAGATCTTAAATAGAATGAACAACCAATTATTATGCCCACAAACATGAATCTTGAGACATCTATTCTTGAACTGTATATATACACACACAACCTGAAATAAAAAGCACATGCCGCAAAATAATAAAAACAAATATTCAGAGTACACATGAAAATTACTTACGTCTTCTGAGGACTCTTCGAATTCTCTCCAGCTGCTCCGGCTCTCGGATTTTCAAATCAGACCATCTCTTGCGCAACTGCTCCCTGGACCTCTGCACCCCGAATTTTGCATGGATAGTCCTCCGTACCTTCTCCATGATCTGGGCCTTGAGTTTATTGGAGTTCTTGTAAGGCCCTTTTTTGCCATCATAGTCCTCCTTTTTTAGAATAGCCACCATCTCAACCATCTCGTCGAAGCTCATGTTGGTGGCTTTGTACCTCCTGCTCCTCCTGGTGTGTGCCTGGCCTCTCTCCTACCTGGTTGCAGCTTGCTGTCTCTCCTCCATCATGTCTTCAGACTCTTCACCGTCTTGCATTGACCGACTAAAAAGGGGCGTGGCAGTCACTAGAACGATCGTCATGGGCGGGGAAACGTGCAGAGCTTCTCACATGCGCAGTGTATAAAGGGATATTGCGTGAATGAGAACATCGTTCACAGTCGGTAGAAAACGTCGGAAAAACGATCGTGCAATACGACGATACGAAACTTGATTTTTGGACTTTATGATCAGTGGATGAGTTTGTGGGTTAGATATGGGGAGAAAGCCAAGGCTTGACTGACAGTTATTTTTTGCTAAATTTTGACTTGCAGAAATAATGGAGGCCTTCAGAGAACAGGAGTTCTTCACAGAATTTGTTCAAAGGGGGCCCCGGGTGGCAACCCCTCTTTTTTCTAGAATTTTTCTTTCCCAAAAAAAGAATTTATTGAGCCAAGATCTGGCATTGTAATGGCCCCCCCACCCCTAAAATAAGCGACATATTGTTGCCACACAGCACGTGCGCTTTGGGGGGCCAAGCCTGTATGGCCACAGGCTCACGGGCCACCACTGGAACATCAATGGCCTCATCACCAGGCACAAGTGTCATGTAGTTTGTTGAGGGTCTCTTTAGGAAATTGTGCAATATGCAGCAGCAAAGTATGACATGATTCAGATTCTACTTAACAAACCTACAGTCCTTGTCTTATTTGCACCGCCTGTATACTGCTGTTCAAAGTATATAGGGCCAAAGGGTCTTGTCAGGGTCGATCCTCCCTATAGGCTCACTATGCAGGCCGCTTAGGGCCCCGCAAAGCTGCAAAGGGCCCCCCAAATTACTAGAGGCTCCGCCTGGTGAGAAGTAATTTTCGCCCCCTCTAAACTCGCTGGCTGAGTCATTTCCGACAGCAGAAGAACACCCCCTCCCCCCGCTTCTCAACTTTCTTTAATGTGACATGTCACTGTCGTCAGCACCCCCCGCTTCTCATTTTTAATGTGCCATGTCATTTTGCTTAGGGCCCCAGGGAGGTCAGGATCGGCACTGGGTTTTGTAATGACCTGGAGGGGGGGGGGAGTTGTCACTAAATTATATATTGCTCAAACATGGCATGGGCATATGTGGAATTACACCCTATAATACATTCTGTTACTTCTCCCGAGTACGAGGATACCACATGTGTGAGACTTTTTGGGAGCCTAGCCGCGTACGGGACCCCAAAAACCAAGCACCGCCTTCAGGCTTTCTAAGGGTGTACATTTTTGATTTCACTCCTCACTGCCTATCACAGTTTCGGAGGCCATGGAATGCCCAGATGGCACAAAACCCCCCCAAATGACCCAATTTTGGAAAGTAGACACCCCAACCTATTTGCTGAGAGGTATGGTGAGTATTTTGCAGATCTTGCTTTTTGTCACAAAGATTTGAAAATTGAAAAAAAAAATTGTTTTCTTCATTTTCAAAAATAAATGAGCGCTGTAAAATACTCACCATGCCTCTCAGCAGATAGCTTGGGGTGTCTACTTTCCAAAATGGGGTCATTTGGGGGGGTTTTGTGCCATCTGGGCATTCCATGGCCTCCGAAACTGTGATAGGCAGTGAGGAGTGAAATCAAAAATGTACACCCTTAGAAAGCCTGAAGGCGGTGCTTGGTTTTCGGGGTCCCGTATGCGGCTAGGCTCCCAAAAAGTCTCACACATGTGGTATTCCCGTACTCAAGAGAAGCAACAGAATGTATTTTGGGGTGTAATTCCACATATGCCCATGGCATGTTTGAGCAATATATCATTTAGTGACAACTTTGTGCAAAGAATTTTTTTTTTTTTTCATATTCCAGCAACTGGTGGCAAAATATTAAATATTCCATGGACTCAACATGCCTCTCAGAAAATAGCTTGGGGTGTCTACTTTCCAAAATGGGGTCATTTGGGGGGGTTTTGTGCCATCTTGGCATTTTATGGCCTTCAAAACTGTGATAGATAGTGATAGGTAGTGAGGCGTGAAATCAAAAATGTATGCCCTTAGAAATCTTGAAGGCGGTGCTTGGTTTTCAGGGGCCCCGTACGCAGCTAGGCTCCCAAAAAGTCCCACACATGTGGTATCCCCGTACTCAGGAGAAGCAGTAGAATGTATTTTGAGGTGTAATTCCACATATGCCCATGGCATGTGTGAACAATATATCATTTAGTGACAACTTTGTGCAAAAAAAAAAAAAAATTGTCAAATTCCTGCAACTTGTGGCAAAATATAAAATATTCCATGGACTCAACATGCCTCTCAGCAAATAGCTTGGGGTGTCTACTTTCCAAAATGGGGTCATTTGGGGGGGGGGGGTTGTGCTATTTGGGCATTTTATGGCCTTCAAAACTGTCATAGGTAGTGAGGAGTGAAATCAAAAATTTGCGCCCTTAGAAATCTTGAAGGCAGTGCTTGGTTTTCGGGGCCCCGTACATGGCTAGGCTCCCAAAAAGTCACACATATGTGGTATCCCCATACTCAGGAGAAGCAGCAGAATGTATTTTGGGGTATGATTCCATATTTAACCATGGCATGTGTGAGTAATATATCATTTAGTTACAACTTTTTGTATTTTTTTTATTTTTTGTCATTATTCAATCACTTGGTACAAAAAAAAAAAAAAAATCAGTGGGCTCAACATGCCCCTCAGCAATTTCCTTGGGGTGTCTACTTTCCAAAATGGGGTCATATGGGGGAATTTTGTACTGCCCTGCCATTTTAGCACCTCAAGAAATGAGATAGGCAGTCATAAATTAAAAGCTGTGTAAATTCCAGAAAATGTACCCTAGGTGGTAGACGCTATAACTTTTGCGCAAACCAATAAATATACGCTTATTGACATTTTTTTTACTAAAGGCATGTGGCTGAATACATTTTGGCCTAAATGTATGACTAAAATTGAGTTTGATTGATTTTTCTTATAACAAAAATTAGAAAATATCTTTTTTTTTCAAAATTTTCGGGCTTTTCCGTTTATAGCGCAAAAATTTTAAATCGCAGAGGCAATCAAATACCATCAAACGAAAGCTCTATTTGTGGGAATAAAAGGACGCAAATTTTGTTTGGGTACAACATTGTATGACCGCGCAATTACCAGTTAAAGCAGAGGAGTGCCAAATTGTAAAAACACCTCTGGTCTTTAGGCTGACAAATGGTCCGGGGCTAAAGTGGTGAGAGTGAGGCAGTGTTTTATACCCTAGTTGATGGGGTAACCTGCCTCAGCTGGACCAGGTGCATATTGCAAGGAGATCAGCACATCATTCAGAACCACCGTAGCTGGAAAGCAAGCAGAAAACCCAACTGAGGAGTGGCTCAGAGGTAAAGACCTGAAGCAGCAACAGAGAGGTCCCAGGTTCAATACCACCCAGAGCCACATGGGGCACGACCATGCCTCGCCGTCTGCCTGGCATGGTAATAACCGTGACAGTTCCCCCCTTTTAAAAACACCCTCCGGGCGTGGGCAGGAGCTCTCTCATAGGCATCGTCTTTAAAGTCCAAACCACCCTCTTCACTAGAGTAGCCAAGCACGTCATCAGTAGACAAGAGAAATGTATTGCCATAGTCATCCATGCCATACGTATAGTTCTCATTAAACCCATGGGGAAACAAAGCACCAACAGCAGAGCTTGAAGATTTTTTTCTTTTTCCCTTTGGTCTTTGTTTTCTTTGGAGTTCTAGAAGGGGGTGCATTCGCTACTTGCAAAGCTTGTTCAAACATTACTAGATCCTGTTTACGGACCATGGTACCATTCGAGGCATATGTTCAGTCAGGTGGAAGAACTTCACTTGGGGACACAGAAACTGGAACTGGAGACACAGAAACTGGAACTGGAGACACAGAAACTGGAACTGGAGACACAGAAACTGGAACTGGAGACACAGAAACTGGTACTGGAGACACAGAAACTGGGGACACAGAAACTGGAACTGGGGACACAGAAACTGGAACTGGACACACTGGAGCCGGAACTGGGGACACTGGGAAGGTAGGAACAGCAAGCTGAAGAACAGGTGCATCGGACTGGACAGTAGTCACCGGAATGTTAGACTGGGGCAAAGGACCTTCAAGCTGCATAGCAGGCAAAGATTCTGGGGTAGCAGAAAGGCTCCCAATAGTACCCACCTGAAGAACCTTTGGCCGAGGTGGGCGAGTTGGGCAGAGAGATATAAAGTGCCCGCTTACACCACAGTAAAAACAAAGTCCATAGCCTCTCCTCCGCTCTTTTTCTACCTTAGATAGCCCGGACCGGATGGCCCCGAATTGCATGGGTTCCACATCCTCCAAGGTAGGCGTGTGTGCATCCACAGGAGCATCAAGGCTTTGTGGTGTTGGAGCTTCATGGCTGGGCACATACAGAGCTTCATAGCTTGGCACATACTGGGCTGGCTTGGTGTTGTGTCTGTACAGAAAATTTCTGTCCCTGGATACCGGTAGGCCACGTGAACTGAGAGCAGACTTGGGAGAACTGGTTTTATTGGGTCCAGACCAAACATGAAAGTTTCCCAGCTGTTCAAGACTGGACTCTTTTCCTGCAACAGCTGATGAGCCCATGATTTGATTTGCCCTGTTAGCAGGTTGATGGAAGCGCGAACCTTAACATAGTCTGTGGCATAGGTCCGAGGTTTAAGAGCAAACAGCAGCTCACAATCCATCTTAAAAGACAAGAGGGATGCACGGCTACCATCAAACCTCTCTGGCACCACAAAAAATGGCTCAGGATATGCTGGTTCCGGGGCTGGGCGTACTGTCCCTTTAAGTAATTGAACTTCTTGCTGTAGTGCCAAAATGGTATGGCCCAGGCTGGAGACTTGCAGAGCCAGGGAGGTGAGCATTTTGTACAACTCTGCGGACTCCATGTTGTTGGTCAGTTCATTATGTAAGGGCTTACCTTGACTGGAGTCCATATTGCAGAATTGTATGCTCACCCTTACAAATACACACAGCCCATGGTAACAAAGTAAGAAGCTACCTGGGCTATAAGTCTGTGCACGGGGGCTTGACAGGGATTTGCCAAAGGATGGTCAAAGTTAAGCCGTGGTCAGGGATTCCAGAATTCAGAGTACATGATAAACATAGCCAGGGTCAGAAGCCAGAGTCAGTCTTGTAGCTGAAACAAAGCACAGGAATACAGGTACACAGGAACCTTTGGCAATGACAGGACAATCACAATGAACTTACAATTCCCTCAGAGTGCGGCAGTGTATTATACCCTAGTTGATTGGGTAACCTGCCTCAGCTGGACCAGTAGAGACAGGTGCAGATTGCAAGGAGATCAGCACATCATTCAGAACCACCTTAGCTGGAAAGCAAGCAGAAAACCCAACTGAGGAGTGGCTTAGAGGTAAAGACCTGAAGCAGCAACAGAGAGGTCCCAGGTTCAATACCACCCAGAGCCACTTGGGGCATGACCATGCCTCACCGTCTGCCCGGCACGGTAATAACCTTGACAATATCATTGTTTTTGACTAACTATATCACTATAACTAAATCTTAAGATCTTTCAACTTTAAGCAACCAGCTGTCATTTATGATCAAGTAGATCTTGTTCCATTCCCACCTAAATTGAACCCTTTGAAGTGAAATTTCACCTAATCCATAAACTATACCACCAATTGGCGAACTCCACCCAGTGGCCGCCGGAAAATTACACCTACGATCCGAAGGCGTACGAAGCCGTACGCCTTTTGGATCTTTGCCAAAAGTCGTCGTATCTTGGTTTGAGGATTCCAAATCAAGATACGACGCGGCAAATTTGAAAATACGCCGGTGTTTCAGTAGATACGCCGGCGTATTACTGCTGTGAATCTGGCCCTATATTACTGGCCAGATCACCAGGTAAAAACAGAGGGTAAAAGCCTAAAAAATAAAGCAGCCACCAATCTATTGATTGGTAAGCTGCAATATATTACAATAAGACCAGAATGGTGAATCCCTGCTCTTGCAGCATCTTGTGATATTCCTGTCACATATCCCAGGATACTTCAGGAGTACAGACACAAAGCTGCCAGTGGGCGAAGCTGTGTGCATCATTGGGTGCTGACTACTTGAACCCAAACGTGGCAGCTAGTTCCCAAAAACTGAGGAGGACCAGGATGGCAGTATAGGACCTGGGCTGAGCCACCTGAACAGATTCTCACACTGTTTGCTGCTGGGCAGGTGAGTATGTGAATTGAAAACGACACTGCACAAAAGGTAAGAGGGGGCAGTGAAATTCCTATTTAAGTAACCACATGCTTATTTCTGTTTAAAAAAAAAAGTAACCACATGGTTCAACAGGCCGAGCTTGTATAAACATTGCTGTCGTCTAGGTTTGCTGAGGGCTATATGAGTTTAAATGCAACCCTAATAATAGGGACATGGTGCAGGGCAAGTGGTGAACACAGTGCGGAACCTAGTAGATGGGGTTATGTGTGCATAGTGAAATTTTCAATCCTCACTTTTATCTAACAGAAGTGCACCCTTTCTAAAAACATGCACAATGCATAGGTAGGTTAAATAACCTGCATGTTATCCTAGTGCTTAATGGGATACTAGCACATTTCTGAGATGTGACAGACTACCCACCTTCTTTTGCTCTCCCTCTCCTATTACCTTTTACTGTCCTTATTTTCTCCTTGTGCAAAAAGGAATTCCACCCACATATCACCTGCTTCCTCACTGTCCCCCTCTCCTTATCTTCCTAACTACCTTCAACCGTTATTCATATAGCTCTGGCCATCCCTCCCAGATCCTCATCCTCCGTGTGTGGGTTTTCCTCAGTAAGGAATCCTGGAGCTGTGACACAGAGCTGGTAATCTGCTGCAAGCATCAAGACGGTAAAGGTAGTCTGCAGAAGTATGTGTGTGTCTACTAGAGTACTACGAATGTGTGAAAGCTTGCCGGAGTGTTAATGTTTGTGTCTATTCAACCTTTTGTGGCTAGCTCTTCGTATCACCTTTCAGGTTTCTTTGTGTGTATCTATAGTTATTTATTTCTGTACATGGCGTATTCTCATAGAGTGTATACATTTACATTCACGTAATTAGATGTTGATGTATTTGTCTTTAAGTAGGTGTATAATTATATGTTTACACATATATTTTGCAAGGCCTTAGTTAAACTAGTTTATCCATAATCATTAGTTCATATTTGTCTTTGTTTACATTTATGTTTTATGAATTCTGCGATTATTTATACATAATAATTGACTGAATATTAATTATACAGGTTTATTGATATTTAGATGCTCTTTGAACTGCACATAAAAACCACAGTAATTTGTCTTTACGGTAATAATAATGTATCTCCTAGCAGTCGTTTCTGACTACAAGCCTATACTGTGTGAAGTAACAAAAATCCTGAGGGGCTTCTTCTGTGAAACAAACCTCTCAAGACCTCCGGTCTCTACTGAGTGTGTTCCTATATTGCACAAGAAATAATCTGTGTTGTTTCCATCTGAAGTGTAGGACTGCCCTCCCCCTGATCCCTTTTCCATGAGCACCTAAAATGATATGTGCGGTCTTTCCACCAATTCTTTTTGAAGCAATGTCGTAGATAAGTAAACAAAATCTTTATTGGACGGACTTGTCACACGTTTTTGTGATCCTTTTAGGCCCCCACCTTATCTAGCCTGTTCTTTAGAGCCCCTCCCTACAATACAGGGGGGACCACTGTGTTTGTAAGAGCGGATCAGGAGAAGGAGAGCAGAGCACAACATATTCTGCAGCCAACAAAGAGGGACAAAGAGGCAGGGGGACAGAGACAGAGCTGGCACAGCTTGAATGCAGAACACTGTAAGTATCATATTTAAGACATTGCACTGAGACAGATATGCTAACTAAGACATGGGGTGAAAAGAAAGAAAAGCCTGTGTGGTTCAAAAAGAACAAAAAAGGAAAAATTGCCAGAGTTCTCTCTGTATTGTTGGATCTCATGGCAGTGAAAGGGTGAACTAGCGGTGAGTAAAATGCGCAGATCATCCTGCCATCTCTGGAAAGAGGGGAATCACAAATGGGAAGAAATAGATCTGAAAGCAGGGACGAAATAGGAAAAGATGAAAAGGTTTGATAAGGTGTATTCACTGTGTGAAAAAAAAACTAAGGTAAGCATGTAAAGTGTGCCATCTAGAGAAGACTAGGTTTTAAAATAAATACAATTAAAATAATAGGCAGATCTTAAATAATTTGTTGTACACTTGATTTCAGTACAGTAAATGTTTTTTACACTTTCAGTAATGGACCACCTCAGGTAAGTATGGAGTCTCTATGCCACAGACAATAAGTTTGGCATTTCCTGTGGTGCATAATGTAAAGAACAACTAGCCTGAACCAGGAACCCTAGCAAGAAGGTATGAGTTTTATTGCTTGGTTCTCCTGGTTGCACTGTTCAGGTTTGTCCCAATGAAGACTGCTGACGTGCATAATCTAGCAACCAGCCTGAACCAGGAACCCTGGAAAGAAGATTTGAATTTTATTACAAGAGGTTTCTGGTTGCACTGCTCAGGTTTTCACCAATGGAGACTGTGGATGCATTTTTCAGGCAATACCATAGTCCACAGGTACAAGCTATGACAAGTGGTATTCAGGGACAGTCAATGGTCAGGGCTAACAAAATACAAAAGGTGCTGGTGCTGCAAAATCAATCTAAACCACTAATATGGGTGGGTACACACCTAAAAATACAAGTATCCAGTCAGAGCCAAAAGATACCAGAAATTGAGCCTGTCCCAAAATAGAAGCATGCCAGATAGGCTCAGGAAGTAAGCAGGAGTCACCAATTCTATACACTACTCAATGCTTCTCTCCTTTGGTTCTATTACTTACTAATTTACAACCAACAGGGGATTGCCTTGTGAAATTACAGAACTAGAATGTCACTATCATATTCAAATTTTATTCTGGGAGAACTTTTTCTGGGGGCTTCCATATGCAAGAATACATGCTCAAAACCTGTTTTTTTTTTTTAACAGGGTGTGAAATGGGTTGGGTAAGTAGACAGAGAAGGATTTTAAGTATTTAGACAAGAAGGTTTTGTTACCTTGCACCATATAAAATGCAATACAGTGAGTAAAAACACGAAAAAGGCGCTCTAAGGCAATATTTTCTTTTCGATAAAAAAGCTACAAAGTAGGGTGCAGAGGATTTTTATTTTAATTTTTTGTATCAGCTACTTTATACCTTATGGTAATGTGAGGAGGATCTGTAAAAAATCTGCCAAACTGGCAGCTAGTACCATGAAAGAGGCATGGAAGGGAAGAGAAACTTTAATGATGATCTAGATGTTTCACTGACATGCTTAATATGGGAGCATTCTCACCAAGATAACTAGGCAATTCAATTTATAGATGCAAACAAACACCTGTCTGAGATACTTTATTTTTACGTAGTAATTCTTGAATGCTTATGAGAAATCTAGCTTCATATTTATCAACTGCAAATAATCCTCCAAAAATGTGAGATTTGGGCCCCTTTCATACATATGCTTTTTCATCCATCCATGTACGAATGAAAAAGGGACATACATTAATCTCTATGAGATAGCAGGTGTCAGTGGATGAACATCAGCGGACACCCGATCTCATTAATGTCCGCAATCCTCCGATTCTGCAGACAGGGGAAAATCCGATTTTTCCATCTGTCTGCAGAACGGATCGGGTGAACACGGACAAACGGTTTGTGTTCATCGGATCCCCCCCATAGGGGAGAGCGGCGATCTGACAGGGCGGTCCCTGCACAGTGTACAGGCACCACCCTGTCATCCGCTGGCTCAGCGGGGATCAACAGGGCTATCCCCACTGAGCAAGCGGATGTCTCATGGGGCGGATCATCACGGGATCCGCCCGTGTGAAAGGACCCAAACTGTGCTTTTTGTCAACAAATTTGGATGTGGAATGGGAAGTGTCCTTTTAAAAGCAATCTAGTGGATTATTTTTTTTTCATTTGGGTATTTTTATTTTGTAATTACACTTGTTCTGGTTGATACATAGAGCAGGACAAATAAACTGTCACATTTTTCCTGGTAAAATAATCTAAAGCAAAAGCTGTAGGAATATGATGTGCACCATTTTATATAATCAATTCATAGCAACCCAATAACAGTATAGCAATATTCAGAAATTGGTGATGGTATAAGCCAGCTATAGTGAGCTCTTCTGGGAGGTTTATTTTGGGCAAAGTCAGTACAGCCTGCAAAAAAAAGACACCTTTGAAAATACTGTATGTCACTTGCACATTTTGATTTTCTTTTGATTAATGTTATAAGATTGCTTATAGTGGTTCTAAAGTCAGAAGGTTTTTTATCTTAATGCATTCAATGTATTAAGATTTGAAACCTTCAGTGTACAGCAACCCCCCTAATACTTACCTGACCCCATCTTGATCCAGCGATGTTGCACAAGAGTCTCGGATGCACAAGTATCACTTTAAGGCCCAACTCCAAATTACAAAACAATATCCCCTGGCCATAGGGCCCCCTGCATTGCAAGGGTTAAGGCTCTTTAATTCTAGGGGATGACAAATAAGGTGTGATACCTCACTCCTCGCTCCAGAAGGCGACCTCTCTCTGTGTGACCAGTCACCTTAAAGGGTCACTAAAGGGAAAAAAAATGTTGCCTAAAATTAATGTCTGCAAGGTAGACAGACAGAATAGTGTAATGATTCTGTTAAAAAACGAGTAAATACCTATTATATTCCTTCACCTATATCACCTCCGGCATTTTAGTTTCTGTTCTCTCATTCACTTCCTGGTTTGCATCGTTTGTTCATGTAAGAACTACATTTCCCAGTATGAATTGCGGCACGCCCAGTAATTCACACCTCCTTTAAGTCTCTAACACGTAGAGAGCGTCCTGCTGCACAGATGTAGTTCCCAGGAGGGGGTGAGCATGTTACTCACCACCGCAGTAAAGCCTCCCATCACGGTGGTGAGTAAAATCAGACAAGCAGGAAGTGAACAGAACAGAGAAGAAATAGAGCGACTTCTGAGCAAAAACGAACAATGAGGAAGTGAAAAGAGGAATGTCTGCAGGTAAAGGATGCTTATTATGAAAAAAAATATTTCCTTTACAACCCCTTTAAGCCTCTTCTATAAGATGCTCTGGTCAACGGTGGCACAATGACATCATTAAATACAATGCAGGGACACAAGCCTTACATTATACCTGAAGCTGGCGAAGACCCACCCACAAGCTGGATTGAAGAGGAGCACTTGAGCCCACCAGTGAGTGAGGAGTAAAGCAAGTATTGATAGTCACTGCTCTCCACTCAATTTGCGGCGGTGTAACTTAAATCAGAAAAGTTACGTTGCGCCCGCTGGTTGTGAATCTGGCCCAAAGTGTGTAAATGCAAGTGGAGATTGGCTGAGGCATAAACATGGTGCTTTCCATATAATAGTGGTATTTGTTTTCAAGTATAAATGGATCCTATAAAAGAGAACTTGCAGAGTCAGGCCTTGTACACACGACCGAGAAATTCGTAAAAGAAACATCGTTTTCCTCGATGAGTTCCTTGTCAGGCTTGTCGAGAATCTTGTCAAGCTTTCTTTGCATACACACTGTCAAGACAAAATCTCGTCGTTCTCAAACGCAGTGACGTACAACACGTACGACGGCACTATAAAGGGGAAGTTTGATTCCACTGGCGCCACCCTTGGGGCTGCTTTTACTAATCTCATGTTACTGCATGTTAAGTAAATGTTTGGTGAGAGACGATTCACGCTTTTCAGTCTGTTACAGCGTGACAATTGTGCTATCTCCATTACCAACACTACTTTTACCGAAGGTGCGCTCCCATCTCATACTTTATTCTGAGCATGCATGGTTTTCTAAGCATACACACGAACGTGTTTCTCGTCGTAAACCAGCACGATGAGAAACACGACAAGGAAATTGAGACTCCCGTTCTCTTTTTTTCTCATTGAGATCCACGACAGTTTTCTAGACGAAAAACATATACACGACCATTTTCCTCAGCAAAAAAGCTCTGCCACCAAGTTTCTTGATGGATTTTGTCGAGGAAAACAGTCGTGTGTACGAGGCCTCATTATTGAATCTGGTTAACCACAAACCTGAGTCTTCTCAAGCATTTTGTAAGATTTTATTGAATTAAAGCGGGGGTTCACCCTATAAACAAGAAAAAAAAAAAAATTCTTCTAGCATAAAATCAGGCATTGTAGCGCGAGCTACAGTATGCCTGTCTCAAATTTTTTTTTACCGTACTCACTGTGTAATCGTACATAGACGATTCCGACTGCCCACGGGGAATGGGCGTTCCAATCCAGACGGAAGGTGATTGACGGCCGGCTCTGGCGCGTCACGCTTCTCCGGAAATAGCCGAAATAGGCTTGGCTCTTCACGGCGCCAGCGCATATAGCCTGTGCGCAGGCGCCGTGAAGAGCCGAGACCTACTCCGGCTGTCTTCGGGGAGCGTGACGTGCCAGAGCCGGCCGTCAATCATCCTCCCTCTCCATAGGCACGCCCATTCCCCGCGGGAGTCGGAATCTATAATGTACCAGTACACTGTGAGTACGGGGATAAAAAATTTGAGACAGGCATACTGTAGCTCGCGCTACAATGCCTGATTTTATGGTACAATGTTGACACTGAGGGTGAACTACCGCTTTAAGGTGTCATTGTTTTGCAATGTTAATGTGCTATATTGTGAATCAGCCACAAGTCTTTACTAGAGTAAAGCTAATCTGCTTGAGTTTGATTCAAA
Organism: Rana temporaria; assembly: GCF_905171775.1. Lineage (NCBI taxonomy): Eukaryota > Metazoa > Chordata > Amphibia > Anura > Ranidae > Rana > Rana temporaria. The sequence continues at coordinate 343,423,452 of NC_053490.1, forward strand.
GAATGGCTTAGCAAACATGTTCAAAAATCTGAAAATGTGAACCCTATTGAAGTCAACGGGAGGCAAATCTTGAAAATAAATTCTCTCCATTTTTAATGCTAATAGGCAAGGGAGTAGGGATGAGCCGAACACCCCCCGGTTCGGTTCACGGCAGAACATGCAAACAGACCGAAAGTTCACACAAACTTTTGAACACCGTTAAAGTCTATGTAACTCGAACATCAAAAATTAAAAGTGCGAATTTTAAAGGCTAATATGCAAGTTATTGTCCTAAAAAGTGTTTGGGGACCTGGGTCCTGCCCCAGGGGACATGTATCAATGCAAAAAAAAGTTTTAAAAACTACCGTTTTTTCGGGAGCAGTGATTTTAATAATGCTTAAAGTGAAAAAATAAAAGTGAAATATTACTTTAAATATATAAAAAATGTAAATATCGTACCTGGGGGGTTGGTGTCTATAGTATGCCTGTAAAGTGGCGCGTGTTTCCCGTGTTTGAACAGTCCCTGCACAAAATTACATTTCTAAAGGAATAAAAGTCATTTAAAACTGCTCCTTAGAAAGTCACATTGCATCGGTTCATCCACAACTGGTCAATTTGCTGCAATATGTCCCTCTTTCCAGCAGCAGTAGCAAATAATCTTTTTCGCTGCCTCTTGCGGCCTTGACTTCCCAGGCTCTAGGGATGAGCCCGATGTTCAAGTCGAACGTAAGTTAAACTTGAACCTCGGGTGTTCGCCTGTTCACGGAACAGCAAACATTATGCGGTGTTCGCGGCAAATTCGAAAGCCGAGGAACCCTGTTAAAGTCTATAAGACACTAAAATGAATAACTAAAAGTGCTCATTTTAAAGGCTTATATGCAAGTTATTGCCATAAGAAGTGTACATGTATCAATGCAAAAAAAAGTTTTAAAAACTGAAGTTTTTTTAGGAGCAGTGATTTTACTAATGCTAAAATTGAAACAATAAAAATTAAATATTCCTTTAAATATCGTGCCTTAATATACCTGTAAAGTGTCACACTTTTCCTGTGTTTATAGCAATACCACAGCAAAATGAAATTTCAAAAGGAAAAATGTAATTAAAAAATGATCGTCGCCATAATGAATTTTCGGATCCCGTCAATATAGGTAAAAATCAATGAAAACATGGCATGGGTCCCTCCCAGTCCATTACCAGGCCCTGTGGGTCTGGTATACATATTAACCACTTAAGGACCCATTCACGCCGATATACGTCGGCAGAATGGCACGGCTGGGCACATCCACGTACAGGTACGTGGCTCTTTAAGCCCAGCCGTGGGGTCGCACGGGCACGTGCACGTGACCCGGTCCGAAGTTCTGTGTTCTTCACTGTAGCGCCGTGATCGATCGTGTGTTCCCTTTTATAGGGAACCACAATCGATGACGTCACACCTACAGCCACACCCCCCTACAGTTAGAAACACAAATGAGATCATACATAACCCCTTCAGCGCCCCCTTGTGGTTAACTCCCAAACTGCAACTGTAATTTTCACAGTAAACAATGCATTTTGAATGCATTTTTTGCTGTGAAAATGACAATGGTCCCAAAAATGTGTCAAAATTGTCCGAAGTGTCCACCATAATGTCGCAGTCACGAAAAAAATCGCTGATTGCCGCCATTAGTAGTAAAAAAAAAATGTATAAAAATGCAATAAAACTATCCCCTTTTTTGTAAACGCTATAAATTTTGCGCAAACCAATCGATAAACGCTTATTGCGAAAATTTTTTACCAAAAATAGGTAGAACAATACGTATCGGCCTAAACTGAGGAAAAAAAATGTTTTATATATTTTGGGGGATATTTATTATAGCAAAAAGTAAAAAATATTGAATTCTTTTCAAAATTGTCGCTCTATTTATTTATAGTGCAAAAAATAAAAACCGCAGAGGTGATCAAATACCACCAAAAGAAAGCTCTATTTGTGTGAAAAAAAGGACGCCAGTTTTGTATGGGTACAGCGTCGCACAACCGCACAATTGTCAGTTAAAGAGACGCAGTGCCGTATCGCAAAAAAATGGCCTGGTCATTAAGGGGGCAAATCCATGATTGACAAGTATTTCAAGAAAATTACTTTAAAAATTAACTTGATCTAGCCTTGCTCAGCTTACGTTATGAAAAATATACCAAATCTTACAGGCTCCAGGTGCAAACATGTTATTAACTCACTGCTGCAGCTTGTTTAGAGCTAGAGCAATGTTTACATTCTTGAGGCCGGGTTCACACTAGTCCGACATACGCTCCATCCGTCCAACATTGGGAGCTCATGTCGCATGACGTGTGAAAAGCAATGTTTCCCTATGGGAGCCGTCTTAACTGGTCCGACACATGTCGGTCTGACTTTGCAAACGCTCCCTGTACTACTTTGGTCCGACCTTGATCCTACTTCAAAGTCGGAACGCAGTCTTGCACGCTCCGACTTTGGCATGCGACTTGTATTCTACTGATCTTGAGGGGGAACTCCACGCCAAATTTTAAGCAAAAAAACGGCATGGGTTCCCCTCCAAGAGCATACCAGGCCCATTAGTCTGGTGCAGATTTAAAGGGGAACCCCCTATGCCGAAAAAACAGTGTGGGGGTCCCCCCAAAATCCATACCAGACCCGTATCCGAACAGCAGCCTGGCCGGTCAGGAAAGGGGGTGGGGACGAGCGAGCGCCCCCCTCCTTAATCGTGCCAGGCCGCATGCCCTCAACATGGGGAGGTAGGTGCTATGGGGCAGGGGGGTGCACTGCGGCCCCCCCACCCCACAGCACCCTGCCCCCATGTTGTTAAAGACAGGGCCTCTTCCCGACAACCCTGGCCATTGGTTGTCAGGGTCTGCAGGCGGGGGGCTTATCGGAATCTGGGAGCCCCCTTTAACAAGGGGGCCCCCAGATACCGGCCCCCCACCCTAGGTGAATGAGTATGGGGTACATTGTACCCCTACCCATTCACCTGGAAGTAAAGTGTTAAAAATAAATAAACACGCTGCACAGGTTTTTAAAATATTTTATTAGTCAGCTCCGGGGCCCCCCTCTCTTCTTTAGCTCTTTTACGAGGGGGGCTTGCTTCTTCCGACGTCTTCTGGGGGGGGGTCCCAGTCTTCACCGCCGTCTGGTTCTCTTCCCCCGAGTGGGGGCCGCTTTCTTCTTTAGCTCTTTTACAGCGGCCCCCTCCCGGGCTTCCTCCAACGTCTTCGGCGGGGGGGGGGGGGAGGTGCCCTGCTTCTGTCGCCTTCTGCATCCTTCTGCCTTCTTCTTCTGCCTTCGTCGCTGTTGACACGTCGCTTCCTCCCGCTGTAATGCCGTGTGTGCGGCTTGCACCGACTTATTTAGGTCTCTTATGACGTCACACGGGTGCACGGAGCATGATGGGACTTTGCCGTCATAAGAGACCTATATAAATCGGTGCGAGCCGCGCACACGGCATTACAGCGGGAGGAAGCGACGTGTCAACAGCGAAGAAGAAGGCAGAAGAAGAAGGCAGAAGGATGCAGAAGGTGACATAAGGCGACATAAGGCGACAGAAGCCCGGGCACCCCCTCCCCCGCCGAAGACGTCGGAGGAAGCCCGGGAGGGGGCCGCTGTAAAAGAGCTAAAGAAGAAAGAGGCCCCCACCCGGGGGAAGAGAACCAGATGGCGGTGAAGACTGGGACCCCCCCCCAGAAGACGTCGGAAGAAGCAAGCCCCCCTCGTAAAAGAGCTAAAGAAGAGAGTGGGGTCCCGGAGCTGACTAATAAAATATTTTAAAAACCTGTGTAGCGTGTTTATTTTTTTTTAACACTTTACTTCCAGGCGAATGGGCAGGGGTACGATGTACCCCATACTCATTCACCTAGGGTGGGTAGCCGGTATCTGGGGGCCCCTTGTTAAAGGGGGCCCCCATATTCCGATAAGCCCCCCGCCCGCAGACCCCGACAACCAACGGCCAGGGTTGTCGGGAAGAGGCCCTGTCCTCATCAACATGGGGGCAGAGTGCTGTGGGGTGGGGGGCCCACAGTGTTGGAGGGGAACCCAAGCCGGCTTTTTGCTTATTGCTTTTTGCTTAAAATTTGGCGTGGAGTTCCCCCTCAAGATTCATATCAAACAGTGCCTGATATTGGCAGGGATCCAAGTCGGATCCCCACTCATTGAAAGTCGAACTTCAAGTCCAGGGCAAAGTCGGATCAAAGTAGTATCCTGTTCATTAAAGTTGGATGGATGTAGGACCAATGTAGGATAAATGTAGGACCAATGTAGGATCAGTGTAGGACCAATGTCGCAGAGCAAAGTAGGATGAAAGTCGTGTAGTATAGTGTGAACCCAGCCTGAGGCTGGGTTCACACTCATACTACAGGACAGTCATACTACTTTCATACTACTTTGCTCTGCAACATCAGTCCTACATCGGTCCTACATTGGTCCTACATCCATTCGACTTGAATGAACAGAATACTACGTTGATCTGACTTTGTGATAGTCTGACTTGTCCTTTGACCAATCAAAACAATCCCAGTGTGAGATAAATTCCTTTTACTGCTGCTGTAATCACATGTCCGATGTCAAAAGTCGGATGGTAAGGACAAGGCTCCTACCTTGATCCAACTTCAATGATATTGATGGGCTGAAGTAGGATCAATGTCGGACCAAAGCAGTACAGGGAGCATTTTCAAAGTCGGACCGACTTGTGTCGGACCAGTTAAGACGGCTCTCATAGAGAATCATTGATTTTCACACGTCTGGAGTTTTCCCCTTAAAATCCATACCAGACCGAAGGGCCCAGTATGCTCATGAAGTGGGAACCCATGCCGTTTACAAGTCGTGTACAATTTGCATGCCAAAGTTGGATCTGTCAATACGGAATCCAACTTTGATGCGACTTCAGAAAAAAAGTAATGTAGGAACTAAGTCATGCCAGTGTGAATGGTAGTCATTCAAAATCATGAAGAATGACTTGTCATACGATTTTGCAGTGCAAAATCGTGGTACAAGTCGTATAAGTGTGAAAGGGGACTTAAGGAAAATGCAAATTGTCTGCTCTAAACCATATGAATAACAGTAATATTTACACTTTTATCACTACTTCACTGTATGTTCAAGAACACATTTTATATACTGTGATTATATACATTATAAACATATATGTCTCTATTTATCTATCTACAGTCCATGTTTAATTTAAAATATTTTTCTATTTTAAAACACATTTTTAATTTGTAATCAAGAAATGATGACATTTTGCATATGCATAATTCATATTTAACACAGCAGCTAAAGGCTTTTAATCTACTTTCGCTTTTTTACCAGGCTGGTTTTCTGGAAATTGACATCCGTGGCAATAGCTCAAATTACACACACAGTCAGATAAGTCAAAGCTGGGACACAAACCCTTCCCCCACTGCTCTACAAACAGAAAATAAGCAACCGGTTCTGGGCTTTCTCTTTAAAGAAGATATTGCCATAGAACAGAAGCACAATCTTTCATTCAACATATTTTAATTGCTATAAAAACAGAAGAGAAAAATAGTGGGACTTTAAATGAAGGATGTCACTGCAGACAGATATTGCATAAAGTATAACTATATATATTTTGTTGATCATATATAGGTACAATGGAACATTCCATATTCAGGAGATACATAATGAGTTTATAGCTGGTGACAAACCTCCATCCCTCATTGTTTGTGGGACATTGATTGAGCAATGTCACTACAGACAAATAATGCAAGTATAAATATATATTTTATTGATCAAATACAGGTACATTTGAACATCCCATATTAAAGTGATAAATAATGCGTTTAAAGCTGGTGATAAACCATATGCAAAAGAGCTGCCATGTACACACACAAGAATACACATACATAACATTGGACTTGATAAAATCTAGATACATAAGTAGTATATACAGGCCAATAAAATTAAATAAATGATACGCCGAGCCTGTCAGGACACCCTAAAAAACTGTCAGGAGTTAGGTTGTTTTATTTGCTACTAAACCACACAGTACCATTTTGTCAGTATTAACAGTAAGTAGATCAAAGTACGTCTTTACTAGTGATATCTAAACCTTTGTTCTCAATAATCACTAGCATAAAAGACTTGATGACTCTATGATTCGCATAAACTGACTTTCTTAAAGTGGTTCTAAGGCCTTACAGACCACTTTTTGCTACAGGTAAGCCTATAATAAGGCTAACCTGTAGCTACCCAGGATACCTCTTATGCCCTGTACACACGATCGGTCCATCCGATGAGAACGGACCGATGGACCGTTTTCATCGGTTAACCGATGAAGCTGACTGATGGTCCGTCACGCCTACACACCATCGGTTAAAAAAACGATCGTGTCAGAACGCGGTGACGTAAAACACAACGACGTGCTGAAAAAAACGAAGTTCAATGCTTCCAAGCATGCGTCGACTTGATTCTGAGCATGCATGGATTTTTAACCGATGGTTGTGCCTACTAACGATCGTTTTTTTCCCATCGGTTAGGAATCTATCGATTAAATTTAAAACAAGTTGGCTTTTTTTTAACCGATGGTTAAATAACCGATGGCGCCCACACATGATCGTTTGGACCGATGAAAACGGTCCATCAGACCATTCTCATCGGTTTAACCGATCGTGTGTACGCGGCCTTAAGCCTACACGGTTTAGGAGATATCCTTTGTATTTGCATGTCCCTTTACGTCAAAAGTGGTTTTAGACAGCTAGAAAACAGCGATAGTAAATTAGAACACTTGCAGAATTGAGCGATAGTGAATCGTGGGAAAATTAATTTTTATATTATTATATCATAATTTTTTATAGTTATTTATTATATTATAATTTATGAATTCGTATTTCAAACTTTATCATACCCGGAATGTCTACTAGACTCTTGTTTGGGCAGATTTAAGTGTGTTATTACTAGATATGTGCATTCATTTTCGTCCGAATGTATTTACGTCCGAATTTCAGATATTTTCGTTATCGTTTTAACAAACGATAACGAAAGCACAGAAAACGAAAAACAAAAGATCCGGCATAAACAAATGCTTTATTTTCGTTTTTGTTGTGGACGAATGTGCCTAACCTTAACTCTATTAGTCCAATATTATTCTACATAAAGAGAAAGGATTCGACATTGAGAGAAAAGATTCGACATTGAGAGAAAAGATTCGACATTATAGAGACATGAAGAAGAGTCAACATAGAAAGAAAAGATTCGACATAGAGAGAAAAGATTTGACATAGAGAGAAAAGATTCGACATAGAGAGACATGAAGATTTGACGAAGTAGCTAAAAACATACGATCGCAGCAGGCGGACATTTATGTCTACTAGTCTACTAGTCTACTAGACTCTTGTTTGGGCAGATTTAAGTGTGTTATTACTAGATATGTGCATTCGTTTTCGTCCGAATGTATTTACGTCCGAATTTCAGATATTTTCGTTATCGTTTTAACAAACGATAACGAAAGCACAGAAAACGAAAAACAAAAGATCCGGCATAAACAAATGCTTTATTTTCGTTTTTGTTGTGGACGAATGTGCCTAACCTTAACTCTATTAGTCCAATATTATTCTACATAAAGAGAAAGGATTCGACATTGAGAGAAAAGATTCGACATTGAGAGAAAAGATTCGACATTATAGAGACATGAAGAAGAGTCAACATAGAAAGAAAAGATTCGACATAGAGAGAAAAGATTTGACATAGAGAGAAAAGATTCGACATAGAGAGATATGAAGATTTGACGAAGTAGCTAAAAACATACGATCGCAGCAGGCGGACATTTATGGTGAAATGCTCTGCCCATAGGCTATAGAAGAATTCTAATGTTGGTTGACTAGTAATAATAATTAATAAATATAATTATTATTAGTCATACAACATTAGAATTCTTCTATAGCCTGAAGTCGGAACATTCGACCGGAAATGTACAATTGCGGCATCGTACAGTTTAGTTGCTTCGTCAAATCTTTTTTTTTTTTAAGATTCCGTCAAATCTTCTTTTTTTTTTTTTTAAGATTCCGTCGAATTTTCTTAGAACATTCGACAGACACCATAAGCCTTCAATGACAGATTCGACCTTAATTAATTTGGATTTTCGGACGAATGCATTTTTGTACGAAAAACAAAATAAATAAAAACGAATTTCGGGAGTAACTAAATAAATGTATTTTTCGTACAAAAACGAAATTCCAAAACAAAATATTTCAGTGTGCACATGTCTAGTTATTACTATGAATTACAGGCCTACAATTGAAAACGCCAAATTTCTATGCAAAACAATGTACCGCTTTAAGATGAAAGCATCTGACATAATTATATCGCCAGGGTGGCTACAGTGGTTGTAAACCCTCTCATATACCCAGCTTCAGGTGATACACAGAGATAAAACAAATCCTCCTACATACATTTTACTTGTTTATTTGCAATCTTCTCTTCCCTACATCCCTTCAAAAGTTCAGATTTGTAATAAAGTTCTTCTGCACTTATGAGGAGTAGAGAGGAGGGGTGGAAGAGCTGCAGTTACAGTGTGTGAAAGCTGATTGGAGCTGATGTCAGTAAAACTCATGCTTGATAATAGAGGAACGAAGCACCAGAAAGAAACAACACGTAGAGCTTTGGAGATAGACAAGTAAACACTACAGATTTATGTGCTTGTTCAGATTTTAACCACTTTAATTGAACAAGCTGAAGTTAGAAGCTGATTGGCTAACCATGCACAGTTGCACCAGATTCTGAGTGCTCCAGTTTTAGTAAATCTCCCCCTATTTGTCAAGTAACATGATGTATGTTAATTTTTCTGAATATGCCCTGGGCATATAGGCTTCAATGACCTGTGGTCAATAAAGCGCTAAAAGGCAGCTCCTAACTAGTGTTGAGCAGAATACGCCATATTCGATTTCGCGATATATCACGAATATATAGCCGAATATTCGAGAAATATTCGCTAAATTCCAATATTCGTGATATTTTATCGAAATGAAATGATTGCGAAATTTCGCTATTGCGAATGCGAACATAATTGCGAAATTTCGGAAGGAGCACTCTGATTGGCTCAGAATATTATTGATATTTTTTAAAAATTTCGCAAAATGCGAATGCGATATTTATTGCGGAATTTCGACAATTGCTGTAGGAGCACTCTGATTGGCTCAGAATATTCGTGATATTTTATGCGAAATTTCGCAAAATGCGAATGCGATATTTATTGCGGAATTTCGACAAATGCTGTAGGAGCACTCTGATTGGCTCAGAATATTCGTGATATTTTATCGAAATTTCGCAAAAATTGCGAATGCGAAATTGATTGCGGAATTTCCCCAAATGCTGTAGGAGCGCTCTGATTGGCTCATTCTGAAATCGAATATTCAAGATATTTTATCGCAATTTCACAAAATGCGAATGCGAAATTGATTTCAGATATTTCGACAACTGCTGTAGGAGCACTCTGAAATCGAATATTTGTGATATTTTAGCGAAAAAACAATATTGCGATTGCGATATATATTGCGAAATTCTCGATCGCGCATGCGCAATCGCGCGAACAACACGCGCCCAACACGCGACCATTTCCTGGACCCTTGCCAGTTTCCAACTTTATGTTCGCATCGCAATTTTGTGCTGCCCAAGTGACCATTCCTTGGAATTGTAAAATGGTTGGAAGCAATTTCTCACCCGCTGAGGAAAAGATGCTGATTGGTGTAAGTATTTTGACCACTGTTATTTCATTATCTTTAACTGCATTTTAGACTAGTTTAAAAGTTAGTATATAAGATCAGATATTAGTATTTCACCAACAATGTGTCTCCTGTTGTTACAAAACTACAACTCCCAGCATGCCTGGACAGCTGCAGACACCCTGGTTGGTAAATGTGTATTTAGGCACTTTCCTTGCTATTTAGCATAATGAATTTAACATGTTGTGGACATAGGACGTATGCGAACGTCCTGACTTCAGGGTCCTTAAGGCCCAAGGACGTTCGAATACATATTGCCCTTTAGATGTTGCAGAACTACAACTTCCAGCATGCCTGGGAATGCTGGCACTTCTAGTTTTGTAAGTTCTGCAGGCCCACATTTTTCAGACCTTTATGCACGGGTCTCTAAACTGTGGCACCCTAGATGCAGCAAAAGTAAAATTCTTAGCATGCACTGACAGACCATGGCTGATGGGAGTAGTAGTTTTGCAACAGCTGGAGGTGGACTGGTCTTGAAACCCTGAGTTAGGTAACAAACTCGCAGTGTTTTGCAACCATTCTGCCTCCAGCTGTTGCAAAACTACAACTCTCTGCATGCAACTGGCTGCAATTACCCCCCCCCCTCTCCCCCAATGTGAATGTACAGGGTACATTCACATGGGCTGTGGCTTACAGTGTGCTTCTAGCTGAAGCAAATTTGGCGCTGCAGCTCAAACCCTCAGCGGGAAACTACTGTGAACCCCATGCCCCTCTGACTGTACCTTAAAAACACTACACCACACTAAATATAAATTAAAAAACAAAACATATACACATACCCCTACATAGCCACCCTCACCTCCACATTAAAAGAAAACATCTTGTACGGCACTGTTTCCTAAACGGAGCCTACAGCTGTTGCAAAACAACTCCCCGTTATTACCGGACAGCCATTAACTGTCCAGGCATGCTGGGAGTTAAAGTATAATTGTTGTACAGCTGGTGACGGTGAGCTACATGGTGTATCAGAGCATGCTGGTAGTTGTAGTTGGTAAATAACATCAACTCCATTATTTATTCAAAATTAATTCATCAAAAAGTCAAAAGAAACAAACATATTATTGTTCCTATATAAAGATAGGGATGAAAAAAAAAATTCTATTGTACAGGCCCATTATAAGTGTCCAAAAATAATTATAGCGGTCAGATGAATAGCAACGCATTTCTCCCCTATACGTGTATCCTGTGTTGTTACTCATATATACATAATTATGCAAATGATAATGGCTGCTATATTTATGCAAAAAAGGTGGCGACCGAAATGGCAGGATATAAAATCTGTCATGTTACCCCTGTCATTGATTAATAAGGCGAGAATGCTTCCAATTGTTGAATACCATAGATTTCCGTCATATATCCATAAGGCTTTAAACAAAAGTATTATAATATACTTTGTTCTTCATCTTGCAGAGGTTCCTAGAAAAGGGCTATGACCAGCTGCGCAGGCAGCCTGATAAAAAAGCCGTGGTCAGCTCCCTAATAATGGACTTAGGCGGCCAACACGATCGCCTGGCGATAGTTAAGAAATGGTCTGACCTGAAGAGGCGCCACATGAACCAGGTCAGGCGTATCCGTGATAAATATCATCCAGGTAAGTTATTGGTGACAGTTATGTTTTTTTTTTCCAAAGTGTATTTTGTGCGTGTACTCGAGAGAGGAGCCGGACTGCAGGAGTTGGGAGTAGGCAGGCCTCCCCCAGAGGCAATCTGCCACCTTTCTCCATGCCCCGGGTGGCAATGGCGGGTGTGAGGGGGTCCTCCCACACAGCCCGTCCTACCTGCTCCGCTTCGAAGCCCAACGGGGCAGAGGGACTCCCTATAAGGGAGTGAGAGGATTTGCCCGCTCAACCAGCCCCGTTAGTCCTTCGCCTCTCTTTTTAGAGACCGCGTGGTCAGAGTGCGTGCATGTTAACCCAATTTCGAGTGCGTGTGTAAGTGTGGTGGTTTTTGTGGGAGGCAGGTGGGCGTACTAAGCGCAGGCTTACCTCGCATAGCACACCCACCGGGGGCCGGGCTGAGACCACCAAACTCAATTCACATGTAGCCGAGAGCGGGATCCGAACCCCTAGCTGCAGAGGTGAATCGCTTGTCAGCGCAGTGGCAATTGCGTTGAGCCACCGCAGCTCCTTTGGTGACAGTTATGTAAGGTCATATGTAATTAATGTAAGGTCAGATGTTGTTAACCCAGATACCATGTTGTGGTAACATATATCACCACCAGCCAAGGTATTCATAGTACTGTTGAAAAAAGACATGGGACAGCAGACAGGAACACAGAAGTTATGTGGGAACATACTTTTCCCATTGCTTTGCATGGGACTTTAAACAAAAACCCTGACCCTCACCAATGGGGGTAGCTAAGGGATAAATTAACGATCCTATACTTTAAGTGGACGTATAAGTAACATGTGACCAAGTGTTATCGAAATATCTACAGCTGTTATGAAGTAACATGTATTTCCCATAGAGTTGAATGGGACTTTAAAGAAAAACCCCGACCATGGCAAATGAGGGTGGGTAAGGGTTAAACCACCTATCCTATGTTTGTGGCTGACATATAAGTAACCTGTGTGCCAAGTTTCATGTAAATATCTTTAGCCGTTTGGACGTGATGCTGGAACATACATACATACATGCACACACACGTTGAGTTTTATATATATAGATTCCCACTAAATTCCTGTGTTAGGCGTGGGGTTGTTATAGTAATCCCGTGTGCTCCATCGGGCCCTTTTTTTAACATGAGATCGTCTGAACAAAACAAAGGAGACAAAAACAGCTCATTTTACCATGGTGGCAGCCCAGCTCACGCTCAGTCCCCTGTAGTGCCCACAAGACCCTTTAATATAACATTGTCCCATTGGTTAACTGTCTATATAAATTAATTTGTATTCATATACAATACAGCAGAGTACACAGAATTTGCATACGTCATTAGAAAACATTTTTACATATATGAACATTGTGTTATTATAGGAGCTCCTCTACCAGCTGTGCGCCCCAAGCGCACAAGGCGACAGGCCACAGAGGAGGAGGATGAAGAGGAGGATGCGGCAGAGGAGGAGAGGGATGAGGAGGAGCAGCCAGGGCCCTCCCACTCGCCAACCCCAGCTCCTGGTGAAGTTGAGGCGCTTGATGAGGAGCTTACCCCCTCCCCCCAAATTTCTGGTGAAATCGCGGCTGCAGGGGAGGTCGAGGAGGTGGAAGAGACCGTTGCTATGAGCGTCGGTCAGGAGGGTAATTATGTGCATAAAGCTTAATAACATTTTAACAATAAAATGTAGATATAAAAATGGACAACATTTAAAGCGCACCCGTCAGATTTCAGAACCATAATATGGTATTTATGATAGAAGTATACAGGTAGTGCAGAATTATTAGGTAAGTTGTATTTTTGAGGATTCATTTTATTATTGAACAACAACCATGTTCTCAATGAACCCAAAAAACTCATTAATATCAAAGCTGAATATTTTTTGAAGTCGTTTTTTTTTTTTTTTAGTTTTATCTATTTTAGGGTGATAACTGTGTGTGCAGGTGACTACTATTACTGTGCATAATTATTAGGCAACTTAACAAAAAAAAATATATACCCATTTCAATTAATTATTTTTACCAGTGAAACCAATATAACATCTGAACATTCTCAAATATACATTTCTGACATTCAAAAACAAAACAAAAACAAATAAGTGACCAATATAGCCACCTTTCTTTGCATGGACACTCAAAAGCCTGCCACCCATGGATTCTGTCAGTGTTTTGATCTGTTCACCATCAACATTTCGTGCAGCAGCAACCGCAGCCTCCCAGACACTGTTCAGAGAGGTGTACTGTTTTCCCTCCTTGTAAATCTCACATTTGATGATGGACCACAGGTTCTCAATGCGGTTCAGATCAGGTGAACAAGGAGGCCATGTCATTAGTTTTTCTTCTTTTATACCCTTTCTTGCCAGCCACGCTGTGGAGTACTTGGACGCGTGTGCTGGAGCATTGTCCTGCATGAAAATCATGTTTTTCTTGAAGGATGCAGACTTCTTCCTGTACCACTGCTTGAAGAAGGTGTCTTCCAGAAACTGGCAGTAGGACTGGGAGTTGAGCTTGACTCCATCCTCAACCCGAAAACGCCCCACAAGCTCATCTTTGATGATACCAGCCCAAACCAGTACTACACCTCCACCTTGCTGGCGTCTGAGTAGGACTGGAGCTCTCTGCCCTTTACCAATCCAGCCACGGGCCCATCCATCTGGCCCATCAAGACTCACTCTCATTTCAGCAGTCCATAAAACCTTAGAAAAATCATTCTTGAGATATTTCTTGGCCCAGTCTTGACGTTACAGCTTGTGTGTCTTGTTCAGTGGTCGTCGTCTTTCAGCCTTTCTTACCTTGGCCATGTCTCTGAGTATTGCACAACTTGTGCTTTTGGGCACTCCAGTGATGTTGCAGCTCTGAAATATGGCCAAACTGGTGGCAAGTGGCATCTTGGCAGCTGCACGCTTGACTTTTCTCAGTTCATGGGCAGTTATTTTGTGCCTTGGTTTTTCTAAAAGGTTCTTGCGACCCTGTTGACTATTTTGAATGAAACGCTTGATTGTTCGATGATCACGCTTCAGAGGCTTTGCAATTTTAAGAGTGCTGCATCCCTCTGCAAGATATCCTGTCAAGTCCTTTTGACCCATTTTGCCAAAGGAAAGGAAGTTGACTAATAATTCTGCACACCTGATATAGGGTGTTGATGTCATTAGACCACACACCTTCTCATTACAGAGATGTACATCACCTAATATGCTTAATTGGTAGTAGGCTTTCGAGCCTATACAGCTTGGAGTAAGACAACATGCATAAAGAGGATGATGTGGTCAAAATACTCATTTGCCTAATAATTCTGCACTCCCTGTATGTGCTAGACACATAACAATTGTGTATACATGATAATGATTGTTTAATAAGCAACATAAATATTTTATTTATTTGGTAACGGTCTTTGAAATCCAAATGTTTTTTTCTTATATCCTAACAGTTCTAAAAAAGATGCTGCTGAAGCAAGCTGTGATCCGGAGAACGCAAAGGAAGATATTATCGAACCAAAGTAAAATGCGCTATCTGGACCAGCAGAATCAGCAGCTGGAGCAAGAACAAATTAAAAACTATGCTGAAATGGAAGAGCTTCAGCAGCTCATGCGTAATCATGTTTGATTTTTTTTTTTTTTATAAAAAATGTTTTTTTTTTTAAATGTTTCCTTTCTTTTTGAGATAGATTTTTAGGTTTTTCAACACATCTAACTTCACATCTAACACATCAACATCAACATCAACATCAACACATCTAACTTCATAATAAGCAAAAACATTTTATACTATTATTTTATTTAACACAAACCTAGGACAAACTAAAGTACACGGACACAGACCCGACGAACACAAACTAAACTGTTGAAAAATGAACATAACAAAAGCAACAATATATATATATAGAGAGAGAGAGCAAGAAAGAGAGAGAGAGTGCAGATTTGCTCTTGCAGACAGGCTAATGGTTGCAGTATAAAGGCCGCAAACCAGGGTTTAACATAAAGTTCATTGTTTTAGTTACACTTGCTGTTACGATCCGGTCTGGTAGCTTGTAGCGGAGGCTGTTGGTGGATCCGCTGTGCCAGAGAGGTCATGAAGCATTACTCAACATGGAGGCTGCAGCAGTAGTATTAAAATATAATGTAATTATCACACAGGCAGCATTTACAAGCAGTAGTGGTAATAGTACTATTTAGCATCTAAACACTTGGGCAAGACTTTACAGCATCAGTAGTGGCCATAGTAGTCTATAGTGTCAAATAACTTGTGACATAGGTGTCGTGAGCAGCAGCAGTAGTAACAGTAGACAATATATTGTCAAATCACTTGGGAAAGAGGTGCCATGAACAGCAGCAGCAGCAGTGGTAATAGTAGTATAGAGTGGCAAATAACTTGTGACATAGGTGTCTTGACTGAGCAGCAGTAGTAGTAGTAGTAGTAGTAGTAGTAGTAGTAGTAGTAGTAGTAGTAGTAGACATTGACAATACAGTGCCAAATCACTTGGGCAAGAGGTGCCATGATGAACAGCAGCAGCAGCAGCAGTGGTAATAGTAGTATAGAGTGGCAAATAACTAGTGACATAGGTGTCTTGACTGAGCAGCAGTAGTAGTAGACATTGACAATAGTAGTATAGAGTGGCAAATAACTAGTGACATAGGTGTCTTGACTGAGCAGCAGTAGTAGTAGTAGTAGATACAGAATCAAATCACTTGGGCAGGAGGTGCCATGATGAGCAGCAGTGGTAATAGTAGTATAGAGTGGCAAATAACTAGTGACATAGGTGTCTTGACCGAGCAGCAGTAGTAGTAGACATTTACAATAGTAGTATAGAGTGGCAAATAACTAGTGACATAGGTGTCTTGACCGAGCAGCAGTAGTAGTAGTAGTAGATACAGAGTCATATCACTTGGGCAGGAGGTGCCATGATGAGCAGCAGTGGTAATAGTAGTATAGAGTGGCAAATAACTAGTGACATAGGTGTCTTGACTGAGCAGCAGTAGTAGTAGACATTGACAATAGTAGTATAGAGTGGCAAATAACTAGTGACATAGGTGTCTTGACTGAGCAGCAGTAGTAGTAGTAGTAGATACAGAGTCAAATCACTTGGGCAGGAGGTGCCATGATGAGCAGCAGTGGTAATAGTAGTATAGAGTGGCAAATAACTTGTGACATAGGTGTCTTGACCGAGCAGCAGTAGTAGTAGTAGTAGTAGTAGAGTCATATCACTTGGGCAGGAGGTGCCATGATGAGCAGCAGTGGTAATAGTAGTATAGAGCGGCAAATAACTTGTGACATAGGTGTCTTGACTGAGCAGCAGTAGTAGTAGTACTAGTATTAGACATTGACAATACATAATAGGGAATCTTTCTCTCTAGGAAACTCCGTGTTTCTCAGCGACAGCCCAGAAACCTGACTGATCTAGAGAAGATCTGTGTGGAGAAGTGGGCCAAAATCTCTCCTCCAGTGTGTGCAAACCTGGTGAAAAACTACAAGAAAGGTTTGACCTCTGTAATTGCAAACAAAGGCTACTGTACCAAATATTAACAATGATTTTCTCAGGTGTGCAAATAATTATTTTCATCACTGTAAATACATCAGGGAATGCATGACAAGGGACCCTTCAGCGCCCTGAACCGACGGCGGGTGCCAGAAAGACACCGCCGATCCAGGACTCATTCATCTTGATGAATGTGAGTCTGTCCACGGAGTCTGTGGACAGACGGGTCCTCTTGTCCGTGACCACCCCACCTGCCGCGCTGAATGTCCGCTCAGATAGTACGCTGGAGGGGGGGCAAGACAATAACTCCAGCGCATACTGAGCGAGCTCGCGGCAGGTGTCCAATCTGGCAACCCAGTACTCCATGGGGTCGTCGGTAATCATACTGTCAGAAGCACCGACGGACGCCATGTAATCTGCCACCATGTGGGCCAGCCGCTGGTGGTGACTGCTGCTGCTGCTGCTGCTGGTACTGGGTCGCTCAGATTGGAAGAACATCCTCATCTCACCCATTAGGTCCCCTGCTCTGCTGCTGCTGGGTGCAGCCACCTGCTGGGTGAGATGAGGGGGGACAACTGGAGGCCGGGGAGTTGCCTGCTCCAACCGGCTGACTATGCCTGCCTGCAGTTCCTCCATCCGGCGCTGCCTCCGGCTGGCTGGGATGAACTGCTCCAGTTTCCCCTTGCACCTGGGATCTAAAAGGGTGGCCACCCAAAAATCATCCCTCTCCTTGATGGTCTTAACCCGGGGGTCCCTCCTGAGGCATCTCAGCATGTGGGCAGCCATGGGGAAGAGCACAGCCCGCTGTGACTCCTCATCGCTGCCCGGGTCCATGACGTCCGACTCTTCATGCTGGAGGCGCTGCTGCTCGCGCTCAGAGATGCCCAACCCCCGGACTATCGGTGCCACCAACACCGGCTCTCCCTCCTGACCAGGCCCTGACTCCAGGACGACACCAGTAACCTCCTGATCATCATCATCCTCCTCCTCCTCGTCCTGGGCCTGGTCTTGGTGAAGCAGTGCTGCCTCCTCCCGCTCCACCAAGGCACTCTCCCCAGCTTCGAGCAGGCGATCTAGTGTCTTGTCCAGCAGGAACACTATAGGGAGCACGTCATTGAGGCCGACATGCTCCCTGCTGACCATCTTGGTCGCCTGCTCGAAAGGGCCCAACACTTGGCAGACCTGGTGTATCTGCCCCCACTCCGCACAGGTGATGTACGGGAGTGTTTGTGAAGGCCCGTCAGTGCCTAGGTCCATCAGGTACTCCCTCACCGCCCTTCGCTGCTCCCACAACCTCTCCAGCATGTGGAGGGTGGAGTTCCACCGCGTGACACTGTCCACAATCAGCCTGTGAAGGGGCAGCCTGTTGACCCGCTGCCACTTGGACAGGGACGCGGTAGCGGTTGGGGAGCGCCTGAAGTGGCTGGCAATCCTACGCACCCTTAGCACAATGTCACTCAACCTGGGATAGGTGCGCAGGAACTTCTGCACCACAAGGTTGAGGACATGTGCCAGACAGGGCACGTGGGTCAGACTGCCAGCCTTGAGGGCGGAGAGTAGGTTGCTGCCGTTATCACAGACAACCATACCTGCCTGGAGCCTTCGGGGTGTCAGCCACTTCTGGACCTGAGCCTGAAGTGCGGTCAGCACTTCTTGTCCAGTGTGTCTCCGGTCCCCTAAACTAACAAGCTGGAGCACGGCCTGACAGCGCACGTGCCCCACACTTGAGTAGCTACGGGGGCGCTTGCTGGGAGGCTCAGCAGCTGCGGAGACAGAGGCTTGACGGAGACCAGCAGTTCTCCCCTGGACACCCCGGGGCGGCACCACAAAATCTGTTGCCGCCGATCCCTCCTCAGCGCCTAGGAGGGAAACCCAATGGGCCGTGAAACTGATGTAGCGCCCCTGCCCATGCCTGCTGGTCCAGCCATCCATTGTGAGATGCACCCTGTCGCTGACAGCGTGATCCAGCGACGGGGTTACATTCTGCACAATGTGCTGGTGTAGGGCAGGGACACCAGTCCTGGCAAAGAAATGGCGGCTGGGGACACGCCATTGGGGTTGGGCCTGCTCCAACATCTGCCTGAAGGGGTTGCTGTCAACGATGTTGAAGGGCAGCAGATGTTGGGCAATAACCCTTGCCAGGAGCCCATTGAGGGAACGCACATGTCGGTCTCCAGGGGGGAAGGGAGTGGTGCGTTCAAAGGCGTCTGAAATCGACGCCTGGCGCCGGACGGCAGTGCAGGACACAGACGGGGAGGGTGCTGTGAAAGTAGAGGTCTGGATGCCGGTACCAGTACCTCTACTAGAGGGAGCGGGGGGGAATGACCTGCTGGGAAGAGATGAAGCTGTGGGAGGGGCTGCTGTACCCTGCTCACTTGTGGTGGTGGTGCTGCTACCACCACCACGCTTCATCTCGTCATACACCCGCCAGTGGTTGATTCGCAGGTGCTGGTTCAGGGCTGTGGTACCCACCCGAGCCAAACACTTCCCTCTCTTCACCCTGACATGACAGATCTGGCAGATGGCCACGGTAGGGTTGTCTGCTACCAGGGTGAAGTAGGCCCAGACAGGTGACTTCAGCACCACCCTCCTGTCAGATGGGGTGACGCTGACTTGCACCTGCTGGGACTCGGTGCGCACAGGTGGAGCTGCCTGCTGCTGCTGCTGCTGCTGACCCCTCCTGCTGCCATCACCAGTGGAGACCCTGACGCTGGTCTCCCTGGTGACCTGGCGCACCGGTTCCCCAGGGTGCCTACCTTCCTCGTCGTCACTGCCGCAGTGAGCCGACAAGTCAGATGGCACCCATGTTGGGTTACCCTCCTCTTCGCCCCCAGATATGTCAGACCCAGGGCTGAAATGTGGTGGTCTGAGGGAACCAGCTGACATGGAGCCAGCTGACATGGAGCCATCAGGACAGAGCGGGAGGTCTGCCTGATGCATGGCCTCCCCCAAGAGATCCCTCTCACTGTCGCTGTCAAACAGTAAGATGCTGGACTCTTGGGGGCTGGGGGGGGGGGGTACTAAAGGCACCGGTGTAGTGGTGGTGCTACTGGTAGTCCGGACTGATGACAAAGTGGCACTGCTGTGCCCCATATAGTCCACCACTACTGGAGCCTGAGATGGCAATATCGGGCGGCTGCCCGATGAAAAAAAATCCCGGATGAGGCGGACTCCCGTTCCACCCAATCCTCTGCCAATAGTAGGGGCGTGAGAGGTACCCCGTGCTGGCAGCGAACCATCACTGGGAGTAACTCCCCTACCCCTGCTGCCACGGCCACGTATGCCGCTCATAATTGCTGATGTGGGGGGGGGGTAAACTTTATTGGGGGGGGAATGTGAGGAAGTTTTTCTTTTGTTTTTTTAAAAGACAGGCACGTAGACAAAGACGTAGACAGACAGCTACTAAACTATAATAAAACTAGTACACCAAAGACAAGGACTACAAAAATTTAAAAAAAAATGCACTAAACAAACACTAACTGCTTACACAAACTTATATGACTATAAACTAAAGCTAATTTTTTTTTTTTTTTACACTGACTGACAAGGACTACAACTACAAAAAATAAAAATGCACTAAACAAACACTAACTAATAAAAATTTTTTTTTTTTTTTTTTTTTTACACAAAACACAGACACTAAACACACTCTAAACTAAGCAAGCTGAAAGAAATGTACACTAACAGTATGTACACTTACTACACAGAAATCTATCTAACACTAAGCTAAACTAACCTGGACAACACAAAACGTAGCTTTTAAAAAAGCTCTTGGGTCTTTTGCTTTGAAAAAAGCAGTTTAGAATAAGATAATATGAACTGGAATCACTAGCAATGAAGCACAATGCTGATACTGCAAGATCAAACAGGAACACAGAAACAGTCCACACTCTCTAGCCACCTTCTGAATCTGCAATGAAATGCTGCTGGGAGTGACCTTATATAATGGCCATGCAGGCAGGTTCCTATTGGTTGCTATGGAGGTTGCTAACCTCTGACAACTGTGGTAGGAGAACTCTGATTGGCTCTGATGCAAAAGAAGGGCGGAGAAAATAATCGCGCAATATTCCTATTGCCGAATATTCGCATTGCGAATATTCGGCAATATAAAATGATCGCTTCAGCTACTCGGCCCAAGGTCTCTAATCATACCAGCAATGCTTTTAGACGTCGATGGAGATCACTAGGATGTGATCTGTTTTAAAAATAAAATCGAAAAAATCGCTCTGATGCAGAAGAAGGGCGCAGAAAATAATCGCGCAATATTCCTATTGCCGAATATTCGCATTGCGAATATTCGGCAATATAAAATGATCGCTTCAGCTACTCGGCCCAAGGTCACTAATCATACCAGCAATGCTTTTAGACATCGATGGAGATCTCTAGGATGTGATCTGTTCTAAAAATAAAATTGAAAAAATCCGAATATTCGGAATAGCGAATATTGACCGCGAAATTCGAAACATTCACGAATACTCGAATATGCCATATTCGAGCCGAATATTCGCAATGCGAATATTCGTGAGCAACACTACTCCTAACAGCACTCTTTCTATGGAAGTGCTTAGACTTGGCATGAAACTTAATATTTCCACAGGCTTTGGATGAATTGTTTAACCATTTTAACAATTTATAAATTCTGTCACTTTTTTTGTGCTTCTCTCCAGCTTAGCTTATTATTTTTTGTCAAGGACATGTTTACTATATATACTAAAATATATATATATTTTTTAAATGCTCAAAATATATTTTCATTCCAAAGATCTTTGAATTCATCTTTTTCTCGAATAGGTTATAAACATTTTATAAATGCTATTTTCTCATACAGACAGATATATTGATAACATGTGGTTATAGGTGGAGCTGTGGTTTCTTCAGTTGTGAAAAATGACCATTGTCAATACAATCTTTCAGTGATAATATTTAAAAATGTAATAATTTATTGGCTGTTCTATAACAACTAATAAGGTCTCATCAAGCATTCAAAATACATTTTTACTAAGAGAAACATGGGGATGCCATTGTTGTATTCCTTTTTAACATCCTAGTCAAATGACTGTTATGTTGAACTTTTAGACCCCTTTCATGCTAAAGGTGCTTTTCAGGCATTTTAGCACTAAAATAGCGACTGTAAAGCGCCTCTCAAGCCTCCACAGTGTAAAAGCCTGAGTGCTTTCGCACTGGGGCGGTGCGCTTGCAGGATGAAAAAAAGTATACACCGCCCCTGCCATTTTGGGTGCTTTTAACCCAGTGTTATTCCCTTCTTTGGGGTTAAAAGCGCCCCACTGTGCGGGCGGTCTTCAGTGTGAAAGGGGTCTTAGTACTTTTTTAGTCACTGACCAGAAACAAGTACGCTTATCAGAAAAGTCAGAAATCGTTACTTGACTTTTGTTGCAGTTCAGTGACTTAGGGTTCTGGAGCCAAACGCTTAGAATGACAGCCAAGCAGCTAGTATTTTGTAAAATGGAAAGCCACTAATAGCAGCTTTGTTGTTCTTTCAGTAAAGGTTCCTTTAACGGCTTCCCATCCTGCCACTGTACATATGCAGCTGGGCGAGAGAAGCATCATTCTGGGAGGACGTGCCCATAATCCTCCCAAAACTGCACCTCACACATACCCCCAGGGGCACTCAGTGGCACGATCCGATCCTGTGACCGATATGTCACCGATCCAAGTACCTGTGCTCACATGTCCAGTAGTAGCAATGTCTATCATTCATACAGCCTTTGAGAGAACTACTGAGATCTTTGTGATTGATCACGGCGATAACATGGTACAGGGCCAACCACAGCAGCCCTGTGCCATGTGATTGTTATTGTTCAGTTGTTTTGTTCTGTCCGACTCTTCGTGACCTCATGGACTATAGTACGCCAGGCATTTCTGTCCTCCACTGCCTCCCGGAGCTTGCTTAAAGGGGTTGTAAAGGTAAATTTTATTTCCCTAAATAGCTTCCTTTACCTCAGTGCAGTCCTCCTTCACTTACCTCATCCTTCGATTTTGCTTTTAAATGCAACACACAGCTCCTTTCTCTATCTGCAACGTAGAGAGCATCCTGACTCTCCTGCTCGCCCCCTCAAGGGAGGGGGAGAGCACGACACTCCACACCAGGGAGAAAGCCTTGCATTACTGTGTGGAGTTACAGAAGAACAGGAAGTGAGGATTTCTCAGAAGAAATAAGGACATTTAAAAGCACAATTGAAGGATGAGGTAAGTGAAGGAGGACTGCACTAAGGTAAAGGAAGCTATTTAGGGATTTTTTTTTTTTACCTTTACAACGCCTTTAACTTCATGCTCATTGTTTCACTGATGCTATCCATCCATCTTGCTTTCTGTCATCCTTCCTTTTCCTTCCATGTTTCCCAGCATCAGGGTCTTTTCCAATGAGTCCTCTCTTCGCATTAGGTGGCCAAAGTACTCGAGTTTCAGCTTCAGGATCTGTCCTTCCAGTGAATATTCAGGGTTGATTTCCTTCAAGATTAACTTGTTTGATCTTCTTGCTGTCCAAGGGACTTTTAACAGTCTTCTCCAACACCATAGTTCAAAAGCATCAATTCTTCAGTGTTCAGCCTTTCTTTTGGTCCAACTTTCACAGCCATTGGTTACTCCTGGGAATACCATAGCTTTGACTAAACTGGACTTTGTCAGTAGGTTGATGTCTCTGCTTTTTATAATGTTGTCTAGGTTTGCCATTTCTTTCCTCCCAGTGTCTCTTAATTTCATGGTTACAGTCACCATTTGCCATGATCTTCTAGCCTAGGAAGATAAAACCTGTCACTGTTTCCATTTCTTCTCCTTCTATCTGCCAATGAGTGATGGGACCGGTTGCCATGATCTTAGTTTTCCTAATGTTTTAGTTCTTTAGTTCTTCTTCAGTTTCTGCCATTAGTGTGGTATCGTCTGCATATCTCAGGTTGTTGATATTTCTCCCGGCGATCTTAATTTCAGCTTGTGATTAGTTGATCCTGGCATTTTGCATGATGTACTCTGCATAAAAGTTAACTAAGTAGGGTGACAATATACATCCTTGCTGCACTCCTTTCTCAATTTGTAACTGATCAGTTGTTACATGTCATGTTCTAACTGTTGCTTCTTGACTTGCATACAGGTTTTTCAGAAGACAGGTGAGGTGGTCTGGTATTAATTTCTTTCAGTATTTGCCACATCTTGTTGTGATCCACACAATTGAAGGCTTTACTGTAGTTATTAAAGCAGAAGTCGACATTCTTCTGCAATTCCCTTGCTTTCTCCAATCACAGCTATCACAGTAATTTTTAATGGCTGCATAAATGTAGCCGAGAACTGTAAAAAAGCATTGCATATATACAGCCATCATGGCTGTATAAGCATTCATAGTGCAAAAAAAAAATCCCAATTACTTCCCTAGAGAAGTGAAGTATCAACTATGGTAACACTGCACTGCTCTGGTGCAGGATGTAACAAAAATAAATATATAATCAAAAAAATATATTTTGAACATACTTTCACCAGAGCAAGTGTATTGTCCCTCTAGTGACATCGTACCTCTGTGCCAGTGATCATGTACAATGGCTGGCTGCTCTGATATCACTGTATGTTAGTGCTGACACCCATTATGTCTTATCACCACCACAGCAGTATAAAGTCAATAAATCTTACAGAATCCCTGATCACTACCGCACCAGTCATATTGCCCCTAACCACTGCAACACCAGTCATATTGTCCCTAATCACCTCAACACAGTTACAGTATCCCAATCACTGCCACACCAATCATATTGTTCCTAATCACTGCCACACCAGTCATATTGTCCCGAATTACGTCACACCAGTTACAGTGACCTTGATCACCGCTACAATAGTCAGAGTGTCACTACATCTGTTTAAGACAGCAATAGTGTCTCTGATTGTCGCCAATGCTAGTCCTGATTACTGCAACGCTAGACCCCAGCATCCCCAGAGCAGTGCAACAATGTTCCTCATCACAGCCACACTAGTGCAGTGTTGCCTCTGCCTGCCTTCTGTACTGATCCTGCCCTGTTTATTGACCATGTTTCTGCCTGTTGCCTAGACCAATCTTCTGCCTGATTGCTGACCATGTCTATTGCTGTGGCCTGAACTGACCCAATTGCACACCCGACTGACTATGCTTCTGCGAGACAACTGAGGTCCCATCCGGCCCCTGAAGACAACTACACTCCTCAAACCACATGGACTCTTTTGTTCTTCCTTTCTTCAGCCTCCTGTACTTCCTGGCCAATGAATATTGCATTCCTGGGGGCAGCCATGTATCACTAGGCTAGTCTTGCTTGGTTTACAGGGACAAGGGCTACTATAGGTGAAGCTACACTAAGCTTTATTCTCTGACCACTGGGTATCGAGGCAACCATTACAGTACATTGATTTTGATGCAATTGGTTGATTTGTGTGATACACGAGATACAATGTCTGGTATATAATCAGTCCAAAAAGAGAAAAAGTCTCACATATGTGGTATTGTCATACTCGGGAGTAGTAGAACGTGTTCTGAGGTGTAATTATAAGTATGGCCATGCTGTGTGTGAGAAATATGAAATTGACAACTTTGTGTAACAAAATAGTTTTCATTTTCTTTCTGCATTTTCCATGAATTAAGTCTTCAAAATGTCTCTAGAAACGACCTTGGGGTGTTTGTTTTTCAAAATGTAGTCAATTTGGGGGTGTTTTCACTGCCCTGCAATAAGTAGTCATGAAATGAGATGCATAATTTATGCTCCTATGCATAAATGGGGCTAGGCTGTGACAAAGACCATGAATGCCTTCAATGCGTGTTTGAAATATTTTATTAATTAAGAACTTTGTGTAAAGAAATACATTTTCATTTTCATTTTCTTTCCTGCATTTTTCAAAAACGTGTAGCAAAAATATAATTTTCAAAAGGCTCAGCATGCCTTTCAGAAAATACCTTGATTGGTTTGGTTTAAAATGTAGTCATTTTGTGAGTGTTTTCATTGTCCTGGTGCTTTAGGGCCTCCAAAAATGCAATAGGTAGTCAGGAAATTAGATGCATAATTTATGCTCCTTGAAAGCCCAAAGGTGCTCCTTAGGTTTTGGGCCCCTCTATGCATCTAGGCTGTGAAAGAGACTTACTCACATAGTATCCTATACTCAGGAGACATGACATAATGTGTTTTGGTGTGTAAATAGAAGTATGCCTATGCTGTGGTTGAGAAATAACAACTTTGTGAAAAAAGAATTACGGTACTGACTGTGGCGGCTAGTGCTAAAAAATTTGGCGGGGGCGCAAACAAACTGAAAAATTCAGAAAAAAAACAGCAATTGCAGCCTCACTGTGCCCATCAAATGCAGCCACTGTACCAAACGCAGCCACTGTGCCATCAAATGCAGCCACTGTGCCCATCAAAAGCAGCCACTGTGCCCATCAAATGCAGCCACTGTGCCCATCAAATGCTGCCACTGTGCCCATCAAACGCTGCCACTGTGCCCATCAAACGCTGCCACTGTGCCATCAAACGCAGCCACTTTGCCATCAAATGCAGCCACTTTGCCCATCAAAAGCAGCCACTGTGCCCATCAAACGCTGCCACTGTGCCCATCAAAAGCAGCCACTGTGCTTTAAAACGCAGCCACTTTGCCCATCAAAAGCAGCCACTGTGCCCATCAAACACTGCCACTGTGCCCATAAAACGCAGCCACTGTGCCCATCAAACGCAGCCACTTTGCCCATCAAATGCAGCCACTTTGCCCATCAAATGCAGCCACTGTGCCCATCAAATGCAGCCACTGTGTCATCAATCACAGCCACTTTGCCCATCAATTGCAGCCACTTTGCCCATCAAACGCTACCACTGTGCCCCAAATGCTGCCACTGTGCCTATCAAACGCTGCCACTGTGCCCCAAATGTTGCCACTGTGCCCATTAAATGCTGCCACTGTGCCCCAAATGCTGCCACTGTGCCCCAAATGTTGCCACTGTGCCCAAGTGCTGCCACTATGCCCCAAATGTTGCCACTGTGCCCCAAATGTTGCCACTGTGCCCCAAGTGCTGCCACTGTGCCCCAAATGTTGCCACTGTGCCCCTCACCTGCCCGGCACTTACCTTGTCTCGGGCAGCGAGCGGTGTCCGGTGTCCTCCATTTCTTTGTTCTTCATTTCAGCCAATCAGGTGACAGGTAACACAGACCTGGTGCACTTGATGGCTGATGGCTCTAATCAGGTGCTTCCAAAGAACACCCCCACTGCTTAAATTCAGGTGCCCGAAAAGGGGCCGGACACCTGAATAGGGGGTTTTAAGCAGCGACCATAGATAGATTCATGCAATGCATAAATCTATCTATGGTAATTAGAGCGGTGCCAGGAGGGGGGGGGGGCGACGCTCCTGCGCCCATTATGGACACCGCCGCTGGGTACCGTATTTAATTTGTTACTTTTCTGAAAAAAACTCACCATGTCTCTTATTAAATACCGTGGACGGTCTACTGGTCATTTGGGGGGGGGGGGGGTATTTATACTGTCCTGGCACTTCATAAATGAATGAGAAAGGCAGTCAGTACATCAGGACTGATCAATTTTTCAATATATTGTATATACTTTTCAATATATATGTAGCAAAGTCCCAGGGCCCCTGAAGCCCAAGAGTGACCTCCAGAGTTGAGGACAGCTGACATCCTTCAGTGTAGAGTGGGTTACAAGGCATGGTGGGTGTAATGCAAGATGAACAGGCGGGCGTCAGACACTTTTTGAATGCGAAGAGATTTAGGCCCGGATTCACAAAGCACTTGCGCTGACGTATCTCCAGATACGCCGCGTAAGTGCAAATATGCGCCGTCGTATCTTTGCGCCATGCCCACAAACTAAGATCCGCTTAAAAACAGGCTTCATCCAACCAACGTAACTTGTCTACGCCGGCGTAGAGTGGGCGCATATTTACGCTGGACGCATTTGGCGCTCCCATTAATTTTCTATTCACATATGTAAATGAGGGAGATACGCCAATTCACGAACATACGTGCACCCGACGCAGTGCGCGTAAAGTCATACGTCCAGTGTAAAGTTATGCCCCATAAAGGAGGTGTAACTCAGCAGCATCCATGCAAAGGGCTGCACCAGGGAACACAAGCCGACGTATTTTTGTAGTTTACCTAGGACGTGAATATGACTAGGCGTAGGTTACGTTCACGCTGTAGGCAGTGATCCGGCGTATCTTAGGGAGTAGTTCCGACGTGATTCTGAGCTGCGCACTGGGATGCGTCCAAGGGGCATGGGGTCACGCCTCATTTGCATGGCTCACGCCCACTTCCACTTACGCCTAGGAAACCCAGCGCAGTTTTGGGAGCAAGTCCTTTGTGAATTCCATACTTGCCTCTCTGCGCTGCGTCGGCATAGCGTAAAGGAGATACGCTACGGCGGCATAAATGTGCGCTGCTGTATGTGAATCCGGGCCACAGTATCTCTTAAACAGAACTATGGGAGAGAGGATTAGGGCTAGGACAGCCTTAGGTAGATGCAATGTTAATTGGCAGACTCTGAGACTTCTATAGGTAGACAGCTATTGAGGTGAAGGCCTCCAGCTGGACACCACTTCTTTATAGGTAGCACTGCTGTCTCCTATGGCAACAATCTTGTAGCTGTTACTAACGGTAAAGGTATTGAACTTTCTGCAACACAAACTTACCCCACACTCACTCACTGTGGGTCTTCACTCAACAAGCTCCCAGTCTCTCTCACTAGACTTCAGATCCACTAGCCATTGGATCTCCTGAGCCCTTTCACTGTAGCACTCTGTATCTTCCTCAAGCGTCACCCTTGCTTCACTGCTGGGTCCCTGGCTTGGCACTCACAGATGCTCCTCAAGCTTCACCACTGCTGACACGTTAGGTCCCTGGCTTGGCACTCCACAAGTGGCACCTCTGCTGTCCTGCTGGGTCCCTGACTTGGCAATGGCTGATGCTTTCCCATTTTTTCACTGTCCCCGGTTGGCAAGAAGTCTGCTCTGGTACTGGCCTCAGCTTACTTACAGTGGTCTCCAGTAGCAAGGTGGATGGTCACTTTGTGGCCACAGCTTCCCCTCTACCTCCGACCGCAACTGGTTCCCCGGCTGGCGGAACCGTTACTTCTGGTTGGACTACAAGCCTGCAGTCCCAACCCTGCATTAATTCTGGATAGGCTCTCAGATAGCCTAGCAACCAGATGTCCCTGGCATAGGCCTTATGTTTCTTGCCTAGCAACCCAGGGCAATATGACACACGCCCACCCAGACAGCCGTCTAGGTGGCACAGAACTCCGATCACCTGACTCCCCCCAAATAAATAGGTTCTCCCAGCAGGCCAAGGGACCCAAGAAAAAAATCCCTGCCCATTGGCTGAGGCACCCCATTCATTCCTAATCTGTCTTTGCAATGCTCTTGTCTTATCTAATGTCACTAAATACCCGACCAGCTAGTGACAGAAGAGAGAAGGGCAGCAATTCCAGAATTAGGGTGAAATCAACTGACCTCCTATTAATTGGCCAAGGCAACTATCACTTGGCAAATAAATTTAATAGCAACCCTGCCTAAACATCAGGGTGCTACATATATATATATATATATATATATATATATATATATTTATATATATATATATATATAAAAGAAGACAAGTATGATGGCCTGAGTTTATGGGAGGAGCCCGGAGAGTATTTAAGCATCCCACTCACACATGCTCTTTGTCGGTTCAGTGTGCGGTACTACACGTCACTGGGCCGACTCTTCCCAGCTCACCTCATGTCGGTGAGTCTGCGCATTCAATTGCATTCGACACCCTCCCGCCCTTTCCTTTTTCGGGGCACTTCTCAGCATATCCTTCTTCAAATAACTACCCATTACTTACCTTTGGTATGCCCCCTTTTCTTGGCATACTGACCAGACCACCAAGGCACACTTCAGGTCTATTTACGTTGTAAGTCTTGTCGCGTGTTTATGTGATCCACATCTCTCTCGGTCAGAGGGCCACGACCATAAATATATATGTATATATATTTATATATACCGTATATTCCAATATAGTTTGCAGACTATGGGCCAGATTCAGGTAGGACTTACGCCGACGTATCTCGAGATACTCCGCGTAAGTGTAAATGTGCGCTGTCGTATCTATGCGCCGTACCCACAGAACTAGATACGCCTGAAAATAGGCTTCTCCCGACCGACGTAACTTTCCTCCACCGGCGTATCGTAGGCGTTTATTTATGCCGAACGTATCTGGCGCACCCATTGATTTCCTATGCAAATATGCAAATGAGGGAGATACGCCGATTCCCGAACATACGCGCGTCCGGCGCAGGCTACGCGCGGTGCGCGTAAGTTGTACGCCCGGCCTAAAGTTACCCCTCATAAAGCAGGGGTAACTTTGCACCAGACTTGCACAAGTCAGCTGGAGAGTAGCTGCAGCAGTACCGTGACGGACGAGCTGAGCAACCACACTTGCAGGACAACACATGGCAGCCATGGTCCTAGCACTACTAATGGGCCCACCGCCACGTAGGAGGGCACGGGAGAGGATATACCGCACGCGCATGAACGTCTTTGGCCTGGGTGATTTGGAGGTGTGTCGCATTTTCAGATTCAGCCCTGATGCCATCCTGGAATTAGCCACAACCCTGCATGATGACATCACCAGCAAGACACATCGCTCACATGCAGTGCAGCCACTGGTCAAGGTACTGGCAACACTCCATTTCCTTGCAAGTGGATCTTTTCAGCGTGTCTCTGCGTGCATCCGCAGCTGGCGGGTGGTGGTCTGATGTTGCTGGCGCCTCCTGTGCCTCGCCTCCACCGTATTGGCCTTTACAGCCACTGTGAGGCTCTTGACCTCTGTCACCAGGCGTCAGGTCGTGGCCTGCAGCTCCCCAACACAGATGACAACTGCTGCACAATTAATATCCTGCAAACAGTCAGGTATTTCTGCCGAGGAGGCCAGGCTGTCTGCGAGACGCTTCATGTCCTGGGCAACAGCACCCACATGGTGGGTCTGGCGGGCCTGATCCCTTGCAAGGGTTTCCTGAATGGCCTCAGGAACACCCCTGTTTTTTCTGGTGGCCTTCCTGGGGGCAGGAGAGGCTTGGGCCGTGTAGATTGGCAGGCCCGTGAGGATGGTTCCTTGATGGAGGAGGAGGAGGGTGAGGATGGTACCCTGATGGTGGAGGAGGGTTGAGAGGGTTCACTGATGGCGGAGGAGGGTTTGGAGGGTTGGGAGGGTCCCCTTATGGGGGGGGGGTTAAGAGGGTTCACTGATGGGGGGGGTTGGGAGGGTTCAGGGATGCTGGAATTTTCCTCCACTATGTAGAACACGTCCTCCAGGTCCCCGTGCTCCTCCACTACTTCCTCCAGAGGTGAGGTATGGGCACTCTCATCCCTGGATGGCGTGGGTCGCCCTGCAGCCGACGATGGCCCAGCTCCCTCCAGCACATCTGTGGATGACACAAAGCATTCACATGTTGGTGGACCCACACACTTGTCACATATTCCCTTCCACCCCCTCACATGCTCCGGAGTCGAACCCCTCCATGCCCTCCACCTGCTCACGCTGCAGGCATTGGGCGATCATATCATCCTCCGGGGTCAACCGCACAGTACAGGCTGGTCCTCCTCCCGTGCCCCTGGCATGCCTCCTTATCGCACCCAGCTTTTCACGGACCTTACGTTTTAGATCGTTTATTTTTTTGGGGATATCCTCGGGGGTCCTGGTCGCATTGCCCATGGCACTGACCTCCAGGCTGAGCTCCCTCAGGATCTCCTTCTTTCTAGCCTTGCTGGTCTGGTGACTGAGGGCACCATGGAGGTACTTGTCATGTGCCACTATGCCAGCAACAATAATAGCCCTCTCCTCCAGGCTAAGGTTTTTCTTCCTCCTCTCCTTCTTGTCTGTAGTTGCAGCAGCCGCCATCACTTTGCAAAAGTACCTTCCCTAAGGGAGGGGGGGAAACAGGATGTACTTTTGCGCCAGACGGGCGCATGTCTGGGCGTATTTATAGGTTCGGCGTAAGCCGGTTGGCCGGCGTATCCCAGGAAGTTGGGCCGGCGTAGTTGTGAGCATCTGCACAGGGGAGCGATCATACGTCCACTTCACTGCGCATGCTCAGTTCAGGATACGCCGGGCGTATATCACTACTCCACGTTCCGACCATCATTTGCATAAGGTCACACCCACTTACGCTGGCTTACGCCGACGAAATTAAGTTACGCCGGCGCAACGTTAGGAGCAAGTGCTTTGTGAATACTGTACTTGCCTCTCTGAGTTACGTCGGCGTAGCGCATATGAGATGCGCTACGCCAGTATAAAGATGCGCCAATCTACCTGAATCAACCCCTATATCTTTCACACAGACTAAATAATATACACCGATTTGGTTTATGTTAACAAAAAAGCAATTTTTCCCAGGAAATGGCTGGTGTTGGCACTTCAATCCTCATGGCACCATGGTTAATATGGTGTCGGGGTGATTGAAGCACATTATTTCTATTGTTACAATGTAATATATAATAAAGTAATTCAACTCACCATAATGCAGAATCAGTGGGAGCCCTGGGCGTGTCACTTGCCACGTCACCTGCCACCAGGTGCAGCTTGTCACTTGCCACCAGTTGAAGTCCCTCTAGGACGAAATGCGTAGGGCTTGGTTTTCACTACTCCTCATATTGCCCCCTTTTTATATTTGGGTTCACTTTTATGTACCTGCGGTTTTATTACAATAAAACCTTTTATATTTTTTGACCTGCACCATTGGGGCTGCGTTTTTCTTTCTCTCCCCCACATGTTGTTTGGAGCCTTCCATCTCAGCTTTGTCCCATCCCTCAAGGGGTTCACCATCCCCCCTTCCCCCCATTCACTTGGGGCCAGACATCTTGGATTTTCGGGACATCATTCCAGGACATCGCACATCCATGGCCCTCCACTGAAGACTCATCTCCATTGTTGATCCAGTTCGAGGAAGCCGAGCAGATTGTGCCCTGTGAGTGTTCATGCCTTATCGATCTGTTGTCGCTGACAGACAGATCCACGCCTTCTGGTTAGCGCATATATATCTTCATTGAATATAAGAAATTATTGTTTGCCTTTGAGGATCTACGTGGTCATTCTATCATCCATTCATTCACCAGTTGTTTAATGGACTTTCTATCGCCATTTGGTTGTGCTTGTTTCTAACACTAGTTTTTTCATTTACATCACCTCCACTTTTGTTTTGTCACTTTACCATTACCTTGTATAGTGATTTATTATCTGTTTTATTTAGAGATATCGTTGTCTCTATTTGCACTTAGCGCTACACTTTTTCCTCAACTTGCCACCGTCGCCTGTCACCAGATGCAGATTGTTACTTGTCACCGTCACCTGCCACCAGATGTGGATTGTCACTTGCCAATGTCGACTGGCACCAGATGTGGATTGTCACTTGCCACCATCACCTGCTACCCGATCTGGATTGTCACTTGCCACTGTCACCAGATGTGGATTGTCACTTGCCACGTCACCTGCCACCATATGTGGATTGTAACTTGCTACTGTCAACTGGCACCATATGTAGATTGTCACTTGCCACGTCACCTGCCACCAGATGTGGATTGTCACTTGCCACGTCGCCTGCCACCAGATGTGGATGATCGCTTGCCACGTCACCTGCCACCAGATGTGGATGATCACTTACCAAGTCACCTGCCACTATTTGCGGATTGTCACTTACAATGCCAGCCAGTGCCACCAAATGTGCATTGTCACTGCATTGGGGGCAGGCTGGCAGCACTGGTCCATTTAGCACAAAGGCAGGTGCAGTTGTCGAGTGAGGGCAGGACAGCGGTGATGTGATGAGAGATGATGTCATCTCATTGCTCCCCGCCGCACCTCCGACATTTAAGAAGTCTGCGCTGTGAGGGGGGAAGAGCGGTGATGCAGGGCGGGTGGAGAGAGATGATGTCATCTCTGCTCTTCTGCCCGCTCGCTTATCTCATCAGCCTGCCCGGCTCTCTCATGCAGCCTCTCCGCCCGCTGCACCCACGGCCCAGCTGCAGAGAGGCCATGGCCCACTGGTTTGGCAGGGACCCCTGTGGCAAGAGACTCAGGGCCCCAGATTTGGGGCAATAGCCTCAACAGCCATCCCCTAGCATCATGGGCCCCTGGGCAAAGTAATGCTCTGGGGCCCCTACAATGGAGACAGTGCAGGTAAACGGACATCAAGTAGATAGGAGGCAGACAAGCGGAGCTTCCTCTTTTGGGTGGAGCTCTGCATTAACTACATGAACAATCATTCTGTACAGCAAAGAAAAAGTGGGGAGAATAATACATACATAAAGTAACAAAGCTGTCCTGTGCATATAATATATTTGCTAGATTGATGCCTCCCCAGCACTATGGCCCCTCTACACCCTAGATATCCCCCCAGCACTCTAACCCCCCTACACCCCAAATATCCCCCCCAGAACTCTGGCCCCTCTACACCCCAGATATCCCCCCAGCAATCTGACCCCTCTACACCCCAGATATCCCCCCAGCACTCTAACCCCTCCACACCCCAGATACCCCCCCAGCACTGTGGCCCCTCTACACCCCAGATATCCCCCCAGCAATCTGACCTCTCTACACTCCAGATATCCCCCCAGCACTCTAACCCCTCCACATCCCAGATACCCCCCCAGCACTGTGGCCCCTCTACACCCTAGATATCCCCCAAGCACTCTGACCCATCTGCACCCCAGATATCCCCCCAGCACTCTGACCCCTCTACACCCTAGATATTTCCCCAGCACTCTTACCCCTCTATACCCCAGATATCCACCCAGGACTCTGACCCCTCTACACCCCAAATATCCACCCAGCACTCTGACCCCTCTACACCCCAGCACTCTGACCCCTCTACATCCCAGATATCCCTCCAGCACTCGGACCCCTCTACACCCCAGATATCCCCCTAGCACTCTGACCCCTCTACACCCCAGATATCCCCCCAGCACTCTGACCCCTTTACACCCCAGATATCCCTCCAGCACTCTGACCCCTCTACACCCCAGATATCCCCCCAGCACTCTGACCCCTCTACACCCCAGATATCCCCCCAGCACTCTGACCCCTTTACACCCCAGATATCCCCCCAGCACTCTGACCCCTCTACACCCCAGATTTCCCCCCAGCAATCTGACCCCTCTACACCCCAGATATCCCCCCAGCACTCTGACCCCTCTACAGTCCAGACTTTCCCCCAGCACTCTGACCCCTCTACACCCCAGATATCCCCCCAGTAATCTGACCCCTCTACACCCAGATATCCCCCCAGCACTCAGACCCCTCTACACCCCAGCACTCTGACCCCTCTACATCCCAGATATCCCTCCAGCACTCGGACCCCTCTACACCCACGATATCTCCCCAGCACTCTGACCCCTCTACAGCCCAAATATCCCCCAGTACTCTGACCCCTCTACACCCCAGCTATCCCCCCAGTAATCTGACCCCTCTACACCCAGATATCCCCCCAGCACTCTGACCCCTCTACACCCCTGCACTCTGACCCCTCTACATCCCAGATATCCCTCCAGCACTCGAACCCCTCTACACCCCAGATATCACCCCAGCACTCTGACCCCTCTACACCCCAGATATCCCCCCAGCACTCTGACCCCTCTACACCCCAGATATCCCCCCCAGCACCCTGACCCCTCTACACCCCAGATATCCCCCCAGCACTCTGACCCCCCTACACCCCAGATATCCCCCCAGCACTCTGACTCCTCTACACCCCAGATATCCCCCCAGCACTCTGACCCCTTTACACCCCAGATATCCCCCCAGCACTCTGACCCCTCTACACCCCAGATTTCCCCCCAGCAATCTGACACCTCTACACCCCAGATATCCCCCCAGCACTCTGACCCCTCTACAGTCCAGACTTTCCCCCAGCACTCTGACCCCTCTACACCCCAGATATCCCCCCAGTAATCTGACCCCTCTACACCCAGATATCCCCCCAGCACTCAGACCCCTCTACACCCCAGCACTCTGACCCCTCTACATCCCAGATATCCCTCCAGCACTCGGACCCCTCTACACCCACGATATCTCCCCAGCACTCTGACCCCTCTACAGCCCAGATATCCCCCAGTACTCTGACCCCTCTACACCCCAGCTATCCCCCCAGTAATCTGACCCCTCTACACCCCAGATATCCCCCCAGCACTCTGACCCCTCTACACCCTGCACTCTGACCCCTCTACATCCCAGATATCCCTCCAGCACTCGAACCCCTCTACACCCCAGATATCACCCCAGCACTCTGACCCCTCTACACCCCAGATATCCCCCCAGCACTCTGACCCCTCTACACCCCAGATATCCCCCCCCAGCACCCTGACCCCTCTACACCCCAGATATCCCCCCAGCACTCTGACCCCCCATACACCCCAGATCTCCTCCCAGAACTCTGACTCCTCTACACCCCAAATATCCCCCCCAGAACTCTGGCCCCTCTACACCCCAGATATCCCCCAAGCAATCTGACCCCTCTACACCCCAGATATCCCCCCAGCACTCTAACCCCTCCACACCCCAGATACCCCCCAGCACTGTGGCCCCTCTACACCCCAGATATCCCCCCAGCACTCTGACCCCTCTACACCCCAGTACTCTGACCCCTCTACATCCCAGATATCCCTCCAGCACTCGGACCCCTCTACACCCACGATATCTCCCCAGCACTCTGACCCCTCTACAGCCCAGATATCCCCCCGTACTCTGACCCCTCTACACCCCAGATATCCCCCCAGTAATCTGACCCCTCTACACCCCAGATATCCCCCCAGCACTCTGACCCCTCTACACCCCTGCACTCTGACCCCTCTACATCCCAGATATCCCTCCAGCACTCGGACCCCTCTACACCCCAGATATCACCCCAGCACTCTGACCCCTCTACACCCCAGATATCCCCCCAGCACTCTGACCCCTCTACACCCCAGATATCCCCCCAGCACTCTGACCCCTCTACACCCCAGATATCCCCCCAGCACTCTGACCCCCCTACACCCCAGATCTCCCCCCAGAACTCTGACTCCTCTACACCCCAAATATCCCCCCCAGAACTCTGGCCCCTCTACACCCCAGATATCCCCCCAGCAATCTGACCCCTCTACACCCCAGATATCCCCCCAGCACTCTAACCCCTCCACACCCCAGATACCCCCCAGCACTGTGGCCCCTCTACACCCCAGATATCCCCCCAGCAATCTGACCCCTCTACACCCAGATATCCCCCCAGCACTCTAACCCCTCCACATCCCAGATACCCCCCCTAGCACTGTGGCCCCTCTACACCCCAGATATCCCCCAAGCACTCTGACCCATCTGCACCCCAGATATCCCCCCAGCACTCTGACCCCTCTACACCCTAGATATTTCCCCAGCACTCTTACCCCTCTACACCCCAGATATCCACCCAGCACTCTGACCCCTCTACACCCCAGATATCCACCCAGCACTCTGACCCCTCTACACCCCAGCACTCTGGCCCCTCTACATCCCAGATATCCCTCCAGCACTCTGATCCCTCTACACCCCAGATATCCCCCAGCACTCTGACCCCTCTACACCCCAGATATCCCCCCAGCACTCTGACCCCTCTACACCCCAGATATCCCCCCAGCACTCTGACCCCTTTACACCCCAGATATCACCCAGCACTCTGACCCCTCTACACCCCAGATGTCCCCCCAGCAATCTGACCCCTCTACACCCCATATATCTCCCCAGCACTCTGACCCCTCTACAGCCCAGATTTTCCCCCAGCACTCTGACCCCTCTACACCCCAGATATCCCCCCAGTAATCTGACCCCTCTACACCCAGATATCCCCCCAGCACTCTGACCCCTCTACACCCCAGCACTCTGACCCCTCTACATCCCAGATATCCCTCCAGCACTCGGACCCCTCTACACCCCAGATATCCCCCCAGCACTCTGACCCCTCTACAGCCCAGATATCCCCCAGCACTCTGACCCCTCTACACCCCAGATATCCCCCCAGTAATCTGACCCCTCTACACCCCAGATATCCCCCCAGTACTCTGACCCCTCTACACCCGAGCACTCTGACCCCTCTACATCCCAGATATATCTCCAGCACTCAGACCCCTCTACACCCCAGATATCCCCCCAGCACTCTGACCCCTCTATACCTCAGATATCCCCCTAGCACTCTGACCCCTCTACACCCCAGATATCCCCCCAGCACTCTGACCCCTCTACACCCTAGGTATCCCCCCAGCACTCTGACCCCTCTACACCCCAGATATCCCCCCAGCACTCTGACCCCTTTACACCCCAGCTACCCCCTCAGCACTCTGACCCCTCTACACCCCAGCTATCCCCCCAGCTCTCTAACCCCTCTACACCCCAGATACCCCCCAGCACTCTCACCCCTCTACACCCTAGGTATCCCCCCAGCACTCTGACCCCTCTACACCCCAGATATCCCCCCAGCACTCTGACCCCCTCTACACCCCAGATATCCCCCCAGCACTCTGACCCCTCTGCATCCCAGATATCCCCCCAGCACTCTGACCCCTCTACACCCTAGACATCCCCCCAAAACTCTGACCCCTCTACATCCTAGATATTCCCCCAGCACTGTAACCATATACCATAAGATACCCCTTGTATTGTGACCCCACTACATCCCTGATACCCCCTTCACAATGTCAAAATTTCTCTCAAAGAAATATGTGGGTCATATACTTGTGAAGAACCATATACCTAGTGAACTATCCTATAGGGAAGGTTGTTTATAAAGTAGGGTGCATTAAAAGACTATTAACAGCCCTTCTAAGGGCCAATTCACACTATTGTGATGCACTAACATACCACAATCACGTGAATGGACTCTCATGTTTGTGGGTTGATATGATATCCTGCCATTTTCTCATAAAAAATTTGTTACATTGGGCATGACTCTCTTACATGTGGCTAATATTTTGCAAGATTGGGACTAGTATACAGAGGCATCTGGTTTAACACTGGACTAGTGATATTTAAGATTGATGGATTAAGGTCTGAGATTTAGCACAGAGGATGACATGGTCCTGAGTTATATATGCCCAGTTTAAGCTGCTGATATCTACATTCTGCTGATGAGGTTAGCTCCCTGAATGCCAAACAAATTTTTGTGCGAGCCCCTTTTTGGATCATTGTTTATGTAACTATTTGCACTTGAGGGCTAAACATATGCATGCTTCATGGGGGAATCAATGATGGAGAAGAAACTAGGTGTTCTGGTAGATTATAAGCTTATTAATAGCATGCAATGCCAAGCTGCGGTTTCCAAACTGAGCAAAATCCTTTCTTATATTAAAAGAGGTATTGACTGCTGAGAGAGAGAGAGAGAGATCATTTTGCCCCTGTATAAATCATTAGTAAGACCTCATCTGGAATATGCAGTTTAATTTTGAGCACTAGTTCACAAAAAGGATATTGGGGAATATTGGGGAACTGGAGAAGGACCAGAGAAGGGCAACCAAACTGATAAGTGATCCATATGGATCTTGGTTTTGAGTTATTAATTTTAAGGTAATTGTGCGGTCATTGTGACAGACTCCGGACACCCTGGTGGGGTATCTCCACCAAGAAGCTGCTTCCCAAGCTCTGGAACACGAGACCAATGAATCTGGCTATAGTTACCCCAAGAACTAGACAATATCAGTTTAGGGGCAAACCAGAATAAGAACTGTTTATTGAACAAACTTACAAAAACAAATATACCCCACAGGAGGACATCCCCCTTATAGTCATATTAACAATACAAACTGCACACATATAATATAATTACAACAACCGACATATACTATAAAAATTACATTAATTAGCCACCTGGACAATCAGGGATCTCATTCAAGGTCAGACTTGCCGTTTTTCGAGCTCACAAGGTACAATACACATTATTACAAAGTATAAACACATCCCTCAATAGTTTGCTAGCAGACTATAGGTGTGTTAATTAGCACAATTAGCAATACTAAAAGTGATTTCCCCCCTCCTCAGCCTACCTAGTAGAGAACAGGAGGCCCAGGGCTTTCCAGATATCATTACCCAGCTTTCTGAGTTCCAAGCTGGCAGAGACTATCATGGCCTCCTTAATAATGTCCTTTTGCAGTACATAACAGGATATCTTCCTAAACACTTGTAGCTTCCTCAAATGCCAGGGCCCATAGTTGGTAGGCAAGAGGCTAGCATTCAGTCCCCACCAAAAGCCCCTGTCCCGGCTGAGTCTGTCACAGTCATCACACAGAACAACATGGCACTCTATATGTACGGAGGAAAAGAGATTTAATCTCCATATATGGAAAGGCTTCTTCACAGTAAGAGCTGTGAAAATGTGGAATATACTCCCTCAAGAGCTGGTTCTGGCCAGCTCAGTAGATTGTTTAGGAAAGTCCTGGATTATTTACTAATTTCACTTAATATAACTGGATACTAATATTTGTAGGTAATTGAGCCAGAGAATATCCAATTGCTTCTTGTGGGATAAGGAAGGATTTATTTTCCCCCACTGGAGCAAATTCGATCATGCTTTATTTTATTTTTTTCCTTCCTCTTGATCAACTGTGGGTATTGGATAGTGTATATGGGGTTTTCTAGCTATGTGTGTTGTTGTTTTTTTTTCCTCTCTGTTTGTTGAACTGGATGGACTTTCTGTCTTTTTTCAACCAGATTAACTATGTAACTATCGGTAAACCGCAGTGCATCAGTGTGAAAGCAGCCCTATACTATTATGGAGTTGGGCAGAAATATGAATACAACAATACCTGAGTTGAAGGGTACTGATGAGGTGGGAGTACCTAAAATGAACTAGCAAGAGAGGAAAAAATGTTAATGCCTGTGCAAGCAGTCAGAAGCCTCAAAGGGAATAATTGTAAGACAAACAAATGCACTTGTGGGTAGCGATCTACCAGTACATTGCGGCTAGGTGACTGGTAGATCACAGTCTGGGCTTGCTGACCTGCCATCCCAGAACATTAAAAACAGAGTGCAATGCAGAGGGACTACTTGTAAAGTTAGAGCTGTAGAAGGGAGCAAGAGGAAGCAAGTCAGTGCTTCCTCTGTAGTGCTGACTCCTGTCCCATGCGGAGTGATACCAACTGCACTCCGCCTCTTATCCCGGCTAGTGGTCTCCAGAGTGGTGCCAGCAGCAGGAAAGAAGAGATCTTCTGGTCAGTGTGAAGCAATGCACTGGGCATGATAGTATAGGGCTGCTTTCACACTGATGCACTGTGGTTTACCCACACCTTAGGTGCAGTGCAGTGTACCTGCAGCTTTCCTGCTGGTTTACTGTGCTTAGCCATTAGGGATGAGCTCCGGCGTGTACGCACAGTCCACGTGCAGAGCTAACCACAGGCAGGGAGACATTTCCCAATCTCTGCACCCGAGCATCGGGACAATGTCTCCCTACCTGTGATTAGTGCATCGCCATGCAGACTTTCTGGCGGGCTCTGCACGGAGCTTATCCTTATTAGCCATAGACTTCAAATATATCCTGTGGGTTTGGTGCACTTCCTGAATTCAGGAGTTTTGGTGCACTTTCAGAAAGCGCACCACACCTGCAGGATATAATAGAGGTCTATGGCAAAGCGCAGCTAACCCAGGAAAGTCACAGATGCACTGCGTTGCACCCATGGGACAGGTAAATCACAGCACATCATTGTGAAAACAGCCTTGTAGGGGGCTCAGAACAGTAAGAGTTTGTTTACATTTGCAGTTTGGAAGGTGGTAAAATCCCATATTTAATATGTGTTTTTATCACCACCGTCCTAACCCTTTAGCTACAGTGGCCACTGGCCAGGGGTGTACACATGTCACAGCTGCTGCAAGAGTTATACGCTCTGTAATAGTTGGTGGGTGTAGCATCTGCCAAGCATGACCCATTCAAGTGAATAAGGCCACTCTACAAATGCCCTGCAACCTTGTGCAATACAGCAAACAAGGGGTTAAAGCAGGCAGCACTGTGTTTCTTTCTCACCACCTGCTTTAACCCCTAGAAGCACCCAGCAAAAACAACAGGGGGTTTAATGCCTGCTGCGGAATGTGTACACATTTTGCTGCTGGTTCTGTGGCTGATTAAGATGGTAATTAAACTCACTTGATGCCTTATCTGCATTAAATTAGCCTCAGAACCTGTGTAATTCATATTTAAAGTTTAAAGGATGAGGTGGCAACCCTATATGTTGCCCAGTAAACCCATGATTGTGACATGGTAGTACGACAATTGAGGTTTAAATCAGGCATGAGGTGATCTTTGACTTCTCCCATGTTGTTCAGGTAGATTTTCACCTATTTAAGGTTGCCTACTCCTGGTTTATACACTTTGGCTGGCATGACAGGTTTTCCTTAATAGAGTTAAAAGTATTCCATTGCATTTTTGTCAGACAAGGAAACTGATCCAAATCAGTGATATGCTTAAAATATAAATTACATTAAGTGCATATTTTCCTGATTCATTAACTCTGAAAAAAGAAATTAACTCAGAAATAACTATTTGCAGTCAACTTACTTATATCTCATTACAGTAAGATTCTTGTTCATGTTTCATCTATCTTTTCTTTAGTTAAACCAATGTACCATGGTAGTAATTGGACAGCTATTTAAAGAACACTAAAGATTTCTATTCAGTAATTGTTTTGTCCTGAATGTTTATAATTGTGGATTTGTTATAATGTGTGTATCTTTCAAAGAGAATTCCGAAAAACCAAATAGCGGGAACATGCAGATTGGAGGGGGAGTACAACACGTGTAGCAGGTGCAGATTTTTCTAGCTGCTACATGGTCTGATTGGGAGGTGTATAGACAGCGCTCACATAATAGCCTGTTGCATTTTCTGTTTCACAGACGAGAAACAGCTGAATAGGGCCTTTGTTAACTGGCTCCTTCAGGAATAGAGAAGGCAAAATACCTGACCCCCCTTACTAATAGCTCTGCCTCCCCAACCCTCCACTCCCCTCTCAATCTCTTCATCCATCCCTTTCATGCATCTCATGTTCACAAGAGTCATTCTAGTCTTAGTGATTTACTTTCTGGGAAGACAAGAAGAGCATGCATTGGAATAAAAAAAAGACCGAGAATAAAAATAGGATCTTTACGGTATTAAAGTGTGCACAGATATGCAAGAACAAACACTTTTCTGCTTGGCTTGATGAGTGATGAAGGATGCATTGAAACAGGTAATGCTGTTGATAGAAACTTTTCTTTGGTAAAGCCACTGGTGTCTGCTCACGAGCTTGAGTCTTCAAGAAGTTCTGAGGCCTCTGATACAGCCAGAGAACAGGCTTTGCAGCTTAGCAGATGTTTCTAGTTGTATCCTGTTTTTTCAGAAACACCCCAATATGTTTCAGTATATTGTGTTGTATCATGTGAGAGGTAAGCAGAGAGGAAGATAGAGGAGTTCCTCTTTCTTATTTTTCTGCCATTATTGTTGGGTTAATGTTCTGTCTTTACTGTTAGAAACAGAATGTGCGTTCGAATCTAAAACATTACGGATACCTTGTCTTTTTGCAGCTAGTAAACAATCCTAAGAATTGTTAACACATGCAGTCTTTTTTTTGTTTTTGCTATTGTACTGACAACTTAGATAACCAAAACAAATTTCTCTTTAACAGTGTTGTCAACATTGGTAATAGGAACTCACCGCATAGGTGGCACTATTGCTTTCTTACACAATCAATATCTGTTTAGGCTAAGGAATGTCTTATCTAGGCTAGGGTGACCAGACATCCCCGGTTTCCTGGGACAGTCCCTGGATTCAGGACACTGTCCCCGGACCAAGTCTTTCCCCGGACCAAGTCTGTCCCCGGATTGGATTTGAACAGGGGCTGGGGCAATTTCAAAGACAGCCTGTGCAGAATAAAAATAAAAAAAAATTGAATTGCACCCCCCTCCTCTGCTGCTCCTACTAGCTCATGGGGGTTTATTTTTTTACATTATCTGTTCCCCATTTCTGATGATCATGTGCTGGTCAGAGTGGAGGGACTATTTTTTCAGTTTCGGGCGCATGCCCATCCAGCTCCGCTCGAATGTTTTTCTACCTTGGCTCAAGTACCGGGCAGCGGCCTGCCTGATTATCTCTTTGCCTTC
Organism: Rana temporaria; assembly: GCF_905171775.1. Taxonomy (NCBI): domain Eukaryota; kingdom Metazoa; phylum Chordata; class Amphibia; order Anura; family Ranidae; genus Rana; species Rana temporaria. Next base: position 343,467,347 of record NC_053490.1, read on the forward strand.
CCTGGTGGAGTGATCTTCCTCTGCTCCTTACCCAGTAGTAGCCGGGGCCGGGATAGTGAGACTTGACAGGCTGTGAGGCGGGCAAAGAGTCGCCGATTGCTGCCATTACTAGTAAAAAAAATATATATATATATCCCCGGATTTCATTTAAAAAATCTGGTCACCTTTAATCTAGGCTGTAAAGGAAGAACTGGAATACCGGTAGTCTATTTAGCCCCATCTTAAAGCAGGAGTTCACCCATAAAACAATTTTTCCCCTTAGATGGATGCTAGATGGATGCTCGTTTTGTCTAGGGGAATCGGCTAGTTGTTTTAAAATATGAGCTGTACTTACCGTTTTCGAGATGCATCTTCTCCGTCCCTTCCGGGTATGGGTCTTCGGGAGCGGGCGTTCCTTCTTGATTGACAGTCTTCCGAGAGGCTTCCGACGGTCGCATCCATCGCGTCACTAGTAGCCGAAAGAAGCCGAATGTCGGTGCGGCTCTATACTGCGCCTGCGCACCGAGGTTCGGCTTTTTTCGGAAAACCTTGACGCGATGGATGCGACCGTCGGAAGCCTCTCGGAAGACTGTCAATCAAAATAGGAACGCCCAGTCCCGCAGCCCATACCCGGAAGCGGCGGAGAAGATGCATCTCGTAAACGGTAAGTACAGCTCATATTTTAAAACAACTAGCCGATTCCCCTAGACAAAACGAGCATCCATCTAAGGGGAAAAAGTGTTATGTACGGGTGAACCCCCCGCTTTAAATATTGATAGTAACTATTACAAAAACACAGTAGTTTTGTGTGTGTGTTTTTTTTTTTTTTTTGTGTTCAGCTTTTTTTCATACACGTACTTTTCATACCTTTTTTGTATGTAATCCTAATTCTTCTAACATTCTCGTGCGGGTTGATATATGTAATCCATACAACAGTTATGAGGAGTGCAATGCATGCATTTAACATCTTTGTACACTTCAGTAAACCAAATCGCCAAGTTAATACAATGCTGGTTTCATGCTCCATGTAAAATTGCTCATGCTTAAAATTTGCAAACTCATGTAAAATTGCAAACAATACAAAGGGGGGGGGGGGGTGCTTACTATAAAAATATTTTAAACTATATGAAATAGCGTGCATAAAACACCAAATAATTCAAGAGTGATAATTGTAAAACATGTCCATAAATGACACTGTGAAAAATGTATTAACCACTTACTCACCGCCCTATAGACGAAAGACGTCTACAAGGCGGGTCCTTAACTCTGGGAGGACGTCCATGGACGTCCTCCCAGAATCACGCTCCCGCGTGCCCCCTGGGGCGCGCACACGGGAATGTCCGTGACGGAGGACCCGGCGCATTACGGATCACGGTAAATCGCCGCTGATGGCGGCGGTTTACAACGTGATTCGCTCCGTCCAATGACGGAGCGATCACTTGTAAACAAACCATGTGATGATGCCGGGTTCTCCCTCCCCTCTCTGTACCGAACGGTACAGTGTGAGAGGAGAGGGGAGAGAGCGGATGCAGCACGAGTGCTGTGGGCTGAATCGGTGACAAATGCAGTCACAGATCCAGCCATCCATCCCTGCTCAGCCATCCCTGCCCCATAACAATACTCTGCAACATAACCAAACTGTGCAATACTCTGCAATACCCCACACTACTCTGCAATACCCCACACTACTCTGCAATAGCCCACAATACTCTGCAATACCCCACAATATCCTGCAACATCGCCTATGGGGATTTTTAAGTAGCGAAGTTTTGCGCCATTCCACGAGCGTGTGCAATTTTGAAGGGTGACATGTTGGGTATCTATTTACTCGGCGTAACTTCATCTTTCACATTATGCAAAATTATGAAGAAAAGATACAAAATTTGCTGAATTTTATAACAGAAACAAAGAAATTCATTTTTTTTTACCGAATTTTCAGTTTTTTTCTCTTATAGCGCAAAAAATAAAAAATCCAACGGTGATTAAATACCATCAAAAGAAAGCTCTATTTGTGTGAAAAAAAGGACGAAAATTTTATTTGGGTACAATGTTGTATGACTAAGTAATTGTCATTCAAATTGTGAGAGCACCGAAAGCTGAAAATTGGTCTGGTTATTAAGTGGGTTTACGTGCCTGGTGGTGGTCAAGTGGTTAAAGAGTGCAACAATCCAGTGCAGAAATGACCTGTGTAAAAAAAAAAAAAAAAAAATATATATATATATATATATATATATATATATATATATATAATAAAATAAAATCCATACATGCAAAATACATACACTAGAAAAAACCTGTATAAAATTGTGCAATAAACAGTCTTTAGTGCAGAAAAAACTGTTCCAAAAAAACATGTAAAATAATGTGTAGCGCCTGGTTACTTCTAAGAACCGGTGCTAATTTAAAATTAGAGGGGGGTCAGAGAGTTAGTTAGCTCTGACCAGGCTGATTTGTTTGGATTTGGGTCTCTGTCTCAGCTTGGCTGTGCTGTGGGCTCATTCTGTTGCTTCTGGGGTGCTGATGCCACCCCGGGACAACAGGTGGCAGCAGTGGAGTTGAGGTTTGGGTGCTTTTCCCCAGCAGCCTATCAGGAGGGGTTTTCCTCACTGTGCATGCTGGGGGAGGGTATTTATGGGACAGACGCCATTGGTCTCGGTTCTTCTTCCAGTGTGGCATCCACCTTTAGGGTGACCACATCACGGCTCCCAGGTGAAATGGCCTTCCAGGCCGGGGTGCGCGTGCCACGCGGTGTTCCTGGTTCCGGGACCATGTTGGTCTGGAACATTCGAGCTGTGGCAGGGAGCCCAGTGGTCGACTGGGTTCCCAATCCTGAAGATCCCAAGCAAGATAGCTGTTCGGTGGGGAGTCCATCTGAGGAGAGCCGATGAGAGGCTGGTGATCCAATAGGGTCTCGACAAACCACCGGGGATCGAGGTATCCAGACACTGAGAGGCTGGTCACCTGTCAGTCGGTACCTGAAAGCAACTTGAAGGAGATCCAGGCGCAATTCTATCAAGGAGGTTCATCTCTGTAACCACAATCAGGAGGGCCTGTGGCAGAGGTTTCTCACTGAGTCCATTCCAGGAGGGTCTGTGGTAGAGACTTTTCCCTAAGGGTTCCAGTTCATTGCAGGAGGGTCTGTGGCAGAGACTTTTCCTTAAAAGTTTGAGCGATACTCTGGCTGCCAGGTCAGTGAGAGAGTCCTGTCCAGGTACGCTATTCCCACTCAAGCAGGAGTGGCGCAAGAAGTGTTACACATGGGAGCAGGACTGTTTCCCTATTGCTATGCCTGAATCTGCTGTTCTCCTTTCAACTCTACCTTCTTCACCACAAGTTTTATTGTTTTTACCCAGCTGGGTAATAAAGAGCACACAAAAGACACCTGTCGTGGACATTCCATTACTGCTATATGCACCATACACCACTAAGACAGCGGAGGAGCGATGAGGTAACATGCCACCCAAAACAAACCAGCAGCTCCTTCGGGGGTAGTGCTACAAATGCAAGTCCTTGTGCGTGAAAATCTCTAAGCCACACTCCACAGCAATGTGCAAATAAATCCAAAAAAGTGCAGATGCAAAACAATTGTCTCTTAATTGCAGTGATATCCAATAAAGTGCAGGTGCTTTCATCCAGTGCTACGTGCCAAACATTTAGCCTCTTAAGGTGAGAGGCTGGGGGAAATAATAAGCCTCTCCTATAGGACAGAGAACTGTGGTGACATCTCTTCTGGGTGCGGCCGAACCCGGAAGTCTTCCTGCACACAGTACTGTCAGTATATGCTGAATTACCTCTGCTTAAATGTGAGTGTTTGACCATTAACCACTTTCCGTCCAGGCCATAGCCGAAATACGGCTACAGCGCGGTCAAGTTATTCTGGGAGGACGTCACAGAATCTGGGGAGCGCTCCCGGAAATATCCATGACCGCCGGGTCCAGAAGTGCATCTGCACTTTTTTGGATTTATTTGCACATTGCTGTGGAGTGTGGCTTAGAGATTTTCCAGCACAAGGACTTGCATTAGTTTGCATGTTTTTTTGGAACAGTTTTTTTCTGCACTCCTGTCAGCTAAAAACAGGAAACCTGAGGCTACATTTCGCACGTACTCACCAAAATTGGACATTAGAAAACATTGCCTGATCTGATGAGTATCGCTTTCAGCTGCGATATTCAGATGGTAGGTTCAGAATTTGGGGTAAACCTGAAAGCATGGGTTCATCCTGCTTTGTATCAACGGTTCAGGCTGGTGGTGTAATGGTGTGGGGGATATTTTCTTGCCACAATTTGAGCCGCTTGACCCCAATTGAGCATTGTTTATATGCCATGGCCTACCTAAGTATTGTTGCTGACCAAGTCCATTCCTTTGACTACAGTGTACCCATCTTCTGATGGCTACTTACAGAAAGATAATACGCCATGGGGGCAAATCCACTTTGCACTGCAAGTGCACTGAAAGTGCAGTCGCCGTAGATCTGAGGGGGACATGCAAGGAAAATAAAAAACGCCATTTTAGCTTGCACATGTTTGGATAATAAAATCAGCAGAGCTTCCCCCTCATTTCAGATCTACCTCTCAGATTTACAGTGAGTGCAAAGTGGATTTCCTTTTCGTAAATAACCCCCACTGAGTTCACTATGCTCCAATGACCTCCACAATCACCAGATAGATTTGTAGCATGGATGTGCAGCCACTGAATGATGCTATCATGTCATCATAGACCAAAATATCTGAGGAATGTTTCAAACACCTTGTTGAGTTTATGCTGTGTGTGTGTCTCAAAAAATTTGAATATCATCTTAAAGTTTAATTTTAATTCAAAAAGTGAAACTCATATATTTATATACATTTATTACACACAGGGTGATATATTTCATGCATTTCTTTCTGTATAATTTTGATGATTATGGCTTACAGCTAGTGAAAACTCGAAGTTCAATATCTCAGGAAATGTTAATATTTTGAAAAAGTTCAATACTGTAGACCCCTGGTGTCACACTTTAACCACTTGAGGACCAGCCGCCGCAATCTCTATCAGTTCTGATTAGAGGTTGGAGCTGGATTACCTGACTCAGCTCAAGGAGATTCCTCTTTTTTAATGTAATTCTAATGCATTTTTTCATTGTTACGGGACCTCTTAGGTTACCGTAGTTGTTTATATTGTATCCGGATCTCGCAGTGGGCCGTGGTTCTATATCATTGGTTGTTCACATCATGTGACACTGATGAACCGCTCTCCACATCATGGCTTGGTCTCTATTGTTTACTATATAACGTGATGCGTCAGTGCGTCACCCGTTCCCCAGACGACGTCACATCTGACGAAACGTACGTCGGGTAGGAGACGCTCTGACGCACAGCGTTCCGGTCCACGAGGACGGGTGATTGTACAAGCCGGCCGGCTTACCTCTGTCTTTTAATCGTTCATCTTTTGTAAGTGTATTCTTTTTATATATTAAACCCAAATCCTACGGTACTTCACTATTGTCGGATCTATTCATTTTTCCGGTGGTTCATTGTGCCGTGGAAACTAGGGGAGCCCTCCATCATCAAAACTGGGGATATTCCCTTAAAGGCCCTGGCTGGGGTGCAGCCGCAAACTAACTTTTAATATCAGTCTGGTAAGTGCATATTATTGACGATGTTCCCTGTCGGTGGTGGTTCTTCCCTCTAGTGTGCTATCATATAAATCCATAAATATTTGTTTGGTACATCACTATGTGAGTTTTCTTGGAATTTTTATGTCACTCCACCTACTGGAAGGATTCCAGCCTCTGTTTTGGACCGCAGCTCCGATTAAAGGCCCTGGCTGGGGTTCAGCCGCAAGCTTTCTACTGCTTGCCTTCTGGTAGGCATACATCTGTTACACTATCTTGGTGTTGATCACGTTTGGCTTCATTTGCATTTTTAATTATTTACACGTTATTTATCCCATAAGTTTGAGGACTTTGGAGGACCTTTATTGTTTAGACTTATTCACATTGATTTTCAATTTTCATTTTTTTCACTTTATCAGTGCAACTTATTCCTCTATTGCTTTGTATTTTGTGTGTATATCACATATTTGTTGCAGCTTATTTTTGGTGTTAGGTATATTTAGGTTTTTAGCGCAGTAATTATTTTTGTTCACATTGTTTGTTATATACTCACTTACTGCAGCTGGTTAATTATTTGTTAGATTTATTTTTCATTTGATTATGGATATCTTTGACTATAGGGCTTCCAGAAAAGTGGACACTTTGGGAGTCTTTGAGTCTTACAAAGAGGATGAGGGCGACCTCATTGGTATTTTTACCAGATTAAAGAATCTTACAGTTTCAGAAACCCATACACAGTGGGATATTGCTTATCTGGAGACCTATGTCAAAGAGAATATGGTACCACGTAGCCTAAGGTGGGAGGTTGCCCCCCAGAAAGGTGACATTCAATTAGATGAGTGGTTTAAATATTTTAATGAAGCAGGGGTTAACTTTCTCCGCTTTTTGATTGAAAGAAAACGTGTTAAACTCACGAGATTAGATGAAGAAATCAAATCTATAGCTGAGAAACTTGTCCCCTTGCGAGATTATGTGGAATATAAAGATAAATCACAGTCTTTATCCAAATTTTTGGAAAAAGAGGAGAGAGATCAGAAAAATAAAAAGAAGAAAAAGTACAACAGAGACCTTATGGACTACAGAGATAGTGTAGTCTTTTCTTGGCAGAAAAAAAATCTGGAAGAAAATAGAGTTAGAAACGAGGAGACAGGGATGGAGACCAATCAATTACAGGCCTCCACTTCTGATTATCACAAATCTGGTGTACAGCCCTCACATAAGGCTTCTTCTTCACTTCAGGCCCACAATAGAAGGGGTTCACACTCCTCTCCCTTCAGGGCCCCTAACCACAGTAGAGGTGGTTTCTCACAACAATATCAACAACCCCTGCCTCCGCGCAACCCCAGACCCATCCAAGGTCCGGGGAGGGGCAGAGGTCGGGGTACTTCCCACAACCAGTCCCATTCCAACCAGGGGCGACCACCTCAAATGCGTCCTCAGGGTTATCCACAATACACAGGGATACCACCCCCCCTTTTTTTCCACCCTCTCAGGGTCCACCTTATTTCCAGCCACCCAATTATGGATACAATGCGGGTCCCAGTCATTTCAACCCCCCTAGTTTTCAAGACAAGGATTATTCTTATCAGGTTGATACCCAGAACCGTTTCTATCCCTTACGAGATAAGGACGGACCAACTGAAAACTATGGGAGAACAGTGTACCTGGGATCACCACAAACAAATTAAGGAATAATTCGTACTCTCAGGCTGTTACGGGCTCCTCTGGTTTGACCCCCCAACAGTGTAATTTTCACAGGCCCAATCAAGGCATCAAACGTGCAGGAGACACAGGCGAGGAGTCAGAGGAGGGAGAAGGCTACGAATAAAAAAGACAAAAATTCTAGCAGGATCAGGTATTTTTAATTTAAGCACTGTTGTTTTGAGTCAAGCAGAAAAGGTAATTTTGGATAAAGGCCTAAAATTTGCTTTACCTCGTAAACTTAATAAGTTCGAGACATATATAGATATCCATAGATTCATTAGGAAAATCCACATTAAAAGATATATGATTTCCCACCCTTTTACTAACAATCAAAATGTACCAGGAGACTTTGTACATACAGGATTGTCAAATGCATCCCTGTACAATCCTTCCGGTGCTATGGCTCCTGCCATTAAGGTTTTTAGGGATGTCCTCCTTAGAGATCTTGATCAACTACCTATTAAAAGCATTAGAATTGACCATGATCTTCAGGTTGGCCTTAATTCCCTGTGTGACAATAAAGAAATTGTGATTAGGCCCGCCGATAAGGGCGGGGGAATAGTCATACTCAATAGAAGTGACTATTTATTGGAAATGGATAAGATCTTGGGTGATAGGGATACCTATACCCCCCTGAGGTCTGACCCCAAAAAGTCCTATTCAGACCAATTGAAACGGATTGTAACAAGGGGCTTTAAAGATGGAATCATAAATAAAAAAGAAAGGGCCTATCTTATCCCTATAGCTCCCAAGACACCAATAATCTATTACCTTCCCAAAGTCCATAAAAATTAGACCTGCCCCCCGGGACGCCCCATAGTGAGTGGGATAGATTCCCTCACTTCCCGGGTGGGCAGGTACATAGATTTTTTCCTCCAACCTTTGGTGGACACCATGCCGTCGCATCTTAAGGACTCACGGCATGTTATTAATATCTTGTCAGAACTCAAACCTACTGCTAATATATGGCTTGTCACAGCGGATGTGAGTTCGCTGTACACTATAATTCCCCACAATCTTGGGTTGTTTGCTGTAGAATACTATTTAAGACGTAATTCTGGTTTATTTGACGAACAGATATGTTTTATTTTGGAGTTACTTCATTTTGCCGCTTCAAGGAATTATTTTTGGTTCCAAGATCAGTTTTATCGCCAGGATAGAGGCGTCGCAATGGGGGCTAAATATGCACCCAGCTTGGCCAACCTCTTCATGGCCTTATGGGAGGAGGATGTCGTCTATGTTAGCCAGAAACCACAGCTCAAGCTGTGGCGGAGGTACAGTACATTGACGACATCCTCCTCCTATGGGATGGCTCTTTGGAAGATCTACAGTCTTTCATGGAGTCTTTAAACAACAATCCCAGAGGTATACACCTTGATTTTGAGGCCAGTCAGTCGAGCATTAATTTTCTCGATCTGAAAATTTCTATCCTTCAGAATGAGTATGTGACTTCGACTTATTTTAAAAATACAGATCGAAATTCGTACATACCAGTAGACAGTTGTCACCATAAGTCCTGGTTGGAATCTGTGCCTAAAAGCCAATATTTACGAATAAAACGTAACTGTACTGGAGATCAAGATTTTCTTGATCAATCGACCATTCTCACTCAAAGATTTTTAGAGAAAGGGTATGCTGCCAGTTCTCTTAGTGCTACTCTTGAGGAAGTTAAACTAATTGATAGAAATTACCTTCTTGTCACTAGGCCTCCCAAAGAAAAAAACTTTTCAATGGTACCATTTTTAACCACTTTTCGGCCCAACATTACAGCATCAAGAATTTGGTTAAAAAACACTGGCACATATTGAGGAATGATCCTGTACTTGGATCTACCCTACCCCCGGTTCCTCAGGTGGTCTTTAGAGGGGCTTCAGCACTTAGACACAGGCTAGCCCCCAATGTCATACAACCTCCCCCCACTAGGATGACATTTCTCAATTCCTTTACTGGTTTCTACCAGTGTATAAATTGTCGCGTGTGCTCTCTTAATGGATGCACACACAGACGCACACATAGTTTTACATCTACGTCCACATCACAGGAATTTAGAATTAAACCTTTCATTATCTGTTCTACTGAAGGGGTTGTTTATTTACTTCAATGCCCCTGTGGGCTTCAATATATCGGCAGAACTAAAAGACCCTTATCAGTTAGATGAAATGAACACATCACTAATATTATAAACGGTTTCACTAATCACTCCGTCTCCAAGCATTACCTTTTGACTCACAACAAAAATCCTTCTAAAACTATCTTCCTAGGTATAGATAAGTACACTTCCCATTGGCGGGGGGGTTCCCTAGTAAGAAGTATATCCAAGCTTGAAATGACTTGGATACATAGGGTTAAGTGTTATACTCCTCATGGACTCAATATTGAGGTTGATTTAAATGCCTTTATAGACAACTCATAATAAATTTTTATGATTTTCTCTAATATGTGAACTCAAGCTGAGTCAGGGCCTCCTCTACTTTAGTACCTAATGGGGTGGGTCAGCAGTTTTAGAGGTTCTTTCCAGTATGGTTATACATTTTTACTTTTCTCAATCATTTCCATTTTTTTATTTTTATATTTTTAATTTTTAATTTTATTTTCATTTTTATTATTATTTTTAATTTTTTATTTTTATTTTTATTTTTATTTTTAATTTTATTTTTTATTTTTATTTTTATTTGTATATTTGTATGCCATTTATCATTATGGCTATGTATTTGTGGCCATATATGTTTACATGCCCGATTTTTTACATTTGTCTATATTATCAAGTGTAATTTGGTTTATAGCCTATCCATGGCTGTTCACTTTTTCTAATTGTAATTAATTATCAATTTATTTTCAAACCATTTTTGGTCATAATTAATTTTTCGACCATATTTTGGTTAATCACACCATTTAGAACAATTGACATTAACAGTCTATACCCAGCAGCTATTTTGTTGATGTTACTAATATTCGTTTTTTTCATATATCCGTTTATTATTGCTATGCACTTTTGATTAGAGAGCGTTTTTGTGTTCCATAGCTTTGAAATCTCTATCAGTTCTGATTAGAGGTTGGAGCTGGATTACCTGACTCAGCTCGAGGAGATTGCTCTATTTTAATGTAATTCTAATGCATTTTTTCATTGTTACGGGACCTCTTAGGTTACCGTAGTTGTTTATATTGAACCCGGATCTCGCAGTGGGCCGTGGTTCTATATCATTGGTTGTTCACATCATGTGACACCGATGAACCGCTCTCCACATCGAGGCTTGGTCTCTATTGTTTACTATATAACGTGATGAAACTAGGGGAGCCCTCCATCATCAAAACTGGGGATATTCCCTTAAAGGCCCTGGCTGGGGTGCAGCCGCAAGCTAACTTTTAATATCAGTCTGGTAAGCGCATATTATTGACGGTGTTCCCTGTCGGTGGTGGTTCTTCCCTCTAGTGTGCTATCATATAAATCCATAAATATTTGTTTGGTACATCACTATGTGAGTTTTCTTGGAATTTTTATGTCACTCCACCTACTGGAAGGATTCCAACCTCTGTTTTGGACCGCAGCTCCGATTAAAGGCCCTGGCTGGGGTTCAGCCGCAAGCTTTCTATTGCTTGCCTTCTGGTAAGCATACATCTGTTACACTATCTTGGTGTTGATCACGTTTGGCTTCATTTGCATTTTTAATTATTTACACGTTATTTATCCCATAAGTTTGAGGACTTTGGAGGACCTTTATTGTTTAGACTTATTCACATTGATTTTCAATTTTCATTTTTTTCACTTTATCAGCGCAACTTATTCCTCTATTGCCGCAGTTATACTGCGGCAGGTTGGCTCCTCTGGGCGAGTCGTCGTAGATGTATGTTGGCCGCTTTTAAGAGCATTAGGGGGCGTGCGTGCGGCGATAGAGCAGATGGGCAAACACCTGCGATCGTTTCTGAGAGAGACAGAACGGAAGTCTGTCAATGTTGTTTATGAGATCTCCATTCTGTCGAGGATGAGGAGACTGATCTGTTCCTAATGCTTAGGAACAGCGATCAGTCTCCTCCCGCAGTTATAAACACTCCCTAGGATACACATTTAACCTATTGCTTGCCCTCTAGTGTTAACCCCTTCCCTGCCAATGAGATTTATACAGTAATCAGTGGCTATTTTTAACACAGATCACTGTATAAACGTCAATGGTCCCAAAAAGTGTCAAGTGTCCAGTCCAGAATGTCGCAGTCCCTCTAAAAATTGCAGATCGCCGCCATTACTAGAAGAAAGACATTTATAATAAAGAGTTGAGGGAAAGATGGATGATGCTAAATACAGGGATGTTCTTGAGCAAAACCTGTACCACTCTGTGTGTGATTTGAAGATAGGACGGGGATTTGCCTTCCAGCAAGACAATGACCCCAAACACACTGCTAAAGCAACACTTGAGTGGTTTAAGGGGAATGGCCTAGTCAAAGCCCAGACCTCAATCCAATAGAAAATCTGTGGTCAGACTAAACCATGGGTCTTCAAACTACGGCCCTCCAGTTGTTCAGGAACTACAATTCCCATCATGCCTAGTCATGTCTGTGAATGTCAGTGTGTTACAATGCCTCATGGAATGTGTAGTTCTACAACAGCTGGAGGGCCGTAGTTTGAGGATCCCTGGACTAAACCATCCAATTTGAAGGAGCTTGAGCAGTTTTGCAAGGAGGAATGGGCAAAAATCCCAGTGGTAAGATGTGACAAGCTCATAGAGACTTATCCAAAGCGACTTGGAGCTGTTATAGCCACAAAAGGTGACTTTACAAAGTACTGACTTCAGGGGGGTGAATAGTTATGCACATTGACTTTTTCTATTATTATGTCCTATTTGTTTGCTTCACAAAAAACATCTTCAAAGTTGTGGGCATGTTCTGTAAATTAAATGATGCAAATCCTCTAACAATCCATATTAATTCCAGTTTGAGACAACAAAACACGAAAAAATGCCAAGGGGGTGAATATTTTTGCAAGGCACGGTGGGGGTTCATTACGAAAGGCAAATCTATTTTGCACTACAAATGTACTGCAAGTGCACTTGGAAGTGCAGTCGCTGTAGATTTAAGGGGAAGATCTGAAATGAGGGTAAGCTCTGCTGATTTTATCATCCAATCATGTGCAAGCTAAAATGCTGTTTCTTATTTTCCTTGCATGTCCCCCCTCAGATCTACAGCGACTGCACTTCCAAGTGCACTGCAAGTGCGCTTTCAAGAGCACTTGCAGTGCACTTGTAGTGCAAAGTGGATTAGCCTTTCGTAAATTAACCCCTGTTCACTTTTTGAATTGAATTACTGAAATTAACTTTTTGATGATATTCTTACTCTTTTTAGACGCACGTGTGTGTGTGTTTTTTGTTTTGTGTTTTTTTGTTTTTTTATTATTTACCTAGTACTGTAAAGAAATGCTGTAAAGAAATTATGTTTGCAAAAATATATATTTTTATTCGTTTCTTTGACTTCAAACCAGTATTGATTCTTCTAGGTACAGTAAGAAAATAAAAATGGGTTTTATTTGATGTTGGATGCATTTTTTCTATCTTGTTATAGAATGTCATGGTACATTGAAATGTTTCGGTATTTTGAGAGATACTGTACTTTATTTTGTGGAATATTGTCTTATTGGATGCTCAGTTCCTTTTCACATACATTGACAGAAAAAAAAATGCTTTCAGAAATACAAGAACGTCTCTTTTCGGAAAAATTGAGAACCAGCTCTCAAATTTTTGCTGTCGGAATTTCCTACAGAAAAAGTCAGATGGAGCCTACACAAAGTCGGAATTTCAGACCAAAAGCTCACATCAAACTTTTCTTGTTGGAATTTCGGATCGTGTGTACTTGGCATTAGACAACTAATCACAGATCTTCTGTGGATGTGGGCTGCCTCAAATTCTCCTCTCTTCATGTAATCCCAGACAGACTCAATGTTGAGATCAGGGCTCTGTGGGGACCAAACCATCACTTCCAAAACTTGTGTTCTTTACACTGCAGATAGTCTTTAATGATATTGGCTGTTTTACTTTTACATTTTGTTAAAATTTAACTATTAACACTAACTGTATTTCTAAAAGTATTATTATTATTTTATTTAAATTTTTTTCTATAAATTCTTTATAGAAAGGAACTGAGCATCCAATAAGATAATATTACTACAACATAAGTACAATAGCTCTCTCGTAATACTGAGACATTTCAATGTACCATGACCTTAACAAGATACAAAAATGCATAATAATTTGACATCAATAAAACCCATTTTTATTTTCTTCCACAACTTAAGAGCTAACTAAAGATAATGTGCCAGGATTTACTTCAGTCCCTCCTTCTTCCTATAGCCCGCCCCTCCCCCCTTTTTTTTTTGAGTCAGAGAAAAAAAATGGGGAGGAGACCAAAGGGGTTGGATTGCATGCGTACATTGGTAAAGGCAATCAGATCTCAATCCTCAGAACAGCTCTCTGGCAGTAGCTTCCCAATATGACCATGTTTTAGTTAGTATATTGTTCTCTTCTATCTTGAGTGGTAAGCACTAGGTCTTCCATGGCACTGATACTTCTGACCTTGTTAAGCCACATAGCAATTGAAGGAGGATTAGGGTCCTTCCAACACAAAGTAATCCAGGCTTTGGTGGCATTAACCAAGTGACGAAAGCACTGAATTTTTTTTATTTATTTATTCTGAGAAATAGGTCCTACAGGGACAACACTATAACAAAATGGATTTTTTTTTTGACTTACAGTATATTTTCGTACATATTACTACATCTTATCACAGTTTATATTGATATAGGAAAGGAGAGTATAGTGTGTGTAATGATGACATTACTGTCTGTATTGTAGGTCAAGTATTTTTGTCATACAGTTCTATCAGGCCTGCCACATATTCTCCTGACCTACGAGGTACTTCTGTAATCAGGAAGTGTGTGTACAGTGTTATTCAAGAAGCTCAATCTCCTTCCATTTTCCAATTATTCTGAGTTAGTAAAAGTAGGGAAAGGTTAAAGTAGCCTAGGAAGAGGCCAGAGAAAAGGTAGAGGTGTGTGTGTGTGGGGGGGGGGGAGATACAGAGAGGGGTTGCATGGGTTGTTCCCACAAACATGGATCTGAGGAACGTCTCGGTTAGCTCTTATTCTAGGAAGCATTGATTTTTATTTTATTTTTATTTTTTTTGTATGTTTGGAGTGAAATTTGTGAGCAGTGGAGCAAGAAAAAGGTGGGATCCTCTGGTATTGGCAAATCTATGAATTTTTGAGAAATCTTCTGCACCTCCGACCAATACTGTCTAATTTTTAGACAAGACCAGAAAATGTGAAGTAGGGTCAGGGGCGGACTGACCATTGGGACTTTCGGGCACTGCCCGAAGGCCCCATGCCACGAGGGGGCCCCATCAGGGTTGCCAGGCTCAATAAAACCAGGGACAGTATGTAAAAATCTTTTTTTTTTTTTTTTTTTACATCTGTCCCTGCTATGTCTTAAACCGACATGCTTTTGATGTGAAAATCCTGAGATTTTAGCTGCCCTGCCTCTGCACTGCCTCCTGGCGTGGTGGCCATCTGGGGCCCCATAACCTTCTATTGCCCGGGGGCCCCATGGGTTGTCAGTCCACCCCTGAGTAGGGTTCCCTGTCCCTCCCCGGCATCACCAAGCAATGATCCGAGGTCTCTGCAAAGGGCTGATGGGGTATAGTATCCAGGCGTTACTAGTTTTATAATTGGATTCCTGAATATGCGTACAAATAGATGATTTCAAGGAAAGGTGGATGATGTTCTGAAGCTGGGCAGATGTAAAGGTTCTATTAAGATCTCTTTCCCATTTACTAAGACTCTGCATCAAAAAATCATCTGAAGGGGCTATTAACAAGGCATACATGTTAGAAATAGTATGGAGAAGAGCATTCTTTTTTTTTCACACTTGGCTAAAACGATTGCTCAATAGTGTGTGTGTGTGTGAAACATTTTGTGAAAAACATTTTGCCTTCCATTTCTATTTTATGCTGAATGGGTTGTTTAACAAGGTAAGAGTTTGCACATACTTTTAGTTGTGCCAAACAAATGTTGTCAAACTTTTCTGAATACATATGACCAAATCTGCTTGAGAAGGTAAGCAAATATACTCCTGCTGAAAGAGTATCCTTTTTATTACATCTTACATTATAGCAGATTTTATTCACCAACGGCTTAATTTTTGTAAAGACCTGCAAAGGGAAACTCCGAAAAATGCATTTAGCGCTGGTAAGGGACAATGCACGACATTAATTGCTTGCCTTGCCATGCACAGAAAATGTAAAATGCCCCAAAAAGAGGACAGGGTCAGGGAACCCAAAAGCACTCTTGATATTACTAATTACAATTGTCACTTGCAGTTTGTAAAGCACTTGCTTCCTAATCACCCTTTATCACTCTGAGATCTCCATGCTGTGGTATATGGCTTTTTATTCCTATGTGATTGAATTTCTACCTCGCATAGGGCTGGAAGCCATGAACCACACATGGGACAATCGTCCTTCAGTTTGATTATCATTAATTTCTAAAGATTGTTCTGGTACAAGATATATACAAAACAGATATATAGCATATTGTACAGACATTTTTCTTTTCTAAAACCTCTTGGATGTTGTCCACTAGGGGTGTCAAATTTAATCGCTGCATCGCGATTTGGATGTCCCTGATGCGGCACTGATGCATGCGACCGTGATAATCGATGCCTAGCCCCGCCCTGTCTCCGCTCCTCCCAGGACCATCTCCTGTAGCATGTCCGCAGTATCTGACCATCTCCTGTAGCATGTCCGCAGTATCTGACCATCTCCTGTAGCATGTCCGCAGTCTCTGACCATCTCCTGTATCATGTCTGCAGTCTCTGACCATCTCCTGTATCATGTCTGCAGTCTCTGACCATCTCCTGTATCATATCTGCAATCCCTAACCATCTCCTGTAGTAGTTCTGCAGTCTCTGACCATCTCCTGTAGCATGTCTGCAGTCTCTGACCATCTCCTGTAGCATGTCTGCTGTGTTTAGACTTTGCTACATGCAGGAAGTGTTATTGTGTGTTGTTTTGGAATACTTACATTTTTTTTTGATGAAAGCCATGCGCACTTGCGCTGCAATCGTGATGCATCGTGGAATCGAATCGTGGCCTTGATAATCGTATCGAATCGTGAGACCGATGAAGATGCGCAGCCCTATTGTCCATCATAACAATTTGCTGTAGACTTTTAAAGCACGTTGCAGCAATGTCAAAACAAAAGCTGCAGAACCATGTGCATGAAGGGAGATGAATGACAGCCTCAGCCCGGACTCCAGCCAGGCCACGCCCCCAACGAATTGCGCTCTCTCCTTAAATCTCCATCTGATCTTTGGTTGCTGGGCAGTTCCTCATCCACCAACTTGTGGAGCATTCTCATGGCTAGGCAGCAGGTTGACTCCATCATCCTAGCCTCTTTTCTCCTGACTGTGTGACGGCACTGTGGCAACATTACAAGCTCAGGACTCTGGAGCTTTTAATAGCATTCTGATTCCTGGCTCCTGTACCTGTGTCTTGCCTTGTCTTGGATAACTGTTGCTTGACCCCTTGCCTGGATACAGACTATGCTACTGATTTCTGCCTGACGTAACCCCCTACCTGGATACACTACATGTTTCAAATGTTTTTTGCATTCTGAACCGATCATGCATAGTACATGAACTTTCTCTCTGAAACTTGTCCCCATGGGTGACCATGTTGGTAACACCCAGATCAACACAAGACGGTTTTTCAATTTTTGTCAAAAGAGCCAGTTAAAAATTGTCAGCTGAACAGCGACTGCATCCAATTAGATGTAGGCACTGTTTGGGTATTCTGGCAGCACTTAGTCCTGACTTCTAAGCTATGTTGCATTGGCATAAATTAAGGCTTGGACACAGGTGGTATGTGCCTAGAAGGGAGAGAGATTGCAAGACAGAATTTTACTGCAAGGCATTGTTGATTTTCATAATAAAACAGTTTGTCAAAGATGGGTATGTAATCAATGGTAATGTGCTGTGTTTGTGTAATATAAGTGATATATTCTCTTTTTATTTTTTTTTGCTGTAAAACCAAGTGGCCCCACTATTGTTGATCCCTTGTGGGACTGTTAACCCCTCTGCTTTGTACATAATGCATTAGTAACAGAGCAACTGTCCACATTGATGTTTCCTTTGCAACACGATTCTTCTGTATTTTTCTTTGGCATAAATAAAGTATAGATAAATTATATAACTAGCTTTAATTACCATTTCTATTTAGGAAAGTCAGGGTGACAGGCAGATCTTGGCAAGTCCATGATTCAATTTCAATATCACCACATCCCTAATATCTTAACCCCTTTTTGGTTTACCTAAATTTCTGTATGAGAAAAATGGAAGACCGCATGGAACCAGGAACTCATTATAGCTAAAAATAGCACAAGCAAATCTCTGAGGGCTCTCCCTGTTCTATTATGTAATATCAACTTATTAGATGTGTGAAAGCAGCAGGACTGTGTAAGTGAGATGTGAACATGCATATGCTCTATTACTAGCAAAGTTATTTTCCATTTGCTTCTTTCAATATACCGTTCTGTTACATCTGTTACCTCTGCTTCAGTTTAACAAATATATGCAGCACATATTTATTTTGTTTTATGAAGGTTTCACATTGGACAGCTTTATTGCTTCTTTCATTGCACAATGTAGTATTTATTATTAAATATCCGATTGCCTCTCGGGGGAACACAAAGGAATTTAATTTTTTTCCCCTGCTGTAGCAAATTGGATCATGCTTTGCTGGGTTTTTTTCGCCTTTCTTTGGAGCAACTGTTGTTATAGGATTATGTATATGGGATTGCATGATTATCTTTTTTTTTAGACGGACTTGTGTCTTTTTACAACCTGACTATTTGGTATTATTATTATTATTATTATTATCCGATTTAATGTTTTTCCAGCAGTACCTGCATTGGTGAGAACAGCAGGTATTTAAAACCTAGGGAATTTCCATATTGTTCGCTCCATAAGACGTACTCCCTCCCCCCACCCAAAAAAAAGTGGGGGGGGATGTCTCTGCGTCTTATGGCGCAAAATATTGACCAGGTCTATTCCCAATAATATCCCCCCCCCCCCCCCGTCGCCGCCGTATTACAATACCGGCCGATTGTGGTGACCGCTGAACAGTATGGCCACATCCAGAGCTTAGTAATTAAAGCGGAGTTCCGGCCACAATTTCACTTTTTATATATAAATACCCCTGTAATACACAAGCTTAATATATTCTAGTAAAGTTAGTCTGTAAACTAAGGTCCGTTTTGTTAGGTTGTTACAGCATTTAGACACTTTATAAAATAGAAATTGACTGGGGCCATCTTAAGTGTGGGCATCATGAAGCCAGACTGTATGACTTCCTGGATTTCAGCCTTGCAGATCTCGCACATGCTCAGTGCTGCACAAGCAGTGTAATAGGTTTCAGATCAGGTTTCAGCACCTGTACTGTCCAAGTCACATGATTCTTCGAGACTGGGGAGTGCACAGACTCCTGGAAAGTTACACCCACTACATTCCCAGGAGTCTGTGCGGTGTAGGTTAGGAAGCTTAAGCAACTAGGTGCAGGAAGTGGGAAGATTAACTATTCTGCCTAGCAACAACACTTTGAAGGCATCTAAAAAAAAAAAAAAAAAATCTTATCTGCTCTGCTATGGCCAGCGAGTCCCTGACAGAGGGTTTGGAGGTGCCTGGGGATCTCCTCTCATCTGAGAGGTCAGCGAACACAGCCGTTTTGGGTATGTTCTGTCCTGTTACTGAATAAATTAAATTGAATACTCTAATCCAAAATCTTTTTGCCTTCGGACAAGACCACCAAACATGGAACATATCTTCCACCTGGCCACATGTACCAAGGTTGACCACTGCGCCCACACCTCCTCCTCTATCTACTCACCCAGGTCTGATTCCCATGTCAATTGATATGAAGTTCACCCCCCCCCCCCAGGACAACATCACTTTATGACAAAACGCTTTGGGAAGAGGGATGTGTTGAAGTCACCACGCTGTTTGCATCCCGGAGGAGGTGTGATTTGCTGCTAGCCGGCCGGCTCTTAATCTTAATTCCTATGTGAGATTTATATTCATATGATGTAAGTGCAATACTTTTTTTATACTAAAAAAAGCTAAAGCAGTGTAGCGGATGGTTGTTACTAGTTACTAACATCCACCAAATCTCCCTGCTGCCAGACCTCCATATATCACTCTCGTAGACACTGAGTCACTGAGACTCGGGCAGGCCCGAACTGTGACAAAAAATAGGCCCAGGCATTCTAAGCTGAGCAGCCCATTTTTTTTAAAAAACAAATTACCAATAATGGCAACCTGTTTCTCTATGTATTTTAGTTATATTTAGCCTGCTTCAGTCACTGTAACTGACTGCGGATCTAATGCAATCTAATACGATCTAATGCCCTACGTTAAAGACGGCCCGAAGTTGGACTGCATTGCTGGTTTGAAATCGTGCGGTAATGCAGTCAGACATTGAGGGGGGTGGCGATTTGACAGACATCTGTGCGGGTTCATGCACAGATGTCTATTCAAATCACCCCCGAAGTCGGCAAAAGTAGTACAGGAACTACGCAAAGTCGGCGTCGCACTGATTCAGGCAGTACTATTGCCGGCAATACCCTCCAATTTGGCATGCGATTTGACATGTCAAATCGGCCCAATGTGAACGTGGGCTCAATTAAGGACATCTTTTGGGCACAAGAACTGTTCACACAATGTCTGACTGATGCCATCACTTTGACTTCTTTCACACTGAGGTGCTAAAAATAGTGCCTGAAAGGTGCCTCTCAAGCCTCCCCAGTATGCTTTCACACTGTGGCGATCCGCTTGCAGGACGGGAAAAAAGTCCTGCTACCATCATCTTTGGGATGGTTTGGATACACTACTCCCAAAACGCCCTGCCCATTTAAATGAATGGGCAGCTCTTACGAAGCGCCTGCAAAGCGATTCGGCAGCGCCGCTTTTCGGATGCTTTTAACTAGAGGTCGACCGATATATCGGTTGGCCGATATATCGGCCGATATTTGGCGTTTTTTAAATTAATCGGCATCGGCCGATTTGTGCTTTAAAAAAGCCGATTGATAAGTTCAGCACCGCGACTTGCAAAAAGCTTCTGCAATACAAGTCAATGCAAGTGCTTCCCGTAGAAGACTTCTCTCTCTCTCTCTCTCCTGGGCAGCATGCCAAGTTTTAGAAAAGATATACAATGTTGCTACTTATCAATTAACTGAACTCTGTGTAGGAGAATTCTCAGTTTAACCATTTAAAGGCTAAATCTTTTTTTACATTTGTTGCTTACAAGTAAAAATCCTGTATTTTCTGCTAGAAAATTACTTGGAACCCCCAAACATTATATATTTTTTTTTAGCAGAGACCCTAGGAAATAAAATAGCGATTGCTGCAATATTTAATGTTACACGGTATTTGCGCAGCGGTCTTTCAAACACATTTTTTGGGGAAAAAATATACTTTAACAAATAAAAAAACTAAAAAAACTAAACAGTAAAGTTAGCCCATATTTTTTTTTTTTCGACCAAAAGTTTTCATTACCTGTTTTTGTGTATTACATTATATATATATATATATATATATATATATATATATATATATATATATATATATATATATATATATATATATATATATATAATTATATATATATATATATATATATTACACAAAAACAGGTAATGAAAACTTTTGGTTGAAAAAAAATAAATATGGGCTAACTTTACTGTTTAGCCCAAAAGCGCCTGAAAAATCGGCTTAACATATCGGCCCAAAAAAATCGGCATCATAAATCGGCTATCGGCCGCCGTGATTTCTAAATATCGGCATCGGTATCGGCCAGAGAAAAACCCATATCGGTCTACCTCTACTTTTAACCCTTTCTTTGGGGTTAAAAGCGCCCCGCTACCGCCCGCAAAGTGGCGCTGCAGTGCCGGTAAAGCGCCGCTAAAACAAGCGGCGCTTTAACGCTACCACGGGGCGGTCTAGGTGTGAAAGGGGTCCTTCAAACTTTGTTCAGCACCACTCACATTGTGTAAGACCTCTTTCATCCTGAAGTGCTTTACAGGCGTTTTTTCCCTAAAAATAGTGGGCCAGATTCAGGTAGATCCGCGCAATATTTGCGTGGGCAAAGGGCAACGATTTTTGCTCTGCGCCCACGCAAATATTTTGATATGCCCGCGATTCATGGAGCAGTAGCTCTGTAAATTGCGTGGGCGCTATGCTAAATAGCCCGGCGTAAGGGCGCCTAATGTAAATGATCCCGCCGGGGGCGGGAATCATTTAAATTAGGCACGCTCCCGCGCCGAGCGAACAGCGCATGCTCCGTCGGGAAACTTTCCCGACGTGCATTGCGGCAAATGACGTCGCAAGGACGTCATTTGCTTCTAAGTGAACGTGCTTCTTACGTAAACGACGTGAAATTTAAATTTCACGAGCTATACTTTAGCATTGGCTGCCCCTGCTATAGCAGGTGCAACCTTGCGCTAAAGTCGCCGTACGGAAACTCCGTACCTTGCGTGCGCAGGGCCCGCGCAACTTTTGTGAATCGGTGGTAGTATGCAATTTGCATACTATACGCCGATCACAATGGCCGCGCCCCCTAGCGGCCAACGCAAGAATGCAGCCTGAGATATGAAGGCATAAGGAGGCTTATGCCTGTCATATCCTAGGCTGCAGTCCGCGTAGCGATGTTCCTGAATCAGGGGCATTCGCTACGCGGGAGCAAAACGGCTATTGCGCCGCGCAACCTATGGTTGCGCGGGCGCAATAGCTTCTTGAATCTGGCCCAGTGCCTGTAAACTGCCTCTTTCTGTGTTTTCACACTGGAGTGGTGCACTTGCAGGATGGGAAAAAAAGTCCTGCAAGCAGCATCCTTGGGGAGGTACGTGAGCAGTGTATACACTGCTCCTCTACCACCCCTGCCCATTAAAATTACTGGGTACCGCTTTCAAAGCACCATAAAAGCACTTTGAAAGCAGCGTTAAAAAGCAGATGCTTTTAACCCCTTCTGGGGGGTTTAAAGTACCTGCTAGTGGTGCCAAAGAGCTGCTATAAGGCTACTTTCATACTGAGGCATTTTGCAGGCGCTATAGTGCTACAAATTGCGCCTGCAAAGCACCCTGAAAGAGCTGCTCCTTTCACTCCAATGTGAAAGCCCGAGTGCTTTCACACTGGAGCGGGGAGTCGGCAGGACAGTAAAAAAAAGTCTTGCAAGCCGCATCTTTGAGGCACTGTAGGAGCGGCCCTGCCCATTGAAATCAATGGGCAGTGCCGCCAAAGTGCCTGCAAAGCACCTCAGGAGTGGCGCTTTGCGGGTGTTTTTAACCCTTTATTCGGCCGCTGGCGGGGGTTAAAAGCACCCCGCTAGTGACCAAAAAGCGCAGCAAAAATGACAGTAAAGTGCCGCTAAAAATAGCGGCGTTTTACCGCGGGCGCCTCAGTGTGAAAGTAGCCTAACAGCGGTAAAGCGCCGCTTAAACTAGCAGCACTATACTGTTAGCGCTCACACTGCCCCAGTGTGAAAGGGGTCACTAAGACTCAGCATGCTTTTATTATGAATAGTTTAACATTGGCAGGCATGATAAAAAAAAAAAAAAACATTGGTAGCCAAGATACAGAAAAAAGAAAATTGACAGGCAAGATACAAAAAAAAATTAAATACATTGACAGGCAAAATACAAAAAAATACTTTGGCAGCCAAGATACAAAAAAATTAAATAAAAACACATTGGCAGGCAAGAAAAAAAACAAAAAAAAACAAACTGGTAGGCTGGCATAGTGTCACTTACCTTTCCAGCAGTCCAGCACCTTTTACGACATCAGGCAGAGGAGGCCTCCTCCAGCTCCTCCCCCTTCACGGTCACATGACATGTCCTCTTCATTTCCTCCTGAGCTAAACAGATTTAGAAGGCTGGCTGGACGGCCGCGGAGGTGGCCGTGGAGCCAGCCGTAGTAAGCGGCACCGGCAAAAGGAGCAGCCCAGCTCGCTGCCTTCAGAGTAGGGAGTGGGACCCTGGCTGGCAGATAGAAATGCGGCTGTCGGCCGCAGAATCGGCCACGGGGCCTGCCACGGATCCGACCGCGGAGTTTGCCGCGGATCCGACTGCGGAGTTTGCCGCAGCTGAGAGTGCACTGGGGGGGAAATGTGACATGCCGCGGCCCACCGGGCATATGCCCGGTATGCCCTATGGCCAGTCCGGGTCTGGACTCGGGTGATTGCAGATCCAAGTAAGGGGCCGGTGCCGGCCCTTTACCACGTGATCAGCTGTCAGCCAATGACAGCTGAACATGTGATGTAAACAAAGCTTGGTAATACCCAGTGGAAGAGGCACATCAGCCTCATTAGTGTACACCAGTACAGCCTGCCAGTGACCACCAGTGCCACCTGTCAGTGCCAATTAGTACCACCTATCATTGCCCATCACTGCCACCTATCATTGCCCACCAGTGGTACCTCATTAGTGCCACCTAGCAGTGCTGCCTATCAGTCTCACCTACCAGTGCTGATCAGTGCCCATCACTGCCAGCTATCAGTGCCACCTATCAATGCCAACTATTAGTGCCAATTCTTAGTGCCCACCAGTGCCACCTATCAATGCCTTTCAGTGCCACCTCTGTCACCTCTCAGTGCCCATCAGTGTAGCCTTTCGGTGCCCATCAGTGCAGCCTCATCAGTGTACATTAATGAAGGAGAGAAATTACCCATTTGCAAAAAATGTTTTGGTCTTATGGTCTCAAAATCAATATCAGGCCCTTATCTGGGCAAGTATACAAGCAGGGGCCTCATCCCCACAACCTTGCCCAGTGGTTGTGGGGGGCTTATCAGAATGTGGAAGCCCCCCTTTAACCACTTTCCAACCCGCCTATATATAAATGTGACTTGTCCCAAAATAGTGTAAAAAAAGTGGGGGGAAAAAAACATAATTTGGGTACAGTGTTGCATGACCGCGCAATTGTCATTCAAAGTGTGACATCGCTGAAAACTAAAAATTGGCCTGGGCAGGAAGGGGGTGAAAATGCCTTGTATTGAAGTGGTTAACAAGAGGGACCCCCAGATCCCCCCCCCATTCACCACAAAAAAAATCCAAAAAGTAAACTACAAAAGACAATTTTTGACAATTCCTTTATATATTATATATATAAAATGTATGTATGCGTTGCTAGGTGGCAAGCAGTCCAGGGGCTTCAGCTTGAAGTCCGGCACCAGGAGAGGGGGGGTACCTACCTGATGCGCACTGACCTACCTGGCACGCACTGACCTATCATCTGATCTGACTTCAGGTGACGTAGTCTCCTCCTCCTGCAGCCGTAGTGTGCGGCACGCCAAACACAGTCGAGTAGACAGCAGGCACTCCAAGCAGCCAGAGCCATGACAGGAGAGGAGAGCCGCCTGCCTGAGTGCCGAGTAGGAATCTTGTTACAGTGACGTGGTGCGGTGGCCACATTGTAATTCCCGCTTGATGGACGTCGTATGTCCCGGTATTGGACCAGTGGGACAGCCATTATAGGCGCTGCATGCTCCAGAAGGTCGGACCTGTTATTTAATTCGGCCGCACTTGGTTCAGATCGGTCCCCGCTCGGCGCCGGCGCTCGGGGCTAATAACAGAACTGTGCATGCCTGAGACCCGGGGCTTTTTGGGGACCCACTCGGGGCTCCAGCCCCCCTCAGCTCCCCCTCTCAATGCCACTGTATATGTGTGTGTGTGCATACATACAGTATGTACATACATACTGTAACGGCTACCCGAGCTAGTGTGAGGGTATCAGCCGTTGGAGAAGTCCTTTTCCCTGGCAAGCTGCGATATGCAAGTACCGCCGGTATCCCCGTCCAATAGATCCAGAGAGAGAGAGAGAGTTCCCCTTCACGAACGAGACAAGGCTACGTTGAAGGGTCAAACAAGACTCTTTATTTTCCAGTACACAGCACACTTTTATACAGAATTTGGAACATCCCACCCCCAACAACCGCTTTCCCATTGGTCAATTGTAAAGTATATACAGTCTTCACTCAGGTCCTCCTTGACCATGCAAATGAGGACTTGAAATAGTCAACAGGGATTGGTCCAATAGCTTGGATAGAAAGACTTGTGTATTGAGACAGAAGCCCCAGGGGGTAATCAATGTACACAATAACCCGGTCTACTTAATTACTACCTCTGAGAGGTTACATTCTTTTAGAACAATACAAAGTCCCTTAGCGTAAACACATACATCTTCAAACACACATTCTAAAAGTCATTTAGAGGAGATAATTCTCTCCTAGAGATATCCCGTCTCCTACAACCGCTCTCAACCTGCAGAACACAATAAAAGGTATTTCACAAGACAGCTCCACTTAGCATTTCAATAGACTGAGCTAAGCATTGAATGGTCATTGTCCTATTGACCTAGTCAGGACAAAATTAACCACTTGTAATGTGTCCAGTACCTTCTGCAATGAACTGTCAGTAATGTCCCATCTTCTGAAATACATAGTTCCGTTACACTGCTCCCCTTTTGTGGAACACTCCGGCAGACCTGGATTGATTCTTTTCGGGTCTTTTTTTTTTTTCTTTTTTTTTTGCTTTAAGTGTATTTTTGTGCGTGTACTCGAGAGAGGAGCCGGACTGCAGGAGTTGGGAGTAGGCAGGCCTCCCCCAGAGGCAATCTGCCACCTTTCTCCATGCCCCGGGTGGCAATGGCGGGTGTGTGAGGGGGTCCTCCCACACAGCCCGCCCTACCTGCTCCGCTTTGAAGCCCAACGGGGCAGAGGGACTCCCTATAAGGGAGTGAGAGGATTTGCCCGCTCAACCAGCCCCATTAGTCCTTCGCCTCTCTTTTAGAGACCGCGTGGTCAATGTGAGTGTGTTAACCCAATTTAGAGTGCGTGTGTAGGTGTGGTGGTTTTTGTGGGAGGGGGGTGGGCGTACTAAGCACAGGCTTACCTTGCATAGCACACCCACCGGGAGCCGGGCTGAGACCAGCAAACTCAATTCACATGAAGCCGAGACCGGGATCCGAACCTCTAGCTGCAGAGGTGAATGGCTTGTCAGCGCAGTGCCAATCGCGTTGAGCCACCACAGCTCCATTTTCGGGTCAACTTGGGGATGTCCAGTCTGCTGTTAGGGTAAAAGTTCAGTTTGCCTGGACAGTCCGTCGGCCTTCCCATTGGCTTACCAGGTCGGTAGCTGATGGGGAAGGTGAATAATGGAATTCAATTCTGGAACAGTCACTTGTTTTGCTCTCTCAATGGCTCCCAAAACCTGTTGCTCTTGGGACAGATACGGCACCACCTGGATGCAAATCCCATTTAATCTTTTGACAATTTCCGCCTGTTTGTGCATTTCAATGTTCAAGCCACGGGACATCTCATAATACATGACATAGTGTCGTTGCATCTCTGATTTCTCACTGGCCAACTTGTCACATTCCCATTTTAGACTGTGATATTGTGCCGGATCTACAGTACATGTCGGGGAAGGTAGTCTTACCCGGTTCTCAGCAGCAAGTGGGTTGATTCCAGCAACACGGGTGGTCACGGGACAAGCAGCAGCAGGTGTAGGTAAATAAGCCGAAGTCAGAGGGCCAATGTCGTTGCCCAGAACCACCTCGGCAGGTAGGTTGTCCATGATACCAACTGTGGTCTTTCCTGACCCGGCTCCCCAGTCTAAGTGCACCCAGGCAGTGGGTACGCGAAATACAGCACCCCCTGCGACCCGGACGGCAACTGTGCGAGTGGACACGTTCTCTGGCTTTACCAGATGTTTTTGAATCAGAGTGATAGTAGTCCCGGAATCTCTTAGGCCTTGTGCTACTTGTCCATTCACCCGTACCTCCTGACGGTGATGCTGACGGTTATCTGGAGAGGCAGCTTGTATTGGGTCTGCCTCATACCAAATTCCCAGACATTCCTCAGGGCCCCCCTCGGTCTCCAGGCAGTGGGCCGCAGAGGGACATGATGGAGTGACCTCTGTGTTGGGTGTTGTGCGTCTCCAGTTGTTATTTGTAGCTCTCAAAGGGCAATAACGAGCAATATGTCCCGTGTCGCTGCAGTGATGGCACGTCACCCTAGGCGAATCCCGGGGGTAGTTGCTAGGCCCCTGAAGACGTGGTGGGACTGGAGCCCGAAACTCTGGGCGTGGGGTGACGGTTGGAGTACGAGGTTCTACCTTCTGAGCCAGCCGCGTAGTACCCTGGCTTACTTTTCTTGTCTCCGCGTACTCATCTGCTAGCCGAGCCGCCTCGTTTAAGTTAGCGGGACGGCGATCTCGTACCCAGTCTTGTATGTCTGCGGCCAGGTCTTGAAAGAAATGTTCCATTAGGAACAGCTGCAATACTTCCTCCCCGGTGTTGGCCTTGCACCCTTGGACCCAAAGGGATGCCACCCTTTGTAACTAGTTGGCCCATTCCATGTGGGAGTCCACAGCCTTCTTCTTGGACTCCCGGAAGCGCCGGCGGTAGGCTTCTAGCGTTACGGCATATCGGGTTAGCAGCGCCTTTTTAACTTGCTGATATTGTAAAATATCCTCTGGAGCGAGAGCCCGAAAGGCTTTGTTGGCTTTGCCCGACAATTTCCCCGACAAAATAGTGACCCATTGGTCTGGTGGTACCTGGTGTAGTGAGCACTGCCTCTCAAAGTCCGCCAAATATCCATCGATTTCCTCCTCACTTTCTACAAAAGCTTTAAATGCAGTGAACGGTATTTTCTTTCCTGTAGCCGCGGGTGGGGGAGTAGGAACTGCATGTGTAATGGGCTGTCTCACTCTTACCAGTTCCAGTTCTTGTCCCCTCTTCGTTTGTATCTCCTCCCTTGCTTCCCGGAACAGCTGGTTGATTAGTTCCACGGACGTTTCTGGATACAAGGATAATCTCCGCTGTACAATCCCAGTAATTACATCTTCTTCGCTGACAGGTGCAAGGGGCTCAGTTCCTTCCATGGATCCATCCATTTCGTCCAGCTCCAGCAGGTCAGCTATCAGCTCCCTCCGTGGTCTGTTGCTGGCGCTCCTACCATGACTCTCTAATAAATATTTTAGTGTGGATCTTTTCAGCCTGGCGTACTGCGACTCCATTCAGCACTTGCTCTTTGGATAAAAGGACCATCCCGCTGCTGCCAACCAATGTAACGGCTACCCGAGCTAGTGTGAGGATATCAGCCGTTGGAGAAGTCCTTTTCCCTGGCAAGCTGCGATATGCAAGTACCACCGGTATCCCCGTCCAATAGATCCAGAGAGAGAGAGAGTTCCCCTTCGCGAACGAGACAAGGCTACGTTGAAGGGTCAAACAAGACTCTTTATTTTCCAGTACACAGCACACTTTTATACAGAATTTGGAACATCCCAACCCCAACAACCACTTTCCCATTGGTCAATTGTAAAGTATATACAGTCTTCACTCAGGTCCTCCTTGACCATGCAAATGAGGACTTGAAATAGTCAACAGGGATTGGTCCAATAGCTTGGATAGAAAGACTTGTGTATTGAGACAGAAGCCCCAGGGGGTAATCAATGTACACAATAACCCGGTCTACTTAATTACTACCTCTGAGAGGTTACATTCTTTTAGAACAATACAAAGTCCCTTAGCGTAAACACATACATCTTCAAACACACATTCTAAAAGTCATTTAGAGGAGATAATTCTCTCCTAGAGACATCCCGTCTCCGACAACCGCTCTCAACCTGCAGAACACAATAAAAGGTATTTCACAAGACGGCTCCACTTAGCATTTCAATAGACTGAGCTAAGCATTGAATGGTCATTGTCCTATTGACCTAGTCAGGACAAAATTAACCACTTGTAATGTGTCCAGTACCTTCTGCAATAAACTGTCAGTAATGTCCCATCTTCTGAAATACATAGTTCCGTTACACATACATACATTTTTTTAAGTGTCCCACGATGTCCATCTATCCTCAATCACCTTGCTGACCGACCCGAAAAATAGAAAACTTTGCTGTCTTTTTGCTGTGACAGCTGTTATAGAGACAATGGCGGATGCCACACAGTTATGTTACCGGGTGCCCCCCCCCTGCCTATATAACAGCTGTCACAGTGAAAAGACAGGCAGAGTGTATTCATTTTTATTTATTTCTTTTTTCTTTTCTGGGTCCATTGGGTGGCGTGATTGACGATGGATGTATATCGCGGGACACTTCTACCCCTTCTTCCCCTTTTCCTTTATAAAAATAAAATAAATTATCAAAAACTGTCTTTTGTGGTTTTTACTTCTTTTTTTTGTTAAAGGGGGCTTTCAGATTCCGATAAGCCCCCGCCCGAAGACCCCCACAACCACTGGGCAAGGGTTGTGAGGATGAGGCCCTTGTCCCCATCAACATGGGGACAAGGTGCATTGGGGGGGACCCCAAAGCACTCTCCACATGTTGAAAGCATGTGGCCTGGTATGGTTGGGGGGGAGCTCACCACTTAAAATGCCTTGGATGTTAGGGTTAGAACGAATGGTTATTGCCAACATTTCCATAGCTATAACAAAAAAGGAGGGTTGAGAGAGGACATCTCTGTCTGTTCCCGCTTTCAATTTTGATGGGGTCTAACTTACGCCCATACGCAAGGATATTGGACAAGGGATTTGAATATAATACTCCTAGGAGGGAAAGAAAGCTCGGTCTACAATTCCATCTCCTCAATATGTGAAAAAGAAATGGCCAGGAAAGTGTCAAATGCCCTTTGAAGGTCCAGTGACAGTAGCATACCTCGCCTAGTGCCTATCCCATCCCAGTTGGATTGCAATAAGGAAACCAGGTCTATAACCCATGTAATCTGGTCCGCTGTCTGTTGAACAGGAACAAATCCCATCTGATCTATATGTATATATTGTGCCAGAAATTTGTTGAACCAGTTTGCATATGTTTTCGTGAGAAGTTTGAGGTCATAATATTGGGCGATAGTTCGCTACATCGCTTCTGGTCCTTGTCCGGTTTGGGTATTCGACAAATATGGGCTCTATTGGAGTCTGGGTCAAGGGCAATGCCCTCGCGTATGGCCGCAAAGAAACTCCTCAGATGGGGTGCCAGGGCAACTTTCTTGTAATAGGAAGCTGAGAAACTGTCTGGACCCAGAGTCCTGCACACATTAACCTGTTTAACAGCTAGTACCTCCTCCTATAGTAATTTCCTTCAAAATATCTCAATGAGGAACCGATTAGGGAAGGAAAAGCTGGGTCTTTAAGAAAGTCGTCCAGGGCCCTGGGTGGCGAGTCTCCCAAATCCCCCCCCCCATATAAAGAGTTGTAATTAGAATGGAAAAGATCCATTATTTTCTGTGGATTCTGGGTCAAAGATCATCTGACCTTCTTCTAATCTTGGGAAGAACAGTGTGATAGTCAAGTGAGAGATTACGAGTTAACACTCTACCCGGCCTGTTATTCAGGGTTTAAGGAGGCCTGGGTCTATCTAAGACTCTTCTCCATCCTAGTAGTCAGGTAGCGGTTTATTTACAGCTGGACAGAGTCAATCTTATCCCTGAGGTCCAGGTTTTGTTTGTTGGGTGAGAAGGTCGGACAAACTCTGCCATTTGCATTAGGTAACCTCTAATTGTAACCTTGTGGGCTGCCCAATTAGTTACAGGAGAGGCATCCTCAGGATTGTTCAAGGTAAAGAACCCCTTGAGGTGGTGTTCAATGTTGAAGCAGAATGAGGGATTACTTAATAGTAAACCGTTCAGTCTCCATGGTGCAGGCCCCCTTAGACTTTGCAGAGTAACACACAAAGTCCAGAGCAGGGAGTGGTCTGACTAATCCACATCTACGATTTTGCTAGCTTGGGAGAGGAGCATTGTAGGAGGAGTCTTAAAGAAATGGTCTATTCTAGAATAGGTATTGTGGACATGAGAAAAGAAGGTATAATCCTTCCTGGAGGGGTTAAACGTCCTCCAAATGTCGATCAGGTTATGGTAAAATAGCATTTTAGCCAACTTAGATCCTATTTTCAAATATCGTCTAGGAGTGGTGGAGGGTCTTCTAGATTTATCAAAGATAGAGTCCAAAGCAACATTGGCGTCTCCCTCCAGATCAGGGGTCGCGGTATGTAACGGGCAATGTAAGAAGGGTAATTGGGGCATAGTAGGAAATTAAGTTTACCAGAGAGCCCTTCAGATGTCCCACCAATATAAAATAATGGCCATCCAGGTCACTAATATGCTTTTCCAATGAAAAGGAGACCTGCTTAGAGAAACTGCTTAGGGAAACAGTCATTCCTGGACCATTTGCCAAATAAAAGTGAGGGTAGTGGTGGTGTAGAAATTTAGTAATTTGTCTTAATGCAACATTTTACTGTAACTCGACATATTTGTATCATACTCCTGATTTTCTGTAATACAAAGTCAAATGTGTGCTTTGAATCATTTTCGATTAATACTTTTGATTGTGAAAAAAAAAATTAGTATTATAAGTGGTCGAGAAGTGCGTTTCCTGGAGGAAGAGAACTGCATGTAGGGATTTGCAGTACTGAAATGCCATCAGTTGTTTAACTGGGGAGTTCAGCCCCTGAACATTGTGAGTGACAAACTTAGTGGGGCCTGGGGTTAGAATTTGCCACAATATCCCAAGGAGACAGGAAAACTCACTTACCAGTTCCCCCAAATCCGCAAGCCACGTAGCCCTCTCTGGAGGACAAGGACCAGGACCGAAAGGCACCAAAGAGTGAAGTTCAGATAAAGAGGTGGAGAAGGTGTTGAAGAAAGTGCAGCACACAGACAGGTAAATTCTGTCCTAAAAAAAAAAAAAAAATAGAACAGGTTATTTATTACAATGTATTTAGCAGAATACCTGTAACAGGTAAGAGAGGGTAAATCCCTTTGTCGTCTTCAAGTATCAGCACTGGGTCAAGCCTAAGGCTAAGTTTGATTTCAAACCCCTCAGGGGGGAGGGAAGTAAACGCAAGCTTAACAAATGACCACCACTACAGGCCACTCACCCACTCTTAAAGCGGTAGTTCACCCTCCTTCACCCCATTATTCCATTACTTTCGGCATCGTAGCGCGAGCTACGGTATGCCGGTCTTAAATTTTTAATCCCCGTACTCACTGTGCTATTGTTGATTGAAGAATCCGACTCCCGCGGGGAATGGGCGTGCCTATGGAGAGGGAGGATGATTGACGGCCGGCTCTGGCACGTCACGCTCCCCGAAGACAGCCGGAGTAGGTCTCGGCTATTCACAGCGCCTGCGCACAGGCTATGCGCAGGCGCCGTGAATAGCCAAGCCTATTTCGGCTATTTCCGGAGAAGCGTGACGTGCCACGGCCGGCCGTCAATCACCTTCTCTCACCATAGGAACGCCCATTCCCCGGATTCTTCAATCAACGATAGCACGGTGAGTACGGGCATAAAAAATGTAAGACCGGCATACCGTAGCTCGCGCTACGATGCCGAATTTAATTGTCTAATAAAAAAAAACTTTTTTTTTTTTTTTAACAGGGCGAACCCCCGCTTTAAAGCATCAAGTCTGATATAATCAAAAACTACGAGAGAAGAAAGTCCCATGTAATTAGGACTAAATGTGAAGAGGTACCTTTTCGGGTTAACCAGGTCTTCCTCTCCCACTGAGGCCTCGTACACACGGACGGACTGTCCGCTGAAATCGGTCCTGATTTCTGTCTGATGGTTGTACACACCATCAGACAGAAATCCGCGCGTACACGATCCGCGGTGACATGCGCGGGCCTGGAAGGTAAATACTTCCATGCATGCGTCGAATCACTTCGACGCATGCGAGGGATGGTGGCCGATCGGACATGTCCGGTGAGTCTGTACAGACGACCGA
Source organism: Rana temporaria (assembly GCF_905171775.1). Taxonomy (NCBI): domain Eukaryota; kingdom Metazoa; phylum Chordata; class Amphibia; order Anura; family Ranidae; genus Rana; species Rana temporaria. The sequence goes on from NC_053490.1 coordinate 343,500,424, forward strand.
ACATGTCCGACGGACAGGTTTCCAGCGGACAGGTTTCTTAGCATGCTAAGAAATTTTTGTCCGCTGGAAAACGGTCGGCTGGACAAATGTCCGCCGGAAAATGGTCCGATAGGCCGTACACACGACTGAACTTGTCTGCTGAAACTGGTCCGCGGACAAGTATCAGCGGACAGATCCGGTCGTGTGTACGGGGCCTAAGAGTAACAAAAAGTCAGGAAACCACATAAATGCTCCAACTGTGATCCCACCCTAGGATCAACTAGAAAAAAAAAAGAACAGTGACAAGGAGTAGAACTTGCTGTGTCCTAAGTTGACAAATCAGTTGCTTCTGGCGGAGTGCCACACCGGAGACAAAGGACTTTGGGACGACCTGCTGGCAGGAGATTTGAGCCGCGGGGTGTGAGGGGAACACTTCGGTTCAATTGAAATTAAGCCCAATTTTGTCAGCACTGCTTCTCCCTCCCAGAATGTAGAAAGAATGCTTTTTTTTTGGTGCGATAGGGGATGTTTCAGCGAGAAGGCAAAAAGAACAATAAGAGGTTGGGATAAAGGCTTCAGTGCCCTGCACTTTTGAACTGTGGTAGGCAAGATATCTGCAAAGATCTAGATGGGGTGATTACGCAATTGCAAATGAGCAATTTCCCTTGCTCTGGTCATCACGCGTTCCTTGACTGCATAGTAATGAGGTTTTTACCATAATGTTCTGTAGTAGTCCATCCACTCACGGAGCCTTCGTGGCCCTGTGGGCACTATCCAGTTCCAGCCTGCGAGAAGGTATCTCAGGAATAAGGTGTGAAATAAGTTTCTTAATTATAGCATCAGTGGGCTAGATTCAGGTAGCTGGGCACATTGTTAGGGCGGCGTAGCATGTCGTATTTACGCTGCGCCGCCGTAAGTTTGAGAGGCAAGTGCTGTATTCACAAAGCACTTGCCTCCTAACTTACTGCGGCGTAGCGTAAATGGGGCCGGCGTAAGCACGAAAATTCAAATGAGTATGAGGGGGTGTGTTTTATTTAAATTATGGTGACCCCACGTATTTTATGTTTTTAACGAACCGCGCATGTAATTACGAAATTCCGCCGTAAATCGTCATTGCTATCGATGTGAACGTAAATTACGTCCAGCCCTATTCGCGAACGACTTACGCAAACGACGTAAAAAATTCTAATTTCGAAGCGGGAACGACGTCCATACTTAACATTGGCTGCGCCACCTAATAGCAGGAGCAACCTTACGTCGAAAAAGCCTAACGTAAACGACGTAAATAAATTGCGCCGGGCGTACGTACGTTTGTGAATCGGCGTATCTAGGTCATTTGCATATTGTACGCCGATAACAACGAAAGTGCCCCTAGCGGCCAGCGGCAGTATTGCACCCTAAGATACGACGGCGTAGGAGACTTACGCCGCTCGTATCTTAGCCTAATTTAAGCTATCTGGTTTCCAGAATATGCTTAAATTTACGACGGCGTAAATTCAGAGTTACGATGGCGTATCGACTGATACCCCAGAGTAACTCTTACTCAATCTAGCCCAGTGTCTGTAAAGGATTCGGGGATCTCGCATACCCTGAAGTTTTAGCGGCAGGATTGATTTTTTTCAATCTTATCTAGAGCTTCATCCAATTTTTTATAACCCTAATACAACCAGTGTTTTTCTGCTAATAGTTTCATCAAGTACAGTTTCCAGGGACCCTATACGTGATCCCAATTCCTGAAATTCCTGTTTAAGGTCAGGTTATGCATTTACTAGCCTTTTATAGGCCCTGGTCAAGGAGCATTGAGAATCTCGCCAGGAGAATGGGGTCCCCATAATACTCCAATGGTGTTGGTGCAGCCTGGGCATTAGGTGGGGGGGCTGTTATGTCTCCAGGAAACCTTTCTCTCTCCTGAGGTTCAGAAAAGAGAATTCACCATGTCATTTAATTTGTATATTGTGATGTTGCATTATTAGGCTATAAATTATGTTTGTTCTGGGTTAGCTGTTACACTTGCGCCACCCACTGGCCAAACATTAATATAGTTTATAACAAAGCCATCCAGCCATTAAGGATGTGATGTAAAAATCATCACATCCTCTTTAGTCAGGAAGTGAAACAGCCACAGGGATCAGCATGTTCAATCTCATGGCAGCAGCCTAGATGCTATCTCTCCCCATCCATGGCATTGGAGGTGAGCAATCTTCCCTTTCCTCCTCCACAGGGTATTGGGAAAAGGAATTGGTAATTTCAGTTACTATTTTATGTGATGTTTACTATTGTATTGTAATGTTATATTCTTGTTGTTTTCAGTTTTACCGCATATCACATGTGTCCTTCCCACATATATTAAAATCTGCAACATGCCCAAAAAAAACAGACAAAAAACGGCAGTCTATTATTGTGTGCGCAGAAAGGGGTCATCTGCCTGGATAGCCGCCCATAGACTCCGGGATTACGGGGGGGCGAGGCAAGGACAGGGGCTATTGCCCATACTCCCCTGGCTAAAGACGGGATCTTCAATTGCCCAGTCCATGTCAGATTGGGAGGAGAACATCTCTCTCAGGGGACAAGCATGCAGCCTGGGATGCAGTGTCATGTAGACCACCTGCTTGGCTGTGTGTCAGTCTCTGTAGGCAGTGTAGCTGGCTGCAGGCCTCATGGGTGTTGCGTCTTGGCTGTCCGGGTGGCGTTTAACTCCCACTGATACAGGCTGGGGGGTCGATTTAAACCTACCTCTGGTCATAGGTGGACTCCCTGTGTCAGCAGGAGTTGGGCCAGCAAGTTAGAGCCAGAGAGCGGGATCGCTGTCTGTCTCGGTAGGGAGCAGAGCTGAAGTGTTATACGTCCTCCATCTTTGGCTGCGCTCATGTGCCCTCCAGGATTCTCCTTTTTAATTTTGGTAAATGCAAAGAAAGATATTGAGTAATGTGGCTTATAAAGGAATTTACAGTATTCACAAGGAATACAAATATTACATATATGTTAGTTTCCTTTATATCAAAAATAATTTAAGCAACCCAGTGACTACCCAAGACTGGTGGACACCAAGCAGTATAGTCATTTTGGCATGTTTCAGACATAAACGTGGTTTTAAAAATGGCCTCTCCTGGTTAATTTGTAATTGCATTGACGCCTTGTCATCAACATCTAATGCTTCTAGACTGTTTTGGCTGGTTGTAAGTGTAGCGCTACCCCCGTAGGAGCCGCTTAATATTTGTTTGGTTCTGCACTCTGCCGCTCAACCCCAAGAACTGTCTCAACCCCTCTGGCACACCTGCTTAACAATGTTAGTGTAGAACCCAGCAACAGAAAGTGACACAATAATGAAAGCGCATATAATATATTTACTGAGACCCTGGGTTTTGTCACTTCATCAGTTGTGGCAGTAATAGAGACTCACACAAAATATTAATGAACAACTTGTAAAAGTTTACTATGGTGAAAAATAGTGAAGAATAACATAAAGAAATGGTGTGAATAACACATAAAAACACAAATATTGATTGGCAGAGATATTTGTTCAAAGCAATAACGTCACACCGCTGTATCCAATAGCAAATTGATAAGGGTATATGTGAACAGGTGCACAGTGGAATAGATCAGTACCTTAATACCTGTATTGAAGCACCTGCCCACTGAGGCCTCAGCACACAGACCACTGCATGCAGAATACACAACAGTGAACACAATAATAAAAGTACCAAGTTCCAACTGTATATTGCTAAATGGCTCCCCCAAGAGTAAGTTCAGAGTGATACACAATTGTACAGCAGTAAAGCCTTGTGAAAGAATAAAGTATTGAACGTTCCTCCAGTTCCAGATTTCTTGTCCTCAGCTAGCTTAATTATACTTCAGTGTTAGGTGGTGCACGTATTTATAATCCAAAATAGCAAGGGAAACAGTAACTGTAGAATATGGTGAGATTGATTACTTGGCTGCAAACTATGCCCACCTTTAATTCCTTCTGTGAATGAACAGTACAGTGCTGACCTTGCATCATGGGGGAAAAGGAAACAGAAAACCCCAGGATCCAGCTATAGAATACTCCAATAGTATGTGCAATAGATCCACATACGTGGGACTACAGGTCTCAGTGGCAGTCGGTATAGCAGGCAATCACTTAACAAAAGTACAGTCACTACATGGATAGGCAAATACCTTCTCACCACTCTGGATCCCAGCTGGCTGTGGACTCTGTCTGTATGTATGGCACCTCCGCGCCGTGCTGCTCCTCCAGGTATGCTGGAAGGCAGGTGGCTTCAAAAGCTCTGAAGCACTGGCTGGTTCTCCTGCCTGATCGGCAGGGCTGCTCACAATGATCCCTCTGAGGCAGGTGATCCTCTCTCTCTGCTGTAGGCCGCAGGCTCTCCCAGCCCTGGGCACGCACACAGGCCTCTTGGTGGTTGTTGGATGGCATCCAGAGAGAGAGAGAAAGCAGGCCACGCCTGTCCTTTTATCTGCTTACCCAGCAGGCTGTGCTGTGACTCGGCATTGTGGGTTTGTAGCTTGGCATTGTGGGTTTGTAGTTCTCAGCCTGATTTAACAACATGAGTGCTTCCTCATTGTCCTATACATCCCACAATGCATAACTGTTTTTCTTAACCAGAACGAAATATCCTGATAAAGTTTCAATGGCCACTAGAAAGAACCAAACTTTTTTCTAAAGAAACAATACATTTCTTAAATGATAACTTTTGGTAGTAGACCTGTGCTACACAAGGTTACCACCCAACCTGCATGAATCTAAAAAACAACCTCATAATTTTAAAGAGTAAAGAACCAAGATAAACACTGGCAATATAGTGAGGCATCTCACAGTCAACTACATCCACGTTCATCTAAGCATGTCCTGCTTCACTCCTCTTCAGACATTATGCAGACATTGAAGGCAGAGGAGAAATCGCTGCTCCAGGTGAGCCAAAGAAATCCCACAGCAGGTAACCCCACAGGTGCTGGCCCGGCTTGCCACCGTGAGAAACAAGAAAACTTGGAAAAAGCAGCCACACACTCTAAAGGGATACCAATAAAAAATCTTTATTGTAATACAAACAGATGCAGTCACAGGAATGTCCTTCTTCACTCCTCTTCTTAAAACATGATGCAGACATGTTTTCCAGCATTTAAAGCTCCAGTTTTGCACAAATAATCTGGTATGTTTTGGACATATGTATCATGCAGTTCAGCTTCATCCTGGCTGAAAAACATTAGGAGGCAAATTCAGAAAGAGATACGACGGCGTATCTCCTGATACGCCGTCGTATCTCTGAGTTCCGTCGGTCGTATCAATGCGCCTGATTCATAGAATCAGGTTCCGCATAGATATCCCTAAGATCCGACAGGTGTAAGTGACTTACACCGTCGGATCTTAGGCTGCAATTCCAGGCCAGGCGCTAGGTGGCGTTTCGTTTTTTGTATGCGACGAATATGCAAATGAGGAGTTACGCCGATTCAGAAACGAACGACCGCCCGTCGCTTTTTTTTTTTTACGTCGTTTGCGTTCGGCTTTTTTCCGGGGTATAGTTACCCCTGCTATATGAGGGGTAGCTAATGTTAAGTATGGCCGTCGTTCCCGCCTCGCATTTTGAATTTTTTATGTCGTTTGCGGAAGTCGTTCGCGAATACGGATGGACGTAATTTACATTCACGTCGAAAGCAACTACGTCCTTGCGGCGGAATTTCGAGCATGCGTACTGGGATATTTTACGGACGGCGCATGCGCCGTTCAAGTAAAACATAGAAAACGCGGGGTCAAGGGAAATTTTAATAAAACACGCCCCCTACATCCCCATTTGAATTACGTGGCCTTACGCCGCAACACATACGCTACGCCGCTCTAACTAAGGGTGCAAGTTCTTTGTGAATAAAGAACTCGCGCCCAAAGTTAGAGCGTCGTAACGTATCGGAGATACGTTACGTGGGCCGGACAGATACGCCAATGTATCTGAATCCGGCCCTAGGTCTACAAAGTTCTTCTTGCCTCTCTGATTACCATCCTCTCCCATTTAATTTTTTAATTTTTTCTGTAATTTATGTAGAAACCATAGAGTAAAAAAAAAGGAAAAAATATGATATTTAAGGGTTGCTAATGAATATGCCAGGAGATGAGAATTTTTTTGTATCCCTGTTCTCTTGCTTCCAAAATGGGGATTAGTTGTTATAGTTGAACTTGTTGTTTTGATATTTTTTGCTGGAGCAGGGAATGCAATTGACCAAAGTGTTGAACCTCAAAATAAAGGGCCTAAATGCAGAACAAAAACCCTCAGGAGCTTGCATGCAACTTTTTATTCGTATTCCATGCCCCCAAAATACAGAGTACTTTCAAATGCATAATTTATCTGTCTCTGGGAGTTTTTTTTAAAACTAGTCTGCCTTTGCCACAACAACTCCGTGCCAGTAACAGAACAAGGTCAACCAGTGCCCAAGGTGAGGATTCCTACTACGTGGTGTGCTCCCCCAATTGTCTTGCTCTGCCCAGAATTGCACATCTGGTCATCAAGCCTACTTCTAGAGTGTAATGGTCAGGAATGGGTAACAGTGCAGGGGCAGAAGTACAGAGTTCTGGGTTCAGGAGTAAAAGATGTACTAAGTGCTGGGGTTAGAAGTAACATAAGAGTATAGGGATTAGGAGTATAAAATATAGAGTGCAGAGTTAATATATAGAGGACGGTGGTCAGAAGTGGGACATACAGATTGCAAGAGTCAGGAGTAAAGGTAACATACAGCCCAGCGAAAAAAATAAATAAATACAGGGCTTAGTTGTATGTAATGCACAGATACACACTAGTGCACACAACACATTAATTCCATCCCCTTTATTCAAAGAACGGCAGTATTCCCAAGAGGCATTTCAAAAACAGCCAAGCACACACACACACCTGCTCGAGGGACACAGGGATTGGTGCTACCAGCTGCTGTCCATTTACTGACAGCCGGGGTATTTTGTAGACAGCTTCTCTCACATGCAGGGCTTTTTTTCAGGGGGAACTTGGGGGAACTCAGTTCCACCACATTTGGCTCAGACCCTTTGGTGCCTGCTCACCACAATCACTTGTAAACACAGAAGTCTGGTTTCTGTGTTTACAAGTGACAGCTCTGCACTCTGTGTAACCCCCCTGAACTCTGCACTCTGAATGTAATGCAATCCTAGTATTTATTGCCATTTTAAGACCCTTCTACTGTTTGTGAAATCTGAACGGGGTCGTGGTTGAGTTCCTGCACCTATTTTCTGAGAAAAAAAGCTCTGCTCACATGTGATGAGCAGGGTGCAACTCACCATGCAGGGACCCCCCCCCCCCCCCACACACACACGCACACACAAAAACTGTGTCCTCCTGCCTCTTGTCTCATGCATGCTCTTTTTTGCTGTGTAAAATTAAGTGTTTTTTTCTCTAAAAGGATGAGTGTTTGAAGAGAAATCTGAGCTCTGCATACCAGAGGACCTTTAAAGGGTCACTAAAGGAAAAAATGTTTTAGCTGAAATGACTGTTTACAGGGTATAGAGACATAAGAGTTAACTGATTCCTTTTAAAAAAATAGATAAAAAACAATCATATAATGTGCCTGCAATTTAGTTTTGTTTTTGCTGTTTTTTCCTGGTTCTCTGATGTACAGAGCCAGAGAGCCAATAGAGGGCAGTGATGGATTGTAAAACGAAACTGGATTGGTGCTGACACACAGTAATCACACCTCCTTGATTAGTCACCACAGTGAGAAATCTCCCAGTACTGTGGTGATCAGGAAACAGACAACCAGGAAGTGTCCAGAACAGAGAGGATTTACAGCAACATCAAAGCAAAAACTAACAATGAGGACATGAAACCAGGACTGCAGTAAGGTAAAGGAAGATATTTAGCTAAAAAAAAATCCTTTAGTGACCCTTTAAGGATTCCAAGCAAAGGAAATGAAAGGTACACCTAGGCAGTCATCTAAAATGCTCTTATTGCAATATAGTTTATTTCATTTAAATTCATTTCTGCAGCCTTTTCCTTTTCTCTGGCTGATTTCACATCTACCTGGGTTTTTGTTTTCCTGCATTCTAGTATGTTTTCATGTGTTCTACTTTTGGTTGGCCAATGACAATGATCCATTTCTGCTATGACATTATTAGGTCTAGACTTTGTAAGATCTGCTTTGTGGATTTCTGCGTGGTATGTTATCAGATAAATGTCTGCTTTTCCAGCAATTTTTTATTTATTTTTTGCAGCAGCAGCTGTAAGAACTGACACAAGTGTTGCTTGAAGAGGAGAAGGCTAAGAAGAGGCAAAGGTGCTAAATTCCCCCAGTGATTGCCAATAGAGAACAGAGTGAGCAGTTTTTTGTATTATGACCTCCAAGAACATGAGGAGACCAAATAAAAAATTACACCTGGAACTCTGTGAAAAGAGAATTTCACACTGCCCCCACCCCGTACATGCATTGCAAAGTGACAGTATCTCAGCAAGCATCACGTGTATAAAGCGATAGTGTCTCTTGTAATTTATTGACCACCAACACCACAATTTCATTCTGCACAATTATGACAAGTTGCTGGGTTTTCTCTCCAGCCAGTTGAAACATCAGGACACATTTTTCAGAAATAGTGCTCCGCCATGTGAATGCATTGGTGGGATACATTGTGAAGAGAAGGGACATAGAGGTGATATTGGGACAGGTGTTATGAGTACAGGTGTTATTACTAAAGTAACTACTGTAGATGGGGAAGAGCGTATAGGACAGGGGTGCCCAACCTTTTGAAGAGCGAGGGCCAATTGGTAACCGGTCCCGGGCCACAATGAGTGGAGCAGGTGGATGGCATGTCCGTGTCTGCTCGGCATATGCAGAGCAGACACGGACGCAGCCCACAATACTTTTTAGCGGATCGTATTGGAAGTAGAACACAAGTCGGTTTGTGTCTGTCACTACTTAGAGTTGAATGGAGGGTCCAATTGGTCGGACTCACTGGTGCAACGCAGTGTACCTTTGGCTTTCCTGCACTTTGCAATAGACTTCTATTATATTCTGCAGGTTTGGTGCACTTTCAGAAAGCTCACCAAACTCAGAGGTAATAACAGAAGTCTATGGCTCAGTGCAGGTAACCCACAGGTAAACTGCTCTGCACCTGCGGATCAGTTTGAAAGCATCCCAGTAACAACTGCAGAAAACATATGCCCATATATACACTGTGATTTTAGCAATACACTGACCTTTAACAGTATTCTTTTATTCCATCCCAGAGCAGGAGGTCGTGCGCCACATCAGAGGGCTCTGTTGGCCAACCAGGGGTGCCCACTGGTTGGGCACCCCTGGTATAGGAGCTACCTTTTATATAAAGAAGGCAATGTAGCCAGAAGCCTACTCTTCTGGCCCTGGAGTATAGGCAGGGGTGTTGGATCGGTGGCCTTCACCAGCCTTCTGTGTCCTTGTAAAAACTTACCTTTCAAGACCAGTTTTCCAGAGCTTCATATAAAACAAGAAATTGGCAGCACACTGGAACTCCAAATTATCTTGATGTCATCTTTATTGTCAAAAGGGTCAGACAGATACAGGCAATGGTAGACGTGTTTCACAAGCGATAGCTTGCTAGCTTCTCTGCATCTCAACCGTTACGGTTGTAAGGGGGCTTTTGACTGGCTGACTGTTGGTGCCAAATTACCCAAACTCCCGCCCTGCTACTTGTATAGGACAACAACCCACAGCTCTAGCTAAAAGCCTCTGCCATATTATGCCCCCACCTTTCTAAGATAATTGGTCACAGGACAGAGCCCTCGGGCACCCCCACTCACAACTTCAGACCATTCAGGAGCAATGCTATTTATCACCACCCAGTTTCCTATCCAGGTGCATACATTATTGTTCGTGCCAACATTTAAGAATCTGTGGGGGTACTGTATCAAATGCCTTGGCGAAATCTAGATCCACTACAGCCACGGGCTCTCCTCTATCCAGATTACAGCTCACTTTCTCATAGAATGTTAACAGATTGGTCTGGCAAGAACACTCTTTCATAAACCCATGCTGGCTACTGCTAATGATACTATTTTTATATAGATGGGGATGGGTCATAATGAGATTGTGGGATGGGAAAATGTTTGCATCTATTTTTATCAGCAAATTCTTGGATATGGTTCCTCATCATTCCCGCCAATAGTTTACAAACGATTGATGTTACGCTAACGGGCCTGTAGTCCCCAGGTATCTACCTAAGCCCTTTTTTGAATATTGGAATCATGGTGGCTTTCTGCCAGTCCGCTGGTACCATTCTGGTCAGTAAGCTGTCCTTAGCGATTAGGCATAGTGGCTTAGCAATTACCTGGCTAATTTATTTGAGGACTCTCGGGTGTAAGCCATCTGGTCCTAGTGACTTTGTGCCTTTTTTGTGCTCGAATTTAGCCACCGGGGTTTAATGTTGGTTCTTTTGTTGCCCATTGGAATACACTGGCTAATGCCATGAGTTTTAAAAATTTCTTCAAACACTCCCACTTTTCCTGTCTGTTTTGCTTCTAGAATATCTTCATGGAGTATGCAGCACAGTTTGGTAAAGTTGGCTCTCTTGAAATTTTAACGTATTTTGTCCTGTCCTTGTGTCTACTATTCATATGATTTTAAAGTGAATGTAATTGTCCTCTGATTGCTATTTTATTAAGTTATCTCTTACCTCCACATCCGCTGTCGGCTCTGGGTTTGTAATTAATCGGTCAAGCAGAGCCTTGTTTGTAGTTGGGGCATCCACCAACTGACACATAAAATGTCATGTAATACATTTAAAACGTGCCGAACCTTGGAGTGAGCAGTTCCATCTGCTATCTAGATAGTTGAAGTCCCCCATGAGAACATTGCCCTGCCTTGCCACCATTTGTAATTGTGTAAAGATTGATCTCCTCTTCATCCTTCATTGTGGGGGGTCTGAAGCATACACTCACTATTTAATTTCCCATTTGTGGTTTCATCCACAAGGATTCCACCCCCTCCATTGACCGTTTGAAAATGTTGTCCCCTCGAGTTTATCAGAAAATCCCTTGCGCACACCCCTACCCTCCCCCTTCCACTTTCAATGCCCCTTCTATACAGGGAGTATCTCTGTAGCCAGGTCTCTTGTATTCCCACAAAGTCAAAATTCTCCTCTTTTATCAGCAGCCCCAGCTCTATCATTTTGTTTACAAAACTTGGTATTGGTGAGCATGCCTTTTAATTTGTAGGGCTGCATTTTATTTCTGCCAGCTCCCACACATGATGGTCTTCAGTACTTTATTTAAACACAAAATAATCATTTTATTAACCCCATCACAGTCCCCCCTTAAAATGACTATTTTATGAGTACTGTCCCTATGCTTTTTGTTCCTGTGTTTGGCCTCCCTATCAGGATCTTTTTTGTGTTTCGCATAGCGACCAGACAGGGCTTATCCGTAGTCCTTACCAACGAAATGTCAGGAGGCGGTCAAACACTATTCTTTCCCTCATCATTTGAGAATGTTGTATGTGTTTTTAACAGGTAAGGACTGTAATGGAGGATACGGTCCCTCTTCTTCCTCCTTCATTGGACCTTCAATATCGCCCAAATTCAAAAAAGTAGGAGTTACCTCTTCAGCTGCTTTTCCTAACAGCTTCTTTATACAGGGCAAAATACAACAAATCATCATTGTAACCAATATAAGCAGAAACAAAATTGCTATACCCATCTGAGTACAAATGCATTGTCACCCAAAGTACTGTTCCCAGGTAACATTTTACATACACCCCCCTTCTCAGCTAAAATCATGTCTAGGGCCATACGATTTTACAAAGTCATTTGTGAAGTGGCCTCTAGTTGTTTAGCTAAACCTTGGAGTGCATCCCTGTTTATAGTTAACAAACCTCTGTTGGTTATAGTATATATAATCCAATCTACATTCTTATTTGAACCCTCTTTATCCCATTACTAAATGACATTTTGTAAAAGCAACAATCTTACCAGATTACTGTATTTTTTACTCTTACTATACTTTCAATCATAACCGTTTTAATTTGCAAAAGAACATTAATTTATATTGGGATTTCCTAAATATTCTATTTCTGAAAGAAACTTATTCATGTTGAATTACACTATTTTTCAGAACCAATCATACAGTATGATTGACTGAACCACATATGCTCTGTCACACTATGACTGTTAAACAAACACATGGCAGTCTTAGTTCATCCTTCAGTGTAGACAAACACACAGAAAGTTCCACTGTGCTAATATATGGATGCATTTATAAAAGCACAATATTCCTCCACAATAAACACATTCGTCAACTAAAAGCCTGAAAAAGTGACTTTTTAATTCACAACTGTGGTTCTATCACACTGCATCATTTATTCATAATGCATCTATACACTATTTTAACTGACCTTTCTTTTTAACATCCAGTTGTCACTAGACAAACCTCAGTCAAAGCTGTGTATATTGACACCTCCCAATCTCCTTGAAACAACACCTTTAGAGTAAGATGTTCTTCAAAACAAATAGTGCAAAAACCCACATTTTTAAAATACCAATCATCATCCACATACACTTGTACAATATAAATGTATGAGAGAGAGATCTCTATATTAATCAAAAATAATAAATTAATAAGGGCTTTCTTTAGATCTTCAAATGATTGTATACAAGTTATCTTTTATTATTGAAGAAAGATTTGCCTTATAGTAAGCCTTTATAGTTCATTAACATTTATTCAAACAGATACTTTGTCTTCAAAAATTTCAATGAACTCTCAAGAAAAGTTATTTAGGCTCAAAAATGTTTTAAAACTATTACTTTAGTAAGTACCATAATACCCTCTAAATATATTTTCCCTCACCCGTGAACTTCATTCCACAAAAAATGTATTCTAAGGTTCACAGAAGGGGAAATTATCATAGCGTCTCAGGCTGTGTAACCTGATCTGCATCTCTCTGCTTGGGAACACATTCCTTTCATGTAATGATCTCCAAAGAAACATCTGTTACTGCTAGACCCAATCTACCTTCTTCTTTGTATCCCATGCATTGTACAATTCGATTACAACCGAATTTATCGTTTTTCTAATTTTTAACCTTTTTTACAATTTTTTTAATATATTTGGTTTGTACATCTGCCAAAAATTATGTACATTACATTATAATATGACGTTTCTTGATTACAGTAGTGACAAAAAATTGTTTAGAGGACAATCTCATGAAATTCACAGACTACTTCCAGCCTAATGAACTGTGAATTGGCCATTTTCCCGAGAAACTCCTCCTCCAACCAGAGTCTCCACTCTCATCAGAAATATCAAATTACAAAAACTTTTAACACTTGTTTGTTTGTTTTTTACAATTTTTTGAATTTTTAGATTGAACATAACTTTCATATTTTAATATTTTTCCTGGGTGACCTTAAGTAAATTAGAACAATCTACTACCTTTATTTAATAACCAAATCCAAATTTGGAATCTTTTGTAAAAATTGCTCAATCCTTAACTTATTAATTCCTGCAACCAAATCTGTAATATTTTCTGTTAAACACTAAATACAATGTTGTTTACCATTATCTGAATTTTAAACAGTTCTTTACACAATCTTAATCAATAATTTCCCTTAACACTTTGTTCTGATCCCTGCTTGTGCTTTAAATGACCACATGTAATAACACATTTTCGGTTTAGGGCTAAAATATTCATAAACATTTACAAGCAGCATTAAACTTAGTTTCCTCATTAAAGAACTTCTTTACACTCTGACATTAATTACCCTATGGAATATATCACAATGATTATGGGACTCAAAACCTGCAGCTACTTGGTCTCTTGATTTAAACTTATCCGGGACCCCCCTTGAGACCCCTATGGCATCTACATATACATATTGGGGTCAAAACTACCAGCTGGGGCACTTCTATCCTTCCTGTTGGATTCAGATGCTAAGTAATGACTCTCCATATTTATCTTTCTTGTTCAGAGCACTCTATGGCCTATATTCCCAGTCATCAACTGTATTCCAGCCCACAGATTCCCAGTGGTCACAATCATCACCTATATCACACATTTATATGGTTCCTGAACATATTGCCCTGCCAGTCTAATGGAGGGAAGGAGATTATAGTACAGTAATCAAATATAAAAAAAATATATATATAGTTTCATTCTGATGCGGGTGGCACGGTCCATCATATTTCATCTTGAGAGAATGTTTTTGAAGGAACTTCTTAACCATCACCCAATCACCAGGGAGTATGCGGTGTATACCTGTATCTAAATCAGGATCTGGAATGTAAGAAAATACTCGTACATGGATATTAGTTAATTCTTTTTCAAGAGCGGTTACATAATTTCTCAAAGTATCAGACTGCAATTGCAACTGTTGTGGGTAATCCTAATCTGTTCCAAACAAGATTTCAAAAGGGGATAAAGAATGCTTCCCCCTTGGAGCCACTTTCCCACTACTCTGAGGGTGGTAAGGTGTGTGAAATGTTAATGTGGTACCTAGGACCTTGATCACTCTCTATCACCTCAGTTACCCCATATCTGAATCTGGAGCAATCAACATACAAGGTGAGTTAAGGCATTGGGGTTGGGGCACACAGGACAGAGGGTAGATGAGCGGTTTCCACCTTCATGAGTTCAAAGCAATCATGTTCATCCAGGGTAGGAGCAGGTAGGTCTACGCCATTCTCTTCTTCCTGTTTTGTCCAGAGACATGGCATGATACCCCCCTTGGACAAACTGAAGGAGAGTAGCAGGGTTGGTGGGTTACAGAACACAGAATCTTATATGGGCAATGGCTGGTGGGCAGTATAGGATACCATCTGTGTTCACAGAGGGTAGAGGGGGTAGTTCAATACTGGGCAGAGGTTGGGGCAGGATGGGTCAGGCTGGAGCAAGGCCTGTTTGCAAGGGGATGGACCTCCAGCAAAGAACAGCATTCGGGCGGAGCCCATGCTTCCGCAATAGCAGCAGCTTAAACCTTGGCCAGATCACCACCCGGTACAACCCGGTACAACAGTCAGTGCTTGATAGGTAATACCAACAGTGAAAGCAGAAGGGCACCAGTCCATAAACTGAACATCAGACATGGTCCCGAAGGGGGCAATAGCCACATTAACAGCCCTGGGCACCACATTATTACAGTATAACAGGCAACAAGCCATATATTTATCATGTCGTGGGTCACATTTCACATTTCACCAGGGTAGGTAGCTCATGTGAGGCTTTCTCAGCTGAGATGGCTGGGGCATAAGTGAAGTGGCATGTGGGAAGTGGCATACAAAAGAAGGGGAGCAAGTTGGGCGGGAACTCAGTGAGAACTACAGGCAGGGCTTCATAGATCACACAATCTGACTGATAAAACGACAAAAATTTGTGTAGGGTGGTCATTCAATATCTAAATTAAGCTCAGCTTAAAAAAATAAGCTTCAAAGATAAGCATTGTGAGTAATTAAAAACTTCATTCTTATGCATCAACATTATCAGTTGCTGTGGTGTGAAACAGTTACATAAATATATATAAGCCCTCCTAATTCAAATTTGGATCAGGGGGGCGTGTTTTATGTAAATCTACTGTGACCCGACGTGATTGATGTTTTTCCCGAACGGCGCATGCGCCGTCCGTGGAATTTCCCAGTGTGCATTGCTCCAAAGTACGCCACAGGGACGTCATTGGTTTTGACGTGAACGTAAATGACGTCCAGCCCCATTCACGGACGACTTACGCAAACGACGTAACTTTTTCAAATTTCGACGCGGGAATGACGGCCATATTTAACATTGGTACGCCGCACTTATGCCTCATATAGCAGGGGCAACTATACACCGGGAAAAGCCTAACGTAAACGTAACTTTACTGCGTCGGCCGGGCGTACGTTCGTGAATTCGCGTATCTAGCTGATTTACATATTTTGACGCGTAAATCAGCTTACACGCCCCTAGCGGCCAGCGGAAAAATGCAGTTACAATCCGACGGCGTAAGAGACTTACGCCTGTCGGATCTAATGGATATCTATGCGTAACTGATTCTACGAATCAGACGCATAGATACGACGGCTCGGATTAGGACTTACGACGGCGTACATGGCGCTGCGCCGTCGTAAGTCCTTTTAGAATCTGGGCCTCTGTGTCCAAAAATCTTCTTAAAGGAACACTAAAGGCAAAAAATGTTTTAAAAAAAAAAATAACAAACATGTTATACTTACCTCCACTGTGCAGCTCGTTTTGCACAGAGTGTCCCCGAACCTTATCTTCTGGGATCCCTCGGCGGCTGTCTCGGCTCCTCCTCGCAAAAGCTTTCCACCTTCATACGAGCGAGCTTGCATGGTGGAAAACTTTTACAAGTGCGCTCCCGTGATGCATTAAGGTGAAATTTTTTTTACCTTCACAACCCCCTTTAAACAATCTTGCTTGAAACCTTCCACCACACCATAGTGCTCAGTGACTCCACACCCAAAGCAATTGCGCTTACCAATAAGATATGCCTTGCATTCACATGCTTGGCAATATAGCTGAATAAATCTCCAAACTAAATAATCAATTCCACCAGTGTTCCAATATATCAGAAGTTGCTCCACATGTAAAGTAAAAATGTCTCCAATAGTGAAGTATATCAAAACTAATTTATTAAAAGCAGCACAAGAAACCTTCACACGTTGCACTGACATTTAGCAAATCAAATAGAGGCACTTCAACAATGAACTCGGCAGTGGGCACCAAACCAAAGACAATTTCACAATAAGCTTGTTGTATTATGGTCTCGGCGGACCTAAGGTAAACCGTCAGTCTCACCCCCTGCTCCGTTCGTTCCCCTCTTCACTTCAAAGCACTGTACACTCGGTGGTCGGTATTCCGAACGTTTTCCTGGAACATGAGTGGTATGCCGTGTAACCACTCCCAGACCAGTTTCGTCGCTCAGGACTTCTTCAATGGGATTGGCTACACGGTCTCAAAACCTACCCTTTAAAAAATCACTAAAGGAACACGTTTTTTGGGTGAAATGACTGTTTACAGGGTATAGAGACATAATAGTTAACTGATTCCTTTTAAAAACTATTAAAAATATAATATCATATAATATATAATGTTCCTCCTAGATGCAAAAACGAAACTGAAGCTAGTTTCGTCTTTGCATGTTATTTCATGCCTCTGTGCTGGACAGTGCCATAGAGAGTCATGGCTAGGAAAACGAAACTAAAGTCTCCCATGACTTTTTTCATAAGGAGCCAGACAACCAGGAAGTGTCCACAACAGAGCAGAATTACAGCAACATCAGAGCAAAAACGAACAATGAGGACATGAAACCAGGACTGCAGTAAGGTAAAGGAAGCTATTTAGCTAAAAAAAATAAAATTCCTTTAGTGACCCTATAACTCGGACGTATGTCACGCAACGTCTACACGTTCTCCACGTTCCTACGACAAACTACATCTGCTAGAAGGACGTGTATCACGTTACGTCTGTACGCACTTCGTGTCCCCACAACCATAATACATCAAGCCCTGACACATAGAAAGCAGTCGTAGAGAAATAAAAACATTTAGAGTGCACTGTACTTGTACATACTTTGAGTCATTGTGAACTGCCATATATACCAAATATAAGTGCACAATTAATCACAGTAATACATAAAAATGCATCACCTAAAAGCATGTTTAAAAATATACAATAATATAATGATATTAATAGATTATTAAAAAAGCACATAGTGCTCACATATGAATTGGAAAAAGAGAAAATATTCATATTCGTATATCTTATGTACATATATTTTAGGTGATGCATTTTTATGTATTACTGTGATTAATTGTGCACTTATATTTGGTATACAGTGGGTGACCGCGATATTGTGTCAATCTCGCTCCCTTTCTCGGCGAGATTGACCACCTACGAGCCCCATCGCAGGAGCCAGCGCCGAGCATACCCGCAGACCCCGACAACCAACGGCCAGGGTTGTCGGGAAGAGGCCCTGTCCTTATCAACGTGGGGACAGGGTGCTCTGGGGTGGGGGGGCCCGCAGTGCACCCCCCTGCCCCAGAGCACCCAACCCCCCCATGTTGAGGGCATGCGGCCTGGTACGACTCGTCCCCACTCCCTTCCTGGCCGGCCGGGTAGCGTGCTTTGGATACGGGTCTGGTATGGATTGTAGGGGGACCCCCTACGTCGGTTTTTCGGCGTAGGGGGGGTAGGGGGGGTCTCCTTACAACCCATACCAGACCTAAGGGCCTGGTATGCTCTTGGGGGGGGGACCCATGTTGGTTTTCTATTTAAAAATTGGCGTGGAGTTCTCCCTCTCAGGAATGCATACCAAATGCCGCACATAGAATTGGCGGGAATCCAAGTCGGATCCCCGTCGCTTCTATGACGCGCTCGCTGGAATGTGCTTTGTCTATTCCAGCGAGTGCGAGATGTCGGCACTATGTCGCCGAGAATCAGCACAATGCTGTCGTGCTAGAAATACATTCTCGGGAACATGTACTGTATATGGCAGTTTGCAATGACTCAAAGTATGTACAAGTACAGTGCACTCGTTTTTATTTCTCTACGACTGCTTTATATTGCAAAATTGTCTTTGGTTTGAAGCCCACTGCCGAGTTCATTGTTGAAGTGCCTCTATTTGTTTTGCTAAATGTGAGTGCAACGTGTGAAGGTTTCTTGTGCTGCTTTCAATAAATTAGTTTTGATATACTTCACTATTGAATCCATTTTTACTTTACATGTGGAGCAACTTCTGATATATTGGAACACTGGTGGAATTGATTATTTAGTTTGGAGATTTATTCAGCTATATTGCCAAGCATGTGAATGCAAGGCATATCTTATTGGTAAGCGCAATTCCTTTGGGTGTGGAGTCACTGAGCACTATGGTGTGGTGGAAGGTTTCAAGCAAGATTGTTTAAGAAGATTTTAGGAAACTTTGAGTTTAATCATCTGGAATTTAATCACTTATGGACTTGGCTTGTTAATTTATCCTTCCTATCAATGGATGAACGTTTTTTTCCTTGGAACATTTTATTATTTATATATTATTTTTTCACTTCTCACATATATGGTTTAGTATGTGTATACTTTGTCACAGATTTATTTTCACATTTATTTAGGATTGTTCAAAATAATAATAATTTACATTTTTTAAGTAGCTTCTTTCTTTGGAGCTTTCACATTGATTGGCGCAGTGGGGTGGAAGAAGGTTGAAGGGCGCATATACCGTATTTTCTGGCGTATAAGACGACTTTCTGGATGCAAAAACATGCATCCAAAGTCGGGGGTCGTCTTATACGCCGGGTACGGTCTCAGTACTCACTTTTTTTTTCCAGCGGTGACAGTCCCCCATGCTGCGAGCGCGAGCGTGAATGATTTCAAAGCCGCGCCTTCACTTCAGAGTGTTCTGTGATAGGAGGAACAAAAATCTTCCCAGCAGCGCCTCTGTTCTGTGTTCCTCCTATCACAGATGCCTTCTCATGCTCGGACGAGATGAGAAGACGTCCGTGATAGGCGGAAAACAGAACAGAGGCGCTGCTGGGAAAATTTGTGTGCCGCCTATCACAGAACACTCTGAAGTGAAGGCGCGGCTTTGAAATCATTCACGCTCGCGCTCGCAGCATGGGGGACTGTCACCGCTGGGAAAAAAAAGTGAGTGTTTGCGGTTATTGCACTGGGGGGCAACAAGTTCAGGCACAGTGGGGGCAAGTGAGGGGCAAGGGAGGGCAATGTGGGGGCATGGAATGGCACAGTGGCACAGTCTGGGCATGTAATGCAATGGCACAGTCTGGGCATGTAATGCAATGGCACAGTCTGGGCATGTAATGCAATGGCACAGTCTGGGCATGTAATGCAATGGCACAGTCTGGGCATGTAATGTAATGGCACAGTCTGGACATGTAATGTAATGGCACAGTCTGGGCATGTAATGTAATGGCACAGTGGGGGCATGTAATGTAATGGCACAGTCTGGGCATGTTATGTAATGGCACAGTGAGGAATGTAATGTAATGGCACAGTGAGATTTGAAAAAGCCTGTTTCTGTCAGCGGTTCTGGCTCCCCCTCAGCTTCCAGAAAGACTAGTAGGAAGGGGGTAGTCTTATACAGTGAGTATATCCCAAAATCAAAATTTTTCCTGGAAAATTAGGGGGTCGTCTTATACGCCCAGTCGTCTTATACGCCGGAAAATACGGTAATTTACTTTTTTCACTATTTGTTCATCACAGGAAACGCTATGTCTAGCGCAAACCCAACACATCACATCACCCAAAGAACAACATCACCACAGTGAAACATGGTGGTGGCAGCATCATGCTGTGGGGATGTTTTCAGCAGTCGGGACTGGTCAGAGTTAAGGGAAAGATGAATGGTGCTATATACAGGGATATTCTTGAGCAAAACCTGTACCACTCTGTGTGTGATTTGAGGCTAGGATGGAGGTTCACCTTCCAGCAGGACAATGACCCCAAACACACTGCTAAAGCAACACTTAAGTGGTTTAAGGAGAAACATGTAAATGTGTTGGAATGGCCTAGTCTAAGCCCAGTCCTCAATCCAATAGAAAATCTGTGGTCAGACTTAAATATTGCTGTTCACAAGTGCAAACCATCCAACTTGAAGGAGCTGGAGCAATTTTGCAAGGCGGAATGGGCACAAATCCCAGTGGTAAGATGTGGCAAGAGACTTATGCAAAGTTACTTGGAGCTGTGATAGCCGCAAAAGGTGACTCTACAAAGTATTGGCTTTGGGCGGTTATAGTTATACACATTTTACTTTTTCTGTTATTTTGTTCTGTTTGCTGTTAGCTTCACAATAAACATTTTTTTTTCAAAGTTGTGGGCATGTTCTGTAAATTAAATGGCGCAAATCCTCAAACAAAAAGAAGGTTGTGAGGCAACAACAAATGCCAAGGGGGGAGAATACATTTGCAAGGCACTATGTATATGTGTATGTGTGTGTGTGTGTATGTATATATATATATATATATATATATATATATATATATATATATATATATATATATATATATATATATATATATATATATATATATATATATATATATTATGTGTGTGTGTGTATGTGTATATCATGTGTCATCGTACCAATGACAAAGATAGAGGGAGCATCGAAATATATATATATATTTTTATGCTCCCTCTAACTTTGTCATTGGTTCCAATATGTGCCATGACAGCTGCCCACCTCAGCCCCACCAAACAATCTGTCCATCTGATCCATGAGCAATCTGTTCTTCTAATAACTGCTTCCCCTACCACCAGTATCTGCCTAACGTTGCCTGTATCCTTGCCCCATTCTTACTAGAGCATTCACTCCCCTGGCAGCGAGGGAGGAAGTCTGCTCCAACAATGCCACCCCTGAGCTGATATCTCAACATCATGCAACCTGGCATATTTGGGCCTCATGCACACAGGACATTTTGCAAACTAAACTGAAGCATTTCCTCCGGGGGGTGCTACCCCTCACCTGGCATATCTTCCTGTGCGATGTGAAGGGGTGGGAATTGCCTAGTTTTCTAGTGTAGAAGGAAAAACATCCTGGACTGCCGCACAGGCGTCTTTATTGTAGAGATAAATTAAAATCCAAGGCAATACAGTTCAGATCATATGTGGAAAAACAAGAACAGATGGCTAACGCGTTTCACATCATTTGATGCTTACTCATAGCTAAATGAACAAAATCCAAACGTGTGTTTAGGAGGAAAATTGGAAAAAACTACCACCAATCAAAATTTTAAGATTAGTGTGTAGACACCTCCCACACGGTTGGATCTTGAAATCCCCAAAATAGTGCATCTGTGGGGCGGGAGACCAAGAATCAAAAATAAAGAGAAAAATTGTGTGTAAAAAGTTAAATATTAATAGATCACCAATATGAAGTGTCTCCAACACAGCACACTCAACAAAATGTGCAAAAAAATTGCAAAATGGACAAAGAACAAACATAAATGAATGTAAAATACAAAAAGTTTTTTTGTGACAAGAGCAGGGCTTTTTTTCAGGGGGAACTTGGGGGAACTGAGTTCCACCACCTCTGGCTCAGACCCTTTGGTGCCTGCTCACCACAATCACTTGTAAACACAGAAGTCTGGTTTCTGTGTTTACAAGTGACAGCTTTGTAACCCCCTGAACTCTGCACTCTGTATGTAATGCAATTCTGGTATTTAATGCCCCTTTAAGACCTTTCTACTGTTTGTGAAATCTGAGCGGGTCGTGGTTGAGTTCCTGCACCTATTTTCTGCGAAAAAAAGCTCTGGACAAGAGCATATAGTTACATAAATTATTATAAACCAAGAGGGCCGTTCTGAAAATGTCAGAAAGGTCCATTCATGGAAAGAAACAATTCACAAATGCTACAAATGTTCACATTAATAAAATGTAAATAATAAAAATATAATGTTATATGCATGTTATAAATGTTGTTGTAACATCAAAAAACACTTATCAGTATAGATCTGTATATCAATTGGAAGCTGCATCAAACTAGACACTATCTGGGTGCTGTATAAATATATAATGTGAAGATGCTGTAATCTTGCAGGAATTAGCAGTGTCCAAGAGAAAAAGATGTATAGAATCAGTGTGAAAAAAGAAACCGGAAACCCAGCTGGCTCCTAAAACACACGATCAGTCCATCCGATGAGAATGGTCCGATGGACCGTTTTCATCGGTTCACCGCTGAAGCAGACTGTTGGTCTGATGTGCGTACACACCATCGTTTCCAAAACCGATCGGGTCAGAACGCAGTGATGTAAAACACACGACGTGCTGAAAAAAACGAATTTCAATGCTTCCAAGCATGCGTCGACTTGATTCTGAGCATGCGCGGGTTTGGAACCGATGCTTTTGCGTACTAACCTGCGGTTTTGACCTATCAGTCAGGCGTCCATCGGTTCGATTTTAAAGCAAGTTCTCTGTTTTGGGACCGAAGGACAACAGACCGATGGGGCGTACACAGGGTCGGTTTGGACCAATGAAACTGAACTTCAGTCCGTTTTCATCGGTTTGGACCGACCGTGTGTACGCGGCCTCAAGAATATATTAAATTGAATTTGAATTCAAGAAACAAAAAAAATTTAACTAAATGTTTAAAAGTTGGAAGAATCGGATGAACTAAATGGAAAAAGACAGAGCAAAGCAAAAAGGAATGAAAACATACACGTCTATGTGAGGCGGAATGCTTCACTGGCAGGTACATGGTGAGAAACCCGAGTCTCACCTCATCCGCTGCAAAACCGAGACTTCGCCGCATCACACAGGACGTGAATGTGAAGACACGTATTAGAGGAATAGATACAGCTCATTTTGTGAGCAGGTGCACTGTGAGAAACAACAGTCTCACTCCACCCGCTGCAAACAAAATTATCGCTGTGTCATTAATAACATGTACATTAACATGAATGTACGTCCCTAGACAACAAATTTAACGAAAAGTTAGAATATAAACACTAGATAGCTATCTGTGTAAATCAAAAAAGCTACCAAAATGTATATACTTTTGATACTTCCAATTACAGCATGCCACCCGGACCCAATTTTCGCAGTCTCCTACGCTGGCTATGAATCCTATTGAGGAGCTTTTAGCTCAGGAATCCATGACTAAACCTCTCTGCCCTCTACTTGGCTTTTTGTCTTGACTCTCCTAAGATGGAGGGGCTATGGAAGGCATTGTGCTGTACATCAAGCTGAACAAAAATTAAAGCCCTTTAGACCAATTAGCTAACCCTTTATTACAATTAAACAAACCAACTTTTTTCTACGGCAACTCTGACATATCACCCAGAATTTTCCCAGGGCTGACATCTCTGAACATGCTTGTGGTTAATGGTTGAACATTCGATATGTGCAGAGCAGAAAAATATGTTTTCTTTTCGGATATATTCGTTATGTTACTAATTTTGGTTCGTTGATTCGTTTCAGAATTTGTTTAGTTTAATTCCGTTTTTTTCATTTTATACATTTTCAAATTAATCCCAAATTTTCGGAATGATTTGAATTTGGATCAGTTGAAAAATGATTGACCGATTCAAACTCTGTGTGGGGAATAGCTGGTTGTTAAAGTGGCTGTAAACCCAACCACACAGCTTGCACCTACAGGTAAGCCTAGATGTTTTTTTCACATGACGGTGGTTTTGACATTTATGTTGTGTTAGTATGAACCCATGTTAGCCATGACTAAGCGCTGAAGTACAGCGTGAAACGCGTCGGCCTATACTGTACCTGTTGCTTGCGGTGAATGCATGTGCATTTGAAAATAAAGACCAACTTTGTTTTAGTTATTTTGGAGTGCGGCCGTCCAGAGTTTTTTTCGTCTATTTGCTACAATCAGCATCGCCAGCACCCTGGTGGTTCAACAGCCCTTAATGATACGTGAGGCTCACCTGGAGCGGTGAAAGATTTGTTTGTAGATTAAGGCTTACCTGGAGGTGCTAGAAATATCTCCTTAACCTGCACAGTTTAGGAGATATTTACAATAATGACAGGCGCTGATGTCTACGGGTCATGCACGCCGTAGACAACGGCACAGGCGCACTGTGCGTGCTGTTTTTGTGAATGGCATTATTGGGGTTAATGCCGTATTTCCGCGAATGCGCGGGGACCTACCTGCATGCGCGGGAGTGACTTCATCGGCGCTCCCGCCAATCACAGCGCTGGAGCGGCGATAAAAAGAAGAAGATGCGAGGGGACATTGGGGCAGTGTGGGCAGTGGGGGGGAACGAGGAGGACTTTGGGGGCTTTTATCTCAGGTAAGTGCCACATAATGAGCTAGTATACTATGCATACTAGCTCATTATGCCTTTCTCTTGCTGGCTTCCCCACTGACAGCTGAAATGTAAACAAAATGGCGGATATGAAAAATTCAGGTCTGGTATGGATTTTGAGGGCAACCCAGTCCAAAACTCGAAGAAAAAAAACATGGGTGGTCCCCCAAAATACATACCATACCCTTTCCTGAGCATGCACCTGGACAGGCCAGGAGGGGGGGACAAGCACCCCCCCCCTGAATCATACCAGATCACATGCCTTAAACATGGCAAGAGGGGATGCTGCCCCAAAGCACCTTGTTCCTATGTTGATAGGGACAAGGGATTCTTCCAAACAACCCTGGCCGGTGGTTGTGGGTGTCTGTGGGTGTCTGTGGGTGGGGGGAGGCTTATCAGAATCTGGAATCCCCCCTCTCCCTTTAGCCTCCCCGCCCATGTGAGTAAGTATGGAGTAGTACCCCTACCCATTCACCAAAAAAGTGTCAAAAATCAAGTAAAGACACAACACAAGTTTTTGACAAGTCCTTTTTATTACATTTTTTAAAATTGTGTTGAGGTGGGCGTGTTTTATGTAAATAAAACATGACCCCGCATAAATTAAGTTTTGAACGAACGGCGCATGCGCCGTCCGTGGACGTATCCCAGTGCGCATGCGTCGGATAGAATGCCGAAGATACGTCGAACACTGCCTACTACGTGAACGTAACTTACGCACAGCCCTATTCGCGTACGACTTACGCAAACGATGAAAAAAGATAGGCTCGTTCCGACGTCCATACTTTGCATGGGCTGCGCCACCTAGAGAACAGCTTTATCTTTACGCTGGCGTACGTCTTCCATAAACGGCGAAACTAATTGCGACTGGCATACGTACTTTCTTGAATCTACGTATCTTGCTCATTTGCATATTCAATGCGGGAAAACAACAGAAGCGCCACCTAGCGGCCAGCGTAAATATGCACCCTAAGATATGACGGCGTAGGAGACTTATGCCGCTCGTATCTTAGCCTAATTTAAGTGTATCTGGTTTCCAGAATACGCTTAAATTTACGACGGCGTCGATTCAGAGTTACGACGGCGAATCTACTGATACGCCGGCGTAACTCTCTCTGAATCTAGCTATAGGACTTTTATTAAAAATGTAATAAAAATAAAAAAAGACTTGTCAAAAACTTGTGTTGTCTTTTACTCACTTTTTTGGTGAATGAGTAGGAGTACTGTGTACCACATACTCATTCACATGGGAGGGGCTGGAATAAGATAAGCCAGTCAGGGTTGTGGGGGGGAGGCTCTTGTCTCCATAAACATGGGGACATGATGCTTTGGGGTGGGGGGCAGAGCTCCCCCTGCTCAAAAGCACCCCCCATGTTGAGGGCACGTGGCCCCACGCTACTTTTGGTTGTTTGTTTGTTTGTTTTTTCCTGAATTTTTCATTGATGGGATTCTTTTGTTTACATTTCAGCTGTCAGCGGAGAAGCCTGCTGATAGCTGGTGTCCGGATTTAAATTGATTAAAAGAACTGTGCATGTCTATTGAACATTGCACCATAACAAATACTACAGCTTAGAAGATTCTGAAGTGTCATTTTTACATTTATTACTTTATAGGAATTATTGGCATATCCGAAAACAGTAAGGTCATGGTAAATAAATAAGCCTCATAGAGGCTAGATAACCATGCCAATAACTGAGCAGCTTACTGCACACTTCATCCTATGCCCTCTTGTGCTTTTCATGGTCTTTATAATTGAGGTCACTGGGGTCATAGATCACTCGGTGGGTCCTGATTTAAATGTTCCACATCAAGCATGCTGTGGCCTGCTGCTTTCATTTCTCTGAACAGCCTGGGCTAAAATAGTTGCTAGGAGAAGGGGCTGATTGACATGCTACAACATATATTTTTCATTCACTGCAATTTTAAATTGGTGGCGCTAAAAACATGTCCTGCCATTAGAAATGAGCCGAACCCCCCTCGGTTTGGTTTGCACCAGAAAAGTTGTACATCAAACCCCATTGAACTTTATGGGACCCGAACTTGAAAAATCAAGTCCCCGTTTTGGAGGGTTACGTATATGCAAGGTATTGACCATAAAAAGGGTATAGGGTCCCTGTACTGCCCTGGGGGACATGTATCAATGCAATTTTTTTAACTATTATTTTTAAAGGAGAATGATTTTGTTGATGCTTAAAGTGAAACCATAAAAAAATGAAAAAATTATTTTAAATATAGGGCCTAGGGGGTCCCCACAGTTTGCCTGTAAAGTGGCGCATATGTAGCATGTATAGAACATGCTGCAGCAAAAATGAAATTTCTAAAGAAAAGTGCATTTAAATGTACTTTGCAGGTGCAAGCTATTGCTGGCGTCCAGCAATACAAAAAAAAAATAGAAACAAAAACACAGCAAGGTCCATACGAGGCCCTTTCGGTCTGGTATGGATTTTAAGAAAAGGCATGAGTACCACGCAAAATCCATACCAGACCTTTATCCGAGCACGTAGACTGGCAGGCAAGGAAAGGGGGTGAGTGAGGCCCCCCTTTCTGAACCATACCAAGCCAGATGCCCTCAACATGTAGGATGGGTGCTTTGGGGTGGGGGGCTCTGCCATGTTTGTGGGGACATGGGCCTCTTCCCGACAACCCTGGGCTGTGGTTGGGGGGGTCTGCAGGCAGGGGGCTTATCAGAATCTGGAAGCGTGCTTTAACCAGGGGGCCCCCAGATCCTGGCTCACCTTCTGTGAATTAGTATTGGGTACATTGTACACCTACCCATTCACCAAATAAAAGTGTAAAAAAAAACAAAAAACGTAGATCCACTGTTGGACCTGAAAAAAGATCACCTACTGCAGGCACTGCTGTTTGACAGGTCACCTGTTGGCTCCGCCCCTTTGTGACATCACTGACCAGTGTCTGCCTTGTTAAAGGGGGCTTCCAGACTCTGAAAAGATCCCTGCCAGCAAATCGCCGCTCAGCACCCCAGCTACCTGAATGAAATGAGTGATGCTGCCATCGTTCCTCTTATTCAGAACAGAGCACTGTGCAGGCCACAAAAACGGCTGGAGGGGAATTTTGCTCCTTCCTTCCCCCAGCTACGGGACTGGAATCTCCTCCCTCCTACCTCCTCCAGCTGTTTCAGGCTCTGGTGTAGGACAACCCAGAGGCAGTTTGCTGGCTATTGTTTGTGTGGGCAAGATGGTAATGCGGCCAGATTTGTAGATTTAGCCATCCAGCCTGCCTGCCTGGAAGAGGAAAATGTTGGCTGAGCAGAAGTATGTTTGTGATGAGGTCCAACACTAGAGCACAGAAAAGAAGGGAATTGGACTGGAGCAGGGTGGAATAAAGGAAGGGGTTGATAATGCCCAGACCACCAATGCAGGTAGGGGATGGGAGGTTACCTTTCATTGCCCCTAACCCCTATCCCCTGAATTGGTTGTCGGGGGCAGTGAATGTTAATCTCCCATTCCCCGTACCTTGCATTGTCTTCATGGCAGTGTAATCCACCATCCCCCTTTTGTATATGTGGTAATGCCTGTAAACCCCCCCAATTGGTGGTCATGGGAGGGGTTAAATTTCAATGCCTCTGACCACCAATTTAGGGGAGGGTGATAATAATGACACCTGTACTAGATTAATAATGCGTCCACTGACCTCAATGCTGGGAGTTATTAATGCATCCTCCTGATACCTGTGTTGGTGCTCATTATGGTGTCCACTGACATCAATGCTGGGTGTTAATAATGCATCCACTGACACCAATGCTGGGAGTAATTCTAGTGTCCGGGAAGGGCAATTTGACATCTTCGGCCTGGGCACTGATTGACCTTGTCTCGCCACTGAATTCATGTCTGAGGTTTACAACCACCTTAACCACTTAAGACCCGGACCAATATGCAGGTGAAGGACCAGGCCCCTTTTTGCGATTCGGCACTGCGTCGCTTTAACTGACAATCGTGCGACTTGGCTCCCAAACAAAATGTGCTTCTTTTTTTTCCCACAAATAGAGCTTTCTTTTGGTGGTATTTGATCACCTCTGTGTTTTTTATTTTTTGCGCTATAAACAAAAATAGAGCGACAATTTTGAAAAAAATTCAATATTTTTTACTTTTTACTATAATAAATATCCCCCAAAAATATATAAAAAAATACGTATTTTTTTCCTCAGTTTAGGCCGATACGTATTCTTCTACCTATTTTTGGTAAAAAAATATCGCAATAAGCATTTATCGATTGGTTTGCACAAAATGCATAGCTTTTACAAAATAGGGGATAGTTTTATTGCATTTTTATTAATATTTTTTTTTTACTACTAATGGTGGCGATCAGCGATTTTTTTTTCATGACTGCGACATTATGGCGAACACATCTGACAATTTTGACACATTTTTGGGACCATTGTCATTTTCACAGCAAAAAGTGCTATAAAAATGCATTGTTTACTGTGAAAATGACAATTGCAGTTTGGGAGTTAACCACTGGGGGTTAAGTGTGACCTCATATGTGTTTCTAACTGTAGGGGGCGGGGCTGGACGTGTGACATCATTGATCACCTTTCCCTATATCTGGGAACAGACAATCAATGACAGCGCCACTGTGAAGAACGGGGAAGGTGTGTTTACACACACCTCTCCCCAATCTTCAGCTCCTGTGACCAATCGTGGGACTCCGGCGGCGATCGGGTCTGCGGGTCCCGCGACCCACGGCTGGGCATTTAACAATCACGTACAGGTACGTGATTGTGCCCATCCGTGCCATTCTGCCGACGTATATCGGCGTTAGGCGGTCCTTAAGTGGTTAAAGGGTCACTAAAGGAAAAAAATGTTTTTGCTGAAATGACTGTTTACAGGGTATAGAGACATAAAAGTTAAAGCGGAGTTCCGGCCACAATTTCACTTTTTAAATATAAATACCCCTGTAATACACAAGCTTAATGTATTCTAGTAAAGTTAGTCTGTAAACTAAGGTCCCTTTGTAAGGTTGTTACAGCATTTAGACACTTTATATAATAGAAATTGACTGGGGCCATCTTAAGTGTGTGCATCATGAAGCCAGACTGTATGACTTCCTGGATTTCAGCCTTGCAAATCTCGCACATGCTCAGTGCTGCACAAGCAGTGTCAGATCAGGTTTCAGCACCTGTGCTGTCCAAGTCACATGATTCTTTGAGACTGGGGAATGCACAGACTCCTGGAAAGTTACACCCACTACATTCCCAGGAGTCTGTGCGGTGTAGGTTAGGAAGCATTAAGCACCTAGGTGCAGGAAGTGGGAAGATTAACTATTCTGCCTAGCAACAACACTTTGAAGGCATCTAAAAAAAAATGTTTTTTCGTAAAGGACTAATGACATTTTTTTAAAACTACTGATGTAATGTTATATTTATGGGTGGAACTCCACTTTAACTGATTCCTTTTAAAAATTATTACAAATAGATAAAAAATCAATCATATCATGTGCCTGTAGGTTAGTTTCACTTTTAAACTGTTTTTTATGTTCCTGTGAACTAGAGAGACACACAGAACAAAAACAAACAAATCCAGGGCAGTGTTTTGTTTTTAAAATGAATCTGCTACCCCTTTCCAGCTCCGGGAAGACAATATATGGCACATATGAAAATTACTGACTCTGACAGCACTTCAGCAGTGCAACACAGATGACCTCCATTAAAGTTACAGTCTCAAGGCAGGCTTGATCCCCAGCAGCCCACTCTTCCTGGCTCAGGGACAAGAGGGAAAGAATGAGCACACAATAAAGCTGAATTTAACTTGCAGCAGGCAGCACAGATGATAAATAGCTCACCTCCTATAGTGACAGTCTCTCTCCACCTCAGCCCAGGGCTTTGTTTTGTGCTGTGCCTTCACCTGAGAGCTGTGAGTCTGCAGATGGTCTGACAGTCTCACTCCGTCCCGCTCCTGCAGACAGCATAATAGTCTGCCAGCCACTTACTGTCTCCACCATGAAGTCCCCTCCACTCTACCCAGTGCACTTGACTGTGGGGGTGGCAATCCCTGACTCCTCACAGGCTCCATCAGCCATAGTGTGGCGGGTCGGATTTCGGTCTCCTGCCCACAGCCCGCTCCACTGATATACTGCCGAGACGTGCCGCCGTCCATTCAAAAATGGCGCCAGATGGCGACATTACGTTACTGCGTATGCGCCGCCCAGCCGAGCTTGTACGATCTTTTCCGAGTCCTGCAGGCTTTGGAACGGCGCATGCGCAGTTGCATGGCCGGCCCGCAGCCATCTTTTTTACTGGCACCGGCTGCCCATAACGGACACCCCGAAAATGGGGTGAAATCAACGGACTGTCTGTAAATTAACGTACGGTTGGCAACACTGCATATAGTACATCAGACAGCATATGCAATGAGTACAGAAAACCAGTAAAAACAGTCATAACTGCTTACCAATGACTCTATGACCATGCAGATACATCTTGCCAGTAAAGATGTCAAACGGAGACCGGAGCATGGTCTAAAGTGGCGGCCTTCTGAACTCTGGGCAGTAGGGATTGGCGGATCAAGAACTCATGTGAGAGTCATGCGGGTGGGAGTAGAACATGTAATCCCTCCAGTCCGGATGAAGAATCCACCATGAATCTACTAAGAGGAGGCACTGTATATTTTTCTTTACGAGTTTAAGAGCAGAGTACAACATATGGGAGGAGACACAGGATGCATTAAGGAGCAAGTCCAATGTCAGTTTGACCTATAATCACAGAGCTTTATGAAAAGTCTGCAAGAGCTTCACCAGTGTATAGACCAATTGGCCAAGACCTCCTTTCAAGAACAGGGCCCTGCCTTCTCTGTCACTCCATGAGTCCCAGAAGGTCCATGGAACT
The DNA here is from genome assembly GCF_905171775.1 of Rana temporaria. Lineage (NCBI taxonomy): Eukaryota > Metazoa > Chordata > Amphibia > Anura > Ranidae > Rana > Rana temporaria. The sequence continues at coordinate 343,531,951 of NC_053490.1, forward strand.
GAATTGTGAATCATAATACTGACTTCCTTAGACTTTGAGTCATAAGAGCAGCCATAATATCCTATTGGCTAGTACCTATTGTAGCACTGGTATTTTTGCTATGTAGTGCTAAAGATTGGTATTTGGCTCCCTCTGGTGGTATGCAATGTGTACGAGATTTGTTTTAACTTACACATGCAGAGCAGGAAGTGTTTTGTTTACTTTGTGAAGGGACTTACCTACCCATAATGCCCACTCACTTACTCAATGAACACTAGGTGGCTGAACTGCATGCTGGGTAGGTAATAAAAGGCCGGGGGCAGCCATTTTTTGCTCTCTTCTGGACACATGGCCTGCCTGCAGGGATCTGTGAAGTAGTGTTTCAGAAGAGGGCCTATATCGCGTAGAGCGGAACAACAACCATTGACTCTGCTTTACCACAGTGTGCTGAAGAAACAGTGTGATCGGGTCTGAGGATCCAGAACCCCTGACGGAGTCAAACACTTGCGGAGCAGTGTGAGAGTGCTGGCTGGCTGGCAGCAGGACTGAGACAACCAGAGCGGAGATTCACAACTTTCCAGGCCTGGTGTGGTGAGGGGGCTGTCACCCAGAAGTTATTTAACACCCTTAACACAAATAGACTTATTTCACAGAGTTACTGGGACCAGTAGTCCTACAGGGAGGTCTCATTCAAATAGACTGAGTTCAATCAGGCCTCAAAACCTATACTTCATTGAGGGCTGACTGACGGTTGAGGTATACCTACACCGGAGGCATCTACAAGTGTGTTGTATAGCAGGAATTGTTATCACTTTTCAGTTTATGTTACTCCAGTACATGTTAAACCATTGGATTACAAACTTTGCAGTTTAATAGCTAGCAGAAGAAAGAAGACCAGAGACTACACTTCTCACTGGGAGGGTTTGTGCTTTGGATACAGAAAGACAAAAGGCTGCCTTATACCCCAGGGGAAGCTTTTGAGAAATTGTATTGTGCTGTGTTGATATCCTTGCATTAGTATGTTTTGATGCGGCTGTACTGGAAGTGGGAAGGTGGCCAGTGTCAAGGCATTGTCACTCTGAGCACTAGTCCCACTTGGAGACGCGCCGCAGTAGAGGTTCAAGGGACCTTTACGTATTAATAATTTGTGTACACTCATTGCACTATTATAGTAAGTTTGTATGTTGATACAGTTATTATAACTACTGTTTTTATACCAGTCTCAGTAAACTTACATTCAGGGATGGACTGGCCATTGGGACTACAGGGAGTTTCCCGGTGGGCCGGTGGCTCAGTGGGCTAGCTTCAGTGATAGCGGACCGACGCCCCCCTCTGCTCCTCTGTCTCTCCCTTCCCGCATTGCTCACCTCCTCTCCCTCCCCGCAGCACTCACCTGGGGAGAACAAAGAGGCAGGGGGAGTACCAGAGGAGCAGGGGGGTTTCTCACTTCTGCCTAATCTTGTCCCATAAGGGGGGGCACCGAACTAATTCTTTGCCCCGGGTGAAATAATGTCTGGCTTCCCCACTGGTATTGCCTATAAGAGTACCAGCACCAGCCGTTCTACTCTAATAAAGTAGAACGGCTAGTGAAGGGGGAGAGGGGGCTTGGGTGGCCGGGGGGGTTGCAGGAGTTGTCCGGCCGCCATGGGAGAGACCTGTCAAAGTGGGCCAGTCTGGATGAAGTCCAGGGCCAAATTTCTGTCCCAGTCCAGCCCTGCTTACATTCTGGTTGATCATAATTGGTGCGAGGCTTGTTCATTATCCTCACAGGTGGAACATTACAGCGGATTCCCAGATAACGGTAAAGGTACACTATATACACATTGTTACGGTGGTATTGTTCCTTGTAGTGAAAGTTTTACATCAACGCTGTTGACACAGCTGTGTCAAGCGGGCTGACACAAGTTATTTGGGGGTAGGAGAGCAGAGTACAGGCCCAATCAATTACCAGCAGCTCCTTCGGGGGTAAGTGCTACACTATTATAGAGTTTCAGGATTTTATCCACTCTGAAATGAGTTTCAGAAGGAAACAGATGAGCTTTCAGTCATTTTATATACGATAATATGCTAGATCATTATTCAGTGGTATTAAGCTCCCTCACATTGATTGAGACAAGATGAATTTTAACACCTTATAAATGTAATACCAGAACATTAGCTACACAATGATGTATGCTGGTCATATGATGACAAATTTATTAGCCATATGGTTTGCTACAAAATATATGAGTACTCAGAAACCTCCCTTATAATGTTAGTTTAAAGTTCAACTTCTTCAGTAAACATTATGAATTATTACTTGTCCCTGTAGCCTACGATTCCAATATGATGGGTTACCTTTTTTGAAAATAAACCCATTTCAAGCAGCATAACCTTTCTCTATATTTGCATCAATCTTTGCTGTAAAGGAGCTGTTGTTGGCTACCACATGATGTTCAGCACTGAACTGGATAATCAATCTGTCTCCCAGGAACAGATTATCCAGAGTAATACAAGATGTGCTCAGAGCCAGGAGGCTGCAAGCAATATTGCTGGACTTGCCTTCATCATATTGGCATTTGTACTTAATCCTGCTGAGAAATTCTATTTAAATTGGTCAATGCATTTACACTCCTGAGATGATAGATTCTTTAATATGACAGTGTTTGCATATTTCAGCTGTCATCAACAATAATTGATAGCAGACCCTCCAATACAGTATATACGAGTTGGAGAGGCTTTTTTACCCTCTGTTTTCACCTGGTTATCTGATCAGTGACACAACCACCTGTACTAGTAAGGCACAACTCTGGAGGAATGAGCACAGGTGGGACAGCAACATTGTCAGTCTGGGATGGGGGTAGTGTTCAATTTATTAGCAGATTTAGGGCCGGTTCACACTGGTGCGATGCCAGACATTGTATGTGATTTGCACCGCATTGCTGTGCAGATCACATGCAATGTCTGTGTGATGCAAATTTCAGCCATACAAACTGGCTGAATTCACATTACATTCAGACCAAACTCATGGAGGACTCTTTTTTTGGGCCGCACCAGAATCGGATCTAATGGGTGTGAATATCTTGCTGCATTTTGCAAACTGATTGATGTGTCTCTTTAACTTAAAGAGGAACTGCAGTCTGTTCACATAATTTGTAATAAAAACATCTTTGTCATTCTGAAGCTTCCCTCCAACCACTTTGCATATTATTTTTTATATACTGTGATTCTGTACTTGCCAAATATGCTGCAGAAATCTCCCTCCTCTAAGTCTGGCTGCAGTAATTTTAACTGGGGAGCTGAAGTTGCTTCCTGTTCAATTCCTGGATTTACACAGACACATAGAGGCACACCTCCAGCTCTGCAGCCCTGCAGATCTCATTGACTCTCTTATGACTCATTCCCCCCTCCCTTCCTGGAAAACTCTCACAATAGAGAGAGTGAGAGAGCTGTGGATGATGTCATAAGCACAGGCTAATAACCAGACAAGAACATGAAGCGGGCTGTATAAGGTATTCACTGGCAGAAAAAAAATGTTTTACTATCCAAAGTTAAAACAACAAGGGCAGAAGATTTAATAGATGGAAAGTTGAAAAAAATGACTGAAGGTCCGCTTTAACACTCCACAATAAGTTTGCATGAACAGGTTTGTGTTTAGATGTGGTGTAAATTTGCATTGAATTTGCTGTGAATTTGTGATGCATCTAGTGTGAAGCAAGCCTCAGATACAATAAAAATGTAACCCAAACTTTGTCTTACACTTTACAATCAGTTACAGCAAATAATTTGAAATACAGGTTTTAAATAAAAGCTGATCATTTTAATTATCCCTGCCAGTGGTAAATGATTTGTCCCATCCATGTAAATGAATTAATTCTGCCAAAGAGCTTGAGCTTGTGAAAAACAGACTGGCCAAATCATCAGATGAAATTGGAAAAAAGGTCTAAAAAAGCAAACTAATACAGAAAATCACATCTAATGCCCCATACACACGAGCAGAACTTCCGCCAGCAAAAGTCTGATGTGAGCTTTTCATCGGAAATTCCGACCATATGTATGCTCCATCAGACTTTTGATGGCGGAATTTACGCCAGCAAAAGTTTGAGGCCCCGTACACACGACCGAGTTTCTCGGCAGAATTCAGCCAGAAACTCGATCGGAGCTGGATTCTGCCGAGAAACTCGGTCGCGTGTACACTTTTCAGCGAGGAAGCCGACGAGGAACTCGTCGGGCCGAATAGAGAACATGTTCTCTATTTCCTCGTTGTTCAATGAGGAAAGTCGGCCCGCCGAGATCCTCGGTGGCTTCAACACTGAACTCGACGAGGAACTCGATGTGTTTGGCACGTCGAGTTCCTCGGACGTGTGTACGGGGCCTGAGAGCAGGTTCTCAATTTTTCAGACGGAAAAAAATCCTATCGGAAAATCCGTTTGTCTATATGGAATTCCGATATGATTAAAAACATGCATGCTCGGAAACAATTCAATGCATGCTCGGAAGCATTGAACTTCTTTTTCTCACCTCGTCGAAGTGTTGTACATCACCCCGTTCTTGGCGCTCGAAAGTTCAGAGAACTTTTGTGTGACCGTGTGTATGCAAGCCAAGCTTGAGTGGAACTCCGTCGGAAAAACCATCCAACTTTTTTCCGACGGAAATTCCGCTCGTGTGTATGCGGCATAAGAATTGGTAAGCTGCACTATAAAAACAATGTTTGCTTTTGGGTTTAATACTGCTTTAAAAAGGCCAGAGGCACATAGCTTCCAGAGCACAAATGCAAGGAATGTTGGACTCAACTGGAGAACGTACCCTTAGGCACTGCTGTTCATATGGTTAGAACCAGAGCATAGTACATTGTACAAAATCGACAAGAAGAATCATAAACTAAGGCAAACCAAGGTAAGAACAGACAGTGGAACAAGCTAGTCAAATACAAGCTGAGGTTGGCAACCATTAAGAATGATTGACTGCAGGAGCTAACCTGGAGCCTTGAGCTAGGAAATGAACATGTTGCTCAGACTACCAGTATTCTAAAAGCACAGCTAAATAGTGAGGTACAGTGGGGCAAAAAAGTATTTAGTCAGCCACCAATTGTGCAAGTTCTCCTACTTAAAAAGATGAGAGGCCTGTAATTGTCATCATAGGTGTACCTCAACTATGAGAGACAAAATGTGGAAACAAATCCAGACAATCACATTTGTCTGATTTGGAAAGAATTTATTTGCAAATTATGGTGGAAAATAAGTATTTGGTCAATATCAAAAGTTCATCTCAATACTTTGTTATATATATCCTTTGTTGGCAATGACAGAGGACAAGCGTTTTCTGTAAGTCTTCACAAGGTTGTCACACACTGTTGCTGGTTTGTTGGCCCATTCCTCCATGCAGATCTCCTCTAGAGCAGTGATGTTTTGGGGCTGTCGCTGGGCAACACGGACTTTCAACTCCCTCCAAAGGTTTTCTATGGGGTTGAGCTCTGGAGACTGGCTAGGCCACTCCAGGACCTTGAAATGCTTCTTACGAAGCCACTCCTTCGTTGCCCGGGCGGTGTGTTTGGGATCATTGTCATGCTGAAAGACCCAGCCACGTTTCATCTTCAATGTCCTTGCTGATGGGAGGAAGTTTGAACTCAAAATCTCACGATACATGGCCCCATGCATTCTTTCATGTACACGGATCAGTAGTCCTGTTCCCTTTGCAGAGAAACAGCCCCAAAGCATGATGTTGCCACCCCCATGCTTCACAGTAGGTATGGTGTTCTTTGGTTGCAACTCAGTATTCTCTCTCCTCCAAACACGACCAGTTGTGTTTCTTGTCTCCTGTCAAACAGGTGTGGAAAAATTGGTCCTTGGGTGTTAATTGTGCCCAAAACTGTATAAATGACACTGGCTTGGAAGGGGTTAACATCTGGGGAAATCAAAGGGTTAAATGTAAAAAATAAAAATAATCCTACGCTTAGGATAATATTGAGAAAAAGCTGCTGCCCCCCCTAATAGAATCCCCAAAGGAGATACTATGCTTCCTGTCTGTCCAGGTATTGCAGAGTAGAAAAGTGGGCACAGTGCGTACGCCGAGCTGGAGTTCGCAGCGTGCGCTCCAACTGCGTTCCAGCTGTGCGTACCCGGCCGCCTCAGACGACGTCTATGATGAAACGTGTAAGGAGGAGTTACGCAACTACGTCACATCTGGGTACCGTCAGCTGGAGCGTAGTTGGAGTGCACGCTGCGATCTCCAGCTTGGTGTACACACTGTGCCAACTAATTTTTTATTCTGCAATACCTGGACAGACAGGAAGCAGTTAGATTTTATTTAATTTTATGTACACATTTTTTATGGTGTTAGCTAATAAAATAAATTTTGATACTACACCATGGGAGCTATACTTTTTCATTCTGAAGAAATTGGTTACTTGCCATTGCCTACTTTCTGAGCTTTTTGCCTGCACACAACCAGTCTGGTGAGTGGAGGAACAGAACAGTGGAAGCCCAGCATATCTGATCTATATGCTGTATACCCCCGGAGGGGTTATTGGAGCTGGTGAGTGGAGACCCTTGTGGGGAAGCACCTGTAGTCACTCCAAGATCACCTGTCGTGTTATACAACACCCTTCACTGTGAGATTTCGCACCAACTTAAATATTGATGAATGGAACCTCAATACTGACCTTTTATTGGACATTTATTATCACTCTATAGGACTTTTTTTGGTGTTTGGTTTTACATTATTGGTTAATGTACCTTTGATGTATATACATATTATATATTTTCTTATTTTCTATGTTATTTTATGGTATGCAGTATGTCCCTTTGCTATAAGGATTTTGTTACATACGGCCTACTACTAAACCGCTTTTGCTGGGCTGCATCACATTATCTCACTTTATCACTTATACCTAAGCCTTGCTTTAGCAGGTATAGTAGGGAATTGTAGCCTATATTGATAACCACCGAGCAGGGATTATAGGCTCATCCATATCGTTAGCACTATTACATGTACTAGGAGTTTTTTTTATGTACTATTGTTTTTATATTAATACGTTTGTTTTTTTGAGGCATTAATACTATACACATACAATTATATTATAGTCACTACTTCTGGTGACTTTCCACAGCTACCCTTTAGGGTCAGGCAGCGCCACCACCCCCACCTTTCTCTTTTCTTCTTTTTTCAAAGGGTTAAATGTATTCCCTATGATTTTTAACCGTGTGGGGGATGCTGACACTAGACAAAGAGAGAAATCGGTGTTCCTGATTACTAGGAATCACAGATCTCTCTTCCTCTGTGACAGAACAATGGTCTGTCTTGTTTACATAGGCATAGCCATACTGTCATTCACCCAAACGATCGTGTGTGGCTATCGCGGCCGACTGACCCACTGATTGGCTCCAACTGTGTCCAACCACAGCGGGAGCAGGTCGCCAGTGGCGAACACGTGCTCCAGACCAGGTAGCGCGAACAATGTACAGGTATGTTGTTTTGCGCAGCTGGACCGCCCTGCCACAGTATATGTGCGGTGGGCGGTCCGGAAGTAGTTAAACACTTATACACTTATAAACACTCTATCAAGTCTACAACATCTTATTTTATTTCCTCAGCATTTTGCATGCAATATAGTCATTTGTGGATTTCAAGTGTCTGGTAAATTCGGCTATCTGAGGAAGGTTGCCCGCAGCAATTGTCTCGGTCATTTCAGGCCAGGCATAGCAATATCTGGAAGAGATGGTCACTATAACAACAATGGGAGTGAGAAAAGAGAGAGCGGATTGAGTGATGTGGATGTCGGTCCAGAGAGTGTGCTACAGTATGTGGGTTATAGTGTGCGTGTATAGATATACACTACTGTGTAAATATTTTAAGTAAGTGTGGAAAAAATGCTGTCAATTAAGAATGCTTTCAGAAATAGAAGTTTATCAGTTTATCAATTAACAAAATGGAAAGTAAATGAACAGAAGAGAAATCCAAATCAAATCAATATAAATGTACCCTTTGCTTTCAAAACGGTATTAATTATTCTAGGTACACTTGCACACAATGAAGAATGTTCCAAACATCAGAACTAACTACAGATCTTCTGTGGATGTAGGCTACCTCAAATCCTTATTTTTCTTCATGTAATCCCAGACAGACTTGATGATGTTGAGATCAGGGCTCTGTGGTAGACAAACTATCAGGACTCCTTGTTATACTTTATGCTGAAGCTCTGCCTGTATTTCTCCGCATTGAGGACGCCAATAATCCTGACCAAATCTCCAATTACATTTGCAGAAATGCAGCCCCATACTTTCAAGGAACCTCCGCCACTTCACTATTGCTTGCAAATAATCACTATTGTACCTCTATCCTGTCTCCTGCTACAGTCAAATATTTTAAATGTTGACTCATCAATCCAGAGCACCTGCTGCCATTATTCTGCACCCCAATTCCTATGTTTTCATGCACAGTTGAGTCGCTTAGCCTGGTTTCCACATCAGAGGTATGGCTTTTTGGCCGCAATTCTTTCCATGAAGAGTACTTACATACTTGGTGAGCTTAGCTGAGTGCCTCCATTCCCTTAATTAGCTTTATTTCCCTTCTCTGGACTCTTCAGTTCCTGCACATCCTTCCTGAGCACAGGTGCCCAGAACTGGAAGGCATACTCAAGATGAGGCCGAACTAGAGTCTTGTAGAGTGGGAGAATTATAATTTTATCTCTGGAGTGAATCCCCTTTTTAATGCATGCCAATATTCTGTTGGCTTTGCTTGCAGCAGCTTGGCATTGCATGCCATTGCTGATCCTGTCATCTACTAGGACACCCAGGTCCTTTCCCATTCTGGATTCCCCCAGAGGTTCTCCCTCTAGCGAGTAACCTGCGTTCGTGTTTTTAGCACCTAAATGCATTACCTTACATTTTTCAACATTAAACCTCATTTGCCATTTAGTTGCCCACCCCATTATTTTGTTTAGGTCTTCTTGCAAGGTTTACACATCCTGCGTAGAAATGATTGCCCTGCTTAACTTTGTATCATGCGCAAATACTGAGATTGAGCTGTTTATCCCACCCTCAAAATCGTTTATGAATAAATTAAACAGGATTGGTCCTAGGACAGTTGCCTGGGGGACCTCAATTTCTACACCAGACCATTCTGTGTACTCAGTAGTTATCACCACCCTTTGGACTCGCCCATGTAGCCAGTTTGCAATCCAGGTACTCACCCTATGGTCCATGCCTACATACCTGAGTTTGTACAGTAAAAATTTGTGGGGAACTCTATAGAATGTCTTTGGAAAATCCAGATACACCACATCCACAGGCCTTCCTTTATCAAGATGGCAACTCACTTCTTCATAGAAGGTTAATAGGTTGGTCTGGCAAGAACAATTCTTCATGAATTCATGCTGATTACTACTAATCTAAAATCTTGTCTTTAGTCCCTTATTATTCCCTCCAATAGCTTGCAGACAACTGATGTTAGGCTAACTGGCCTGTAGTTCCCAGGGATATGTTTCGGCCCTTTTTTAAATATTGGTGCCAAGTTGGCTTTACTCCAATCAGCTGGTACTATTCCAGTCATTAGGCTGACTGTGTCCCTAAGGACCCTCGGGTGTAAGCCATCTGGTCCTGGTGACTTATTTAAATAAGCGTAACTTCTTTGTGGATCCGGGCCTAAAACTTTTGCGCAAACAAATCAATAAACGCTTATTGCGATTTTTTTAATGAAAAATATGTAGAAGAATACGTATCGGCCTAAACTGAGGAAAAAAATTTTTTTTTTATATATATTTTTGGGGGATATTTATTATAGCAAAAAGTAAAAAATATTAATTTTTTTCAAAATTGTCGCTCTAATTTTATTTATAGCGCAAAAACGAAAAACCACAGAGGTGATCAAATACCACCAAAAGAAAGCTCTATTTCTGGGAAAAAAAGGACGCCAATTTTGTTTGGGAGCCACGTCGCACGACCGCGCAATTGTCAGTTAAAGCGACGCAGTGCCGAATCGCAAAAAGTGGCCCGGTCATTGACACACAATATGGTCCGGGGCTTAAGTGGTTAAGCAAGAAAAGGACACAGCACCTCTAAATGCAGTATGTGTAGACAATTGTATTGGCAGTATAAGACTCACAACAGAATTGGGTAACAGCAGGTGGTATGAGCATGATGGTCCCGCTCTGTAGTTTCCAGGAGGGAGAGATCCCTCTTAGCCGATGTCCTTGGTGATCCAGCCAGCAGCTCGCACGGATGGTTTCCTGTGCTGGCAGCTGTTCCAGGTTGCCTGAAGAAGGAGCACGCATGCTCCGAACGCAAAGCAGCCTCCCCCGCTCCGTACCCAAAAGTGACATCATCCCCGAGCCTCCAGCTATCTCTTCTGTCTGGACCGAGCTGCCAGTACAGGAAACCACCCGTACGAGCTTCCGGCTGAAACACCAGGGACATAAGCTAAGCGGGATCTCTCCCCCCAGACACTACAAAGCAGGACCATCATGCTCCTACCACGCGCTGTTACCTAATTCTCTTGTGAGTGTTTTACCTTATACTACCAATACAATGTTCTGCACATACTGCACTTAGAGGCGCTGTCCTTTTTTCCCTCATTTTCAGAGTTTGCTTATAGCTTCCCCACACCTGCTGCCTTCAGTGCTGTATCTTGGGGGGGAAAATGTTAAAAAAAAAACCTGCCTAAAACTTTTGCACAGTACAAAAGATGGATAGATCTTACTCTGGTAGTAATTGTATGTAGAAAAATCAGACAGGCTGGTTGCACTCAAGTTGATCAATAGATTGACTTGGGTACAATCAGTCTGCTCATACATGAAATGATATTCGGCTAGTCCCTGCTGAACCAGTGAGATTTCGATCCATGTATGACCAGCTTAAGACTGGCCCCCGCCAACCAAAGGTTCAATGATTAATCTCAGCTCCCACATCACTAAACGACTATTGATATTGCATTGTTATATGAACTTCACTGTATCAGCCTTTTGGTCAAATGTTGAAACCATCTCCTGCATTCTTGCTTTTAAAAATAAAATAATAAGTAGGGTGGCAGTAGCAGCCTTTTTCGAGGAGAGATTTTGCAGCAAAAGTTGACACTGCAGTTAAAATTAGGAGGAGAGAAATATGTACATGGTATCGAAATCCTAAATATTATGATATTATTTTCCTTTTTGTGTTACTATTTATTTTTGTGCAAATTGTTGAATTCATTCTTAATTTTTTTCCACTGCAGGTGCTTTTGGACATCATCTCCATCCCAACATTTCAGTCCATGCCGCAGTTTACATTTGCATGTTTCTGTGGCCTTCATGGGTTCTGCAATATGAAACCAAAGAAAGACAAGCCGCAAGCTGAACAGGAGACATCGGTGTAAGGGACATATACTTTCCCCTCAATCATCAATCTTCATCGTGCATTTAGGATCTTCCTTTTTTATTTGTTATTTTTATTTTAGTAGCTTCATCTTTATTATAGAAAGAGCTGCAGTGAAATGCATTACTGGAGTCTAGGAACAAAGGATATAACTGTATCCTTCCCTTTATGTAAGGGAAGCAAGAACGCATCATATGCCATTGAGACATGGGATCTTAAAACCTCAAAAATGTAACTTATGGAATAATGATTTGAGTTAAAGTAATACTAATCTTTAACCTGCCAACAAATGGATCTTCACACCAAAGTGTTTTGCACAGTGTAGGACTGTTTGGGGGGAAAAAAATGTATATTCAAACCAAATCGAACAAGTACCTTACTAATATATGTAGCAAACAATTTCAACAACCGACAATGACTTTGGTGATGTGCTTGATGTTTGACAGAAAATTAGTATTCATACAATCTTTTAAAATGGTAAAATAGAGAGCATAGAAGCTGAGAAAAAACAATCTCAGGGGTGATTACAAAACAGTTTTTTAGCTGCAACAAAACCAGCTGGATCATATTTATTAATATAGTATCTATGTGTTATCAGTTTTATGAAATGTGGGAGGAAACATCGAGGAGTCTAATAAATAAATATACATAGTCCTATGGCAGCAACATAGTTAGAAGGAAACCATTATAAAGCACAGTGCCCCTGATGTATCAAACATAATATATCATTTAATTTCACTGTTTTTGTAGTGAGATGTTCAGAAAAACATATACCATAGCGTGCTTATGTTCAGAAAACCACAATGTAAAGTTGTGTTTCTATTACAGCAACATCTACAACAATATATTAAGCATGAGTCATAGTGTAGCAATACAGCATGATCAGGACATGCGTTAAAAAGTGATAGACTTCTTTACTATAAGGACATGCCAGTAGTTTATATCAAGTTACTAATGTACACAGAGAACTAGGGCGTTATTGTAATACCATAATAGTCACAGTGCTTTGGAAATATATGTATTAGCTTAAAATAGAACTATGGGCAAAAGCAAAAAATATATATATATATATATACTGTATATATATGATGCTTTCTGTCATTAGTATTAACACAGTTGTCCGTCTGTGTTTTTTTTTTGCAACAAGGTCAGAAAAATGATAATTTTGCAGAAAATCTCTTTAAATTGACTTTTATATAGGTGACAAACAATTTAAAACAATATTTTCTTTGAAAGAAAAGGTTTAAACCAAATAAATCCTGATAACCCATATAATGGTTTGTTCCAGCTGTGACTTTTACTGTGCAGCTTTGTTTGCGTGTAAAGGTCAATCTTTTTAACTATAGTGGGCTTTTGATTAGAATTTTTTTTAATGATGGCTGAAAGCTATGCTCCAATTCTCACATATGTGCTATATACAAAGGCTAGAACATAATATACTGCTTTTATATTTACATTTTATAATTTGGTACAAACTTGACAAACAACCTTAAAAGGAGTTGTAAAGGTAGAAGGTCTTTTATCTTAATGCATTCTATGCATTAAGATAAAAAACCTTTAGTGTGTAGCAGCCCCCCCCTCCCCCCGAATTACTTACCTGAGCCCCTACTCTCTCCAGCGATATCCACAAATGTCCTCTGGGACACTCCTTATTTGCTGAGACACAGCAGCAGCGCTATTGGCTCCTGCGGCTGTCAATCAAAGCCAGTCAGCCAATCAGGGGAGAGGGGGAGAGATGTTTCAATCACTTTAACATTCCATATATGTATTTTCAAGTTGTTCATATACTCATATAGAACCCATTGAATATACAATCTAAAATACCCTTAGGGAAATTTACTAAGACTGGAGCAGCCAGAATCTGGAACCCCTGTGCATGGCAACCAATCAATTTCTAGCTTTTATTTTCAAAGCTTAAATCAGAATGCGCCGGTCGGAAGAACGTCAATCACTTACCTTGTGAATAGGAACGCCCACTCCGGGGGGAAAATACAGATAAAACGGTATGTAAGTTTTAAAGTGAACCCCACTTTAAAATCTGCTATGGAAATGGAGGGGTACAGTATTCCAAAAACCTGACAGTTTCAACATTTTTAAGGGAAGAGTGTAATAAAATATATTATTATACAGGATTTACAGCACCAACAGTTTGTGCAGCGCTCTACAGTATGAGGAATAAATTAGAAATAGTCCTATTTTACATAACTTTACTAGTGATTATTGATACCACTGAACAACTTCCTGCAATTCATCCAATTCTGCTGTAAATTCATTATTTTTATTTCACTTTATTTATCTTTGTACCAACGAGAATAGGAAGACCAGCCAAGACTTCCCCAAATAATGGGCTCAAGGGGATTTATACTTGGAAGTTTCTACAATATGCTGAGGACCTTGACCTAAAGGCATGTTGGTGGCATATTTATAAAACGATTTGTAACATTCACAAGTTAATGACTGGCATATTTATAAAATATTAGCTTGGAAAGGTAATCTGTATCTTCATCAGATCAAGCAACTTCTGACATTTACTAATATCTGTTCTTCACTTGGGAACTGGAGCTTACTGTATTATTCATGCTACATAACCTAGAGAATGACATTCCTTTATTTAACATGTTCGCATCCTGATTCTGAAGTGGTGAATGTGTGTTTTAAAAAGGTGTTCTACAGATCTGTAAGTGTAAAACTATGGAAAATTTGCCCTTTAGGAACTCTGAAGTTATGTCATCCTTCTCTATTAGTTTCTGCAATGAACTTCACTATTAATAATAATAATGAAACATTCATGTAAGGAAATACATGTTTGCGCTGTTTACGAATATATTTTGATTTAAAATTAATTTTATTTATACACTAAACCGTATAATATCATACATCCAAACTATATGTAGCACTCATCCTAAATCTAGGGGGCGCTATTTCAAATTTAAGGGAAGTCTGGACCTATTCTTGGACTCAGATCTGTTTGATTAACACAAATTTGCCTCTGTTCTGGCTTTGGTACTACTTGGTAGTTTTCCTTGTTGCCTGTGGGTGGTGTTGCCATCTTTGCCTTATGTTGGAACGCAGGTGTACCATGGTGTGTTGGGTGTCCCTTCTCGGCAGCAGTGCAGTGGGAGTGGTGACCCCACTGTACATGCTGGGGAGGGGTACTTAAGGGGCAGACGCCATTTTATCAGGGCCTTCGCCTCGTGGCCCTCCTGGCGCGAGGTGCGTGTGTGCGAATCTGACTTCGGGGCCACGTTGGCCCGGGGGTTGCTTCGCTGTCGAGTAGGCCCAGCTATGCAGGCTGGGGCCTGCAATCCTAAAGGGATCCCAAGCTGTCTGTCCATAAGGGAGGAAGCTGTCTTAATGAGGGAGACCGGGGGAGGACCTGCCCTGGAGTAGACCAGCAAAGTGCTAACGTTTCGGGTGAGGCCTGGTGACCTAATTAGGAGGGATCCACTATATTAAAAGCCCTACAGTCTGCCGGTTCCGGCTTAGAGGCTCTTCTACTGCACGGCTGGAGGTTCGGGACTTTGAGATCCTGTGGCAGAGGATTCCTGGACGCATCCAAGCTCATTCAAAGGTCTGTGGCAGAGACCAAGTTCTTTTCAAAAGGTCTGTGGCAGAGATTGTCTGGACATTAGTTTGTGCATCATCCTGGCTGCTAGGCCAAGTTAGGCTGCGTACACACGGTCGGACAAAACCGATGAGAATGAACCGAAGTTCAGTTTCATCGGACCAAACCGACCGTGCGTATAGGCCATCGGTCTGTTTTCCTTCGGTCCAAAATTTTAAAACATGCTTCAAAATCGAACCGATGGACTGCTGCCCGATCGGACCAAACCGATGGTTAGTACAGAAAAGCATCGGTTCAAAACCCGCGCATGCTCAGAATCAAGTCGAAGCATGCTTGGAAGCATTGAACTTCGTTTTTTTCAGCACGTCGTGTGTTTTACGTCACCGCGTTCTGACCCGATCAGATTTTGAACTGATGGTGTGTACACACATCAGACCATCAGGCCACTTCAGCGGTGAACCAATGAAAACGGTCCGTCGGACCATTCTCATCGGTTTTGTCCGACCGTGTGCACGCGGCCTTAGAGGGGACTATCCGAGTGAGCAATACCCATTCAATAGCTGAGAGTGGAGACTGATTGCTTCTGTACCGCGTGCCTGAACCTTCCCCTGCTCTTCTCCTCCCTTCTACTTTCTCTACTTCAAGTTATCCTGCAGTAAAAAAAATAAAACCTAATTGTTGAAGGTTTTACATCTGTCTGGACATTGCATTTATTATGGACTTTCCCACCCTGTGAACGAAGCTACAGAGGTAATGTGCAAACCCAAAATTCAGGCTGGGTTCACACTACTACACTACTTTCATCCTACTTTGCTCTGCTACATTGGTCCTACATTGATCCTACATTGGTCCTACATCCATCCTACTTTCATGAACAGGATACTACTTTGGTCCGACTTCAATGATATTCAATGGGCCTGAAGTAGGATCAATGTAGGACCAAAAGTAGTACAGGGAGCATTTTCAAAGTCGGACCGACTTGTGTAGGACGCTACAAGACGCTCTCATAGGGAAACATTGAACACAGAGCAAAGTAGGATGAAAGTAGTGTAGTAGTGTGAACCCAGCCTTAACCAGCAGCTCCTCTGGGGGTAGTGCTACATATATAAAAAATGCAGAATGTTGGCAAGTGAAATATGTGAATAAATTGTGTAAATTTGCTGAAAAGATAGATATATAACCTAATATAAACAAATAGGTGTTTTTATATGTTGCAAAGCCCATGATATTTGTATATACATTTCTAATTAGGAATTTATCTAACGCACAAAAAAATATTTACAATAAACATTGTTAGATAATAGAACATTTCAGGACAGACAGTATATTGCACAGTTTATCAATATTTACAAAAATCTACAACTACGGTTTATTAACCATTTCTAGCCGGCCTGATGACTTTCTATGGCCGCAGTGTGGATCCCAATTGCCGGGAGGTCATCTATATACGGCCTCTGGCCTCCAGCCACTGAAATGCCTGATGCTCGTGCCTGGCGGCCGCGATGTCCGCCAGGCACCCGCGATCGGCGGTTACACAGACAAGGATGTGGATCTGTGTGTGTAAACACACAGATCCACGTCCTGTCAGGGAGAGAGGAGACCGATGCTGTGTCCCTTGTACATAGGGACACAGATAGGTCACCTCCCCCAGTCAGTCCCCTCCCCCTACAGTTAGAACACTCACTAAGCTACACATTTAACCCCTTCCTCGCCCCCTAGTGTTAACCCCTTCCCTGCCAGTCACATTTATACAGTTATTAGTGTATATTTATAGTACTGATCGCTGTATAAATGTGAATGGTGCCAAAAATGTGTCAAAAGTGTCTGCCAAAAAACATGTAGAAAAATACGTATCGGCCTAAACTGAAAAAAAATTGGGATATTTATTATAGCAACAAGTAAAAAATATTGATTTTTTTTTCAAAATTTTCGCTATTTTTGTTTATAGCGCAAAAAATATATATCGCAGAGGTGATCAAATACCACCAAAAGAAAGTTCTATTTGTGGGGAAAAAAGGACGTCAATTTTGTTTGGGAGCCACGTCGCACGACTGCGCAATTCTCAGTTAAAGCGAAGCAGTGGCGAAAGCTGAAATTTCGCCTGGGCAGGAGGGGGGTGTATGTGCCCAGTAAGCAAGTGGTTAAAATATTGAACACACATTTACCAATATACAGTATGTACTGTTCTAAATGTGGTGAATGCATGTTCATATTAAATTTGCCCAAACTGCTCCACAGTTCAAAAGTGCATCAGCTTTATTCTGTAATATTCTCAGACTAGTTGGCTTTCTGACTACTTTGACAACACATTTTCAGTCTCTGTACATCGTATTAATGCAAACATATGTATGTATGCTTATTTTTTATTTTGGTTAAGCAAGATGCAAGTAATGGTGCAAACGATGGTACATGCTAAAATATATAGGTAAACTAAACCCATGCTGCAATTTCCTGAGACGCCAGTAGCCAAAGACCCAAATTAACAAACTGACATAAACTGTAATTCAAGTTTGAAATATTTTATTTGGCAGAACTTTTTATTTATTTCAAAATCATGTTTACATAATTTTTTATTTAAATTATATAAATTAATTGTTTTTTTTATATAATTTGTTTAGTGTTAATGTATTATTTAAAATGTTCCTTTTAGGAACTAAGAAAAGGTGAATCAGTGGGTTAAAACGGATTGCTTAATTCAGGCCATTCTACAAATTGGAGCATAGTTAACTCCAATTTAATCATGTTCCTGTATGTGTCCACCCACCTCTAGTTAATAACATAATTCATTCTTCTCAGGATGAGACTGTGCAAAGTCTAATGCCCTGTACACACAATCGGTTCGTCTGATGAAAACGGACCGATGGATTTTTTCATCAGATATCCGATGAATCTGACTTTCATCAGTCTAGCCTACACAACATCGGTTAAAAATCCGATCGTGTCCAACGGGGTGATGTAAAACACAACAACGTGCTGAGAAAAATGAAGTTCAATGCTTCCGAGCATGCGTCGACTTGATTCTGAGCATGCGTGGATTTTTGACCGATGGATTTCCCCACAGAAACTATAAGGAAATTTTAAAACAGGTTCTATTTTTTTTCACCGATGGGAAAAAAAAAACGATGGTGACCTGTACACACGATCGGTTCGTCCGATGAAAACGGTCCATCGGTCCGTTTTCATCAGGCGAACCGATCGTGTGTACAGGGCATTAGTGGTAAAAAAAAAATGCTATACGGCAGGGTAGCTTTTCAACTTGCTGTAATAAACTATTATAAAAACCGCTCTGTATTATTTTTGTACTGATACCTAATAAAGTGACATACGCAACATTGTGCACCCAGGATGATCTTTTGATTCTTGTGGAGCTTTCATATATACAGTGAAAGGGTTTAGCTCGGTAGAGGATGGGTTCACTACACACTGAATTTATACAGACAGGCAGTCGAAGACGGTTGAAAACAAAGATTTTGGTTTATTCTTCCATCTTGCTGGAAACAAGTGCAAGCATCCAAACAGCATAAACAAAATCAAACATAAAATAAACCCTGGCCACTTTGGGCGTCTACCTTCCACACAGGAACCTATCTATGGAGTCTGGCACAGCCTAGTGCTGTGCAGACACTGCTGGCCATACAGCAGAAAAACAATAGTCTTTTGATTTTTATCACACAGAAAAACCAATCCTCCTCACCTCCTCAGAAGACTTTCAGTACGCTGCTCTCCTTACTCACAAAGCCTCAGCAAATCAGTGGTAACCCTCTGGATTACTTATAGAGGCATTAATTGCCTCATTCTGAACAGCTGAAGTCTTCTAACGCCCTTAGACCTTTTCTGGCTACATTTGCAGCCGACGCCTAATAACAATTGGTGTATTGTCTAAACAAGGCAGAAATGTATGTCCCGTCTGTGACAACACCCACAGATTTACCTGACTTCCTGTCACATACCCCCCCTCTTCTTTCAACCCTAGGGTTGGGACACAGGTTGCCAGGCAGGCATGCACTCGGGACAACCCATCTGCATTCCCCATTTTAGCACCTGGGCGATGCGTTACCACAAAACTAAATTCCTGGAGGGCCAGGAACCACATATTTATTCTCCTATTGGTCTCTTTGTTCTGTGCCATCCACTTCAATGGGGCATGATTCGTCACCAGTTCAAACTGTCTACCCACGAGGTTGTACCAGAGAGAATCCAAAGCCCATTTCACCGCCAAACATTCTTTCTCAATGGTGGCATAATTCTCCTCATGGGCCTTCAACTTTTGGCTGAGGTACATAACAGGGTGTTCCTCCCCCTTGATAATCTGAGACAGTACAGCTCCTAAGCCCACATTTGATGCATCTGTCTAAACCATGAAGTCCCGTGAAAAATCAGGTGAATTTAAAACTGGCTGATTACATAAGGCCTGCTTTAACGCCTGAAAAGCTGTTTCTGCTTTGGGAGTCCATTTGGTCATGACAGACTCCTTCAATTTTGGTCAAATTGGTCAGGGGAGCAGCCTGTGAGGCAAAATGGGGGATAAAGCAGCCATAATAGCCCGCGATCCCCAAAAATGCACAAACCTGTTTCTTGTTGGTGGGACGTGGCCAATCCTGAATAGCCTCAACTTTGTTTATTTGGGGCTTGATTAGACCTCTTCCAATGGTATACCCCAGATACTTCGCCTCTTCTAGCCCAAGGGTACATTTTTTTGGATTGGCTGTGAACCCGGCTTTCCAGATGGAATCCAACACAGCCTGAACTTTTGGCAAGTGTGAATCCCAATCCTCACTGTGGATGACAACTTCATCGAGGTATGCAGCAGCATAGGCTCGATGAGGCCGAAGGGTCTTATCCATGGTGCGTTGGAATGTGGCGGGAGCATTTTGTTACCCAAAAGGCATCTGTCAGGGACCTGCCAATAGGCTCCGGCGTGCACGCATGCGCACACATATTAATGGCCAGAACCAGCAGCAATTATCTATGCCTGTGCGCAGGCGCGCTGCAAATGCTCGCATCTGTGCACCAAATGTGCGCAGGCGCACACCAAATGCGCGCGCATATGCGCCAAATACACGCGCACGTGCACTACGATTGCACGTGCGGCGGGAATGCGCGCGTGCTCGTTCATGCGCAATTGGCGCCACTCTGCCTTTAAAAAGCCAGCAGCTGCAGTGACACTTTGCTGTCTGATCTGCAGCGTTGTACCTGAAAACCTGTGACCTGTTGAACCTGTTACCTAAACCGACCCGGCTCTGTCTGACCATCCGAACTTCTCCAATCCGACCCCTGGCTTGCTCTGACTCTGCTCTCCTGCCCACCGTTACCAGACCTTGCACCTGAAATCTGACCACGCTTACTCTTACACGATTAACCACCTGATTACCTGCTTGACCTGGCTTGTTGACCCTGATATCAGCTATTGTTCCGCACCTAACCCGGCTTGCTTCACCAGTTCCTGCTGTCTCTATCCAGTACCTGTGCCGGCTCCAGAGATGCTGTCTCCTGCACCTACCGTCCTGAAGGACCACCAACCATGCCAGACTGCTGTCATCACCAGGCACTCCTACCTCGCCGCACTCCCGAGCTTGCTGTCCCCACTCCAGCAGCTCCAGAGCCGGGGCTGTAGAAGAGGCCTCCTCCTGCACACTAGGCTCTGGCTACAAGGTACGTTCCAGTACATAACAGCATCCTCCGATATTGGAAAGATCCGTCTGAAGTTACAAGTGCTGTTTTTTCCATGGCCGACTCTGAGAGAGGAATTTGCCAATAACCCTTGGTCAGGTCTAACGTTGTCATGTACCGGGCAGTGCCTAGGCGATCAATCAGTTCAATCAGTTCAATCGGGGCATAGGATAGGTGTCAAACTTATTGATTTGATTCAGGCGGCGAAAGTCATTACAAAACCGCCAACTTCCATCTGGTTTGGGCACTAAGACAATGGGACTGGACCAATCACTATTTGACTCTTCTATCACCCCCAGCTCAAGCATTTGTTTTACTTCTTGGCGAATTGCCTCTCGCCGGGCTTCTGGAATTCTATAAGGCTTCAACTTGACCTTATCCCCTGGTGTGGTGATAATGTCATGTTCAACTCCGGAGACCCAACCTGGCAGGTCTGAAAACTTCTCCTTATTACAGAGCACAAATTCTTTAAAGTCCTGTTTCTGAGTTTTGGATAGAGTCTCCGCTATCCCAAATTCAGGGACAGCCAGGTTAAATGGAGCAGAAAATCGGGTAGTCTTAGCGACCAAGGACTCTCTATTCTTCCATGGTTTCAGCAAGTTCACGTGATAGAGCTGCTCAGGTTTTCATCTTCCCGGTTGGCTAATTTTATAATTCACCACTCCCATTTTTTCCAACACTTCATATAGACCCTGCCATTTGGCTAGGAATTTACTTTCGACCGTGGGGACCAACACCAACACCCTATCACCAGGTGCAAAGGAACGGACCTGGGCTTCACGATTGTAAATCCTTTGTTGAGCCAATTGGGCTTGGGCTAAATGTTCCTTCACAATCGGCATCACTTGGGCAATTCTATCTTGAATGTGGGCCACATGTTCAATCACACTTCGATGAGGGGAACTCTCACTCTCCCATGTTTCCCTGGCAATGTCCAGTAGGCCCCGGGGGTGCCTCCTATATAGTAGCTCAAACAGAGAGAACCCTGTGGATGATTGGGGAACCTCTCTTATTGCAAACATCAGATACGGGAGAAGATAATCCCAATTCTTTCCGTCTTTATCCACCACCTTCCTCAACATTTGTTTTAAGGTTTTATTAAACCTTTGCACTAACCCGTCTGTTTGAGGGTGATATACTGATGTACGTAATTGGGTCACTTTCAGGAGTTTACAAAGTTCTTTGGTCACACTAGACATAAACGGGTGCCCTGGTCAGTTAGGACTTCCTTAGGAAGACCCACATGGCTGAAAACCTGAAACAACTCTTTGGCAATGGTTTTAGCAGAGGTGTTTCGGAGAGGAATCGCTTCTGGGTAACGGGAGGCATAGTCCATTATTACCAAGATGTGCTGGTGCCCTCTAGTGGACTTCAGTAAGGGGCCAACCAAGTGTATGGCGATCCTCTCAAAAGGGACCTCGATAATGGACTGCGGAAATGTGGCATGGGTGCAGTAATCTGACACACTGGACAGGAAGAGCAGTATAATTCCACTTCCTTATTGATCCCAGGCCAATAAAACCTCTGGGTGATCCTCTCACAGGTTTTTTCTGCTCCCAAATGTCCCCCAAGAATGTGCCCATGGGCCAGTTCCAAAACCATCTTGCGGTACGGTTTAGGCACTACCAGTTGCTCAATGGTGTCCTCTATCCTCTGTGACACTCGATATAACAGGTCCCTTTCAATAATGAAGTAAGGGAGGGCAACCCTCTCGTCAGGGTTAACTAACTCCCCATCTATCTTCACTACATTCTCCCGGGCTCTTAGCAATGTGGGGTCCCTCAATTGCTCAGTGACAAAATTTTCTCTGTGCACCTCGAGGTCATCAAACCCTATCGGCCGCTGTTCCTCTTCTGAGGTAGCAGGCTCCTCCCTAGGGACTGGTGTTTCCCCTGCTAATACTGAGAATGGAAACTCAGGAGAATCCTCACAGTTATAGGTTTCTGGAATAGATGGTTCAGACTCAGAAGAACCACCTACTGGGGAATCTGGGCAGTCCCAGAGTTCCCAGAATTTTGGGAAATCCCTTCCCACAATGGCGTCATGTGGCAGTTTGGGAACTAAACCCACCTGGTAACACAAGTTACCGAGGGAGGTTTCAAAGGAAACCGTAGTCACCGGATATTCTCGAGTATCCCCATGTACACAAACTACAGCCATTTTCCTAGGATGTAAGGTTTTCCCCACCACTAGATCACTTTTCACTAAGGTGACCAGGCTACCTGAATCCAACAATACCACAACATTTTTACCATCTAAGCACATTCTATATAAAGGTTTCTCATTTCTCTTAACTGCAGTGCATGTGGTTGCAAAAAGGGACTGTCGTCTCTCTGTCAAAAAGTCACACTGCATGGGTTCATCACCCGCTGGGCAAACCGCTGCTACATGTCCCTCTTCCCGGCAACGGTAACAAATCAACCTTCTGGTCCTCTCCTGTGGGATGGGTCTTCCAGGCCGCTCTCGCCAAACATTAGCAGTAGTCCCGATAATTCCTTTGGTTGCTCCTTGGTACCTCTCTCCACCCCCATCCCTTGATGCATTCTTACCTATAGGTGGGGAGGGTCTGGTCTTGGGGTGAAAAGTCTGTGCGTCTCTGGTGGAAGAGGACAAATTCTCCGTTGTTAGGTACCTTTCGACCAGGTCTACAAGTTTGTCTGCGGTTTCCGGACCACCATGGTTCACCCATTTCTGCAGGGTGTTAGGAAGAGACCTAAGAAATTTGTCCATGACTACTCGCTCCAAAATTTTTGGTCCAGACAGAGTTTCTGGCTGCAGCCATTTCTAAGCCAAATGGATGAGGTCATACATCTGTGACCGAGGTGGCTTCCTCTGCTGATAACTCCAATTGTGGACCTGTTGAGCACGGACATCCAGGGTTACACCGAAACGTGACAATATTTCCTCTTTTAATCGATCATAGTTTTTTGCGTCTGCCAGCTCCAAATCAAAATATGCCTTTTGGGCTTCTCCAGATAATAGGGGGGCCACTTGTCCAGCCCACTGTTCTTTAGGCCAACTCTCTCTTTCCACTGCTCTCTCAAACGTGGTCAGAAACATCTCAGGGTCCTCATCTGCAGTCATCTTTGGCAATAAGTGTCTTACCCGAAAAGTCGGTATGTTACTGGCCTGACTCCCAGCCTCGGTCTGCTGTCTCTGAAGCTGTTTCACGATGGCCTCCATTTGCTGCTGGTGTCTCTTTTCCAAGCCTGCAATGCTCTCTCGGTGAGCTGCAAGGCTCTCTTGGTGAACCTGTTGTTGAGCTGCGTGACCCTGTTGTTGAGCTGCCATGCTCTCTTGGTAAACCTTTTGTTGAGCTGCCATGCTCTCTTGGTGAGCCTGTTGTTGAGCTGCGTGAGCCTGTTGTTGAGCTGCAAGGCTCCGCTGCAAACCTGCATTCGTCTGCTGTTGATTTGCATTTGCCAATGCCAGCTGTTTCAGTATTTCCTCCATTTTGGGGCACTCAAACCATGTGTAAGGGGTTAGCTCGGTAGCGGGGTGTGTGACCCCCTGGATGGGTTCACTACACACTGAATTTATACACACAGGCAGTCGAAGACGGTTGAAAACAAAGATTTTGGTTTATTCTTCCATCTTGCTGGAAACAAGTGCAAGCATCCAAACAGCATAAACAAAATCAAACATAAAATAAACCCTGGCCACTTTGGGCGTCTACCTTCCACACAGGAACCTATCTATGGAGTCTGGCACAGCCTAGTGATGTGCAGACACTGCTGGCCATACAGCAGAAAAACAATAGTCTTTTGATTTTTATCACACAGAAAAATCAATCCTCCTCACCTTCTCAGAAGACTTTAAGTACGCTGCTCTCCTTACTCACAAAGCCTCAGGATGCAGCAAATCAGTGGTAACCCTATGGATTACTTATAGAGGCCTTAATTGCCTCATTCTGAACAGCTGAAGTCTTCTAACGCCCTTAGACCTTTTCTGGCTACATTTGCAGCCGACGCCTAATAACAATTGGTGTATTGTCTAAACAAGGCAGAAATGTATGTCCCGTCTGTGACAACACCCACAGATTTACCTGACTTCCTGTCACAGCAGTTAAAACGGACATTGTAAAATGTGCCTCTTTTGTCTATATCACAAGATGGAATTAATATTCACCAAATCTGTATCATTAAGGTCAGAAACTGCTAACTTTAAAGATATTCAAGTAATGGGTTTCCTAAAACACCGGTAAAATGTATTTGTCACCTGTGCAAAGTTTTCATCTTAAAAAAAATATGTATGATAAAAATAAAGTATATTCAGCACCGACAGACTTACAGACTTGTCCTCATTCTTACTTTAGGGCCAGCAGGTCCTAAAAATATGTCCTCGGCTTTCACTACAGCTCCATTATATTTTATTGAAAGGAAAATACTTTTGCTTCTCTAAGCTGACGAAAAGAGGGATATCAATTGCAGAGAAAACTCTAATCCTGAGTAGATAAATATTAAATGTATTGAGTATCATGTAAAAGACTGAGCTCAACCATTCTCATGGAGACAAAAAGCAAAGCACATTTGTCACTGAGATGTGACTTCTGAGGTCAAATAAATATCCTCCCTTGAAAAAATTATTCACTGTTGCAGGGATCCCTGAAACAATGTAATCATTGCAAATCAAAAATACAGTTGTGTTTAACCACTTGCTTACTGGGCACTTAAACCCCCCTCCTGCCCAGACCAATTTTCAGCTTTCATGCCATGTCATGCACTTTGAATGACAATTGTGCAGTCATACAACACTGTACCCAAATGACATTTTTATATTTTTTTTCCCTACAAATAGAGCTTTCTTTTGGTGGTATTTGATCACCTCTGCGGTTTTAATTTTCTGTTAAAAAAAATTAAAAAGATCGATTTAAAGAAATATATATATATTTTTTTATATTTTGTTATACATTTTTGTACACAGGTAATTTTTCTACTTCATTGATGTATGCTGATTAGGCTGCACTGATGGGCACTGATGGGCTGCACTGATGGGTACCGATGGGCGGCACTGGTGGGCACCGATAATGCGGCACTGGTGGGCACTGATAGGCGCCACTGGTGGGCACTGATAGGCGGCACTGATGGGTGGCACTGAAGGGCATTGATAGGTGACACTGGTGGGCACTGAGAAGTGGCACTAATAGGTGGCATTGATAGGTGGCACTGATAGGTGGCAGTGATGTGCACTGATAGGTGGCAGTGATGGGCACTGATGGGTGGCAGTGATGGGCACTGATAGGTGGCAATAATGGGCACTGGTAGGTTACACTGAAAGGCAGCATTGCTAGGTGGCACTGATGAGGCACTGATTGGCATCACTGGTGGGCATTGAGAAGTGGCACTTGTGGGCATTGATAGTTGGCACTTGTGGGCATTGATAGGTGGCACTGTGGGCATTGGCAGGTAGCAATTGGCAGCTGGCACTGGCAGGTAGAGATGGCCTGCCGGTTCGCCAGGCGGTCGTTTCGCGGCGAACTTTGGTCGTTCGTGGTCCACCAAACAGTCGGACATCTGGCGATGTTCGCGCGGTCCGCAATGTTACATGGGTAAGAACTTTGACCTATGATACATCCATCAGGGGGTGCAGGACAGCCAATTGAGACACATGGACATACCCCCTACCTTATAAATAGACCTGATCTGGCAGCCATCTTACATTCTGCTTTTTGTCAGTGTAGGGAAAGGGTGCTGTTTGGAGCAGGGACAGTCAGGCTGTATTCATTCAAATAGCTATCTAAAAGGTCCACAAAAATCCTTTTAAGGACTGGTATAGGTGTGCTACTTGCTCTAGTATATAGGTGTCTAACTGTCTAATACATTCATATACTTTTTGTCAGTGTACTAGGGAGAGGCTACTGTTTGGAGCAGGGACAGGCTGTATTCATTCAAATAGCTATCTAAAAGGTCCACAAAAGTCTTTTCAAGCACTGGTATAGGTGTGCTACTTGCTGTGCACTGCAGTATATAGGTGTCTAATACATTCATATACTTTTTGTCAGTTTAGGGAGAGGGTGCTGTTTGGAGCAGGAATAGAGTTTAGCGACACAAATCGCTACCTAACAGGTCTACAAAAGTCCTTTCAAGCACTGGTATAGGTGTACTACTTGCACTGCAGTAAATAGGTGTAATATACACTTATAATATACTTTCGAATATAGAAAGCATATTATAGTGGATTTGTATTGTGCAGCATTGTGACTGGCGGTGTATTTGGTTACTGCTGGATTTTTGCCTCTTTCGCTGCGTTTCCTCTGCTACACACATTAAAAAAATGTACTGAAAAAAAAGTTTCAGAACTGGTGAAATAAACCAGTGGCCCCCCAAAACGACAGATTTTGTTATATACCTTCTTCCACATATACTGCGCTTCTCTAGAGACTTTTTTCACAGGGTCATTTAAAAAATGACAGGCAGAGGAAAAGGCAGGCCCTTCCGCAAGGGTGGTAGGGGTAGGGCGGGAGCACCAGGCCGGAGCCAAAGTGGGAAGTGGCACAATGCCCGCCACCAACACCACCACCACCACCATATACCCTCCGCTTGAGTCACAGGAAT
Source organism: Rana temporaria (assembly GCF_905171775.1). NCBI lineage: Eukaryota > Metazoa > Chordata > Amphibia > Anura > Ranidae > Rana > Rana temporaria. Next base: position 343,559,043 of record NC_053490.1, read on the forward strand.
TATTTTCCGATCCATCAGAAGACATTTCGGATGCGCAGCCATTCTTGGCATTGGATCAGAAAGAGGAGGTAGCAACAGCCGGCACTCAGCAGTCTGATGACAGTTCTCAAATCAGCCCAAGGAGGTTGGTGCCCACTGTTGCTGCCTACTCCAAGATCTCTACTGTTAGTGATGGGGAAGGTGACGTCGATGATGACGTGTCTACAGACGTCACGTGGGTGCCCACAAGAGGGGAAGAGGAGGGGAGTTCAGAGGGAGAGATGGACCAGCAGATAAGGAGAAGCAGGCCGAACTTACATTGCACAGGAGGGACAAACCAGACTCCTAATGTATCAGGAGCGAGCCATCAACCATGTAGGGTCACATCTGGCGCTCCCAGGACGCCGGCCCATGGCTCCGCAGTGTGGGCTTTTTTTAACGCGTCCGCTGCAGACAATAGTGTTGCCATATGCAGCCTTTGCAGTCAACGCATAAGTCGCGGTAAGCCCAACACTCACCTAGGGACGACCTCCTTAAGAAGGCACCTGGCCTCCCATCACCGAGCCCAGTGGGAGCAATGCCATCAGAACCCACAAAGCCACACTCCAGGCTCTCACCATCCAGCCTCTTCTCCTTCCCCTCTATGCTCACAATTGTCCTCCACTCCACCTTCCATCATGCCTTCCTCACGTTTTTCTGCAAAAAGGCAGGCTTCCGTGGCCCAAATGTTCGATCGTAAAAAAAAGATGACGCCCGGATAACCCTCTTGCCCAATGGTTGACCGCTGGATTGTCGGAGCTGATAGCCCACCAACTACTGCCATATAAACTGGTGGAGTCGGAGGCCTTTCAATAATTTGTGGCCATTGGAACACCACAATGGAAGGTCCCAGGAAGGAATTTTTTTTCACAGAAGGGCATCCCAGAGCTATATGGCCATGTTCAGCGGCAAGTGAATGTATCTCTGGCACACAGTGTCGGTGCCAAGATACATCTGACCACAGACACGTGGTCTAGCAAGGAAGGTATATAACTATCACTGCCCACTGGGTTAACCTTCTGACGGCCTTAAAGCATGTAACCTGTGGCACCCATGTAGATTTGGTTTTACCGCCATGGATTGCATGCAGGCCTGCCTCTTCTTCTCCTCCTCCTCCTACTCCATCCTCCCTCTCCTCCTTGGCTGACTCCTCATTTTCCGATGCTACCATCTCTTCCGCTGCGCCGCCCAAGATCCGACATGCCAGGTGAGACGTTGCCATGCTGTGCTGCATCTGTTGTGCCTGGAAGACAAGAGCCACACTGGTCCTGCACTCCTTTCAGCTTTGTGTTCACAGGCAGATCAATGGCTAATGCCAATCTGCTGAGCGCGCTGAAACAGGGCAAAATTACACATAACGTGCCATGCATGGCACACGTCTTGAACTTGGTCGTGCAGCGATTCATTGCCAAATACCCTGGGCTCCTGGACGTCTTGCGGCAGGCCAGGAAAATCGGCCCATTTCAGAAGATCTTACATGGCCATGGCTCGCCTTGCTGACATTCAGTGGCGACACAACTTGCCCGTCAAAAGTCTTATTTGTGACTGTCCGACGTGATGGAACTCAACATTGTATATGCTTGATAGGCTGCTCCAGCAGAAATGTGCGAACTCTGCGGCAGGACAGGTTCTGGGGAGCTTGGTTTGTTTGCACCGCACCAGTGGCTGCTCATGCGCGACTCATGCAGACTTCTGTGGCCATTTGATGAGATCACCAAATTGGTCAGTCGCAGCCAGGGCGCCATCAGTGACATCGTACCTTACGCCTTCTTTCTGGAGCGTGCATTGGATTGTGTCATTGATCAAGCCGTCGAGGAGTAGGAGCAGGAAGATGAGGAAGTCGCAATGCTGGATGAATTCCCAGGGGGGGCTACTCCACCTGAGACAAGTCAACAACGTTGAATCTGAAGAGGAGTCCGAGGAGGATGGTGCCGGGGGGGAGGAGGAGGAGCAAGAAGAGCATGCTTTAAACCTTTCTGGGATCCCTGGTGTTGCCCGTGGATGGGGGGAGGAGAATGAGGATGACATTATCCTGGGTGATGAGCAGGAGTCAGGCTAGTACAGCGCTTCCAGTTTAGTGCAAATGGGGGCCTTCATGCTCCAGTGTTTTAAGAGGAACCCCCGTATAAAAAGTATAAAGGGCAAGGACCAGTACTGGGTGCCAACGTACAAACAAAACATTTCGGAAATGTTACCACCATCACAGAGGGCTATCAGAATGCTTTTGTGTCCGCTGGCAGAGGAATTTCCACTCACAGAGAAACAGTTTTGGGTACCAATCCAACAGCGCCTGCAAGAGGGATTGAAGATGTCTTAGTCACTAATGATATGAGATCATTCTATCAGCCAACCCATCGACAGCTGTCCTCCAGATCCAGCATCAGGGAACGCCTAGAGCGACAGGTGTCTGACTACATCGTGTTAACGGCCGATGTGGACGCACTGAGAAGTGATGAACCCCTGGACTACTGGGTGGGCAGGCTTGACCTCTGGCTAGAGCTTGCACAATTTGCAATGGAACTGTTGGCTTGCCCCTCATCCATTGTCCTGTCCGAAAGGACGTTCAGCGCAGCAGGGGGGGTCATGACCGATAAGCGCACTTGCCTAGTTCACAACAGTGTTGACTACCTCACATTTATAAAAATGAATGAAGCATGCCTCCTTCCACTTCCAGACCGATGTCCCTTGTGCACGAATCGATGATCGGCTTTTTTCCTCCTCACGCTGTCAGCATGAGGAGAAAAAAAAAACGATTACCGATTCTTTGTTTACATCACGTGGTAAGGGTCGGGATCGGCCCCTTACTCGGATTGGTGATCACCCGAGTCTCCACGCGCGAAGGTGAGGACATCTATTGACGGTCTTCCGGATTTTCAGATCCGCGCTGTAGCCGTCATTTGGCTATAGCGCAAGCCTCAAGTAGTTAAAAACATTTTTAGGTCTTGTTAACAACAACAGAATTGGGCTGTGTTGGACATCATTGCCAAATGCAGTAACAAGGCAATTTGCTATGTGGCCTATGGCTTCAGTTTGCTTGGGGGGAAAAATAGAAAAAATAGAACATGTTGGCTGCAGAACATGGCAGCACACATGCACACCACACACTACTGCACATGCGTTATGTGCGCAATAAGAGATAAAAAACGGAACATACACAAAAAAAAAGCCCCAACCCAAAGGAAAACAATATGAACCATAGCTTATAGGGACAGTTTTGTTCATGGAACATTCAATATACAGGGCTACTGTAGCCACAGACTTTTCAATGATTTGTATCTGTATTGCCGGGACCCGACAATTCATTATAGCCACGAGTAGTTTTAAATTACTTTTTTTTCTTTTTAGAAATGTCATTTTGTGCAGAGACTGTTATAAACACGGGAAACATGCGCTACTTTACAGGCATACTATAAACACCCCCCAGGTACGAAATTGAAAGGAATATTTCAGTTTTATTGTTTCACTTTAAGCATTATTAAAATCACTGCTCCCAAAAAAACTGCTGTTTTTAAAAAACAAATTGCATTGATACATGTCCCCACACACTTTTATGACAATAACTTGCATATTAACCTTTAAAATAAGCACTTTTGATTTCCCCCATAGACTTTTAAAGGGTGTTCCGCGGCTTTCAAATTTGTCGCGAACACCCCAAATTGTTCGCTATTCGGTGAACGGGCGAACAGCATGTCCAAGTCTAACCCATGTTCAACCCGAACATAAAGCTCATCCCTAATTGACAGTGGATGGCAGTGTACAGATTTTAACGCAGCTAATAGCAGCTGTGGATCCACCTACTGCCATGCAGTGTCAATCAAAAGTAAGATGGACATCATGGGAAACTAGTCTCTCAGTTTCCAACTAGGCCTCGCCCACACAGTGACTCAAGTCATTTGCCATCTCTGGTTAATGACATCAGTATCCCCAGTCTTTTTCTTTACATTCCCTCTCAAACAGGTAATCTCCCAGTAAACAGCTCAATGGGACCAGGTATACAGCCATGTTTGGGAAGCTGTCACATTCATGACAGCTTCCCAAGGCAGACATGCCCAAATCTGAGCATTGGTGTACCTTTTGTACGCCAGCTCAGAGTCGCTGTTAATTACAGTGAGTTCATAATCTACAAACTTGTGGCAATTCTTTAACCACTTAAGCCCCGTCCAATTTTTTTTCCCACAAATAGAGCTTACTTTTGGTGGTATTTGATCACCACTGCGATTTTTATTTTTTTGCGCTATAAACAAAAATAGAGTGACAATTTTAGAAAAAAAATGCAATATTTTTTACTTTTTGCTATAATAAATATCCACCAAAAATATATATAAAAAAAACAATTTTTTCCTCAGTTTAGGCCAATACGTATTCTTCTACATATTTTGGTAAAAAAATCGCAATAAGCATTTATTGATTGGTTTGCGCAAAAGTTATAGCGTCTATAAAATAGGGGATAGTTTTATGGCATTTTTATTAATATTAGGATCCCAATTGGAACATGTGCTGGAGAGCACTTGTTAACTCAGCAAGAAGTGTCCACGAAGGTGGAATATGTGAGGAAGAGGGACCAGTGGGATCCCGGGGAGGTGTCAGGATAGTGACGCCAGCACAGTGATTCCTAATGGAAGGAAAGAAAAAGTGTAAAATCAGGGGCTGTATATATGTATATGAAGGTAATGGTGAGTAAAAAATAAGATAAAATAAGGGGGGGAGGGAAGGAAGGGGATGACCAATAGAGGTGACTAAAGGAGGCTAGAGATATCTTACTGTGAACTGGGTAAAGTCACAGCGATTCCGGGGTCCGCCCTCCATCGCGCTGGAAGCAGGAGAGTTCTGCTTATATGTGCCCTATCCGACGCTACTGACACACGTGGACAAACACAGTTGCGCATCGTCGCCGGATCTGACCGTCCGCGCGGCGACAGCGCGATCATGTAATGTTTATTGTAACTGTATGTCATTGCAACAATTAAGTGCGCAACCTAAACAATAAAATACAGGATTGGAAAAAGAGAAATATGATCCAATCAAGCGCAGATATAAGAATCGCACCTCATCCCTAGTATAATAGGTGAAAACGATAGAGGGAATGTTATGTTGACGGTGCTATACAATAAGCAATGTAAAAATTACATTTTATAACAATTTATTAAAACCTCAAGATTCGGTTTTTGTACAATACATGATACATCATTTAAAAACAATTTGTCAGAGTTCTGATTTGGGTTTCCTGGAATTCCCCAATATTGAGCTACTGGTCGATTTAGGATGTTATTGGACCCAATATATTTCGCCGTAGACGGCTTCCTCAGGGGTTCCACAAGCGACCAGAATTTATAAAGCCAGCTCTAAGCAAAAAGATAAAGAACAACATATAAGGAATTTATACATCATAATTTCAATTAGATATATTTACATTGCAAATATTATGTTTCTTTGAGGAGGATGTACTCTGACCTGACAGCCTGGAAGAAAATGAGAACTGACACCAATTCTGCATGATAACCTGGACCCCAGGAACAGATCAGCCCCCGAAGGGGAAAGACGCCTTAACCCGATGTGTCCGTGCTGCGTAGGGGCATAGGCTGGACCATAGGGGAGGAAAAGGGACCAAACTGTAGGGAACACAATGCACCTATTGAGTATAGTGTTCCGATCATATAAGGCAAAAAGTACTCAAAAAGAAAACAATTACACTTACTAGCATAGAGCAAGGTTTTAAAGCACAGAGGGCTGTCAGAAAACCTTGTCTTGTTTTGTACAAGAAAGGGGGAGATATACCCGATCACACAGTCTTAAGAAACACAAAAGGCAAGTAGTTATTGTATCAAAAATATAAGAGAAAAAGAAAAAGAGAGAAGATTTTTTTATTTAAAAAGTCATATATATTAAGGTATGAGAATCTGTCACACCAATACCACTAGGGGTCGCTAGTTTACCAAGCACATAAAGAACAGAGCAGAAATAAAAGAAAATGGTACTTAAAATAGCCAATAGATTGTTGGCCAAAACAGAGCAAAATATGGAAGAATAAGGACTGCAGGCATTTAGACATGCTTTCTGGAGACAATGGGTAATCACCTGTATGTGGTCGCAGATCATCGAGAGAGCAGTTAGGAGCAGCAGACTGATGGAATATGCTGGCTCCTTTTATCCCCCCCCCCCCCGCATGCCCGAGCGTCTGACGTCATCGGGCGTGCGCGGACAACTACAGCAAACGGCGCATGCGCCGGATGGCCGAGATCGCCGCCTAGCCTACAATTCCCATGATCCCCCGCGTCATCAATCCTGACGCGGATAGATGGGCGGGGATCTACATCCGTGATGATGTTACCCAGGAGTGTGTGCAAGGCACAGGGGGAGGGCAAGAGGAGGAGACTCGGCAGATGACACACAGCAACAAGCGTCGCTGCAAACAATGGGCATTCAAAAATTAAGCCCTTGTGTGTCCATACGGCCAAGCCAGGAACGCCTCAAAAAAGCAGCAGGGGACAACATAAGGACGCGTCTAGACTGAGGTGTCCATGACCCAGGGACCACGGAGGCACACAGCCAAGAAGGGGGGGGGGGAGAGGGAGAAGCCCCAAGTCGGCTGGGTGTCATAAAGTGTCAGCCAATTGTTGGCCACAAGATGGCAGGGCAGAGAAAGAACATCCCCTATCAAAGAAAAACAATAAAAATATACAGAAAAACATTTTTATATGTCAGCAATGGTATATACAAGTTTGTACAACATATGTATAAGCAAAACTAGTAATTATTCATACATCTTCATTTGAAATGTTTATACATTTAATATGTTATAACCAGGAAGGCTAATTTGCCCCTAAAGAGATATAGTTAGAAGACAGAAATAGATATGAAAGGACAGAAGGGAAAAAAGAGGGAAATAAAAGAAAATGGAATGTAAGAGTAGACATAAAGCAAAGGAGATATTTGTAAACAGAAAAGGCAAACAGATGATGCAAAATTGGTCATCTCCAAAATCCAACCCTACCGGAGCACCGGTTGTACATGAGCAACACATTCCAGTTGGTACATAAAGAATGAGAATCAAAAGGGAGGGGAAGAAAAAAAGGGTATAAAATCAGCCAACATACATCAAAAATAGATCACAGAAATTATTTAAAACGTATATACTCATTTAGTCCCGGATACCGGGTGGCATTCAAAGATTGGATCCACTTAGTTTCTAGTTGTAGAAGTGTACGATCAGTGCCACCGCCTCTCGCATGTTCAGGGACATGCTCAAGTGCGGTGAACTTGATCATTTCGAGCGCAAAATTGTGCTCTTTACCGACGTGTGGACCTATGGCCGTGGTCATAAGTCGCCTACGTAGGGGGTCAACATGGTCCTTAATGCGTATGTAGAAAGGTCTTTTTGTTTTTCCTACATAAAAACAACCGCACAAACATTTGGCCAAGTACACCACTCCAATGGTTTGACAGGTAACCCTATGGCGAACAGAGTGTGTCTTACCATTAGGGAGGGGGGTGCTTGTGCCACTCAAAATAAATTCACATATGTTACATTTATTGCAAGGAAAAGTTCCAAATTGAGATTTGTTTTTGTTGCCAGGGAGGTTATAATGACTATGGACCAATTGATCTCTCAGAGAGGGGGCACGACGGTACGTAATATCTGGTCTGTTTTGGATGTACTTAACCACAGTGCCGTCGGCCAGGAGTAGTGGCCAAAATTGTTCTAAAATGCCTCTGAATTGGGAATAGTGTTTGGAGTACTGTGTAATGACACGAGTAGGTTGCATAGTGTCCTTAATTTTGGTGGAAAAAATGAGTTCCTGACGATTTTGTTGGGCAGCTCTCTTATAAGCCTTCTTAAGAATTTTACGGCTATATCCTCTGTCCCTAAGACGATGATATAGATTTTTAGCAGCTGCTTCATAGTCAGTTGTTTGTGCGCAATTCCTTTTGAGTCGTATGTACTGACTGTAAGGTATGCTTTTAATAAGGGAATGGGGGTGGCCACTTGAGGCGTGTAGGATGGTATTGCCTGATGAGGGTTTTCGATATAAAGAAGAATAAATACAGCCATCTGCATCAACGTAAATTTTAAGATCCAAGAAATTAATACTTTTTTGACTACATTCCATTGTAAATTTCAAATTATATAGGTTGTCTGCTAAGACTTTCATAAATTCTTCAAGTTCATCTTTACTACCTGACCACAAAAGCAAGATGTCGTCGATGTACCTGTACCATGCAATGGCATGGGACAGGTACATCGAAAGATCATCTCTAGAAAAAAGTTCCTTCTCCCACCCCCCCAGGTACAGGTTGGCATACGATGGGGCACATTTAGTCCCCATCGCAACCCCCTGCACCTGGAGGTAGTGGGAGAGTCCAAACAAAAAAACATTACGAGTCAAAATAAATTTCAAAAGGTCCAAGATGAAACAGTTATAGGGTTGAGCCAGAGTGCCCCTATCCTTCAGGATATTGCCAATAACTTCAATCCCTTTGTCGTGAGGAATAGCATTATATAAGCTTTCAACATCTATGGCTACTAGCCATGTGTCTGGAGGGACAGAAATCCCTTCTATTGTTTGAAGCAGATCGATTGTGTCTTTAATGTACGAGGTTAAGGATGTTACATGTGGATGAAGATAGTGATCCACCATTGCACTGGCATTTTCAGTAAGACCCATACAGCCAGACACAATCGGTCTGCCAGGCGGGTTAGTCATTGACTTGTGCACCTTCGGAAGGGCGTACATGGTGGGGATTCTGGGTTCTTGAACATTGAGGTAGTTCCAGGTGTCCTTGTCGATTAGGCCTTTGTGATAAGCATTAGTAATCAAGGAATAATATTCCATATTGTATCCAGAGATGTTGGTCTGGGAAATGGGGCGGTACCATTCCCCATTGGCCAATATCCTTAGACACATAGTTTCATAGTCATCAGTATTCATTACCACGACGTTGCCGCCTTTGTCTGATGGCTTAATTGTAATAAGTTGATTTTCTTTAAGGTCATGCAATGCCTTTCTCTGAGCATATGACAAATTGTCCTTGGATTTTTCACCGGATAAATCCAATTTCTCAATCTCTCTAGTGGTCTGTTGTACAAAAGACCAAATGCTGGCATTCTTGTTCAGTAAGGGAAAGCTTAGGGATTTAGGTTTATATGATTGAGGCTGGGGGAAAGTAACCTCAGGGACAAAGATACCTTGGGATGAAGAGGGTACCCAGGCATCATCGTCCGTGTGTCCTTCCTCCCACAGCTCCATCAGGTTGTCTATTGCTCGGATTTCGTCTGCATCATATTTTAATTGCTCAAAGGACAGTGAGTCAGAGTTGGCCAAAGGTTTGTCATACATGACCTCGAATAGAAGTTTATGTGCAAATAAATTTATATCTTTAATCATTTGAAACTTGTCTCCGCCAGTAGAGGGGCAGAAGGTCAAGCCCAATTTCAAGACATCGGTTTCATGTTTATTCAAGGAAATGGATGACAAATTAATAATTTCTAGATTTGAATCAGAGCAGGGACCTATTTCCGCAACTCTATCATAAGTGGTACAGGGGTGGGGGGTTGGTCCAGTGCTTTGGCTAAAAAAATCGGTGCGATTTTAGGGTCAAGATTTGCAGTGCTCTGTGGAAACAATGACACAAGGTTAGATTCACTTACCCGTCTGGTAGGAGTGGTATTAGGTGAAAGAGAGAAAGGTGGAGCCATAGGTAAAGCCCGAGTGAGAAGTGCTGACGAGGTGGATGCCACCTGCGGTGTGTCAGACTGTGGTAGTCGAGAGAAAGACCTGATATTGTCCAGTGTGGACGAATTGGTGGTGAAGCGTCGCGTAATAGTAGATCCGGTGCGAGAGAGTGAATCAGATGACGCAGATTTGCGGTCGCTTTTGCGTTTCTTAGGGAGTTGATTTTGTGAAAGATCCCGATAGACCGTTGATTGGCTAGATGCTGCAGAGGAGACAGAAGACATATTAGGTATATTGGAGGTATTAGGGGGTACATTTCGAGTAGGTGGATATACTGTTTGCCTCGCATATGTAGATGGAGTCCATTTGTATGCATATTTGTTGTCATATGCCGATTTGTCTCGCAGGAATTTGCCTTCCTTAATCTTTATAAGGTCAGCAGTATATTCCTCCAAATGTTCTTTTAGCTCTTTTTCACGTTGTATGAAAGAGGGGCTAGTAGCAGCTAGAATCAGATCGATATACCAGGTATTAATCTGTACATCAAGGTCAGTAATTTCACCCTCATACTGCTTGCATAGGATGTGCATCATCCCAAACGAGCAGGTTTGTAGGTTGTCCTCCCACTCGGTTTTGAGTGAATCATCGATTTTCTTGAGGTTAGGGAATATTTGTACTCGCAAACCCCAAGGAGTAATCTGATTTTCACAATATTTTGAAAAGTAATGTTTGTGCCAAAACACTCTAACCTTTTTCTCTAAGAGTCTCTGTAATCTCACAAAGGCTCTGTCTAGTTCTGGTTCAGTAATATCAGCTGAGTTTTGACTGGATTGTATCTTATACATAAAATCTTCCCAAGCTGCACCTCGAAAATCCGCCATGTTAGACGGTATCCCTGTATATTGGTGGATAAGGAATGAACCACTTGGTTTGCCAAAGAGGGGGGGATGGAAAAAAAGGGGAAGGAAAGGGAAAGAAAAAAGGGAAAAAAGAAGAAAAAAAGGAAAAGAGGGGGGGGGGGTGAGAGAGGCTAATTTAAAAGCCAAGGTTAGCTTAAATCAGATTATCAAAGTCACAATTCAATTTTCATAACGATATAAAAAAATATATGAATAAGCATAAACACGTGTCAATAGGTTCAGGATTGATTGGATCAGGTGATGTATTGAAACATCATGGAATAAAGTTTTGGAATAAAATACAGGAGACTGAGTCCTGATGAATGAATACAATCTAAAGCTCGAGAGCATATAGTCCTATGAGATCATCCCACATGCGTGTGTTTCCTGGGGAAAAAATTGCTTGAACCGATCAACCCAATAAGAGGATAGAGAAAAGGGAAAATGCCGCTCCAGGTGAGTGCACTCAGCAATCAGTGTCCTCTCAGAAGCGTGGGTGCTGGCAATGCATGGAGCGAAGACTGGAGAAAAAGACTGGACAGCCGCACTTTCACGAAATTCTTAAAATGTTGCTTTTAATGGTAAAAAATGGAAACAGCACTACAGATCACAGCAGACAGTGGGGTGGATAGCTGACGCGTTTCACACTGGGGTATCAGCGCTTAGTCATAGCTAAAACAAAAGTGGTACACAACTCAAATATATACACACCTAAACCAAACCTGAACCAGTCATGTGATCCACCTCCACCTGTGGCCAACCATCACTAATGAGGAGGGGGGGCAAAAGGCAATCAATGGTGATCACCTGGGAGGCTGGATCACATCAGTGGTGAAGTATAACACACATATATGTAAAAGGAACCCAAAACTACAGTAAGCAATACAATAGAAAAGGTAAAAAACAGTGAACAAGCCAAGTGTAAGATGTACTGTATATGAAACAAACACGGACCTTCAATTTAAACAAAAAATCATGAATCAAATATAGTGACAATAAATATACAAATATGACTAAAATACAATATGTGATACAGAGCAATGTCATTAAATGCAAATATACGTGCATGTGTCTCTATTCGACATATAAATCTACATTAAAATCAAAAAATGGAGAGTTCTGTGCATATGTGTGCAAATATAATAGGCGTCAATAATGAGTCACTTTGTGTAGCAGGAAACTCTAATGTTATAATCGGAAAAAGGACAATGAGTAAAAGAAAGTGATATAAAGACATAGCTCTAAATAGTGTAGAGAAGTGGAATTGTGTATATTTATCGGTGACTATAATGACGCTCAGTGGCGTAACCAGAGTTAAGGACGCCCGGGGCAGAATTTTTTTTCCGCCCCCCCCCCCCTTATATAAACATCCACTCTGGTTATAAGGATAATTAAACACATGTAAAGGTAAAAAACATCTTTCTGTTATTTTCAATATGAAAATAGTCCACCATCACCAGCTCCTTCTGCCACCATCACCAGCTCCTTCTGCCACCATCACCAGCTCCTTCTGCCACCGTCTGCCCCCCACCAGCTCCTGCTATAAACTCTTCCTGCCACCATCACCAGCTCCTCCTGCCACCATCACCAGCTCCTCCTGCCACCGTCTGCCCCCACCAGCTCCTGCTATAAACTCCTCCTGCCACCATCACCAGCTCCTCCTGCCACCATCACCAGCTCCTCTTGCCACCATCACCAGCTCCTCCTGCCACCATCACCAGCTCCTCCTGCCACCATCACCAGCTCCTCCTGCCACCGTCTGCCCCCACCAGCTCCTGCTATAAACTCCTCCTGCCACCATCACCTACTCCTGCCACCATCACCAGCTCCTCTTGCCACTATCACCAGCTCCTCCTGCCACCATCACCAGCTCCTCCTGCCACCATCACCAGCTCCTTCTGCCACCATCACCAGCTCCTGCTGCCACCATCACCAGCTCCTGCTGCCACCGTCTGCCCCCACCAGCTCCTGCTAACTCCTCCTGCCACCATCACCTACTCCTGCCACCATCACCTGCTCCTCTTGCCACCATCACCAGCTCCTCTTGCCACCATCACCAGCTCCTTCTGCCACCATCACCAGCTCCTTCTGCCACCGTCTGCCCCCACCAGCTCCTGCTATAAACTCCTCCTGCCACCATCACCAGCTCCTTCTGCCACCGTCTGCCCCCACCAGCTCCTGCTATAAACTCCTCCTGCCACCATCACCAGCTCCTCCTGCCACCATCACCAGCTCCTCCTGCCACCATCACCAGCTCCTTCTGCCATCATCACCAGCTCCTTCTGCCACCGTCTGCCCCCACCAGCTCCTGCTATAAACTCCTCCTGCCACCATCACCTACTCCTGCCACCATCACCTGCTCCTCTTGCCACCATCACCAGCTCCTCTTGCAACCATCACCAGCTCCTCTTGCCACCATCACCAGCTCCTTCTGCCACCATCACCAGCTCCTTCTGCCACCATCACCAGCTCCTCCTGCCCCCACCAGCTCCTGCTATAAACTCCTTTTGCCACCATCACCAGCTCCTTCTGCCACCGTCTTTCCCCACCAGCTCCTGCTATAAACTCCTCCTGCCACCATCACCAGCTCCTCCTGCCGCCATCACCAGCTCCTTCTGCCACCACCACCGTCACCTCCTGAGTCCTGTCACCACCATCAGCTGCTCCTTTATTACCTTGAGGCAAGGAAGTCTGAGAATGCAGGCTTGGCTTGCCATGAGCTGGTCTGGTCCATTTGTGCTGCTGATGCCTGGGCACTGTGGGTAGCTGCTGGGCTGGGCAGGGCTGTCGCTAGGCTGTCACTAAATTGTCTGGAGTCTCTGGACTGGAGTCCAGACAGACCACCGCCAGGCTCCGGCACCAAGAGGCAAGACTGCTTCGTCCATCCATTGCTCCATTCCCTTCCCTCTCTCGTGACTATTTTTAAAGTTTGGCCGCCTGGCGGGATGCACAATGACATCACTCGCATCTCCGCCAGTAGCCAGCGCGCCACCTCTATCCAATCCACGGCCGCCCTCCTGGGCCCTGGAAGGGGCGGAATATCGGATCGGCGGCTCAGCTCGGGACTCGGGCAGCGCTGGAACTGTCACAGCTAAAGCTGACCTGGTCACAGCGATTTTTTACGGGCGGTTGGCAACACTGCCCGCCTCATCCCAGTAAAATTACCGGGGGGGGCGCCGGCGCCCCCCTTCAGCTCAGCGCCCGGGGCAGAAACACCGGCTGCCCCCCCGGTTGTTTTTACGCCACTGATGACGCTCACATGAAGAGCTATAATAAAGTGAGGTATATGGTGTGCGGTTCAAGATCCTATTGACTAAATGGTTCAAATACACATTAATCAAAAAAAGTGATAGTGACGAGTGTATAGAAAAGGAGGATTTGGGTAATCGGTGTGTGTGTGTCCATGTATCCAGAAACGCAGTGGAGATCGAAGGCAAAATGGACTAGGGAGGAGCAAAAATGAGTATAGCTCCCATAACATTGCCCTAAATGCCCACTGTGTGTTATTATTCAGAGCATGTGCTGTAATCAAAAGGCCTAGACAAAGTTTTTAGGTCAAAAGAATATATTAATTGTTGGATGTTGAAAAACTCATGAGGCCATCATGTGGACTGGGCATCATATAGAAGAACAGAGGCAACACGCAAGAAACTCTCTGAAAACTTTGAAGTTGTCAATAATGAGGCAATAATGTGGACTAAGCATCATATAGAAGACCAGAGGCAACACACAAAAAACTCTCTAAACAGTAAACAAAAATATGTTAAATGTTAGATGTTAAAACTACAAAGTTGTCAATCATGTGGCCATCAAAAAGATACAGTTGTATTCAAAATTATTCAACCCCCACTGAAATTGATTGTTTTGGCCAGTTTGACATTGATTTTGATCATTCAGTCATCCTGCTTACAATTAAATCAAAGAGACACGTTTAGGTCAGACAAATATAACATAACATTTTTAATGAAATGACCACATATGTATTTTCTGTGCTCACATCATTATCAGTTTTATTCAACCCCCAAGTGACATTCAATCTTAGTACTTAGTACAACATCCTTTTACAGTTATAACAGCTTTTAAACGTGAAGCATAGCTTGACACAAGTGTCTTGCAGTGATCTACGGGTATCTTCGCCCATTCGTCATGGGCAAAAGCCTCCAGTTCAGTCACATTCTTAGGCTTGCGCACTGCAACTGCTTTCTTTAAGTCCCACCAGAGGTTCTCAATCGGATTTAAGTCTGGTGACTGCGATGGCCACTCCAAAATGTTCCAGCCTTTAATCTGCAACCATGCTCTAGAGGAGTTGGAGGTATGCTGACGTCACCACATTCCCAGCTGATCGGCCAGAGCCGAAGCTGTTTAAACTTTTTTCACCCGGACTTTTAACTTTGTTGCCAAAAGCCTTTTAGATGTCAGTGATTTATTTCCAGCAATTGGAATAAAGAGAATCTTTTTTATTACGTCACTGCACTATGAAGCCTTTCTTTTCTCTCCATTCATACCACTTGTAAAATCTTCCCTTCACGTGAGCTCCTTCACTGAGAGATCTGTTTGGATATTGTGATATCCCTGCCACCTGCAGAGGAGGAAGAGTGAGCATTCCATCCACTTGATGTGCCTGAATAATCTGTGGATCTGTTCCTTCACTGAAAGACCCGTCTGGAGATCGTGACATCCCTGCAATCTGCAGAGGAGGAAGAGGGGTACAAGTGAGCGTCCCATCCAGCTGATGTGCCTGAATGATCTTTGGATCTGGTAAGCGGCTATTCACTTATTTGTTGAAGGATAAGATTGAAGGCATCCTCTTATTGGGTTGATCGGTTCAAGCTATTTTTTCCCCAGGAAGGAACACACGCATGTGGGATGATCTCATAGGACTATATGCCATCGAGCTTTAGATTTTATTCATTCATCAGGACTCAGTCACCTGTATTTTATTGTTTAGGTTGCGCACTTATTTGTTGTATTTTTTCATGTGTTTTGAGCCTCATATTCAGGCTTTTATTTAGGTGCTGCACCACTATCAAAAACTTTCTTTTCATTTCAGCCACGCAATTATTATTGCTTTGCATTCACAGGTGTGTTTTTTACATCACTATCACTTTTTTGTATAGCGTGGATTGTTCTTGTTACACCAACTGTATTTCATTCACATTAATTGTATTCTATTTGTATCCATTGTATTCATTGTCACACACCTATTTACATGTATTTATTCTTAACCAATCGGACTCAGCTGCTTGCCACTTCCCGCCAATTATGGGTGAGGCTGGGCTTCTCCGGGCTGCTTACCGGCGGCGACCAGGTGACCGCCCTGGTGGGGTCAACTAGTCCAGCCCCCCTCTAGCCTCCTTTAGTAACCTCTCTAGCTCGTATCCTTGGTCATCCCCTTCCTCCCCTTATTTTATCTTATTTTTTACTCACCATTACCTTCATATACAGTACATATATACAACCCTTGATTTTACACTTTTTCTTTCCTTCCATTAGGTATCATTGTGCTGGCGTCACTACCCTGACGCCTCCCTGGGATCCCACTGGTCCCTCTTCCTGGCTATGGCAGCAGAGAACATGGACATATGATGAATCGGGTCTGTGTACCATTATGACCACAACTCATTCTTTTTAGTAATGCCCATGTTGAGGGTTAGTCCCCAAAAAAGTTTTAAACTCAGAAATTGTAATAGGTTTCCATTCAAATGGTCTGGCAAGGTACGAATTTGGGTTGGCGGCGATGAAGTGCATATAAATTGCTTTGATCCACAATCGATCGATACAGATCTTCCGTAAAAAAAAAGCAGCTAAAAAATTAAGGGAAGTAGTTGACTTTGCTGTTTCCACCTGAATCCAGCGTTGGGCAGTGAATAAGGTAAGTATGGGTGCTGCAGAATTTATTGGCTTTCAATCAGGACCTGCAAACATAGGAAGAACACTATGGGCTCTACGGGCCTGGGTTACAGTTCTTGGTGGCTACAGGCAGGGCCGGCCTTAGGTGTTCAGGCGCCCTGTGCGAGGTAATCCTGTGGAGCCCCCCCCCCCCCCAGACCACTAGACACTGACCTCTACACAATACACACTGACCGCTACAAAATACACACACACTGACACTACAGCATTGGTGCATTTTACTTTAGATCCATTGGTGGACTACAAGGTCCAGCATTTTACTATAGGAGGTATTGGTGGACTACAAGGCCCAGTATTTTAGTCCCACCAATGCCTCCTATAGTAAAATGCTGGGCCTTGTAGTCCACCAGGACTCCCTTTACCTTATATTGGTCCCCCCTTCATTAGATCAGGGAACCCACCCATCAGTGTCCCCTTCCCCACGAAAGACCCCTATTAGACTGCCTTACCGAGAGCCGCTTTGAGCCAGGAAGTGTGGGAGCCGGAGTTTGGGGGGTGGAGCTCCTCTACTGTAGTGTCGTTTTCCTTCCTTTCATTGTGTGGAGAAGTGTGTCGGCGAAACACAGGATTCAGGACACATCCAAACTGGTACACTCACTCACAGGGCTGCTGTTAGCATACAGCCACCCCCTGAGGATGGAAAGAGGTGGGGGGAGGGAGGTGAGAAGGGAGGGAGAGAGAGAGAGAGAGAGAGTGAGGGGGGAGGGAGAGAGAGATTAAAAAAAGAGTGGGAGAGAGGAGGGGGTGAGAGGGGGGGAGAGAGAGATTAAACAAAGAGTGGGAGAGAGGAGGGGGTGAGAGAGAGAGAGATTAAAAAAAAGAGTGGGAGAGAGGAGGAGGTGAGGGGGTGAGAGGGGGAGAGAGAGAGAGGGGTGAGAGAGGGGTGAGAGGGGGGAGAGAGAGAGAGGGGGGTGAGTTGGTGAGGATGAGAGAGAGAGGGGGGATTAAAGAGTGGTGGGAGAGAGGAGGAGGTGAGGGGGGGTGAGAGAGAGGGGGGAGAAAGAGGGGGTTGGGTGAGTTGGTGAGGATGAGAGAGAGAGGGGGGTTAGAGAAAAAGTGGTGGGTGGGAGAGAGGAGGTGAGCGAGGGGCTAAGTGAGAGGGGGGGATTAGAGAAAGAGTGGTGGGTGGGAGAGAGGAGGTGACCGAGGTGCTAAGTGAGAGAGTGAGGAGGGGGTGACACAGAGGAAGGGGGGTAAGCTGACACAGAGGAGGGTAGGTGAGACAGAGGAGGGAGGGTGAGACAGAGGAGAGTGGGGTGAGACAGAGGAGAGGGGGTAAGCTTACACAGAGGAGAGGGGGTAAGCTTACACAGAGGAGAAGGGGGGTGACACAACAGAGGAGAGGGGAGGTGACACAACAGAGGAGAGGGGGGGTGACACAACAGAGGAGAGGGGGGTGACACAACAGAGGAGAGGGGGGTGACACAACAGAGGAGAGGGGGTGACACAACAGAGGAGAGGGGGGTGACACAACAGAGGAGAGGGGGTGACACAACAGAGGAGAGGGGGTGACACAAGTGAGGAGAGGGGGGTGACACAAGAGAGAAGGGGGGTGGCACAACAGAGGAGAGGGGGGTGACACAAGAGAGGGGGGGTGACACAAGAGAGGAGAAGGGGGTGACACAAGAGAGGTGAGGGGGGTGACACAAGAGAGGAGGGGGGGTGACACAACAGAGGAAAGGGGGGTGAAAAAACAGAGGAGGGGGGGTGACACAAGAGAGGAGAGGGGGGGTGACACAAGAGAGGAGAGGGGGGTGACACAAGAGAGGAGAGGGGGGGTGACACAAGAGAGGAGAGGGGGGTGACACAACAGAGGAGAGGGGGTGACACAAGAGAGGAGAGGGGGGTGACACACGAGAGGCGAGGGGGGTGACACAAGAGAGGAGAGGGGTTTGACACAAGGGAGGAGAGCGGGGTGACACAACAGAGGAGAGGGGGGGTGACACAAGAAAGGAGAGGGGGTGACACAAGGGAGGAGAGGGGGGTGACACAACAGAGGAGAGGGGGGTGACACAACAGAGGAGAGGCGGGTGACACAACAGAGGAGAGGGGGGGTGACACAACAGAGGAGAGGGGGGTGAAACAACAGAGGAGAGGGGGGTGACACAACAGAGGAGAGGGGGGTGACACAACAGAGGAGAGGGGGGTGACACAACAGAGGAGAGGGGGGTGACACAAGAGAGGAGAGGGGGGTGACACAAGAGAGGAGAGGGGGGGTGTGACACAAGAGAGGAGAGGGGGGTGACACAAGAGAGGAGAGGGGGTGACACAACAGAGGAGGGGTGGTGACACAACAGAGGAGAGGGGGGGTGACACAACAGAGGAGAGGGGGGTGACACAACAGAGGCGAGGGGGGTGACACAAGAGAGGAGAGGGGGGTGACACAAGAGAGGAGAGGGGGGTGACACAAGAGAGGAGGGGGGGTGACACAAGAGAGGAGAGGGGGGTGACACAAGAGAGGAGAGGGGGTGACACAAGAGAGGAGAGGGGGGTGACACAAGAGAGGAGAGGGGGGTGACACAACAGAGGAGAGGGGGGTGACACAAGAGAGGAGAGGGGGGTGACACAAGAGAGGAGGGGGGTGACACAACAGAGGAGAGGAGGGGTGACACAACAGAGGAGAGGGGGGTGACACAACAGAGGAGAGGGGGGTGACACAACAGAGGAGAGGGGGGGTGACACAACAGAGGAGAGGGGGGGTGACACAAGAGAGGAGAGGGGGTGACACAAGAGAGGAGAGGGGGGTGACACAACAGAGATGGGGGGGTGACACAACAGAGGAGGGGGGTGACACAAGAGAGGAGAGGGGGGTGACACAACAGAGATGGGGGGTGACACAACAGAGGAGGGGGGGTGACACATCGTGAGGCAGGACTCCGGGAGCAAGCAGGCACGATGATTTGTATCCACAGCGCAGCCCCGCCCAGGCCTCCACACATGACCAGCACAGCCATTCACAGACCCCATATCTGCTTCCCGGCCTGCCCCGCACATCGCACATGGCCCGTTCGGCCCATCACATGGCACCCACTGTCTCAGAGCGCAGCGCAGAGTACGGGATCATACGCGCCGCCCGAGACAGAGATCCGGCTGCTACAAGTGAAGCCACAGGACGGTGGAATGTGTATCCGGGCAAAACAGGTGGCAAGTGGCAACCCTATGCACGGCGCCCCTGTTCCCAACGGCGCCTTGGCTACAGGATGCTATTTGTGCTACCCACTGCACCAGCTTGGACTGCACTTTTAGGACTCGCCATGTTGCCATGAGATACTGCAGTGTTGCTGTGTAAAAAGCCAGGATGCACCCAGTATGTGATCCGATGCAGGAGAGCCGCTCTGCACTATATAACTAAGTTACGTGGTCAGCAAGCAGTTATTGAAAGCATTAACATCCCAAATCGACATTAAGCCCATGAGGGGTATAGGACTTAATGGTGATTATCCATTTCATCTTCAATTTAGAAATGTCCCTCTTAATAGCACCCCGCCTCCAATATGGGAAAAATATCTCTATACCGACAAAAACAGTCCAAGAAGGATCATTGTTATGACAGGTCCTATAATGTTGTGGCACACTATGACCCTTAAAGCACTTCCTGATGTTGTTAATATGATTGTTAAAGAGGATGTAAACTCTTAAAAAAACAAACGTGTAAGACAAAGGCATAATGAGCTAGTATGCATCGCATACCTTAGAACGAAGCTCTCATAGTGGCGCTCGCGTTCTGCTGGCATATTCCCCGGAGTTTCTTCCGAGTTCTTGGGCTCCGGAACTATAACTGGACAGAGCCACGATAACGTCACTACCACACATGCACGCGGAAGCCGCCGTCCACAGCATGGGGCTCAGAAGGAAGGGTAACCCTGGCTGTGATGTCACTGGCTGCATGTAATGTAAATATCTTCTAAACAGTACATGTTTAGGAGATATTTACACTACCTATAGTTACATAGTAGGTGATCTTGAAAAAAGACACAAGTCCAACCGATGTGTGTGATTATATGTCAGTATTACATTGTAAATCCCTGTATGTTGTGGTCATTCAGGTGCTTATATAATAGTTTATTGAAACTATTGATGATCCCCAATGAAACTACTGCCTGTGGAAGGGAATTCCACATCCTTGCCGCTCTTACAGTAAATAACCCTCTATGCAGTTTAAGGTTAAACCTCTTTTCTTCTCATTTTAATGAGTTGCCATGTGTCTTATTACACAATCAATAATAATAATATGCGCTGAGTATTAACTTCTGTGATGTGAACCGGAACCACAAACCATAGGTGATTCAAATTCAGTACATGTGTATAAAAATAATTAGTCCAAATGCATGCTACTGAGCATGCAACTACAATACACCTCCTGAGTGCAAGTGCTGTGTACTGGCTTGAAAGATAAGTATGGGGTGATCAAATTCTACAGACTCCAAGCTGATTTGCTTCACATGTGAGTATCAGATCTTCCACAGTTGTGCAGGTCATGTGAAAAACAGAGAGACAAAAAGAGAAATCCTCATTGTGCAGATAACACACAACCATATGGAAACAATTTTGACAAGCTTGAGATAGGTCACACTCACGAATCCACCGATTAATATCAGCAAACAAACAATCCTCATTTGGCTGCTCAGCATACGATGTGTCTCCTCATTCGGATGTGCAATCCGTCCTGTTCGTAGCTCTTCCCCCACGTCATCACACGCCATCACTAGACACGTGACTTAATCATGATACAGAGTACCGACTCCTGGTACAGAGTCGGTATGTGAAGATGGACCCATGCACTTGGGCTTCACGCATCTCTCTGCGGACGAGAGAGCCCTTAGGAGGAGGGAGAGATTGTGCCTTTATTGTGGCCAGGCTGGTCACTTTTTGAAGTCTTGTCCTACCCGTCCAGGAAATGCCTGAACCTTGAGGTCCTGTCATGTACAGACCTTAGGTGGCGTTGTTTCGTCTCCAGTTTCCCAGAAGGATAAGCCCCTGGTTTTGGTTACCCTGTCATGGGCTGAGTCGTCTGTCAAGATACAGACTCTAATCGACTAGGGGGCCTGTTCATTGATGCTGTCTTTGTATCAAAGTACTCAATTCCGCTGCAGCTGCATGACACCCCACTTGCCATTGAGGCTCTTGATGGGAGACCTCTACAGCCTGCCCATGTGACTCATGAGACTCATGAGACTCATGTTCCTTTGTCCATGGCTGTAGGGGCTCTTTACCATGAGACAATCCAATTCCAAGTTATTTCCTCACCTAAGTTTCCTCTGGTTATTGGTTATCCTTGGTTACAGAGGCACAACCCCTCTTTTGATTGGCTCCTGCTGAGGTTCTGTCCTGGTGTCCACAATGCAGTAAGAGATGCTTCCAGAAGGTAGCCAAGGTCCTGTGCACCTCTTCACTCTCCTCCCTGCCAGAGGAATACCACGATTTTAGCAATGTCTTTTGACAAAGGTCAAGCCGGTACGTTGCCTCCACACCGGTCGTATGATTGCGCAATTGACCTTCAACCTAATGCCATACCCCCTTGTGGCCGGGTTTACCCTTTGTCGGTCTTGGAAGATAAGGCCATGGAGGAGTATGTTGCAGACGCACTCTCTCGAGGTTTCATCCGCAAATCCTTGTCTCCTGCTGGTGCTGGTTTCTTTTTTGTGAAGAAGAGTGGTGAACTGAGACCTTGCATTGACTATAGGGGTCTCAATCGTCTCACTATTAAGAATGCCTATCTGATTCCATTGATTACGAATAAATTTGACCGCCTCAAGGGAGCAACGCTTGATTTGAGAGGGGCATACAATCCCGTGAGGATTAAGGAGGGCGACGAGTGGAAAACTGCCTTTAATACATGAACAGGTCATTATGAGTATCTCGTAATGCTTTTTGGCCTCTGTAATGCTTCGGCAGTTTTCCAGTAGTTTATTAACAATGTCCTCCGAGATTTGTTGCAGTTATGTGTGGTGGTTTATCTCGTTGATATCCTCATATTTTCCAAGTCCCTGGAGAGCCACCACACAGATTTCTGTAGAGTGCTTCAGAAACTAAGAGAGAACAATCTCTATTGTAAGCTGGAGAAGTGTGAATTCCATTGGGAACAGGTCAAATTCCTGGGTTATGTAATTTCACAGCTGGTTTTTCAATGGACCCAGAGAAACTTTCTGCTGTCCTACAGTGGCCTCGACCTGTGGGTTTACGTCCTCTGCAGAGATTTCTTGGCTTTTCCAACGATTATCGGAAGTTTTTTCGTAACTTCTCGTCTCTGGTCAAGCCCCTGACTGATATGACCAGAAAGGACGGTAACCCACAGAGTTGGTCTCCAGAGTCCATTAAGGCTTTTGAGAGTCTAAAGGCTGCCTTTGTTTCTGCTCCTGTTTTGGCACATCCTGATCCTACATTGCCTTTTATCCTTGAAGTTGATGCTTCTCAGACTGGAGTTGGCGCCCTTCTGTCTCAAGGTTCTAGCTCTGACAGCGCTATGCATCCGTGTGGCTACTTTTCCAAGAAATTGTCATCTGCGGAGTGCAATTACGAGATTGGTGACAGAGAGCTGTTGGCAATCATTTTAGACCTGAAGGAATGGAGACATCTCCTCGAAGGTACCACTGTGCCGGTTCTCATTCTTACTGACCATAAAAATCTCACATTCTTGTCTGAGGCTAAGTGCCTCTCTCCCAGAAGGGCACGATGGGCTCTTTTCTTGTCGAGTTTTATTACTAAGAATGTAAGGGTTGACGCTTTGTCACAACAATTTTCCTCCACTTCCACGATGGAGTCGGTTCCGGTCCCTGTGATTCCTTCTGATCATATTCTGGCTATGGTTCGCACCAGTCTCACTTCTCCTTTGGGAGACAAAATTCTTGCTGCTCAGGTCGATGTCCCTCCTGAGAAACCTTGTAACCTCTGCTTTGTTCCAGAGACTCTCCGTACTGCTGTGCTCCAGACTTACCATTCTCTCAAGGCTGCTGGCCACCCTGGGAAGAATCAACTTTTTCGGGCCATTTCCCAACAATTCTGGTGGCCTAGTCTACATGCTGATGTAACCGCCTTTGTAGCTGCCTGTTCTGTGTGTGCTCAGAGTAAGACTCCACGACACCTTCCAGTGGGCCTCCTACAACCCATACCCAATGGAGAGAGGCCCTGGACCCACCTGTCTATGGATTAATTTCATTGTGGAGTTACCCAAAGCCCAGGGTAACACAGTTATGGTGGTAGACCGGTTCTCAAAAATGTCTCACTGTATTCCACTTAAAGCGGGATTCCAACCACAATTAGCATTTTTTAAATGTATGTCCTTTCATCATGCGTTTTTATAATATAAATCCGGTCACTTACTATTTTACAATCCGCCGTCGCTCCGCATAGTTATTCAAAAAAGATAGTTTATAAAACTATGTCCACACCGTTGTCATTTTGCTTGTGGGCATTGTGAAGCCCACAAGCACTTCCTGGAAGTCTTGGATGGGGAGTGATAATTGGGTAGCGCACTGCATCCTGGGAAATGATGACACACATTTCCCAAGAGCATTAGAGGGAGATGATGTCAGGATCCTAGGTGATTCCAAAGGCAGATTTTGTGGGACTGCATAGCAACAGGCATTTCCAGATGAGTAAAAAAAAATGTTTTTTTCTTTTTTAGGTCTGAGCACAATAATGAAAAAAATTTGGGATGGAAACTCCACTTTAAGAAGTTGCCTATGTCTAAAGAACTGGCTTCCATTTTTGCTCGGGAGATCTTTCGCTTACATGGTCTACCCAAGGTCATTGTCTCTGACAGGGGAAGTCAGTTTGTGTCCCGGTTCAGGCGAGCCTTTGTGCACAGTTGGGAATTCAGCTTGCCTTCTCCTCTGCGTATCACCCGCAGTCTAATGGGGCTGCAGAACGAGCCAATCAGTTCTTGGAGCAATTCCTGCGTTGCTATATTTCTGACCATCACAACAACTGGTCAGACCTCTTACCTTGGGCAGAGTTTGCTCACAATAGTGCTCTGAATTCTGCTTTTCGTTTGTCCCCATTTATGGCGAACTATGGTTTCCAACCTTCCATGTTGCCTGACTCGTTTGTTCCTCAGAGTATTCCTGCATTAGAGAAACATCTCCGTGGTCTTCGTTCCACTTGGGTACAAGTCCAGGAGGCTTTGCGACAGGCTAACGAGAGGTACAGACTCCATGCTGACCGCAGACGCCTGCCTGTGCCTTCCTACCAGGTCGGTGACAGGGTCTGGCTGCAGGGGCGGACTGACAACTCATGGGGCCCCCGGGCAATAGGAGATTATGGGGCCCCCCAGCAAGCTGCATGCTGTGGGGGCACTCGATAGGATGGAGGGGCCAGGAGCAGCGAAGAGGGACCCCAGAAGAGGAGGATCTGGGCTGCTCTGTGCAAAACCAACTGCACAGATGAGGTAAGTATGACATGCTTGTTATTTAAAAATAAATACAAAAACAAGATTTTACAATCCCTTTAATTAACCACTTAAGACCCGGACCAAAATGCAGCTAAAGGACCTTGCCCCTTTTTGCGATTCGGCACTGCGTCGCTTTAACTGACAATTGCGCTGTCATGCGACGTGGCTCCCAAACAAAATTGGCGTCCTTTTTTTCCCACAAATAGAGCATTCTTTTGGTGGTATTTGATCACCTCTGCGGTTTGTATTTTTTGTGCTATAAACAAAAATAGAGCGACAATTTTGAAAAAAAATCAATATTTTTTACTTTTTGCTATAATAAATATCCCCCAAAAATATATAAAAAAAATATTTTTTTACCCAGTTTAGGCCTTTACGTATTCTTCTACCTATTTTTGGTAAAAAAAATCGCAATAAGCGTTTATCGTCTGGTTTGCGCAAAATTTATAGCGTTTACAAAATAGGGGATAGTTTTATTGCATTTTTATAAAAAAAAAAAATTTACCACTGATGGCGGCGATCAGCAAATTTTTTTCGTGACTACAACATTATGGCGGACACTTCGGACAATTTTGACACATTTTTGGGACCATTGTAATTTTCACAGCAAAAAATGCATTTAAAATGCATTGTTTATTGTGAAAATGAGAGTTAGCCACAAGGGGGCGCTGATGGGGTTATGTGTTCCCTGAAGTGTGTTTACAACTGTACGGGGGTGTGGCTGTTGGTGTGACATCATCGATTGTGTCCCCCTATAAAAGGGATGACACGATCGTTGCAGCCGCCACAGTGAAGCACGGGGAAGCCGTGTTTACACACGGCTCTCCCCGTTCTTCAGCTCCGGGGACCGATCGCGGGTCTCCAGCGGCGATCGGCTCCGCTGGTCCCATGGTCCCAGTCATGGTGCTTCGGACCGGGTCGCGGGAGCGCGCCGCGGCCCACGGCTGTGTACTAGTACATGACGTACCTGTACGTACATGTGCCCAGCCGTGCCATTCTGCTGACGTATATGTGCAGGAGGCGGTCCTTAAGTGGTTAAAACCAGCAACTGTTGAGACAACACCTTGGCCAGGTCTATGTACAGTATAATGTACAGAGTATGTGGGTCAGGAGTAAGTAACAAACAAAACAACATATAGAGTATAGCAGTTGGGATGAGCGCCACACTCACATCAGAGTCCTCCCTTACACCAAAGTCCCAACATTCTCCCTATACATCACAGTCTGCAGGGTCAGTCCCCCCTTACATCAGAGCTCAGCAGTTCACCAATCAGATGGCTCCAAATGACAACAAGTGCATTTTTCATGGGCACGGGGATTGTTAGATCGACTTCTGTTGTAGCGGCAGTGGGCACACATGGAACATACAGTATACACGTAAACAGTATACAGACACACACACAGTATACAGACACAATATACAAACACAGACACACACACAGTATACAGACATGTACACACACACACACACACAATATACAAACACGGACACACACACAGTATACAGACACAATATACAAATTCGGACACACACAGTATACAGAGATTGTATACTGTGTGTGTCTGTGTCTGTATACTGTGTCTGTATACTGTGTGTATGTTCGTGTTTGTATATTGTGTCTGTATACTGTGTGTGTCTGTGTCTGTATACTGACACAATATACAAACACGAACATACACACAGTATACAGACACAGTATACAAACATGGACACACACAGTATACAGACACGGATACACAGTATACAGAGATAGTATACAAACACGGACACACACAGTATACAGACACACACACAGTAGACAGAGACAGTATACAGACACAATATACAGACACATAGTATGCAGACACAATATACAGACACACACAGTATACAGACACAATATACAAACACGGACACACACACAGTATACAGACACGGACACACAGTATGCAGACACAGTATACACACAGACAAACACACAATATACAGACACTGTATACAAACCCAGTATACAGACACAATATACAAACACGGACACACAGTATACAGACACAATATACAAACACGGACACACAGTATACAGACACAATATACAAACACAGACAGACACACACACAGTATACAGACACGGACACACACACACACACAGTATACAGACACAATATACAAACACGGACACACACACAGTATACAGACACAGTATACAGACAGTATACAGACACAATATACAAACACGGACACACAGTATACAGACACACAGTATACAGACACGGACACACACACACACACAGTATACAGACACAATATACGGACACACACAGTATACAAACAGACACACACACAGTATACAGACACAGTATAAGGACACACAGTATACAGACACAATATACAAAGACGGACACACACAGTATACACAAACCCAATATACAGACACAATATACGGACACACACAACATACAAACACGGACACACACACAGTATACAGACACAGTATACACAGACACACACACAGTATACAGACAGACACACACACAGTACACAGACACAATATACAGACACACACAGTATACAAACACAGACACACACACACACACACACAGTATACGGACACACACAGTATACAGACACAATATACAAACATGGACACACACATGCTGGGACTTGTAGTTCCCCAGCAGCTCACAGACACATTTGGTGGTAATACAGGAGAGGAGGCTGTGCCTGTGTATTGGTGGGCAGGTAATCAGTAGGGAGATGTAGCAGAGATTGGGGGAGAAGTTCAGAACATGCTTCCCCTAGGAGAAGTGCACTTCTCACACACAGAAAAACCATCTAACCGCCTCAGAGACAGGAGCTCTGCTAGAGGAAACACAACCTCCCCCACAGTAGAGAAAGCACTGATAACATGAGATTTAACTTGCCGTGCATCAGCCTGAAGTCCATCCCACACTCCATGCTGCGTCCCTGCCTCCCTCTCCTCAAGCTGTTGGCAATCTCCTGCTCTGTATGTTCCCATTGGCTGAGGAGGTAGTGGAGGGGTGGAGCAGCTATTGCCTCCGAAATCTCACTTCAAAATGATGTCGGTTTCAGACATTTCAGGGACAGATGTAAAAATACACAGATTTTTACAATCTGTCCCTGGTTTTACTAAGGCTGGCAACCCTGATGGGGCCCCCTAGTGGCATGTGGCCCTCGGTCACTGCCCGAATGGTCAGTCCGCCCCTGTCTGGCTGTCATCTCGCAACCTCCGACTTTGTGTTCCTTCTCTGAAGTTCGCACCTCGGTTTATTGGGCCTTTCCGTATCCTTCGCAGGATAAACCCAGTGGCTTACCCAGTGGCTTACCCAGTGGCTTACGCATTGGACCTTCCTTCCAGTATGCGTATCTCTAATGTGTTTCATGTCTCCTTATTGAAACCTTTGGTCTGCAACCGTTTTACCGTTGTTGACTCCCGTAGGTTCCGTGGGCGCATACAGTACCTGGTGCATTGGAGGGGGTACTTGGGTCCCATACACGTCCCTGTCCTCCTCCATGATTTTCATAGATGTTTTCCCCTCAAGCCTGGTGGTCCTCCGAGGGGGAGGGGTCATTGAGCAGGGGGTACTGTCAAGGCTGGGCTCAGCCCTTCCTTCTTTGTGCTGGCAGCTCAGCTGTCAGATAATTGACAGCTCCCATCTCTTCACAGTGATCCACCTGTTGATGATCCTGTTCGACAGCTCTGCCTACTTAAAGCCTTCCAGTTCATTTGCTCTTCGCCTTCGCCTGTGTTAACATCACAGGAGACTTTCTCCTACCTTTATCGCTGGCTCTTGGACATTGGCTTGGCCAACTACCTGATCCGGTTACTGAACTCTGGCTATGTTTTGACTACGCTTACTCTGTTTACCTTTTTATTTTTATTATTAAACAAGTGTGATTTACCTGTACTTCTGTCTCGGTCTGATTCATGGTTCCTGACAACATGCCACCGTCGCCTGCCACCGGATGAAGCTTGTGTTATTTGCCTAGGAGGGACAGCTGAAGGCAGAATCAACCAGATATATTTCACTCTACAAAAAACTAATGCTTTAGTGGCTTTGAGAGTATGAACACTCTGTTATATACTGTAGCATTTAATGAGAGCTTTTCATATGCTGCGTACACACGACCGTTTTTCGGGTTGTAAAAAATTAAGTTTTTAAGGATCTAGAAAAAACTATGTTTTTTTCAACCCGATCATTAAAACGGCCTTGCCTACACACGATCGTGAAAAAAAAAATGCTCTAGCAAAGCGCGGTGATTTTGTGCTAGTAAAAGTTTATTGAGAGACGATTCACGCTTTTCAGTCTGTTACAGCGTGATGAATGTGCTATCTCCATTACGAACGCTAGTTTTACCAGAACGAGCGCTCCTGTCTCATAACTTGCTTCTGATCATGCGCGTTACTTTCACGTTGTTAAAACCTACACATAACCATTTTTTACGACGTTAAAAACGACAACGTGAAAAACGATGTGAAAATTTATAACATGTTATAAATTTTTAATACCCATTTTTAACGTCGCGAAAAATGCTCTGGAGCCCACACACGATCATTTTTAATTACATTAAAAAAAATGTAATCTTTCACATCGCGAAAAACGGTCGTGTGTACGCGGCATAAGCCAAGTTTTTCAGCACATTTTTTTGTACTGAAAATGCCCCCCTCGACTTATACTCGAGTCACTTTTTTGCGCCTGATCTCCCGGATTTTGGGGACCCGGTACCGGCCATCCATAGGTCCCCTGGACTCCAAACTTGGAGACCTGGAGCACCAGTTTTTCAAATCCGGGCACCCCTTCCATAGATTCCCATGTTAAACAGTAATTTCTCCGGTGATTTTGGGGACCCGGTACCGGCCAGTCGTAGGTCCCCTGGACCCAGAACTTGGCACACATGTAGCCCCATTTCTCCTCTACAAGTGTGCAACATTTATTGTCTGGGGGACCTATGGCTGGGGAGCACAGATTTTTCAAAGCCGGGCACCCCTTCTATAGACTCCCATGTTAAGTCACGGACACAGTGAGGCATGGGCACAGTGAGGCATGGACACAGTGAGGCATGGGCACAGTGAGTCATGGACACAGTGAGGCATGGACATGGACACAGTGAGGCAAAGTGAGGCACAGTGAGGCATGCAGATGGACACCCTAGGCTTATACTCGAGTCAATACGTTTTCCCAGTTTTTTGTGGTAAAATTAGGTGCCTCGGCTTATATTCGGGTCGGCTTATACTCGAGTATATACAGTAACTGTTTTTTGAACCTGTTAAACCAATGGGTTTAGTTCTACTTTATGATTTACTGCTGTGTGGGGGCTCTGGGCTTCAGCAAGATGGCAGCCTCCAGCAATAAGCAGGCTGTTATGGGTAAAGTTCCACTTAAATGACAGGGATCGGGGGAGAGGAGGACAAAATCTGGTGATTTTAGGATTAGTTGACAAGGTTGCCTGCCTGTAATACATAACAAGCCCCCCCACCCCCCGCGTTTTCTTTTTGTGTTATGTCTAGTGTAGAAAGCTGCATATTCACATAGACTATATTAACAAAAGTATTGGGACGCCTGCAGCTAGAACAGCTTAAACTCCACAAGGTTTAGTAGTGTGTCTATGGAAATGTTTGATCATTCTTCCAGAAGCCCATTTGTGAGGTCAGGAACTGGACGAGAAAACCTGTCTCGCAGTCTCCACTCAAATTCATCCCAAAGGTGTTCTAGTGGTTTGAGGTCAGGATTCTGTGCAGGCAAGTCAAGTTCCTCCACCCCAAACTCGCTTTATGCACTGGTCTAAATCATTTGGCAGAGAGGAGATTATGGTGTGGGGCTGTTCATCATGGGTTGGGCCTGGCCCCTTAGTTCCATTGAAGGGAACTCTTAAGCTGTCAGCATTCCAAGACATTTTGGACAATTTCGTGCTCCCAACTTAGTGGGAACAGTTTGGGGATGGCCCCTTCCTGTTCCAACATGCCTGCTCATCAGTGCACAAAACAAGTTTGGAGTGGAGGAACTTGACTGGCTTGCACAGAGTCCTGACTTCAACCCGATAGAACACTTTTGGGATGAATTAGAGCGGAGACTGCAAGCCAGACCTTCTCATTCAGCATCAGTGCCTGACCTCACAAATGCACTTTACATAGTTACATAGTTAGTCAGGTTGAAAAAAGACCCAAGTCCATCCAGTTCAACCACAAAAAAAAAAAAAAAAAACACAATACAATCCCATACACCCAACTCCATACCCACAGTTGATCCAGAGGAAGGCATGATCCAATTTGCTACAGCAGGGGAAAAAATTCCTTCCTGATCCCCCGAGAGGCAATCGGATTTATCCTGGATCAACTTTACCTATAAATGTCAGTACTCAGTTATATTCTGTACATTTAGGAAAGTATCCAGACCTTTCTTAAAGCAATCTACTGAGCTGGCCAGAACCACGTCTGGAGGGAGTCTGTTCCACATTTTCACAGCTCTTACTGTGAAGAAACCTTTCCGTATTTGGAGATGAAATCTCTTTTCCTCTAGACGTAAAGAGTGCCCCCTTGTCTTCTGTGTTGACCGTAAAGTGAATAACTCAACACCAAGTTCACTATATGGACCCCTTATATATTTGTACATGTTGATCATATCCCCCCTTATTCTCCTCTTCTCAAGAGTGAATACATTTAGTTCCTCTAATCTTTTCTCATAGCTGAGCTCCTCCATTCCTCTTATCAGTTTGGTTGCCCTTCTCTGCACTTTCTCCAGTTCTCCGATATCCTTTTTGAGAACTGGGGCCCAAAACTGAACTGCATATTCCAGATGAGGTCTTACTAGGGATTTGTACAGGGGCAACATTATATCTCTCCCTCTGGAGTCCATACCTCTCTTAATACAAGAAAGGACTTTACTCGCTTTGGAAACCGCAGCTTGGCATTGCATGCCATTATTGAGCTTATGATCAACTAAAACCCCCAGATCCTTCTCTACTACAGATCCCCCCAGTTGTACTCCCCCTAGCATGTATGATGCATGCATATTCTTATTCCATAAGTGCATAACTTTACATTTATCAACATTAAACCTCATCTGCCACTCAGTCGCCCAATCAGACAGAGCATTGAGGTCGGCTTGTAAATTGGAGACATCCTGTAAGGACGTTATTCCACTACATAGCTTGGTGTCATCTGCAAAGACAGAAATGTTACTTTTGATCTCAGACCCAATATCATTTATAAAGATATTAAAAAGTAAGGGTCCCAGCACTGAACCTTGGGGTACACCATTGATAACCTTGGACCATTCAGAGTATGAATCATTAACCACGACTCTCTGAATTCTGTCTTTCAGCCAGTTTTCTATCCATTTACAAACTGATATATCCAATCCTGTAGACCTTACCTTACACATGAGCCGTGTGTGCGGAACTGTATCGAACGCTTTTGCAAAATCCAAGTATACCACGTCCACAGCCACGCCTCTGTCCAGGGTTTTACTTACCTCTTCATAAAAGGAAATCAGGTTTGTCTGACAACTTCTGTCTTTCATGAATCCATGCTGTCTGCTGCTTAAATAGTTTTTTTCCAGCAAGAACTCATCCATGTGGTCTTTTATTATACGTTCCAGTATCTTCCCAACTATAGAAGTTAAACTAACAGGTCTATAGTTACTTGGCAAAGACTTTGTTCCCTTTTTAAATATGGGCACCACATTGGCTCTACGCCAATCCAGTGGTACTATTCCTGTCATTCTGGAAGAACGGTCAGAAATTTTCATAGACACACTCCTAAACCTTGTGGACAACCTTCCCAGAAGAGTTGAAGCTGTTCTAGCTGCAAATGGTGGGCCAACTCAATATTGAGCCCTACGGACTAAGACTGGGATGCCATTAAAGCGGTTGTAAACCCGCATATAATTTATTTTTTCTACACCGGCAAGGAAAAAGCCATAATGAGCTAATATGCACCGCATATTAGCTCATTATGAAATACTTACCTCGGAACGAGGTAGGTAACTTACCTGGTCCACGCGGAGCCAAGCCTCGGCGTGTCTTCCGGGGTATCGGCGCTCCAGCGTTATGATTGGCCGGAGCGGCGATGATGTCACTCCCGCGCATGCGCGCGGGAGATTTTCTTTCCGGCATGGGGATGCGAGGGGAATATCTCCTAAACCGTACAGGTTTAGGAGATATTCTTTATACCTACAGGTAAGCCTTATTATAGGCTTACCTGTAGGCAAAAGTGAAAAAAGTGGGTTTACAACCACTTTAAAGTTCATGTGCGTGTAAAGACAGGCGTCCCAATACTTTTGACAATATAGTGTATGTAAAAAAAGTTGTAAATTGTAGTTACTGCTCATCTGGCAAACAATTTATAAATGATCTACAGTATGTACATATGTACAGAATTATTTGTATAATGCATGTAACATGTTTTTCTGTGTAAAACAACCATGTTTTCTTTCTCCAAATAAGTGGAAAATACGTTAAATAGCTATCATCCTGTTTCAATTATTTGCCTTTAAAAAAAGGATAACATTCTATACAAAATATTGATACACATATACTATGCCATTCTATTAAATAAAAACACGGAGGTACACCTACTAAGAGATACGTTCCATCCACTGTGAGGAATCTCCCTTCTCTGGTAACCATGGCAACTGGCTATATTTAGTATATTTTATTCTGTTTTTCTTCCATATGAATTCCCTAGATGTGCCCCAGACAACACAAGAGCTACCACTCCAGTAAGTTATGTCAGAGGCTGATAAGATTTGACATCCACCATTTTTATCAGATATCTCAAATGGGAAATAAAAATTACAACACTGTACAGAATTATTATATTAACAGGATGGTTGTAACAATCAGAATAAATGTATTCTTTGTTCATTCTTTGTTACAATCCGATCAAAAAGATTTTAGAAGATTTTTTATTTATTTTTAATAAAGTTTTTATTGAACAGAGTGAAATACAAAGCAGGTAATAGCACAAAAGCGGGCACAGCCCCTATGTTAGGCATATGAATAGAATATAATGATATATCCTAATATGACTATTTACGCCGACAGAATGGCACGGGCAGGCAGATTGGCATACAGGTACGTCCATTTAAATCTGACGCCCATTTAAATCCGTTTTGCGAGTGTGACCGCGGGTCCCGAGAACTCGGAAGTCTCGCGATTGCGGTTGGCAAGGGCAGAACAGGGGAATGCCTTTGTAAACAAGGAATTCCCCTATTCTGCCTAGTGACACTGTCACTGATGACCGTTCCCCGTTTTTGGGAACGGTCATCAATGACGTGTCACGTGTAGCCATGCTACCTAGCAGTAAGAATCACTTCCTAGGGAACACTTAACCCCTGCAGTGCCACCTAGTGGTTAACCCCTTCACTGCCAGTGTCATTGTCATGGACCTTGGAATGCTGAAGGGTATCTCTTTGAAATCTGTTACACAGTGGGGGGGGGTCTTCTGCTCTGTCTTAAGGCCAGACGGCTCCATTGTTCTGTGTCTGGCCATTGTGCACATCTAATCGCCAAACCCACAGGGCTATAATTAATGATGGGTCTGTGTGGAGTCATTATCTGATTCCACAGGGGCCAGGCTGGATGTTACAGCACACATGGTCTCTCGGCTTCTTGTCCTTACCTGGTATGCACAACTGCAATCAGGTTTCTACCATACACAACAAAGAACTTATCAACAACCATTGTACCAGGTAACTACTTCATTACCAACGTACTATTTCACCATTTTATTCATTATTACCCTTCCACCCATTCACTACCTCCACATTAAGTGGGACACACTAGGTATTCCCTGATTTTTGTCTCTTCACTTTTTCTTCTAATTGAATTACTATCACATTCTCACACTCCTATCACTGGACTACCCATCGGGCAGTCACCTATATATTTTTTCTTCAATCATCCACACCACCCACCAATTCACTATTATTATTACCTTACTTCAATTATTTATTTATATCCCCTACTTACTTACTAACCCCAATGGACCCCTATAGTTGCCCTGCCATTCATTACTTATTGGCAATTAGTACCTGCCTTCTCTATACTCAGACTCTAACTGTCATTTTGGCAGCTTTGTGTTGAATTATTCATTCAATTCTCCCCAACCAACTACAACATTGTGGGTGTTCTTTGCAGGTGCCTGCTCCTCCACCGCAGAGAGGGCGTCCACGTTTTGGCTCCTTGCAAGTCCTTCTGGACAGGCCTTTTTGCTCCTTTTGTATTTGGGGGGGGGGAGGTGGGGGCAGCCATAACCCCTCCTGGACTGTCCAGCGGCTCCCATTATGCCGGATTCCTTGTTTTAGCGGTAAATATATCACCATGGTATACTTTATGTGATGTATGTTGACATGTTCTCTTTTTATTAATTTTACATTTTCTAATTAACGTTTTAGAACCCTTGTCCCCCTGAAGAGACCGAACAAACGGTCGAAACGGTCGTCGGGGACCTACATTGGGGATCTACACTGTATAATAACTCATAGTACTTTGAGATGTATATGCATTCATGTCTACTGCAACCAGGATTGTGATAATTACTTTTGTACTCTTTTTTATATTGGTATATTTTCCACCATCATTCACTGTGATATCCGATTTCATCGGCAAATAAATGTCATTTTTTACTGAAACTACTTAATTTACTTTTTTGACCCCGCTGCCTAAAAGCCCTACCTGGGGAACTCCTCTCTTCCTTGTGCACATTGATTGCCCCCTGGGGCTTCTGTCTCAATACACATAACAGTCCTTCCATTCAAGCTATCGGACCAATCCCAGCTGACTCATTTTAAAGTCCTCATTTGCATGCCTAAGAGGACCTGAAGGAGAACTCGATGTACTTTACAATTGACCAATAGGAAAGCGATTGTTGGGGGCGGGATGTTCCAAATTCTGTTTAAAAGTGTGTTGTGTACTTCCAATAAAGGTCTTCCTGTTTGAACTTACATACAGCCTGCCTGGTGTTTTGTTCTAATGGATCCCGGACGGCACATAGCTGTAGTTCGGATCCCGGAGCCTTGGATGACCGAACCATCAGACGTTGCAATCTGCAAGCTGACTCAATAGTAGCAGAGGAGTGTCGGGAGAGCGGAAGTGAGCAAGGGTCTCGTTACATTGGTTGGCAGCGGTGGGATTTACTCTCCAGTTACTTGGACACTCCAAACCACCACAATGAATGACCAGCGATGCAGCATGCAGGAGAGCCACGCTGAAAGACTTACTTGAGAGCCGTGGAGGGACCGGTGGGACAAAGAATAAGGCCACCCTGATCAGTGATTTAGCCGAGATGGATCAGAGGGATGGTGATGCAGGACCCCGGTCAGTTGAAGACTTGTTTCAGCAACGAGTTCGAAAGCGGTTGGCATTATATGGTGCTAACCCATCAGAGACCGCCATACAGAATGCCATTAGAGACATCCAGCTGCAGGATGAGCGACAAGAGAGAGAACGAGAGCGACAAGAGGAGCTGGAGATCGCCTACAGACAGCTGCTAGACTCTGCTCAGCAGCCTGGGACGGGCTCCTGTTGCCTGGAACTGTCCGGGAGAAATAGCATACAGTCAAAAAGATGAGGAGCAAATGGGGCCAGGGGTGACCCTACGTTTTCCCGTCCTAACCGCAATGGAAGAAGCAGCGATGATACAGAGGGCACTGCAAGCGCTAGAATGCCGGAACGCACCGGAGGTCCCCCAGGCAGCGAGACAAGCTAATAGCATGAAGGTCTCAGAAAGGGGAGTTGAGACAGGCGCTGGAAGGCTGGGAAATGATGATCAGCAGCAAGTCCAGAGTATCTCATCGGGTGCCCCAGCAGAAGCGCTGGCTACAGGGCAGAGTGCCCCTGGCATCTGCCCAGCATCAGAAAAATAGTTGGATCCGGAGAATCTGAGAGAGGATCTGTGTGAGCTGTTGCCCCAACAACAGATATCCCCACCGGGAGTAGAGGAAGCAATTCTCCCTCCCCAGCACTTGGACACTACCCCAGAGGAAGCAATTCTCCCTCCCCAGCACTTGGACACTACCCCAATGTTTATCCCCCCAGCAGAAGCGTTGGCTACAGGGCAGAGTTCCGCTGGCCCCTGCCTAGCCCTCAGTATGTTTTTGGAAGACATCCCCTGTCAGAAGTCACCCCAGTGGCTGGTCACAGAACCGGCAGGGGAGAAAACCTTTCCCCCCTCTCCAGCGGCTGTACCCAACTTTTGTATATGTCCCCCTGGCAGAAGTGCTGGCTACAGGACAGAGCGCTGTTGGTCTCTGCCCAGCATCGGAAAAAGAGATGGAGAATCCGGAAATTAGTCCCTGCAAGATACCTTCTCAGCGGTTGGAAACTACACCAGGAGAAAAGCAAGTACCTTTTTATCCCCAGCAGCATGATGAACTGAGCCCAGTCACCCTGCCTTCTCTCCAGCGACTGAAAGGACTGCAGGGAGAAGGGCCAGTCCAGGCTTCTCCCCAGTGGCAGGCATGCTCTCTGAGAGAGGCAGAGGTTGGCTGGGTGAGTAATGCTCGGTTTGGGACAATTTATTTGGGGTACTGTCTGGGTACTGGCATTGGGGTCTCCTCCTGTGTTAGTCTCCTGCCAAAGGGGGAGATGTGTGACAGACCTAGCCGGGACAGAGGCTTTTGGAGAGGACTGAATGTGAGCCTCTTGCCTTCCGATTATGGGCCAGGGCCTCAAAACAGGAAAGCGGATGGGTTATCCCAGCATACAGACCTGGAACCTTAAGACTACTTTTCCAACATCCTCGAGTTGACCCGTTCGGGGTCCCACTGTGGCTGTTGGACTGTTTCCCAGGGGAAGTAATGTCATGGACCTTGGAATGCTGAAGGGTATCTCTTTGAAATCTGTTACACAGTGGGGGTCTTCTGCTCTGTCTTAAGGCCAGACGGCTCCATTGTTTTGTGTCTGGCCATTGTGTACATTGATTGCCCCCTGTGTCTCAATACACATAACAGTCCCTCCATTTAAGCTATCGGACCAATCCCGGCTGACTCATTTTCAAGCCCTCATTTGCATGCCTAAGAGGACCTGAAGGAGAACTCGATGTACTTTACAATTGACCAATAGGAAAGCGATTGTTGGGGGCGGGATGTTCCAAATTCTGTTTAAAAGTGTGTTGTGTACTTCCAATAAAGGTCTTCCTGTTTGAACTTGCATACAGCCTGCCTGGTGTTTTGTTCTAATGGATCCCGGACGGCACATAGCTGTAGTTCAGATCCCGGAGCCTTGGATGACCGAACCATCAGACGTTGCAATCTGCAAGCTGACTCAATAGTAGCAGAGGAGTGTCGGGAGAGCGGAAGCAAGCAAGGGTCTCGTTACAGTAATTTTTACAGTAATCAGTGCATTTTTATAGCAATGTTTGCTGTAAAAATTACAATGGTCCCAAAATGGTGTCAAAAGAGTCCGATGTGTCCGCCATAATGTCGCAGTTCCAATAAAAATCGCTGATCGACGCCATAACTAGTAAAAATATTATTTTTTAATAAAAAATGCCATAAAACAGTCCCCTGTTTTGTAAACGCTATAACTTTTGCGCAAACCAATCAATAAACGATTATTGCAATTTTTTTTTACCAAAAATATGTAGAACAATACGTATCGGCCTAAACTGTGGAAAAAAGGGAAAGCTTTATACTTACCTAATGGTAATTTTCCTTTCCTAAAGCAAGCATGACAGCATATACATATGGGAAGACTCTGCCTCCCTGCCCAATCAGGACCAGTTATACTATAAAAGTACGTCTCCTACCTTACCGCAGTATTCTCATAATTTAGTATCACTGCGAAAGGCCTTTCTTGAATACTCACTTTTATCTTTATTTATTTATTTATTTTTCGGGAAGGGACCTATATGCTGTCATGCTTGCATCAGTAAAGGAAAATTACCGTTAGGTAAGTATAACATTTTCCCTTTTCCTGACACAGCATGACAGCATATACGTATGGGATGTAACAAATCACCAGACCAGACGGGTGGGTAATGCTGTACTATTTATTTTATACATATACTACTATGTATCTTATTTGTGACATTACTTCATGTCACTCCCTGTCCGCGCGACCAAGCTGTACTGTTGTTAAAGCCGCCGGATCCACTTTATAGTGGTTTAGAAATGTATTAAAGGTCGCCCAAGTTGCGGCCCTACAGATGAGTTCGGGGGTGACTCCCCTGAAATTCGCCCATGATGCTGCCATCGCCAGCGTGGAATGCAATTTAAAACCTGCTGGAGGATCTAGATGTTTCGCCACATAAGCTCTCCTTATGACCTTGACTAGCCATGACGCCAGCGTCCTTTAAGGCCCCATACTCACGACCAAACATGTCTGCTGAAACTGGTCCGCGGGCCAGTTTCAGCAGACATGTTCGGTCGCGTGTGGGCGCGAGCGGGCCGAATTCCAGCAAACATTTGCCCGCCGGGCCTTTTCCCAGCAGACAAATATTCCTGGACTTGTTTTAATACAGTCCGCTGGAATCCTGCCCGCTCGGACATGTACGGTCGTCAGTACAGACCTACCGTACATGTCCAGGCGCCCGCCGTCCCTCGCATGCGTCGAATGACTTAGACGCATGCGTGGAAGCATTTTAAAGGCGGGCCGCCCACGTCGCTGCGTCATTGTCGCGGCGACACCGCGTCATCGACGCGGCGACACCGCGGACACGCCCAGCGTATTGTTTACGCGCGGACTTCTGTACGATGGTGTGTACAACCATCGTACAGAAGCCCTCTGGCAGACATGTATGGTGAAAACGGTCCGACGGACCGCTTTCACCATACATGTTTGTTCGTGTGTACCCGGCCTAAGATGCTGCCAGCCCTTTTCTGTGACCTTCATATATGACGAATAGGTTTTCCGACTTTCTGAATGTTGCCGTAATCTCTATGTAGGTTTCTAGGACAGATCCAAAATGCAAACTATGGGGTGTCCCTGCTGTGTCTGTCCGAAATGTTGGAAGTACCATATCTTGGTTTATATGGAATGAGGTGTTGACCTTTGGTCTATAGTGTGGTACAGTTCGTAACACTACCCTGTCCGTCATTAGACAAAAGTATGGTGGTTTGCAGCCTAGGGCCTGCAAGTCCGACACCCTTCTGCTGGAGGTTATTGCCGTAAGAAACACTGCCTTTGCTGAGATGTTTCCCAGCGCTGTAGACTGTCCTTTATTAAAGGGTTCTTGTGATAGAAGGTCTAAGGCCCCGTACACACGGCCGAGGAACTCGACGTGCCAAGCACATCGAGTTCCTCGTCGAGTTCCTTGTTGAACTTGTCGAGAAGCTCGACAGGCTTGCTTTGCGTACACACGTAACAGACAACAATTTGGTCGTTCTCCAGCGCGGTGACGCTCACCACGTATGACGCGACTATAAAGGGGAGGTTTGATTTTGTTGGCGCCACCCTTGGGGCTCCTTTTGCTGATTCCGTGTTTACGCGTGTTAGTAAAAGTTTGGTGAGTGACGATTCGTGCTTTTCAGTCTTTGTGCTTTCAGATTGATCTCTGCCGTTCAGTTTGTACTTGTGGGGGTCGTATCTAGGCAATCGGGACGTGCGGTCCTGTCCCCGCGTTTTTCATTGTCAGGGTCGTTCTTCATAGGTCTTGCTGTTCTTCACTGCGGTCTGTTTAGTGCAATTCTGATTTGTCGTTCGTTCCTAGCCTTGTAGCCATGTTGCAGGCACCTAGTCGTCGCCGACTTAGTGCTCAGCATCTTATGTGTGTAGGTCTGTTTGTTTATGACCTAGACGATGAGGAGTTCATGAACAGGAGGAGGACGACGCGTTCATGGACCAAGAATTGGTTGCTCCGTAGGAACCAATTCTCTCACATGCCTTTGCTGCGGGAGCTTCAGGAAAATAATCCTGTTGATTACAGGAATTTCCTGAGGATGTCTGATCCCGTCTTTCAGCACCTGTTGGCTTTGGTGTCCCCCTATATTACCAGGCAGGACACCGGTATGCGGGAAGCCATCAGTGCTGAGCAGAGGCTAGTTGCCACCCTCCGTTATCTGGCAACTGGGAGAAGCCTTCAGGACTTAAAGTTCTCGACGGGCATCTCCCCCCAGGCTCTGGGCCTCATCATTCCTGACACCTGCTCTGCCATCATCCAGGTTCTGCAGGAGGAATATATGAGGGTAAGTTTTCTCCTTTAATATCACATTTTATGTCTATAATGTATGCTAATGTCTTGTAGTTATCTCCTCCTTCCCTAATTACCATGTCTGGAATATGCTGTGAATGTCCCCTTTGCCCCCATGCATGCTGTAAACTTTATTGATGCCCCTTTTTTGGCCTACATGCATATTTCCCATCACTTACCTCCCCAGCATGCTATCCTGGGCCCCAACCTACCTAGTCTAGTCACTTCCCAATGTATTGTGTTATATCCATTGTAATGTCCCCCCCTCCCCTCCCAAATGTGTGGTAAAGTCTATGTTCACCAATATTAAATAATTTTTATTTTTGATTTTTGGACTCCCAAACTCATCTAGCCCTCCCCTCCAAAATGTGTTGTAAAGTCTATGTTCACCAATATTAAATAATTTTTATTTTTGGTTTTTGGACTCCCAAACTCATCTAGCCCTCCCCTCCCAAATGTGTTGTAAAGTCTATGTTCACCAATATTAAATATTTATTATTTTTCATTTTTGGACTCCCAAACTCATCTAGCCCTCCCTTCCAAAATGTGTTGTAAAGTCTATGTTCACCAATATTAAATATTTATTATTTTTGGTTTTTGGACTCCCAAACTCATCTAGCCCTCCCCTCCAAAATGTGTTGTAAAGTCTATGTTCACCAATAATCATAATTATATTTTTTTTTGGACTCCCAAACTCATCTAGCCCTCCCCCAAACTTGGGCACTGGCCCATCAGAGGGGGTGTTTAATGTGCTAATTGTCTAAATATATTTAGATATAATATGCTAGTTCCCAGAAATGTTATAATGCTTCTAATGTCTTTGTCTAATCTGCTTGCAAGGTTATGTGGCTAATTTTTGGATTTTTTCTTCCCCAGCTTCCGTCCACACCACAGGAGTGGCAGTCTGTGGCTTTGGACTTCCAGACCCGTTGGAACTTCCCCAACTGCGGGGGAGCCATCGACGGGAAGCACGTCCGCATCGTGCCTCCACCCCGTTCAGGATCCCAGTTCTTTAATTATAAGGGGTTCAACAGTATTGTGCTGATGGCGGTGGTGTCAGCACAGTACGAATTCCTTTTTGTGGATGTCGGGATGAACGGACGGATATCGGATGGGGGAGCCTTCAGGCAGACGGAGTTTGCGCTTCGCCTTCAGGATGATGATCTGTCATTGCCACCGGATGACCAGAATGTAGAAGGCCTGCCATTTGTTTTCCTGGCTGATGAAGCGTTTGCCCTGGGACCCCATCTTATGAGGCCATACCCTCAGCGCACCCTCACCCCAGAGAGGAGTGTCTTTAATTTCAGGCTGGGCCGAGCACGCAGAGTGGTTGAGAACGCCTTCGGCATCATGGCCAGCCGGTTCCGCCTTTTCCTCACCTCTCTCCACATGGCGGAATATAAGTGGAATACAATTATTTTTGCATGCTGCATACTACACAATTTTTTGCGGAGACAATCTCCTAATTATATGGCCCTGGTTGGACCCGAGGCACAAGTTTTGTCTCCATCAGAAACTTTGCCGGGCCTTGAAGCTGGCCACACAGGACTGCCCCCCCAGAGTGCCCGTGAAGTGCGGGACAAATACATGGACTATTTCATGGGTAGGGGGGCAATACCATCTCAAGCCAATTTGCCATAATTTTTGGTTTACAAAAAATAAATACAAATATTTTGAAAAAACTTGTTATGTCTTGCTTGTGTTGCTTGGAGTTGTTTACTAAGTGTAACTAAGTGTATTTTCATTATAAACTAGCAAACATTTCCCAGGTGACCCCCAAACCAAACACATAGAAAATTAGATGTATTTTACAGTTTTTCTCCATTGTTTTGGCTCATTTCTTGAAACAGAAATGACATTCTCAAAACAACATGGACAAATCTCCAAACCACTTCGCAATTGTTCACAACTGAATGGCATTTCTCATTCATTTCATCAAATTGCAAATGTCTCAGTACATGTCTCACTGTCTCAGTACATTTTTCAAATGATTTAGTACAAGTAGTTTACATTTAGCACAATTTCCAATTGAATAGATCTTGTTGATCAAAACTGATTGTCATTTCTTCAGTCTAATGGTCGTTCTCTCCAAAACGTGTCAGCGTCATTTCATTGTTTAAGTCATCACATGCACAATAGTCTGTTCAATTGTCAAAATTATTCAGGAACATAATACCATGAATACCATATATGAATCTCTTGGAACATTTGATAAAATGATTACAGCAATTGACAGTCGGGTGCAACTAGAACTTGACTAACGAAGGAGGAGTTGGAGTTGGTCTCAGATGACGAATCAAACAGTATGTTTAGTTACTGTACCTGACAGGTGCTGTCCATGATTGTGAATGCTGCCAAACATGTATATATAGAGCTTGACCATGCAGGAACAGTACAATTTCTGAACATGGAGTCACCTGGCCAAGT
Organism: Rana temporaria; assembly: GCF_905171775.1. Classification (NCBI taxonomy): domain Eukaryota; kingdom Metazoa; phylum Chordata; class Amphibia; order Anura; family Ranidae; genus Rana; species Rana temporaria. Next base: position 343,602,487 of record NC_053490.1, read on the forward strand.
AAATGAACAATGGCAACTGTCTGCTCGAGGAATAAGAAGAGGAGGAGGAGTAAGGGTGTGTGGTGGTGGAATAGGGGGAAGAGGCCGAGGAGCACGAAGACACCATGCTGTCCCTGATGAAATTCGGGCCACAATTATAGACCATGTCATCAGCCATGGCCTCACAATCAATGATGGAATTATATAATGTATAGGACAGGACACTGTGCATAGAGCAACAAATATGTTTATTCATTTACATATTCATTTAGTGTGTGTGATAGGCCTACAGTATAACAGTATCTTACCTCAGTGGGATGTTACATATGATACTAACAATGACAAGAAAAATATTGTAGATGTAGCGCCTGTGTACTTCCAAGTACCGGTGCTATTACTGTAAAAGTTAAGGGATAATCAGAGTGTAGTTGACTCTGATTGCAATTTTACAAAGGGTCTCTGTTTCAGCTGGGCTGTGCTGCGGGTCCATTCTGTGGTTGCTGGGGTGTCATACCACCCCGGGGCGACAGTGGAGTCCAGGCTGGGGTGCCTCTTGCCAGCAGCCAATCGGGAGGGAGTTTCTCTCGCGGGGCATGCTGGGGGATACTTCTGGAGCAGACGCCATTGAGGCGGGGTTCTTTTCCTGAGGTGGCACCCACCTTTAGGGTGACCACACATCACGGCCCCCGGGCGAGATGGCCTACCAGACAGGGGTGCGCGTGCCACGCGGTGTTCCTGGTTCCGGGACCATGTTGGCCCTGAAAATTTAAAGCTGTGGCGGGGGCCCCAGTATTCGACTGGGTCCCCAATTCTTAGAAGAACATGTACCCCAGGTTTGGAACCACTGGAATACTGGCCAGTAGTATATTGAATTTGTGGAACATAGAACATTCCTATGTAGCTGTCTGTAACTCTAGTGTATGATTCTTCTGTATGACTGATTTGATGTTTTCTTTTTTTACTCTATTGTAGAGAATAATGGCACTGGAAGGAAACGAGACCTCTCACATACCCGTGTATGTGGATGAGGCTGGCTTCAACCTGGCCAAGGGCCAAAGACGTGGCCGTAGTTTTATTGGCCACCGGGCCACGGTGGATGTCCCAGGCCAGCGAGGGGGCAATATAACTATGTGTGCTGCCATTTCTGAGAATGGTGTGGCCACTCACATCCCCAGTCTTGGCCCATACAATACACAGAAGCTCCTCATCTTCTTGGACCACCTTCATTTGGATTTGATCCCTGAAAATGAGAGAGGTCTCATAGGGCCTCACCTACCACAAAATATAATTGTATGGGGCAATGTGAATTTTCACCATGGCCCGCTTATCAGGGCCTGGTTCACTGCTCATCCAAGGATGGATATGGTGTTCCTACCACCGTACTCTCCTTTCCTCAATACTATTGAGGAGTTTTTCTCCGCTTGGAGGTGGAGAGTGTATGAGCATCGGGCTCAAGATCAGAGGTCCCTGCTCCATACAATGGACGCTGCCTATGAGGATATTACAGGAGATCAGTGTAGGGGATGGTTGCAACATGCACGCCGTTTCTTCCCTCGTTGCATCGCAAGGGAGAATATACGCTGTGATGTTGACAAAAATCTGTGGCCAGACAGACAGCAGCGTGTGGATGGGCAGGAGGGTGAGGATGGTGGACAGGAGAGGGAGGGTGAGGACGGTGCCCAGGAGAGGGAGGGTGAGGACGGTGCCCAGGAGAGGGAGGGTGAGGACGGTGGACAGGAGAGGGAGGGTGAGGACAGCGACCAGTGAAGAGATGTTACAGTAGTTGTAAAACTCCAGCTTTATTTACAGCATTGTAGGCTACATGTAATTTTCCTTGTTTCATGTTTGTGCATTTATATTTCCGTATATATTATGCTGTATACATTTTCTTTTTACTCTGAAGTATGGAAGTTACCGCATTTATCGCGGTATAACGCGCTCCCGCGTATACTGCGCACCCCTAAAGTTGCCCCAAATCCTTTTTTTTACTTACAGTTTTGGTGTCTTGCGAGGCCTCATCGGGTCCGGCGTCCGTCTGCGGCTTCGGGTGTCCTCTTCGTCAGGTCCGGTGTCCTTCTGCGGCTTCGGGTGTCCTCTTCGTCGGGTCCGGCGTCCTTCTGCGGCGTCCTCGCGTCCTCCCCGCTCGTTTCCCGCGCCGAGTTTGAATACTGCGCTGACATATACCGAGCGCAGTACACTCGTGTATCGTCGGGCAGGCTTGGCAACTCTCGCGCTGACGTCCTGTACACTCAGAACGTCAGCGCGAGAGGCGCCGAGACTGCCCAAAGATACACGAGTGTACTGCGCTCAGTATATGCCGGCGCAGTATTCAAACTCGTGGCGGGAAAGCGGGTATCAGCGTATACCGCGCACCCACGATTTTGCCCTGATTTTTAGGGCAAAATAGTGCGCAGTATACGCCGATAAATACGGTACTTTGTGTGTGAATGATAATGGTTACAATACTGTAAAGTAATTTTTCCTTGGCAGTATGAGTGCAGTGTGTGATGTCAAAACTTGGAGGCGACCCTTCCCCCAATTTTTTTTTTTTTTCAGTTTTATACACAATCGTATTCAGTTAGATATTTCAATGGTCCTCTGCCATAGAGACAAAACATCTAAACATTTTGACTTGCAGTGCTTACACAATGCCAAAGGGATGAAGCATTTTGGGGGCACTGACTATTTGAATGAGAAAGAAATTTAGTTTTGACACATGAGTGAACTGTTTTGGGAAAGATATGAACTTCTGAAGGTGAACCATGGTGTTGTGCCGAACCATCCAGGTTATTTTGGAAAAAGTACCAAGAGAGCTGAGAACGTCCGGTCTGTATCAAGAAATGAGCCAAAGCAATTGAGAAGAATCTTTGCCATTTTGAGGGCACTGACTCTTTATATGGGAAATGAATACGGTTTTGAAGCAAGAGTGAACAGTTTTGGGAGAGATATGAGCTTTTGCACCTGAGTTATAGTGTTGTGCTGAACTGTAAGACTGTTTTGCCAAATGATCTTAGAGTTTTGAGAATGTCATTTCTGTTTCAAGAAATGAGCCAAACCAATAGAGAAAAACTGTAAGAAAAACACCACACACTTTTTTCAGGTTCAAAAGCTCTTTATTTTCTGACCTACTTTTTTGGGGGTTTACCAAATACCCACAAAAAAATATTTTTATTTTTTTTATTTTTTTTTGATCATACAATATACAAAAATCATTTTTTTCTTTTTTTTTTCTTTTTTGATCATACAATATACAATAATCATTTTTTTCTTTTTATTTTCTTTTTTGATCATACAATATACAATAATCATTTTTTTCTTTTTTTTTTCTTTTTTGATCATACAATATACAATAATATTTTTTTTTCTTTTTTTTTCTTTTTTGATCATACAATATACAAAAATCATTTTTTTGTTTTTTTTTTCTTTTTTGATCATACAATATACAATAATCATTTTTTTCTTTTTTTTTTTCTTTTTTGATCATACAATATACAAAAATCATTTTTTTTTTTTTTTTCTTTTTTGATCATACAATATACAATAATCATTTTTTTCTTTTTTTTTTCTTTTTTGATCATACAATATACAAAAATCTTTTTTTTCTTTTTTTTTTCTTTTTTGATCATACAATATACAATAATCATTTTTTTCTTTTTTTTTTCTTTTTTGATCATACAATATACAAAAATCATTTTTTTTTTTTTTTTTTTGATCATACAATATACAATAATCATTTTTTTCTTTTTTGATCATACAATATACAAAAATCTTTTTTTTCTTTTTTTTTCTTTTTTGATCATACAATATACAATAATCATTTTTTTTTATAATATTTTGATTAAATAATCCTGAAAATCTGGTTTTGTTATTTTTTTTTTTTTTTTTTATTAAATAATCCTGAAAATCTGGTTTTGTTATTTTTTTTTGTTGTTGTTGATTAAATAATCCAGAAAATCTGGTTTTGTTATTTTTTTTTTTTTTTTTTTATTAAATAATCCTGAAAATCTGGTTTTGTTATTTTTTTTTTTTTTTTTTATTAAATAATCCTGAAAATCTGGTTTTGTTATTTTTTTTTTTTTTTTTTGATTAAATAATCTTAAATCAGTGTTTTTTTGGTTTCATAAACTTTTTTGGCCACATTCAGACTCTACCCAAAACATCTATTACATTTTTTAATTTATTTTCCACCCTCCTTGTTCGTTCTTTTATTTTTCTGTTGGCCAGATGTATCTCCTCCACCTCTTCTCTGCAGGCCCAGATTTCTTGGATCACCATCTGGACAGTATGCCTGTCCAAGTCCAAGCCACCACCAGCTCCTGAAATGTGTGACAAAACCATTTATTAAAATTAGGCAGGCCTACATCTACATTACCTGAAGCTGGGTTAGTTATATGTTACTTTACCTGATATGGTGGCAGGCTGCGCATCATCACCATCCCTCGGGGGTGTGGCTTGTGTGCTGACTTGGTGCTCCCGTGTCGAAGCTTCATGACGCCCTACGAGAATGAAGAAAATGGAAACTGGATTTTAAGAGCTTATAGGCCTGAAAGAGGAATATGATTCACTTTCTACAATTTCTGGGACTATTGATGTTTCTAAAAACCCCTCTGGGCAAAACACAGGATTGTAGGCATTCACAAAGATCATGACATGTCTTGTACCTTTGGTCTACTTTTAAACATGTAAGCCAACCAAGTATACACTGGATCACCTCACCTCTGTGTGAACCCCAAAATGGGTTATTAAAGGGGACAACAATTATGCAAATGAGTCCACATGTGTCACGGACTGCTGAGCAGACTCTCCTTTTACTGTATATATTTTAATTTAACAATAATAGAATTTTGTTAATAGCACATCTACATTAATTTCAATATTGATCTCACGATAAATTTAGTGAAATGTCATAATTTTCTTGATTTTATGCACAATATTTTGTCGTATGAGTTGTCGTTCCGAATGTACGTCGACTTTGACGACAAATTATTGGGCAGAAAAACAATACAGTACAACCTGAAAGAAAAAACACATGGTGCGGAACAAATAATTAAAAATATATAAAAAACGTACTTCTTCCTGATCCGCTTCATTTGTTCCGGCTCCCGCTTTTTGAGGTCTGACCACCTTTTTCTGATCTGTTCTTTAGATCTTTTCACCCCAAATTTGCGATGGAGACTCCTCCTCACCTTCTCCATTATTGCGGCCTTGACCTTGTTCGGGTACTTGTATGGCCCATGCCTCCCATCATAGTCCTCTGCTTTGAAGATGAGGACCATCTCCACCATTTCTTCAAAGGTCATGTTGGTGGCCTTAAATCGGATTCTCCTTGTGATCCCTCGTCCCGCCTGGCCTGGCTCCTGTATTGCTGCCATATTTTTTTGCATGTGCTCCCAACCAAAAAAAAGAATGAAAAGGGGCGGGGAAAAGACTACACCGCGAACGTCAGGGGCGGGGAGACGTGCGTAAAGTCACACATGCGCGTGTATAAAGGGCTACCACGTGAGTAAAAGGGGCGTTCACAGTTTGTTGAAGACGGCAGAGATAACGATCGGGTCAAACACCGGTATGTAACTACATTTTCCATGTTATTATTGATTGAATGATTTTGTGGGCTACATATTATGTTCATAAACTAAGAGATAGCTAGTTCTAAAATTGAAGGTAATGGGCCGCTATAGTGCCGTCGTACGTAACCAACGCTTTGCTTATGCATTTTGATCCAACTACTGTTGTGTGGCCAATCTCGGTTCTCAGGATGTCTTTAGAAAAAATGTCGTTTTAGACATGATGCAAATGGTCGCTTTTATGTCTTGACCAAACTAGATCGGAGTGCTTTTCTATAACGTTTCATACACAAATGAGGAGGAGATCTGGCTTATTAGTTAGACACAACTGGTCATCTGTTTCCTACGAACTGACCCAACATGATCTGCTGCCAATTCCTCCTTGTCGTTTTAGCGACGGAAGATAAGGGGCGGGGGGAAACATCTAATTCTTTAAGCATGGGCGGATGACGTGTGCAGAGTGTATATATGGCTCGAACACACGACCGGGTTGCGTAAGAAAGACGTTTGAACGACAAGCGTGTAGGTATGCTTCGAACTTGGGACAGTAGTGGCATATTCAGGAAAGACAGACATTTAAAGGAGCAATAACCCCAAATATTTTGGGGCAGAAATAGCTTACTTTACATTATATCAGTCTGGATTTCATGTTTTCATTGTCAGTTTTTGCTTTTAAGCAGCTGTAATCCTTTGCATAAATCCTCACTTCCTGGTTCTCTGGCTCACTCTAAAATTTATCATGGGAGCTTCTCACTGTGGTCTAAGCTGTGTGTCTAAAAATCCACAAAAACAATGGTAATAATTTATTGTACAAAAATATGCCCTGGATTTGTTTGTTTTTGTTCTGTGTGTCTCTTTACTTCACAGAAACATTAAATCAGTTTAAAAGCGAAAGTGAAACTAGAGGCACATTATATGTATGCACTTGTATGTCTCTAGACACTGTAAACAGTCATTTCAGCCAAAAAAGATTTGTACTTGGAGTCTCCACATGGACTGAGGATGCGAATATGGAAAGATGACCTGAACAGACCTGAGAGTGTGCCGAATGGTCACGTGGTCAGTATGCCTAAAAGGGGGCATACCCAAGTATGAAATGAATAAATGGAAAGAAAAAAGGGGAAAGGGAGGGTGGGGACAAACGAGAAGGTCCGGCCGTGGGGAAGGAGAAAGGAGGGCGGGTTTATGAACCCCCCGACTCCTCCTACAAATTCAGGCCCGCCTACGGCCGGCCTTCCCATTTGTACTTGGAGTCTCCACATGGACTGAGGATGCGAATATGGAAAGATGACCTGAACAGACCTGAGAGTGTGCCGAATGGTCACGTGGTCAGTATGCCTAAAAGGGGCCAAAAAAGCAAAGGACACAGGGGTACATGATGAAAATGTTTAATGCAAATGAAAAGACAACCTAATCAGTAAGGTGCATGAAAGCCCGAGCCATCTCAACCTGCGGATCTGGAATATATCTGGCATAGCAACCCGAATTCCACCTCCCCAACTTCCTGATGATGTGGGCCGGGATTCCTTGACGGGATGCTGCCGAGGCTGCCCCAATCCTGAATGAATGACCCGACCAGTTTGCCGGGTTCAACCCCAACCTAGCCCACAACGTGCGGCAATGGCTGGTGAACTGGGCCGTCGTGAGAGGAGCCACCGGGAAAGGGAGCAAGGGACTGTCCATGGGTTTGTTGCCAATCAACACCCTGAGCTGATCTAGCACCATCACAGGGCACCATGACCCACCAGTCTCGAAGTACGTCACGTTGGTGCCAGCCCCCACCTGCTGGGTCTTGCAGGCTGTCAAAAGTACATTATAACAGTGTGGATGTCTGGCCAACTGACCGATCGTGAGGACCCGGGAACCAGGACCGGAACGGCAAAATTCGCCTGGCCTGAGGAACCCAAAAAAAGCTAAGTAAATGGCCGCTTTAAGTACCCCACTGAGGAACCTCCCGAACGGTAGCCCATCCAGCAACCCAGACATGCCACGGAAAATGTGCCCTGTGACTGGGAGACGGCAAGTGGTAACTGGAGGGCACCTCCTCTGTACCCCCCTTAACGCAGCCTTGATGATGTGGGCTGAAAAAGGAGAAGTACGATTGGGATCCTGCAGGGACAGGTGGTGCTGCACCCCGGCGAGGTATGTCCTGATGGTGCCATGAGACAACCTCAGCCGAGTGTGGCAGTGAGTGACAAATGCCAACAAGAAACTGACATCGATGCTGTTGCCACAGGGGTGCAAAGACTGAAAGACCAGGAAGGCCTTCCAGGCCGTGGCGTAAGCCTTCCTGGTGTTGCTTGCCAGAGACGCCCCAACTAAATCTGCCGCTTCGCGCAAGAGGGTGTCTAGTCCAGCATCAGCAGGGAAGCCCGCGGGGATGGTGTGGCCTGTGCATCGGCCTGCGGGACCTGTAGGAAAAAAGACGGAAAATTGAGCCGAGAAAGGGCATCAGCCGCACCATTCTCCGCCCCACTGATGAACCTGCACAGGAAATGGAACTTGTGACGCAGGGACAACCAGATTAACCTGCGTACCAAGGACATAATTACCAAGGACCGGGACCTACCCTTGGTGATGATCTCTACGGCCGCCTGGTTGTCCGTGGAGAACACCACTGTCTGCCCTGCCCATGAACCGCCCCACACCCAGGCTGCGGCCACTATGGGGTAGATCTCAAACAAGGCAGATGATTCCGTGAACCCCGGAATGGCCAAAACCTCCTCCGGCCAGGGACCTGCCAACCAATGAGTGCCAAAAATAGCAGCGTAACCCACCGTGGCCGCTGCGTCAGTTCCTACCTGGGGAGAGGAGCAAGACTCCCCAGGAATAAACATGGCGACCCCATTCCAATGTCGGAGGAAATCGTCCCACATGCGGAGGTCAGCCAACGCGGCTGCGTCTAGTTTGACCCGTGAGTCTGAATCTGGTGCTGACGGCAGCAAGGCTAACAACCTGGAAATGAAAGATCTACCCTGTGGGATGACGCGCATGGCGAAGTTTAACATGCCCAGGAGAGACAACAACTCCACCCTGGTACAAACCCGAGAGACCGAGAAGGTATGAATACATTCTCTGATCCTGGCGAGTTTGTCAGCCGGGAGCCTGGCTTGCATGGCTTTGGTGTCCAAGATGACCCCCAAAAAGGTGAGAGTCCACGCTGGGCCCTCAAGTTTTTTGGTAGCCAGGGGCACGTTTAGCGCAGAAAAAACAGCCACTAGTTTCTGCAAATCCAAAGGGGTGCGCTGGGGACTCTCGATGAGGAGGAAGTCATCCAGGTAATGGATGACCGCCTGACATCGCTCCTTGTGTACCAGAATCCATTCAAGCGCTTGGGCAAACACATCAAAAAGCCAAGGACTACTTTTGGACCCGAAGGTGAGTCTGGTGGCAAAATAATACAACTCTCTCCACTTGATCCCGTGCCACTGCCAAAGTGACGGCGTGATCGGGAGGAGTTTGAAGGCGTCCGCTATGTCTGCCTTGGACAGCCAGGCGCCCGGCCCTACCTCGATGACTCGCTGGATGGCCTGATCTATTGACGCATACTTGAGGGAAAACTCCTCTGATGGAATTAAAGAATTGAGGCTGGGAACAGCGGAGCAATGAGGGGCGGACAAGTCATAAATTAATCTTTGTTTATTTGAGAATTTCCCCTTGACCAGACCCAACGGGTTGACCCTCCAAGCCTGGAAAGGAGATACAGCGAAAGGGCCAATGACAAAACCCTTGTCCAGTTCGGACTGCAGTAAGGTGTCCACCGCCCTCAAGTCCCCGCAACATGACCTGAGATTGGGACATTCGAAGGTCTGCAGTGGTAAGGTAATGAACCCGGTGTGAAAGCCCTGAGTAAAACCCTTCACCAAAAAGGGGCCTAGCTCTGCGGATGGGTGGGAGGACAGCCAGTCCTGCAGCAACCCAACGTTGATGTGGCTTAGTCAGCTATTTTTTGACAACCTCAGAGAACAGGTAGACTTCGGATGGGCCCTGAAACATCCTGAACAGATGTGTAGCAACCGGCACTGACCGTAGTTGCAAACCCCGTGGTTAAAGTTGTTGCAAATAGGGGATTTCCCCAAATACTGAATAGGCCGGCCCAACTTGTCCACAGTGGGTGCCTGTGCTGGTGCTGGGAGTGACCCGGGGAAGGCTCTGGAAGTGCCTGGAAGGGCCGAAGCTTCCGAGTTGGGGCACCAATAAGCCGTGTGGGAAGACGACTGGCAGGTAGCGCAAACTGGTGACCTTAACCCCGCAAAATGGCGGCAGAACAGTTCCGTATCCACACGGCTCCAAACTGCCACCACCTGGTCCTGGGCCCACAAGGCGGCAGCTTTGGCGGAAAATGAACGGTGGTAGTCATAGAACGCCGAGCCTCCGAACTTGTGACCCAACTCCACGACAGCGTAGAGATAGTGGTCCAACTCTTCTCTTCTGAGGGGGTTCGCATAGCAGACCACATCCCTAAACAAGCTGAACGCTAGCACGAACTCGGGGATGGAAAGCTTCCGGTTCAGTCTATGATCCCTGGCTTTGATGATCACAGAAACGTCCCCACAGGCGTAGGACTTGTTGTCAGCCAAGTCATGGGTGGCTATCAACAAGGACGCCAGGTTGACGTCCTTCCCATCAAGGATGTCCTTCCTGATGCCTGTCGGAATAAAATGCGCAGGGGTGACAGAAGGGACACCGGGACTAGTACCTGATAGCGGGGGCCCAGGAATCATGGGAGCCTCGGGGACTACCAAGACTTCCGGAACAGCCGGGACCACAGGGGCAGGAACTGGGCTGGCCTCCAGCACTTCTTTTTTTTTCCAAATTTTCCTTTTTATTTCGTTTCTTTTCCAAGAAAACAAAAAGCAAGAAAGTGATACAGGAAACATAAGAAGAGGACTAAGCATAGTCCTATACATCAACATATGTATGGAAATTATATTTATTCTCTCTCTTCAACTCTATTTACTATTCATAATATCTGTATCACTACTAGTTTCAATCCATTCCTCTATAATAGACCAAATACTTTCTACTTCTAAACTAAATTTCAGACTACCCGAGTATTCCATCTCCCACTAAATATCCATTTATTCTTTATCTAAAGTACTAATTCCCTCCTTATTCCCGCAGCACTTCCTTCCTCCTTTTATCCCCCCTTTCCCTCCCCCTTATCCCTACCTCTAGACCCCCTTCTTCCCCCATTCCCCTCCTCCAGCCGTCTATCCTCAGGCCGGAGAGAAGAATTAGGAGAAGAGAAGAAAAAAAAAAAAAAAAAAAAAAAATTCTTAATAAGACAATACAATACACCCCTCCCCTCCTCCGCTGTCCTCCAACCGTGCGCAAAATGTTCTCTCTCCTATTTTCCTTCTTTCTTCCATCTACTACCCTTTATCTTATTCTCCTATTAGCTTTTTACCTTCCTCCGACTGTAAAAATAATTCCCAAGGTGCCCATATCATTTTAATTTGCTGTTTCTTATCTATTGTTTTTGGGAGGAGTTTCTCCATTATCCCTATTTTCCTTACTTTTTTCAGCCACATAGATATTGGAGGTGCCTCGGGGTCTTTCCATTTTGTTGCAATGCAACTTTTCGCCGCATTTATCAAATGACACATCATTGATCCCTTATATCTCACCGGATATATTTCAGCATGATGTAGTAGAAAAAACGAGGGGTCATCTGGAATATGATATTCCGTAAATACTTGTGTAATTCTCCGTACTGTTTCCCAGAATTGTTGTATTATTGGACATCCCCAGAATGTATGTAGCATTGTCCCTTTCTCCCCACAGCCTCTCCAACATCTATCTGACATTTCAGGAAAAAATGTGTTTAAACGCGCTGGCGTATAGTACCATCTTGTTAATATTTTATAATTTAATTCTTGTATTTTCGTGCATCTTGAAGAATTTAATGCTAAATTTATAATATTTTGGCTTTGTATTGGGGAAAAAACTTGGCCTAAATCTCTCTCCCATTTTACTAGGCTCGACATTCTAAAGTCTTCTGGTGGTGCAGTCAATAATATATACATTTTAGAGACCATATGGGCTAGTGGTTCCTTTCCTCCACAGTACTCCTCAAACTTTGTGAGTGCCCGTTTATACTTTTCTGCACCATCCAGAGTCTCCAGAAAGTGTCGTACCTGTCGCGCTTGCCATATCGGTATCTCACCGCTCCCTCCCCTTTGTGCTATTTCTCCTATTGTCATCCACCCCCTTTCACCCAGAAAGTGGGAGGCTTGAAATCTACCCTTTTCTTTTAATTTCTTGAGTATATGGGATTCCAAACCAGGCTGGAATTCTGGATTTCCTATTATTGGGTAGAGGGGGGAATTATTAGTTGAGAAATTCGGATTATGACATATTTTATTTCCAATCCATAAAGTTGGTCCTATCGTTGGGTGAGTTTTAACTGTAAGGGGTAACGCAGAATAGCACCATATTGCCCTATCTAACGGTACTGGGCACATTTGTTGCTCTATAGTGATCCACAATTTATAATCCCCATGTCTACTCCAATCTGCTATCCTTCCCAACTGGACTGCGTGATAGTACTTTAACATATCCGGTGCTGATATCCCTCCCACCTTCTTGGGTAGGATCAATAATTTCCTACCGATCCTGGGCCTTTTACTCCCCCATATAAATTTTGTAAATAATGCCCGAATTTGATTGAAGTACGACATGGGGATCTGAATTGGTAGAGCTTGAAAAAGATATAAAAACTTTGGCACTACACTCATTTTCAAAATATTAGATCTCCCAAACCAAGAGTGCATCCCTCTACTCCATCCATCTAACATTGTTCTGATTGTACCCAATAATGGTTTAAAATTTAGTTCAAAAGTATCCTTTAAATCTGGTGGCATTTGAGTGCCCAAATAATTCAATGCCCTCGTCGTCCACTTAAACTTAAAACTAAATTCCAAACCATTCTTAATCGACCCTGGCAGAGCGACCCCCATTGCTTCAGATTTATTATAATTTATTTTAAAGTTTGACATCCTCCCGTAGAGTTCTACTTCTTTCATTAAATTTGGAAGGGATATCTGTGGTTTTGTTAGGGAGGAGAGCATGTCATCTGCGTAAGCCGATACTTTATGTTCCCTCCCTCCCAATTGAATACCCACTATATCTCTGTTCTGTCGAATCTTGTTTAATAATGGTTCTAATGTCAATGCAAATAATAAAGGCAACAGGGGGCAGCCCTGCCTAGTACCATTTGTGATTGCTAGAGGCTCAGAGTACACCCCATTCACTTTTACCAAAGCTCTGGGTCCCGCATACACCCCCGCTATCCACTGAACCATTCGCTCTCCTAATCCCATTTGTTTTACTGTTCCCAACATAAATTCCCAATTCACTCGATCGAATGCCTTCTCTGCATCTGAGTTCAAGAAAACACTCGATATCTTCTTTTCTTTTACTTGGTTTATTAAGTTTAACACTTTAATAGTACTATCCCTTGCTTCTCTATTTGGTATGAACCCAACCTGATCCAAATGTACCAGTTTAGATAGATAGGGCTGTATACGTGATGCCAAAATCTTTGTCAAAATTTTAATGTCTACATTTATTAATGATATTGGTCTATAACTAGTGCATGCCCCTGGATCCTTCCCTTCTTTTGGGATAATCGTAATATGTGCTAGTAACGTCTCCGGGGGTAACATTCTTATTTGTCCTACTGTATTAAACAATTTAGTCATATGGGTCCCTAATAGTGTACTAAAGCTTTTATAATATTGTATGGTGAACCCGTCTGGGCCTGGGGCTTTACCATGCTTTATTGTTTTCATTATTGATTGTACTTCCTCCAGAGTAATTGGTTTTCCCAAATCCCTTCGCTCTGGAGGTGTTAATCTAGTCAGACCTGCTGAGGATATATATTTCTCCACAGCCCCAGAGGGGTTCACCTTCCCTTGAAGGTTATATAACGCGGCGTAGTATTTCCTAAATTCTTGTGCTATTTCTTTTGAAAGGTGGAGTTTTTTATCTTCTTTGGTTTTAATAAATGGGATATATGACCGTGACTGTAATTTTTTCAATTTTTTTGCTAGTAACTTCCCACATTTATCACCTGAATCGTATGTCATCTTCTCTGCATATTGTAAAACCGCTTCAGCCTTATATCTAAGGAGATCCGCTACCTGTCTTCTTAAATGTGTTAATTCAATTCCTATACCCATTTCTGTCTTTTTTTTATGTTGTATCTCCAATCTCTGTATCTTTTCTAATAATTCTTTTATTTGTTTTTCTCTAGCTTTCTTAACTCGGGAACCATGTTTAATTAAAACCCCTCGAATCACTGATTTATGGGCTTCCCAAACTATACCCGGATCACTTTCTTCATTATCATTTGTCTGGAAATACCATGTTATTTCTTTTTTTACATCTTCAATTATATCAGGATTCTGTAGTAGGCTCTCATTTAATTTCCACCTCCGCTCTGACGTCTGAGTTCCCTCTCCCCATGTTATTTCCATTGTTACCGGGGCGTGATCTGTCCAAGTTATATTCCCAATTGAAATGTCCTTTATTAAGTGTAAACACTGATGAGGTATCAGAAAGAGATCTATTCTTGAATATATTTGATGTGGGGTTGAAAAATATGTATAGTCTTTCTCTCCTGCGTGTAATATACGCCATCCATCTACCAACTGAAATTCATGTAGTTTTTGTATGATTCGTTTCCTAATTCCATTTGGTACCGACGACACCCCTACTGAGGTATCTTCCTTTGGGTTTAAAGATATATTCAGATCCCCACCACAAATCAATTTACCCTCTTTAAAATTCATCAATTTAGTGATCACCTTTACTAAGAAACTATCTTGATGTATATTCGGTGCATAGATGGTGGCTAATGTTACCTTCTCACCCCCTATTGTCCCTTTAAGAAACAGGAATCTCCCTCCTGGATCCGCATATTTTTCGGCTAAGGACCATGGTATTCTATTTGCTATTAAAATTGCCACCCCTTTGCTTTTGGCTTCCTGGTTAGAGGCCTGGTATACATTAGGGAAATTCCTATTTTGAAGATATGTATATACCCCATCTTTAAAGTGTGTTTCCTGAATAAATCCTATGTCCGTTTTGAGCGATTTTAGTTCATTTATTAATATTTTACGTTTTTCGGGGATATTAAGTCCTCTTACATTTAGGGAAGTAACCCTTATTTTATCCATCTAACACACCACTTTTAGCAGACAGCGGAGAAGGAGAGGACAAAAATAAATAAATAAATAAAAAAATTATATAAAATAAAAACAAATTTATATAAAAAAAAAAAAAAAAAAAAAAAAAAAAAGGCTCCTCCTATAGGGGTCTTAGGAGGTACGGATTTTATGTTACGGCTTCTACGTGGGACTTCTGTTATCCCGTAGTTACCGAAAATAGGAGGAATAAGCCTGCAAAAGCAGGAGTGGCTGAGCTCCTACTACCTCTCCTCACTTTATTTAATTCCTCTTTAAACCCTTTTAAACGTATTTACCCTGTAGCTCCCCCCTTTTCCCTCTTTCTCTCTCCATCCTTCTCTCCTCCTTCTCCCCCCTCTTTCCTCTTCCCCCTCCCCTTCCCTCCCCTTCACTTTCTAATCTCTATTCTAGTATCCCTCCCCCACCTCTAAATTCCTTCACCATCCCCTCTCCCCATCACCCCTTCCTCATAATTATTTCCTTTATATGCACACATCATTAACATATTTAATTTCACTTCATATCCTATATATTTTAACAAATTATATTTGCATTAATAGGAAATCAGACATTTAGAACATAATTGTTATTCATATTCCTCTTATATTCATATGTCAATATTAACTCCTTTATTTATGAATATACCCCTTATTTGTTCAATCTAGTAAAAATCTTCTCCTCTTCCACCTCCCCCTCCCTCCTTCCTATTACATATTCACCTTCCCTTTCTATTCCTTTTATCATTCTTTTAATACAGCTTCTACATATTTCCAGTCCTGAACACCCTAAACCTCCTTATGTGATTTACCTATTCCCCTATATGTGAACTTAATAAGTCGTCCCCTATACTAAAAAAAAAAAAAGGGGGGGGGCCTCCAGGGGGGGGCCTCCAGCACTTCTACCCTGGCCCTCAGGTCCTGAAAAGAGCCCGCTAGGGAGTTGAGGGTGGAGTGGATTTGCGTCAGGGATGCGGCCATGGCCCGCAGAGTGACCTGTTCCGCACTGTCTGTACTGGCCGGGGAGGGGAACAAAAGTCTGAACAGCTCAGCTTTGCGAGCTGAAGCCGGGTGGGAAATTCCCCTGCGCCGTAACTCTGCAATCAATCTTGGCACGGTCCAAGCTCTCAAGGTAGGCGTGGCGCCCCGATCTGATCCCCTCACCGACCCCCTTGCTGAAGCAGGGGAACCCGAGACGAACTCCTCGATATCCGCCGCTTGCGACATGCCCTGAAAAATTGATGGAAAACAAAACACTGTGATAGAGCCTCTCACAGACCAATAAGGAAAAACACTGCCTAACCCCCCCCCCCCCCACTCTTGAACCCACCTAACCCGGATCGGAACAAAACCTAAACCCCCCCCCCCCACAGGAAAGGCCGAGCCATCTGCCGACGCAGACAAATTAAAAACGAACCACTCAGGCCCCCCCCTCCTAGGACCTTGAAACGAGACAGGTCCCAACGCTTTAGGAGCTGCTGAGTAACTATATGGGAGATGAACAAGGATCCGAACAGGTGAGTAGACTTGCCACTGCTCAAGTCAATTAAAAACGAAACAACTCAACCTGTCACAACCTAAACGATTTAGGTGACCCTCAGTGGCAGGCAAACCCTTGAAGCCCGGGGACAGATCGGGTTAGGTTCCTGGAACCCGGCTTACCTTTGCCGGAAGTCCTGCACCTAACAGGAACCTTGCGTCTGGTACCTGTAACAAAAGACGTAAAGGACTGAAGTGCGACAGTCCCCCCTGGACGAACCAGGAACAACGAGTGTTCAACGAAGTGCCACGTGAAGCATGAAAACGGAGAAAGTGACCCATACCAGCCGGTTGAGGAGAACTTGCCACCGACCAAGTCATTTAAGAACGAAACATCTCAACCGTACCAGCCCACCGTTGTGGAAAAAAAGACTCCCTGGTGGAACCATGACCCCTACCCCCCCCTTTTGCAGAAAAAAAAGGTCCACCCCCCCCCCCCCAACCAGCGGGAACCCACCCCACCTTCAGCTGGTGATGCCTGTGACAGTGACGTGGAACCCTCACCCTGTGTGTGAACAATTGCGATAAAAACGAAACGAAAAGCCTGACACTCACTGCAACAGTATTGCCACGAAACCCTGTACTTTACGTGAAAACGAGACTGCACGAAACAGTCCTGGAACAGAGAAAAAGAAAAAGAGAAAACAAACGAAAGCCATGAAGGAAAACGATAGACATGTATCAACAAGACAAAATTGCTGCGAGAGATAACAAACGACAATGGAGATTGTGCCACGACTGGCGTAACAAAAGCGTACGAACGCATGCGATTGGCTGGCTTACCTGGAAAAGGACTTCGTTCGCCTGGAGTGGTTCACCCCAGGGAGATCAGGACCTCAGAGTGACCAGGACCTCAGAGTGACACCCTATCGGGTACTGTCCCAGCAAAAACACTTTCCCAGCTGCCGCTTGGAGGGATGCGGAGGATCAAGAGAAATCTCCTAACTGGGACATATGTATGACATGAATTTAACACCTGGAGTACATTGACAGAAAAAAAAAAAAAAAAAAAAACCTGCGCAGGGAATGAAAAGCATGACACATGCCCCCCCCCCCCAGGTCTCCTCACCAACTATGCAGAGAGCCACAGAAACCCCCCCCCCCTGAGGTCCCCTCACCTCCATGCAGCCAGGGCCGGAGCACCACAGGATCCCCCCCCCCCACCCCAAGGTCTCCTCACCTGCCATACCGCTGCAACCACGGAACCCCCCCCCCCCTTCCGATGCTGGAGTCAGATTTGATGTGCCCAGTGCTGCCAGAAAAAACCCCTCCCCTCGATACCTGCAAGTAGCGGCCGAGCGAGGAGAAAGGAAAACACCCTGCGAGGCTGCCGTTGAAGTCGATGGGCCGTGGGCGCCGAAGTGCCGAGGAGCCGGGGAGCAGTGAAGCCGAGGATCCGTGAGGCCGAACGAGCCGCCTCTCCGCCGCGTGGAGCCGATGCGTCCCCTGCTGATGACGTCACGCCGCCGTGTACGTCAAACAAACGAGAAGGTCCGGCCGTGGGGAAGGAGAAAGGAGGGCGGGTTTATGAACCCCCCGACTCCTCCTACAAATTCAGGCCCGCCTACGGCCGGCCTTCCCATTTATCCATTAGTGACCCTTTAAGGGCTAGCTGGTGAGAAAGAGTAATTAACTTTATAGACTGTGGATTGACAATATTTATTTCTCCTTGGTTTTGGACAGGAAAACATGAACCAGTTCAATAAACCAGACTTTTTGGACATCTTTATTGACCGGTGGAGAGAACTTCCAGTTCTGTGGGCCACCAAAGACCCCATATCACGCAACAAAGACTTGCGGAAAACAGCACTGGAGAGCCTGCTCCCACTTTTGCGGAGACAGGTGGGGTTTGATGTGACGACTGACCAGTTGGAGGTCAAAATTGGGACCTTGAGAGGCACCTACAGGAAGGCACGCAACAAGGTCTTGGCTTCGATGAGGTCTGGAGCTGGAGCAGGGCAGGTATATGTACCCAAGTTGTGGTACTATAGTAAACTGAGCTTCCTGGATGAACACCTGGAGGTAAGGGAGTCACTTTCCAGCCTTCCCCCCAGAAGTAACAGAAGGTCCAGCCTTCCCTCCAACCTTCCCTCCAGCCTTCCCTCCAGCCAACCTGCTGCTCCCTCTGCAGATGAACCCTCTCAGCAGCCTTCCATCCTGGATGAAGATCCGGATTTGCCCAGCTGGAGCCAGGTATATAGTACTTTCAATGTGCAAATGTGTGGTGTTTAAATGTTGTTAAAGAGATGTAAATTAAGATGTTAAAGGTAAAAAAAAGGTAGAGATAAAAGTGTTATACAGATCATTTGTCAGTATTGGCCAGGAATTATTTTTGTGTGATTCACCAAAAAACATGGGTCACAATGATTGGCTTAGCTAAGTCGTGAATAAAAAATATGCAACAGTCAGGAGCTGAAAATTGAGTCTTATTTTTAAAAAAGAAAGTAAAACTGTACTTTTTTTCCATACACAGGACGAGACCAGCCAGCAGGAGGATCGGGAAAATGCCAGGCAGGAGGAGGGCAGGGTGAGTGGCTTGGAGGAGGCTGCAGGCCCAAGTAACTTGGACGAGGTGGCAGGCCCAAGTGGCTTGAACGAGGTGGCAGGCCCAAGTGGGTTGGACGAGGTGGCTGGGCGAAGTACCAGATGTCAGGTGCCTCCTCTTCGCCTGCGTCCGAGAAGGCAGGTGAGGGATACGAGGGTGCGTGACGCCTCACTAGCCCTCATTCGGGACGCCCATGCAACCCTTCAGCAGCCTCCCACTGCTCAGGAGGGATTTGTGACTGTGGTTTTGGCTAAAATGGCAGACATGACAGTGGACCAGCGCCTCCTCTTTGAGGGACTCCTCATCACCCTAGCAAATCAGGGGGTGAGGGGTCTTTCCACGGAGGACACTGTCATTTGCAGACATCCCCATCCTCAGACACCAGATAACTCCCAACCTCCTCCACCTTCTTCTTCTCATGCTCCTTCTCAACCTCCCCCACCTTCTTCTTCTCATGCTCCTTCTCAACCTCCCCCACCTTCTTCTTCTCCTGCTCCATCTCAACATTCTTCTTCCTCTTGTTCTCCTGCTCCTTCTCAACATTCTTCTTCCTCTTCTTCTCCTGCTCCTTCTCAACATTCTTCTTCCTCTTCTTCTCCTGCTCCTTCTCAACATTCTTCTTCCTCTTCTTCTCCTGCTCCTGCTCCTTCTCAACATTCTTCTTCCTCTTCTTCTCCTGCTCCTTCTCAACATTCTTCTTCCTCTTCTTCTTCTACTAGTCCTGCTCCACCTCCTTCTACTGCTCCTTCTACTACTCCTCCTCCTTCTACTGCTTCTTCTACTGCTCCACCTCCTTCTACTGCTCCTTCTACTGCTCCTCCTCCTTCTACTGCTCCACCTCCTTCTACTGCTCCACCTCCTTCTACTGCTCCTTCTACTGCTCCTCCTCCTTCTACTGCTCCACCTCCTTCTACTGCTCCTTCTACTGCTCCTCCTCCTTCTACTGCTCCTTCTACTGCTCCTCCTCCTTCTACTGCTCCACCTCCTTCTACTGCTCCTTCTACTACTCCTCCTCCTTCTACTGCTCCTTCTACTGCTCCTCCTCCTTCTACTGCTCCACCTCCTCCTCCTCCACCTCCTCCTCCACCACCTTCGTCTACTCCTCCTCCACCACCTTCGTCTACTCCTCCTCCTGGCATGAGTACTACCCCTGTGGCACCACCTCCAGCCAGGCAGAAGAGGAAGGCTGCTGAGAAGGCTGCAGAGAAGGTCAAAGAGCAGGCTGCAGGGAAGCCACCAAGGAAGGCCTTGAAGAAAACAAGAAAGTGACTCCCTTACTTCCATGTGGTGTACCAGAGTTCAGGCTGCTATAGTACCACAACCTGGTGACATCTGCCTGCCCTGCTCCAGTTTGTGACCTCGGGGAGTCCAAGACCTTGATGCGTTCCTTCCTGAATGAACCTCTCAAGTCCCCATTTTGGCCTCCAACTGCTCACCAGTCACATCAGGCCACACCTGGCTGTGCACAAATGGCAGCAAGCTCTCCAGTGCTGACTTTTGCTTAGTTACTTTTTTTTTCAAACCAAAATAAATGGTAAATTTTGATTTTACAGTTCATACTTGTCCTTGTTTTTTTTTGCTTTAAAATTTAGCTTGTGAGAAGGCAGGTTATGTTTAAAATAAAATGGAATATAAGGTGTAATTTGAAAGGGACAGATGAGATAAGACAAAGCAATAAGGTTTCAATGGGGGGTACTTGACATTACAAAAAATAAGAGGATTTGCATTTTTGCTACATAAAAAATTAAGGGGAATATTAAGAGCAGGATTTAAAACACAGGACCAAAATAAGGTGAGATTTTTTTAAGAAAATATAATTGAGATCAATAAGAAAAAGGTTCCACAAAATTTTACAGAACTCTGTGTGAATATCCTAACAAAAGCAAAAAAGAATATTGCTGTTTTGTGCCCTTACAAAAAATTGTGTAAAGCGCTGCAAAGAAACGATGCAATAATGTTGGAAGCGAGACGAATGTGCTATCTCCATTCCAAACGCTACTTTTACCGATGTTGTTCTCCAGTGTCTAAGTTTTTCACAGGTTTCTTAGCATACACACGACCGAGTTTCTCGTTGAAAAAACAGCCCGACGAAGAACTCGTCGATCCAAAATCCACTCCCATCGAGAAAATAGAGAACCTGCTCTCTATTTGCTCGACGAGTTCCTCGGCGGCTCCATCGGGCCGAAAGTGTACACACGACAGAGTTTCTCGACAGAATCCGGCTCTCACCGAGTTTCTCGACGAATTCTGCCGAGAAACTCTGTCGTGTGTACGAGGCCTCAGACTAATTGAAGGTCCCATGGTGGGACATACAATCTTTTCACAGGACGAATTCTCGTGCATGCTCTCAGAAATTGACGGATCAGACATCGCGATGCCCATTTTACTCCCGACAGTGCTGATAGGGCCGAGACCTGTACTCTCAGTGTGCTGACACTGAAACCTTTGTCTAAACCCGTCTGAAGGAAACTTAGAACTTGTGGTTCTGAAGGTGTTCTGGGATTAAACTGTTGTGTCTCTGCAAAAGATTTGAATTCCCATATTCTTGAATAGGTTTGGTTAGTGGTGGATTGCCTTCAAAAGTGTCTTCACCACCTCTGTGGTAAGTCCTGCTTCTGTTAGCCTTCTTCCTTCAGCCTCCAGGCAGCTAAGTGTAGGGTTCCCGGGTCTGTATGCATTACCTGACCCTGTTGTAATAGGTCCGGAATATTCGGTAGAGGCATGGGTGGGTCCACTGCCAATGACTGCAGCAGTGGGAACCACGGTCTGCGTGACCACATTGGCATTATTGCTATGACTGTCCCTGAGTGTGTTCTTACTCTGTTGAGTAATCTGAAGATTATGGGGATCGGAGGAAATACATACGCTAGCCTGCAGATCCATCTGGCGTTGAGAGCGTCTATTGCTTCCACTTCCTGGAACCTTACCCTTGCTAAGAAACGCCTGCACATCGTATTGGTTGCAGTCGCCATCAGATCCAAGTCTGGATATCCCCATTGTTTGCATATCCAATTAAATACTGACTGGTTCAGGGCCCACTTGTTGGGGTCTAGGGTCCGTCTGCTCAGTGTGTCCGCCACAAAGTTCTGCGGGGCTGGGATGTAGACTGCTGATAGATCGACTAGGTTTTGTTGTGCCCATTCCATTATGGGTGTCACATCTTTCAGCAGTGACTGGCTTCGCGTTCCACCTTGTCTCTTTATGTAGGTGACCGCTGCCCTGTTGTCCATTTGTATTATTACTCTCTTCTCCTGGATCTGTGTCTGGAATGCTTTCAACGCACACAAGGCTACTTTCAACTCTATGACATTGGAGACTTCCTTCAGTCTGTACTTCGAATTGACTTGGGCACCTGTGAAGGTTTACTGGATCTTTCCACCAGTCCAGGGACCTCTTCATTTCCCAAGTTAAATGAATCTTTTGTCTGACTGATCGTCTTTGCCATTGTTTGAGGAGACCTTTCTGAAATATTCTCATCCTCCAATGTGCCCACTTCACCATTGGGATTGTTGAGGAGAGTGTCCCCAGGATACTGAGGCAACTTGACGCCAACAGGTATTGTTTCCTGGATACACTATCTAACCTGTTCAGTAGGGTTACCATCTTCTGTTTGGGAAGTTCCACCGTGTTTTTGTGGGTGTCCAGGATCGCCCCTAAAAACAGTATTCTCTGAGACAGTTCCAACTGGCTCTTCTCCCAATTGATCAGCCACCCGAATCCCTGCAGTGTGTCTATTAACGTTTAACGATGATTCAAAAGGACTTGTGGGTCCTTTGCTATTAATAGAATATCGTCCAAATAAAGAAACGCTTGTAGGCCCTTCATGCATAGAATTGCTATTATCGGGAGTAGAACCTTGGAGAAGGTTCTGGGTGAGGTTGCTAGGCCAAATGGCAGGCACGTGAATTGAAAATGCTTGTCCGCCACTGCGAACCTTAGGTACTTGTGCAGTTGTGCATGCACTGGGACATGCAAATATGCATCCTTCAGGTTGAGGGATAGCATTCACACGTTTTTTGTGAGGGCTTGCGTTACTGATTGCAATGACTCCATCTTGAAACTCTGAACAGGGATCGTCTTGTTGAGTTCTCTCAGGTCTAATACGGGTCTTAAGTCGCCTGTTTTTTTCTGAATTAAGAAACGTGGTGAATAGAAACCTTGCCCTTGTTCTTGTACTGGCACTGGTTCCACTGCACCCTTGTGAAGTAGTGTTTGCACATATTCGAATATTAACTGACGTTTCCATCTGTCTTGAGGTAAATGTGTGGGGCAAAAATGTGGGGTCACAGGAGGGAATAGAAATCTCCAGCGGTATCCTGCTTGGACAACTTTTGTTACCCAAGGCTCCTTGACTTGATCCGTCCAGACACGAGCAAACCTGCGTAGTCTGGCCCCCACTGCTCCTGTCTGGACGGAGAAACCTTCAAAATGGTTTCTGCTGTTCCGACGTTGCGCCTGACTTTGGCATCCGTGCCACTGTTGACTGAGGTGGCTTTGTGCCTTTTCTGTACTCTTTGAGAGGCCTAAAGGGTCTGTACTCCCTTACTTTATTGGAGTATTGCTCCCCCCCCCCAGGAAATGTCTCTGCCTTGGCTTTACATCTTGTGGGAGCAGCCCTGATTTGCCCCCT
This sequence comes from Rana temporaria, assembly GCF_905171775.1. NCBI lineage: Eukaryota > Metazoa > Chordata > Amphibia > Anura > Ranidae > Rana > Rana temporaria. The sequence continues at coordinate 343,625,934 of NC_053490.1, forward strand.
GTCACCTTTGATATTGCCGAATCCATCATATTTCCGAATAGAGCAGTCCTGTTAAAGGGGATGCGACACCAATTTATTTTTGATGAGGTATCTGCCGTCCATGGCTTAAGCCATAGAGCTCTTCTTGCCATGACCGAAGACTGCATGGCCCTTGCTGAGCAACGTAATGAATCAATTGCTGCTTCTCCAACGTAGTCGCCAGATTGTATGATATTGTCTATCAATTCGAGGGATGCCGCCATGTCTGCACCCGACTGTATCTCCCCCTTTATGTATTCTGCCCATGCTGTGATGGCTTTTGCAAGTGCTGGAAGTGCTAAGACTGGTCTGCATGCACTGCCTGCAGCTAGATAGGTTCTTTTCTTGTCTGTGTCCATCCTTCTGTCTAAGGGGTCCTTGAAGGACACTGCGTCGTCCATCAGAAGCGTTACATGACGAGCCAGCATCATGACCGCGGCATCTACCAATGGTGGAGTTTCCAAATTATGCATGTCCTCTGTCTTAAAGGGATACATACGCATACATCTATTGACAGGTGACCCCTTTCTGTCCACCTTTTCCCACTCCTCCTGAATCACTTCCTTTACCTCCTCTATGAGAGGGAATGATAGCGTTGTCTTCTTTGATTGTGGGTAATACTTTCTCGCTTTCGCGGGTTGAGCCACTTCTTCCTCCCACTGAAGTGCTTCTCTCACAGCTTTTATTAACGGTTGCACTGCCGAGTATCTAAAACTTAGCTTTGTGTCATCCAGTTGGGAATCCTCCCCAGACTCTGACCCTGGGGATGGGTCTCTAGGTCTTTGGGTCCCACCTTGATCCTTGCTTGTCCCTCTGGGTTCACTGGCTGTTGGTTTTGAATCATCTATAGATTCTTTAACCGTTTGCTTTATTATTTGGATCATTTCAGCCTTCTCAGCCTCTTTATCTGTTGCTGCTTCACGCAAACAGGCTTTACACAAAATTTTCCCTCTAAGGGCCACTCTTCCACATCCTACACAGAGATCGTCTCTGTTCTCATCTCCATGCTGAGTATGTTCCACTCTGTGTCGGCTTTGATAGCGGGCTTTAGAGTGTGTTGCTGATCTCTCAGAGCTTGAGGCATGTCTGTGCTGTGTCTCCTTGCTCTTGGAGGAATAATGTGGCAACTGCGGGCTGAAACAGATTTACAGCCAATCAGTAAATGCACTCTTTTAAAGGATATGTCATGCAGACATACATACCTACCTACCCTCACCTTAAAGTGGATGTAAACCCAATTTTTTTTTATTTTTATTCTTTGTGATGTCACAATGCAGAGTATACGATTTCCTATCATCTGTGCCCAGTCTTGCCACACAGAGTTAATCCAGCTCTGAGCAATCCTCTTTTATTGTTCAGGGAAATAAAACAGACTTACAGAGAAAACCCTGTCTAAACTAAAAGTCCGAAAGCCTCTCTCCTTGCTTTGAGTGACAGGTTGTTTACATATCTAGCTTGGACATGTTTATCATATGTTATGTTATGTTTATCATAATATGAGGTGATCCACAGTATAAAAAGTGAGAAATCCACCCCTCCCCCACATAACACATCCTGGTAATATACAATAACCTGTGGTTCACCTCATATTATGATAAACATAACATAACATATGATAAACATGTCCAAGCTAGATATGTAAATAACCTGTCACTCAAAGCAAGGAGAGAGGCTTTTGGACTTTTAATTTAGACAGGGTTTTATCTGGAAGTCTGTTAATTTTCACTGAACAATACAAGAGGATTGCTCAGAGCTGGATTAACTCTGTGTGGCAAGACTGGGCACAGATGATAGGAAATCTTATTCTCTACATTGTGACATAAAAAAAATATTTTTTTTTTTTTGGGTTTACATCCACTTTAAGATACGTGGCTGGTCTCTAGGAGAGCTCATGATTCTGAAATTCATAGATAGTCCCACTTAGTTACTTGTCATATCATAGATACATGAAACTTTCAGTGTGTAAGTTTCCTACCTGGATCCGATTTGCGTGTTGTAGCGCCTGGTAACTGTGCTGGTGCACTAACCTTGTGCTGCACTCTGTGTACAAGCTGTTCTTAGAGTTTTATCTTGTGCGCTACTCTTCCTGAGATGCCCCCAGCGTCTCACCTGACTGGAAGTTCTTCGGCCGCCATCTTGCTTCACCCAGCCGGCCATCCATAGGCTTTTATGTTGCCGGAAGTCCTGTTTCCGCCATCTTGTTGTACCCGGAAGTCGTACCGCCGCCATTTTGCTAATGGGCAGCCGTTCGCGTTTGCTTTAGGATAGCTCTTCCTAGACCAGGTACCTGCACCCCATTTTTTGGATCTTGCTGGGGGTGAGGTCTCCCCCATATAGGCGTTCAGGTCTGCCTGTACAGCGGGGAGCTTTGACACAGGAGAGGCATGAACCTGTGCGGCTTGGCTGGAAGTGTCCAGCAAGGTGAGGGAAAATTCCTGCTTTCTAGCAGTAGCATAACCGCATGTAGCAGTGAGGAAAAAAAAGAGAATACTGCGGTAAGGGAGGAGACCTACTTTTATAGTATAACCGGTCCTGATTGGGCAGGGAGGCGGAGCCTTCCCATACGTATATGCTGTCATGCTGTGTCAGGAAAAACATTTTTTTTATATATTTTTGGGGGATATTTATTATAGCAAAAAGTAAAAAAATATTGCATTTTTTTTTTCAAAATTGACGCTCTTTTTTTGTTTATAGCGCAAAAAAATCGCAGAGGTGATCAAATACCACCAAAAGAAATCTCTATTTGTGGGAAAAAAAGGATGTCAATTTTGTTTGGGAGCCACGTCGCACGACCGCGCAATTGTCAGTTAAAGCGACGCAGTGCCGAATCGCAAAGAGTGGCCTGGTCTTTGACCACCAAAATGGTCTGGGGCTGAAGCGGTTAAGTAACATAAGATATCACTTAGAAAATTAGGCGTGTCGTTTAGTGGGGTTCTATGCCCCTTCGCTCTTTTTGATTTTAGACGATTTTAAGAATAAAAATATTATATTAAACTAGAAATTACATTTCAATATCTAATATTTTTGCACTTGCGATGTTTAATATTTACTGCATTCGTCTCTGTGTCTATTTACCTGGAAGATTACAGAAGTCAGAGGCTTTTGTTTTATGTGTCCATCAAAAAGTAAATACAATTCAAGGATTTATTATACATTTCACTTTTCTTTCCAGTGTATTATGGTTTATACAGTACATTCCTAAACTATATCAGACAGTCAGTAGTATATTCGATTTTTAAAGTCCAGCTGATGCTCTTTTGTCTATGCTATGAATAAAAGACTGAACATTCCCCATTGCTTACACTGTACATTTATATCTACAGGCAAATGAATTTGTATCTACTTTTCTCTAATACTAAAAGCTTATGCTAAAAAGAATAATGATATTTTTTTTGGTGAAAATGGTCTACTGAAAAAATAATAAAGGAACTGAATACATTGTTTTTAAAGTGACTGTAAACCCTCACCTTATAAAACAACCCATTTAACTATAAATAGAAATGAAAGGCAAAACATCTGTGTATAGATTTAAAAAACATTATAAACATTTTCCCTTTCTTATAAATGATTGCTTCATTCTCAGCTGCATAAGAGCCAGAGGAGGAGAAATAGCAGTACACTGAGCTTCCCAATGAAAAGCTATGCGGGGGGGGGGGGGGTGTCAAGTCTGATCGTTGGAGGAGAGCAGGCTGAGTTCCTAGCTTAGCTAGAAAAATGATCACAGTGTGTTCTCCTGCTTAGTGAGGTCAGTTTTTAACAGGAAAGCAGAGGGAACTGACAGAAACACCAGGGATTTCACACAAAGGAATAAATACAAAGAGAACAGGATACTTTTTAATACAAGTACATGGTACAGCAGGCACACATCAGGAATGTGAAATGTTGGGTTTACATACTCTTTAACTTAACCAGTTGCCGTCCAGCGTATAGCGGATTGATGGCCAGGCGGGATTTTTCTCCTTTCGGGTGGACATCATATGACGTTCTACCAGTCACACCACTCCCAGTCCCAGTCACGTGGCAATCGGTGGTAGGCCATGTGCCTCAAACACAGAGCATAACCTATCAAGGTAAAGAGTCAATGGCATTGGCTCTTTACCATTCGATCAGCTTTTCCAATCACAGCTGATCCCATGTAAACCAATTCCAATTTCCTTTTCTCAGCGCTGTCACTGTGTGGGAAAAGGAAAGCCGAAAAAAACTGTCTTTCCTGGGAAAGCAGACTGATTATAAGAGCAGCCCCATCAGTGCCAATCAGTGTCCATCATTGCAGCATATTAGTGTCCATTAGGGATGAGCTTCGTGTTCGAGTCAAACTCATGTTTGACTCGAACATCGTATGTTTGACCGTTCATCGAATTGCGAACGTTATGGGCCGTTCGCGCCAAATTCGAGTGGCGTGTCATGGCCCATAATTCACAGCGGCATAGCAGTGCATTTCTGGCTGATGATTGGCCAAGCATGAACTATGACCCGCATGCTTGGCCAATCATAGCGCCGTCTGTACAGAAAGCCGTAATTGGCCAAAGCCAGGCTGGCTTTGGCCAATTATGCCTCAGGGGATTTAGTACACGCCCCTCACTATATAAGGCTGTCTGGAAGTCGGCCTTGTGTAGTGTGTTGCGCCATTTGTGAAAGACAGACAGACAGAGAGAGAGACAGTGTAATTTCAATTGAGTTAGATAGAGCAGGCAGGCAGGCGAGTCAGTTAGCTGCAGTGACAGTGTGTAGAGGATATATATGCATCCCAGGTGTTGTATATATATTTATACACTGTATCCATTTTAGCTAGACCTGTTCCTGTATGCTTTTCCTAATATACTGACAGGCAGGCAGGCAGGTGATTGTGCTAGCTGCAGTATTTTCACTTAGTGTACTGTGTCCTTTGCACAGTGTGCACCTAAAGCTTACCTGAATACAATTGCTGGTGTTCTCATATAAATACAGGCAGGGACATACAATATTCAGTTTTATTGTCCTTTGCACAGTGTGCACCTAAAGCTTACCTGAATACAATTGCTGGTGTTCTCATACAAATACAGGCAGGGACATGCAGTATTCAGTTTTATTGTCCTTTGTACAGTGTGCACCTAAATCTTACCTGAATACAATTGCCGGGGGTTCTCATACAAATACAGGCAGGGACATACAGTATTCAGTTTTATTGTCCTTTGCACAGTGTGCAGGGATCTGCAAGTATTTTCACTTGGTGTACTGTGTCCTCTGCACAGTGTGCAGAGGACACAGCCTCAACACGATCTCCAAGATCATGGAGAAAGCAGTAGTACAACAGCTTCAGCCCCACCTGGACGATCACAAACTCCTAGATCCTCTACAATCAGGTTTTCGCCCAGGCCACGGCACAGAAACGGCTCTTCTCAAGATATGGGATGACGCCCTCGAAGCAGCAGATGACGGAGAATCCTGTCTCCTAGTGCTGCTGGACCTTAGTGCAGCCTTCGACACGGTAGACCATAACATATTGCTCACACGACTCAAAGAAGTAGCAGGAGTCTCTGACGCGGCCCTACTGTGGTTCGCATCATTCCTAGAAAATCGCACTCAGACCGTGAAACTTGGAGGTTTTACATCAGAAACACGCACTATTACATGCGGAGTCCCGCAAGGATCGCCCCTCTCACCCGTACTCTTCAACATCTACATCTGCCCGCTCCTCAAAATCATCAGCAAACAGGACCTGCGCTACCACTCCTATGGGGACAACACGCAGCTTTACCTTCGAATCACCAACAAAAAAGACCAATTTCATGAACTTGAAAAGTGCCTTACACTGATCGAAAATTGGATGACTGAAAGCTCCCTCAAACTCAACGGATCCAAAACAGAACTACTCACCCTTCACGCAAATAGGAAATCCATTTCTAGGACCACAGGGACACCACCTACCATCCTCGGACAAACCATTGCGCCAAGCAATAAAGCCAAAAGTCTCTGAGTCATCTTTGACTCGGACAGGACGATGGATGCACAAATAGGATCAGTCGTCAGCGGTTCTCATCATCTGCTCCGCATGCTACGTAGACTCATCTCCTTCATCCCGGAAGAGGACACGGCAGTAGTGGTTGGAACTATCATCAAGACACTCTGCCTCACCCACAAATGTATACAGGGGAACGCTCCCCAATACTTAAGCGAGAAAATAAAACCCTACGTCACCAAGCGCATGCTCCGGTCAACCAACCAAAACCTTCTCCAAATTCCTAAATCCCGCTACAAATCGAAGGGAGAATGTAGATTTTAGGTCCAAGGACCACGGCTCTGGAATGCTCTACCCACTATCATCCGCTTGGAGGAAAACCATCAGGCCTTTAGGAAAAAACTAAAGACCCACCTCTTCTGAAGGACCGGTACGACTCGGATGTTAAGCGCCTTGAGGCGATTAAGTTCGCATTTGTTGCGCTATACAACTTACTCACTCACTCACTCAGTCACTCAGTCACCTAAAGCTACCTGACTACAATTGCTGGTGTTCTCATACTAATACCACAGGCAGGGATCTGCAAGTATTGTCAGTTAGTGTACTGTGTCTTTGCACAGTGTGCACCTAAAGCTACGTGACTACAATTGCTGGTGTTCTTATACTAATACCACAGGCAGGGATCTGCAAGTATTGTCAGTTAGTGTACTGTGTCTTTGCACAGTGTGCACCTAAAGCTACGTGACTACAATTGCTGGTGTTCTCATACTAATACCACAGGCAGGGATCTGCAAGTATTTTCAGTTAGTGTACTGTGTCTTTGCACAGTGTGCACCTAAAGCTACGTGACTACAATTGCTGGTGTTTCTTATACTAATACCACAGGCAGGGATCTGCAAGTATTGTCAGTTAGTGTACTGTGTATTTGCACAGTGTGCACCTAAAGCTACGTGACTACAATTGCTGGTGTTCTCATACTAATACCACAGGCAGGGATCTGCAAGTATTTTCACTTGGTGTACTGTGTCCTCTGCACAGTGTGCACCTAAAGCTACGTGACTACAATTGCTGGTGTTCTCATACTAGGACCACGGGCAGGGATCTGCAAATATTGTCAGTTAGTGTACTGTGTCTTTGCACAGTGTGCACCTAAAGCTACCTTACTACAATTGCTGGTGTTCTCATAGTAGTACCACAGGTAGGGATCTGCAAGTATTGTCAGTATTTGTGCAGCTACATCTCCCTGCAGGCCATTAGTATGTCTGGAAGGACAGCAAGGAGAGGCAGAGAGTCACAAGCCTATAAAAGAGGGCAAGCAGGCTCTCTCCGTCTAGAGGCAACAGTGCTGGTCGTTGACACGGTGCATCCTCATCAGCACGTGGCCGTGGGACACGCTCATCCTTTTTTTCGGCAGCTGGCCGTGTTGACCCACCACATGCCGAAGACTTTGTAGAGTGGATGACCAAGCCGTCCTCATCCTCCTCATCCTCTCTCACCCAGGCTCAGGGAACTTTGTCTGGCAAAGCAGCTGCCAACGCGGCCTCTTCCCTCTGCTCAATGGCATCAGTCACTCCTTCCCTAGCCCCACCATGTCCTCCTGAGGAGTTCCCCGAACTGTTTGACCACAGTGTTGGAGGAGATGCAGCGTTTTGAAGGCTCCGATGATGGTACCCAGCTAGAGGAATCCAGTAAAGTGAGCCCAGAGAAAGGGGGTGGCCAAGATGGACAGCAATCTGGCAGACATGTTCCCCCAGCTGCAGCATACTGCCTGGTTTGCTACAGTGATGAGGAGGGAGGGGATGATGAGGTCACTGACTCCATGTGGGTGACTGATAGGAGAGAGGAGGAGGAGGAGGAAGCACATCTCCAACAGTGTTGCCAACCGTCCGTATTTTTATGGACAGTTCATAAAAACTGGCACTTTTTTCCCCCGTTCGTAAATGTCCGTGGTTGTGGGAATGTGCCAGTAAAAATAGCCGAGATCAGTTCGGCTTGGAACTGCGCATGGAGATTGGAGGCAGGGGGTGATTGGAGGCAGGGGGTGATGATGGCTGCGGTGGCACCGCAGAGGGGGATGGAGGCAGGGGGCAATGGAGGCAGGGGGAGGCTGGAGGCATGGAAATATTGGAGGCAGGGGGTGTTAGTGGCAGGGGGTGATTGGAGGTAGGGGGTGTTGGCACCGCAGAGGGGCATGGTGGCACCGCAGAGGGTGGGGGATGGAGACAGGGGTTGTTGGTGGCACCGCAGAGGGGGATGGAGGCAGGGGACAATGGAGGCAGGGGGTGATTGAAGGCAGGGGGGGCTGGGAGAGATTGGAGGCAGGGGGCCTGGGGGAGATTGGAGGCAGACGGAGATTGGAGGCAGGAGGTGATATGTCTAAATAATTTGCCCTTATTATATCGAAAATAACAAAAACATGTTTTTTTTTACCTTAATATCTACCTTAAATCACATTGCTGTGTGCCTATTTGTTTGTAGCCTAAATGCTGAAATTTGCAACTTAAAATGTAATTTAGTAACTTTTGTGAAATGCCAGTAAAAACGTGGCTGCGCCAGTAAATTTCGGGTTTCGTGCCAGTAAATTTCAATCTGGTAGGTTGGCAACACTGATCTCCAACGAGGCAAGATGCCCTCCAGGGGCCAGCTTAAGGGCATCACACCGACTGCATCACACCGTAGAGCTCCACATGTGCAGGGCACTGCTGTTTCTCCGCGTTATTTCAAAAGTTCTTTGGTGAACAAAGCGGACCTCTCCTTGCTCCTCATCAGCTGGGATCTCCAAGACCACTATACCTTCAGTCCTCTCTGAAACCTGCACTCATAGGAATGAAGGTGTAGAATTAGGTTTGTCAAGCCAAGTACTTGTGGGCAATCTGCTATTGGTACACCGATGTCAGATTGTACCAGGCAAATATCCCTGTCCCAGCTGCTGCAGTGACAAAAGAAGTTTGCTCCCAGCCATCCACATGCCTAGCGGTTGAATGCTAGCTTGGCTGAATTGCTAGCACTTCAACTGCTGCCTTTTCAGTTGGTAGACTCTGCCCCCTTCCGTGAGTTTGTGGAATTTGCGGTACCTCAGTTGCAGGGTCCCAAATGCCCTTTTTCTCATGGAAGACGATTCCAGCTCTCTACCGGCATGTGGAAGGCAATGTCCATGCCTCGCTGGACAGGGCGGTCAGCGGTAAGGTGCATATTACCGGGTGACTGGGTGACTCTGCTGGCAGCTGGGAAGGATGCAGGACAAGGTACAGTAGTGCTGGAGGTTGTTCTGCCACCACACCTCCAAAATGCTACTACTGGTGATTGTGACACACCTCTCTCCTCCACCCCCTCCTCTTCTTCCTCCTCCGTGGCCTCTTCCTGTGCTGATTTGTCCTCGGAACCAGCAGTGCTCCGTAGGCGTTCAAGGGGCTAAGCAGGTACGCAGGCAAAAAGATGCCATGCGTTGCTTGAGCTGGTATGCTTGGGGGACAGGAGCCACACTGGGGCAGAGGTTCTGTCAGCTCTGCAGGGGCAGGCTCAGAGGTGGTTGACGCCACACCAGCTTAAGCCAGGAATGGTGGTTTGCGACAATGTCACCAACCTCCTCACCACCCTGCGACAGGGACAACTGACCCATGTGCTCATGTTCTCAATTTGGTGGTGCAGCGGTTCTTGGGCAGGTACCCGGGCTTACAGGATGTCCTGAAGCAGGCCAGGAAACTCTGTGTGCATTTCCGATGGTCATATAATGCCAGTGCTCGGCTGGCAGACCTCCAAAAGGAATACAACCTGCCCAAGAACCGCCTAATCTGTGACATGCCCACCAAGTGGAACGCTACGTTGGCCATGCTGGAGCGGCTTGCACCGCAGCAGAGGGCCATCAATGAGTATCTGTGCCAATATGGCAACAGGACGGGGTCAGGGGAGCTTGTTTTTTTTCCCCACGCCAGTGGGCCATGATCAGGGATGCATGCACTGTCCTGTCACCATTTGAGGAGGCCTTACCTCCCAAGGCCCCCTTTATCCAGACAATGTTCCTACTTGCCCACCTATCACACAGGAAGAGGACGAGGAGGATTGTGTCAGCATGGAGGTGGAGCCTAGCACTTAGCATCAGCAGCAGTTTTCAAGGGATCAATTACAGTCCCAAGAAACCCATGGACTTGTACATAGCTGGGAGGAGGTGGCTGCAGATCATGTCGTCCTCAGTGACCCAGAGGACTCCTCACCGAATGTGTCACGGAAGCATGAATCAGACGTACAAAACAGATAAATGAATAAGAAGATTTTATTGGAAACCAAACAGCAAGGTCAAAGCCCACACAGATGATCGAAACAGCCAGAAGAGTCGTCCAACGGTGCCAGGGTCGATAGCCAGGCATGAGAGTCAGCCAAGCCGGGGTCTGTATCCAGAGACGGGGTGAAACGAAGCCGGGAATCAGGAGCCAGAAGGAAAGTCCGAAGCCGGGTCGAAAACCAGGAGCAGGCAGCACGATCACAGGAGAGGTGTCAGACGAAAAGGCCCAAGCGAGGAAATGCTGCAGCTGCCGTCATATATATATGCTGAGCAGCCAGCTCCTCCCAGTGGAAAGGAGGAGCCGCAGGGTGTGGCAGGTTACAAGAACCCCATGAAGCAAAATGGCTGCTCGCACAGGTCAGTGATGCGGAGCCAGCAAAGAGGTAAGACCATGACAGAATGACAGAATGCCTCAGCAAACCTACGCTGCATGGCCTCCCTGATCCTGTAAAGCCTGCGGAAGGATCCTTGTATTTGTGCTATCAAGGAGAGGGATCATTACTGGCTGGCAACCCTCCTTGATCCACATTACAAGGGTAAGGCTGCGGACCTTATCTTGCCATTGCAGAGGGAGCAGAGGATGAAATATCTTCGGGCCTTGCAGAAAGGTCTGTGCAACGCGTTCCCAGAGACTGGGAGGTTACAAAATCCTGGTCCTGGACAACGTGTTGGTGAGGCTTCGGTCAGTCAAGGAAGGAGCGGTGGAGAAGGTGGCCGTCTGACCCATGCATTCAGACAATTTTTAGTCTGCAGCCCCAAGGTATGATCGGTTCCAGCAAACCATCGCCAGCATCTGTTTTACATGGTGCGGGAACACCTGGGGGCAAGATTAGACTTGGACACCTTTCCCACTGAAAATCCTCTGGCTTACTGGGTCTTTAGGATGGATCACTGGTCAGAGCTTGTACAGTATGCAATTGAGCTACTGGCCTGTCCTGCATCCAGCGTTCTTTCGGAGCACACATTCAGTGCTGCTGGAGGCTTTATAACCGATCACAGGGTGCGCCTGTCCACCGATTCGGTCGATCGACTGACCTTCATAAAAATGAGTCAGTCTTGGATCACCACCAGCTACCAAGCACCTGATGCTGATGTAACTGAATATTTTTTTTGGAAATGTCAGATCCCTTCAAGACTACCTATGCTGATGCTGAGTGACTATCCTGTTATGCTGAGTGACTATCCTGTTATGCTTAGTGACAATCCTCTTCCTCCTCAATGATCATCCTGATAGCTTGTAAGAACATTCTGTGTTCTGGGCACCGCCACTAGTGGCTAAGGCCCAATTTCTGCCCCTGTTTAACAGGGGCGTGTAATTACAATTTTTGATGCAATACTTTGCAGCAGGGCTCATTCCTGGGCTACAACTACAGTATCTGTGAGGGGTTGCAGTGTTGTGGCACCGCCACCAGTGGCTAAAGCCCAATTTTTCTGCCCCTGTTTAACAGGGGCATGTAATTACAATTCTTGATCTAATATTTCACAGCAGGGCCCATTCCTGAGCCCACCAAGAGTAACTGTGAGGGCTTCCATTGTTGTGGCAACACCACCACCGCCAAAGGTCCAATTTCTCTGCCCCTGTTCACCAGGTGCATGTAATTACAATTCTTGATCTAATATTTCAGAGCAGGGCCAGTTCCAGCACCCAGCAAGAGTAACTGTGAGGACTTACAGTGTTGTGGCACCAGCACCACCACCAACAAAGGCCCAATTTTTCTGCCACTGTTCAACAGGGGCATGTAATTACAATTCTTGATCTAATATTTAACAGCAGGGCCCATTTCTGCGCCCACCAAGAGTAACTGTGAGGACTTACAGTGTTGTGGCACCAGCACCACCACCAAAGGCCCAATTTTTCTACCACTGTTCGACAATGGCATGTAGTTACAATTTTTTTATCGTACATCACGTGACACAGAGCGGCATATTCATTACTATACGGGTTATATGGAGTACCTTCAGGTAATGGACACTGGCAATCTCAAACAGGAAGTCCCCTCCCTATATAACCCTCTCCCCTAGAGGGAGTACCTCAGTTTTTTCACCAGTGTCTTAGGTGTTGGTCACAAGATAGTTTGCCTCCATGTCCTTGGGACCAAGGCAGACTGAACCGGATCTGTCCAAGGTGCCTCAGAGCCAAAGTGGACAGTACCCGGGCCCCAAGTCGTGGGGCTTTGCCTATAATGCCTCTCCTTGGGGGGCTGGATCCTGGGCCCAGAACTTTGATCCTTTTTCCAAGGTCCAAAAGCACTGTTGCCAGGATGCTATATAGGTCCAGGGCAGTGGTGTTCCTTCCAGGACGCGAGTCCCTGAAGGTCTAGTGCAGAACCCACGGAGATGGGGGAAGATTGGGCCTCTTGCTTACAGCAATACCCTGCGGCATGGAGCAGGTAAGGGGGGGCCTGCGGAACTTGGTTCGTCGGCAGGTCCCTCAGGGGGAAGATCTAGTTGAGGTAGCCTGGGATGCTCTGCATGGGCGACTTTTTCCACTATGTCTGCTAGACAGGATGGTTAACCTCCCACTTACTAGTGTTCCCCCCCACCACCTGACTGTGTTAGCCTATCTTTTTTTATGCTGCTCCGCATGGCTTTAAGAGGGATAGGGGCTTTTTTCCTGGTTCACTGGGACAGCAAGGACTAGCCCACCCCCATTTACTCTTCTGGCTTTGAGTTTGTCTAAAAAGGCCAGGGACTTGCCTTGTCAGGTGCTCGCATGGGTTCACTCTGCAGCCGCTTCCTGTGTCCCTTCACGTTCTGAGATGCTGCTGGCGCTGCTGCTCCTCCCCCGGACCTGTGTGTCTCTCCCTCTGGTACGCTCGCGCGTGCGCGCGCATGAGATATAGAGGCGCGCGCGGAAGAGGCGGGGAGCGTAGCGGCGTCGGCTGGAAGGGGGGCGTTCCCCCTTGCTGATATCTTCTGCGGCATCTGCCCTTCAGTCAGTGTGGGATTCGCTGCTGGCCAGAGGGACGCAGAGCGGGACACGGAGTGGCGGTCGGCGAATACGGCGACACCTGGTGGCGGTACAGAGACCTGTTGGGTCTAGAGCTAGGCTCCCCACTGACCAAAAAAAAAAAGGAAAAGGGAGATAATATTTTTTCTTTAAAGCCAGGGGTCTCTAGCAGCAGTCTGGCTGCTAACACAGTTTCTTAAGGGAACAGTGCCTGAAAAAAAAGGACACAAAAAAAAAAAAAATTAAAAAAATAAGGAAAGGGTGAGTACTGCTTTTCCAGAGGCTTTAAAGGATATTTTTCTGCCTTAAGCTATATATTTTTTTCTCCTTGCTACAACAGTCAGTTGTTGCCAGCGGAGTGCCTTGGTATTGTATCATGGGCCCTAAAGGTTCAGGGACTAAGAATGCTAAGAATGCAAAGAAACAGAAGGGTTCCCCCTCTAGCTCTGAGGATCTTAGCCAGGCCATGCCAGTTCTGTACTCTCCTGAAAAGCTAGAGGACACCGCCTTTGAGGAGCCATTAGGTGTGGTGGGTGCTGTGGCTGGCCCCATTCTACCCAACCCGGTGTTTGTCACAGAGGAAATGCTAGCTGTCTCCCTGGAGGGGTTAGAACAGAGATTGACAATGTTATTTACAAATTCTCTTGCAGGCAAGAAGCGGGCTAGATCTCCGTCACCTAAGTTGGTGTCCTCAGATGCTGAGATTCTCTCCCCCAAGGAGTTAGAATCCCAGGAGGACCAAACGTAGAGGGTTCAGACATTGAGGAGTCCACTATTGAGGAACCTTTTTCGGTCTCCCAAGCAGAGAATCTTTGGGTCCAGTCCTTGACTGACATGGTCCGCTCAGCTTTTAAGCTGCCCTTGCCAGGGCCTCAGATTCCCGCTGTGTCTTCCTTGGGCTCTTTGAAAGCACCGTTAAGTAACGCAGTGTTTCCGGTCCATCCTTTGTTGGAGGACTTGATCTTTCAAGATTGGGTACGGCCCGACAGAATATTTGTACCTCCGAAGAGGTTTTCTGTTCTGTACCCCATGGAAGAAATTTTTTCAAAGAAATGGGTGCTTCCTGCTTTGGATGCAGCAGTCTCCTGCGTAAATAAATCTTTAACTTGCCCGGTAGAGAACATACAGATGTTCAAGGATCCGGTCGATAAGCGGTTAGAAACCCTTTTGAAAGCCGCTTTTGCTACGGCGGGGGCAGTCGTACAGCCAGCTGTTGCTGCGATAGGCATTTGTCAGGCGTTAAAAGACCAGACAAAGCGGATGTTAAGGGAGGTTCCGGCTCAGCAAGCGCAGGATCTTGCCGACCTCCCTAGGGCTCTGTGTTTTGCGGTGGATGCCATAAAGGACTCCATCCAACAGGCTTTCCGTCTGTCGCTATTTTTGGTACATATGCAAAGGCTCCTGTGGCTAAAGAATTGGTCGGCAGAGACCCTGTGTAAGAAGCTCTTAGCGGGTTTTCCTTTTCACGGAGGAAGGCTTTTTGGGGAAGATCTAGATAAGTACATACAGACGATATCAAGTGGCAAGAGTACTCTTTTACCGGTCAAAAAGAGATCTCAAGGCCCTACGTTTAAGCGGCAGCGGTCTCCAGCCCCAGGGCCCTCGGCCTCCAGGCAGTATCGACGGCCTCCCGCACGATCAAACTTTGGTAATAAGTCGCAGGGACAGGCTGCAGGTGGCAAGAGACCATGGTCTCGCAAGCCAACTAAACCAGCCCCCAAGTCAGCTTTACAAATGGGTTCTTTCCTTGGTGGCGGCTGGCTACAAGATAGAATTTCGGGAGTTTCCCCCTCATTTTCAGGAATCAAGAATTCCAAACGATCCGGTAAAGAAGGCAGCTCTGCTGGCAGCTTTGGATTGTCTTCTAAACCAGGGGGTAATCATAGAGGTGCCAGCTCAGGAGCGCAAGCTAGGCTTTTACTCCAATCTGTTTATCGTTCCAAAGCCCAACGGCGATGTAAGGCCCATCCTGGATCTGAAGATTCTAAACTCTTACCTGAGGATTCGGTCCTTTCGGATGGAATCCGTACGTTCGGCCGCCGCGGCCTTGCAGCAGGACGATTTTTTGGCCTCGATAGACATAAAGGACGCGTATCTTCATGTTCCAATTTTTCAGGGGCATCAAAGATTCCTGCGTTTTGCAATTGCGGAGTGCCACTATCAATTTGTGGCTCTCCCCTTCGGCTACGGCCCCCCGTGTTTTTATGAAGGTCCTGGCTCCCATCTTAGCCAATCTAAGGACTCAAGGAATCTCGATCCTGGCTTATTTGGACGACCTCCTGATCATAGATCACTCTGCCCCCGGCCTGAGTCAAGCAGTAACCTTTACGGTTCAGTACCTCAAGGTATTCGGTTGGGTTTTAAACCAAGAAAAATCGGCTTTGCAACCCACAAAACGGTTGGAATACCTCGGCATGCTGCTAGACACGGAACAACAAAAGGTGTTCCTGCCTTTAGAGAAATTCAAGGGGATCAAAGAATTGATCCAGTTGGTGCTAAGCAAAAGAGAGCCGACTATTCGATTGTGTATGAGATTACTGGGCAAACTGGTGGCCACCTTCGAGGTGGTGCCATATGCTCAGGTGCACACTCGAGTCCTGCAGGCAGCCATTCTGTCAGCTTGGAGCAAAGATCCACAATCCCTGGATCTTCCTTTAACCCTTTCTTCAAGGGCCCGGCAAAGTCTCTGCTGGTGGCTAAAGCCTCGGAATCTGCTAAAAGGAAAATCATTCAGTCCCATCATCTGGAAGATAGTGACCACAGATGCCAGCCTAAAGGGCTGGGGAGCGGTCTTGGACGGGCAGATCCAGCAGGGGGTTTGGGCAGAGTCGCAAAGACTGCTGCCAATCAATGTCTTTGAGATCAGAGCTGCACACTTAGCCTTAAGGGCTTGGACACCCAAGCTGCAAGGGTCTCCGGTGAGAGTGCAGTCCGACAATGCCACGGCGGTGGCATATATAAACCACCAAGGGGGCACGAGGAGTCGAGCCGCCCAGAGGGAAGTGAGCTTAATTTTTCTGTGGGCAGAGGCACATGTACCATGCATCTCGGCAATTTTTATCCCAGGGGTGGACAATTTACAGGCGGACTTCTTAAGTCGTCAGCAGCTGGTTCCAGGGGAGTGGTCCCTCCATCCCCAGGTCTTTCAGGAGATCTGCCACAAATGGGGATTTCCGGATGTAGACATCATGGCATCGAGGTTCAACAGGAAGCTGAGCAAGTTCATGTCCCGGACAAGGGACCCTCTGGCCTGTGGAACCGATGCGTTGGTTTGTCCTTGGCATTGTCCTTGGCATCCGTTCAGTCTGCTGTATGCCTTCCCCCCGTTACAGATGCTGCCCTGCCTGCTGCGCAGGATCAGGGTAGAGAACAGACCAGTCATTCTGATAGCCCCAGCATGGCCCCGGAGGTCATGGTACTCACTGATCGTCAGAATGTCAGTGGGGAACCTTGGAACCTACTCTCTCAAGGACCGATCCTCCACCCTGCCTTACGGCATCTAAATTTGACAGCTTGGCGGCTGAATCCCTGATTCTCAGGGGTAGAGGCCTGTCTAGCCAGGTAATTTCTACTCGATTAAGGTTAGAAAGCCAGTCTCTAGAGTAATATATTACAGGGTGTGGAGGGCCTACGTAGGCTGGTGTGAGTCCCAAAGATGGCACCCTCGCAAATACACCATTGACAGGGTATTGCATTTTCTCCAGTTAGGAGTAGACAAAAATTTGGCTTTAAGCACTATTAAAGGACAGATTTCTGCCTTATCAGTGTGGTTTCAGAGGCATTTGGCCACACACGCTTTGGTTAAGACTTTCTTGCAGGGGGTCTTACGCATGAATCCCCCCATCAAATCTTTTGCTTTGTCCGTGGGATTTGAATCTGGTTTTGTCAGCTCTACAAAAGCGGCCTTTTGAACTCTGGCGGAGGTTCCTTTGGTGTTACTCACTAGAAAATTTGTGTTTTTGGTTGCTATGGCCTCTGCTAGAAGAGTGTCAGAGCTGGTAGCCTTGTCTTGTAGAGAACCATACCTCATTCTGCATAAAGATAGGGTGGTTCTCCGTCCACATCCGTCTTTTCTGCCTAAGGTTGTGTCCAGTTTTCACTTAAACCAGGATTTAATCCTGCCATCCTTCTTTCCTAAGCCCGCTTCTAGAAATGAGGGCTTACTACATACCTTGGATATTGTCAGGGCCATGAAGGTCTACCTTAAGGCTCCGGAAAGGTTTCCTAAGACGGATATTTTGTTCATCCTGCCGGAAGGACCCAAGAGGGGTCAGGCAGCATCTAAAACTACCATCGCTAGATGGATTAAACAGTTAATCAGTCAGGCCTACGGCTTGAGGGGATTGCCTCCGCCTTTGTCGGTAAAGGCCCATTCTACTAGGGCCATGAGCGCCTCCTGGGTAGCACACCACCAGATCTCTATGGCTCAGGTTTGTAAGGCAGCGACCTGGTCATCGGTCCACACGTTCACAACATTTTACCAATTGGACGTCAGGAGAAGGGCCGATGCAGCCTTTGGGCAGGCAGTGCTGCAGGCTGCAATTTAAGATCCTTGGGATCGGGGGCACCCTGGAATAATTAATGAATGAATTAATTAATTAATTACATTTCGTTTTGGATTTAATTTGGATTTATTATGATTTAAAATGGTTACTTTCTGAATTAAGTCTTCTTGGTTGAGATGTCTCCCTTCCCTCATTAAAGCATTGCTTTCGGACATCCCGTATAGTAATAAATATGTCGCTCTGTGTCCCGTGATGTACGATAAAGAAAAAGGGATTTTTATATACAGCTTACCTGTGAGATCCTTTTCTTGGAGTACATCACGGGACACAGAGCTCCCACCCCTCTTATGGGGAGAATTTTTGGGAGGCATACTGCTTGCTACAAAACTGAGGTACTCCCTCTAGGGGAGGGGGTTATGTTCTGTTCCCACATGAAGGCGAATTAAGGTATAACTGATTATAACTGTGTGACTTCCTACCTTCGTATCCAAGCAGTGGGGCAGACAGGACCAGCAGATGTTCAGGTTAGATGGATCCAGACTCAGACATAAGGATGAAATCAACGTGGGTTTATTCAATCCAGATAAGACAATAAACTGTGATACAATACTGTTCTGTAGTAGTGGTATCAATGCTGACTTGTTGGTATATGTCCTGAGGCTAGCTGCAATGGCTGCTGAGCTGCTGCTGAGCTGCTGCTAACTACTGCTGACTTCTGCTGATCGGCTGCTGGTCAAAAAACTGATGCCTTCTCGAGCCCAAAAATGTGGAGTGTCTAGTCACACAACCATGAGGAAAACTGACATGGCTGCCCCCAGGGAACAGGACTGCCCAGCTAGAGTCCACGCCTCCGATACAAAAAACTTTACTAACAAGAACAGAGATGTGTGGCAAGCAAATTCTGGCCAGCAGATGGCAGCAGTGAAAGAGATGCATGAAAACAACATGGAGAAATAAAAATTAATAATGCAATGTACAAATAACTATAAGGAGAACAGCACAGATTATATAGGGAGGGGACTTCCTGTTTGAGATTGCCAGTGTCCATCACCTGAAGGTACTCCATATAACCCGTATAGTAATGAATATGCCGCTCTGTGTCCCGTGATGTACTCCAAGAAAAGGATTTTACAGGTAAGCTGTATATAAAAATACCTTTTTTTGATGTAATAGTTCACAGCAGGGCGTTCCCAGCGCCCACCAAGATTAACTGTGAGGGCTTACAGTGTTCTGGCAACACCTAAGGCCCACCGTTTTCAGCGGCCATGTCCGGTACGAGATTTCTGTCTGATGGTTGTACACACCATCAGACAGAAATCCGCGCGTAAACAATACGCGGGGACGTGGCCGCGCCGTGGCCGCGACGATGACGCGCCGACGTGGGCGGCCCTGGAAGTTCAAAGCTTCCACGCATGCATTGAATCAGTACGACGCATGCGAGGGATGGCGGCCGGTCGGACATGTCCGGTGAGTCTGTACAGATGACCAAACATGTCCGACGGACATGGTTCCAGCGCACAGGTTTCTTAGCATGCTAAGAAACATTTGTCTGCTGGAAACTGTCCGATCCGCTGGACAATTGTCCGGTCGGGCCTACACATGACCGAACATGTCTGCTGAAACTGGTCCGTCGGACCAGTTTCAGCGGACAGATCCGGTCGTGTGTACGAGGCCTAAGAGGTGTCTCCTCTCCACTGCTGCTTTATTACCAATCCTTGTTTCACTAAAAAAAAAACATTTAAAAAAAAAAACATTTGTCATTGGGACAGAAAGTGAGGTGAAATCATCTGAACAGATGCACACACAGTAAAACAAATGATACAGGGGTGATAACCCTTCCCTATGTTTTCCAAAAAGCTTAAACATTTTTTTTTCTGCTGGAGCTACACTTTAAAAATGTACCATTTCAAAATTACAAACTGAGATGGGCGTGGCCAGGCACCGGATGTAGCCGGACGTGCTTTCACTTCTCTCCGCCGAAACGCTGTACATTACTCCTGGATGCATACCTTTGGCTCCGCTACA
The DNA here is from genome assembly GCF_905171775.1 of Rana temporaria. NCBI lineage: Eukaryota > Metazoa > Chordata > Amphibia > Anura > Ranidae > Rana > Rana temporaria. The sequence goes on from NC_053490.1 coordinate 343,645,649, forward strand.
CACAACACATGGGGTGACGGAAGACCCCTTGAGCACGGACATACCTTTCCGGTGTTGATACGGCCCAGATGTCTGCCGCAAAGAAACTTTCTTCGTCCCAGTCAGCAGACAGCATGGTCCAAAATGGCGCCCGGCGCTCTGCAAAGTTAAAGTTAAAGCACAGGACAAGTTCCCGCGGACATGTTCGGTCGTGTGTAGGGTCGACCGGACAATTTTCCGGCCGACCAGACAGGTTTGCAGCGGAAAACTGTTTCTTAGCATGCTAAGAAACATGTCCGCTGGAACCATGTCCGCCGGACATGTCCGATGGTCAGTGTGACTCACCGGACATGTCCGCTGGCCCGAGAACCCGCTCATGACGTCGAAGTGATTCGACGCATGCGTGGAAGCATTGAACTTCCGGGTTCGCGCACGTCGCCGTCACGTCACCGCGCTGTCTGTCCGTGGGGATTTTGGTTTGATGGTGTGTACAACCATCAGACCAAAATCTCTGAGCGGACATGTCCGATGAAAACGGTCCGCGGACCGTTTTCATCGGACAGGTCCGCTCATCTGTACGAGGCCTTAGAGAACAGGATGAGGAGAAAAAACGTGAGAGCTATAAGCCTGCCTGAGAAGATTGAGAGGAAGAACCCAGTGGACTTTATTGAAAAATGGTTGTTCACTGCTTTTGGAAGGGAGGCGTTCTCCCCAATGTTTTCAGTGGAGATGGCGCACAGAGTTCCAGCAAGGCCCCCCTCGTCCTCTGTTTTAAACGCCTTAATTACAAGGACAGGGATGCTATCCTGCACAATGCCAGAATAAAGCCTGCAGCTCTAAAGATTGACAATACTAAAGCATCTCTCTTACCGGACTTCTCGACTGATCTGCAGAACTAGAGCTAAGTTTAATGATGTTAAACGTCGCCTCAGAGATCTTGAGCTAAAGTATGCCATGCTGTACCCAGCACGCCTTAGGCCCCGTACACACGACAGAGTTTCTCGGCAGAATTCACCGAGAAACTCGGTCAAAACCCGGATTCTGCCGAGAAACTCTGTCGTCTGTACAGTTTTGGCTCGATGGAGCCGCCGAGGAGCTCGACGAGAAAATAGAGAACATGTTCTCTATTTTCTCGTTGTTCTATGGGAGAAGGCGGCCCGCCGAGCTCCTCGGCGGCTTCATCCCAGAACTCGACGAGGAACTCGACGTGCCAAGCACGTCGAGTTCCTCGGCCGTGTGTACGGGGCCTTAGAGTAGAGGCCTTGGGATCAGTTCACTTCTTTGATAACCCGGCCACGGCCGCACAGTGGTTGGATTGAGAGGAGCAATCTATCCAGAAAGCTCGCAATAGATGCCCCGTTCCACCTTGACACTGGTAGTTAAGATGGAATCTGTTGACTTCCATGTTCTCCTGACAAGGCGGAGGAAGCTGCGTTGCACGGATAGTTTATTCTTGCTACTCGCTGTTGAGAGGTTTTTGCACACTGAAGTGCGCTTCCACTGTTGCCCCCAAAGATGGTCTGGTCCAGACCTCTAGTTGCCCTGATGCAAATTCGCACGACCCAGGTGGTCGGTAACTTACTGTTTGGATTGTTTTTTTTCTTATTCTTCTTTTTATTTATTTTTGGGTCTTCTTTAAAGTGTCTTCCCTATTCCTCTGGACAAAATTTTTTGCTACTACCCCTCATAAGTCTGCTGCTGGCATATATCTACCTGCCTACTACTCGTGGATGGTGATGCCCCCCTTACTTTCTATTGGCGGTCTGGGAACTTTGCTTATATTGCGCCTCAGCCCACTGCTTTTGGTCTGTGAATTGCTTATGGACCATGTCTCAATTTATTTTGTTATGTCACAGTTATGTCTAGGTTGACCAGAGTGATGTCCTGGAATGTTCGGGGTCTCAATAATCCAGTCAAGCGACTGGCCGTGTTGCGCACGGTCAAGTGTTTGGATGCTGAAGTAATATGCCTTCAGGGGACTCACCTCCCTCTGACCCCTGCACCGGTATTTGCACAATGGCAGTTTTGCCACCAATACCATGCTACATATTCGGTGTACTCAAGGGGAGTGAGTGTCCTCATTGGGAGAGGGTCGCTATGTATTTCTTTTATGTTTGTTTTATGGGACAAAATTTATTTTGGCAGGGGCATACATTCCTCAACCATTCTCGGCCGGCCTCCTTAAAAATCTGGCAGATTTTATATCCCGCTTCCCAGGCATACCTGTACTTGTCCTAGGGGACTTTAATAATTATCTGGACTATGAGAAAGTTGAGTGCCTGGCTAGTGGCTGGGCTACCGAGACGTACAGGATCTACCCCGTTTGCCCGCCTTCTTCAGGAGTTGGAGTGTGGAGAATGCATAACCCTAATACTATGGTATACTCATGTCAATCGGCCTCGATAGGGGGTCTATCACGCATTGATCTGGGGTTAGGCAATGATCTTATGTTTGATGATAATGATCAATGATTGACTCCTCACAATACCACGCTAGACACATTTCTGATCATTCCCCTCTCTCTATAGACCTAAGGGTGGGAGCAACTAGGGGTAATAGATTGTGCAAACTCAACCCTTTTTGGCTGTCTCTCCTGCCGGCTCCCGATCTGATACCTGATCTGTTATCCAAATTTTTTAAGCACAACACGGGATCGGCGGATGTGGATACGGTATGGGAGGCGGCTAAAGCATACTTACGGGGACAACTCATCAGAGAGATATCACACATTAAAACAAAAACTAAAGAATGGGAAAATTTTGTTATTGCGGAGGCACAGCGTTCAGAAGCTTCATATGTTGCGGATCCCACTGACGATACTAAAAGATCGTGGTTGGCATCCCATTCCATGCTCAAGCATTTATCCTTGCAGCTTGCTGAAAATAAACGTTTTTTTCTACAGCAACGACATTTCGAAGAAGGGGAGAATACAGGTCACATGTTAGCGTTATTATCCAAATCGCAACAACCTCCCTCACACATAGTGGCAATTAAGAACACTCAGGGATATTCTTGCTTCTCCACACAGGCCATCATTGACGTCTTTAAAGCCTTTTTTTAAGATGTTTACATGTCCAAGGTACTTTCAACGGAAGAAGACCTTAAGTATTTCTCGGATAAATACCCCATCCCCTGCTTGTCTGCTTCGGACGTGGGCCTACTTAACGCTCCTCTGACTGAGGAGGAGCTCTTAGAGGCGTTGGCTCATGCACAGAATGGAAGAGCGCCTGAAGCAGATGGCTTGCCGTCAGGTTTACAAGCGGTATACAACCCAATTAATCCCAAACCTCCTGAAAGTTTATAATAGGGCCTTTGAAACTGGGGAGCTCCCCCCTTCCATGCGGGAAGCTCTTATAGTGGTACTACTAAAGCCAGGTAAGGATGCCTTATCGCCTGATTCTTATAGGCCTATTTCGCTACTCACCTGTGACATTTAACTTTTGGCACGGGTCCTGGAAAATTAGCTGGCTAAATGTATCCAATCAATAGTTCACAAGGATCAGTCTCCCACGAGGTCCACCACCCAGAATATTCCTCAATTTACAATTTCCCACAGACAATCCGGGTAATAGGGCCATTTTCTCCTTAGATGCGGCCAAAGCATTCGATAGCGTGGAATGGCCCTACTTCTGGGAAGTGTTGACCAAATTTGGGGCGGGCCCCTCATTTCTACGTTGGGTAAAGCTGTTATATAGCTCCCCATCTGCAAGGATGCGTATCAATGGGAATATCTCGGAGCCGTTTCGTCTGTATAGGGGCACGAGACAGGGGTGCCCTTTGTCGCCCTGCTCTTTGCCTTGGCCCTAGAACCCTTGGCGATTCATGTCAGGGCGTCGCAGGCCATAAGGGGTTTCCGCAGAGGCCCCACTCAAGATGTTATCTCCTTATATGCTGACGATACCTTGTTGTATCTCGGGGACACTGGCTGATGAGTTTGATCGCTACTTTTGGAGGGCTGTCGGGGTTCAGTATAAACTGGAACAAATCAGTGTTAATGTCTTTAGACCCTTTAACAAAACCCCTACCTGATTGCGCCAGCTAAATACTTACGGTTAGCGAGTTTTTTTACTCTATGTGGCAGCCCTGGCTGGATACTCCAGGTTTGGGCCCTGCCCAACTAGTGAAGGACAGGCTCCTACAAATGTGATTGGGTAGTTTCTTGAGTATTGATAACTGAACTGTTACGAATGAATTGAACCTTGCCCTGATAGTCATTTAAAAACCTGGGGATAAACTCTGCTATATATGTTCTGAGGAAGATGGGGAGTTCCTTTATTCTGTCACTTTTGTTCCCTTTTTCTTTTCCTTTTTTCTTTTATGTTTATTTCATCTTTCCTTCTTTCTCTTTTTCCTTCTTTTTTCTTTCCTCTTTTTTTTGGTTTCTGTTCTAGTATTGACCTCTACAGTTCTGGTAATTTGAACTGGAATACCATACGTTGATACTGAGATATAGTTCATCACTATTTGGGACACTGTCTATATTCTTGTATGGGTATAAGATATCTTGCTTTGTAACTTTTTGTACAAAAAATGTAATGTTTTTTATGGTTTTTCAATAAACGTCTTTTCTGATTTAAAAATAAATAAATTAAAAACTGATTCTACTTAACAACAAACCTACAGTCCCTGTCTTGTTTGCACTGCCTGTATACTGCTTTTTTTCACAAGAAAACGCCTTTCCTTTTTTTAAGTTGGGTGCAGGGTTCCCCTTAATATCAATACAAGTATTTGAAGAAAGGACTAATAAATTGGGCTTTAAGGGCACACAATACCAAAAGATGTAGAAAACTAGAGATTTATTTAGTATGAAATATCATAAAAGTGGAATGACATAAAATCAAAAGAGAATAGGTCAGCAACTAATACCACAGCTGTGATTACAACACTATACAATCATATCATATATAGGCTTCATTTAGAAAGCACAGTTACAGGTACAATGTTGAGTTGCATATCCAGTGTAGTATTCCAAGATTTGGTGAAGAGCTTGCTCTACATGTTACGCGCGTTAGCGCTTCCTCAGGAGCATAAGATATTGCATCTAAAAAATAGGTCGCATTGGGGGTAACCAAGCGATAATAGCGTATTAGCCCCACAGTGGCTGGACGGACAAGCTATATCAAGCCAGCCAAACGTGGGGAGATAATCAAAAACACTGATTTGTAAGCATACAAGTGTTCGGACAGTCAAGTGCTGGTAGGCACTAGAAATTCGAATCCAGGGATCACTAGCATGCGGTTATTTAAAAATTTCACAGAGCTGGGCTGAACAGGATATATATTAACATATCATAGGGCAATCCAAAAAATCCTGGGTATATAAACCCAGAGGTATTGTATAGGATTCCCAGAGCTAGTTCCTGCAGCCTGATCAGCAAGGTGAAAACCGCATGTGTCCCCAGGGAAGCGATGACGCCGATACATATGTCTATCCCTATGTATCGGCGTTGTATGCACATTAAAATAGGTCCCTCTCTTATCAAATATCAATACAAGACCCAGAGGGCCTGGTAATGGGCTGGGGGGGCCATGCCATTTTTATCAATGATTTTCATCCATATTGCCGGGACCAGACATTACATTAAAGCCGCAAGCAGTTTTAAATGACTTTTTTCCTATAGAAATGTCATTTTGTGCAGGGACAGTTCTAAACACGGGAAACACGTGCCACTTCACTGGCATACTATAGACACCCAGCAGGTACGATATTTAAAGGAATATTTTTTTTCACTTTACGCATCATTAAAATCACTGCTCCCGAAAAAAACGGCCGTTTTTAAAACTTTTTGCATTGATACATGTTCCCTGGGGCAGGACCCGGGTCCCCAAACCCTTTTTAGGACAATAACATATTAGCTTTTAAAATTGGCACTTTTGATTTCGATCGTTCGAGTCCCATAGACTTCAATGGGGGTTCTAAAGTTTGCGTGAATGTTCGGTCCGTTCGAAGGTTCTGATGCGAACCGAACAGGGGGGTGTTCGGCTCATCTCTAGTGCCCATCAGTGCTGCCTATCGGTGTCCATCAGTGCCACCTTATCAGTGCAGCCTCATCAGTGTCCCTTCATAAGTGCCCTTTAGCGCAGCTTATCAGTGCTCATCAGTGCCGCCTCATCAATGTCCATCAGTGTCGCCTCATCCCATCAGTGCAGCCTCATCAGTGCCCATCAATGCAGCCTATCAGTGCCCATCAGTGTTAGCCTATCAGTGCCCATCAGTGCAGCCTCATCAGTAAAGAATAGGGATGAGCCAAACCCCCCATACGAACACCATTCAAGTCTATGGGACACGAACATAAAAAATCAAGTGCTCATTATAAAGGCTTATATGCATGTTATTGCCATAAAAAGTGTTTTGGGACCCGGGTCCTGCCCCAGGGGACATGAATCAATGCAAAACAAAGTTTTTTTCAGGAGCAGTGATTTTAATAATGCTTGAAGTGAAACAATAGAAATTAAATATTCCTTTAAATGTCGTGCCTGGGGGGGGGGTGTCCTTAGTCTGCCTATAAAGTGGCACATCTGTGCCGTGTTTATAACAGTACCATAGCATAATTACATTTCTAAAGGAAAACATTTTCATTTAAAACTGCTTGCGGCTGTATTGATATCTATATATATATATATATATAGATACAAATCATTGAAAAAAATGACATGGGTCCCCCCAGTCCATTACCAGGCCCTTTGGGTCTGGTATGAATATTAAGAGGAACCCAGCATCAAAATGTAAGAAAAATTATACGTGGGGGTCCCCCAAAAATCTATCCCCTTCAGGTCTGGTATGAAAATGAAGGGGAACCCTGCTCAATTTTAAAAAAAATGGTGTGGGGATCCTTCCAAAATCCATACCAGGCCTTTACCCGAGCATGCAACCTGGCAGGGCGCAGGAAAAGGGGGGGATGAGAGAGCCCCCCTCCTGAACCAGGCCACATGCCCTCAACATGGGAAGGGTGTACCGGTGGTTGTGGGGGTCTACGGGCAGGGGGATTATCGGAATCTGGAAGCCCCCTTTAACAAAGGGACCCCCAGATTCTGCCCCCCCTATGTGAATCGTGTACATTGTACCCCTACAAATTCACCAAAAAGAGTAAAAAATTACGGTAGACAGTTTGGGACAAGTCCTTTATTTAAAAAAACAAAAATGTCCCAGGATGTCCATTCATTTTCAATCACTGGCCAATGGCCCGAGAAAAAAACAAAAAACTGAAAAACCCCACCTCGATGGGAGACTCCCACCAACTGGAGCCTTTTTGCGCTGACAGCTCTTATATAGCTGAGGGCAGGGCCACCCCACCTCTTCTGACGTCACGTGATGTCATGTAATGTCAGAGGGGGCGGGTCCACCCGTTTGCATCACCAGGTGGCCCTGCCCACAGCTTTATAACAGCTGTCAGGGCATAAAGCCTGCAGTCGCGGGGATGCCTCCCATGAAGTTGGGCTTTTTCCTTTTTTTCTCGATCCGTCTGCACATTGATTGAAGATGGATGGAGAGTGCTCTCTCGTCACCCCTTTCCTGCTGCCTGCCAGGTCGCATGCTCAGATAAGGGTCTGGTATGAATTTTGGGGGGACCCCCACGCCATTATTTTTAATTATTATTTTGCGCAGGGTTTCCCTTAAAATGTATACCAGACCCAAAGAGCCTGGTATTAATTTTAGGGGGAACCCCCACACCATTTTAGCACTGTACACAGCTCCTCCTCCCCACACTACACAGAGCTAAGATCACATTGCCTTCAACACAGGGCATGATCTGCACAGTCTGTAACTTGCTGCTGCAGGTACACTGCTATTCTGACCAGGGAATTTTACAGCAGATTAGAACAGCAACATAGTCTGTGACCCCTCAAAGCACCATGTCCCCATGTTGAGGGCGGGGGGCTTATGGAAATCTGGAAGACCCCTTTAACAAAGGGGACCCCCAGATCCCGGCCCCCCCATGTGAATTGGTAATGGGGTACATTGTACCCCTACCATTTCACAAAGAAAGTGTAACAAATTGTAAAAAAAAAACACACAGACACCATTGGGAAAGTCCTTTATTATCCACTCTCGGTCTCCGCTCCAACGCTGTCAGTATCCTGCGATGGGTGATATCCTCTCCGGGCTCCAGCGCTGAGAAGATCTCCTCTTTATCCAGGTCCAGGATCAAGCGATGAGATGTTCGCAGCGCATTTCCTGTCTCCACAGGAGACACTCCGGGAAGGTTTACCGTTACATCAGAGGGGGGCGGGGTCACCTGCACGTCACTGTGAAAGCCTATGTTTTCCCTTGCGTCAGAGGGGGACGGGGTCACGTGACGGGTGACCTTGCCCTCACCTACATAAGAGATGTCACTGGCTCCCGCCGCATAATTCCAGGCGTGTCTCCGGTGGAGACAGGTGATGCGCTGCGGACATCTCATCGCTGGATCCTGGACCTGGATGAAGAGGAAATCTTCTCATTTCTGGACCCCGGAGAGGATATCACCCATCGCAGGATACCGACAGCGTTGGAGCAGAGACCGAGAATGGAATACCACTGCTGGAATCTTTTTTTTAATTATTTTTTATTTTTATAAATTACTTTCCCAACGGTGTCTGTGTGTTTTTTTACAATGTGTTACACTTTCTTTGTGAAATGGAAGGGATACAATGTACCCCATTACCAATTCACATTGGGGGGCTGGGATCTGGGGGTCCCCTTTGTTAAAGGGGTCTTCCAGATTCCGATAAGCCCCCTGCCCGCAGACCCCCACAACCACCGGGCAAGGGTTGTAGGGATGAGGCCCTTGTCCCCATCAACATGACATCACAGACCCCCAAAGCATCCTCCCAATGTTGAGGGCATGTGGCCTGGTACGGTTCAGGAGGGAGGGGTGCTCTCTCGCCCCCCCTCTTTTCTTGCAGCCTGCCAGGTTGCGTGCGCGGATAAAGGGTCTGGTATGCATATTTGGGGGGAACCCCACGTAATTTTTTTAAATTTGACGCAGGGTTCCCCTCAATATCTATACCAGACCTGAAGGGCCTGGTAATTGAATTTGGGGGAACCCCCACGCATTTTTTTTTTTTTTTTAATCAATGACTTTTCTCTGTATTGCCGAGAGCCAACAATTCATTATAGCCAGGAGTGGTTTTAAATTACTTTTTTCCTTCAGAAATTACACTTTGTGCAGGGCTAGTTCTAAGCACGGGAAACAAACGCTAATTCACACTAATACCCCCCCCAGGTACGAAATTTAAAGGTATAATTTACTTTTATTGCTTCACTTTAAGCATCATTAAAATCACTGCTCCCAAAAAAAGGCAGTTTTTAAAACTTTTTTTGCATTGATACATGTCCCCTGGAGCACGACCCGGGTCCCCAAACACTTTTTAGGACAATAACTTGCATATTAGAGTTTAAAATTAGCACTTTAGATTTCAAACATTCGAGTTCCATAGACTTGTAGTTCCCATTAGGCTGTGAAGTAGCAAGAATGAATGCGCACCGCAAACCAGGAAGTCAGTGAGAATAATGATTCAGGAGTGATGGAGGTGAATAAAACAGCTCGATTTCAACAGGTATCAAACTAGTTCTAATGCAAAACATTACTTTTTACTTTATCAGCTACTGTCAGACTTTAATTTAAGAGGAAAATATTTTTGTCTTTACAACCCCTTTAAATACTTAATGGGTTATGTAGTCACCACAGGTGATTGGACACTGGTTAACCCAATTCAAATTGAGTTCCTCCCCTATATAACATCTCCCAAACGAAGAGTGCCTCCGTTTTTTTGCCCGTGTTTAAGGTGGTTGGTTACGTTCAACATGTGCTAAGAAGAAAAATGCTCTTTTGATGGTCTGGCTGCAGAGAGATAGGAGCTATAACCGGATACATTCCTCGGGACGATATCAAAAGCCTAAGATGGTTGGTACCCAGGCCTTGTGTAAAGAAGAATCAAGGTTTGCCTGTAATATCTCTCTGCGGTGGTCTGGGCTCTGGGATCCAGATTTTAGTGTACTAATACATCTGTGGCACGAAAAGTTTCTGTCAGAGTCTTCTACAGGTCCAGGTATGAGGTTTCTCTAATGGAACCCTTGATAAACCTGAAGGTTGGCACAACTTGCCCACCGTGATGGGTGAAAGCTGGAACTACTTTTAGTAGCTTTTCCTGCGGCGTGGATAAAGTAATAAGAGGTGTTGTGGAAAATTTTATATATGTGGACATTTTATTCTAGGATGTGTGTTTTATAGATTGTCATCTGTCTCCCTGTGTCTGATGTTTAATCGAGGAGCGCTCTAGCAGAGCGCACTTGGGTTGAATCAAGACCAACAGTAAAACGGTCAGTATGAAAACCTTCTTATGGGATTGAGACGTGTTCTCTGTGTGTGTGGGCATTTATTGGTTTTTAGATATCAAGCGCAATGCACTGGACTGCTTGCTTTCCAATGACTATACACATTAGAGAAGCGAAGTCCGCATAACGAGAGAAACCCATTATATCTCTCTTGTGGACTTCGTTATCCTTTATGGATACATATCTGTGTGAGAGGACATTAATATCTGCCTTGTTGGTGTACTTGTACCGTATATTGACAACAGCAGTAGCAGTGTCCCCGCAGATTGTCTGAAGCCTATATGAACAATTAGAATGATCTTTATTCAGATATTGTTTTACTTTAAACAATGTTTTAATGGGATCCATGCTGGCTAAAATGGGGTGTGTGCATTTCCTTTGTCCTGCCTTTCTTGGAGTGCCCTCCCCTTTTTGTTTGTCATTTCCTGCCATGTGATTTTGTATTAAGGGAAGTGATTGGCTGTTGGGGCCATCACTTCCTGCTTTGTTATTCTTTTGTTTGCAATGAATAAAGGATTTGGAGTTTCCTGTGCTCTAGACAGAAGGTTGAGATTCCAGCTAGAAGCAGCATTGTTTTCTGATTCTTCCTGGTGCCATGAAGTACTTCACATTCCTTGTACAAAGAGCTTGATACAAACGTGCTTTTAAGCATGAAGGAATTGTTTGGTGCTTTGTGCGCATTGAGACGCTGGAAGTGCAAATTTTGGCGCGGTGTGGATTTGCGTACAAAGCTCGAGGGAATTCTTCCACGACATTTTCGGCGAGCCAACCAGGAGCCAACTTAGTTCCAGCACAGCGATCCGAGAGGAGAGATTGGGTCCCCGGTTCTGGGACAGGAAAAGGCCGGCAAAGTTTGGTAAGACAAACTCCATTTCAGTTTTTGAAATTTTTGTTGTTCTAGAACCGGCATCTAGTCTCTTTGATCGCTGATTGCAGGTAACTAAGCTTAGCAAAAGAACTAATTTTTACGGTTTCACTCTTTTTTGTACAAGGACGGGGATTTATATTTGTACTGGGAGGGATGGTTGTATTGACTGGGGATAGAAGTCTATATTACTGTCCTCTGTAGACCCCTGGTCAATACAGCCTAGAGGGTCTTTGTATGGGGTTTATGTTAAATGTAAAACCATTTTCTGTAGTACAACGTGATGGTATGCATGGAGTGCGCTAGTTTATGTTTTAAATGTGCGGCAGAGATTGAATGACATAACATTGTGTGGCTGAGTCATTTCATAGTGCTGGTCACCATGTGAAATAACTTTGTAAAGTGTGTAACTATTATAGTTTGTCTAGCGTTTTAGTATGAGTTGAGTAGCAGTCTGTTTTGTTACAACAGTGTTTTTTTGTTTGTAAGAGGCATGGTTTGGTCTTGTTAGTGCTTATACAGGAGAAACCGTATTGTGTTGAAATTTGCTAGTCTAAATAGGTTTTCTCACTGTTCGTTTTAAAGACTATATCTTGTGTTCCTTTGTGTGTGTTTGGTCATGCTGAGGACACCATTTTGTTTTTTTTCTAAGACTCTATCTGTTTTTCCTTTGTGTGTGTGTGTTTGGTCATGCTGAGGACACCATTTTGTTTTGAAAACTCCATCGTGTGTTTCTTTGTGTGTGTTCCGCCATGCAACCTGAGGCATAATTTTTGTTTTTCTTTGTATGAATCCAATCTTCAGGTTTAGTCATTTGTGCATACTTTTTAGTAAAACTATTGCGTTTTTGTTTTTAATATCGGTTTAAAGTGAAATCTCTACTGTACACTGAATTTCAATAGATAGAAAAACTAACTTTAACTGTAAGTTTTTGGTACCCTTAACGGTGTGTGTTATTTTTTTTTTTTTTTGCATTTCTAATCGTTTGGGCATTTTCTTTGAGTATCTCAGAGGGAAATTCATGCACCTCCCCCATTGCATCTTTCATTGTTAGTAGGAAAGAAAGGCTTTGGTTTTAAGACTTGCTTTTGCTTGAATAGGGGAGGGGGCGACGCCCTGAGGGAAGAGAATTCTGATGTTCTAAGAACGCATACAAGCAACATTGTGTTGCATTGTGTTACTGTGTGTGCGGTGACTAATTCAGAGTATATGAATTTTGAGAAAAGAGTGTTGTTGTTTCTAATAGTGTGCTATGTTGTGTTTCATATAGCTAACATTTTTTGTGCTGTTTAAGTTGGCCAAAGGGTCTGAGTTGAAGTATCTTTAAGTGTGTAAAGATTGCTCTTAAAATGTTTTTAAGTGTTCATTTTTGATGTTCAATGTTTCTCAGTTCTCGTGGGGAAAGGTTTTGGCTAGTAGGGAGGAAATGCTGGTTTTGGCGGGAACAACTGCATTGCATATGTTAATGGCGCCATTTTGTGGTGGCCTGGCATTTCGTCGGCCATTTTGCGGTGGTCCAGATTTCATCCACCATTTTGTGGTGGCCTGGCTTTTGTCGGCCATTTCGAGACACAGCGTGCCTTTGAAGTTGGTGGAAGGAGTTTGGGGTTTTCTGAAAGGTGAGCAATGAGATTTGTGCTTGGAAGGACAATGGAAACAGTTTGGTGTTTGAAAGAGTGTTTTAAAATTTTAATTTCAGTTGTTTTTGTGAAGTTGTATGCTGTAAATACAGTTTTGGGTAGAGAGTAGTATGTGAGAGCAAACAGAGGGGGCATCACCAGTATTGTTCTAACATCTAGATGCAGAGAGAAGCCACATTGTTTTGCAGGTGGTAAAGGGGCAAGTCTTCTGTCACTGTGTAGTTTAGTCTGGCAACGCAGTGTATGGGATGCATACACTGTGAGGGGTAGAGGCCTAATTTGGGGGTTGATCTGTGGTTGTTGACGAATCATTTGGCATAGTTACTCTAGTTCTGTGCCGGGAGTGTTGGGACAACAAGCCATAGAGATGATGCCTCGGTTAGGGTTTTCTAGTTGAGGGACTGGACCAGATAGTGGTTGTAGTCCGTCAATCCACCGTAGAAGAAGACACCGGACGGTGCTCCCCTAAATGGGTGCAACGGTTTCTCTCGGACGCGAGAGGTAAGACGATAAGTCGATTTGAATCGCATGGGAAGGAAGGCTTCCCACAGTCAGACGGTTACACGGTGCACAAAGCCTAGTTTTGGGGGCAAAGGCCTTTGGACCCCTTTAAAAGATTGCCAAGGATACTATTTGGGTATCCCTCTGGAGTGGATGTGGTTTCGCTGCGGTTTCAGAAATCTGTAATGATGCGTGTGGATGGAGGTGTGGTACACGCTTTGGTGACCCTCAAAGGAGAACGTTGTATAGCTGGTCTATGCAAGGCTCTCACGCTATTCTCATATTTTCCCGATTGTATTTTCTTCTATTGCTGAAAGAGTGCAGGCAGAATTCCGGCTGGTTTTTGTTTTTTGTTTTTTCATTTTTGTTTTGGAAACTATGAACATTTGTATCGGAATGTTTGTATGTAACGTGAATATGTTCGAACTTACCGCAGCGATCCTCCGACGCGTCGTGGCTGTTGTTTTTTTTTTTTTTTTTTGGAGGAACCGTAAAAGTAAGGGTTACAGAGAGTTTTGTTTGAATCGGTTTTGAAAGAATGTCATTAAAAATTTACAGGGATGTCATTTTTGTTTGCCATTCTCTGCAGGATAAATATGAGGGATGAAGTAATGATTTCTGCATATAAGTATTTTTCAGGTTCAAGAAGTCTCTGGAAGTGTTTGTACATAGAGAGCAGGTGTATGTAGACAGCTGTACACATGGATAAATACGAGTCTAAGGAGGTGAAAGTATCATAGGCTATTTCATTGTTTCTTTTTTTTCTCCTGCACCATGCATTTATTCCTCCAGTCTGTAATGAGGAAGAAAAGGGGGGGATAGATAAATGTAAAAGTGACAGTTTTTCGAAATAATAACACTAATCTTTCTAATTCTAATCAAGTTTGTGCCAAGACTGTCTTTATTTGATAGAATTTGAATCAGCAAGCAGCAGTCTGGTGAAGTAGGTTCCCATCTTAGATGAAGAACCTCTCAATAGTTCCAGGTATTACAGGAGATGGTAAGCAATTACAGGCAACGGGGAGACACGCACAGATTGTGCAGTGAACACAGTCCCGAGGTCGGGGTTACTGTCATAAGGTTTGTTTGGAGGTCAACCGAAACCAGGGTCGTACTCCCCTCATCAGCTGTCACGTCTTTTCTCAGGTGATGGGGTGAGTGCGATCACTGTAACATGAACTTCAAAAGGGTTCAGGAGTCTCTCCTGGACCCTGACACGGTAATTGGTTTTCATTTTTCCCAACCAGGTGACTGGGTCGTTTGTAAAGAAGCTTGATGGATGAGACCACACCAGCCACTGCAAGAGGCGGTTCAACCACATCAAAGAAATGAGTAGTATCTTTGTTTATTTTGTATTTGTTTGTTTAGTAAATTTTAGCAGAGGTAACGATGAAATACATCCCAAGTTATTATTTAAAGTGTATTCTATGACTAATTAAGAAAGTCAACGGGACCGATTGCACGGTCTGTTCTGAGTCTCCACCGAGTTTTAGTGCCCAGCGATGACAGCGGTACATGCTATTTATGATGTTATGATTGGTATGAGGATTATTGACAAACTAGTGAAGACTCCGAGCAGACACTTGTCAATGAAATTTAATGAGATGTTTTTTTATTTTTTGAGGGTAAAATTGGTTATCGTTTATATGGCATGGTTTTCTGCATGTACAAGGTGGAGGGCTTGAGCTTATGATACGATTGAACAATTCTAACCTATTGAGGATGGAATGTTTCATGTGACTGTTGAAGCTACAAGGAAGTTCTCACGGTCCAAGGGCGGTTTCTGGGAATTTACAAGTAAAGATTGTTATACCTGGATCGGGGATACTGGGAATTGGAGTTCAGGCCCATATGGATAAGGTTTGGGTCCCTGCAAGGCAGAGCCAGAGCTGTAGCTTAGTGAAGGTTGGGAATCCTTTGAAAGGTCTGGGAATCTGAGGGGATTTTAATTTTACAGCGGATCGTGGTTAATGGAAATGGGAATATATATACTCATGTTGTTTTTATTTCTATTCTTTCTATGTCATGATGAGGCGCTCCTGTTGCCTGATTTGAGGCGTGACCAGAGCCGGAGCAGATGACCACATCTTCCTTGATGAGACGCCCCGAAGCCGGACCCATTTACAAGACACAGAGGACCCCAGACCGATCTGCGATTACTACAGCTCACCAAGTTGTGTCCTCCTTATAAGTCATGCTCCTGAAGAACAGAGTCTACATGTCAAGCCGTGTTTTTTTTATTTTTATGGACTGTAAAGACTGATTCGTTTCCAGGTGTAATAAAGAGATATAGTTTCGAGGGACAACTGGGAGCATATGACAAAAAGGAAGGACTGTTGTGGAAAATTTTATATATGTGGACATTTTATTCTAGGATGTGTGTTTTATAGATTGTCATCTGTCTCCCTGTGTCTGATGTTTAATCGAGGAGCGCTCTAGCAGAGCGCACTTGGGTTGAATCAAGACCAACAGTAAAACGGTCAGTATGAAAACCTTCTTATGGGATTGAGACGTGTTCTCTGTGTGTGTGGGCATTTATTGGTTTTTAGATATCAAGCGCAATGCACTGGACTGCTTGCTTTCCAATGACTATACACATTAGAGAAGCGAAGTCCGCATAACGAGAGAAACCCATTATATCTCTCTTGTGGACTTCGTTATCCTTTATGGATACATATCTGTGTGAGAGGACATTAATATCTGCCTTGTTGGTGTACTTGTACCGTATATTGACAACAGCAGTAGCAGTGTCCCCGCAGATTGTCTGAAGCCTATATGAACAATTAGAATGATCTTTATTCAGATATTGTTTTACTTTAAACAATGTTTTAATGGGATCCATGCTGGCTAAAATGGGGTGTGTGCATTTCCTTTGTCCTGCCTTTCTTGGAGTGCCCTCCCCTTTTTGTTTGTCATTTCCTGCCATGTGATTTTGTATTAAGGGAAGTGATTGGCTGTTGGGGCCATCACTTCCTGCTTTGTTATTCTTTTGTTTGCAATGAATAAAGGATTTGGAGTTTCCTGTGCTCTAGACAGAAGGTTGAGATTCCAGCTAGAAGCAGCATTGTTTTCTGATTCTTCCTGGTGCCATGAAGTACTTCACATTCCTTGTACAAAGAGCTTGATACAAACGTGCTTTTAAGCATGAAGGAATTGTTTGGTGCTTTGTGCGCATTGAGACGCTGGAAGTGCAAATTTTGGCGCGGTGTGGATTTGCGTACAAAGCCCGAGGGAATTCTTCCACGACAGAGGATAATTTATTTTGTATTATCTTCTGTGAGTAGGATGTATTTTCCTGGTTTTCACCACTGGAGGGAGTAAGTGCATAATTGGTGTATTCTTACATAGCCATCAAGGAACAAGCTCAGTAAAGTCAGTCAAATAAAAAACGCCACTCACCTCCTCCGCTGCAGGTTCTGCCACAAAACGCATACAGGGGTCCCCCAATGATGCCCCAGTAATCTCTCCCCCTTCTCTTCGTCGCCCTGGGCGCCGGCATGACAGTGCACATGCGCGTGCAACGGGGGCGCGCTTGATGCAGTTTAATGGGCAGATGGAGAGGGGGGGCGTGGTTGTGTGTGCCTGTGCGCAGACACGGCGCACCTGTGTGCAGGTGCAAAGAGGCTGATTTAAAGCCCAGCACGCCAGAAGCCTTCCGTAAGCGGCATGGACACAGAGATGTGGGCTGTAAGCATCCCTGTGGATTTGAACCAGGCAAATCAAGACTCCTACTTGGCATCAGGTTGTGCATTGAGCTAATATATGTGTATTGTAAGACTATAACACAACAGTGATTGCATTTTTTTGTGGATAGTACCTTTGCTTGAATTAAGGACTATGTCCCCGAGAAGAGGTGCAAGGGCTGGTAAAGAGGCATCAGAAGATTCCCGCTTATGGCTAAGAAATCTGAGCTTGCCTGCAGTTTACCATCCCCCTCTGTCAGCCTGATAGCAGCCTCACAGGATGAGCCCTTGTCTGGTTTTGCAGCTTCTCCTATGGCAGCTCCTGTATACATCACTGAGGATGCTTTAAAAGTTGCTTTATTGGCTTGGAAGGAAGGATTGCTACTATTATCGCAACCTCCTTGAAAGATAGCAGAAAACAGGGTAGATCCCCTTCATCTGCTCTGGCTCTCTCATTTGATGAGCCTTCTGAGGGTGAAAAATCCCTCTCTGAAGATGAGGATCATGTGCAGTCTGAGGATGAGAGGATTCCTGCTACCTCTCAGTCGCTAAAGACGCAGGTGCAATATTATGTAAGCCCCTGGAACCTCATTCTCCAGGCAGTGGCGACAGCTTTCCCAGTCTAACACTAGGGGAGAGGCCAAGAGCCAAGCCCAAGGGCAGAAAAGGACTTGGGGTCCAAAGTTTAAGTAGAACCCCAAAACTTCCTTATGAAGGGATGCCCCCACGTGGCCGAGTGGGGGGGAAGGCTGCTGCAATTTGCAAACGCCTGGCGGAACGAAGTTCAGGACAAGTGGGTCATCCCCACAGTGTCCTCAGGCTACAAGCTAGAATTCAGAGAACTTCCGCCACCCCATTTTTTCTGAGATCAAGGGTTGTCAAACCTTTCACGGTTCCAAAACCAAACAGGGATGTCAGACCTATCCTGGATCTGAAAGGCCTGAATCAGTTTCTGAACATTCGCTCCTTCCGCATGGAGTCATGTCCGTTCAGTTATTCCACTCATCAGGGAGGAGAATTCCTGGCATCAATAGACATCAGAAATGCATATCTACATGTGCCAATATTTCCCGCTAACCAAAGGTTTCTAAGGTTTGCGATGGTTCAGCGCCACTTTCAGCTTGTGGCCCTTCCTTTCGGGCTGGCTACAGCACATCGAGTGTTCACAAAAATACTGGCCCCGGGCCCTGGCAAGGCTAAGGGCACGAGGATAGCAGTAACAGCCTATCTGGACGATCTGTTGATCAGTCCACTGCACGTTTGGGCCACAATGTGCACAGCACAGTGGAATATTTATGCCTCGTTTCCACTGAGCGGATCGGTTCGGTACGTTTCGGTACGGTACGCTATTTTGAGTGTTTCCATTATGAAAGCATGCCATAAAACCGAACCGTACTGCACCATTCAGGGTCCTGCTTCTCATGTGGGTCCATAGAAAATGGAACGGTATGGTTAGGGCGGAGCTACTGGCGTCACACGGTACTTTCCACTGATTGGTGGTCAGAAAACATCAATGCTGACGTCAAAGCAAAGCGCCAAACAATCACCACGTCGCCTTTTTAGTCCATATAAAGGAGAAGGATGCCAGCAAACAACAGCAGGGTCTGGTTATCTGAGGAACTATCTACGTTCTTAGCAATTATTGGTGATGGCGTTATTCAGAGTGAGCTTGATGGATCAGTGAGAAATGAAAAGGTCTATAAAGATATTTCTCAGCGGATGGCAGCCGAGAGATTTGAACGGACGTCGGGCCAGTGTAGGGCAAAGCTTAAAAAGCTTAAAGCACAATATAAAAAAATTAAGGACGCCAACAGCCGTAGTGGAAACTGTCCAACTGCTTGGAGGTGGTAAGACGCCATGGACGCCATTTACGGTCATCGGACAGCAAACCAAGGCAGGGAGGGAGGTCTGGACTCAACTGCAACTGTAATTCTCGAATCCATGGTAGACCCCTTTGGTAAGTTTTGTTTTTTAAACTTGGCATAGGATATCGCTCTGCTAACCATTTAAAATATAATATCTAACCATATGTTTATTTTCAGAAACAGTTGATGGACTCTCCAATGATGCATCAAACTTATCAGAAGATGGACCTTCAACGTCTTTCAGCAGCAACAGCAGCAGTATTTCCTCAAGCCAACCACAGAGTAGCCAACCACAGAGTACTCCCAATGCACCCCGGCACAATGGTAAGACATGATGATAATAAAGTAATTAAAACAGCAGTGGGGCAGATGTGCAGGAGGTACAGTGTTGGAATAGATGAGAAGGGGGGGCCAGCTGTGGGGGAGATGTGCAGGAGGTACAGTGGTGGAATAGATGAGAAGGGGGGATCAGCTGTGGGGGAGATGTGCAGGAGGTACAGTGGTGGAAGAGATGAGAAGGGGGAGATCAGCTGTGGGGGAGATGTGCAGGAGGTACCGTGTTGGAATAGATGAGAAGGGGGGGATCAGCTGGGGGGGAGATGTGCAGGAGGTACAGTGGTGGAAGAGATGAGAAGGGGGGGATCAGCTGTGGGGGAAATGTGCTGGAGGTACAGTGGTGGAAGAGATGAGAAGGTGGTTCAGCAGTGGGCAGATGAGCAGTGCTGTGTATTGGTGTAGCAGATGAGCAGGGGGAACAGAGGTGGGGCAGTCAATCAGTGTGGTACAGTCTAGTGGGGCAGATGAGAAAGGGGCTTACAGTATTGGTTTGACAGATGTTACCAAAGGCAATATTTTGGTCTTTTGTATATTACAGGTGAAAGGAGAAGGTTCCAGTTGGATCTGCGCACAGTCATGGAGGATATGTGGGCAGCAGAAGAAAGGCAGCTACAAAGAATTGATAACCTTTCTGAGAGGCGGTTTTAAGCACTACGTCAGGATGCACAGGAAGCTATGCACCAGGAGGCAGAAATTGCCCGGCAGCAGATGGAGTAGTTGGCTACCTTCAACCAGGCCTTCCTCGGTGTCCTTGGTCAGCTTGTTCAAGTGATTGGAGCCAATCGTCAACCCAGGTCACCACCCAGACAGTAGTGCCTCTAATGCAGCACAGGACCTGTACCCATGTTTACGTTTAAAGAATATTTAATTAGAGTGGGTTTTAACCACTTGCCCACCGCGCCATAGACATTTTACTGCTACAGCGCGGTGGAGTTATTCTGGGAGGAAGTCCCTGGGAGGTCCTCCCAGAATCCTTCACTCACGCGCCCCCTGGGGCGCGCTCCCGGAATCATTTGTGAGCCCCGGGTCTAGAAGACCCAGCGCATCACAGATCGCGGTAAATTGCCGCTGATAGCGGCCGTTTACCACGTGATCGCTCCGTCAAATGACGGAGCGATCACTTGTAAACAAACCGGCGTCATGTGATGACGCCGGTTCCTCCCTCTCCTCTCTCTCCTTCCTCTATCTGTAACCCCACTCTGCATTCTCCCTCTTCTCAATCCCCAATATATACATCACAATACTCTGTACCGTTCGATACTCTGTAATACCCCAATACTCTGCAATACCCTGCGCGATACTCTGCAATACCCCAATACTCTGCAATACCCCAATACTCTGCACGATTCGCTGCAATACCCCAATACTCTGCAATACCCTGCGCGATACTCTGCAATACCCCAATACCCTGCGCGATACTCTGCAATACCCCAATACTCTGCAATACCCTGCACGATACCTTGCAAAACCTGCCCCTGTCCCCGTGTGCTTGCATGCAGAAGCGAACGCATACGTAAGTCCCGCCCACATATGAAAACGGTGTTCAAGCTACACATGTGAGGTATCGCTGCGAACGTTAGAGCGAGAGCAATCATTTTGGCCCTAGACCTCCTCTGTAACTAAAAACATGTAACCAATAAAAGTAATTAAAGCGTCGCCTATGGAGATTTTTAAGTAGCGAAGTTTGGCGCCATTCCATGAGTGTGCGCAATTTTGAAGTGTGACATGTTAGGTATCTATTTACTCGGCGTAACTTCATCTTTCACATTATGAAAAAAAACTGTGCTAACTTTACTGTTTTTTTTTTTTTTTTAAGCACAAAACATTTTTTTTTTAAAACACGCGTTCAAAAAATTTCTGCGAAAAAACCATGCGAGATAAAAAGTTGTAACGGCCGCCATTGTATTCTCTAGGGTCTTTGCTAAAAAAGCATATATATAATGTTTTGGGGTTCTATGTAATTTTCTAGCAAATAAATGATGATTTTTACATGTAGGAGAGAAATGTAAAAATTGGCCTGGGTGCTTTAGAACGCCTGATGGTGCTCCCTGCATGTTTGGCCTCTGTATGTGGCCACGCTGTGTAAAAGTCGCACACATGTGGTATCGCCATACTCAAGAGGAATAGCAGAATGTGTTTTGGGGTGTAATTTGTGGTATGCATATGCTGTGTGTGAGAAATAACCTGCTAATATGACAGAAACTAGATTTTTTTTTTTTTTACAGAATTTTCAGTCGTTTTTCTTTTATAGCGCAAAAAATAAAAAGCCCAGAGGTGATCAAATACCACCAAAAGAAAGCTCTATTTGTGTGAAAAAAAGGACAAAAATTTCAAATGGGTACAATGTTGTATGACTGTAATTGTCATTCAAATTGTGAGAGCACCGAAAGCTGAAATTTGGTCTGGTGAGGAAGGGGGTTTAAGTGCCCAGTGGTCAAGAGGTTAAAGGTAAGATTTATTTTTTTAAATAGGCTCCTTTGAGCCATCACCGATCACACAAGATTGGACACATTTGCTCCTTGCTGCACATGGCTTTCTTTGTGCTGCTGCTCTGATTCCCTTCTGCCTCCTTTGCGTTATCACCCCCCCCTTGGACGGTGGAGCCTGGATTTCAACAAAGGGAACCCCCGATCGCTTCATTTCTTCTCACTTTTGCATGTGTAGATGTAATTGTGAATATACTTGGCATTGTTGGTTTACCTTTTCCTTTAATTTCCTTTTTAGATGTTTTTTTCTTGGTCTGAATTTCTCACTTCCTGTTCCTTCTCAGTAAACTTGACAACATCATCCGAGCTGTGTTTAGTCAGTCAGCACAGCTTACTTAACAGCTTACTGAGGAGGAACAGGAAGTGAGAAATTCATACAAAGAAAACAAAAAAAACATTTATTGGAAGTGAAATTGAAGAAAAGGGGAAAACCAACAATGCACTAGCTCAGGGATATGCAATTAGCGGACATCCAACTGTTTCAGAACTACAATTCCCATGTGGCATAGCAAGACTCTGACAGTCACAAGCATGACACCCAGAGGCAAAAGCATGATGGGACTTGTAGTTCTGCAACAACAGCTGGATTTCCGCTAATCGCATATCCCTGCACTAGCTTAATAAAAAACAAACCTTTACAAGCTCTTTAAGTTATTGTAAACAATGTTTCTACATTATCAAAATTTTGACTTTACAAAATATGTAGGAAGATGATTTTTTTGTGGAATAAAAAACAAGATCGACTTCTCTGAGTATGTCTGATTTTATTTAGCATATAGCAAAAAGTAATTAAAGATTTTAATTATTCACGGTAACAACGTTAACGTTAAGGTGCCTCATCAGAGCCTGACGTATTTCACTGCACTCTTCTTCCATATCCTGTGCTGCTATTACTGGTACTGGCTCTTCTGAAGATGTATTCCAATCCTGGTCAAAGTCTTCTCCATGACTTTCACAAAGATTGTGAAGAGCACAGCACGTTAGGACCATGGATTTGGTAAGTTGAATGTCACTGTCATTCCTCTTCATAAGACACCTCCATCTACCCTTACTCCCATATTTGCAACCAACCTATGAGTTAAAGACACATTTTGTTTGGGCAGAACTTAGTATAATGTTTATAATCTTATTGTCCAGAGATAGTATTTAAGAGAATAAAAATTAGATGGGAAGGAGAACACTCAAGGAAGACACTCGCCCCCACAGGGAGGACGGAGGGACATACACACTCAGGAACACACCCTGAGGGGCACACTGGGAAATCTACACCCTCAGAAAAACTGACACCCATGCACGATGCATGAAGACATATCTTTACACTCATGAAGATTCCAGCCATCTTAACTCTGGTCACTTGCCAGTAGGAAATATCCATTTTGGAATGGGTAATTATGTCATTTTTTATTTTATCTTGAATCTATTGTTGTTCTCTAAAATATTGAAGTATTGAATATTTTGCAATTATGATTTATTCTCATTAATCAATAACTGGTAGATTTTTCTCTAAAGATTAAATTTTTCATTATATTTTTCTTTTTGGCATAGTTCCAATTTTAGTGACAAAACAAACGTCCAATTTATTTCACATTGTTAACCACTTACTTACCTGCAGTATAGTAACGGTTGGACGTGTGAAATACAGAAGTTCTGTTTCATTGTCATTTACACAAGGTTATTGAACCAAATTGAGAATGTATCATGATAGCAGTATGTCAAAGGGATTGCATGCACATTTTGCGGATATTTTTATTGATTTTCAAGTCGTTCATGTAACGCAATTGGTATTTTAATTTCATGTTTTTGTCAACCAATAAATGTAGCTATTTTGTATGATCATACGTCTCCGTGAATAAGTTTCATATTATAGACTATGTCATATAGATTGACTTGTATTCAAAAATATCTTCGTTAAAAATAATTTAATAAATACTGTGCGGGCAAAACTGACCTTAAAAAAGCACAACAGTATGGATGCTGCGTAGCCCCGGGCTGTACAGACTTCCGAGTCAGCTTATCTTCCCTTCAGAGGTCAGCTTAAACATTTTACTGTTCTGTCTCTAGGGCAGATAGCTAAACCTTCTTGTCCCATAAACTTCAGATACCATATTTCTTTGATCTCAGTTTTATTAGAACAATTCAGGTGAAACTACAAAATAACAGAAATAGACCTAAGTACAATATTGCATACATTACAGCATACATTACAGAAACAACGATCTACAATATAGGATGTGATAGTAAAAATGTACCTTTTAAGTTCTCTAAGGCCGGGTACACACGGACAAACATGTATGGTGAAAGCGGTCCGTCGGACCGTTTTCACCATACATGTCTGCCAGAGGGCTTCTGTACGATGGTTGTACACACCATCGTACAGAAGTCCGCGCGTAAACAATACGCGGGGCGTGTCCGCGGTGTCGCCGCGTCGATGACGCGGTGTCGCCGCGACAATGACGCGGCGACGTGGGCGGCCCGCCTTTAAAATGCTTCCACGCATGCGTCGAAGTCATTCGACGCATGCGAGGGACGGCGGGCGCCTGGACATGTACGGTAGGTCTGTACTGACGACCGTACATGTCCGAGCGGGCTGAATTCCAGCGGGCTGTTTTAAAACAAGTCCAGGAATATTTGTCTGCTGGGAAAAGGCCCGGCGGGCAAATGTTTGCTGGAATTCGGCCCGCTCGCGCCCACACACGACCAAACATGTCTGCTGAAACTGGCCTGCGGGCCAGTTTCAGCAGACATGTTTGCTCGTGAGTATGGGGCCTAAGGGGTGATGGCGATAGATTGAGAAATACATGTCTTGCTTCCTGCAGTATCTTCTCAAAGAATGGTGGCTGATTCACTTCCTGTGAAGATTCTACCCAGAATGGGGTCCACAACTCCCATATTACCAGGTGTGTCAAGGGAGGGTTTTGAGACACTTTAAGGGGTTATTCACAGAGCGTAGACCCAAAACAAACCAGCAGCTCCTCCGGGGGTAGTGCTGCATTATTATTATTTTTTATGGTTGAACTGGATGGACTTGTGTCTTTTTCAACCTGACTAACTATGTAACTATGGGCCAGATTCACAAAGCACTTACGCCGACGTAGCTCGAGATGCGTGGCGTAATTGAAAAATGCGCCGTGCGTATCTATGCGCCGTATCCTCAAAACGAGATACGCCTGAAAACCAGTTTTTTCCGTCCGACGTAAAACGATTACGCCGGCGCATCTTGGTGCGCAAAATACGCTAGACACACCATTGTTTTGATAGGCAAAGATGCAAATGAGGGAGATAAGGCGATCCACAAAATTAAGTGTGTGCGGCGTAGGCTACGCCCTGTGCGCATCTGTTAGTTTCCCGGAGTAAATTTACACCTTATAAAAGCTGCCCTAACTTTGCTCCAGCCGTGTAAAGGTCAGCTAAAGCAACACCATTAAGGAAGAGCTGAGCACACACACTTGCCGGACTACAATCTGTATGCCACCATGCCAGGGGCATCCATGCTCATAACTATACTAGTGACTTTAGTAACCGAGGGTACCCCCTCTTCTGAGGGAACAGCAGTCAGGAGACGCCTCGCAGAATGCATCTTTGCACAGTATACACACACATTAATCATGGCACAATGAGAATGCACGCATGCACACCCACTGTGGTCCCTAGCACAGACACATCACATGCACATCTAATTGGATTGGACCCTAGAAAACCACATGGTATTAGGGAGCAGTAACACCACGCCACGGCTCCAATTATGTCACTGTGCATTCATACACCATTCACATGGACCTGGGATCACTTCTCCCTGGTCCTGGGGATCCCTACTCCACCAAAACTGAGGGTGACATCCTTTTTCACCAGGAATGTCACGCCCACATTCATACATCATTCACACACATAAAACAAATCAGAATCACAATAAAAATTAAGAAAAAAAACAAAAAAGAAAAGTACACCCAAAATCTCAATGGCGGCGGCGTGAGCTACGCCTGGGCCGGCCACGGGCACGGCCACGGGCCCTCAGGGGAGACTCATGGGGGGGAGGCAGGGGAAGGAGGAGCCTCATGGGGGGGGAGGCAGGGGAAGGAGGAGCCTCCCCGGGTGGCTGCCCACCTGCCCTCCAAGGCCACGGCGATCCTGGTCAGGCCCAGACTGAGGGCTGCCGTATTGGCCTGGACAGCCTGGGTGTTGTCCTGGACAACCTGGGTCAGGGCAGTCACCTCAAGGGCCACGCCTGTTGTGGCGGCCTGCAGCTCAGAAAAGCAATTTATAAAAGCCAAAGAATTTGTGCTGACCTCACTGACAGACTCATTGATGGAGGCCAGGCTCTCCTCCACCTGGGCCAAAGTCCGGCTGACCTGACCCAGATGTTGTGTCTGACGAGCATGGTCCCTCTGCAGATTTGCAGGCAGGAACTCGGCCACCCCCCTGGTCTTCTGGGTGGCCTTCCTGCCTGCAGTTGAGGCTTGTGGCCTGGGAGGAGGGGAGCCCCCTGGGGGGGCAGCCCTGTTGGGGGAGGAGTGGGAGGGACTACCCCTGATGGTGGCCTGACTGTCAGGCGCAAGGGAATCCTGATCCCAACACAACATCACTTCTCGGGCAATGTCCATCCGGTCATCCTCAACCTCCCCCCTCATCCTCCTCCCCCTGAACCTCCTCATGAGGGGAGTTGTGGCCACTCCCCTGCCCTGGGGACTCCTGCCCTTCTTGGGGCTCCTCAGCAGCCTGTTGTCCTGGGGGTGGTGCAGCCTGGCCTGATGGCCCAGCAACCTCCTGGCCAGATGGCCCAGCAACCTCCTGGCCATCTGTGGAGGACACAAAACATACACAGGTTGGAGGATCCACACACTTGGCACATATTCCCTTCCCCCCCACACACACATGCTACTCACCAGATGGAAATAAAAAAATCTTACCTGTCCTCACAGGATCATCAGATTCAAATCCAGGCAGGCCCACCACTTGCTGGCTGTGGAAGCAACGGGCCACCGCAAGTTCCTCCTCAGTCCACCTTACGGTGCAGGGTGGGCCTCCTCCAGTGCCCCTGGCATGGGCTGCTTGCTTGGCCATCTTGTCACGGACCAAACTCCTCAGATCATTGATCTTCTTCTGAATCCCACTGGGGGTCCTTGTCTCCCCCCCCCTCCGCATTGATCCGATCCGTTATCTCCTGGATTATTGCCCTCTTCCTGGCCGGGGGGACGTCCCGGCTGTCAGGGCCATGCAAATATCGCCCAAATTGGGTGATCGCCCTGGCCAGCAAGTGCTTCTCTCGCACTGAGAAGTTTAATTTCCTTCTCTTAGGTGCCATGTCACAACACAGCACTCAGCAACAAACAGACACAAATTTCAAACAGAACAAACAAACACAAAAACACACAGAACAAACAGACAAAAAGACACAGAACAGACACAAAAAGACACAGAACAGACAGCTAAAAAGACACAGAACAGACAGCCAAAAAGACACAGAACAAACTCACACAAAAATCAGACAGCAAAAAAACAAAAACACAAGCAGACAGCTAATACAAATTCAAACAAAAAACACAGAAGAAACAGACACAAAAAACACTCAGAAAATACACACACCTACTACAACCTCCTACTACAAAAAAATCTTTAACACTACACTCACCAACAAACAGCCACAGACAACAGAGCAAAAGACACTTGCTTTAGGAAGGGGAAAAAAGGGATGTACTAGCCCCAGACAAAGTGCGTTTGTCTGGGGCTATTTAAGCACAGGGCGATTCTCAAACTAAGTACGCTTGGCCTTTTTCCTATCTCACTGATTGCGCCCAGCCGAGTTCTGCACATGCCCAGTGAGGTGCAGATTCGTGCGCGCATGCGCAGTACGGCCGGCCCTTCATTTGCATGGGGTCACGGCTCATTTCAATGGAGCACGCCCACTTCCTTCCCACTTGCAATAAACCCGCCTTACGCCTCGGTATATAAGTTACGCTTTACATTTGGGAGCAAATGCGCTGTGGATACGGCACTTACGTCACAAAATTAAGGCGCCGTAACTTAAATGACATACGTTTGGAGTAACTTAATTTGCGCCGCTTAACGTGAATCTGGCCCTTTGTAACTAGAGGGTGCTACACTAAATAATTGCCTATGCAGATAAGGGGTGTCTGTAGATAAAAACAAAGGCCCGGATTCACAAAGCACTTACGCCGACTAGACATGTGCACTTTTTTGTAAAATCTAAAAATTCGTTTTTTCCGTTTTTGTTTCATTCGTTTTTTTATTTTTTTGGAAATTCTGAAAAAACGGAAAAACGGAAAAAACGAATTTTCCGAAAAAAACGAAAACATTTTTTTTTACGAAAATTCGGAAATACGAAAATATTCGGAAATACGAAAATTCGGAAATTGAAAAATTCGAAATTTCGAAAATTGAAAAATTCGAAAATTCAAAAATTGAAACATTCGAACATTCGAAAGTTTGTCAAAAATTACAACATTTCGAATTTTTGAATTTTCGAATTTTTCAATTTTCGAAATTTCGAATTTTCGAATTTTCGAATTTTGCAATTTTCGAAATTTCGAATTTTTGAAATACGAAAATATTCGGAAATACGAAAATTCGGAAATTGAACAATTCGAAAATTTAAAAATTGAAATATTCGAACATTCGAAAATTGAAAAATTCGAAATTCGAAAATGGAAATTTTGAAAATTCGAAAATACGAAATTTCGAAAATTGAAAAATTCGAAAATTGAAAAATTCGAAATGTCAAAAATTCTTAATTTCGAAAATTGACAAATTCTAAATTCGAAAATGTAACTTTCGAAAATTGAAACATTTTTGAATTTTCGAATTTTTCCATTTTCGAATTTTAGATTTTCGAATTTTTCAATTTTCGAAATTCCGAATTTTTCAATTTTCGAAATTCCGGATTTTTTAAATTTTCGAAATACGAAAATTCGGAAATACGAAAATATTCGGAAATATGAAAATTAGGAAATTGAAAAATTGAAAAATTCGAAAATTCGAAAATTCGAAATTTCGAAAGGGTGCTACACTAAATAAATGCCTATGCAGATAAGGGGTGTCTGTAGATAAAAACAAAGGCCCGGATTCACAAAGCACTTACGTTGACTAGACATGCGCACTGCCAAAAAATTCGTTTTTTTTGTTTATTTTTTTTTTTTTTCGTAAATTCGAAAAATTATTTTTTTCCGTTTTTGTTTTATTCGTTTTTTTAAAAAAATTTTGGAAATTCAGATATTTCGAAAAAAAATCGTTTTATTTGTTTTTTTGCTTTAAGTTCAGGAAATTTTCGGATTTCCGAAAAAGCAAAAAAACGGAAAAAAACAAAATTTCCGAAAAAAACGAATAAAATTCGGAAATTTACGAGTTTTCTAATTTCTAATTTCTAATTTTTCAATTTTCGGAAATTTCGAATTTTCGAAATACGAAAATATTCGGAAATACGAAAATTCGGAAATTGAAAAATTCGAAATTTCGAAAATTTAAAAATTCGAAATTTCGAATTTTTCTATTTCCGAATATTTTCGGAATTTTCGAAATACGAAAATTCATAAAATACGAAAATATTCGGAAATACGAAAATTCGGAAATTGAAAAATTCGAAAATTCAAAAATTGAAATATTCGAACATTCGACAATTGAAAAATTTCTAAATTCGAAAATGGAAATTTTGAAAATTCGAAAATTGAAAAATTCGAAAATTGAAAAATTCGAAATGTCAAAAATTCGAAATTTCGAAAATGGAAATTTCGAAAATTCGAAAAATTCGAAAATGGAAAAATTGAAAAATTCGGAATGTCAAAAATTCGAAATTTCGAAAATTGAAAAATTCGAACATTTGGAAATTGAAAAATTCGCAATTTGAAACATTTTTTTTAAAAAATGAATTGAAAAAATCGAAATTCGAAAATGAAAATTTCGAAAATTGGAAATTTCGAAAATTTTTGAATTTTTAAATTTTCGAATTTTTCCATTTCAAATTTTTCCATTTTGAATTTTCGAAATTCGTAAATACGAAAATTCGTAAATACGAAAATTCGAAAATTGAAAAATGCGAAATTTGAAACATTTTCGAATTTCGAATTTTTCACTTTTCGTAATTTCGAAATTTTGAATATTTCAATTTTCGAAATTTCGAAATTTTTGAAAAATTCGAAATTGGAAAAATTCGAAATTGTAAAAGTGAAAAATTCGAAAATTCGCAAATTGAAAAATTCGAAATTTGAAAAATTCGAAAATGGAAAAATTCGAAAATGGAAAAATTCGAAAAATTCGGAATTTCGAAAATTCTAAAAACCGAAATTTTTTCGTATTTACGAATCTCCGAAAATCCGAATTTCCGAAATTCGTAAATACAATTGTTTAAAAAAAATCGGAAATACAAACATTCGTAAAATTCGTAAATACGAATTATCGGAATTACGAAAATTCATAAATTGGATTTTTCGGAAATTGGTAAATTTTAGATTTTCGGAAGTCCGAAAATTCGTAAATAAAAAATTCGTAAATACGAAAATTCGTAATTAACGAATTTCCGAATTTTCATAAAAAAACGAATGAGTAACAAAACGAATTGCACGTGTCTAACGCCGACGTATCTAGAGATACGCTGCGTAAGTGTAAATATGCACCGTCGTATCTATGTGCCGGACTCTGAAACCAAGATACGCCTGAAAATAGGCTTCACCCAAACGACGTAACTTTCCTACGCCGACGTATCTTGGGCGCATATTTACGCTGGCCGCAAGTGGCGCTCCCATTGATTTCCTATTCACATATGCTAATGAGGGAGATACGTCGATTCACTAACGTACATGCGCCCAGCGCTTAATATGCGCAGTTTACGTAAGTCGTACGCCCGGCGTAAAGTTATTCCCCATATATGAGGCGCAACTCATGCAAACGTATGGACCAGGGAACACAGCCGTCGTATTTTACGTTGTTTACGTAGAACGTGAATAGGGCTGGGCATAGGTTTCGTTCACGTTGTAGGCAGTGATCCATCGTATCTTAGGGAGTAGTTTCGATGTGATTATGAGCATGCGCACTGGGATACGTCCACGGGACGGCGAATGCGCCGTTCGTTTTAAGTACTTCTATGACGCTTGGCCCATCATTTGCATGGGGTCACGCCTCATTAGCATGGCTCACGCCCACTTCCACTTACGACGACTTACACCGAGGGCACCCAGCGCAGATTTGGCAGCACTGGCTTTGTGAATCCAGTGCTTGCCTCTCTGCGCCACGTCGGCGCAGCGTATATTAGATACGCTACGCCGGCATAAATATGCGCCAATGTATGTGAATCCGGGCAAAACTGTGCAGCTCTCACAAGTTGAATAATGCCCTTGCTATAGTTGTGGGTCATTTTCATAGCTCATGAAGCCTGACTGGGGGGTGTGGCCTGGAAAATGCAGCGGTGAGGAAGTGTTTGTCTGGAGCTCCGGCGCCAGCACCGCAATTATCTGCTTTATTAGCTATTCTTCGCAGCCTTTAACCCACGGACCATGAGGAAGAGAACGGTCAAGTCTCTCCCAAGTCGGGAACCCCGTCGGGCTCCATAAAGAGATTTCTGGCCGCGGAACTGGAGGACATGGATGGCCTAGGCCGCTCTCCACGTGGCACGAACTCTGGAGTGGGTTCCGCCTCCCCCTGTAAGCCAGAGCATAGGCGCCATTCTCCTGCCTCGTCTGCCTGCGCGAATGGTGACGGCAGTACTTCCAGACGCTCTGAGGTCGCGGCACTGGTCGACGGTTTGCCAACCAAAACAGAGCTTGCGTCCATGTTCCTGAGCCTGGAGAGATCCATCAAGAAGGAAATTTCAGCGGTGAGAGCAGACATGTCGCAGGTGTTGGAGCGGGTAGAAGAATCTGAACTGCGCTTAGACTGCCATGCGGCCGCCATCAGAAGCCTGCTAGCATCCACCAGGTCCCTCACCATTGCGCACAGGATGGCCCTCTACAAGATCGAGGACCAGGATTACTGCAACATACGCATCAGAGGCCTGCCTGAGGCGACTGGCGACGATGACCTCCTCCCCTCCGTGCAAGGTATTTTTAATGGCCTGTTGGGCCTTGCGGCTGATCATCCACTCAAACTAGACAGGGTGCACGCAACCTCTCCACAGACACCCCGCGAGATGTCATCTGCCAGGTCCACTATTATGAGGAGAAGGAGCGCATAATGCGCAAGGCCAGAGAGACTGCCTCCCTTGACTTTGATGGTGCCTCCCTGTCCTTCTTCCCGGACCTTGCCAAGGAAACATTGGACTGTCGCAGAGCCCTAAAACCCCTGATGGAGAAACTCAGGGCTGCGTCCATCAACTACCGCTGGGGTTTCCCATCGGCCCTCATTGCAAACCGGGATGGTAAGACGGCAATTCTCTGCTTCCCGGAAGACCTGGAAAAGTTTTGTTTGGATGTCAATATTTCCCCCCCAGAGCTCCCTGGCTGGCAGGATACTATTCCCATTCTGCCTACTACTGCTGACCCACAGTGGCAAAAAGTTGGCCGCAGGTGTCGTCCTGTCGCCCCGGAGGCCTCTTCTCAGCTGGAGTGAGTGCTGTGCTGGGTGTCTGGGGCCTTCCAGTTCTGGGCCTATTCATCCTCCTTAGCTGAATGACTATGTACCTACGCATTGCCTTTAGCCTTTTCTGGTTTTCATAGCTAGGCTTTGTGTTTCAGTAGCCACCTTCTCCTGTTCAGGGGTAAACTGTTCCGTTATTTTATTTTATTATGTTTTAAGTTACAGTCCAATGTTATGTTTTGTTACGGTTTTCTTTGCACATTGATATGAAGGGTGTCGGCGCTGGGGCAACCCGGCAGCGATCACGTTATTTAGGTGCTCATTGTCGATAGCCCGTGACTTTGCGACCCCCCCCCTTGTGGGACGCTGTGTGGTTTCGTGCTCTTGTGCCCCTGTCCCGCCCGGGGCGGGGTGCATCTGGGTGCCAGACTGCTTGTGCGTCCCTTTTTTGCAATGTGCGAACGTTAGGTGCCCTCCGGGGGGGCATATTTCTTTTTTGTGCGGTTGTTAATTGCTCTTTTTTCTTTGTTCTCTTCTCTACTCTCAGTCTTTGTCTTCTTTTCCCAATCCCCTCCCCCTCTTTGTCCCTTTCTTCACCCTCCTGCCACAGGTACAGCTCTCAAGGGTATGCTAATGCGAGCTCCTTCTGTCAACCCCTATGGCTACGCTGAACTTAGTTTCCCTAAACGTGCGGGGTCTACACGCCCCAGGTAAGAGACATAATCTATATAGAGAGCTGGGCCGTCTGCGGGGTGATGCTGTGCTCCTGCAGGAGACCCACCTTACACACACTACCTCGGTGAGGCTTTTTTCTCCACAATACCCTGTTTGGTATTATAGCTTATCTGATGTTTATAAGGCCAAGGGTGTAGCCATTGGGTTTCGCAGAGGAACCTCTTTTACGTTGGATTCTATGCTTAGTGATAGTATGGGTCACTTCCTGTTTCTGAGAGGCAGCCTGGGTAGTATGCCTTGCATTATCGCGACTTTGTATGCCCCCAACCGTGCTCAAGTCGCCTTTATAGCTTCCACCCTCAAAAAGCTAAGTGAATTCGCCTGTGGTTGCATTCTCCCTGCTGGGGATTTTAACGTTCCGTTGGAACCGCCCCTTGACACGTCATTAGGAAACTCCTGTATCTCACAGAGACGTTTGACGTTTCTGTTTACACAAAGCTCAACTGATGGACGTGTGGAGGATTTTGCACCCTCGGGTAAAGGATTACACTCATTTTTCCCACTTGCACCACACTTACTCCAGGATAGATTATTTCTTCATTGATCACCATCACCTCTCTCTCCCCACAGCTTTGAACATTGCCACTTCCCTTATATCGGACCATGCTCCGATCACTCTTAGGCCCCGTACACACGACCAAACATGTATGCTGAAACTGGTCTGCGGGCCAGTTTCAGCATACATGTTCGGTCGTGTGTGGGCGCGAGCGGGCGGAATTCAGCAAACATTTGCCCGCCGGGCCTTTTCCCAGCAGACAAATATTCCTGGACGTGTTTTAAAACCGTCCGCTGGAATCCTGCCCCGCTCGGACATGTAACGGTCGTCAGTACAGACCTACCGTACATGTCCAGGCGCCCGCCGTCCCTCGCATGCGTCGAATGACTTCGACGCATGCGTGGAAGCATTTTAAAGGCGGGCCGCCCACGTCGCTGCGTCATTGTCGCGGCGACACCGCGTCATCGACGCGGCGACACCGCGGACACGCCCCGCGTATTGTTTACGCGCGGACTTCTGTACGATGGTGTGTACAACCATCGTACAGAAGCCCTCTGGCAGACATGTATGGTGAAAACGGTCCGACGGACCGCTTTCACCATACATGTTTGTTCGTGTGTACCCGGCCTTACGCTAAACCCCCTCTTTACCCTGTAGGACCACAAACTGTAAACTCAATGATCATCTACTTTCGGATGACATTGACAAACAGTTGATTAACTACTTGCCGACCTGCCGCCGTCGTTTTACGGCGGCAGGTTGGCTCCCCTGCGAGAGAGCCCGTAGCTCTACGTCGGCTCTCGCACTGGCCACTAAGGGCGCGTTCGCGCCACCCGCTTGCCCCCGACTCCCGTGCGTGTGCCCGGTGGGCGCGATCGCCGCCGGGCACACGCGATCGCTCATTACAGAGCGGGGACCGGGAGCTGTGTGTGTAAACACACAGCTCCCGGTCCTTTCAGGGAGGGAAATGCTGATTTTCTGTTCATACAATGTATGAACAGAAGATCGGTCATTTCCCCTAGTGAGGCCACCCCCCTACAGTTAGAACACACCCAGGGACATACTTAACCTCTTCCCCGCCCCCTAGTGTTAACCCCTTCACTGCCAGTGGCATTTTTATAGTAATCCAATGCATTTTTATAGCACTGATCGCTATAAAAATGCCAATGGTCCCAAAAATGTGTAAAAAGTGTCCGAAGTGTCCGCCATAATGTCGCAGTACCGAAAAAAAATCGCTGATCGCCGCCATTACTAGTAAAAAAAAAATATTAATAAAAATGCCATAAAAATACCCCCTATTTTGTAAACGCTATAACTTTTGCGCAAACCAATCAATAAACGCTTATTGCGATTTTTTTTTTACGAAAAATATGTAGAAGAATACGTATCAGCCTAAACTGAGGAAAAAAAACGTTTTTTTTTATATTTTTGGGAGATATTTATTATAGCAAAAAGTTAAAAATATTATTTTTTTTCAAAATTGTCGCTCTATTTTGGTTTATAGCGCAAAAACTAAAAACCGCAGAGGTGATCAAATACCACCAAAAGAAAGCTCTATTTGTGGGAAAAAAAGGACGCCAATTTTGTTTGGGAGCCACGTCGCACGATCGCGCAATTGTCAGTTAAAGCGACGCAGTGCCGAATCGCAAAAAGTGCTCTGGTCTTTGACCAGCAATATGGTCCGGGGGTTAAGTGGTTAATGATTATTTGGCTCGATATTTTGAGGAGAACATGCTCCCGGATGTTACGCCGGGTACGCTTTGGGAGGCCCACAAGGCCTTTATTCGGCGGAAATTTATTGAACTAGGCTCCAGTAAAAAGAAAGAACGAACTTGCAAACAGTTAGAACTGATCCGCGATATTGAGGCTTTAGAACAACAACACAAGGCCGGTCTGTCACAATCTGACTGAAGGCCCTCTTTCATCTGGAGCAGAAACAATGCTTCCACATAGTAGCTCAACGTTTGCACGAATGGGGTAATAGACCAGGTCGTCTTTTGGCCCGTTCTTTGCAACAAAAGAAAACTGCAGCCTTCATTGCTAAGATAAAAACCTTGCATAACTCTATAGCTCATGAGACATCTGCCATAGCCAAGGAATTCTGTTCGTTCTACCAGTAGTGATGTCGCGAACCTAAAATTTTGCGTTCGCGAACGGCGATTGCGAACTTGCGCATATGTTCGCGAATGCGCGAACCGGGCAAACTGCCATAGACTTCAATGGGCAGGCGAATTTTAAAACCCACAGGGACTCTTTCCGGCCACAATAATGATGGAAAAGTTGTTTCAAGGGGAGTAACACCTGGACTGTGGCATGCTGGAGGGGGATCCATGGCAAAACTCCCATGGAAAATTACGTAGTTGTCGCAGAGTCCGTTTTTAATCCATAAAGGGCATAAATCACCTAACATTCATAAATTGTTTGGAAAAACGTGCTTTAAAACATCAAGTATGATGTTATATCGATCAGGTAGTGTAAGGCTTAAGGTTAGGGTTACAGATAGGGTTAGGGTAACAGATAGGGTTAGGGCTAGGGTAGGGTTGCAGACAGGGTTAGGGTTACAGATAGGGTTAGGGTTACAGTCTGTAACCCTAACCCTAACCCTATCTGTAACCCTAACCCTATCTGTAACCCTAACCCTAATCCTATCTGTAACCCTAACCCTATCTGTAACCCTAACCCTACCCTAACCCTAACCCTATCTGTAACCCTAACCCTAACCCTATCTGTAACCCTAACCCTGTCTGTAATAGGGTTATGGTTCACAGTGACAGACCAAACTCTGACAGACCAAACTCCCCGTTTAACGCACCGCAAACACCTGCAAACAGTCCATTTACACAAGGATGGCTACCAAGCTAGCCATGTCCTGTTCCTTGTCCTCACTGACGTCAATGAACATTTTGGAGATTGCAGGCGATGGGGGTTTTTCAAAGCCTATGGTCGTGCTGAGGTAGTTCAGTGACAGTTAAGTGACCCAGAAAACAATGATTCTGCAGTGTGGGCCCATTGTTGGCCTAGTAGGCTTTAATGATCACCTTAGATGATCACAAAGAAAATTAATTTTTTTTCTATGCAAAATTATCCAGACGATCGCTTTTGGTCTGTTCACAATGAAGCAACGACCTTATCATGTGGGGTGTGCCAACATTGCCATTGCCAACACACTCATAGAGGTGGTCGCTTCATTGTGATACGCAAGCCCCTTCACCACAACAAGGTAACGATCACGAAGGGGAATTGACACATGTATGTGCCTTTTTTTTTGTTTTGTTTTTGCAGCCACAGTGCAGCACCAGTGGCCAGAAAAATTAGGCATGTACACATGCCTGAAAAAGTAGGTATTGTTGCAGCTGCTGCTGTAGCAGCGGCCAGAAAAATTGATGTTTTCCAGGCAGAAAGTGCACTAAAACATTGCGGCTTGAACCCTATTTGGCGACGTATAAGTCACGCAAGTCATCCGACATGCAGAGATAAAATACAGCAGCGTGTGGACCATTTCTAGCCCAAGGAAGCTCATCTCATCAGGCCTTTAGTCAAATGTATCGCCCACTGTCAGTCCCTTCGGGATCCATGCCTCATTCATCTTAATAAAGGTGAGGTAATCTAGACTTTTTTGACCTAGGTGACTTCTCTTCTCAGTGACAATACCTCCTGCTGCACTGAAGGTCCTTTCTGAAAGGACACTTGAAGCGGGGCAGGCCAGAAGTTCTATCTCAAATTGGGATAGCTCAGGCCACAGGTCAAGCCTGCACACCCAGTAGTCAAGGGGTTCATCGCTTCTCAGAGTGTCGATATCTGCAGTTAAGGCAAGGTAGTCTGCTACCTGTCGGTCAAGTCGTTCTCTGAGGGTGGACCCTGAAGGGCTGTTAGATTCCTGTTGTGCTGTGACATCACCCTTATACGCTGTGTAAAGCATACTTTTTAATTTATTTTGGAACTGCTGCATCCTTTCCGACTTCCGGTAATTTGGTAACATTTCAGGCACTTTCTGCTTATACCGGGGGTCTAGTAGCGTGGCCACCCAGTACAGGTCGTTCTCCTTCAGCCTTTTTATACGAGGGTCCCTCAACAGGCACGACAGCATGAAAGACCCCATTTGCACAAGGTTGGATGCCGAGCTACTCATGTCCCGTTCCTCGTCCTCACTGATCTCACTGAAGGTCTGTTCTTCCTCCCAGCCACGTACAACACCACGGGTACCAGATAGGTGACCACGAGCACCCTGGGATGCCTGCTGTGGTTGGTCTTCCTCCTCCTCAAAGCCACATTCCTCCTCTGACTCCTCTTCCTCACACTCCTCTTCCAGCGTTTCTGCAGGTCCAGCAAGTGATGTTGATAAGGCTGTTTCTGGTGGTGATGGTGACCACAACTCTTCCTCTTCCTCTCGCTCATCTACGGCCTGATCCAGCACTCTTCGCAGGGCACGTTCCAGGAAGAAAACAAATGGGATGATGTCGCTGATTATGCCTTCAGTGCGACTGACTAGGTTTGTCACCTCCTCAAAAGGACGCATGAGCCTACAGGCATTGCGCATGAGCGTCCAGTAACGTTTAAAAAAAATTCCCAGCTGCGCAGAGGCTGTCCTAGCACCCCGGTCATACAAACACTCGTTGATGGCTTTTTCTTGTTGGAGCAGGCGGTCGAACATTAGTAGTGTTGAATTCCAACGTGTCGGGCTGTCGCAAATCAGTCGCCTCACTGGCATGTTGTTTCGCCGCTGGATATCTGAAAAGTGCGCCATGGCCGTGTAGGAACACCTGAAATGGCCACACACCTTCCTGGCCTGCTTGAGGACGTCCTGTAAGTCTGGGTACTTATGTACAAAGCGTTGTACAATCAGATTCATCACATGTGCCATGCACGGGACATGTGTCAACTTGCCCAAATTCAATGCCGCCAACAAATTGCTTCCTTTGTCACACACCACTTTGCCGATCTCCAGTTGGTGCGGAGTCAGCCACTGATCCACCTGTGCGTTCAGGGCGGACAGGAGTGCTGGTCTGGTGTGACTCTCTGCTTTCAGGCAAGTCAACCCCAAGACGGCGTGACTGTCGTATCCGTGATGTGGAATAGCCCCTGGGGAGCTGGGGGGTGCAGTTGATGTGGAGCAAGACGCAGCAGCAGAAGAGGACTCAGCCGAGGAGGTTATCGAAGAGGATGGAGTAGGAGGAGTAGAGGAGGTGGCAGCAGACCTGCCTGCAAGTCATGGCGGTGTCACCGACTCCCCTGCAGAGCCACGCATTACATGCTTGGCAGCCGTCAGCAGGTTTACCCAATGCGCAGTGTAGGTGATATACCTGCCCTGACCGTGCTTTGCAGACCAGGTATCAGTGGTCAGATGGACCCTTGCCCCAACACTGTGTGCCAGGGATGCCATGACTTCCTTTTGCACAATAGAGTACAGGTTGGGGATTGCCTTTTGTGAAAATAAATTTTGGCCGGGTACCTTCCACTGCGGTGTCCCAATGGCTACAAATTTTTTGAAGGCCTCAGACTCCATCAGCTTGTATGGTAAAAGCTGGCGGGCTAAGAGTTCCGACAAGCCAGCTGTCAGACGCCGGGCAAGGGGGTGACTCTGTGACATTGGCTTATTATGCTCAAACATGTCCTTGACAGACACCTGACTGTGGGCAGATGAGCAGGAACTGCTCAAGGTGAGAGACGGAGTGGCGGATGTTTGAGAGGGGGCAAGGAGGACAGCAGTGGTTGACGTGGCTGAAGATGCTGCACCAGGAGGAGGATGGTGGCTTTGAGCTTGTGTGCTGCTTGTACTCTTCATCATGTGTTGATCCCATAGGCGTTTGTGATGTGCGATCATGTGCCTTCGCAAAGCAGTTGTACCTAGGTGGGTGTTGGATTTCCCACGACTCAGTTTCTTTTGGCACAGGTTGCAAATGGCATCACTGTTATCAGAGGCAGACACACAAAAAAATGCCACACTGCTGAGCTTTGCAATGCCGGCATTCTGGTGGTGGCAGCAGAATGCGTTGATTGGCGTGCTGTCTGGCTGACCCCGGGTGCCGATACATGCTGTCTGACTGTGCCACTAGCTCCTTGCAACGACCTCCCCCTGCTTCCAACTCGTCTCCTCCTCCTCTCTGTCTCCCCATCTGAACTTCCCCCTCTTCTTCTTCTCTTCGAGCGGGCACCCACGTGACATCCCCGGACACATCGTCATCATCAACCGCTTCACTTGTATCTGACAACTCAGCAAAGGAAGCAGCAGCGGGTACATCATCATCACACCATACGTCCATGTGTGTAATGCTGCCTGACTGAGTCATATCCCTTTTATCTACAACCTCTGGCAATAATGGTTGCGCATCACTAATTTCTTCCAACTCATGTGTAAATAACTTCTCTGACAGATCAAGTGAAGCAGCTGTGATGCTAGTGTTGGTGGTGGTGGCATGCGGGCGAGTGGTAACTTGAGAGGTGCCCGAAGCTGAGCTGGAGGAGGATGGTGTGTCAAGGTTACGAGCGGAAGCTGTAGAAGATTAGGTGTCCTGTGTTAGCCAGTCAACTATGTCCTCAGAACTTTTTTCGAGTTCAGGGTACGTGGCCTCTGAACACTGGGCGTTATTCTAGGGCCAAAGGGAATCACAGCACCACGACCACGACAGCCCCTGCGGGGTGGCCTGCCTCTGCCAGTCATTTTTTTTATTTGTTTAGTTGTACTATGCGTGCAAGCTACTGTGACACCAGATATGAGTGGCACTGTGCACTGGCAGAAGTTGGCAGAGTAGACGCTGTAGGCCTGACACACGCCTGCAGACAACTAACTGCTATTCTATTGCAGTCAAAATTGTGTTTTTTCTTTTTAAAATTAATATACTATGCCACCAGATATATGAGTGGTGGCACTGGGCAAATGGGCACAGTTTACACTATGAGCCTGACACACGCTGGCAACTGACTACTATTCTATTGCAGTACATTTTTGGGGGGTTTTAAATGTTATGTACTGTGCCACCAAGATAGATGAGTGGTGGGTGGCACTGGGCACAGTGTACGCTGTACCCCTGACACACGCTGCCAGCCAGGCAACTGACTACAATTATATTGCAGTAATATTTTTTTTTAAATGTTATCTACTGTGCCACCAAGATAGATGAGTGGTGGGTGGCACTGGGCACAGTGTACGCTTACCCTGACACACGCTGCCAGCCAGGCAACTGACTACTATTATATTGCAGTAACAATTTTTATTTTTTTTAAATGTTATCTACTGTGCCACCAAGATAGATGAGTGGTGGGTGGCACTGGTCACAGTGTACGCTGTGATCCTGACACACACGCTGCATTGCAGGCAACTGCAATTAGATTACAGGAAAAAAAAAAAAGCTGACAGATATACTAGCCCTAAAAAGGACTTTTTGGGGTGCTGTCCTTACAGCAGAGATCAGATGAGTCTTTCAGGACTGGAGTGGACACTGAAAACACTAGCCTAGCTATAGATCTCCCTATAAATTCAGCAGCAGCAACACTATCCCTCCTCTCACTAAGAATGCAGGTTCAGAATGAATCTAAAATGGATGCTGCCCGAGAGGTGGGAGGGTCAGGGAGGGAGGGTATGCTGCTGATTGGCTGGAATGTGTCTGCTGACTGTGAAGTAGAGGGTCAAAGTTTGCTCAATGATAATTAATAGGAGGCGGATCGAACAGCGCATATGTTCGCGCGCATCGGCAAACGCGTAAAAATCGCCGCAAATTATTCACCGGCGAACAGTTCTGTACATCTCTATCTACCAGACTTTATACCACGTCCACAGTACGGTAGTGGACAAAGACGAAAGGTCCCAGCTCATTCGTGATTATCTGTCTCAAGCCAACTTACCTAGACTCCCAGCAGATGCCCTGTCCACCTTGGATGGAGAGCTCACTACTTCTGAGATGCGAATTGCTTTAAAGGCCATGACCACTTGTAAAGCACCGGGTCCTGAAGGCTTTACGATTAAGTATTATCGATCCTTTGCGGATCTTTTGATTCCATGCCTGACCGACTATGCAAACGCAGTTTCGGATGGTGGTGCTCTCCGACCCGAAACTCTCCACGCGCATATCACTGTCATCCCTAAACCCGGTAAGGACCCACGTTGTTGTGGTAGCTATCGTCCTATTTCGTTACTTAATCTTGACGCCAAGCTATATGCTAAAGTCATTGCGAATAGGCTCCTCCCTCTACTCCGCAATGGGTCTCTAAAGACCAAACAGGATTTATTCCTGGCAGGGAGGCACGTGATAACTCACTTCGCACTCTCTCCCTGATGGCATATGTTCGACAGTTCTCCCAGCCCACCCTCCTGTTGTCTACAGATATAGGTGTTTGACAGGGTGGACTGGGAGTACCTGATGGCAACACTTTCCTATTTGGGTATTGGCCCCTCCCTCTTGTCCCGAATCTCGGCTCTCTACGCTTCTCCACTGCCCAACTCCGTATAAATGGCACTCTGAGTGACTCCTTCACTCTATATAATGGCACCCGCCAAGGTTGCCCCCTCTCGCTCATTTTATTTGCCTTATCCCTTGAACCCTTCCTTTCTACGATTAGGCATAACCCGAATATCCACAGTGTCACGGTAGGCTCCTCAGAACATAAATATGCTGCTTATGCGGACGACATTTTGTTCTATGTACAACTTGATGTCGGCCTTTTCAACGTTTAGCGCCATTTCTAATTTCAAAATAAATATGACAAATTCTAAAATTCTCAACCTCACTGTCCCGCCCCGAACTGTATCTCACTTGAAAGGGTCTATTTCTTTTAGTTGGCAATCCCGTTCACTTAAATATCTAGGTATATATTTCTTACTCCCAACCCCTCTTCCTTGTTCCGCACCAACTTCATACCCTTACTAAATACGATAAGATCTGATTTACAGAAATGGTCCCATATTGGTTGGGGAGGATCAGCGTTGTGAAGATGAACATACTGCCCAGGATGCTGTTCTTGTTTCAGATGATCCCGTTCAGGATCCCTGTGGGTTTCTTTACGCTGGTAAGATCCCTCCTTTGCAAATACATTTGGAATAGGAAGCGACCCAGATTAGCTAGGACCATTCTCATTAGATCTAAGAAAGATGGGGGCCTTGCCCTGCCAGATGTTAAAGGCTATTTCTTGGCCGTGGTTCTCAACAGAATCTCGGATTGGAAGTTTCATAAAAATTCTAAACTGTGAGTGGCCTTGGAAGAGGACTTATGTGGTACAGATCCTTTCACACAACTGTGGATTTTTAGGAAGTGCAGGACTCTAACTATGTCTACATTGCCACTTACACGCTCCACCCTAATGTTTTGGGACTCACAACTGGCTGTACAACTCCCCTTTGATGCCTTTAGCCGGTCATAATTACTTTCCCCCTGGGAATACACATCCCTCCAATCGCAATTGGACCCTGGGGAATGCAACCCTGCTACACCATGTAACTACTCCTTCCGGAATTGTCCCTTTTTCCGACCTTGTAGGTCCCTCTACTGGTACACCCTTGGATCATTGGAAATACCGCCAACTTACAGCTTTTGTGCACCCTCTTCCAAAGCCTTTTCGAGCTATCACGGACCTAACACAAATAGAGGCTGCCTTTTTGGAAGACCGTCCAGTTGAGAGGCCTCTCTCCTACTTTTATAAAGCCATGCAATCCTTTTGCGCCACTGGTCAGCCTACCTTTTTATGCAATTGCAAAAAAGATCTCCGTAAGGATCTATCAGAGATTCAAAAATCTACGATCCTATATCTTGCACACACATCTTCGATGTCTTCTAGGACTGCAGAAATCAATTGTTTACTAGGTGGCACCTCACCCCGGTGGTGCTTCACAGGATTTTGCCCAAGTTTCCCCTCTTTGCTGGCGGGGCTGTGGTGACCGTGCGGCGCACGCACATCTGTGGTGGTACTGCCCTCTTATCCGCCCTTACTGGCGGTCTGTCCTTTATTGGATGAAGGAAATTCAGGGCTTTAAAACCCCTGGAGACCCTTGGGTTATACTGCTTCATTGTACAGACAAACCAGTTAGATCATATAATAAATCACTGACGCCACATTTACTAAATGCTGCGAAATCTCTCATTCCTAAATTTTGGAAGCAGGCCGCTCTGCGCCAATGGTTAGTGTAGGTGGATCTCACTTATCATAAGACCTCACACATTCTATTAGGAATAATGCTGATTTGTCAAGTAAGATATGGTCTGACTGGTTTGCCTTTAAATTTACTTCTGCATATGCTGATATTATGTCTCAACCTGTGTAAAAATTGGTGTTTGGACAGCTCGGTATGTCTTTCATGTCTAGGAGTTGTTTGTGGCAGGAAACCCTTTCCCTTCCTTCCCCCCTTCTCTTTCCCTGCTTTGCCCCCTTTTCTGGTTTCTTCTACTACCCTCTTTTCTTAGTTTTCTATTGGTTCTTTTCTTCTTTTTATAAAGGACAGTCTTGGTGCAGTTATACAGAGGCGGTCCTGGTTGGTTCCGTATCGCTGTACTTCCCTCGTTACCAGGGTTTCCTCAGGTGTCTTTCCAAGCCTCTTCTTTTTTTTCTTTTTTTTATGGTTGGGTGTTTGTGTATGACGTATGGAGGGTTATGTTTCTAAACAGCCTGACTTACTGTGCCGCTCTTGTACTTCTGTTTTATGTAATTGTCACATGTCCTTTACTTTGTCTTAAATAAAAATTTAAATGCTCGACATCTCTGTGAGACCAACTTACATGTAGCCACTATGCCCCTGACAAACAAAAATCTAACCAGGGTAAAGGAATGTTTAAATGTGGGTTCTGTCGTTATGTAGCCACAGGTTCGGAGTTCACATTACCCAATGGCGAACGTTTCCAACCTAGATTTAGAGCAGATTGTAACACTGTAGGTGTGGTGTATTTGATGACATGCTCATGCGGCGCATACTATGTTGGCAAAACCATCCGCCAACTTCGCCAACGCATCAGAGACCACATTTATTACTCCTCCAGTGGCAAAATTTTGACACCTATAAGCCGACACCTGGACCTCTATCACCATTTTGACACGTCTTCTGCTTCCTTTGTGGTCTTAGCTGTGATACAGCGTGATCCAAGGGGAGGTGACTGGGACAAGAAAATTCTGCAACATGAGACTAAATGGATCGAGAGACTCAACGCTACACAACCATCTGGAATCAATGAATTACAGACATATAGATCTTTTT
This sequence comes from Rana temporaria, assembly GCF_905171775.1. Lineage (NCBI taxonomy): Eukaryota > Metazoa > Chordata > Amphibia > Anura > Ranidae > Rana > Rana temporaria. The sequence goes on from NC_053490.1 coordinate 343,690,240, forward strand.
TTATAGGAAACTAGTACCCTAGTTGTGGTTGAATCTCTCCTTCCATTTGTCCATACATTTTAGGGATTCATGATACTATGTGGGATCAGAATCCTGCAGTACTGATCTTGTTTACCTATCCTTTTTTTCCCCATGATTCAGATTCAATATACTGTTTCCATGGCTCTGCCCCCCTCTCCCGCTCTTGTCCTTTCCCCTTGTCTGCTTACATTTGAATATGCATTTAATAATGTCTTTTGTTCCTAATTTTTCTATATAATGATTTAGGACATTACCTATATTACAGATATACTTGTGCGTCATCGCACTACATATATTTCTTTTATCTTTTTGTTTTTATTTACGCTCCTATTTTTCTGGCATGTGACTATTAGTAATTCCTTGTGTCCCCTGGGATTAGTGTGCACCTTGGTGTCCATGGTGGGATATGTACGGCCGGGCAACCGCAGCGTGCAACCCTTGCACTCTGTGGTTTGGGGAACAGAGGAAGGGTGTTTTTCGTTCCTACCACCGGATGAGGGCCGTGTAATATTGACACGCCCCACTGGCTTACTTTGGTTGGGACGTCTCTTTCCTCCCTCCCCTTCCCGACAACGCTTCTCTCACGCCCACCTCCTGCGGCGCAGCGTCATTTGACGCTTGCCGAGGTTTGGGCATTCTGATTAGGTCGCCGGGATCCCGGCCGAGTCACGAGACGCGGAAATCCTGGCCGCACACGTGACTGGAGACGCACACTTATACGGGGGTGTGCAGCCCAGTAAGGCAGAGGTTTTCTTCCAACACTAATGGTGCTGTCGGCGGCTCAACGGTCCTGCTGGTGGGTAACTTTTTTGGTATAGCTATTCCCTCTTTATATACTGGCTAGTGGGTCTTGGTCCCATTAATGGGCTTAATATTAATTTTGGTCTATTTTTGTGTCTATCCCCCCCCCTTTTTATTTCCTATACAGATACTACCTATATTGCAGCCCATAAGGTGTCTCCTGGTCCTCACGTATTTTAGAAACAAATATCTAAATCTTATGGGACAATTGTCCCTCTTACATGAACATGCCTTTTGGTGTTTTCACCATCTTTATCTATTAAAGTACCTGACCAGCGTGTTTACTCCTTTATTGGCTCTCCTTTGGTTATGTACGGATATACATGGTATTTATATACACATTTAGCAATTGATCCTGCTAATGACCTTTTGCTATCAGCCCTACCTACTAGCCCCCTATAATAGGGTCTAACGGTGTCTATCTTTTTTATTATTGTTTTTCTGTGGAATCATTTCCATGTTAGATATATCTTCAGCTGCCATACCACCAGGACCTACCGACAAAAACTGCATCTTACCTACCTTAATCAATACTCTCTACGGGTTTTTATATAAAACCCTATCCATTACCGTGGATGGTAGGCATAACTACGATTTTTGGTTATTCCTTTGCTGCTACTTTTACAGTCTCTTTACCTTAGTGCTGGTGTCATATTCTCTCGGCCTTATTGCACACTCCCATAGCTTGCAACAGTCTTGTATTACTATTTGGGTTCATTTTAATACTTGAATTTAATATTCAAGTATCCCTCAATTTGTGAATGAATCTACTTACCTTGGTGTACCACTTACTTTCTGGTGTGTCCCTACATCTTCTTCTTATGGGCCCCACAGAACACTGTCCCGTGGGTGACACTATGGTGATCATTGCATGCCGCTTGTTATGGTGCTGTATTGCACATGTGATATGCTGGGCCAGATCCACAGAGAAATAGATGGGCGCAGCGTATCAGAGATACCCTACGCCGCCGTACCTTATCTGGCAGAATTTCGAATCCTTAAAGATTTTGCGCCGTAAGTTACGCGCAAAGTTTGCAAAGTTTGAAGCATACTGCAACTTAAGGAAAAAACGCCATAGTGCAAAGGAAACTTTTATGAGAGGAAGCAGTGTGGAGGATAGTCTGTGGATGAATGGGTGGCACAGCTGTGCTTGCTTGCCAAAGACTGTGCTTTCTATGATGCTGGAGATATGATAAACAACCACATTCTGATGGGCAGTAAGTTTAAGGAAGTTCAGGAAAAGCTGTTGTAGGAAGAGGACTTAAATCTTGAGAAAGCCATAAGGATTGCCAGAGCATATGTCAAGAAAGGACATGCAGGTACTGGAAGGAACACAGCTTCAGATTAATGCTATAGAAAATCACAGCAGCAGATATAGGCAAGAAAAAACACACAAAGGAATAAAGAACACCTATGGCACTGGGACAAGTAACACACAAGCAGCGTGTGGATATTGTGGAAACATTCACCATAAAAAGAATGTCTGTCCGGCAAGGGGGCAGATATGCGATAAATGCAAGAAAAGAGGACATTATGCCAGGGTGTGTAAACTGTCTTCACAAACCGGAAGGTCAAAAACATGTTCTGTACACACCATAGATGACAATGATGACAATGCAGGCTCAGACTCAGACTGCACCCCAATATATCTGGCAGCAGTACAAAAAAAAACACATCAGTCTGCAGATGAAGCAACTTTAAAGCCCCGTACACACGATCGGAATTTCTGATGGAAAAAGTCAGACTGACTTTTTCCATCGGAAATTACGACCGTGTGTATGCCCCATCAGATTTTTTTCAGAGGAATTCCGTCGAAATTTAGATAGAGAACATGTTCTCTTTTACACTGATGGAATTCTGATGTGAGTTTGGCCAGTTAAAAGCCTGTGTACGGGGCATAACATTACAGATAGGGGCTAACAAAACTCCAATAACATTAAAAATAGATACAGGAGCACAAGTAAATTGTGTGCCAAGTCACATATAACTGGAACACCTTAGTAATGAATCCCCCTTAGAGACTCAGGACCTACCAAAACAAATGGGATATGGGGGTGAAAAGCTGAAAGTAATGGGTCGTTATCATGCAAAATGTTCATAAAAGGAATCTGAAAAGGTTTTACAATTGTTTGTGAAAGAAACACAAGCCCCAGCTGTGCTAGGTCTCAGAACAAGTAAAGAGATTGGACTTGTGAAGATCATAATGACTGTAGATGGTGGGCACAGAGGTCTGACAGAGGCTGACATTAAACGGGAGTACTGTGATCTATTCAAGGGCCTGGGGTGCCTCCTGTGTGTAAGCTGCATATGTATAAAAGAGGGTGCACAGCCTGTCTTTCACGCCCCAAGGAGAATACCTTTAACTCTTGTGGATAAAGTCAGACAAGAACTCACTAGGATGGAGAAACTAGGAGTAGTAAAAAAGGTCACAGAACCATCGGAATGGGTCAGTTCTGGTTGTGGTGGAGAAGAACACAGGTGCAATTCGTATATGCATTGACCCACGTGATTTGAACAGTCATAATGAGAGAACACTACAAACTCCCCACCATAGAGGATATAGCGCACAAGCTAGTAGGAGCAACAGTATTTAGTGTACTAGATGCCCATTCTTCTTACTGGCAATTGCGTCTTGATGAAGCCAACAATTTCTTGACCACTTTCACAAGCAGTGGCGGTGCGTCTATAGAGGGCGCCAGAGCGCCGCCCCCTCTGGCTCTCGCACCGCCACTGATTACAATAACATAGATTCATGCATTGCATGAATCTATGTTATTGTTGCCGCTGCCGCCGATTATTCAGATGGCCGGATGGTGAGCGCCGGCCACCTGAATAACGGCAGCTGGTTGGCTGTGTGAGGCCTCGTACACATGACAGAGTTTCTCGGCAGAATTCGTCGAGAAACTCGGTAAGAGCCGGATTCTGTCGAGAAACTCTGTCGTGTGTACACTTTCGGCCCGATGGAGCCGCCGAGGAACTCGTCGAGCAAATAGAGAGCAGGTTCTCTATTTTGTCGACGGGAGTGGATTTTGGATCGACGAGTTCTTCGTCGGGCTGTTTTATCAACGAGAAACTCGGTCGTGTGTATGCTAAGAAACCTGTGAAAAACTTAGACACTGGAGAACACCATCGGTAAAAGTAGCGTTTGGAATGGAGATAGCACATTCGTCTCGCTTCCAACATTATTGCATCGTTTATTTGCAGCGCTTTACACAATTTTTTGTAAGGGCACAAAACAGCAATATTTTTTTTTGCTTTTGTTAGGATATTCACACAGAGTTCTGTAAAATTTTGTGTAACCTTTTTCTTACTGATCTCAATTATATTTTCTTTAAAAATTGTCACCTTATTTTGGTCCTGTGTTTTAAATCCTGCTCTTAATATTCCCCTTAATTTTTAATTTAGCAAAAATGCAAATCCTCTTATTTTTTGGAATGTCAAGTTCCCCCCATTGAAACCTTATTGCTTTGTCTTATCTCATCTGTCCCTTTCAAATTACACCTTATATCCCATTTTAGTTTAAACATAACCTGCCTTCTCAGAAGCTAAATTTTAAAGCAAAAAAAAACAAGGACAAGTATGAACTGTAAAATCAAAATTTACCATTTATTTTGGTTCGAAAAATAAAGTAAATAAGCAAAAGTCAGCACTGGAGAGCTTGCTGCCATTTGTGCACAGCCAGGTGTGGCCTGATGTGACTGGTGAGCAGTTAGAGGCCAAAATGGGGACTTGAGAGGTTCATTCAGGAAGGAACGCATCAAGGTCTTGGACTCCCCGAGGTCACAAACTGGAGCAGGGCAGGCATATGTCACCAGGTTGTGGTACTATAGCAGCCTGAACTCTGGTACACCACATGGAAGTAAGGGAGTCACTTTCTTGTTTTCTTCAAGGCCTTCCTTGGTGGCTTCCCTGCAGCCTGCTCTTTGACCTTCTCTGCAGCCTTCTCAGCAGCCTTCCTCTTCTGCCTGGCTGGAGGTGGTGCCACAGGGGTAGTACTCATGCCAGGAGGAGGAGTGGACGAAGGTGGTGGAGGAGGAGTAGACGAAGGTGGTGGAGGAGGAGGTGGAGCAGTAGAAGGAGGAGGAGCAGTAGAAGGAGGAGGAGTAGTAGAAGGAGGTGGAGCAGTAGAAGGAGGTGGAGCAGTAGAAGGAGCAGTAGAAGGAGGAGGAGTAGTAGAAGGAGGAGGAGCAGTAGAAGGAGGAGGAGTAGTAGAAGGAGCAGTAGAAGGAGGTGGAGCAGTAGAAGGAGCAGTAGAAGGAGGTGGAGCAGTAGAAGGAGGAGGAGCAGTAGAAGGAGCAGTAGAAGGAGGTGGAGCAGTAGAAGAAGCAGTAGAAGGAGGAGGAGCAGTAGAAGAAGGTGGAGTAGGAGTAGTAGAAGAAGAAGAGGAAGAAGAATGTTGAGAAGGAGCAGGAGAAGAAGAGGAAGAAGAATGTTGAGAAGGAGCAGGAGAAGAAGAGGAAGAAGAATGTTGAGAAGGAGCAGGAGAAGAAGAGGAAGAAGAATGTTGAGAAGGAGCAGGAGAAGAAGAGGAAGAAGAATGTTGAGAAGGAGCAGGAGAAGAAGAGGAAGAAGAATGTTGAGAAGGAGCAGGAGAAGAAGAAGGTGGGGGAGGTTGAGAAGTAGCATGAGAAGAAGAAGGTGGAGGAGGTTGGGAGTTATCTGGTGTCTGAGGATGGGCATGTCTGCAAATGACAGTGTCCTCCGTGAGAAGACCCCTCACCCCCTGATTTGCTAGGGTGATGAGGAGTCCCTCAAAGAGGAGGCGCTGGTCCACTGTCATGTCTGCCATTTTTGCCAAAACCACAGTCACAAATCCCTCCTGAGCAGTGGGAGGCTGCTGAAGGGTTGCATGGGCGTCCCGAATGAGGGCCAGTGAGGCGTCACGCACCCTCGTATCCCTCACCTGCCTTCTCGGACGCAGGCGAAGAGGAGGCACCTGACACCTGGTACTTCGCCCAGCCACCTCGTCCAAGCCACTTGGGCCTGCCACCTCGTTCAAGCCACTTGGGCCTGCCACCTCGTCCAAGTTACTTGGGCCTGCAGCCTCCTCCAAGCCACTCACCCTGCCCTCCTCCTGCCTGGCATTTTCCCCATCCTCCTGCTGGCTGGTCTCGTCCTGTGTATGGAAAAAAAGTACAGTTTTACTTTCTATTTTAAAAATAAGACTCAATTTTCAGCTCCTGACTGTTGCATATTTTTTATTCACGACTTAGCTAAGCCAATCATTGTGACCCATGTTTTTTTGTGAATCACACAAAAATCATTCCTGGCCAATACTGACAAATGATCTGTATAACATTTTTATCTCTACCTTTTTTTGACCTTTAACATCTTAATTTACATCTCTTTAACAACATTTAAACACCACACATTTGCACATTGAAAGTACTATACCTGGCTCCAGCTGGGCAAATCCGGATCTTCATCCAGGATGGAAGGCTGCTGAGAGGGTTCATCTGCAGAGGGAGCAGCAGGTTGGCTGGAGGGAAGGCTGGAGGGAAGGCTGGACCTTCTGTTCCTTCTGGGGGCAAGGCTAGAAAGTGACTCCCTTACCTCCAGGTGTTCATCCAGGAAGCTCAGTTTACTATAGTACCACAACTTTGGTACATATACCTGCCTTGCTCCAGCTCCAGACCTCATCGAAGCCAAGACCCTGTTGCGTGCCTTCCTGTAGGTGCCTCTCAAGGTCCCAATTTTGACCTCCAACTGGTCAGTCGTCACATCAAACCCCACCTGTCTCCGCACAAGTGGGAGCAGGCTCTCCAGTGCTGTTTTCCGCAAGTCTTTGTTGCGGGATATGGGGTCTTTGGTGGCCCACAGAACTGGAAGTTCTCTCCACCGGTCAATAAAGATCTCCAAAAACTCTGGTTTGTTGAACTGGTTCATCTTTTCCTGTCCAAAACCAAGGAGAAATAAATATTGTCAATCCACAGTCTATAAAGTTAATTACTCTTTCTCACCAGCTAGCCCTTAAAGGGTCACTAATGGATAAATCTGTTTTGGCTGAAATGACTGTTTACAGTGTCTAGAGACATACAAGTGCATACATATAATGTGCCTCTAGTTTCACTTTCGCTTTTAAACTGATTTAATGTTTCTGTGAAGTAAAGAGACACACAGAACAAAAACAAACAAATCCAGGGCATATTTTTGTCAAATAAATTATTACCATTGTTTCTGTGGATTTTTAGACACACAGCTTAGACCACAGTGAGAAGCTCCCATGAGAAATTTTAGAGTGAGCCAGAGAACCAGGAAGTGTGGATTTATGCAAAGGATTACAGCTGCTTAAAAGCAAAAACGGACAATGAGGACATGAAATCCAGACTGATATAATGTAAAGTAAGCTATTTATGCCCCAAAAAATTTGGGGTTATTGCTCCTTTAAATGTCTGTCTTTCCTGAATATGCCACTGCTGTCCCAAGTTCGAAGCATACCTACATGCTTGTCGTTCAAATGTCTTTCTTACGCAACCCGGTCGTATGGACGCCACGTGTGTTCGAGCCTTATATACACTCCGCACACGTCATCCGCCCATGCTTAAATAATTAGATGTTTCCCCCCGCCCCTTATCTTCCGTCGCTAAAACGACAAGGAGGAATTGGCAGCAGATCATGTTGGGTCAGTTCGTAGGAAACAGATGACCAGTTGTGTCTAACTAATAAGCCAGATCTCCTCCTCATTTGTGTATGAAACGTTATAGAAAAGCACTCCGATCTAGTTTGGTCAAGACATAAAAGCGACCATTTGCATCATGTCTAAAACGACATTTTTTCTAAAGACATCCTGAGAACCGAGATTGGCCACACAACAGTAGTTGGATCAAAATGCATAAGCAAAGCGTTGGTTACGTACGACGGCACTATAGCGGCCCATTACCTTCAATTTTAGAACTAGCTATCTCTTAGTTCATGACCATAATATGTAGCCCACAAAATCATTCAATCAATAATAACATGGAAAATGTAGTTACATACCGGTGTTTGACCCGATCGTTATCTCCGCCGTCTTCCACAAACTGTGAACGCCCCTTTTACTCACGTGGTAGCCCTTTATACACGCGCATGTGTGACTTTACGCACGTCTCCCCGCCCCTGACGTTCGCGGTGTAGTCCTTTCCCCGCCCCTTTTCATTCTTTTTTTGGGTTGGGAGCACATGTTGGAAAATATGGCAGCATTACAGGAGCCAGGCCAGGCGGGACGAGGGATCACCAGGAGAATCCGATTTAAGGCCACCAACATGACCTTTGAAGAAATGGTGGAGATGGTCCTCATCTTCAAAGCAGAGGACTATGATGGGAGGCATGGGCCATACAAGTACCCGAACAAGGTCAAGGCCAAAATAATGGAGAAGGTGAGGAGGAGTCTCCATCGCAAATTTGGGGTGAAAAGATCTAAGGAACAGATCAGAAAAAGGTGGTCGGACCTCAAAAAGCGGGAGCCGGAACAAATGAAGAGGATCAGGAGAGTGATTCGAAGAAGTACGTTTTTTATATATTTTTTATTATTTTTTCCGCGCCATGTGTTTTTTATTTCAGGTTGTACTGTATTATGTTTTTCTGCCCAATAATTTGTCGTCAAAGTCGACGTACATTCGGAACGACAACTCATACGACAAAATATTGTGCATAAAATCAAGAAAATTATGACATTTCACTAAATTTATCGTGAGATCAATATTTAAATTAATGTAGATGTGCTATTAACAAAATTCTATTATTGTTAAATTAAAATATATACAGTAAAAGGAGAGTCTGCTCAGCAGTCGGTGACACATGTGGACTCATTTGCATAATTGTTGTTCCTTTAATAACCCATTTTGGGGTTCACACAGAGGTGAGGTGATCCAGTGTATACTTGGTTGGCTTACATGTTTAAAAGTAGACCAAAGGTACAAGAAATGTCATGATCTTTGTGAATGCCTACAATCCTGTGTTTTTCCCAGAGGGGTTTTTCTAAACATCAATAGTCCCAGAAATTGTATAAAGTGAATCATATTCCTCTTTCAGGCCTATAAGCTCTTAAAATCCTGTTTCCATTTTCTTCATTCTCGTAGGGCGTCATGAAGCTTCGACACGGAGCACCAAGTCAGCACACAAGCCACACCCCCGAGGGATGGTGATGATGCGCAGCCTGCCACCACATCAGGTAAAGTAACATATAACTAACCCAGCTTCAGGTAATGTAGATGTAGGCCTGCCTAATTTTAATAAATGGTTTTGTCCCACATTTCAGGAGCAGGTGGTGGCTTGGACTTGGACAGGCATACTGTCCAGATGGTGATAAAAGAAATCTGGGCCTGCAGAGAAGAGGTGGAGGAGATACATCTGGCCAACCGTAAAATAAAAGAACAAACAAGGAGGGTGGAAAATAAATTGAAAAATTTAATAGATGTTTTGGGGAGAGTCTGAATGTGCCCAAAAAAGTTTGTGAAACCAAAAAAACACCGATTTAAGAGTATTTAATAATAAAAAAAAAACAAAAAAATAAATAACAAAACCAGATTTTCATGATTATTTAATCAAAAAAAACCAAAAAAATAACAAAACCAGATTTTCATGATTATTTAATCAAAAAAAAACAAAAAAATAACAAAACAAGATTTTCATGATTATTTAATCAAAAAAAGACAAAAAAAATAACAAAACCAGATTTTCATGATTATTTTATCAAAAAATAAAAAAAAAAACAATTTTTTTGTATATTGTATGATCAAAAAAGCAAAAAAAAAATGATTTTTGTATATTGTATGATCAAAAAAGAAAAAAAAATGATTTTTGTATATTGTATGATCAAAAAAAAAAAAAAAACAAGATTTTGGTATATTGTATCAACAAAAAATAAAAATAAAAAAATAAAAATGATTTTTGTATATTGTATGATCAAAAAAAATAAAATAAAAATAAAAATGATTTTTGTATATTGTATGATCAAAAAAAGAAAAAAGAAACAAATAATTTTTTGGGGGTATTTGGTAAACCAACAAAAAAATTATGTCAGAAAATAAAGAGCTTTTGAACCTAAAAAAAGTGTGTGGGGTTTTTCTTAAAATACGTCTAATTTTCTATGTGTTTTGTTTGGGGGTCACCTGGGAAATGTTTGCTAGTTGATAATGAAAATATACTTAGTTACACTTAGTAAACAACTACAAGCAACACAAGCAAGACATAACAAGTTTTTTAAAAATATTTGTATTTATTTTTTGTAAGGAAAAAATTACGGCAAATTGCCTTGAGATGGTATTGCCCCCCTACCCATGAAATAGTCCATGTATTTGTCCCGCACTTCACGGGCACTCTGGGGGGGCAGTCCTGTGTGGCCAGCTTCAAGGCCCGGCAAAGTTTCTGCTGGAGACAAAAGTTGTGCCTCGGGCCCAACCAGGGCCATATAAGTAGGAGATTGTCTCCGCAAAAAATTGTGTAGTATGCAGCATGCAAAAATAATTGTATTCCACTTATATTCCGCCATGTGGAGAGAGGTGAGGAAAAGGCGGAACCGGCTGGCCATGATGCCGAAGGCGTTCTCAACCACTCTGCGTGCTCGGCCCAGCCTGAAATTAAAGACACTCCTCTCTGGGGTGAGGGTGCGCTGAGGGTATGGCCTCATAAGATGGGGTCCCAGGGCAAACGCTTCATCAGCCAGGAAAACAAATGGCAGGCCTTCTACATTCTGGTCATCCGGTGGCAATGACAGATCATCATCCTGAAGGCGAAGCGCAAACTCCGTCTGCCTGAAGGCTCCCCCATCCGATATCCGTCCGTTCATCCCGACATCCACAAAAAGGAATTCATACTGTGCTGACACCACCGCCATCAGCACAATACTGTTGAACCCCTTATAATTAAAGAATTGTGATCCCGAACAGGGTGGAGGCACGATGCGGACGTGCTTCCCGTCGATGGCTCCCCCGCAGTTGGGGAAGTTCCAACGGGTCTGGAAGTCCAAAGCCACAGACTGCCACTCCTGTGGTGTGGACGGAAGCTGGGGAAGAAAAAATAAAAAAATTAGCCACATAACCTTGCAAGCAGATTAGACAAAGACATTATAAGCATTATAACATTTCTGGGAACTAACATATTATATCTAAATATATTTAGACAATTAGCACATTAAACACCCCCTCTGATGGGCCAGTGCCCAAGTTTGGGGGAGGGCTAGATGAGTTTGGGAGTCAAAAAAAATATATAATTATGATTATTGGTAAACATAGACTTTACAACACATTTTGGAGGGGAGGGCTAGATGAGTTTGGGAGTCCAAAAAAAAAAAAAAAAATTAATATTGGTGAACATAGACTTTACCACACATTTGGGAGGGGAGGGCTAGATGAGTTTGGGAGTCCAAAACTAAAAAAAGAAATATATTTAATATTGGTGAACATAGACTTTACCACACATTTGGGAGGGGAGGGCTAGATGAGTTTGGGAGTCCAAAACTAAAAAAAGAAATATATTTAATATTGGTGAACATAGACTTTACCACACATTTGGGAGGGGATGGCTAGATGAGTTTGGGAGTCCAAAAATCAATAAAAATATATATTTAATATTGGTGAACATAGACTTTACCACACATTTGGGAGGGGAGGGCTAGATGAGTTTGGGAGTCCAAAACTAAAAAAAGAAATATATTTAATATTGGTGAACATAGACTTTACCACACATTTGGGAGGGGAGGGCTAGATGAGTTTGGGAGTCCAAAAATCAATAAAAATATATATTTAATATTGGTGAACATAGACTTTACCACACATTTGGGAGGGGGGGGCTAGATGAGTTTGGGAGTCCAAAAATCAATAAAAATATATATTTAATATTGGTGAACATAGACTTTACCACACATTTGGGAGGGGAGGGCTAGATGAGTTTGGGAGTCCAAAACTAAAAAAAGAAATATATTTAATATTGGTGAACATAGACTTTACCACACATTTGGGAGGGGAGGGCTAGATGAGTTTGGGAGTCCAAAAATCAATAAAAATATATATTTATTATTGGTGAACATAGACTTTACCACACATTTGGGAGGGGAGGGCTAGATGAGTTTGGGAGTCCAAAAAAAATTAAAATTAGGATTATTGGTGAACATAGACTTTACAACACATTTTGGAGGGGAGGGGGGGGACATTACAATGGATATAACACAATACATTGGGAAGTGACTAGACTAGGTAGGTTGGGGCCCAGGATAGCATGCTGGGGAGGTAAGTGATGGGAAATATGCATGTAGGCCAAAAAAGGGGCATCAATAAAGTTTACAGCATGCATGGGGGCAAAGGGGACATTCACAGCATATTCCAGACATGGTAATTAGGGAAGGAGGAGATAACTACAAGACATTAGCATACATTATAGACATAAAATGGGATATTAAAGGAGAAAACTTACCCTCATATATTCCTCCTGCAGAACCTGGATGATGGCAGAGCAGGTGTCAGGAATGATGAGGCCCAGAGCCTGGGGGGAGATGCCCGTCGAGAACTTTAAGTCCTGAAGGCTTCTCCCAGTTGCCAGATAACGGAGGGTGGCAACTAGCCTCTGCTCAGCACTGATGGCTTCCCGCATAACGGTGTCCTGCCTGGTAATATAGGGGGACACCAAAGCCAACAGGTGCTGAAAGACGGGATCAGACATCCTCAGGAAATTCCTGTAATCAACAGGATTATTTTCCTGAAGCTCCCGCAGCAAAGGCATGTGAGAGAATTGGTTCCTACGGAGCAACCAATTCTTGGTCCATGAACGCGTCCTCCTCCTGTTCATGAACTCCTCATCGTCTAGGTCATAAACAAACAGACCTACACACATAAGATGCTGAGCACGAAGTCGGCGACGACTAGGTGCCTGCAACATGGCTACAAGGCTAGGAACGAACGACAAATCAGAATTGCACTAAACAGACCGCAGTGAAGAACAGCAAGACCTATGAAGAACGACCTTACAATGAAAAACGCGGGGACAGGACCGCAATGTAAAACAATACGACCTGACCGCACGTCCCGATTGCCTAGATACGACCCCCACAAGTACAAACTGAACGGCAGAGATCAATCTGAAAGCACAAAGACTGAAAAGCACGAATCGTCACTCACCAAACTTTTACTAACACGCGTAAACACGGAATCAGCAAAAGGAGCCCCAAGGGTGGCGCCAACAAAATCAAACCTCCCCTTTACAGTCGCGTCATACGTGGTGAGCGTCACCGCGCTGGAGAACGACCAAATTGTTGTCTGTTACGTGTGTACGCAAAGCAAGCCTGTCGAGCTTCTCGACAAGTTCAACAAGGAACTCGACGAGGAACTCGATGTGCTTGGCACGTCGAGTTCCTCGGCCGCGTGTACGAGGCCTGAAAGTGCCTATCAGAGCCAGCAGCTCAGGCTGTAGTCGGCTTCCAGGAAACTTATTTAAGGGACGTACGGGGGGTAAGATAAGATAAGACTGACAGGCGTCTCAGCCAATCAGGTTCACCGGTTCTGGTTACCAGTAAAATGATTGGCTGAAGCGTCTTCGAGGGCAGGAGAAGACATCGAGGGACGTGAATGGAGGATGGCTGACCCCCAGAAAGGTAAGTGTCGGGGGAGGGGCATTTTACAGGGCACAGCGGCGACAATGGGCACAGTGGTGACAATGGGCACAGTGGCATCAATGGGCACAGTGGCGACAATGGGCACAGTGGCATCAATGGGCACAGTGGCAACAATTAAAGGGCACAGTGGCATCAATTGAGACAGTGGCGACAATTAAAGGGCACAGTGGCGACAAAGGGCACAGTGGCGACAATTGGCACAGTGGCTGCGTTTGATGGCTTGGCACAGTGGTGACAATTGATGGCACATTGGCTGCGTTTGATGGCATGGCACAGTGACTGCGTTTGATGGCATGGCACAGTGGTGACAATTGATGGCACAGTGGCTGTGTTTGATGGCATGGCACAGTGACTGCGTTTTATGGCATGGCACAGTGGTGACAATTGATGGCACAGTGGCTGTGTTTGATGGCATGGCACAGTGGTTGCTTTTGATGGCATGGAACAGTGGTGACAATTGATGGCACAGTGGCTGCATTTGATGGCATGGCACAGTGACTGCATTTGATGGCATGGCACAGTGGTGACAATTGATGGCACAGTGGCTGCGTTTGATGGCATGGCACAGTGGTCACAATTGATGGCACAGTGGCTGCATTTGATGGCATTGCACAGTGGTGACAATTGATGGCACAGTGGCTGCGTTTGATCGCATGGCACAGTGACTGCATTTGATTGCATGGCACAGTGGTGACAATTGATGGCACAGTGGCTGCATTTGATGGCATGGCACAGTGGTGACAATTGATGGCACAGTGGCTGCGTTTGATGGCATGGCACAGTGACTGCATTTGATTGCATGGCACAGTGTTTTGGCCAAAAAGGCAGGGTGCCTTTGGCCAATTATGGCTCAGGGGGTTAAGTCCACGCCCCACTGTATCCAGTTTAGCTAGATCTCACTGCAGACCGTTCCTGGTGTACTGTTTCTAATATACTTCAGGCAGGCAGTTGATTCAGCTAGCTGCAGTGCATTTAATATATATATATATATATATACAGGCTTGTGTATATATATATAGTCTAGCTAAGCCTATACCTGACTGTAGGCCATTCCTGGAGTGCGTGTTTAAGACACTTTTCAGGCAGGCAGGCATGTGACTCAGTGAGCTGCAGTACATTTAATATATATATACAGGCTTGTGTATATATATATATATATATATATATATATATATATATATATTGTTACAGGAGTCACTTTTGGGCACAGATTGAGCCAGGACATAAGGGACATATGTTGGATTGTTTTAACATGGACAGTAATCCACCATACATTCCTTAATGTCTGTAAAGACTATTCTGACCCTACCGGTCGATAGTGACTCATTTCTCTGTGTAGCCTGTTGACATGCTAATTGAGTCTGCTTCTGAAAGACCTTTCATTGTGTGATGCTGCTTTGTGTGAATTCTATTGACATATCATGTGGAATGGAACTTGTCAAGCTGTATGCGGAGACAGAACGTCTGTCTAAGATGTGGAATGTGACTTCTCAGGTGTATTGAAGCCCCAGTGTGTGATGAGGGGGGGTGGAGAGTCTCTTTGTTCCTTTCATGCTTGAACTGTATAAAACCCTGAGAGCGTATCATTAAAGATGTCATTCGTTTAAAACCAGTACCAGAGCTGTGGGAGTCTCGGTTATTCTGGGAAATGGGATGGATCGGGTCCTGTTGGTTGGAGTATCAGATAAGCTGTCGTGACTGATGGAAGGTCGTAAACGGTGGTAACCATTACAATTGTTGGCTAGCAGTGAGATGATCCCACAGCCTTAAAGGACAGCTACAAGGACTTACTGGAGAACCGTGTTAGACCGCCCAGCAACCATAAGAAGATGGACGTGATCACAGAACTTGTCCAAATGGATGGAGCTGAAAGACCCAACTTAACGGAAAGGCCCAGCGTAACAGACAGGATACCTGAAGAGGCAAGTTTTGATCGGGCCGTTAAACTAAGACTGGCACACTATGGTCCTAACACTCCACCGGAGATCATAGACCGAGTTATAGCTGCTGTGGATGCAAATTGGCTACGGCAAAGAGGTTCTGCAGCAGCAGAAGTCACAGCAGCACCAACGGAAAGGAGAAAGATACATTTTGCTGCTTTTAAGAATTTCATTGAAACTGAAGGGGAGATTGATGGGTACCTTTCTGATTTTGAACGGCAATGTGCCCTACACCGGGTGCCTAAAGAGGAATAAAAAGAAAAAACAGAGTGCGCCAATCTGAGTGCAGTAAGCCCAAATTTAATAGCTGGAGAAAAATAAATGTACATATACAAAATGCCTACTCACAAATTTGAAGTAGATGGTAGGTAAAGAAACCAAAATTGGGAGATGTGGGCGATCAGCAAGTAGATATGTGCCTGGAGTCCTGCAGTGGTCTTGGCTGGCGGTCATCCGGAATGTAAGCTGTAGCAGATGGGTTGGAATCGGTGTCAGGGGACAGAAACACCGGAAAGCCACAGAGGATGCGGCGTGCGCTTCAGCGTGGAGCGCAGCGTGCCGTCGTCGCGCCGGAAGTGACGTGCAGGTCCGTGCTGGCCAATAGGATAACGCGTTTCACAGCGTCAGCTGTTTCATCAGATCCATGCTGTCCATAGGGGACAGACGTATTAAAAAGGATATAAAATGCTGTGATAGGCTGGCGGCAAACATCAATTTAACAACATTGGCTAGAATGACAGAGATGGCGAGTGTATAAGCATATAGTGCTTATACACTCGCCATCTCTGTCATTCTAGCCAATGTTGTTAAATTGATGTTTGCCGCCAGCCTATCACAGCATTTTATATCCTTTTTAATACGTCTGTCCCCTATGGACAGCATGGATCTGATGAAACAGCTGACGCTGTGAAACGCGTTATCCTATTGGCCAGCACGGACCTGCACGTCACTTCCGGCGCGACGACGGCACGCTGCGCTCCACGCTGAAGCGCACGCCGCATCCTCTGTGGCTTTCCGGTGTTTCTGTCCCCTGACACCGATTCCAACCCATCTGCTACAGCTTACATTCCGGATGACCGCCAGCCAAGACCACTGCAGGACTCCAGGCACATATCTACTTGCTGATCGCCCACATCTCCCAATTTTGGTTTCTTTGCCTACCATCTACTTCAAATTTGTGAGTAGGCATTTTGTATATGTACATTTATTTTTCTCCAGCTATTAAATTTGGGCTTACTGCACTCAGATTGGCGCACTCTGTTTTTTCTTTTGATCGTTTCAGAGCAATGCTTCTGCTTTAAGGTGCTGCCGCTAAGTGTTTCCCACAGCCACTTGCACCACATTGTATTAATCCAGGACTTTCATTGGACACTTTTATTATTGGACTCTAGCAATAGAATTGCATATACCTCTTTTTATTCATTGGTTGCTCCGCAGGATCTTGCGCCACATTTTCAGTTTTTTGCATATTGCCTAAAGAGGAATGGGTTACCATTTTGTCTGGGAAATTGTCCGGCCGGGCCAGTGAAGCGTTCAGTGCCATCACAGACAAGGATATTATGAACTATGGACTGGTAAAAGAAGCACTTTTGGCCAGGTATGCCGTCACACCAGAGACATACCGCAGGCGGTTCCGAGAGACGAGCAAGCAGACTGGAGACTCGTATATCGAATGGGCATGCCGCCTACACCGCACAGCATCCCACTGGGTCGATGGATGCCAAGCAGAATCCGGGGAAGAGGTGCTGCAGGTGTTCCTGCTGGAGCACTTCTTTGACAAACTGTCCCGGGAAGTCAGAGAGTGGGTCCGGGACATAAACCCTTTCTCCTTGTCTGAAGCAGCTCGCCTGGCGGACGAATACACAGACGCCGGCAAAATGGACAACTCTGTGGTCAAGACAACAGCTTGGGTGTATTATCGATCAGCGGCACCCCCGCCAGCTATTGCCTACAAACCCCAGTCGGACCGTCCTACAACACCACCTCCAGCGGCCACTTATCCTCAGTAGGGATGAGCCGAACATACCCGGGTTCGGTTCGCACCAGAACGTTCGAACAGACCGACCGTTCGCGCGAACATTTAGAACCCCATTGAAGTCTATGGGACTCGAACGTTCAAATTCAAAAGTGCTCATTTTAAAGCCCAATATGCAAGTTATTAATGGAAAACGTCTTTGAGAACCCGGGTCTTGCCCCAGGGAACATGTATCAATGGAAAAAAAAGTTTTAAAAACGGTAGTTTTTTCTTGAGCAGCGATTTTAATGATGCTTAAAGTGAAAAAAATTCCTTTAAATATGGTACCTGCTGGGTGTCTATAGTAGTGGCACGTGTTTAGAAATGTCCCTGCACAACATGAGATTACTCTCAGGAAAAATTAATTTAATACTGCCTGCGGGTTTAATGTAATGCTTGGTCCCTGCAATATGGATAAAAATCATTGAAAAAAATAGCATGAGTTTCCCCGCCACCACTCCCCCCAGGTCATTACACAAGACCCAGTGCCGATCCTGACCTCCCTGGGGCCCTAAGCAAAATGACATGGCACATTAAAAATGAGAAGCGGGGGGGCCCTGACGACAGTGACATGTCACATTAAAGAAAGTTGAGAAGCGGGGGGAGGGGGTGTTCTGCTGTCGGCAATTACTCAGCCAGCGAGTTTAGAAGCGGGTGAGGGTGCGAAAATTACTCTCACCAGGCAGGGCCTCTAGTACTTTGGGGGGCCCTTCGCGGCTTTGCGGGGCCCTAAGCGGCTTGCAAAGTGAGCCTATAGTGAGGATCGGCCCTGACAAGACCTTTTGGCCCTATATACTTTGAACAGCAGTATACAGGCGTTGCAAACAAGATAAGGACTGTAGGTTTCTTAAGTAGAATCAGAACCATGTCATACTTTGCTCCTGCATATTGCACAATTTCCTAAAGAGACCCTCAACAAACTACATGACACTTGTGCCTGATGAGGCCACTGATGTTCCAGTGGTGGTGGCCCGTGAGACTGTCCATGCAGGCTTGGCCCCCCAAAGTGCACATGCTGTGTGGCAACAATATGTCGATTATTTTAGGGGTGGGGGGGCATTACAATGCCAGATCTTGGCTCAATAAATCATTTATTTTTTAAATAAAAATTTCTTATCCTTGTATTGCACAATCGTTTTTCCGACGTTTTCTACCGACTGTGAACGACGTTCTCATTCACGCAATATCCCTTTATACACTGCGCATGTGAGAAGCTCCACATGTTTCCACGCCCATGACGATCGTTCTAGTGATTGACACGCCCCTTTTCAGTTGGTCAATGCTAGAGTCTGAAGAAATGATGGAGGGAAGACAGCAAGCTGCAACCAGGCAGGAGAGAGGCCAGGCACACACCAGGAGGAGCAGGAGGTACAAAGCCACCAACATGAGCTTCGAAGAGATGGTAGAGATGGTGGCTGTTTTTAAAAAGGAGGACTACGACGGCAAAAAAGGGCCTTAAAAGAACCCCAATAAAGTGAAGGCCCAGATCATAGAGAAGGTGCGGAGGACTCTCCATGCAAAATTCGGGGTGCAGAGGTCCAGGGAGCAGTTGCGCAAGCGATGGTCTGATTTGAAGATCAGAGAGCCGGACCAGATGGAGAGAATTAGAAGAGTTCTCAGAAGACGTAAGTAAATTTCAAGTGTACTCTGAATATTTGTTTTTATTATTTTGCGTCATGTGGTTTTTATTTCAGGTTGTGTATATAGACAGTCCAAGAATAGATGTTTCAAGGGTCATGTTTGTGGGCATAATAATTGGTTGTTCATTGTATTTAAGATCTTTTTATGTGAGACCAATTTTTTATTTAATGTAGATGTGTTATTAACTAGATTTAAATAATCCAACTTAAGTCAATATACAGTAAAAGAACAGTATGCTCAGCACAGCAGTTGATTACACATATGGACTCAGTAGCACAATGGTTGGCATGGCCGATCCACCCTATAGGCTCGCTATGCAAGCCGCTTAGGGCCCCGCAAAGCTGCGAAGGGCCCCCCAAATAACTAGAGGCCCCGCCTAGTAAGAAGTCATTTTCTCCCCCTCACCCTGCTTCTCAACTCGCTGACTGCATGGGAGAATAGGCAAGAAGTCAGCACCGCTTGCTTCTCAATTTAATGTAAGATGTCATTTCCGACAGCAGAACACCCCCTCCCCCCACTTCTCAACTTTCTTTAATGTGACCTGTCACTGTCGTCAGCGCCCCCCCGCTTCTCATTTTTAATGTGCCATGTCATTTTGCTTTGGGCCCTAGAGAGGTCAGGATCGGCACT
Source organism: Rana temporaria (assembly GCF_905171775.1). Classification (NCBI taxonomy): domain Eukaryota; kingdom Metazoa; phylum Chordata; class Amphibia; order Anura; family Ranidae; genus Rana; species Rana temporaria. The sequence goes on from NC_053490.1 coordinate 343,709,870, forward strand.
GAGTGTTGGTCACAAGAACAACCTAGTTAGCATGTCACACAGAGGTGATCCAGTGTATACTTGTTGTTTTTCCATGTAGGAAACTTGTCCAAAGATAGAGAAATGCAGCAGCTTTGGTAATGGATAAAATCCAGTGTTGAGCTTAGAAGGATTGTAAAAGCAGACAATCGTACCACACTTTTTAAAAAGAATGATTGATATTCCTCTTTCAGGCCTCTAATCTTTTTGATTCGTCTATCCCTTTTTTTACAATCTCTCGCAATCAAGCTGCAGAAGCCCCACCCTCTCCGGATGTACAGGATGTGCAAAATGCCACCACATCAGGTCAGTGTCATACAGCACAGCTTCAGGTAATACATGTAGGCCTGCATAATTTTAATACATGTTTTTCCCAAATTTAAGGTGTACGTGGTGGCGGCTTAGACACTTACAGTGCCCAGGTGCTAATTGGGGAGATAATGTCCTGCAGGGCACAAATAGAGGACACAAACATCGCCCTGGAGAAGATCATAAGGAACAACAGAAAGGTGGACCAAAACCTCAAGAATATTATTGATGTTCTGGGGAGGGTTTAAAAAAAAAAAAAAAAAAAGATGTAGACAATTATTTAAAAGCAAAAATATAGTTATTAAAAAAAAATAAACAATTTATATTAAGATATTTAAAAAAAAATGAAAATGACACATTTTAAGTGTGATACAATAAATATTTTTGGATACTCAACAATGTCTGGCTTCTTATTATATCAATGCTGCCTAAAAGAACAAATCTAGATTTGTGGTGTTTACATTGTCAATGATAAGTATTTAGTAAAGGAAAATAAACATGACACTATGATAACGTAGGAGAAAGCTAGAATGAACTCAAATTAGAAAAGAATCAAACCAAGAAAATTACTAAAACAGGGGCAGAAAAATTGGGCCTTAGGCACTGGTGGCGGTGTCACAACACTGCAACCCCTCAGATACTGTAATTGGAGCGCAGAAAAGAGGCACATGCAAAGTATTGCATTAAAAATTGTTATTAGACGCCCATGTTAAACAGGGGCAGAGACATTGGGCCTTAGGCACAACACAACACTGCAACCCCTCAGATACTGTAATTGGAGCGCAGAAAAGAGCCACATGCAAAGTATTGCATTCAAAATTGTTATTAGATGCCCTTGTTCAACAGGGGCAGAAACATTGGGCCTTAGGCACAACACAACACTGCAACCCTTCAGATACTGTAATTGGAGCACAGAAAAGAGCCACATGCAAAGTATTGGGAAAAAATAGGACAATGGCGGGACTATAACGGTGCCAGCAAAAGATGAATAAAGAAGTATAACAGTAGCATACATTTTAATAATTTATTAAAAGAAGGATGGTGCATCAAGCTACATAGCACACTAAAGACCAAAAAAGGTCTAACGAATACATATATAACCTGATTTATAACACAGTTTGATAAAACTTCCCGTGACAGAGAGCAGATAATATATACGGAGATCACAACCAAGTTGATGAGACCCAATATATTTCGCCAGGTTAGGCTTCCTCAGGGGTATGGTTGAGATCGAAGTTTCAGCTCTATTAATGAGATACAAAAAATACATGTTTACAAACATTTTATACAAACATAGAAGAAATACTATCAATCTGCCAGTGCATACCACATAATGCCAACCTGCTGATCCGGGATGGAGGAAAAATGAAGGGGTGAGAAAGCACCCTAATCACTTCCCAGGCCAGCTGAATAAAACCGGGCCACATGAACTAACGGCCAAAAGGGGGTGCAGGGATGGTATAGACCCAGCGCCGGACAGTGCCGCAGGTAGAGGCCACAGAATCCCCGACCATAGGAGGGGGAGGGGAAAAAAGGAGACAGTGACCAGCTGGAAAAAAGGAGATATAAAGCACCGTAAATACATCTTAACATAGCAGGTAAATAAATAAATACCGAAGCACAGCCAAAGAGTTAAAAGGATTAACTTACAGTGCTTAGGTGAGCATACGGAACGTCTGTGGAAATGACCACCTTTGACCAAGGCAGCAAGTTCACCAAACGGAACCTAAAGAGAGCCAGTTCAAAGAAGGGGATTTTTAAAGATCAAAGAGGAAACGAAGAAAAAGTAGCAGAGAATATGTGTGTATGTATAGCAAAAGCTATCATCTATTTTAAATCACATAGGACTTTAAGCATACAGCTGGTCCACATTGGTTTAAAGCAAGTTTTGAAAAACTTGCTTTAAACCAATGTGGACCAGCTGTATGCTTAAAGTCCTATGTGATTTAAAATAGATGATAGCTTTTCCTATACATACACACATATTCTCTGCTACTTTTTCTTCGTTTCCTCTTTGATCTTTAAAAATCCCCTTCTTTGAACTGGCTCTCTTTAGGTTCCGTTTGGTGAACTTGCTGCCTTGGTCAAAGGTGGTCATTTCCACAGACGTTCCGTATGCTCACCTAAGCACTGTAAGTTAATCCTTTTAACTCTTTGGCTGTGCTTCGGTATTTATTTATTTACCTGCTATGTTAAGATGTATTTACGGTGCTTTATATCTCCTTTTTTCCAGCTGGTCACTGTCTCCTTTTTTCCCCTCCCCCTCCTATGGTCGGGGATTCTGTGGCCTCTACCTGCGGCACTGTCCGGCGCTGGGTCTATACCATCCCTGCACCCCCTTTTGGCCGTTAGTTCATGTGGCCCAGTTTTATTCAGCTGGCCTGGGAAGTGATTAGGGTGCTTTCTCACCCCTTCATTTTTCCTCCATCCCGGATCAGCAGGTTGGCATTATGTGGTATGCACTGGCAGATTGATAGTATTTCTTCTATGTTTGTATAAAATGTTTGTAAACATGTATTTTTTGTATTTCATTAATAGAGCTGAAACTTCGATCTCAACCATACCCCTGAGGAAGCCTAACCTGGCGAAATATATTGGGTCTCATCAACTTGGTTGTGATCTCCGTATATATTATCTGCTCTCTGTCACGGGAAGTTTTATCAAACTGTGTTATAAATCAGGTTATATATGTATTCGTTAGACCTTTTTTGGTCTTTAGTGTGCTATGTAGCTTGATGCCCCATCCTTCTTTTAATAAATTATTAAAATTTATGCTACTGTTATACTTCTTTATTCATCTTTTGCTGGCACCGTTATAGTCCCGCCATTGTCCTATTTCTTCCCTATATATTTTTGGTATGAGGTGAATTTTCTAAATAAAACTTTGTAATCTAGACTAGCCAGATCCTTCCCACCTTTTCCACATGCAAAGTATTGCATTAAAAATTGTTATTAGACGCCCCTGTTAAACAGGGGCAGAAACATTGGGCCTTAGGTACAACACAACACTGCAACCCCTCAGATACTGTAATTGGAGCGCAGAAAAGAGCCACATGCAAAGTATTGCATTAAAAATTGTTATTATACGCCCCTGTTCAACAGGGGCAGAAACATTGGGCCTTAGGCAAAACACAACACTGCAACCCTTCAGATACTGTAATTGGAGCTCAGCAAAGAGCAACATGCAAAGTATTGCATTAAAAATTGTTATTAGACGCCCCTGTTAAACAGGGGCAGAAACATTGGGCCTTAGGCACAACACAACACTGCAACCCCTCAGATACTGTAATTGGAGCGCAGAAAAGAGCCACATGCAAAGTATTGCATTAGAAAATGTTATTAGACGCCCCTGTTAAACAGGGGCAGAAACATTGAGCCTTAGGCACAACACAACACTGCAACCCCTCAGATACTGTAATTGGAGCGCAGAAAAGAGCCACATGCAAAGTATTGCATTAAAAATTGTTATTAGACGCCCCTGTTAAACGGGCAGAAAAATTGGGCCTTTGGCACTGGTGGCGGAGCCCAGAACCAAACATTTTCTTACTAGCTATCAGCAAGATCAGTGAGGAGGAAAAGGGTATTCAGTCAGCAGCATAACAGGACAGTCACTCAGCATCAGCATAGGCAGTCTCCTAGGGATCTGTCATTTAAAAAAAATTATTCTGTTACATCTGCATCAGGTGCTTGATAGCTGGTGTTGATCCAAGCCTGATTCATTTTTATAAAGGTCAGTCGATCAACAGAGTCAGTGGAGAGGTGCACCCTGTGATCGGTCACAAAGCCTCCAGCAGCACTGAATGTGCGTTCTGAAAGAACGCTGGATGCAGGGCAAGCCAGTAGCTCAATAGCATACTGTGCAAGCTCTGGCCAGTGATCCATCCTCAAGACCCAGTATGCCAGAGGATTTTCGGTGGGGAAGGTGTCCAAATCTGATCTTGCCCCTAGGTATTCACGCACCATGTAAATCAAACGTTGGCGATGGTTGCTGGAACCGGTCATACCTTGGGGCTGCGGACCAAAAAATTGTCTGAACACATCGGTCAGACGGCCATCTTCTCCACCGCTCCTTCTGTGACTCACCGAAGCCTCAGCAACACGTTGTCCAGGACCTGGATTTGGTAATCCCCCAGGTTCTGGAAAAGCGTTGCACAGAGCCTTCTGCAAGGCCTCCCGGAGATGTTTCATCTTCATCTCCCTCTGCGACGGCAAGATAAGCTCTGCAACCTTACTCTTGTAACGTGGATCAAGGAGAGTTGCCAACCAGTAATGATCCCTCTCCTTGATACCAGGAACACGAGGATCCTTACGCAGGCTTTGCAGGATCAGGGAGGCCATGCAGCGTAGGTTTGCTGAGGCATTCAGGGCACAGTCCTCTGGGTCACTGAGGACGACAGGAACCGCAGCCACCTCATCCCAGCCACGTAAAAGTCCACGGGTTCCTTGGGACTGTAAGTGATCCCTTGAAGACTGCTGCTGCTGAGTGCTAGGCTCCACCTCCATGCTGCTGATACAATCCTCCTCCTCCTCCTCCACCTCGTCCTCGTCCTCCTCATCCTCTTGCTGTGTGGTAGGCGGGCATGCAGGTCTGTCTGGATAAAGGGGGCCTTGAGAGGTAAGGAAGTCCTCCTCTTCCTCCCTCTGTTCTGCCTCAAGGGCCCTGTCCATTATTCCACGTAGAGTGTGCTCCAACAGGTGAATTAGAGGGACAGTCTCACTGATGCATGCACTGTCACTGCTCACCATCCTCGTGGCCTCCTCAAATGGTGACAGGACAGTGCATGCATCCCTGATCAAGGCCCACTGGCGTGGGGAAAAAAAACAATCTCCCCTGACCCAGTTCTGCTGCCATATTGGAACAGGTACTCATTGATGGCCCTCTGCTGCGTGTGCAGCCGCTGCAGCATGGCCAACGTAGAGTTCCATCTGGTGGGCATGTCACAGATTAGGCGGTTCTTGGGCAGGTTGTATTCCCTTTGGAGGTCTGTCAACCGAGCAGTGGCATTGTATGACCTTCGGAAATGCACACAGACTTTCCTGGCCTGCTTCAGGACATCCTGTAAGCCCGGGTACCTGCCCAAGAACCGCTGCACCACCAAATTGAGAACATGAGCAAAACAGGGCACATGGGTCAGTTTTCCCTGTCGCAGGGCAGAGAGGAGGTTGGTGCCATTGTCGCTAACCACCATTCCTGGCTTAAGCTGGCGTGGTGTCAACCACCTCTGAGCCTGCCCCTGTAGAGCTGACAGAACCTCTGCCCCAGTGTGGCTCCTGTCTCCCAAGCACACCAGCTCTAGCACCGCATGGCATCTCTTGGCCTGCATTCCTGCATAGCCCCTCGTACGCCTACGGAGCACGGCTGGTTCAGAGGAAACATCAGCACAGGAAGAGGCCACAGAGGAAGAAGAAGAGGAGGGGGTGGAGGAGAGAGGTGTGTCACAACCAGTAGTAGTGTTTTGGAGCCGTGGTGGCGGAACAACCTCCAACACTACTGTACCTTGCCCTGCGTCCTTCCCAGCTGCCAGCAGAGTCACCCAATGCGCCGTGAAAGAGAGGTAACGTCCCTGTCCATGCCTGCTGGACCATGAGTCAGCGGTAAGATGCACCTTACCACTGACCGCCCTGTCCAGCGAGGCATGGACATTGCCTTCCACATGCCGGTAGAGAGCGGGAATCGCCTTCCGTGAGAAAAAGTGGCGTTTGGGTACTTGCCACGGAGGTACCGCACATTGCACAAACTCACGGAAGGGGGCAGAATCTACCAACTGAAAAGGTAGCAGTTGAAGTGCTAGCAATTTCGCTAAGCTAGCATTCAACCGCTGGGCATGTGGCTGGGAGAGTACTTCTTTCGGCGCTGCTGCAGCAGCTGGGGCAGGGAAATTTGTCTGCTACCATCAGTAGATTTCCCGCATGTACTACTAGGTTGTGACACACCTATTTCTACACCTTCAGTCCTATCAGTGCAGGCTTCTGAGAGGACTGAGTGTCTTGTGGGGTTGGAGCTCCCAGCTGATGAGGGGCAAGGGGAGGTCCGCTTTGTTCTTTGGTGTGGGTCTTTCTGGTATGCTTGCCAACAAACTGAATGGCAGGTCGACATATGTCTGGTCAAGCATGTGGTGCCCAAGCGGGTGAGGTTTTGGCCACGCGAGATATGCTTGAGACATATGTTGCAAATAGCAACGGTGCGATCTAATGCACATGTCTCAAAAAAGGCCCACACCAAGGAACTTTTGCAGTACCGTTGAGACGCAGCAGCGCCCTGCACAGGCGTAGCTCTGCGATGTAATGCAGTTGGTGTGCTGCCCTTAAGCTGTCCCCTGGAGGGCATCCTGCCTCTTTGGAGATGTGCCTGTGCCTCTTCCTCCTCCTCCTCCTCCTCCTCCTCCTCCTCCTCCTCTTCCTCCTCCTCTCTCCTATCAGGCACCCAGGTAGAGTCAGTGATCTCATCATCCCCTCCCTCCTCATCACTGTCGAAAACCTGGCAGTATGCTGCAGCTGGGGGAACATGATTGACAGTTTCTTGTCCTTCTTGAGCACCCCCTCTCTCTAGGCTCACGTTACTCCTTTCCTCAACCTGGGTACCATCATCCGAGCCTTCAAATTGCTGCTCATTCTCCATGTACCCGACACTGCGGTCGCATAGTTTGGGGGACTCCTCCTCCTCCTTCTCCGTGCATGATGGTGGGGCTAGGGAAGGAGTGACTGTTGACAAGGAGCCACTTAACAAACTCTTCTGCATGTTGTGGCTCAATAACATGGCCAGCAGCAGAAAAATAGGACAATAGTGCCCCGTCATCGGAGCCTTTAAAACGCTGCGCCTCTTCATGTAGCATGTACCCAACACATGTTGAGGCTCAACACGGCCAGCTCCCGAAAACAATGATGAGCGTGTCAGACGGCCACGTCCTGAAGAGGATGCACTGTGTCCACCACCAGCGTTGCCTCTAGATGCAGAGCCTGCTTGCCCTTGTGACTCTCTGCCTTTCTTTGTTGTCCTTTCAGACATTTTAATAGCCTGCACAGGACAAAATCAGAAATAAACAGCACCTGTCCAGTAAGAGCAACTGCGTTTATGGGCAAAAACACAGCAAACTTATAGTAAGATCGACTGAGTTTATGGGCAAAAACACAGCAAACGTATAGTAAGATCGACTGAGTTTATGGGCAAAAACACAGAAAACGTATAGTAAGATCGACTGAGTTTATGGGCAAAAACACAGCAAACTTATAGTAAGATCGACTGAGTTTATGGGCAAAAACACAGCAAACGTGCAGTATGATCGACTGCGTTTATGGGCAAAAACACAGCAAACTTATATTAAGATCGACTGAGTTTATGGGCAAAAAACACAGCAAAAGTGCAGTATGATCGACTGCGTTTATGGGCAAAAACACAGCAAACTTATAGTAAGATCGACTGAGTTTATGGGCAAAAACACAGCAAACGTATAGTAAGATCGACTGAGTTTATGGGCAAAAACACAGCAAACGTATAGTAAGATCGACTGAGTTTATGGGCAAAAACACAGCAAACGTATAGTAAGATCGGCTGAGTTTATGGGCAAAAACACAGCAAACTTATAGTAAGATCGACTGAGTTTATGGGCAAAAACACAGCAAACGTGCAGTATAATCGACTGCGTTTATGGGCAAAAACACAGCAAACTTATATTAAGATTGACTGAGTTTATGGGCAAAAAACACAGCAAACGTGCAGTATGATCAACTGCGTTTATGGGCAAAAACACAGCAAACTTATAGACTTATAGTAAGATCGACTGAGTTTATGGGCAAAAACACAGCAAACGTATAGTAAGATCGACTGAGTTTATGGGCAAAAACACAGCAAACTTATAGTAAGATCGACTGAGTTTATGGGCAAAAACACAGCAAACGTATAGTAAGATCGACTGAGTTTATGGGCAAAAACACAGCAAACGTATTGTAAGATCGACTGAGTTTATGGGCAAAAACACAGCAAACGTATAGTAAGATCGACTGAGTTTATGGGCAAAAAACACAGCAAACGTGCAGTATGATCAACTGCGTTTATGGGCAAAAACACAGCAAACGTGCAGTATGATCGACTGAGTTTATGGGCAAAAACACAGCAAACGTATAGTAAGTTCGACTGAGTTTATGGGCAAAAACACAGCAAACTTATAGTAAGATCGACTGAGTTTATGGGCAAAAACACAGCAAACGTGAAGTATGATCGACTGCGTTTATGGGCAAAAACACAGCAAACGTGCAACGTGCAGTATGATCGACTGCGTTTATGGGCAAAAACACAGCAAACTTATAGTAAGATCGACTGAGTTTATGGGCAAAAAACACAGCAAACGTGCAGTATGATCGACTGCGTTTATGGCCAAAAACACAGCACACGTGCTTTAACAGCGACTGCGTTTATGTGCAAATAAATAACACACGTGCAGTAACAGCTAATGCGTGTATGTGCAATTATATAGCACACATGTCATGCAGTAACAGCAACTGCGTGTATGTGTGCAACTAAATATCACACGTCCACTAACACTGAGTACTATGTTTTAGTTAAAACTAAACTGCATGCAGGCAATTCAACACGTTAGAGCACTGCAGCTAGCACAAAGAAATTGCCTAACAATAGGAATAGCTGATCTAGCTAGGCTATACAGTGTATAAATATATGTACAACGCTAGGAAGGATGTATATATATCCTCTACACACTGCAAATTTAACTATACTGACTAGCCTTCCTGCTCTATTTATCTATCTATCTATCTATCTATCTATCTATCTATCTATCTATCTATCTATCTATCTGGTAGAAAAGACATTATGGGGGTTATTTACGAAAAGGCAAATCCACTTTGCATTGTTTTGGGTGTAAACAGCCAGGACACAAAAAGCTAGACTGTCCATTGAATCCACCCAGGCAGTCACAGTCATGGAGACAGCCAGAAAGGGGGAACCCCCGCACACCCATGCCTGCGGCCCACTGCGTCGAGGAGGAGGAACATTGGGGCGTTCTGCACGAGGCAGATCCGATACAAACAGCTAACCAGGACAACAGGCAGCAACACAGGCAGACGGTCTGGGTCAATGGAAAGGTAGCCAATGTGCTACGTGATACTGGGGCCACGATGACCCTGCTACAGAAGAAACTCATCCCAGAGAGCCAGCACAGCGGAGACACTGTAGCCGTAAGAGTAGCGGGAGGCACCGTCTTCCGGCTACTCGTTGCCCGGGTTCACCTGGATTGGGGGGTTGGTTCGGGACATGTGACTGTGGGGGTGATGAAGGATTTGCCAGCGGATGTACTACTGGGGAATGATTTGGCCCCCCTTGTTTCTGCTTACGCCCCGATGTGCCCCGCTGAAGCCCACACAGTGACTACCTGTGCCCAGACCCGCGTTACTGAAACCAACTCGCTTGCTGCTGAGACCCGGGTAAGACTACCTTCCCTGACATGTACCGTAGATCCGGCACCATATCACAGTCTAAAATGGGAATGTGACAAGTTGGCCAGTGAGAAATCGGAGATGCAACGACACTACGTCATGTATTATGAGATGTCCCGTGGCTTGAACATTGAAATGCACAAACAGGCTGAAATTGTCAAAAGGTTAAATGGGATTTGCGCCCAGGTTGTGCCTTATCTCTCCCAAGAGCATCAGCAACAGGTTTTGGGAGCCATTGAGAGAGCAAATGAAGTGACTGTGCCAGAACTGAATTCCATTATTCACCTCCACCATCAGCTACCGACCTGGTAAGCCAGATGGCAATGCTGATGGGTTATCCCGGAAAACAGACGTCATCCCGGCCTCCTAGTTCCGGACATCCCCAAGTTGACCCAAAAAGGATCAAGCCGGGTCTGCCGGAGTGTTCCACAAGGAGGGAGCCATGTAACAGGAGTCACTTTTGGGCACAGATTGAGCCAGGACATAAGGGACATATGTTGGATTGTTTTAACATGGACAGTAATCCACCATACATTCCTTAATGTCTGTAAAGACTATTCTGACCCTACCGGTCAAAAGTGACTCATTTCTCTGTGTAGCCTGTTGACATGCTAATTGAGTCTGCTTCTGAAAGACCTCTCATTGTGTGATGCTGCTTTGTGTGAATTCTATTGACATAAGATGTGGAATGGAACTTGTCAAGCTGTATGCGGAGACAGAACGTCTGTCTAAGATGTGGAATGTGACTTCTCAGGTGTATTGATGCCCCAGTGTGTGATGAGGGGGGGGGGGTGGAGAGTCTCTTTGTTCCTTTCATGTTTGAACTGTATAAAACCCTGAGAGCGTACCATTAAAGATGTCATTCATTTGAAACCAGTACCAGAGCTGTGTGAGTCTCGGTTATTCTGGGAAATGGGATGGATCGGGTCCTGTTGGTTGGAGTGTCAGATAAGCTGTCGTGACTGATGGAAGGTCGTAAACGGTGGTGACCATTACATATATATATATAGTCTAGCATTTACATCCACTGCATTCTAGTCCAGCCAAGTCTACCTGACTGTAAGCCATTCCTGGTGTACGTGTTCAAAGACAGTTTCAGGCAGGCGACTCAGTGAGCTGTAGTGCATAAAATATATATACAGGCTTGTATATATATATATATAAAAAATCCTAAGGAAAAACCAGAGGAAAACACTGCGCTAATACGTGATGAAAAAAATGATGATGGTAAAGTGACAAAAGCAGCTAGTACCTATTGCTCAAAATACCCAAAGCAAAAAAACGTACAACCAAAAAGAAGGTACAGCGCTGATGTGAATGAATTAAGTTGTGAATGAACCAGATAAATTATGAAAAATAATCAGTGACTTGATGAACAAAACAAATTAATTATGTGGTGAAAAAGTTCATAAAAATGTCCAAAAGTGAAAGGGTAAATATGCTGATCCTCCACCAATCAATGATTGAATATAGGTGATAAAATAGCAAATGTGAATCAGTGAAAAAAGAGTCCAATGGTAAAAACAAACGAAATTCTTAATCTTCCACCAAGAGAAAACACCCGTGTGATGGTATTCCAGTCTGCTTACCAGATTCACTGACCGTTAATGCGGTCAGATAGAGCCCAGAGATCTTTTAAAGTCCTCTCAAGTGGACTATATAACAGCAGGTTACACAGATCGAATCGTCTACTGCTCCAAAACTCCAGATAATATGAGGATGCGCTCATGTATTCAAAGAGAAAGAACGAGAAATAGCTCCATAGTGAAGTACTGTATGTAAGGATTATTTATTAAGGAAATAATAACACTTACAATTCGGTCGATATAAAAAGGCTTGTCATAGATCCCAGCGCATGCAGCGCGTACTGACAATCGAATCCTGGTGGCTGTGCTCAGTGTGTATAGCTCTCTCCGTACGAGCGATGACAAGGTACGCTTTAGGCCACTCCTACGTACGTTTTGTCGTAAGACGTCGTCGGGGATGGACCAATAGCGCGCCGGCCATCGCTAGAGCATTATATAGTGTCCGGCCGCCATTTTGATTGTGTATACACACTAAGAAAGAACTGATGGAGAATCGAATCATGATGCAGATGACTGCCATCTTGTGGAGAAATAGGAGAAGAGTCTTACCACACACGGAGACACAGCATCAGGAAACGAGTGGGACATGGTGTACAATATATAATAGTATAAGTTAGATAGACAAATGATGGTCCATTAATACAATTACATAAAAAAGCCTAAATATCTTAATGTAACAATATGAAATCTATAATAATATCTTTAATTAAATAAAATTGATTAAAACATTTATATATATCACATATTAAAAATATATAAAATATTAAAAAATTAAAAAATATATTATAAAAATACGGTAAAAAATGGAGAAGCTATGTATTGCTGAGGAAACAATTTATGTCCCACTCTACGTTCAACCCGAAAGGGACAAAGCTTTTCATATTAAAAATCCATTGAGTTTCAGATTTGGATATAGAACGTACTTTGTTTGTACCCCTCCAGGGAGCATTAAGTTTTTCAATAGGAAGAAATAAAGTTCCTGCAATCTGTTTATTATGGTATTTAGCATAATGCTTAGACAGATTGTGTTTAGAAAACCCTCGCCCTACATTGCCAACATGTTCTTCCAATCTGACATGTAATGCCCGTTTTGTACGTCCTATATACTGTTTAGAACAGGGGCATTGTACAAGATAGACTACATGATCACTGGTGCAAGTGATGAATGAGTCTATATTATATGTCCTTTTAGTCTGAGTGGACTGGAAAGACAAAAGCTTACGTCCGCGGAAAGAATTGATTTTGCAAATATTGCACTTTCTGCAAGGATAGAAACCTTTCATATCTTGGAAAAACCCTATTGTATTTGGCGGGTCAATTACATTCGGGGCAACTTTTAAACGCAATGGCGGTGCTCCTCTAAAGATGACAACTGGTTGATCCGGAATTACTGCCCCCAAAATGCGATCATTTTTTAAAATCTTCCAATGTTTCTTTAAGATTTTTTTAACAGAAAAGTGCTGATTAGAATAACCAGTAATCATTGCGTAACTAAATTTTGGATCTATATTATTTCTTGGAGCTCTCTTAGTGTCAAGTAACTGATTTCTATCGATTGTCCCCACTTGTTGGACAATCTCATCAATAGTGGCCTGATCATAACCTTTTTCCAAAAATTTAGTTTTTAAGATGCCAGCCTGTTGAAAATAATCGTCTGATGATGTGCAATTTCGCCTAATCCTTTGGAGTTGGCCCTTTGGTATGGCCTTAAGCCATTGGGCATGATGGCAACTATTCAGAGGAATATAGGCATTGCGATCTGTCGGTTTGAAATGGGTTGTGGTTTTAACAACTCCGTCGTGAACCAAAATGTTTAAGTCTAAAAAGTGAATCTCAGAATCGCTTGCCTCATACGTTAAAATTATGCCCTTATCATTCCTATTCAGTCTGGCAAAAAAACTTTCCAATGAAGGGAGATCACCTTCCCAAATTATCAAGACATCATCGATATATCTTTTCCACAACCTCAGCTCGTTGGGGGGATTGATGTCTATTAGATCTCTCTCCCAAAAAGCTAAAAAAAGGTTAGCTAGGCTCGGGGCAAATTTAGCCCCCATTGCCACGCCCCTTGTTTGTAAATAAAAATTCTTTCCAAACCAAAAATAATTATGAGTGGTTGCAAAAATTAATAAATTAATAATGAAATCTCTTTGAATAATAGAAAGAGTAGAGTCTTGTTGAATATAAAAGCGAACGGCCTCTAATCCATCATCATGCGAAATGATCGTGTATAAAGAATTTACATCCGCAGTTGCGAGGATATAACCATCCCTCCAACCACATTCACTGAGCAAATTGATCACTTGTGTTGTGTCACGCAAATATGATGGTGTGGTGATGACCAGAGGTTGTAGGAACTCGTCAATATATTTTCCCAGACGTGCCGTTATTGAGTCCAATCCACTAATAATTGGACGCCCTGGCGGATGGGTAGAGTTTTTATGCACCTTGGGCAGGTAGTACATAATAGGAATTCTTGGTGCTGAAGGCACCAAAAAAGCTGTCTCTTTCTTATTTTTTTTTTCTCGAAAAAGGATGTTTATTGAACATTATGGTAAAAAATACATGGGTACATACTTTTTTTTTGACAAATTCGTCTCACATCATCCTCATGTAACAGCACACAAGGAAGTAGAAACACTACCAAACATTTAACATGGCCTACTCTCCTCACATTAAACCTAGAAATACCACAGTAGTACGGGTAATTTGTAACATCGGACCCTCACCCTCCCCGGCACTCGCAAGTTTAAGCGGCGCACCCATCCCTTGGTCCTCTCATCTTCCCACCTGCGTGGGGTGTCATTTGTTCCGTTCTCGCGCCATTGACGCCAGCTTCTTATAGGAGTAGTCTGTCCAGTACCAACTCTAATGGGGCCAAGCCCGGGGTGTTTAACCAAGGGGCCCATAACGCCTCAAACCGTCCCGATCTCTTCCTATGCTGATATATATATTTCTCTGCCCGGAGGGTGACCTGCATCTGAGCTATCCATTCCCCTAGCCTAGGGGGTTCCACATCTTTCCAATGGGTAAGAATGAGTTTGCGGGCCTGAAATAGGGCCCTCCCAATGGCTATCTTCAGGTTGTCCTCCAGTGGCAGTTCATCTATGATACCCAAAATGCAAACCTTGGGGGTCTGTGGTACCTGGATCATAAACACATCATTCAGAGTTTTGAGGACCCCCGCCCAGTATAGGTGTAGCTTGGGGCACCTCCATAGCAGATGAATGAGGTCCCCACGGTCCCTGGCGCATCTAGGACATGTGTCGTCATGTACCAAACCCATCCTATGCAGTCTGGCTGGTGTAAAATGGACCCGCAGGATTATGTAAAGTTGTGATAAACGTTGTGCCACATTAAGCGAAGAGCCCTTAATAGCCAGCAATGCCTCTTCCCACTGTTCCTCCTCAAAAGTGCCCACGTCATCCTCCCATGAGGTCATCACCCTAGAGGGAAAGCCTGGCAGAAATGCTGATAGAAGCCTAGTGTAAGCCTCTGAGATAAAACCCCTCGTACCAGCCACCCCAGTCATAAAGTGGAAAATTGGTGCTGGGGACAGAATCCAAGGGTTGTTTCCCGCCTGGGCCCTGATGGCATGCCTGAGTTGCAGATAAAAAAAATGCATTGTCTGAGGTAGATTAAACTTCTCCTGGAGCTCCACAAATGAGAGCAGACGGCCCCCGGAGAATATATGGACCAGATGTGTGACCCCATACCTCCTCCACCGCTCGCCACATGTCAGGGACAGTAGCTCCTCATAGTAGCGATTATTCCAAATTGGGCTGTGTCCCGTAAACCCCTCTATGTTTTGTAGCTGTCGTGTTTTATTCCAGACTTTCTGCATTAGCGCATATGTGGGAAAGAGTCTATTTGATTTGGCACATTGTAAAGATTCGAGCCCAGTCACCATGTTGTCTATTCCCGTCATGTGTTTCACTATGTCTACCACTGGGTCCCTTAGTCTCCCTTTCATAGCTCTGGCAATATGTTGTAGTTGAGCTGCAATGTAATACAGCCAGGGGTTTGGGAGGGCAAGCCCTCCCGCCTCCTTTGGCCTTTGGAGCTGTTCTAGTTTGATCCTGGGAGTCTTATTAAGCCACAGAAAAGAGCGAAATAGGGAATTGATAATCCTGAAAACTTTGAGGGGGACAACCATGGGAGTATTATGTAGGACATACAATAATTGCGGCATAAATACCATCTTCGTGAGGTTTACCCTGCCCACTAGGGACATTTTCAATTTTGACCAGACTTTGATTTTGTCTTTAATTCTGCCTACTAAGGGGGATAGGTTAAGCGTAACATAGTCCAGAGGTTGGGGGGTAACCCAGACCCCGAGATACTTGAATTTGTTTGCCACCGGAATGTTCTGCAATGTGGGGTCCGACGGAGCCGTCGAGTCTAATAACATTATTGCGGACTTGGTCCAATTAATCAGTAGGCCCGAGTAGGAACCAAAGGTCTGAACCACAGACATCGCCTCGCTAAGGGATCCCGACGTGTCTCCCAGCAATAGCATTGTATCGTCCGCGTATAACATAATTTTTTCATGCGTCAACCCGTATCTAAATCCATTAATCCTCTGGTTAGAGCGCACCAGAGCTGCCAGCGGTTCTATGGCAACCGCAAACAGCAGGGGCGAGAGGGGGCACCCCTGCCGGGTCCCCCTATACAGCGGGAAGGGAGAAGACACTCTGCCCTCCTCTCTAATAACCGCCAGGGGGGAGTCGTACAGGAGCCGCACCCACGACTGAAACACCGGTCCGAATCCAAATCTGCCCAGTGTCGCCCATAGGAACTGCCATTCAATGCTATCAAATGCTTTATGAGCATCTAAAGACAGTAATGCTCTATCCCCCATATTGTCTGCCGTTGACTGAATGTTAACGAACAATCTCCTGAGATTAATGGCCGTGGACCGTTCCGGGATGAATCCCGACTGATCCGTGTGTATAATCTTAGCTATTACTTTATTCAATCTTATTGCTAATACCTTTGCCAATATTTTTATATCGCTCTGCAGTAGCGAGATTGGCCTATAGGAGCCAGGATCTAATGGATCCTTCCCTGGTTTGAGTAAGAGGACTATGCTAGCTTGTCTCATGGAGTCCGGTAGACGCTGCGACTCCCTGGCCGCATTCAAAGTGTGAAGCAGTTTCGGGAGAACAACATCACCATATTGTTTGTACACTTCTATCGGGATACCGTCATCCCCAGGAGCCTTGTTGTTAGGGAAAGAATTAGCCGCCTCTATCAACTCCTCAATGGTGATAGGAGTCTCAAGGGACTCCGCCTGGGACTCCGTTAAACACGGTAGATCTATCCCCTGCAGAAAATCCAGAGTCTCCTCCCCAGTGTATGTTTGTTTTGATTCATATAGGTTAGCGTAAAATCTAACCAGTTCCTTCATCACCAGGTCAGGAGTATTGACTAGCTGTCCCCCCTCCGCCCTCAGAGCTCCAATGGATGGGGACGTCTGTTGCGATTGCACTATTTTGGCCAGGAGTTTGCCCGTCTGCTCCCCCTCTTCATAGAAGGCCATTTTGGAAAAGAACCTTTTCCTGCTTGCCTTGGAGGCGTCAAGTCTAGTCAGTGCATCTTGTGCTGCAATCCAGGCCTCCCGTGAACCCTCCCCTGCATTGGCAATATACTCTGCTTCCAGTCGCCTAACCATCTGAGCCATCTGTTCCCTTTGTTCTGTCGTGCTGCGCTTTATGGCGTTTACTTCTGCAATAAAGATCCCTCTCAGAAAGGCCTTAAAAGCATCCCATGCTGTGCCCGTGCCAGGATGATCCGCATGTCTCTGCCAAAAGGCCACAATGTCTTGTTCAATTTTGTCATGGGAAGGGAAAAGGTTGAGCCAAAAGGCGTTAAGTTTCCATGGTGCACGCGGAAGGGTAGTAAGAGGCCTGACCCTCAAGGTGAGCAGAATGGGGGAATGGTCCGAAATGCACCGGGGGAGATATTGTACATCTTCGACGTACTGGGTGGCGGAAGATGAGCACATGCATAGATCAATCCTGGACAGGGACATATGTGATTTGGAGAAGCAGGAAAACTGCCTCTCCAGGGGGTTCCTCATTCTCCAAGGGTCTACCCACCCCACTTCCTCTATAAACCTTGCCATGGCTGTCCCCGTCGTCCCCGTGTCTCCTCCCCGGCCAGGGTGTCTATCAAGGTACGGGTCCATTATCCCATTGAAATCCCCTATAGCCACCAAAGGGACACCTGGGTTGCTCAGCTGAAAGGACAGGAGGATACGCAGTATTTGAGGGCTGAAAGGAGGAGGAACATATAGCGCAGCGAGAATGAATGTTAACTGGTACACTCTACACAGTAAAAACACGTATCTTCCCTCCTGATCAATCCTGGAGTCTAATAGTTGAAAGTCTAGGGACTTATGTACCAGCACACTCACCCCCCTGGAATAGGAGGTGTGAGTGGTCTCTTTCTTATTTAATACTCCAAGAGAATAACCCTCATTGATCAAAGTTTTGAGTTCCTTTTTAAATTTAACCGTGGGGTTAATGGCAAGCTTGCTATAAGTGGCAGTATCAGACAGCAACCTTTCCATCTCAGAAATGTAGTCAGCTTTATTTAATATCACGACACCACCACCTTTGTCCGCTGGACGTATGACGATGTCATTGCGTGCACAAATTAATTTTAAATTGTTATAAAATTCAGTATTGTTTTTGATCCGCGGGATTTTAAGGTCTATTATATCCTTCATAACTAACTCTTTAAAAGTTTGAATGGATGGGGCTGTGAATCCTGGGGGGTTAAACACAGACGCATTAGATAAACCTGAGTGTTTAATTGGAACAATGTTGTCGTTCAACATAGGAGCCCTGGGCTGAAGTCCAATATTGTGGGAAACAGATTGAGCTGTGACTGAACTCCCATATGGGTTGAGCATAAAGTGTCGCTTTATGCTTTATACTCAATTTGCGAACGATCTCTATGGTCATCTCTAGGATGACTGTGTTCCGGCTGACTGCCATAGAAAGAACCATGGTCGTCACGATAATCTGCGTGTCTTCTATTACGTTGATAATCATCATGGTCAGAAGGACCACGGCGACCATCGCCCCTTTCAGCATAGTACCCTCTATCACTATTAGGTGGCCCTCGAACATGGGTGGCCCGAGGGCTCTCTCTATGGTGTACATGGTCGTATTGAGGGCCAGGTTTCTTTTTTTTACCTTTATTGTTTTTAGGTCTCACCATAGTATAACCCGGTGGAATCTGAGTTGGAGGGTTGAAAACAGCCTGTCCTACCATATCCATGGCAGGACAGACCGTTGAACGTTGATCCCCCTGTTCAGAAGGTAATATCACCGGAGTGCCAATCCACGAGGGTAAAATAGGGGCAGAAGAAGCCTCCATTTCCTCGACTAACTTAGCTTGCCATTTGAAAACCATGCCATTAGAGTAATCGAGAAAATCTCGATTATATTTCTTCTTCTTTTTTAATTTCTGTTCCTGATCTTCTTTCTCTAAATATGTTTTCAAGGTATCAGATTTGTGTTTATAGCTGTCAAGTTCATCTAATGCGTCTGTGTTTAACCCCCCAGGATTCACAGCCCCATCCATTCAAACTTTTAAAGAGTTAGTTATGAAGGATATAATAGACCTTAAAATCCCGCGGATCAAAAACAATACTGAATTTTATAACAATTTAAAATTAATT
Organism: Rana temporaria; assembly: GCF_905171775.1. Taxonomy (NCBI): domain Eukaryota; kingdom Metazoa; phylum Chordata; class Amphibia; order Anura; family Ranidae; genus Rana; species Rana temporaria. The sequence continues at coordinate 343,728,923 of NC_053490.1, forward strand.
TGTGCACGCAATGACATCGTCATACGTCCAGCGGACAAAGGTGGTGGTGTCGTGATATTAAATAAAGCTGACTACATTTCTGAGATGGAAAGGTTGCTGTCTGATACTGCCACTTATAGCAAGCTTGCCATTAACCCCACGGTTAAATTTAAAAAGGAACTCAAAACTTTGATCAATGAGGGTTATTCTCTTGGAGTATTAAATAAGAAAGAGACAGCTTTTTTGGTGCCTTCAGCACCAAGAATTCCTATTATGTACTACCTGCCCAAGGTGCATAAAAACTCTACCCATCCGCCAGGGCGTCCAATTATTAGTGGATTGGACTCAATAACGGCACGTCTGGGAAAATATATTGACGAGTTCCTACAACCTCTGGTCATCACCACACCATTATATTTGCGTGACACAACACAAGTGATCAATTTGCTCAGTGAATGTGGTTGGAGGGATGGTTATATCCTCGCAACTGCGGATGTAAATTCTTTATACACGATCATTTCGCATGATGATGGATTAGAGGCCGTTCGCTTTTATATTCAACAAGACTCTACTCTTTCTATTATTCAAAGAGATTTCATTATTAATTTATTAATTTTTGCAACCACTCATAATTATTTTTGGTTTGGAAAGAATTTTTATTTACAAACAAGGGGCGTGGCAATGGGGGCTAAATTTGCCCCGAGCCTAGCTAACCTTTTTTTAGCTTTTTGGGAGAGAGATCTAATAGACATCAATCCCCCCAACGAGCTGAGGTTGTGGAAAAGATATATCGATGATGTCTTGATAATTTGGGAAGGTGATCTCCCTTCATTGGAAAGTTTTTTTGCCAGACTGAATAGGAATGATAAGGGCATAATTTTAACGTATGAGGCAAGCGATTCTGAGATTCACTTTTTAGACTTAAACATTTTGGTTCACGACGGAGTTGTTAAAACCACAACCCATTTCAAACCGACAGATCGCAATGCCTATATTCCTCTGAATAGTTGCCATCATGCCCAATGGCTTAAGGCCATACCAAAGGGCCAACTCCAAAGGATTAGGCGAAATTGCACATCATCAGACGATTATTTTCAACAGGCTGGCATCTTAAAAACTAAATTTTTGGAAAAAGGTTATGATCAGGCCACTATTGATGAGATTGTCCAACAAGTGGGGACAATCGATAGAAATCAGTTACTTGACACTAAGAGAGCTCCAAGAAATAATATAGATCCAAAATTTAGTTACGCAATGATTACTGGTTATTCTAATCAGCACTTTTCTGTTAAAAAAATCTTAAAGAAACATTGGAAGATTTTAAAAAATGATCGCATTTTGGGGGCAGTAATTCCGGATCAACCAGTTGTCATCTTTAGAGGAGCACCGCCATTGCGTTTAAAAGTTGCCCCGAATGTAATTGACCCGCCAAATACAATAGGGTTTTTCCAAGATATGAAAGGTTTCTATCCTTGCAGAAAGTGCAATATTTGCAAAATCAATTCTTTCCGCGGACGTAAGCTTTTGTCTTTCCAGTCCACTCAGACTAAAAGGACATATAATATAGACTCATTCATCACTTGCACCAGTGATCATGTAGTCTATCTTGTACAATGCCCCTGTTCTAAACAGTATATAGGACGTACAAAACGGGCATTACATGTCAGATTGGAAGAACATGTTGGCAATGTAGGGCGAGGGTTTTCTAAACACAATCTGTCTAAGCATTATGCTAAATACCATAATAAACAGATTGCAGGAACTTTATTTCTTCCTATTGAAAAACTTAATGCTCCCTGGAGGGGTACAAACAAAGTACGTTCTATATCCAAATCTGAAACTCAATGGATTTTTAATATGAAAAGCTTTGTCCCTTTCGGGTTGAACGTAGAGTGGGACATAAATTGTTTCCTCAGCAATACATAGCTTCTCCATTTTTTACCGTATTTTTATAATATATTTTTTAATTTTTTAATATTTTATATATTTTTAATATGCGATATATATAAATGTTTTAATCAATTTTATTTAATTAAAGATATTATTATAGATTTCATATTGTTACATTAAGATATTTAGGCTTTTTTATGTAATTGTATTAATGGACCATCATTTGTCTATCTAACTTATACTATTATATATTGTACACCATGTCCCACTCGTTTCCTGATGCTGTGTCTCCGTGTGTGGTAAGACTCTTCTCCTATTTCTCCACAAGATGGCAGTCATCTGCATCATGATTCGATTCTCCATCAGTTCTTTCTTAGTGTGTATACAGCCATTTCCGCTTGCCCTTAGTGTTCGCCCACAATCAAAATGGCGGCCGGACACTATATAATGCTCTAGCGATGGCCGGCGCGCTATTGGTCCATCCCCGACGACGTCTTACGACGAAACGTACGTAGGAGTGGCCTAAAGCGTACCTTGTCATCGCTCGTACGGAGAGAGCTATACACACTGAGCACAGCCACCAGGATTCGATTGTCAGTACGCGCTGCATGCGCTGGGATCTATGACAAGCCTTTTTATATCGACCGAATTGTAAGTGTTATTATTTCCTTAATAAATAATCCTTACATACAGTACTTCACTATGGAGCTATTTCTCGTTCTTTCTCTTTGAATACATGAGCGCATCCTCATATTATCTGGAGTTTTGGAGCAGTAGACGATTCGATCTGTGTAACCTGCTGTTATATAGTCCACTTGAGAGGACTTTAAAAGATCTCTGGGCTCTATCTGACCGCATTAACGGTCAGTGAATCTGGTAAGCAGACTGGAATACCATCACACGGGTGTTTTCTCTTGGTGGAAGATTAAGAATTTCGTTTGTTTTTACCATTGGACTCTTTTTTCACTGATTCACATTTGCTATTTTATCACCTATATTCAATCATTGATTGGTGGAGGATCAGCATATTTACCCTTTCACTTTTGGACATTTTTATGAACTTTTTCACCACATAATTAATTTGTTTTGTTCATCAAGTCACTGATTATTTTTCATAATTTATCTGGTTCATTCACAACTTAATTCATTCACATCAGCGCTGTACCTTCTTTTTGGTTATATATATATATATATAGTCTAGCCAAGCCTACACTTGACTGTAGGCAATTCCTGGAGTGTGTGTTCAAAGACAGTTTCAGGCAGGCAGGCAGGCAGCTGTAGTGCATAAAAAATATATATATATATATATATATATATACAGTCTCCTGCATATATATCCACTGCATTCTAGTCCAGCCAAGCCTATACCTGACTGTAGGCCATTCCTGGAGTGCGTGTTCAAAGACAGTTTCAGGTAGGCAGGTAGGTGATTCAGTGAGCTGTAGTGCATAATATATATATACAGGCTTATATACTGTATATACAGTATATAGTCTAGTCAAGCCTATACCTGACTGTAAGCCATTCCTGGAGTGCATGTTCAAAGACAGTTTCAGGCAGGCAGGTGACTTGAGCTGCAGTGCATAAAATATATATATCCAATCTCCAACATATATATCCACTGCATTCTAGTCCAGCCAAGCCTATACCTGACTGCAGGCCATTCCTAGTGTACTGTTTTTAGTAAACTTCAGGCGTTATTTTGCTAATATAATTGTACAGTATGTCTGGAAGGCCACGAAGGAGAAGCAGATGCTCACAGGCCACAAAAAGAGGGCAAGCAGGCTCTGTGTCTACAGCCAACAGTGCTGGTCATGGACACGGTGCATCCTCAGCATGTGGCCGTGGGGCACGCTTGGACTTTTTTTCGGCAGCTGGCCGTGTTGAGCCACAACATGCAGAAGAGTTGGTAGAGTGGATGACCAAGCTGTCCTCATTCTCCTCATCCTCTGTCACCCAGGTTTAGAGTACTTTGTCTGCCAATGCAGCTGCCAAAGCAGCCTCTTCCATCGGCTAAATGTCATCATCAGTCACTCCTTCCCTAGCCCCACCATCATGCCCTGAGCAGTCCCCCAAACTGTTCCACCACAGTGTAGTGTACATGCTGCAGGAGGATAAGCAACGTTTTGAAGGCTCTGATAATGGTACCCAGGTTGAGGATCAAGGCAGTAACATGAGCCCAGAGAGAGAGGGTGCCCAAGAAGGACAAGAAACTGGCAGTCACGTTCCCCCAGCTGCAGCATACTGCCAGGTTTGCTCCAGTGGCGAGGAGGGAGGGGATGATGAGGTCACTGACTCTACGTGGGTGCCTGATAGAAGAGAGGAGGAGGAGGCACATCTCCAACGATGCAGGATGCCCTCCAGGGGCCAGCTTAAGGGCAGCCAACGGACTGCCTCACACCGCAGAGCTCCGCATGGGCAGGACGTTTTTTCAAAAGTTCTTTGGCGTGGGCCTTTTTTGAGATGTGTGCAGAAGATCGCACCGTCAACATATTTCAACATATGTCTGAAGCGTATCAAGCATGGCCAAAACAGCAGCCGCTTGGGCACCACATGCTTGACCAGACATATGTCGACCTGCCATGCAGTCCGTTGGCATCAGTTCTTAAAAGACCCACACCAAAGAACAAGGCGGACCTCTCCCTGCTCCTCATCAGCTGGGATCTCCAACCCCACTATACCTTCCCACTATCCTCTCAGAGACCTGCACTGAGAGGAATGAAGGTGTAGAATTAGGTGCTCCAAGCACTTGCGGGCAATCTGCTAGTGGTACACCTAAATCTGATTGTTGCAGGCAAATTTCCCTACCCCAGTTGCTAAACCGTCAGAAGAAATTTGATCCCAGCCATCCACATGTTCAGAGGCTGAATGCTAGTTTGACTAAATTGCTAGCACTCCAACTGCTGCCTTTTCAGCTGGTAGACTCGGCTCCTATTTGAGAATTTGTGGAATGTGCAGTACCTCAGTGGCAGGTTCCCAAATGCCATTTTTTTTCTCGGAATGCCATTTTGGCTCTCTACCAACAGAAAGCAATGTCTTGGCCTTGTTGACAGGGGCATTGTTAGGGTTGGGCTGGGGAGGCTGGAGCCCCGAATGGGTCGCCGAAAAGCCCCGAGTCCCAGCCATGAAGGATACAATTACTAGCCCCGAGTGCCGCCGAGCAGGGACCCCCGAGAAAATATTACTAACTCTGAGCGCTCCCCGGGTATTCATAGCCACGGTCGGGACACTTGGCAGCCATTCTCAGCATGAGAAACTGCTCAGAAACCTCGGACTACACTCTCCGTCCCCTGTACCTCCCACAGCAGTTTTCAGCCTCTCTCCTGCAGGCTGCTGCTTGAGTGGGAGGGGTGGGGGGTGTGTCTTTTCTCCCGAGGTCATGCTCATGTGGAAGAGGGAGCCGTGTGACCAACTGCAGTGCTGAGTGCTGAGCAGAGGGAGTGGATTCAAAGTTAATGGAGGTGAGCTCTGCTGCTTGCACTACAGTGTGGATATGTTTATAGGCACCTATATGCCGAGTCTGCTGAGTTACTGCAGCTTAGCATAGAGGTGCTGTTAGCTGACAAATGGGATCTTCCTTCTTCATCTTCTATTCATGTAGATTAGTGAGCTCTCCTGACCCCCTCCCAGTGTAAGCTCTCCTGATCCCCCCCAGTGTAAGCTCTCCTGATCCCCCCCTGTAAGCTCTTCTGATCCCCCCCAGTGTAAGCTCTCCTGACCCCCCCAGTGTAAGCTCTCCTGATCCCCCTGCAACCCCCCCTGTAAGCTCTTCTGATCCCCCCCAGTGTAAGCTCTCCGGATCCCCCCTGTAAGCTCTTCTGATGCCCCCTCCCCAGTGTGAGCTCTCCTGATCCCCCCTGTAAGCTCTCCTGATCCCCCCGTAAGCTCTCCTGATCCCCTCCTTCCCAGTGTAAGCTCTCCTGCCCCCCCCCCAGTGTAAGCTCTCCTGACCCCCCCCTGTAAGCTCTCCTGACCCCCCCAGTGTGAGCTCTCCTGATCCCCCCCTGTAAGCTCTCCTGATCCCCCCTCCCCAGTGTGAGCTCTCCTGATCCCCCATGTAAGCTCTCCTGATCCCCTCCTTCCCAGTGTAAGCTCTCTTGATTCCCCCCTGTAACCTCTCCTGATCCCCCCCTTCCCAGTGTGAGCTCTCCTGATCCCCCCTTCCGAGTGTAAGCTCTCCTGATCCCCCCTCCCCAGTGTAAGCTCTCCTGATCCCCCCTCCCCAGTGTAAGCTCTCCTGACCCCCCTAGTGTAATCTCTCCTGATACCCCCCTGTAAGCTCTTCTGATCCCCCTCCCAGTGTAAGCTCTCCTGACCCCCCCTAGTGTAAGCTCTCCTGATCCCCCCCCAGTGTGAACTCTTCTGATCCCCTCCCCCAGTGTAAGCTCTCCTGATTCCCCCCTAGTGTAAGCTCTCCTGATCCCCCCAGTGTAAGCTCTCCTGATTCCCCCCAGTGTAAGCTCTCCTGATCCCCCCCAGTGTAAGTTCTCCTGATCCCCCCCCCAGTGTAAGCTCTCCTGATCCCCCCCTCAGTGTAAGCTCTCCTGACCCCCCCATGTAAGCTCTCCTGATACCCCCCCAGTGTATGCCCTCCTGGTCCCCCCCAGCTGTTCTGATCCCCCAGCGTGTGTCGTTTTTTCCCCCCTGGTGACACATAGTCCTTTGCTCTTGTGATCCCTGTACTCTGCTCTTCATCCTAATGACCTCTGTCCTGCTGTTCCCTGCACACTACCCTAAATCCTACTGACCTCTGTACACTGTATTATACATCCAATTTTCTGGCAGTGCCCCTCCCGAGACTAGACTCTGGATCCGCCCCTGGAGTGACAGAGCAGGTCCCGCCTTCTGGAGCCTGCAGCACCTATGATGGACGTGTGATGTCCATCATAGGCGCCGCAAGCTTAGAAGGCGGGAATTGCAATGCCGCCCGGCGTGCAATGCGACATCCCCGCTGGGTTCGGAGGCTCTCCACGGCTCCTGAGCCTCCTCTCTTCTGGCTGACTGAGCCTCCTCTCCTCTGGCACCATGGCTGCCCGCCACGCCACATCCCCACTCCCTGCTCGGCGGCTCTCCTCTCCTCCTTGGCTCCATCACTATGACAGGCACATCACGGCTGAAGTAGGTGACGTCAGTGGTTGTGTATGTATGTAGGTCAGGTCAGTGTATGCAGGTCAGTGTAGTCAGGTCACTGGTCAGTGTCTGAAGTCAGTGCAGTCAGGTCAGTGTAGTCAGGTCACTGGTCAGTGTAGTCAGGTCACTGGTCAGTGTAGTCAGGTCAGTGTAGTCAGGACAGGTCAGTGTAGACAGGTCACTGGTCAGTGTAGTCAGGTCACTGGTCAGTGTAGTCAGGTCAGTGTAGTCAGGACAGGTCAGTGGTCAGTGTAGACAGGTCACTGGTCAGTGTAGTCAGGTCACTGGTCAGTGTAGACAGGTCAGTGTAGTCAGGTCACTGGTCAGTGTAGTCAGGTCAGTGTAGTCAGGTAACTGGTCAGTGTAGTCAGGTAACTGGTCAGTGTAGTCAGGTCACTGGTCAGTGTAGTCAGGTCACTGTAGTCAGGTCAGTGTGGTCAGTGTAGTCGGGTCACTGGTCAGTGTAATCAGGTCACTGGTCAGTGTCTGAAGTCAGTGTAGACAGGTCACTGGTCAGTGTAGACAGGTCACTGGTCAGTGTAGTCAGGTCACTGTAATCAGGTCAGTGTAGTCAGGTCAGTGTGGTCAGTGTAGTCAGGTCACTGGTCAGTGTAGTCAGGTCACAGGTTAGTGTATGCAGGTTATGTCAGTGTGTGTGTGTGTGTACTGACACACACACTCACATAGATCAGGGTATGTGTGTCAGGTAGGTCACCCTGCGCTGCGCCACTCCACCGACCACACAGCCCCCCGGTGCCGGCTTGGCTTCAGGCTGAAGCCTCTGGTCTTTTTGGCACCTAGCAATGCCCCTGCTTGTTGGACAGGGCGGTCAGCGGTAAGGTGTATATTACCGCTAACTCATGGTCCAGCAGGCATGGACAGGGACATTACCTTTCTTTCACGGCACACTGGGTAACCCTGCTGGCAGCTGGGAAGGATGCAGGATAGGGTGCAGCATTGTTGGAGCTTGTTCCACCACCACGGCTCCAAAATGCTGGTAGTGGTGATTCTACCACACCTCTCTCCTCCACCTCCTCCTCTTCTTCTTCCTCTTAGGCCTCTTCGTGTGCTGATTTGTCCTCGGAAACCAGCGGTGCTCCATAGGCGGTCTAGGGGCTACTCAAGCACTCAGGCAAAAAGATGCCACTTGAGTTGGTCTGCTTAGGGGACATGAGCCACACTGGGGCAGAAATTCTGTCAGCTCTGCAAGGGCAGGCTCAGAGGTGATTGACGCCATGCCAGCTTCAGCCAGAAATGGTGGTTTGCGACAAAGGCACCAACTTCCTCTCCGCTCTCTGACAGGGACACTTGACCCATGTTCCCTGTTTGGATCACATCCTTAATTTGGTGGTGCAGCGGTTATTGTGCAGGTACCCGGGCTTACAGAATGTCCTGAGGCAGGCCAGGAAAGGCTGTAGACATTTCCGCCGGTCATTTAATGACAGTGCTCGGCTGACTGACCTTCAGGAATGCAACCTGACCAAGAACCGCCTCATCTGTGACATTCCCACCAGGTGGAACTCAATGTTGGCAATGCTGCAGCAGCTGTACATGCAGCAGAAGGCCCTCAATGAGTACCTGTACGAGTATGGCACCAGGTCAGGGTCAGGGGAGCTTTTTTTTTTTCGCCACGCCAGTGGGCCATGATCAAGGATGTATGCACTCTCCTGTCACCATTTGAGGAGGCCACGAGGATGGTAAACAGTGACAGTGCATGCATCAGTGATACTGTCCCTCTTGTCTTCCTGTTGGAGCACACACTGCGTGGAATAATGTACAGGGCACTTGAGGCAGAACAGAGGGAGGAAGAGGAGGACTTCCTTATGTCTCAAAGCCCCCTTTATCCAGACAGTATTCCTGTGGGCCCGCCGCTCACACAGGAAGAGGAGGAGGATTGTGTCAGCATGGAGGTGGAGCCTAGCACTCAGCATTAGCAGCAGCCTTCAATTGATCGTTTACAGTCCCCAGAAACCAAAGGACTTGTACGTGGCTGGGATGAGGTGGCTGCAGATCATGTCACCCTTAGTGGCACAGAGGACTCTGGATCGAATGCCTCAGAAAACCTACGCTGCATGGCCTCCCTGATCCTGCAAAGCCTGCGAAAGGACGCTCGGATTCGTGTGATCAAGGAAAGGGATCACTACTGGCTGGCAACCCTTCTTGATCCACATTACAAGGGTAAGGTTTGCGTAACTTATCCAGCCTTCGCAGAGGGAGCAGAGGATGAAACATCGTCAGGAGGCAGAAAGGTTTGTGCAATGTGTTTCCAGAGCCTGGGAGGTTACTATTTCCTGGTCCTCCTGGATAACGTGTTGCTGAGGCTTCGATGAGTCACAGAAGTGGCGGTGGAGAAGGTGGCCGTCTGACCGATGCGTTCAGACACTTTTTTAGTCAGCAGCCCCAAGGTCTGATTGGTTCTAGAAACCATCGCCAGCGTCTGATTTACATGGTGCAGGAATACCTAGGGGCAAGATCAGACTTGGAGACCTTTGCAACCGAAAATCCACTGGCTTACTGAGTCTTGAGGATGGATTACTGGCCAGAGCTTGCACAGTATGCAATTGAGCTACTGGCCTGTCGCATCCCGAAAGAACGCTGGATGCAGATCCAGTGTTCTTTCGGGACGCACATTCAGTGCTGCTGGAGGCTTTGTAACTGATCACAGAGTGCGCCTGTACACAGACTCAGTAGATCAGCTCACCTTCATAAAAATGAATCAGTCTTGGATCACCAGCTACCAAGCACCTGATGCTGCTGTAACCGATTAATTTTTTAATGAATGAGATCCCTTGAAGACTGCCTATGCTGATGCTGAGTGACTATCCTGTTATGTTAAGTGACTATCCTATTCCTCCTCAATGTTCATGTTGATAGCTTCTAAGAACATTTTTGGTTCTGGGCACCAGCACCAGTGCCTAAAGCCCAATTTTTCTGCCCCTGTTTAACAGGGGGTGTGTAATTACAATTTTTGCTGTAATATTTTGCAGCAGGGCTCATTCCTGCACTCAACTAGAGTATCTGTGAGGGGTTGCAGTGTTGTGGCACCAGCACCAGTGCCTAAAGCCCAATTTTTCTGCCCCTGTTTAACAGGGGGCATGTAATTACAATTTTTGATGTAATATTTTGCAGCAGGGCTCGTTCTTACACTCAACTAGAGTATCTGTGAGGGGTTGCAGTGTTGTGGCACCAGAACCAGTGCCTACAGCCCATTTCTTCTGTCCCTGTTTAACAGGGGCATGCAATTTTTGCTGTAATATTTTTCAGCAGGGCTCGTTACTGCGCTTAACCAGAGTATCTGTGAGGGGTTGCAGTGTTGTGGCACCACCACCACTGGCTAAGACCTAATTTTTCTAACCCTGTTTAACAGGGGCATGTAATTAAAATTTTTGATGCAATACTCTGCAGCAGAGCTCATTCCTGCACTCCACCTAGAGTATCTGTGAGGGGTTGCTGTGTTGTGGAACCAGTGCCTAAGGCCCAATTTTTCTGCCCCTGTTCAACAGGGGCATGTAATTACAATTCTTGATCTAATATTTCATAGCAGAGCCCATTCCTGCGCCCACCAAGAGTAACTGTGAGGGCTTACAGTGTTGTGGCATCACCACCCCCACCAAAGGCCCAATGTTTCTGCCCCTGTTCAACACGGGCATGTTATTATAATTCTTGATATAATATTTCAGAGCAGGGCCCATTGCAGTGCCCATTGCAGCGCCTACCAAGAGTAACTGTGAGGGCTTACAGTGTTCTGGTACCACCAACACCTAAGGCCCAATTTTCTGCAGAGAATATAGGGCAGGCCGTATAGTATATACAGGCGGTCCCCTACTTTCAAACATCCGACTTACAAACTTACGTTTTTAAAATCTTTTTTTGCATTGATACATGCCCCTTGGGGCAGCACCCGGGTCCCCAAACCCTTTTTAGGACAATAACTTGCATATTAGCCTTGAAAATTTGCACTTTTGATTTCTCACATTCGAGTCCCATAGACTTTAACAGTGTTCGAATGTTTGCGCAAACTTTCGGTCCGTTCGCATGTTCTGGATGCGAACCGAATCGGGGGGTGTTCGGCTCATCCCTAATGTGTACCTAGGACTGTTAAACTATCTTGCAATACGTATTGAAGGTTTATGCTTACCTGCACAGCTGCTAATGGGTAGAACACTCACTGAGGACCACAGTGTCTATTGCACCACAGTAATTGCAGCCTCTGTCTATTCCACAGGATCGAGTAACAGCTCAGGGGATCATATACATGAAAAGCAGGGGAGGGCTAGCAGCCTTAGGCCTGGGGGGCAAGTCCAGTCAAGTGGCCCATTGAACCACCGAATAAGCGCAACCTCACCAGTGCCCATCAGCGCAGCCTCACCAGTGTATAGGGATTAGAGATGAGAGCAGCCGGATTACACAGAGCAGAGATCTCCCGCTTACCCAGCGTGGCCGATGTGATACGAAGTCCCGCCTCCTGGACCAGCTCCTATGATGGACGTCATCAGTGTGTTGTCTATCATAGGAGCCAGTCCAGGAGGCAGGACTTTGTATGACAGCGGCTGCCAGGTAAGTGAGAGATCCCCGCTCTGTGTAAACTGGTGGCACTTCCCCTCTGAGGCAGCCCAATGAGCACAGCGGGACCCATTGTAGGGCCAGCCCTGGGTGCCCTCCCACTGCCCCAGCTTGCGGTGCACTTGCTCCCGATTGGCACCTGCCCCCGATTAGCCAGGGGACAGACTTGGTCAAGGAGGGACAGGTGGACAGAGAGGGATGGGCTGACAGAGGAACAGGTGGACAGAGAGGGATGGGCTGACAGAGGAACAGGCGGACAGAGAGGGATAAGCTGACAGAGGGACAGGTGGACAGAGAGGAATGGGCTGACATAGGGACAGGCAGACAGAGAGGGATGTGTGGACAGAGAGGGATGGGCTGACAGAGGGATGGGTGGACAGAGTGAGAGGCTGACAGAGGGATGGGCTGACAGAGGGACATGCTGGCAGATAGGGATGGGTGGACAGAGGGATGGGTGGACAGAGAGGGATGGGCTAACAGAGGGATAGGCTGACAGAGGGATGGGTGGACAGAGGGATGGGCGGACAGAGAGGGATGGGCTGACAGAGGGACATGCTGGCAGATAGGGATGGGTGGACAGAGGGATGGGTGGACAGAGAGGGATGGGCTAACAGAGGGATAGGCTGACAGAGGGATGGGCGGACAGAGGGATGGGCGGACAGAGAGGGATGGGCTGACAGAGGGGGATGGGCTGACAGAGGGATGGGTGGACAGAGGGACAGGCTGACAGAGGGATGGGCTGACAGAGGGACAGGCTGACAGAGGGATGGGTGGACAGAGGGACAGGTGGACAGAGAGGGATGGGCTGACAGAGGGATGAGTGGACAGAGGGATGGGTGGACAGAGGGATGGGTGGATAGAGGGACAGGCGGACAGAGAGGGATGGGATGACAGAGAGGGATGGGCTGACAGAAAGGAATGGGCTGACAGAGGGGGATGGGCTGACAGAGGGGGATGGGCTGACAGAGGAACAGGTGGACAGAGAGGGATGGGCTGACAGAGGGACAGGCGGACAGAGAGGGATGGGCTGACAGAGGGACGGGTGGACAGAGAGGGATTGGTGGACAGAGGGACAGGCATACAGAGAGGGATTGGTGGACAGAGGGACAGGTGGACAGAGAGGGATTGGTGGACAGAGGGACAGGCGGATAGAGAGGGATTGGTGGACAGAGGGACAGGCGGACAGAGAGGGATGGGTGGACAGAGGGACAGGCGGACAGAGAGGGATGGGTGGACAGAGGGGCAGGCGTGTATCTATCCATTCTCCTTTCATATTTTAAATCATCTCTTGTGTCTATCTTCCCTCTGTTCAGATTGCCCATCACCTCCTATGTAATTTCCTTATCCTTTCAGATCTTCTGTATCCTCCCATGTCTCTCTCTTCTCCATTTAGACTGTCCCTTACCTTCTACATTTCTCCCATAAGACCAGCCCCGCCTGGCCGCATCCACACATGACAAGCTCGGCCGAGCCAATCACAGGGCACGCCCAGTGTTGCCAACCTTCCGTATTTTTACGGACAGTTCGTAAAAACAGGCACTTTTTTCCCCCGTTCGTAAATGTCCGTGGTTTCGGAAATGTGCCAGTAAAAATAGCCGAGATCGGTTCGGCTTGGAACTGCGCATGGAGATTGGAGGCAGGGGGTGAATGGAGGCAGGGGGTGATGGTGGCTGCAGTGGCACCGCAGAGGGGGATGGAGGCAGGGGGCAATGGAGGCAGGGGGAGATTGGAGGCATGGGGTGTTAGTGGCATGGGGTGATTGGAGGCAGGGGGTGTTGGTGGCATCGCAGAGGGGGATGGTGGCACCGAAGAGGGGGGTGGCGGCAGGGGACGATGGAGGCAGGGGGTGATTGGAGGCAGGGGGCCTGGGGGAGATTGGAGGCAGGGGGTGTTGGTGGCAGAGGGGGATGGAGGCAAGGGGTGATGTTGTCAGAAATTTGACTGTATGCAGAGCACAAAGTAACACATTTCGTCTTAGTGAAATAATCCGTCTTTAAGCTAAAAGTTTCACTCACCATTCATCCCCTTCCATTCATACAATCAGACACCATCACCCATCAGCTTGTTTTCGTCTCGGCATCCTCACCAGACTCCCTGACGACGCCAACACGGAGTCTATTTATTATCACAAAATACTTCACAGACCACAGCTGATTGGAGGAGATCACAGCATGTGACCATAGGAAGTGATGTCACAGCATGTGGGCTCGACACAGCAAATGCCCATATATGTATGGGACAATACTACAACATAATACAACAACAGCATGATACAATAACGATACAGTAATAACAATACGATACAATAATAATACAATAACAATACGATACAGTAATAATACAATAACCAATGAACACAGTTCCTGATGAGGGGAGCTTATCTGCAGGTGTATACTCACATCACAAAACAGTGTTGATCAGGTACCGAGAGATGACAGGAGCGCACACCAGCCAAACTGACAATGCATTTGCAGAGTGGACGCATCACACAGGCGAATATCTGTGCATGAGCCAGGGGCCCTTTCGCCGGCCGACACCCCCACTCCACAAATACCCTTCTCAAAATCAGGAAGTGTATCTCAGTCTGCCCCAGTCAGCTCTTTAGAGCGGGCTGCGGCAAAACCAACAATGGGTGATACTATGACAATACATATGAAATACATCTTCATTAAATTTCCACAACAATGTGACTAAATAATTTGCCCTTATTAAATTCCAAAATAACAAAAATATTTATTTTTTACCTTTAATATCTACCTTAAATCACATTGCTATTTGCCTAGTGTACTTGTTTGTAGCCTAAATACTGGAATTTGCACCTAAAAATATAATTTAGTAACTTTTGTGAAATGCCAGTAAAAACGTGGCTGCGCCAGTAAATTTCGGGTGTTGTGCCAGTAAATTTCAATCTGGTAGGTTGGCAACACTGGGCACGCCGCTCGTGTGAACTCCAAATCCAAGAATGCCACAGCGTGTGGCCGAACGAACATGATCCCGGTCGGCCAATCACAGGGCGCTTGAGTAGAATTCAATTCCCACGGCCATGCCCCTGGCTCAATTCCTCACAGAAAAAAAAATTTGGCAGTGGGCGATTGCCGGACGTTTTGTATATAAGTTGGGATGGCCTGGGGGGACATTGCCACCTTGCATCCCGGCCCTGATTAAAAGGCAAAAACTGTATTTTGATAGATCTACAAAATCCCTTTGTCCACTCTCTGCTGGGCAAGCTGTGTGACACACAGTCACTGGGAACACATGGGAACCTGCTCGAATTATCAAAGAAGCCAAAATCATATATAATCGAGACCAAGTGTGGACAGAAACTGAGACGGAACGGGCGCCATCTTTGTCCAGACACTGTCGCGGATACATTATTAGAGGAAACGGATGACAATGGAGATAAAGAACAAGCCCATGATGGCACAAAAGTCCTAAACATGGATATTGAGTCTGAGGATACTGATGTAGCGCTACCCCCTCAGGAGCCGCTGGTTGTTTTTGGGATCGGCATATTAAGTAACCTTTCAGTGTTGTCTAGGGGTGTAGTTGATTAATAGAGTAGCGTAGAGTAGTGAGCGAATGTCCAGTCAATGAATAAAGGTTTTCAAATGCTTTATTTCCAGGCCCAACACGGCCAACAGCAACATCAAATAGGGAGAAAAGGTTGATGAAGCAAGAGAGAACTTTGCAGTATCAGGCCTGTATATGAACCGAGCAATCCTGCTCTCAGTAGTATCAATTGCTGTTCGTCACCACTCTAGCCAGAGTGGGTGAAGTGCCCCCGGACAGACTTCTGCCACAAGCCTGGCAGCCAAAGTGTCACTTTAGATTGCTGGGAGGAACAGGCCTCTGCCACAGACCTGGCTCTAGGGCCTCTGCCACAGGCCTATTACTTGAATGAGCTAAATGGATGAATTGAGCGAATCCTCCCAGTAGATTTAAGCATAGGTCACCGGATGACAGCAAAGTGTACCTGTCAACATTCCGGTCACCAGATCCCCGATGGTTCGTTCAAGCCCTGTCTGACAACCTGCCTCCGGGTTCTCCTCAAGCCGACCACCCAATCGAGCGGCACACGCGAAGAAACAAGGAAAATGGCGTCTGCCACAGATATACTCCTCCCCAGCATGCTCCGCGAGGGAAAACTCATCTGAATGGCTGCTGGGGAAAAGCGGCTCTGCCAGAACCCCTCTAGCGCCACCTGTCGCCCAGGGGTGGAAACGACACCCCTGGAGCGCAGACTGACCTACAGGACAGTTCAGGAATGACAGCAGCCCAAATTTAACAAATTGCGAATGGGAGCAAAATAACTCTCCCATTCCCCACTAACTTTAGCGTAGTGCCCATACTGAAAGTAAGGGGGTGCTACACTGAGGACAGCATAAACGTATCAGCATATGATAATGCTAGAAGTGACTCTCAACTGGACACCAATCCGGATGATGAGCCAGCGGTTACTTTCTCTTGCTATGGTCGAGCTATTACATCAAAGATATGGAGGGACTTTGTCTCATACTAAAGGTTTCATACTTAAGAGGGAAGATGTAATGATGTGTATGCTTTATGTTATAATTCAAGTTCAATTATTATGCCTAGTTCCTTATGCATGTTAGGAAACAGTTAACAGTTTTGGTCATGTGATCTGAGGAGGGGGTGGGGGGCTGTTAGAGCCCTTTCACACGTGCGGACTGTACATTAGATCCGTTCAGTCACGTTTTTTTATCATCAGCTGTTGTTAGTAAACAGCAGTTTTCATCCTTTTTCACTTCCGTTTTTCATCCGTTATCATCCGTTTTTCATCCGATGTCATCCGTTTTTCATCCGTTGACGTCCGTTTTCCCATCCGTTTTTCATCCGTTTTTGTCCGTATAGGTCAGTTTTTTTTTTTTTTTAGAACTTCATTTTAACAGTTTTTCATGAATTTTGATGAAAAACTGATGTCAGCGGATCGGATGTTAACGGATTGTCCGCTAACATCCGTTTTTCGTCCGTTCCGTTTTCTTTACGGAAGAAAAATAGGGTTTTCTTCCGTTCAAAAAAACGGAGCTTAAGGGCCCTTTCACACGGGGCGTATCAGTAATGATCTGCCTCCGTGTGTCCGTAAAGCTTAGCGGAGATCCTCCGTAAAATCCCAGCTGAGCCGTCGGCTGACAGGGCGGTCCCCGCACACTGTGCAGGGACCGCCCTGTCTTTCCTCCGCTCTCCCCTATGTCCATGTTCACCCGATCCGATCCGCCAGACGGAAGAAAAATAGGATTTTCTTCCGTCCGAAAAATCGGGTCATTGCGGAGGCGGGTGCAGGGCCGGACTGGGAATGAAAACCAGCCCTGGAAATAATTTCATACCAGCCCCACAGCATTAATATACCAGCCCAAAAAAAAGAGAAATCCATGAGAGAGCCAGAGAGGGGCCAGGCTGCAATGGTGAGAGAGAGGGGTGCAATGATGAGAGAGAGAGAGAGAGCAACGGCGAGAGCAGAGGCATTTCTAGTGAAAATGGCTCCTATGGCAAGCACTGAAACTGCGCCCCTGTCAAAACATTTGAAACCCATCTTTCAGATAACCTTAACAAAAAAAACACCCAAGATTGCAGTAATATCAGCACCCAAGATTGCAGTAATATCAGCACCCATAAAAGCGGCCTTACAAATTACCCATAAATATGGCCTTACCAGCACCCATAAATGCAGAAATATCAGCACCCTCAAATTCAGCAATATCAGCACCCTTAAATTCAGCAATATCAGCACCCTTAAATGTGGTAACAGCACCCATAAATGTGGTAATAGCACCCATAAATGTGGTAACAGCACCCATAAATGTGGTAACAGCACCCATAAATGTGGTAACAGCACCCATCAATGCAGTAATATCAGCACCCATAAATGTGGTAACAGCACCCATAAATGCAGTAATATCAGTACCCTTAAATGTGGTAACAGCACCCATAAATGTGGTAACAGCACCCATAAATGCAGTAATATCAGCACCCATATATGTGGTAACAGCACCCATAAATGCAGTAATATCAGCACCCATAAATGCAGTAACATCAGCACCCATAAATGCAGTAATATCAGCACCCATAAATGCAGTAATATCAGCACCCATAAATGTGGTAACAGCACCCATAAATGTGGCAATATCAGCACCCATAAATGCAGAGGAATCGTGTGGTGTATCATGGGCACAGCACTGGGCAGAAAGGCAGAGTGGAATGGAACATCAGACAGTAACTGCACGCAGTGGAACACGTACAGGTCACACTCACTGGCAGTGGCACTGTGATGGTCAGGGACACGCAGCAGTGCAGGGGTGTTTCCTTGTAATGGATACAGTCCTCTGCCAATGCTGCGCCAGTGCCTCTGACACTGTACAGGGGGAGAGAGGGAGTAGGATCACCAGCGGCCCTGTCTGCTTAGCACACACGCACAATCACACATGATGATGACTTTAAGGCCTCTTTCACACTGGGGCGGTGGGGGCATCGGCAGTAAAGCGCTGCTATTTTTAGCGGCACTATTCAGCCGCTAGCGGGGTGCTTTTAATGGCCGCAAAGTGTCGCTTTGATTCCAATGGGCAGGGGCGCTTTAGGAGCCGCTCCTACTGCGCCTCAAAGATGCTGCTTGCAGGAAATTTTTTAATGTCCTGCCAGCGCACCGCTCCAGTGTGAAAGTACTTGGGCTTTCACACTGGAGTGAATGAAACCACTCTTTCAGGGCGCTCTGCAGACGCTATTTTTTGCGGTATAGCGCCTGCAAAGAGCCTCAGTGTGAAAGGGGTCTTAGACTACTTTCACACTGAGGTGCTTTGCAGGCGCTACAAAATAGCGCCTTCAAAATGCCCTGAAAGAGCCTCTCTTCTCACTCCAATGCAAAAGCTTTCACACTGGAGCGGTGCGCTGGCAGGATGCTCAAAAAACTCCAGCTAGCCGCATCTTTAAGGCCCTGTAGGAACGGTGTATACACTGCTTCTAAAGCGCCCCTGCCCATTGAAATCAATGGGCAGCGGCGCTGAACCGCCAGCAAAGCGCTGCTGCAGCGGCGCTTTGCGGCCGTTTTTTTTATCCTTTTGGGCCGCTAGCATTGTGCTGGCACGACGCTCAAAAAAGTCTATGAGGCGCCCAGCTAGCGGCTGAATAGCGCCGCAAAAATGACAGTAAAGCGCTGCTAAAATACTGACACTTTACTGCCGACGGCACAACGCCCCAGTGTGAAAGTAGCCTAAGAAACAACCTCACGTGATGGGTGGCGGCACTCACCGCTCACTCGGGGAAAAGATTAAAGAAGAGCGCAGAGGAGGGTAGGTGGAGCTTTAGGTGGAGCCTCCTCCAGTCAAACAAATGACAATCTGGCAGAGTGGCCGGTCACACTCGTAAATGAGCATGGGGGGTGCCTGTCACACTCCTCCATACTGTCAACGGCTAAGTAACCAAATTTTTCAGGTAAAGTGCCGTACCGCCGGGGCTATAGTGCAGGAGGCAGCAGCAGGAGGACAGGTGGGAATTTTTTGGGCGTTTTTGGCTTTTTTTTTTATTACAATTTTCAGGGGCAGCAAAGGTGACAGAGAGGGGGGGTGCAAATTGTAACCTAAACCTGTATAATAATCTCTCTCACGAGGCATTGCACGGTGCACCCCCCCCCCCCCCTGAGATTATTATACAGATTTCAATTTTATTGCAGGGGCACCAAAGGTAGGTGACAGAGAGAGAAGGGGGGGGGGCGTGAGGGTGCAGATATGGAAAGAGAGAGATTCGTTATATAAATTGCATTAAAATGTTTTTTTTTTCACCTTGTGCTCCAAGGCAGGGTGGCGACTGGGGCAGTGGGGGCATTCTCTTCTCCTCTGCGGCTCTCCCCTCACTCGTGACCGTGTAGAGACATTGTAGGCGGTTTTGGCGCCGCACAGGATGATGGAACTAGTCCTGACGTTTTGTTTCTCTTGCTCGGCTCCTCCCCTTAGACACATGATCAGTGATGCTGCTCACTGATTAGCTAGGTAAGCTACCTAGCTAATCAGTGAGCAGCATCACTGATCATGTGTCTAAGGGGAGGAGCCGAGCAGGAGAAACAAAACGTCAGGACTAGTTCAAGACGGCAAGTGCGGCGGCGAGCATGGCGGCCGCAACCCACCGGCCTGCGGCTGCTTTTAACTACCGCAATCTGCAGGTATGCAAAAGCAGCCCCAGGGAACTCAGTGCAGCCGTCACCCCTGCACAATTGAAAAGAGCGGCGGCCGCGGCGATCGCGGCTGTGGCCCGCCGCTGATTATATTTGACTGACAGGCAGACTGAGGCAGTGACAGCAGGCAAAAGCAGGCGGCCTACCGGGAATTTTCCCGGTTTCCCGGTTGGCCAGTCCGGCCCTGAGCGGGTGATTACGGGTGTCAGCGGATGGTCATCCGCTGACACCCGCAATCACATAGGGACCAATGTATGTCCCGTTTTCATCCGCAACGAATGGATGAAAATGCGGACATACGGTCCGCACATGTGAAAGGGGCCTAATGGAAACAGATGTTAACGGACGTTAGCGGATGCTCATCCGCTAACCCATAGGAAAGCATTGTAGTCCGTTTTTTTTTTTTTTTTTCTCTTTTTTATTTTTTCTTTTTTTTTTGTAGTCCGTTTTAATCTGTAAACGGACGAATGAAAAAACGGACGAACGGTCCGCACATGTGAAAGGGCCCTAAGTTGTAAGATGGATCCTGCTGAATAAACACCAGGCTTATGTTCAAGCTCTTGCTGTCTGCCTATACTTGGTGTTAAAACATCACCCTCAGAACATCACAGGAGTGAGCTTTTTTTCTGATTCAAACCCACCCACATGCTCTTTCTCTCCTGAGCTCAGAATTTGAGTGCGCACTCCTGTGGGGGTGAGCAGCAGGGCAGCCATCAGGAAATATGGGGCCCCTTACACAGCTTCAGGCATGGGCCCCCTGGAGCAGAGAACCGGGGGGGGTGCCGCCTGAAATTGAGAAGCGGGGGGGGGCTGGTGCGAATTGAGAAGCGTGGGGGGCCCTTTACAAAAAAAAGAAGAAATAAAGAAAAATATATATAAAAAAGTGGGGTAGCCATCCGGGGCCCTGGGGACCTCAGATTTTTATTTTTTTATAAAAATAAATTAGAAAAA
This sequence comes from Rana temporaria, assembly GCF_905171775.1. Lineage (NCBI taxonomy): Eukaryota > Metazoa > Chordata > Amphibia > Anura > Ranidae > Rana > Rana temporaria. The sequence continues at coordinate 343,749,615 of NC_053490.1, forward strand.
AGGGGGGTTGCCATCCGGGACCTCTGGGCCCTTTAATAAAAAAAGAAATATATATAAAAAAATAAAATAAACATTTATAAAAAAAAAAAGGGGGTTGCCATCCAGGGCCCTGGGGACCTCTGGGCCCTTTAATAATAAAAAAATAAAATAAACATTTATAAAAAATAAAAAAAGGGGGTTTTCCACATGGGGCCCTGGGGACCTCTGAGCCCTTTAATAAAAAATATATATATATATATATATATATATATATATATATAAATATATATATATATATATATATATATATATATATATATATATATATATATATATATATATATGTATATATATATATAAAGAAAAAAAAAGAAATAAAATAATATAATTTTTTTTTTTTTTATTAAAAAAAAGGGGGGTTGCCATCCGGGGCCCTGGGGACCTCTGGGCCCTATAATAATAATAATAATAATAATAATAATAATAATAATAAATATATATATATATATATAAATATATATATATATATAAATAAAATAAAAAGATCTATAAAAAAATACTTATTTTTTTATAAAAAAAAGGGGGGTTGTCATCCTGGGCCCTGGGGATCTCCAGGCCCCCCGTACCCCTAAAAAAATGGCCCTTTAATAAAAAATAAAATAAAAATATATATTAGAATTTTTTTTTTATATAAAAAAAAGGGGGGTTGCCATCCGGGGCCCTGGGGGCCTTCGGGCTCCTGGGGACCTCTGGACCTCTAAAAAAAATAAAAAAATTGGCCCTTTAATAAAAAATAAAATAAAAATATATTTAAAAAATATATATATATATTTTTTATAAAAAAATAATAAAAAAAGGGGGAGTTTCCATATGGGGCCCTGTGGGCCTCTGGGCCCCTGGGGACCTCCGGACCCCTAAAAAAAAAAAAAAAAAAAAAAAATAATGTTTTTTTTTTTTTTTTTAAAGGGGGTTGACATCCGGGCCCCTGGGGACCTTCGGGCCCCTTACAGGTGTACTGCATGTACCCCCCTGATGGCGGCCCTGGTGAGCAGTAACAATTTAGGCCTCATTTAGCAACATCCTGGCAATGCCCAGGGAGTATAGCCTTATCTGCATACGCAGTTTTTTCATAAAGGTGAACTTAACCTTTAACCACTTCCTTACTGGGCACATATACCCCTTCCTGACCAGGTGAAATTTCACCTGGTCAGGAAGGACGTCCTTTTTTCCCCACAAATAGAGCTTTCTTTTGGTGGTATTTGATCGCCTCTGCGGTTTTTATTTTTTGCGCTATAAACAAAAATAGAGCGACAATTTAGAAAAAAAAACAATATTTTTTACTTGTTGCTATAATAAATAGCCCAATTTTTTTATTTTTATTTTTTTTTTCTCAGTCTAGGCGATACGTATTCTTCTACATATTTTTGGGGAAAAAAAATAAAAAAAAATTCAAGAAGCGTCTGGTTTGCGCAAAAGTTATTGCGCTTACAAAATAGGGGACAGAATTATTATTATTTTTTATTATTTTTTTTTACTACTAATGGCGGCGATCAGCATTTTTTTCGTGACTGCGACATTACGGCGGACACATCGGACACTTTTGACACATTTTTGGCGCCATTCACATTTATACAGCGATCAGTGCTATAAATATGCACTAATTACTGTATAAATGTGACTGGCATTGAAGGGGTTAACACTAGGGGGTGAGGAAGGGGTTAAATGTGTACCCTAAATTGTGTTCTAACTGTAGGTGGAGGGGGGGGTGACTGGGGGAGGTGACCGATCTATGTCCCTATGTACAAGGGACACAGATCGGCGTCCTCTCTCCCCTGACAGGACATGGATCTCTGTGTTTACACACAGAGCTCCACGTCTTGTCCCTGTAGCCGCCGATCCAGAGTCCCTGGCGGACATCACGGCCGCCAGGCACTCGCATCGGCATCTCAGCGATGCGGCGAGCACGCGCGCGTGCCCGCGCCGCTGGATGCGCGCGCAGGCTGTCTTTTTACGGCCTGTTAGAGATTCACAACCACCCCGCGGCCGTATAAAGTCGTACGGCCGTCGGGTAGTGGTTAAAGGTAAAGTTCAGCTGGTTGGCTGTGCAGAAGTGCCTACCAGAGCCAGAGCCAGAGCACCCCCCATAAGTTCCAGGGAACGTACGGGGGGAACGTACAGTGGCGACAATTGATGGGCACAGTGGCTGCGTTTGATGGCATGGCACAGTGGTGACAATTGATGGCACAGTGGCTGCGTTTTATGACATGGCACAGTGGTGCGAATTGATGGCACAGTGGCTGCGTTTGATGGCATGGCATAGTGACTGCATTTGATGGCATGGAACAGTGGTGACAATTCATGGCACAGTGGCTGCGTTTGATGGCATGGCACAGTGGCTGCATTTGATGGCATGGCACAGTGGTGCGAATTTATGGCACAGTGGCTGCGTTTGATGGCATGGCACAGTGACTGCATTTGATGGCACAGTAGGGACAATTGGCACAGTGGTGACAATGGGCACAGTGGTGACAATGGACACAGTGGTGGCAATTAAAGGGCACAGTGACATCAATGGGCACAGTGGCGACAATGGGCACAGTGTCGACAATTAAAGGGCACAGTGGTGACAATTGGCACAGTGGTGACAATTGATGGCACAGTGGCTGCGTTTGATGACATGGCACAGTGGTGCGAATTGATGGCATGGCATAGTGACTGCATTTGATGGCATGGAACAGTGGTGACAATTGATGGCACAGTAGCTGCGTTTGATGGCATGGCACAGTAGCTGCATTTGATGGCATGGCACAGTGGTGCGAATTGATGGCACAGTGGCTGCATTTGATGGCATGGCACAGTGACTGCATTTGATGGCATGGCACAGTGGTGACAATTGATGGCACAGTGGCTGCATTTGATGGGCACAGTGACGCTGCAATTTTTTTTTTCCGTTTGCGTCCCCAAAAAAATTTTGAGCACCATCCGCCACTGGAACAATACCCTTGCTATAGGTGTAGGACAGGGGTGTCAAACTACATTTCATCACGGGCCGCATCAGCATTTTGATTGCCCTCAAAAGGGCCTGTTGTATCTGTAAAATTAGATGTCGAGCGCATCTCCTGTAAAATTAGATGTCAGAAGCCACCCCACGATCAGAGGTTGAGTCCCCCACTCTGCCTTACATTACAGTGCACCCCCCCTAACCTTATGCTGCTGCTGGGAAGAAGCTGGATGCATTGCTTGAAAGCAGAAACTAAGGGTCTGGAGGAGGACTAGAGGAGGGCTGGAGCTCTCATGCAGCTGCAGGAGAGGTGCGAGGGCCACATGAAATGGCCTGGAGGGCCGGATTCGGCCCACGGGCCTCGTGTTTGACACCTGTGGTGTAGACTATTTGCATGCCTCCTGAATCCTGACTGAAGAACTCCGAGATGAGATCCTGCCTTGTTGCTAGGACATTGTTAAAGCGGAGCTCCACCCGAATTTAAAGATAATCGTAATATTACTGCTGCTACAAAACAATGCCCAAACAGATATTTTTGTTTATTAAAAATGTACAGTACCAGATATATTGAAAAAAATGGAGGATCCCCCAGGGTGGGGCTTTTTAGGCAACAGTAGTACAAGTAGTCATGGTAGATACAAAATATATAATAGTTTAATAATAACAGGACGGTATCAAACAACGTTCAGTAAACGTATATAGTACAAAGGTTTAAAAACAACTCATTAATGGGGTGTATTGGAAAAAAGGTGAAGAGTCCACAATATAAATACTGGGCCCAACGCGTTTCGGGTTTCCTTCTTCAGGGACCGAAGTATGTGTGGAGTCAGAAAGTGTAACAGACAACTTTTCTAGAAAACAAATAAATGACAATGTGTTGAAAATAATAACATACAGATGAAAAACATTAAACTGGTACAGATAAGAAAAAATCATACCACCCGAGAAGTTTCAACGGCTCAGCACACCCCTTAAAAGGACACCGCAATCGGGACGCATGGCAAGCCTCAGATGGTAAGGAGCGGAGTGAGGACTGGCATCTAATATCAATCACAGCGTAGCAAGACCTTTGGCCCGAAGTGTCACAGCGTAAAAGTTTATTGATTGTATATATATATATTTTTACCTGTCCAAAATATAAATAAGAGGACAGGATAATATCAACGGTGCCGCAGGCAACAAAAACGAAAAAGAACGCAAAAAAGGATCGCAAAAAAGAAAGCTGAACCAAGATTTTATATATGAGGCTAGAGACATACCTGTAATGACAAAAAGTGGCCAGAGAGGTCAGTAGAGGGATCGGAAGCTAAAAAATAAATGAAAGAAATAAATCCCAGTTTAGAGATGTACAGAGTATAGGAAATGGCATGTAAAGCAATAGTATGGGGGTCAGGGTGGGAAACATGAAGGGACAAAGTACTTACATGGGAAGAAAACACAAGCAGTGTAGCGTGTGTACAGCTGCTGCAGCCATCCAGCAATGTCTGACATTGTGGGGCTGCTTGGCTTTTAAATAGGAGAGGGGGAGGAGTAAGGTGGGAGGGGTCTGTAAAGGAGCCTGCGTTGCTATGGGTCAGTGTGGAAAAGGGGGCGTTGCCTCCAAGTGGGGAGAGGGGAGGGACAGGTAAGCCCTGCTCTCATCATGTGGGAGCCCGCACTAATGACGTGCAGGGAGAAAAAAAAAAAAAAAACATGGCAAGTGACCAGGAAGATCACCTGACACGGGGGTGGAGAATATGCAGAATAGTTGGTTGCATGTTGGAGAATAAGAAACGTATAATAAAGGGGGCATGACCATTACTAGTACAGGAGGAGAAGGGTATAAAAAGGGTCAGCTAGGGAAAAAGTAGTAAGAAGGATTGGAAATGCAAGATGCAAATAAATGTTTTTGTTATAGAGTGATTTGTAAACACGGTTGCTGCTCAATGCAAGCAGGGGTTTGTATATACAGTATCTTTATGTACAGGTATGCTCAGCCATAAAATTAAAGGGACAGCAATCTAAGAAGATGTTGTATTAAAAGGATATTATAATTATGCAAGAATGGGGACACGTGGGCCAAAAGGTCCAGGTGCAAAAAGGAAAAAACAGGGGCACGAAAAATGTCCACTGTGTGATCCCTGCCCCTGTTATAGGCGCAGGTATAGACCCATGGTCAAAGACACCAAAAGGTGCATGGGGACCAGGTCAAAAAAGCCGTCTCCCATGGAAGGAGGACAGACGGCTTACGTGCGCCCAGCTAAGGAGTGACAATAAGGGAGATGCCAGTCAAGCCAAAATGCGCTTCGAACGCGAATCCCCAGGGGGTGTACTGAGGGGTGAATGGGCATGGTGATAAATACAGGGAAAATCCAGTATGTATTACTGACATGGGCAAATGACAGAGTGGAGAAGGGGGTAATGAAAGGAGACAATCGGTGACATAAGGTCCTCGAAATATAGAGTGGTCTTGGTCATTCTTTTTCACAACCCCCGGAGGAGAAACCTTCCAAAAAAGGCCTAAAGCTGATCTGCTCATTGAGGCCCGGTGGAAGATTGGCCTCTAATTCGGCAATCCACCGAGTTTCATGCTGCAAGAGGATCTTATTCCAATCCCCACCTCTGGGGCTTGGATGGATCCTATCGAGGATTAAAAATTTAACCCCTGAGAAAAGTCCATTATGTTGAGACAAGATGTGGCGCCCTAGTGGTAAGTCTGGGTTGGCCGAACGCATGGCATGTAAATGCCGGGAAGCTCGCTTAAAGAATGGTAATTTGGTTTTACCCACGTAGAACCTCTTACATTGACAGGTGAGTAAGTATATTACGCCAAATGTCTTGCAATTGGCAAAGTGTCTCGGTCTGTAAGGCCGACCGTTGGGTAGTACAATATCACGCTCTATATTGATGTATCGACAGATGGAGCAACCCCCGCAGGTGAAGGTACCCTTCCTTTTGCAAGGGTCTTTCCTGAAGTTGTCCTTGAACTCACTGGCCACTAAGTGGTCTTTGAGTGAGCATGCCCGTCGGTAAGTTATCGCTGGCTCTTTTGGTACAAAGGGACCGAGTTGAGGGTCAAAAGAGAGTAGGTGCCAGAATTGTTTGAGGATTCCTCTCGTTTTTTGATGTTGAGTATGGTACTTAGTGATAAGTCTGGTAGTATCACTACCAACAGGGGACTTCTTGCCTGATTGTACTAATAGGTGTGACCTGATTTGTCCATTGGCCCGTTGAAATGATCTTTTGAGGATTTTTTTCGAGTACCCTCTATGTAGTAATCTGTCACGTAGTCCGGCTGCTTCCCGTAGGAAGGATTCCTGGGTAGAACAATTGCGTCTTAGGCGTAGATATTGACTATAGGGTATTGATCCTATCAAAGATGTGGGGTGTGCACTAGAAGCGTGCAATATTGTATTACCCGCCGTGGGTTTTCTGTAGAGCCCTGTTGATATGTACCCATCAGGGTTTTTGAGTAGGGTAACATCAAGAAAGGGGATTTGGGAATCGCTGGAGGACATTGTGAACTTTAAGTTCAGCTCGTTGCAGTTCATGATAGACATGAATGACTCGAGCTCCTCGGTCGATCCCTCCCAGATCATAAGGACATCGTCAATATATCTGAACCATCCAGATACAAGATGGATAAATGGTTCTACCGGATTACTGGTCAGGAATAATTTTTCCCACTCCCCCAGGTACAGGTTGGCATATGATGGGGCACATGAGGTCCCCATCGCTACCCCCTGTACCTGGAGGAAGTGGGAGTACCAGATATATTAGTTTGCCTTTCCGGTCAGCTGACTTCTGTTTTTTCTCGGGCATTTCTTTATTTCCTGGACCGCGCAGTGTGTTCTGGAAGCTTGTGTCATAGCTCCCTTGTGATCATATTCTGACCTGTTAGAGGAAACATCGTGTGATTTCGGGGACCAGGAAATGACGCGCCTCTGCGAATGCAGAGTAAGTACCTTGCACTGCTAGTCCGGTCTAGTGTTCTGAGGCTGTGTTTGAGGAGGCTGTGTCACAACGGGGCGGTAACTTTTAATTCCTACGCTTGCCGTTGTCATGGCAACACAGACGCTCAAGCCGCTACTCCGCCGTTGCGAGTGCGCATGCGAGATCGAGCGGTGGATGCTGGGACATCAGCATCCACCGGAACAAGGAAGTGCCTGCTTGTGGCCACAGTTAAAATGGAAACGGAACAGAACGTACAATATAAGTATATATTGCACACATAATGACAGCGGAGCGGCCGTGGGACACCAAAACCGTGAGTTTAGAAAATCACTGCCATTAACCATTTAAATAGCCCTTTAAAAAAAATCGTTTTTGCGTGGGAGATCCGCTTTAAGACACTTTCAGCCTTTACGGATAATCCCCATAATCACAGGAGCAAGCCCTTAAACCCCTGCACATGCGTTGTCCACTATCTTCTCCAACTCAGCATTGCTATTGCAACAGGGGAGAGTGCATATAAGGGAATTTAAATTGGCTGGGAATGTCTTAGCAATGTCCTAGCAACAAGCAGGACAGGATGATGCCTTCTCTGGGAGTTCATAGTAAGGTGTCCAGATTTTTAAAATGAAATCCGGTTACATATTTTTTTTTTACAATCAGTGACTCTCTGCCCATCGCTGCCCGCCTCACAGCCCCTCAAGTCTTACTCTCCGGGCCCCAGCTACTACTGGGTGGGGAGCAGAGGAAGATCACTACGCCAGGGAAGGCAAAGAGATAAGCAGGCAGGTGGCTGGCCGGGACTTGAGCCAAGGCAGAAGAACATGCAAGTGAAGCTGGATGGGCATGCACCCGAAACTCTGACGAGCACATGATCATCAGAAAGTGGCATAGATAATGGAAAAAAATAGACCACCCTAAGCTAGTAAGAGCGGGGGGTGTAATTCAGATTTTTTTAATTAATTCTGCACTGGCTGTCCTTGAAATTGTCCCAGCCCCTGTTCAAATCTAATCCGGCGACAAAACTGGGGACAGACTTGGTCCGGGGACAGTGTCCTCAATCCTGGGACTGTCCCTGGAAACCGGGGATGTCTGGTCACCCTAGTTTATAGGCCAGGCTTTGGGAGGTACTTAATGGCATACACCTATACCAAAGGCATTATTTAACTTTAGTCATAGCTGCACAGTTGTATTTTTTTATCTACAGCCACCATTTACCTGCATAGGCAGTTTTTTGGTAAAGGCAAATCAATCCTTTAAGCCTAGGTTCACACTGCTGCGAATTCAAAATCGCGGTAAAATGCGCGATTTTACCGCGATTTCGCGGCTGCGATTTTTCCGCGATTTCGGTCGCAATTTAATGTAAATCGCGGCCGGAAATCGCAAAAAGTAGTACAGGAACTACTTTTTGAAATCGCAGATGCGGCGTCGCACTGATTAGGACAGTGCCATTGCCGACAATTGCCGCCGATTTGAGATGCGATTTGACATGTCAAATCGCATCTCAAATCGTTCCAAATCGTACCCAGTGTGAACCAGGGCTCAAGGGCACTTCAGGGCTTTCCCCAACCTCAACTAATCGCTGGCTGTAGGAAGGCTGCCGCTCCAGGTGAGCACACTAGAACAATCAATGTCCACTCAGAAACCAATGGGTGCAGGCAATGCACGGGATATGCAAAAGAGGAAAGATATGGACAGCCGCACTCCAATTTTTAAAAAGACGTGCCCTTTATTGGGTAAAGGAAAAATGCACTACAGGTTTCCCACTGTGTGCTGATACCTGTAGTGCATTTTTCCTTTACCCAATAAAGGGCACGTCTTTTTAAGAAATTGGAGTGCGGCTGTCCATATCTTTCCTCTTTTGCTAATCGCTGGCTGTCCTTTACATCTAAACATCGGCAGACAACTGCGGTCGCTGTCAGCCTTTTATTGCTTTGTACGTTCTCAGCAGCAGCCACTCTCTGGATACGTTGGGTTCTTGCTGCAGCTAAAACATTTATACTGCGTGAATGAGTACTAGTCTGCAGATACTGGGAAAAGTAAAGAGCATGCCCACCAAGGGCCCTGTTTATCCACACGAGGATGCATAGATGTTCCATGCATGCCTGTGCAGGCAGTACCTGATTATATCAATTAGGATGCAGCCGCTGCAAGGACACAGATACTGCCCCCAATTTAATTTGGTTATTTAGTCACCTTTTAACTCTAAGTCAGCAGCTACAAAAACTATGCCAATGAGGTGGCACTGATATGCGGCCCTGATGGGCACTGGTAGACAGCACTGTTGGGTGGCACTGATATGCAGCACTGATGGGCATTGATAGGCGGCACTGATGGACACTCATGGGTGGCACTAGTGGGCACTGATAGGCGACACTGATGGGCACTGAAAGTAGGGTTGCCACCTCATCCCTTTAAAAAGGAACACATCTGAATTACACAGATTCTGAGGCTAATTTAATGCAGATAAGGCACCAAGTGAGTTTAATTACCTCCTTAATCAGCCACAGAACCTGTGTAATTCAGATGTGTTCCTTTTTAAAGGGATGAGGTGGCAACCCTAACTGAAAGGCTGCAACGATGGGTACTTATGGGTGGCATTGATAGGCGGCACCGCTGGGCACTGATGGGCATTGATACATGGCACTGATGGGCAATAACACTAGCACATTATGTGACACTTACCTGCAAACAAAGCCTGTGCTGTACCCACTGCAGGCCGCATCCATGTTCACACGTCTTCTTTCTGGGTCCGTGGACTAAGAGCCACGTGATGCGCCAGTCACGGCATTTACTCGTGAAGAAATGGCATGGGGGCCATTTATTCACAGCGCATGCGCCGATGACCTCATCGGTGCTGTACAAAGTAAATATTTCCTAAACGGTGCAAGTTTAGGAGATATTTACTGTACCCAGGGCTGTCTTAATGAGAGGGCACACCTGGGCACTGCCCAGGGGCCCTAGCTGCATGGGGGGCCCCTGCACTTTCCCCAAAGCAGCTGGTCCTTGAGCCCATGCTTCCCCGTAATTGGGGGCCCCATGATGGCACTGAGAGTGATAGATACACAGGGGAAGCAGTCTGCCTCCTATCTACTTGATGTCTGTTTACCTGCACTGTCATTGTAGGGGCCCCAGAGCATTACTTTGCCCAGGGGCCCATAATGCTATTAAGACGGCCCTGACTGTACCTATAAAGGTAAGCCTTATTATAGGCTTATCTATAAATTCAATTTAAAAATGGAGGTTTAACCAAGGGGTAGCATTTGAGGCTGGGGTCACACTAAAGATCGTAGCGGCTCACAGCAGGAGTCTAGTGCGTCTTCATTCACCGTTTCAGGTCCGATTACAGCCCGAATTTTTGGCTGAATTCAGACCAAAAAACACAGGATCCCTGTGCAATTCACACCAGAGCTGCTGCGGAGATGTGTGAACTGGCTCCATTGAGAGCCGGTCACAATCTCCTGCTATGCTTATTGAATGCGGCAAAACCGCATCCAATTCGCAATAATGTGAACCCAGCCTCAGGGTGGTAAAAGCATGGCTCAAGTGCTTGTTTTCACTAAAATGCAAATGAGCCCTTAGGCTTGTTAGCTGTTTTATCATCCCCTCTGAAAAGCAATCTACGTTAGATATGTTGTTTGCTTGATACCTATTTTGACCTTTGAAAGCCTGAAGCACCATACCGCAGCTGCCTGCATTACACAGGGCTGCATAGTGTTTGCAGCGTGGCCCGTGCAAATCTAACGCCTATTTTTACTGCTTCTCGGACAGCTGTGTAAACAAGGCCTTAAGTGCAAAAAAAGGAAAATAAATTAAATGGATCGATGCAACCATAAGTGAGGTTGTAATATACAAATATTGAAGTATTCTCTTTATTCATACAATTTGTCATAAAACTTGTTGGTACACAAGAACTTTCTTTAAAACCTAAAGCACATTTCATATGTGAAAACATAGGCACTAAACCTACAGTGACAACGGTCTCTAGCTCTTGGGCAACGCAGCAGCTATTCCTAGCAGTGAATCCGACATATTGAATCTCCTAACGACCTCTTGTGTGACGTCACCGCTGATTTTTCTCTCGCGGCACCATAAGCACTCGGGAGCGCGCGATACGTCTCGCACATGCGTAGAAGTAATTGCAGAGGCGTGAGCGCGCATTGTACCTGTTCTTCACTAGTTTACGGGCTTGCAGGTAGTTTGGACACCGTGAAGTTTTAAAGCCTGGCAGAACGGTATCTTGTGAAAGTGGCGCCAGCAGCTCCAGGTAAAGGGATGTGTTTTTATTTTTGTGGAGGTCTTTTGAGGTGGTTAATATAAATGAAGAAAAAAAAATTAAAATAGTTGAGTGTCATTACAAAACATGTGTATGTTACTAGGCTAAATTAATGAGATTGTTTCTGAGGTGAAAGGTTTTGCGAAGTGATATATAAATCTACATATATATAAATATATCGAGTGCAGACCTCGTGGCGCAACGGTAGCGCGTCTGACTCCAGATCAGAAGGCTGCGTGTTCGAATCACGTCGGGGTCAGCTTTTTTATTTTTATTTTTTGTGGAGTCCTTATTTTATTAAAAAGAAAAGCTCTAGGTGCTTGTTAATATCTGTTGGGTCATTTAACACCATACAATTAATAGCCGATATGCAAGCCTTTATACTAGATAATTGAATTATGAGTCCGGGTAGGGTAAGACAGCCATCTACTGGCAGCTTCTAACCAGTGTTTTCCGTCATCAACTTGTACTTGGTTTGTGTGTGAAGTGTTTTGGTTTGAAAATTCGAGAAGTCATCTTGCAGTTTTAGGGCCCTTTCACGCCATCGGACCGTATGTCCGTTTTTTTCATCCATCCGTTTACGGATGCAAAAGGCACATACATGTATCCTAGGGGTGCAATGGATCAAAAAACTCACGGTTCAGATCGCTCCTTGCATCAGAGTCACGGATCGGATCATTTTTCGGATCACCACCATATATAGTCCCCACTGTAATGTCCACATCACCCCCCCCCCCCCCCCACTGTAATGTCCACGTCATCTCCCCCGTCAGCACGCCGCTCTGGGGAGCTCACCTAGGCTGCCGGAGCTAGGCCGCCGCCGCGGCCTTTCCTATGGATTAATGATGATTAATCACCCGTACGGATTAATGATGATTCGTTGCACACCCTAATTTATCCCTATGGGATAGCGGATAAACTTCTGCTGACACCCGATCTCATCCTAGTTTTTCCATCCGTCTGCAGAGCGGATCAGGTGATAGTCGACAGACGGTCCGTGTTTATCAGCCCCCCCCCCCCCCCATAGAGGAGAGCGGAAATCTGACAGGGCTGTCCCTGCACAAGGTGCAGGGACCGCCCTGTCATCTGCCGGCTCAGCGGTGATCAACGGAGCGATTCCCCACTGAGCAAGCAGATATATAAGGAGCGGATCTTAATGGGATCCGATAGTGTGAAAGGGCCCTAAGCCTTGATTTATACTTCCAACGATCTGCAGCGGATGTCGGTGTAATCTTAACAGCCAGTGTTGCCAACCTACTAGATTGAAATTTACGTGCACGACACCCGAAATTTACTGGCGCAGCCATGATTTTACTGACATTTCACAAAAGTTCCTAAATTACATTTTTATGTGCAAATTTCAGTATTTAGGCTACAAACAAGTACACTAGGCAAATAGCAATGTGATTTAAAGTAGATATTAAAGCGGGGGTTCACCCTTAGAGGGCACTTTTCCCCCTTAGATTCCTGCTCGTTTTTACTAGGGGAATCGGCTATTTATTTTAAAATATGTGCAGTACTTACCCGTTTACGAGATGCAGCCTCTCCGTCGCTTCCGGGTATGGGCTTCGGGAATGGGCGTTCCTTCTTGATTGACAGGCTTCCGAGAGGCTTCCGACGGTCGCATCCATCGCGTCACGATTTTCCGAAAGAAGCCGAACGTCGGTGCGCAGGCGCAGTATAGAGCCGCACCGACGATGGATGCGACCGTCGGAAGCCTCTCGGAAGGCTGTCAATCAAGAAGGAACGCCCGCTCCCGAAGACCCATACCCGGAAGCGACGGAAGAAGATGCAGCTCGAAAACGGGTAAGTACTGCTCATATTTTAATACAAATAGCCGATTCCCCTAGACCGAACGAGCAGGAAGCTAAGGGGAGAAATTTTTTTTTTTTTACAAATGGGTGAACTCCCGCTTTAAGGTAAAAAAACATATCTTTGTTATTTTTGATATAATAAGGGCAAATTATTTAGTCACATCACCCCCTGCCTCCATCCCCCTCTGCCACAAACACCCCCTGCCTCCATCCCCCTCTGCGGTGCCACCAACAACCCTTGTCACCATCACCCCCTGCCTCCAATCGTCCCCTGCCTCCATCCCCCTCTGCGGTGCCACCAACACTCCCTGCCTCCATCGTCCACGCTCTGTGGTGCCACCATCCCCCCTCTGCGGTGCCACCATCACCCCTTGCCTCCAATCACCCCCCTGCCACGAACACCCCCTGCCTCCATCACCCACCCTCTGCGGTGCCACCATCCCCCTCTGCGGTGCCACAATCACCCCCTGCCTCCATTGACCCCTGCCTCCATTCCCCTCTGCGGTGCCACCAACAACCCCTGCCTCCAATCACCCCCTACCACTAACACCCCCTGCCTCCATCGCCCTCTGTGGTGCCACCGCAGCCACCATCACCCCTTGCCTCCATCGCCCTCTGTGGTGCCACCGCAGCCACCATCACCCCCTGCCTCCAATCTCCATGCGCAGTTCCAAGCCAAACCGATCTCGGCTATTTTTACTGGCACATTCCCGCTACGGACATTTACGAACGGGGGAAAAAAAGTGCCCATTTTTAGGAACTGTGTGTAAAAATACGGACGGTTGGCAACACTGACAACAGTGTTTGCCCACAACTGGGCACATAGTACAAAAGTACCATGCGGTCAGGTTGCAGTATGGTTCCAAAATTGGTGCATGCATAACTTTGATGCGATTTTATGTGCATTTTTTAAATGAATGGGCTCAAATTATGCCGCACTCAGCCCCAGTTCACACTTATGCAGTGCGGGATTTACAGCGATTCCCTGCCACCTCATCCCTTTAAAACTAAACTCATATTACACAGGTTCTGTGGCTGATTGAGGTGGTAATTAAATTCACTTGGTGCCTTGCCTAAATTAAATTGGCTCCAGAACCTGTGCAATTAATATGTGTTTGGTTTTTAAGGGATGAGGTGACAACCCTAAATCCTGCACTGCATCAAAATCTCACTGCATTCGTGCAAACCGCTGCAAGTATTAATGTTAAGATAACGACACCCCAAAAACAGTTTGTAAAACAGTGCGATTGACTTCCAGTACAATCCGATTCCAGTGCAGAAAAAAATGCTGATTCAATTTCAGCCATACAAATGAATGGGCAAAGAATCGCATGTGATTTGAACAGGAATGTGATGCAATTCCTGTCCTGATCACATGTGGTTCCCCGCACCACAGTGTGAGCCAAGGCTAAATCGCATGTGATTTGAACATTAATGCAGTGTGGTTCCTGTGTGAGATGCAGATCAACGACTTAGGCTAGGTTAATCGCAGCTGCAGGGAAACCGCAAAGTGCAATTCCCAGCACAGGAAAACATGTGGTTTCCAGTGCATGGAGTGAGAATTAAGGGTCCTTTCACACGGGCAGATCCCGTGATGATCCGCCCCGTCAACATACGCTTGCTCAGCAGGGATTGCATTTTTTTTTTCAAATGTACGTTTTATTATTTTCCAAAAGAAATGAAAAACAAACGTACAGAGAGTACATTACAGTACAAAATACAGTAACTGACATTCACAGGTACATAAGTGGAGCAACCTTAACAGTGATATTGGTGCGAAAGGCTGTTCGCAATTATATAAAGTGCCTATTCACGGTAATCACGCCTGGTGTGCTTAATTATACTACGACCACCCAGTTCCTGGCCTGGCCACATCACCTAGACCTTGACCTCCAATACATCAATCAACATTCTGTGATGCCCTATACCTGACACATGGGCATACAAAAGATAAAGAAAGAAGAGTGTAGTGAAGCAAAAGGAAAGGAGAAGATGGAAATGGACAAGATAAACAGAGGGTGGGGGGGACCTGAACCACACAGAAAGGTTGTGACAGCTATCCTACTTGTCATATTCTGTCACTCAACAAAGCCACTCCTTCATCAGAGTATATGAACATGGTCCAGAGCATCCATGCCCGGGAGTGCTGTTCCTGTTTGTTTTGAGCCGTACAGACTAGATCCTCCAATCTCCTGATCTCCTCCACCCTACGCAGCCACATCCCCGTAGTCGGAGGATACGTTTTCTTCCATAGATGTGGAATGCAGGCCTTGGCTGCATTCAGGAGGTGTCTCACAATCGACTTTTTGTAACTCCGAGCCGGTATTGAAGTAGCATGGAGCAAAATAGCCGCTGGGTCGTCTTTGATTTGATGGTCTGTAAATTTTTGAGTGACCTCGCAGACTGTCGTCCAGTATTGCTGCAGTAGAGGGCAAGACCAGAAGAGGTGGAGGAGCGTCCCCCTCCCTATCTGACATCTCCAGCATCTGTCTGTGGTGGCTGGGAAGAGCTTGTGTAGTCGGCTGGGAGTGTAGTACCATCGGGTCAGAATCTTATAATTACGTTCTTGAATCTTTGTGCAGATAAAGGTTTTTAGAGCGCACTCGATAATAGATTGCTTCTGGGCGTTGCAAATCTGTTTCCCATTTTTGTAGAAGTTGCAACTCTGGTTGTTCCGCAGGGGAGGTGAGCATAGACTAGGTTTTGGATAGGGTTGTCCCGATACCGATACTAGTATCGGTATCGGGACCGATACCGAGCATTTGCGCGAGTACTTGTACTCGTGCAAATGCTGCCGATGCCCTGTCCGATACTTGTCTATTGACAAGAGAGCGGCGGGCGGATAGCAGGACGGGTAACAAGCGGCTGTCTTACTGTCTTCTCTCATGTCGCGCTGTTCCCGGTGGCCCCTCCCCTCCTCTCGTATGCTTGTGACATCATCTGAGATGGACGAGAGGAGGGGCCCGCCGGGGTATAGCGCAACATGATAGAGGATAGTAAGGATTTATTACAGATGTGAGCTGCTTCCTGCACTACTCTGCATTAAAAGGGAACTGAAAGGAAAGTGTGCCCTGCTGTGCCCAGTACCATGTGCCCTGCCATGCCTCGTACCCTGATGTGCCCAGTACCCTGCCATGCCTAGTACCCTGATGTGCCCAGTACCATGTGTCCTGCCATGCCCAGTACCCTGCTGTGCCCAGTACCCTGATGTGCACCATACCCTGTGCCCACTGACCACCAATGTAAGAGACATTCTTAAATTTGAAAACTGTCACATGACATTAAAAAAAAAAAGTATCAGTGATCGGTATCAGCGAGTACATGGGGGGGGGGAAAGTATCAGTACTTGTACTCAGTCCCAAAAAAGTGGTATTGGGACAGCCCTAGTTTTGGATAGAACATTGGGCACCACACCCTCCCCCCACAGTAATCCTCAAACGTTGTCAAGGCACGATTGTGTTGCGTTGGGTTAGGTATTGAGTGGAGGAAATGATGCAGTCTCAGTGCATTCCAGTAAGGGAGCCTAAACTGGCCGCTGTCGTCCGTTAACGTGACCACCAAGGGCCAACGATTGTCAGTCAGAAAATGGCGGGCCTGATCTCTGCCCGATGTCCGAAGCGTCTCATAAGCTGCCTCGTCCAACCCGGGGGGAAGGCAGGATTGCCCAGTATCGGATACATGGGTGATTCCCTAGAGCAGGGATATGCAATTAGCGGACCTCCAGCTGTTGCAAAACTACAAGTCCCATCATGCTTTGCCTCTGGGTGTCATGCTTGTGGCTGTCAGAGTCTTGCTATGCCTCATGGGACTTGAAGTTCTGCAACATCTGGAGGTCCGCTAATTGCATATCACTGCCCTAGAGGAAAGAGTGGTTGTAAATAACGTGGAGACGCCTATCCAGAGAGTAGTGCCTATCACCGGGTGTAGTTTCATTCCTGGGGGGAGTCGATCATGGCACCAACGGCCCCTCCTAGCTTGGCGGCAGATTGCGCCTGCTCTAACTGTGTCCACAGTTTGTTTTTGCCATGCCGGTTCCAATCTATTATTCTCCCTAGGTGGATTCTAGGTGCAGAATAGTAGTGCCGGGTATCGGGGAGAGCCAGTCCTCCGTAATGTTTAGGCAAAGTTAGATATCGCCTCTTCAATTTAGGCCTAGACTTTGCCCAGATAAACCTGGTAAATATCGACCCCCACACTGTGCTTCTGGTTCACAGTTCAGGAAGAGCCTGATGCTCTTTATTTGTGGGCCTTGTATTTTCCACATGTTTCGTGCGGACCGATCACTGCAGATCTTTCACATAACAGCAGGACATTTTGGTTTTACCTGCTACCGGTTGTTACCCTTTTTTTTTTTTTTGGGCACATACCTACATCAGTTGGGGAGGATGTAGGGTGGGGAGGGGGAGGTTAGTTTTTACTTGATGGAATGCAATACAACAAAGTGCATGTTAACATTGATACTGCATAGATGGCAAACCTTGTATTCATGTAATGCTACTGTTCCACGATATGTCTTAATATCTGTATTATGGCATCGATAAAACTGCTCACTTGCAATGTGCGTGGGCTTGGGAACAAGGTAAAGAGATCCGTGGTTTTCTAATTTCTTAAAAAAACAACGTGCCGACATTGTGGTGTTGGTGGAGACACACGTTGAGGGTCGGCTCCAGATGGCACTCCGTCGACCATGGATCGGGTGGGTCTATCATTTATCCCACTCCTCCCCTGCTCGCGGAGTCTCAGTCTTGATTGCCAAGACGGTACATTTTGAGCTGTGTGATGTCCAGTCTGACCCACAGGGGCGATTTGTTTTTCTCTTGGTTAAATTGTATGGTGAACCTTTCCTACTGATGGCATTCTATGTACCTCCACCATTTAGCTCTACTATAATTACAGAAGGCTTGCTATATATGACTCGTCATCCTTCGATTCAGGCGGTGTGGCTGGGGGATTTTAACGCTATGCTGAACCCTACATTAGACAAACTGTCACCCTCACCATTACCTACTACAGCTCCAACCCACACTAGATTCTCCCGACTTATCTCTTCCTTTAATCTCACTGACACCTGGCGTTTTAAATTTCCGCTCACCCGAGCTTACTCTTGTTTCTCAGCTACCCATAACACTACAGTTGTATTCAAAATTATTCAACCCCCACTGAAATAGATGTTTTTGCCCAGTTTGACATTGATTTTGATCATTCAGTCATCCTGCTTACAATTAAATCAAAGAGGCACGTGTAGGTCAGACAAATATAACATAACATTTATAATGAAATAACCACAAATGTCTTTACTGTGCTCACATCATTCTCAGTTTTATTCAACCCCCAAGTGACATTCAATCTTAGTACTTAGTACAACATCCTTTTACAGTTATAACAGCTTTTATACGTGAAGCATAGCTTGACACAAGTGTCTTGCAGCGATCTACGGGTGTCTTCGCCCATTCGTCATGGGCAAAAGCCTCCAGTTCAGTCACACTCTTAGGCTTGCGCACTGCAACTGCTTTCTTTAAGTCCCACCAGAGGTTCTCAATCGGATTTAAGTCTGGTGACTGCGATGGCCACTCCAAAATGTTCCAGCCTTTAATCTGCAACCATGCTCTAGTGGACTTGGAGGTATGCTTGGGATCATTGTCCTGTTGAAAGGTCCAACGTCTCCCAAGCCTCAGGTTTGTGACGACTGCATCACATTGTCATCCAATATCTCCTGGTACTGAAGAGAATTTGTGGTACCTTGCACATGCTGAAGCTTCCCTGTACCTGCAGAAGCAAAACAGCCCCAAAGCATGATTGACCCCCCGCCATGCTTCACAGTAGACAATGTGTTCTTTTCATCATAGGCCTTGTTCTTCCTCCTCCAAACATAGCGTTGATCCATGGGCCCCCAAACAGTTCTAATTTTGTTTCATCAGTCCACAGAACACAATCCCAAAACTACTGTGGTTTGTCCACATGACTTTGCCATACTGCAGTCGACTCTTCTTATTCTTTGGAGACAGCAAGAGGGTGCGACTGGGAGTTCTGGCATGGAGGCCTTCATTACGCAGTGTGCGCCGTATTGTCTGAGCAGAAACTTCAGTACCCACATCTGACAAATCTTTTCTCAGTTCCTCAGCAGTCACACGGGGACTTTTCTCCACTCTAACCTTCAGGTAGCGCACAGCAGTCAAAGTCAGCATCTTCTTTCTGCCACGACCAGGTAGCGTTTCAACAGTGCCCTTTGCCTTGAATTTGCGAATGATGCTTCCTATGGTGTCTCTTGGTATGTTTAACATCTTTGCAATCTTCTTATAGCCATTTCCCTTCCTGTGAAGAGAAATCACCTCTTCTCTTCCTGGACCATTCTCTTGACTTCACCATGTTTGTAACCACACCAGTAAATGCCTAGAAGGACTTGAGTATCACAGTCATTTTAAAGCTGCCTAATTGGTGCTTATTAGGCTTTATTGCTGCTCCCTGACATCCACAGGTGTTTTCAATACCTGATTGAAAACACTTCAATGAACCTCTGTTCTTCAGAGTGGTAGTCTTTAAGGGGTTGAATAATTGTGTAAATGAAGAATTCACAAAAGAAACATTTACTACTGTATTACAAAACCAATTGATGTCATTTTAGTTGCATATGGTTCTTTGAGAAGTCCTTGTAGGATTTAATTCTGAATACAATTACAAATGTACACTAAATTCCCTAAAACCCTTTACAGCATTGGGGGGTTGAATAATTTTGAACAAAACTGTATGTCCCGTATAGACTTTATATGTATTTCTAATACCCTTGCCCCAAGATTACTGGGAGCTGAATTTGCCCCCAGGTTACTCTCAGACCATAGCCCATATTGGATTAGCCTCTCTGTCCCATACGTGGCGCCTGAATCCGTTTTGGCTCACCCTGCTGTCGGAGGATGACGAGCTTGGTAACAGTTGGAGAACCTACTTTTCGGAGAATGATGGATCTGCATCCCCAGATATAGTATGGGAAGCCTTTAAATTGCACGCACGCCTGACTCTGACCTCCTGTATTAACAGGCTAAAGGCTGACTCATCGGCTGCACTGGAAGGGGCAATGCGGGATCTGTACTCCTCTGAACAGGGATATATGGTGAGCCCCTCTCCTGCTGGGGCTGCCCAACTCGGGTTATAAACCAGGGTGGTCAATCAGCTACAGCACGAGACGGCCAGGAAAAATCTTTTCTTTGCCAGACAAAAACTGTATAAACATGGGGAGAGAGCGGGTAAACTGTTGGCCTATCTAGCACATAGCGAGGATAGACCCCCTACGGTAATTTCCCTCACTGGTGCTAACAGGGAAAAGATTATGGAACCTCAGACTGTCACTTCCAAATTTAGGGACTTCTTTTCACAACTTTATACGTCCCAGGATTCCACCACTGAAGCTCAATTGGAGGATCTACTGGCGGGAATCGCCTTTCCACAGCTAGATGACACCCAAATGGCTATGCTAGATGCACCTCTTACACTCGACGAAATAACCACAGCGATTGAGGGCTTCGCCAGATCCAAAGCCTCGGGTTCAGATGGGTTACCCTTAGAATTTTACGCCCAATACAGCGAGATACTTGCCCCCAAATTATTGTCCCTCTTCAATAATTTATTTAACAACTTCACCTTACCCCCATCGATGGGCGAGGCGGTCATTATCCTCATACCTAAACCGGGCAAGGACCCAGGCCTCCCGGAATCTTATAGACTCATAGTTATAGACCCAGGAGTTAACATGCACTCCTTGAGGTAGACATAAAGATTCTGGCTAAAGTTCTTGCCCTAAGCCTGTGTGGCTTTGGACACCGCCAAGGCCTTTGACGCGGTGGAGTTGCGGTATCTTTGGGGATGCCTCCGCAGCTTTGGTTTTGGACCTAACTTTATCAAGTGGGTTCAATTATTATATCTGGCACCCAGGGGGTAGGGTGGTGGCCCAACCGGAAGTCCTCCCAGACGTCTAACTTATTCAGGGGCACTAGACAGGGCTGTCCACTGTCTCCGCTCCTCTACGCCCTGGTGGCGGAGCCCCTTGCAATCTCCATCAGAGAGGACCCTGAGATCCAGGGTCTTTGCCTTGGTTCCCTGACTGAAAAAATTTGCTTATACTCAGACGACACGCTACTATACCTGGTTGACTCAACCACATCTCTCCGGAAGGCATTGAATACGATTGAACACTTTGGTCAGTTCTCTGGCCTTAAAAATAATTGGGAGAAATCCCAAATATTGCCTATGGATAGTTTTCCCCGAGCTACAGGCGCAGTTACCACTCCAGCGAGTGAACACTATTAAATACCTTGGAATATTGGTGAATAGAACACCGGCTGACTATATATCCCTGAATATAGAACCCCTTTTCGATCTCATCAAGTCTAAAACCCAAATATGGGCGAGATTGCCGCTCGGTGTGTGGAGCCGCATTAATATTGTTAAGATCTTACTCCCTAAAATATTGTATATACTCTGGCACACACCCGTATACTTACCCTTGAAATTTTTCAAGTTAATGGAGGCCATACTCAAAACATTTATTTGGTGTACCAACACACAAGCTGGCCTGGAGAGTCCTTAAGAACCCCACTGATCTAGGTGGAACAGCCCTCCCTGACTTAAATCTTTACTACCTCGCTTCTCAATTGTCTCAACTACACCACATAGATAAAACCGACAGACTCGGATTTCTCACGCTTCTCTGTCCACGGTGAGCACAACTAACCGCAGATCCGCTTACTGCAATCGCGGTGGGACATAGTGGGAACAACTCCAATGTAGACCGTGGGTCCCTATTGTTTCAATATAGGCGCGTATGGGACATTGCCACTAAAAAGTTGATCCCTAAGCACAATGACTATACCCCTTTATGGCACAATAGACTGCTCTCAGAGTTTCTCTTGATCCCTGACACAGATATATGGTGCGAACATGGAATATATTTTTTGCACCACATAATTTCCAATGGCACACTTAAAAACTTTGAGGACCTCCAAAATTAGTTCCTGCTGCCTAATTCTATGATTTCTAGATTCCTCCAAGTGCGTCACGCAGCCCAAGCTCAGTTCCCCCACCCAGCCCACACCCAATGTCGTCATGGCAGTGGTTAAGGGTGTGGACCCACGAAAACTAATCTCTGACTTTTATGTCATGCTTCTCGCCCCATCTACCACACTAGCTTACAGTCTTAAACCAAGATGGGAAAGAGAGGTGGGCCCGATGGAGGACGAGGAGTGGAGTGAAGCACTTGACGCATGCAAGACTGTATCCCCCAAGTTGACCCAGTTATACGTGGTGCACCGGGCATATCTCACCCCCCCCCTAAGAATCACCCACTTTCAACAATAGTCTTCTACCTCGTGCACAATGTGCAATCAAGCATCGGGCACATTCTTCCTTCTACTTCTACGGTCCTTCAGGGTCTGTGGAAACAGATTGTGGACTTCCTCCATGATGACATGGGATCTCCATTGACCCTGGACCCCAAACAATACTTACTGGGGATATTCCCCGATTCTGAAATAGACAAATTCACTAAAACATTTTTGCATGAAACATTGTTTTCTGCTAGAAAAAATATAGCCAGACAGTGGATGAGACCCACTCCCCCCCCAGCTTCAACGACTGAAAACTAGATATAAATAACACACTTCCCTACAAAAAGTTCATATACATTAACCACTTCCCGACGGCCGTACGACTATATACGGCCGCAGGGTGGTTCTACTTCTCTGGGGCGCCGTCTTTTTACGGCCGCCCCTTTCCTCGTTTCCCGAGCGCGCAGCGGGGAACTTCTGTGCTGGCCGTGTCCCTTGGACACAGCCAATCACAGATCAGCGTGAACGGCCAATCGGAGTGGCCGTTTGCTAGGCGATCTGCGCAGCCAATGAGAGATGATCTCATATGTAAACATATGAGATAATTTCTCACTGCCGGCTCTCGCAGAGACAGCGTGCTGTCAGGGAGAGAGGAGACCGATCTGTGTCTCTTGTACATAGAGACACAAATCGGTCACCCCCCTTCCCCCACAGTTAGAACACTATATAGGGCAGGGATCGACAAATCCCTGTCGCCATGGTGACTAGAAATAGTGTCCTGGCGACTTGGCTTGGAAGGTGGCGCCATCTGGTGGTGAGCCGTTGGTATTACAAGTTAAACAGCAATTCTAATGTCATTTTTCATTGCCATCTTCTTCCCTCTAATTCGAACCCCCAAACATTATATATATTTTTTATCCTAACACCCTAGAGAATAAAATGGCGATCGTTGCAATACTTTCTGTCACGCCGTATTTGCGCAGCGGTCTTACAAGCGCACTTTTTTGGGAAAAAATTACTTTTTTTAAATAAAAAAAATAAGACAACAGTAAAGTTATCCCCATTTTTTTTAATATTATGAAAGATAATGTTATGCAGAGTAAATTCATACCCAACATGTCACGCTTCAAAATTGCGTCCGCTCGTGGAATGCAGACAAACTTTTACCCTTTAAAATCTTCATAGGCGACGTTTAAAAAAAATCTACAGGTTGCATGTTTTGAGTTACAAAGGAGGTCTAGGGCTAGAATTATTGCTCTCGCTCTACCAATTGCGGCGATATCTCACATGTGTGGTTTGAACACAGTTTACATATGCGGGCGCTGCTCACGTATATGTTTGCTTCTGCGCGCAAGCTCGTCGGGACGGGGTGCGTTTTCTGGCTCCTAACTTTTTTAGCTGGCTCCTAGATTCCAAGCAAATTTGTCAAACCCTGCAATAAGGTGAGAAGCACCCAGCCCACTAGTAAAATTCTTCTCATAGGCATAATGCCTGATACGAACACTAAAAGTGAGTCGAAAAGATACTATGTCTTTTTTGTAGGAGTCTAAAAATCCATCCTGGCAAACTCCAGGAAATAAATGTGGAGCAAGGCAGAACTGTGATTCAGCAGATAAAGGGACATGATGCCATCAAACTGGAAGACCCAGGGGGATCCCTTTCCCCATGCTCACTGGACTCTGGCTTTGGGAACAAACTTCCTACCAGGCAACAGTGTTTTGCAAAGCAGATTTCTGCAGCAATGTAGCAAAAATGCATTGTGATTTTGTAAAAGAAAGTCGGAGCCCTATACTGAATTGAGAGGAGGAGGATCATTGGAGGATGCAGATCTCTGTGGCAGAGCCTCAGAGGAGATCGTGTAGCCACACCAAAAGCCTTCCAATGCTTCACTATTGAATCTTCTTGCCGTTTATCAAGAAAATGCATTTGAGATGAAGCAAGAAGAGAATGACCAGGGACTTGCAAGCTCCTGACCAAAAGCAGAGAACAAAAAGATTTAATGTCAGATTTGACTAAACGGGCATCTGATCTAATTATCTAATCACAAAAAGAGCTTGATATACTGTAGATTTAGGTATATCAATGAGAATAAATAGGCCATCACCAATTGGATCAATAAAGAACATGAACCCTTAGGACAGGGATCCTCAAACGACGGCCCTCCAGCAACTGACAAATGATTAAACTCGTTTGGTTTTCTTCAGGAATCACAGCTAAAGGTGATAACCTAAACGCATGAAGGCTGGATCCTCACTTCATAAATTTATTTTGAAAATGTAAAAACCCTATCAAGTCTACATGTCATGTTCTGTGACACTGTGAACTGTATGTGTACTGCTCTTTAACTTTTCTTAATAAAACAAAGTGGGAAAAATATATGTAAAAACACTATCGGGCAACTCATTCACAGATTTAAAACTTGCAAGCCCTAAACAGCCTAATTCCTGTGAAGAAAGTAAATAAAACCCTCAGAAAAAGCAAACTGATCAGCCTGTTTGGCACACATGTAACCACACAATCTCCACTAACAACTCTGACATGCTGTATACTGCACATGAGCACTACCATCCTAGCACAGTACTGTACCTGCAACAAATGAAAACACAATGAAGACATTTCACAGGTCAGAATTGTGATAAGTAAACTATAAATGAAAACACTAGAGAGCTCAGAGTGAATAGGAAGGGGGTGACTAAAGGCTGACAGACCGACCACACTGAGCATGGAAGACACTGACAGAGGAGACTGAAGCAGACATAACAGAATGAAGTGTGTGTACATTCCCAGCCCTCAGAGCCTTCACTCACCCCTAGTCTGTGGTGATGATGATCCTGTTGGAGAGTTGTTGATCACGCTGTCAGCCCATGGTAGCAGTTTCAGACCCACTGCCTACCTGGCTCACACTGGCAGGAACAGTGGCGCTGTGGGTTTCTGAGTAGGGCCTCCTTATCCTGTGTATTCTTTTACGGTAGCGTCTGTCCTGTCAGCCTGTGCACTGACACTTCCAGTCAGTGGTCCTCTTCTCCTGGTCCCTACAAAGTCACAGTGGTGATGTGATGCTCCTATGGTCTTGCCTCAGGTCCACCTACAGGTGGACGAAAAGTTCCATGTCTGGCTTCAGGTAACCTGTTACCATCAGTATTTATAGTATACCTGGCACTTCAGGAATGAGGCACAATACAGGCCCGGGGCCCACAGATGTAAGTGAAGATACAGCTGTCACCAGTGAAAACTTGGGGGGGGAAGTAAAAGAAAATAAAAAATTAAATGACTGAGGCAAGCCTTTTTTCCAGGGGAATTAGCCCTTTTGAAGTAGTTCATGAAGTAGAATATCCTTTCTGGGCTGAGAGCAGATCAAACGATCCAGAAGGAAGACTGAGGAGAATCCAGAGGTAAGTCCAGCTGACAGACCTGAGGTAAATGTTGACTCCTCCCAGTGACAGGAGAAGATATAAGTAAAGGGTTACACTCATTGTCTAGATGTTTCCCGCCAAAGAATTTGTCACCAATCCAGTTCTCTTCCTGGTAACAGCAGGCAGCTTGTCACCTGAAACACAAAATGGAAAGAACCAGCAAAGCAGCCATAGGGAGACATGTACTTATCATAGCCCTCTATTAAGAGTAAAATGTATTTATTAACCACTTAACCCCCGGACCATATTGCTGCCCAAAGACCAGAGCACTTTTTGAGATTCGGGACTGCGTCGCTTTAACTGACAATTGTGCGGTCATGCGACGTGACTCCCAAACAAAATTGGCGTCCTTTTTTCCCCACAAATAAAGCTTTCTTTTGGTGGTATTGGATCACCTCTGCGATTTTTAGTTTTTGCGTTTTAAACAAAAATAGAGTGAGAATTTTGAAAAAAAATAATAATTTTTTGCTATAATAATCCCCCAAAAATATATAAAAAAACTATTTTTTTCCTCAGTTTAGGCCAATACGTATCCTTCTACATATTTTTTGTAAAAAAAAAATCGCAATAAGCGTTTGGTTTGCGCAAAAGTTATAGCGTTTACAAAATAGGGCATAGTTTTATGGCATTTTTATTATTATTATTTTTTTTTTACTAGTAATGGCTGGCGATCAGCCATTTTTTTTTCTCTAATCGCCTTTCAGGACAACCTTGGAGAGAGCGCAGCTCCGCCTCTTCATTAGGAAACGCATGCTAATCCTTTAAAACCCTCCTCTTCCACCATGGCTTCAGTTATTGTGTTTCCTCCGCCATGGTGGAAGTGCATGCATGTGGACCTGAGGAGCTGCACTCTCTCCAAGGGAGGGGTAAGTGTACCTTTTTTTTTGCTGCTGCCTGGTGTGCAGAGGCCATCCCAGCCCTTCCTAGTGTAGAATAGAGCTCCGGAGTCTCCAGCTTCTCCCTGCTCAGTGGAGTGAAGGCTCTGCAGGAAAGCTGCGCTGGGTGCCCGGGATCCGCGAGGTATGGTTCGGGTGACCGGGCGGCGGTTCACCGTGGTTACGGTTTTTTTAATTTTGCCGCATGTCGGTCCCGGGTCCTGTCGGGCGGGTGACGTCACGATCAGCAGCGCGGCTTCCTGTAGAGGCAGGGCAGTGCGTGGTCCACGCTGCCTGGAACGCAGAAGCCAGGGGTCAGGCCTGTTGAGCGGCGTCTTTCGGTTTCCGGCCATCTGTGGTGACGTCAGGACCCGGGAAAATTTAAAAAGCCACACAGTCCTAGCTGCTTCTCTGTTCAGCATGGAAGAGGGATCTGCAGCGATGGCGGATACAGGCGCCATGGACGCCGCTCCAGTCCAGGTAAGAGGGGCACAGTGGGGCCTTTTATTCTTTACCTCATGGACTTTATATGGGTTTTTATATTTGTTCCTCCATTGGGAGCCTGTACTGCAGGGACAGAGTTAACTTTTCTCGGTCCCTGTCAGTTTCACTTATGGTGGTGTTTTGTCTTTACCTTCCTTAGTTGGTGGCGGTTTAAAAAAAAAAAAAAAAAAAAAATTTAAATAAGACTTTTCCTTCTGTGTGTTTTTGTTTTAGGGAAAAGCAAAATTTAAAAAAACACCACCTAGTAGGAAGTGTCCTTCTTGCAAGAACCCCCTTAGGGATTCCTGGCAGAAACCAATGTGCAGAAGCTGTATCAGGGATCTGGTTGAAGAGGAAACATCTCAACAATACAAAGAATTGTTCTCTTCTGTACAGGAACTTAAAAGTTCTTTGGGGTCAGTTAAAAACTTACTGGTGAAAAAAACAGTGGTTCATACTGAAGTTCAGCAATCACCACCTAGCCCTAAAGCTTCCTCCTCTAGATCAGAGGGCGGATTCAGGGGATGAAGGGACTAGTACTCTTAGCTCAGTCATGGATTCAGATGAAGAGGAAGAAGAAGGTAGAAGTTCTAGATACAAAGTCTCCCTAGACAAAGTGGACGATCTACTTTCTGCAATTTATACTACTCTTGAAATTCAGGAGGAAAAAATTCAGTTATCTCTGCATGACAAAATGTATCAGGGGTTAGATCAGACCTGGGCAAACTACGGCCCGGGGACCTTTTAATCCGGCCCCCGAGCAGTGTTGCCAATAGGGTTGTCCCGATACCAGTATCGGGACCGATACCAAGTACTAGCGGGAGTACTCGTACTCCCGCTAATACCCCCGATACTAAAATAGAATACTTGCCCCCCCCCCGCCGAAGCCGCCAAGTTAATCACCGCGGCGGGGAACATTAGACAGCGTTCGTTTGAACAGCTGTTTTCCCCGCCGCGCATAGACACTCCCCCTTGGACGGGTCTGTCCAATCGCGAGCAAGGGGGAGTCACATACACTCCCCCTTGCTCGCGATTGAACAGATCCGTCCAAGGGAGAGTGTCTATGCGCAGCGGGGAAAACAGCTGTTCAAACTAACGGTAGGTATGGGGGACAATGGCTGCTGTATGGGGGACAATGGCTGCTGTATGGGGGACAATGGCTGCATTTGGGGACACATTTAAAAAAAAGTATCGGTATTCGGTATCGGCGAGTACATAAAAAAAAAAGTATCATTACTTGTACTCAGTCCTAAAAAAGTGGTATCGGGACAACCCTAGTTGCCAACCGTCCGTAGAATTACGGACAGTACGTAAATAAAAGGCACTTTTTCCCTGTTCGTAAAAGTCCGTAATAAGGGAAATGTGCCCGTAAAAAGATCCGAATGTGAGCCGCAGCGTCTAGTCCTCCTACATTATGCATAGCCTCGCCCTCTCTGACCGCCCAGCCCACCACCACCCGCCGCGCAGCCAATTATCAAAGCGCATTTTCGCGCTAACAACACTGCTGCCAGCCTATTCAAAAGAGCAGCGCGGGGAAACTGAGGAACATCATAGAATGTGTGGACTCTGTGGAGAGCGGCACCGGCGGGATAGCACACAGCAGCAGATGTAGTGGACACACTGCAGACGCACCCCCACTGTGACGGAGTGGACTGAGTGAAGGCAGACGGAGACCGACCAGTGCGCCTGCCTGCCTGCTCTGCCCGCCCGCCCGACTGACTGACTGTAGCAGTCGGCCAGCCGCCATGCTGGTGCCCGGACCTGGAGTGGACCCTGGTCTCCACTCTCTTCGTTGGAGTAGGACTCCTCGCGACGCCTGCTGCCTGCCCTCAGTGCCACTGCCCTGGCCTTGTCTGGTGAGTCCTCCTCAGTCCAGCAGCAGAGTGTGAAGTGCTATCCTACCTAGACATCATCAGTATGCTGTGTCCTCCTCCTGTGCCCCTTTTCACCTCTCCACAGGTCAGATCTGTGGAGAGGTGAAAGGGGCACAGGAGGAAGACCCAGCATACTGATGATGTGAAGAAGTGATATGATTTATTTGCAGCCTCTGTGCCATGTCCCCAGCGTCTGTCCCCCTCCTGTGTCATGTCCCCAGCGTCTGTCCCCCTCCTGTGTCATGTCCCCAGCGTCTGTCCCCCTCCTGTGTCATGTCCCCAGCGTCTGTCCCCCTCCTGTGTCATGTCCCCAGCGTCTGTCCCCCTCCTGTGTCATGTCCCCAGCGTCTGTCCCCCTCCTGTGTCATGTCCCCAGCCTCTGTCCCCCTCCTGTGTCATGTCCCCAGCCTCTGTCCCCCTCCTGTGTCATGTCCCCAGCCTCTGTCCCCCTCCTGTGCCATGTCCCCAGCCTCTGTCCCCCTCCTGTGCCATGTCCCCAGCCTCTGTCCCCCTCCTGTGCCATGTCCCCAGCCTCTGTCCCCCTCCTGTGCCATGTCCCCAGCCTCTGTCCCCCTCCTGTGCCATGTCCCCAGCGTCTGTCCCCCTCCTGTGCCATGTCACCAGCGTCTGTCCCCCTCCTGTGCCATGTCACCAGCCTCTGTCCCCCTCCTGTGCCATGTCTATAACAAGTACTCGTACCAGTTGTCCAACAATGATATTTACTGCTTTTTATAAAGCAATACAATTGATTTTATGCAGTATTGAGTTTAGCCTTTTGGCCCGGCCCTCCAAAATATTTTTAGTTTCTCATGTGGCCCCATCGAAAAAATAATTGCCCACCCCTGGGTTAGATGAATCTAAATCTATAGTATTTCCAGTCCACAAGGTGGTATCTGATACTATCAGGAAGGAGTGGAAAGACCCTGAAAGGGGCCCCTTCTTTTCTAAAAATGTAAAGAAGAGATTCCCCTTCAATGAAGAAGATGCAGAAGTGTGGAATAAAAAACCTTGTGTTGACGCAGCTTTTTCCCAAGTTTCTCGCCGCACAGATCTAGCGTTTGAGGATATGGGTGTGCTAAAAGATTCCATGGATAAAAGAGCAGATTCTCTACTCAAGAAAGCATGGGACTCTACTTCACTCAGTCTGAAGGCAGTCATGGCCTCTACAGTGGTGGCAAGAAATTTGGAGTGCTGGGTAGAAAAACTTATGAGCCATATACAAGCAGGCACATCAAGGAAGGACTTATTAGAATCTTTTCCTTTGATTTTAAAATCAATTAGGTATATGGCTGACGCATCTGCGGAGTCAATCAAAATGGCAGCTAGGTCTTCCGCTTTGGTGAACTCAGCCAGACGGGCAGTCTGGCTTAAAACTTGGACAGGGGACACAGCCTCAAAAATCAAGCTTTGTGGTCTTCCCTTTTCAGGTGATTTATTATTTGGTCCAGATTTGGAAAAAGTTCTGGACAGAACAGCGGACAAAAAGAAGGCTTTCCCAGCCAAGAAGAAGCCACCCTTTAAGAAAAATTTTCGTGGTCTTCAACAAACCTACAAAAAAGAGGAAAATAAGAAACGCTGGTTTCCCCAAAGGGGTAGAGGAAGAGGTGGAATTCTCTTTAAGTCCCCTCAGGACCAGCCCTCAAAGGACAAATGACAGTCTAACCCTTGTGGGGGGGGGAAGATTGTCCGCTTTCTTACCTCAGTGGAGTCTGTGGGTCAAAAGTCCCTTTGTAAAAAACATTATTGCACAGGGGTACAACTTGGAATTCGCAGATTGTCCACCTTCCAGATTTTATGTCACAGCCCTACCAAGGGATCAGGAGAAAGCTTCCGCAATGATGACCCTGTTAAAGGATTTGATAGAACAGGAAGTTATTATCCAAGTGCCAAAACACCAGGAGGGAAAAGGGTTCTATTCCCACATTTTTTTAGTGAAAAAGCCCTCGGGAAAGTTTTGTTTGATCCTAAACCTAAAAATTCTGAACAAGGTAATAAGGTACAAACATTTACGCATAACACTATCCATACGATAACAAAACTACTAACACCAGGGTGCTTCATGGCGTCTCTAGACTTAAGAGATGCTTATCTTCACATTCCAATAGCCCAGGCTTCCCAGAGATTTCTTCGGTTGGCAGTCAACCTAGGGACTTCAACTTGGCACCTACAATTCAGGGCTCTACCGTTAGGTCTATCGTCCTCCCCCAGGATATTCACGAAAGTGATGGCGGAAGCCTTGGAGCCTCTGAAACTGAGGGGGGTCTTGGTTGTTCCTTACTTGGACGATCTCCTGTTCTTCGCAGATTCAAGAGAACAGTTGGTGACAGATCTTCAGATCTCACAATCACATCTTAAAAGCCTCGGCTGGTTATTGAATCTAGAGAAGTCGAACCTAGACCCCTCACAGGAGACGAGGTTCCTTGGTTACAACATCAACTCAGTCCTTCAGAGAGTTTTTCTTCCCCGGGAAAAAATAGAGAAAATCAATTCCTCGATATGCCAGATCCAGACAAATCTAGCAGTATCGGTAAGGACAGCCATGGAAGTCTTAGGCCAGCTCACAGCTTCAATTCCTGCGGTACAGTGGGCAAGGCTGCACTCCAGGCCTCTACAGAGAAATATCCTACAGGTCTGGTCCCATCAGGAGTCCCTGGAAAAACCTTTCAAGCCAACATCAAAAGTAAAAAGGTCCCTTTGGTGGTGGAGAGATCAAGCCAATCTATCAAAGGGTCTCTCGTGGGTCCTTCCTTTGGACAAGCGTTTGACGACAGACGCAAGTTCTTGGGGATGGGGGGCTCACCTGGACGGTCAGACGGCACAGGGGTCTTGGTCCAAGGGGGAAGCAAGGAGGTCATCAAATTGGCGGGAACTAAAGGCCATTTTGATGGGACTCCTGGCCTTCCAACAGCTACTAAAAGGTCATCATGTGCAAGTATTATCAGACAATACAACAGCAGTGGCCTATGTGACCAAACAGGGAGGGACCAGGAGTCAAGGTCTGATGGAACTTGCCAACCAGCTATTATCCTGGGCGAAAATTAATTTAACTTCCCTGTCGGCAGTTCACTTAAAAGGGACTCAAAACTTGCTAGCAGACCTACTGAGCAGGAGGAGAGTTGTAGAAGCGGAATGGAGCTTAAATCAAGAAGTGTTCAACATGATCACAGTAAAGTGGGGTCTTCCTCAGGTGGACCTCTTTGCCAGTCAGCAGAATACCAAAGTCCAAGAATTCTTTTCCCTACACAGAGGGGATCAGGCGTTGGGCAAAGATGCTCTAGCCCATTCTTGGGATTACCATCTGTGTTATGCGTTTCCCCCCCCCCCCTTTCCTCTAATTCCGCTGGTATTGAGGAAATTCAGGGAAGAGAAGACCAGCCTGATTCTAATTGCTCCCTTCTGGCCAAAAAGGCCTTGGTTTGCAACAGTGTTAAATCTAGCTGTAGAACCCCCGTGGAGACTTCCAGCCAGGAAAGACCTTCTAACGCAGGACTCGGTGTGTCACCCAGAAACAGACAGACTACATCTGTGCGTCTAGTTTCTGAAGAGGACATTCTAAATGACAAGGGTTTATCTGACAAGGTAGTGAAAACCTTATTATCGAGTAGGAAGGAAGTAACCAGATCTATTTACAGGAAGGTCTGGAAAGTATTTAATTCTTGGTGTTCTGCCAAGGATTTCCAAGTCAAAAGCATAGTCTCGGTTCTAGAGTTTCTCCATGAGGCAATGGAGAAGGGTCTGGCAGCTAGTACGCTAAAAACGCAGGTAGCAGCCCTTTCTGTTTATTTCGAAAAAACGCTGTCTAGAGAACCGTTAATTTCCAGATTTTTCAGGGCACTATAAAGAAACAGACCAGTGACTCTTAAAATTTTTCCAAGTTGGGACTTATCAGTTGTCTTGCAAGGTCTAACGGGGGATCCGTTTGAACCTTTAGTAAATGTTTCTTTGAAAAATGTAGTTCTAAAAACATTTTTTTTTGGTGGCAATAAGTTCAGCAAGGCGAGTTGGCGAGCTCCAAGCTCTAGCCATTACTGAACCTTTTTTAAGATTTTTTCCGGATCGAGTAGTTCTTCAGACAGATCCTGCTTTCCTCCCAAAGGTGGCATCAAAATTTCATCGTTCACAGGAAATTGTTTTGCCCACTTTTTTCTTTGAATCCTTCCAACGCTGGAGAAGAAGCGTTTCATTCTTTAGATGTGAAAAGGTGTCTTGAGCAATACCTCTCAGTCACTAGAGAGTTTAGAAAAACAAATTAACTGTTTATAGTTTTTTCAGGAACTCGTAAAGGAGAAAAAGCGTCCGAAAGTACGCTAGCAAGGTGGCTTAAACTCACAATTATGGAAGCTTACAAAGCCAAAGGGGTAACGCCTCCCTTAGGCATTCTACAAGATCAACTGCAGTGTCTTGGGCTGAAAGAGCAGGTGCTACACCTGAGCAGATTTGCAAGGCCGCCACCTGGTCCAACTACTCCACGTTCTTAAGACACTACAGGTTGGACGCATTGTCTGCCGCAGATCAGGCCTTTGGCAGAAAGGTGCTGCAGGCAGTAGTCCCACCCTAGGGTAAGTTACTTGTTTATCCTCTCCAAGGTTGTCCTGAAAGGCGATTAGAGAGACTTAGTTAGAACTTACCGTTGACGGTATTTCTAAGAGCCTTTCAGGACAACCGCTATTTCCCTCCCTTAATGTATGTTAAAGTAATAAGTATAAATCTATCATGGTGTTGTGGTTTTCTGTGCTTTGTCTTCCAGAGAGTCGGACCACAAAAACTGAAGCCATGGTGGAAGAGGAGGGTTTTAAAGGATTGGCATGTGTTTCCTAATGAAGAGGCGGAGCTGCGCTCTCTCCAAGGTTGTCCTGAAAGGCTCTTAGAAATACCGTCACCGGTAAGTTCTAACTAAGTCCTTTTTTTTTTTTTTTTTTTATCTGTACTGCGACATTATGGCGGACACTTTTGAATTTTTTTTTGGGACCATTGGCATTTTTATAGCGATCGGTGCTATAAAAATGCATTGATTACTATAAAAATGGCACTGGCAGGGAAGGGGTTAACACTAGGGGGTGAGGAAGGGGTTAAGTATGATCCCTGTGTGTGTTCTAACTGAAGGGGGTGGACTGACGTGGGGAAATGACTGATCGCTGTTCATACATTTTATGAACAGACGGTCAGGCATTTCTCCCCCTGACAGGACCGGGAGCTGTGTGTTTAGCTGCGTGCGCCCCTATTGGCTGCTCGGGAAGATGACGTATAGCTACGTGATCTCGCCCAGCAGAGCCGACCTGCCGCCGTACAACTGTGGAGGCTGGTCAGCAAGCAGTTAAAGGATAAGTTCATCTTTATAAAAGAATATAAGAAAATCTTTTTTTTAAGTTGTGACAGCAGGTCCTGGGAGAAGATACCCCCCCCCCTCAGCCCCCTGTCACAATGGGTGCTCTGTTGGGGTGCTGGGGCTGCTTAGTTGTCTGTTACATGTTAAACCCATATTTAGGATGTAACATACTACAGAAGGTGAACGTATTCTTTAAGGCAGCCCTTTCATCTTGAATGGTGCGTTTACACATTTTTAGAATGTTTATACTGAAATAATAACAGTATTATATTTATGAAATTATGCAAGTCGCTCCCACTTAGAAAAAGGTTTTTGTATGACTTTGGGACGACTTTAAGGTGACTTGCATTGACTTACAGAAGTCATTTTGAAAGTCGTGTGCAGATCCCCTTGCAGAGTCGCGCTGCAAGTCGTGCTGCCCCAGTGTGAACTGACACTTGCACTCTAAAATGCACAAACAAATTGTTATTTCTGCCCGAGAGAGAGATCTTTAGCCCCCCAGCCTTCTGCTGTGGGTATCTACTTTTATTCCACTCAAAGTGTGTGTGTGTGTCATGATGTAATATGACGTTGTGTTTCTATGTTACCATGACAACCAAGTCTAGCGGCCATCTTGAATTCTTAATATTTTGAACGTCTAGAGGCAGTGTTGTATAAGGAATAACTTCTAATGATATTTTCATGACCTTGTGACCTCGGCTTAGTAAAACACCATTAGGCTCCATGTACACTGGACGTTTTTACAACTGCTCCTAAATGATTAAACTTGACAGTTTTTTTTTTTTTAATGGGCAAAAATGAAACGCAGGTTGTCACGTTTTGCGTCCGAAACGTGTAAATTTTCTGCGTCTTAACCCATTTTTTTGCTTTTAAAGAAACGCTGTTAAGCGCAACTGCCTGAACGACAATAAACGAGAGTGTTTACATCGTCACATAGGATAACATTGAATGAGTTCAGGAGCAGTTGAAAAAAGCGCCCAACTGCCTCTGAACGTATGCTTAGCAGCGTCCCGTGTACATGGGGCCTAAATTATGTAATGGTTGACAATCATGTATCAATTTCCCTAGCCATCTAGTCTCCTGTTTAACTACTTAAGCCCCAGACCATTTTGCTGATTAAAGACCAGGCCACTTTTTGCGATTCGGCACTGCGTTGCTTTAACTGACAATTGCGCAGTCGTGCGACCTGGCTCCCAAACAAAATTGATGTCCATGACCGTGCTCAGAGCTTCTAATTACAGGAAGCTGTGTACACTGTTCTGTCCCTAGGAAGACTGGGAAAATGCTTGTTTACATAAGCATTTCCCGCCCTTCTTCCTACCCATGACAAGATCGTGGAATGGCCCGTGGGACCCAGAGGCTCTTGAAGGGTGTGGGGTACTCCTGTTTCAGCTTCACCGATGACGCTTGTGTCTAAAGTCATCCTATGTCCACTAGGGGCATAGGATGACTGAGAAATTATATCTTGGGATACATGAGATGGGGCAGTAATGATTCACAATGTATTTCAGGATATCTTGAAATATTACTGTTTGTTGATTCTGAACCCAACAGGTCAATTAAAAGAGTGCCTCATTCCATGTGGGAACACAGACGGTTAAGGTGTTGATATCGTCTGCTACTGTAATGTAAATTAACCTTAGTATGGCCCCCAAGAACCTTTCATGGTGTCATGCTAATTGACACTGTATTGTGTCAAAGTTCTATTGATGATAGATGTGTGTTGTGAGTTAGCACAGTCTAAAGGTCAGACGTCTGACTTGTCAGCTGTAGTTAATTAGCTCCTGTAAATTATGTCTACTAAAGGAATGTGTATTGTATAGCAGATGAGAGAAGCCGGAGTCATGATGTCTACCTAAAAGATGTGTATTGGAGGCTCGTTAGTAACCATTGTATGATGTTGTGGGTGGAGTGTGTCATTGTCCCTTTGATTACTGCAGCATGCTTTTTGGTGTATATAAGAGCCTGCCTCCTCAATAAAGATTTGTCTATTCCTGTTGAACCAGAGAACAGAGCTGTGTGTCTCGTTTCTGGGGGGGGGGAAATCCGTATGGGTCGTGTCGCTGGATTGTGGAGTGTTGTGATAAGCTGTCTTGGGCTCGGAATGGAATATCGTAAACGGTGTTAACCCCTGTCCCATTTGGGCTTCCGTTACAGCGGATATCAAGTCTGCGGAACCCTCGGTCAGAGTCACGAAGCTCCTGGCGCGCCTGCCTATAATGCTGGATTTTTAAAGGGGACGTGTATATGTACGTCCTTCTGCCTGTCCTTGCCATACTGTCGACGTAGATAGTCGTGCGCTGGTCGGCAAGCAGTTAAACATATGTATGTGAGAAAGTCTACCCAACATAATTAGCTGGGGGTTATTCAATTCCTTGAAACTTCGATCACTGGAATTTAACTCTGTTTCGTTTCACAAATATAGCTTCTAATACTTTCAAACTTTTCATAGGATCTTATATTTGTAACCCTCATTATAATATATATGTATAAAATACTTTTTTATGAATATTAACAGAGATGCATTATAAACATATTATGAAAGAAAAATGTTATTGAAATACATCATGCAATAGCTTCATTTGTGAATAAGCCCTCTTGTTTCGTGGCTTATTCTGGAAATACCACTTAGGTCTGTAAGCTCATGGTTCCCTTATCTTGTTTATTTTACGAAGTGTTCAAACCTTTAATTTATGGCCTGGGAAGATGGTACAGACCAGATTTACAGTCTCCTTGTAAGACAGAAAACCTCTTTAGAGCCGGTTCACACAGGGGCGGCACGACTTGGGGGGCGACTCGGCAAGGCGTCCTAAAGATGACTTGAGAGGCGACTTGCAAAATGACTTCTGTATAGAAGTCAATGCAAGTCGCCCCCGAAGTCGTACAAGAACCTTTTTCTAAGTCGGAGCGACTTGCGTCGCTCCTATTAGAATGGTTCTATTGAATAGAATGGGATGCGAATTGTCAGGTGGCTGAGTCGCCTGATGAGTCGCCCCAGTGTGAACCGGCTCTTAGGCTTGGTTCGCACTGCTGCGCTGCAAATTTTTTCTTTTTTTTTTTTTTTTTTTTTGTCCTGTGTGAGGTGCGATTTTACCACAAATTTCAGGAGTTGGACATTCTGCGATTTGATGTTCTAGCCAATGGAATCATAATGTAAAAAAAAAAAAGTGTTAACTTCCTGTGTATTTCCTGTTTTTGTGGAGAGTAGCGTGGTGAATTCGCACAAATGTGAACAGTCAATGCAATTCCAGAACGATTTACATTGATAATAATTCCGACAACGTGACATGCTGCTTGTTAATGCTACACACAGGAGTGGAGCAGAAGAGGAGAGGTACAGATTCCAGCTGCCATGGAAAAGGAATTCGAAAAGGAGGGGATCAGAGTTGGTGCAGGTCCTGCTGGGATGGTATGATTCTGTCCGCTGGCAACTCTAGATGGTAGCGGTAGATCGCATGCAGGGCCACCAGAGAAATTCTCCCCTCCATCTAGGAAAGGTATCGGTTGCAGTATGAACTGTGAATGCTGCTGTTGAGGGAACAAGCGCACAAGGAGTGGACGGCTGAGTTAAGCAGACTGGTCCTTGCAGAGATGCAGCTGGACGAGAGCTACAGAGCCTTGCACTGTTTTGTAGCCCAAGTGTGCCATTGGGCAGCGGATGACAGCCTGATGTAAGGCTTTGGCGGCCTGGGGCTTTTGTATGGGAGGCTGCCAGAGGACCCTGAGTTCAGGATCCATCTGGAGTGAGGTTTGAAGGAGATATGGGATTAGAGACCAGATGCTGAACATCTTGGAAGTGCTCTGGGAACAGGAAGTTTGGAGGTTTTAGCCCTTCAGGAATGGGAGCTGGAGATCGCCTACAGACGGCTGCTAGACTCCCATTTGCCTGGGACTATCAGGAAGTACCAGCTGTGCCACCCCAATGGGGCATAGAATATATATAATATATATATTATATAGTGTAATGGAAAATACTGTGCGGTCGCAGTGAGTGTAATGAACAAAGAAAGTATCAAATAAGT
The DNA here is from genome assembly GCF_905171775.1 of Rana temporaria. Classification (NCBI taxonomy): domain Eukaryota; kingdom Metazoa; phylum Chordata; class Amphibia; order Anura; family Ranidae; genus Rana; species Rana temporaria. Next base: position 343,787,922 of record NC_053490.1, read on the forward strand.
GGTACAAAAGCAAAAAGTGGAGTGCAACAGCTGCCGCAACTTTATATGCTAGATACATACACTAAACAGTTAACAAAAATTCAAAGCTGCGCTGCGATGCACTATGACAACTCTTATTATTGGTCTAACCTCAATAATAGTTAAATGTGAAACGATTAAAAAATCTGACAATCAATAGTGAAATGATTCGTGACTGTGTTGGTACAGTGTGTAACACCAATATGTGCTAATAGACAAAGGCACTCATGCTGTACAAACAAAAGCAGCTACTGAATGATATTCCAATATACTATAATGTGTAAGTGACACCGAAATGGTTAACAATAGAAAAGATCACTCGTGCTTTGCAAACTTATCATAAAATAAATAAATGTTGAATGATATTCAAAACCACTTGAAGAAATAGAGTCCATAAACGTTGAGTGTCCGTGACTTCAAAGCGAATAAACACCCAGGAAGAAAGTGGCAAGAGAAATAGATGTGTGCCTCCACCTCTTTGTAAATCTCCTTACCGACTCCTATGGATTCCTTGTTACAGAGATCACATTCGCCTGTGGCTATTAACCCTGCCCGGTGTCTCTCTCAGGTCACTCTCCTATTCCTTCCACGTATGGGCTTCTTAATGGGTCTCCCAAATGCAGATTCCCCATGTGGAAATAAAGGCTACCATAGTGTAGTATTTACCAAAATGTAATAATAAAATGAAAGCATGCACTCACATGAGGTAGAATAAAATATGCATTGTAATAATTCTCAAGCCGGCTGGCTCACTATCTGCCCGTCCTTCCTGGTAGTAGCGTGGTCTCGTTGGTGACGTATATATATTTCTCTGAACCATTTTTCTATGGACGTTATGTTTAGTTGACATACTGCCATCTAGTGACCCTTTGTGGTAATGCACCTATTTTTCTATGTTTTTTTTTTTTTTTTTCTGATGTATGACATACTTCCTTTCTATGTAATGCTCCACCCTTCTTCCTGAGTTTGTACCTGTGTAATGGAGGCAGCTAACGGGCCACATGTAACAGGGCACATGTATTCTGCATAAGTAAGCTACAGACAGTATCATCTTTTGACCGCAAAAGTACTACAACCCAGGGTTTGACAAATTTGCTTGGAATCTAGGAAGTTAGGAGCCAGAAAACGCGTCCCATCAAGCTTGCGCGCAGAAGCGAACACATACGTGAGTGGCGCCCGCATATGTAAACGGTATTCAAACCACACATGTGAGGTGTCGCTGCGATCGTTAGAGCGAGAGCAATAATTCCAGCGATAGACCTCCTCTGTAACTCAAAACATGCAACCTGTAGAATCTTTTAAACGTCACCTATGGAGATTTTAATGGGTAAAAAAATTTCGCCATTCCACGAGTGGACGCAATTTTGAAGCGTGACATGTTGGGTATCAATTTACTCGGCGTAACATTATCTTTCACAATGTAAAACAAATTGGGATAACTTTACTGTTTTATTTTTTAATTACAAAAAAGTGTGTTTTTTTCCCCAAAAAAGTGCGCTTGTAAGACTGCTGCACAAATACGGCGTGACAAAGTATTGCAACGACCGCCATTTTATTTTCTAGGGTGTTAAAGTTTAGGAGATATACAGGTAAGCCTTATTATAGGATTATCTGTAGGTACAAGTGGTGTAACAGATTATGACCACTTTAACACAGATTACCACACATGGTTAGGAGTCCTAAATACGGCCACAGTTATAAAGCCTTATTTACACTTGCAGTTTTTATTGTTCCCCCTTAAAGCGGGAGTAAACCGCAAAAAAAGAATGTCCCCTGCAAAAATCACATAATGTGCTAGTATGCATTGCATACTAGCACATTATGAAAGACTTGCTTTAAAACCAAGCCCTCCAATGGCGTGCTGACAGTGCTTACATCTTCATCCAGTCTTCCTTTTTGGGTTTGCGGGCTTCCACACACCGTCCATTCAGAGCGCAGTGCAAATATCTCCTAAAAGGTACACGTGAACAAGGTAGGCTTTACTTCCACTTTAAGCTGCAAAGGCAGCAAAATAGGGGTGTGCACATGCCAAACAATTGCAGTGTGGCAAAAATAATCCCCCCCCCCCCGTAGCTTTTGTCGGCAGCACTACTTTATACCTCCCCAATTTCTTGAGATGGGAACAAGGGACACCTATTGGCAAAAGTATGTAGGCATAGGACACACCCCCTTGATGGAGAATTGTAAAAAAAAAAAATGTACATATATTTTTTTTTTTTTTACCACTACTGTTCCTTTTTATATTGGCTTATGAAATTTTACAAATGTAGTAATCTTTAAAAATAGGATAAAAGGTTTATCACTGGGAAACGCCTTTTTGAAAGATAGTGTATTTTATATACAACTATATAGATCAGACCAAATGAGGTGGAAAGAGGGACTTTGTTCCAAATCTGGGACAGTTGGGAGCTATGCTGCCTGTCCTACGCGACCCATTTAACTAAATGGAACTGTGGTTTCCATGCAGTGGTAGGGGTTATTGGGGTTTAACCACTTGGGGTCACTAAAGGAATTTTTTTTTTTTTATTTTTTTTTTTAGCTAAATAGCTTCCTTTTACCTTACTGCAGTTCTGGTTTCATGTCCTCATTGTTCGTTTTGGCTCTGATGTTGCTGTAATACTGCTCTGTTGTGGACACTTCCTGGTTGTCTGGCTCCGTATGAAAAAAGTCATGGGAGAGTTTAGTTTCGTTTTCCTAGCCATGACACTCTATGGCACTGTTCAGCACAGAGGCTTGAAATAACATGCAAAGACTAAACTAGTTTCACTTTCGTTTTTGCATCTAAGAGTCACATTATATGATTGCTTTTTTTTCTATTTTTAATCGTTTTTAAAAGGAATCAGTTAACTATTATGTCTCTATACCCTGTAAACGGTCATTTCAGCAAAAAAAAGTTTTCCTTTAGTGATCCTTTAAGCCCCGGACCATTTTGTTGCTAAAGGACCAAGGCCCCTTTTTGCAATTTGGCACTGCGCCGCTTTTACTGACAATTGTGCGGTCGTGCAACGTGGTTCCCAAACAAAATTTTGGTGTTTTTTTTTTTTTTTGTTTGTTTTTTTTTTATTTACCCACATTCTTTTGTTGGTGCCTGATCACCTCTGCGGTTTTTATTTTTTGCACTATAGTCAAAAATAGTGACAATTTTTGAAAAAAAATCTATTTTTTTACTTTGCTATAATAAATATCCCTAAAAAATATATATAAAAAATACCCATATTTTTTCCTCAGTTTTGGCTGATACGTATTCTACATATTTTTGGTTAAAAAAAAAAAAATCTCAATAAGCGTTCATTGATTGGTTTGCGCAAAAGTTATAGTGTCTACAAAATAGTTTTATGGCATTTTTTTATAAATTTTTTTTTTTTTTTTTTTTACTAGTAATGGCGGCGATCAGCCTTTTTTTTTTTTTTTTTTTGTTATCATGACTGCGACATAGCGGACACATCGGACACTTTTGACACCATTGTCATTTTTTTACAGTAATCCGTGCTATACAAATGCACTGATTACTGTGAAAATGACAGTCAGTGAAGGGGTTAACCCGTAGGGGGCGCTAAAGGGGTTAAGTGTTCCCTAATGAGTGATTTCTTACTGTGTGGGGGCGTGGCTTGGCGTGTCGCGTCACTGATCATCGTCCCCTATGACAGGGAACGGACGATCAGTGACAGTCTGACTAGGAAGCACGGGGAGAGGTTTGTTTACACTTTCCTCTCCCCGTTCTTCAGCTCTGTGACCCGATCGCGGGACACCGGCGGTGATCGCAGGCGCAGAGCACCCGACCGGGTAACGAGCGTGACCCACGGCTGTGCATATTAAAGGGGACGTACCTGTACACCAATATGCACAGCCGTGCCATTCTGCCGACGTACATCGGCGCGTGGCGGTCAGCAAGCGGTTAAAACGGGCAGTGAGGACACAACATAATGCCCTTCATCACCTGTCAAAAGCCTTCTACAAAGCTATGCATTGTTTGTGCTTTGGGAGAGTGAAGCATGTATAAACGAGCCCTTATGTGTGGCCCTGTTAAAATGATCCAGACTTTGTGGTACAGCTGTTCAGTGTTAGTGTTGAGCAGAATATGCCATATTCGATTTCGCGATATATCTCGAATATATATTCGAATATTCGAGATATATTCGCTAAATTCGAATATTCGTGATATTTTATCGAAATTAAATGATTGCGATTTTTCGCTATTGCGAATGCGAAAATAATTGCGATTTTTTGATAACTGCGGTAGGAGCACTCTGGCTCAGAATATTCGTGATATTTTATCGAAATATCGCAACATGCGAATGCGATATTTATTGCGCAATTTCGAGAAATGCTGGAGGAGCGCTCTGATTGGCTCAGAATATTCGTGATATTTTACAATACAAAATAATTGCGAATATTTGGCAAATGCGGAAGGAGCACTCTGATTGGCTCAGAATATTCTTGATATTTTACAATACAAAATAATTGCGAATATTCGGCAAATGCAGAAGGAGCACTCTGATTGGCTCAGAATATTCTTGATATTTTACAATACAAAATAATTGCGAATATTCGGCAAATGCAGAAGGAGCACTCTGATTGGCTCAGAATATTCTTGATATTTTACAATAGAAAATAAAGTGTTTTGCATTGGTGGTGATTCTTTACTCTATCCATCTGTCACAGCCGTTTGTCAATCAAACACCTTGAAGATTGAACACGTTCATGCTGCATGCTTTGGACTTTTTTTCACTTCACATATCAAAGACATTTTTATGAAAGATTATTTTTCTATTATTGGGACTATATTTCTTTATATATTTGTTTCACTGTGTATTTCACAAGTTATTTGCGCTTGCTTATTTTATAATTTTCCCACATGTCTTGTCACTAGACATATTTTTTATTCTTGTAGAGCGACTCCATTTTCTGTCTTGTATTAAATTATGTTGTATAACATTTTTGAGTTGCTGCTGTATTCTCCCCTTTTTTTAAGGTATGCGCAATTTTTTCCTTCTTACAAAAAAAATAATATCAAACATACAAATATTCATAACAGAAACAATCAGAGTTCTCCTACCACAGTTATCGAAAATTCGCAATCATTTTCGCATTCGCAATAGCGAAAAATCGCAATTTTTTTTTTTTTTTCAATTTGGCAACATAAAAGGATCGCCTCAGCTTAGCTACTCGGCCCAGGGTCTCTAATCATACCAGCAATGCTTTTAGACGTCGATAGGATGTGATCTGTTTAAAAAAATCAAATTGAAAAAATGCGAATATTCGGAATTGCGAATATTCAACGCGAAATTCGAAATATAGCGCGATTTCTCGAATATGCTATATTCGAGTCGAATATTCGCAATGCGAATATTCGTGAGCAACACTATTCAGTGTTGACTTGTTTTGGATTACTGTAGGTCACAAGGAAGAGCCAGCTCAAGCCAGTCTGGCTCCATTCACACCTAGGCGTATTTACGCCCGACGCTCGATACGCTGGAGGGGAGAAATACCATTGCCCTCTATGGAGATGGTTCACATCTCCACGCCGAACGCCTGAAGCTCAAAACAAGTCCCGGACCCTTTTTTTCAGGCGGCTTCGGCGTTCGGCATAGGAGATGTGGACCTGGGGGTTAATATCGCGGCATTTTGTCGCCGCAAATCGCGGTACAAAACGCCGCAATTTGTGGGACCAAATGCCGCGATTAGGTGTGAATGCAGCCTAAAAGTGGAGTTCCGGCCACAATTTCACTTTTTAAATATAAATACCCCTGTAATACACAAGCTTATTGTATTCTAGTAAAGTTAGTCTGTAAACTAAGGTCCGTTTTGTTAGGTTGTTATAGCATTTAGACACTTTATAAAATAGAAATTGACTGGGGCCAAGTGTGGGCATCATGAAGCGTATTCGCCACTTCTCGTAACTTCTCGTAACTCCTGAAGACGTTACGAGAAGTGACGAATACGCGTAAGAGTATTACATAGAGTCCACCAAGAGGTACCGGAGGTGACGTTGGCGAACGCCCTGTTTTTATATGCCTGTTTTTATCACAACAATGTGAGTACCTAGTGTATTTTGTTTGAATAAACCCAATTTTAAAACGATACTGCACTATTGGCACTTTCATCTCCCTGGGTGCGAGTCACTGTCACTGTTTGGACGTGACTACCGAGAGGGATCTATATCTTTTTCCAATTACAGTCCATTTTGATGACACCTTATGTGGATAAGACCAGAAAAGTGTACCTGGGTTTTTATGCCGTTACCTTACAGCAGTAAGGTAAGGGAACATCCTCACTTACTCTGAAGAAAACACCGGAAATCAACCCCTTTTGTCACGTCACTTTGGCATCTACACCAGCACTTTTTTCTTTTTTTTTTTTTTGGATTTTGCCTGCTGCTATGTTTATAGTTATCTGCTGCATGGACATTTAACCTAGTTTATTACAGTCACTGGTGTGCTTCGCACGCTGTACACTTTATTGTGTATCAGTACGTTTGTTATTTATTTCACTATATGACACCAGCACTGTCACTCTGTATTTCACATTTCTTCAGCTAGCTTTGGCTGCATTGTAGCACGTTTATTTTGATGATATTTATTTGTATGGTATACCAGTATCATTTTTTTATTATTGCTACTCATGATTAGTAGCCAGACTATATTTTCCATTTTTTCCATTTTATTCCATATATAAGGATTGGCTACACTTCCTCTGCACGTTATCCCACTCCCTATTCACAGCGCAGCACTACCCCTTTATTCTTCATTTTTTCCTGGTTTGATACACTATTTAGTGCAGCAGCTGTACCCCTTCCTCTTCCCTCCCCCCCCCCCACTCTTGTGGTAAGCGCGGTAATACGCACCCCATCACATTATGAGGGGTTCCCACCATCCCTGTGCTGTGCTGACTTCCTGGGGCTGTAGGGATTATGGGAACCCCTCATGAACACAGCAGGGGTACAAACCCAGGAAGTCAGCACAGCACAGGGATGGTGGGAACCCCTCATAATGAGCACAGCAGAAGTACAGCACAGGGATGATGGGAACCCCTCATGAGCACAGCACAGGGATGGTGAGAACCCCCTCATAATGAGCACAGCAGGAGTACAGACCCGGGAACTCGGCACAGTACAGGGATGGTGGGAACCCCTCATAAAGAGCACAGCAGGAGTACAGACCCGGGAACTCTGCACAGTACAGGGATGGTGGGAACCCCTCATAATGAGCACAGCAGGAGTACAGACCCGGGAACTCGGCACAGAACAGGGATGGTGGGAACCCCTCATAATGAGCACAGCAGGAGTACAGACCCGGGAACTCGGCACAGTACAGGGATGGTGGGAACCCCTCATAAAGAGCACAGCAGGAGTACAGACCCGGGAACTCGGCACAGAACAGGGATGGTGGAAACCCCTCATAATGAGCACAGCAGGAGTACAGACCCGGGAACTCAGCACAGGGATGGTGGGAACCCCTCATAATGAGCACAGAAGGAGTACAGACCCGGGAACTCAGCACAGGGATGGTGGGAACCCCTCATAATGAGCACAGAAGGAGTACAGACCCGGGAACTCAGCACAGGGATGGTGGGAACCCCTCATAATGAGCACAGAAGGAGTACAGACCCGGGAACTCAGCACAGGGATGGTGGGAACCCCTCATAATGAGCACAGAAGGAGTACAGACCCGGGAACTCAGCACAGGGATGGTGGGAACCCCTCATAATGAGCACAGGAGTACAGACCCGGGAACTCAGCACAGTACAGGGATGGTGGGAACCCCTCATAATGAGCACAGCAGGAGTACAGACCCGGGAACTCAGCACAGGGATGGTGGGAACCCCTCATAATGAGCACAGAAGGAGTACAGACCCGGGAACTCAGCACAGGGATGGTGGGAACCCCTCATAATGAGCACAGAAGGAGTACAGACCCGGGAACTCAGCACAGGGATGGTGGGAACCCCTCATAATGAGCACAGAAGGAGTACAGACCCGGGAACTCAGCACAGGGATGGTGGGAACCCCTCATAATGAGCACAGGAGTACAGACCCGGGAACTCAGCACAGGGATGGTGGGAACACCTCATAATGAGCACAGAAGGAGTACAGACCCGGGAACTCGGCACAGTACATGGATGGTGGGAACCCATCATAATGAGCACAGGAGTACAGACCCGGGAACTCAGCACAGGGATGGTGGGAACCCCTCATAATGAGCACAGGAGTACAGACCCGGGAACTCAGCACAGGGATGGTGGGAACCCCTCATAATGAGCACAGAAGGAGTACAGACCCGGGAACTCAGCACAGGGATGGTGGGAACCCCTCATAATGAGCACAGAAGGAGTACAGACCCGGGAACTCAGCACAGGGATGGTGGGAACCCCTCATAATGAGCACAGGAGTACAGACCCGGGAACTCAGCACAGTACAGGGATGGTGGGAACCCCTCATAATGAGCACAGCAGGAGTACAGACCCGGGAACTCAGCACAGGGATGGTGGGAACCCCTCATAATGAGCACAGGAGTACAGACCCGGGAACTCAGCACAGGGATGGTGGGAACCCCTCATAATGAGCACAGAAGGAGTACAGACCCGGGAACTCAGCACAGGGATGGTGGGAACCCCTCATAATGAGCACAGGAGTACAGACCCGGGAACTCAGCACAGGGATGGTGGGAACCCCTCATAATGAGCACAGGAGTACAGACCCGGGAACTCAGCACAGGGATGGTGGGAACCCCTCATAATGAGCACAGAAGGAGTACAGACCCGGGAACTCGGCACAGTACATGGATGGTGGGAACCCATCATAATGAGCACAGGAGTACAGACCCGGGAACTCAGCACAGGGATGGTGGGAACCCCTCATAATGAGCACAGGAGTACAGACCCGGGAACTCAGCACAGGGATGGTGGGAACCCCTCATAATGAGCACAGAAGGAGTACAGACCCGGGAACTCAGCACAGGGATGGTGGGAACCCCTCATAATGAGCACAGGAGTACAGACCCGGGAACTCAGCACAGGGATGGTGGGAACACCTCATAATGAGCACAGAAGGAGTACAGACCCGGGAACTCAGCACAGGGATGGTGGGAACCCCTCATAATGAGCACAGAAGGAGTACAGACCCGGGAACTCGGCACAGTACATGGATGGTGGGAACCCATCATAATGAGCACAGCAGGAGTACAGACCCGGGAACTCGGCACAGGGATGGTGGGAACCCCTCATAATGAGCACAGAAGGAGTACAGACCCAGGAACTCGGCACAGTACAGGGATGGTGGGAACCCCTCATAATGAGCACAGCAGGAGTACAGACCCGGGAACTCGGCACAGTACAGGGATGGTGGGAACCCCTCATAATGAGCACAGCAGGAGTACAGACCCGGGAACTCGGCACAGTACAGGGATGGTGGGAACCCCTCATAATGAGCACAGCAGGAATACAGACCCGGGAACTCGGCACAGAACAGGGATGGTGGGAACCCCTCATGAGCACAGCAGGAGTACAGACCTGGGAACTCGGCACAGTACAGGGATGGTGGGAACCCCTCATGAGCACAGCAGGAGTACAGACCCGGGAACTCGGCACAGTACAGGGATGGTGGGAACCCCTCATAATGAGCACAGCAGGAGTACAGACCCGGGAACTCGGCACAGTACAGGGATGGTGGAACCCCTCATAATGAGCACAGCAGGAATACAGACCCGGGAACTCGGCACAGAACAGGGATGGTGGGAACCCCTCATGAGCACAGCAGGAGTACAGACCTGGGAACTCGGCACAGTACAGGGATGGTGGGAATCCTTCATAATGAGCACAGCAGGAGTACAGCCCCAGGAACTCAGCCAGCATCACTTTGAATCAGGGGTGGGGGGAAAGGGTACTGCATGTGCTAGTAGGCACTTTGGGAGGAGGGAGGACATGTGCTGGGGGAGGGGTGGGGGCAGATTTTCCTAAAACGCCCCCTAGCACATACCCTCTCCCGCCCACAAAAATCACTGCAGGAATTAATTTATATCAGCTCCCCCACGCAAGTGTCATCTATAGTGTGTGTAATGTCTGTGTACTTGTACACAGACCTTCAGATGAGCGGCACAGCAGCATCCCACCTCCTCCCTGGCTCCTCCTCCTGTCTGTGTACTCAGAAGGTGTCAGATCGGAGAAGGCGGGGTCATCGGCATACACTGTGTGCATTGCCAGTGAGAGAGGCAGCTGGCGGGAAGCGATGTCGGCTGCCATGAAGAGCTGGGCTAAGATCGCGTGGGACAGCAAACACCCCGCACAAACTGAAAGCAACACTCGTATGTATGTGATTACAGCTTTTTCATTGTTAATAGTAGGTAGTGTGTGTACACCTATGGCTTTGATTTAAACGGCAGCCAATAAAACATTGCAGTTAAGCACAGACTACAGTAAAAAAAAAGAGCAGAACAATGGAGGGAGAGAACAATAAAACAACAACTATTTTATATTTATATGCCCTGTGAAAGTGTCATATTCTGTGCAGTGCTGTACCTTTTAAGCTAATGCTCCACTAGTGTATGGTAGCGTTCAAAACATTCACCAATGCAAAGACCAGGATTGTCAGGACAGCGGTGTCATGCCTATATCCGCACTTGCTACAGACATGATATCTTCTTTGGGGGGCTTGTTTGGTAGGGGTACCAGGGAGGATGTACAGAAAATGCCTCTCATCCAGCTTGCTTACTGCATTTGGATTGGGAAGGTGAGGTAGAGCACCATCTGGAAACAGAAGGGCTCTGACATTCTCTTCCTGGAATTTAAGGAAGGATCCAGTCCGCCTTGAAGCTCTGTATAGCATATGAGCGTTCAGCAAAGCCAATTAAAAAAATAAATATACAGTCACTTTTTTTTTTTGTACCAGCATCTGGCCTTACGGGCAACTAGGTACGTCGCCAACAACTGGTCGTTGAGGTCCACCCCTCCCATATTAAGGTTATATTCGTGGACACAGAGGGGTTTCTCCACAACACCAGTCGCCGTAGGAATTTGGACCATCGTGTCTGCATGAAGGGAGAACAGAACGAAAACATTCTTATTATCTCTCCACTTCACAGCGAGTAAATTATTACACTTGAAGCAGGCTCTCTCCCCCAGCCTAAGACAGGAATCTACAAGCCGCTAGGGTAAGCCTCTGCGATTAGATCGCATGGTGCCACATGCTCCAATCTGATCAAATAAGTGACTAAAAAGTGGCACGCTCGTGTAATAATTGTCCACATACAATTATCCCTTTCCGAATAAGGGTGACACCAAGTTCCACACAATCTTGCCATCGCTCCCTATGTAGTCTGGGCAGTTCTCTGGCTCTACGTGACTATCTCTTCCCTCGTAAACCATAAAACTATATGTATAGCCTGTGGCCCTGTCGCAGAGCTTATACATCTTGACCCCATATCTGGCACGCTTGTTGGGAAGATACTGTTTGAAAAACAAGCGGCCAGAAAATTTTAATCAGGGACTCATCAATGCAGACAACTTGATCGGGAGTAAACAAGGCTGCAAATTGTTTAAAGTGGTTTACGAGGGGCCGAGTTTTGTAGAGCTGATCATATCCAGGGTCTCCCCGAGGACGACAGAGTTCATTGTCGTTGAAGTGCATGAACCGCTTGTATCGTGCCCTGGCCATGAAAGCAGAGAACAGGGACATATGGTAAATTGGGTCATTGGACCAATATGGACCGCAACTCACGCTTTTTAGTTGTGCACATGAGGGATAGGCCCAGAAAGGTCTTGAAGGGTCACTAAAGGAATTTTTTTTTGCTGAAATGACTGTTTACAGGGTATAGACATAATAATTAACTGATTCCTTTTAAAAACGATTAAAAATTGATGAAAATCAATCATATAATGTACCTCCTAGTTTCAGTTCAGTTTTTGCATCTAGCTTAGTTTTTGCATGTTATTTGATGCCTCTGTGCTGGACAGACCCATAGAGCAGTATTGGTTTGGAAAACGAAACTAGAATCTCCCAGTACTGTGGTTATCAGGAAACAGACAACCAGGAAGTGTCCAGAACAGAGCAGAATTACAGCAACATGAGAGCAAAAACGAACAATGAGGACATGAAACCAGGACTGCAGTAAGGTAAAGGAAGCTATTTAGCTAAAAAAAAAATTCCTTTAGTGACCCTTTAAGTTCGGAAACCGTATTTGGTTTTCGGTCTCTGGCAAGGGAGGACAACTGGGGATTAGCGGCGATAAATTGACCAGCATACAAATTGCTTTGGTCCACAATAGATCTATAGAGATCTTCCGTGAAAAACAGCAAATAAAAATCATGTGCCGTAAAATCAACCGTTTCCATCTGAATTCCGGATTGGCCAGTGGAGGAGTACGGGTGCTGCAGAAGTGGTGGTCTCCCAATTAGGATTGGCAAATTCTGCAGGAAGGGCACGACGGGCCTGTCTTTTTGTCTTGGTGGCAGCAGGACACTAGATGTGCTAGCTACCTCTCCAGCTTGAACTGCACTTATGGGACTCGCCACGTGATACTGCAGTGCTGGTTTGACTATGACCAGGGTGTACTAGGCCGCTGGTGCTTGCCAGATCACCAGAAGAATGAACGGCACTAGTACTGGCTCTCTGCTCCATGCGAGAGCCCTGCGGTTCTTGCACCTCAACAACAGCAGAAGAAAAGTTATCTACTCGTCATCTAAAGTAATGTCAGCACCACATTCCCTTAATTGATAACAATATTAGAAAAGATTGGAATTTTTAAGGTGTGAAATTACGACAATATATTTGAAAAAATATTTATTTATAAAAGTTAAAATGACAGAATAAAAAATCCATCCCAGTGATGCAATACAGTTCAAGAGTGTGCAAGCTGAGAAATTCTCTACATGTTTCGACCCAATTGGTGGCTTCCTCAGGAGAATTAAAATTTTCAGGCATTATCTACTGAAAATAGAAAGTCAATACATAAATATACACAACAATACAGGGTATACACAAATGTAAGAAAAATACAAAATTTCATATTTTAATTCCCAAGTTGGCTGAGACCGTAATGACAGACTATATAAAAGGAGGAACATTTACCTGTATTATAGGACTGATCAAAAATGAATGAATACATTTAGGCTGATAATGGATCTTCTGGTGTAACCATAGAGGCTGGTATATATTTGGAAAGCCCACATACAGCTAGATTGGTAGTCTGCCTAGGCTCTAGGGTTGAAAGGGAAAACGGTCCAAATAAAAATAGAATCGAGACCTAGATCTAGGAATTACTAGGGAATCAGAAACTATCTGTAATTTAAGTTCGGAAAAGTTCAAGTTCAGATGTATAAACGACCTCATATCCAACACAGTGCTGATATCTCGCACTCCAGAAGTTCACAAGGAGACCCCTGAGATCTAGGAGATAATTTGAGCAGTCAATAAACTGGTTGAAAGATATAGAGGTATTCAAAAACTCCCAGGAATAATTGGATCTATTTACCTAAAGCAGTAGAATTCCATAGAATACACCTTCCCCCTTTTGACATTCAGGCTGTACTGAAGTCCTCTACCTGAGGGTTTATATATCAGGCCTCCACCTCCCTATTGGGCGTCTGGTTTGGTGACAAACGATAGGAGCGGACACTTGCAGTTGCGTCCAACCGCGTGGTGGAGTCGCACAGGAAATGACGCAATCATGTCAAGGACCAAGACCGGAAGTGATGCCGCTGCATGCATCTACGGCGCACTGGAAGTGACGCTTCACCTCAGATCCGGTGAGCCAGAGACACCATCGGCACAGAAACGACATGCCGTCATTTGCCGGCATGTGGTTAAGCATTTATGGATTCTGTTGGCTGGAATCATTTATTCTGGCCGCTGGAATGAATGCCCCATGCTTCTAGCATTTAGGTGCATTTAGACACATTTACATGCATTTTATATGCTCCAACACACCTCTCCTGAATGTGCTGGTGATGTATTTTTCTCCAGCCTGTAAATTCCTCTTTTAAAATGCCTGTAAATGCCTATGTGTGTATGATCACAGGCTAACATAGAGGTGGATTGACAGGCTGAAAAAAAAGGCAAGTGCCTATAAAAGTGACATTTTCTGCCCAGTGTGCATGGGGCCTGTATGCTGGCCACATGTTTTTAGTATTTCTACATGAGTTGTCCCACACTTTGCAGATTCCCTGACAGTAAAAGTTTTTGAAAACCACAAATAGAAAATATAAATTGTCTTTAGCAGGTAAACTTGGTTCCGAATATTTCTGCATGTCTTTTATAAGTTTAGGCTGGGGGTCACATATGAGCATGCGGCTTCTCACAGCAGGGGTCCGATGCATCTCCATTCACCACTTCGGGTCCGAATTTTGGGCTGAATTTGAACCTGAAACGAAACAAATCGCACCAGAGCTGCTGCAGAGATATGTGAACTGGCTACATAATGAGACCTTTAACTCCTTTTCAGGTCACTGAGCCTAGACAGAGTAGAGCATAGGGAGACTGCTATGAGCTAGGGGCATGCACAGCTAAAGGATTGCAGGGATACTGAAGACTGTCTGAGGAGGCAGGAGGAAATTGGATCTGGCAGGTGGCTGACCTTCCAGTGTGGGGAGACTGTGAGCTCAGAAGCCTGCACATCTAAAATGGTTCTGGGAAGCCTTTCCTCTGCATAACTAGTGAGTATGACAAGGCAGCAAATTTGAAGTGGCAGGTGGCCGAGTATCTCAATGCAGCTCTTAAGTGGACAGAAAAAATAGCTGAAAGGTTATATATGTTAAAGGAGCCAAGGTATGTTCAAGTACTCTTTTTGAATGTAGTTTCCGCTTGTGGGTTAACTTTGTATAATACTTCAGTGTCTATATCTAATGAGCATGTCATTTTCTGAGGGGGGTGGAGAAGTGAGGTAGTACTGACAATGACTGCTCAGGGCTCTTTTACAGCAATCCTCTTTGCTTGTGATTTAAATATGTTTAACCACATCAATACTGGGTACTTTCGTCCCCTTCCTTCCCAGACCAATTTTCAGCTTTCAGCGCTCTCACACTTTCAATGACAATTGCACAGTTATGCTATACTGTACCCAAATGAATTTTTTATCATTTTGTTTGCACAAATAGTTAATTTTTTTTGGGTGGTATTTATTAATGACTCCCTTTTTTTTTTTTGCGATTTAAGCAAAAAAGGAGCAGAAATTTGGAAAAAAAAACAATATTTTCTTTTACATGAAATCCAATAACATTTTGTCATAAATTTAAAGCCAAAATTTATTCTGCTACATGTTTTGGTAAAAAAATTCCGTTAAGTGTATAATTTTGTGTGATCACGGACATATGTACGTAAATGATCATGTACAGATGTGCGCAGGAGATCAGACATGCTCCTATCACCCCTGCAGGGGTAGATTGTTTAGAACGGTTATGCAGCTAGCTTCCAGCTAGGTAGGTCCGTCCTATAGCTCGTCCTCCAGACATGGGATTTTCAAGTTGCTAACTGGTACAGTCACTGGATCAGAGGCTGAAACAGAGGCCACCAGTACTTTCTACTGTGCTATCACAGCAATGGATCCTCATAAAACAGAGAGATGGGCTCCCATAGCATATTTCTGATAGATTTATTTAAAAAAGCTAAAAACATGCATACAAAACAGGGTGGTAGTATCCAACCCATAAAAACTCTATAATTTGTAACCTGGTGTAATCTAGGCCAAGCTGGGCAGCGTGCGTTCCAGCGGCCTGAGCCTCGTAAACCGGAAGTGACATAGATGCGTAGCTCCGACTTGCACATTTCGTCATTGACGTCGTCTGATGCTGGTTCCTCCCCTGGGTGTAAATAAAGACGAGGGAAAATTCTTATATCCATATTGCTATTCTCAAATCAAATGTCATTCGAAAAACCATAAGGTTAGCTTGGCAGCGCCGATATGCAAATAATACCCCCTATGATAAATACTACTAATATCCTGCACTGCCGCTCTCCATTGCACACATATTAAACAGGCAATTCCTAAGCAGTGGATATATACAGTACTTATAAAATCAAATGTATATGACATTTAAAACCTATTGATATTAGGCTATATACAAAATTACACAATTAAAACATGGTTATACATAAAATCCTAATTACGCTATTTATTACATCTTCAACTCACAATAACTGCCAACTCCCTACAGTGGTGGAAATGGGAAATCGCTACATTCAGGAATGTTTCACCCGACATTTGAAGCACCATGCAAATCGGATATGACCCGTACCAGGTTCATTATCGAACCCCCGAATATGTTCAGGGTTCAAGCGAAACTAGAACTGCATACCCCATTGTGTAATGATCTTACAGCAGTAACCAATTAGCATAAATTAGCCCAGTACCAACACGCCAAATTAGTACCAAAAGTATGAGATAAAATATTAAATATAAACTAACAAAGACCCATGAAGGTACCTATCTAAAGGGGGCAGAGTGGGCACCGAGGGCCATCCCTCCATGTCCAACTGAGCATTGCAAACCCACTAGCCTAGGTGCGATATCCAGCAACATAAACCCAGAAACGGTTCATCCAGTACCCCATACACAAGGCAGATGGCATCTCCAGTGTATGGGACATGTTCTAAGAGAACCATATCCAGAATTAAGCCCATATCAATCCTGTTGGATATTACCAACCCACACAGATGGGAGAAGGTGTGGGGGAAATAAATCCTTAAAGTGTAATCCCCCACCACTATAAAACCATAACCTCAGACATATGTCTCATATATGACATATCAGGGAAACACTATGGGTTGGCTATAAAGCAATTAAGGTAGATGTTGAGGCCCCCAGGCGCCAATGACCCAAACCTGTATATTCAAACCCTTTTCGTTCTGTGAGATGTTATTCCCCCCCCCCCTCTCTCCAGTGATCCTTGATCATGTCCATTCCATAGAATATTAGTCCCGTGGGATCTCTATGGTGTACTTCATCAAAATGTTACATAGTTAGTCAGGTTGAAAAGACACAAGTCCATCAGGTTCAACCATAAGAAATAAAGTATCATGCAATCACATATACCCAATTCTATACCCACAGTTGATCTAGAGGAAGGCAAAAAACCCTAGCAAAGCATGATCCAATTTTCTACTGCAGGGAAAAAAAAATTCCTTCCTGATCCCCCATGAGGCAATCGGATGTTCCCCCGATCAACTTTACCTATAAATATTAGTACCCAGTTATATTATGTACATTTAGGAAGTGTCCAGGCCTGCCTTAAAGCACTCCACTGAGCTAGCCAGAACCACCTCTGCAGGGAGTCTATTCCACATTTTCACAGCTCTTACTGTGAAGAAATCTTTCTGTATTTGGAGGTGAAATCTCTTTTCCTCTAGACATAAAAAGACATAAGACATAAAAAGACATAAAAGTGCCCCCTTGTCTTCAGTGTTGACCGTAAAGTGAATAACTCAACAACATATAGTTCACTATATGAACCCCTTATATATTTGTACATGTTGATTATATCCCCCCCCCCCCTTAATCTCCTCTTCTCAAGAGTGAATAAATTCAGTTCCTGTCAGGGAAATGGCCGTAGAAGTACTGGCAATCTTGCCAGTAGAAGAAATGGGTGCCATAGGCACATCATGTAACAGGTGGAATCCCCCTGCTGACCTATTGTCAGGAAATGGCCATAGAAGTACTGGCAATTTTGCCAGTAGAAGAAATGGGCGCCATAGGGCACATCCATGTGACAGGTGGATCCTCCTGCTGGCCTATAAAAGGCTGCCACGGTCTGATCCAAATTGCTGGATTGTCGTCAGCCTTCCTGAGCCTCTGTACTACTGCTGTTTGGATTTCCTGTTGTGACCCGGCTTGTTCCTGACCTGTCTAATCCGCTCCCCTGGTTTGACCCCCTGGCTTGCTTTACTGACTTGTTACCTTCTCCAGCACCTGATCCCGGCTTGTTTCACGGACTTTGCTTCAGTTATCTGTTCCTGCCTGTTTTCCAATACCAGACCTTTGGCTCGTCTCCGTTCCTGCAACCTGCATCTCCTGCCTGGATCCACAGTGTTTGATCCCCAGCCAGCTTCCACTGTTGCTCTTTGTGCACACCTTGCCAAGTGTTACCGAGGATTCCTAGAGACTGTAGCCCAGCGGTGTTTCCTGTATTCTCCTGTATTCTTCAGGCACTTGCCAGCTCTTCTCTCCTGGATCCACCTGGCAACCTGTGCTTCTCTGGGCACTACACCCTCTGTACCCAACCTCAGAGGTGTACTGCACTCGGCCTTAAGGGGAGCCCTCTCGGCATTTCGGCCTTCAACCAGGTACGTGACAGTTCCTCTAATCTTTCCTCATAGCTGAGCTCCTCCATGCCTCCTATCAGTTTGGTTGCCCTTCTCTGCACTTTCTCCAGTTCCCCAATATCCTTTTTGAGAACTGGGGTTGGCATTGCATGCCATTATTGAGCTTATGATCTACCAAAACCACCAGATCCTTCTACACTACGGATCCCTCCAGTTGTCCCCCCCCCCCCCTAGTATGTATGATGCATGCATATTCTTAGCCCCCAAGTGTATAACTTTACATTTATCAACATTAAACCTCATCTGCCACTTATTCGCCCAATTAGACATAGCATTTAGGTCCATAGGTTTTCCATAGAATATTAGTCCTGTGTGGGATCTCTCTGGTGTACTTCATTAAAATGTTGTGACAGGTTATGTTTAGGGAACCCCTTCCTGATATTATATGCTCCCTAATAGAGGCCCGGTGGCTGTACCCACATACTGAAGGTGGCAAGGGCATTCAATGACGTATGTGACACGGGTGCTGTTGCATATAATTCTTTTATCTGGTATTCTCTCTTTTATCTGGTATTCTCTACGGTCAGTTTTAGACTTAAAGGTTTATTTTTTCCGTGTTTTTTTTTTTTTTTTTACTAACGCTACACGTCAAACACCTATGGCATTTATAGAACTCTCATTTGTGAGAAGATCTTAACTGGTTTGGGAGGATTGATTACATTATGATAATGACTAGGTGGTTCCGGAGTGTAGGTGCTCTCCTATACACAAACTTTGGTCTACTAGGCAAAATTTTGGATAGTACTCGTTCTTCCTTCAGGATAGGCCAATATTTGTTCTTATGTTCAAAAGCTTTATATTGGGTATTAAACCCAGTGATAAAGGCCATATCCATTTTTGGTTCTTCTTCTTCTTCTTCTTCTTCTTCTTCTTCTTTGTTCTAGTAAATAACAGGTTCCTATCCATTCTCATTATTTCCAGCTTTAGCTTGACTAGATTTTTTTTTAGGAGGCACCCCTTCTCAAATCTTTTAATCACAATATCGGCCTGCTCTTCAAAATCTTCCAGTGTATGGCAATTTCTTCACAGCCTTGATAGCTGCCCTTTAGGGATATCCCCTTTCCACTTTGGGTGGTGGCAGCTAGAAGTAGGTATGTAGCCATTGCGGTCCGTCTCTCTTTAAAGAATGTTTTGGTGTGCAGGCCTTCCCCACTTTTAAAAATCTGAAAGTCTAGGTAATCTATTTGTAGTTGCCTTTCCCAGTAAAGGTAATTCCGTACCTATTAACATTAAGTTCTTCAAGGAATTTTTCAAACGTTTCAGCTGTGCCTTCCTACACAATGATCAGGTCATCTACTGTATATATCGGCGGTACAGTTTGAGCTGGGGTATCTTCTTACTGTAAACACATTCCTCTTCCCACATGTTCATAAATAAGTTGGTAACGCTGGGGTCATAACGTGCCCCCATAGCTACCCCCCTTTTGTTTTGAACATAATAGTTCTTACTGTACCAAAATGATTGCCCTCATAGCAAGTTGGAGGCCCTCAACAATAAAACGATTTGTGCGGTTTTAATGCAGTGTTGTCTTGTAGTGCCTTTCTACTCCTTTTTAGACCATCTTTTTGTATTATGCTCGTATACAACGAGTTGATGTCTATAGTAGCTAATAGACCCTTCAAGATCTCCAATAAGTTGTGAACTGTCTCGTAGGTAAGATTTTCCTTGCTTAACCAGCGGCTTAAGATATTGATTCAAGTATTCCCCCAAACGGGAAAACACTGAATTGATCTTGCTTATGATCGGTCTCCTGGGCGGTTTCTCTAGCCTCTTATGAATTTTTGGCGTATAGTATATTACTGGGGTTTAAGTGGAATTTGACACTAGATATTCTGCTTCTTTTTTGCTTAGAATCCCTTTTTCCGTCCCTTTTTATTTACGATAGCCTTACATTTTTTCTCGTATCTATTCTTTTGGTTCTCTTTTAACTTTTTATATGTATTTTCCACTTGAAGTAGAAAAAAGTTAAAAGGCAACCCAAAGAATAAATATGAGAACGTTTATATTCGCTGCTTGGGACTTGCCTGCTTTTTTAATGTGTGCAATTGAGAGCGGCGGTGCAGGATATTAGTAGTATTTCCTTGCCCAGCTCGGCCTAGTTTACTTGTTTTACCGATTTTTAGAGTTTTTTTTTTTTTTTTTGTATGGGTTGGATACTAACGCCCTGTTTTGTATGTATGTTTTTTAGCTTTTTAAAATCGATCTAATAATCGGAATTATGCTATGGGAGCCCATTCTTCTTCTTTTTTTTTTTTTTTTTTTTAAATATATATATATATATGAGGATCCATTGCTGTAAAAGCACAGTAGAGAATACTGATTGCCTCTGATACAGTGACTGTACTAGTTAGCAACTTGAAAATCCTGTGGTCTGGAGGACAAGCTATAGGACCTACCTAGCTGGGAGCTAGCTGCATAACCGTTCTAAACAATCTACCCCTGCAGGGGTGATAAAAGCTGGTGAGTGGGGAGCCAAAAAGGGGAGCACAAGAGTCACTTGATGCTTTTGCTACAGCAAGCACAAAGTCATTTTGGAATTCCTGCACCGGTCACATGAATATAGTGCGATACTACCTCTTTTTAGACAGTGTCGCTTTTATTCCGGAAATTTTTTTTTTTTGTGTGTGTGTGTATATAAAGAAAAAGTAATGATTACTTCCTCCTATCTCAGCTATATGAAGTTCATATTTCAACAATACAATCTGTTATAAAACCATTTAATATCAATATGTTTCAATCAGCAGCCACTTAAAAACAGGATAAACAAACTCTCATAAGACAAATAATTCAAACTGCTAAACAGAAATAAATACTCATGCTCCTGTCAAAATCACAATGACTGGCTAGCATATGTGCATTAACATATATGAACAATAGAATACAAAATATTGAAAAATAGCAGGTGATGAGAAACAGTCCCTAGTAGATTCAGTTGGTGGTCCTATAATTTATCTGTGTGACAAAAGCACCTTTCACCAAATTCCTCCAAACCGTGCTCCACACACCCATCTGGGGTTTAAACTCACCAGAATTATGCAATTATCAGGTCTCCATCCTAATCAGTATCCTGCCACACTGGAAAACCTCAGGAATCCAGGAACATGGGGGGAAAAAGCTCCACATAGCACAGTTCTGTTTTAACCTTTTTATTGTGTTCCTCCGATTTAAAATTCAATATTGTATGACACTTTCACATGCTTTGGTTCCAAGTTGATGCGTTTTGTCAATATGCAGGGCTTTTTTCCCAGGGGTAGACTTTCTTCATTATATTCTCCATTATTCCCTATTTTGGGAAACCGCAATTTGCCGGGCATATACCAGGGAACTTTTGAAGCTTTGAATGAAAGAAGGGATATATCAGGTTGTCGCACTTTATGATATCAGGAGAATGGCCTACATACCAGCGTTGACAGCTGGAAACTGCAGTTTTTCAACTGAACTTTTGGCGAGCGGCCCAGCTTAGAATTTTTTTTATGCTTCTTAAACACCCCGGATAGCTATAATCGAAACATTCTACGAAGATAACAGGCCCTGCTTAATAGCCATTTTAAGGACATCTCAGATGCTGGGGTTGCCAGAAGGAAAGTGGGACACATTTTCCCCTAATAGTCTATTCAGGACAGCCACCTGAGACTTGGCTCCTCCCCTCTGTAGGAAACACCGCGCCAGCCTCCTATAAATTTCCTCCTCCCCTGCTGGTCCTCAGTTATTTGTGTTTCCTCCAGAGGGGAGACACCGTTAGGAACCAGCTAGGAGAGCCAAGGGAGGCTCAGGCAGACAGTTCGAAAAGGGAGCAGGGGCTCTTGGGACAAGGCAGGTCACTAACCTCGATGAAATTGCCGCCCTCACATTCCTGAGTGCAGGAATAGGTCGGGGGGCTCCGTTTGTAGCACCGAGTGTGGTGGAGAGGAGTGCACAGCCAGTGTCCCATGCTCCAAGCAGCGTGTGTGGCAGCAGCAGGAATGGGGATTCCAGAGCGCAGCCACGCAGGGTATTGGGACCGCACGTAGCCGACGGCGGGTGACGTCATGTCTGGCAAACGGGGGCGTGCACTTTTGGGTTCGCGGCTTCTGGTTCCGGCCGCAAATTTCAAAAACAGAGCCAGGCAGAGGTTGGAGGGAGCTGTAGGTGACACGGACATGTCGGGGACAGAAGGAAGGGATACTGCTCCAGCAGAGACCTGCTCCAGCCATACCAAGGTAAGGGGAACCTAGGGTGGATCTCCCCTATCCTAAAACACACCACCCCCCCCCCCCCCCCCCGCCGCCCCAGGGAAAAAAGGGAGGGGGGAGGTGAATCAAGCCCTCAGTGTCAGGGGGTGATTCATGGGGCCCCTAGTGAGGCAAGTCCACATGAAGGCACTGTGCACCTGCCGTGGGCAGGAGGAAGGTCACGGTACTAACTGTGGGGTATATTTTTCCCTTATGTCTTTCAGAAAACTGACAAAGATAGGCCTACTCACCTCTCAAAGAGGTGGTGTCCATCCTGCAAAGTCACACTTAGGGATTCATGGAAGAAAGCTATTTGTAGTGATTGTATTAGCAAACTGGTACAGGAACATACTGTGGAACAGAGTTACATAGTTACATAGTTACATAGTTAGTCAGGTTGAAAAAAGACACAAGTCCATCCAGTTTAACCACAAAAAAAATAAACAAACAAAATAAAAAACAATACAATCCCATACACCCAACTCCATACCCACAGTTGATCCAGAGGAAGGCAAAAAACCCCAGCAGAGCATGATCCAATTTGCTACAGCAGGGGAAAAAATTCCTTCCTGATCCCCCGAGAGGCAATCGGATTTACCCTGGATCAACTTTACCTACAAATCTTAGTACTCAGTTATTTTATGTACATTTAGGAAAGAATCCAGGCCTTTCTTAAAGCAATCTACTGAGCTGGCCAGAACCACCTCTGGAGGGAGTCTGTTCCACATTTTCACAGCTCTTACTGTGAAAAAACCTTTCCGTATTTGGAGGTGAAATCTCTTTTCCTCTAGACGTAAAGAGTGCCCCCCTTGTCCTCAGTGTTGACCGTAAAGTGAATAACTCAACACCAAGTACACTGTATGGACCTCTTATATATTTGTACATGTTGATCATATCCCCCCTAATTCTCCTCTTCTCAAGAGTGAATAGATTTAGTTCTAATCTTTCCTCATAGCTGAGCTCCTCCATGCCTCTTATCAATTTGGTTGCTCTTCTCTGCACTTTCTCCAGTTCTCCGATATCCTTTTTGAGAACTGGTGCCCAAAACTGAACTGCATATTCCAGATGAGGTCTTACTAATGATTTGTACAGGGGCAAAATTATATCTCGGTCTCTGGAGTCCATACCTCTCTTAATACAAGAAAGGACTTTGCTCGCTTTGGAAACCGCAGCTTGGCATTGCATGCCATTATTGAGCTTATGATCAACTAAAACCCCCAGATCCTTCTCCACTACAGATCCCCCCAGTTGTACTCCCCCTAGTATGTATGATGCATGCATATTCTTAGCCCCCAAGTGCATAACTTTACATTTATCAACATTAAACCTCATCTGCCACTCAGTCGCCCAATTAGACAGAGCATTGAGGTCGGCTTGTAAATTGGCGACATCCTGCAAGGACGTTATTCCACTGCATAGCTTGGTGTCATCTGCAAAGACAGAAATGTTACTTTTGATCCCAGACCCAATATCATTTATAAATATATTGAAAAGTAAGGGTCCCAGCACTGAACCTTGGGGTACACCACTGATAACCTTGGACCATTCAGAGTAAGAATCATTAACCACGACTCTCTGAATTCTGTCTTTCAGCCAATTTTCTATCCATTTACAAACTGATATATCCAATCCTGTAGACCTTACCTTACACATGAGCCGTGTGTGCGGAACTGTATCGAACGCTTTTGCAAAATCCAAATATATCACGTCCACAGCCACTCCTCTGTCCAGGGTTTTACTTACCTCTTCATAAAAGGAAATCAGGTTTGTCTGACAACTTCTGTCTTTCATGAATCCATGTTGTCTGCTGCTTAAATAGTTTTTTTCCTGCAAGAACTCATCCATATGGTCTTTTATTAAACGTTCCAGTATCTTCCCAACTATAGAAGTTAGACTAACAGGTCTATAGTTACTTGGTAAAGACTTTGTTCCCTTTTTAAATATAGGCACCACATTGGCTCTACGCCAATCCAGTGGTACTATTCCTGTCATTAATGAGTCCCTAAATATTAGATACAGTGGCTTTGAAATGACAGAGCTCAACTCACCTAGGATCCGTGGGTGGATGCCATCAGGTCCAGGTGCTTTATCCACCTTTATTCTGTCTAAATATTTCTGGACCATATCACTTTTGAGCCATTGTGGATTTGGGGCTGTGTCACTCCCACCCCCATTATGGACATGAGCTCCCCCATGCTCCATTGTATACACAGAGCTGAAGAAAGCATTTAATAAATTTGCCTTCTCTTTGTCCCCAGTCACCCACTCTAGATTATTTTGTAAGGGGCCTACATGCTCAGACTTCACCTTTTTACTATTAATATATTTAAAGAATTTTTTGGGGTTTGTCCTACTATCTTTTGCAATCTGTCGTTCATTTTGAATTTTTGCATCCTTGATTTCCTTTTTACATATCCTGTTATATTCTTTGTAACATTTAAACAACACTAGTGTTCCTTCATTTTTATATTTTTTAAAAGCTACTTTCTTATTGTTTATAGCTTTTTTAACTTTGCCCGTGAGCCACATAGGTTTTATTTTTAGCCTTTTAAACTTATTGCCCATGGGAACATACTTTGCAGTGAGGTTCCACACAGTCTTTTTGAAAAATTCCCATTGCTGTTCTGTGTTCATCTGTGTCAATAGTCCCTCCCAGTCCAAGTCCTGGAGAGCGGCCCTCATCCTTGGAAAATTTGCTCTCTTAAAATTTAGTGTTTTAATATTTCCTGTATGTATTTCTTGCTTATAGTTAACATTAAATGAAATCATGTTATGATCACTGCTACCCAGGTGTTCCTTTATCTGAACATTAGTAATAAGCTCTGCATGGTTTGAGATTATCAGGTCCAACAGAGCATCATTCCTAGTTGGGGCCTCAATAAACTGCACCATAAAATTGTCCTGCAATAGGTTTTTAAATTGTTGTCCTTTAACTGTCCCAGAAGTGCCATTAATCCAGTCAATTTCTGGGTAGTTAAAATCCCCCATTATTATCACCGTCCCAGCCCTTGCAGCCCTTTCCATCTGTGCAAGGAGCTGAGTCTCCACCTCCTCATTAACATTGGGTGGTTTATAACAAACTCCAATGATTAATTTTGAACTACGCACATCTGTATGCAGTTCCACCCATAATGCTTCAGCCTCATCACACTCTCCATCAACCAGGTTCTCTTTCACGCTTGCTTTGAGGTCACTTCTCACATAGAGACAGACCCCTCCACCTTTCCTTTTTACCCTGTCTTTCCGAAAGAGAGCATAGCCAGGAATATTAATAGCCCAGTCATGTGAGGATTGAAGCCAAGTTTCAGCAATACCGATTACATCATAGCTCTCCTCATGCACCAGAGCTTCCAACTCACCTGTTTTGCTTGGCAGACTTCTGGCATTGGTGAACAAACACTTAAATGTATTGTTACATTTTTCTCTAGTGTTTTTCATATAATTTATAGTAGTACAAATGGCACTATTATTTCCAATGGCTGTTTGCAACATGGGAACTTTCTTGTCACCTGCCATAACCCTCCCCCCATCTATCCCCATTCCACTCTCCATTAATGTCTGACCCCTAGCTGACCTGTGTACCCGATGTAATTCTAGTTCACCCTCCCCCCCTCAATCCTAGTTTAAATACTCCTCCAGCATTCCCATAAACCTCTCCCCCAGCACAGCAGACCCCCTTCCATTCAAGTGCAAACCGTCCTTAGCATATAGGTTGCACCCCAATGAAAAGTCATCCCAGTGCTCTAGAAACCCAAATCCCTCCTTCCTACACCAGGTCTTTAGCCATGCATTCAGCTCTCTAATCTCCCCCTGCCTTTCCTGTGTTGCGCATGGCACAGGCAATATTTCAGAGAATATCACCTTGGAGGTCCTTCCCTTCATCTTGCAGCCTAGTTCTTTAAATTGATTCTTAAGGAGCCTCCACCTTCCATGTATACTGTCATTGGTTCCAACGTGGACCAAGACAGCTGGGTCATGCCCAGCCCCTCCCAGTAATTTATCCACCCGGTCCACCACATGCCGAACCCTGGCACCAGGGAGACAGCAAACCATTCGGTTGAAGCGATCCTGGCGACAAATTATTCTATCAGTCCTTCTGATTATAGAATCCCCTATTACCACCAACTGTCTAGAGTGACCTAGCATCATCTGTTAAAGAATTATCCAACACTTTTGAATATTTAAAATTTTTTTTTTAAGGTTTTCAGATCCTGCAGCTTCAGTCAGCTTCTCCTCCTATACAGGCAGCAGTTATAATACCGGAATTAAGACCTACCACCAGTGCAGGCCCTTCAGTAGCTCCTAGAGAGGAGGCAGAAGAGGAACCTGACAGTGCAGTGTCCGGTTCCCAAGAGTCAGAGAAGGAGGCTCAGGAAGGTGATTCCAGGAAACCATCCCGTTATAAACTCTCATTAGAGGAGGTAGATCACCTCTTGGGAGCCATATATACCACTCTGGGTATACAGACAGAGAAAAAATTTCTCTGTCCAGATGTATGAGGGTTTGGGAGAACAGGAAAATAGGAATTTTCCAGTTCACAAAGTACTAATAGAAGCAATCAAGAAAGAATGTCAGGAACCGGAAAGAAAACCATTTTTTTCTAAAGCTTTAAAAATACGATTTCCATTCTCAGATGACCCATTCTCAATATGGAACAAAACTCCAAAGCTAGATGCCGCCTTCTCACAGGTATCAAGGCACACAGATCCAGCATTTGAGGATATGGGCATCTTATCCGAAGCAATGGATAAAAGGATGGACTCATTGTTAAAAAAAATCATGGGACTCCACACTGGGAAGTTTAAAACCAGCGATGGCAGTCACGGTGGTGGCCAGAAGTATGGAGTTCTGGTTAAACCAGATCCAGGCACACATTGAGGAAGGAACTGCGAAAGAGCAAATCCTATCCTCCTTTCCCACACTGCTGCGAGGCATAGCCTATATGGCAGATGCCTCAGCTGAACTCGTACGGATGGCAGCTAGATCATCCGCACTAGCCAACTCCACAAGACGGGCTCTATGGTTAGACATGGCAGGGGGACTGCGCGTATAAAACCAAATTATGTGGCATTCCATTTACAGGGGACTTGCTATTTGGGCCAGGGTTGGAGAAGGTGCTAGATCGTACAGCGGATAAAAAGAAAGCATTTCCGCTGAAACGCAAAGCACTGGAGCAAGAAAGTACAACTTGGGTCCCAAAAGGTCCCTGTTTTTCAACACCCAAGGCAGATAACCAGAAAAGAGCTTGGGTCCAGAAGGCGAAAGGCAAAGGAGGAGCGATTTTTCATCCTCCTGAGCAAACCTACGACAAAAAATGTCTTCCTCCCGCAGTGGGAAAAGATAACCTCCAATCACTTTATTTTGAGAACAACAATAAAGGACGGTTATCACCTGGAGTTCTCAAAAACATCCCCAAACAAATTCTATTTAACCAAACTTCCAAAAAACAGAGGGAAATCCGAAGGATGATCCAATTTGCTACAGCAAGGGAAAAAATTCCTTCCTGATCCCCGAGAGGCAATCGGATTTACCCTGGATCAACTTTACCTACAAATCTTAGTACTCAGTTATAATATGTACATTTAGGAAAGTATCCAGGCCTTTCTTAAAGCAATCTACTGAGCTGGCAAGAACCACGTCTGGAGGGAGTATGTTTCACATTTTCACAGCTCTTACTGTGAAAAAACCTTTCCGTATTTGGAGGTGAAATCTCTTTTCCTCTAGACCAGGGGTGGGCAATTATTTTTTCGATGGGGCCACATGAGAAACTAAAAATATTTTGGAGGGCCGGGCCAAAAGGCTAAACTCAATACTGCATAAAATCAATTGTATTTCTTTATAAAAAGCAGTAAATATCATTGTTGGAAAACTGGTACGAGTACTTGTTATAGACATGGCACAGGAGGGGGACAGAGGCTGGGGACATGGCACAGGAGGGGGACAGAGGCTGGGGACATGGCACAGGAGGGGGACAGAGGCTGGGGACATGGCACAGGAGGGGGACAGAGGCTGGGGACATGGCTCAGGAGGGGGACAGAGGCTGGGGACATGACACAGGAGGGGGACAGACGCTGGGGACATGACACAGGAGGGGGACAGACGCTGGGGACAGGCAGCCACTGTTTAATCAATAACAATTGATTAAACAGTGGCTGCGTGTGATGGCACAGTGGTTGCGTTTGATGGGCACAGTGGCGACAATTGATGGCACAGTGGCTGCGTGTGATGGGCACAGTGGCAACAATTGATGGCACAGTGACTGCGTGTGTTGGCACAGTGGCTGCATGTGATGGCACAATGGCTGCATGTGATGGGCACAGTGGCTGCGTTTGATGGGCACAGTGGCTGCGTGTGATGGGCACAGTGGCTGCGTGTGATGGGCACAGTGGCTGCGTGTGATTGGCACAGTGGCTGCGTGTGATTGGCACAGTGGCTGCGTGTTATTGGCACAGTGGCTGCGTGTTATTGGCACAGTGGCTGCGTGTTATTGGCACAGTGGCTGCGTGTTATTGGCACAGTGGCTGCGTGTTATTGGCACAGTGGCTGCGTGTTATTGGCACAGTGGCTGCGTGTTATTGGCACAGTGGCTGCGTGTTATTGGCACAGTGGCTGCGTGTTATTGGCACAGTGGCTGCGTGTTATTGGCACAGTGGCTGCGTGTTATTGGCACAGTGGCTGCGTGTTATTGGCACAGTGGCTGCGTGTTATTGGCACAGTGGCTGCGTGTTATTGGCACAGTGGCTGCGTGTGATTGGCACAGTGGCTGCGTGTGATGGGCACAGTGGCTGCTTGTGATGGGCACAGTGGCTGCTTGTGATGGGCACAGTGGCTGCTTGTGATGGGCACAGTGGCTGCTTGTGATGGGCACAGTGGCTGCTTGTGATGGGCACAGTGGCTGCTTGTGATGGGCACAGTGGCTGCTTGTGATGGGCACAGTGGCTGCGTGTGATTGGCACAGTGGCTGCGTGTGATTGGCACAGTGGCTGCGTGTGATTGGCACAGTGGCTGCGTGTGATTGGCACAGTGGCTGCGTGTGATTGGCACAGTGGCTGTGTTTGGGAACAGTGGCAACAATTGATTGCACAGTGGCTGCGTGTGATTGGCACAGTGGCTGCGTGTGATTGGCACAGTGGCTGCGTGTGATTGGCACAGTGGCGACAATTTATGGTGGCACAGTGGCTGCGTGTGTTGGCACAAGTGGCTGCGTGTGATGGGCAGAGTGGCTGCGTGTGATGGGCAGAGTGGCTGCGTGTGATGGGCAGAGTGGCTGCGTGTGATGGGCAGAGTGGCTGCGTGTGATGGGCAGAGTGGCTGCGTGTGATGGGCAGAGTGGCTGCGTGTGATGGGCAGAGTGGCTGCGTGTGATGGGCAGAGTGGCTGCGTGTGATGGGCAGAGTGGCTGCGTGTGATGGGCAGAGTGGCTGCGTGTGATGGGCAGAGTGGCTGCGTGTGATGGGCAGAGTGGCTGCGTGTGATGGGCAGAGTGGCTGCGTGTGATGGGCAGAGTGGCTGCGTGTGATGGGCAGAGTGGCTGCGTGTGATGGGCAGAGTGGCTGCGTGTGATGGGCAGAGTGGCTGCGTGTGATGGGCACAGTGGCTGCGTGTGATGGGCACAGTGGCTGCGTGTGATGGGCACAGTGGCTGCGTGTGATTGGCACAGTGGCTGCATGTGATTGGCACAGTGGCTGTGTTTGGGAACAGTGGCAACAATTGATTGCACAGTGGCTGCGTGTGATTGGCACAGTGGCTGCGTGTGTTGGCACAAGTGGCTGCATGTGTTGGCACAAGTGGCTGCGTGTGATGGGCACAGTGACCCCTCCCGGCCCTGCTTACTGTTATCACCGCGGCGGGGAACATTACAGACAGCGTTCGTTTGAACAGCTGTTTTCCCCACTGCGCATAGACACTCCCCCTTGGACGGATCTGTCCAATCGCGAGCAAGGGGGAGTGTCTATGTGACTCCCCCTTGCTCGCGATTGGACAGATCCGTCCAAGGGGGAGTGTCTATGCGCGGCGGGGAAAACAGCTGTTCAAACGAACGCTGTCTGTAATGTTCCCCGCCGCGGTGATTAACGTGGCAGCGGCGGCGGCGCCGATTGCGGCGGGGGTGGGCCGGATTAAAAGGTCCGCCGGGCCGTATACGGCCCGCGGGCCGTAGTTTGCCCAGGTCTGCTCTAGACGTAAAGAGTGCCCCCTTGTCCTCAGTGTTGACCGTAAAGTGAATAACTCAACACCAAGTTCACTGTATGGACCTCTTATATATTTGTACATGTTGATTATATCCCCCCTTATTCTCTTCTCAAGAGTGAACAGATTTAGTTCCTCTAATCTTTCCTCATAGCTGAGCTCTTCCATGCCTCTTATCAGTTTTGGTTGCCCTTCTCTGCACTTTCTCCAGTTCTCCTTTTTGAGAACTGGGGCCCAAAACTGAACTGCATATTCCAGATGAGGTCTTACTGATGATTTGTACAGGGGCAAAATTATATCTCGGTCTCTGGAGTCCATACCTCTCTTAATACAAGAAAGGACTTTGCTCGCTTTGGAAACCGCAGCTTGGCATTGCATGCCATTATTGAGCTTATGATCAACTAAAACCCCTAGATCCTTCTCCACTACAGATCCCCCCTAGTTGTACTCCCCCCTAGCATGTATGATGCATGCATATTCTTATTCCCTAAGTGCATAACTTTACATTTATCAACATTAAACCTCATTTGCCACTTAGTCGCCCAATTAGACAGAGCATTGAGGTCGGCTTGTAAATTGGAGACATCCTGTAAGGACGTTATTCCACTGCATAGCTTGGTGTCATCTGCAAAGACAGAAATGTTACTTTTGATCTCAGACCCAATATCATTTATAAAGATATTGAAAAGTAAGGGTCCCAGCACTGAACCTTGGGGTACACCGCTGATAACCTTGGACCATTCAGAGTAAGAATCATTAACCACGACTCTCTGAATTCTGTCTTTCAGCCAGTTTTTTCTATCCATTTACAAACTGATATATCCAATCCTGTAGACCTTACCTTACACATGAGCCGTGTGTGTAGGGGTGCAACGGATCGTCATTGATCCGTGATCCGCACGGATCAATGACTTCGGATCGGCACACACGTGATCCGTGGCGTGCCGCTGGACTGCAGAGCAAAGCGGTAAAAAAACACATTGAAATTGTCTCCGCTCTGTTTGCACACAGCCCGCCTGCTCCTAACCATGCTGTGATAGACAGAATGCGTGTCCAATGCGCTGATGTGTTTTGTCTATTACAACGTGGGCTTAGGAAGAGGTGGGGCTGTGTACGAGCAGGAGTGGAGACGTTTAAACATACGGGCGGTGAGTTCAGTTGGTTTCTAGCAGACAATGTGCTACTGCCGTCCATCCGTTCCCCCCACACTTCTCCCTGCTGGCTCTGATAACCCCCCCCCCCCCCCTCCCCCCAGCTGCCGTCAGTCCGTTCCCCCCAGCTGCCGTCCGTCCGTTCCCCCCCCCCCACCCCAGCTGCCGTCCATCCGTTCCCCCCCCTCCCTCAATTTGAGGCACAGGGAGGCGGCAATTTGAGGCACAGGGAGGTGGCAATTTGAGGCACAGGGAGGCGGCAATTTGAGGCACAGGGAGGCGACAATTTGAGGCACAGAGAGGCGGCAATTTGGGGCACAGTGAGGCGGCAATTTGAGGCACAGTGAGGCTGCAATTTTTTTTTTGCTGATCCGAAAAATGATCCGATCCGTGACTCCTGATCCGAGGAACGATCCGAACCGTGAGTTTTTTGATCCGTTGCACCCCTACGTGTGTGCGGAACTGTATCAAACGCTTTTGCAAAATCCAAATATATCACGTCCACAGCCACGCCTCTGTCCAGGGTTTTACTTACCTCTTCATAAAAGGAAATCAGGTTTGTCTGACAACTTCTGTCTTTCATGAATCCATGCTGTCTGCTGCTTAAAAAGTTTTTTTTTCCAGCAAGAACTCATCCATGTGGTCTTTTATTAAACGTTCCAGTATCTTCCCAACTATAGAAGTTAGACTAACAGGTCTATAGTTACTTGGTAAAGACTTTGTTCCCTTTTTAAAATTGGGCACCACATTGGCCCTGTGCCAATCCAGTGGTACTATTCCTGTCATTGAGTCCCTAAATATTAGATACAGTGGCTTTGAAATGACAGAGCTCAATTATTTTAGGATCCGTGGGTGGATGCCATCAGGTCCAGGTGCTTTATCCACCTTTATTCTGTCTAAATATTTCTAGACCATATCACTTTTCAGCCATTGTGGATTTGGGGCTGTGTCACTCCCACCCCCATTTTGGACATGAGCTCCCCCATGCTCCATTGTATACACAGAGCTGAAGAAAGCATTTAATAAATTTGCCTTCTCTTTGTCCCTAGTCACCCACTCTAGATTATTTTGTAAGGGGCCTACATGCTCAGACTTCACCTTTTTACTATTAATATATTTAAAGAATTTTTGGGGGTTTGTCCTATCTTTTGCAATCTGTTGTTCGTTTTGAATTTTGGCATCCTTGATTTCCTTTTTACATATCCTGTTATATTCTTTGTAACATTTAAACAACACTAATGTTCCTTCATTTTTATATTTTTTAAAAGCTATTTTTTTATTGTTTATAGCTTTTTTTAACTTTGACTGTGAAGCCACATAGGTTTTATTTTTAGCCTTTTAAACTTATTGCCCATGGGAACATACTTTGCAGTAAGGTTCCACAGTCTTTTTGAAGAATTCCCATTTCTGTTCTGTGTTCATCGGTGCCAATAGTCCCTCCCAGTCCAAGTCCTGAAGAGCAGCCCTCATCCTTGGAAAATTTGCTCTCTTAAAATTTAGTGGTTTAATATTTCCTGTATGTATTTCTTGCTTATAGTTAACATTAAATGAAATCATGTTATGATCACTGCTACCCAGGTGTTCATTTATCTGAACATTAGTAATAAGCTCTGCATGGTTTGAGATTATCAGGTCCAACAGAGCATCATTCCTAGTTGGGGCCTCAATAAACTGCACCATAAAATTGTCCTGCAATAGGTTTTTAAATTTTTGTCCTTTAACTGTCCCAGAAGTGCCATTAATCCAGTCAATTTCTGGGTAGTTAAAATCCCCCATTATTATCACCGTCCCAGACCTTGCAGCCCTTTCCATCTGTGCAAGGAGCTGAGTCTCCACCTCCTCATTAACATTGGGTGGTTTATAACAAACTCCAATGATTAATTTTGAACTACGCACATCTGTATGCAGTTCCACCCATAATGCTTCAGCCTCATCACACTCTCCCTCAACCAGGTTCTCTTTCACGCTTGCTTTTAGGTCACTTCTCACATAGAGACAGACCCCCTCCACCTTTCCTTTTTACCCTGTCTTTCCGAAAGAGAGCATAGCCAGGAATATTAATAGCCCAGTCATATGAGGATTGAAGCCAAGTTTCAGCAATACCGATTAAATCATAGCTCTCCTCATGCACCAGAGCTTCCAACTCACCTGTTTTGCTTGGAAGACTTCTGGCATTGGTGAACAAACACCAGAGAAATATGTAACCATACATTTAAGTGTTTTTCATATAATTTATAGTAGTACAAATGGCACTATTATTTCCAATGGCTGTTTGCAACATGGGAACTTTCTTGTCACCTGCCATAACCCTCCCCCCATCTATCCCCATTCCACTCTCCATTAATGTCTGACCCCTAGCTGACCTGTGTGCCCGATGTAATTCTAGTTCACCCTCCCCCTCAATCCTAGTTTAAATACTCCTCCAGCATTCCCATAAACCTCTCCCCCCAGCACAGCAGACCCCCTTCCATTCAAGTGCAAACCGTCTTTAGCATATAGGTTGCACCCCAATGAAAAGTCAGCCCAGTGCTCTCGAAACCCAAATCCCTCCTTCATACACCAGGTCTTTAGCCATGCATTCAGCTCTCTAATCTCCCCCTGCCTTTCCTGTGTTGCGCATGGCACAGGCAATATTTCAGAGAATATCACCTTGGAGGTCCTTCCCTTCATCTTGCAGCCTAGTTCTTTAAATTGATTCTTAAGGAGCCTCCACCTTCCATGTATACTGTCATTGGTTCCAACGTGGACCAAGACAGCTGGGTCATGCCCAGCCCCTCCCAGTAATTTATCCACCCGGTCCACCACATGCCGAACCCTGGCACCAGGGAGACGGCAAACCATTCGGTTGAAGCGATCCTGGTGACAAATTATTCTATCAGTCCTTCTGATTATAGAATCCCCTATTACCACCAACTGTCTAGGCCTACCTGCACTCCCCTCCCCACCTCTACTAGATGGGTTGCTCTCCTGGCTGTTAGGGGTAGATGTAACATCTAGGGCTGCCACCTCTGTGTTTGCCACCTCCACATCATCACCCAACTTGGCAAATTTGTTTTGATGCACAAATACAGGACTGGCCTTCCCTTTCTTCATGCCCCTTCCACTCCCTCTAACTACACCCATCTCCCTATCTGATAATCCTGACTTGCCCCTCCACCCTCCACATCAACCTTACTGACCACCTGCTCAGCGAGCAGAGGACCCCTTTCAAGGTTGTCATTTCTACCCAGTGTTGCAACTTGCTCCTCCAGATCTCTAATGCGAGCTTCCAGAAGGGCAACCTGCTCACATCTGTCACAGCGGTATCCATCCTGGAGCTGTTGCACCAATTTTGCATACATGTGACACACTGTGCACTGAGCAAAACCTTCAACCCTGCTAGCACACATTTCCCAGTTACAATATAATTACTTGTATGAAGATTAAGATGTTACTTACAGTTTAGAAGACTCCTGTCTTAACTCTTGTTTTAAACTCCTGTTTTTTAACTCTTCCACTTTTATTCAAAATTCCACTTCTGATCAGAAAATCCACATCAGATCCACTCTCAGCAAGGAGCCAGCTCCTATGGGAGTTTTTACAGACACTTATATACTCACCTGTTAGCAATTAAACACTCCCTCTTTCACTTTTATTCAAATTTCCACTTCTTCTGATCAGAAATTCCACATCAGATCCACTCTCAGCAAGGATCCAGGTTGGCTAATAAATATAGAGAAATCCAACCTGCAGCCGACTCAACAGATAACATACTTGGGATATGTGTTAGATTCGGTCCAACAAAAGATATTCCTGCCCAAAGGGGAAAATAGAAAAGATCCAAAGGGAAGTAAGTGCAATACAGGCAAACTTGCCATGCACCATCAGAAAGGTGATGTCAATACTGGGGGTTATTAACGTCTGCAATCCCAGCGGTACAATGGGCAGCTCTACATTTTCGACCACTGCAAATGTTCCTATTAAAAATTTGGGATCACAGGCAGGAGTCCTTGGACACTCAGGTTCTTATACCAGCAAAGGTAAAAAGAACCCTATGGTGGTGGAGGACATAAGAAAATGTAACCAAGGGTCGGCTGTGGACATTTCTCATTTCCCAGATCCTTACCACGGAGGCAAGTGGCATAGGATGGGGAGCACATTTAGGCTCCCAGATAGCACAAGGGACATGGGAAAAGGAAGAAAGGATGAGATCATCCAACTGGAAGGAATTGAAAGCAGTAGGGCTTGCACTCCAATCCTTCCAGAGTGAGGTAAAAGGACAGCATTTGCAGATCAGGTCCGACAATGCATCAGTCATTGCCTACCTAAACAAACGGGGAGGAACAAGAAGTGGAACCCTGTGGGCACTGGCAGAGAAATTCCTGAAATGGGGAAAGGAAAATGTACTCTCTATCAGCAGTCCACCTTAAAGGGGATCTAAACAGAGTGGCAGATTTTCTCAGCAGGAGACAAGTGAAGGAAGGCGACTGGGTGTTAAACCAAGTTGGGGAACACCTCAGGTAGATTTATTCGCCTCAAGAGAACAAAAAAGTCAGAGCATTCTTTTCCCTGAAAAGAGCGGACGGAGCGCTAGCGGTGGATGTGCTAGCACAGAGGTGGACATTCAAAATGTGTTATGCCTTTCCTCCACCAGTACTAATACCAGCAGTTATAAGAAAACTCTGCATAGAGAACACAACTTTGATTCTCATAGCACCTCACTGGCCCAGAAGACCGTGGTTCTCTATGCTGAAAGAACTCAATATAGAGCCCCCCTGGTTTCTTCCAGTCCAGGAAGATCTACTCTTCCAGGGCCCAATATACTGCCCCCAAGTGAAAAGGTGGAACTTGGCGGCCTGGTATCTGAGGAGCTGAAGGCAAAAAGGTTCTCCAGCCGCTTAATCGCCACTCTGCTAAAGAGCAAGAAAGTGGAGACACGTAAGATTTATCAGAAAGTGTGAAAGGGCTTTAACAATTGGTGCACAGAAAACACCTTTAAAACACAGAGTTCAGTGGCGGTCCTAGAGTTTCTGCAGAGTGGTGTAGAGAAAAGACTAAGCCTTAGCACTTTAAAAAGTCAAGTGTCAGCACTTTCAGGTTTTCAAGAAAAAAGGTTAGCATCTGACCTATGGATAATCACGCTCATCAGATCCCTGAGCAGACAAAGACCTATACAAAATACAGTCTTTCCAAATTGGGACCTGTCACTAGTGCTGCAAACTTTGACAGAAGATCCCTTTGAACCACTAGAGAATTGCAACCTAAAGACGCTGACGCTAAAAGCAGTCTTTCTGGTAGCAATCACCACGGCAAAAAGGGTTTGTGAAATAGAGGCCTTATCTATCGGGCCCCCTTTTTTTCAGATCTTTGCAGATCGCATAATTTTTAAGATGGACCCGGGATTCCTGCCGAAAGTAATCTCGAGGTTCCATAGGGAACAAGAGGTCGTGTTACCTTCATTTTGTTTGAACCCTTCTAAAGAACAAGAAGTAAAGTTTCATAATTTAGACGTCGGGAGATGCGTCTTGCATTATTTAGAGGTAACAAAGACACTAAGGAAGACGGATTCCTTATTTATTTTACATTCTGGAGCTAGGAAAGGGCACAGAGCCACTAGACGCACCATAGCAAGATGGCTAAGAGAAGCCATTGAACAGGCTTACAGGTTAGGAGGCATACAGATTCCAAAGGGTATCAGAGCGCACTCCATAAGATCAATGGCAGCCTCACAGGCAGAAAGAGCTGGAGCAACGCCGGAACAGATTTGTAAAGCAGCGACATGGTCCAGCTTTGCCACCTTCGTAAGACACTGTAGGGTTGAACTTTGGTCAGCTAAAGATCAGACCTTTGGACGCAAGGTCTTGCAAGCTGTGGTCCCGCCCTAAGGGTAAGTGCTCGGTTATCCTCTCAGGTGGCTGTCCTGAAAGACGATTAGGGGAAAAACGAAGTTACTTACTGGTAACGTTCTTTCCCGGAGTCTTTCAGGACAGCCGGATACCCACCCAAATGTGTATTAAAGCATGAGATTTCCTTACAGGAAATGTGATATAGTTAACTATGTGTATCATGTATTCTTGTGTCTCAAGAGCACCTCCAGTTGCTGGGGAAAGAACTGAGGACCAGCAGGGGAGGAGGAAATTTTTTAGGAGGCTGGTGCAGTGTTTCCTACAGAGGGGAGGAGCCAAGGTCTCCTCAGGTGGCTGTCCTAAAAGACTCTGGGAAAGAACATTACGTAAGTAACTTAGTTTTTTTTGTTCATGCAACAAAATTAAGAGTTATTGGAGCGAGGTTCGAAGGATCACCCAAAAAACTTGTGATTGTGGTCCCGGAGGACCCAACCTTTTTTTCTGTTGCATGACCAAAAAACGCTCGGATGAAGAAAGACACAACAACCTTCGGTAGGTATGTGGCTCAGGAAGGTGGAAGAGCTGAACCGATTAGAGAACCTGGTGTGGACAGGAAGGCAGAACAAGAGATATACAGAGACATGGTCCCTCTGGAACCTCTTTATCAGCTGAGAGGGAGAGACTCTCATTGTTGAGGAAAACTACACTCCTTAGCTGCCAGGAGCCTTGACGAGACATTATTATTGTAATGTAAGCTTGGGGGAACAGGAGGTGGGAGAAGGGGGAGATTTATTCAAGAAGTGAAAAAGGACTTGGTTTCAGTCTACACATTATATCACTATACCTAACTTGTGTGAATCAATTAAGTGAAAAAGATGGGAAATGATAATGGATGTTTATTCTCCTAATATGATAACATGGTTACATCAGAAATGTGCCCAACAAGGTAGCAGCCTTCAGGATCTTTAATTTCAGATGAAAGTACAAATGTGGTTATATGATGACTAGCTATATGAACCCCTTGTTTAGTAGTTGCAGAGGCTGTATATACCTGTGGATAATAGGAGCCGAAAAACGTAGGAGTAGATTGTTCAGTAAAATGGATCTCCTGTAGGCAAAGAATGTGGATTTTAGCTGCAGCAAATTAAAGGAATGCTTTAGTGCATTTTTGTGGTATATTAAGACCTTAGACATTTGGGGTCAAAATGTTTAAGGGGGCCATATTGGTAATAAAACAAGTTGCATAACAAAAATTTTAAGTTTTAACAGTAGGATCACATACAATTCAGTATTGTTTGGGGGGGGGGGGGGGGGAGGGTAGGAAGAAGGAAAGGCTGGAAGAAAAAAAACTGTCTCTTGTCGAGCAGCTATTAATAAGATTTGTAAAATTAATAGAGAGATAATCGCTCAACAGAAGAGCTTACTGAGGGAGCGACAAGCGGCCCACCATAGGCCAAAGAGCTACAGTCAGAAACACAGATAATGGGGATCCGAGGGTAGCAAACTGGAGGCGCAAGAACACCACCAATGGGAACACTGCAAACTATTTATGTAAGTAATACATATAAATAGAAGTGATACCCTTGTCCCATACCGATCAATGTGTCATGAGAAAGCGTATGGAAGGGATGAGGTAACGTGTATACAAGTAAAGAAAAAAAATCACAGAAAATATTCAAAAAAGGAATAATAGCCCTTATAGCGAACTATATAGTGCTGTCAGTAGACAAAAGAAAATTATATACCAGCAGAATATAAGAATACCTGACATCAAGTCAAAAAAATAAGTCGGTCCATAGAGTCCTCAGGTGTTGGCGCAGGAGAAGAAAACTTGCCACCAGCGCCAGCTTCTTTTTGCAAGGAATGGGGAACCATTCGACTTTGTGCATTGCTTTGGTTGAGAGGGCATTTTACAAGCTGTATGTTTTGTAACCAAGATTGGAACTCTTCAGCAGAACGACAGACATATTCAGATCTTTGGTAGGTGAAGCAAATTGAAAATGGAATGCCCCATTGTAAGGCCATTTGATGATGCTGTAAAACTGGAAGTGGCTTCAAAGCCTGACGGATCAGTAAAAAGTTGATAGACATATCCCTGGAAAATCTGTGAATCTTTTGCTCTAGCTGCAGCTAGAAGTTCCTTGGCACGGAAATAGTGAAATTTGGCGATTTATAGCGTGGCGGTCCATCAGCTTTGCGAGGATTGAACCCATTCATTTGGCTGATATGGAAGGCCGTAGTTCTTGAAATAGGATAGCATGGTGGCTTGCAAATCGGTGACAGATTCAGGTATTCCACATATTTGGATATTGGAACTTTGGGCCCTATTTTTGTAATCTTCTAAATGAGATTGAAGGACTAAGTTTTCCTCTCTGAGGTTTTTAAATTAAACTGCATAAGTCTGGGTGTTCAAGTTCATCAACACGCAATTCAAGATTTGCAGTGCGTTGGCCCATTTTTCTGATTTCCCTAGTCGGACTGTCTGTAATATGATCCGAGATCTGTTTAACCACTTAAGCCCCGGACCAATATGCAGCCTAAAGACCCAAGGTGTTTTTACAGTTCGGGACTGCGTCGCTTTAACAGACAATTGCGCGGTCGTGCGACGTGGCTCCCAAACAAAATTGGCGTCCTTTTTTCCCCACAAATAGAGCTTTCTTTTGGTGGTATTTGATCACATCTGCGGTTTTTAGTTTTTGCGCTATAAACAAAAATAGAGCGACAATTTTGAAAAAAAAGCAATATTTTTTACTTTTTGCTGTAATAAATATCCCCCAAAAACATATATAAAAACATTTTTTTTCCTCAGTTTAGGCCGATACGTATTCTTCTACCTATTTTTAGTAAAAAAAATCGCAATAAGCGTTTATCGATTGGTTTGCGCAAAATTTATAGTGTTTACAAAATAGGGGATAGTTTTATTGCATTTTTATTTTTTATTTTTTTTTTACTACTAATGGCGGCGATCAGCAATTTTTTTCGTGACTGCGACATTATGGCGGACACTTCGGACAATTTTGACACATTTTTGGGACCATTGTCATTTTCACAGCAAAAAATGCATTTAAATTGCATTCTTTATTGTGAAAATGACAGTTGCAGTTTGGGAGTTAACCACAGGTGGCGCTGTAGGAGTTAGGGTGCACCTAGTATGTGTTTACAACTGTTTGGGGGTGTGGCTGTAGGAATGACGTCATCGATCGTGTCTTCCCTATAAAGGGAATGACGCGATCGATGCGCCGCCATAGTGAAGGACGGGGAAGCCGTGTTTACACACGGCTCTCCTCGTTCTTCAGCTCCGGGGAGCGATCGCGACGGAGCGGCTATAAACAAATAGCCGCGCCGTGGTCCCGGATCGCTCCCCGAGCGGACCCGACCTCCGCATGTAGCGGGGGGGGTCCCGATCGGACCCCCCACCCGCTAATAGGCGAGGACGTACCTATACGCCCATGTGCCTGTACGTGCCATATTGTGGACGTATATGTACATGGGGTGGTCCTTAAGTGGTTAAAGGGTCACTAAAGGAAATTTTATTTTTTTTGCTGAAATGACTGTTTACAGGGTATAGATACATAAAAGTTAACCAATTCCTTTTAAAAATGATTACAAATAGATAAAAAATCAATCATATAATGTGCCTGTAGGTTAGTTTCACTTTTAAACTGTTTTCATGTTCCTGTGAACTAGAGAGACACAGAACAAAAACAAACAAATCCAGGGCAGTGTTTTGTTTTTAAAATGAATCTGATTGGTTCTGTTAAGTTTTAGACACACAGTAATGACAGCTTAGACGTACAGTGAAAAGCTCCCAGTACGATGGTTATAAGGAAAGACAACCAGGAAGTGTGGAGATCAGAGCAGAATTACAGCCACTTCAAAGCAAAAACGAACAATAAGGACATGAAACCAGTACTGCAGTAAGGTAAAGGAAGCTATTTAGCTAAAAAAAAAAATCCTTTAGTGATCCTTTAACCACTTAGCGGGTGGGGGGTCCGATCGCGACCCCCCCGCTACATGCGGCGGTCGGATTCCCGCGGGGAGCGATCCGGGACGACGGCGCGGCTATTCGTTTATAGCCGCTCCGTCGCGATCGCTCCCTGGAGCTGAAGAACGGGGAGAGCCGTATGTAAACACGGCTTCCCCGTGCTTCACTATGGCGCTGCATCGATCGAGTGATCCCTTATATAGTGAGACTCGATCGATGACGTCAGTCCTACAGCCACACCCCCCTACAGTTGTAAACACACACTAAGTGAACACTAACTCCTACAGCGCCCCCTGTGGTTAACTCCCAAACTGCAACTGTCATTTTCACAATA
Organism: Rana temporaria; assembly: GCF_905171775.1. NCBI lineage: Eukaryota > Metazoa > Chordata > Amphibia > Anura > Ranidae > Rana > Rana temporaria. The sequence goes on from NC_053490.1 coordinate 343,829,936, forward strand.
AACAATGCAATTTAAATGCATTTTTTGCTGTGAAAATGACAATGGTCCCAATGTGTCAAAATTGTCCGACGTGTCCGCCATAATGTCGCAGTCACGAAAAAAAACGCTGATCGCCGCCATTAGTAGTAAAACAAAAATAATTAATAAAAATGCAATAAAACTATCCCCTATTTTGTAAACGCTATAAATTTTGCGCAAACCAATCGATAAACGCCTATTGCAATTTTTGTTTACCAAAAATAGGTAGAAGAATACATATCGGCCTAAACTGAGGAAATTTTTTTTTTTTAGATATGTTTTTGGGGGATATTTATTATAGCAAAAAGTGAAAAATATTGCATTTTTTTCAAAATTGTCGCTCTATTTTTGTTTATAGCGCAAAAAATAAAAACCACAGAGGTGATCAAATACCACCAAAAGAAAGCTCTATTTGTGGGGAAAAAAGGACGCCAATTTTGTTTGGGAGCCACGCCGCACGACCGCGCAATTGTCTGTTAAAGCGACGCAGTGCCGAATCGCAAAACCTGGCCTGGGCATTTAGCTGCCTAAAGGACCGGGGCTTAAGTGGTTAAGGGCTTTGTGAAGCATTTTTTTCATATTGCCTCAGAGCAGAAGAATGAGCAGAATCTGTAAAAGTGTAGTAATTTTATGCACATTCACATATTTATATTGCAACACTGGCAACTAGAGGTTTAAGAAGAATTGGCTATGCACGTAATACGCGTCTACGCAAGGTCTTTTGTGGAACATTTCACTCAAGATATTTCTGTCAACAGGTTTGTGATTAGAAATGTAAGTAAATTATGTCCTAATGGTGCCTGCATAGATTTGGCACCAATGTTTCCCAGAGAAGTCGATGGCAAGGGACTAGTTCAGTCCCCCTCATTTTGTCTCTCGGGTAAGTAGACACTGACCCTAATATTCTTTTGGGTGGGTCTGTAAGGGCATGAGGCTTTCTATTGACAACCAATGTAGAGGGAATTTACATGCAGGTAAGGGGGACATGGCTGGATATGGGGGGGGGACATGGCTGGATATGGGGGGGGACATGGCTGGATATGGGGGGGGACATGGCTGGATATGGGGGGGGGACATGGCTGGATATGGGGGGGGACATGGCTGGATATGGGGGGGGACATGGCTGGATATGGGGGGGGACATGGCTGGATATGGGGGGGGACATGGCTGGATATGGGGGGGACATGGCTGGATATGGGGGGGGACATGGCTGGATATGGGGGGGGGACATGGCTGGATATGGGGGGGGGGACATGGCTGGATATGGGGGGGGGGGACATGGCTGGATATGGGGGGGGACATGGCTGCATATGGGGGGGGACATGGCTGGATATTGGGGGGGGGACATGGCTGGATATTGGGGGGGGGGGGGACATGGCTGGATATTGGGGGGGGGGGAGACATGGCTGGATATGGGGGGGAGAGGGCTGGATATGGGGGGGGGTACAGGGCTGGATATGGGGGGGGGACAGGGCTGGATATGGGGGGGGACAGGGCTGGATATGGGGGGGGGACAGGGCTGCATTTGGGGACACATTTAAAAAAAAGTATTGGTACTTGTACTCAGTCCTAAAAAAAGTGGTATCGGAACAACCCTAAATACAAGTGTAAGGTGTCCTGTAAAGAGATCCTTCTTCCACTAACCACCAATGTAATGGTGCATTGCACAGACCACCAATGTAATAAGGTACTTTTCTACTGTCCACCAATTAAAGTTCTTTCTCTTACAACCTTGAAAATATTTTAAATATTTAAATCTGATCACTGGCCACCCAGCCTCTAACCCCTCTAACTGATCACTGGTATTATGACAAAGTAGAACAAATGTGCCTGGAGATGAGCTTGAACATATATTTGATCTCCTTTTTGAAGATTAGAAATTCAGCTTTTGACAAATGCTAGCATATCAGAATTTCTTGTGACTGAAACAGGAGCCCTACAGATTTATTAAATTTTGGTGTTCGACTTGGGAGCAATTTTTATGTCTGAGAAGCAGGGCAGGAAGTCATTGAGCACCAAACTGTTGCCAAGCAACTATGGATTTTAAACTTGCAGCAAGACAGGTGTCAGGATCCATTGAACATTTTCTGCGAATTGGCTCGGTTTTCAGATAAGCTGACATAAACAGAACCTGTTTAGCAAATGTAGTTTTCAGAATAAAGGAAATCATTTTGTTTAAATATGACTACATAATAGGAGGTTACTTTCATAAAGCACACAGGCATAAGGACCTTTATTTTGGCCATGTGACTGTAATTTTTAAACCTTTTTTGACTTGGCTGAAATGGGTACATAGAGCGGTACACTTGACTACAACCAGCGTGTGCCGCTCATTCCAAACAAATGGAAATTATGGGGGAAAATTTGAGGTTCAGGAGCTCAGAGGACAATATAAGGAGGTGCGAAACTATATTCTAAAAAATTTATATTACAGGGCCAATAGCTAGTGGATGTGTATGGATTCATTTTGGTGGAGACATATTCCAGAGGGATGTAGATATCCACCAAGGACAGGTAAATGTGGAGAATCCACAAGGATATTGCCATGATGTGGAATACAGGAGTATTGGCAAGCGGAGCTCTCACTGCAACCTTCCTACTCATCCGCACTCTAGGCCACGCCCCCTGTTTCGTGTAACTTTTAAGGGCTAAGTAACTAAGTAGGGCAATTTTAAACAGGAGCCAATTAAGCTACCAACATGTTTTTGGATTGTGAGAGGAAACTGAAGTGGCTGGAAGAAACAGACACAAGCACAGGAAGGACTTGCAAACCTTATTCAGGTATTGTTCTGATTGGGGTTTGAACCGAGGACTCCATTACTGCAAGGCAGTATAGCCTAAAGGCAGGGCTCGATAAACCTCAGGCGCCCGGCTGCTATGTTAACTAGGAATTGCATCCTGGTGCCTCGGTTCATACCTATATATACTGAAATTGCAATGTCATTCTGTGCGATCTTAGCACAGGTGCGATTTTTTTTTTCTCTCCCCCTCTCTCTCCTCTCTCTCTTTTCTCTCTTCCTCTTCTCTCTTTCTCTTCTCTTTTTCTCTTTTCGCTTTTTCTCCTTTCTTCGCTTTTTCTCCTTTCTTCGCTTTTTCTCCTTTCTTCGCTTTTTCTCCTTTCTTCGCTTTTTCTCCTTTCTTCGCTTTTTCTCCTTTCTTCGCTTTTTCTCCTTTCTCCGCTTTTTCTCCTTTCTCCGCTTTTTCTCTTCTCTCTCCCATTTTCGTAATGGCACTCAAAATGCAATGCATGTGGATCACATCTGTGGGAACCACCTCAATAAAAACACACAATATACGCCATCGTCTGCTGATTACACAGTACAGAGGCAGAACTACAATCATGTAAACAAGGCAGATTGCCAGTCTTTCAGAGGGGAATGTATTGATCCTGTTTCTCCTTCCCCCACAGTGAGTAAGCACAACTGTGTTGCAATCCCAAATGTTGCAGCTGAACACTGACTGCGACACATTAAATGTGTCCCAGCTATAAGCAGGAGCTCTGGTTTAGGTATATGATTTTATTTATTTGGTTGCCATATAGCCTAGGCGGTAACCTCTACTGTGTTTTCCCCAGACTGCTATAGCGCTGTGTAGGCCTCAGTTTCCCATGTTTACTGTGCATGTACACACTTTACATTTTAATCCTGGTACTGAGATAATCAGTGTTGTGCCGAGAAAGGTCCCCCATTGGATAACGTCAGCCCTGTACTGCGCAGGCGCATGGCTTGCACAGTACGGAGCACAATAGAGCTGACGAAAATCTCTGAACTTGAACAGTTGATCACCAGCTGTACACGGAGCCTGCACAAGCAATACGATATTGTGCCGCACGCTTCCAATGCTTGTGCAACTCTGCAAGGGGCAGGTCATTGGCAAGGGGCGGAGCTCATACAATGGGAGTGCACAGATGTATTTTTTTTTATTAAATTTTTCTTTACATTTATATGTAAAGAAAAATTTAGAGGGGGGAAGAGGAGAGGGAGAAATTTAGAGGGGGGAAGAGGAGAGGGAGAAATTTAGAGGGGGGAAGAGGAGAGGGAGAAATTTAAATAAAAACACCCACGCGTTCCCCCCCCCCCCCCCCCCCCCCTAGAATAGGTGAGGAGGATCGTTGGAAACCTTCCCATGTTCTTCTAGTGTCACATTCTCTGCTTAGACATATTAACAAAACCTACACATTAAAAATAAAAGCTGTGGATTGTTCCCCATCTTTCTTTTTTTTATAGTTCCAGTGTCCTTTTTTTTTTTTTTTTTTTTTCCGAGCTTCATAAGGCTTTTGATTTTATGCATCTATTTCTTGGTTATGATTTTCCCAGATTCTTTTAAATTTCTCCTGTTTATGCCTGATGTCATGTATCCATTTTTCTGCTCCCATTATTATAACTACTACTTCCCGTTTCCATTCTTGAAGGGTGGGGCATGTTGCTTGTTTCCAATACCTTGGAATTTATCTTTTGGCCGCATTTAATAAGTGCGGTACAATGCTATTTTTTATACGTTTTTATGGCTCTTGTGGTTCCATGGAACAGGAATTGTAACGGTGTAAACTCCATTGTTTCCTCAGACATTTTCCTGATCCATGGCGCACTTCCTCACAAAAAATTCTTATCCCTGGACATGCCCACCAAATGTGGAGGTATATTCCCTGTTCCCCACACCCCCTCCAACATCGGTCATCTCTTGTTGGATATATTTGAGCTAATCGCACAGGGGTGCGGTACCATCTAATCAAGAACTTATATGCCATTTCCTGAATTTGCTGAGCTTGTGGATGTGGCATGTGTAATTGTGATTTTTTTTAATTGTGATGGGGGGAATCTGCACCCTAGTTCTTTTTCCCATTCTTTAATAAAGTAAGGGGTTGTTTTATTCTGTTCACTACATATTATTTTATACATTTGTCACAGTAAGTGGTCTGGTTTTAATATCTTTCTACATGTTTTTTCAAATATGGTTAGGGAATTCAAAGTTCTTACTTGAGGGTCTAATCTTCTTATAACCAGATGCAAAGGTTTTTTTTTTATCTCCATCCTGCCATTACCCTCGCTCCTTGTGTTGATACTAAATCGACCTGAGGCATCAGGACCCCCAGTGGTGCATACCTCAGGCACATTGTGTTACCTTCCGATTCCCATGGGCCTAATGCTCCTTTTTCCTCTCCTGGAGGAAACCATGGATAGCCCCCTCGTGGTGCCAATGGGGATGTTTTTGGGGCATATTTGCCAAGTTGATTTATCTTATCCCATACTGCAAGTGTGTTCCGAGTTAATGGGGATGTCCATTCTGATAAACCCCTGGTCTTTGTTGGTATGGTGCCCCCGCCAAGTTCTTCCCCGCCATATTTGTCTCCATTAGTACCCAAGCTCTATTACCTTCATCATGGCACCAGTGCAGTATACGCACCAGAGCCATCGCTTTATAATAGGAGTGGAGTTGCGCTAATAAATGTTGGAATATATGTGACTTATCAAGTTATAGATAGTGAACACTATAAAGTCCCAAGGAAGAGAAGAAATTCTTCTTAGACAAAAATAAACGGTGTTAAAGTTCTGTGAATAATTAAATTCCATATAGAATCACAACTGTGAAAAAAGATCTGGATCACTGCTCCCTGAAAATGCTGACCCTTACTGGATAATCAGATCCAAATGGATCAAGCTGAGCAAGTAGCCAAACACCTGGGCTGCACAGGAGATCTGAATCTTGATGTGGTCTTCCCAGCAGTCCGTCAGTAGAACATCCAGAGCCCTGGATCTAGATAGATCAAAAACCGCAAGGGGGATATAGGCAGCCAATGGAAAGGATCTTCTCACAAGACAGTCCTCGGATTCACCAGGCAATCAACAGTCATGGAGAAGAAAGGCTCACAATGGTGTGATAACGTTTTAAAACATTTATTAAATGAAACGTAGCACACTTACATATGTAACGATAAAAACAGCATAAAAGGATCCGGCCGGTAGTAGAACGTGTAGTCCTCAAATCGCGGTGACGTCAGTACGTCTCCTCCCGATGTTTCGTCTAATCAGACTTGCTCACGGGTAGTGAGGAGGCGTCCTGCGTCACCGCTTAAGTACATGTAAAGAGGCGGAGCCGGCAAAGCCAGTAATGGACACACATCTCAGGTGACTTTCCGTCCGCCATCTTAACTCAGGGAAAGAAAAAGGGCAAATATAAAAACAGCCTGGAGATGCCCAGAGACTAAAGGTCGCGAGGAGGAAACCTACATAAGCCAATCAAATAACCTCCCATGCGTCCCAGAGTCCCAGAAAAACGCAATAATCCAGGTACAAAAATTAAAAATTGAAAAAATTACAAAAATATTTTCAATACACCCCAAAACGGGAAAGATAAAGAACTATAAAAAAAATATCGGCATAGTTGACTCATAGTTCTAAATATTTGCTAAGCCAAATGTGCGCTAGCAAAACAAGGTGAAGACCAAAGCTGTGGACTGCGGTGTGTATGATTGCAACACCACGAAATCGCAGATTTGGCTTAGCAAATATTTAGAACTATGAGTCAACTATGCCGATTATTTTTTTTATAGTTCTTTATCTTTCCCGTTTTGGGGTGTATTAAAAATATTTTTGTAATTTTTTCAATTTTTAATTTTTGTACCTGGATTATTGCAATTTTCTGGGACTCTGGGACGCATGGGAGGTTATTTGATTGGCTTATGTAGGTTTCCTCCTCGCGACCTTTAGTCTCTGGGCATCTCCAGGCTGTTTTTATATTTGCCCTTTTTCTTTCCCTGAGTTAAGATGGCGGACGGAAAGTCACCTGAGATGTGTGTCCATTACTGGCTTTGCCGGCTCCGCCTCTTTACATGTACTTAAGCGGTGACGCAGGACGCCTCCTCACTACCCGTGAGCAAGTCTGATTAGACGAAACGTCGGGAGGAGACGTTCTGACGTCACCGCGATTTGAGGACTACACGTTCTACTACCGGCCGGATCCTTTTATGCTGTTTTTATCGTTACATATGTAAGTGTGCTACGTTTCATTTAATAAATGTTTTAAAACGTTATCACACCATTGTGAGCCTTTCTTCTCCATGACTGTTAATTGCCTGGTGAATCCGGGGACTGTCTTGTGAGAAGATCCTTTTCATTGGCTGCCTATATCCCCCTTGCGGTTTTTGATCTATCTAGATCCAGGGCTCTGGATGTTCTACTGACGGACTGCTGGGAAGACCACATCAAGATTCAGATCTCTTGTGCAGCCCAGGTGTTTGGCTACTTGCTCGGCTTGATCCATTTGGATCTGATTATCCGGTAAGGGTCAGCTTTTTCAGGGAGCAGTGATCCAGATCTTTTTTCACAGTTGTGATTCTATATGGAATTTAATTATTCACAGAACTTTAACACCGTTTATTTTTGTCTAAGAAGAATTTCTTCTCTTCCTTGGGACTTTATAGTGTTCACTATCTATAACTTGATAAGTCACATATATTCCAACATTTATTAGCGCAACTCCACTCCTTTTTTTTCATACTATTTTTTGTTTGTATAAACATCTCGAGTTTGCAGCTGTTTTTTTGATTGTAACAGATAAGCGCACTTTTTTTCACTTTTCCATCGCTTTATAATAGGATCATAGGTGTGCGCAGCCTATTGCATTAGGGTGTGCACACCAAAGCTCAAAAACACATGCGTGTGTAATATACCATATATGGCAGTGGGCAAGTCAGCAGGGCAGAGATCGGTGTCAGTAGTTTATCTTTATTTGTATTATTATTATTTTTTTTTACAATTTTATTTTTATTATTTTATTTTTAAATATAATTTTATTTTTTATTTTTTTAGGAGCCCTGTTTGGGGGCTTTGGTGAAATATCAGTGGTCTAAACAGACCCCTGATGTCTAACTTTTGAGACAGAGAAAGGCACTGAGGACAGAGATTCCCCAGTCCCTTTCTCTGCAGCCATGCAGCAGGGGGAATCTGCACAGTACAGGGTGATTAGGGTGTGCCCAGGCACACCTTACACCCTATGTGCGCACGCCTATGAATAGGATGCAATATCTGGGAGCCCAACTCCTCCTTCTTCCTTGCTTTTACATAGAATTTCATATGCTATCCTAGCATTTCCCTCCTTCCATATGAATAATATAAATGCTTTCCGTATTTTTTTTTTTTTAAATATCTGGGGGAACTGTATACAGAATATATAACCGTCTGGGTACCACATTCATTTTTAGGGTATTCTCCCAAACCATGTTAGTGTGTTTCCCTTCCATCTATTCAGATCTTTCATTATTTCTGTAATTAATGTTACATAGTTGCGTTCATATAGTATCTTTTCATCGGCCGCTATGTGCACTCCCAAATAGCACCGTCATTCTCTATTCCACAAAAATGAGCATCTATCTATTTTGAAGTTGGATATTTTTCCATATCTTATAACTTCCTGCATCAGCTCATGTACTGATTTATTGTTTTTTCTCTCAAAACCAAAAGAATCATCAGCATATGCTGCCACTTTATGCTCTTTGTCCAATTTTCACTCCCACTATTCTCCCGTTCCCTTTCACCCTACATAGAAATGGTTCCAGAGTGAGAGCAAACAAGATTGGGGATAGGGGACAGCCCTGCCTTGTACCATTGCCTATATCAAACCCCTCAGACAGTGTTCCGTTGACTTTAACTTTGGCTTTAGGTCCTGCATATAATGCTGCTATCCATCCCCTCATCCATTCCCCATACCTAATTATTTTAATACTTCCATCATATAAGCCCAGTTCTCCCTATCGAATGCCTTTTCGGCGTCCATCGATGGGGTTACTCTAGATGTTTTGTCGGGTCCCTTTTTCCATCCAATGGAGTATATTGAGAGCTCGTATTGTTTTCTTTTTCCCTCCCCACCATAAATCCTGTCTGATCTATATGTACTATTTTATTACCTTCTTCTTTAATCTATTTGCTAATATTTTGGAGAATAATTTTGTATCTGCATTTAGGAGAGAGATCTATAACTTGAGCAATATTGTGGGTCCTTTCCTGGTTTTGGTATAATTGTCACAAATGCTACTAATGCTTCTGAGGGTAGTGGATTTCCAGCTGTGATCTTATTAAAATAATTATAAAGTGGTGTAATCACTATATCCATATATTTTTTTTTATAATATGTATTAGTTGGGCCATCTGGTCTTGGGCTCTTTCCACTCGGGAGGTCCTCTATTGCTCTTTTAATTTCCTCTCTAGTGATCTGTTCTTCTTCTAATTCCTCCACCACATCCCCAGGCATGGTAATTTGCATTCCGTGATATATTCTCATTTCTTTTTCTTCATCTTTTAATTTTATCCTTTTGTATATTGTATAGTTCATTATAAAAGCGATGAAATTACGCAGCTATATTTTTGGTATCCTTTATCTGCTTATTATTTACTCGGCTATTGTTGGTTTTGTAACTGTCTAGCTAGTAATTTGCCACACTTATTCCCTTGTTCATATAATTTATTTGCCAAGAATCTACATTTTATCTTTTTCTTTTCTATCTAGGCAACTAGCAAGTTCTGCTCTTAAAGTTTCTAACTGCTCCGCCTCTCTAAGATCTAATTTCTTTTTATGTTTTATCTCTGCTTCATGTATTTTCTTTAATTCTTCAATCTCCTTTTTTTTTTACTTGGGATCCGTGTGCTATTAACTCCCCCCGTATAACTACTTTGTGTGCTTCCCATATCACTTGTTCTAATATCTCTTCTGTTGTATTAATTTCAAAATATTCTATCATTTTCTGCCGTATGTCCTCTGCTATCTGTTCATCATCCAGTAGTGTTTCGTTTAATCGCCAAGTTTTCTCCCGGTGCCCCATCGAGACTGGTACAAACGCCAACACAACTGGTGCATGATCAGATATCGTTCTTGGTTCTATTGAAACTCTTTTTATATATTCTAAATAGTACTGGTCTACAAAGAACAGGTCCAACCTAGAGTATACTTTGTTTTGGAATAGTAACTATAATCCTTTCGTCCCTCATTTAGTGCTCGCCATGTATCTACTAGATGATAGGTTCGACACAATTTCTTTAGGTGTTTAAGTTTATAATAGGATATTGCTGTTGTGTCTAATTCGGGGTCCAAGATCATATTAAAATCCCCTCCTAAAATTACAAAACCCTCCCCAAATGTATTCAACCTTCTCAAGGTTTTTGTTATGAAATCCACTGTACCTGTATTGGGAGTATACACAGCGGCAAATGTATACCTCTGTCCATGTAATGTACCCTTAACCACTTAAGGACCGCCTCATGTACATATACGTCAGCAGAATGGCACAGGCAGGCACATCAACGTATATATACGTCCTCTGCTTGACGTGGGTCGGGGGTCCGATCAGGACCCCCCCCCCGGTACATGCGGCGGTCCCCGTGGCTTCAGGAGCGATCCGGGACGACGGCGCGGCTATTCGTTTATAGCCGCTCTGTCGCGATCGCTCCCCGGAGCTGAAGAACGGGGAGAGCCGTGTGTAAACACGGCTTCCCCGTGCTTCACTGTGTCGGCGCATCGATCGCGTCATCCCCTTTATAGGGAAGACACGATCGATGACGTCACTCCTACAGCAACACCCCCCTACACTAGTAAACACATACACAGTGATCCCTAAATGTTACAGCGCCCCCTGTGTTTAACTCCCAAACTGCAACTGTCATTTTCACAATAAAGAATGCAATTTAAATGCATTTTTTGCTGTGAAAATGACAATTGTCCCAAAAATGTGTCAAAATTGTCCGAAGTGTCCGCCATAATGTCGCAGTCACGAAAAAAAATCGCTGATCGCCGCCATTAGTAGTAAAAAAAATAAAATAAATAAAAATGCAAAAAAACTATCCCCTATTTTGTAAACACTATAAATTTTGCGCAAACCAACCGATAAACGATTATTGCGATTTTTTTTTTTTTTTACCAAAAATAGGTAGAAGAATACGTATCGGCCTAAACTGAGGAAAACAAAAATGTTATATGTTTTTGGGGGATATTTATTATAGCAAAAAGTAAAAAATATTGCGCTCTATTTTTGTTTATAGAGCAAAAAATAACCGCAGAGGTGATCAAATACCACCAAAAGAAAGCTCTATTTGTGGGGAAAAAAAGACGCCAATTTTGTTTGGGAGCCACGTCGCACGACCGCGCAATTGTCTGTTAAAGCGACGCAGTCCCGAACTGTAAAAACCCCTTGGGTCTTTAGGCAGCATTTTGGTCCGGGGCTTAAGTGGTTAACGAATAAATATATCCACTTGTGTCTCTATTAAGGTTAGGGGTAATTTTTTCCCGATAGCTATAGTAACGCCTCTTGCCACTGGTAATAGTGCGTGAAACCATTGATTGAACGGAGACTTTGGTAATCTTGGTATGGAGTCTGTCGGAAAGTGCGTCTCCTGCAGGAAGAGTATATCCGCTGCATGATATCGCACCTCCTGCCATAAACGACCCCTTTTCTGATATGAATTCAAACCCCTTACATTATGTCATGATTTTTAATGAATTAGCCATCTTTTATTCATAACCAATTAGAGGTCGACCGATATGGGTTTTTCCCTGGCCGATGCCGATATTTAGAAATCGGGGCGGCCGAAGGCCCATATATGATGCCGATTTTTGCGGCCGATATTTTAGGCCGATTTTTTTTTTTTTTTTTTTTTTTTTTTTGGCAGGTGGCACTGATAGGTGCCACTGGCTCGTGGCACTTGCAGGTGACTCTGGCAAGTGGCACTGATTGGCTGGTGGCACTAATTGGCACTGGCAGGTTGCACTGGATGGAACTGGCAAGTGGCACTGATTGGCAGGTGGCACTGGATGGCACTAGTTAGCATTGGCAGGTGGCACTGGTTGGTACTGGCAGATGTCACTGGCACGTGGCACTGGCAGGTGGCATTGGCAGTGGCACTGGGTGGCACTGGGTGGCAATGGATGGCATTGGCAGGTGGCACTGGATGGTACTAGCTGGCACTGGCTGGTTGGCATTAGCAGATGGCACTGGCAGGTTTCACAGCCCATAATGTAGCTGTGTGAAACTCCTCTCTCTCTCTCTCTCTCTCTCTCTCTCTCTCTCTCTCTCTCTCTCTCTCTCTCTCTCTCTCTCTCTCTCTCTCTCTCTCTCTCTCTCTCTCTCTCTCTCTCTCTACAGTTTCTTATGGTGCTGCAGATTCATTGTGATGTTGGAGGTGGGCGGGACCCGAGGTGGGCGGGCCCCAGCAGCTATCCAGTCAATGATCTCATCCCATTGGCTGGTGTTGGACAGCTGAGTCCCGCCCACCCCGACATCATACCGTGCCAATGACAGCTCCCTTCTCTCTCTCTCCTTAGTGTTTCACACACACGGCGCTGCTCTGCAGACAGTGTGGAGAAGGTAGGAGGAACCCCATGTAGCTGTGTGAAACTCTCTCTCCATACAGTTTCACATGATGCTGCAGAGAGAGAGAGAGCGAGGCTCAGATTCATTGTGATGTTGGAGGTGGGCGGGACCCGGGGTGGGCGGGCCCCAGCAGCTATCCAGCCAATGATCTGGGTGGGCGGGCCCCAGCAGCTATCCAGCCAATGATCTCATCCCATTGGCTGGTGTTGGACAGCTGAATCCCGCCCACCCCGACATCAGACCGTGCTAATGACAGATCCCTTCTCTCTCTCCTTAGTGCAGGGCTCGACAAATCCCGGTCGCCAGGTCGCCATGGCGACTAGAAAGTGTCCTGGCGCCATCTGGTGGTGAGCCATTGGTATTACAAGTTATTACAACCAGATGTGAGCTGGCGCCATCTGGTGATGGCCGTTGGTATTACAAGTTTAGAATTCCTGTTTAACTTGTAATGCTTATGTAATTTTTCACTATTTTCACTGCCATCTTCTTCCCTCTAATTAGAACCCCCAAACATTTTATCCTAACACCCTAAAGAATAAAATGGCGATCGTTGCAATACTTTCTGTCACGCCGTATTTGCGCAGCGGTCTTACAAGCGCACTTTTTTGGGAAAAAATTACACTTTTTTTAATAAATAAGACCACAGTAAAGTTATCCCCATTTTTTGTTATATTGTGAAAGATAATGTTACGACGAGTAAATTCATACCCAACATGTCACGCTTCAAAATTGCGTCCGCTCTTGGATTGCCGACAAACTTTTACCCTTTAAAATCTTCATAGGCGACGTTTAAAAAAATCTACAGGTTGCATGTTTTGAGTTACAGAGGAGGGCTAGGGCTAGAATTATTGCTCTTGCTCTACCAATCGCGGCGATACCTCACATGTGTGGTTTGAACACCGTTTACATATGCGGGCGCTGATCACGTATGTGTTCGCTTCTGCGCGCAAACTCGTCAGGACGGGGTGCGTTTTCTGGCTCCTAACTTTTTAGCTGGCTCCTAGATTCCAAGCAAATTTGTCAAACCCTGCCTTAGTGTTTCACAAACACGGCGCTGCTCTGCAGACAGTGTGGAGAAGGAACCCCATGTTCCTCCTCCCTCCTCCCTTCTCCACACTCTGCTGATGCAGATATGTTAAATATCGGCCACATTTGGATAATAATCGTCCGATGACCATTTCTCCAAAATGACCGAATATCGGCCGGCCGATATATCGGTCGACCTCTATAACCAATATTTTATACCTTTTTTCATATTTTTGAATTCCACTTTTTATTCTCCTCTCCCCTAAGGAACTTACTTTTTTCTTCCAATATCTGAACTTTCTGAACTTTCCACAGCTTAACACCCAATTATTATCTTGGGTGTACCATCTATTAGGATGGACGGTCCGTGTGGGCTCCTCTTGTCCACCCCAAACCCTCCTCCCCTTCTGCCTAATGCAGTTTATCCAATCCCTCTTCAGGATCTTCCTAATGATTACTAGAGCAGTTTCTCTGCTCTCCCCCTAATCTTACCCTGGGCCTTCTTAACTTTTCATTTATTATACAGCCTTATTTTTTGTTTCCCCCCCCCCCTTTTTCCTCTCCCCCCACCCCTTGAGGATTCTACCTGGGGCTTCAGCTGCTAAGAGTGCCTGGCACAGATGGGTAAGGCTCCTGTGAGTACACCTGTAGCTCTGCACCTGTCAGATCTAGAGGTGCAAAGCCAGGGGGCCTGCCGGCTTCCATCAGCTAAAAACTCAGGTAGGGATGTCCTTTCCAAGAATGTTACCTGGTTCTTTTCGGTCATTGACCTAGGTTGGTGATGTACCTCTGTGTACTTGTGGTACAGCGGCCTGCCTGTGGTGACCTAGTCATGGACAACCATTAACTCTTCCTGCTATGCAGTACTCTTGTGAATGTGAAAGTGTTGGGTGTATCCTATAGATCTTTTGGCTGCCGATCACGAAAATTACCTGTAATTCACAGTAAAATCGCATACTATTTTTCTTTGAAATTTTAAGGAGGAATTCCAGGTGTGGATATCTCATACATAGTTAAATTTGGTCCAGCTTGGGAATCACTGTAGTAGACACTGCTGTAACCAGCGCAGGAGACGCTGGTTAGTCTCCATACGGCGCAAACAGTGAGCATGGATGGTAGCTCAGAGGCTAAGGGCTCTGGTTTGCTGGGACCTGAGTTTAAATCCCAATGAGGAAAAGCCATTCATATCCTAGGTACTGCACAGCACCTGCACCTTCTGCTAGACGTGGCAGCTCTGTGGCCTAGAGGTGAGAACTTTGGCTTGGCATCCCTGCTGGTCTGGTTTTTAAAAAGGGGAAGACCCAGCCCTGACTGCGGACCACCAAAGGGGTGGGATGAACTCTTCTGCTACACCTGCAAGCAGACCCCAGCACCTCACAGGTAAGTCTAAAGTGTTACTACTTTCCATGCACATTCTTTGAGTGCTTTTTTTTTTTTCCTTGTAACCAGTAGGGACTGGGTGAAGGGGAATCCTTTTCTTCTCCCTCCTGCACAAGGTGTATGTAGTGGGGATGGCTGGAATTGCACTGTGTGATAAAACACGAGGATGGCCGCTGAAAGGCAAGTCATGGGAGTCTGCCGGAGACACAGGATCTTGTCCCCATGTCGGCTCCTTCTGACCTTTGACAAGTCACGTTATGAAGTGGCTCAGCGGTTAACACTTCAGCTCTGGGTCACTGATTTGACGGGTCTGAGAGTCCGTTCCCTGAGTGGTCTCCTGGGGACTTGGGTGTGTCTAGCCAGGGGAGAAGGCCTGGGGCATAAAGTTGTGGGTTCTGCCTGTGTTTGTGTGAGGTATCTTACATGCCCCAAACCCCAAGCTGGCGTTTGATATACCTGACATATTGGCTCGGTAGAGTGCACCCATGACCAGAGGGGTCAGTTCACACAGTCTGCACTATAGGCACTGCAGTGAAAACTTTGCCTGTGTAGGACCAGAAAACCAGCTAGCCTAAAATTTTCAGGCAGGGGTCTTCAGTTTCTCCTTGTCAACTCAAACCGTGAACAAAAAGAGCTTGCATTGAAGGGGTTACACCTAAACTGTGCCTTAAATACTAAGGTCATCAGTTTGAATCCTAACCAAGCTAGCACCCTGCATGTTTCATTAGTGTTCTGATGTTACAGGGTGGCCGGCAGGAGGGTACCTGATGGCCACATCACCTGTATACACCTTATATAGGAAACTAAACAGGGGATTTCTGGTGACCAGATCCTGATATCAGGGGGTGGCCCCATTTATGGCATTAGGGAGGGTTAAAGTCTTTCAGGTGACCAAACCCTAGTAAGATGCACAGGTTTATAGAGCACTTGTTAAGAAGTGGGAGAAGGCCTGGATGGTGAATCCAGTAGACCCTCTCATTACAAAATTTCTCTGGAGGAGGTGGTTGCAGAAGGACAAGAAAAAACACTCCTGCTCCACGACCAGGGATAGAGCAGTGGAAAAGGGCGTTCCTGTTCATTAGGTCCAATGGAAGCCGGGGAAGTCTAGGGTCCAGCTTCTCAGAAGGCTTTGGCTCAGTACCCTCTGCTCCCTCCAGATGCAGTTTTTTTTCCTGCAGATCCAGACTTACCGGCCTAGTCCTGGGAGATGGAGGGGTATTGTTGGATTCCATGCTCAAGGGAATGAACTCTCTTCTGAAAGGGGTGTCACATCTCAGAATATTGTCTGACAAATTGCAGACACACATTGATGCACGGTCAGTAGGAGGACGGGCAGCCCCCCAGGTGGTGGGTGGCGAACAGCATGTCCAAGACTGTGTGATATCCCTCCCATAGTGGACCTGTTCTTTGTCCTGGGAGGCGATTCTTGAATCGCATAGCAGACAAACAGAGCCCTTTCTGTGAAACTAAAGGGTGACCCAGGTAGGAAGGCTGGGCTACGGCCACAGCACCCTGAATGCACCCGATCTCATCTGGTGATGGAAGTTATGACTAAACTCAGTGGAGTCCTCTTCTTGCAATTGCAGGCACTTCCATATGAACCATCTATAGGGTGGTTAACCCTGGAATCTCTAGTGTCCTCCGGGGTCTATGGTTTTCCTCACATAAAAACCTCCTCTTTGGGCCTAAACCAGTAAAGGGTTGTCGCTCTTGGGTAGATGCTGTTGCTCAGAGCTGGCATTTTCCCCAGGTGCTATGCCATCTCGCCCACCCACAGTCTTAATGGTGGGCATAGAACATTTAGCTTTTTCTCATTGTATCATACTGGCTTAAAGGACCACAGTTCTCTATCTTGAAGGCTCTGGGAACCGGGTGATCTGGCTACTAGGAGGGATCCCTTAAGATTATAATTTATGCTCCACTTACCTGAGATTTTGACGCATTATGGAAGCCGGACCAGTGTTAAATCTGCACTTTTCCCAAGTAGGACCAAATGTTACTCGTTGTAGGCCCTTGTGGGATCTTCCTTTTGAACTTTGGTTCATGTGTCAATAGAGGGTTTCCTTCCTAAAAGTAAGGGTTATAATCTCTAGCAGTACTTGGGCAAGATGACATAGCTAACAATCGGACAAACCTATATGTAGGGAGATCTCAGAGAAGCTGAAGCTACTCCACGCCAGATCTGTGCAGCGGCAACGTGATTCAGCTCTCCTACCCTTTACCTGACACTTTGGGCATAAAAAGAGGCAGAAAGAACAAATAATTTACCATAAGTGTGGAGCTCTGCACCATCCAGCACCCCCAAGAGGTATATCCTAGGATCCAAAGTTGGGTGCAAATCATAGGTGTCATTGATGGCAATCAAAACCGACTCCCAATAGGCCTTGAGTTTGGGGCAGGTCCAAACCATGTGATAAAAGGTACCTTTAGCCTGCTGACATCTAGCGCACAGAGGACTAAGCGTAGCATATATACCGACCAACCTGACTGGGGTATAATAAACTCTGTGAAGGTATTTAACCCAGGGTTTGACAAATTTGCTTGGAATCTAGGAGCCAGCTAAAAAAGTTAGGAGCCAGAAAACGCACCCCTTCCCGACGAGCTTGTGCGCAGAAGCAAACTCATACGTGAGCAGCACCCGCATATGTAAACGGTGTTCAAACCACACATGTGATGTATCGCCGCGATTGGTAGAGCGAGAGCAATAATTTTAGCCCTAGACCTCCTCTAACTGAAAACATGCAACCTGTAGATTTTTTTAAACGTCGCCTATGAAGATTTTAAAGGGTAAAAGTTTGTCGGCATTCCACGAGCGGACGCAATTTTGAAGCGTGACATGTTGGGTATGAATTTACTCGGCGTAACATTATCTTTCATAATATTAAAAAAAATGGGGATAACTGTACTGTTGTATTTTTTTAATAAAAAAAAGTGTAATTTTTTCCCAAAAAAGTGCGATTGTAAGACCGCTGCGCCATTTTATTCTCTAGGGTGTTAGGATAAAAAATATATATAATGTTTGGGGGTTTTTATTAGAGGGAAGAAGATGGCAGTGAAAATAATGAAAAATTACATTAGAATTGATGATTAAATTGTAATGCTTAACTTGTAATACCAACGGCCACCACCAGATGGCGCAAGCTCACACAAGGAAGAGCTGGGGACTTCACCAAAACATTTTATTTTATTTTTTTTGCCCACCTTCCAAGCCAAGTCGCCAGGACGCTACTTCTAGTCGCCATGGCGACCGGGATTTGTCGAGCCCTGATTTAACCTCAATAAATCTGTCCCT
The DNA here is from genome assembly GCF_905171775.1 of Rana temporaria. Taxonomy (NCBI): domain Eukaryota; kingdom Metazoa; phylum Chordata; class Amphibia; order Anura; family Ranidae; genus Rana; species Rana temporaria. The sequence continues at coordinate 343,848,007 of NC_053490.1, forward strand.
GTCTGAGACCATGCGTAATAAATTTAGCCCAAAATGTATTCTGCTACATTTCTCTGGTGAGGAAACCCAAATCCATGTGAGTGTGGTATGAAGGTTCAAGTCCACAAACTATGGTATATATCTGAAAATTGATATATCCTGATGTACTGATTAGCCTATGATTTCTTTTTTTATATATGTATGTATATATATATGTGTGTGTGTGTGTGTGTGTGTGTGTATGTGTGTGTGTGTGTGTGTGTATATATATATATATATATATATATATATATATATATATATATATATATATATATATATATATATATATATATATATATGTATGTATGTGTGTGTATATATATATATATATATATGTGTGTGTGTGTGTGTGTGTGTGTGTGTAATATTAATATATATATATATATGTATATGTATATGTATATGTATATGTGTGTGTGTGTATATGTAATATATATATATATTATGTATGTATGTGTGTGTGTGTATATGTATATGTGTATGTGTATATGTGTATATATATATATATATATATATATATATATATATATATATATATATATATATATATATATATAAAATTTTATTTTTTACATTGTTTGCTTAACCAATTAAATTCCACACTCTTATACCCCTTCCTGTCCAAGCCAATTTTCAGCTTTCTGCGCTGTCGCTGTTTAAATGACAATTGCGCGGTCATGCTACACTGTACCCAAACAGAATTTTTTTATCATTTTGTTTCCACAAATAGAGCTTTCTTTTGGTGGTATTTGATCACCTCTGTGGTTTTTATTTATACAAATAAAAATACCGGAAATTTTTGAAAATAAGTGTTTTTTCTCCTTCACTAATGGGCACTGATAAGGCAGAACTGATGGGCACTTCAAACGTGGCACCGATGAGATGGCACTGATATGCAGCACTGGGCATTTATAGGTGGCACTGATGGGCACTTGGTGGCGCTGGTGGGCACTGATAGGCGACACTGGGCACTGAAAAGCTGCAATGTTGGGTACTTATGGGTGGCACTGATGGGCATCCCTGGTGGCACTGGCATGCATTGTGGATGGGCATTGATTGGCAGCTGCCTGGGCACAGATTGTCATTTTCCTGGTGGTCTAGGGAGGCATACTCGGTGGTCCAGTGTGGTGGCCATTGCTGGTGGTCCTGGGCGGGCATCCGAGGGGGTCGCTGCACTAATAAACAATCGGCTCTCCTCACGTGAGACGCGAGTGAGGAAAAGCTAATAAACGGCTCTTCCTGTTTACATTGTGATCAGCCGTGATTGGATCACGCCTGTTGGAGGCTCTTTACCGAGATTGGTGTAGCGGTGTGTCAGACTGACACACCGCATCACGGATCGCTGCGATGGGTGCGCGGCGGCTGTTATCCTGCTGGACGTCATGACATCCAGTCAGGATAACTGAACCATCGCCCAGCTGTCATTTTGCTATGGGCTGGGTGGGACATGGTTAAAGCATTGAATTACATTGCTATACACAAGCATTTTACTAAATGAAAGATTCCTTCAGCTTTTCTTGTGATTTGCCAAAGCTAATCACATGGTACAGATGGGCTGTGATTGACCTGTCTGTACCATGTGATCAAGTTGGCCAATCACACCTAGCAACACAATTGTACACATGACTGGCATGAATGGAAGCCATCCATTGTGTACAACTGTCATGTGTCTTGCTGTGATTGATCAGTCATCGGATGTGTCCACAGGGTGGCAGATCTCTGTGCGGCCCGGCAAGTGGTACTTATTGAAAAGACATCGGATTAGGGTCGAAACAACTAATCGATTAATCGGCAACTAATCGATTATGAAAATAATCGATTACAATTTTCATAATCGATTAATCGGCCAGTAACATAATGGGGTTAAAAAAACTAAAATTAGCCCTTTATAGTACAAAAAAGCAAATCGCTACTGTAAATATTACTTTCACTGTCCCATAGTAAAAAAAATGAACCCCTTACAGTAGCGATTATTTGCTCTTTTTGTACTTATTTTTAGTTTTTTTAACCCCATTATGTTACTAAACATCTCAGGCCTGGGTCACACCTCTGTGTTTTTGGTGCTTTTTGCAGAAACACACTACAGTTCATTTACATGTTTTCCTATGAGACACGTTCACATCCATGATTTTTTTTTTCAGCTGCTGCGTATTTGGAAAGGGCAAGGACGTTTTAACGCAAAACGGTGCCATTTCGTTTTTTTTTTTTTGGTTCAATATACTTCAATGGAGAAGCTGCAGAACAGTATGTAATGTGTTTTTGCGGCAATTTGTGTTTTGTAATCTGCCCAACAACAAATTGGCCCAAAAAAAATTAAAAATGCTATTATCCGATTAATCGAAACAATCGGCCAACTAATCGATTATGAAAATAATCGTTAGTTGCAGCCCTACATCGGATGCTGTCCAGCCAGGATGGAAAAGCCACTGCCCGGCTATCATTTTGCTAAAAGCAGTGTGGGAAGGTGTTAAACCAGGGGTGTCAAACTCAATTTCATCAGGAGCCGCATCAGCATTATGATGTCCAGCGCATCCCCTCCCCTTACATTAGATGTTAAGAGCCATCCCAACTTTAGAAGTTGAGTCCCTCACTCTCCCTTACATCACAGTACTCCCCCCTTTCCTTAAGCTGCTGCTGTGAAGAAGCTGGATGCATTGTTTGAAAGCAGAAAGTAAGGGTCTTGAGGAGGACCAGAGGAGGGTGAGGGTCACATGAAATGGGCCGGATTCGGACACACCTGTGTGTTAAACAATCTGTATAGTTGATTTATACACTGTACACACGTACCACAGTCCTTGTATTCACAAAGACTCCCAAGTACTGTACCAAAAATGAGTCTCACGGGCACACATAGATCTCTGAACGGAGCAGTAGGGTCCCCAGGGTTTCTGCCCCTAACTGCAGGGTCCCTGCATCCTTCTTAGAATACCCAAGGTTCCTCCCCCTTACATCAGGGTTCTCAGAGCCCACCTCCCTAGAGACACCCCCAGCTCCTTACATCAAAGTCCCCACCCAGAAACACACACCCCCACCATTACATCAAGGTCCCCAGATACATTCTCCCCTTATATTGGGTTCCCGAGAGTCTCCCTGTTTACATCAGGGTGCCCTGTGCTGCACGTCCAACATTAAATAAGGGTCTACAGCAGTGGCGGCCTGTCCATAGGGGCGCCCGGGCGCCGCCCCCCATCCCCCAGTCAGTAAAAAAAAAAAAAAAATATATATTTTTTTTAAACCTGTCCCTTTAAAAAAAAAAAAAAAAAAAAAGGGCCTCATATGTGCACTGTGTCCGCGCGCCGGACGCCGGGCACAGTGCAGAAAGAGTAGCGCCACGTCTGTGCAATCACGGGATTGCAAACGCGGCGCTACATTGGAAGCCAAAATATGGCATTGTGGCGTTCTCCATCGCGCAACTTGCTTCCGGCGCGATGGACATTATGGTTATCGCCGAGCGGGTGCACCCTCTCGTCTCTGTGCTCGTTCCGACGTCACTGGCAAAACAGCAGGAAGTGACGTCGGGACTGCTTGAGCTTAGTGCGCCCGACCGAGGAGAGGAGCAGGTAAGCTGAGCTATGCCTGCCTGCCAGACATCTCGTATGGAACAAAAAAATACCCCACACAACACCAGCGTCGGTGACAGCATCCAACCCCCCCCCCCCCCGCCTATTCAACAAATTTTTTTTCGGCGGACATACCCCCCCCCCCCCGCTTATTTAAAAATAACGTTTTTTAAAAAAAACGTTTTTGCATTTAGTATTCGGCTACTGGCATCCAACCTCCACCCCCCCCCCCCCCTGCTTAATCCAATTTTTTTTTTTTAAATATTCAGTGAAAATAATGCCAGGCAACAACCACCGCTATTTGTGCTGTAATAAAAAGTTTTTTTTTTTAATAACTGGGGGGGTGGTCTGGTGGGGTAGTGTTACCGGCCGCTATTTGTGCTGTAATGAATTTTTACATAGAAAATAAGTGTTGTTAATGGGTAAATAATTTATAAAAAAAGTTTTTTCCAATAACCCCATACCCCCCGTTATTAAAAAAAACTTTTTTTATAAATTATTTACCCATTTATTAACAACACTTATTTATGTAAAAATTCATTACAGCACAAATAGCGGGCGGTAACACTACCCCACCAGACCACCCCCCCCCCCCCAGTTATTAAAAAAAACAAAACGCCGGCAACACCACACCACCCCCCCGCTTGCAAATTGTCCTGCGACTTGGGACTGGAAAGTTGCAGGATAAGTTGGACCCGATGATTTCCAATGAGAACTGTTCATATCTGTGCAACTTTGAAGTAGTTCCTGCATTACTTTTGTCCCACTTTGATGTGACTTGAGGTCCATAGACCTCCAGAATACATAGGCATTGCTTCAAGTCGCTGCAAAATCGCACCAAAAAATTGTGGCAGAATCTTGCGACTTTCAGGCTAATGCAGTCTGAAAGTTGCACAATTCTACTGCAATTTTGATGCGATTTAAAGCAATGCCTGTGTATTCTGGAGGTCTATGGACCTCAAGTTGCATCAAAGTGGGACCAAAGTAATGCAGGGACTACTTTGAAGTCGCACAGATATTTCTCATTGGAAATCATGGGGTACGACTTGTCATGCAAAGTTTAAGTCCCAAGTCGCAGGACAAGTAATGCCTGCAGTCTCTGGTAATCTTCTGCAGTATGTTCGCAGTCTCTGGTAATCTTGTGCAGTATGTCTGCAGTCTCTGGTAATCTTGTGCAGTATGTCTGCAGTCTCTGGTAATCTTGTGCAGTATGTCCGCAGTCTCTGGTAATCTTGTGCAGTATGTCCGCAGTCTCTGGTAATCTTGTGTAGTATGTCCGCAGTCTCTGGTAATCTTGTGTAGTATGTCCTCAGTCTCTGGTAATCTTGTGCAGTATGTCTGCAGTCTCTGGTAATCTCCTGCAGTATGTCTGCAGTCTCTGGTAATCTCCTGCAGTATGTCCGCAGTTTCTGGTAATCTCCTGCAGTATGTCCGCAGTTTCTGGTAATCTCCTGCAGTATGTCCGCAGTCTCTGGTAATCTCCTGCAGTATGTCCGCAGTCTCTGGTAATCTCCTGCAGTATGTCCGCAGTCTCTGGTAATCTCCTGCAGTATGTCCGCAGTCTCTGGTAATCTCCTGCAGTATGTCCGCAGTTTCTGGTAATCTCCTGCAGTATGTCCGCAGTCTCTGGTAATCTCCTGCAGTATGTCCGCAGTCTCTGGTAATCTCCTGCAGTATGTCCGCAGTCTCTGGTAATCTCCTGCAGTATGTCCGCAGTCTCTGGTAATCTCCTGCAGTATGTCCGCAGTCTCTAGTAATCTCTTGCCCATTTTGAGTCCTTCATTACTAACAGTGTCATATTTTAGTTTGTTTGCACCGATCTGTAAGGCTGCGCTATATACCATGATTTGTGATGCTGGGACTATATACTCTGTGCTGTGACGCTGAGCTGTATACTCCTGACATTCAGTGGAAGCAAGTGGAATACAGGGGACGGAGCGGTGGATTCTATAATGGGTGTGGCTTATGAGAAGTGGGAGGGACCAAATGTGGAAGGGCGGGGTATTGCGCCCCCCCATCCTAAAACTTCACCAGCCGCCACTGGTCTACAGAGTTCCTTTACCCCCCCCCCCCCCCCCCTGCATCACAGGTGAAAGCTGGGAGGAGGCGAAACACTGGCAGCAGGCCGAGAGGAGTATGTTCCATCCTGTGTGCATGTGCATTGTCTGGTGCTAGGATGCTGGATGGTCCTAGCAACCAACTACCTAGAGCTTGCATCGGTGAACAGGAGGTAACGCTGCTGCTGGGGAAAAAAGAATTATACCTGTGAGATGGACCCATAATTCACGTAAAATTCTAAATGATAAACTCTGTGAAATCAATGAACAAAAAATTTGAAGGTTTTCATTATTGGAGACCAATTTTTCAGAGAATAACTGATGCAAAGATTAAGGAAGGTGTTTTTTATGGTCCACAGATCAGATATTTTGAGTAACAAATGGTTCAAAGATCTGTGAGTGGGGTCAAAGAAGATTGCCTGGAGTGGAAAGCATACAGAATTTATGATTTCTTGGCCATTTTTTAGAGAATATGAATGATAACACAAAAATCTTTCTTTCACTCATGGTTAGTGTTTGGCTGAAGCCATTTATTATCAATAAACTGTGTTTACTCTTTTTAAATCATAATTGCAACAGCAACTACCCAAATAACCCTGATCAAAGGTTTACATACCCCAGTTCTTAATACCGTGTATTGCCCCCTTTAACAACAATGACAGCTTGAAGTCTTTTGTGGTATTTGTGGATGAGGCTCTTTATCTTCTCAGATGGTAAAGCTGCCCATTTTCTCTTGGCAATGTTCCTCCAGTATTTCTTGATAACATACTACATTCATCTTGCCAACAGTTTTGACTAAATTTCCTGTGCCTTTTGTAGCTTGCACATCCCCAAAACATCAGTGATCCACCTCTGTACCTTTCATCATAAGCCTTGTCGACTCCTCTCCAAATATAGCGTTTATGGCCAAAATTATCTTGAAATGGCCACACCACATGTTTTCAGAGTCCTGTATTTCACCTGAAGTTGTTTGTGGGTTTTAGATTATATTCCTTTCCTGTTTTATACAGTCCAACTACCTTTTCCCGCAGATCCTTTGACAATTCTTTTGCTTTCCCCATGACTCAGAATTCAGAAATGTCAATGCAGCACTGGATGAAAGATTCAAGGGTCTGTCAGGAATCCAGAAACTCATTGACTACACATACACATATATATATATATATACACACACACACACACACACACACACACACACACACACACACACACACACACACACACACACACACGTCAAACAGATCACAGGTGAGGATGGTTACCTTTTTAATAGCCATTCAAACCCCTTTGTGTCAACTTGTGTGCATGTTAGCAGACCAAAATCAACATGGTATGTACATTTTTGATCAGAGTCATTTGGGTAGTTTCTTTTGCTATTGTGATTTAAAAAGAGTAAACATGGTTGATTGTTAGTGGCTTCAGCCATAAACTAACCATGAGTGAAAAATGTTTTTGTGCCTTATTCATAATCTCTGAAAAATGGCCAAAAAAATCATAAATGCTGCCAGGGTATGTAAACTTATGAGCACAACTGTATGCACAGTAGGGGTGCGCATCTTCACTTGTCTCACGATTCGATTACGATTATCTGGTCAACGATTCGATTCCGCGATGCATCACAGCGGCCCTTCCTTCAAGCAATCTTCTGAGACACATCACAGGTCCCAGAAGATTGCCCGGCTATGCAGGACAGCTCAGTGAGACATGCACACCCGGCTGTGAAGCTGCAAGCTCCTCAAGTCTCACATCTCTCCTGACGTCGGTGAGAGTTCTCAGCCCCGCCCACCGTCTGTAGCTAAAGTATCAGATCAGAAGAGAGGCGGGCAGGGCTGACGTCAGGAGAGACTTGAGATGAGGGATGTGAGAGGAAAGAGCGGGGCCGGACCATGCAGTCACATGATCAGCATATACAGTTATATACACGCACGGAGAAATGAGGTTTGAATCTGCATATATTTTAAAAAGCACATACAGCAGTGGCCACTTAATGGATTATAACAGCTGCATTTATTACAAAACCGTTATTTTAAAAGACACGCTCGGATCGATCTCTCGGGAGGGGCGGGGCATGTCGGATGACATCACGGACATCCATAATTGGGGTCGCATGCATCGATGCCGCATCGGGGACCCCCGAATCGCGATGCAGCGATTAAATTCAGCACCCCTAATGCACAGCCATTAATCCCCACTGTTCTGCAGTGGGCCTGTGAGAAAACTATGTTGGTAATGTCTGTCTGGCTCAGTAGCATAGGGGGGGGGACCTAGTCAAGCATGGCAAATCAGATCCTCCTACTCTACAGTGACTTAGAGGTAATGTCTCACTGTGGTGGTTACTGAAGTGGCCCTTGTCAGTAATGTCTTCAGTGTGAGCACAGTGGCCTGTGGTGACCTGTTCAAGCATGGCCATTAACCCTACTGCCCTGCAGTAGTCTGTGAGTATCTGTGATTCTGTATGCGCACTGGAGCACCATCTTCACTATGGGCACTATAGGGTACACCCCCCTGAGCACTTCTCTGATAGGGGGGTGTACCCTATTTATTATTTAGTCTAAAGGACTCCTAGCATAGCATTCTTAGCATTGTTCTGAAACTTGGTTCCTTTGGACCACCCCAGGAAATGTAACAGGGAAACAGGGATTTTTCTCTGGCCTTGTGTGATTGCTTTCTCATCATCTACTGTCTTTTTCTTTTTTTTACCTTGTCTTCTTCAACAAGGTTGTTATGAGACCATGGCCTCTTTGTTCCTATGGTGTAAGGTGCTATAAGCTGTTCTGCGTTCGATCAAGCTGTTCTTGACCATTTTGATACATGAGCATGTTCGCATTTGTTTTTCATATGGCCCACCCCTCAGTTGTATTTCTTTTGGACGTCCCATAATTAATGACTGAAGGTCCTGTTTCCTGTACAACTAAGGATTTTTGACCTGCGTGGGTACAGTTCCCCCCTGTTATTTTGTATGTTCTCCCTCTTGTTTGCTACACAACTTAAAGGGTAACTGGGGGAAAAAGAAATAGCGCCCATATAGTTGCGACACTAATCATATTGGAATTTAATGTTAAAGCAGATGTTCACCCTAAATTTTAACTTTATCTAAATCAAACCACTACCCATCGTGTATGCACAGTCCGTTGTTTTTTTTGTTTTTTTAAATCAGATTCTTTACCTTGCTAATAGCCTTCAATGTTTTGTCAGGGATCTTTTCCCCGCGGGAGTGGGCGTGTATTTTCTTTTCCCCGACAAGCGCGATGTCTCCTGGGAGTGAGTGATGAGAATCCCAGGAGACACGCTGTACTTGTAATCCCGCGATATCTCGCGGGTCACGTGACTCGGCAAACTCTATCAGCTGCTCAGTGAGTGTACGTTCTGAGCTATAGCTGATCGAAAAGGTGGATGTCGTCACAACGGGGCGTGACCTCAGTACGCCGGCTGTTGTGATGGCAACTGTGCAGTGTTGACGGCGACGCTCGCCGTCAACACTGCACATGCGCGGGATAGAGCGGTGAATGCTGGGACGTCGGCATTCACCGTATCCCGAAAGGAAAGCCTGGTGGGCTTCAGAGTGCCCACAATCAAGATGGAAACGTCCATCTATGAATTATATAAAATATCTTTTGCGGGACAAAGATAATCGTGGCGGCTAGCAGATTAGGACACATGAGGAGCAGATTACTACAGGTAAGAGTGCCAGAACGATCTAATAAAAATAAATACCCGAGGAACCCCCGCTTTAAGGACCGCCGCACGACTATTTACGTCGACAGAATGGCACGGGCAGGCAAATGGGCGTACATGTAGATCCCTTTTAAATTTGACGCCCAGCGGGCGCCTCCCTGAGTGCGGCCCCGGGTCTCGGGAACTCAATGTTTTCGGGCGGCCCGCAATTGTGATCGGTAAAGGCAGAACAGGGGAATGCCTTTGTAAACAACGCATTCCCCTAATCTGCCTGGTGACATTGTCACTGATGACCGTTCCCTGTGATTGGTAGCCACGCCCCCAACAGTAAGAATCACTCCCTAGGAAACACTTAACCCCTGCAGTGCCACTTAGTGGTTAACCCCTTCACTGCCAGTTCAATTTTTACAGTAATCGGTGCATTTTTATAGCACTGTAAAAATTACATTGGGCCCAAAATGGTGTCAAGTGTCCGATGTGTCCGCCATAATGTCGCAGTCATGATATAAATTGCTGATTGTCGCCATAACTAGTAAAAAATATATATTAATAAAAATGCCATAAAACTATCCCCTATTTTGTAGAAGCTATAAGTTTTGCGCAAACTAATCAATAAACGCTTATTGCGTTTTTTTTTTTTTTTTTTTTTACCAGAATATGTAGAATAAAAAATACGTATCGGCCTAAACTGAGGAATTTTTTTTTTTTTTTATATTTTGGTGGATATTTATTATAGCAAAAGTAAAAAAATATAGATTTTTTTTTTTAAATTGTCGCTCTGTTTAGCTCAAAAAATAGAAACTGCAGAGGTGATCAAATACCACCAAAAGAAAGCTCTATTTGTGGGGAAAAAAAGAACGTAAATTTTTGTTTGAGAGCCATGTCGCACGACCACGCAATTGACAGTTAAAGCAATGCAGTGCCGAATCTCTAAAAGTGGCCTGGTCTTTGAGCACCAAAATGGCTTGGGGCTGAAGTGGTTAAAAATTACCTTTTTTTTTTTTTTTTTTTTTTTTCCTTTTTTTAAAATGCAGTCAATGTAATTTTCTAAGAATGTATTGCAATATGGCTACCTGAAATTCTGTACACAGAGTGTACTGACCACTCCCTAGAAACATAATTTCCTGCTTGTGATTGGTTCACCAATTTTCCAAGAAGTCTGCCTAAGATACAAGTCAGATTTCAGGCATCGCCTGCAACAAAAAGTTCATTTTTAGTGAGATACTTTTCTGTTCAAATTTGTTTTATTGATTATAGCCAGAAAAAAAACATCAACTGTTAATTTCAAAAATATATGACAAAACGTAACTTTACACAGCGTCGCGTGGTAGAGCAATACAGAGAGACGGGAACAAACGATTTAGGAGCAATATTACAGGATATAGTAGGGGAGAGCACATCTAAAGGGATGCAGGACCAGCATTTCCTCAGAGCTCTATAGATGCACACCTGACAGTTAATTATGAAACTACTCCCATTAGACCCACTCAGAACAGAGGCACAGACAAATGGAGGGATTTTTTCAGAATAACAAAAGGAAGGTATCTGCAATAAAGTTTGTTATCCTTGCAATATACATAGACCACCCAGAGGGAATGTTTTTTTTTTTTTCCCTCAACAAAATTAGAGTTGCAGTTTAAGCTGGCCATAGATGGTTTGAAATACAGTGATGAAAATAAGTATTTGAACACCCTGCTATTTTGCAAGTTCTCCCACTTGGAAATCATGGAGGGGTCTGAAATTGTTATCGTAGGTGCATGTCCACTGTGAGAGACATAATCAAAAAAAAAATACAGAAATCACAATGTATGATTTTTTTTAACTATTTATTTGTATGATACAGCTGCAAATAAGTATTTGAACACCTGAGAAAATCAATGTTAATATTTGGTACAGTAGCCTTTGTTTGCAATTACAGAGGTCAAACGTTTCTTGTAGTTTTTCACCAGGTTTGCACACACTGGAGGAGGGATTTTGGCCCACTCCTCCACACAGATCTTCTCTAGATCAGTCAGGTTTCTGGGCTGTCGCTGAGAAACACAGAGTTTGAGCTTCCTCCAAAGATTCTCTATTGGGTTTAGGTCTGGAGACTGGCTAGGCCACGCCAGAACCTTGATATGCTTCTTACAGAGCCAATCCTTGGTTATCCTGGCTGTGTGCTTCGGGTCATTGTCATGTTGGAAGACCCAGCCTCGACCCATCTTCAAAGCTCTAACTGAGGGAAGGAGGTTGTTGCCCAAAATCTTGCAATACATGGCCCCGGTCATCCTCTCCTTAATACAGTGCAGTCGCCCTGTCCCATGTGCAGAAAAACACCCCCAAAGCATGATGCTACCACCCCCATGCTTCACAGTAGGGATGGTGTTCTTGGGATGGTACTCATCATTCTTCTTCCTCCAAACACGGTTAGTGGAATTATGACCAAAAAGTTCTATTTTGGTCTCATCTGACCACATGACTTTCTCGCATGACTCCTCTGGATCATCCAAATGGTCATTGGCAAACTTAAGACGGGCCTTGACATGTGCTGGTTTAAGCAGGGGAACCTTCCGTGCCATGCATGATTTCAAACCATGACGTCTTAGTGTATTACCAACAGTAACCTTGGAAACGGTGGTCCCAGCTTTTTTCAGGTCATTGACCAGCTCCTCCCGTGTAGTCCTGGGCTGATTTCTCACCTTTCTTAGGATCATTGAGACCCCACGAGGTGAGATTTTGCATGGAGCCCCAGTCCGAGGGAGATTGACAGTCATGTTTAGCTTCTTCCATTTTCTAATGATTGCTCCAACAGTGGACCTTTTTTCACCAAGCTGCTTGGCAATTTCCCCGTAGCCCTTTCCAGCCTTGTGGAGGTGTACAATTTTGTCTCTAGTGTCTTTGGACAGCTCTTTGGCCATGTTAGTAGTTGGATTCTTACTGATTGTATGGGGTGGACAGGTGTCTTTATGCAGCTAATGACCTCAAACAGGTGCATCTAATTTAGGATAATAAATGGAGTGGAGGTGGACATTTTAAAGGCAGACTAACAGGTCTTTGAGGGTCAGAATTCTAGCTGATAGACAGGTGTTCAAATACTTATTTGCAGCTGTATCATACAAATAAATAGTTCAAAAATCATAAATTGTGATTTCTGGAATTTTTTTGTTTGATTATGTCTCTCACAGTGGACATGCACCTACGATGACAATTTCAGACCCCTCCATGATTTCCAAGTGGGAGAACTTGCAAAATAGCAGGGTGTTCAAATACTTATTTTCCTCACTGTATAAACAAAAAAGTCAGTGCTACTACCCATACATCACATGAAAAGCGGAGCTCCCGGGTGCTCGATCCACAGTCGTTGGCTGCGTAGAATGAGGAAAACCTGATCCGCCCTCCGGTCGTTGCTCTTAAACAATTGACGTATTGACAATTGATGTATTTGACAAGCCACAGTAGACAAACGCAAATATGAAAGGTTGACGCGTTTCAGCCTATAAGGCCTTAATCCTAACCACCAGATGGTTTGAATCTCGACCGATACAGGAAAGATTCCACAGTCTATCCATTGATCGACTTGGGTACAACCAGCATGTCGGATTTTTACATGCAATTATCGGCAGTGGCTATAGTTGCTAGTAGTAATCATTGTGTTCCCCCCAACAGGGACTGCTCCCAATGTGTCCCTGGCTGTGTTGATGGGGGGGAATCGAGCGATTTTTCTTTTCTGCAACTTGTGCAAAGAAAATCGTATCATCTATGGCTTGCTGGGAGTGAGGTTATATTGCTTTAATTTCCACCAGTGTCCAGCTACCTTAAAGTCATATAATCGATGGTTAATGACTTAAAGATCCTGGGCCAGATTCACAGCCGAGATACGACGGAGTATCTCAGATACTCCGTCGTATCTCTGAGTATCTATGCGACTGATTCATAAAATCAGTTACGCATAGATATCCCTTAGATCCGACAGGTGTAATTGTTTTACACTGTCGGATCTTAGGATGCAATACCGCGGCCGCCGCTGGGGGGAGTTCGCGTTGTAAACCAGCGTCGGGTATGCAAATTATTAGTTACGGCGATCCACAACGGTTTTTCGCGTTCGCTACGTCGCTGCTAGTCTAGTTTCCCGTCTCAAAGTTAGTCGTCGTTTTTGGTGCCCTACCTTTACACAGCACACGTATGTGCTGTATAAAGTATGGCCGTCGTTCCCGCGTCGAAATTTAAAAATGTTTCCTTCTTGCGTAAGATGTCCGGGAATACGGAAGTACGCTATGCACGTCGCCGTTCGAAAAAATGACGTCACTTCGCGCAAAGCACAGCGGGAAATTCAAAAGGGAGCATGCGTAGTAGGTCCGGCGCGGGAGCACGCCTAATTTAAATGGCACACGCCCCTTTGAATTACGCCGGAGACCGCTTCATTGCAAGTGCTTTGTGAATCAGGCACTTACGATGAAAACTTGCGGCGGTGTAACGTATATATGATACGTTACGCCGCCGCACTTCTACGTGCATCTGGCCCCCTGTTTTTTGTGCTATACTTAAACTAATCTTACTGACAAGTCTAAATCTTTTTTTTTATGTAAATTACCTTGTTTTAAAGCTACTAATTACATACGACTGTAATTGGGGAAAACCACCATTGCAGAATAATCACGCTGAATACAAGTCTTGATAGAAACGGGCACAGTAATTTTAGCCAAATATTGATATGGATATGGACAAACTTTTTTTTTTGTTTTTTTTTTTTGCTTTGAGCCAGATGGGGCAACAACCCTTTTTATGCGAGTGGCAATTGTCAAATTAACCACTTCCATACCGTGCCTATTTTGGCACTTCTCTCCTATATGCATAAATCATAATCTTTTTGTTAGAAAATTACCCCCAAACACTATATATATTTTTTTAGCAGACACCCTAGGGAATAAAATGCCGGCCATTGCAACTTTTTATCTCGCACAGTATTTGCGCAATAATTTTTCAAACGCTTTTTTTTTTTTTGGGGGGGAAAAAAACGGTTTTGTGAATTTAAAAAAATAACAAAACAGTAAAGTTAGCCCAATTTTGTATAATGTGAAAGATGAAGTTACGCAGAGTAAATAGATACCTAACATGTCACACTTTAAAATTGTGCACACTCATGGAATGGCTCCAAACGTCAGTACTTAAAAATCTCCATAGGCGTTGCTTATTTTTTTTTACAAGTTACAAATTTAGCGTTACAGAGGAGGTCTAGTGCTAGAATTGTTGCTGGCACTTTAACGCACGCGGTGATACCTCACGTGTGGTTTGAACGGCGTTTACATATGTGGGCGGGACTTTCGTGTGTGTTCGCTTCTGAGCGCGAGCTACTGGGGATAGGGGCGTTTAATTTTTTTTTGATTTTACTCAATTTCTTTTATTTTTACACTTTTTTTGCCATTTTTTTTTTTTTGGATCACTTTTATTTCTATTACAAGGAATGTAAACATCCCTTGTAATAGGAATCACTGTGACAGGTACTCTTTATGGAGAGATGCAGGGTCAATAAGACCCCACATCTCTCCTCCAGGCTGGAAAGCATTAGATCGTGAAAAAAAATTGACCGATCGAATGCTTTCAGCCGCGATTGCGGCTGTGTTTACATTCCAGGACCCGGGCATGACGTCATAACATCGCGCCCGGGCCTCCGACGATCATAGAAATTACTGGTGACCATCTGGTCACCAGTCTACTCTATGGTTTCCATCGGACGCCGGCGGATCATTTCTCCGGGTCTCCGATGGCAAAGGAGAGCCCGGAGAAGCACCGGATGGCGGCGGGAGGGGGGGCATCCCCTCCCGCTGCCTATAAGAACGATCAAGCGGCGGAACCGCCGCTATGATCATTCTTATGGTGCAGGGATTCGCCGGCTGAAGAGATGGATATCTGAATGATGCCTGTGGCTGCAGGCATCTTTCAGATATCCCCACTGAAAGTCCAGGACGTCATGACGTCCTTGGGCTGGAAGTGGTTAAAGTGTTAAAACCTGAATTGCTCCCATAATTCTAATTTGTGTTTGCTTGTGCTAATTAGTGATTTGTGCTTCTGCCTTACTGATTTTCTTTTAACACAGATATTTATTTTCTTAGCTTTTGCCAGTTGGAGACTTCCAGGATAATAGGCAGAAGATGGACATAAGAAGTTTGAGCAATATTGAGCTCAAAGAACAGTTGCTGAAGCACGGGATCAATCCAGGACCTATTTTACGTATGCATATATTTTACAAAACTTTTGTGTGGGTAGTTTCAGATGAATCTTCAGGAAGTTGGGCAACAAACACAGATGATCCTTCATAAATGTAACATGTTTTTTTTTTTTTTTTGTTTGTTTTTTTATATAATTATTTATTCAAATATTTTTTCAGTTATAACAGAACATATTAACAATATAAACTAATATCAAGAGAAGGAATAATTCTATATTACAGTAAGAAAACAAAACTAGCCATCGGACCAGACTAGAAAAAGTAAATACAAACATTATTTAGGACCTGCAGCGTATTAAATTGAAACATCCTAGGATTATAAATATAATACCTGAAAAACTAAGGAAATAAAAAATGTGCCCAGTTAAGAATATTAACAGAAAGGGGATAACTGGTATAGGAAACCCAGAAAGGGGTTACTATGGGCAACAATCGCTGATCAAACTGGGTGGTATCAAAAGTATGAATAACTTTATTTCTATAACAATTAAATATTGTGTAAAAAAAAAATACAAACTCAATTAGTTCAGTGGTTAAAACTATTGATTGCAATCACATTGAATCACCGTGGACAAGTTAACAAACAGGACACACATAAAACAAAACAAATAACACTGAACAAGTCCGGACGTGTTGATTTAGCTCATGACAACCATACCTCCAGACAATTAAAGTTTGTGGGGTGGGATAAAAAATGCTCCCTAAGTCAATCAATTACTAAATGGTTGAAAATGGGCTAAGTCAAGTGGGGGAGAATAGTGGTGGCAAGGGTTAATGTCCATCACTAGGGAAAATTGTTTAAGGTGCTATTCGGTCCAATTTGTGAACCAGCTTTGGCTTGAAGACCATTAGTGGCATTGATTAGATGGAACTCAAAAGTAAAGGACAGCAGCACCACTGGAACCATCCAATTGGGCTACATGGATCATAAAAAATCTTAAATACACCCTGGTAATTTCATCCTTCTCATCACGATTTCAATGTCACTTGAGATGTATAGCGTATCTCTTGTTAAAAAAAGAGATGCTTATCATTAATTGATCAGCAGCGAGTTCATATATGCTTAATTGCAAAGGAAAAGCGATACCAACTGTGGAAAAAACACTGCACACCCCTGATAGAACTAGGAAAAATAACAGGTACCCCTAGGGGCTTTGAATTGCAGAAATTGATAAAAATGATAGATAATGAAAATTTGTATAAAACTATAAAGTTTATTACAAATCAAATGATACCAAAATATAACAAGATATCTGATAGGAATCAGAACATGAGCTCCGAATTTTTTTTATATATAAGCAAGGGCTAATGCACGTATAAAAAACGGCCGATAATAGTACAACATTGAAAATGGTTACTATGGACGCAAGGCCCCAATGCGTTTCAACCTTTCAAATAGTTGGGGTCTTCTTCAGGGGGAACAAAGTTTGCAACCATAAATTCTACAATAGAATACATACATATTAAACATTGTATACACGTTTTTGCAAACAATCATGTACAACCGTCACATGATATATTGTAACATCATCGCCAAGTAATACATACCAAGGTGACTGTTGTAAGCCAAGGACAGCAGTCAGCCAGTGACCAGCCAGCGAAGAGCAGCCCTCAAGGGTCCAGCCAGGTGAGAGTATGGTCAGATATCTTCCCCCTCCCCCTGCTCCCATTTTCTGGCTCCGCTGGTGTGGGGTCGCAGAATGCGGCCTTTCGTAGGCCAGGGGGTGACTTTTCTTTGCCCCACAATATGGTCTTTTCTTCCATCTGACTATTGTAGTTAAGAATATTACCACTATAAGGTACATTCCCTGCCTATTTCTGTCTGAATTCTTCCTAAATGTTACCTTCCCTTCTCTTGGTTAAAACTAGGGTTGTCCCAATACCACTTTTAAGACCGAGTTCAAGTACCGATACTTTTTCTCTTCCGTTCATGGACGGACACAGCAGCCTTTGACCTTAGGGTTATATCCGCTTCCTTCCAGGAGAGTTAGGCAGAAACAAAGGACTTTATGTGATAACAACACTTTCCTCAGCGCAGCTCCTCCCAGGGGGCGTGGTTCCCCTGGGTATAACCCACACCCTGCTCTAGCAGCTCCAGTTTTTTTTCTGCCTAACGACAGGAGAGGCAGGCACTCTGGAGTCCTGTACTCTGGAGGTTTTTTTCTTGCGATTTTCCCACTTTTTATTATTTTGTTCCTGCATTTTTGAATCCTGTGATTCTTCTATCAACAGCCGACTGGGTGACAGGCTGGGTCTTGACTCTTGTAGTCCCCCCATTGTCGGCCAGCGAGCGTGTGCCGGCCCTCAGCTCAGCTCTGGGTCATCCACGACAGGCCCCATTGCTCCAGGGGCGCCCGGGGAACTACATGTTCCAGGACACACATATGACCGGTCTCTATGGCTTTGTCACAGTGTGTCTGGCCGACAGCCATCCCGTTAGTAGATGTTGGTTCTCTCTGGGATACCTCCAGCCGGCGGTCGCAGGACAGGTAAGTAGTGGCCCCTTGCTCAGGTAAGGTGGTATGGCTGGTGTTTTCCCTGGGGAGGTCGACTGAGGGTCCACCCTGCTTTCCTCTCTCCCCTTCCTCTCCCTCCTTCCCCTGACTGGGTAGCGGCTGTGAAGGGGGGCCTCCTGGGTTTTCTTTATTACCGCCGGGGCCCGTGTGTTGTTGAGGGACTGTGTTGTTACTCTGGGGGGTGCTGCTGTGTTGTATAAGGTGATTTTTACCTCAGATGGCGGCCATCTTGGAAATCTCTTGGTCTCTTGTGACAGTTTTAGTGCTGTGAAACGCTGTGATTCTTCCCTGAGGTGACAGACACAGCACATCAGAGCACACCTCAGGTTTTCAGCTCTCTCTGCAGCTGGGTGGGGTGGGGAGTCCCTGGGAGGCCTCTGCTTCTATTTTAGCAGCCAGGAGGTGACCGGTGGGTTGTTCTGTCTTGCAGTACACAGCGGTGGGGCAATATGGAACCTGAACCTGGTGTTTCTGGCCCAGCAATGCCTGAGTTATACTTTAATGCTCCTGCCGCATCTGTTGAGGCAATGTCGGTTGTACTTGAGGCGTTTATCACCAGGTTTGAAGCAGCTGGTGCCCAGTAGGGGGGTACAAATCGCCCCCTCCCTGAGCCTGCTTCTGGGGATGTCTCTGTCAATGCAGGCTTAACCCACACGGACTGTGAGGATGACTCTGCCTCAGGGTCAGTAAATTATAGAATTTGTTGGAGCTCTTATTCTGCGGTGCGTGATACTCATAAACTTGAGGATTTGGCGGGAGCACCAGTTGTGCCGGTCCCTTTTGGGTTCCGCAAGCCACCCAGCACCGCAAAAAAGTATTTTCCTGTGCTCCTTATTTGGAGCATTTGCTATGTAAGGAATGGGACACACCACAAAAAGTTTTTGCTGTTCCTAAAAAAACTTTGCGGTCCGTTATCCCTTTGAGGAGGACTTAAGGAAGAAACAATATCAAGCAAGTGGACATTGATGGTCAGACTTTAAGGCCAAGGAAGTATGGTTTTGTAAAAAAATAGAATTTAATAGCATATAAATAAATTAAACAGAATATACATAAAATAAATAAGTTCAAAAAAATTTTTTGTCACAAATTCATCAACAGTAGATGACCACTGTACATTCCTCCGAAGTCGCCAACGCACGTTTCGCCGTGGGGCTTCTTCAGGGCGAGGATGAGGAATATAGAGTTAGCAGAGAGATAGAAACTTATCTGCAATGATACAGTGTGGCATATTAGTCAAAACAAAAATATTAATCAAGATACAGACTTAAAATAAAATGAGAAAGTGTCATAGTGTGTATTTACATGGCTGGTGGTCCCTCGATGGGTGCATCCACGGGGCATATAAGATAAAGATGGAAATATATCAAGTCGGGAAGTAAGCTTTAGGTGCAAGCTTCCGGAAATCGAAAATCTGGTTGACAAAAATATATATGTATATATATAGTAGTACTTCAACATAATATATATGAATTCTTATTTTAGCTGCTATCAACGCGCAGACACAGAATAAAAAAATTAAAATAAAGATGAAGGGTAGGACAGAACACTAAGAACCTAATATGTGTATATGCATGCACAAGCCTAATTGCACATACATGCACGCACACACACGAGAGAAAGAGGAAAAAAGAAAAAGTAAAAGTAAAAAAGAGATGATAAGGTGAATATGTTAATTATAGTAGATAGTAAGGGGGAAAGAAAATCATGTGAACAAATGCATTGAGTATAGTTGCTACATAGTTACTGCAGTCTTAATAAAAAGATGAGACCAAACGGCCACCATAATCACCTTAGGTGAGTCGAAAGAGTCAAGACTGCAAGTCCAAAGGGTGAAAGATATGTACCACAGGAAAAATTGATACTCGGACTGTAATAGTAAAGAGGTAAAAAAATAAAAAATAAAAAAATATATATGTATATATAGCGAGAAAAGCTATTAGACAGCCTTTAAGGACTAACATTTATGATGGAAATAAGGAGTTAATCAAAAACTCCAGGTTACCTATTCTTATGAAGTCCTGAGCACACTGGGACAGCAGATGGCAGTATAACAGCAATGTAAAGGGGCTTGCATAAGGAAACCCTTTCTGTAGCAGCCTTTGTATGGGGCTTTTATTACAGACCTGTTGAGATGAAACGATATGTCTATTCAAAAGTCATTCTTGAGTGTGGTGAAATTGAAAGAACAAGCTTGGAGCAGAGGAAGTGACTTACCCTGTAGCTGATTGCAATGCGTCTGTGTCCCAGGGTGTACACACGGTAACACAGCGCCATTGCATGAGCATCAGGTTTATATAGGCTGTGGGATCACATGAACGTATGACGTAATGACGTCATAGATGCGCGCCGTTTCGGTAGTGCGGCGCATAAATAAAAACCCCATTGAGGCGGACTATTATGGCAAATCGCCCACAACGGCCCATAACGATCCAGGGCACAAATCAAAAATTCCATATGCCCAGACAGAAAAAACGCACAGGAATAGCCATCACGGCGCAAACACCTAATGAATATTAGGCACTCAGTGGTGAATTAAAATTTGTAACATGGCTTAACTGTGATAATTAATGTTAATGCTAGGGCTGCCATCTAGCGGTTATAGTGGGGAAGTCATCCCTAATAGTAAACTAGATGAAAAAAGCCCCGTTGATGATCCATTAAGTATAGTATATAGTAATGTGTTTAGTGTCACCAGAGTGAATGAAAAGATGGTGCACATGATATTTATAAATAAGAGGAGAAAGCAAAAAGGGAAAAAAGGAGAAAGAAAAAAGGAAACTGTATCTACACATAGAAAGCAGCACATGTCAATTATCAAAAATATTGACCAATACCACTGTCAACCAGATATCAAAATAGGAAAGCCTGCAAATTAGATGGTTATGTTATGAAGGGAATTAACCCTCACAAACCGACAATACTGGTCATACAGGCACCCGGTGCATCCACAGAGGGGCGTCTGAGCAAAAAACACACACAAAGACACACCCACAATATATAGAATAGAAGAAATATATATATACACATGATGAATATACAGAGGTAAATATCTACAAATAAGTAGTTACAGAGTACTTCCTGTGTGGGTATGGAGATTCCATCCCAATGTGTCAATATTAACATATCTTCAGATGTATAAGGTTAACAATAACAAATGTAAAAAAGAAAAGAAAAAACCATTGTAATAGCGATAGCAAAAAAAGCGATTTGCTTTTTCGAGGGACCACCAGCCATGTAAATACACACTATGACACTTTCTCATTTTATTTTAAGTCTGTATCTTGATTAATATTTTTGTTTTGACTAATATGCCACACTGTATCATTGCAGATAAGTTTCTATCTCTCTGCTAACTCTATATTCCTCATCCTCGCCCTGAAGAAGCCCCACGGCGAAACGTGCGTTGGCGACTTCGGAGGAATGTACAGTGGTCATCTACTGTTGATGAATTTGTGACAAAAAATTTTTTTGAACTTATTTATTTTATGTATATTCTGTTTAATTTATTTATATGCTATTAAATTCTATTTTTTTACAAAACCATACTTCCTTGGCCTTAAAGTCTGACCATCAATGTCCACTTGCTTGATATTGTTTCTTCCTTAATATTATTACAGATGTGGCCCATGTGAGTGCTATCCTTGTGTTTCCACTTTAATTCTCTTTTCTCTCTCCCTAAGCTGCCCCCTTTCTTCCTTCTCTTTTCTTCCTTTCTTTCTTCCTACTGTTTTCACTTTTCTCCTTTCTTCTTTCTTCTTCTCTCTTTTCCACTCCTTCCCCAGTTTCTTTAACTAACCCCTCCCCCCTTTTGAAACATTACATATATACCAGGTGGTAAACACCTACTGTCTTTTCGCACTCAGGGGTGTTTTAAGTCCTCTGTTCTTGAGGCTACCACTCCCCTTTTTCTTCAGTGTAGTAATTAATCTCCCTTTATTTTTTCGGTTTTATAATAACCTTTAATCAAAAAAGAAAATTTCCCTATATAATCCTCCTCTTTTTGCTTGACAAGTTAGCAGGGTGACATTGATGGCTGACTTTACAGGGAACAATTGGGAAGGATTTATGCTAGACATTCAGAAGACGTGCTCTGCTAATGCGAACTCTGAGGTCGAATTCGAGATTGTCTATCATAAGTTGCTTCAAACCTTCGAGAGAAAATCTAGCCTTTTTTGGCACATCAGATATTTCGAGCAATACATTACTGAAAATATGAACCCCAAAGGCTTACGGGTACAGGTTTTTCCCAATATCTGGTCCATCGATACAGAATTTAAGACCAGATGGGAACAAAACCTTTTAGTTTGCTCGAAAAAAATGATGGAATTGATGGTTGAATATTACATGAAAGAACTAAAAGTAGTAGATTGCGAAATTAAAAGAATCTACGACGATAATATTACTACTCTCAATAAGGAAGGTTTTGCAACATATGATGCGCGACTAAAAGAAAACATTCAAAGTTTTACTAAAGAATTATTGGTCAAAAAAGAAGAGAAATTAGCACGAGACAAAATGGCATTTGCCGGTCTCTATGCATATTCCTGGCCAGTTATGAATGGTCCGAAAATAGGACGTAGGAATCCTGGCCCCTTTAGAGAAAAGAGAAGAACAGTCAATAATAAAGATAAAACTGATTCTGATTCTTCTACTAACTCTCATGTTTCACAGAGTTCGAAGACTGGCGAGAGAGGCCAACGACAAGGACGTAATAACAGAAAGAGGACACAACAAGGTGGTGGGTACTTAAACGGCGCACTTATGAAAAAACGAATTGCAGACACTGATGATGTACAAAGTGTAAGTAATTCAGTGGAGGCTACTATATCTAGTCAACTCCCATCTATAACCAACTTGACGCCTATGTTTCCCGCCTCTTCACCGGGTGTCTCATCTGAGAATTCCAGCTGTCTCTCTTCTCTCATTCCTAGAATGGACCCGACCCTACGTCAAAACATCTTAGATTCGGCACAAACACTGGCCAGATCCTATAATACAAATCTGTCAGGTGCAATATCAAAAGACACTACCAAAAAATGACAGATAGATCATTATTTTGGACCAATAACCAAGACTACTCAGAATAGACACGAGGCTACTCCTGATTTGAATGTCCAAAGAGCACCCTTTCTTACCCTTTCCAGACCACCGGTAGTAACCAACGATGCACCTAAACTTGAAGTGATTAACCTATCTAAATTTGCTCTGGACCAACCCGAGGAGGAACTCCTCGGCCTAGGTCTAAACTTCTGTCCAAATAGCGTAACAAATAAATTTAACCTTATTAAAGACCTATACTTGTTCGCACGAAAACTCACATTGAAATTTATGTATGACAGGGAAAGAAAAGAGAAATTGGCCGAAGTCGTCAACCAGGAGATCTGGAAAAACTTCACAGTTGCCGACTTTCGAGCTCTCAAAACCCTCATTTCTTTACTGGATGAGAACGATGTCCCTCCAGAACAGGAGAGTGGATCTGAGACATATGAAGTGAGGGGAGAGAGAATGCAGCTTTCTATGTACAAGCAGGACCTAGAAATATTGGAAAAAGCAGT